>NC_088395.1:26700000-31500000 GCF_037993035.2 Macaca fascicularis
GTGAGACCTTGTCTCAAAGGAAAGGGAAAAGAAATGTAAGATTAAGACGATAAGAAAACTTTCTTATTTTAAATAGAAAACTGGCAGAATTCAGGAAAGGGTATGAAACCCAGGTTGAAATGTGTAATAAGCACTTTAGTAAAGGTAATAAGTAATAAACATACTCTGGATAACTTATGAAGACTTAAAGATAAAATCTTCAATTGTCCAGTCAGGGAAAATTATACAAAAGGAGATTAAAATTTGATCCAATGAATAACTTACCTATCTGTTGGCTACTAACTTCTCTACAAGTTACATAAAAGTCAATGGAGCAGGTAATGGAATTCTACACAAGAATTCAATACTCCATCAAATTAGTGTCATAATGAATGCAATAGCTTGGCATTTTCAGATATACACTAACTCAGGAGGTACATAATGGGAAATACATTTTTAAAGATCAAAATAAATCAATGTTAATTTATTTTCTAACATCAAAGTGACTTAAACATAACTTTATATTAAAATTGGAGTTATAAAAATACTTAAATACCTGAAATAAAATAACAAAATTCTTGGAAAAGATATATATAATATTTTTAAATTGTGATGAAACCAATAGAACACAAATTTTAGATTCTACCATAAAATATGGGAGGTAGAATAAAAAGATGTGAGAATAAACAAAATATTGTCTTCAATAATCTTAAAGTTAGGATAATACACTTAATAATGAAAAACGTAAGCGCAATAATTTTTTTCAAGACTAAAACACCTTAAGAGTTGCATTAGAAAACTAAAATGAGGTCCAATGAAAGTTTTATTTCTAAATAACATAGTATTATTATATAGAAAGGAAAAACTCTTGGAAAAGGAAAAAGATAAGAAAAAAAAACCGCAATAATATTGGCAGGTATTAACTTAATAAAACAAAGCTAAAACATTCTAAAATAATGTATAATTTGTAATGCATTTGAGAAATATGTTTTACTTTCATAGTTTCAATACCATCTATTACATGGTGACATGATTTAATATGCCTTCTTTTAAAACATTTGATAGTAAAACATTTATTAAAATCACCTATATTTTATGCCACAAGATAAAACTGAAGAAATATAAGACAAGTCTTCGAATTAGAAATTATACTGCCCATGTTTTCCGACTGCCATGCAATAATAAACTAGCAGTGCATAACAAATACATAAAGAAAGAAAATTCTGTAGAGTTTAAAAATGTATAAATTCACTAGCCTCAAACATGGATACAAAATTACATTTATAATATGTGGAATATATAATATATTTAGAAAATAAAGTATTCCATATATATAAAATTAGAAATGAGAATATAAAGACACACACCTTTGAATTGTCTTATTGCTAAATCAGGGGAAAAGTCAAAGTAAGAGAAATAAATATTAAACTCAAGAGACTGATAAATCAATATAAAAAGTATGAAGAAGGTACCTATTAATATGGAAGTCATTAATTAGAATGAGAAAAATAGTGGCAATGACATACTTGTGCAAATGTTATTTCTTGGAATAAAATGACTATCCAAAATGAATAAATAAAAATACAATAAATAGGTAAACATTTGACAAATCAAATGGAAAAAAAAAAGTAGAGAAAATACAAATACATGACATTTTAAATAAAAGATACATGTAGGATTGTGGAGCTGCATAGCAAGGACAGAAAATTTAAGCAGACTCACAAAATCTCCTTCCCTCATGTCTAAAATAATTGGAGAAAGAAAAGCAAGGAAGAGTCACTTGCGACAGCCAGAAAGTAAGGAAGTCACAAACCTCAAAAAAATGTCAAGTGAAGAAAGAAACAGCAAATTCTACCATGAAGCATCAAGGCATAGCTGAGCTACTTAGTTACATGTATAGCAGTTAAAAGCAATGACTGTAAGTCAGGAAACTTAAAGATTTTTATTAATGCTACCTAACTGGTAGGAAACAAAAGTCAAATTTGCCTTATTACCTTTTTTTTCATTGTCTGGTGTGAGAAAAGAAGAAAAGCCCAATAGATTTCTACCCAGAAAGAGCCAACAGGCAAGTTACGTGGTCTGAAGGAATACTGGGAATAAAGGAAAGAACAGACCACCATAAAACTCATGAACATACATAATAGATATATACACATATATGTGAAAAATGCAATTCAGCCAAATAAGAGATTAAACAAAGAATTATCTGATAGAGAAACAATAGTAAATGGTAGGGTATCAATTTAAACATGAAACAAACATTAAGCAGCTATAGAAGTTATACCTACAGAGTCATAATAATGTCTAAAAGCATGAGAGTATAGAATAATGGTACAATTTTTTTTTTTTTTTTTTTTTTGAGACCAATTCTCAGGCTGGAGGGCAGTCGCACAATCTCGGCTCACTGCAACCTCCGCCTCCTGGGTTCAAGCGATTCTCCTGCCTCAGCCTCCCAAGTAGCTGGGACTACAGGCATCAGCCACCACGCCTGGCTATTTTTTTGTATTTTTAGTAGAGATGGGGTTTTACCACATTAGCCAGGATGGTCTCCATCTCCTGACCTCATGATCCGCCCGCCTTGGCCTCCCAAAGTGCTGGGATTACAGGCGTGAGCCACCACGCCCGGCCAATGGTACAATTTTTTAAAAAATGAGCAGGAAAGGAAGTTGAAGAGTATTAATATCTTCACGTTCCACAGAGTATAATTAATACTATCAGAAATTAAAAGGTTATGAAATTATTTTGGGAATTTTATCTCCTAAATTTGGATTTCTTTTGTTTTAGTTTATTAATTCTATAGAGATATTACTATAACTAACCCTGTTATCAAAATATTGCGTGGTACTATTTGTCTTATTTCTTTTCTCTTTCCCTTTCTCTCACTCCAGTTCACCAGACTATTCACCTATTCATCCACCATTTATGCATTTACCTGACATATTCTGCGTGTGTGTGTGTGTGTGTGTGTGTGTGTGTGGTGTGTGTTTGCGTGAGTGTATGTCTAGAATAATGTAAGGATAATAGTAATAGTGGTTGCTTTGGTGTTAAAATTTGAGCTTCTTTCTTTTTAAATATCATTTTGTATCTTTTTCTTTTTTGCTTGTACTTATAATGGGCATGCATTCATTTGTAAAATGCAAAAACTGTGATATTGCTTTTAAAAACATGGATAATTATATATATATATATATTTATATATATATATGCTTAAGAAGATGTGAAAAATTTGAAAACCCTAAGAACCAGGGATAAATATAATCCTTTTAGAGAGGATTTGAAGATGCATGTTGCATAAGCAAGGCTTTAATAATCTATTTATATAAACTCTTTCCGGAAATTAAAAAGTAGTTGAACCCCTCCCGCTTTGTTATACAAACCATGTAGAATCTTTACAACAAATCCTATAAAAGATGATTCAGAATAGAAAAGTGGGAAACAATATCAATAAGAAATATTGATGCAAAAACTCTCGAAGCACTAATACATGATGAGCAATAGTATATTTTAAAAGTCATTATCATCAAGTATGGATCATTTCATAAATTACAGGTAATTTTCAGCATCTTTTGTGAGAATCATATTTCTCTTCCCACATAAAAATGTAATAAATTGTATAGCTATGATTAAATATTTTAGTTAATGAAAATATTTGATTATATAATTTATGTAATTCAAATCTTATAACTCTACTAAAGAAATTTGTTATACCATTACATTAGAAAAGAAAATGTTCTTCTCTCAAAAGATGCTGAAAAAGTATTTGTTAAAATCCAACACACATACCTCAAACTTACTTTTTTCTTATTAGGTTAAAAATTAGCCATTGCTATGCTAATACACAAATTTTAATTAGTATGAATATGGTATAGTAATTCTCATTATATAGAAAGAAAAAAGTGATTTTCACTCTTATTAATGAACGCTTTGTTTCTCAGAAGTTAAAGTAAATCCAATTATATTTAACACAGAGAACAGTTTTGTTCATTGGGAATGTGGGTGTCTAACAGAATATTTTCATATGATGGGATAATGTCACGGGAGAATCACCTAATGGTGAATGATCAGGTCATTCAATAATGTGTATCTTGATGAAATAAATATACAAAATTAATGTTTTTTCTATATATCAGCAATATGGGTGATATAAACACTGTCATGATTTCACTAAGTTATTGAATTATAAAATATGAATACACAAACATTGCCACAGTTGTATAATATAACTATGAAGAAAATAACGACACTCTGTTGAACATAATTTTTTAAAATAAATTGTATCAAGATAGGAAAGGTAGGAAAAAATCAACATTTTAATGCCAATTTTTATAATAATCTCTACTAGTCATGTAATTCAAAAAATAGTTCCCAAAGGATTTTTTAAACTTTATAAATTTTATGCAAAATTATCAATTAATGAATTAAGAATAAAATTGTTAATATAATAAGAGGGGACCAGCACTGTACATATGCTAAAATATTCTATAAAGATATAGCATCTAAATCAAGTATTAGAGAGGTCAATACATACAGATAAGAGAAGAATAGTGAAATAGTGAAAGTTTTATTAAAAAGTGTGTATATTAAAAAGTGGGAATCACACTAGATTGCCCATCTACTTACTCTGTATCTATACTCTCAACTTCCCTTCCTGTTGGAATAGATAAATTACAAATATTCCTGCATAAAGGCAGGAATTGCCTTCAGCCATAAAATGAAATGAAGTACTGACATATGCTGCAACACGAATGAGCCTTGAAAACATTATGCTCAGTGACACAAACCACTCGCAAAAGACCACATGTTCTATAATTCAATTTTTAAAAAATATCCAGAATAGGAAAATCTATAGAGGGTTGTGATCACTAGAGTGGAGGGGTTCACCTTTTGAGGTGATGAAAATATTTGTAAAATTGACTGTGGTGACTGCTGTACAGACCTGTGAATATACTAGAAAACATTGACTTACACATTTTAAATGGGTGAATTGTGTGCTATGTGGATTATCAATAAAGCTGTTGTAAAAAAAAAAAAAAACTGTGATGCAAAATAATGGTGATAAAGATTACAGTTGCCTCTGGGAGTGGGGGTGGGCTTGTACTGACTGCAAATGATCATGAAATATCTTTCTATGGTGGTTTATACCGATGTTTACATTTGTTAAATCTCATATACAAAACGTCTATTTGAACAAAGGCAAATGATATGAATTACAAAATCACTAAAAATAAGTAGAAATATCATGTATTTGAAGAAATATGTATCTCACTATTATTCAAATATAAACCAATTTAAATGTCACATTCTGCCAATCAAATTGAATATAATATATACATTCATTATTTCTGGGAACAAAGGCTTATAAAATCTACTATTTCTGTAATGTAACTATTTGAAACATTCCTTAAAATATATAACAAAACCTTAAAAATGTGCTTTTATTTTAACTCGGAAATTCCAAATTCAGTTGTTTATCCTAAGGCATTCTTAGCTAAAATGTGAAAAGATCCAAGTAGAGTATGGTTTTGTTGCATATTTCTAAAAGTAATGGAAGTGGATACCACCAATCAACCTAAGAATTGATTAGTAAATTAGGAAAATATGATGGTTACATTATTTCTATGTTCTAAAATAATATTTGGTATCATTGACCCACATTCACAATAAAATCTTAGCAAAAAACGTTTATACTGCAAATTACTATATAATGAACTCATTATATTTAAATATATGTAGATATTAATGAGAATTCATAAAGACTGAAATATATATACTGTAATGTTTGTTGTCTGTTGGCTTCTTTGCTGTTTTATAATGAATATGTAAAATATGAATTGCAAAAAATATGAAGTAGGGTGTGCACAATAGCATCAAATGCAACAAACAGTTTCACAATCATAAGTATTTTTTAAATGTCACAGGATTCAGAAATGAGGATGTTGTGAGTGACAGTTTAAGAGTAACAATAAGGGACAGAAGTCCTATGCTGATGAGCTACAGAATTAAATTGAGAATAAGTTGAACTGGAAAAGGTAGACAAGTCTGTCAGGAAGTCTGTATGAGAAGAGAAAGGAAGACATTATATGGCAGCAAGATGGGATCAAAGTTCAAGAAATGTATTTGTCTAGGTTGGTAGAAATCTCAGCATGTTTGGTGAGTGCAATGAAGAACGAATAAAGACAGTGAAAAGACCAGAGAATGGTGACCATTGACAAAATAAGATTTCAAAGGAGGGTGTCAAAGCTACAGATGAAATAAATGACCTTGATCAGATTTAGAGGTACCTCATCCTCGGAGACTTGATATGATATAGTAAAGAGAAGGTGGATGCCAGTAAATTTTCATGTTTGGGATCAAAATGTTAAGTGTAAGCAGTTTTCTCAATGGGATAAGTGTAAACTGGGTTATCTCCTGAGAATTAGATGCTCAACAGGTGGCTACAAGAGACCAAGAGATGGGTGATAATCATTGAGAAGACAGATGATGGGATCAGGAGCTGAGTGCAGACAAACACACAGATTCCTGGGGAAGTTATGAGGGCAAAGATGAAGTTGAAAGCTCTGAATTTGTCATGGTCCTAATCAACATATATATGTGATTTTTATTAAAGCCATTTAGCCACTCGCATGAAGTGAAGGAAAAGGCAATTGTGTTTGGTCCAGAGTATGAAAGGACTCAGGGACAATAATGAGTTATTGTATATCTATTCAGGTGGGAGTTCTGGGTGAGTACCGTTGTGGCCCTCAGTAGATTATGACAATGGTGGCAAGTCCCCAGTCCTAAAACTAAGATATTAGATGTATTGTCTCCACAGGCACTTAACTTACATCTTGCCAGAAAGTTAATTTTGGAGAGGGAATCTACCAGACAGATCTCAGGTCATCTGGCAAGTAAATAATAAAGCAATGAGAAAATCAGCCTATAGGGGATTTGAATTTGTATACAAGAGTTCAAAAAATGTTTCAAAAACTGTTTGGAAATCCACACTTCCACTGTTCTCAGAAGATTGGGATAAATGAACGATGGCATAGGAAAATACAATTAGGGAATAAATTATTTTATCATGCTGAAACATTTAAAATGAGTAAATAAGTGTACCTGCAGACACACAGACACACACACAAATACAAATGTACAAACACACATCATAGTATAAGGAAATTGTTTTTACTAAGTATTATGAATATACGTTAGTATAAAATAGTTTAAGCTTAATTAGATATATTGATTTTAAATGTAGATGTCTTACCACTACTGAATCATGCATTTTATATATTTTAAGTTATTTTTCACACCCAAAAATTTGAATTTTGAATTATCAGCCTATATATTTCATTTGCGATGAAAAATATCTTTGTCACTACTACCTAATAATTGCTCAAATGTATTTTTAATATCTGTATTATTCATTTTCTATTTCTCAAGATAAAATAAATTCTACTTTGATTATGTGTGATAATGCTGTTTAACTTTATATTTTAAGGTCAATGCCAAACTATTTTTGGTAGCTATTTCCTTTTTAAATGTTATTTGATTAAGTCAATACTCTGGAATAATTTGGTCATCTGAAAGAATTATACTGAAACTAATACCAATTTTTCTGTTTCCTAAGAGCAGAAAAATGTTTCATCTATTCATAATTTATATGAGAAAGTTTAATCCATAATCTGCATTTCCCTACCACAAACAAAAATAATTTCAAAAGATTATAAAGTATGCATTTTGGTGAATGACACTGCAATGTATTTATGTATTGCATTTGCTGTAGTAAATTTTCTTTGGCTTTTTAATTATGCACAGAAATGAGCCTCACTGTTTAAGGATGCAACACACTGGAAATAGTTTTAGGGAACAAATAATTAGCCTTTTGGACGTGTGTGTTCATTTCACACAGCAATCTGTTCCTTCATCTCCTCCTCCTTCCTGTTTTGAAGGCAATCGTGTGTGTTACGTGCACCATCTGCAGCCTCACTGACAGGTGCAGGGTCAGTATTATCCTTCCAAGCATGGAGTTTAGCACAAGCTGGAAATTTCACTAGGCAATTGCAGAGATTTTGAAATCCACCAAAACCCGACAATCCATTTTACCAGTAGATATGAGCATTTGTTGGAAATGCTTGTTATACTTTCAAGACCACATACACAGAGATTTACCTGGTTTGGAACATTATCCAACAACAGGACTATATTATATAGTGCATCATTTTACTACATGTAGATTAAAAATAATATAAAAGAAACTCAGCAGTGTCATAGATTTAGCAACCAATTATTAATTTAGATTTATTTAAACAACATTTTGGAGTTTCTCTATTAACTTAGTCATCACTCCACTGGGATCCTGTATCCTGACATCTTAGGACAGGAACAGTCCCTGTGAGCCTAGTTAGAGGTGTCAATCAATGAGGCAATATATTTATGAGTCTTAAATGGGAAACCTGCCATTTTCCTTTGGTGTCATGTCATACAGACATTAGCTTCAATACCTCAGCTATATCATAAATGAAATTAACATTTGTAATCTAGTCCAGATGACTAAATATCATTTTTAACATCAATTCAGTTAATCCTAGTAAGATATAGAGATGTCATATATTTTCCTGAACTGCAGGCTCAGTTCCACTCTAGTGTCTAGAATTCATTCTGCACTTCCAGAGTGGCATTGACTTCCTAAATTTATCCTAATTCAGAATTTATTTTCCTTCAATTTTGAAAAACCATAAGCATTTAGTAATCATACTAAAATAGATCCATCTTATAGGGGATGTCTCACATTAACAATTTTTTCAGATAAGATGTTGAAACATGAAAGACAGTTGATTATTTTAAAATTAAAAACACTCTCCATAACAAAACCTAAAATAACTTGATACCCAACAGTTGGGAGCAGATCTGATAAATTATGTTAGAGTCATATTATACTAGTCATTAATTTTTAAATAATCTCTGACATATGAGGATATAGAAAATGTCTGGAAATATACACAAAAAATTAACAGTGATTACCACTAGCAAGATGATCAGGGATAAAGTAGAACTGCCGTGGTATAACTGTATTCCCATGACCAGCAATGTGTTTCTATATAGACAAAGTTATGCTTAATACCATCTGTTTTCAAAAGGTTGCTCAGTCTGCAGAGATGAAAGAAAAAAATGATTTCAAAATAAATTTCCCATGCTTAATTTCATTATATTAAACAATGATAAAATAAAATTAGGAGGAAAAGCTTTACCTTGAGATTCTACCACTCAATATGTGCTGGTAAAGACTTCTTCCTTGCATAGTGCTTTCATGAGTTCTATCAATAATTCTGGTGTTATTTCAGCTTTCTTTAACACATTCTTTGTATCTGTAATAAATTTTAATAATCAGAGGCCATTTACCTGCAACACTGCAATAAATTTCTGTTCAATTTGGGATATTTATTCAATTTTAAGTTCTACATATTTTCTATCATTATTACAGTGATATTCTATTACTATAATTATTAATATACATTAATGTACTTTTCTTCACTTTCTTATCAAGGGGATTTTAGACTTATCTTGAATACCAATCCTCTCTTAAATGACATTAAAGCCACTTTGCTTTCCAAGTGTTTTCAAGCTAATTAGTATTTGTTACCCTAGTTCCTCTACTAATTTAAGTTCACTTTTCCATATAGTACAGTGTGACTTTACTAACCTTTACAATTTCATATGAAGTCAGAGTTTGTCAAATAATCTAGGGTAAACTTGAGCTCAGTGGTGTATGCTAGCTGGTAGTCCATTAATTCTCTATAACAAATAAATCATATATATATATACACACACACACACACACATACATATACACCTATATAAACATTAAATTTTTCATGAAAAATTGAATTAAAAGATACAAATAAATATAAACTTTAGTTATCAATATAAGCTTCATCAAATTCAAGACACTTTTTGAAGCAATGTTACCAGCCATTAAGTCCATCCTAAGGAACTGAGGGTCCTGACAATTTAACCATGTTAATGATGTTAATGCAGTCTTTTTTATGCTACTAACTGAAGAAAACTGGGTCATCTTTACAGATTTTTTAAGCCTAGGAAACAAATAGAAGCCAGAAGGAGCCACATCAGGACTGTTAAGGTGAATGCCTAATGATTTTCCATTGAAACTCTTGCAAAATTGCTTGTGTTTCATGTGCGGAACGACCAGGAGCTTGTTTTGGTGGAGAAGGACTCTGTGGTGAAGCTTTCCTGGGTATTTTTCTGCTGAAGCTTTTGCTAACTTTGTCAAACCCCTCTCCTAATAGGCAGATGTTATCGTTCTTTGGCTCTCCAGAAAGTCAACAAGCAAAATGCCTTAAGCATCCTGGAAAACTGGTGCCATGACCTCTGCTCTTGACCAGTCTGCTTTTGCTCTGACTGGACCACTTCCACCTCTTTGGTGCCAGTGCTTTGATTGTGCTTTGTCTTCAGGAATGTAATGGTAAAGCCATGTTTCATCTCCTGCTACAATTCTTTGAATCAATCCTTCAAGTTCTTGATCCCACTTGTTTCAAATTTCTAATGAAAGCTCTGATCTTCTTTGCAGCTGATCTGGGCACAACAATTTCGGCGTTCATCGAGTGGCAAGTTTGCTGAAGTTTAATTTTTTCGGTCAGAATTGCATAAGCTGAACCAATTAAGATGTTTACCCCAAAGTCATTCAGAAGCAACTTTTAATTTCCATGTAGTTTTGTGGTTTTGAGAGACCTTCTTGGTTTTGATTTCTATTTTCATTGCACTATGGTTTGAGAGTGTGCTTAGTATGATTTCCTTTTTTAAAAATTTATTGAGATTTGCTTTATGGCAGAGCACATGGTTGATCTTAGAGTATGTTCTATGTGTGGATGAGAAGAATGTATATTCTGTGATTGTTTCATGGAGCCCTCTGTAGATGTCTATTAGATCCAGTTTGTTAATGGTGTTGGCTGTTGTTTCTGCTGTTAATCATTGGTCCTCTTCAATTAGAGCATGAAAAAGATGCATTTTTTTCTCACAATAGATGTGGATGTTCTGCTGCTGAAGGCTTCATCTTTAACATTATCTCATCCCTTCTTAAAAATAGTTACCAATTTGTAAACTGCTGATTTGGAGGGAGGGCATTTTCCCCATAAACTTTTCATAAAGCATCATTAATTTTACCATTCTTCTACCATAATTTCCATTCTTCACCATAATTTGATACTTGTTCTTGCTTCAATTATAATAGAATTCATGTTGCTATAATTGGGGCTCCTTTCAAACTGGTGTCTTATCTTTCTTCATACCTTAGACTAGATCCTGTTTAGACATGCTATAACAAGTGAGTATGAGTTTATTTTTATGCAAAACATTTGAAATCCATGCATCATTTTTAATAACATGTTTTTTCCATGGACTTTTTGAAGACCTGAAGTTTAATTTTTTCAGTCAGAATAGTGTAAGCTGAACTAATTGAGATGTTTACCCCAAAGTCATTCAGAAGCATGATATAGTAATTTTAAGAATTTATATCCTTTAAGAAAGTCTAATTTTGGCTCTAGGGTGAATGGGTTGTAAGGCCTAGAGAAGAAAGCAATCTTCATTCCTATTCCTTTACTCTTTTTTCAGTGTTCCATGGGGCAATGTCTTAGTATCATTTTCCTCCAGTTTCCCTGTAGGTATACAAATATTATAAAATCAAGTCAAATATTTACAGATGACTTCAAATAACTCCTGCCAGGCAACTTGGTTTTTGGAAGTAATTTGTTAAACAGCCTACCAAACTATGAGATTTTAGTCAACACGTTTCATCAGAATTCTTATGAATTTTTCTCATACAAATTTATATCTGTACATGAAATAGTATTCTCTTCCTCCACCATTTACCATAAAATGAAAATGCATACTTATCTTAAAGTATACCTCAAAATACTAAGAAGGCATTTTAAGACTCTTTTCCCTCAAATTTGTGTTTCTGTTTTTCTCATAAATAAACCAGCATTTTAGATTCGTATGAGCTATTTTTTCTTGCCTTTCCTTTTTAATGCTACATCTATTTACCCAAAATTGTCTGAAGTGTAAAAACAGTCAAAAATATGTAGACAGAGTAGATTTAATTAAATATCACTTTTAGCCTGTTTTTATTACATGATTCAGGTACATATCTTATGTATTATGTTAAAATATTTCTTTCTTGTTCTAAATCATGATTCTGTAAACAACAACAGTCATAATAATAGCTAACTTTTCTTGAGCATTACGCAAAGAGTTTTTGCAGTCTTTCTCTTATTTATACCTAATAAAATAATATAGTATTTTTTCTCTATGTTGATGAAAGTAGGGCTGGGATGAGGATAAGTGACAAAATCTGTTTAAAAGATTTTCAGGCTGGGCACGGTGGCTCACGCCTGTAATCCCAGCACTTTGGGAGGCCAAGGTGGGTGGATCACAAGGTCAGGAGTTCGAGACCAACCTGACCAATATGGTGAAACCCTGTCTCTACTAAAAATACAAAAATTAGCTAGGTGTGGTGGTGCGTGCCTGTAGTCCCAGCTGCTTGGAAGGCTGAGGCAGGAGAATCGCTTGAACCCGGGAGGCGCAGGTTCAAGGTGCAGTGAGCCGAGATTGCGCCACTGCACTCCAGCCTGGGTGACAGAGCAAGACTCCATCTCAAAAACAACAACAACAACAACAACAAAATTTTTCAGAAGTTCTTTAATATGGCACTTTTCAATCTATATTGTCTCAGGAGTTCTTTATACACTTAAAAATCATTGAGGACACCAGCAGGGCATGGTGGCTCACGCCTGTAATCCCAGCACTTTGGGAGGCCGAGGCGGGCAGATCACGAGGTCAGGAGATCGAGACCATCCTGGCCAACATAGTGAAACCCTATCTCTACTAAAAATACAAAAATTAGTTGGACATTGTGGCGCATGCCTGTAATCCCAGCTACTCAGGAGGCGGAGGCATGAGAATCCCTTGAACCAGGGAGTTGGAGGTTGCAGTGAGCTGAGATGGCGCCACAGTGATAGAGCCAGACTCCATCTCAAAAAAAAAAAAAAAAAAATCATTGAGGGCACCAATAAGCTTTTGTTTGTATGGGTTATATCTATTATTATTCACCGTATTAGAAATTAAAATAAAATTTTAAAAATGTATTTATTATTTCATTTAAAATGATACTAATAAGCCCTTTACATATTAACAAAAGATATACTTTATAAAAATATACTTTCTCTAAAAATGTAGTGAAAAAGACATTTTTTATACTTTTGCAAATCTTTTGAATTATTGGCTAACTGGAGAATAGCTGGGCTCTCATATCTGTGTCTGTTTACAATTTGTTACAATATCTTATTTCACGTAGCCTTTGGAAAACTCCACAGTACACTCATGAGAAAATGAGGGTAAAATGGCAAACATCTTAGTATTAATATGAAATAGTCTTGACCTCACAGACTTCCTGAAAGGATCTCAGTGCCCCCAAGATGTTTCCATACTACACACAGAGAACTGTTGCCTTAATAGATTAGATAATGAATCATTCTCAGATTTATGGCTTGGTTTGTGATTTAATTTATGAATTTTTCCTACTCTAGGTAGCTCTATAATTCTATGAAGATTGATTACAATCTGGAATTGGGAGTGATATAAAAAGTTTGTTAATGAGGATTAGGATTACATTTGTGATTTTATGTATAACATGTGTATACAATTCAAGTTTCTGTATCTTGGCTTGTGCCATTGGTCTTACATCATTGTGTTTACAAAGTTCTTTTTATTGAAAGGTACATTCTGGCATAATTATTATGATGTTTTGTTCACAGGCTAATGTTTAATATATATAAAATGATTGTGTATCATTCTAAAGCATACATACTATTACAAGTTAACTTAAGATGTGTTAAGTAAATTAATGTTCAGGAAATAAGAGTTTGACTTACCAAAATTCAGATTTATACATAATCACATTCCTGCTCATTAATTCATATCTTTATTTAATTCATTTTTATTGGACACATAATATAGGCAAGTAATGCTACAGGTCCCATACATATGCTAAGTAAATTTTAAAAATAATGTACATATACACACATCAGTCTTTTGCCATATAAATTTAAGACCAAGTTCATATTTCAAAAATATAAATCCTTTAATAAAGCAAGATTATTAAATTTTGCTATTTTTAACCACAAAAATGTATCCATTTTACAGTATGATATAAGGGGCCTTATAATCTTGAGAAAATTCCTTGATATTAGCCTAAATGCTGTGGAAAACTATTATTGGGTTATAAGCAGAGGATAGAAGTGATCTAATGTAGGCTTTTAAAATGTCAATCAGGCAATTTTGCAGAGAATGTACAGTAGAGGGGCAAGAATGAATACAGGGAGACTAGTTAGGAAGTTATTGTGATTGTTCAGGAAAGAGCTGATGAAGAGTTGAAACTATGATTATTGTAATAAAGCTCATGAGAAATGATCAGATTCAGAGCATATTTTGAAGTAGTCCTAGCCAAACATATTGATAGATTTTATATAGTGGGTAAGGAAAAGAGAGAAATTAGAGATAACTTCTAAATTAAAGATTACTTCTGAGTAACTAGGAAGATACATATTGGTAGGGTTGCATAAGAAGATGTTAAAAAGTTTCAATTGCTACACATTAACTTTAAATTGATTATGAGATAATTTCATAGTATAACTGCCCATAGTATCAATTGCATTCTTTGTACTGAATTGATGTTTCTAATTTTTACTAATGTAATATGTACTAAAAACATATAAGTTCAATCTAAGCTGTCCAACCAATTATTTTAGAAATAAATTAACTCTTCATTAACTTTCAAAGTTTCTAAAATATATGAGATACAATTAAGCTATTTTCCATTAATCATTCCCAACAAGAGCTATGAATATTTTCAGTTGATCTGGGGTATGCCAGATATTCATACATACAAATGTTTCTTTCTTCCTTTTTAAAATTTTAGTAAAACTTCTTGAGTTTTTATTCAAATTTTATTTGTCATTTGTCATATATTTAAATTTATAACCAAGGTTTTGGAAATATAGGTTACATACAATAAAATTCACCAATTTTATGTGCTCAATTCAGTAAGTTTTGACATGTATTATCATGTAATGACCATCAAAATCATGATACATAATATTTCCATCAGTTCAATATATTATGTTGTGACTATCTGAAGTCAATCTCTTTTTGTAACTACTGATTTCTGGTACCTATTGATATAATTTCTGTAACTATAATTTCATTTTTTCTAGAATTTCATATAGAAAGAATCAAACAGTAAGCACTTACATTTCATCCATATTGTTGTATATACTAGTTCATCACTTTTTATTTCTGAAAGGATATTGAATTGAAGTACCAAATTTTTTAATAAATTTTTTGACTGTTATGAATATAGCTGCCATAAGCATTTAAGTACAAGTCTTTGGGTAGACCTACATTTTCAGTTCTCAAGAATAAGTACTTAGAAATGGGATTGCTGAGTCATATGTTAAATTATATTTAACTTTATATGACAGTTTCTTAGGACAGTTTCATATAAAGTTAAATGTAATTTAACATATGACTCAGCAATCCCATTTCTAAGTACTTATTCATGAGAATAGTACTTTGGAACTGTTTTCCAAAGTTGTTTTATCACTTTGCACTCCCATCAGAAAAAGTATGAAATGCCCAATTGCTGTGCATCTTAGCTAAAACTTGCTATTACCAATTTTTTCAATATAAACCATTTTAATATGTGTGTAATGGTATCAAAATGTATTTTAATGTACTTTTCTCTTTTGACTAGATATCACATATTTTTTGTATCTGTTCACATATTTTACCAATTTTTTTTTTTTTTTTTTTTTTTGAGACAGAGTCTCCCTCTGTTGCCCAGGCTGGAGTGCAGTGGCACGATCTTGGCTCACCATAACCTCTGCCTCCCGGGTTCAAGTTATTCTCCTGCCTCAGCCTCCCGAGTAGCTGGGACTACAGGCATGCACCACCATGCCCGGCTACTTTTTGTATTTTTAGTAGAGACGGGGTTTCACTGTGTTGGCCAGGCTGGTCTCAAACTCCTGACCTTGTGATCTGCCCACCTCGACCTCCCAAAGGGCTGGGATTACAGACCAGTTTTTAATTGTAGCTAATAATGAATTGTTACTTAATAATGTTAATGAATTGCAAGGACATTTATATATTATGGATACAAGTTCCTTTTGGTTAAACAACAAATATTTTCTTTCAGTCTGTATCTTGATTTCATTTCCTTAAATGACTCAGCAATCCCATTTCTAAGAGCATAAAGTTTTAAGTCTAAATCATTTTTCTTTCATGGTTTGTGTTTAGGTGTCCTGTTGAAAAAAAATTTGCCTAAGCCAAGATTACAAAGATTTTATCCTAAATTTTCTTCCAGAAGATGAGTAAACCGAACTTGTAAATTTTTTTTTTTTTTTTTTTTTTTTTTTTTTTTTTTTTGAGACGGAGTCTGGCTCTGTCGCCCAGGCTGGAATGCAGTGGCACGATCTCGGCTCACTGCAAGCTCCGCCTCCCGGGTTCACGCCATTCTCCTGCCTCAGCCTCCCGAGTAGCTGGGACTACAGGCGCCCACAACCGCGCCCGGCTAATTTTTTGTATTTTTAGTAGAGACGGGGTTTCACCGTGGTCTCGATCTCCTGACCTTGTGATCCGCCCGCCTCGGCCTCCCAAAGTGCTGGGATTACAGGCGTGAGCCACCGCGCCCGGCGAACTTGTAAATTTTAGACACATAATCTATTTCAAATTGTGTTTTGTATATGACATAAAAAAGAAATAATGGTGGGATTGGTTCAAAGATAAGAGGAACTTCTCACTGTGGGGACAAATATGCAAGGTATCTCCAGAGGCTTGCATTCCCACTACTGATGCCTGCCATCCTAGCAAAGGAGAGCCCCTCAGCCATTATAGGCCCTGAACCTAGTACAGGGAAATGCCTAGAGTGTATGCAACTGAGTTCTTCCAGGGAAGAATTCACAATGGGTCCCACTCACCCTCCAAGAAGCAAGCAGCTGCAGCAAGATGCCATTTGAGAGCACAGCCCCCACCAGACTGCTACCCTGGGATCCAAGAGTCTCTGCATCTCCATGTCCTGGAGCACTGCTGATATCCACCCATGTCCACCCAGAAGGCTCAGCATTGCAATGCTAGGTGGACCCAGTGCTGCTATGTGGTCCACAACAATCTAGCCCATGCAGTATACCACACCTTGGAGAATAGGTGGTATAGCACACGAAGGCTGCCTGCAGGACAAAGGGAGCTGAAACATGCACTCTCCAGAGCCTGGGAGCTGCCAGCCTGGAGCCACTACCACCGATCTCTTCCAGCACCAGGGCTGCTGCATAGCTGCATTCACCTTCAGGAAGCCTGAGGAGTGGCCCACTTGTGCACGTGCCAGGGGCCAGAGGACAGGCCAGCCCTGCCCAATGTGCTATCAGGGGACATGAGGATGGGCCCACCCCACCCATGGTGCCAGTGCTTACCAAGCTGTTTGGGAGGCTGGGAATGAATTTGGCCTGCCCACTTCCCTTGCTACTAATTCCCATGTATTTCATCCAGGTGCATGAAGATTGGCAAGCCCCATCTGACTCTGATGTTGCTGGTACCATGCATACCATCTACAGGTCTGAGGAGAGGCTCACCTTGCCTGTCACCACTTTCCACCACTGCTGTCCTGAGGCCAGACAACTGATCTCTCTACCCACCACTGTCACTGCCACTGCCACTGCCAGTACCCACATACTCTGCTTGGGATCCTGAATACCAGTATTCCCATCCTGTCGCTGCCACCACTGGCGCCCAAGAACTGACCCATCTGGGGTTCTCATCCTCAGTAAAGCTTTGTCCCAGCCTCCACTAATAATCACAGCCTAAGCATTTGAGGACCCACAGACTCCAGTGGAACTGATAACAACCGAAGACATTATACAGAGACTGCATGATTAAAATCACTCAGAATCAAAACCAAAGCACTATACTCAATGAAGATTATAGATGCACCTAAGGTAAAAAGTCCCTACAAAAGCCAATCCATAAAATTAAAAGAAGCGACTATTACAACAGATGCTCAGCAATCAAGGTAAAACACAAGAAATATGAAAAAGCAAGAAAAGATGACATCTCCAGATGAACATAATAATTCTCTAGTAATGGCTGGGTGCGGTGGCTCACGCCTGTAATCCCAGCACATTGGGAGGCCAAGGCGGGCGGATCACAAGGTCAAGAGATTGAGACCATCCTGCCCAACATGGGGAAACCCCATATATTAAAGTGTATTTCTGTGTTTGTTTCACTTCTTATAAGGTTTTGCAGGTATCTATACAATATCTTCCTTTTTGGCAAACATTTTGACATCATTTTTGAAAGTTATTTTTATTATGTCCTCACATTTGAATGCCCATGAGGCCCAATACTGCATTATATACATATATTTTTAAAATTTTTATTTTTTATATATGGTATATATAAAGATATATATCTATATAGAATATATATAGAATATATAGATAAAGAATGTCAATAGGTAGTCTTTAAATAGGACATTGTTTTATTTTTTATACTCAGTTTTGCTGTTGATAATTCTGATGTAATTGTTCATTCTTGTTTCTCCATAGGTTATTTTCTTTTTACTCTGGGATCATTTAAAATTTGAGTTTGTCACTGGTATCATTAAATTTCACTATAATTTGTCTAGTGTAGACTTTTTCCCATTTACTATCTTGAAGAACTGTAAATCTAAAGTTTTTATTTTTCAATCCTGGGAAAGTTTTAACATTTTTTAAAACATTATCACTTCTCTTTTTCTTCTTTCTTTCTGCAACTCATAATTCTGTCCTCCTTTGCTCTCAGTTTTAGCTTTATATTTTCTGACTTATTTTTTATTTTTTCTGACTTATTTTATATTTTCTGCTACCAACTAGGATATTTTATTAACCTGACCCTTCAAATCAATAAGTAATAGTAGGATGTATCTATCCTATTATTTATTCCAACTGTGTATTCTTATTTCAATAATTATAAATTTTATACCAAATGTTTCTACTTCTTTTTGATATGTTATCACTTATAGTTTTTATTGTTTATATCACATCTTATGATAATTATTTAATTATATTTAAATTTGTGGTGCTTCTCTTCAGTTTCATATGCTCTCTGTGGTTTGGTTGCCTTTCTTTTGAAGTAATTGTACTTTAAATGTCTAGTATATCGGATCAAAGAGCTCATGTTTCCTGGTATTGACAGCTGTGCTGCTTGGTATTGGTACAGTCAAAAGTCAATGTCTTGGACAATCTCACTCATAAATTAAAGGGTGAATTTATTTTTACTTTAAAAAAATTTATATAGCTTTATGGGCACAAGTGGTTTTTGGTTACCTGGATGAATTTTATAGTGGTGAAATATAAGATTTTAGTGTACCTGTCACTGGAATAGTGTACATTGTAACCCGTAGGTGGTTTTTATCCCTTACCCCTTTCCCACCCTCCCCACGTCTGAGTCTATAATGTCCATTATACCACTCTGTATGCCTTTATGTACCCATGGCTTAGCTCCCACTTAATAAGTGAGAACATGAGGTATTTGGTTTTCCATTCCTGAACTACTTCACTTACGATAATGGCCTCCAGTTCCATCCAAGTTGCTGTGAAAGACATTATTTCATTCTTTTTTATGGCTGAGTAGTATTGCATGTTCTATATATACCACATTATATTTATCCACTCATTGGTTGATGGGCACTTATGTTGATTCCCTATCTCTGCAATTGTGAATTTTGCTGTGATAAGCACATGTGCAGGTGTCTTTTTTTATATAATGACTTCTTTTCCTTTGGGTAGATACCCAGTAGTGGGATTGCTGAATAAAATGGTAGATCTACTTTTAGTTCTTTGAGAAATCTCCATATTATTTTCCATATAGGTTGTACTAATTTACATTCCCACCAGCAGTGTATAAGCATTCTCTCAGGGTGAATTTAAAGAGATAAGCCAAATATTTGAAACTCAGAAACACTGTAGGTTACTCTCAATTGATGCTACTCAAGAAAGTAACTCTTCTAGCCAGGATTTTATTTTAAACACTTGATTAAAAGCAGCAATTGTTGAAGATGGTCACCCTCAGTTATAATCCACTGGTCTTCAGACTTGCAGTGTGAGGGCATAGAGAACACCAAAAATTGCCTGATCATCCTGCATCTATTATTTTACATTTTTCTTCTTTAGAGAAGTTTTGTTATTTACTATTATTTTCTACACTGGTGGTCTGTCCTGTTGCTACAGATACCTTTTTGAGGGACTGATGACTGATGTTTCAAGGTAACAAGGAAAGAAAAACAGAGCTTAACATCTTCCCTCTATCACTTTCTTTTATCACTCTCTTGGGCTACTCCCTTCTCCATGCTGCAGCACGCCTGATAAACAAACACTGTTGAAGGGAGTCAAAGACTCTCAGTGGTTTCCCAACTTTTTGTTACTATTTTTGTTCAAATCAGTGCTACCTTTTAATCTCTATAGTGTTGCCAGTTGATTTTGAGGATTAGATGTGTGGCAGGCACACAGTAAGATGAACTCCAATGAGTCACACCCTTGTATAATGCTCTCTCCTCAAGTACAGGCAGAATCTGTGACTTGATTCTAATCAACAGACTATGAAACAGATGATAGGATGCCACTCCACTGATAATAATGATGATGTGTGTGTCTTTGTGTGTGTGTGTGTGTGTGAGAGAGAGAGAGAGAGAGAGAGAGAGAGAGAGAGAGACAGAGAGAGGGAGAGAGAGAGAGAGATTTGATTTTCCTGGCGTCCTTGAAGAAGCAAAGAGCCATGTTGTTAACTGCCTATGAAGGGGCCACATGGCAGGGAACTGTGGCTGTCCTCCAGCCAACAGCCAGTAATCAGCTGGGAACCTCAGTTATTCAGCCACAAGCAAATTACTTTTGTCAACAGTCTGAATAAGCTTGAAGCCATACTCTTCCCTAGTTAAGAGTCTGATAAGAACGCAACTTGCCAATATCTTAATTGCAGACTGAGCAGTGGACCCTGTAAAGTCGTGCCCAGACTCAGCCTGCGGAAACTGTGAGATAATAAATGTGTGTTGTTTTAAACCATTGCGTTTGTGGTAATTTGTTATGCAACAGGAGAAATCTATAACAGAAGGGAATAGCTTAAGGTAGTTCTAGAAATTTATAGGAACCAAGTTAGGTTGGGTGGGAGAGTAAAAACTGTAAGAAATTTTATTACCTCAAAATAAGGAGAAAGTATCATTTAGAAGGTAGAATTGCCATAGTTAAGTACAAGTCATTCACTGTAAAATCTTTACAATCACAAAACTTATTTCAGATATATTTTTGTAAAACTCAAGTGAATAGCTATGGTCTATTTTGGATTACTAAGGATGACTATCAATATTTCTTTTGTTTCACTTCTCTGTATAATGTCAGATAAAACGGATTAACTCCACTGTTACAATACTAATATTCAATAAATTAGTACTCATTCTTTTCAACAGGAAATTTCTCCAACTGACACGTAAGTTTATGATATGTGGAGAATTGTGATTTTTATTGAAACTTACTATCTTTAAAATAAAACTAATTTAAGATTCATGCAGAGGTAATATATCAGCCTAATAGAATATAGTCATACTTTATCAGAATCATTTACAATGTTGGCACTGTAGGTATTTTTGCCCATAATTCTCTCTTTTTTAAAATGTCTTTATTTTTTAGAGCAGTTTTAGGTTCACAGAAAAATTAAGAAGTTATAGAGATTTCCTATATATCCCTTCCCCCACACTTACATAACCTCCCACGTTATCTACACACCCCATCACAGTGGACATTTGTTAGTTACTTTATTAAAAACTATCCATAAGGGAAAGCTAAGAAGCTTAGGAGAAGCCCAATTGAGTTTGTCAGCATATACCTTATGAAAGAGTGCAAAATGAGTGGATTAAAATATATGTGACCTTCATGTAGGTCAATTCCTGGTTGATGACACCGTGGAATTCACTCTTCTCGATAGTCATCAATTTTCTGAGACACTGCACAAACACTGATTGATTTTGCTTCTTCAGAATCCATTGATTATATCACAGAATTTATACTGATTAGAAAATGTAAGTATAAATACCAAGCTCTAGGATATGTCTATATATGTGTCTGTATGTGTATACCAGTGACATATGTACCTGTGTGTGGATGGCAAGGGTAGAGTGGGGCATATGTCATGTGCACTCTTTTCTAAGCATTTCAGATAGGTCCAATAAAATCTCACATTTCAAAGATATCAGATACTATATACAAACACACAAAATGCTGCATAAACTCTAAAAACCTCTAACCAACAGTTTGGATACTTCTATAGACTAGTAGGGAAACAAAATTTTGGTTTGCAAACCTCAGTTTAGGCTAACAGTTTAAAATAGACTTCCTGGAAAGTACTTTCTCAGTAAAAATAACTGAAAATTCAATACTTAATGTCCATTTCTTCCTTTCAGCGTCAGAGACAAGGCATCCCTTTCTAAATAAGCAGGTTTTCTTCTACTGGGTTGTAATTATTGCTTTTCATAATCAGTTCATCATCAAAACTACATTTTACACATGTTATGTTGATGTCGCTTTTTCAGTATTATCAGAGAAACAAAATTCCTTTATGAATAAACATTTTCTTTTACTGTAATTATTGCTTTTGTGATCACAAACAATTATACTATATATATTCTAGACCAGGAACTTGTCAAGCCACTCAGAAAAAAGTGATAAATGGGCTTGACTTAATGGAGCTTATATGCTGGTCGTGAGACAGACAATTAACAATAAACCAAATAATATAATTAATATATGATACAATATAATACCAGGCAATTACAAGTCCTCAATAAGTTCCTGCTAAAATGTAAGTTTCTCAGAAGCAAACATCTTGCTCTGTTGTGTATATGGATCTATATCAATTACTAGAACAGAACCTAATATATGTTAGCCACTTAATAAACGTTTTATGAATGTTCTAACAATACCTGATAAAATTTATTTTACATAAACTGCACTTTTACCAGGCATCGAAGATCTCAATCTTGACCGTATCTGGCCTTCTGTGTCACTTCAACTCATAAAATCCACACATTATAGAAAAGTTGAATGAGGAACAAGGAAAACCTGAAATAGAAAACTTTTAAAATATTCTTAGGAACACAGAATAGCATACATAGGGTTTTCTATTAAATCAATGGGATTTGTATCATGAATATGACCTCCTTGATGGCAAAACTCATGTCTATCATGTTTAATACAGATTATAATGTAGCAATCTCTAGGAGAGGAGTGACCTTGTCTATTTTGTTTTCAGTGCCTAGTAGGTACTCAATATAGTTATAAAGATAATAAGTTAAAAATTAAATAATCCATAGCTTGTTTGGAGCCTAATAACATAGAAAGGGTTCTTGGAACATTTATTCAATAAACGAAGGAATAATAAATGTATAAATATTTAGTTAAGGCATATATAAATTGAGTATTTGTTTTCATCCATTAAGTGTAGAATACTTACATCATTAGGTTGTGAAAATTTAAAACAATTACATTTGAGAAAATATTGCCTATTTAACAGGGCATTTTTTTCTTTTAAATATACTTCATCTTTAGAACAGTTTTAGGTTCACAACAGAACTGAGCAGAAAGGATAGAGATTTCCCATATGTCCTTTGCCCCTTCTTATGCGTGTCTTTCATCACAATCAGCATCTCCACAAAAGTGGTACATTTGCTACAATCGATGAACCTACATTGGCACATTATTGTCACCCAAAGACCATAGTTTACATTAATATTTTCTCCCAATATAATGCTGTACATTGTTTGGGTTTTGGCAAATGTCCAATGACATATATTCACCATTATAGTATCATCCAGAGTAATTTCACTGCTCTAAAAGTTTCCTGTGCTCCACCTATTCATCTCTCCCTCCCTGTTAACTCCCGGCAGCCACTGGTCTTTTTACTGTTTCCATAGTTTTGCTTTTCTACAAAGTCTTACAGCTGGAATAATACAGTATGTAGCCTCTCAGTTTGGCCACTTTCACTTAGTAATGTACATTTAAATTTCCTCATGTTTTTCCACGACTTGATGGCTCATTTCTTTTTCACCCTGAATAACAGTCAATTGTCTGGATGTACTACAGTTTATTTATAAATTTACTTAATGAAAGATATCTTAGTTGCTTCCAAGTTTGGGCAAAATTTTGGCTTTATCTTTTGGTTTCACAAAAAGCTCTATGAGTAAAGCTACTGTGAATGTGCAGGTTTTCAGCTCATTTGGATAAACACCTAGGTGGAATATTTCACAATAATATGGTAATAATGTGTTTAGTTTGGTAAGAAACTGCCAAAAATCTTCCAAAGTGACTGTTTATTTTTCATTCCCACCAGTAATGAAAGAGAATTCCTTTTGCTCCACATGCT
This sequence comes from Macaca fascicularis, assembly GCF_037993035.2. Taxonomy (NCBI): domain Eukaryota; kingdom Metazoa; phylum Chordata; class Mammalia; order Primates; family Cercopithecidae; genus Macaca; species Macaca fascicularis. The sequence goes on from NC_088395.1 coordinate 26,724,466, forward strand.
CACTAGCATTTAGTGGTGTCAGTGTTCTGAATGTTGGTCATTCTAATATGTTGTTGTGGTATAACATTGCTGTTTTAATTTCCATTTCTCTACCATGATATGGAGCATCTTTTCATATGTTTATTTGCCATCTATAAACTCAGGTGAGGTGTCTCCTCTAGTCTTTTGCCCATTTTTAACCAGGTAGTTTGTTTTCTTATTGTTGAGTTTTTAAGAGTTCTTTGTAAATTATGGGAACAGTCCTCTATCAGATACAATTTTTGAAAATATCTTCTCCCAGTTTATGGCTTGTCTTCTCATTCTCTTGATAGTGTCATTCACAGACCAGAAGTTTTTAGTTTTAATAAAGTCTAGATTATCAATTATTTATTTCATGGATCATGTCTTTGGTGTTTTACTTATAATGCCATTGCAATACCCAAGGTCATCTAGATTGTTTTTTTGCCATTCCCAAGGTCATCTAGGTTTTCTTCTATGTTACCCTCTAGTTTTATAGTTTGTAATTTTACATTTAGGTATATGATCCACTTTGAGTTAATTTTTATGAAGGGTGTAAGATGTCTGTTTATATACATTTTTTATTATACTTTAAGTTCTGGGGTACATGTGCAGAAAGTGTAGTTTTGTTACATAGGTATACAAGTGCCATGCTGGTTTGCTGCACCCATCAACCTGTCACCTACATTAGGTATTTCTCCTAATGCTATCTCTCCCCTATCCCTCCACCCACCGACAGGCCCCTGTGTGTGATGTTCTCCTCCCTGTGTCAATGTGTTCTCATTGTCCAAATCCCACTTATGAGTGAGAACATGCAGTGTTTGGTTTTCTGTTCTTGTGATAGTTTGCTGAGAATTATGGTTTCCAGCTTCATTCATGTCCTTGCAAAGGACATGAGCTCATCCTTTTTTATGGCTGCATAGTATTCCATGGTGTATATGTACCACATTTTCTTTATCCAGTCTATCATTGTGGACATTTGGGTTGGTTCCAAGTCTTTGCTATTGTGAATGATGCCACAATAAACATACGTGTGCATGTGTCTTTATAGTAGAATGATTTATAATCCTTTGGATATATACCCAGTAATGGGATTGCTGAGTCAAATGGTATTTCTAGTTCTAGATCCTTGAGGAATCGCCACACTGTCTTCCATAATTGTTGAACTAATTTGCACTCCCACCAACAGAGTAAAAGTGTTCCTATTTCTCCACATCCTCTCCAGCATCTGTTGTTTCCTGACTGTTTAATGATCACCATGCTAACTGGCGTAAGATGGTATCTCATTGTGGTTTTGATTTGCATTTCTCTAATGACCAGTGATTATAAGCATTTTTTCATATGTTTGTTGGCTGCATAAATGTCTTCTTTTGGGAAGTGTCTGTTCATATTCTTTGCCCACTTTTTGATGGGGTTGTTTGTTTTTTTCTTGTAAATTTGTTTAAGTTCTTCGTTGATTCTCAATATTAGCCCTTTGTCAATGGATAGATTGCAAAAATTTTCTCCCATTGTGTAGGCTGCCTGTCCACTCTGATGATAGTTTCTTTTGCTGTGCAGAAGCTCTTTAGTTTAATTAGATCCCATTTGTCAATTTTGGCTTTTGTTGCCATTGCTTTTGGTGATTTAGACATGAAGTCTTTGCCCATGCCTGTGTCCTGAATGGTATTGCCCAGATTTTCTTCTAGGATTTTTATGATTTTAGGTCTTATGTTTCAGTCTTTAATCCATCTTGAGTTGATTTTTGTATAAGGTGTAAGGAAAGGGTCCAGTTTCAGTTTTCTGCATATGGCTAGCCAGTTTTTCCAACACCATTTATTAAATAGAGAATCTTTTCCCCATTGCTTGTTTGTGTCAGGTTTGTCAAAGATCAGATGGTTGTAGCTGTGTGGTGTTATATCTGAGGCCTATGTTCTGTTCCATTGGTCTATATATCTGTTTTGGTACCAGTACCAATCTGTTTTGGTTACTGTAGCCTTGGAGGATAGTTTGAAGTTGGTAGCGTGATGCCTCCAGCTTTGTTCCTTTTGCTTAGGATTGTCTTGGCTATGTGGGCTCTTTTTTTGTTCCATATGAAGTTTAAAGTAGTTTTTTCCAATTCTGTGAAGAAAATCAGTGGTAGCTTGATAGAGATAGCATTGAATCTATAAATTACTTTGGGCAGTATGGCCATTTTCACGATATTGATTCATCCCTATCCATGAGTGTGGGATGTTTTCCTACTTGTTTGTGTCCTCTCTTATTTCCTTAAGCAATGGTTTGTAGTTCTCTTTGAAGAGGTCCTTCACATCCTTTGTAAGTTGTATTCCTAGATATTTTATTCCCTTAGTAGCAATTGTGAATGGGAGTTTATTCATGATTTGGGTCTCTGTTTGTCTGTTATTGGTATATAGGAATGCTTGTGATTTTTGCACATTGATTTTGTATCCTGAGACTTTTCTGAAGTTGCTTTTCAGCTTAAGGAGATTTTGGGCTGAGACAATGGGGTTTTCTAAATATACAATCATGTCATCTGCAAAGAGACAATTTGACTTCCTCTCTTCCTATTCGAATATGCTTTATTTCTCTTGCCTGACTGACCTGGCCAGAACTTCTAATACTATGTTGAATTGGAGTGGTGAGAGAGGGCATCCTTGTCTTGTGCTGGTTTTCAAAGGGAATGCTTGCAGTTTTTGCCCATTCAGTATGATATTGGCTATGGGTTTGTCATAAATAGCTCTTATTATTTTGAGATACATTCCATCAATACCTAGTTTATTGGGAGTTTTTAGCATGAAGTGGTGTTGAATTTTGTCGAAGGCCTTTTCTGCATTTATTGACATAATCGTGTGGTTTTTGTTATTGGTTCTGTTTATGTGAGGGATTACATTTATTGATTTGTGTATGTTGAACAAGCCTTGTGTCCCAGGATGAAGCTGACTTGATCTTGGTGGATAAGCTTTTTGATGTGCTACTGGATTCGTTTTGCCAGTATTTTACTGAGGATTTTCACATCGATGTTCATCAGGGATATTGGCCTGAAATTTTCTTTTTTTTTGTTGTGTCTCTGCCAGGTTTTGGTATCAGGATGATGCTGGCCTCATAAAATGAGCTAGGGAGGATTCCCTCTTTTTCTATTGTTTAGAATAGTTTCAGAAAGATTTATTATTTTACGTGTGGATGTCCAGTTGTTCCAGAACCATTTGTTGAAAAGAATATCTTTTCTCTATTGTGCTGACTTTGTTCTCCGGTCAAAAATAAGCTGACTATATTTATGTGGGTCTATTTCTGGGCTCTCTCTTTCGGTTCCATTGATCTATTTGTCTATTATTTCACCAATTCCACACTGTCCTGATTATTACAGATTTATAGTAAGTTTTGAAGTCAGGTATTACCACTCCTCTGACTTTGTCCTTCAATATTGGGTTAACTATTCTGGGTCTTTTGCTCTCTATATAAACTTTAAATAAGTTTGTCAAGATACACAAAATAACCTGTTGGAATTTTTATTGATATTACATTGAATCTATAGATCAATTTAGAAAGAACTCACTTCTTAAAAATATTGTCTTACTCTCCATGAGCATGGAAAAACTCTCCATTTATTTAGTTTTCTTTGTTGTTTTTCTTTTTATTTATTTAGTTATCTTTATATTATTTATTTAACTTTTATTTCAGGTTCAGAGGTACATATGCATGTTTGTTATATAGGTAAAATGTGTGTCATGGGGGCTTGGTGTACAGATAATTTCATCACTCAGTAATAAGCATAGTACCTGATAGGTAGTTTTTTGATCCCAACTCCCCTCCCGCCCTCCACCCTTAAGTAGGCTCCGATGTCTGTTGTTCCCTACTTTGTGTCCTTGTGTATTCAGTGTTTAGCTGAAGCTTATAAATGAGAATATGTGGTATTTGGTTTTTCTGTTCCTGCATTAGTTTGCTTAGGATAATGGCCTCAAGCTCCATCCATGTTGCTGCAAAGGACATAACCTCATTCTTTTAATGGCTGCATAGTATTCCATGGTGTGTATGTACCAGTTTTCTTTATCCAGTCTACAATTCATGGGCATTTAGGCTGATTCTATGTCTTTTCTATTGTGAATAATGCTGTGATGAACCTTCACATCCATGTGCCTTTATGGTAGAATGATTTATATTCCTTTGGGTATATACACAATAATGGGATTGCTGGGTCAAATAGTAATTCTGTTTTAAATTCCTTGAGAAATTACCAAACTGTTTTCCACAGTTTCCACAAGATTGAACTAATCTGCATTTTAACCAGCAACGTATAAGAATTCCCTTTTCTCCACAACCTCACTAGCATATGCTATTTTATTTATAACCATTCTGACTGGTTTGAGATGATATCTCATCATGGTTTGATTTGCATTTCTTTCATGATTAGTAATGTTGAACATTTTTTCATGTGCTTGTTAGCTGCATGTGTGTCTTTTGAAAAGTGCCTGTTAATGTCCTTTGTCCACTTTTTAATAGGGTTGTTTATCACTTGAAAATTTGTTTTAGTTCCTTATAGATTCTCAATATTAGTCTTTGTCAGATGCATACTTTGCAAATACTGCTTTCCATTCTGTAGGTTGTCTGTTTATGCTTTTGATAGATTATTTTGATGTGAAGAAGGTCTTTAGTTAAATTAAGTCTCATCTGTCAATTCGTATTTTTGTTGCAATTGCTTTTGGCATCTTCATCATGAAAATTTTGCTAGGTCCTATGTCCAAAATGGTATTTCCTAGGTTATTCTTCAGGGTTTTAAAAGACTTGGGTTTTACATTTAAGTCTTTAGTCTATCTTGAGTTGAAGCAAGAAAGGAAACAGTCCAGTTTCAATCTTCTACATATGGCTAGCCAGTTATCCCAGTACCAGTTTTTGATAGGGAATCCTTTCCCCATTGGCTTGTGTTTATTTTGCCAAGATCAGATAGTTGTAGGTGTGAAGCCTTATTTCTGGGCTCCCTATTCTGTTCCATTGGTCTGTGTAGCTCTTTTTATACTAGTGACATGCTGTTTTGGTTACTGTAGCTTTTTAGTATAATTTGAAGTCAGGTAATGTGATGCCTCCAACTCTGTTCTTTTTGCTTAGGATGGCTTTGGCTATTTTTGGTTCCATAGACAATTTTAAAATACTTTTTTTTGAATTCTGTGAAGAATCTTATTTGTAGTTTCATAGAAATGGCACTGAATCTGTAAATTGCTTTGGGCAGTATGTTAATTTTAACAATATTGATTCTCCCTATCCAGGAGCATGGAATATTTTTCCATTTGTTTGTGTTATCTCAGATTTCTTTGATGTTTTGTAATTCTCATTCTAGAGAGCTTTAACCTCCCTGTTAGCTATATTCCTAGGTATTTTATTCTTTTTGTGGCTATTGTGAATGGGATAGTGTTCTGAACTTCGCTCAAAGCTTAGATATCCTTGGTGTATAGAAATGCTACTAATTTTTGTATATAGATTTTGTATCCTAAACTTTGCTGAAGTTGTTTATCAGATCTAGAAGCCTTTGGCCAGAGATTATGAGTTTTCTAGGTATAGAATCATATCTGCAAGTGGAGATAGTGTGACTTCCTCTCTTGGTTCTTTATCCAGCTTGTCACTCTGAGCCTTTTAATTGGGGCATTTAGCCCATTTACATTCAAGGTGAATATTGATATGTGCATATTTGAACATGTCATCATGTTGTTAGTCGGTTATCATGTAACCTTGTTTGTGTGGCTGCTTTGTAGTGTCAATGATCTATGTACTTAAGTGTGTTTTTGTAATGGCCAGTAATGGTCATTCTTTTCCATATTTAGCACTCCCTTCAGGAGTAAGGACCTGCCTTCAAGGAGGTCTGGTGGTAATGAATTCCCTTAGCATTTGCTTGTCTGCAAAGAATGTCATTTATCCTTTGCTTATGAAGCTTAGTTTGGCTGGGTATGAATTTCTTAGTTGGAATTTCTTTCCCTTAAGGATGCTAAATATAGGCTCCCAGTCTCTGCTGACTTGTAGTGTTTCTGCTGAAAGGTCTGCTGTTAGCCCAATGTGGTTCCCTTTGTAATCGACCTGCCCTTTCTTTCTAGCTACCTTTAGCATGTTTTCTTTCATTTTGACCTTGGAGAAACTGATGATCATCTTGTGTAGTATCTCACAGGGATTCTCTATATTTCCAGAATTTGAATGTTTGCCTCTCTAATGGCGTTGGAGAAATTTTCATGGATGATACCCAGAAATATTTTTCTAAGTTGCTTGCTTTCTCTTCCTCTCTTTCAGGGATGCCAATGAATCATAGATTTGTTCCCTTTACATAATCCTGTATTTCTCAGAGGTTTTGTTCATTCTTCTTTTAGCTGTTTTGTTTTGTTTGTTTTTGTCTTACTGAGTTATTTTGAACAACTGGTCTTCAAACAGAGATTCTTTCCTCAGCTTGGTCAATTCTGCTTTTCATACTAGCAATTATATTCTGAAATTTTTAAGTGAGGTTTTCAGCTGTATCAGTACAGTTTGGTTCAAATGGCCACTCACCTTTTGTATCTTATATCATTTTTATTGTATTCCTTAGAATCTTCAGATTGGGTTTCCATTTCTCCTGAATCTCAAAGATCTTTCTTTCCATCCATATTCTGAATTCTATTTCTGTCATTTCAGCCATTTCAGCCTGGTTAAGAACCACTGCAGGAGAACTAGTGCAAGCATTTTGAGACAAAAAGACACTCTAGCTTTTTGCATTGCCAGAATTCTTACACTGGTTCTTTTTCATCTGTGTGGGCTGATGTTCCTTCAATCTTTGTAGCAGCTGTCCTTTGGGTAGGTTTTTTTGCTTTTATCTTGTTTGATTCCCTTCTTTATGGCACCCTCTGAAGCTGCAGCCCAAGCTGTACCTTGGCCCCTTGTAGTCATGGCTGGAGCACCTGGGACACAGGGCACCAAGTCCCTAGACTGCACACAGCACAGGGACCCTGGGCCTGGCCCACAACACCATTTTTTCATCCTAGGTCTCCAGGCCTGTGATGGGAGGGGCTGCTACAAAGATCTCTGACATGCCCTGGTGACATTTTCCCCATTGTCTTGGTGATTAACATTCAGCTTCTCATAACTGATGCAAATATCAGCACCAGTCTTGAATTTCTGCTCTGAAAATGGGATTTTCTTTTCTATTGCATTGTCTGACCACACATTTTCTGAACTGTTATGCTCTAATTCCCTTTTAAAACTGAGTGCCTTTAACAGCACCCAAGTCACCTTTTGAATGCTTTGCTGCTTAGACATTTATTCCACCAGATACTCTAAATCATCTCTCTCAAGTTCAAAGTCCCACAAATCTCTAGGGCAGGAGCAAAATGCCACCAGTCTCTTTGCTAAAACATAACAAGAGTCACCTTTGCTCCAGTTTCCAACAAGTTCCTCATCTTCATCTGAAACCACCTCAGCCTGGATTTCATTGTCCATATTATTATCAGCATTTTGGTCAAAGCCATTCAACAAGTCTCTGGGGAGTTCCAAACTTTCCCACATTTTCCTATCTTCTTCTGAGCCCTCCAAAGTGTTCTGACCTCTGCATGTTACCCAGTTCCAAAGTTGCTTCCACATTTTTGGGTATCTTTTCAGCAGCACCCCACTCTACTGGTACCAATTTACTGTATTAGTTCATTTTCACACCGCTGATAAAGACATACCCAAGACTGGGCAATTTACAAAAGAAAGAGGTTTAATGGACTTACAGTTCCACATGGCTGGGGAGGCCTCCAAATCATGGTGGAAGGCAAGGAGGAGCAAGTCACATCTTACATAGATGGCAGCAAAGAGAGAGCTTGTGCAGGGGAACTACTCTTTATAAAACCATCAGATCTCATGAGATTTATTCACTATCACAAGAACAGCATGGGAAAGACCTGCCCCCATGATTCAATTACCTCCCACCAGGTCCCTCCCAGAGCACATGGGAATTCAAGAGGAGATTTGGGTGGAGACAAAAGCCTAACCATATCATGTATCTATTTATATGATCAAACTTTTTCTTTTTCTTTTTTGGCCTGTTGTTGATGTGATGAATTACATTAACTGATTTTCACAGAATTTTACTTGTTAACTACAGAAATAAAGTGAAAATGGCAGCAACAATTAAAATGAATGCAATATAAAAACTATAGGAAGGAATAGAGGAGATAAATAATTTAATAGAAATGGGATGAGTAATGAAGAAATGTACATAAGGGTATGCCCACTCTTATAGTACCAGAAAAATTTCTTACAATAATGTAAATGCTAAATTATCATTTAATCAGAATTAAAAGCTACTCGGCTAGCATACTTGTATTCATACTGTCTAAGGAATATTTTAGAATGAAAAGAACTATATAGAATTTTAAAGACTATTAAATGATTGTTATAATTACCAAATGTATTTTAAATGATACTTAGGCATATTTTGCTCATGGATAGTTTCCTGAGTTACAAGTTACAAGAAGACAATACCATTTAACATGACACATAATATTGGACTGCTGACTTCTGAAATGCTTCCTGAGTGTAAGGTAATAAACCCATAACTTGTTTAAATAAATGTCATTCCCAAGCCTTGTCACCAGCACCTGAATATAATCTCAATTGCCACATTTCTGAAAGACTTTTTCAATTCAAAATTTGTACATTGAGAGGAGTCACTGATTTAAGGTCTTGAGGCAGGAACATGTGAATAATGGATTGGAAGACCCTATTGCCAGAAAATAAAGATGCCTTTAAAATAGATCTACAGTACTTTTAAAAGATCAAAGGTGTGCCCTATAAAAGAGCTCCCATTGGCCAAAATGTGAAAAACTAAAACATCAAAAAGAGGACCATAATTACAATTATTTGGAACATGTTTCATCTATGAAAAGCCTTGGGTACGGCCGGGCGCGGTGGCTCAAGCCTGTAATCCCAGCACTTTGGGAGGCCGAGGCGGGCGGATCACGAGGTCAGGAGATCGAGACCATCCTGGCTAACACGGTGAAACCCCGTCTCTACTAAAAATACAAAAAACTAGCCGGGCGCGGTGGCGGGCGCCTGTAGTCCCAGCTACTCGGGAGGCTGAGGCAGGAGAATGGCGTAAACCCGGGAGGCGGAGCTTGCAGTGAGCTGAGATCCGGCCACTGCGCTCCAGCCTGGGTGACAGAGCAAGACTCCGTCTCAAAAAAAAAAAAAAAAAAAAAAAAAAAAAAAAAAAAAAGAAAAGCCTTGGGTACATAATGATACTTGCAAATGAAACGTTAATTCAAAATGTACAAAAGTGAATTGTAAGTATAAAAGGACATCACAACGTCCTTTTATACTTACTTTACAATACAGTAAAATACAATGGCAACCTAATTGGAATTTCTTCTTTTTTTAATTAAGCATTGCTACATATATTTTTGTCTCCTTTAAGTAAGGGATAGTGGCTATAAGGAACTGTAGGAAAACCACCTAATTCTGGAATATTATGACACCATAAAAAATCAGGAGTAATAATCAGCACTGGTGTTCATGTTCACCACACACAATGACTTAAATAAAAATACAGCAATGAGTTGCTAAAACTCCAGAGACAGGAACTGAATACATAGATACATAATTTTCTTAAAGCAGAAATCTCTAGATAACCTAACATTTTAAAATAAATTGCTAATTAGGTACAAGGAGATAACTTTTAAAAGGAGAAAGATATTCCCAGATCAAAAGTTGATGGCCATCTGAATGGGGGGAACACCAAAATCTAAAATCACGCATGGATTTGTAAAGTCCAATTGATGTAGTAATGAGCTTTGACTCAAGAAGAGGCTCAGCCAGTGAATGTTGGTTCAGGTTTCAGTGTTTTTCAAAGATAAAATTAGATCCTGTGTCTTGACCAGAATTAGCCTCTATGGCTGGTTTCACACAGTGCTCTTTTTCTTTATGATATGCCAATATTTCTGCAACTGTAGGTAGATATAGACATATATAGAGCTATTAAAGAAATAGAAAAAGTCTTTAAATTGTATATGTGTGTGTCATGTATAAAATCCTACATAATTTATACAGCAAAGCAGTACAAAGTTCACTGGAAGACTGAGAAAGCTATTTGTTTAGTTAATTGACCTCTTCTTAAAGAATAATAAAACCCTGTATCTCCTCAAAAACCAAATGGCTACACCTTGAGTCTCCCTGAAAGACAAATGGTTACATCTTGAGATAGGATCCTACTTTAACTGCAGAGATGTGTTTTTATATCTCAAAAGGGTATGAGGCCCATAACTTTAGATGAATCATAGCTTTAAAAATATTCCTAAAATACCATTTTAAACATTCCTATTTTAAGATTATTTTAATTATATTTGTTGTAATAACTTTATTTTCATGGGAACAATTTGTGTATGATTAAGGTATTGGAAATAATTGAGAGTCTTTGACATATTAAACTTGTGATTGCACAGATAAAAAAATTGACTAAGTTTATAATCTACATTTAAATGACTAGCAATACTTAGTGTATTTTGTTTTAATGGTATTTGTGTAAGGATATTTAAATAGTTTTAAAAATCAATTCATGGATTTACAACTTTATAGTGTACTGGAAATGTAGTACTCTATACTCTTCTCCATACACAGATGTTTTTCTGTTAGTAACACTCCCTGCAACATTTGTGTAAGGCCTATAATATTTTCCAAAGGCCAGACTCTGTAAGAAATTATTATTCCAGGACAACATGCACAAAAAAATTTAGTTAGTAGCTGTGGCTCTTCAAGTTGGAATAATGAAAGCAGCAGGAATTATACGTAAAACATACACACACACACACACACACACACACACACACACACACACACACAAAGAATGTACACCGAAAGAGGAACTATAACATAACAAATAAGGCAGTCCAACAAATAACTTTTAATTATCTTCAATAAATTAGTGACAAGAGACAAGATTGTTCTGTCCTAGAAAACAACACAAAACCATTTAATGTTCCGTTTAAACGCTTTAAAGTACAAAATAAAAACATCAGTAGGGAGAAGAAAATAAATTTTGAGCTGTTAGAGCTCTAGGAAACCAATGAATAAAAAAAATTCTTCAGAGATAAGACATGTTAGAAGCAATAAAAATGGAATAGGCATGACTGAAAACATAAACAAGAAAATAATTAGCAGAATTGAGGTTTATATTAATCCATCCTCATGCTGCTAATAAAGACATACCTGAGACTGGGTAATTCAAAAAGGATAGAGGTTTAATTGACTCACAGTTCAGCAGGGCTGGGGAGGCCTCAGGAAACTTAATAATCATGATGGAAAGGGAAGTAAGCACATCCTTCTTCACATGGCAGCAGGAAAGAGAAGAATGAGAAGCCAGCAAAGGGAGAAGCCATTATAAAACCATCAGATCTCATGAGAACTTACTCACTATCATGAGAATAGCATGTGAAAAACCACCCCCATGATTCAATTACCTCCCACTGGCTTCCTCCCATGACACATGGGGATTATGGGAACTACAATTTAAGATGAGATTTGGGAGGGGACACAGCCAAACCATATGAAGGTTATTACCAAAATAACTGGAAAAGATCAAACCTGAAGAATAATCAGGGAATGTAGGAATGATAAATACGAGAGACAAATTAAACATAAAAATTATTTAAATGTAAAAGGTACTAAATCTTCAGTAAATATTTTAATATGTGTACCAAAAGGAAACATCTTCTCTAGAAGAAATGAAATGAAATGTTAAATTCCAAGGCATATAGTGGTAAACTACTGAACATCTAGCATGTTAAAACTATTCAAATAGACATCAGTAGTGGAAATGTAAGTCACGCGGTAGTGGTGAGAAGCATGTTGACCTCAGCCTTCTACAGACCAACATTCAACTCAAAATTATGCAGCAAGTTACCCCAGTTTGAGAAAAAGATTATGTTTCAAAAATGTTACATCCAGCAGTTTTTCTTCAAGTGATAAAAAAATAGAAAATATTTTAAGGCATATAATTGCCAGATAATACAGCTTTCTTTTTATATATCAAACTCACAAATAAAAAAATACTTGATCACAAGATCCAACTAATTGGCTATATAATTTAAAATAAAGAAATTAGGAATTAGGTAAACAGAACAAAAATGGTGATGAGAAATAAATTAATTTTAATTTAGACAATTTATGCTATTTTAATATTAGAGTTAGAGTAAATAAATGATATAGAAGTTGACCATAGCAAAAAATATTATAAGTGAATAAAAACTAGAGATAGTAATGGGAAAGTTGGAATAAGTAAGGGGTTGAATGCTAATTTTCTCAAATGTTACAGAAAGCTGCCAAAATGTATGATCTAGATTTGAAACATAAACATGTATTAAAACAAAATGGCTCCAAATTCTTAATAATTTTGAAAATCTATCTTTAAGTTTTTTCATTAATATTTAAAAAATAAACATTTACCTTAAGTTCTGCTATTCCATGTTTCCTTTCAGTTTATTTTATTGGTTACATAAACATAAATGTAATTTTATTACTTGGTAGTTTAAAAAGAGCACAGGTACTATAAATTTAATTTGAAAAATTATTAGACTTTTTCTTTAATTTTTGAATATTTAAATTTTTATAAATGAGCATATTTCCAATTTTAATAAATCATAGTACCATTATTTTTATAAAGGTAGTTCAAATTAATTATATTTATAGATGTTTTCCAAATACTACCAGACACAAAGAAGGCACCTATAAAATGACAGGTTTAGACATGACTAATCAACGAATCATTTGCAATTTAGAAACTTGCACTAGGGATCACATTCTTTTTTGTAGAGACCACTCAAATCCTCTTCATTCTTTCATACTGTATTAACATAGATCAGACCTAACTGTCTCAAGGAACAAATGAGCAGTTGTGTTCTGCAACCAACAAATTTCCAATTAAGGAAGTCCAATTAAAAGCTCATTTCTTTAATTGTGCAGAGATGTAATCAAGCTTAGAGAGAGGCAGAAAAACAAGATGTATGCAGTTTAGGAGAATGGGCATAGTAATTCTTAACTTTAATAATTTTAAAATAATGTCTATGGTTCCAAATACACATTTAATTTCTTCTCTGTTCTCTTCAGGATTAACAAGTAAAATAAAGCCACCATGCCAGTATATTGGGAATAACTGAAATTCAAAATATGAATTAAGGTTTCAAAGCAGGCAGGTTTACAGCTAAAAGCAATACTTTAACTTCCATGTTTTCAAAATGGTTGAAAAGCATATACAGGAAAGGTATATACTATCTTCATGTTTCACAGGTTAGGATATCTGAATCCTAAAGCAATTGTAAAATTTTCTACAATTCCTCAGGGAGATTATATCCAAGTGAAATCACAGTCACTGTTTATTTAATTCAATTGAACTCTACATCTTTGACTAACGTTTCCTTTTTTTTAAACAAGAAACTAGTTTGATTTTCACCAGAATTATAAGATTCTTAATTTATTGCAAGGGTTCTACTTTATATTAACATAATTCAACTCAATGGTCAGGGGATTTAGTTGTATCAATTTTGCAATAAATATTTCGAGAACTAAACTAAAAAATCCAGCATATTAATGCACCAAGTAATATTCTACGTATATTCTATCTCTTATAAACATTTCAATAAAAGACAATTAAATTGAGTTTCCAGTGAAAACATGCATTATGTATGTATCCAAGCTAATTCAATCAGCAAAAATATCTATTAAGCTTACTTTATTTAATGATATTACTGTGCCACTTTATATAACCAAGAATAGGAAATAAACATGACATGTCATATTTAAAAATGCAAGTTCTGACTCCTTAAGAAAGTCTTTTAAATTATTGCATGCTAATTTTAAAAGATATTTTCTAAAATTTTTATGTTTATAATTAATCAAAATACCTCAATCAATTTTTGTTGGGGACTGGTAGTTCAAAATGTGTAGAAAAAAATACATTATTTCATTTATCTGAATCCTAAATTGTTGTACAAGTAAAATAGTTTTTTTTTAAGTCGTCACATTGCAGCTGAATACCTGTCAATAATTGTATAGGTATTTTTAAATTTCATAGTAGTTGTCTGCACCCAACAAGGCAGATCTTTTCTAGAAATGACTTGAGCAAAAACTTCAGTTGATGTTGCCTTATGTGAAAAATTGTCAGATTAATTTGATTAGGGTACTATAATAACGTAGTCAAGTGGCTTTAAAAAAAATAGTGCACTAATCTCCTCTAATTGGGACTCCGAGCCGGGGCTCTTTCTGGCGCTGGCATGGCTCCAAGAAGGCTATCCTAGCCATCACTTTTCCACCTACTTTTTAGAGAAGGGAAGGTGAGCGAGTCGATCTCAAAGTCCAGCCAGCCCTTGGCCTCCAAGCAGAAAAAGGATGGCACTGAGAAGCGGGGCTGGGGCAGGTCGCCCAAGCAGCCTCACGTGAGTCCCACGACAGCGTTGGTAGGGAGTCAGAAGGAGCCCAGCGAAGTGCCAAAATCTAAAAGACCTCAGGGCCGACCAAATGGAAGCAAAAACAAGTACGCTGCCAAGACCCGGAAAACCACCACAACTCCAAGAAGGAAACCAAGGGGCAGATCCAAAAAACTGGAGAAGGAGGAAGAGGAGGGCATCTCACAGGAGTTCTCAGAGGAGGAGCAGTGACCGTGCGTACGTGTCGCCTGCTCGTTGCTGGAGGAGCAGCTTCCTTCTGGGACTGGACAACTTTGCTCTGCTCCCACCGCCCCCAGCCCTTCCCCAGGCCGACCATCATCACCGCCTCCGGCGACCACCCCTATCTTCCATCTGTGACTTCACCACCACACTACACAGCACACCAGCCGCTACAGGGCCCCCATGGGCTGAGTGGAGAGCAGTCTTCCCCTGGCCTCAGTTCCCAGCTCCCCCCGCCCACCCACGGGCACACACATGTGCCCTCCTGGACAAGGCTAACGTTCCACTTAGCCGCACCCTGCACCTACTGCGTCCCCACTCCCTTGGTGGTGGGGACATGGCTCTCTGGGTTTTGGTTTGGGGGCGCTCTCTCTGCTCCTTCATTGTTCCCTCTGGCTTCCCATAGTGGGGCCTAGGAGGGTTCCCCTGGCCTTAAAAGGGGCCCAAGCCCCATCTCATCCTGGCCCGCCCTACTCCACTGCCCTGGCAGCAGGTGTGGCCAATGGAGAGGGCTGCTGGTCCCAGGATTCCCCCAGCCAAACTGTCTTTGTCACCACTTGGGGCTCACACCTTTTATCCTTCCCCACCTTCCCTAGTCCCTGCACTAGGTTGGACAGCCCCCTTTGGCTACAGGAAGGCAGGAGGGGTGTGAGCCCCCTACTCCCTCTTCAGGGTGGCCCCAGCCCCCTTGCCCTCTGCCTGGGATCTGAGAACATATTGCAGTGATGGAGATGCAGTCACTTATTGTCCAGGTGAGGCCCACGAGCCCTGTGGCCGCTACCTGAGGTGGGCTGGGGCTGCTCCCCCACCCCTACTTTGCTTCCGCCACTCAGCCATTTGCCCCTCCTCAGATGGGGCACCAATAACAAGGAGCTCACCCTGCCAGCTCCAAATCCTCCTGCTCCTCCCTGCCCCCCAAGGTTCTGGTTCCACTTTTTCTCTGTTCACAAACCACCTCTGGACAGTCGTGTTGTTTTTTGTTCAATGTTCCATTCTTCGACACCTGTCACTGCTGCTGCTACCAGCGCCAAGCGTTCATCCTCATTGCCTCCTGTTCTGCCCACGATCTCCTCCCCCAAGATACTCTTTGTGGGGAAGAGGGGCTGGGGCATGGCAGGCTGCGTGACCGACAACCCCAGTCCCAGGGAAGGTGGGACCCTGCCCCTAGGATGCTGCAGCAGAGTGGGCAAGGGGGCCCGAATCGACCATAAAGGGTGTAGAGGCCACCTCCTCCCCCTGTTCTGTCCAGGAGGGGTAGCCATGATTTGTCCCAGCCTGGGGCTTTCCCTCTGGTTTCCTATTTGCAGTTACTTGAATTAAAAAAAACTATATCCTTTTCTGGGAGAAAAAAAAAAAAAAAAACAGTGCACTAATAAGTAATAGATGAATAATTATGGAACATTTAGTCTCTCGTTTGCAATGAATTGTGCAGACAAAAACTGCACTAACCTTATCTTTGAGGGATACTAGGATACACGAATTGAAACAAGAATTTTGAACTATTTTGTCTCAAGAAACTACCGTATAGTTAATTTGTTTTCTTTACTTTTTACAAAATTTACTAATTATGAATAAACTTTTTAAAATTTATCCCCAAAATGTTTTTAATTTAATATTTAAATTGCTTGCTATTCAGCAGGAAATGTTTAAAGGAAACACATTTTTAAAGCTAAACAGACTGAAAATAAACTCACCTTAGATCCATTAGCAAATTGAGGTCACACAGCAAGCTGTAGTTCTTAAAATTAGAGAGAAAGATAAATACAGATTAATTCTAGTTTACCAGGAGCAAAAGCCACAGCTGAAGACTGGTAGAGTAATTGAATAATTGCTGTAGACTCAGTGGGGACATTTGAGAGATAAAAAACTCCTAGGAAGTCAGCCTTTGGGGTCCTCCATACTAAATTTTATGACAAGGTTTCATGGGTGAAGATCAGAGAAAAATCTTCTTATGCATCCCTCAGGGGGAAGGGGAAAATAACCATTTTGAAATACACCCAGAGTGTCTGTTCTCATTAACAAAGGACTGCCCTAAAGGGAAACTATTTTTACCAGAGCCTATCCAATGTGGGTATTAACAGAGTCTAACTGATGTGGGGGAAGAGAGATACTCAACTCTAACTCCCTCTAGCCTGCTATTTAAGGGAAGGAAACTATACAAATCCAGTGCACTCTAATGTTCCTGTATTATATAAAGAAGTTCAGAAACACTTAAGAAGGTCACAGCCCAGGGACCCACAGACCCACTAAAACATTGAGACCTAAATAGTAAGAATATATTAATAGAATGCTTCTCTTGTGCCCCTATACTACCACATCAACAGGGGTCCTGTATAATAAAAGGGCATTACAGCTGAAAAGAATTCTAAGGGTTATAGTCTATTTAAGAAATCTCTAGGAAAACCCAAATACCACAGAGGAGATGAAAACAAAGACATAAGAGAAAATTTTAGCCTCTGACATCTAAAGTTGTAGGAAATAGTTAACACAACCTAACACATAGATAAATCTAACACTTCACACAAAAGACCTATTTACCTCAGTTCCTTTCGTTACAAGTAGTTAGGCATGAGTGGGGCAGGAGAGGGCTCTCCCCTCACCAACCACTGGAAATGTCTGGTGATGGTTTGGCAATTATCGGATTGCCTCTCTAAAAGTGATAAATTGGCAGCCAGCGCCAAGGAGAGGCCATTTCCTGATGGTCCACACCTGTTAACATTAAAATATTAATTAAAGGCAGGCCCCAGGTAGAAGCAACTTCCTGGGTATGTACATTAAGGGACAAAAATGGCGAAGTATGATCTTCCAGGTACACGCCACTGGAAAAAGGAAGAAAACCTCAGATGGGCATTTGTATAACTTCCTAAACACACTGCAGATGCTCAATTCCAAAGGGTAAGGAGGGCGCCATGCATATTGAAAGCCCACCCTAAGGAAAGAATCATAGGAAAGAGGCAAGCCTATAAACTCCCTGAATCAAGGTTAAAGGCCCCGTTTTTTCCCTCTTTGACCTTCGGGTGCCCACTTGGGTCTCTTCCAAGGGTTCTTTCCTTTCTTTCCTATTCTAAAGCTTTTTAAATAAACTTACACTCTTGCTCTGAAACTTACCTTGGTTTCTTTTTCTGCTTTATTTCCCTTGGTCAAATTGTTTCTTCTGAGGAGGCAAGAATTGAAGTTGCTGCAGATGCATGCAGACTTGCCATCAGTAACTCGAGGTAACTCACAAAAAGTGGACAACATGCAAGAACAGATGCATAATGTAAGAAGAGAGATGAAAACTGTAAGAAACAACCAAAGGAAATGCTAGTAATCAAAACCACTGATGCAAAAATGAAGAATGTCTTTGATGGGCTTATTGGTAGAGCACAAAGAAAAGAAAGTGAATTTGAGGGTATGTCAATGGAAACTTTCATTACAGAAATGCAAGGAGAAAAAATAATGAAAAATTGAGCTGTAAAATATGAAATCTAAGAACTATGGGACAATTACAAAAGATGTAACTTACATGTAATGAAAATACCAGAAAGAGAAGAAAGAGAGAAAGGAACAGTTTCTTCTTTTTGGGAAGAAGAAAACATTTTTAGAATAGATAGAGATAATCCAATGTCTGTTATTCTATTTTTGTCTTCAAACTTGCTGTAGAAGACTCATCTCCAAGACCCTAGAAGTTGCTGACCCACTGAAAAAAGGGACCTCTCATTCTGAATTTGTCTTTGAAAAGCTGACCACAAAATAGCCTATTTATCTGTGACATAAGAAGAAATACACCTCCCTTTTGTTAAACCATTGTGATCTAGGGGTTGTTTGTTACAGCATGTATTCTATCTTGAATAATAGACAAAAATAAAACATGACCCTTTTACTTGTGGTCCTTATTGTCTTAAAGTAGAGAGCTCATATACATACATTTTATATCTGTTATTGTCTTTCTCCTCTATAAAAGCAATTCTTACTTCTGGAAATATAAAATTGTTAAAAGAAAAACCTTAGCCAAATTAAATTTAACAGGGTTTAATTGAGTCAAGAACCATGCATGAATTGGGCAGCCTCCTGAGCCAGAGTAGACTCTGAGACTCCAGTGCAGCCATGTGGTGGAAAAAGATTTATGGGCAGAAAAAGGAAAGTGATGAACAGAAAACAGAAGTAAGGTACAGAAGCAAGCAGGTTAGTTATACTTGGTGTTTGCCTTATTTGAACACGGTTTGAACAGTTGGCCCCTTCTGACTGACCAAAACTCAGTGATTGGCACAAGAGTAGGCTACAGTCTATTTACACTTCCATTTAGGTTATAGTTCACTATGTACAGAGAAACCTTTAGATCAAACTTAAAATATATAAGAAGACAGCTTTAGGCTAAATATGATTTAACAATTCCCCCCTTTTGGTCATCCTCTCAATTTTGAGAGATTGACCAAAACTTTAGTCACTGGTGTCACCATTACCATTGTAAATGTACTTATTTGGTCCAAAACCCACGGGGAAATAGCAGAACAGTGGGTTTTATAAAGTGGGAATAAAGACTTCATGTTATTTTTTTGTAATGGTAAGAGTAGTGGGTACCTCCTTATGCTGCAGTGTCCTGTTTACAAGAGAAAAACAAAACCTGATATGTTCTAGAATCTATCAGTTTCCTTAATGTCTTAGTTTGATTATGTCACATTTAGCATGAGTGACCCCATTTTGGTTTGGTCTGGTCTGTTGGGGCCTACTGCAAGAGCTCAGTAGAAAGTTATGACCTCCCATAATTTTGTTTAAAATTTCCCCCTTCTGCTCAGGTTCTTACTTTGGTGAGTGTGTGAGCAAAACGTAGGGCCTTAACACCACTCTCAATTACCATCATTTTGGGTTTTCAGTCTTAGTATATTATTCATAGGTTACGGTGCCCTCATAGTAACACATTTCTTTCAGCTGTTGTCATTCCAGTTGAAGAGACACCATTTGACATTCTAGAGGTGGCTGCATGCAAACATTTAGAGATAATACAGCATACCAAGGAGACTACTATTATGACTATCAGGAGGATAATACCAAGAGTTTGGAGTATGCTCCTTAGCCAGGGCCCCCGTAAAGCAAACTAACTAAAATCAAATAGATCACGGAATGAGCTAGATAAAGAGTATACTCACTTTAACTAAACAGCATATTCATTAATCCCCTCAACTGAATCTCTATAATACTCAATTTATTTCTCCATGGGCAACAAGAAGTGCCAGCAACTTCTCTGTTTAGCCAGTATGAAATCTAGAGCAATTCTGTTATTTAACATAACTTTCACAAGAGAATTTAAAGTCTGCTTTGTAACCATAGGTTTTATAGTAGAATCTGCTATAAAGCCTATCATGAGGAATAAATTTCTAATTATTGCCTCATTTACTCCAAACCATGGAATAAAGAACCTAACAAGTGATGCCCATCTAGAAGAGTGAAGACCTCCTATCCTTTCATGAACCTCCTTAAAGACAACATACTCTAGGATTTTGTGTGCTTGTGAAGATTTCGGAAACTGCATCAAAATTAAGCAATTAACTGTGGAAATGACTTAAAATGGTCATAGTTAAAAATACAATTGACAAGGAAATTTTGTTATTTCTGTGGTCTACAATAACATAACCACCATGATTATGACTGATAGCACATATTCAGACATAGTAGAATTTTAGAAATCCCATATAATTTTTAAATGTATATTAATAACATTTATTAAAACACAACTTGAAAGTTTAACATCAATTTCTCATTTGAACACAAATATTTTACTCTCTCATTAATACTACATAACATTTTTGTTCTAAAAAAGAAAACAAAATTTTACTTTTGTATTAGTGTATTATCAATACTAAAGCTGATTTTAACAAAACCTCATAAGTAAATTTATAAACTCTGTCATCTTTTAACCGCACAAGATTTCCATAAACCTTTTGTTTTATATTATTTTCCCCCAACTTTTTTTTTTCTTTGAAATGGAGTTTTGCTCTTGTTGCCCAGGCTGGAGTGCAATGGCACAATCTTGGCTCACCACATCCTCTGCCTCCTGGGTTCAAGTGATTCTCCTGCCTCAGCCTCCAAAGTAACTGGGATTACAGACATGCGCCACCACTCCTGGTTAATTTTGTATTTTTGACAGAGATGGGGTTTCTCCATGTTGATCAGGCTGGTCTCGAACTCCCGACCTCAGATGGTCCACCCGCCTCAGCCTTCCAAAGTGCTGGGATTACAGGCGTGAGCCACCGCACCCGGCCTCTCCCAATTTTTTATATTTATCATGCTTTATCTGCTTTTTATTCCTTCAATTTGAAACCTTTAAGTAACTTTTACCAGACAAAAATTTTTTAACACATTTTTATGACTTTATAACTTTTCTTATCAAAAGCATATCTTGCTTTTGTTTATACACTCTGAATACAGAATTGTTTCTCTCATATCTAGGAGCTTTAATTACATATATTAACTAGAATTTGAACTCTTAGTAGCCCTAATTTGTAGTGAAAACCTTTGTGAAAGAAATATATCTTGGGCCCCTTCAAAAACTGCTCAGGGCAAATCTGCCTCCCATTCTATTCAAAGTCATCCCTGGCCTCACTGAGATAGATGCGTTTCTGATTGCCTCCTTTGGAAAGGCTAATCAGAAACTCAAAAGAATGCAACTGTTCCTGTGTCTTTCACCTATCTGTGACCTGGAAGCCTGCTCCCTGCTTTGAGTTTTCCTGCCTTTGTTTCAAGTTGTCCCACCTTTCCAGGCTGAATCAACATACTTCTTACATATATTGATTGATGTATTATGTCTCCCTACAATGTATAAAGCTACACTGTGCCCCAGCCACCTTGGGCACATGTCGACAGGACTTCCTGAGGGTCTGTCATGGGCGCACGTCCTCAACCTTGGCAAAATAATCTTTCTACATTGAGATCTGTCTCAAATTTTCAGGGTTCACACCTAAGTAATTTTGAACTATTTTACATCAATATTTGTAAATAAAAAGCATTTTAAAATTTTTTAGAAAGACAGTTCTTCAAATTATTGTTTATTAACATATCTAAATATATTTAGCTTTTCTGTACCATATTGTTAGGGCGGTGGGGGGGTCCTTGTTCTTAGAGCTCCCACGATGGTGGCAGACTGCTTCCAAGATGGCGGCAAGCCTCTTGTTCTCTGACCTGAGGTTCTTGGCCTCACAGATTCCAAGGAATGGAATCTTGGGCCATGCAGTGAGTGTTATAGCTCTATTCAGCTCCATTAGGAGGAACCCCAGGCACTTAGCCCACACAGGAACAATGGCGAGCCCCTAGCCCGATTGGGAGCGGCAATGGGTGCCTCCTCGCTGGATCAGAAGTACAGAGGACACCCTGCCGGATCCAGAGGGGTGGAAGTCAGCGGTGGGTCTGTGACGGTGGCAAACGGCAGTGGTGGATGGCGAGTGAAAGCTCAGCTTGAGCCATAACAAACACGGACCAGAAGAGTGTGAAGTTGCAAGATTTAATAGAGTGAAAACAGAGCTCCCATAAAATGGGAGGGGACCCAAAGGGGGTTGCCAGCTGGAATGCCTGGGTTTATCCTGATCATTGTCCCTTCCCCTGTGCTCTCAGGTGAAAGATGATTGGCTATTTCTTTACCTTCTGTTTTTGCCTAATTAGCATTTTAGTGAGCTCTCTTTACTACCTGATTGGTTGGAAATGAGCTAAGTTGCAAGCCCCGTGTTTGAAGGTGCATGTGGTCACCTTCCCAGCTAGGCTTAGGGATTCTTAGTTGGCCTGGGAAATCTAGCTAGTCCTGTGTCTCAGTATGAAAATAACATGTCAAGGTATATAGACTTAAACTAATGTTTAATAATTGACATTTCAGTATTTTAACTTAAAAATGACTCAGAAATTTTGTAATTATCTATTACTTGATGTAACATAATATGACTTCAAGATTTTAAATTACCAAAAATAATTTTGAAAATATGACACAGGTGCCTGCCCTAATGTCTTCTCCCAGTCATCCTGGGTCTCAAGTAGCCACATGGCACCCAGGAGGACTGTGAAGCTCAGGGCCTGTCTGGGTCCTGAATTTATATACCAGGTGTAAAGGTCAGGATAGAAGATAGAGCTATTAAGAATATACCCGGTGGATCCAATCCCTCCCAAAATAACCAGTAGACAAGCAGCAAAAGTAGGAAAGAAGGAGACCATATTGGGCTTGATTCTGGCTTCTAGCTGTAAGAAGTAAAGTAGAGGTTCCTCTTCAAAGAGACTTTCCTCCCCATCTAATTAGGAATAAATAGTAACTTCTCTTGGAAGCAAAATTTATTCAAAGACCTGTGCTAACATTCTTAAATATCTGCTAGCCATAATAAAGAAATCAAGGTACTTTATGTTCTTAGCTCCTACAATTTAGCCTAAATATTTGCCCTGGCATGCTTATACTGGTTCAAGCAAGCATTAGGTCATAGCCAGTTCCTCTTCCTTATTTGAAGGTGTTTTTACCTTTCTCAGCATTCCACAAGTTACTTCCTCCTTCCTTGGTGGTCCTCTGCCTTTGCCTCTTTTAAAAAGTTCTAAGTTGCTAGCCAATCAGGACAGATACAGAATGTGAGGTCCCGTTCCAGCCAATGGAAACCAGACACAGCAGTAGGGTGGATGTGTCAGGTTATAAATGACCCTGTCTCCTTTGTTCGGTGTACCCCCGTGGCAAAACTGCTGGCGAGTGTATCCTTCCTGCAGAAAGTAAAATTGGCCTTACTGAGGAAATTAAATTTATGTTCACATGCTATTTCTTTATGGCACCAGGGAACAAGCATTTCAAACATAGCTGCTGGTCTAGACACTAAGAACATGTTTCCAGGCCTCATCATGACCACCTATCCAAACTCCTGAATCCAGAGGCTCTAACCAAAAACAGCTCACGGTCAAATAAAACAAGTATCCAATTATATTTAACTGATAATTTTGAAACCTTTCCTATTTTACTTACAATTAAAACTAACTTTATTTACCAAATATTATCACAGACACACAACACATGTAGATATTAAAACACAGAGAAGCAGATCTTATAGCTGGTGTAAAGGATTTTCATTTGCCAGCTTTTAAATAGTTTTTTTTCCCTCCATTCACCTATTTCATTGCTGTAAGCAATTGTTAACTAGGCAACAAATTGCATTTCTAAAGGGACAACTCGTAGTTGTCACAAAAATATATATATGTATATTTCATAAGCACAAAGCTAAGATTTTAGGCCTAAATATTGTATCATCATTTGCTCAAACCAAGAAAAATAAAACCATGCTTAAGTAAAAGATAACTCAAGACAAGATGGCCAGAAAAGCATCTTAAACAGAGTTATGATTATGTACATTTAAAAAAATAGTAAGAGTTCCTAATGTATATAGGTAGACATCCTTAAAAATGGAGATTTCCTTTATAGACATAAATTTCTTTTACAAAAGAATTTTTAGAGCACCAATTAAATTCCAAAAAGGTGTATCTTAGTTCAATTCATGGTCTTTTAAAATTAGCTACTATTTCTTAGCTAAAATTACTGAATTCTTGGTGGAACCCAATAAGGAATAGGGCTAAGAAATCATTGTCTATGCCTGTACTCAACATAGATAGATATGAAAATGAAGCAAGCCTATTTTACCTGAGAGTTTACTTTTCATATGCACTTTATCTAGGATAGTTTTCTTTCCATTTTCAGGGCAGGATAGTAACTAAGCCAAAAGGTCAGCAGATTTAATTTTTCTTATCAATTAGTCACTTAATCTGTTTATTTGCCTTTTATAAAGAGTATTTAAATAATAAAAGACTTTGCAGCTTTTTTAGCCAGTGATTTTTTCCCTACCTAAGCATGAGCATACAAGAAAGAAGAAACAAAGGGGGTAGAACACAAAAATCCCTGTGAATTTCCAAAAGCCAAAGTTTACACCCCTTGTAATATTGCCATTGACTACAGGTTTCTTTCTGACTCAGACTTACAAGAGGCCTCTAACTGGAACCAAGACACTTAATTATCAGATCCAGTCTGATCGTGGACCCAGTCCAGTTTCTATTGCAACTTCCAAACCCAGTTTAAATCCAAAATTTACTCAAAGAAACTTGGAGAGCTCAAAATACAAATCTGTGGATCTCTGGAATCCAAGAGAGAACTTACCATGATCCCCAGTTGCTGTGAAAGAGAAATTGACACAGTGGGCCCAGCGGGTACCTTGCTTGGTCACTCGGTGATCTTGGAGGTTGCTACAAACTCTACTTTAGATCCCACATCCCACATCTGACACCATCTTAAAAAAATCTTGGCTGAATTAAATGTAACACAGTTTAATTAAGCAAAGAACAATTCACAAATCACACAGCCTCCTAAGCCAGAGTAGGCTCAGAGACTCCAGTGCAGCCACATGGTGGAATAAGATTTATGAATAGAAAAAGGAAAGTGATGTATGGAAAATGAAAGTGAGGTACAGAAACAGCCAGATAGGTTACAACTCGCGTTTGCCTTATTTCAACATGGTTTGAATGGTTGGCCACCTTTGTTTGGCCAAAACTCTGTGATTGGCACAAGAGTAGGCTACAGTCTGTTTACATTTCCATTTGGGTTATAGTTCACAATATACAGAGAAACCTTAAGGCCAAACCTAAAATATGTAAGGAGGCAACTTTAGGCTAAACTTGATTGAACAGTATATAACATAGAACATAACACTTCTGTATTGCTTTTTTCATTAAATTATCTGTCTTCCTCTCTAAATATTTTAAGATACTTCAGTCATACCTTGGATCATCAGTACCTAGTAGAACTCCTGGTGCCTGATAGGCACTCAATACATGTTTGATGAATAAATAAATGAATGTGTTCTATGTGGAATCTAAATCTGTCAAACAAAAAAAGCATTTGCCAAACCTCTAAGAATGATAGTGATGTATTAACACTTAAAAGATATTTCTGGTGAAATTTCTAAATTCTTATGTGTTGCATGTAACTTTATTTTTTAAAATTAGGACACATAACAATATAAAATTCAGTGGTGTTCCCTTTTCCCATTAATACCTTTATCTCATCTTATCTGAATATTCAGAAACATGCCTTTCAAATTCCACATATGGAGGAAGCTAGTCAAAAGTTAAAACTGAGTTATTTTTGGAAGGAGGAAACATGCATATAAATCTAGAACATATAAGTATGTCCTGCATATTCTTAGAGGTACAAATTTAAATCACTGATTTCATATTCCAAGTGTATGTACTAACAATTTATCAAATGACAATATAGATAACTCAATATAAAAAGGACATTTCTAAATCTATGCTTCTGTCATTATGTATTCTAAAGCTTTACTTCAGTCACTAATATAAAATTATGAGTACAATAATCTTTTTTAAAAAAGTAAACTGATTGTGAAATTATATATTCAAGTGTTGCAGAAAATGTTCCCGTTTTCTTCTAATGTTTAATGAATATTAGCAAGCATAAAAGAAACTATATACTTGCATCCCTTCTAATTTCATCCATTTTAAAAAAACAGAAACCTAAGAGATGAACTTAACAGAATTCAATATCAAGTAACTTATCTATTCATATCATAAACTTGATAGTTCAATGAGTAACTAATAGAAGATAGATTAATAGAGTAAAATATCAGGAATTCCATGGCAAATCAAAGAGGACAGAAAGTAATTAGTCATGATTACAACCCAAAATCAAATGATTTTACTAATGCCTGCAATCAGAAATAGGGTTTTGATAGAGAGTTTATAAGTTACATAAAGTAAGAAATATTTTTCAATATAGAAAATTAACTGAAAATATTTTAGGTAGCTTTTAGTTTCAATTCTATATTGACTTTTGGGTTGTATAAGTTTCTTTAAAGAAGATTTTCATGGAATTATTAGGTTGGTCCAAAAGTAATTGTGGTTTTTGCCATTAAAAGTAATAAAGTGTCTTTTTTGTTGTTGTTTAACTTTTTTTTGTTTTTTGAGACAGAGTCTTGCTCTTGTCACCCAGACTGGAGTGCAATGGCACGATCTCGGCTCATTGCAACCTCTGCCTCCAAGGTTCAAGGGATTCTCCTGCCTCAGCCTCCCAAGAAGCTGGGATTACAGGCACCTGCCACCACGCCCAGCTAATTTTTGTACTTTTAGTAGAGACGGAGTTTTGCCATGTTGGCCAGGCTGGTCTCAAACTCCTGATCTCATGATCCACCCACCTCGGCCTCAAAAAGTGCTGGGATTACAGGTGTAAGCCACTGCGCTCAGCCTAATTTAACTTCTTAATTTCTAAATACCTTTCTTAAATATTAGGAGTCTCTATCCTCATTCTTACTTTATTTATTGAGTTTGTAAAATTAAATTAAAAAATGATTTTCTTATAAATACATGAAATCAGTGTCTGAAAGTTTTTATATGCCTCGGGTTTCCTCATATGTACAATGAGGACATTAACTAATAAACTGATAGAATTAAATAAAATATGCATAAAGCAATTAGCAAAATATCTGGCATATGAAAGTATCAAATAAGTGTCAGTAATTATCATTTGGTTTGGGCTGCAGTTATACATTGAAGAAAATTGAGACAAATATGGTAATATTAAAACAAAAAATTATATATAATCAGGTAAGGGAGATTCACATGCTAATTACTTAAAAATTAAAAGTATTTCTCCCCTCATGCCTCCAGTTTGTAGTGCAGTTATTATTTTAAAGCTAAGGATCATCAAGAACTGAATACTGTGCTCTCATATGAATATAAATCTTTGGAAAACATTAGTTTTATTCTAGGAATGTATTTCAGAATTTGATTTAAACTTTACATAACACAAAAGAGGGGCTCTTCAAAAGATGCCAGAATGAAGTTATATGAAATATTACCGTTAAAGTTTATGTAGAATTTTAGAGTGTATTCTTCCCGAAACAACATGAGAGAAGGGTAAATATTTGGAGCTAAGAATTGCTTCCTTCCGTATATACATTTTTTTTTTCCATTGAAAGGAACCTAAATTGATAGGCTACTGTAGCTCAGGTGTTCCGTTCTGCATGAAGAAGGTGTTATCAAGGTGGATGTGGAACCCAATTTAGAGTTTGATTGTTTTTACTTTTCCAATATATGTTTACAAATGGAACAGTTAGAGCAACAATTCAGACTGCTAGTTTGTAGATATTGTGCTCTTGATTTCCGGTAATGGATTGAGAACTACCAGTAATACAATATGTATAAATCTATACCATGATTATTGTGGAGAAATAACTTTTTACCTCTGCTTTAAAACCTTCTTGTGTTCTGTTTGTGTTCTTTAGAGTTCTGTCTTGTTGAAAGAAACTAAATTACAGAGGAGCAGAAGTCAGTGTTATATAAAATATCAGAATTGCATCAAAGGACAAAGAGGCAAGCAGGGGAAAAATAATCTTTTGATTCAGAAAAACAACAACCCAGAGGTAAATATGCTGGCATGGAAAGTAAAAAAGTAGGTTTGACATTTTTATTTTTCCTATTGGTTATGAGTTTCAAAAAAGCAGAATGAGGAGAGACAGGAGGAATCATACTTGGCTCTCAGAAAGCCAAATTATAAATCCATAAGAGAATGAATTATAACCACTCCTGATTTTGTTCCCACACTATGAAACATTACTTTCTTAATTATACAAATAATTAAATAAAAGATTTATTATTTCATGTCAGATGCTAACATGGGACAATCCACATACTGAACTTGGCAAAATGAAACTGTGTAAGACAAAATATCTTCATGAGTATGTTTAGAGTTAATGAATCTAGGTAAACTATGGAGTATTATGTAAAATATCATACTGGTGACTTGCAAATCAATTTGACAATACCTAAGAAAAGTGACAGTGTGAACACCCTACAACCCAGCATTTTTCACTCCTAGACGCATAATGTATAAGAATATTTATAGCAACATTGTTTGTAATATAAACAACTGAAAACAATGCAGTTAGAATCAATGAATTAATTTAGGTAGAGCAACTTGTATCAAATATAGATGAATCTCTAAAAACTAATGTTGCACAAAATGACAACTTATCAATGGATCATTGTAGTCAATGACATTTTTATGAAAATTAAATTTGCATAAGAATAGTCTACAGTGCTTAAGAAAAAATATTTATAAAGTAACCGTATAAGACATCTTAAGATTAATAAAGAGCATTACAGGATAGTGGTTTCCCAATAAGAGGAGACAGGAAAATATTTTGGTAGAAGATTGTACAGGGAGCTTTCAGTATATTTTGTAATGTTTTATTTCTTAAATTGGGTGATTGATATATGGGTGTTTGTTATTTTAATATTTATAAATATTCTGTATGTTTGAAAGTTAATAAATGTTAAAAAAAAAAACTCTTCATAGAATACTAACCTACTAAAAATATTTACACTTAGGAAGAAAAGGGTGGCTGTTAATAAATACACTTTAAATGCTTCAGTTATCCATTGCTGCATTCAAACTACCCCAAAATGTAGACGTTTAAACAACCATTTTATTTGCACCTGGCATCTTTGTGCTCCTCTATGTGACTTTTCTCCTCATGTGGCATATTTGAGCTTCCTTACAGCATGGTTGTCTTAGGGTAGTCATATGTCTTATACATTAATATTTTCAGGAGGGAGCAGTACAGTTTCAAGCTACAGATTCCTTAACATCCAATTTCACAAATTACACAGTTTCTTCTGCTACATGTTATTGGAAAGTCTAGATTCAAGAGGAAGGGAAATAGACTCCGCCTCTGGATGGGGGTATGGCAAGTTCCATATCACAAAAAAGAATGTGAAATGGCAGCTATTATTGCAGCTAACATTGGAAACACAATCTATCATATCAATATTAAAAGTTGTCATTCTGAGATGTTGGATAATGGGTGATTTTTTTCAACATTTGACTTCTCAGCAGTCATCAGTTTGCCTACAATGATCATACATACAATGTTTAAAAGACAAATTATCTAATGTAGAAAATAAAATGTTACCTCATAATAAAATTAACAGTAGGTTAGCATTGGTTATTAAACATTTCTTATTTGAATATAGCTGTGAAACTTTTATAAATGTGATCTGGTATCTTACCTTCTAAATAATAAAATATAATACAAAAATTAAAATACAAAAATATTCAATGAAAACTTCACTCTTGACTCCTTATGCTCTCCAACTACACTGTGCCCCCATTTTTTTCTAGCTGTTGAAGACAATCTTCCATAATTATTGGGTAATCATTTTGTCTCCATTCCCTTATCTCTCATTCAAACTTTAATCCATCCCAAACTTCCTTTTGGTATACTCACTACATAAAATTGCCATGTTCAAAGATCATTAAACATTTAATTAAAGCCAGTACTATGAATGAGAGAATAGTGACTTGAAATAGAGAATAAGTTACTCAGATAAAAATAGTCACTGCAACTACAAGTGTAGAAACTTACAAGTTTAGTTAATATCAATATTACATGCACAGAAGAAAAACATAGTTATTGTAAATCATCGCATTATTATGTACAAAAAACAATTGGAGATAACGGGTAAGAAAAATGGC
The DNA here is from genome assembly GCF_037993035.2 of Macaca fascicularis. Classification (NCBI taxonomy): domain Eukaryota; kingdom Metazoa; phylum Chordata; class Mammalia; order Primates; family Cercopithecidae; genus Macaca; species Macaca fascicularis. Next base: position 26,754,601 of record NC_088395.1, read on the forward strand.
AGATTGGGTAAAGTGGAAAAGCAGAGTGGAGAAATAGAAATTACACTCAAGTAATGGGTTTTCCCTCAAATGGAAACATAAAGCAAAAGAAAAAATAGAAATAATCTGACAGAGAAAGATTGATTTGAAATTTCCAACTCTATTTAAAGGGGGGTATAGAAGGAGAAAATAGTGAGGCTGGAAAGGACAAAATAGCTTAATTCACCATGTTCGAAAGGAATTCCCAGCAGTATTTATCTTCTAGACTTAATCATACAACGTTGTTAAATATAGCCATAATCCATTCAGTTACTCAAGCTAGAAATCTGGGAGTCATCTTTGATATATTTTTTCACTCAATAATCTTAGATCAAATATATGAACAAGGCTGGGCGCAGTGGCTCATGCCTGTAATCCCAGCACTTTAGGAGGCCGAGGCAGGCGGATCACCTGAGGTCCGGAGTTCAAGACCAGCTTGACCAACATGAATAAACCATGTCTCTACTAAAAATACAAAATTAGCTGGGCGTGGTGGCACATGACTGTAATCCCAGCTATTTGGGAGGCTGAGGCAGGAGAATCACTTGAACCCAGGAGGTGGAGGTTGCAGTGAGCCAAGATCTTGCCATTGCACTCCAGCCTGGACAATAAGAGTGAAACTCCATCTCAATCTCTCTCTCTCTCTCTCTCTATATATATATATACACACACACACACACACACACACACACATATATATGAACAAACGTTTCATAACATCTCAAATATCTCTAGGTTCTGTCACCATTTTGTTCCTGCTTTCTAATACTTTGTAAATAGTTTCTTTTTGTGCATGTTTGTTCTAGTCCTATCTCTTCTCCATATCATATCTACCATATAAAGTAATATGCATATATATGTGTAATCTCTTCCTTTATAAAGTGCTAGTTTATGTCTTTAATTTTCTATTTTTTTGGCATGGTCATATTTTTCTAATTAATTGAATTTATATTTATCTTAACTCAATGTTGTAAAAATGCAGATAAATAGATATGCTCATTGATTTCAAAATTTTTTTTAGTTCTGTTATTTAAAGACATTCCAAATTTGGGGGTAGCCAAATACAACTATCTATTTAAAGTGTGCCTTAAATTTGTGCGTGAGAGAAAGAGAGAAAACGTGTATTAGCTTCTTTCTGAACTTTAGATTTGACCATGTTGATTTTTCAGTTCTTTGTACCACATTTTATAATTATCATAAATTTATGATTTTTAACATGTCTTTATTTTAAAACATATGTCTTTATTGTTTTGTATTTAGTCTTACAAGAAACACAGAATATCCTCAAGGTAGAATATTTAGCATAATTGTACTATGACTGGATTTGCAAGTAGGTTTTTTAAAAAAAAACTAATTTGGGCCAATTAAAAATTTTAAAAAATAATTTAAAAATTGGGGGTTTCAGATTCAGATTATTGTTTTTAATATTACAATTACAGGCCGGGCGCGGTGGCTCAAGCCTGTAATCCCAGCACTTTGGGAGGCCGAGATGGGCGGATCACGAGGTCAGGAGATCTAGACCATCCTGGCTAACCCGGTGAAACCCCATCTCTACTAAAAAATACAAAAAACTAGCCGGGCGAGGTGGCGGGTGCCTGTAGTCCCAGCTACTCGGGAGGCTGAGGCAGGAGAATGGCGTAAACCCGGGAGGCGGAGCTTGCAGTGAGCTGAGATCCGGCCACTGCACTCCAGTTTGGGCGACAGAGCGAGACTCCGTCTCAAAAAAAAAAAAACAAAAAAACAAAAAAACAAAAACAAAAAAAACAATTACATTATGTCTTTATCTTGAGTAATGACTCCTAGGAAATAACTTGATCTTCCATCAAAGGGTAGTAGTTAAATAGATTATACATGAGAGAGAGAAGAGTTTAGATATTTTGATTCAGTTGAAATTAAAACTAAAATCATACTACCATCTAATAATGTAATTTATTCTTATTTGGCCACAAATGCTTTACGATTTGCTTTTACCTACAGAATTGATGTGGACTTCTAAGTCTAGTTTTCAAAAGGTCTTGAGAATTTCTTGGCATTTCATTTCTTGAAATTTTTTCTCAGTTGTGTAATGAACTGCAGGCTAGCCTGATAGAGACGTATGACTCAGCTGACAGCCACCACCAAATTGTTAGAAATGTGAGTTTAGACCATTAAGGTCCAATTGAACCACCAAATGACTGTAGCTATTTCAATGACAGTGGGAAAGACTAGCAGAATTGTGCAACTGAAGCCAGTCCTTATTGTCAACTTTAAGAATAGTGAAAAAAAAATGGTTGGTATTTTGAGCCACTAAATTTTGAGATAATTTGCTTTGCAGCAATAGGCCACTGATACAAAAATTAGTACCTAGAAATGGAGTATTGCCTTAACAAAACGTGAAATGTAGCACTGTTTTCGAGACTAAATGGCAAGGGGAAGCTGGAAGAGCATTTTGTTTCATGAAATCCTGAGGCAGAATGTTAAAAGTATCAGTTGGATTCCTTGTAAATTCTAGATATCCCTGTAGGATAAACAGTTTGCAAATATTTTCTCCCATTCTGTAAGTTGTCTGTTCACTCTGTTAATTATTTATTTTGCTGTGCAGAAGCTGTTTAGTTTAATTAAGTCCAATTTGTCTATTTTGGTTTTCGTTGCTTGTGCTTTTGAGGTCTTAGTCTTGAATTATTTGCTTAGAACAATATTCAGAAGAATTTTGCCTAGGTTTTTTTTTTCTAGAGTTTTCAAAAGAAGACATACAAATGGCCTACAAGCATATGAAAAACATGCTCATCACTAATCATTCAGAAAAATGCAAATCAAAACCACAATGAGATACCATGTTACACCACTCAGAATGGCTGTTATTAAAAAGATGAAAAAAATAACAGATCTTAGTGAGGATGTGGAAAAAAGGAAATGGTTAGACATTGTTAGTGGGAATGTAAATTAATGCAATGACTGTGGAAACAGTATTAAAATTTCTCAAGAACTAAAAATAAAATTACCATTCAATCCAATAATTCCACTACTGGGAATCTACCCAAAGGAAAAGAAATCATTATATAAAAAAGATACCCACACAAATATGTTTATCAAAACATTATTCACAACAGCAAATTTGTGTAACCAACATAAGTGTCTATCAATGGATGACTGGATAAAGACAATGTGGTATATGTATACCATGGGCTACTCTTCAGCCATAAAAAGAGTGACATCATGTATTTTGTAGCAGCATGGATGGAACTGGAGGCCGTTATCTTAAATGAAGCAACTCAGAAACAGAAAGTCAAATACTACATGTTCTCACTTATAAGTGGCAGCTAAATAATGTGTACACATAGGGGTATGGAGTGACAGACATTGGAGGTACAGAAGCATTGCGGGAGGTGGAGGAGGTGGATGATTAGAAATTACTTAATGGGTAACAATGTACATTGTCCTGGTTATAGATATACTGAAAACCCACATTTCACCAAAACACAATATATTGATGTAACAAAATTGAGTTTGTACCTCTTAAATTTATGCAAATTAAAGCAAAACAAAGTATCAATTGGGAGCTTATAGTTCATATGATAGGCACTGCAAGAGAGAGATGAGAGGAAGGAACTGTATAGAATGCAACTCAGGACTTGCTATTTTACATGTCCACCATCTCCAGCTGACAAAAGATTCTCAAAGTAAAAATAATTCTCTATGCTGAAATCATGATCATTTATTATAACCTGGCTATAGTATACAAGTACTCATATTTTATTTAGTCTATAAAATATTAAGTGCAGAATACCTAAAATACCAAATAAATAATAATTAGTAAGTATGCTAGTTATTAACTTATTCCCTAACTCTCTTAATTCATAGATTTAATGATTTAGAGCTTTAATTCAAAATAATTGATTTGAAAAAATTGGCCTATACAAAGAAGTTTCTTTTCTAAGAAAGAAACAAACAAAACATCTATATCTCATAGTTTAATGTGTTTTATTATATGACCCTGGGTAAATTTTATCTCCTTTGAGAGAGCTGCCAAAAATATTTCTTCCAATAAGAAATACTAATATACCTCATAGATGGAATCTTGTAGGGAAAAGACAAGTATTGACACACACAATTGACCAAGTTGGTCTCTCCTGATAGTTTAGTAACTAAACAAACAAATATCAAACTTTTTAAAAAGTCTGTGAATACCAATAATTGCATGCAGCAGCATCATTTTGCTAAATAGAATGTGGGAAAGACTGACTAGGAGCAGGATTGCCCTCCAATTGTTTCTCATCTTTCCCAGCTTGCCCAAGGAAATATCTCTCAAATGAACCTGAGAACTTAAAGAATGTAAAAGGAAGTTAGATATATTCATTTTCTTTTATGCTTGATGATTTAGGTCATGTAAAGTCAATGCCAGTCTTCTGACCCTATTCACTGAGTTTATATTATGGGATAATAATTACTGGTGCTATCATTGTCATTACTACTATTGCTACTGATACTAGTAGAATAATAGCAATAGTATTAAATCCAATCACAATTTAAATATTACTCATATCTTATATGAAAATTAAAAATACTATAACTAGGTAAATCAGAGTACTGTTCCTAAATATTTTACTATGTATAGGAAAAGTGGCAGAAAATGCTTACCTATCCACCTCAAAAAGTGATTTGTAAAAACTGTGAAAAACCAGAAACAATTTCCCTAGGGGGAAAATCTTTTAGGTTGTTTTTCTTGATTTTGTGTAGGAAAGCAAAGTAATAAGGAATTTAGCAGTAAAACAATAAGAAGTTGAGACAACAGAAAATAGGACTGAGAGTTAACCAGCCCGCATCCCACGATCAAATGCAGTATCACTCTTTGAATCTAGTGATTAAGAAAGATCACTCGAGATCGGGAGTTCGAGACCAGCCTGACTAACATGCAGAAACCCCGTCTCTACTAAAAATACAAAATCAGCCAGGTGTGGTGGCGCAGGCCTGTAATCCCAGCTACTTGGGAAGCTGAGGCAGGAGAATCGCTTGAAACCAGGAGACGGAGGTTGCAGTGAGCCAAGATTGCACCATTGCATTCCAGCCTGGGAAACAAGAGCAAAACTCTGTCTCTCACACACACACATTTTTGTTTCCCGTGATTAAATATTTACCCACAGAGCATCAACTCCCTTGTACTACTTGTTTTCACCATCAAATTTCTTTTGGTTAGGGAAGCCAGATCCTAAGACAGCAGTGGCAGCCCCTAGTGCAAGGTGGTGACAAAGCTCAATAAGTCTTCCTTCAGGGTAGATTGAAACTTCTTCTCTGTGGCTTATAAGCATGATTGGTGGCAGTCAATCTTCCTGGAGGGTCATCAGCGCACCAAGCAGAAAATCATTGCCAAGTGAATTTAGGGAAATGCATAAACTGTGCCCAGTACAAACAGTAATCAAAAGTTGAAGGTGTCTGTCTGGATTTATGACATCAAGGATGGTGTAAGCAGTTCTGAACCAGTGCCTCTTATACTGGCTGGAAGATAGATTTATATCCAAACCAAATGAGCCTTGAGTTGGAACGCTTAGGAAAAGCTTCATGATGAAGTATGACACTTTCTCTGAAGAAATACTAAAAAAAGAAGAGAAAATGGCTCATCTCAAGAAATATTTTTTGCCACTGAATTTGGGATTCAGTCTCTGCTAATTTGTTCAAGAGCCAACAATCTGGTACAACTAAGTTAGAACAAGCAGCATCTCACAGCTCTTTGACATAAATCTTCAACTAGAGAGATTTTACTATAGGCCTGTCCCTTATGGCCTCATGACTTGAACTGTGGGAATATTCAGCCCTGTTTTTCCAGAGGTAATGGTCAACTCTAGCCTGAATCAAAGTTTCCTGGCCAATATACCTAGATCCCCTTTGGTTCTCAATCTTGCACATTACCATATGGAGACCATGACAATTTGGCATCGTCAGTGGCCACTCAAGGAAGCAAGTGATTCCACCCAGATTCATATTTTAGATGTAACTTGTCAAGGTCTTATTTTCTTTAGGCTAAAAGGCTCTTCCATCACCAAATCATAGTGGATACACACTACTAAGGCACTTAAATATATGAAGCATACCTCGATACATGAGGTTGTAGATATTAGAGGCAGATAAACTTTTGTAACTCATGATATTATCAGTAGGTGGGGTTGGGAAGTGAGGAGCTAACAAAGGGAGAATGTAAAATAATTGACTTCTGGGCTATTAATACTAGAGTTGTATTAAGAACTAAGAATCTTAGTTACATTTAAAACTTGTGTAGCAAAACACCAGTTATGATGTACCTATCTTATTGACTTATAATATTAACAAATGCCATCAAAAAGAAGAATGAGTGGTGAAATAATACATACATTAAGCTAAGTTAAAATCTATTTGTACTCACTTTGACATAACTATTCACAATACAATTACTTGATTTTCAACATGTAAATAGTATTTCTTCATGAGCATTAATGTGCAAAATGATATATGTATGTAAGTCATAAGCTTTAAATGATTAGGAATATGGAAATCATTTCAAGTTAATTCAGCATTTTATAACAATTTGTAATTTAACTGATTGTTGAATATTTTTATATTGAAACATATTCACTTTCTTCAGTTTGTTTAGTTTCAAAAGGATATTTTATATGAATACATTTACATTTTAACTCATAATTATGTCCATCATATCTTATGTGTGAATATAGGCATTTACTTTGAAGAGTTTAAAATGCAGTTATATCTAGCTATTTGAATAGTCTCTATATTAAAATATTTTAAAAATTGCAGACAAATTTATCAATTGCCATTTCCATAACAACCAAAGGAAATTCAAAAAGACTCTTCACACCACTGCTCAAAATAATTTCCCAAGTCTTGTATATTAAAAAAAAATCTGATTTGGATGACTATGCTCAGTATTAAAATGAGAAACTATAAGGGTAACTATATTTCCCTACCCCATACACTATTATAAATGTGGCATAAAATTACACATTTATATGTTCATTTATTGTACACATATTCAAGTTATGAAATCAAAATATCACCATATAGAGTTACCTGAGTAAATATTTTTGAACTGGCTCAAGTGGCCCATTAGGAGTCATGAAAATCTCCGAATCTCCCAAGTGATCCTGATCCCATAAAAAGCACATATGTAACTCAGGAGTGTTTTAGCCACCCTCCTCCCGTGCCCCAACTCCTGACTTCCAATAGATTAGATTAAGTTAATCATTAATTATTTTAAAGATAGACCTGTAGAAAATTTGAATGACCTGAGGCAATCAACATCTTACCAACAGCTAGCCCTTGGGAGGTTTCTAAGACTAGTATAAGGAAGAACCAGGAAAAGCAAGTCAGAAAACTCTTATTTGTCTCATTAAACTTCTAGTCATTTAATACCAAAGGAATTTGACTGAACATATTCATGGACATCACTAATAATAACAACGCAACAATAAAGCATTTCTTAATGAAATGTATATTAAAATTCTGTGGAAAACTCTTCTCTGAACCCTGATGCAACTTTTTTCTTTTTGGGTATAGAAGAGATCATTACTAGTGAGTGAAATAGTTTTATGCAATTTATAAACAAAATGGATTTTCATTCTAAAGGTGGAACTTGCTTTCAAGTACCCAAATGACTAACTTGACTATTTCAAAATGAACTACAAATATTGATCTATCAGCAGACTGTGCTTCAATTTGGACATGCATCAATTTATATCACATCTGGGAAGAAAATAAAATAGTATTTGGCAAAAAGATGAAAGAATATTTGTTAGACTAAAGTCTATATTTAATATGCCCACTTATTTTTTCTTAGAAGAAATGAATTCAAGGGGTCACTATTAACTCGTGAGAAATCACTCCTTTGGAGCTCAATATCTGGCAACATGGTTTCCTTCTCTGACGAATCTAGAACAGTTTCTCTAAGTGTGCTTTCAAGATTAGCAGGATTAGCATCACCTGGTAACTTGCTAGAATTTACAAGGAACTCAAACAATTGAAGAAGAAAAACAAACAACTCGATTAGTAGCTGGGCAAAGGACATGAACAAACATTTCTTGAAAGAAGAAGTGCAAGCAGCCAACAAATACATCAAAAAATGCTCAGTATCACTAATCATCGGAGAAATGCTAGTTAAAACCTGTGCTTCAATTTGTAAACAAACACTGAAATACCATCTCACACCATTCAGAATGGCTATTCTTAAAAAGTCAAAAAATAACAGATGTTGGTGTGGATTTGGAGAAAAGCAATAGTCATACACCGTTGGTGTGAATGTAAATTAGCTCAACCTCTATGAAAAACAGTTTGGAGATATCTCAAAGAACTAAAAATAGATCTACCATTTGACCCATCAATCCCACTACTTGGTATTTACCCAAAGGAAAAAAAAGTCATTATATCAAAAAGACACCTGCACTTGTATGTTTATTGAAGCACTGTATACAATAAGAAAGTCATGGAACCAGCCTAAGTGTCCACCAGCAGTTGAATGGATAAAGAAAAAATGCTGTAAATACATGATGAAATATTCCACAGCCACAAGAAAGAACAAAATCATGTCCCCTTTGCAGCACCAGGGATGAAGCTGGAGGCCATCGTCTTAAGTGAACTAACACAGAAGCATAAAACCAAATATAGCATATTCTCACTTGTAAGTGGGAGCTAATCAAAGAGTACACATGGACATAAAGATGGAAAGAACAGACTCTGGGATTTCCAAAGTGAGGACAAGGATTGAAAAATTACCTACTGGCTACAATCTCCAATATTGGGGTAATGGGTACACTGAAGGCCCAACCCTTACCATTACACATGTCATACCCACATAACAAACAAGAAAATGCACTTTTTTCTATGTGTGTGACAGAGTCTCGCTCTGTCACCCAGGCTGGAGTGCAGTGGCATGATCTCGGCTCACTGCAACCTCCGCCTCCCGGGTTCAAGCAATTCTCCTGCCTCAGCCTCCAGACTAGCTGGGACTACATGAATGCACCACTACGCCTGGCTAATTTTTGTGTTTTTAGTAGAGACAGGGTTTTACCATGTTGGCCAGGCTGTTCTTAAACTCCTGACTTCAGGTGATCCGCCCACCTCGGCCTCCCAAAGTGCTGGGATTACAGGCATGAGCCACCGCACCCAGCCAAAAATGTACTTTTGAATCTAAAATTAAAATAAATTTTAAGAATAAATACAAAATAATATTTTTCAGCCTTACAAAATAAGAAAATTTTGTCATTTGTGATAATACTGATGAAACTAGATGACATTTTGCTAAATGAAATAAGCCAGTCACAGAAAAATAAATACTGCATTATCTCATTTATATGTGGAATTTTAAAACTTTGAACTAAAAGGCAGAGAGTAGAATGATGGCTCAGAGGGGAAAGGGGACTAGGGGAAATAGGGGAATTTTGGTCAAAGGGTATAAACTTTCAGTTATAAGTTGAAACACACTCAAGACATGTACAGCATAGTGATTACAGTTACTAATAATGTATTGTTTACTTGAAATCTGCTAAGAGAGTAGATCTTAAGTGTTTTCACTGCATACATAAAAATAGTAACTATGTCAGGTGATGGATATGTAAATTAGCTTGACTGTGGTACAAGAATGGTCATTAATGAAAAGTCCAAAAACAATAGAGGTTGGCATAAATGTGGTGAAAGGGGAATGCTTATATACTGCTGCTGGGAATGTAAACTAATACAACCTATATGGAAAACAGTAGGGAGATTCCTTAAATAACTAAAAGTAGATTTACAATTTGATGCAGCAATCCCACTACTGGGTATCTACCTAAAGGAAAACAAGTCCTTATCTTTAAAAAAAACCTGTACATGTGTGTTTATTGCAGCACAATTCACAGTTGCACAGATATGGAACCAACCTAACTGCCCATTGATCAATGAGGGGATAAAGAAAATTTGGTGTATATATGCACCATGAAATACTACTCAGTCATAAAAAAATGAAATAATGTGATTTGCAGCTATGTGGATGGAGCTGGAGGCCATTATTCTAAGTGAAGTAACTCAGGAATGGAAAACCAAATACCACATGTTCTCACTTATATGTGGGAGCTAAGCTATGAGTACACAATGGCATACAGAGGGATATAATAGATTATGGGGACTCAGAAAAGGGAGGGTGGGAGGAACAAGAGATAAGAAACTACATATTATTCAGGTGACAGATGCACTAAAATCTCAGACTTCACCACTATACAATAAATCTATGTAACCAAAAATCACTTGTACCCCTAAAACTATTGAAATTTTAATTTAAAATAAAAAATAAAGTAATATTGATAAAACTCAATCACTTGGAAAACAAACCCAAATCTTATGCAAGCCAGTCAGTAAAAGTCTATAAATGAACAAAAAAGAATAAAAGAAAGAAAGAAATTCAAATATAAAGTCCTACCCCAGACCTACTGATATGGTTTGGCTCTGTGTCCCCACCCAAATCTCAGCTCAAATTGTAACCCCCACATGTCAAGGGAGGGACCTGTAATCCCCACATCTTGAGGGAGGAAAGTGATTGGATCATGGGAGTGGTTACCCCCATGCTGTTCTCATGATAGTGAGTTCTCATAAGATTTGATGGTTTTATAAGGGGCTCTTTCCTCTTCCCTTCACTCTTCTCTCTCCTGACACTATGTGAAGAAAGTCTTTGCTTCCTCTTCCCCTTCTGCCATGATTGTAAGTTTCCTGACACCTCGCCAGCCATTGGGACTGTAAGTCAATTAAACCTCTATCCTTTATGAATTGTCCAGTCTTGGGTATTTCTTTATAGCAGCAAGAAAACAGACTGATAGTGTGAATTGGTGCCAGAGAAAGTGGGGCACTGCTATAAAGATACTTGAAAATGTGGAAGCAACTTTGGAACTAGGTAACAGGCAGAGGTTGGAACAGTTTGGAGGGCTGAGAAGAAGTCAGAATGATGTAGGAAAGTTTGGAACTTTCTAGAGGCTTGTTGAATGGTTTTGACCAAAATGCTGATAGTGATATGGACAGTGAAATCCAGGCTGAGGTGGTCTCAAATGAGATGAGGAACTTACTGAGAACTGGAGCAAAGGTCACACTTCCTATGCTTTGGCAAAGAGACTGGCAGTATTTTTCCCCTGCCCCAGAGATCTGTGGAACTTGGAACTTGAGAGAGATGATCTGAAATTGGAATGTTTAAAAGGGAAGCAGAGCATAAAAGTTAGGAAAATTTGCAACCCGATGATGTGATAGGAAAGAAAAACCCATTTTCTGGGGAGAAATTCAAGTCAGCTACAGAGATTTGCATAAATAACAGGGAACCAAATGTTAATCACCAAGACAATTGGGAAAATGTCTCCAGGGCGTTTCAGACACCTTCTTGGCAGCTTCTCCCATCATCACAGGCCTGGAGGCCTAGGAGAGAGAAACGATTTCATGGGGGGGGGGGGGGCCCAGGGCTCCCCTGCTCTGTGCAGCCTCCAGACTTGGAGCCTTGCATGCCAGTGGTGGCTAAGAGGTGCCAAGGTACAGCTTGGGTGTTTGCTTCCGAGGGTGCAAGCTCCAAGCCTTGGCAGCTTACACCTGCTATCGAGCCTGTGGGTGCACAGAAGTCAAGAATTGAGGTTTGGGAACCTCTGCCTAGATTTCAGGGGTTGTACAGAAATGCCTGAACATCGAGGCCGAAGTCTGCTACCAGCGCAGAACCCTCATAGAGAACCTCCTGACTGGCAAATGTTCAATGTTGAATTGTCTGGATAATGTGTCCATTTTGCTTTAATTCAAGGATTATTATTATTTTTATAATAATGTATTGTTTATTGTAATTCTAAGCTGACCATTATTTTCTTTCAGTAATTTAAAAGATAGCTTTCAGGCACATTGCTGTATTTCAAATCCTCAATTAAAACTTTAAAATAATAAATACAATAAGGAGGTAAAAAGAAAGTTATAGAGGAAAGGAGAGTCATGAAGTCAGCTATGGCTCTGTGGTTTATAACTTCTTTAAAGGAAATCTATTTTTTTTATTCTGGCTGCTTTTAAGATTTTTTTTCATTCCTTTTATTTTGCATTTCCAACATGGTGTAACTAGGTATAAATTTATTTTTATTTCTCTAATGTGGGAGTCCTTCATATTCTTGAATCCGAGGATTGAACTTTCCATCAGTTCTGAAAAACTGTTACTTATTCTTTCAAATATTGCTCTAAACCATTCTCTTCTATCTTCTCCTGTTGGTATTCCAATTAAAATTACGATAGGCAATTTCTCATTTTGTCCTCAAAATCTATTATTTTATTCTGTAGTTCTGATTGTTTTTTACTCTCATTTCATTTAAAAAGTTTATTCTCACTTAACTCCCAGTTGACTACTTCTGTCTTTCACTGTGTCTAGTCTGCTATTGATCTCATTCTTCTTAGAATGTTCTTTTTCAGTTTTCATATATTTGCTACTGAAAATTTCATATATCTGCTACAGAAAATTTTAATCTATTATTTTCTAGCCTTGAACATAATAACAACAGTGGATTTTTCCACTGTTAATTTCTAATAACATTAATGTACTAACATTTCCAAAAAATAAAGGCCCTGCAGCTGTTTGTTTAATTTTCTGCTTATTCTTTTTCATTGAATCTTGTTCCCTGGTTAAACTGTTACATTTAATTGTGCTTATTGTGTTTGAAAAATTATATGTAGAAATAATTTTGACTTAATATAATATTGAGGCAAAGTCATTCACCTGGGGTAATACCCAAGGTTTGTTGCCTCATGCCAAGGAAATCAAGGACATGGACACATGTGGAGTGAGGTTAAAAGCAGAGGTTTAATAGGTGAAAGAAAGAGAAAAGACAATAGCTCTCTCTCCTGCAGAGAGAGAGGGGATCCCAAGTGGGTCTTCCAGTCCCCTGGTGAAGTACACAGGGCTTTGAAGACTGACTTGAGGAGGTGGTGCCTGATTTTTATAGAGTCCAAAGATTGCTTGGACTAAGTGTGACATTTACATAGCATGCAAAGAAGCTGGACACCCCACCCTAATCTTTTATTATGCAAATGGATTTTCTACCTGGCCAGTGCCATGTTGTCTGCTCCTTACTGTACACGTGGTTGACAAAGGGAAGATGGAGCCACCATGTTGAACATGCCTAGCACCCAGGTAGCCTTTTCCTATTGTCACAGCTGCCAGCATTCACCCATGCAAACTTCCATCTTGCTTATATATGTCTGCAGCTCAATTTTACATACTGCTTTTTGTTAGAAAAGAAATGATTTGGGGGCTGCTTTTTATTAAAAGGAAACCTTAGCAAGAGCTTCCTTACTCTCACTATCTGCCTAAATAATTTCTTTTTAACTTCTAACTTCCCCTCTCAGGAGTGGTAACCCTAACTGCTATTAGAGGGTGTTGGATTACAACTCTTTCTGGCTTCCTGCTGAAATTGGGCATTGTGTGGGGAAGAGCAGCTGGGGCTCCTCCTGGGGTTGATCTAAGGGTCGTTGGAAGTAAAATGTGGCCATGTGTGGTTCTTTCTGCAGCACCATTTGGAGTTGATTGCTTCTAGGCAAGAAGAGACAAATTTTAGTTTGAATACGAGCAGTAAGATTATCACTAAGTGGGGGTGCTGTAGGCCACAACCGTGACAGTAGAGTTTGATACCTGTCAGCCATTCCAACGGACTGTAATACTGGTTTGCCTCCACCAGAGGTCGCTGTACTTTACCTTAAGTGTTGATATAAAACCAACATTTTTCTTTGAGAAAAACCTGTATTTCCCTCTTGACTTGTTACTAGGGGATAATCTTAGATCTAGGCCATCTTTTATAACTTGCTATGTAATTGGGAGAAATACGTTATTGGGTGGCTAGAGTAACTTTAGTGTTAACCTTGGCTAAATTTTTCCTGCAATTATCAATCCTTTCATGACTTCCACAGATCATCTACAACATGCTTAAACTTTCTGGCTTGTCCTAAACATCCCTCTTTTTAAACAACCAGTTATTCTCTTTAAGACGATAATTTACCATACAAGATCCTTTCTTAAATAAAATCTTTTTATAGCTTTTTTGCATAGCTAGGGTGTGGCATATTGCCAAACCCAATAAAAAGTCCTAGCAGATTTATTGATAGTAAAACCTTCATGTTTACTTCTTGTCAGTAACTATTATTCCTCCTATAAGGATAATAATTAAGCAAAATAGTACAGCAATGGGAACTGTCTGATATTCCAGTTAGAAGGTGTTATTGTGTATAGCTTTACTGCAAATAGTAGAGTGAGTATGGCAATTCCCAGAAGAGTAGTGTAGATTATTTCCACCTAAAATTTTACTTGCCAATATATAGAATTTCCCTTTGTGGGTCTTTGAATTTCCTTGGTTTTATTTTCCCAATCAAAGAAACCTCTGGGTTATGGGCACCTTGTTTACTTTCATTATGTGGCAGGATTTGCAGGATAATTGCTCAGAACTAGGATATTGATCGAGATTTTTACATTACCCATCCCTTTTTGTTTCTTCTGTGCTGCAGGAGATCACTACTTGATTCACAGAAATAAGCAGGGTTAGTCTAAAATGTAGGAAAAATTAAAAACAACCAATGAAACCAGAATGTAATGATAAATGTATGATAAGTTTTGCAGCATTTTTTTTCTCTCTCCAGTCCTCATTTTCAGTGAAAACACATTATGATAGGGCTGTGTTGTTTGTAGAATAAACTTTAGTCTTATACTTGGCCTGATTATTTGCATAAAGTACAGGAAGAATAATTATTTCTACATAGGCCTTTTGGGTTGGTTTTGATAGAACTCTGCTCTACAAGGAATCTCAGATAAAACCTTTTAAAGCCAAGCCCAGCCATTGATTTGTACCCTCAAATACCTGTGAGATGGGTAATCCTTTCCTCTTAAGGTTCCAAGATAAACTTGGAGCTCCTGGACCTGTTAGAAAGTGACATTCTTTACTGACCACAGGTCGGGAACCCTGTACAGGGACTGCTTAGGCAAGGGCATGAGACCAGTCTTCCCACTGGGATTTTATGGGCTCTGCAAATCAAGCTTGATTCCTTAAAGGAAAACACACCCTTCCAGCCAAAGCCTTGGTAAAACAACCGGTTCCTCCAATTGTGTCCTGTTGCAAAAGAAAATGGATTCTTATTGCACTGATGCAAATAACTATGTTGCCATAAGTTAAGAATACTCACAAATAGATTCCAAAGTTTAGAGGAATCAAATATGCTTCAAATTTTCTTTTTGTTTACAGAAGTATACTTAATTGTTAAAAGCTATAGATAGCTTAAAAAGAAAGGTTGCCTTGATGTTGAAGAACAAAACAAGGATTAGCAATGTTTCAAGAAAAAAGTTAAAAAAAGATTACTTCAGACTTCTATTAGTGTAGTTCCTGCAGTTAACTCCTTTTTGATATTCATGAACATTTCAGCTCTTCATGAGTACTGTATGTTTTTTCTCTATTCCAGTGTTACAATCTTCAAATCTATTAGAGACCTGCATTTGAGGACACCTGTTAAAGTCCTATAGCTTGATTATAAACCATCTTTTGAGAAGCAGCAAAGCAAGACAACAACTGTCTGCAAATGACAAAATTTCCAGGATAGTTAGAATTAAAAACATTACTGACAAAGAGATTTGGTTATTTCTGTGGTTTATAGTAACTTCAACCTTAATTATGGTTGATAGTATATACTTAGACATTAGAATTTTAGACATCCACACAATTTTGGAACATATATTAATATTATCCAGTAAAATATAACCTGAAGGCTGGGAATGGTGGCTCACACCTGTAATCCCAGCACTTTGGAAGGCCGAGGCAGGTGGATTACGAGGTCAGGAGATTGAGACCATCCTGGCTCATACGGTGAAACCCTGTCTCTACAGAAATACAAAATATTAGCCGGGCATGGTGGCGGGCGCCTGTAGTCCCAGCTACTCGGGAGGCTGAGGCAGGAGAATGGTGTGAACCTGGGACGCGGAACTTGCAGTGAGCCGAGATCGTGCCACTGCACTCCAGCCTGGGCAACAGAGGGAGACTATCTCTCTCTCTCTCTCTCTCTCTCTCTCTCTCTCTCTATATATATATATATATATATATATATACACACACACACACACATATATATACACACACACACACATATATATATACACACACACATATATATATATAAAAAGCCTGAAGAAGATTAAACATCATTTTGGCAATTTCACATACCTAAACTTGTTAAATAATCCTGTTTACCCTTCTTTTCTGGGCATTCTGGGGACCCTTCTGGAGCCTCTGAAAAGACAGGTGTCAGGAAAGACAATTCTGAAACTGAGGTTTGATTTTTGGAAGCCTATTAAATATGTTAGCAGTTTAAACACTTGATGTTATGAAATAGAATTCCAGATTACCATAAATTATTTATTTTGCCAAAATAATGACTCAAAAATTTTAAAAAGGTAAAAATCTTTCATTAGCCTTTAATATTACATGAAAATCCTGTTCAAAGCCAAATTTTACCCTTGCATTATTTTATTAATGTTAACCCCAATTTTTAAGCCAAACCTCGTAGACAGTTCCACCTAATCTTAACCAATTTGACCGTGAGGTGAAATTTTTACCATCCTTTTCTCACTTTTCTCAAGGGCAGACTAACATCTTATGATCTCATGACAACTGTGCTGTGCTTTTATTTCAATGCTCAATTTATGAAAAGACCATATAATATGCTTTTGAATTTAGTTAATGTTTACACATGGGATTTTTGCAAGATTAATTTTTATAATCATTCCACACTTAATTAAACCTTCAGCTTTATCTTATCTAATTTAAGACAATCCTTTATCTCTAAGCAAAACTTACATTTCCATGTCTTCTTATAATCTTTTATTAAAAACACATTTTACTGTTTTTACACACCTTGCATGTAAATCCATTTTTAGTAGTTTAAATTACATGTTATAATGGTAACTTTCAGCAATTTTTAACTTCAATGTGAAGCCTAGTAAGTTGTTTTGATTATGTACTAGGCACAGATAAAGTCTGATTTTTTCCAGCATAGGTAGGGGCATGGTTAATTTAATATATCCCCAGACCTTACCAAGTTGTAAAGCAGGCAGTTTATTGAAACATTTAGCAAACCTAGTATCTGACTTGTATAATTTAGACCACCAATTTGTATTTTGATGACACTTGTATTTTACCAATAATCCTTAAGACTAATTTTGTCACATGAACTATAAGGCATTATAGCTTTTATCTTTCCTTTAAAAATATTTGATTTAAGTGCTTATTTTTCTTTAAACCAATCAATTAGAGCTCTTTTTATAGACATTACACACAAGACATATATAGCTACACAGTCAGACAGAAGATTCAGCACTTGTAAGATTTTTCATTTGCCAGTTTCTTAATTGGACTACTGGCTTCAGGGTGTAGCCCTTGGACGAACAGGGCCAGGAAAGCATGCATTTCTAGAGCCAGATAAGCAGGCACAGCTGAAGGCAAAGATAAATTCCAAAAATTAAGGGTGCCATTTTCTAGTGGATCCTGGATCCCCCAAAGGAGGGAAATACTGTGGGAGAAGACAGTGAAATGCTTCAACTGTGCATTTCATTGCAAGGCAACTCAAAGCCAACCAGCCCACTTCGTAATCAACCCATCCCCCACAGGAGTCTCACCTCTCAGTGGGTGGGGGGTAGGGATGTTTCCATATCTTCCAGGTGGCCAAGAGCATGCTTCTCTTATTCAACTCTACAGAGTCAAGTATCCTACCATAACTACTATTAGCCATCCCTTAAAGTATATTTCCTACCCAGTTATTACACACCAAAGCTCTCTCATAATGAGAAGTAATTTCTGATACCCCCAAAACTCAAAACCATCAGATAATACAATGCGAGACAGAACAGAGCCTTTCATTTTGAGAGGGATCTATCCATTTTTAATTCCTCGGGTTTCATGAGGAAAACAGAATATTTCTCCAAAATGGGGTCTGTGGTGCCTCCTCTGTTTTTCCCAAGTAGTCCCAAGCTACCAGAAGTTACCTTAGGGCCTCTCATGTGTGCATTAAGAGTGGCAAGACAAAAAATGGAGAAAAATAATTCAGTTGACTAAGAAGAAAAAAAAACTTTTTTCTTTCCCAGAAAAACAACACCCAAGAAGATTAAAAAAAAAAAACAAAAAACAAAAAACATAAAGGCCTTTTAAATATACCTATAGCTTGGATATCCACTTTTAATTAAGCTGAGCGCTCTTTAAGAAAATCCTTTTGACTGGGCGCAGTGGCTCATGCCTGTATTCCCAGCACTTTGGGAGGCTGAGGCAGGTGGATCACCTGAGGTCAGGAGTTTGAGACCAGCCTAGCCAACATGGTGAAACCCCGTCTCTACTAAAAATACAAAAATTAGCTGGGTGTAGTGGCACGCACCTGTAATACCAGCTACTTGGGAGGCTGAGGCAGGAGAATTGCCTGAACTTGGAAAGTGGAGGTTGCAGTGAGTCAAGATCACACCACTGCCCTCCAGCCTGGGCAACAGAGCTAGACTTTGTCTCGAAAAAAAGAAAAAGAAAATCCTTTTAAAACCTTTGTTACTCACCTTTAGCTATGCCAAACAGTTAAGATTTTTCTGCTTTTGAACTTTGCCAAAAGTAGCTACATAGATCAAACCAACAAGCCTTAATTAGGTTATGACTTAGCCACGAGTGTATTAGGTGTTTTCAAAGAGGTGGTAAGTCACAAAATTGTGAACGAGACAGTGAAAAGGATCTGACCCAACCAACTCCATCTTGCTTCCAGCCCCCAAGCTGTCCTTACCCATCCCTGGGCATAGGCTGAACTAACTCTGGGAGGAGCTTGGTTTACAGTTTATAGTCTCAAACAAAGACGATAGCAGTCCCTCTTGCCTGGGGACCAGACCAAGAAACTATTATGGCCCGTGCTGAAGTGTTTACTCTTATAGATTGTCTCCGGCTAACTTCCGGACTTAAAATTTCCTTACTATTTTAGGTACCATTTTAATTGGAGGTAGAATAGGTACCATAAAAGAATGTAGGGACTGAATGGCAGTTTTCCTGCTGATGGGACAGTATCACGACTAAAATTTGATTTAGGAGGACATTTTCCTCCTCATTGTTGAAGGCAGAGTTTCCCCATTTACAGAAGCAGCATAAATCCTGGTCTCTAGTAGAGGGGCACAAAAAGGGAGGAGAACTGGGAAGCTAGAGTGTTTCTGCAAAGGGACAAAAATGTGCCCCCATGGAGAGGATTACTATTCCACTAGGTGGCGATGTTGACCTTGAAATGCCATATGCTCTGCAGCCCAAGGGCAGAGAGTGACCTTGAAATGCCATATGCTCTGCAGCCCAAGGGCAGAGAGTGACCTTGAAATGCTGCCGGGCGCGGTGGCTCAAGCCTGTAATCCCAGCACTTTGGGAGGCCGAGGCGGGCGGATCACGAGGTCAGGAGATCGAGACCATCCTGGCTGACACGGTGAAACCCCGTCTCTACTAAAAAGTACAAAAAAAAAAAAAACTAGCCGGGCGAGGTGGCGGGCGCCTGTAGTCCCAGCTACTGGGGAGGCTGAGGCAGGAGAATTGCGTGAACCCGGGAGGCGAAGCCTGCAGTGAGCTGAGATCCGGCCACTGCACTCCAGCCTGGGCGGCAGAGCGAGACTCCGTCTCAAAAAAAAAAAAAAAAAAAAAAAGAAGAAATGCCATGTGCTCTACAGACCAAGGGCAGAGAGAGACACTCACTGTGGGTGGGCGGGAAGAGACCTTCTGTTCCTCTAAAATTACAAAAACGGCCTTCCCTTGAGTTTTATCCCCAGTTACTATGGCATTTCCTGATCTTGCCTCACGTGATTTTCTTGACCTGAACTGCAAAAATTCCCATAATATTGCATGCAGAGACAGGATAGGAGACATGGCAGCTGTGGGCAGGAAAGGAGGAAATTACCATAGGAAAAGCTGGAGATCCTGTTGCCAATGCCCAATTGGGCAGTTGGAGCCTGGGGTCCGTCCAGAAGCCTTCTGGTAACACGGGAGTGTAGCCCTGGCCAGAAATCCTCAGTTGTTTCAGGAACTCTTCCAGTCCCACACGATGGCTAGGTCCTCTGTGAAAGGAAACTGGTTCAAAACAT
This sequence comes from Macaca fascicularis, assembly GCF_037993035.2. NCBI lineage: Eukaryota > Metazoa > Chordata > Mammalia > Primates > Cercopithecidae > Macaca > Macaca fascicularis. The sequence goes on from NC_088395.1 coordinate 26,774,717, forward strand.
GGCCAACATACCCAGCAACATGGATAGTGGGGGATTCTCCATATTCTCCGCAGCAAGCCTATACCCCAAGTTTTGTAAGGCCGGCAACTATGATAATCATTTTTTAAATGGCTGATGGGGGCCCAGTATTTTGGTTCGGTCTGATTTTAAAATGAAGGCCGAGAGCCTCTAAGTGAAAGGACAGACTTGAAGTTCACACCTGTACTCGCTGTTTCAATAAATATACCCTGCATTCCAATACCAGACAAGTCCCCACAATGAAGTGGCATCATTCGTGTGGGGTAAGACCCGAGGTTCATTGCCTCATGCTAAGGAAATCAAGGACATGAACACATGTGGAGTGAGGTTAAGAGCGGAGGTTTAATAGGTGAAAAGAAAGAGAAAACAGAATAGCTCTCTCCTGCAGAGAGAGAGGGCCTCCTAAGTGGGTCTTCCAGTCCCATGGTGAAGTGCACATGGCTTGAGGAGGTGGTGTCTGATTTAGGCAGGGCCCAAAGATTGGTTGGACCAGGTATGACATTTACATAGCTCATGAGGAAGCTGGCCACCCACCCTAATCTTTTATTATGCAAATGGGTTTTCTACCTGGCCAGTGCCATGTTGTCTTCTCCTTACTGTACACGTGGTTGACAAAGAAAAGGGAAGATGGAGCCGCCATGTTGGACACGCTTAGCCCCTAGGTAGTCTTTTCCTATTGTCACAGCTGCTGGTATTCACCCATGCAAGCTTCCAGCTTGCTTATGTATGTCTGCAGCTCGATTTTACAGGCTGCTTTTTGTTGGAAAAGAAATGATTTAGGGGCTGCTTTTTATCAAAGGGAAACCTTACCCAAGACTTCTTTACCCCTCACTATCTCCCTAAATAATTTCCTTTTGACTCCTATATCAATATCTGTCTTCACATTTTATTTATTTTTTCCTATGAGGCATTCCAGAAATTTTAGCAGTCAGGGACCATCTTAATCCAAGTTCAAGGACTGAGGATTTTTGGAACTTTCATATGACTAAATCTGTACTGAAAATTCTTGTGAAGATTGGTTTACTTCCAATTCATTCTTAATCCTAGGAGAAGACTCTTCAGGATCCCAGCCCAAAGTGAAGGGTACAGTGGGGAATTAGCAAGATTCCTATTCTTGGTGGACTATGGATACCCAGTTTTATCTATTTAGCCTTGCGAGGCTACCAAAAATAATATTTAAGGTCCTTAACTATTCTTTGTGGATTGGCATATTATCCTAGCTCAACAAGAATCCTTAATGCTGGTTGCACCTCTCAAGGTCTTCTTCCTCCCCCAAATCTTCGTCTTGTAATTCTTCACTATTGTTTGCTCTTTGCCCATTTATCTTAGGTGGAATAATCACATATGAATAACCTAGTCTGCCCTAATTACTGGGTGAAATAGATTGCGTAAGAGGTACTGAGATGGCTGCATATCTGTAATTCTTGACATGATTCACCCTCACTAGTTTTTTTCAGAGAACTGAATTATCTAAGATCATGCAGAGGATTAATAATAACATCAGGGCTAAAACTCAGGTCTCCAAACTGTCTGTCTGAATGTTTCTTCTATATCTGGGAGAGTAGCTTTGTTACATTTTAGATGGCCAATGAATATTTATGGAATTAAAGAATATATTAATGTCATGTGCTTTCATATAACATTTCATAATATGAACAAAGTTAAACTTCATTGATTGATACCATTCACCTGTTTGTTAAAAAACCTCTGGATGGTACCCATTAGTTTTTTACTTAGGGAAAACAGCCAGCAGGTTTGATTTATGCAATTTCAGACAGCTTCATATCCCATTCTGCTTTTAATTTGCTCTGCCAAAAGTGATATAATTATCTCTTATCTTCTTCATTTTAAAGCCCAGGGAGAGAGTTTCCTTAAATGCAAACACAGTTATTATCCAAGTCTTAACTTCCAGCAAAGGACTAGATGCTATACAGAACAAAGTTTTTAAATTAGCCTTGCCTATGCTGCATATGAGCTGAAACCAACCCCATTGCTACATTTTACTCTTCACAAAGAAGTTACAGGTAAAATCCTCTGGGGAAAGAACATCCCTGAATCATTTCATTATTAGAGATAAGTCAATTTCTTCTAATCACAAGGACTACCTACTTCTGCCTAGAATTTAGAAAGCTGAGAAGGCTGTCATTTCCACACTAACAATGAGAAAAAAAAAGCACCAAATATAACATCATTAATTTTATTGTACCCTTCAGAGATCTGAGGTTATAGAATAACCAACGAGGCTAAGATCTTGGAAAGATAAGCACTTCTAAAGTAAAATGTAGCACAGACATTGTCTCACCTATGGCAGAGCACAGGAAGAAGACAGGGTTGTTAGACAAGTGGCTAAAAAGATTTCACTAAAATATTTAACAATTTGCTAAATGCCAATGTGGGCTAGCAAGAGACTACAGAATTCCCTAGAGCTGCAAACAATAAAAGAAGACTGCATACACGTGAAGGTTCTTCTCCAGGGACTTTACTGGTGCTAAAGAGAAAGATTGTGAGGTAGGCTGATTATATGAGAAAATATCCCTCAGTTTAAAATGATGCCATTTATCACATCAACAAAGAAGCAAAACAATGTGATCATCTCAATAAATGCAGAAAAATATTTGACAAAGTTCAACATCCATTTACACTAAAAACTCTCAGAAAAATAGAGAAAGGACTTCCTGCACTTGCTAAATGATATCTTTTAAAAACCCTACAAATAATATAATATGTAATAATGAAAAACTGAATACTTTCTTCACGATTTCAGAGAAAAAGCAAAACATTCTTATCAGTCCTATTGAACATTGTATTTCAGGTCCCAGACAATGCAATAAGACAAGTACCTACATAGACACATGAATATATGCTTATATTCATATGCGCAAGCATATGTGGATACAAAGTGGATATGAAGAAATAAAATTATGTCTACTTGCAAATGCCATGATTGTCTATATTGGAAACCCAATGGAATCTTAAAGAAGCTGAATGAACTAATAAGTGACTTTAACAAGATTACAGGATGATAGGTCAATTTAAAAAATCAATTGTACTTCTATATACTCATGATGAGCAATTGGAAATTTAATTTTTAAAAATATCATTTAAAAAGTAGCTCTGTAGTGGACAAACCTGGCAAATACTACTACTGCCAAATGATCAAGGTTAACATCAATATTTATAAATCGTATTGATAACATATATTTCTCATGTAATGTGATGAGAATGGCAATTTATCTTTGTGGTCTTCCTTCCAAACTTTCAACTCCATTCTAATCATGAAAAAAATTAGACAAATTCCAACTGAGAAAAAAATGTACAAATTGCCGGCCAGCACTCTTCAAAACTGACAAGGTCACAAAATCAAGAAGTCTGAGGAACTGTCACAGAACAGATAAGCCTAATGAGACATGAGATATAAATATAATATGGTACTCTGCATAGCATCCTGGAACAAAAAAAAATGACATTAATAAAATACTAATATAATGTGACATTTTATCTATATTAGCAAAACAATGTTGGTTCCTTAGTTTTTAACAATAGGGGAAACTGGGTGAAAGATATACAGTAACTCTGTATTTTCTTTGAAATTGTTCTGTTAATTAATAACTATTCTAATATTTTTAAAGCTTATGAAAAATAGCATTTAAATTTGCACCAAAAACATGAAACAGATATAAATCTGACAAAATGTATGCAAGATTCAATATACTGAAAAGTATAAACACTGATAATAGTAATCAAATAACTTAATGGAGGGATATATAATGTTCACAGATTACAAGACTCTTGTTAAAACAGCAATTTTAACAAAACTGATCTATAAATTCAGCTCAAACCCAATCAAAATCCCACAGGAATTGTCCTAGAAATGAACAAATCGATTCTAAATTTAGGTCAAAATGCAAAGGAGTTAGAAGAGCAAAAGGGTATTTTTTTTAAAGGAACAAAGTTGGAGGATACATTTTACCAGATTCCAATAATTATTATAAAGTTACACTAATCAAGACAATGCGGTATTGGTGAAAGGACAGGCAGGAACAGAAGAGACATTTGTAATGTAGACCCGCACGTATTTGTCAATTGTGGATTTTTATTGTATATGTTTAAGGTAGTCAACATTGTTTTGATATACATAACGTAGTAAAATAATTACCACAGTCACGCAAATAGACATCCATCCCTTCATATAGTTACTTTTTTGTTGTAAGAGCACCTGAATTCTACTGTCTTGGAAAATTTCCAGTATGGGATATAATATTATTAAGTGTGGTCATCCGTATTGTACATTCAATCTCTAGATTTATTTATCCTACATACCTGCAATGTTGTACCCTTTGACCAACAGCTCCCCACTTCCTTATCTTCCCTGCCTTGGTAACTACCATTCAACTGTTTTTATGTATTCAACGTTTTTTAGATTCCACATATGAATAAGATTATGTGATATTTTTCTTTCTGTGTCTGGCCTATTTCACTTTACATAATGTTCTCCAGATTCATTTATATTGTCACAAATGGCAGGATTGCCTTCTTTTTTAAAGCTGAGTTGTATTTCATTGTATATATGCCACAAGTTATTGATCGATTAAACCACTGACTCACACATTATTTCCATCTCTTGGCCAGTGTGAATAATGCTGCCATGAACTTGGAAGTACAGCTGTCCCTATGCAGTAGTGATTTCATTTCCTTTGGGTATATACCCAGAGGAGAGATTGCTGGATCATACAGTAGTTCTACTTTTAGGTTTTTAAGGAACTTCCATACTGTTTTCCATAATGACTGTACCAATTTACATTCCTACCAAGTACAAGAACTCCCTTTTCTCCACATCCTTGTCAATACTTTTTATCTCTGTCAATCTTTTTAAGAAAAATGCAAAGCAATTCAATGGAGAAAGAATGGTATGTTCAATAAATGTTCCTATAGCAATTAGATATCCATAAAGAAACTATGAATCTCATTCACAACTCATAAACTACACAAAAACCAAGTCAACTTGAATCAGATACCTAAATGTAAACCTGAGACCATAAAACTCCTAGAACAATCATACAAATACATCTCTTTGAACTTGAAGTAAGCAAAAACTTTTAAAACACAACTCTAAAAGAGCTCATTCATTTAAAAAAGTTGTGTGATATATGTATTTTTTAAGTTTTATGATATTTATATACACACATATATATATCACATATATACACATACATAGATATATGTCCACACATATCATACATATGATAGATTTACATATTTATACACACATGATATATATTGTGTGTTTGTGTGTGTGTGTGTGTATATATATATATGAAAATCTTTTGCTCTTCTGATAACATTGTTAACAGAATGAAGGGAAAAGCCAGAGATTGGAGTAGATATTTTTAAAGCATATATCTGGTAATCATATCTAGGATCATATCTAGGATACATACAGAAATCTCAAAACTCAATAATAAAATGGTAAGAAGAAAACAAACATTCTAACCAAGATGGGCAAAAGATTTAAATAAACACTTCAGTGAGGAAGAGATAGGCCTGAGCTTAAGGACAAGAAAAGGAAATGCCCAACATCATCATACCACCATGAGATACCACTACACACTGATTAGTATGCTAAAACAAAAATAAGAGCAAAAATTAAATAGAACATCCAAATGAACAAACAACCTGACAATTTCACAGGCTAGGAAGGATGTTCAGCAACTGGAATTTTTATATGTTGCTTCTTAACACGCAAACTGAACCTTTCTTTCAATGTTAAATATATAGCTTACCCAAAGGTGGAAAACCTTATCTTCACACAAGAATCTGTACAGGAGTGTTTATGGTAGCTGTGTTCATAATTGCTTAAAACTGGAAGCAAACCAAATGGCCTTCAGTGGGAAAATGGATAAACAATATGTGATAGAAGTATCACAGATGTTTACATAACCTGTGATACTTAGCAATAAAAAGTATACTAATAGGCCGGGCGCGGTGGCTCAAGCCTGTAATCCCAGCACTTTGGGAGGCCGAGGCGGGCGGATCACAAGGTCAGGAGATCGAGACCACAGTGAAACCCCGTCTCTACTAAAAATACAAAAAATTAGCCGGGCGCGGTGGCGGGCGCCTGTAGTCCTAGCTACTCAGGAGGCTGAGGCAGGAGAATGGCGTGAACCCAGGAGGCGGAGCTTGCAGTGAGCCGAGATCGCGCCACTGCACTCCAGCCTGGGCAACAGCGTGAGACTCCGTCTCAAAAAAAAAAAAAAAAAGTATACTAATAAATTCTTAATGGTAGAAGAGATACTATGATCACAAAATGGGTTTTGCTAGGGTGAGGCTTGTCTATTACACTGAGGATGTGCTGAACCTGAGATTCTTACCAAGAAACTCAACTGCAGAATTTTTGCTAGTGGGGTAAGATCAAAACAGCAACAACAAAAATAAACCAATAAACATAACAACATGAATGAATCACAGCACATTATGCTAAGGATAGGAAGCCAGATTCAAAGGGCCATAGAATTTATAATTCTATTTATATGACATTCTGGACAGAAAAAGATCAGTGATTGCCAAGGACCAGAGGTAAGGGTAAGGGATTAACTAAAAAGGGGCATGGAGTGATGGGTGATGGAAACTGATCTATATCATGATTGTGGTAGTGGCTACACAACTGTATGCTTTTGTCAAAACTAAAAGAATTGCTCTCTGAAAAGAATAAACTTTTCTAATTGTAAATTTGTCTCAATAAACCTGATCAAATAAAAGAATAAATTTTCAATCATAAGGCAAGCATTAAATGTCATTGTATTCGGTCTCCAACTTTGATCAGAGATCAGTTTTTGTCCTGAGAATAAGAGAATAAAATAATTTCTTCTGAAGCTGAGGTTTGTCTCAATTTTCTCCATTACTATGTTCTGAAATCCCCCTTTTCCGTAAAATGACTCATTTCTCCAATCCTGCTGCCCAGGCCGTTACATGATATAACTATTCACCTGTCTAAATTGCTTGTCTGAATTCCAGAACCCATCACAGCTGAACTTCTTGTCATGGTTTCTATCCACTTGCTTCCTTTTAGCTTTTGATTCCTTTAAGTTACTTGCACCCTATAAAAACTAGTTTATGAATAATTAATGATAACCATCTTTCATCACCATTCAATTTGAATTTAAATTAATAGATGTATTTACTGTATGAAAGAGGCACTGTGCTAGGAATTAGACATGTAATAATGAACAGGAGATATTATTACTGGATATATCTTCTGCCTCCACAGAACTTAAAAGACTTATGGTAGAGAGTACATCTTCAATTACAACCTAATATGGACTTGGGTTGATATATGAGAACATGGAAGGGTCACGTAACAGGTGTAGTCTAGTCAGTGAAGCCTTTTCAAAGTGATTTCTAAGTTGGGTAATGGAGGGTGGGTAGGAATCACTCTAGGAGGTGATGATAGGAGAGAAGAATCATATTTCTGACATAAAGAACACAGTCTGTAAAGGCCCCAAACTGAGACAGCAAGGGAGTTCAATCATCTGAAAAGGTTCCTTAAAACAGAGACATATGGTCACATGGTTGCTGAGAGATGAAACTGGATATACAGACAGGGATCTAGCCGTGAAAAGCCGAATAGATTGTATTAAAGGGTTTTTTCTTTCCTATTCCTGCACAGATACAACTATAGCATATTACGCTTTTTATTAATGTACAGTAGTTTTATGTGCATAATAACTTGGGAAAATTTAAATGGTTCCCTATCTGGGTAGACCTTAAAATTAATCTTTTAGGGGCTCTCAAAGGCTTGATCCCTCTACATTCTCTTTTCTGCTCTCGTCTCCTAAATACACCTTATATTTTACAGGATAATTATCCCTCTTCCCTATCTGTCTTCACCCACACCAGATAGTCTTACAAACAACTGGCTGATCATAGAATTCACATTGATAAGTGCTAAATCTTTAATCCTAAATGTCATTGTCATTTGTCCTATTACTACAATGTGTTACTACTTTTGTTGCTGTTTGTCTCCCATTGAAAATCTTGACTTACTGTTATAACTATGTGTATTTAATGTCTGAAAGGTAGAGAGCAAAATAAATTGCAATAAAGTTACAATACTTCATAGCTCAAAATAAGAACACATTTTATATAGTAATTATTTTTATTTGTAAAATAAACTACAGAAAAAGGAGATGGAGTTCCTAAACTGGATCAGTCCCAAAGTCTTCCCTACCTCTGGACTTCCCATTACCAAAACAGTCCCTATTTGTTTAAAAGATTTGTGTTTGGTTGTCTGTTACTTGTAGCCAAAGTCTTTCCAATGTAAAAATGTAAATACACATTTTTCTCATAAAGCTATGTCTACAAGTCATAATCATCAAAGACCTTGACATTTCACTCAATATAATAAAGAAAAGCTTTGGTGACTTTTTTTTCTTTCTTTCTTTCTTTCTTTCTTTCTTTTTTTTTTTTTTTTTTTTTTTTTTTTACAAAAAGAATCACATAATAGACAACTGACAGAGAAAGTCAGTTTTAATTATGGTGCCTGAATTGTCTGTCATGGCTTATGCAGGTTTTGTTTCACAACCAATATTGAGTCAGAGGGAAATTAAATTTGGTGGGTGGTGAGGATTTTCAAAGTAATTGACTTCATTGTGCTATTTATATTCCAGTATTTGAACTGGGCAGATACTAAGCATGGTGCTTTTATAAACTACTAATAACAACATTGGAAAAGGTACTAAAAGTGTTGTTGTTGTTGTTATTATTATTCATAGTGATATAAAGAAGTTAGCAGTATTAAGAGAATAATTTACTCATTCATTATTATCATTACTCAACAGACATTTATAGAGTCCACCATTTTCCATGTGATAAGTACTGAGGATTTAAACGTAAGTAAGACAAAATTCATGAATTCATCGTCTCAATTCATAGTAAGATTAAGAGACAGGTATGTTAGGAAAATAATAGATAAGAAATGAATGAATTCAGTGGAAAAAATTGTTTCAAGAGTCTTCAGGAAGCAGACAGGATTAGTATTGAACTGTTTGTTGCTATACATGCCAATAGTCAGTTTAGGGTGGAAATAAAAACAATAGATGTACAGTGATCATTACCTCCCTTGTGAATCAGCTAATCTACAGTTGACATCTTGAACAGGAGCCTTTCAACTTTGCTAAACATATGGCAAGATTTTGACATTTGATAGATACTATTGTTGCAAAATAGCACTTTAATTTTTGTGACAGGATGCAGAAAAATTATTTTCAAAATAAAAAAGATGATTATGAATATGATCCAGAGACTTAAAATGATGCTGAAGAGGACAGCCAAAATGGGATTTTGGGATGATTCCCTTTTATCAACATACTTCTCTGTCTGTTTCTTTTGTGCCATCTGCAGGGGTGTTGACAGAACCAATTCCAAGAGGGCATGGGTGCTAAAAATTGGCATTTCTGCCTTTTTATAAATACCTTACATGGAAAGGGAATTTTCTTCCTGTTCAATGCTAACAGTAAACATTTTTCTCCTTTGTAAAATGTACATAGAGAAATTTTGATAATGTTTTTGTTAGAAATACCTACATGTCATAGATATTTTCCATGATTTTCTGTATTATTTAGACCGGGATCCTTCTCTATAACTTTGATGAAATTATTAATGTCATAGATTGAATCAGTTGTCTCTGTAGTTGCCTTATAGACCTAGCATATTAAACAGTATCAAAAAGGGCTGTGATTCTACAAAGGAAAAAGGCATTTAATTGCAGTGCAGCTGTATGTTGTATTTGTCATCTGTTATACAAATGGGAGGGGGTGAGAACCCCAAAATATCCAGGACCTATTATTTATTCTTAATCATCATAATCACCATTGATAATTATTCATCAGCTCCTCACACATATTCTCCGTCCATTGGATATTTGAAATGGCATTACTAAATATGTCATGTTTGTTCTCGAGTACTAGCTAAAATTGTATGGTTTAAGAGAAAATTTGAAGGGAATATACATCAGAAGATACATGTGCACACTTATTTTCTTTAGTGTTAAATAAATATTTGTATTTAGGTTCATGTATATGGAAAATCATTGTCCTTGAGAATGCAAATGAGATTTTTCCCTGAAAGAAAGTATCCTCTGTTTTGATACAGTATAAACATATACTATAAGTTATACTACAATCATAATACAGTAATAACATAGAAGAGTAGGTTGGGGAGAGAAATTATACTATGCTGCATCATGTATCTCCCTTTTAAAAACTCAAGTGACCTTTGAAAAATGATAACGTGCAATTTTGGGGGAGTTTTGTATACATGGAATTCTGAAAAGAGCATAAGGTAATTTATGACAGTTGGAAATGAATATTTTTGTCACATAATATAATCCACAAAATTCATATGCATCTAGAAAAGTTTTTTCACAAAATACATAGTGAATAGTAAAGTAAATTCATCAGCTCCTCACACATATTCTTCCCAAAGACTATTGGATGAGACAACTAAGCCAGTAAGCCATGCCTGACAATAAACACATTTCATCGTTGCTTGGTTTACTTTCAGTGCCTGGTATCAGTTAATACTGATTGTCCTTTACCTTTTCTTTTGATAAGATTGAATATACCACAGTGCAACTATTTCAAGGACTAGCAAGATGGGAGTTAGAGGAAAGAGTTCTAGCTGCCCCTGGATTCATTGATTTTTTGGAGAGTTTTTTGTGTCTCTATCTCCTTCAGTTCTGCTCTGATCTTAGTTATTTCTTGCCTTCTGCTAGCTTTCGAATGTGTTTGCTCTTGCTTCTCTAGTTCTTTTAATTGCGATGTTAGAGTGTCAATTTTAGATCTTTCCTGCTTTCTCTTGTGGGCATTTAGTGCTATAAATTTCCCTCTACACACTGCTTTAAATGTGTCCCAGAGATTCTGGTATGTTGTATCTTTGTTCTCATTGGTTTCAAAGAAGATCTTTGTTTCTGCCTTCATTTCGTTATGTACCCAGTAGTCATTCAGGAGCAGGTTGTTCAGTTTCCATGTAGTTGAGCGGTTTTGATTGAGTTTCTTAGTCCTGAGTTCTAGTTTGATTGCACTGTGGTCTGAGAGACAGTTTGTTATAATTTCTGTTCTCGTACATTTGCTGAGGAGTGCTTTACTTCCAATTACGTGGTCGATTTTGGAGTAAGTACGATGTGGTGCTGAGAAGAATGTATATTCTGTTGATTTGGGGTGGAGAGTTCTATAGATGTCTATTAGGTCTGCTTGCTGCAGAGATGAGTTCAATTCCTGGATATCCTTGTTAACTTTCTGTCTCGTTGATCTGTCTAATGTTAACAGTGGAGTGTTGAAGTCTCCCATTATTATTGTATGGGAGTCTAAGTCTCTTTGTAAGTCTCTAAGGACTTGCTTTATGAATCTGGGTGCTCCTGTATTAGGTGCATATATATTTAGGATAGTTAGCTCTTCCTGTTGAATTGATCCCTTTACCATTATGTAATGGCCTTCTTTGTCTCTTTTGATCTTTGATGGTTTAAAGTCTGTTTTATCAGAGACTAGTATTGCAACCCCCGCTTTTTTTTGTTCTCCATTTGCTTGGTAAATCTTCCTCCATCCCTTTATTTTGAGCCTATGTATGTCTCTGCGTGTGAGATGGGTCTCCTGAATACAGCAGACTGATGGGTCTTGACTCTTTATCCAGTTTGCCAGTCTGTGTCTTTTAATTGGAGCATTTAGTCCATTTACATTTAAGGTTAAGATTGTTATGTGTGAACTTGATCCTGCCATTATGATATTAACTGGTTATTTTGCTCGTTAGTTGATGCAGTTTCTTCCTAGCCTCGATGGTCTTTACATTTTGGCATGATTTTGCAATGGCTGGTACCGGTTGTTCCTTTCCATGTTTAGTGCCTCCAAAAAATCAATGAATCCAGGAGTTGGTTTTTTGAAAAGATCAACAAAATTGACAGACCACTAGCAAGACTAATAAAGAAGAAAAGAGAGAAGAATCAAATCAACGCAATTAAAAATGATAAAGGGGATATCACCACCGACCCCACAGAAATACAAACTACCATCAGAGAATACTATAAACACCTCTGCGCAAATAAACTGGAAAATCTAGAAGAAATGGATAATTTCCTGGACACTTACACTCTTCCAAGACTAAACCAGGAAGCAGTTGAATCCCTGAATAGACCAATAGCAGGCTCTGAAATTGAGGCAATAATTAATAGCCTACCAACCAAAAAAAGTCCAGGACCAGATGGATTCACAGCTGAATTCTACCAGAGGTACAAGGAGGAGTTGGTACCATTCCTTCTGAAACTATTCCAATCAATAGAAAAAGAGGGAATCCTCCCTAACTCATTTTATGAGGCCAACATCATCCTGATACCAAAGCCTGGCAGAGACACAACAAAAAAAGAGAATTTTAGACCAATATCCCTGATGAACATCGATGCAAAAATCCTCAATAAAATACTGGCAAACCGGATTCAGCAACACATCAAAAAGCTTATCCACCATGATCAAGTGGGCTTCATCCCTGGGATGCAAGGCTGGTTCAACATTCGCAAATCAATAAACATAATCCAGCATATAAACAGAACCAAAGACAAGAACCACATGATTATCTCAATAGATGCAGAAAAGGCTTTTGACAAAATTCAACAGCCCTTCATGCTAAAAACGCTCAATAAATTCGGTATTGATGGAACGTACCTCAAAATAATAAGAGCTATTTATGACAAACCCACAGCCAATATCATACTGAATGGGCAAAAACTGGAAACATTCCCTTTGAAAACTGGCACAAGGCAGGGATGCCCTCTCTCACCACTCCTATTCAACATAGTGTTGGAAGTTCTGGCTAGGGCAATTAGGCAAGAGAAAGAAATCAAGGGTATTCAGTTAGGAAAAGAAGAAGTCAAATTGTCCCTGTTTGCAGATGACATGATTGTATATTTAGAAAACCCCATTGTCTCAGCCCAAAATCTCCTTAAGCTGATAAGCAACTTCAGCAAAGTCTCAGGATACAAAATTAATGTGCAAAAATCACAAGCATTCTTATACACCAGTAACAGACAAACAGAGAGCCAAATCAGGAATGAACTTCCATTCACAATTGCTTCAAAGAGAATAAAATACCTAGGAATCCAACTTACAAGGGATGTAAAGGACCTCTTCAAGGAGAACTACAAACCACTGCTCAGTGAAATAAAAGAGGACACAAACAAATGGAAGAACATACCATGCTCATGGATAGGAAGAATCAATATCGTGAAAATGGCCATACTGCCCAAGGTAATTTAGAGATTCAATGCCATCCCCATCAAGCTACCAATGAGTTTCTTCACAGAATTGGAAAAAACTGCTTTAAAGTTCATATGGAACCAAAAAAGAGCCCGCATCTCCAAGACAATCCTAAGTCAAAAGAACAAAGCTGGAGGCATCACGCTACCTGACTTCAAACTATACTACAAGGCTACAGTAACCAAAACAGCATGGTACTGGTACCAAAACAGAGATATAGACCAATGGAACAGAACAGAGTCCTCAGAAATAATACCACACATCTACAGCCATCTGATCTTTGACAAACCTGAGAGAAACAAGAAATGGGGAAAGGATTCCATATTTAATAAATGGTGCTGGGAAAATTGGCTAGCCATAAGTAGAAAGCTGAAACTGGACCCTTTCCTTACTCCTTATACGAAAATTAATTCAAGATGGATTAGAGACTTAAATGTTAGACCTAATACCATAAAAATCCTAGAGGAAAACCTAGGTAGTACCATTCAGGACATAGGCATGGGCAAAGACTTCATGTCTAAAACACCAAAAGCAACCGCAGCAAAAGCCAAAATTGACAAATGGGATCTCATTAAACTAAAGAGCTTCTGCACAGCAAAAGAAACTACCATCAGAGTGAACAGGCAACCTACAGAATGGGAGAAAATTTTTGCAATCTACTCATCTGACAAAGGGCTAATATCCAGAACCTACAAAGAACTCAAACAAATTTACAAGAAAAAAACAAACAACCCCATCCAAAAGTGGGCAAAGGATATGAACAGACATTTCTCAAAAGAAGACATTCATACAGCCAACAGACACATGAAAAAATGCTCATCATCACTGGCCATCAGAGAAATGCAAATCAAAACCACAATGAGATACCATCTCACACCAGTTAGAATGGCGATCATTAAAAAGTCAGGAAACAACAGGTGCTGGAGAGGATGTGGAGAAACAGGAACACTTTTACACTGTTGGTGGGATTGTAAACTAGTTCAACCATTATGGAAAACAGTATGGCGATTCCTCAAGGATCTAGAACTAGATGTACCATATGACCCAGCCATCCCATTACTGGGTATATACCCAAAGGATTATAAATCATGCTGCTATAAAGACACATGCACACGTATGTTTATTGCAGCACTATTCACAATAGCAAAGACTTGGAATCAACCCAAATGTCCATCAGTGACAGACTGGATTAAGTAAATGTGGCACATATACACCATGGAATACTATGCAGCCATCAAAAAGGATGAGTTTGTGTCCTTTGTAGGGACATGGATGCAGCTGGAAACCATCATTCTTAGCAAACTATCACAAGAACAGAAAACCAAACACCGCATGTTCTCACTCATAGGTGGGAACTGAACAATGAGATCACTTGGACTCAGGAAGGGGAACATCACACACCGGGGCCTATCATGGGGAGCGGGAAGGGGGGAGGGATTGCATTGGGAGTTATACCTGATGTAAATGACGAGTTGATGGGTGCAGCACACCAACATGGCACAAGTATACATATGTAACAAACCTGCACGTTATGCACATGTACCCTACAACTTAAAGTATAATAATAATAAATAAATTTAAAAAAAAATTTTCAAAAAAAAAAAAAAAAAAAAAAAGAGTTCTAGCTGCCCCAACTAATCGTAAATACATCTGCAAGTTATTGGATTCATGTTTAACTCTTTCATAGATGATTTAGAAAGATTTTTTTTCCTTTCAGGATGCTAAATTATTCCCTCAAGAAGGTGATCAGGCTCTTCTTAGCCTCTATAGGCACGAGTTTAGTCATCTGCAAAATGATGCTGTTGGATCAGATCATCACTAAATACTCTTCCAGCTCTAAAATATTATGATTTTACATGGATGGCAAGATTTATCCCCAGAGCTTTTCACTCCATACTATGCCATGTATCCAGGTTTATAAATATAAAGTATTCCAGCTGGTATTAAATATGATAAATCTCCTACAGGGAGCTCAGAGCATTTTCACATACATAGTGTTCAATGTCAGTGCTCATGCAAATGAGGCAGTAAGGAATAAAACTCAATAATAAGAATATTCTGGGTCTCTAATAATAAATTTAAAGATAGAGGAGACGTTAAAGATAAAACAAAAGAAATAGGAAGGTAAATGAGCTCTGTATATTACAAACATAGTTAAAAACAAATTAGAGCATTTGAATTGAAATAACAGAACTAGTCCTAGGTTCTTATCTTAGGCGAGTTTACCTCTTTCCTGCTAGCTCTTGACTTTCCTTTTTAGCTTTATGATTTCCACTCTGTTCCTTCATGCCTGGTGATCTCTACATGCCTGAAATTTTTCCCTGGTGTCTACCTTTTTCTAATATTACCATCACCCTCCTTTTCCCAAATTAAATTTAAAGAGACTCCATAACTTAAGTGAAAGCCTGTTTAAAACAATGTTTGTTTTGTTTTGTTTTTTTGAGGTGGATTTTCACTCTTGTTGCCCAGGCTGGAGTGCAATGGCGTGATCTCAGCTCACCACAACCTCTGCCTCCTGGGTTCAAGTGATTCTCCTGGCTCAGCCTCCAGAGTAGCTGGGATTACAGGCATGCACCACCACACCCGGCTTATTTTGTATTTTTAGTAGAGATGGGGTTTCTCCATGTTAGTCAGGCTGGTCTCGAACTCCTGACCTCAGGTGATCTGTCGGCCTTGGCCTCCCAAAGTGTTGGGATTACAGGTGTGAGCCACTGCACCTGGCAAGTGAAAGCCTTTTTAAGGAGAAGCCAAGCAATAAGTGCCTTTACTCTCCCCATGTCAGTATCACTGTTGTTATTACCTTCATGGATATAAGATATGGAGGAAACATCTTGAAACCTAAAGGATTCTAAATTATAATGAAGCAAGAAATACGACAGATTATTCCATTCACATTGTCCAAAGGGCTCTAGGAATTAGTATACTTACACTCAATGTAGAATAGCAATAAATTGGTGGTTCACCTCTAAACTACTTTAGAAGCAAAATAAGCTATTGTCCAACAAAAGACTATTATTATATACCACAATAAACACGATCACATAACTGATTGTGGCTGACTTTGCCTTTCACATGCTTTAGTAAAACCTACAGCTTGAAAAACTTTTGTGACTCTATCCTTTGTCATTTTTCTGCACTTTGTGAAACTGCAATGAGTTTGATGAACACTTCATTACTAAAGAGAGACAATAGGTAGCAGATCTTTTTGAGGTGTCTTCCTTTAGTTTGATAGTCTTCACCACTCACTCAGATCACAGCGTTTTAAGTTAATTTAATGTGCCAAAATGGATAATTAGCACAATCTAAATTTCAAAATTAAGTGACTTAAACTGATTTGGTTGTGTTGTATATTTTGCAACTGAATGTTGGCCTCTGTGAGAAAAAACAGTAAGTTTATATGTCTTCTTTAAACATGGCCCGGAAGATGAAAGTACTTAGTGAATCAAATGTTCTTAAGAGTTTTGGTCTCAGACCTCTTTAGACTCTTAAAAATTACTGAGGAATTCAAAGGTTTTTTTTTTTTTGTTAATGTGAGTAATATGTATTGATTTTTACCATACTAAAATTAGAACTGAAAAATTTTAAAATAGTAAATTAATTTATTCTAAAATTCAAATAAGTCTGTTGCATGTTAAAATATCATATTGTATGAATAATAACCATTTTTCAAAGCAAAAAAAATAGAGTAATAAGCCCTATTTTACATTTGTAGAAATATCCTTAGTATCTAGCTTCATAGAAAACCACTGGACTCATACATGCTTCTGTATTCAATCTTACTGAGATAACACACACCATATAGCCTCTGGAAAACACTGTATACTTGTGAGAAACTGGGAGTGAAAAGAATAAACAATATTTTAACATTATTGTGAAAATATTTTTGACCTTGTAAACCTTGAAAGGGTCCAAGTGATAGCAATCATTTCCTGGAACGCATTTAAGAATTGCAATCTTGACTTATTTAATAATCTAGTTATTCAATAACAATTTGTTGAACTGCTTTGGTGTTATAGACACAATGATAGTTACTAAAAATATATTGCTTAAAAAGATGTTATGCCTGGCTTCTGAGGGGGTACACATTAGTGAAGAATACCAGGGAATAAATAGATAACTATACTACTATATAGCAAGTTGTGTCTGCAGAATGCTATTGGGGAATGTTTTTAAACACACACACACACACACACACACACACACACACACACATAAACACACATACATACACATATATATACACACATATGTAAAACATTATATATATGCACACATATATAAACATGTATTTGGTTTCACGCAAACATATATGTATGTGTATAACGAAAATAATGAGAAGTAAGACAATAATGGAATCTTAGGTATGAGAGTGAAACTTAGATGTCAAGTCCAAACTTCTAACCATTAGATGATGCAAAGGACTCTTAAAAGTTTAAGCAAAAACTTCATTGATCAGGATCTTGCACACACATTTTCTAACTCCTTGACTATTACTCTGGCACATCTGTTCTTCAGGTTTCTGGTACATAACAGGCAGAAAATTAACAACCCAGTGGTAGGAGAGTGGGAAGATGTGTTCACCTGTATAAGTTGGTATAGTAAATTTCCCCTCCTTGTCTCTCTGTCCCCTTTGTAAATATGAGCAATTATTCTATTTTATCATACGTGACTTAGATTCTGCTTCAGAAACATCAGTTACTGTTTTCAATATCTAAAAATTATCTGACTTATTGTTTACATGGTATCTGTTTGGCAATATTCTAACCCTCGCTAAGGTTAACTAATCACTTCCTTGGCACCTGCTCCTGAATTACAGAACCTGCTATAGAAACTGGGGCTTAGCCCATAGTCATGCTAGAAAAGGATATACATTCTCTACTTGTTGATTACAGGATCCTATACATTAATTGATGAGATCAAGTCATTAATTGTTATACAAGTATTCTACATTCTTACTAATTTTTATGTATTCATCATATAGATTTCTGAGAAAAAGATATTAAAATTCTCCAGTGTGATTGTGGAATTCACCATTTCATTCATTCATTTATTCAGCTTTTATATGTTTTGATTCCATGTTATTAAGCATATACGGATATAGGATTGTTTTTCTATCTGTGAAAAAAAACGGGAAGTAAACACAAATACATTCTTGTGGGGTTTCCCCTCTATTTGCCTAACCATAATTTTAAAACTCACTTTTAGTTTTAATTTTAGTGATCAACCCTACCTTTTAATTTTTATATGCTTTCTAATTAAGTTTCACATTCATATATTTTTGAGCTTCTTGTGTTGCAAGCTTAGTTTATGTCCAATCTTACATTTTTTCTAATTCATACATTTAAAACTACAGCCTTTACAATTTAACAGTAAGCATTTCTTACTTCTTTGCTTATTATTGAATATAACATCACACATTTGCCTTCTTTTGTTTTTCTTCTTCTTGGAGTAAAATCTTCAATAAATATTTCAGAACAGATCTGTTTGTAAGAAACTTTTTGAGATCTTGCATAACTCCAATTATTTGTGATTATCTTTCTTGCTTGGTGATAGTTTATGTAAGTATAAGATTCTCATGAAAGTTATTTTTCTTCAGACCTTTGAAAACTTTGATCCATGTTATTTTAATATCCTGTATTAATAAGTTATTTTACTCCTTGTTTGACATGTACTCCTTTATGGAGATAATCTACCTGTTTTCTTCTCTAGAAGTTTTTAGAAATCCTCTCTTTATTCTTGTTTTTTCTGAAATTATGTAAAATATAGGCTTCAGGCTTAGTTGTTATTTTTAAACATTTATTATATTTACTTAGCCTATTCTGCAAGCAAGGAATTTTTTCAATCTTAAGATACCTGTAATATTTTTTTCTGCTAATTTGGCACCTCTACTATTATTGCTTTAAAATTTTCCCTTTAAAAATCCATTTTGGGCCAGGCGCGGTGGCTCAAGCCTGTAATCCCAGCACTTTGGGAGGCCGAGACGGGTGGATCACTAGGTCAGGAGATCGAGACCATCCTGGCTAACACGGTGAAACCCCGTCTCTACTAAAAAATACAAAAAACTAGCCGGGCGAGGTGGCGGGCGCCTGTAGTCCCAGCTACTCAGGAGGCTGAGACAGGAGAATGGCCCGAACCCAGGAGGCGGAGCTTGCAGTGAGCTGAGATCCGGCCACTACACTCCAGCCTGGGCGACAGAGCGAGACTCCGTCTCAAAAAAAAAAAAAAAAAAAAAAAAAAATCCATTTTGATTTATGGGTTTTTCTTAGATTCTTACCCTTTGTGCTTTATGCAATCATGTGAAACAATCAGATTATTATCTCTAATCAATAATTCTATTAACTGAATGACTTAGGGCTCTAATTCTGCTACTTGTTGATCTTGTTGACATTTTCCAATAAAGAAGGATTCTTATTGTCTTTTGTAATTTTAGATTGTGAACTTCTGTTCAGCAGGGATTTAACAGGGAGATCCCTTTGAGGTTTTGGTTGAAGTTATGTTTTTCTGAGGAATTTTGTATTTGCTACTCTTAGGTGCACCCAGGGTCATTAACAGCCCTGTACCAGTTTCTATTTAACATTTTTAGCTTCAGGGTATCTGGACAATGCAAGTAGTATAAATATCAGAACCTTCATCAAAGCAAGTATGTGGTTCAAACATTAATGCATGTGTTTTTTTCACTCAGTGTCCATGTTAATAAATATAAATTTTGTTTTTATCTCACTTTGCTTATTTCCCCCTAACATTCCATTTAAGATATAGTATTTTATTGGAAATATTTTTCCTGGTGTTTCATGCATGCCTTTACTTTGACTTTTATTCCCATAAACTCATTACACCCAAGTCTTTTTGATTAATGAAGCCAGCACATTATTTTAGGACAATCAAAGATTCTGTATCCATTTACCACTGTGCCTGTCACTCACTTCCCCTGAATTTTTGATCTGTTGGGATTCCTTCTTTATTGTAAACATATTTTATTTAAAATATCTAGATATTTTACAGCAAAAATTTATTCAGGTTAATCTAGCCCTTTATAGTATTGTGAAACATTCTCCTCTATTTTCCATTTTTCAAGATTTCCTTTTCACATTCAACCTTGGTTATGGATTGTAAAATAGATAACTTTTCTGTTATTTCTATGCATTTGAAGGAGGAAAGGAGACAGTAGTATATTCCCTATATAACATCTTGAATTAGGACCTCTAATTAGCACTTTATAATGTAGCTACAATTATATTTTGTTGCAATGCAAAATCAATCATGTTATGCTTGTGTTTAAAATTCTTCAAAGTCTACTTTTTGAGACTCTAGAATAAACTCCAGTCTCCAAAATCTTACAAGGCTTTCCAAATTCGGTACCTTTTGAAAAAGGGTATTAGTTAAAACTATGCTGAAAGTAATGGTGACAAGGGCCTGACATAGTTTTCTCCCTTGAGCATTGAAAGGGAGTAAGCTAAGCAATTTTGCTGTTCTTGGGGTAGTTGAAAACTTTGGAGATAAAAGGAGATCCATGTGTTTTGGAATAAGGAAAGTTCCTGCAGCCCAAATTCAGAGCAGCGGGAATGTCTCCCAGGAAATAAAGCCCATATTAATCTAGCTTATTTGGTGTAGAGGGGACTTTTCCTTACCTTTCAGCCCCTGGGTCCCAGAGCAGGCATATCCTGATCACTTGATGCTGCCTGACTGCTCTCCAACAGACATGCTGACCCATAGTACACTGGAGGAGAAAGGGTGCTTCTAATGAACCAAGAGTTGTTTCCTGTAAAGAGAAAGCATGGTAGAGCTTGAAGGTACTGGGACCTTCTCCCTTCCATTAGCCACCTCAGGAACCAAGGTTTTGTCGCTGAAAGCATGACTGTGTAGGGCTGTCATGTGGCCCAGCCCTGATGCAATGCTTAATCTACTTTGGCTTAGCTTTACTACTCTCCTGTCTTCCTCCTTAGCCTCACCTTGGTCATCCTGCCTTCTGTTTGCTAATCTTTATTTGGATATCATTTCATATACTAAAGGTGATATACCTGTCACTCTCTAGTAGAAACATTTATTTCACTCCAATTTCTTCCCTCATCTGGATCTCTGCCACAAATATTGTACAAGTAGTTTCATTTCATCTTAGTTTTCCCAAACCCTAGCATAGGTCGGTTCCTTTTGAAAAATATGCATGCATTTCCACTATGATCAAATTTCAATGAATATACTTATATGACATTTGTGTTCCTCTAAGTACCCACACATACACATACCCAAGTCAGTAAACTGTATAAAGACATTGATCATTGTATCTTGTTGATAAGAGTAAGCCCAAAGCCAAAAGCAAGGCCTGGCCTGCCCATAAACTGAATTCAATTTTAACTGATATTCATTTTCCTATATGTGAGTATAATTTTATTTTTATATATATTTTCATGCCCTCATGTACATACTATGCTGGTTATTTTAAGTCCCTTTAGAGCCAATGGTGTATTTCTCTTGAGTATTCCAAAACTCCACACCATTACCATAATATTGAGATATGGTTTATGATCTAAAATGTGTTGAGTAAAATAGATACGCTTAACAAATTAAGTACACAATTTAAGTTATGAGTATAATTTTATGAGTGACTTCTGAAACAGTATGAACTAGAAGCCACATAAAAAACATAACTCGCAACAATTTATTCTTATGCCCCAGGAAATCATGCAAAATTTACTAAGAATATTATGCTTGTGTAGAATAATGACATACAACATCCTGAGTCATAGATATTAAAGGAACATCTAAAAGTATAATGTACTATTAATGAAGGAAAATTAAACATGCAATTGAGTTACTCTTTTTGCTGGAAGAAGAAATCAAATATACAGGAAGCATTAGTTTCCATTTATCGCCAAGTTCTAATCTGTATTCACATACATGTATTTGCATTCACAAATTCATATTTAATAAGCAGAAATGATTATTTTAGGCTCTAATTGATTATAGAAAGCCTATGAGGATCAGACTCAAAATATAACTCTCACAGTCTTGTGAAGTCTATCAATACACAAATCACTGGGCTGGTGATTTAACACTTCTCAGTCTTCATTAACTTTACTATTGCCCTGGGCAAATCCCGACTTTAGCTGAAGCTGCTTATGAGATGCCAACTTTCCTGACTAAACAAATGTTACCACCACCCTCTCAAGATGTTTGCCTAAATGAGGATCCAAGATTATGTTTCAATAGGTGAGACTTCTATTTCATTTCTGTTCTATACTTAATAAAAAAAAAAAGACATTGATATTTCTGCTTACTTTTTATTCCAGTTTTCAGAAGTATAGTAGGTTTGATGAGAAAATTCACATCTCCTGTTATGAGGGCAAATCATACGACTTCCATTAAATTAGTGATTCTCAAACTTGGCTGCACATTGAAATCACCTGGGGAGCTTTAAAAAGAACTGATGCCTGGGTCGCACCTCCAGAGATTCTGAGGTAATTGGTTCGAAGTTCAGCTTCTCGGGCATGGGATTTTTAAAAACTCCCCAAGTGATTCTAATGCGCAGCCAAGGTTGAAAACCACTGTGCTAATTAATAGAATAATAATGCATTGCCTAATCACAGAGAAGACCACACAGATAAAACTATGGCTATAATTGAGAAACTAGTAATTTTGGGAAATAATATTTTTGAAGGAATGAAAATATAATAAATTTGAGGTTTGTGTAATTGCATGCAGACTTTATTTCGTGGAAGGCCTGATAAATATCTGGCAAATTATAGTCAGGGGACTCACTATTAATTCTGCATTTATTTTCTTATATAAGCATAAAATGAACTGAACAAGATTCATCTATTCATTATTTCAACAAATATGTATGGAGCCCTTAAAATATGTTTCTCATTTTTCATTGTTGGATCCTGCTGTAAAATAATTAGAAGGAAACTCATCGTTTATTTTCAACAAAGATTAACACTAAATCGAGGAGAAGGGGAAAACATTCTTAGAAGAGAGCACATCTTAAACACAGAGCTCATCATCACATTCCACAAGCAAGGCAAGAGAACTGAATGATATTCTTTATGTCAAAGGCACCAAATTAATTCCTACACATAAAAATCAAGTGAATAAATAAGATGCTATAAGTAAAAGTTTAGTAGGGAGTGGGTGCTCAATAATTATCACGTCCCTTTAGCTTCTTCTGAAGCCTGGATGATTATTAAAATAATAACAATTTGAATATGTAACTAAAATATTCTTTCCACTTCAAACTGTTACTTACGATGCTGCCAGTTTAGGTTTGCAAAATTACACTTCTGAAAACAATACAAAGGTATATAGAAAAAAAATTTAAAAATCTGACTTCAGTAAATTTCTCCCTTGCTTCTTGAGAGTAACTATTATTTAAAATATGGTATGTAACTCCCAGAATTTTTTTTGCACAAATGTAGATTTTAAATATGCAGACCAACACGAACATATATATATATGTATACATATATATGTGTATATATAAACATTTATTTTATTTTCCCATCAACCAAACTAAAGTTGTTTTAAATTTCTAACAAATTAAGAAATGTTTTTGAGATGAATACATTTACATGCTGATGGGAATGATCCAGTAGAGTGAGATAAACTGATGATACCAGAGAGAAGGAATGTGATAATGCAGAAATTAAGTCTTTGAGATGCAGAGAGAGGGCAGGATCCAGAGGAACTGGGCTTCGATGCAAGAAATTTATTTCATTTACAGCATGAGAAGAGGCAGTGAATATGCATGCAGATGCAGATGATTTGATGAAATTGTTTGTGAGACATCAGAAAATTACTGGCATTTTTTTCTATAAAATTTTTTTCAATAAAATTTTAGAGGAAAGACTATACACACACACACACACACACAGAAATTGGAGGAAAAGAACACTATGTGAAATAATCTTCTGGAAGAGTGGAAATGTAAATGTATCAGGGAAGTGTGGAAATTCTGACCAGCAGAAAGTGCCTTTTAAGCACAAATAGTCATTAATTTAAAGGGCAATATATCTGCAATACTGTGTGCCATTCTCCATTCTGCATTCATCTGCTTAGGAAAAAATTATTGAGTACAAAGCTATCTAGTTACAGCCAGGATTGAACTTTGGCCAGTTATGTACAATGGAGGAAGGGAAGGGCAATGGAACTGAAATGAATAACTAAAATTATGGAGCACAAAATCCAAGTTAGATATTGAAGGAAGTGAGTATGTGAAAGGGTTCACGTGTAATAATAATAATAAATTATAGAACAAATCATTGGAGGTGTCAGTGAGGTTGAGTAATTGTAGGAGATAAAATTCTAGGCTGAACATAGGAAATAGGATATAGAGAAACTGAACATAGGAAATAGGATATAGAGAAACTGAACATAGGAAATAGAATATAGAGAAATTGAATATAGGAAATCTTCATCAGAGTGTGTAAAATGATTGCAGCAGAAATTTTGGAGTTACACAATTATTAATATCAATAAGGGCATAGGAGTCAGTGGTTGAGGATGATGGAAGAAATGACAATTGCAGCAGTATGTTCAGGAACTGTGAAGACAAAATAAGGGAGGGATTATTTTTATAGATGTTGAATCATCCAAGTATGATTACATGTGAAGTGGTAGAAGAGAGTAAGCTAGGTGCTGAACACAACAGTAAATGAGAAGTGATCTATCTGGCTGTTAGATGAAAGTATTAAAAGAAATATTAATGAAGACTCACGACATGAATTTCAGAAGATCTGGAATTTTGAAGGAGGATGAAGATAAAATGTTTAGAAAAATCAAGGAGAACAACAACAACAACAAACAAAACCAAAAACCAAAAACTTCTAGAGACCCTGATTGTTTGTGTGGTTTAAACTTTCAGTATATTTACAGGCCATATATTCTGAGTTCTGATACTATGTTTGTTCAAATAACTTTCCCAAGGTTATCATTGTATTTTAAATTTTTATGGCTCTTTTTAACAGAAGATTTAATTTTGAGATAGTTACATCTGTCAATTTTCCCATTAGAGTTTTATATTTTCTTCCCTGCCAAAAGCAAACAACTAGTTTTGGGGGTACACATCATCAGCCCGGTATTCAGATAAAGGACTGGCCTCATTTCATGGTGTTATTCAGTCCTTTGGATTCCTAATTACTGAGAGGAGTTTAATACTCATCCTTCTTCCCTATTTCTTATCTTGAAAAGCCTAGGCCTCAAGACTTTAGCCTCCATGACTACTAAGGGTTCCTGTATAATATTGTGTATGTATATGTATATACAGTAAGTCCCCACTTAACATCTTCAATCGGTTCTTGGAAACCGCAACTTGAAGTGAAATGACATACAGCAGGTCCTCAACATCATTTTGTTCAACATTGTTTCCTGATAATGTTGATGAGAAATAAACAAGTTAGTTTTGTTATACATTGCCTTGCTTCAAATCGCAGTTTTCAACAACCTACTGACAATGTTAAGTGTGGACTTACTGTACATATCTTATACATATCTATAACTATATATGTGTGTGTTTGTAGGTGTGTATGTGGCATTGTATGTGTGTGTGTATGTATATTTATACCTATATTTTGTTTTCCACAATGTACATATTGTCTCAATAATTTCTATATCATATTTAGATAAGGAGAACGTAGGTTATAAGTACAGCTTCTCTACAATAAGTCGAAAACATTTTGTCCAAGAAAAAATACCCCAGTCTTTGTGGATCACAAAATCTCTCTCTAATGAGGTATACTTAATGCTATATATACAGTACAACTGATTAAATAGCCCAATTCCCTGGACATACCAATACAAAAGTTAACAAATTTCATGGACTGTTGTGAGTTATTAAATGACCAATAATCATATATAAACTGCGAGAAAACTCTAGTAATCGAATGAAGTCCTATTAAGAAATAATGAAATACAACATGTTAACTATGAAACTGGTGAAGAGTAAACAAATATTATTACTCCCAGAGGTCCAGTTATTGGAAAATGGACCCTGTTGGATGAAACTAATGAGATTACATTGGTACAAATGTACTTGAAATAAAGAAATATTCAAAACTTTTGGAGTGTAGAGACTCCCTGACTATTAATAACTTACCCTGAGAAAATTATCACATTTGTGTGCAAAGAGGAAGTTTATGTTTGTGGTATTTAAAATGATAAAAGTTGGAAAAATATTAATAATCAAATGTAATTTGAAAACTGATGTAGTAATATACACCATTAAAACTCAAACTTAGAGAAGGATGCTTAATGACATTGTGAAATGATTACACTACTAAAGAGTAGTGGGGAAGAAGAAAGCCACAGAGCAATAAGATACCACTTAGCATAAACTGTGAGTGTCCGTGTGTGTGTGTGTGTGTGCTGGCTGGAAGAACATAACCCCAAACTTAATGGTTGTTAAGTTCAAGACACTTTTTGGTTGGGGGATGATTGCATTTTCCATATATATATATATATATATATATATATATATATATATATAGTATTTACAATACAGTTATTTTTATAAATGGATTAAAAAGACTGCTATTATTTAAGTGTCAAGTGTAAAAAAAGAGCCTGGTAAAGATCATACATTACAATTGTTATTTATTATGAACTTTGAAGAAAAAAGCTCCAGTTCTTACTACTTTGTTCTTCCTAAATTACTTTATGATCATCATTGCATTGAACGTAATCTATAACGTTACTTAAAAGTCAATTCTTTATTGTACTCATAATATAGACCATTATGATTCCTGAACTTCACTTCCAAGTTACATGTAACATTTCCTCATGGAAGGCTGGGTTTATTAGACGCATCTTCTACATGTTTTCTCTCTAACATGTATGGAAAAGCATTTCAGAAACAGAAATTGTTTGCATCTTCTGCTGATTTTCTTTTGATCTTGAATTCTGCCAGGATAAACTGAAGTGGGTTAAACAATATGATGTCAACATCAACACCTAGATGATACTATATGGGGATTTTCCAAAGAATATATTTGAGTTTGTCTCCTCTCAGCTCAGTCTAACATTGTGAGTGTTTATGCGTGTCTGCTGGTACCCAATTCAAGCTTTTAATTTTGTAAACTTTGTATTTTCCTTCTAACTGCAATGAGAATTCTTACTCATTACACTTCTGTAATGTGTAAGATTTTGTATAGACTTAATTTCCATGTTTAGGTTGTGAAATCTGCCATGAACCATTTGCTATTTCACTGTGCAAGATCAAAATTTTGCATTTAATTTTGGGAGTTGAAAAGAAACTATTTAGTGTCAGGTGGTTAAAAATTTATACTTGGGTTGGGCACAGTGGCCCATGCCTGTAAATTCCAGTAATTTGGGAGGCCGAGGTGGGTGGATAACCTGACGTCAGGAGTTCCAGACCAGCCTGGCCAACATGGTGAAACCCCATCTCTACTAAAAATACAAAAATTAGCTAGAGGTGGTGGCACATGCCTGTAGTCCCAGCTACTCAGGAGGCTAAGGTAGGGGAATTTCTTGAACCCAGGAGGCAGAGGTTTTGGTGAGCCAAGATGGCGCCACTGCACTCCAGCCTGGGCAACAGAGTGAGACTCCATCTCACAAAAAAAAAAAAAAAAAAAAAAAAAAAAAAATGCTTAAAGCCAAAATGAAACAGACCAATAACTTTTATAAGAAAATAAAAATATATTTCTGAGTAAATTGATTAAAAATAGTTTTGTGCCCTATGTTTACAATTTTTCTAGGGTTTCAACATTTTAGATTCCAGATGTAAGTGAGATAAGACGTATTTTCTTACTATGTCTGGCTTCTTTCATTTAGCATAATGTCCTCAAGATTATGCATGTTATTACAAATGACAGGATTTATTTAATTAATTAATTAATTTATTTATTTATTTATTTTGAGATGGAGTCTCGCTCTGTTGCCAGGCTGGAGTACAGTGGCGCCATCTAGGCTTACTGCAACCTCTGCTTCCTGGGTTCAAGCAATTCCCCTGCCTCAGCCTCCCAAGTAGCTGGGACTACAGGCACGTGAGGATTTCCTAATTTTTAAAGGTTGAATAATATCTATCTATCTATCTATCTATCTATCTATCTATCTATCTATCTGTCTGTCTGTCTGTCTAGGCATGTTCATATGGATTATGTAAATATATCCATGTATAATGGAGATATATATATATATATATATATATATATATATATATATATATATAAAATGATTTCTGTATTCATTTATCTGTTGACAGACACTTAAGTAGTTTCCATATCTTGGCTATTGTGAATAATGCTTCCTTGAACATACTAGTGCAGCTATCTTTTTAAGATACTGATTTCCTTTCCACTGAATATATACTCTAAAGAGGAATCATTCGATCATATAGTAGTTCTAGTTTTATTTTTGGAGGGAACTTCCATACTTTTTTCCATAATGTGTCTACTAATTTACATTCTCATCAACAATGTACAAGAATTCCCTTTTCTTCACATCCTCACCAACACTTGTCTTTTGTCTTTTTGATAACAGCCATCCATCCTAACAGGTGGTAGGTAATATCTCATTTTAGTTGTGATTTGCCTTTCCCTGATGATTAGTGATGTTGAGCAACTTTTCATAAACCTGTTGGCCACCCGTATGTCTTCTTTGGAAAACTGTCTATTGAGTCTTCTGCCCATTTTTAAACTAGGTTGTTTGTTTTTGTGCTATTGAGTTGTATCAGTTTCTTATATATTTTAGATATTAACCCTTTATCCAATGTATGGTTTGCAAATATTTTCTCCCTTTCTGTAAGTGGACTTCTTATCTTGATTGTTTCATTTGCTGGGCAGAAGCTTTTTATTTTGATCTACTTCCACTTGTTTATTTTTTCTTTTGTTGCCTATGCTTTTGGCGGTATATTAAAAAAAATCTCATGACCTGCTTTTGTATTCTGCTACTTCACTGAATTTGTTTATTAGTTTTAATAGTTTTTCATGGCACCTTTAGGGTTTTCTACATGTAGGATCAAGTCACCTGTAAACAAAGACAAATTCACTTTTTCCCTTCCAGTTTGTATGTCTTTTATTTCTTTTTATTTGATTCCTCCTCCTAGTACTTCTAGAACTATGTTTAATAGAAACAACGATGGTGGGCATCTTTGCCTTTTGCTAGATCTTATAGAGAAAGTTTTCAGTTTATTTAGACTGCTTATTAGCTGTGGGCTTTTTATAAATGGGGATTATTGATTATTGTGTTTAGAAAAGTTTCTTTTTTTTATTATTATTATACTTTAAGTTCTAGGGTACATGTGCATAACGTGCAGGTTTGTTACATATGTATACTTGTGCCATGTTGGTGTGCTGCACCCATCAACTCGTCAGCACCCATCAACTTGTCATTTACATCAGGTATAACTTCCAATGCAATCCTTCCCCACTCCCCCCTCCCCATAATAGGCCCCGGTGTGTGATGTTCCCCTTCCCAAGTCCAAGTGATCTCATTGTTCAGTTCCCACCTATGAGTGAGAACATGCAATGTTTGGTTTTCTGTTCTTGCGATAGTTTGCTGAGAATGATGGTTTCCAGCTGCATCCATGTCCCTACAAAGGACACAAACTCATCCTTTTTTATGGCAGCTTAGTATTCCATGGTGTATATGTGCCACATTTTCTTAATCCAGACTGTCACTGATGGACATTTGGGTTGATTCCAAGTCTTTGCCATTGTGAATAGTACCGCAATGAACATATGTGTGCATGTGTCTTTATAGCAGCATGATTTATAATCCTTTGGGTATATACCCAGTAATGGGATGGCTGGGTCATATGGTACTTCTAGTTCTAGATCCTTGAGGAATCGCCATACTGTTTTCCATAATGGTTGAACTAGTTTACAATCCCACCAACAGTGTAAAAGTGTTCCTATTTCTCCACATCCTCTCCAGCACCTGTTGTTTCCTGACTTTTTAATGATTGCCATTCTAACTGGTGTGAGATGGTATCTCATTGTGGTTTTGATTTGCATTTCTCTGATGGCCAGTGATGACGAGCATTTTTTCATGTGTCTGTTGGCTGCATGCATGTCTTCTTTTGAGAAATGTCTGTTCATATCCTTTGCCCACTTTTGGATGGGGTTGGTTTTTTTTTCTTGTAAATTTGAGTTCAGGACATAGGCATGGGCAAGGACTTCATGTCTAAAACATCAAAAGCAACGGCAACAAAAGCCAAAATTGACAAATGGGATCTAATTAAACTAAAGAGCTTCTGCACAGCAAAAGAAACTACCATTAGAGTGAACAGGCAACCTACAGGATGGGAGAAAATTTTTGCAATCTACTCATCTGACAAAGGGCTAATATCCAGAACTTACAAAGAACTCAAACAAATTTACAAGAAAAGTTTCTTCTTTACCTATTTGTGTTAGATCTTTTATCGCTAATGGATATTGAAGTTTGTTAAATGCCCTTTCTGCATCTATGGAGATAATTGTGTGTTTCCTTTTCATTCTGTTAATGTAGTGTATCACTACTCTGATAGATTTCCGCATGTTAAACTAGTCTTGTATCATAAGGATAAATCCCACTTGGTCATGTTGTATAATCTTTTTGATGTGCTGTTGAATTCAGTTCACTATTATTTTGTTGAGGACATTTTTCATCTATTTTCATCAGAGAGATTGGCCTGTAATTTTATTTTTCTTTTGATGTCTGTTCCTGGCTTCAGTATCAGGATGAAGTTGTTATTTTAGGTTGGAGAAGGGAACAATTTCTGGTGGGTCTGACTCATGTCATAAACCCATAGAAGACAAGAAGTAGCCTGAAGTGTTCTTTGGTACAAAAATCAAGGACTCTGTTTTAGTAATAATTGCACTGCTCAAAGCACTTCCAAGAGTTTTGAGTGTTCTTGGGGTTTATGCAAAAGAACACTCATGAGCTTTATTATGTCCTGTCTAAAGGGTCTCTTAGAGAAACTAATGTACCCCATTGATTAATAAGCTGAATATTACCACCAAATGCCTAAGATGTAAAGAAGTGATAATTGTCTCTTGACAAAAAGAATAATTTTTCCTTTTCAGGGGAAATAGTGGTGAGAAAACCCTGGAGTTGGAGACTGGAAATGAAGGAAGGGAGCTAAAGAATCTATAAAAGCACTTCCTGAAACAATGAGACAACTCTAAATGCTTACCAACTTCAGACTACTGAGGCATTTCCACAGTACCAATCAAATAAAAAAATTTACTACTCTCTTTACTGTTTCAACCTTCCTCTGATCCATATCCCTCCATCTACTCCACTTGAAGAGGACATAAATTATAATAAGAAAGGTGGAGAAAGACAGGTAAGGTGGAGAAAGACAGGTAGACACAAAAGTTCAGGAAAGAGAACAGTACATTCTCATTACAGGACTGAGTAAGAAAACACTTTGATTATTATATTTTATACTTTTATTGTAAAAATCTTTCCTTTTTTGGTTAAGTTTCTTCTTACGTATTTTATTTTATTTGTAGCTATTGTAACTGGAATTACTTTTGTGATTGCTTTTTCAGATTGTTTCCTGTTGGAATAAAGTAATACTACTGAATTTGGTATGTTGATTTTGTATCCTGCAACTTTACTAAATTTGTTTATCCATTCTAATATTTTTTTCTGGAGTCTTTAGGTTTTTCCAAACATAAGATCATATCATCTTATGACAAGGATAATTTGATTTCTTCTTTTCCAATTTGGATGCCCTTTATTTTTTTTCTCTTGTCTAATGACTCTGGTATGACTTTAAGTACTATGTTGAGTAACAGTGGTGACAGTGGGCATCCTTGCGGTGTGCCAGATCTCAGGGGAAAGGCTTTCAGCTATTCCCCATTCAGGATGATACTAGATTTGAGTCTGATGTATGTGGCCTTCATTGTATTGAGTTATGTTCCATGTATACCCAGCTTTTTGAAGGTATTTTTTTTTATCATGAAGGGATATTGAATTTTATCAAATGCTTTGCTAATATTTTGCTGAGAATTTTTACATCAATGTTCATCATGGATATTGGCCTGTGTTTTTCTTTTTATTGATGTGCCTTTGTTTGGTTTTGTTATCAGGGCAATACTGACTTCATGTTAATAGAATGAGTTTGGAAGGATTCCCACCTCCTCTATTTCTCAGAATAGTTGGAGGAGGATTGGTATTAGTTCTTTTAAATATTTGATAAAAATTAGCCATGAAGCCATTGGATCCTGGGCTTTTCTTTGCTGGGAGATTTTTTATTATGACTTTGATCTCACTACTTGTTATTCATTTGTTTAGGTTTTGGATTTCTTCATGGTTCAATCTCAGTAAGTTGTCTGTGTCTAGGAATTTATCCCTTTATTCTAGGATTTCCAATTTATTGGAATATAGCTGCTCACAGTAGCCTGTAATGATGCTTTGAATTTCTGCAGTATTGTTTGCAATGTCTCCTTTTTCATCTCTAATTTTATTTATTTGAGACTTCTTTCTTTTCTTCTTAGTTAGTTTGACTTTTGGTTTGTTAGTTTTGTTCATATTTTCAAAAAACCAAACCAACTTTTTGTTTCACTGATGTTTTGTGTTACTTTTTCATTTCAAATTCATGTATTTCTGCTCTGATCTTTATTATTTATTCTCTTCTACTAATTTTGGGTTTGGTTTGCTTTTGCTTTCCTAGTTCTTGAAGATACCTCATTAAGTTGTTTATTTGAAGTTTTTCTACTTTTTTGATGTAGGCCCTTATTTCTATAAACTTTCCTCTTCGTACTGCTTTGCCATATCCTACAGATTTTAGTATGTTGTGTTTCCATTATCATTTGTTTCAAGACATTTTAAAATTTTCTTCCAAATTTCTTCATTGACCTACTGGTCATTCAGGAGCATATTGTTTAACTTCTATGTGTTCATATAGTTTCTAAATTTCATCTTCTTATTGATTTCTAGTTTATTCCACTGTGGTCAGAGAAGATGCTTGATATTATTTCAAATTTTTTTAATGTTTTAAGATTTGTGGACTAACATATGGTCTGTCCTTGAGAATGATCCATGTGCTGAGGAGAAGAATGTGTATTCTTCAGCCACGGGATGAAATGTTCTGTAAATATCTATTTGGTTCATTTGGTCTATGATGGATATTAAGTCTGATGTTTCTTTGTTGATTTTCCATCTGGATGATCTAATGCTGAACATCGGATGTTCAAGTCTCTGGCTATTATTGTACTGGAGTCTGTCTCTCTCTTGAATTCTAATAATATTTGCTTTACATATCTGGGTGATTCAGTGTTGACTGCATACATATTTATAACTTATCATTTTATTTATTTATAACTCTTATCATTTTATCATTATATAATGACCTTCTTTGTCTCTTCTTATAGTTTTTAATCTTGAAATCTATTTTGTCTGGTAGAAGTGTCCTGCTCTTTTCCGGTTTCCATTAGAATGAAATGTCTTTTTCCTTCCCTTTGTTTTCAGTCTATATATGCCCATGTGTCTTCATAGATGAAGGGTATTTCTTGTAGGCAACAGATTATTGGGTCATTTTTAAAAATCCATTCAGCCACTCTGTCTTTTGATTGGAGAGTTTAGTCCATTTACATTCTATGTTATTATGTATAACTAAGGACTTACTCCTGCCATTTTGTTATTTGTTTTCTGGTTGTTTTGTGGTCTTCTTTCTTTTATTCTTTCCTGTCTTCCTTTACTCTGGTGGCATGTTTTAATTTCCTGCTGATATTTTTTGTGTGTCTGTTATAAGTTTTTTGATATGTGGTTACCATGAGGCTTGCAAATAATATCTTAAAACCCATTATTTTAAAGTAATGACAACTTAACACAGATTTCATAATTGAACAAACAATCTAACAAACAAGCTAGGAGAACACTAATGAAAACGTGACACTTTTATTTCATCCCACTGCTTTTAAAGTTTTTGTTTTTATTCATATCTTATAGCACTATGACTTCAAAAATTATTATAATTATTTTTGATTGGTTCATCTTTTAGTCTTTCTACTCAAGATATAAGTAGCTTATATACCATAATTACAGTGTTATAATATTCTGCATTTTTCTGTGTACTTACTATTGCCAGTGAATTTCATACCTTCGGATGATTTCTTATAGTTCATTAATGTTCTTTCCTTTCATATTGAAGAACTCTCTTTAGCATATCTTGTAGGACAGGGCTGGAGTTGATGAAATCCCTCAGCTTTTGTTTGTCTGGAAATGTCTTTATTTCTCCTTCATGTTTGATGGACATTTTTGCTAGATATCCTAATCTAGGATAAAAGTTACTTTCCTTCAGCATTTTAAATATGTTATGCCACTCTCTTGTAGCCTGTAAGATTTTCACAGAAAAGTCTTCTGCCAGAGGTATTGGAGTTCCATTATGTTATTTGGTTCTTTTCTCTTGCTGCATTTGGATCATTTCTTTATCCTTGTCCTTTGAGAGTTGTTATTTTTCAATGTCTTGAGTTAGTCTTCTTTGGGTTAAATCTGCTTAATGTTCTATAACCTTCTTGCAGTTGTATATTGATATCTTTCTTTATGTTTGAGAAGTAATTATCCCAATAAATAAACTTTCTACCCCAATATTTTTTCTACCTCCTCTCTGAAGCCAATAATTCTTATATTTGCCTTTTTGGGGCTATTTTCTAGATCTTGTGGGCTTGCATTTTTGTTTTTTATTCTTGTTTCTTTTATCTCCTCTGGGTAGTTTTACACAGCCTGTCTTCATACTCACTAATTATTTTTCTGCTTTGATCAATTCTGCTGTTAAGAGACTCTGATGCATTCTTCAGAATGCCAATTGCATTTTTAAGCATTAGAATTTCTGCTTGATTATTTTTAATTATTTCAATCTCTTTGTTAAATTCATCTGATAAGATTCTGATTTCCTTCTCTGTGTTACCTTGGATTTCATTCAGCATCCTCAGAACAGTATTTTGGAATGTCTGTCTGAAAGGTAACATATCTCTGTCTCTCCAGGATTAGTCACTGGTACCTTATTTATTTGGTGAGGTCATGTTTTCTTGATGGTCTTGATGTTTGTGGGTGTTCATTAATGTCTGGGCATTGAATAATTAGGTATTTTTGTAGGCTTCACTGTCCGGCCTTGTTTGTACCCATACTGCTTTTGAAGGCTTTCCAGGTATTTGAAAGGACTTAGGTGTTGTGATCTGTCTTTGGTCACTGAAACCATATCTGCAGTAGGGAGCACCCTAAGTTCAGTAACACTGTGACTCTTGTAGACTCATAGTAGCACCGCCTTGGTGGTCTTGGGTAAGACCCAGGAGAATGCCCTCGATTACCATGCAGAGACTCTTGTTCCCTTCCCTCACTTTTTCCCAAACAAATAGAGTGTCTCACTCTCTCTTTGTACTGAGCTGCCTGTAGCTGGAAGAGGAGTAGCACAATCACCCCTGTGGCCACCACAGCTGCGACTGCATTGAGTCGGACCAAAGCAAGCACAATACTAGGTCTCATCCAAGGCCTTTGGCAATCATTGCCTGGCTATATTCACTCATAGTCCAAGGGATCTATAATCAACAGATGGCAAGTCCAGCTAAGGGTTGTGTCCTTCCCTTCAGGTCACTGAGTTCTCTCTGGTGCTAGGTGGGTCCAGAGATATTGTCCAGGAGATGGAGCCTGGAGTCAGGAAACTTAGGAATCTATCTCTTGCTGTATTTTACTGTGGCTGAGCTGGCACACAAGTCTTTCCCACTCTTCCCTCTCATTTCCTCAAGCTGAGGAGTCTTTCCTTGTGGTCACCACAGCCCCAGACCCATGGTTAGTACTGCCTGGCTAAAACTGATATTCACTCAAGACCCAAGGGCTCTTCAGTCAGCTTGTGGTGAATGCTGCCAGGCCTGGGTCTCCCACTTCAGAGCAGTGGGCTCACCTCTGTTCCAGTGCAGGTCCAGAAATGCTATCAAGGAGCCAGGGCCTGGAACAGGGAATCCCAAGAGACTGCTAGGTACTCTATCCCACTGTGGCCAAGTTGGTACCCATGTTGCAAGACAAAGGCCCCTTTAGTCTTCCTTCTACTTTGCTCAAGCAGAAGAAGTCTCTTCCTGTAGCCATAATATCTAGGAATGTGCTGGGTCACAACTGACGCAGCACATATCTGAGTGTCACCTAAATCCTGCAATGAGTACTGCCTAGCTACCACTGTGGATTATTCAGGGACCAAGGGCTTTTTAGTCAGCAGGTGATGAATCCTGCCATGACTGGGTCCTTCTTTTTGAGGCAGTGGGTTCCCTTCTGGCCCAGAGTGTGTCTAGAAATATCACCTGGGTATTGCCTGAAATGGGGGCCTCGGTACTCTGCCTGGTGCCCTGTTCTACTGTGGGTGGGCTGGTATCCAAGTCACAAGATAAAGTTTCCTTTTTTTTTTTTGAGATGGAGTCTCAGTCTGTCACCCAGGCTGGAGTGCAGTGGCACGATGTCAGCTTACTGCAACCTCTGCCTCCCGGGATCAAGCAATTCTCCTGCCTCAACCTCCTGAGTATCTGGGACTACAGGTGCATGCCACCACGCCCAGCTAATTTTTTTTTTTTTTTTTTTTTTTTGTATTTCAGTAGAGTCGGGGTTTCACTGTGTTGCCCAGGCTAATTTCGAACTCCTGAGCTCAGGCAATCTGCCCGTCTTGGCCTCCCAAAGTGATAGAATTACAGGCATGAGCCACCTCGCCTGGTCAAGATAAAAGTTTTCTTTACCCTTCCTTCTCCTCTCCTTAAGCTTTACCCTTCCTTCTCCTCTCCTTAAGCAGAAGGATGGAGTCTCTCCCAGAGGTGTGAGTTGTGCTGCCTGGGACTAGGGGAGGGCTGACACAATCACTCCCTTTGCTTCCCCAGCTGGCGTCTCACTAGGTCAAGTTCACCCCAAGTCTACTGGCTCTGAGACCAGCACAGCACCAAGGCTTGACCAGGAATTGCAGTCCTTATGGCCTAGACTGCTCTTCAAGTTGATTTAGAACCCCAAGGAACTTTAGCCCATGTTGGCAAGGCTTGATGGAATTCAGTTTTTGACCACTGGAATGGACAATTCACCTCTGGCTAGGCCTTGTATAAATGCTCCCTCCATGTGCACTGACTGAGTTCTGTCCCATGTTGCTTTCTGCTGTAACAGCAGCACTGAGTTCCAATGCAAAGTCCCACAATAACTGAACTCTTCCTCTCCCAGACACAAAGATTCTCTATCCATGCCACATGGCTGCTGCAGGGGGATGAGGGAGGTGTGGTGTAGGCAATTCAAAACTGTCTTTCCCACCCTCTTTAGTGCTTTTCTCCTTAATATGATTTTAAAACTAGGTATTGTAACTGCTCAGTTAATTTTTTGTTTGTTCTTATGAAGGTGCTTTTTTTTTTTTGAAACGGAGTCTTGCTCTGCCACCCAGGCTGGAGTGCAGTGGTGCAATTGCAGCTCACTGCAAATTCCACCTCCTGGGTTCAAGCGATTCTTCTACCTCAGCCTCCCGAGTAGTTGGGACTACAGGCGCATACCACCATGCCCAGCTAATTTTTGTGTTTATTGAGATATTTTATTATAAATGAATGTTGGATTTTATCAATTTTTTTCTACATCTATTGAGATGATAATATTGTTTTTGTCCTTTCTACCAATGTGATGTGATGTCCTTTCTACTGATTTGCATAAGTTGAATCAATTCTTAACATAACTCTCCCTTGATCATGATGTAAACCTTTTTGATGTGCTGTTGTATTTGGTTTGGTAGTATTTTGTTAAGGATTGTTTTATCTATCTTCATTAGGAACATAATTTACTTTTTTGTTGTGTTCTTGCTTGGTTTAGGCATCAGGGTAACACTGGCCTCATACAATGAATTTGGAAAAATTCCCATTCCCTCAATTTTTTTTGGAATTGTTTGAGAAGAATAGGTATCAGTTCTTCTTTAAAGTTTGGCATAATTTAGCAGTGAAGCTGTCTGTTCCTGGCCTTTTCTTTTAGGGAAACTATTTATTATTGATTTAATCTCATTATTCTGTATAGGTCTGTTCAGGTTTTTTATTTCTTCTTGGTGCAATCGTGGTAGGTTGTATGCATTCAGGCATTTACTCATTTCCTCTATATTTTTCAACTTGTTAACATGCAATTATTGATAATTGCCTTTAATGATCCTTCGTATTTATGCGGCATCATCAGTTGTAATGTATCCTTTTTCATTTATGATTTTATTTATTTGTTTCTTCTCTTTTTTCCCTGGTTGGTCTAGCTAGTGGCTTAACAATTTTGTTTATCTCGCCAAAATAATCTTTTTTGTTTCATTGATCCTTTATATATTTTCTGTCTGTATACATTTAGTTCCATTCTAATCATCATCATTTCTTTCCTTCTACTTATTTCGAGTTTGGTTTGTTCTTGCATCTTTAGTTCCCTGGGGTGCATTGTTAGATTGTTTATTTAAAAACCTTTCTATTTTTTTGATGTAGGATTTTAGTGCTATAAACCTCCCTCTTAATACTGCTTTTGCTGTATTCCATAGGTTTTGGTGTGTTGTGTTTCTATTTTCATTTGTTCCAAAACATTTGTAAAAACTTCCTTCTTAATATTTTAATTGGTCCATTGGTCACTCACGAACAGATTGTTTAATGTCCATGTATTTGTACAGTTTTCAGTTTTCAAAATTCCTCTTCTTATTAACATCTAGTTTTATTCCGTTGTAGTCATGAATGATACTTGACGTGATTTTGATTTTTAAAAATTTGTTACTTATTTAATAGCATAATATATGGTTAATCCTGGAGAATGTCACATGTGCTGATGAAAAGAATGTGTATTTTGCATCTACTGAAGGAAATAATCTATAAATGTTTGTTAGGTCTATTTGGTCTAAAATGCAGTTTAAATCCTTTCTTTGTTTATTTTCTCTCTAGAGAATCTTTCCAAAGGTGAGAGTATTGAAGTCCCCAAGTATAACTATATTTGAGTTGATCTCTCCCTTTAGATCTAATAATATTTGCTTTATATGAGTTCTCTGGTGTAGCGTGCTTATATATTTAAAATTATTATATCCTCTTGATGAATTTGTCCCTTTGTCATTATATAATCACCTTTTTGTTTCACTTTACAGTTTTGACTTAAAGTCTGTTTTATCTATTATAAGTATAGCTGTTCCTGTTTACTTTTCGTTTCCATCATTTTTCATCCTTTCAATTTCAAATTATGTGTGTCTTTATAGGTGAAGTGAGTTTCTTGTAGGTAGCATATATTTAGGTTTTATTTTATAATCCATTTACCCAGTCTATGTTTTTAATTGGGGAATTCAATGTGTTTACATTCAAGATTATTATTGACAGGTATGGATTTATTCCTATATGGTTATTTTTTCAGATTGTTTTATATATCTTTTGTTCCTTTCTTCCTCTCTTATTTTTTTATGTTTAGGCTTAGTGTTTTTATGTAGTGGTAAGATTTCATCTCTTCCTCCTTCTCATTTGTGAACCTGATTTACTAGTGAGTTTTACACTTTTTCATGTTTCATGATTGTAGTTATTGTCTTTTTGCTTATAGATGTAGGACTTCCCCTAGCATTTCTTTTAAAACTAATTTAGTGGGTGATGAATTCCCTCACTTTTTGCTTATCTGGGAAATAATTTATTTCTTCTCTATTTCTGAAGGACAGGTTTGCTGGGCATAGTTTTCCTAGGTATAATTCTGTTTACTTTTAGAACTTTGAATATAGTATCCCATTTTCTCCTGGCCTATAATGTTTGTGCTGAGAAATCTGCTGTTAATCTAATGGTAATCTGCTTTTGTGACTAGATGCTTTTCTCTTGCTGTATTTACAATTCTCTCTTGGTTTTGACTTTTGAAAATTTGAATATAATTTGCCTGAAAAAGAACTTTTTTGGGTGGAATCCACTTGAGGTTCTTTGAGCTTCCTGGATCTGGATATTTATATTTCTCCCAAGACTTCTGCATCCTCAGCTTCCGCATCCATGTATTCAACCAACTGCAGATTGAAAACAATCAGAAAAGAACAATACAAATAACAATACAATAATAAAAATGATACAAATAAAAACAATACAATGTAACAGTTATTTACATAGCATTTATATTGTGTTAGCTATTATAAATAATCTAAAGATTTAAAGCATAAGGGAGGGTGTGAATAGGTCTATTGAAGTACTATGACTTTTTATATAAGGAACCTGAGCATCTGTGGATTTTGATATCTATCTCCTATCTGCTATAGGAGAAAAAAATCCAATGAATTTGACCATTGTTTACAAATGTCACCTATCCTTTTGTTTAAGGTAAATGGTTTGATTAAGATGTTTTGATATTATTTTTAGAGAGTTCTGGGACTAGAGTTGGCTCAAAGTGATCAGGTCGTGATGAAATCTTCCTGGTCGGATGCTTTGGGTTAAGCTACACTTTGGTTTGTCCAAGCACACTTTCCAGTACACTTACCATGTTACGGCTTATTAGGCTTGGAACTAATTCCCCATGGGGGATCATGGTATTGCTTCTTAGCATTTTTAGAGAATTGTAGTTAGTCACTAAATATTTGTTTAATTGAATTTAAAAAAAGGTGGTTTACATTCCGTTATGAAATTATCTAGGAATGATAACTAACAATAATTTAAATACTGAACTTACTTTATATCCATAGAGTTCAGATGTTTAGTATCTTATGTAGAAAA
The DNA here is from genome assembly GCF_037993035.2 of Macaca fascicularis. Classification (NCBI taxonomy): domain Eukaryota; kingdom Metazoa; phylum Chordata; class Mammalia; order Primates; family Cercopithecidae; genus Macaca; species Macaca fascicularis. The sequence goes on from NC_088395.1 coordinate 26,815,638, forward strand.
AATAAAAGGTAGTGTTATATTTGGTGTGATTTTTAATAATTATGAATAAAAAAACTTACATTTTGTTTAGAAATGTCAATTTCTAATTGTGCAAAATTTCATGATTTTACAAATAATCAGTGTAGGTGTCCTTATTTGTCACTAGACAAATGGGTCTTACTCTATTGATTATTAAACTAAACCTTGTTAAAAGTGAAGTAAATGTCAGAAACTTTTCTAAATTAAAATTAATTTTAGAAGCTTTCCAGCAATCCATGATTATTCTTCCTTTAATTTTGGACAGCATCATTACACAGCACTGCATTCTTTAAGAACTTTCATTAACTGAGGCAAGTTATGCCATTTCAATATTGATCTATTGAAAAAGATATCCATTTTTTCCATGTTACAGTGGCAGAAATAAGCCTTTTATTTGATATGTCAGGGAGCCAAAACTAGAATTAATATCCCCTGTCTATGTAAATACCAAATTAGGTCACACTGATATGACTAAAGCACTAAACAAAAGATCTCAGCAGCAAAATGGAGATAGAGATAACATACTGTCATATTCAGGGCTCTTGGGTGGGCCTAATTAATCAGCTTTCCCAGGTGTGACATTTCCCCTTCAGTCTGAATTATGTCCAAGATGAGTCTTAGGCACTGTCTGATGCTCAAGCAGTTTATTCTGGCAGTACTCTTACAAGACAGAGAGTGGGAACAGGCTAGTATCATAAGACAGATACAGTCAGGGAGTCAAATGACCTATTATTTATGAAATTTCCATCTGGGGACCAATCTCAAAGTGTGGGAGAGTTTTGTCCCTTTGTTATACCTGTACTCAGTCCAGGTCAGTTACCAGATGTTTTGTTCATAAAGGAAATTTAAGCTATTCTTGTAAAGCTAAGCTTTGTTTTAAGGTTTATGAGAATTGCAAGTATGCCGAAGTGCTCTCTCCTGGAAATCCCTGGGCCAGGGATGAAAATTCCCAGGCCAAGTTTCATCATAATGTGAGACGTGTGAGTGGACCTTATGGCTATCATTAATCTTACAGCTGGAAAATGTCTCTCATACTATACTACACATAACATATAGTATCATTATGAGAATTGAAAACTAAGAAATAGAAACCTTTAGCATTAGGCTTAACATTATTATCTGCAATGAAGAATTAATGTTAGAAGAAACTTTTCCATTAGTGGTTTGATAATTTTAAAGAACTGTATGGTTAGGAATTAAGTAGTTACCATTCTTTACTATAATTCTGAATATGTAAGAAAGAAACCAAGTCAGTAATAAGAATAAAATGGAAATGTGCTAAATTAGCTAAATACAGAAGTACATGTGGAATTGAATGGCAAGTGAGAATTTAGTGCAGATTGCTAAAAAAAAAAAAAAGAAAGAAAGAAAGAAAGAAAGAAAGAAAGAAAGAAAGAAAGAAAGAAAGAAAGAAAGAAAGAAAGAAAGAAAGGAAGAAAAGAAAAGAAATACGTGAGTACGAGAAAACAGTATGCATTCCTGTGCTGGGATACAACTTCGAATGCTATGATAAGGCAAAGGGGACAGCAGTACTTCTGTTCCACACTGAATTCGCAATATACATTCATAGAGTAGTACCCTAAGAAGAGCAAACCAGAACACTGGAACTCACCAGTTAGGATTCAGTTACCCTTTAGACTGCTAAGTGTCCAAACTACATATGTCTGAAAACTGTGTATGCAAAATAATGGCAAAGAATAATGAAAATATGACTTTTTAAATGAGGTTCAGCCATATTTTAAAAATGAAAAGGAGAAGGCTATATTTAACTTTTCCTTTGATTGTCCTCCCACCCCCCCCCCCCCCCAGGCTTTATCTTCCTTTTCCTCTTAGGCATTTAGAATGTATTAGCTGTAACTCCTATGTTGCTCAGGGCTCTCGGTTTTCCTAGGGGTGCCTCAGAGTATCACTGCTAAGACGTAAGGGGCTTCAGGATCCAAGAAGCCCTCCACCCTCAGTTGTGCTGGGGCAGCTGCTCCTTTTATCTGTTTACAGTTTTGTGTAAGATCTCATTTTTAAAAAATCACTGCTTTAAAGTTTGAAAAATACTATTCCAGCTCTCTTAAAATTCGTTCACAAAAAATGTATTTTCTATTGATCTGTCAAAGTAGTTTTTAAAAATCACATTAGTACCCCTTCTTTCTCTATGTAAAGGGAGGAAAATTTACTAATTATTTTGCTTTTTAAAAGTGTTTCAACATCAGAAAGCAAATATTCGAAGAATTTATTATAAAGAAAGAAGGTTCTTAATTTCAAGGTTAATATTTTTCCATGGAAACACTGTGAACCTTGATTGAGACATGCTTAAAGGTATTTCTATAGAGCTCCAAGTCTTTATAAGCCTTGGTTTCCTTATCTGCAAAATAGAGATATTGCTTATTTTTTAGAGGTTTGGGGAAGATTCAATGATATAAAAATCCTAGTGTAAAAGGCCCCATCTGTGGCCTCAAAACTGTTATTTGCTGTCAGGAAATCAAACCACAAAGAAAGCTCACAAATTTATCTGAATTTTTAATATCTTCTTTATACCTTTCATTTTTTAAAATAATATATTTAAATAGTAAATGAAAAAGGTAAAAAATATGCAAAACCTGGAAGAGCAATCAAATAGGAAAAACATATAGTTATATAAAAAATTAGCCTGTTGCAATTAGCAACAATTGCTTTTATGCTCCCTACTATGACGGCAATATCATATCTGAGATGGTAGAACCATGTGCCATAGCTGGTAGCATCATAATTCTGGCTTGCTGATCAGTTCTGACTAATAGTTCTTGTTCTTGGAATGTACTTTGACATTCACTTAGTTTCTCTAGTTCTGACCTTCTTTTGGCCACTGGCCTTATTTGAACTTTCCTGCTTGGATCTGATATTTCCTATAACAATTCTTTCATACTCCCACTTCTGGGATTTTTCAGTGCTGGTGGTACAGTTCATTCATGAGTGGTCCTACTCGGGGCTTTGGAAATGTGCCCAAGTCTCTCACCTGTCTATCTCAGCTTTTGTCTCTTACATTCTCAGAGTATCTGGAAAAATGGAATTAACTTTATTCCTTCCTTCCCACACTACCCTCTTCCTTCTTTCCCTCCTTCCTTTCTTCCTCTCATCCTTTTCTTCTTGATTGCCTTCCTTCCTGCCATTTTCCTTTCTTGGCTCTCTCTCTCTCTCTTTCCCTTTCTCTCTTTCTCTTTTTCTCTCTCTCTCTCTTTCCCTTCCTTCCTTCCTTCCTTCCTTTCGACTTTAGAGAAAAATAAACTAAGAACTTACTAAGTGTCTGACACTTTGAAAGGTAGTGGAAATACAATGGAAAAATAGATATGACCCCTGCTTGCGTGAAGTATATGTCTAGGGCAGGGATGTAAACATTAAACATTAAACAAATATCCACACAAATAATTTTAAAATGTCAACTGTGCATGTGCTATAAACAGAGGTAGACAGTATTCTGAGAGTCTTTAACAGAAATGTTTTACTTTGTGAGGCATCACTGGAAAAGTGACACTAAAGTTGATATTAAGAAGGTGTATAGGAGTAACTTCTGTGAAGAGTAAGAGAAATAAAATACATTGATTAGAAGAAATGTGAACAAAGACCTTATGTTTGGCAGGAGCACTGATTGTGTCATATATAATAGGTGAGAAACTAAATGCATGGGACAGACAATTCAGGAGGCCATTGAGAATCTTGATGAGAAGATTTTTTTTTGTTTGTTTTTTGTTTTTGTTGTTGTTTTGTTTTGTTTTGTTTTTTTGCAGTCAGGGATAAAAGCTTAGATTTTGCTCAAAGACCAGTGCATACAAACATAAGAGTCAAAATTCATGCAATTTACGCATATAACAAACCTGCATATCTACCCTCTGAACATAAAAGTTGAAAGAAAAAAAATGGAAAAAATAAAAATAGGAATAAAATAAATTTAGTTTCAATAGTTATTTTTTAGGATTTGACAGATCTTGCATGAGGTTCAGGGTTTTTGACACCCTAAGCTATAATAATAGCAGAACTAGAAGTTGCAAAGTCACACAATATGAGGGCTAGATGATGTTTAGTAAAGGAAGCTTATTATCTGCAAAAGGTGTATTTTTACAAAGCAGGAAACTGGGACCCAAAGAAAGTAAGAAATATACATCAGATTACATTTCTGAGAAACAGCTGAAATCATAGCACCTGTATTCTACCTAAATAATAAAGTATTCATTCAGAAATAATTAATGTTATCCTACTATATGCTAGTCACAATTTCAAGTACTGGGAATTCTGTGCTCATAAAACTCATAGTATTGTGAAGAACCCTGCAAAATGCAGTGTGAACAGTTTATAATATGGAGATTACAGTTTATAGTGTACATACATTTATTAAATAGGCACTAACATTAATGATGCTGTGTTAGGGGAGATTTACTGGAGCAAGTGATGTCCACTTTTAGGTGGGGCAATTGAGAAACACAAGCCAGGCAACAGGGGTTTCAAATGCGAATTTGTCAATTACATAGAATAGAATATGAGAAAGGCAAGACTTGAGAGGAAGAGATAAGTGGGTATTGAAAAATAAGAACGAAGCAATAAAAAGCCAAATTATTAAGAAATTTGTTGGCCATGGTAAGGAATTTGGATTCATTCTATGAGCAATGGAAGTCACTACAAGAGTAATAAGATCAGATTTGCATTTTAGAAGGACCCCTATGGCTGCATTGGGGGGATGAAGAATGCAAGGGCAAAACTTGAGGCAAAAACATGTGTTAAGAAACTGCTTAAATTATGCATCCAAGGAATATAGGGATCTGTTTTAGGATGGGAACAGTGAATAGAAAGAGACGTGAAACCATTCCAAAAATGTACAGAAAGTGAAATTGACGTTACTTGGTGCTTAAATGTTTCAGGGTGGCAGATGAGAAGATAGGGAGAGACAAGGAAGTGTGAGAATAGCACCGAGGTTTTACCATAAATCTTCCCTAGGAGTATTTTTAAAGATGGTGAGTTAAAATAACTGTGAATTTGATTTTTATTATACTGTTTGCCTCTATGCATATATTCCTAAACAATACGTTCTTTAATTTTGCCAGTTTTCTGAATCTTATCTAAGTGGAATATTCTTCTGTGACTTGCTTCTTTCTCTCAGGATTATATGTTTGACATTCATCTGGGTGGTTGTGTTTAGCAGTAGTTCATTCAATTTCATGGCTATCTAGTGTGTTGAATGAATATATCAAAATTAATTTATCTGTTACATGGATGATATTCATTTGAGGGTTTCCAGATTTTTCAGTTATGAAAACGCTGAGAACATCATTTTACATGTCTCCTAATACACATGTGTAACAGTTTCTCTAAGATAATCATCCAGGAGTAGAACTCTAGGTTGTATGTATTCCAGGGATTATATCCACTTATGCTTCACTTATAATTATAAATTCTCGATGTGCCACATCCATGTCCATGCCTGATATTGTCTGGCTTTTCTTTTTCTCTCACTTTCTCCCTCTATTTCACTCTCCCCTTTCTGCTCTTCATATCCTTCCTTCCTTCTTTCCTTTCTTTTTTAATCCATTGACTGTTAATGAAGTTAAACATTTTTCATACATTTTGTGTTCATCTATATTTCTCAATTGGAATTTTCTGTTCAAAATTTCCTCACTTTTTTTCTATTGTATTATTTATATTTTAATTATTTTTAAAGCATTGTTTTTATATTGTGAATACTATTGATTTATCAGTTATATGTGCTGCAATTTTTCCTGAGTTGAGACATTATTTTTCCCTTTAAAAAATGGATCCTAGCCAGGAATGGAAAATTAAACACTGCTTGTTCTCATTCATGCTGAAGCTTAAAAAATGTTTATATCATAGGAGTAAAAAGTAAAACAGAGGGTATTAGAGGTTTGGAAGGGGTGCAGAATGGGGAGATAAAGATTTGTTAAGGGATACAAAATTACAGCTTGATGGGGGAATAAGTTCTAGTGTTCTATACCACCGAAGGATAAATACAATTAACAATAACACATTATATAGTTTCAAATGGCTAGAAGGAGGACATTGAATGCTCCCAACACCAAGAAGTAAAAGTTTGAGATGATGGATAAGCTAATTACCCTGATCCAATCACTATATGTTATATGCATCAACATGTACCACATAAATGTGTACAATTATTATGTACCATTTTAAAAATAAAATAAAAATTTTAAATTGTATCCTGAGACAAAAGGCAATTTTTAATTTTAAAGTAGTAAATGTAATCATTTCTTATTGTTTTTATTTTATTTTATTTAGTTTTTTTGAGACGGAGTCTCGCTCTGTCATCCAGGCAGGAGTGCAGTGACGTAACCTCGGCTCACTGCAGCTGCCTCCCGGGTTCAAGCGATTCTCCTGTCTCAGCCTCCTGAGTAGCTGGCATTACAGGGGCGTGCCACCACACCCAGCTATTTTTTTGTATTTTTAGCTGAGACAGGGTTTTACTGTGTTAGCCAGAATGGTCACGATCTCCTGATCTCATGATCTGCCTGCCTCGGCCTCCCAAAGTGCTGGGATTACAGGCATGAGGCACCGCTCGGGCCATTTCCTATTATTTTTGTGCTTTCAGTGTCTACCTTTAAAAACCTATCTCTTTCCAGTAATCATAACGGTAATTTCCTAAGTTGTCTTCTAAAGCTGCATAGACAAAGCTCTCATATTAAAGCTATAATTCCCCATGAAAATGATTTTCTTTGGTATGGTATAGGTTCAATCCCAAAGCTTTTCCCTGTGAATAATATGTTGTTCTCACTTCCTGTATAGCCCAGGTAATCTCAGTAGGTACATATTGACCACATACTTATCTCCACACAGCTCTAAAGCCTGACACTGACACTTGAGCAGTGCTGTGGAGTACAGTAACTAAAGAGAAATAATGTCCAGTAACCAACCATAAGTACATGAAGTGTTTCGGAATGTGACATAGCCAGCCGGTCAGCACTATTTAGTAATAATGATTGGATGTTTTATTTGCACTTGGTTTCAGTGACGTAGGCTGGCGGGGTTGATAGTGAAGGTTGGTCTACATTTTCAAGCATACAAGTAGTGGTTTGAGACCTAGAGGCAAAGTAAGGCATGTGTGACCCAGTGACAAAGAAGCCTGCTCTTCATTCTCTGCACCCTTCAGTGCATATCCTGTTGAAGTCCTGTATCCTTTACCTCTAAGAAAGCTGTTTTGTAAGTACAACTGTTTGTGTACTTTGAGTTCTTCTAGCAATTAAAAACTTAAGGCAATCAATATCTACTTAATACACTCCATTTATTGAGGTCCCTCATTTCTGATATAAATTAAGTTTGCATGTATGGTGATCCTCCTTCTGAGGTTTGTTTTTCTTTTTTCCTTCCAATTTTCTATCCCTATATGACCATCCTGTTATTCTAATTAATGACTACTTTATAATAATATTTAATATTTAGTAAAATAATTCCTTGCCATGTTATTTTTTTATTATTATTATACTTTAAATTCTAGGATACATGTGCACAACGTGCAGGTTTGTTACACATGTATACATGTGCCATGTTGGTGTGCTGTACCCATCAACTCGTCATTTACATTAAGTATATCTCCTAATGCTATCCCTCCTCGCTACCCCCACCCCACGACAGGCCCCAGTGTGTGATGTTCCCTTTCCTGTGTCCAAGTGTTCTCATTGTTCATTTCACACCTATGAGTGAGAACATCCGATGTTTGCTTTTTTGTCCTTGTGATAGTTTGCTGAGAATGATGGTTTCCAGCTGCATCCATGTCCCTACAAAGGACATGAACTCATCCTTTTTTATGGCTGCATAGTATTCCATGGTGTATATGTGCCACGTTTTCTTAATCCAGTCTGTCACCGATGGACATTTGGGTTAGTTCCAAGTCTTTGCTATTGTGAGTAGTGCCGCAATAAACGTATGTGTACATGTGTCTTTATAGCAGCATGATTTATAATCCTTTGGGTATATAGCCAGTAATGGGATGGCTGGGTCAAATGGTATTTCTAGTTCTAGATCCTTGAGGAATCGCCACACTGTCTTCCACAATGGTTGAACTAGTTTACAGTCCCACCAACAGTGTAAAAGTGTTCCTATTTCTCTACAACCTCTCCAGCACCTGTTGTTTCCTGACTTTTAAATTATCACCATTCTAACTGGTGTGAGATGGTAGTATCTTATGTATTCTTGGAAGTTTGCTCGCCATATAAATTTGAGAGCCAGCCTGGCAAGTTTATTAAAAACAACCACAACAAAAGTACATGAAACTACCTGGTCCCAGTGTTTTCTTTATAGAGACTTTATAAAGTGGCAAATTGAATTTATTGGGTTGGAAATTATTCAAATAGACAGAATATTCTTAGGTCAGTTTGGATACGTTCTATTTTTCCAGTTTAGTTTTTTCTTATTTGTTGGCATAAAATTGTTCATAGTATTCTATTATTATGTTTTACTTTCCTTTGCATTTGAAAATTTACCCCTGTTAATTCCTAATTGGCAATCCTCTCTTTTATTGATCACTCTCAGAGAAGTTATGTCAATTTTATGATTCATTTAAAATAATTATTTTCTATAAGTGTTTAATGTTTATATGTTAATGCTATTTTATTAATTACTACTCTTAAACTTACTTCCCTTTAATGTCTTTATTGATTTGTCTTTTCCACGGAATGTTCAGCATAGGTAAGTTTAAGACCATCTTGTTTTATAATATAGAGTATGCATTTTGTCTTCATACCACTTAGCTGGGATATTTTTGATATACAATACTTTCCTTGGCATCAATTTTAAATGCTAATATTTCTTATTTCCATTGTGATTTTCACTTATACCCCACGTGTTAGAGAGCTATTTCTTGGCTTCCAAATATAGATGTTGTTTTTAAATTTCCAACTTAATTTCCTTGTGTAAGAAGACATAGTCATCATGAAAACAATCCTTTGAAGCCTTTTAGACTGGCTTTTTGATTCAGAATATTGTCTGTTTTCATTAAATGATCTCTGTGCTTGAAAATAATATGTATTTGCCACTGGATGATTGCAACTTTCTTTATACATGCAATAGATCAAGCTTTTTAACTATGTTGTTCAATTTTTATATATTCTTTACATATGTTTCCTGCTTGGTATTTCATTTTCTGAGATATACTCTGAAAATCATTCTGATGTTGATTATTTTGTCCAATTCTCCTTCAAGTTCTGTCTCATTTATTTTTTATTTGTTGGCTTTATTGGTAAACTCTGATATGCAATGAATATGAATGAACAATTGAATCATTTTTATTACGTGCCAACCCTCTTTACTGCTGATGATTCTTGTAACACTTAAAATCTAATTTGCATGATGTTGATAAAGCTACACTATATTTCTTATAGTTGCTTTCCCTAGTACGTCGTTCTCTATGACTTTATCTTTAGTCTTTCTCTGTACTTATCATTTATGTAGATCTCTTGTGAACAGCATGTGATTGGATTTCTTTTTCTAAAATCAACTTTTCAATCTTTATTTGTGTTTAAAGAGTATAGTCTGTGTGTATGCAATAATTGATATATTTGGTTTATATCTATCAGCTTAGTTTGTGCTTTCTTATTGTTCTTGCATTTCTAAAGTTTGTTTCTACTTTCTTCTCATTTGTACTTATTGATTTACCTCATACTACTTAATTCGTTTTTCTGGTCTAGAAATTATAAAATCTAATTAATTCTGCTAACATTAACTATTACTTTTGAGTATGTATAAATTAATAAAATCTAATATTAACAGATATTTTCTTCCTCTCCATTCAAGGACCTTAGATCACATTACCCTTATGACCTCTTCCTGCCTCATATAGCCTTTGCGATGGTTAATATTAGGTTACTAATATTAACTGAAATAAGGGTTACCTAGATGACTGGCAAAGCATTGTTTCTGGGTATGTCTGTAAGGGTATAGCCAGAGGAAATGGACATTTGAATCAATGAACTTGAAGAGGAAGATTCACCCTCAGTGTGGATAGGTACCATCCAATCAGCTACCAGGGTGACTAGAACAAAGCAGGCAGAAGAAGGGGCACACACTTTGCTGCATCTTTTGTTTTCTGTCTCTTCCTGTTCTAGACATGGCTTTCATTCCTTCTGCTCTTGAACAGTAGACTCCAGGTTCTTTGGGCTTTGGACTCTGGAACTTGCACTAGCGGCCTCCCGGGTGCTCTCAGGCCTTTAGCCAGAGGCTGAAGCCTACAAGGTCAGCTTCCTTAGTTTTGAAGCTTTTGGACATGAACTGAGCGACTACTGGCTTCTCTTTCCCCAGCTTGCAGACGACTCATCATGGGACTTTGCCTTGTAATCGTGTGAGCCAATTCTCTCTGATAAACTCCCTTCTATATATACATATATCCCTATTCATTCTGTCCCTCTGGAGAACCCTAACACAGACTTCATATTCTATTTTGATATTATTTAACTTTCAAACTCATTAGTCTTGTATTATTTCATTTCACCCATGTCTGTTTGATTTAATAAAATGTACCACTTGATATATTTTGGCTGTGTCTCCACCCAAATCCCATCTTGAACCGTAGTTTCCGTAATCCCCACGTGTCATGAGAGGTAATTGAATCATGGGAACAGTTACTCTCATGCTGTTTTCATGATAGTGAGTAAGTTCTCACAAGATCTCATGGTTTTATAAGGGGCTTTTCCCCCTTTGCTCTGCACTTCTCCTTCCCACCTCCATGTGAAGGATGAGTTTGCTTCCCCTTCTGCCATGATTGTAAGTTTCCTGAGGCCTCTCAGCCATGCTGAACTGTGAGTCAATTAAACCTCTTTCCTTTATGTATTACTCAGTGTTGGGCATGTCTTTATTAGCAGTGTGAGAACAGACTAATACACCACTTTTCTTGTTTATCTTTTCTTCTTGTTTATTAAACCAAGTAACTCTTTCAGAATTTCCATTACTGTGGATTTTTAAGGGTACATTTTTAAATTGTGTTTGTCTGGTATTGTCTTTGTTGCACCTTCATTTTGAGATATAGTTTTGCTAAGTTTGCAATTTTAGATTAACTCTTATTTCTATCAGCAAATTTGGGATATTATTCACTGTTTCTGGGCAACCCAATATTTTCTTTTGAGAAGATAATTGCCAAGCTTTTAAAAAATATTTTATAAAAGCATCCCTTCTCTATGTTCTCTATGCCTGCTTAGATGTTTCCTTTGCTTTTTCTTCTTCTTTTTTTTTTTTTTTGAGACGGAGTCTCCCTCTGTCGCCGGGGCTGGAGCGCAGTGGCCGGATCTCAGCTCACTGCAAGCTCCGCCTTCCGGGTTTACGCCATTCTCCTGCCTCAGCCTCCTGTGTAGCTGGGACTACAGGCGCCCACCGCGCCCGGCCTCCTTTGCTTTTTCTATCCTTTATTTCAGTGTGATATTTGTAGATATAGATTTCTTTATAATTTTTCATCTTGAGATAGGGTGCTCCTATGTGAGCATTTCTGTATTTCTTCACCACTAAAAGATTTCAGCATCATTTCTGTATTTTTCTAGTCTCATTCTTTCTCATTCCTTTTCTAAGACTCCTATGAGATGTATTAGACATCTCACTATAACTTCCGTATCTCTTTTCTTCTATAATTTTAGTTTTCTGTGTAACATTTTAGAAAAAAAGACTTCCTCTTTTCATTGCACAGCAGCACCAATTTTATCAAGTGTCTGTATGTTAACAGATTTGATCTGTTCTGTATTCTAACTGTCCATTCGTGTGTCAGTATCAATGTGCCTTATTTACAATTGCTTTATAATGATACTGATGTCCAAGAAACTTAGTCCTCCTAACTTATCCTTATTGTTTCTATTGTATTAAAAAACACATGTCATAGTTGGCCACCTTAAGCATTTTTAATATACAATAATGTTAAATATATTTACATTGTTCTGAAAGAGATCTCCAGAACTTTTTCAACTTAAATTTAAATTCCATACTACAGAATTTAAACTTCATACTCGTTAAACAACAATACCCGCTTTCTTCCTCCCCTAACCTCTGGTACTTTCTAGCTCTAAAAATCTGCCTATTTTAAGAAACTTCATATAAGTGTAATCATTTATTATTTATTCTTTCGAGGCTGGCTTATTTCATTTAACATAATGTCCTCAAGGTTTATTTGTATTTTAGAATGCGGTAGAATTTCCCTACTTTTCAAGGCTGTATAATATTCCTGCATAAATAAAGCACATTTTGCTCATCCAGTCCTCTATCGGTGGACATTTGAGTTGTTTCTACTTCATGGCTATTGTGATTACTGCCGCTATAAACACAGGTGTAAAAATATCTCTTCAGGACTCTGCTTTCAGTTCATTTGACTCTATACCCAGAAGTGAGATTGTCACAAAATATGGCATTCTATTAATTGTTTGAGGAACCACCATTCTGTTTTCCAAAGCAGTTGCATAATTTTACATTTCTACCAACAGGCTACAAGGGTCACACAACTTCTCCATATCCCCACCAATACTTGTTATTTTCTATTTTGGGGGATAGTAGCTATTTTAAATAGGTGTAGGATAAAATATCATTGTGGTTTTGATTTGCATTTTTTTGATGATTAGTGATATTTTGCATCTTTTCTTATGATTTTTGGCCATTTGTATATTATCTACTTAGAAATGTCTATTCGTGTCCTTTGCTCATTTTTCAAACAGGTTATTTGATATTTTTGTTATTGAGTTTTAGTAGTTGTTCATATATTATAGAAATTAATTCCTTATCAGATACATAATTTGCAAATATTTTTCCCATTCTATTGGTTGCCTTTTTACTCTGTTAATTGTGTCCTTTTATTAGCAAAGGTTTTTTTTAAGTTTGAGATAGTCCCTTTTGTTTGCTTGCTTTTGTTTTTCTGTGCTTTCAGTTTCAAATGCAATAAATCATTGCCAAATGCAGTGTCATGGAGCCTTTTCCCCTATGTTTTTTTCTAGGACTTTATAGTTTGGACTTTACATTTAGGTCTTTAATCCATTTTGATTTGTTTTTCATAAATGATGTAGGTCCAATGTCTTTCTTTTGCATATGGATATCTAGTTTTAAAAGCACCATTTGTTGAAGATATCATGCTTTTCCCATTGAGTAGTCTTGGCACTACTGTGGAAGATAGTTTGACCATATACATGAGGGTTTATTTCTCGACTGCTTATTCTATTCTATTGTCCTACATATCTGTCATGATACCAGTACCACACTGATTTGATTAGTGTAACTCTGCAATATGTTTTGAAATCTGAAAGCATGAGGCCTCCAGCTGTGTTTTAAATTTTTAAAACAATTTTAGCTATTCAGAGTATTTTGAAATTGCATGTGAATTTTAGAATTTTCGATTTGCTAAAAAATTGCTGTTGAGATTTAATAGAGTTGCATTGAATCCATATATCACATTGGATAGAATTGACATCTTAATATTAAGTCTTCCAACTCCCAAACATAAAATGTCCTTCCATTTATTTGAGTACACTTTAATTTCTTTCAGCAATGATTTGTAGTTTTCTGCATACAAGACATTAACCTTCTTAGTTAGGTTTCTTCTTAGGTAGTATTAGGTTGGTGTAAAAATAATTGTATTTTTTCCACTGAAAGTAGTGGCAAAAACTGCAATTACTTTTGTGCCAACCTAATATATTCATTTAAAAGCTATTTCAAATGAAATTTTTTTTCTGTTTCTTTTTCTTTTAAACTTTTAAGTTTAGGGGTATATGTGCAGGATGTGTAGGTTTGTTACATAGGTAAACATGTGTCATGGGGTTTCTTGTACTAACTATTTTATCACCTAGTACACGTTAGTTATTTTTCCTGATGCTCTCCCTCCTCCCACCCTACACCTTTCAATAAGCCCCAGTGTGTGTTGTTCCCTTCTATGTGTCCACATATTTTCATCATTTAGCTCCCACTTACAAATGAAAACATGCAGTATGTGGTTTTCTCTTCCTGTGTTAGTTTGCTAAGGATAATGTCCTCCAGCTCCACCCATGTCTCTGCAAAGGACATGATCTCATTCTTCTTTTATGGCTGCATAGTAGTCCATACTGTATATGTACCACATTTTCTTTACCCAGTCTACCATTGATGGGCATTTGAGTTGATTCAATGTCTTTGCTAATGTGAATAGTGCTGCAGTGAACATATACATGCATGTGTCTTTATAACTGGAGGATTTATATCCTTTTTGGTACATGCCCAGTAATGGATTGCTAGGTCAAATGGTATTTCTGCCTCTAGGTCTTTAAGGAATCAGCACACTGCCTTCCACAATGGTTGGACTAATTTACACTCCCACCAATAGTGTATAACATTCCTTTTTCTCCACAACCTCGCAAGCCTCTCTTATTTTTTTACTTTTTAATGATAGCCATTCTGACTGGTGTGACATGGTGTCTTATTTTGGTTCTGATTTGCATCTCTCTAATAATCAGTATGTTGAGCTTTTCTTCATATGCTTGTTGGCTACATGTATGTCTTCTTTTGAAATGTGTCCATTCATGTCCTTTTCCCCACTTTTTAATGAGGTCGTTTGTTTTTTTTCTTTTAAATTTGTTTAAGTTCCTTATAGATCCTGGATATTAGACCTTTGTCAGATGCATAGTTTGCAAAATTTCTCTCCCATTCTATACATTGTCTGTTTATTCTGATGATAGCTTGTTTTGCTGTGCAGAAGCTCTTTAGTTTAATTAGATCACATATGTCAATTTTTGCTTTTGTTGCAATTACTTTTGGCATCTTTGTCATGAAATCTTGGCACGCCTCTATGTCCTACATGGTATTCCCTAGGTTGTCTTTTAGGGATTTTATAGTTTTGGGTTTTACATGTAAATCTTTAATCTATCTTGAGTTAATTTTTGTATATGATGTACAGAAGGGATCCTTGACACCTATACCCTCCCAGGACTGAACCAGGAAGAAATTTAATCCCTGAACAAACCGATAATGAGTTCTGAAATTGAGGCAGTAATAAAAAGCCTATCAACCAAAAAAAAAAAGGCCAGGACCAGATTGATTCACAGCTGAATTCTACCAGATGTACAAAGAAGAGCTGGTACCACTCCTACTGAAACTATTCCAAAAATGTGAGGAGGTGAGACTCCTTCCTGTCTCATTCTGAGGGTCAACATCATCCTGATGCCAAAACCTGGCAGAGATACAACAACAAAAAAATACTTGAGACCAATATCCTTGATGAATATCAATGTAAAAATCATCAACAAAATAATAGCAGACCGAATCCAGCAGCACATCAAAAAGCTTATCCACCACAATCAAGTAGGCTTCATCCCTGGGGTACAAGGTTGGTTCAACATATGCAAATCAATACACATAAACAGAACTAAAGACCAAATCCACATGATTATCTCAATAGATGCAGAAAAGGCTTTCAATACAATTCAGTATACCTTTATGTTAAAAAAATTCTAATAAGCTAGATATTGAAGAAACATACCTCAAAATAATAAGAGCCATTTATGGCAAACCCACAGCTAATATCATACTGAATGGGTGGAAGCTGAAAGAATTTCCCTTGAAAACTGGCACAAGACAAGGATGCCCTCTCTTATCACTCCTATTCAACATAGTATTGGAAGTTCTGGCCAGAGCAGTTAGACATGAGAAAGAAATAAAGGGCATCCAAACAGGAGAGAGATGAAGTCAGACTATCCCTGTTTACAGGTAACATGATCCTATATCTAGAAAACCTCATCGTCTCAGCCCAAAAGCTTCTAAGCTGATAAGCAACTTCAGCAAAGTCTCAGGATACAAAATCAATGTGCAAAAATCTCTAACATTCCTATATACCAAGAGCAGGCAAGCCGAGAGCCAAATCACAAATGAGCTCCCATTCCCAATTACTACAAAGAGAATAAAATACCTAGGAATACAACTAACAAGGGAAGTGAAAGATGTATACAAGGAAATTGTTTCTTAATTTCCTTTTCTGATTATTCGTTGTTACTGTATAAAATGCAATTCATTTTTGCGTATTGATTTTGATTTTTATCCTGTATCTTTTTCTGAATATATTAGTTCTAACAGTTGTATGCGTGTGTTTGTCCATGTGTGTGTCATCTTTAGGGTTTTCTACATAAATGATCATGTTATCTACGAACAGAGATAATTTACATCTTCTTTTTCAGTTTGTCAGTTGGAACCCTGCCTGAGATTGGATGATGGAACATATATACATGGCTTCTACATGTGGCCTAGTCTTGCTTATAACCTAATAGCTAGAGTTATAAGGATGATCATCTGCAGAGAGAGATAGGGAGAGAGATAGTGCATTCAGGAGAAAGTATCACCTATTTCTAGAGTAGACTCAGAAGTCATATAGCATCACTTATTCCTTCAGCTCCACTTTATTTATAAGAAATGTATCACTAAGGTTAATACATAAACTGAAGCAGAATTAGACTCCAACTTTTGATAAGAGGATTTTAAACATGTGAAATTACCACACGTCATATATTTTAACAAGAGAAAAGGATAAAGAGTATAGTTAAATGTATAGATGTTACGGCATGAAGTTAAGGGATACCTCACAAAATTGTATTTATTTCACTGATGATTTAGAGAGAAAGTCACCTGTTGAGAATGTAGAGGGAGGTGGCAGTTCCAGAGCTTAGCTGTTTGTTGAAGTACTGAGAAATTGATATTAAAAACTGGGAAAGAATTTGAAGCATAAATTGGAAGTGATAATATTGCCCAGTTATTTGGGAATTTCTTAGTGGTGTTTATTAAGCATAACTCTTTAGAACTAAACAGATTACAAGTCCAAGATAGAGACTACAGCCAATTAGTGCAGGTATTTCTTCAGGATTTATGAAAGTGTAGACATCTGAATAAGGTTGATGATAGAGAATACAGAGACAAATACGGAAATCAAATAATAAGGCTGAAGCTAGAAACAAAAAAGGAAGGAAACTAAGTGGAATAGAGTATCAATGCTGAACACCAATTTGGGACAGAAACACTGTGGTGAATTTCCAGAAGTGATCCAAGAATAATGCAGAGTTCAGAACTTGCTATCCATTGTTGTTTGGTGTCTAGTCAGATAGAAAGACCTGAACTGTTGTGTCTGCTAAATTCCAATGTAGTCCTTAACATTAATCTAAACTGAATCAACAAAATTAGGAATCAGTTCATCAAACATAGTGAGGAGATATATACATATATATATAATCAGTTATATATAGCAGGACATTATATATGTATGTCTGTGTGTGTGTGTGTGTGTATTACAGTTCTATAATATTATAAGAGGCCTTATTTCTGTCTTTGGAGTTTGAACCCTTCCCTCCTACTCACTAGCTACCTACACACACACACACACACACACACACGCACACATACAAAGGAGAAGTATGAGTATTCTAAGGATCTCTTACAATGAATATTATATTTTCCTGAGGCTATATGATAATGAGAATTTGCCTGAATCTATGTAACATTCCCTTATTATCATTGACTGTTGGGGAAAATATGCAATAGGAAAAACAAGGAGCCAAATCAAGAATAAATCACTACAGTTATCTTAGCTAGGATCAACAAACTAAAAAAGAGAAGAGTAGAAAAAGAGTCAAAGACTAACATGCTGATTATTCCCTGTTCCAGTGCAAAAAGACAGTGGCTACTAGAGTACACAGACCTAGATATTCTTTGGTATATAATGCTTAATTAAATTCAATGTATTTCATAGTTTGAGAAACCTATAGGAATTGTAGTGGTCAACAAGTTAATAAAAATTATTCATAATTCAACTTTATCTGTTATATCAGCAAACGTTTATATATATTTCTAAATGTGACACACAATGTTTTACATTCTCCTTTTTTCATTGGAAACTAAAGAGGACTTTAAAAACACTTCACTTTGGGCTATTTATCATATTTCAATATACATATCTGGATAAATTGCCATTTTCACATTTATGCATTTTAACATTTTATGCCTCTTGGGAAAGTTCAACAAAATATTTTCTGACTTAAAAATATTGCTTTAATTTTCCTGTGTAGCTTATGGTAATGTTTTATTGTTTCATTGTCACATAAAATCTACCTTTATATTCTTATCATGTTGTGTATATGCATTTTCAGATGTCTAGTGACAAAAACAAAATGTTGGCCAACACTATTAAGCAGAATGAGCTGGAAAGTTAGAGTCATCACTTAGTTATACTTTGTGACTTCAAACAAGTTTTAAAAGGTTTGTGCTTTATTTTTCTCACCTATACAATGAGCATGCTAAAACTAGCCCTTATTTTATAATATCATAAAAATTAAAAACAATAATACATGTAAAAGATGTCTTTCTTAGTCTGTTTTGTGCTGTTATAACAGAGAAGAGGTTTATTTATCTCACAGTTCTGGTGGCTGGGTAGTCTAACAGCCTGGTGCTGGAATCTGCTTGGCTTTCTGGTGAGGGACATGTAATGCATCAAGCGTGGTGGAGTAATGGAAAGGCAAGTGGATGTGGGCAAAGAAGAAGGGGAACCAAGGAAGCTGACCTACTTTATAACAACCTAGTCCCGTGGGAACTAATCTATTCCTTTGAGAATTAATCTAGTCTGTTTCGCCAGAGCGAGAACTCACTCACTACCACAAGAATAGTACAAATTTACTCACAAAAGATCCACCCCATGACTCGAGCACCTCCCTCTAGGCCCCAGCTGCCAACCCTGCTGCACTGCCAACCAAACTTTAACATGAGTTTTCATGGGCATAAACCACATTACCACATCCAAACCATGCCAATATTTGTGTGTGTGTGTGTGTGTGTGTGTGTGTGTGTGTGTGTGTTTTTTTTTTTTTGAGACAGAGTCTTACTCTATCATCCAGGGGCTGGAGTGCAGTGGTGTGATCTTGGCTCACTGCAACTTTCGTCTCCCGGGTTCAAGCTATTCTCCTGCCTCAGCCTCCTGAGTAGCTGGGACTACAGGTGCCTACCACCATGCCCGGCTAATTTTTGTATTTTTAGTAGAGACGGGGTTTCACCATATTGGCCAGGCTGGTCTCGAACTCCTGACCTTGTGATCCACCCGCCTTGGCCTCCCAAAGTGCTGGGATTACAGGCGTGCACCACTGCATCTGGCCACCAATATTTGTATATTTTGATGTTCTTTTAAAATAGAAGTAATATTTTCATAGATAATAAGTAGAACTATTTAAGATAATAAAATATGAGAAGGTAAAATTTTAAGTCAGATAAGAGATTTTTCAGTGCACAAATAAATGTTGAGTTAAAAGTCAAAGTGAAGGTATTGCTTAACTTGTTTTCTTAACAGAGCATGTAGAAAACAGTTTATCTAACTTGCTTCTCTGAAATTTCCTAAAAGCAACAGATACCAACTAGTTTGCCTTGAATTCTATGCCCATTCCTCTTTTTCATTAATAGATAGCAGACGCCCATGTAGCTGATTCTTGTTCAAGAAGTCAGAGACTACTCTGGCTCATATAAACCATGCAAAGATGTTTGACCTCATATGACTACCAGCATCATGGGAGCAGGTTCATGGTATCTTTTGACTGCTCTCTCCCACACATTATTAGAAGCCCCTCCCAATAAATCTACACCTTTATCAACATAACAACAACACCCCATAGTAAGTCAATGATGTGTTAGGGAGGTTAGCAGTTAGAAGATGCGTGTCCTCAGTTATCTCCTACAAATCACCATATTTATTATAAGCAATTTTTTCCTACTTATAAGCAATTTTACTCTAACCTATCTCAGGATTATATTAAGAGGGTGGAGAGGTAATGAATCTTTCCCTATATAATATATAAAATAAATGTCACTGAAGACTCTTAAGTAAGATTAGAAAACAAAATATTTCTATATGAGTAGAGGCAGGGGCATTCTCAATAATAAACTTTTAAAAATAAGAATATGAGGGATAAAATTAAGGAAGCCCTAGAAAGTCTCTAACTCTCATGCTTGCAACTCAAAGCAGTTTACTAGAATTCTATTTAAGCTTTAGAAATCCAAAATAGCTTTCTGGTTATTCTTCCCATGGTCGAATGAGAACATTGATAATACTGGCTAAATGCTGAGACCATGCTTTTCTTTGTCATCATTTCAGGGGCTTTGCAGTTAATCACAGCAACAAACCTACACAGCCAGTACTTTTAGTACCCCAGTACTTTCCATAAGCACCCTGAGGCTCAATGATATAAAGTCATTTTATTCATGTAACTTGTTTATTGAAGAATTTTAATTGAGAAGAATATAAGTAATTACTGCCTGAAATAAAAGATTATTAATACCCTGTTCTCTTAATAATATTTTCTGCACCTTCAATTGAATCTCGTTTACATCTTCTTTCCCAGTGCAGGTTTGGTAGAGGACCCTGACTGCTTATAGTGGTTGAAGTAGCAAGATCATCTTGTGGGCATCTACTACCCCTATCTCCAACTCTCTTCAATAGTCAGAGAGTTGACATGAGAAAGAAAAGGTCTTTTTATTTAACTGACAGTGGTTATAATTCCCTCTCCTTTCTTGCTTATTACTGCTTCTTTGATTGGTGCTAATTGATATCTTTGTGGCAAGTATTCAAAAGCAGTCTTTCTGTGGAGGCACATCCTTAAGAGATTCTTGATCCACAATTCCTTGGATTTCTAATTTTGTTGGTTCAGTTTGGATTAATATTAAAGACTGCACTGGAATCTTTCAGAGTCAAGTCCAGTCTTTTTATGACAATGGACTCCAAAGAACGATGGAAAGCAAGCCCTGAGCTCTTTATTTCTTTTAAATGAGTTTTTCTAGCAATTTATCACACTGCTTCTTTCCACCATTGGCCCTAAGCCTTGATATGCTATACCATTTTCCTTTCCTTTTTATTTCTAGCATAAGCTCATGAAAGTTGTCAGAATCAAAATGAAATCACTTGTATCAAATCCTAACAAAAATAAATAAATAATTCCACGAGGCTGAGGAGGGCCCTTATGCATACATCTTTATGGTAAAAACCATTACAAAGACTCTCCAAAGAGCTCTTATACACACATGCCTGTAATGAGAACTTTTGCCAAGGACTTTCTAAACTGCAGCTTGCTGCATGAGTCACAAGGATAGCCAGCCGGATACACAAAAAAGCTTGCCTGATACATTCTCTCTACTAATGAACTGGCATCAACTACTGTGATAAGACCCTGTAACCAATACTCTCTTTGTTTCAGAGAAAATTAAGTGTCTTTCTTTTGCCTTTAAAATATCATCCCCTTGCCTTAACCCCTTTGAATATGCATATGGTCCCCATAGCCTATATATCCTGATTTTCAAATCCCCTGCACGCTCTCAAATAAACTCAATATCACAGGAGAATCTCTGTGATTTAGGTTGACAAGCCTTGCTATTTGATTTCCTGCATTTGTCTCTGTACTATCATGGCCTTTGTTCAGACACACACTCCCATTAATCTTGGATAGATAACCCGTGCTAATTGCCTACAGTCCCCATCCTTGAGCTTTAACCTGGATACTTCCAATGAGTACAGTACACCTGAATGATTTGCCTCCAATTCTCTTCAATCACTCATACTTACTCCAAACCCAAATCCTAGCTCCTACCATAAGAGCATTCCACAGAGTTCCTAAAGTTACCTTGAGCGACAGACTGCCAGCCATCTTGGGAAAGATACCAGCAAGATGGCACAAACCCAATTACCTGACCTGGTGTTCACTTGCCATCCAAAACAGGGAATCCAGGCTGATGTATTGTCTCTGCCTCTCTATGACCTGACAACTCTCCTTTTTACTTCCCTACTTGCATAAACACATGGACAGATTAGTGAACCTGATCCATTAGCAGACATCAAAGTGGTTAATAGAAAGACAATGTCCTCCTTTGTAATATACTTTCAATCTCCGTCAGTGATTCCCTTTGAACTTTTTCCTTTTATATGGCCTCAAATTTGGGAAATAACCTTTCATCATACTTTGTTTTCACTCCTGTTACATAGAAACCACTCCAAAAGCTAGTGGCAGAAAACAGCAATTTTTAAACAGTTTTTGTCTAAGTTGGCCAGACATGGTGGCAGGTGGGTGGAATCACCTGAAGGTCTCTTAATTCATATGACCAGCAGTTAATGCTGTAAAGCTGGGGCTGTAAGCCAGAGCACCTACATTAGGACTCTCCATGTGGCCTGAAATTCATCACAGCATGTTGGCCTCAGAATTTTCACATGGTGGCTCGGTGATCCAAATGCAAGTAGACAAGGCAAATAGCTAGGGAGAACCAGACAGAAGTTCCATGGCTTTTTTTTTTTTTTTGCCATGAAAGTTCTGCTGTTTCACTTCTGCCACATTCTACTGGTTATAAGCAAGTCACTGAGGTCAGTCAGCTCAGATTCAAGGAAATTAACATCTCAATGGGAGGAGTGTCAAAGAATCTGCAGATATGTTTTAAAATCATCACAGTCAACAATTCTGACATTTTCTACTCCATATCTCCATGCCTAAGACTTTTTTATACAGACCAGAAGAAAGAATGGATTTAGATAGTGCCTAGAGGTACTGGGTCAGCTTGGCTTGGCAATCACTTAAGGTCCCCAAGAGGAAGTGTGTGGCCCCAGGTTTAGGCAGTCCTCTTTAGGATTCAGAGTACTTATTTATTTTTAAAATATTTTTATTTATCAGTTTTATTGAAATAGAATTCTAATACCATGTAATTAACTCATTTGAAGCATACAATTCAATGGTTTTACATTCACACAATTATGCAGTCATCACCACAATCAATCTTGTAACATTTTCATCACTCCAAAAAGAAACCATATACCCATTAGCAGTCACTCCCTATTACTCCCAATCCCAGCTCCTGGAAACCACTAATCTATTCTGTCTCTAAAGATTTGCATTTTCTGGCTCTTTGATGTAATTGGCATCATATAGTATGTGGTATTTTCTAACTGACTTCTTTCACTTAGCTTAATGTTTTCAGGGTTTCTCCCTGTTGTAGCCTGTGTCAGCACTCTTACTTTTTATGACAGAATAACGTCCCATTATATGGATATATAACACTTTGTTTATCCATTCATCTGTTTGTGGACAGTTGGGTTGTTTCCAGTTTTTAGCTATTATGAACAATTCTGCTATGAACATTCAAGTACGAGTTTTTGTGTAGACATATGATTTCATTTATTTTGGGTATATACTTAGGAGTGGAATTGCTGGGTCATATAGTAACTCTATATTTAATTTTTTGAGGAATTGCCAGAAGGTTTTCCACAGCAGCTGCATCATTTTGCATTCTCACCAGCAGTAGATGAGGGTCCAGTTTATCCATGTTCTCACCAAAACTTGTTATTATATTTCTTTTTGATTATAGCTATCCTAGCAGGTGTGAAGTGGCATTTTATTTTGATTTTCATTTGCCTTTTCGAGATGGTTAATGATTTTGAGTATTTTATTACATTCTTATTGGCCATTTATTTATCTTCTTTAAAGAAATGTCTATTTAAATATTTTGATCATTTTGAACTAGTTCATTTGTTCTGTTTTGTTTATAATTATTGAGTTATAAGAGTTCGTGTATGCTGAAGCCAGTTCCCTATCAAGCATATGATTAGCATTTTGTCCCATATTGTGGTTGTCACTTCACTTTCTCTATGATGCACTTTCAAGCACAAACATTTTAATTTTGATGACATCCATTTTATGTGTTTGTTTTCTTTTGTCATTTACATTTTTGGTGTCATGTATAAGAAACTATTTCCTAATTCAAGGTCACCAATGTTCAATTCTGTTTTCTTCTAAGAGTTCTATAGTTTCACGTTTTATATTTAGGTCTATCATCCATTTTATATTTGAGTATGGATGTCTAATTCTCTCAGGACCATTAGTTGAAAAAAGGTATTGTTTCCACTGTTGTTAAATTATCATGGCACCCTTAACAAATATCAATTGACTATAACATAAGGGTGCACTGGTGGACTCTACATTTTACTCCAATAATCTATACTTACTTATTTCTCTTTTGCTTCAGCTCCGGAGCCTAGTCATCAGTCCCCCACCCGCCTCCAAAAGTAAGAAGATGCAAATTCAACATATTTAACCATAACACTATACCATGTTGGTACACTCATGAATGAGATGCATGCTAAGCCATGGCCTGAAGGGAGATTCAAAAGCCAAGTGAGGCTTAATTCCACTTGAATAATAAGAGTTGCCTAGGCCAGGTGTGGTGATTTACACCTGTAATCCTAACACTTCAGGAGGTCAAGGCAAGAGAATCACTTGAGACCAAGAGTTAGGCATGGTAGTATGCACCTATAGTCCCAGTTACTCTGGAGGCTAAAGTGGGAAGTTCTTTTGAGCCCAGGAGTTCTAGGCTGCAGTGAGCCATGATTGCACCACTGCCTTCCAGCCTGTGCCACCGTGAGAGATCCTGCCTCAAAAAAAAAAAAAAAAATCCTAGATCATAAGGTTCCTAGGCAGAGGATGAATCATCTGTGGAAAATCTGAATTAATTACATTGGCCTATGTTTTTTAAACTGGCCAAGCAAAATATAAGAGTGGCTTAGTCTGAGTTACTTCTCTTAGCAACCAGCTTCCTCTTTATAGTTCAGTGAGGCTAAACCCTGGCCGAAGTTTCTCAACCTTTAATCTCAATTTTCATGACTAGGAGAATAAAATATATTCAGTCCTAAAAACCTGATTTCAACCTCAAACTGAACTAAACCACCACTTCCCAAATTATGCCATTTATCTATAAACAAATTGAGCCTGGCAGCCCAACCACAAAGTGAGGCTCTACACAGAGAATTCCTGCGTTGAAGCAATTTAGCAGGCTTCATTGCTGACAATAAAGTGCTTTTGTCAAAATCAAGTCTTTAATTTCGTCATTGCAGATAAATTGCTTAAGCTGCAATCCAATAGTAAAAGCTACAAATTGAAACTCATTTTAAAAGAATGTAACCAATTAGTTGAACAAATGGGCATTAGATTTTGGTGAGAGAATACCTAAGGTCAATACAAGAATGGGACATTACAATACTGGATAAAAGAAAAAAAAAAATAGAAGCATGCAAAAAAAAAAGGAAGGCTAAGGTTGAAAAAAATTATGTGATTTTAAAAATATTTAGCAATATGTGCATAAAATATTTAGACAATGATGTTTACAGGCTATTTTTTCACCACACGTTTGTATACATGCACAGTGTATCAGGGACATAAATGATGCTTGCCAGTATAGCTTACCCAATTTTAGAACAGTTTTTGAAGAAAGCCAGTATTTTAACAAAGGAGTTTTATCTTCGAAGTGTATCATGATCATGGGATAGCTCTGTTCATGTGTAGGTGTTTTTACTGCCTATATGTGTAAATTTACCTAGTAGCAGCTAACCTCAATTACTTTTGAAATTCCTAATGACCTGATGGCCCAAACCACACTATGAACAATGATATATTTGTATAATTTAGTCAGTTATCTATGACTTCAAATAGGGAAATTACACAAGCTTCGGCCCAAATAAGAAGCTATTCATTTGCTTATCACAGAAAAATTTTATTGAGAAGTAACATACAGACAATATCTGCTAATAGGCTCAATATCAAGTCCTGCATAAATCAGACATTGCTTGGCAATTAAGTTTCTAAATGCAGATGCTCCTTGACTTACGATGGGGTTACATCTTGATAAACCCATCATAAGTTGAAAATATCATAAGTTGAAAATGCATTTAACACACCTAACTTGCTGAATATTATAGCTTAGTCTAGCCTACCTTAAATGTACTCAGAACATTTACATTAGCCTACAGTTGGGCAAAATCATCTAACACATGCCTATTTTACAATATAAAGTGTTGAATATCTCCAGTAATTTATTGAATGTTATACAGAAAGTGAAAAACAGAATGGTTTTATGGGTACTCGAAGTGCAGTTTCTACGAAATGCGTATCACTTTTGCATCATCATAAAGTCAAAAAATTATGTGGAGACATCCTAAGTCAGAGACCTTCTGTCTCACTTGCAAGCTATATAAGTATAGCCTAATTCTCTCAAACTTCTCCAGGCCATATATATAAATAAGGGAAAAATTAATATGATTGATTATGTTTTATTCTTCCTCTTACTTGCCTATGCTGGTTACTCAAGCCACTCAAAGTCTTACCCAGTGTTGGGGTCCAAAGTGGTGTCTCATATGGCTCATGTTCTGCTCTGGATTACTTTCTTGATGCTGATTACAATAGAAGACACTTGGAGGTGGCAAGACACCACTGCCAAGACTGATATGGTGAAAAAGACACAGTTGATATCCTCACAGGCATACAAACTTGTTAAATCCAACCATTGTTTTGTTTTCTTTATCAGGAAGAGTGTCTCTTTTCCCTCACTACTTCGTCACATAGGTACTAGATATAGTGACCATACAATTTATTGTCAAAGCCATGGTAAATGGGAGTGCTAAACAATTGGGACATCAGGTCAATAGAATAATGTGCGACTGTGCAGGGCAAAATAGGACATATGATCATCCTGCTACTAGATCTCTGCTGCATGGGCTCCCATTTCTTACAGGGTCCCTGGTCGAAAAAGCACCTGTATGTTCTGCCTAGATTTTAGTCTTAATTGGCTTATATAGAAGTTGATGTATCTCAGGCTTTTCCTATGTGCTCCACCTCAAATTCCCCCATAAAAAGTGAAGCATTTTTTTCCTTGTTCTCATCTAGGCTGGAATTCTCTTTTCACAAATTGTCTCCTGGTGATGTACAATCCACCACCTTTGTAGACCTGTCTGGGCACAGCTCAATTTCCATTTAGGATTAAGATATTCCCCTCTTATATTAATACAAATTTTGAATTAAAATGAGCTTAGGCATAAAAGTCTCATATTCATGCATTTACAAATAAGTACATTCAAACCTATATACATACACACATATATTACATATATATGTATATGTGTGTATATATATGTGTGTGTGTATATATGTAAATATATTCCCTTTTATCTATAGACCCAAAAGAGGGAATCAGTGAACAGAGGAAGGGAAGGAGGAAAAAGAGACTAAAAATACTGAAAGTGAGGGACAGAAAATAAAAGCATTCTCAAAAATCATCAATGCTGAACCCAGCACTCCAGAATTATTGAATAGAGGAGAAATTTTATAAAAGTAGTTTTAAAGAAATATGTCAACTCAGAAACCTGGAGCCACTTATTAGTTTTTGGAGTGAAAACTTTTGAATCAAAAATAGGCAAGTAAACATTATTTTGTATTCCTTTCAGCACACTGATGATATTTTGTAGTGTGATGGATTGAAGTTGTTTCAGATATTCTACAGTTTCAGTGATTTTCACCCACTGAGACTCTATTCAGATAAAGGGATCAATCTAAATTCTGATGGTTAAGAATTATTTGTGCCACTTTTCAATCACATTTCAAGAAATCAGCTGAATATACCAAATAATTCCAAAGCACCTTTGTCCTATCTCAACCCTTTGGATGTGGGTTTCAATGGGACCAAATTTTAATCCTTTTTTTTTTTTTTAGCACAAAGTAGAAAGAAAGTTATTAACAGAAATTGTAAGACAAAAATCAGAGAATTGTCATATCATATCTCAGATTTTAAAAGTGTTTGAAACAACTAAAAGAAGCATTTTCACATTTTTAAAAATTTGTTAAGGATTATATAATCTAATGTATTCCAGCTTCTTTTGTTTATTTTTTATATATTATCAGGAAGATCTGAATAAAATATTATTCTTAATCCTACCCAATAGTGATTATGGCTTATACTACATACTTTCAACACTCTGGTTCTAATCAGTCCATTGTTTTGAGGACAGGAAGGGGAATTGGAATGTTTTAAAATGAATGGATTTTATAAAGCCTTGTGGGAGGTGGTTTGAAAGATGCTAGAAACAACCTCTCCCATCCTACTTGCCCTCTGTCAATGGAACATTTCCACTCCTCCCACTAAGTGGCAGTGTCTACTTGCTATGTCTTTGAATCTGGGCTGTCCCTTTGACTTTCTTTATGAGAAGGACGTGGTAGAAGGGACACTAAACAAACTCTGAGGCTTGGCTTTAAGAGACCTTGAAGCTTCAATTTTCAGCCTCTTAGGTTTTGAATAGCCATGGCTATACTGCTGAAGAGGAAAGTGAGCTGGAGGTCTTGGTTATATGCCCCAATCTCTAGACGTAAGTGAAGCCATTTTAATCGTCCAGCCCCATTTTAGTCTCTGGAGAGTTGCTACCACATGAATGATCTCAGCCAATATACAAGAACTAACCAAGTGAGCCCTGCCAAACTATAGAAGTGTAATTAATGAATCCTTGACAATATAGGGGAGTTATTTGTGATATAGGAATAGAAAATAGATAAAAGCCTCAAATCCCACTGTAATCTCCTTCTCTGTGATTATAGCAAAAAAGATACTCCTTTCCTCTCAAAAACTGAATTTCCATCTTGGCCCATTCTTTCCTGCATTTATCCTTTGTCAATTTTCCCTTCTTTTTCATGTATATCATGTGTTTTCTACTATTGCCTTTATATTAGTTTCTTCCTATTCACATTTAAATATCTTTTATTCTGTTTTATCTTAAAATATAGTTTTCAGCCCTATCATCACCTTTAAGTATTAACACCTTTTCTCTTTCCTTTACAACCAAACAATTTAAAAGACAGCTACACTCAGTGATTTTGCTTTCACTTCATTTTTTCAACTCAGTGAAATCTAACTTCTGGAATGCCACTGAAAATGATATTACCAATAATCTTGCTACCCTTAAATCCATATAAATTTCTTAGTTTTTTTTTCTGACATTCCCTGTTTCCCACAATATAATGAGACATTCCCTTGTCCTTTAAACACTCCCTTGATTTTATAACACTTGATCTTCCTGGTTTTACTCTAACAACTCTATCACATTCTTCTTGGTGTTCTTCAATAATTCCTTCTATTCTGCTCATCCCTTAAACTGTGGTTTCCTTTAGACCAGTGGTCAGCAAACATGGCCTGCAGGCCAAATCCAGACCTCTGCCTTTTTTTGGAACTAAGCTTTTATTAGAACATAGCCATAACTGATCATTCACATACTGCCTATGGTTGCTTTCATGCCACAATACTTGGGTTGAGTAGTTGTAACAGAGACCATATAGTCTGCAAAGCCTATAATATTTTCTATCTGACCCTTTACAGAAAAAGTTTGTTGATCCCTGACTTAGAGATCTAATATGAGTTTTATTCTGTTTTCACTATAAGACTTCCCTAAATGAGCTCACCAACCACACACAATGAAATTATCATCTATGTAGCTGATAACTCCCAAATATCCTGTCTCTTAATTCAGACAATAGATTCAAATCTTGTATTGCATATTCCCCCTTCATTTATCTATTCCGCCATCTACTACTTTACTCTGATTTGTGACTAAAGAAGCTAGCCTCTAATGGACTGCATTCTCTTGCCCTTTTCTTTTAATTGGGTTACTTCAAGTGAAAATTCTGGTTTAAAACGGAAGGGCAAAAGGAAAGAAAGGGGTCAGGGTATGTATTCCACTGACTCTCTTCCTGACAAAATACAACTTGACTGTGTTTTTTTCATTTACTGAAGGCAGTGTCTTTTTTCCTGTGATGCTCTTCTATAGCTATATGTCTTCTCAAATCTTGGTTACTGCTCATTCGCCTTTCTACCTTAGGCCTAAGTAAAGGCTTCCATCTGTTGCTAGCATCAAGTGTTTCATCAATCTTTTGGTTTTCCTTAAGCACTACCTATATTTTATAGCAGTCCTACAATAAAATCTTCTTAATTATTCATTAAGTAGGTGTTTTCTATTTTCTTCCAGGATTCTAATATAGATCAGTTGCCAACTGGAGATATATACATAGATATCTTATGGCAAATTCAACATAACATATTCTAAACTAAAGTCATCTTCACTGCCCCAAAATAATCTGGGGATGAGAGCTCTTTTTTCTATACTTCGAATTCTAAGAGATAGAATCAACTTCCACCAACTTACCAATGCCACAAACCTGTGTGTTTGTCTTGATCTTTTTACCAATCTCTCACAGCCCAACAATAATGAAGTTTTATTGTTCTTATTAAATTCCAAGGCCAAGGATATCTGATCCCTGATCAGTGACCAAGGCCACTGATATCACATACCTAAGCACTGTGAAACACTTGATCGCTATCCCTGCCTCCAGTTTTCCTCCCAACATTCTGTTTTTTACAATGTAACCAGACTCAGCTTTCTAAATTGAAAATCTGACCACATTAGCCCCTTTCTTAAAACTTTAAAACTATATATCTAAAATCAAGGCCAAATCCTTTAACATGGCATACTTGGTCCTCCAGGCTATTAACCCACCCTCTCTATTGTCATCCCTTTCCACTTTGTACATTGTATACCATGCTCTGAACCATACTCAATCTTTTACAGTACTTTGAAGGTGCCATATTTTATCTTGCTTCCGTGCCATTATAGGTGCTATTCTTTACACCTGGAATAATTTTTCTCTCAACTTCATTTGGATAATTTCTAGTTATCTTTCAGATCGCACCTTAGATTTGACTACTCCCAGGAAGTCTTCCTTTGCATGCTCAGACTGAATTTACCACACCTGCTGTGTTCTGCATCAGTGCTACCTCAATTGTAGCAGTAATTGCATTATTTTGTAATGTATTTTGTGATCTTCTACTAGACTATCAACCAAGAAAAAGTAGGAACCTCATCTTTCGTATTCACCATTATATCAAAAAATGCATCGCATGCCCCTTCTTACCATAGTTCCATAGACAAAACATAATTAATTAATTTAATGATAAAGTGATTTACAATTTTAAATTGTAAGTGACAATTCTAAATTAGATCCAATTTCATGGCAAATATTCCATGGCATATAATGCATCCATAACATTTGCAAAGGCCCTGCTCTCAATGTTCTTGGTAGAATACAGTTTTCTCAGTTAGGGCTTTGTGATCCTAGGTATTGACATAGTGGCCATAAAGGCAGGATACATAGGAAATGTTTTGGTAACTTACAGGTAAGGTAAATTACAACATTTGGAATAAACTGCTTAGACATAGTTTCTTCTACCATGAATCTTCCAGAATTAGGGCTTCTGTACTCGGAATCTTTAAACAATGCCAGATTAATATTTTCACTTGTACTAAAGAGACATTTGCAAGCTATAAATATTGTGAAATCTAGAATCTCATCTACAATATGAAGAGAAAACCAGGTATTACCGTGCATTTGAGGAAAACCAGTTGCATGGAAGAGAAGTGCCAAATTCATCAAAAAGAAGAACAAACTCACAATTCGAGATAGTTAAAACAGAAAACATAACAGATTTAAAATAAATATAATGCATATTTTCAGAATAATACAAGCAGATATTGAAGATAAAATTATTAAATGTGATTAAGTTTAAATCAAGATTTCTCAAGTTAAAAAGCAAAATTACAGGCTAGTTTGTAGAAAGGATGATTTCAGAGAACATAATTTATGAGCTGGGGGATATTTCAAAATTCAGGAGAAAATAAGAAAGGAGTGAGAAATATGAGAAAAATGTTAAGTGACAGGATAAAACTAGACACACCAGAACCCATCCAATGAAATTTTCTACCGAAATAACAAAGCTCAGAAGGAAGAAAAAATACTAAAAATGTAGACAAGAGTTCTGTTATATGATGAAAGATTAATATATACTCAGATTGGAAAAGGTCGTTTAGTGATGAGCAATAAAGAGAACAAAAGATTCAATTCTAGACCCACTTCTGAGGAAAGCTCTGACACTTACATCAAAATATTTATTACTATTATTCCAGGAAGACATTCCAGGACAAATTAGAACTCCTTTCCCAAGTGAACCTTCTCATAAAGAATCCGAATATTTTACTATATGGTATGATTACACTTGAATTCCAACTGATATAGTAGAAAGTGATCCGTAACTTTATTTAATAGCAAATTTGAGGCACTGGGGCTACAGTATATTGTAGTCCCCACTTCCCTACTGTGATTCACTGCTTGACATTTCCTTTTAGTGTCCTGCGATTTTACAGTGAGGAATCTAGTATTTCAGCTTGAAGGGCTATTTCTACACTTTGTTTGGACAGGCTCCCTCTGCATTAGAAAATGGGGGAGGCTGATTCTCCCATTGAATTACCATATGAACAATAAAGTGGTTTTCTGAATCATCTTAAATTCCCCTAACCCACATTCACCTCACTTTTAGTATACAGGTATGTCATATTTCTTCTCTCCCACCCTTTAAACAGAAGGTTGATTTTAAGTATTGTTTATTATGCTCCTACAAAGAATCTTCAAAGCTGTTGTGCTATTGAAAGACTCTGCCATGTTTCAGAATCTCTATTCTGCCACTGAGTGGCATATGGCTAGACAGTTTACTGCCTCGACATGTATATAAGTTTAGCTGCATACGGAATGAGTTTCTTTGATATACCTAAGAGGAAATTAATAGGCAACCTAGTTTCTAGCCAAAGATTATGAAATAAGGAAAAAACAATTGTGATGGTTAATTTTAGGTGTCAAGTTGACTGGATTAAGAAATATCTAGAGAATTGATAAAGCTTTAATTTTGAATGCGTCTTTGAGCTTGTTTCTAGAGGAGATTGGCATGTGAGTACAAGTGGACTAAGTGGGGAAGATCTGCCTTCAATGTGGCTAGGTGCCATCCAATCAGCTGGGGACCCAGATAGAACAAAAACAGAGGAAAAGGCAAATTGGTTTCTCTCTCTCTCTCTCTCTCTCTCTCTCTCCTGGAGCTGGCACGCTTTCCTTCTTTTGCCCTTGGACATCAGAACTCCAGGATCTCCAGATTTGAGACTCCAAAGTTTACTCTAGAGGCCCCCAGGTTATCAGGCTCTGACCTTGGACTAAGAATTATACCATTGGCTTCCCTGGTTATGAGGCTTTTGGACTTGAGCCATGTTACCAACATGTGGATGGCCTGTCATGGGACTTCTAAGCTTCCATAATTACATGAGACAATTCCCCTAATAAATCCCCTCTTATATCTGTATTTAAATAGATAGATGGATAGATAGATAGATAGATAGACAGACAGATATCTTGTTGGTTCTGTCTCTCTAGGGAACTGTGACTAACAATGGTGAAAATCCTCATAGGATTTTAGGGATGTAGTAATAATTCAACCCATTGTCTGAAGACTTTCCTCTGTTTAGTGGCAATAGCATAAAATAACTAGTGAAAGTTGGTTAATATTTTCTAATGAAAATACTTACTTGTGGGTGATAAGAAGCAAATCTGCCTTTCTACATTCTAGAGGTCTGTGTGCTTCCCACAGAAAACAACTCTCACAATCTAACCCTTGATCATATTGATTTCTACCACTAAAGCTATATAGTGAATGGTATTTTACCCAGAATGACACAATGGTGGATACTTTATGGTCTTTAGTGAAATAAGCTTATGCATAGAAAGTCAAGTAAGCATGTCATCAATTATATTCTCTAAATTCTGGAAATCATAGTCTAATAAGATGAAGTCTAAGAACTCTATTTGTGGGTACTTTTGTCTCTGTGAAGTCTCCAGGCATTTGATCTGGATTTATTTTTTGCTGTCATCCATTCAAACTACTGGACCTAGATACATGCTAAATTCTTCTCCCTTACCAAATGAGTAGAGTCATCAGCTAACATTTTCAACACAAAGAGCAATATGTTGGTGACATCAATGTTTTTCATCCTATTAGCACTGAGTGCTGAAGTACTTAGCAAGGCTCACAGTAATAAATTAACATCTACTCTAGGTATGTTATATAATAGTTTTAAGACATTTAGAGACATCCTTGACTCTTAGCAAAGAGCTATTGGTTCTTTCCCTTTTCACCTTCTCTCAGCTGGGAACGAGTCTGCTGTTTACTTCTCTACTCTTCCAACCTGCCTGAAGTAGTACTTTCCCTGGTGGTAAGTATTTTATGGTTACCACGAATGTTACCACGGAAATATCTCTAAAAAATTCATCTGCAATACTTAAGCAGTATCTTTTGTCATTTAATATTTCAAATGTGTCCTTTCTTTTTAGTAAATACCTTTTTTTTTTTTTTTTTTTTTTTGAGACAGAGTCTTGCTCTGTTGCCCAGGCTGGAGTACAGTGGTGTGATCTGGGCTCACTGCAACCTCTGCCTCCTGGGCTCAAGGAATTCTCCCGCCTCAACCTCCCAGGTAGCTGGGACTACAGGTGCATACCACCATGCCCAGCTAATTTTTGTATTTTTTAGTGTAGACAGGATCTCGCTATGTTGCCCATACTGGTCTCGAACTCCTGGGTGCAAGTGATTCACCTGCCTTAGCCTCCCAAATTGCTGGGATTACAGGTGTGAGCCACCACATCTGGC
The DNA here is from genome assembly GCF_037993035.2 of Macaca fascicularis. NCBI lineage: Eukaryota > Metazoa > Chordata > Mammalia > Primates > Cercopithecidae > Macaca > Macaca fascicularis. The sequence goes on from NC_088395.1 coordinate 26,849,994, forward strand.
CAGAAAATACAATATTTCAATTAATTTATATATGTTGCAAGTAAGAAAATGCACCCATATCTCTTTGATCCTCTGTCATGTAATGAATATAGAACTTTCAGACAATTAGTGTAGTCACCCTTCACGCCACACATTATATTTGTTCCTGGTAACTTTAACGTGAGAACTGCTGCCATTGTCTACTTCAAAAGACATCCTCAAACTTGATAGGGATGGAGAATTTTGGTTCAATAATTCACATTCCACAGTACAGAATTACACTCTTAGAACAATTTCAACTAGTGACTTATATTAGCTTTCTTTAACTTGAAAAGTCACAGTTTATGTGGACAATGAAGTACCAAGTGGTTAGGATTTGTGACAGTGCTCCATATTAAACAGCTCTTATGTGCCACATCAGATTGTCTTGATTTCCCCTATTTCTGTAGCTCTTGGCTACTGGTTTCAACTCTTCCTCTGATATGCACAGTAACCACTGCTGAAGTTATCAATTCTTCGTGATATATGCAACCACAACCTAACATGACCTTGCCTCATTCTTTTACATTGTGCCTCTGGCCTTCTACCTAGAACTTCCCTGTTGCTACTAAGGTGTGATATAAAAGAAAAAAAATAACAAAAATATGGGACAGTTGAAACTTTAGCTTTAAACAATGGAATTAGAAGCCAATAAATGAAATTTTCACTACTCTTCCCTCCAACAAACTTTCCTGGGGCTCAGTAGTTCATAAGACTTTTCACAAAGCTGTTCATTGAGATTAATAACCAGTTATACCTGATGTCAAGTAGAAGCCAGTTTGGGAATCCTCATTTTGTCTCTTCCCCATCTCAGTCTTTATTTACCTTATGCTTGCTCCCCTAGGATTGCAATCCCTAATACACTACTTGCAGATAATATTTCTCTCAGGCTTTTCTTTTTTGGAGAATCCAGACTGATGTTTGATATCAGGAGGAACCCTGGAAAACAGACATATCCTTCCTCTTTTAGGTGAATTTTTGGAGTTGGATTAGTCATCAGATTAATGCCAATAGGGATTCCTTTTCTGGTGATAGGTGAGGTAGTAATAACCCATGTCATGCAATGACATTAAAATCAAAAAGTCTCTTTAAAAAAAAAAGAAAACCTTTGGTTAATTAGAATGAATTGTAAATTGATGGTGAAATTTTGAAATACATGGTTGCTATAGCAATTGAATTGTATGAAGCCAAAGATAATTTTGAATGGTTGTGGTGTAGGCTGGCTTCTGTTACTAACATTTAAAGCCTAGAAAAAATGAAATGAAAGTTTTAGGGAACCCAACTGACAATGCGCAGCATGCTATAAAACCAGGGAACCTCATATTCCCAATAGCTACAAGGCAGACAGGGCAAGATCTTGTTACAAACAAGCTGTTAAACACGCACACACACACACACACACACAACCAATTATAAGATATTATATAAAAAATATAATAAACACTGACTGGGTATTTGATGGTTTTAAGGAATTGTTACTCATTTTTTGTGTTATAAAGGTACTTTGGTTACATCTATATCTATGTCTATCTATCTATCTGTCTGTCTATATACGTCTCTAGTTGGTTCTGTCTCTCTGGAGAACCATGACTAACACAATAATGGAAACAAATATGTATATATCTACAATGAAATAATTATGGCACAGATTTGCCACAAAATGATTGGGTGATGGGAGTCAGTAGGGGTATGGTTAAAGCAAGATTTTTTAGGCATTGATTTTTGAAGCTGGACAATGAGTGCATAGTCCTCATTTTATTATTAAATCTATCTTTATAAGTAGTTGAAAATGTCTATAGTATATATTATTCTTTTTAAAAATCAGGTCTAGGGGTTTCTTGTAAATGTAGCACAGTTACAAAGAAAGATGGAATATGCAGTATTGACAGTATCCTATGACAAAATTAGGACCCTGATGAAAAAAAAGTGGGGTCCTAAAATCTGGAATGGAGGCATATGGTAGATGGGCCTGAGAATGTTATGCTCACAGATTTCTCTAAAACCTCCAGGCAAACAGAAGCAATCTCCTCCACTTCTATGTATATATCTTTAAAAAAAATTGAAAGCAAAGACTAAGATGTTTGTACACCAATGTTCATAGCAGCCTTGTTTACAATAGTCAAAAAGTAGAAAGACCCAAATGCACATCATTGTATTTTTTAAATAGATTAAGAAAATAATTGTGGCTTATGTATGCAATGGAATATTATGCAGCCTTAAATAGAAATAAAATTTTGATGCATGCTACACGTATAACCCTTGAAAACATTATACTAAGTGAAGTCAACAAATGCAAAAGGACAAAATGTTTATGGTTTGACATATGTTAAGTACCTAGAATAGTTAAATAAATGAAGATAGAAAGAATAGCCATTACCAGAGCCTAGAGAAAGAAGATAATTGGTAATTATTATTTAATAAATACAGAGTTTCAGTTTGGGATGGTGAAAAATTTCTGGAGATGGATATTGGTGATGGTTCCTAACAATATGAATGAACTTCATGTGACTGAACTGTGCACTGAAAATGATTTAAATGGTAAATCTTATATTTTGTTTATTTTTACAACAAAAAACAATTTTTTATGATTTGTGATTTTTGTGTGTGTATTCTATCTTAAGAAATGTTTGCATACTCCAGGGGTGCAAAGATATTCTCCTATGATTACTTCCAGAAGTTTTTTGGTTTTAACTATTACCTCAATGTATGTGATCTATGGCAAGTTAATGTAAAGTACAAGATAAGAGTCATAGTTTATATTTTTCCATATGGTTATCTAGTTGTTCCAACACCATTTGTTGAGAAGATAATCCTTTCCTCATCGAAAGACCAAAGCATATCAGATGAAAATCAATTGCACATATCCTGTTCCATTGATTTACGTCTGTCCTTATGCCAATACCATGATATTTTAATTGTTACTGATTTACAGTTTTCACATAGAATAGTCTAAATTTTACAACTTTGTTATTTTTCAAATGATTTTGTCTATTTGAGTTTCTTTGCATTTCTACATATATTATACAATTAGCTTGTCCATTTCAACAAAGATCCTGCCTGCTGTGACTTTGGTTGAAATTTAATCTGTAAATAAATTTGTGTAGAAACAACGTATTAACAAGATTGAATCTTCAAATCTGTGAGTATGGCACACTATCTGATTAGTTTTTGTTTTAATTTTCTCTAAGTAAAAGTGTGGTATTTTTAATTAATAAACTTTCTTTCTTAGAGCAATTTTAGGTTCACAGTAAAATTGAGTGGAAAGTAGAAATAGTTTACATATACTCCGTCTCCTCACATAACATCCCCCACTCTCAACACCACAGTATACATTTGTTACACTGCACCACAGTGGTACATTTGTTACAATCATTGCACCACAGTGATACATTTGTTACAACTGACAAACCTACCTTCACACGTCTTTATCACCCAAAGCCCATCATTTACACTAGAGTTCACTCTTGGGAGTGTACATTGTATGGGTTTTGATAAGTGTATAATGGATATTCATTATACACATTGTATGGGTTTGATAACTGTATATGTATACTCAATATACACAAATGTATAAAGTGTATATGTAATTTGGTAAATGTATAGCCACTATCGTAATATCACACAGAATATTTTCACTGTCAAAAAAATCCTTTGTGTTCTACCTATTCATCTCTTCCTCCCCTCAACCTCTTACAATCACTGATCTTTTTACTGTCATGATAGTTTTGCCCCTTTCAGATTGTCATATAGTTGGAATCATATAGGATGTAGCCTTTTCTGATTGGCTCTTTCACTTAGTAATGCATTTACGTTTCCTTCATGTCTTTATATGGCTTGAGAGCTCATTTCTTTTTAATGTATGATACGGTTTGGATCTGTGTTCCCACCAAATCTCATGTCGAGTTGTAATGCCCAGTGTTGGAGGTGGCACCTGGTGGGAGGTGTTTGAATCATGGAGGTGGATTTCCCATGAATGGTTTCACATAATCCCCTTGGTGGTGTTCTCATGATGAGTGCGTTCTCTTTATATACAGCTGTTTAAAAATGTGTAGCACCTCCCCCACTCTCTTGCTCCTGCTCCCAAATATTAGACACCTTGCTCCCCTTTACCTTCCAACCTGATTGGAAGCTTTCTGAGGCCTCCACAGAAGCAGAAGCCGCTATGCTTCCTGTACAGCCTGCAGAACCATGAGCCAATTAAATTTCTCTTTTTTAAAAATTACCCTATATCAGGTATTTCTTCATAACAATGCAAGAACAGACTAATACAATGTAGAACTCTTATGCCTAGATTTCTAGACTTCACCTAAACATTTCATGTTTTGAGATGCAAAAATTCAAATTTCCAATTTTTCTTTGTTTATTTATAAAAATGCAATTCAGGTTTGCTTATTGACATTATAACCTGCAACCTTGTTTGGGTTACTTATCAGTTCTAATAACTTTTTGGAGATTCCTAAGAATTTTCAAGTGTACAATCATATTATATACATTTAAGATAGCTTTATTTCTTTATTTTTAATATAAACCTTTTCTTTTTTTTTCACATTTGCTAGATCTTTCATTAAACTGTGGACTAGAAGTTGTGGGAGTGAACATCTTTATTACTGATTTTAGGGATAAAATGCAGTATTACACAAGTGATGTTAGTAGTAAAATTTTTCATAGAAATTTTTTATAACTACATTAGGTTGATGAAGTCCTAAAAGAACTTCTAGTTTGCTGGATATCTTTCATATGAATAGGTATTGACATTTGTCATTTTTTTTAGCATATACTGAGATGACACTATAGTTTACAGGAAAATCACTAGTAGTTATGTTCTGACATGCCTGAACCTTTGCAACGTAAGTGGGTAGAGTAGTAAATAAGGAGTGAAAAGGGGTGGAGAAATAGGAACTAAAAATGAACATGATAGCAGAGGGTACTGTGAGCTCAATCAAACGGTGGAAGAATTTGAAGGATACAAGAATCACTTCAGAGATACCAAATTTCCAGTTAGGAAACTTAGAAGCAAAACTCAAACTGAGTACCCTATATGTACTAATGCTATAAAATATTATTTCAAAACGTAAAAAGGAGAAAAAAGTAGGTCACTTACAGGCACATTGGAGTTGTAGAATCCTACGTTTTGAGAATATTCTTCATAGTTTTTCTAATTTATTTACCCATCATTTGTTTCAAAGTTTTATTGACACCACTAGCAATGAAAATTCCTTTCCATATTATGTTTTGTCACATATTAAATATTTGTATTGCTTTTATTTATTAGGCAATATTCTACTCTGGCACCAAATAGAATTCACTTGATAGCCTTCGATATTTAGTAACAGCTACCCACCATAAAAAATGCATTAGAGGTTCTATAATGTTATCCCATATGTAAAAGAAGACTACTGCAAAAATTGAGATAGAGAAGGTAAATACCTGATATAGAGTGGTTTTGGGCACATGTAAGAACAGTTAAAAAGATAAAATCAGCAGAACGTTGGTGAGTTGAGGAGTGGTAATAGTAAGATTCAAAAATAAAGTTGAATTACCTAACCTTGATGGTGTTGACACATTATCCAGAATAAGGAAGACAAAAAAAATTCTTGACTAGAGGTGGCAGTTGACATCATCATCGTCGTCTTCTTTTTCTTCTTCTTCTTCTTCTTATCATCATCATCATCATCGTCAGGACTACTGTGATTATTGCTGTTTTAGAATCTGTTCATCTCAGAGCACTTGTAGAACAATCAGGTGGGCTGTCCAGAAAGTGACTGGAAATGTGAGTTTTGCCTATCTTCACTAATACAAAGTGGTGAGTGCAATTCTTTGGCATGTGTATTTCATACTACTATTTCTACATTTCTGAAATAACAACAATAACACCTAATATTTCTACATCTCTGAAATAAGAAGAATAACACCTACTTCATAGAGTGATTGTAGGAATAAGGTGGATTAACATGCATAAAGTACAAAGAACAGCACTTGGATCACAGTAAATGCTCAATAGTTACTACAGTCACAAACTTTTTATTTCCATAATACCCAAAATAATAAGAAAATGCAAGTATTAGAAATATAAGTTTGATATAACATACTAAGAATACTAGGGAAATATATAAATTTTAAATTATTTTGGAGCATTAGTAAAATTATAGATTCATGTCAAATTTCCTTCCAATACTTTAGGTAGTCAAATTGACTCATTTATTATTTGGTGTGATAGCCTTTGGTTCAATTTACAAAATATGTTTGTTTCTCCAGCGATTCAGAGTTTTTATCTCCTAATGAATGAATTTGTAACTGAATATGTGAGATGCTTTGGTTTAACAAATGTGAGTAGGACATGATGTGTCATTTCCAGACTGGATCACCAATTTCCCTCTGTATCTCTAACATTACCTCGGCCCTAAAACGAAGAGAGCATATAGCTCTCCTGCATAGATGGAGCAAGAAAGATACCTTGATATAAGCCACTCATATTTTTTTTAACTGCAATATAATCTACATAGCATCATCTATCTTGATTACTACAGAAATTTGCACCTAGAAATGTAGTGCTGTCATAACAAAATCTTAAAATAAGGACCGGGCAGTGGGTGGTGAGGAGCGGTGGGTGGTGAGGAGCAGTGGGTGGTGAGGAAACAGTTATCAGAAGCTGTAAAAATGGTGATTCATGTTGTGCAGTGGCTAGTCATTTGATAAAGTTGTTGACAGAGTTAATCTGGAATTAAAATTGTGCACCTAGTAAATTTGTAAATCAGGAAATAAAGATTGAAAAGGAATGCAAGTGTGTATTGGATGTTCTTTGCTACATTTGATAAAGTACCACAAAAAAGGCATGGCAGCTGGGCGCAATGGCTCATGCCTGTAATCCCATCTCTTTGGGAGGCCGAGGTGGGCGGATCATGAGGTCAGGAGATCGAGACCATCCTAGCTAACACGGTGAAACCCCATCTCTACGAAAAATACAAAAAATTAGCTGGGCATCATGGCACGCTCCTGTAGTCCCAGCTACTCAGGAGGCTGAGACAGGAGAATTGGTTGAACCTGGAAGGCAGAGGTTGCAGTGAGCCAAGACCTCACCACTGCACTCCAGCCTGGGCACCAGAGACTCATGTCAAAAAGAAAAAAAAAAAAAGACATGGCCTGGTTAAAATGCAGGAATAAAAGGAAAGAGTGAGAGTCTAGAAATTTGGGAACTTCTGAGATTAGAAGAGGACTACTTTTTAACACTAATTGGTAAAACGTATATCTGAGAAAGGCCTTGTGAGACAAAGTCCAATTAAAACCCAGCCTTGTGGCAAAAATGAAACCTAGAGTATACCCTCACTATTAAAATCTCTGAACAGATTAAGATCTTTCAGAGAGAAGACCCAATTAAGGCGTTTACACCCAGTAAATCCTTTCAATTGTACAACATGGCTCAAGAAAAAGAGAATAACGTTATAGTTCTCCTTTTAGAACTTGACGAACTCAATAAATAAGCAATTAAGTTGAAAGAGTGATATGGAGATGAGAAACTAAAGAAATAGAACAAATTTACTAGGCATGTGCAGAAATGGACTGTGTGCATTGCTTTTATATCAAGGAGCCAACTACTATTAAATACATAATAAGCCTACTAAATTTCTTAAGAGAATGTTACTGCAAGAGAAACAGAAAACTTTATGACACTTTAAGACTCAAAATAATCCTTATACCACCAACTTTCTAGTGGCAGCAGTCTCAGAAAACTGCAAAGACCCCAAGGAAAGATATTATTCAGTGCTTATTTCAGATGTTCCGCTTTGGATACATCTGGATACATTTTGGATAGTGGAAAAGGAAAAATATTCAGAGCTTGTAGCCAGAGACATTGGAGAGCAATGAACTGGGCATTCCTTCTACATAGCATAATCAGGGCCCAGTCAAAGAATATTCTACTAACTCACACTTCCTCCAGCTTTTGTACTTGAAAAGCAGGACTTCCTAACATTTGCCCAGTCATAGTGTAGAATTTCTATGAACCCTGGACACTCTGTTTCCCATTCTTTCCTTATACACATGATAACTGATTATAATTTCCCAGTTTCATAGATATATGAAATACATATGTTTATATAATATATATAGATATTGATGTGGAACATTTAACTTGTTCAGTTTTTTTTTTATTTCATAGATCGTAGGTCTCTGAGTCAAGAGTAATCATGATTGAACTTATGTATAGATTCTCATACATCACTCAGAAATTCTGAAATTTGAACAAATATGTAACAAGATGGGATTGTGAACATTTCTCTCTTGAAGAGGTGGCAGGGAGATTGCCTGCAAGAAGAAGCAGCCTAATATTTGCTAACCAGCAGTGCAGACTGTGACAGTCAGCTCTACACCAATATTTCTGGTACTTTTTTCCAGATATTTGTCAGAATTGCATTTATCTGCCCTCTTGAAGTTGAAGCCAGGTGACTTGTTCTAATTAATGAAACATAAAAGGAAATGATGTGTGCCACTATGAAGCAGCAGTCTTAAGGAGGTTTAAGAGAAGTATGAGATTCATGATGCTCTGTCTTTAACTTTGCCGAAACAACCCCTATGTTTGCGATGGTGGCTACTACATAAGCACTGATCCTGAGTTGAGACAATGTAGTGCCGATGTTCCAGCCAATCCACCATACACATGGAAGATGAGTGAGATTTACATCTTTGTTTTATAAGTAGTCACAGTTTGGAACTTGTTTTTATTGCAGAATAATTTAGTCTACCTAATTAAGTTATTTTAAGTATTAATTGATATCATTAATATCCTTTAAAAACAATGGTGACTTATTCATAAAAATATCAGATAATTTTAAAACAGGAAAGTTACACATATATATACACAGAAACAAACTGGTTTATTTTTAATACAGAACTATCTTCAGATATGTTTGTATTTTTCCTTTTAGAAATTACTCAAATATTTTACTTATACTATTTAGTTAGATTAAAATGATGTATTTCCAGGATTCAGAGTACTTTTTTCTTTGATATTTCTAGTCTAGTGAAATAGCTCATATAGAATTAGATGTTCCTTGTAATCACTAGATCAATCATCAGAAAACATTGAAGATCAAACACTCTTAAAATTATTTTGTATGTTACTGTATGTATCATGCCATTCTTTCATTGCTATAAAGAAGTACATGAGACTGGGTAATTTATAAATAAAAGAGCTTTTATTGGCTCATAGTTCTGTAGGCTGTACACGAAGCATGGCACTGGCATCTACTCAACTCTGGAGAGGCCTCAGGAAATTTTTTTACTCGTGGTAGAAGGCAAAGAGGGAGTTAGCATCTCACATGGCAGAGCAGCAGCAAGACAGGGGAGGAGCAACACATTTTTAAATGACCAGATCTCATGAGAACTCACTCACTGTGGTGAGAACAGCACCAAGCCATGAGGGATCCACCTCCATGACCCAAATACCTCCCACCAGGCCCCACTTCAGCACTGGGGGTTACATTTCAACATGAGATTTGGGTGGGAACAAATATCCAACTATTTCATTCCACCCTTGGCACCCCCAAATCTCATGTCCCCCTCACATTGCAAAATGCAATTATGCCTCACCAGTAGTCCCCCAAAGTCTTAACTTGTTTCAGCGTTAACTCAGAAGTCAAAAGTCCAAAGTCCAAAGTCTCATCTTCTCCTCTTCACTGCTCTAGTAAAGTTCCTTACATCTATGAGCTTGTAAAATAAAATAAAATAAAATAAAATAAAATAAAATAAAATAAACAAGTTATCTACTTCTGAGATACAATGGAGGGTGCATGGGTTGGGTAAACATTCCTCATCCAATAGGGAGAAATTGGCGAAAAGTAAGGGGCCACAGGCCCCACGCAAGTCTGAAACCTAGAAAGGCAGTCGTTAAATCTTAAAGCTCCAAAATAATGTCCATTGACACCATGACCCACATTGAGGGCACACTGATGCAAAGAGTGGGCTCCCAAGACCTTGAGCAGCTCTGCCCCTGTGGCTTTGCAGAGTAAACCCACATGGCTGGTCTCACAGTTTGGAGCTGAGTGCCTGTGGCTTTTCCAGGTGTAGGGTGCAAGCTGCTGGTGTATCTACCATTCTGGGGTCTAGAAGATGGTGGCCCTCTTCCCGACAGCTCCACTATGCAGTGCTTCAGTGGGGACTTGCGGGGGTCTGTCCTGCAGACCCTGACCCAATGACAGATGAATAACATACATGACACAGATATTATGCTTGTCAGTCCAGCTAAGGATCTGGGCCACTTACAGACTCCAAGGAGAGTGCTGTAAAGAGTTGGCGGCCACAGCCCTGACTTGCTGGCCCTGCCAGCATTTATTCAGCACACATTAAATGACAAAGGCTTCGTGTCAACACCGTTAGAGGGTAATTAATCTGGTCACTTTCTGCCCCCACCCCCACCCCTGCCATCGCACCTGAGAGAGCCATCCCACCTGTGAATGATCAAAGGTTAGTTTTAGGACCACATGAGTAAAGAAGTTATTTAGATAAACTCCTCTACATTCCTATGTATCTACTCTAAGTTATTTACTCAAGGTAAGGATTAGGCTGCCTTCATCCAGATCTATTGCTGGAGCTTATGCAACCCCCCGCCTCCCACCACTTCTGTGGGAAAAATTTCCAAGAAAGTATGCATCTATTACTTATAACTATCTTTAAAATTTTTCCCACCAGCCTGACTGAACTCCCACATGGACTCTGTGTATGGCCTCCATCCCCACATCTCCCCACTTCACTGCCCTAGTAGAGGTTCTCTGTCAGGGCTCTGCTCCTGCAGCAGTCTTCTGCCTGGGCAGCCATGGTTTTCCATACATCCTCGGAAATCTAGGCAGAGGCTGCCAAGCCCCTACCACTCTTGCACTCTGTGCACCTGCAGGCTTAACACCAAGAGGAAGCCACTGAGGCTTATGGCAGCTTGTGCTCTGCAAAGTGGCAGACCAAGCAGTATCTGGGGTCCTTTGAGCCAAGGCTGGAGCAGGATAGACTGGGATGTTGGGAGCAGTGTCCTGAGGCTGCACAGGGCAGTGGGACCCTTGGCCTGGTCCATTAAATCATTCTTTACTCCTAGGCCTCTGGACCTGTGATGGGAGGGGCTGCCACAAAGGTCTCCAAAATGCCTTTGAGGCCTTTTTCCCATTGTTTTGGCTGTCGGCACCTGGCTCATTTTTAGGCATGCAAATATCCCTAACAAGTGGTTGCTCCACAGCCTGCTTGAATTCCTCTTCCAAAAAAGCTTTTACCTTCTCTGCCACATAGCTAGGCTGCAAATTTTCCCAGCTTTTATGTTCTGCCTCCTGTTTAAATATAAATTCCAACTTTAAGTCATTTATTTACTCCCACATCTGAGCACAGGATTTTAGAAGCAACAAGAATACATCCTGGATGTTTTGCTCCTTAGAAATTTCTTTTGCCAGATACCTTAGGTCATCACTCGGAAGTACAAACTTTCACAAATCCCCAGGGCATGGACACAATGCAGACAAGTTCTTTGCAAAGGCTCAATGAGGGTGACCTGTGCTCAAGTTTCCAGTAACGTCCTCATTTCTGAGACCTTGTCAGCCTGGACTTCACCGTGCATATGATTATCAGCATTTTGGTCACAACCATTTAACCAGTCTCTAAGAAATTCTAAACTTTCCCTCATCTTCCTGTCTTCTTCTGCGCCCTCCAAACTCTCCCAACCTCTGCCTATTACCCAGTTCCAAAGTCACTTCCACATTTTCAGGTATCTTTAAAGCAATAACACACTCTTCAGTACCAATAGTCTGTGTTAGACCATTCACATATTGTTATAAAGCAACACCTGAGACTGGGTAATTTATAAAGAAAAGAAGTTTAATTGGCTCACAGTTCTGCAAGTTGTATAAGCATAGTGCTGGCATCTGCTCAGCTTCTGAGGAAGCCCCAGGGGGCTTTTATTCCTGACAGAAAGTGAAGTGGGAGAGGACATGTCACATACCAAAAGCGGGAGTGAGGCGGGGGGAGGTGCCACACAGTTTTAAACAACTCTCCTGTGAACTCAGAGCAAGAGCGCACTCCTTACCAAGAGGATGGAAAAAGAAATACCTAAGAGTGAGTAATTTATAAAGAAAAGAGGTTTAATTGGCTCACAGTTCTCCAGGCTGTTTAGGAAGCATGGTGCTGGCATCTGCCCACCTTCTGGAGACCTCAGGAATCTTTTACTCATGGCGGAAGGCAAACGGGGAGCCAACATCTCACATGGTAGAGCAGGATCAAGGGGAAGAGCCACACACTTTTCAATGACCAGATCTCGTGAGAACTCAGTCACTTTGGTGAGGACAGCACCAAGTCATGATTCACCTTCACGACCCAAACACCTCCCACTAGGCCCCATCTGCAACTTTGAGGATTATATTTCATCATAAAATTTGGGTACAGACATATTCTCAACTATATCACTGTATGTAGAGGTAGCATAATGACATAACACTGATCACTCATAGAAAGCATTAATTAGGGAATGTTTAGAATAATGTTGAAAATAATGGTAAATTGTGATGGCAGCAGTTAATTCATTAGTTTCTAAACTAGTTAATTTCTTAGTTAGTTTCTGAAAAGAGAACATATATATTGTGTCTCAGCATGACCTATGACATCAATGGCCAGTTAGTACATATATGTAGGTATCAGGGAAGGGGGAGAATGATATATAAGCCAAGGGGAACATGATTTACCCTTGGCAAATGCTGTGTTTCATCATTCCTATGTACCCCATGGATATGTACAATTATTATTAGTCAATTAATAAAATAAAATTTAAATTTAAAAAATCAGACAAGATCTGGTTTAAATCAAGTTCTGCTACAAATTGAACATATGCCCTTAGTCATTACTTGCTTTTGGACTTTTAACCTTGTTTTTGGACTTTTTTCATTTGTCCAATGGAGATGTGCTACTTACTTCACAATGTTATTGGGTAAATTGTGAAAGATAGATAACAAGAGTTCCTTGCTTGCCTTCTTTCCAAATCTTTATCCCCCTGTTGGGGACAGAGGTTGTACTAGGTTGAATAGTGTCCCCTAAAATTCATGTCCACTCGGAACCTCATGGAAACACAAACTTTTCAGACGTGATCAAGTGAAGATGACATCATACTGGATTAGGGTGGGCCCGAATCCAGTGACTATGTCCTCATAAGTAAAGAAAATTTAGGCCTGGGGTGGTGGCTCACACCTATAATCCTAGCACTTTGGGAGGCCAAGGCAGGCAGAGTGCTTGAGCCCAGGAGTTGGAGATCAGAATAAGTTAACTAGGCAAAACCTTGTCTCTACAACAACAAAAAATTAGCTGGGCCTGGCGGTGCACACCTGTGCCCCCAGCTACTTGCAGGGCTGAAGCGGGAGAATAACTTGAGCCCAGGCGGTCGAGGCTGCAGTGAGCCAAGATCATGAGATGGCACCACTGCCTTCCAGCTGGGGTGACAAAGTGAGACCCTGTCAAAAAAAAAAAAAAAAAAAAGAGAGAGACAAAATGGGACAGGAAGGGGAGGGGAGGGGAGGGAAGGGGAGGGGAGGGAAGGGTCATATTAACTCTGAATTCTCAGTCGTCTACCAAAAGGGTGGTTCAGGCAGTAAGTTAGTTACCAATGTGTCTGGAAAAAATAAAATGTAGAAATATTTTTAAAATTAATTTTAATGTTAAAATACAACAAAGAAAATCATTCCAGTTAGTCTGTTATCTCTCTTTTGAAATACGATAAGCTAGGAACTTCTAATTTATATAAAAATATTAGGAGAACTCTTTAGGTATTCCTAGTTGAATATTTCTGGACAAAGTTTGGTCACTCACTTTTCGAATTAGTAACATAGGTGGAGATGGGGAGCAATGGAGCCTAAAAAGGATGAAGCATTACAGTTGATACATTTTTCTAATTTTAGTGAATTATGTTATTCATCCATTCAACAGATATTATACAGCTCCTATGTACTAGACATAGAGGAAACAATTCATATATAACCTCTGACTTTAAAGGAATCACAATATTGAATCAGATATACAAATTAAACAATTAAATAGATGGATAAATAATAACAAGTATGAACTAAAGAAAAATGCAAATAACCATAAGAAAATATAGGAAGTGGACTTCACTCTTAGAGGTGAGAATTCTCTTTGAAGGGATATGAGACATGTTATCCAAAGAATGAGAATAAGTTAACTAGGTAATGGAGCAGATATGCAAAGAATAATCTCTGTAGAAAGAACAACATAGGCAAAGGTCCTGAGGTGGGAAGGAGTATAGTTCAAAGAATGAAGTGATGAAAGGCTAGAATAATTGTATTATAGAAAGCTGAATGGTCCATGAGGGATCTTGGAGAATGGTCATAGGGAACAGTAGCATAGGATGTGGCCGGATCCTGCAGATCAATTTAAGAGTTTAAAGTTTATCCTTACAGAAGTGGTAAGCAATTTAATGATTTTACTGAGGGAGTACAATGACCAGATTTGCATTTTAAAAGATCATCCTAGAAGGTTCTAAATGTTTTACATATTATATATTTTATTTATAAATGGCCATTTAACCCACAAATATTAATTAAGCATTTATGTGAAGGCACTGTTCTTTGGCATACATAGTCCCTTCTTCATGATGCACAATATCGTGTACACAAAACATCTGGTATGGGTCTCAAATACATTTCAAGAATGATAAAAATTAAATATTAATAATCAAAGTACTTTTTTTTTCAGGATTCTGAACTTAACAAAAGCCAGAACAATATTTTTCAAAATTTAGTGTGCGTGAGCATCACCAAAGGGGTTCAGTAAAACAGATTGCTGGGCCCTATCCGCAGAATATTATTCTGACATACGAGGTGGAATTTGCATTTCTAAGTTCTTGGTGATAGAGACACTGCTGGACCTGGGATCACTGAGCTCAAATTCTAACCTGCCAATACTCTTAAACTCAATATAAACAAAAAATGGTTAAGATTTTGAGGACAGTACTCCTTTAATTATAATGTACGTGCAAATTGCTTGTGAATGCTGTTCAAGTACAGATTCTGATTCAATTAGTCTAGGGTGGAGCCCTAAGTTGTAAATTTCTAAAACGGTCTCAGTTGATGCCAATTACTTTGTTCCATGACACATCCTTTGAGTAGCAATGTGTAGAACAGACTAGTAACCTTGGAATTACCTGGAAACTTACAAGAAATGCAACAACCTCAGGATCCGCTTCACAACAAGTGAATTCCAATCTGTAGTTAAATAAGATCCCCAGGTGATTTTTATGCACTGTGAAAATAAGCACTTAAAAGCACTAGTTTTCAAACTTAGCTGGACATTGGAATCACATAAAGAGATGTAAAAAAACATACTGATGACTATGATTCATGAAGAACACTTGATTTGTTTGATACTGAGTTCAGAGTGGGCATTTGGGTTTTAATGCTATCCAGGTTATTTTAATGTGGAGCAAAGTTTGAGAATGACTTTTTAAGAGCCTTACTACTTAAAGTGTAGTTTGTTGAGCACGAGGATCGGCATCACCTGGGAGCTAGCTAGAAATGCAAACTTTCAAAATCCACCTTAGACACATGACATCTGAATTTTCTTTTCGACGAGATCCCATGGTACATATTAAAGCTTGAGAGAGTTGTTCTAAATAGCTTTGCCATTCAATACCAATAGAGTAGCCACATATGGCTATTTTAAATTAAATTAATTACAATTTTAAAATTACAAATTTAGTTATTCAGCCTTGCTAGCTACATTTCAAGTGCTCACTGATTATACATGGGCATACATAGTCCCTTCTTACATGACGCACAATATTGTGTACACAAAACATAGAGGCTACCATTTTGGACAATGTAGATATAGACCATCTTCATTATTGCAGAAGATTCTACCGGACAGCATGGCTGAAAGTATGGCATGGTTGTATTTAAAATCTTTTGGCAAAGCCAAGTTTAAAACAGATAAAGCTGAAAATAGACTGCAGTATCTGAAATAGGTACCCATGGAAACATATATTCATGTTTCTATATAAAAAGGACATTATAAGTAAATGAAATTGTTGCTTAAAATTTTGACCTTGCTTAGGGATTACTGATATATCTCCTTTGCATTGGTCCTACAGAGTAATTATTTTTTTAAATAAAAGTATTTCATACGGGTTTTGGTGAAGAGAAAACTTTTCCTGCTTTACATTCTGAAAAGGCTATTTTTTCCCAGCCTCCATTCGTGCTAAAGGCATCTCTGAACTGTGCTCAGGCAGCTTTGCTCTTACAAGGTGCTTCAGGGAATAGGAATTTACTCCCTCTGCTTAAGCCAGGAGGATAACTAGGAGGCTTGCTGATTTAATTTTTGAGAAAGGTCTTGACATTTTGCCTCTATTTGCAAAAATGTCCTCGGGGGTTGAGTGACTCACCAAGCCAGCCATCATTTTCATCCCAGGTATGCAGTTGGGGGCATGCTTTGTTAACATGCAGCAACTGATCACTTCCAGGGTTGTAACTTTCAACACGTTCATATTCCTGGAGTGACAGATGTTTGGAAGTCCTCTTTACCTTTTAATTGTGAAACCTGAAATGGGGACAATTTGTTTTTAGGCACCCTTGAGCATCCTGTGTAGTATTTAGAGTTTGACAGTAAATGATCTGCTGCTTAACAATTCCTTTATGAAGGGGGCTTTCATTTCAACCTAATGCTTTGATTTCTAATTTACAAGTAAATCTCCTCTGTCTGGTAGTGAAGCACATTGCTACTAAAGAGTAAAATTAAATAATGACATATGTGTTAGGAATTATATTGTAAAAGACAATTTACAAGAGAGTTTTCTGTAATTTTCATATTAAAAGGATTGTTAAGATCAGATACGAGAGTCTAAGTGGGAGAGGAAACCAAGAGAAGATGCTTTTCTAACACAATGATCTCTTTTCATCTTTGTCACTTAGAATATTTATTAAATCAAAGTGCATAAGAGATAATTTGGGCTTATGATTATGGGTAAGTTTATTCATGTTATTTCTCCTAACTACAAAAATATATTAAATATATATATAGACTGCACCTTAATGGAAAGTTGAAATTTTAGGTAATATTACAAAGGAATGCACAAAGGCATAATTATATTTAGTGAAAGATATGCATGTACATACATTTTCAGAGATTTTTCCTTGTCCTGTTATAGGGGAATGCATACAATGGGAATTAATGAGTTCTGTATTTATACAATACCTGTATAGTCTCATTATACAATTTTATGTGTTCTCTGCTTTATAGTATATCATAATAATAATTTATAAAAATTTCAACAATGCAAATTGACAAAATAAGTATAAATAATTCTGGATTGTCCTTATTTTCCATACCTAGAAAAGTGCTGATTTTTACCAGGCAGGAAATTTAGAATAATGAATGTCTCAAATCTGGAATGTAATTTTCTGGCTTAACTCTACTAATAGCAGATCTTCCCTAAAACTCAACTGACTCAAACATCCCTGACTACTCAACAATGTTTCCAACAGATGAGGAAAGGACTTCAAAGAAATTTTCATATTGCTTAACTATTAGTTACAAATAATATTCCAACCTCTTGGTTTCAAGCCAAAATCTACTTCAAGCTTCTAAACAGTATCTCCTACATTTCTAAAGCTTAATCATTTGATCTCAGGCTGAAGGAAATGGAAGATCTGTTGGCTTGTTTTACTATGTTGTGTGTTTTCAATGGGAACTCTCTGCGCATACCTCCAAACTAGGTGAAGGCAAATTTCAGACTCACCTGAAGATAAAAATAAGCTGAAAGCTGTCTTGTGCATAGTCCCTTGGCTTTAGTCATGCTGTTTACTCTTTCTTATAGGGAAGTAGAGTGGCACAAAGTGGTGTGGCCTGGATCTCATTTCGTAGTCACCTGGGAAAGTTCTTGGTTAACAAAAGCAAACTGTCAAGAGAGTCGGTAGAAAGAGAAGTTACTGTTGGAAATAATTTATTGAAGAGCAGTAAATGTAGAACAAAAGAGTTGAGAGACACTACAAGATTGAGAAGCTAGAAATTTTGGACCTTTATTACTCTACAAAAATTACCACAGAAAAATAATACATTGCATAATTATGTATTCAAATGTAGGTACTAGCAATACTCTTTAAATAAGGTATGTTACAAATTTCATCCACCAGCTTGATATTTGGGAGCATGCCTTGTGTCATACAAAGGGGCAAAGCCTTCATGCATGAACAGAGGATTACAATTCAAATGACTATGGAGTCAGGCTAGTAATAGAAAAAAGTGAAATGGGCCAGATTGGGAGTGTGTCGATCTAGGGAATATATATAAACATAGAGAAATTAGGAACCTTTGCACATACAAAGAACCATAGGTGGTTTATCATGAAAGGAACATAGAGGTGTGAGAAATATACATAAGTAGAGAGATATAAGTAGGGACACATAAGTAGAGAGATAAGCAAAGGCTAGATTTTAAGGACTATAGATACCATTCTAAGAATTTTGCATTTCATCCTTAAATGTGTGTGAAAGGAAAATAAATCTTGGGACCCGAAAATCACTAAGCTAAAGGGAAAAGTCAAGCTGGGAAGTGCTTAAGGCCAACCTGCCTCCCATTCTGTTCAAAGTCACCCCTCTGCTCACTGAGATAAATGCATATCTGATTGCCTCCTTTGGAGAGGCTAATCAGAAACTCAAAAGAATGCAACCATTTGTCTCTTATCTACCTGTTACCTGGAAGCCCACTCCCTGCTTCAAATTGTTGTCCCACATTTGCTTCGAGTTGTCTCCCCTTTTCCGGACCAAATAAATGTTCATCTTACACATGTTGACTAATATCTCATGTCTCCCTAAAATGTATAAAACCAAACTGTGCTCTGACCACCTTGGGCACATGTCATCAGGACCTCCTGAGGCTGTGTGTGAATCCTCAACCTCGGCAAAATAAACTTTCTAAATCAAGCGAGACCTGTCTCAGATATTTGAAATTCACAAATGTAAGGTGAAAATGAAAAATTTTGGTGTATATTTTAGAAATACCATATTAGTAGCATTATATAGAATTCTTTTATCTTCAGGAGAATAAGGTTTACAGAGATCATTTGTTCAAAATAGAAATCTAGATGTCACTACTGAAATTCACATTCTTACCCTCAAACTCACTTCTGCTTCATCTTAGTGTTCGTGGACCAAACTGAGGGTTGGGCTGTTATTTCTCATGGCCCAATAACAAGATGCAGATGAACTGGGGAGGAGCACCCTGCAACCAGTTACAGGAAGAAGGTCTGGAAATTATCACCAGACCAACTCAAAATTACAACGTTTTCCAGAGCTTATATACCTTCTAAGTTATATATCTATGTGGAAGTGTGCATTCATCTAAAGACATAAGTGATTAACTTATTTTAATCTATAGGTAAGGTCTGAGTCCTGAACCTTCCTCTAGAGCCTCAGTAAACTGACTAAATCTAAATGAGTCCAGGTGCTGGGGTGATTACACTTATCTTAGCTCCTGCTAAATCACGGAGGTTTGGGGAGTTCCTTCAGACCCCCAATAAACTTGTTTGTGAAGGCCTGGGGAGTTTCTTCAGATCCACAGTAAAACTTGTTTAATCCTAAACGGGTCCTGTTAAAAATTTCTTAATTACTTTGTCACGCTTTAAGGCCCAGGAAAGGCCTAGGCAAAACTCTTGGTGGGCTGTTGTTACATCCCAGCCTTTGTCTAAGGGCACTGGCTTTTAATATTTAACTTATCCACTCAGTCAGTACTGTTATGGAGGCCTGTGTTAGTGAGATCTGGCCTGGCACAATCCCCTCTGTCAATTTGCTCATGATTTCTATCATGCTTGTATATTGATTTATTATGAGAATTGTAGGGAGATGGGGCATCATAATCTTTCTGGCTACTTCCTGCTGAGAGGGGGTTGCTGTTATGTGGCACTGAATGCAATGCCGGAGTGGAAGAAGTCAATTTGTTCCCAGTAGCACTCTTTGTTTCAGGGGCTTAGAGGCAGCGCCAGCTGAAACATAATAGTATGCAACAGCAACACATATAAATAGGTTGCTGCTGTTTTCTTCTGAAGTTTAAGTTGTCTGGTCTTCAGTTCACAGGGCTTTAAGAAAGCACAGCTTAGGTTTTAGTGATTTCCAGTACAAAAAAATGGGGAAAAAGGAAAAGAAAAAGGAAAAAATTGAAAACATTATTTTGAAGACTTGTAGCCAGAAAAATTAGAATTTAATCCAAATTGCAGGAAATAATAAAAATTTAAAAATATCAGGCAAGACTAGAATTTAATAACAGGTATACTATAGTTTTGGAAACATATTTTTTCTCTCTCCAGTTTCCCATTTTTATTAAAAGACAAATTATGGTATGACTGGTTTGCTTTATTATACTTGGCCTAATTATTTGTATATAGTGCAGCAAGAATAATTATTTTGTACATAGGTCTTTTAAATAGGTTTTGATGGAACTTTGTTCCATAGAAGGATTCTGAAATAAGACCCTTTTAAAGCTGAGCCCAGCCATGGGTTTGTACCATCAAATACCTATGAGTTGGGTGAATTCTTCTCCTCTTGAGATTCCAGGATAACTTGGGGGTCCTTGCCTGTCAGAAAGTGACTTTCTTTACTTACCACAGATCAGAAACCCTGTACAGGGACTGTGTACACAAAATATGAGGCCAGTCTTCTAAAGGCATTATAAGCTCCATAGAAAAGTTTGATTCCTTAAAGGAGAACATATCATTCCAGTCAGCCTTGGTAAAATAACCGATTTTTCCAATCGTGTCCTGTTACAAAAGAGAACAGCTTCTTGTTGCACTTATGCAAATAAGTATATTGCCATAAGGTAAGAATACTCACAAATAATTTCCAAATTCTAGAGAAATCAGGTATTGAGAAACAAATATGCTCCCAATTTTATTCATAGGAGTATACTTTCCTTAATTGTTAAAAGCTGTCAATAGTAGAAAAGTTTCCTTGACTCTGAAAAGCAAAACAAAGGATTAGCAACATTTTAAGCAAAAAGTCAAAAAGCTCACTTCAGCCTCCTATTAGTTCAGTTCATGCAGTTAATTCCTGTCCTGCTTGATATTAATTAAAAATTTTAGCTCTTCTAGAGTTCTGAACGTTTTTCCTCTATTCTGATGTCACAGTCTCCAAAATTGTCAGAAACTTGCATTCAAGAGCACTTGTTACAGGTTTATAGCTAATTATAAAACCACCTTCTAAAGAGGACCAAAACAATACAGCAATTGTTTATGGATGACAAAAAGTTTCAGAGTAGCCATAGTTAAAGACACAATTGACAAGGAAATATGTTACCTCTGTGGCACAAAATAATTTAACATAGCAATCATAATATTACTGATGATGTACACTAAGATATATCAGAATTATAGGAATTTCACATGATGTTGGAACACATAGCAATAACATATTTATACAAATATAGCCCAAAGAAAGCCAAACCCTATTGTATATTTGGCAATGCTTCCTGTATGATTTTTGGTACCAAATAAGCCAAATTTTACCTTTACATTAGTGTACTATTAATGTTAAACCCAATTCTTAATAAAACCCTATAGACATATTTACCCAATTGTAATGTTTGACCATAAGGTAAGATTTTTATAGACCTTTTTTTTTTTTGTTAAAGAGCAATTTTGTTAAAGACCAATTTTTGTTCAAGAGCAGGTTAGTGCTCTAAGAGAAACCTGTTGTGCTTTTATTTAAATGCTCAATTTATAGAAACACTGGATGATACTCCTTTAACTTTAGCCAATATGTTTACACACAGAATTTCCTTTACAATCAACCTTCCACAAGTTGCTTAAACATTCATCTTTATTTTATCCTACTTAAAACAATCCTTTAACCTTTTAATCTAGGCAAAAATCCACATTCTTCTGCCACCTTATAATCTTTTTACTGTAAGTATATTTTACTTTCCTTACACATCTTGCATATAAACTGTTTCTTCATAGTCTTAAATACATGTTACACTGTTAACTCTTAGCAACCTTTACTTTTGGTGAAAACCTTGGTAAGTTTGGGATTTTAATTACGTACTAGGTGTGGAGCCTAGGACCTAGACAGAAGTGCTGATAAGGTCTGACTTATTCCAGCATCTGACTCCATGTGTACCAGGCCTTACCTAGCTGTAAAGTAGACAAATTATACAGCTAAGAGTCATAATGGCATTTTATAAAGCTTTTAGGAGGCCTAATCTGTACAACATTTCTTGCATAAATTTTATTTTATAAATTATTTTACATCTTACACAGACAAGCTACAACATGCCTTGACTTTCTGACTTGTCCTAAACATCCCCCTTTTTAGACAACCAGTTATTTTACTTTAGGACAAGACTTCACCATACAAGATCCTTTACTATATAAAATCTCTTTTCTTTAGTATCTTTTTGAATAGCTAGGGACATGGCTAATTTCATATGTCCCCAGGCCTTATCTAGAATTTAACACTCCAAAATAAATTGAACAATTTTTAAGTCAAGGAAGCAGTTTATGACCCTAAAGCATTTAGCAAACCTAATATTTGACCTGCGTCATTTAGACCAAATGTTTACATTTTTGAAGATATTTATATTTTATCAATACTCTTTAAAACTCTCTTTATTTTTATAACTTTCTTTATATCTCTGTTATTTCCTGGTTTCTTTTATGTTGTTTTATATATAACCTTTAAATAAGCTTTGAATTAGACAAAAATTAGTTACCCTTTAAAAAGGACACAATTTTTAGAAAGAATGTTTTCCTACAATATATTTTTATTGGAAAATACCCAAATAATGAAATATCTGTTGTTTAATTTAATATAACTTTAGATTCTAAATTATGACAGGTTTGTTTGTGAATATTTATCCCATTACAATTATTTAATTATTTATTTTAATAATTTATCTGGTTATTTATGAAAACTGTGATAGTCATCATTTAAAGTCATGAAACTGCTATTGCAAAATTATAACTGAGACAGTGAAAATGATCTGACCTAACTAACTCCATCTTGCTTCTAACTTCCAAGCTATTCTTGTTCATTAAATTAGTTTATAGTTTAGTTTTGAAACTAAGATGATAACAGTCCTTTCCCAGAACAAACTTCCTTCATGTCTGTGGACTAGACTGCCTGAGGCCACAAGATGAGAAGTTAGGGTATTTTACCAAATAATTCAAGATATAGCTATCTTCATTAAACCAATATCAATGCTTTATTTATTAAAAATTACACAAGCAAAGATCATTCTGTTTTGGGCCGAGTTATAGTTTTGCAGCCTCTATGCCAAATTTTGACACCTTGTAGTATTTGGCAGAGATAAGTATGAAATTGCTTGATCAATAAATGCACACAAATGTATGCTGGCAACTGTTAAGACATTTCTAATATTACTGTACAAATAATTTGTAAAGCTAGCTTATTTATTAAAGATTTTGATTAAGTCACAAAAACTTGAAAAACATTTGACTAGTCTTGCCTTTTTTCTGTTAAAGTATTTAAGTGCTTTTGTTTTTCTTTGAGCCAATTAGAACCCTTTTATATATTTTCAATAGTGAAACATGGTGTGCACAAGACATAAATACATAGCTGTATTAGGCATGCCAATAGAAGAACATTTTATAGATTCAGAAGACCTCCTTTGTCCTATCTTAGACCTGTAAACTCTTGATAACCTGGTTTATTACTCTGGCAGTTGTCAGCCAAATAGCCCTAAATCTGCATATTAAAGCAAATAACTCTTAGGTGAAAAATCAAATGGCAAGGTTTACATCTCAAGGTACACAGAGAAAAAGCCTGGGTGGTGCTAGAGGGAGATTAAAGATGGATGCCATATTGAACATAAAATTATAGAAATTTAACGTAGGATTGTATAAGGAAACTAACTTTATTTAGATATTGACTACCTATCATTTAACTGAATCTTTGAGCTCTGGGCAGTGCCCAAACTGAATCCTGGGTTTGCAAAGGGACAATTATTATGAGGCTAGACCATGAGATGCTTTTACAGTGCCCTCATTGTTTTCTTCCAAACAAAGACACTTGTAAGTGTCTAAATTACACTTTTTCCTGAAAACCCCAGAGTAGTTTCTGTTGCAATAGCTATTAATGAAGAAAACAGAATTCGGTCAATTGAGAAGAAAAAACATTTGCTCAAAAAGACAAGGTCCTAGGAGAGAGACAAACAAAAGCAAAAACATGAAGGGCTTTTAAATACAAACATGCACACATATATATGCAAACCTTGGATGTTAGCTTTTAATTAAGCTATTAACAACTGAGCTCCTAAAAAATATATTTTTCCTTCCAAGGAGCCTCTCAGCAGGAATGGACCCAATACCTCCCATTTTCAAGTTTACATGGTATCAAAGGAATAAGACAGATACACAAATAAGTGGAGACAATTTTTGTACAACACAAGAGGGAGTGCACTCAGGCAAAACAGACTCAAAACCAACTCAAAACCTGATCTTAATGAAAATGCAAAGCAGGTGTGTGAGTGAGCCCTGTTGCTTCCCTTGGTGGTACCAGACAAATGGCTTAAAAAGCCCAGATAGGAAAACAATAGGCTCCTGGCATACAAACCGATTAACTCACTCTTCCAGCGTGTCTGCTCCTGATCTCTGTTCTTCCCCACTAGTGAAAGGGATGTGCGATTTTGCCCATGGGACAGCCATTGGGAGAATCCCCAGGAAAATCTCACCTGCAGCTGCTGGCATCCTCCTGAAGATTGTCTCATTGCAAGCCACTGGCCACTGAACGCCGCACGGTCCTGGTCTCTCCTGACTGGCTTGCCATTTTGTTCCTGGACCAAACTGAGGGCCGAGCTGCTATTTCTCATGGCCCAGTAACAAGATGCAGATGAACTGGGGAGGAAGAGAGTTTTTATTTCTGCAACCAGTTACAGGGAGAAGGCCTGGAAATCATCGCCAGACCAACTCAAAATTACAAAGTTTTCCAGAGCTTATATACCTTCTAAGTTATATATCTACGTGGAAGTGTGCATTCATCTAAAGACATAAGTGATTAACTTTTTAAAATCTATAACTAAGGTCTGAGTCCTGAACCTTCCTCTGGAGCCTCAGTAAACTGACTTAATCTAAACGAGTCCAGGTGCTGGGGTGATTACCCTTATCTTGTCTCCTGCTAAATCACGGAGGTTTGGGGAGTTCCTTCAGACCCCCAATAAACTTGTTTGTGGAGGTCTGGGGAGTTTCTTCAGACCCACAATAAAACTTGTCTAATCCTAAATGGGTCTTGTTAAAAATTCCTTCATTATTTTACCACACTTTAAGGCCCAGGAACAGCCTAGGCAAAACTCTTGGTGGGCTTTTGTTGCATCCCAGCCTTTGTCTAAGGGCACTGGCTTTTAATATTAAACTTAATCACTCAATCAGTGCTGAAAGAGTTGTTATGGAGGCCTGTGTTAGTGAGACCTAGCTTGCCACATTAGGATGCATCTATCTTATGTTGTGTGATATGATGTAATTGTCTTTTTTTGCATTGGCAAATGCAAAATCAAGCCAACTACCTTTATTTACATGCAAAGGAACGATCTGTATTTCACTGAAAATTCTGTAGACTTGGGTTATGTATGTGTACATATATTTTAAAAATAAATAGTGTGGTGCTGTGTATGTTTATATACTTATTACATGAATATTGATGATGAAGATACAGAGCATGTAAAATCACTCAATTTCTCTCTGCATGAAATTGTTTCATAAGTTGACCTTCAGAATGTATTAGCATCATTATTAATTGGCTTAAGTATTGACTTATGTGACCTTTATCAACAGCCTTAATTCAAATACTAAATCTAGCAGAAGTAGAACAGGCTCTGAAGTAGTTCATTTTATGTTCAATTTTTGTTATGAAAAATATTAAAATATACTGGGGTGGAGAGAATAGTACAACAAACCACCATGTGCCTATCATCCCCCTTCAACAATTATTAATGCAAACTCAATTTTGTTTTATCTAAACCAGTGATCCTCAAAGAGTGTCAATTTTGCCCCCAAGTGGACCTTCATCAATGTTTAGAGGCATTTTTTTTGTTGTCACAATTGGTATGCGTGAAGGGTACCACTAGCATCTAGTGGGTAGAGGCCAGAAATACTGATAAATATCCTATAATGCACAGTTGCCAATGACAATGAATTACCTGGCCTGAAATGTCAGTTTTGGTGTTGTTGAAATATCTTGATTTTTATCTTAATGCACTCTGCCCATTTCCCTGGATTAATGATATGCAAACACCAAATATCATATAATTTCACTGATTTTTTTGGTGTCTATCTAAAAAAGAAGGAGGTTTTGAAGAATTTTTGAGCCATAGTAACCAGATTCCTTCTTTTTGTTGATTTGTTGCTTTGGCTTTGCTTTTTTCTTAGATTTATACCTAGCCGGCCCCTAATCTGATGTGTATCTCAAAGAGCTCTCCTCTGTAAACCACCTTGCCCGGTCTACCTTGCCAATGAATTTTCATTAGAATTGGCAAATGGAAGGCACTGAGTGGGAGAATGCTTCAGGTGGCATCTCCAACAATTTACTGAGTGGATATACCTGTTGCCTGCAGTTCACCTGTACTTGGTTGACTAGTGCCTGCCCCCAACGCACACACACAAAACTCATGTCTATCCAGAAACTGAGGATGTGACCACAATTGGAAATAGGGTCTTTGCAGACATGATCATATTAAGATGAGGTCATGCTGGATGGACTAGGGTAGATCCTAAATCCAATTACTGGAGTCCTTATAAGAAGAAAGAAATTTAGAAACAGAGACATGGAAGAGGATGGCCATGTGAGGATGGAGGCAGAAATTGTAATAATGCAGCAACAAGCTAATGAATGCCAAAGGTTGTCAACAACCACCAGAAGCTAGGAAAATGTAAGGATATTTCTTCCTTCGAGTTTTCAGAGAGAGTTTCTGACACTTTTATTTCAGACTCAGGGTTCCTGAACTGTAACAGAACGAATTTCTGTTGTTTTAAGGCCCTCAATATATGATAATTTTTTACAACAGCCCAAAGGAACTAATGCACCACCCCTTTCCAGTCCTAGGTACCAGAAGACAGCACCTGCTGTGAATCCAGGTTCTACTGGGAAGTCCTAGCTCCTTACCTCTGGTACCTCTTTATTCTTTCAGCCCTACAGACTGTACTGACACCATATAGTTGCTAATTTCTGAGTTGGCTCATCATCCTCAATTGTAATCCATCTGATGTTTTTATAACTAGGTCCCTGTAGTAATTACTTTGTAATGAACTATTTGATGTGAGTCTGTTTTCCCCACTAGATCCTCATACACATGGAAAATATAGTACTAAATTTAGTACATTTGGTAGACAATATCAGTCATTAGTATTTGCATTTACCTTCTCTGCTTCTAGAGGTTGGCTTCTTTGCAAAAGGATTGTTTTGATTCTACTTAATATTTTGCATTTTATATGAAAACTGACATAAATTAACCTGCATAAGCATTATAATTTAGCACTTTATATTTGGTCAATACTTTGTAAATATTAGTGAAAGAAACACTAATTTTTATAGGAATGTAATACAAAACTATGAACCGGGGTCCATAAAGTTTTTCTGTAAAGGGCCAGTTAGTAAATACTTTAAGCTCTGCAAGCCATATAATCTCTTCCACAACTACTTAATTCTGCTGCTGTACAATATGTAAACAAGTGAGCATGGCTGTGTTCCAATAAAACTTTATTAGACAATATATAAACAAGTGAGCATGGCTGTGTTCCAATAAAACTTTATTTACAAAAAAAGGTAGTGGGTTTGATTTGTCCCACAAACCATAGTTTATTGACCCTGCTGTAAACTATCTAGACTTTTGATTCCATATGCTCCATTGATATCTCATATCCACACTGCATGTGTCTATATTATTTTATATAAAAGAAAAACAGATAGTTTTCTTCCCAAAGTAAGTCAATTTTTCAAAGATCTGCTAATGTTTACACTCTTAGTATTTCATTCTTTCAAAAGATTGATATCTTGGGGGAAAAAAGGTCATTAAGCCAAAACATTAGACCTCAGGGATAAACCTGCAGAAAATTGATTGACTGATCAAACCAACTTACTCTTTTGTAAAAGTCTCCCTGTCCTCTTATTCAGAAGAATGAATGATATCTCAACAACGAGCCAGGATTTATTATTTTCAGGATGAAATTTTTGTTCCCCTTCTCAAACATCCCCCCCAAATATCAAATACTTAAAAAATGAAATAGTTTTAGTCCCACATAGCTAACAAAGAACATATGAACTATTTACATCTCCATTAAACTGAGTCATTTTGAAGGCACATTCCAGTTTATTTTCCTTAACATCCAGTTCAGTTTCTGTCTCCTCATAAATCATCAAATAATATTTGCTGAAACAATGAACAACTTATTCCAATATACTGAAAATTATATGTAATATATAATTATACATCATATAGAATTGAAGGTTGGATATTTCATAAATATAGGATTTTAAAAATTGACTTGTGTTGTCAAAAAATTCAAATGAGGAATCTGTAAATCTTAATGTGGAAAGAGGTGCTAATTTATATTGAGGTTGATCTTCTCTTTGAATTGAATGGATTCTCTCTATCATGAGCAGACAGATCCAATATCCACAGGAATATAATAATATTGAGTTATATCCTGGGGTTAAACAAGTCTGACATCATGGTAGACTTTGACAAGATTTAAGGTTGAGATCTCCTTCCAGGTGCCAGAATGTCATACAATAGTCCACAGTAACCATGCATGTAGGCAGCCTTAAACAGGCTGCTAGTTCCTAAGTATCTAAATTTGTGACAATTTGTGAATGAATCACCATGCCCTCCACAGAACTTGGCAACTGGATCAGCGTTTCTGCATCTGGCATTGTACACAATTTGCATATTGTGGAAGTGAAACACTTTGCAATCTCTGAAGCCCATCTCATTATGGCATGATGAGCTCATAGCCATGTGCTTTCCATCTTTAGTTCTAATTTCAGGGTAGCCATAGTTAAAACCTAAGGACACACATACATAGCTTATGGATAATGATTGTCTAAACTGTTTTTAGTTTCATAAACTTAAGATGTTAAATTAAGAACAACTTACTAGAGTGGAAAAAAGGACAGGCAAAAGTTTTCCCTCCTTGATACCAGTTTTTATAATATGAATAATTTTACAAAAGTGCTTCAGTTACTTTAAATGAGAAAAGTTCTAGGAATTAGTATTAAAATTTAAACTACCTGCATAATTTACATTTAGTTTCCATAAAAAAATTTTAACAATCATACATTCATGAGAACCATGTGCTAAAAATGTGTTTTTAAAATTCAAACGTAACTGTATTTCTTCTATTCTTTATGCAGCTTGATTTCATTATTATTTCAAAACAAGAATGAATGAGCATATGGGAGTTGAGATTTTTTTGCAATTTATTTAACACATATATTTAAAGTTAGAATTGAGTCAATTTTAGATATGTGCCATGGTGCCCATATCCATTACACAGATTACAATAAGACATGCAAGTAAATGAGAGACATAACCATGTGTCCTCCATCACTACCAAAATTCTAAATGCATTGACACTTAATAGTTTTGAAATATCTCCTAGAACCAAGGATTTTGGCTTCACAATTCAGCTTCCCTACCAGCTTACTATTTCTTTAACATTTCTACATCTTACACATGATAATTTTGAGAAGTACAATTTTGGACCTAATGCATTTATTATGAATACCTGTTTTTTATGTGATATTTCAGAATACTTTTGAGGAAAGAATGTTAATTAAGATTGTTCAGAGTATTTCATAGTATAGGGAAAGGAAACAAGGTAAATATAAACCACAAATGTATCTTCTGTAAACTAGTAAAGTTTTGTCAGAAATAATGTGGCCAATCTATTTTGTGTCTTCACATATTCACATATCTCATTCAGTGTTTTTAAAAGTCAGTGAAAATTTGTTGATGAATTGTCACATAGTCAAATTACCAAATGTTACCTATTCATGGAATTCTTTTGGTATTGTAGGAAAGAAGAAGAAACACAGATATACATGTGTGTACACTATACATAGAGGCATGCCTTGGAGATATTGCCAGTTCAGTTCCAGACCACCGTAATAAAGTGAATAATGCCATAAAGCAATATTTTATTGCTGAAAATGCTAACTATTGTCTAAGCCTTCAGCAACTTGTAACTTTTTTGATGGTGGAGTTTCTTGCCTCATTGTTGATGGCTGCTGACTGATCAGGGTGGTGGTTACTTAAAGGTGGGGTGGCTGTGGCAATTTCTAGAAATAAAACAACAGTGAAGTCTGCCCCATCAATTAACTCTTCCTTTCACCAAAGATTTCTCTGTAGCGTGCGATGCAGTTTCATAGCATTTTACCCATAGTAGAACTTATTTCAAAATTGGATTCAATCCTGTCAAGCCTTGATGCTGCTTAATCAACTAAGTCTATATCATATATTCAATTTCTTTTTGTCATTTGAACAATGTTCACAGTATTTTCACCAGGAGTAGATTGCTTTTAAGAAACCAATTTATTTACTTATCCATGAAAAGGGACTCCTTATCCATTTAAGTTGTATCATGAAATTGCAGCAATTCAGTCACATCTTCAGGCTCCACTTCTAATTGTAGTTATCTTCCTATATCCACCACATCTTCAGTTGCTTCCTCTATTGAAGTCTTGAACACCTTAATACATGAGAGTTGGAATCAATTTCTTCCAACACTCTTGTTAGTGTTGATATTCTGACCTCCTCCTGTCAGTCACAAATGTTCTTAATAACATCTAGACTGGTGAATCCTTTACAGAAGGTTTTCAATTTATTTTGCCCAGATCCCTCAGAAGAATTACTATCTATGACAGCTATAGTGTTATGAAATGTATTTCTTAAATAGTAACATTTGAAAAACCAAATTACTCCTTGAGAGGAAGTCTTTAAGATGGTTGATGAGAGGTGCCTGGAACTCACCTTCTCCACAAAGAGGAAACAAAACACTAAGTAGATAACCACACATCAAATAGACCTTCTAAGAGAAAATGCTGTAATTCAGAAGGTCAGTGACAGAGAACCTCTGAGGCATTGAAGGACAGGAGAGCAAAGCAGCTGACCCATCTGAGATTGACTAAGAGCAGGAGGAACTTCCCACTGTGGGGAAAAGGTAAGCAAGAGATCCCTAGTTATCCATACTCCCACCTTGAACTGCAATTCTAGCTACACAAGATCACTTCAGTCTTTACAGACACTCAGACTAATATGGGAAGCTTCCTGTAGTCCGTGTAATGGTAGTGTTCCAGAAAGGAAGTTCATACTGGGTCCATATACCCCTCAAGACCCAAGCAAGTGCAGCATGGAGCCAGTATGAGAGCCTAGCACCCACCATGCTACTGCATGACCTGGGGCCAGACAGCCCATGCATTTTCACACCCCTGAAGCACTGCTGGCATCCCCCCATGTCTACCCTGAGGGCTGCAGTACCATGATGTTGTCTGGACCCAGCAGTGCAGCTGGGTCCCCAGCATTTTAGTTCACACAATGTCCTAAACCCTGGGGAACAAGCAGTACAGCATACCAGGAAGATTTCCCTTGGCACAAAGTAACCCCACCCCCTCCAGTGGCAGAGCCTCCAAGCACCTGCACGTGATTTCTAGGGACCTGTGGATAAGTCTACCTATGTGCCATCCCAGGGCATGAGGACAGGCCCACCCCACCCACCACCACTGCTGTTGGTGCCTGAGCATGCCACCCAGGGGCTTATGGATTGACATGTCCCGCACACCTCAGCCAGAGCCTCCACACACTATCATGGGCCCTGAGAATGGGCCCACGAGATCTGCCACTGCTGGCAGCCGTGCGTGTGTACAATGTCCTTGGGCCTGGAAATCACCACCAATGCCAGTGTACACTATGGAGGGGCATGATGACTGGCCTGCCCAGTCCACTGCTGCCACTACAGGTGCTCACGCATGTTGTTTGTGGCCCTAGGGAATGACCTGCCATTCCTGCCACTGCTGGTGCCCACACATGCCTTCCGGGGGCTGGAGGATGTGTCTACCCCACCTGCTGCTGCCACCTGCATGCACTCTCAAGAGTCCTGGGGATAAGATCATCCTGCCAGCTATTGTCAGGCACCTTCTGAGGGCCCATAAAATGGTCTGACTGCTGCTGCTGCTGCTGCTGCCACCAGCACCTACCTGTGCATGCCACCTGGATGACTGGGGACTGGCTTCTCACCCTACCACTGACACTGCTGGCATCTGCTCAAGCCACTTGATGACATGAGGATTGGCCCACCACCACTACAGCCATTACTGATGCCACACATCCTATCCAAGGGACCAAAGGCCTGCCCTGCTCACAGCTGCAATTGCCAGGCACTGAGTAAGCCACCTGGAAGCCCAAACATCAGGCCACCTAAAACTGCCACCACCAGTGCGTGTGTATGTCACCTGGGAGTTCAAGGATTGGCATGCCTGGTCAGCCACCACCATCACTTGAGCTTAAAAACTGGTCTGCCTAATTTCCTTGTCCCCAGCAAAGCCTTGCTATGGCCTCTACTGACAACTGTAGCCTAAGCCACTGAGAAATCACAGATACAAATAACAGATTATAGGCAAAGAAATCATACAAAGATTACACTACTGTGACCACCCAAAATCAAAGCCAATACATACTACCCAACCAGTACTACGTATACCTATAGGAAAAAATTTTTATCCAAAAGCCAATCCATAAAATTAGAAGAAGCAACTATTATATAAGATGTGCAGATATCTATGTAAGAACACAAGAAATATGAAAAAGCAGGGAAACATTACACATCCAAAGAAACAATAATTCTCCAATAACAAATCCCAGTGAAAAGGAAATCTATAGAGTGCCTAAAAAACCCAAACAATGATATTGAAGAAACTCTGTGAGACACAAGAGGAAAGATAAACAACAAAAAAAATTAGGAAAACAATTCATGATATAAGTGAGAAATTCAACAAGGAGCTAGATATCAAAGAAAAGCACCAAACAGAAATTCTGAAACTGAAAAATTTAGTGAGTAAAATTACGAATACAATAAAAGCTTCAACAATAGACCAGATCAAGAAGAAGAAATGATTTCTGAACTTGAAGACAAGTCTTTAAAAATACCCAGTCAGAAAAAAAATAAAGAAGAATGAAGAAAGCCTACATTGCATACAAAACACCATAAATCAGTCAAATATTTGAATTTTGGGAGTTCCAGAAAAAGGGGAGATGGGAAAGCCATAGAAAACATATTTAACAAAATAATATCTGAAAACTTACCAAGTCTTGCAAGCGATATAGACATCAAGATACAGGAAGCTCAGCGATCCTCAAATAAATGCAACCCAAAAAGGTTCTACACAGCACATTATAGTCAAGATATCAAAAGTCAAAGATAAAGCAAGATTTCTAAAAACAGCAAGAGCAAATCATCAAGTCACATGTCCAAAATCCCCCATTGGACTCATCAGACTAACAGTAGATTTCTAAGTAGAAACCTTACAGGCCAGGAGAGAATGGAATGACATCTTCAAAGCATTGAAAGAAAAAAACCCTGCTACCCAAGAATACTATAAACAGTGAACCCTTCTTCAAAAATAACAGAAAAATAAAATCTTTTCCAGGCCAGCAAAAACTGAGAGTTCATCACCACTGGCCTAGCCCTACAAGAAATGATTAAGGAAATCCTATATTTGGGTGTGAAAGTATATCTACAATCATGAAAACACAAAAAAAGTATAAAACTCAATGGTAGAACAGACACATAAATAATAAAGAGAAAGGACTCAAATGGCATCACTATAGAAAATCACCAAACCAGTGATGTACAATAAGAGAGAAAGAAAGGAACAAAGACCATACAAAGTAACCAGAGACAATTAACAAAATAACAGGAATAAGTCCTCACCTATCAATATTAAGCTTGAATGTAAACAGATTGTATTTTACACTTAACAGATATAAAATGGCTTAATGGACAAAAAAGAACGCATTTATAGGCTGCCTACAAGAAACTCACTTCACCTTTAAAGCCACATAGACTGAAAATGAGGGATGGCAAAAAATATTCCATGCAAACAGAAACTAAAGAGAGCAGGAGTAGCTATACTTATATCACATCAAAGACTTTAAGAGAAAACTTGTAAAAAGATAAAAAGATTCTTATATAATGATAAAGGGATCAATTCAACAAGAAATTATAACAATCATAAATGTATATATGCCTGCTACTGGGGCACCAATATATATAAAGCAAATGTTTTAGATCTAAAGGGAGAGATAGGCTCCAATGCAATAATAACTGAGGACTTCAACACCCACTTTTCACCACTGGACAGATCAACTAGAAATAAAATCAATTAAAAAACCTTAGATTTACATTTTAGACCAAATGAATCTAACATCCATTTACAGAACATTTCATCCAAGAGGTACAGATTACTCATTTTTCTCAATAGCACATGGAATAGTCTCCAGGATTGACCATAGTTTGGGCCACAAAATAACTCTTAATAAATTTTAAAAAATCAAAATCATACTATGTATCTTCTCAGACCACAAAGGAATAAAATTAGAAATCAATAACAAGAGAAACTTTGAAAACTGAACAAATGCATTGGAAGTAAACAACATGCTACTGAAAGATTATTGGGTCAATGAAGACATTAAGAAGGAAATAGAAGCATTTCTTAGAATATATAAAGATGAAAACACAATATATCAAAATCTTTGAGATACAGCAAAAGCAGTGTGAAGAGGGAAGGTTATAGCAATAAATGCCCACATTGAAAAAGTAG
Organism: Macaca fascicularis; assembly: GCF_037993035.2. Classification (NCBI taxonomy): domain Eukaryota; kingdom Metazoa; phylum Chordata; class Mammalia; order Primates; family Cercopithecidae; genus Macaca; species Macaca fascicularis. The sequence continues at coordinate 26,884,844 of NC_088395.1, forward strand.
AAAGATGTCAAATAAACAGCCTAAAGATGCCCTCAAAACACTAGAAAAACAAAAACTAACCAAATCTTAAATCAGTAGAAATAAATAAATAATACAGATAAGAGTATTACTAAACAAAATAGAAACTAAAAAAAATTACAAGAGATTAACAAAACAAAGAGATTTGCTTAAAGATAGCCAAAATCAATAAGCTGCTAACTAGACTGACCAAGGAAAAGAAAAAGAAACAAAAATCAATAAACTACTAGCTAGACTAAGCAAGGAAAAGAGAGAGGGACCTAAATAAATAAAATCAGAAACAAAAAAAGTAAACATTACAACTGATATAACAGAACCACAAAGGAACATTAGAGACTATTGTAAACAACTGTATGGTAACAAACTGGAAAACCTAGAGGAAACGGGTAAAATACTGGACACACATAACCTACCAAAATTAAATCAAGAAGAAATAGAACACATGAACAGAACAATAATGAGTATTGCAATTGAATGAGTCATAAAAAGTCTCCCAGCAAGGAAAAGCCCAGAGTTGCATGGCTTTACCGCTGAATTCTATCAAACATATAAAGAAGAACTAATACTAGTTTTCCTCCAACTATGCCAAAAAATGTGAGAAAATTAGGTAGTATTTTTTCTCTCAAGTAGATGTAATAGAATTTTAAAAATTGAGGAGAAATTAAAAGTAGAATAAGCTCATGATTTGACATATACATAATATGTGGTGGCAAAAAATATTTAAAGCTTACAAACCAAATATATGACTAAATAAGAAAAAAGGATAATAGCATTATATTAGAATATTAGTTTAAAGGTAACCACTAAGGAAAATCTAAACTGTCCTATGTTCAAAAATAAACAAAAAATAAATTCAAATGAGGAGACCAGTGAGCAAAATACCACCTTCAAAACATAATACACATTAAACACAATAAAAATAATTTAACCAAACTGAGTCAAATTCAGTTATATCAGCCATACCAACAAAACCAAATTGGGCAGACCCATCTAGTAAATAAAAATTATTGTCAGAGTGGCTTATAAGATAAAACCCATGTTTATGTTGAAATCAAGGGATATAACTTTTTTTCTTTGTTTTTATTTTGTTTTGAGATGTCTCGTTCTGTCGCCCAGGCTGGAGTGCAGTGGCGGGATCCCGGCTCACTGTCTCCCGGGTTCAGGCAATTCTCCTGCCTCAGCTTCCCGAGTAGCTGGGACTACAGGCATGTGCCGCCATGTCCGGCTAATTTTTTGTATTTTTTAGTAGAGACGGGGTTTCACTGTGTTAGTCAGGATGGTCTCGATCTCCTGACCACGTGATCCACCCATCTCAGCCTCTCAGAGTGCTGGGATTACAGGCATGAGCCACTGCGCCCGGCCCAGGGATATAACTTTTAAAAGGTAATTCAAAAAGTCTAATATAAAGTGATATGAAAAAGTATGTCTGGAGACTACAAACAATAAAAAAGTTGTGACTGCAATCTTGATGTTAAATAAGGAGAATTCAGGCAAAAAAAATGAAATACAAAAAAGAAAGAAAGCATAATTCTTCAGTCAAATTCACAATATAGGCATAATAGCTAAAATATCTATGCATTAAATAGCATACTTGCATAACGCAGACATTTCATGAGATGTTAGGAATAACAGATGTACAGTAATGAGTTATTCACTATCTCATTACTATTACTACTGTCAGTTTATATTCACTATCTCATTACTATTACTACTGTCAGTTTATGTCAATTCATGTCAAGTCAAGTGGATATAAAATCACTAAAGATATAAAAGACAAACATTAATTATTAAAGTCTATCTAATGGAGTGTAAATTAAACTTTGCACTCTAGTAATTGGGAATGCACATTCTTTTCAAGTGCATATGAGACATTAATAAGATTAATTGGGTCACCAAAACAGCTCAATATATAAAAATAATATAAACAATGTTCATGGTTCAAAATTTAATATGTTGGAAATCATTATTTTGAAATAGTTCCAACTGGAAATTTTAAAAAACAATACTACATTTTAAATTCAATGAGATAATTAAAGCAGTGATAAAATAATCATACCTTAAAATACTCATAACGACATAAATGAAAAAGATGAAATACAAGAATTAAATATCCAACTCAAAAAGTTCAAAATGAATACCAGAAGAAACTAAAAAGGAACGAAGGAAGGAAATAATAGGGACAACAGCAGAAATTAATGAATTAGAAAACAAAAATAATACAAACAAACATAAACAAAAGTCTTTTTTTCTGTGAAAAATCAAATTAATATCCTCAGCAAAACTAATTAAGAAAAAAATACAATTCACAATGATAAGTCTGAAATAATCATTGAAACAGAGGAAGTCATTTGCAAATCTTTGCAAGTAATTTTGAAAACATCTGTGAAATGGATGATTTACTAGGCAATGTAATTTACCAAAATGTATCCCCATAGAAAAAAAATACCAGACCACTGGAAGAAATAGGAATTTATAATGAACGTTCTTCTTAAAAGAGAGCAGGTTCAAATTGTTTTATTGGAAATCCTACTATACCCACCAAAACCAGATGCTGCTAACATTACTCTTGCAGAGTGTAGAAAAAGAAGGACAATTTTGAAATGTTTTAAAATTTGTTTTTAATTTTTACTTTTTCTTGTTGTAAGAGCACATACCAGGAAATCTACCATTTTAACAAACTTTTGTGGGTACAATACAGTATTGTTAACTACAGGCATAATGTTGTACAGCAGATATCTAGATTTAATCATCTTGCATAACTGAAACTTTATACATGTTGTATAGCGACGGCTCATTTTCCCTTCCTTTCAGCCCCCAAAACAACCATTCTATTCTCTGTTTCTGTGTGCTTCACATGTGTTTAGATGCCTCATATAACTGAAATCATAGAGCATTTACCTTCTGTGACTGGCTTACATCACTTAACATAATGTGGTTCAGGTACATCCATGATGTTACATATGGTAAGATTTCCCTTATTTTTTAGAACTGAATGATACTCCATTCCCTCTCTCCCTCTCTCTCTCTCTCTATATATATATATATACACACACATACACACACACATATGTATATACATATGTATATACATATGTATATAAATATATAACATTTTCTTTATCCATTCATCCATCAATGGACACTTAGATAGTATCCATAGTTTGGTTCTTGTGTATCCATGCTGCAATGAGCAAGAAGGTGCAGATATTTCTTGAAGATCCTGATTTCTATTCTTTTGGATGAATAATTAGAAAGGAAATTGCTGGATAATATGGAATTTTTATATTTAATTTTAAGATTTTTTAACAAAGGAAGTATAGCATGGATATATAAATTTGATAAATATTGTGGAAAAAATTAAACTATGAACCAATCTCATTTTTATTCTTCTTAAATCTTAGAAATAGTGAATTATTTTAATAGCTTTTCTAAGCTATTTGCATTTTTTAAATTAAGTCTACTTCTTCATGGTTTATTTTGCGTTTTTTAAGATAAACCCATTTGTTTATGGTTTATATTTTGTGGGAAGCTTGAATTCTGTTTACAAATGTTTTATTTACAATTCTTATGAAGGTATTAAAATGCGATTGGATGCTGAGAAAGACTGACAAAATTCAACAAATGTTCCTGATAAAATAACTTAATGAACTAGAAATCAATGGGAACTTCCTTAACTATAAACTACATAACTATATAACTAGAAAGATAATCAATAGATGATAGAGTACATAGATTAGATACAATGATAGATGATAGATGACGGATAGATAGATAGATAGATAGATAGATAGATAGACAGACACACCTCAGCATAAAGCTAGCTAGCAGCTTACTTAAGGGTGAAACAAGAAAGGCATTTATGTAAAAGGCAGAAAGAAGACATGGATGCCCACACCTACGTATTAATGCACTGGATGTATAAGACAATGTATTTAGAAAAAAGAAAAAATAATAATAATTGGAAGTAAGTGATAAAACTCTCTACTTGCAGATGATAAGATAATATATTCAAAATAAGGAGGGGAAGCAATACTAAAACTAACAACACAATAATCATCAATATAATATAATAATAAGGTTATTCAGTTAGTGGAGTATAAAATCAGCATGCAAAATGTAATTTTAATATATATGATTAATAATCAGAATTTACAATGGAATAAATGCCTCCTTATAATAGTTACAAGAAAGATACAGCAAATGTTAAAAATATACAATTATCAAAACCAAATATATTTTTAAAATCTGTATAAGGGAAAGATTTACTTTTTCCCTAAAAGACAGTAGAATAAATTTGAACAAGCTTCTCCTTGGAAGATGGTTCAACGTCATAAAAATGTCTATCCTTCCAAAATGGATACAAAAATTTAATATGATCTGAATAAAATTAACAATTTTTTATTAAACTAGACAAGTTAATCTTAAATGCTACATGGAAAAATAAATATGCTAAATTATATAGAGATGGGATCACGGACATTAATCTTACTGCATATGGAAATATAGTCTTTTCGTAAATACAGTTTGATATGGTACATAAATGGACAGACAGAGCCATGGAGTAAAATAGAAAGTTCACAGGGAAGTTTTTGATGTTTTAATAAAAAAAGATGTGAAAACTGGATAGCCATTTAACAAATGACAAAATTGTATCTGTACCTTTATACATCAGAATAAACTTCAAATAGTTGAGAGACCTAATTTTTTTAAAGAAACTTTACAAATGCTGGAATAAAATGAGTCAATTACTTTATAACCACAAATTTGCCAAAAGCCTTTTAAATCATAAATTAAAATCCAAAACCAATCAAACAAAACCTTGGAAAATTCAACCACATAAAGATAATAATAAAAATAAAAATACAGGACAAAACAACATGAATAAAATGTAAACAGCAAATAACAAGGAGAAAATATTTGCAATCTACATGTTGGAAAAAAGGTTAATTTTTAGGATCTCCTAAAAATTGAGACAAAAAACATCCCAAAAAATAGAAAATTAGCAATAAAAACATAAATATATAGTTCTCCATATATAATAGTTGGCCCTTATGTATATGAAAAAAATGTGAAGTATCACTCCTAACAAGAGAAATGCAAGTTAAAGCTATGCCGAGATACAATTTGTAAACTGTCAAAAATTCCAAAGCACACTGGCCAAATTAAGAGGATATATACAATACTGATGAGAAAACAAAATTGTAGAATCTCTAGGGAGGGTAATTTGGTAATAAAATAAATCATTCATTTGAACCCCAAATCCCACTTTAAGAAACTTATTGTGAAGATACACATCTACTAATGTGTAAGCAATATATACGCAATATTATTTATTGTGACTTTTTTTTTATAATAGCAAGATATTGAGAAGAACTTAAAGATCCAAATAGAGAAGATTATTTGGATAAACTATGTTACACTTACGCAATGAAATATTATGTAGTACCGAACTAAATGACATGGATCTCAATTCGTGGGATTAAGGGCAGGGGTTGGCCTAGGTGAAGAGCAGTATGTATGTCTCTTTTTGTTTAAGAAACAGGAGAATAATAACTTATGTGTTTATTTTTGCAGAAAGTAATACAGAAAGGATAAATCAAGACTTAATGGAAATGTGGCCAGGCATGGTGGCTCATGCCTGTAATACCAGCACTTTGGGAGGTCAAGGCAGGCAGATCACTAGAGGTCAGGAGTTTGAGACCAGCCTGGCCAACATGGTGGAAACCTATCTCTACTAAAAATACAAAAATTAGCTGAGTGTGGTGGTGCACGCCTGTAATCCCAGCCACTTGCTTGAACCTGGGAGGCGGAGGTTGCAATGAACTGAGATCATGCCACTGCACTCCAGCCTGGCGGACTGAGCAAGACTCTGTCTCAAAAAAGAAAAAAAGACTTAATGGAAATGTTATCACAGGTTTCAGGTGATAAAATGGGAGTTTGATATCTCTGAGTGTACCTGTGTTCTTCAGATTTTTAAACCATGTAGCTAGTACACATGTTGAAACACAAAAATAAATAAAAAGTTGAATAGAAAATAAACAACATTGAGTCTATATCACATTGATAATATAACCACTCAGAGAAAATAATTATTTCCTGTAATTTTTAGCACAGTACTCTAACTGCAAGAACTGCAAGGAACGTTTATGTTAGCAGTAATATAGAAATTTTGAAACAATTTTATATAATATTATAATACAAAGCATATAAGTAAATACATTGGAAATGAAGATTTTCACTTTAGGAGAAGGGGAGATATAAATATAAAATATAATATCTTAAGGAAACCCCTGTAGTGTTAAATTGGAAAGAAAACTATCCACATGGACATGTACATTTGAAACATATATGAATAATTTCTAGTTTATCCATTGAAATGACCTAGAGGAAATGACACTGCAGTAGCAAGAGCTAAAGCAGCCTGTTGGGAAAAATCTTCATTTTAAATCCAGGAAAGGAAAAGTATAAGGGTCTGGGACATCTGATTTTGCCAATAAGCAAGGGGGCACTAGAAAATCTAATGGGGTCATATCAATAAGACACAGCGTCCAATTTGAAAGATTCAGACAGGTAAAGTTGGGAACAATCTGGGTATCTAAAAAATGACATTAATTTATTGTAATGAGATGAATTACAATGCACGGGGTACATAAAATCAAAAGTATAATGTAATGTAAATACATACAAAAAAAGGGAAAAGGGAAGCTGAAAGCTTTTCTTTACAGAAAAGTGATGACTTGAAAATGTAGAAGCAGTGATATAATTAGGAGCACTATTATTTTACAACCCCCATGGAAAGATCATCAAAGAATGCTAAATCCATGTACTTAAATGTTGTTGGGGAAGAGTATATTTGTCTGGATCTAAATTAAATCACCCCTCCAAATAATTGCTAATTACATATGGGGAGATTTGGAAGCACCACCTTAATGAAGTGATCAACTTTAGCTTTACTAAGAGTGGGGACAACCTGACTGTACATTCCTCATGATGTGATGAAATATGATATACATAACTGCACTTAGGACAAGTCCTTGCCAAAAAAATATTTAATCTGGGTCTAATAAAGCCTTTGGACCTCACTTTCAGTTTTCAGGAAATATAGTGAATAGAAAAACATGTTAAATGAAATTATAATTCGCTAGTCAGATAATCAAGAATAAGGGGCATTTTAAAAGAAATGTTTTAGCTGTTCCAACATCACTCTCAGGACGGGGAATAATACTGGGAGACCATTCTGGATTTAAAGAAACTAAAAGTGGATAATAATCAATCATACACTTTGATTGCTTTCTGTTTGACTTTATGACATTTTAGAAAATATGTTAGATGATGTTTGGGAATTAATCTTATATTTCCTAGGTGTGATAATAGTCTAGGGGTTGTTTATAAAAGTGTCCTTTTTCTTAGAGGCTGAGTTTTCTGTGATCAGGTGTCATTAAGTCTGGAGCTTATTTTCAAATGAGATAGCCCAAAATGTGTGTGTGTTAGTGTGCGTGTGTCTGTGTGTGTGTGTACACGCATACATATATGAGTCCATATTAAAATTACATTTTTATATTCATTTCCCATTTTTCTCTAGAGCAAATGTGAGCAAAATATGAATGATTTTTGAATCTATGTGGATGAAATAGAAGTGGCTATTGTATTAGTCTTCCAACTATTCAGTTAAAAATTTGAAATGTGAGGAAACCTGCCTGTCTCTGTAGACTCCACCTCTGGGGACAGGGCACAGTAAACAATAACAAACTTGGCAGAAACCTCTGCAGACGCAAACGACTCTGTCTGACAGCTTTGAAGAGAGCAGTGGATCTCCCAACACGGAGGTTGAGATCTGAGAAGGGACAGACTCCCTGCTCAAGTGGGTCCCTGACCCCTGAGTAGCCTAACTGGGAGACATCCCCCACTAGGGGCAGTCTGACACCCCACACCTCACAGGGTGGAGTACACCCCTGAGAGGAAGCTTCCAAAGCAAGAATCAGACAGGTACACTCGCTGTTCAGAAATATTCTATCTTCTGCAGCCTCTGCTGCTGATACCCAGGCAAACAGGGTCTGGAGTGGACCTCAAGCAATCTCCAGCAGACCTACAGCTGAGGGTCCTGACTGTTAGAAGGAAAACTATCAAACAGGAAGGACACCTACACCAAAACCCCATCAGTACATCACCATCATCAAAGACCAGAGGCAGATAAAACCACAAAGATGGGGAAAAAGCAGGGCAGAAAAGCTGGAAATTCAAAAAATAAGAGTGCATCTCCCCCAGCAAAGGAGCGCAGCCCATCGCCAGCAACGGATCAAAGCTGGACAGAGAATGACTTTGACGAGATGAGAGAAGAAGGCTTCAGTCCATCAAATTTCTTAGAGCTAAAGAAGGAATTACGTACCCAGCGTAAAGAAACTAAAAATCTTAAAAAAAAAAGTGGAAGAATTGATGGCTAGAGTAATTAATGCAGAGAAGGACATAAACGAAATGAAAGAGATAAAAACCATGACACGAGAAATACGTGACAAATGCACAAGCTTCAGTAACCGACTCGATCAACTGGAAGAAAGAGTATCAGCGATTGAGGATCAAATGAATGAAATGAAGCGAGAAGAGAAACCAAAAGAAAAAAGAAGAAAAAGAAACGAACAAAGACTGCAAGAAGTATGGGATTATGTAAAAAGACCAAATCTACGTCTGATTGGGGTGCCTGAAAGTGAGGGGGAAAATGGAACCAAGTTGGAAAACACTCTTCAGGATATCATCCAGGAGAACTTCCCCAACCTAGTAGGGCAGGCCAACATTCAAATCCAGGAAATACAGAGAACGCCACAAAGATACTCCTCGAGAAGAGCAACTCCAAGACACATAATTGCCAGATTCACCAAAGTTGAAATGAAGGAAAAAATCTTAAGGGCAGCCAGAGAGAAAGGTCGGGTTACCCACAAAGGGAAGCCCATCAGACTAACAGCAGATCTCTCGGCAGAAACTCTCCAAGCCAGAAGAGAGTGGGGGCCAATATTCAACATTCTTAAAGAAAAGAATTTTAAACCCAGAATTTCATATCCAGCCAAACTAAGTTTCATAAGTGAAGGAGAAATAAAATCCTTTACGGATAAGCAAATGCTTAGAGATTTTGTCACCACTAGGCCTGCCTTACAAGAGACCCTGAAGGAAGCACTAAACATGGAAAGGAACAACCGGTACCAGCCATTGCAAAAACATGCCAAAATGTAAAGACCATCGAGGCTAGGAAGAAACTGCATCAACTAATGAGCAAAATAACCAGTTAATATCATAATGGCAGGATGAAGTTCACACATAACAATCTTAACCTTAAATGTCAATGGACTAAATGCTCCAATTAAAAGACACAGACTGGCAAACTGGATAAAGAGTCAAGACCCATCAGTCTGCTGTATTCAGGAGACCCATCTCACACGCAGAGACATACATAGGCTCAAAATAAAGGGATGGAGGAAGATTTACCAAGCCAATGGAGAATAAAAAAAAGCGGGGGTTGCAATACTAGTCTCTGATAAAACAGACTTTAAACCATCAAAGATCAAAAGAGACAAAGAAGGCCATTACATAATGGTAAAGGGATCAATTCAACAGGAAGAGCTAACTATCCTAAATATATATGCACCCAATACAGGAGCACCCAGATTCATAAAGCAAGTCCTTAGAGACTTACAAAGAGACTTAGACTCCCATACAATAATAATGGGAGACTTCAACACTCCACTGTCAACATTAGACAGATCAACGAGACAGAAAGTTAACAAGGATATCCAGGAATTGAACTCATCTCTGCAGCAAGCAGACCTAATAGACATCTATAGAACTCTCCACCCCAAATCAACAGAATATACATTCTTCTCAGCACCACATCATACTTACTCCAAAATTGACCACGTAATTGGAAGTAAAGCACTCCTCAGCAAATGTACAAGAACAGAAATTATAACAAACTGTCTCTCAGACCACAGTGCAATCAAACTAGAACTCAGGACTAAGAAACTCAATCAAAACCGCTCAACTACATGGAAACTGAACAACCTGCTCCTGAATGACTACTGGGTACATAACGAAATGAAGGCAGAAATAAAGATGTTCTTTGAAACCAATGAGAACAAAGATACAACATACCAGAATCTCTGGGACACATTTAAAGCAGTGTGTTGAGGGAAATTTATAGCACTAAATGCCCACAAGAGAAAGCAGGAAAGATCTAAAATTGATACTCTAACATCGCAATTAAAAGAACTAGAGAAGCAAGAGCAAACACATTCAAAAGCTAGCAGAAGGCAAGAAATAACTAAGATCAGAGCAGAACTGAAGGAGATAGAGACACAAAAAATCCTCCAAAAAATCAATGAATCCAGGAGTTGGTTTTTTGAAAAGATCAACAAAATTGACAGACCACTAGCAAGACTAATAAAGAAGAAAAGAGAGAAGAATCAAATCGACGCAATTAAAAATGATAAAGGGGATATCACCACCGACCCCACAGAAATACAAACTACCATCAGAGAATACTATAAACACCTCTACGCAAATAAACTGGAAAATCTAGAAGAAATGGATAACTTCCTGGACACTTACACTCTTCCAAGACTAAACCAGGAAGAAGTTGAATCCCTGAATAGACCAATAGCAGGCTCTGAAATTGAGGCAATAATTAATAGCTAAAAGCAACGGCAGCAAAAGCCAAAATTGACAAATGGGATCTAATTAAACTAAAGAGCTTCTGCACAGCAAAAGAAACTACCATCAGAGTGAACAGGCAACCTACAGAATGGGAGAAAATTTTTGCAATCTACTCATCTGACAAAGGGCTAATATCCAGAACCTACAAAGAACTCAAACAAATTTACAAGAAAAAAACAAACAACCCCATCAAAAAGTGGGCAAAGGATATGAACAGACATTTCTCAAAAGAAGACATTCATACAGCCAACAGACACATGAAAAAATGCTCATCATCACTGGCCATCAGAGAAATGCAAATCAAAACCACAATGAGATACCATCTCACACCAGTTAGAATGGCGATCATTAAAAAGTCAGGAAACAACAGGTGCTGGAGAGGATGTGGAGAAATAGGAACGCTTTTACACTGTTGGTGGGATTGTAAACTAGTTCAACCATTATGGAAAACAGTATGGCGATTCCTCAAGGATCTAGAACTAGATGTACCATATGACCCAGCCATCCCATTACTGGGTATATACCCAAAGGATTATAAATTATGCTGCTATAAAGACACATGCACACGTATGTTTATTGCAGCACTATTCACAATAGCAAAGACTTGGAATCAACCCAAATGTCCATCAGTGACAGACTGGATTAAGAAAATGTGGCACATATACACCATGGAATACTATGCAGCCATCAAAAAGGATGAGTTTGTGTCCTTTGTAGGGACATGGATGCAGCTGGAAACCATCATTCTTAGCAAACTATCACAAGAACAGAAAACCAAACACCGCATGTTCTCACTCATAGGTGGGAACTGAACAATGAGATCACTTGGACTCAGGAAGGGGAACGTCACACACCGGGGCCTATCATGGGGAGGGGGGAGGGGGGAGGGATTGCACTGGGAGTTATACCTGATGTAAATGATGAGTTGATGGGTGCAGCACAGCAACATGGCACAAGTATACATATGTAACAAACCTGCACGTTATGCACATGTACCCTACAACTTAAAGTATAATAATAATAAATAAATAAATAAAAATAAAAATAAAAATTTGAAATGTGATAAATTGAAATTAAATGTACTATTTACAATAACAACAAAACATAAAGATCCTAGAAATGCATCTAATAAAAGATGAGCAATCCCATAGTGAATTAATTTTTACGAGAAATGACATTTTAAAAGACCTAAATAAATAGTGGCATATGTTATATTAATGCCTAAGAAAACTTAATAGCAGAAAGATGTTACTTATCCATGAATCGTTCTTTATATTTAATATGATTTCAGCATAATTATCACAGGATTTTTCATTGAAATTGACAAGCTGTCTCTAAAATGTATGTAGAATTAAAAGGTCCAAGAATAGCCAAGAGACTATTCACTCTCATCAAAAAGTATGAGGATATATCATAAATCAAAACTACTTCAGAACTAACATAACAGGTATGTGGATTTGGTACCATGCAGGCAAGTAAAGAGTTCATAAACAGACATATGCTTATATAGAAAGTTGATTTATGCCAGCGTGGGCATTGCATATATTTGAAGAAATACGGATGGTGGAATATTCGGTGACTCGTATGGAAGAAAACAACCAGGTTCAAAAATAATTCTATCTGTATTAAACATTTAATTTCCCAAAGTGAAACTATAAGAATCTAAAGGCAATATATTGTAGTAAAATACATTTAATACATCAGATTAGAGGAAACTTTTTAAGACATGAAAGGCATTCTCTAAAGGAAAAGATTAGTAAATGCAGCTTAATACAATTAAGACATTTTATTAAGTAAAAGACCGACACAGCCTGGGTGGAAATCTTTGCAATATGTACGACTCACAGAAAATCACTATACTGAATACAAAGAATCTCAAAGGATGAAAAAAATCTCAAAAGAAATACAGGCAAAACATATAAACAGAACTTTTGTAGAAGAGAGAATACATGTGACCCACAAAGATTAAAGAAAATTCACGAGTTATCAGGGAAGCAAAAATTAAAATCACAAAAAATGCAATGTTATGCCCTTTGAAAGTCAGTTAAAATTGTGTTGGACAATATGAAGAGCAATAGGTAGTTTTACCCACAGCTACTTAAAAGTGTAAATTGGTACGACCATTTCTGAAACATTTTGGGGGGTGATAACATAAGAAAGCTGAACATGTGCAAATGTGAAAACAAGTACTGGCAGTTTCATCAATACACTCTACGAGTTGACATTTTTGTTTTTCTAAAGGGTCAGATAATAAATATTTCAGCTTTTGTAAGCCATGGAGTCTCTACAAGTCTACCATAATATCATGAAAGCAGCCGTAAAGCATACATAACAAATGAGCATGGTGGCATTCCAGTAAAATTTTATAGACACTGAAATGTAACTTTTATGTAGTTTTCATGTATCACAAAATAGTCTTCTTTTTTCAATCATTTAAAATATATTAAAATGATTCTTGGCTTATGTGCTATACTCAGGCAGCAGGCAGGAGTTGGCTTATGAGCCACATTTTGGCAATCCTACTATTTTCAACTCAGAGTGCTCAAAGGACCGGAAGCAATGAAAGATACTAGAAATGCAGAATATCAGACCCTACCCAAGATTTCCTGAATCAGAATATGCATTTTAACAAGATACCCAGGTAAACTGTATTCATATTAAAATTTATGAAGCATTGCTCTAGATAAAATATTGCAAAAACGCACTAGGAAATATGAACAAATTTGTTCATAGCAATATTTGTTACAGCTAAAAACTGGTAAAAACCCTGTGTCAGCTGGATGTGGTGGCTCATGCCTGTAATCACAGCACTTTGGGATGCCAAGGCAGGAGGATTACCCCTGAGCCCAAGAGTTTGAGTTTGCACTGAGCTATGATCATGCCACTGCACTCCAGCCTGGGTGACAGCGTGAGAACCTGTCTCTAAAAACAAAACAAAACAAAAAACTGTATGTCCATTAATAGAATAATGGATAAATCAATTGTGCATATTCAAAAAATGGAATTACATCCATCAACTTGGATGAATATCAAATACACAATGTTGGGGAAAACAAGCAAACTATAGAATGTGAAATATAATTTGATTTATATAAAGTTAACAAAATGATACATTATTTAAGAATATCTAGATATGTGGGAAAACTAAAAAGCAGAGAAGTAATAATGCTAAAAGTAGGGTATACCATTTGTAGCCGTGATGGAGTAATAGGAACCAAATAATAATTCTACCTTAACATCTAAAGAAATAAGCAAAATATATGAACCAAAAGTTTTCAGAAATTGGACAACTTTCTCAGAGCATGACAGTGATCTCTGAGAAACAGGAAACATATTAATTGAGCCCTATGATTGGCCTGGTTTACTGCCTCTAGTGAGTAAGTAACCAGGCTGCAGTTCAGGAAGGGAAAACAGATGTGGAACCCTACAATTACCGGAAATTCAGGAGAAAGATCTAAGAATCAGAGAAGCTAAGACGGCAAGAATTTGTGGATGAGAGTACCAGAGAAGAGAGAGCTGCACAGAAAGAAAATAACTGCATAGAGAAAGAGCTCCAGAGAATTTCAGAGGATTCCACTGGAGTCCTCAGCTGCAGACAGATCAGTTCATGAATGGGAAGAAACTCCCCAACACTGGAAAGAAGCAGGCAGAAAAATCACTGAAGTTCGCACAAGGCCAGGAATAGTTTGTGTTTCTCAGCAACAAAGAGAAAAAAAAATCTTGAAATACATGAGATTTTAGGTAGAATACTAAGAAGGATATTTCCTCACTAGTAGAGAAAAGTTATTAACTGCTTTATTCCCCTAACAAAGATGGAGCAAAACTGGAAAGGCTAAAATGCTTCCAGGTCACTAAATTGCATCACAGAACAATCCATAACAGTATTTAAAAAACATAAAATACTCTGAAATCCAACAAGTTAAAAGTCACAATGGTTGGCATATGATACAAAACCTATGAGCCATAAAAAGGTGCAGGAAAATACAATCCATAATGTGATGAAAAATCAAGCAATAGAAACAAAATTACATAGATATATGTGATAGAATTAGTAGCCAAGGGTATGGAACCAATACACTGAATGGGATTAAAGTCTATCTAGACACTGCAGAAGAAAATATTAATGAACATTAAAACACAGCAATAGAAACTATACAAAATACAATTATATCAAAGGCTTTAAAAATGAAAAGAGCATCAATGATTGCAGGACAATCCAAGTGGCTTGATATAAAAGGAATCATTGCATCCACTAAAGAAACAAAATAAAGATGCATAGTTAACATCCCAACAAAGGAGTTAAAATGGAATTATGAAGAACAGTCCAACCAAACTGAGGGAGAAAAATAAAAAGGCCATAAGAACAGTTTAGACAAACAGAAAACAAACAAGTCCGTCAATGGAAGCACAAACATTTTCAATTACATTAAATGAAAATAATCAAAATGCTCCAATTAAAAGGTAAATATTGGCAAATTGGATAATAAATAGTAGGACCCAACTATGTGTTACCCGGTTGAAGCCCACTTTAAATATAAAAGCACAGATAACTTAAAAGTAAAAAGATTATAAAGTATATATCATGCTAACACTACTCTGAACAAGACTGAATTGGTTATATTGCTATCAGAGAAAAAACAAATTTCAGAAGAAATAATATTAACAAGAACAAAGAGGGCCAGTTTATGACAAAAGAATAATTTATAAAGAGAACACAAAAATCCTACATGTTTATGGGCCTAATATCAGAGCTTCAAAATTGTTGAAGCAAAGCACTGATAAAAACAAAACATGCAATAAACAAATCCACAATCATGGTTATATACTTAAACACCCAATGCCAATGATTGTAAGAGCCAGTAGTTATAAAACTAGTAAGAATTTATGAGACTTCGGCAACACTATCAACTAACAACCTAATTGACATTTGTACAACACTCACTAAGAACAGAATAAATTTTTAAGTGCACCCTAAATATATATAAACATATATGATACACTTATCATAAAGATGTCTGAATTAATTTAAAAGGATTAAAATCACCTAAAATATGCTTTCTGGCCACAATAGAATTAAATTAAAATGAGTATCAAAAATATATCTGGAAAAATCTCCTTAAAACCATAAATAACATACATTTAAATGACCTATAGTTCACAGAAAAAACTAAAAGTGATATTTTGAAAGTACTTTAACTCAACGAAAATAAAAACATCACATGGCATTAGTAGAATGCAGCTAAAACAATGCTTAGAAAGAAATGTACAGCTGCACGTGCCCATATTTTTTAAAAAGGTCTTAAATTAATGACTTACGCTTTCACTTTAAGAAGTCAGAATAGAGAAAGAAGAAAAAAATTAACCCCAAATTAAACAGAAAAAAAGAAAATCATAAAGATGGGTGCAGAAATAAATGAACTAGAAAACTCAAAAATAGACAAAATTAATAAAAGCAAAAGCTGTTTATTGGCATATTAATAAAACTTCAGCCAAAATCTTCAAGAAAAATAAGAAAAATAACTTATCAAAATCCTGAATAAGAGAGAAAATAATCACTTATAGATCTCACATACTTTAAAAACACAATAAGGAAATGAAATATTGTGAACAACTTTCCTTCAATAAATTTGTCAGTTTCCTGAAATGAAGAAATTCCTTGAAAGATACAACTACCAAAGCTAACAGAAGAATAATACGTAACCTGACTATCTCATTGTACACAGATGTTCCTATCAGGTTTAATTTTAATAGCTAAACATAGAAACAATTCCAATGTCCACCAACAGGTGAATGGATAAACAAAGTGTTATATACATACAGATTAAAAAGGAGTGAACTACCGGTACATGCTCAAAGTAAATATGTTGAATGAAGCAAACTAAACTAAACTGAGTACCTATTGTAATAATTCAATCTATAAAAAATTATAGAACATGCAGATTAATCTATCATGCCACAAAGCAAATCAGTGGTAGCTTGAAGTGATGCAGGGGCAAGGGGGAAAGAGGAGGTAAGGATGGATTTCAAAAGTCCAGGAGGAAATTGGTGGAGATGATAGATATGTTCACTATCTTAACTGTGGTGATTATTTCATGAGTGTATATATCTGTCAAAAGTTATCAAATTATTCACTTTAAATGTATGCAGTATATTGCTAATTATACTTCTATATAGCTGTAACAATATTGGTATAGGCTAGGATATGCTGAGGCTTCAAAGGATTTAAAAATTGTGGCAGGATTCACATACCAAAAGTTTATTTCTCTATCAAACAGCTGGATACATGTCCAGGCAGAGTTCCAGAGCATTTGTTGTTCATCCGATGATTACTTTTTCCAATCTATTTAGACCTGTGGCATACATACATACATACAAATATATATATATATACACACACACATATATATACACACACACACATAATTTATAAAACTATATATATGTATATATAAATATAGAAGGACAGAAGGAGATGATAGGGCTGGAGAATTGAATACTAGAGAGTGAATCCCTTTGTTGAAAAACAAATATACCTCACTTCTATTCACATTTTATTGGATACAGCTAGTCACATGGCCATCTCTAACTACATGGGTCCTAAGAAGTGGAAACTGTAGTGTACAAGAATTAGAGGAGAACCAGATATGGATAGCCATTAATAATGAAAGAACATGTAGTTATCTGTGGGGCTAGAATGGACAGAGTTGCAACCTAGAAACTCCATACAGGGTAAATTTGATGCACTGACAATGTTCTATATTTTAAGTTGGCTGGTAGATATATACACATTTATATTTAATATTGATATAATTAATATTAATATATCAACATATTTACACTATATAGACACATTTACTACTTTATATATTTCATGACAAAAATGCAGTAAAAATCTTGTGCAAAGTAAACAATAGAGTCTTGATATTGTGGAGTTAGTCATATTTTATTTGGAGAAAACTCATGGAAACAACTCACACTATCTTAAGAGGAAGAGAAATTAGCTTACAATGAATTAAGAACAAGCACCAGTTTCACAACCTTAAAGAGATGAAAGAATGTCAGGTGATGTTCTATTTCAGATTCCTTCCTCCTATATAGTCTCTGTTCTTAGAAGAGCACTCTTTTCACAGAGGCAAGTGGGAAGAGTGCTTCTCACTTAAAATAATCACCAGAAAAATTCCCAGAAATATATATTATTGTTTGGCTTGAGTCATGTGGCTATTTCTTTACTAATTCCTGGAGGCAGTGATGTGATTCTGTAATGGGCTAGGACGTCCCCTTGTGGCCATCTATGGGTGTTGTGGGGACAGATGTCATACCCTTCCAAATCACAAGGTGTATGTAGGGATGTTTCTTCACATGAAAATTGGATGATGATGAAAGGAAAAAGAGAGGGAGAGACAGAAAAAGAGCAGATAGAGGCAGAAAGGGGAAGGAAGGGAGGGAGGGAGGGAGGAAGGAAGGAAGGAAGGAAGGAAGGAAGGAAGGAAGGAAGGAAGGAAGGAAGGAAGGAAGCAAGCAAGCTATGCAATCAGCAACAGAGATTACTGCTAATGAGAGAAGCCCACCGGGCTTCTGGGTAGGGTGGGGACTTGGAGAACTTTTCTGTCTAGCTAAAGGATTATAAATGCACCAATCAGCACTCTTGTTATTTGCATAAGTAACAAGGAGCTGAATGTTAATCACCAAGACAATGGGGAAAATGTCTTAAGGGCGTGTCTAGCTAAAGGTTTGTAAATGCACCAATCAGCACTCTGTCAAAATGGACCAATCAGCACTGTGTAAAACGGACCAATCAGCACTCTGTAAAATGGACCAATCAGCTCTCTGTAAAAGGGACCAATCAGCAGGATGTGGGTGGGGCCAAATAAGGGAATAAAAGCAGGTCCCTGGAGCCTGGAGCGGCAACCCGCTGGGGGCCCCTTCCATGCTTTGGAAGCTTTGTTCTTTTGCTCTTTGCAATAAATCTTGCTGTTGCTCACTTTTTGGGTCCATGCTGCCTTTAAGAGCTGTAATACTTACTGTGAAGGTCTGCAGCTTCACTCCTGAATTCAGCGAGACCACAAACCCACTGGGAGGGACGAACAACTCCAGATGTGCCGCCTTTGAGAACTGTAACACTCACTGTGAGGGTCTGCAGCTTAGTTATTGAAGTCAGTGAGACCAAGAACCCACCAATTCCGGACACACTAATAGCAAGATTTATAATATTTAAAAGCTTAAATTCCACTTTAAAGGTTGTGTCTTTTATCAAAATTCAGTAAATCCCAATGATTTTCTTTTCTGTAAATTCAGAGTCATGCATTATGTACTCTGTTGTTTAAATATGACACAATTGATTTGTCCCTTGTCTTGTCAACATAGTCAGCTATAGTGTGATATTTATATTTGTCCCCAAAGCAGGTCTCTACAAAATAAGGGTAGCTGCTGAGCACAGGTTGACTAACACAGACAATTACTTTATTTTGATGTCCTTAAATTACTAATAAAAAATGCCTCTCCTACCACCTCATCATTTTTATAAAAAGTTAAACCTGCATATACTTTATGAACTCTCTGTTTCAAATTTATTCATACCAATGGGATTGTTCAACATATTGTATTGCATGTATCTCTGATATTGTTTGGTTCTCTGTCCCGACCCAAACCTCACCTTGAATTGTAAAAATCCCCATGTGTCATGGGAGGGACCCAGTGGGAGGTAATTGAATCATAGGGGGGAGGGGCTTTTCCATGCTGTTCTTGTGATAGTGAGTATGTTTCACAAGATCTGAGGGTTTTTTTTTTAAAGGGCAGTTCCCCTGCACAAGCTCTCTTTCCTGCCACCATGTAAGATGTGACTTTGCTCCTCATTCACCTTGATTGTGAGACCTCTCCAGCCATGTGGAACCGTGAGTCCATTAAATGTCTTTCCTTTTTAAATTATGAGTCTCAGGTATGTCTTTCATAGCGATGTGAGAACAGACTAATTTAGTAAATTGGTACCGATAGAGTGGGGTGCTGCTTTAAAGACATCTGAAAATGTGGAAGTAACTTTGGAACTGGGTAACAGGCAGAGGTTGGAACAGCTTGGAGGGCTCAGAAGAAAATAGGAAAATATGGGAAAGGTTGGAGCTTCCTAGATACTTGTTGAATGGCTTTGACCAAAATGCTGATAGTCATATGGACAATAAAGTCCAGAGTGAGGTGGTCTCAGATGAAGATGAGGAACTTGTTAGGAACTGGACTAAAGGTCACTCTTGCTATGCAAAGAGACTGGTGGCATTTTTGCCCCTGCCCTAGAGATCTGTGGAACTTTGAACTTGAGAGAGATGATTAGGGTATCTGGCAGAAGAAATTTCTAAGGAGCAAAGTGTTTAAGAGGAAACAGAGCATAAAACTTTGGAAAATTTGTAGCCTGATTATACAATAGAAAAGAAAAACCCATTTTCTGGGAAGAAATTCAAGTCTGCTGCAGAAATTTGCATAAGTAACAAGGAGCGGAATGTTAATCACCAAGACAATGGGGAAAATGTCTTCAGGGTGTGTCAGAGTTCTTCACAGCAGCCCCTCCCATCACAGGCCCAGAAGCCTAGGGGGGAAAAATAGTTTCTTGGGTCAGGTCCAGGACCCCGCTGCTATGTGCAGCCTAGGGACCTGGCGTCCTGTGTCCCAGCAGCTCCAGCCATGGCTAAAAGGGGCCAAGGTACAGCTCAGGCCATGGCTTCAGAGAGTCCAAGCCCCTGGCCTTGGAAGCTTCCATGTGGTGTTGAGCCTGCAGGTGCGTAGAAGTCAAGACTTGAAGTTTGGGAACCTCTGCCTAGCTTTCAGAGGATGTATGGAAATGCCTGGAAGTCCAGACAGAAGTTTGCTGCAGGGGCACCTGTCCTAGGGCAGTGTGGAAGGGAAATGTGGGGTTGGAGCTCCCACACAGAGTCCCCACTGAGGCACTGTCTAGTGGAGCTATGAGAAGAGGGCCATCGTCCTCCAGACCCGAGAATGGTAGACCCACCAACAGCTTGCACCGTGCACCTGAAAAAGCCACAGACAATGCTGGCCCATGAAAGTAGCTGGGAGGGAGGATATACCCTGCAAAGCAACAGGGGTGGGGCTGCCCAAGGCCATGGGAGCCCACCTGTTGAATCAGCATGACCTGGATGTGAGATATGGAATCAAAGGAGATTATTTCAGAGCTTTAAGATTTTACTCCCCTGCTGGATTTTGGACTTGAATGGTGCCTGTAGACACTTTGTTTTGGCTAATTCTCCCATTTGGAATGGTTGTATTTACCAGAATGCCTGCACCCCCATTGTATCTAGAAAGTAACTAATTTGCTTTTGGTTTTAAAGGCTTATAGGCTTGCCTTGTCTCAGATTAGACTTTGGATGGTGGACTTTTAAGTTGACACTGAAATGAGTTAAAACTTTGGTGGACTGTTGGGAAGGCATGATTGCTTTTGAAATGTGAGGGCATAGATTTGGAGGGGCCAGGGACAGAATAATGTGGTTTGGCTTTGTGTCCCCACCCAAATCTCACCTTGAGTTGTGATAATCCCCATGTGTCATGGAAAGGACTCAGTGGGAGGTAATTGAATTATGGGGGTGGGTTGTAATTGTCTTAAATCATATTTTTTCAGTCTCTATGTTGTTATTTTTACAATAATTGTTTGGAGAAAAGTGATTTGACATTGGAAAAAAATTCTTTTTATCTGACCTTGTATCACCTGTTTCTAGTGTCTCCTTCATATGCTGGCAGAGAAAAGAAGATCAGCAGTAAAAACAACAGATGTTAGGATCCATTTACTTGATAATGATTCCTCAGTAATTCTGTGGGCTTGATTGGGGCTATTAGTCAAGAGCTTCCAGATACTTTTAGATTAAAAAAATTAAATGTCTACTTCATTCAATGCCAATTTTACATTTTTAATTTACATCTATGAAGGAATAGTAGCTTCTTTTGTCTTTTTTAAATTACAAGCTGGATATCACCTAGGTAGCACATCAGACACAGGATTCCTATCTTTCCAATAATGGGCTGTCACTCTAACCTTTGAGTTTGAAAAGGCAAAAACAATTTCTGGTATATTCCTTTTTTAGCCACTCTTCTTTTATCCTTCACATTTGACTTGCTTGAGAAACATCATATTCCTTAGATTTTTTGCTTGAAATATCAAGGAATACAATAACTAGGCATTGAAAGAAACATCCATAACAATTCAAATATATGATTGCACCACAGAATCTAGTTTTACCAGTGTTTTAAAAATACACACAAAATTTTTTTCTTAAAGAAAAAAGTCTGTATTTTCCTGAAACATTTTTAAAAACATATTAAAATGAAACACAACCAAACAAGAGGTTCATTTGTTCTGTGCTCCAAGAACTACCCAATACTAACTGTCATCCTTGTCAAAACTGAATTTGTAATTAATTTGAGGTAACAAAGGAGTACAGAAAATCTGATAAAAGTATAGTAAATAATTTGCAAGTGAAAAATCAATACTTGAAAGAAAAAAGTCTTTATGCTTATGCCGTTAAAAGAAACACTGTAAACACAGTCAAATTCAGTTACAAAAATATCCGTTAATAAAATGACCAGCTATAAAAAGAATATATTTAATTTTAAAAGAACAATGGATAAAATATCTTTCAAATTAAGAAAGTGACATAGTTAACACAATGTATTTATAGAATTGTGCAATAAAATATGTTGAACATTTCAATTGGTACCAAGAAATTTTGGACAGAGATTTCATAAAATGTGTATAGATTTAAGATTTTGTAACAAACAGCTAAATGCATATTTTATTCAATAGGTAATAAAACAATATGTCAGTTGATTTACAATAAAGTTTTAATTTTTTCAATGATTTATGCACCAAATATTGATATGGGGTATTAGGAGGAGAGATCATTGTATTTAAATTAAGTTTTGCAAAGCAAAATTAGACTCTAAAATCAGTTGATAATTGCTTTGTCTGGATTTTGTGGACTTACTTACATTGAGTAATGATTTCTCCACATTTTTCTGATTTTCCCCCTTTCTAACATTACTTCATTGTATAGTTTTTAAAATAAACTACAATATTTGATAGTTTTTCTTTAAACGAAGCCGTATGTTGTTTGATATTTTCTTCATGATTAAAAACAAATTAGCTAACCAGGCATATGGATTTTTATTAACTAATATAGAAAGATTAACAAAATAAAGATTCCCCTGCCCTGTTCCCCATTGCTGATGCCTTTGTAAATCAAACATTTAAAATTTATATTATTTTAGTTTTCCTTTTTATTTCCATTTCTCTACATAATGTAACTATACCACTATTTCATTTTTTCTTTATTTTAAAGACTCTAAAGGAAATATCAATAGCATATATATTAAATGAGATCATACACAAGATAAAGTTGCAAAGAACAACACAGTGAAAAGTAATGTCAATGAAAAGGAAATGCCTTATCCTTTAGTAGAGTGTTAAATCCACAGTTCCACTTCCTGCGGGCAAGTATTTTTACCAAGGTTTTCGGTAATCATTCAAACAGATTTTTGTCACTCATTCACAGATATGCATATGCACACATACATACACACAGTATACAAATGAAAGCATTTTCTTTCCCCTTTTACACTTGCATATTTACCTTAACAATAAATATGTCTGATTCTTATTAAAGGTTGCAGAATATTGTTTGAGTCATAATGGATTTAAGTAGTTCCCCTTTGGTGAATATTCCTATTTTTCTTGCTTTCCTTTACAAATTATGCTGCAACAAACAACACTGTACACCTTCCTTTCTACAGGTGAGAATTGTTGATTGGTATAAATCAAATGGAAGATTTGCTGCATCACATAAATGTGCATTTCAATTTAATAGACATGGCAGGTGACCATCAAAGTGAAATTAGTTTTACTTCCCACCATCTATTTATAAAAACACATATTTCCCCACAGAGTGCTCTCAAACTTTTTGAGTTCAACAACCCAAAAGATGAAATAGTGGATGTAATTGTTACTTTAATGGGCATATGGTATGTAATTGAAACTGACCTAATTGTCCCATAGAACTAATGTTTATGGTTTCTTTTGAGTAAACATAGAAATTGACCCTCCCAGTCTTAAAACTTGAGAAAATTTGTCTTATCAGAATTTCTTTCTCAGAAAAACAAATATCAGGCCTCCCAGATTATACCAAGGGACTGAAATTTACCAGATCATTGTATCTGGACAATGAGACATCAGACACCTCGCCCATCGTGAACGCCTAAGTAACCACCTGCTTCCTGTTGACCAGTTTCTCTTCTTTAGTCCTCCCTGATTCCTGTTTTCTTGCATGTAGTTACATGTCTTCCCTGCTATATTAACCCGTGATTTTAGTTGGTCATGGAGGTGGATTTAAGATCGATCTCTTTTTCTCCTCAGCTGCAGCACCCGATTAAAGTCTTCTTCCCTAGCAATACTCATGTATCAGTGGTTGGCTTTCTTTGCAATGAGCAACAAGATCTAGATCAACTAAGTAACCACAACTTATCCATCTGACAGGAACACAATCCTAGCAAAAATGTAAAAGTGGAGCAAGGACAAGAGCTAGATCTTATATATCAACCACTGCATTTTGTGTTTTTGTGTTTTCTTCTGACTCATGGCTAACATTTTATAATTGAAGCTACAAGCTCTCTATTTGTGTCTGTATGTGTGTTTGTGTACTATGTATATATATGTAATAGTTTCCTGCTTCCACATAGTATTACCATATTAGATTATAAAAATCCCTTCAATACTGCTATATTGATTTGTTTAGAACTTACTCCAGTAAAATTTCATTTCAACAATAATTATACTTTTAGCATATCAGCTTGAAGATAGTCTTAAAGATCTTTTGGTACTTTAAAACCTTATGCTTATGCTAAAATTAAGTATTCAAGGAATTAAGGATGTCTTGTTACAGAAGAAGTAATTTTATTGTAAAGTAAAATCACTGGTTTTTACAGAATGAAACAGAGGAAAACCTGAATGGAAAAGAAAAATGGAATAGAACAAAATGGAAGGGAAAAGTTCATGGAAAATGAATTGTATTTGTTGTGGTCAAAGATAACTATGATTATATGGGTTTATTTTTAAGATTAAAAAAAGACTTAGTATCAAATGTGATATGGTCCAAAATTAGAATTTGGTTTACTCTCTGTTAAAGTAACAGAATTTACTTGGACTATTAGCCTGCTCTTAATAAGAGATTATGAAAAAAAAATAAGTTTCTTCTTTACCTTCAGAATAATCTATCTATAAATTAAAGATCCTTTCTTAACAGAATAATATCCTCTGCTTTATGTTGATTTTACTATGCTCTTGATTATTTAAGAAAACAAAGTCTTGCCAATTTTAAAAGCTAATAAGATTTTATAAAGTCATATTACCTCCTATATTTACTTCTGAAATTTTGTATAGCCATTTGATTAAATAAGAAGCCAAATATTGTTTTTCAGCGACCCATGATTTTATTTAATCAACTGTTGAAATCTCCTGACAACTTTTGATATTTTGTCTTCCAGAAATCAAATCCTAAATAAAATCTTCCTGATCTCAAGCTTTGAGATTTCCCAGGGGATTCCTGGAAAATTACAAAGGATCCTTCATCTTGTTAAAAGAGAAGGGCTAGAATAATATATAAAATTATTGAAATGTTATGAGTTACATAGGAAGTATTGTCAAATCAGAAGAAATGCCTGACCTTTCCTAGTTTAAATTTGTATGAATAAAATGTTACTAATATAAATATTTGACAAATTGTATGAAGTTATTAGAGATTTGTCAATGTTCTTGCTTTCTATGATATATCGTGCTACAGTTTTGCCTGGTATAAGACAACAGTACAGTGTTATTGGTCAATTTCACTTTTATTTAATATTGTATGCCACAGAAGCAACCAAATTTCCATGTCAATTGGAATATTTTTGTTGAACTCATTATATCATTAACCATGGCTATTTTCTCTTTGTCATTCACAGGTAGTTTTGTTTCACTCTGATGCTTCCCTTAACGTGCTTAGCCAGAGTACTTTGGTTATAAACCAGAGTACTTTGTCTTCAACAAGAAGGAACTGTCTCAGAGACCCAGGAAAAGGTCTATGCCAGGTAGTATGGGGCACAGACTTCTGAGGAATTGCTAAGATAATTCTTAGCTCTCTTCCTTTAGCTTTCCATTCACCTCATGACCATTCAGTTGTAACTTTGATCTTTCTGAGGAGAACTGGCATCTGATGTTTCTAGTCAGCCATCTTGAGAAAATAAGATCAGTCTCGCAAAAGAAAAACATCTTACCATTTGTGATAACATGGATGACCAAGGATTGGTCAACATGGATTGACAACATACCATGGACTGAGTCAAGATATCCAGTAGTCTAGTGAAGAAGCTGATGAGTTCATGAAACTGCCGATTCAAACTCAGCATAATTTTATCATGTCTTTCAAGAAGGAGAGAATGTAAATAAATTAGCTAAATTTGGAATCTTGTATTCCCATTTGTTTAACAGTTATTTAAATTCATTAAATTGCTTCATATAAGTAACTATTATTCTTGACTGTAAAGTTAAGTTGTTCTGTGCCTGGCTTATTTCACTTAGCATAATGTCTTCCTTGGTCATCCATGTTATCACAAATGGTAAGATGTTTTTCTTTTGCGAGACTGATCTTATTTTCTCAAGATGGCTGACTAGAAACATCAGATGCCAGTTCTCCTCAGAAAGATCAGAGTTACAACTGAATGGTCATGAGGTGAATGGAAAGCTAAAGGAAGAGAGCCGGGACTGTTGGAGAGCCCACAGGAAAAAGCTGGGACACAGAAAGGGAAGGTAGCAAGAGTCTGGCAGACATTGAGCCCCTAGGAGATTGAAGTCCCACAGAGAGGGTTTAAATGTGCTATTTCTTTGCTCCACTCATTTCTGTGACAAACTGCTGACTGAAAAATTGTTGGGGAGCACCTCTGCCGTCATTAACCCCTGCAATGCTGTCAGTGGCAATTTGGGAACTTCCTGGGGATAGAGCCCCAGGTGGCCTGCTTATATAGATGTGCTTGCATTACTCTCAGGTCCAAACTGAGATGGCAGAAGCCATACTGGTTGTGCCCCTATTGTGAGCCACTGTCCTGCTCAGGGAACCTCATCCCTTGTGTCACTGCAACACCAGATTCCCTGCAAATGTACCCAAGAACCTGCTCTGACTTGGCAACCACAGGGGACTGGTGGAACCATGGTGAATTGCAGAATCCCTGGAGATGTAGCCTTCCACACAGGCCACCCCTAAGAGAGCAGGGAACATAGCCCACAAAAGCACCCCTTGTGACAAAGGAAACATGGGTTCAGTGCGGATCTCTGAAGGAGGCAGCATCAATGACCAGGAATAGATGTGTGTGTGTGTGGAGGGGGTTGGGTGGTGGGGGGGTGTCATCTCCCATTCCCCTTGTCCACAGTTCCAGATGCAGCAGAGGCTTTCTCCACTGGAGACTGTCACGAATGCACTTGAAGACAGCCTTTTCAGTGCTATTCACAGAAGTTGCAACCCCGTTGAAAGTGAGCTTGTGCCCCACTGGCATGCATGATGGGCAGGGCCCAATCTTCCCCTCCGTACATAGAGGAGCAGCATCCCAGCAACAGAAGGCAGACACACCAAGGAGCCTGGTCTGGACTGGAGGAAGAAGCATTGTCCTGGGGTCATTTCAGTCCTGGGGTCATTTAAAATATTCTTCTGCCAGAAGAATATTTTCTCTGATCTCAGTAACACTGTGGCCAGAAGTCAAAGAACACTGTCTATATGAACTGAAGGTCATTAGCTCTGTGACAGGGGCACGATAGGGAAGCAAATCACATTTCTCACTGCCCAGGACTAGAGACAGATGTAACCCCCCACTTCTTCCCCCAAGACCTCAGTACATCCCAACACAACTCTCCCTGCCTGCCCCCATCAGAATGTGTTGCCTCCACTTTTCAAAGGACTACCAGATGTTACTCTTAAGCGCCACCTACTGGAATGGAGACTGAACTGCATCACCGAATAAAAATCCTGCTGTCCGAAAAGCACAGGGTTAGTGCGTGAGATAAGCTTCCTGAGACCTCTGCATTCCCAGTCACGCAGAGGATAGTGCATTGGCTCATACGCCCAACACATTGCTAAGACAAGCAGCATTTGAGAAAACCACCACACATGATTCCATATCTTTGTTACTGTGAATGTGCTGCAATGAACATGGGAATGTAGGCAAAGCATCAAAATACTGGTTTCACTTCTTTTTGATATACACCCAGCAATGAGGTTGCTGGATCATATTTTTAATTTTCTGAGGAACCTCCATACTGTTTTTTATAACGACTACCCATTTACATTCCCACCAATAGTGTACAAGTGTTTTCTTTTCTCCACATCTTCACCAACACTTATTATCTTTTGCTTTTTGATAAAATACATTTTAATACGTATGAGGTGATATTTCACTGTGGTTTTCATTTACATTCCCCTGATGGTTAGTGAGGTTGAGAATTTTTTCATATATGTATTGGCCATTTGTATGTCTTCTTTTAAGAAATATCTAAGTCTTTTGTCCATTTTTAATTCTGTTATTTATTTTCTTGCTTTTGATTTGTTTAAGTTCCTTATACATTTTGGATATTAACCCCTACCAGATGTAGCAAACTGAATTCAATGGCACATTAAAAGAATAGTTTACTATGATCAGGTGGGATTCAAGAATGATTCACCATATGCAAATCAATAAATGTGATGTACCCCATTAACAGAATGAAGAACAAAAACCATATGATCATCTCAATAGATGCAGAAAAAGCATTTGACAAAATTCAACATTTTCTATGATAAAAGCTCTCAACAAACTAGTTATAGAAGCGATGTACCTCAGCACCATAAAGGTTATGTATCACAAGCCCACAGACAACATCATATGCAATGGTGAAAAGTTAAAGCTTTTGCTCTAAGATCAGGCACAGTACAAGCATGTCCAATCTTGCTGTTTCTATTCAACATAATGGAAATCCTAGCCAAGTGATTAGGAAAGAGAAACAATAAAAAACATCCAACTCACAGATAAGGGAGTTAAATTGTTTCTGTTTACAGACAAAATGATTTTATGTGTGTGTGTGTGTGTGTGTGTGTGTGTGTGTGTGTGTGTATGTATATATATATATATATCCTAAAGACTTTACCAGAAAAACTGTTAGAAATAATAAACGAATTCAATAAAGTTTTGAGATACAAAATTAATGTATGGATATCAGTAGTGTTCATATACAATAACAACAAACTTTCCAAAAAAGAAATCAAGAAAATTATCCCATTTACAATAGCTACAAAAATATAAAGCATTTAGCCATAAATTTAACCAAGAAGGTAAAAGATGTGTATATTGAAAACCATAAAACATTGATGAAAGGAATTGAGGAAGATACAAATAAATGGAAAGATATATTGTGTTCCTGGAGTGGAATAATTAATATTGTTAAAATGTCCGTACTACCCAAAGTGATCTACAGATTCAATGGAATGCAATCCGTATAAAAATTCCAATTACATTTTCCCCAGAAGTGGAAAAAATCCTAAAATTTGTATGAAACCACAAATGACCCTGAATAGCCAAAGCAATATTGAACAAAAATGACTAAGCTGGAGGCATCACACTGCCTGTTCTCAAAATGTACTACAAAGCTATAGTAATCAAAACAGTAGAGACTGCTATCAAAACAGACATACATCAAAGAAACAGAGTAAAGAGCCCAGAAATAAATCTATGAGCTGAAAGTTACCTGATCTTTTTACAAAAGTGCCAAGAACACACAATGGAAAAAAGAGAGTCTCTTCAATTAAGTGGTGTTGGGAAACTGGATATCCACAAGCAGAAGAATGAAATTAGATCTTTATCTCACTCCATATACAAAAATCAACTTAAAATGGATTGAAAACTTAAATATAAGACCAGAAATTATAAGCCTACTGAAAGAAAACATAGGTAAAAGCTTCTTGACATTGGTCTTGGCAAATATTTTTTGAATATGATACCAAAAGCACCAGCAAAAAAATAAATAAATAAATGAAAAAAAAAATAGACAAATGGGATTGCATCAAACTAAAAAGTTAAAAAGCTTCTGTGTAACAATGGAAACAATTACCAGTGAAAAGATCACCTACAGAATGGGATAAAATATTTGCAAACCATAGAGTAGGTGTTTTAAAATGTATAAGATAATAAAATGAATTATATGCCCATATATAGGCAAACTTAGGAAAAATTGAAAATATTTTAGAAAATAAACATTTATTGATTTAATTGTGACTCAAAAGAAAAAACAGAAAATTTGATCAGCTATAAAAGTTGTATACATTTTACCATCAATCCAAAATATACTTACCAGCCTTAGAATACCACCACATACTTCTGTCCCAGAAAATTATACAGGCTTGTTTTAAGAATAAAAAAGGATTATGTGGTGTGCAATCTCAATAAGTCAAACATTTTGGTATATGTAAGATCATATATTCATGCCCATACATACAGCTTCAGCTCTTTAATATTGGTGTATCATTTCATAGACTGAGTCAATTTTTTTTCATCAACTACAAAAGAAAAGTTTGATATTTTAGGTGAGTTTACCACATGGGTTTATTATGTTTACATATTTGTTTTATCTGCTTTATTTGGATTTATTTTCTCACATTATTTTTATGCTTGCTTGTAATGCATCTATGGTATGAGACTCAGATAACATACAATGTAAATTTATATCCTAGCTCATTTCACTTTTTGTTTTAATCTGCAGAAATTTCAGAACAAAATTTACAGTTGAATTTTAGTATCACAAGGGCATTATCATGAGCATTTTTTTCTAGAGTAATTTTATATATTCTATTTTCATAGTATTTCCCCACATATATAATTCCTTCCCATGTTCCATTTATATATTTATAATAATACATACTTATTTATTTTTATTTTTTATGTATCATCTTGTCGTACATCACCACATACAGCATTTGTAATAAAAGGCGAAGTCAGTGTAAAAAGAAACCCAAAATCCAAAAACCCAGATTCAGCAGCAATTTAGAAAGAAATATATTTTTAAATAAGCCTTTATATAGAAAGAACACTTTCAACTAGCCTACTAAGCCTGTATCACCTGAATTTTTTATTAACAAACTATTCAAAATCTTATTTTATTTTTTTTACTTTTACTTAAGACTTTTATAATCCATTGTTCAACAGTTAGTATAGAATGATGAATGCTTATTTTCTGTAATTTTTGTATAAATTTAAAAATGTAAGTATAAGTATTCCAAATCTGTTTAAACATGATTTATCTTGATACATTTCCACAATGTGCATTTTTATATGAGCTATTTTCAAAACTAAAGATAACATTTGTATCCTCTTGTGACATTACGGCTTATTCTTTGGCTGTAAATTTACCTGTTTTTACACTATTAAATTTGAGTATATGCAGTTCAATGAAATCATCTCAGTTACTTGGTATTTCTTTAATACAAAATTGCACATACAAATTACTTACTGCATACAGCAAGTAGGCTGACACAAGTAAATTTAAATTTTTGCTGTTCATTCCTTTGATTTATGTAATATTGTTCTTTTGTTCCATCAAATTATTTCAATGATGTCTTTGGCAGAGTGTTTTACTAAATATGTGATTCATACTGTTGGAAAAGATCCTCCAAGCGTGACTATACTCTCTGATGCATTTACTGATTAAGGATGTTTGACAAACTGCATCTCGGCTGTGGTGCAACCCACAGGCTTTTCTGTTGTGAGAAGCAAATGACATCTCTAACAGTAAAAAGGCAACATGGTGCCTATGTTTCCCCAACAGTATAGCTTTTATCACTAACACTCAGAGGTCACAGAAAATGACATCCCAATTCAGCAAATAGAAACTCTCAGCTTTCCCAGGGCAGAATCTACAGCGAATAGGCCAATATATGAAGTACAATGGAGTAACATAAAAACTGCTATTGGGCTCTGGTAAATTATATGTTATCTCCGGCTGTTAATTGTAGGCTTGGTGCCTTTTGTTTTAATTTCAGAGATGTGCAGAAGTAGAACCCTTTATTAAACTCATCCAGTATCAATCTATGAACATCCCAATTACATGTTGTTCGTTGGTAGGAAGTCAGGTTGAACTAAGTAAGGAACATTCACCAGTAATGTGTCAGTGGAGATAAAAAAAGATGCATGACAAAAGCGTGATTCCTCTGTGCGGCATGGATTTTTTTCCTTACTTTATTTCTTTACTAAACAAGCAACTTCCTTAATTATGTTTTAAATATGAGTAAACTTTTGATATTTGTTTAGACTCTAAGCCAACTATTTTGCAATGAAAAGCTTCCATCCACTGTGTAATTATTAAGATATAAGAAATAATTCTAGTTTGCTTATTTTAGTGCCTTAAAATATTCAGAATTATTGTAAAGCATTTTAATTTCTACTGGGCTTTGAGGGTCTAACTCACTGAGAAAAATGGGTAATTTCAACTTCTGTTTCCAAAATATATAAAAATATTTTGGAGAGTCAAAGAGGAATACACGTTTTTCCACCCATATGTTGTCTTTATCGTCTGCTGAAACATTAGCCTTTTAATGCGAAAACCTGTTATAGTGTAAAATGTAAACCTCATTAGCTGTGGAATTGTTTTGCCCAGTAAAAGAAAAAAACAACGAATTTCAATGTGTTTATAGATTCAAAGCATCAGTGAAAGTGCTTGCCAGGGAAGTAAAATTAATTCAGTATAACTCACTAAATAGATTAACTCAACAGCCTTTCCAAATTGTTTTTATAAATTTTATACAAAGATTAAATTTGTCAAAATAAAATTATCCAAAAAATAGAGTCTATAAAAATATGTAGCTCATCAAGTTGATATACTAATGCCATAATACCATAAGCTCTATCTGTCATGTTATATTGTAAATGCTTGCTCTTGTTATTGCACATTTATTGAGTGCTTCGTACTTTGCATATGTTTGGAGGACTATTGGTAAGCCTGATTAGTTTATTTTTATATTTCTCAATTATTAGAAAATGTCCATATTTCCTTTATATTAGTAAAAATGATAGGAATGCTTTCCCTATATTAATTTTTAATATATAGAACATAATATGTCATACAAGTGTACTACGAAAGCAATTTCATGTATATGTGCATCCTGTCACAGTTTGATCATAAACAGGGAATTCAGTTAAACTGAGAAGTAATAATGAAAATGGAATCTAAGCAAGGAGAAAGATTACAATAGAACACAAGCTGAGGTCAAACTTAGTTTATCACATGTGTATTTTTCCACTGAGAAATTGTGGGAGATGAGATCTTACAAACATGTTACAAGAAGAATGAATCCTCAAGAGAGAAAACAGCTTAGAGGCCTTCAAAAGCAACAAATTAGTCTTTTCTGAGATCTACAATTGTATTTTCTATGTACTATTGCATAGCCAGTTTTTGATCATTGTCCTCAGTTTTCTTACCTTGTACTCTGCATTTGATCTTCAGCTCAGCAGCTCTAGAAGTAGTAGGCTTTCTCTGGTTTCTGTTAAATGATGATCTTCTTATTGTTATAATTCTTTATTTTTTGTTTTTGAAAGGGGACACAAGATATTTGACCAGATTATGGATGGAATTTCATTCTTATAATGTCTGGGGTTTTCTCTATTTCAGCCTTTTCTGAATAAAAGGGTTAGGGTTCAAACCACAGAAAAGCTGACTTCGGACCTTATTACATGTAATACAAGGACTATTAAAATGTCTAATAAGGTTTAGTCTAAAACAAGATAAATTATTAGGAATTAATTACTCTGTGCAGGTATGACAAAGTCCTAAATCAATACAAAACTATATTTTTTAATTTAGTAGAAAAGAGAAATGAGAATATTTTCGAAGATATCAACCAGTTAGATTCTGAATCTGCATTATGAAAAAAAGTTTGTAATCTAAACATTTTAGAAATGAGATGAGCTCTATAATATTAGTTTGAAATGATCACAATTGTTATAATGGAGATTAAGTATCCTGCCATCGGAGATATTGCTGTACATGTGTCATGTTTAGAAGGGGAACATGAACCCCTTTCACAATTAGGATTCTGCAATTCTGCAATGACATTTGTTTATTCATTTATTAATGGAACAAACATTTCTTAAGGATTTCTAAAGGACTAGATGCTGTGCTAGACCTGGAGGACACAGACACAGTAGTGGATAAAACATGGCTCAAGCTTTTACAATGTTTAGATCTGTGGAGACAGATAAGCAAAGGGAGAAACTCAAAAGTATATAAAAACCATAATGCAAGTAAGTACTAAATGGTAGGAAAGTACATGAGAAAACATTTAACCCAGTTTGGATGTCTCAGGAGAAGCTTCCTGGAGGAGTTATTGAAGGTCATGTAGCAATTAACAGCAAAACAGAGAAAGAGGCTGGAGAGAAAGCATACAAGTCAAAGGGAGCAGCAGCATGAATAAAGGCTCTGCAATGTACTGTTACACAACTCATCTGGGAAAACACAACAAACAAAACTGCATTCTTCATGCACAGAACATGAGACAGGTAATAGCAACCTGTAAGAAAACACAGATGAGTGTAGTCATCTTGGCTAGAGCTGTTAGTAAAATTATATATGACAAAGCTTGGCCAATAATAGGAAAAATCATTAAAATATTTTATAGCAAATAAATAACTTCAATCAGCAGGGGGCACTGAATATTAGCAATTTTGCAGTAAATTTGCAGTACATTTAAATGGTACTAAATGATCTCATTTTTAAAATGTACATTTATGTAAAATTTCAATGTGAACAATCACTGTGTGAATTTAGTAGTAGACCTGGATTTCACACAAATTTTTGCTGTTCACAGTGCTGATGACATGTGATTCATTTTATTTTATATTGTCATAGTAGGAGAAAGAATAAAGATGTGAAATGAAAAATAAGAACAAAATTTGATAAGTATTGTAAACTGAACATAATCAGTGTAAAATAAGACTTATTCTCCATGCTTGAACAGCATGATGAAATAATGAAAAATAGCAGGAAAAACGATGGATGATGTGCTGTTAATAATGTCCGTTATCAAAAGCATTGGATTAAAAGGTTCAAGAGGTCATAGAAATGTGAGAGTTGGATGTGGGATCAAGGGTTAGCTTTGTGAGGACTTAATATCCCACAGATTGGGATTTAATGATACAAATTTAATACTGGGAGATTGCCCAACTAAAAATAGGTCCCCTAATATTATTTCACATTACAGTATTTGAAAATCCATCATGAGAAATGAATTTGCTTCTGTCTGTAAGTGTTTTCCATCATCGGATATCCTCCACCGAGTAGAAAATTGCTGTGGAAAAATGAAACATCTTATGCTATGATTCATTGTCTATGATCCTAGGGGAAGTGCAAAAGGAGAGAAAGGGTTAGGAAGAAATAGGTTCAAAAAACTGTGGTGGGGCAAGAGAATTTAAAAGAATTTTTTTTTTGCATTTGATTTAACTAATAATAATACCATTTATTTAATGCACAATACATACCAGAATCTTCCAGGTGAAATTATTTTATTTAATGTTTTCAAGTATTTAAAGTTGGCATTGTTGCCTTATTGTTACAAATGACGAAGTTGGGGTTTAGAAAACTTATATAAATTGCCCATATTCACAGAGCTACCAATGGCCAAAGTTGAGATTTAGACCTCCTTTTTCTTTTTTTTGTGTGTGTGTGTAAATTATGTTGCTTTCCACTATGCCAGGCTTAGTAGGAATAACACAAGAGTATTTGCCCAGATGACTTTCCCGGTTTAACTCATTCATCTCATGTATTCCAAGGATCCCCAATTCCATAGCCATGCTGGATTACATTTTCCTGGCTGGAATGTCTGACATAAAATGCTACTTCAGTTTAGTTGAATCAGTATATACCCTCTCTGAAGGCTAAGGAAAAAGACTCTTTCTCGGACCAGTGTTGTGAAAAATCAGACAAAACATAACCCTGGGAAGACTATTTCTGACGGAAGTCATTAAGCATATTTCAATTGATGGATCCCAAGAAAATGAACTCTGAGTCACTGGGTCAGAAGAGACCACCAGAGAAAAGCCTATGGCATCCAGATTATTCCACCGGAGTGAAAATGTTCTAACCAGATCTAATGGCAGCTGAGCGACTTTATCTTCAGTTACCCACTTCTGTTTGGTTAGCTCTGTCATCTAAGTAAGCATTACCCAAAATACATTCAGGGGAACTTTAGTTCTACCAGATTCTGTTAAGGAAAGCAAGATCCCATGGCCAAAACTAAATTTCA
Source organism: Macaca fascicularis (assembly GCF_037993035.2). Classification (NCBI taxonomy): domain Eukaryota; kingdom Metazoa; phylum Chordata; class Mammalia; order Primates; family Cercopithecidae; genus Macaca; species Macaca fascicularis. The sequence goes on from NC_088395.1 coordinate 26,920,885, forward strand.
GAAATGTGTCCTATTTTCTTCTTGGAGATTCATAGAAAGGTAAATTATTTATTTTAAACAGACCATTTCATAAACATATTTGACCACTGAATTATTTTTGTTTCTAGTAATGGTTATTAACCTACAGAATAGTGCTTTGAGTAATTCACATTGGAAAATTCTATAGTAGAACAATGGTTTTCTGTTTTCTTATCAGCTAGAGCCCTCCTATTATTTTTCCCACTTAGACCTCATGTTTTGAAAATGATTTTCACTAGGGTCTTTACGAAATTTATTCAGACTATTGTTAGACTTTTAAAAATGTTGGCAGGAGGCAAAACCCAGAAAACTTCATTACTCTTTACAGAGTTTCCTTGAGTTACAGATTTGAAACTGGGAATTATATTATTCCTAGAAGAAATTGTTTGTTAAGTAGATTCTACTCATTACTGTCATATTTAGTTCTTTTATGGTTCTTTTATGGTTAGAAAGACATTGCCATCTCCTCAGAGTTCATAAAGACATAGAAATAATGCAACTATTGGTTTGACTACAAGTTGCCCAGGGATCTCCCTGTTCTGAGGAGGTATGTATCTAAATGAAGGTCTCCATTATCATCTTCATCAGCTAATTCATATTCTAGAGCCTCTATCCGTCCTGCTAGCCTGGTCTGGGCCCAGGCACTTGGCCAAGATCTGGCACAAGTAAATCATATACAAATTTTTCAAGAGGATTTTCATTGTATGGATTAGTCAAAGATTAAAGGAAAATGTTTATCCTGGATTTGAAAGTTTTTACAGAGCTTTACATATTTCTGTGTCACAGATTTGAAAATAGAAATGAAATTCCTGAATTTGAAGCAACAAATTATTCAAAATATTTAGTAGTATACTTTAATATATATTCACCATTATATTATTAAATTCTATTTTAAAACTTTTAAATGTATCATTACACAAGGTTTATAATAAACTGTTTTAACTCATCATAAGGCTTCTTTTAATTATCTGAAGCTACACATAATACACAAGTAGAAAACATTACATGCATTTTTCCCCTTCACTGGTATTCAGTATCAATTTATTGCCAATCACACAAGCATCAAAAAGTTGTTATCTGGTAAGATTTTCTTTACTTGAATTTTAAATTTTTTTATTTGACTTACTTATTTATCAAATATTCTTATTATTCTATCATGATTATAAGAAATTAGACTTCTATTATAGGAAAATTGTCATGTTGCCCATCACTGTGTACCATTAGGAGACTCTTCATTTATTTGTTTTGTTTCTACCTGCCTGTGTTTCGTGGCTTATGACTAAAGTGATACAGTACTTGTTCCTCCTGAATACTGTGAACAGGAGAGACAGAGAGCAAGAGTGAGCTTTTTTATATATGTGATGTAATAAATGTAATAATTTTATAGAGAGAGTATATATGTAATCATTTTATTGCACTTCTCACAATGTTCTAACATTAACATTTTATCTGGCTAGTTACCAATGTTTTGTAAAAATTGAATTCAGGAAATATTTAAGTAGGGACTTTAAGTCTGTAAATATGTAAAAACCTTTTGAAAAGTATGCTATATCTATGCTCCCAAAAGAAAGAAAAATGAGCCCAAAAATTAAAGCAAAATACCAACTGTCAGTGACCACAAACACACACACACACACACACACATACAGACTCACTATCTCCCAAAACATATAGACACATGTATGCTTTGGCCCAAATTCATTATTCTCAAAAAGGGACAACAGACTCCTTTGTATCTTTACTATTTGTTGAAAAGATACTTATTGAGTATTATTGCAAAGATGGAGGATATGAGTTACACCTATTCAGAATGTATGAGCTGGAACACTGTTAAACAGAGAAGCTGATATGTAGATGGGTTTGGTTAATTGTCTGACAGTTTTAGTTTGGGATGCACTAATTTTCCATTTAACTATGTCAATTACCAAAGTCACATTGCTTTTGAAGAATACTGCCATTCAATAACTGTTTTCAATACTGTTTTCAATAACTTATATTCCAAGACTCTTATAATACATAAAATATATTTTATTTACATTATCTATTTTACCTGAATATTTGCATTATGATTTATAGTTTTTCCATGTAATGTGATCAGTATTGTCTCTGAAAACAGCCTAGATGAATTTAAGTTCTTTTGATAGCTCTCTTTTATTCCCTTTGTTAAAACACCTGAAAATATGGCTTTTTCTTGCAATATTATAAAAGGGGATGAGGAGGAGGCACCCTACTGAAAAAGAATGGTGAACCCTCCTCCTTTCTCATTCAGGGTTTAGGAGAAGTTTGGGCAAATAAAAGTATTTTTTTAATTGCTTCTAACAATTCTTCATATATAATCTATTAAATACCATTCAGATAAATAACTTTACACATCAACTAATCATCTTCATTAAAGTCATACTTGGGAATCTTAATACTGGGATTCTGTATTATTATAGCTTCTTTATATTTTCATTTCCTTGACATCATTTTTCTTTTGATAGCTTATATCCATCATGAAAAATTGAATACTTTATGCAGATTGAATAGTATATTTTAATCAATTTTTTCATGAACATATTTTTAAATGGAAATAAACTAGTATTTAATATAAAGATTACAAAATACCCTACCAATGTTTAGTAAGAGTCTGAGTTTAAAAGTTATTAGGAAAAAAAGACATGCCCAAGAGTTCAAATGTCAGTCAAATGAAGGCACAAAGCTCCTGGAAAAAATATAAATCAGCACATGCAATATACACTATCCCTTCCTAGGAGAGGAATAGGGGAAAAAATAAATAACAACAAAGAAAAAGACTGGTTTATGAATTTAGTTACAATATTCATTACAATGCAAATCCTAATTATTTGCATTAAAATATCTATATTAATACAGCTATATTTTCATTCACAGTGTCTTTCTGTATTCAAAAATATTTAAGCATATAAATATGTAAACAAAAATGTGATAATACTTCTATGTTGTTTAATTTTCTTAACATGATCAAGATTTCACAATTTTGTAAAAAATGGGGAAGTCTCCAAATGATAGCAAAGCTTCTATTAGAAACACTTGATGAAGGGTAACTTTTGTTCTCTCATTAACAGCAATACCCAATCAGTGCATTCTTCTATTGTATCAAGACTGCATAATAAGTGTGAAGTGGCTGTGCAATACAAATGCGTCTTAAGCTATTCTTTTTACAGACAGTTAAATATTTCCTTGTGTAGTTTTGCTACTAAGGCAATTTGCTCACTCTGCTACCTGTCTATCCTCAAATCCAAAATTACTCTTTAAAACAAGAGAAATATATGGAAGCACTAAAAGTATGACTCATGCACTATTATGTTTTCTTACAAAGTCAAGACATTTGGAGATAGACGACGTTGATTATACTGCTGAGACTCTTCATGTGAGATATAAGTTATTGCTGTAAAATTGGGTCAACATCATTTTTAAGGGCTACTTGAACACATTAGGGAATGTGAAATTAAAGCAGAACCTCAGAACAAAACCTCTGAAAAAAGCAGATTTGTCTTTGATAAATGAAACATAGTTTTCTTTTTTCTTCACAAGAAAAACAAAATATAAGCTTTAATGCAATTCACCAACACCGCTAAATTGAGTTTTAAGCCTGGCAACTGTTTCTTGGATGACTGTGGGTTTACCACCCAGGGTGTTGAGAGACTCACATGAACTGACTAGTTTCCCTTTGTTCTGATCTCTATTTATCTCCTCAGGCCCAATTCTCTCCTCCTTCTGCAAAAGACTGAAATTAAGTAATGCTGCATGCACTCTAATTTTAGTCATAGCATTCTTCTCAGGATGATAGGGTGGAGAGACTATATTGTGACAAATATTTCACCCTCTTGTTCAATCTAAGGATGATAATTTCAGTGTCATTTATAATAGATATGGGAGATTTAAAACTGTCTTCCTCTTAGCAGCTGTAAAATTGTTATCATAAAATAACATGATTTTAGCCATTTCATTGCTTTAGAATCAAGAGGAGGAGTTATTTTGATTAGAGAAAAGGGAGAAATTGTGTGAACTTCTACTAACTGGTAATAAATTTTAAGATTAAGGCTGTAGTTTTGAAGATACTTAATTTTACAACATTACTTATGTTTCTGATTTATAAGTTTATTATGCCAACTTGATGCTCAAAGATATTTTTGATGAGTGAAATTATAAAAAGCTTCAGTGATTTTTATATACTAAATCTCAGTTGCAAAATCTGCAGCCTCCATATGTTGGGATTTATATTTCCAATTCATGTAGTCAGGTAGCACTATTTTTAAGCCCCCTTTTGATATAATTCTGACTTTTAGATAGCTATTAACTATTTTCAAGTTGCTGATGATGGCTTGTTTGATTTTGACCCAGTCACAGATTGCTTATTATTCTTATCGATACACACTCTGTAAAGCAAAGGTGAAATATAAAAGTTTGTCAGTTGACTGCGTAAACTATGAAAATCTAAATACACAGCAATGATAAAGGAGATCTGAAGGGGACTCGAGGGGAGCACTGACTGTTCACAGATTGATCTAAATAGTTAATTTTCTCCCAGGTTTTAGTTCAGTCATTCTGTTACAGTAGGTACCTAGTCAGACATGAGAAGGGCAGGAGAGTCCCTACCCCCACCCCCACCAGGAACTTCACGCGACCATTAGGGGGTCAGGCAGTTGTTAAGCTGTCGCTCTAAAACAATAGTTGGTTGCAGCTGGCGCCAGGGAAAGGCAGTCTACCAATAGATAGAAACACCTGAAACTGGTGATCAGCAGCTTCCCATTAAAGATCTCAGGAGTTGGGTGAGTGAGCTCAAGCGAGTGCATTAAGAGGCAAAATGGTGGAGTTTAACTGGTATATGATCTTCTTCCTCAACAAACACTTGACTGGTAAGGGAAGAACGCCTCAAGTGAGCATGTGTACAACTTCAGTAACCACATTGTGCATGTCGCCCCTCCCAGGTGTTGACAGGGCACTGCGCATGTGGACAGCCTACCCCAAGGGAAGAATCAGGGGAGAAGTAACACAACCCTAAAAGCATGCTATATTAGTCTATTCTAACGCTGCTGATGAAGACATACCAGAGACTAGGTGATTTACAAAGAAAAAGAGATTTAATGGACTCACAGTTCCACGTAGCTGAGGAAGCCTCACAATTATGGTGGAAGGTGAAAGGCATGTCTTACATAGTGGCAGGCAAGACAGAATGAGAGCCAAGCAAAAAAGGAAACCCCTTATAAAGCCATCAGATCTTGTGAGACTTATCCACTACCATGAGAATAGTATGGGGGAAGGTGCCCCCAAGATTCAATTATTTCTAATTATGTCCCTCCCACAACACGTAGGCATTATGGGAGCTACAATTCAAGATGAGATTTGAGTGGGGACCCAGCCAAACCATGTCATATGCCAACATATAAGACCCCAAGTCAAAGGTCAAACAAACAGCTCTCAAGTGTACTTTACTTACTTTTGTTCCCGCTGTAAAGTTTTTAAATAAACTTTCACTCCTGTTCTAAAACTTGCCTCAGTCTCTTTCTCTGCCTTATGCCCCTTGGTCGAATTATTTCTTCTGAGGAGGCAAGAATGGAGGTTGCTGCAGACCATATGGATTCATCACCACTAACAATTCCACAAGTACGGTATATATAATATTACAAGCTAAGTGCTTAGGGTTCACTGGTAACAACAGTAGACACTGTCCCAATGACCTTACAGTCCACAAAGCAGCACATAACATAAACCAAAAATTCAAGTATGATGTGTGCTATGGCAGGCGTCAGAGATACTAGGGAAAGAAGGCAGAAGAAAAATGCTTTACATAGATTGGGAAAGTGATCAAAGTCTTTCTGGTGGAAGAGACTTTGATGTGGAGATCTGAAGTGTGAGTGGGCATTCAGTGAAGAGAAGACATGGGGGGATTCAGAGAGACGTTGCATAAATAGCATGATGCATTGCCCAAACTGAAGGAGACTCCATGGGAAGGGATCTGCTTTTATGATGCTAGGAGAGAGGCAGAAAACTCTGTATTTGACTATCCATATGAGCAAGGGACAGCCTCAATAGGACAAGTTCTGAGGTGAGACTTGGCTGAGTGGCCAAAAAACACTCTGTAGAAGTCTTTGCCTAATTTTTTTTTTTTTTTTGGCTACTTTACTGGAGTGTCTTTTTGTTTGTTTGGTTTTGTTTTTTGTTCTTTGCTGCTTTACTGGAGCATTCACTCTCTATTGTTTTGTAAATTTGCTCCCACTTCTGTATAAAATTTTCACACACCTGAAACAAATCTCTCAGTCAGTCTCACCAGCCTGCCTTCCTCCCAATTCCCATCTCCCTGCCTAAGAGCTTTCTGCTTAGCCAAATTCGCTTATTTTATTTGCAGCTGATAGGAGAAGAACTCCTTTTGTCTTTTTCAGCAGTAGGCAGCCCATATTAGACTAGTTTTTTGTTGTTGTTGTTGTTGTTTTGTTTTGTTTTTGTTTTGAGACGGAGTCTCACTTTGTTGCCCAGGTTGGAGTGCAATGATTCAATCTTGGCTCACTGCAACCTCTGCCTCTCAGGTTCCAGCGATTCTCCTGCCTCACCCTCCTGAGTAGCTGGGATTACAGGCATGCCCCATAACCCTTGGCTAATTTTTGTATTTTTAGTAGAGACGGGGTTTCACCATGCTGGCCAGGCGGGTCTCGAACTCCTGACCTCAGGTGAGCCGCCTGCCTTGGCCTCCCAAAGTGCTGGGATTACAGGTATGAGCCACTGAGCCCAGCCAGACTCATGTTTACTTTATAAACTACTTGCCACTGCAAGGAATTTGGGCAGCTTGAAGTTAGCGTTGATTCAAATTTATATGGATTTATTCCCATCTGGAAATGTTGACCTCTCCTCTAAAGATAAATAAATCTAGAGATCTAATGTACAGCAGGAGTACTACAACTAATAATACTGCATTGCATATTGAAAATTTGTTAAGAGGGTAGACTTTAAGTGTCCTTACCACACACCAAAAAAGAAGTAACTGGAAGGTGATGAATATCTTGAATTGCTTACCTGTAATGATTACTTAATCATGGATAAGTATATCAAACATATGAAGTAATTACTTCATTATGGATATGTATATCAAGCATGTTGCACACTTTAAATTTATGGTGTATAAACTTGTGTTTGCTCTGATGTTTGCTCAATTGTATGTGAAATGCTTTCTGTAGAGGAAAGGCTAAACCTATAAGAAGATGACTCTCAGTTTTACCAGAGTCTCTAGAATTTCTTTTTTTTTTTTTTTTTTTTTTGAGACGGAGTCTTGCTCTGTTGCCCAGGCTGGAGTGCAGTGGCCGGATCTCAGCTCAATGCAAGCTCCACCTCCTGGGTTTATGCCATTCTCCTGCCTCAGCCTCCCAAGTAGCTGGGACTACAGGCGCCCGCCACCTCACCGGGCTAGTTTTTTTGTATTTTTTAGTAGAGACGGGGTTTCACCGTGTTAGCCAGGATGGTCTCGATCTCCTGACCTCGTGATCCGCCCATCTCGGCCTCCCAAAGTGCTGGGATTACAGACTTGAGCCACCGCGCCCGGCCTAGAATTTCAAATAGTAAGATTTTTTTAATTGTCTGAAAAGAAATATTTAGATTTAAAGTGCAAAATAAGAAATATTCAACAGAAAATATTTTATGTGCTAAGATGAGTTATGATAAAAAAAACTCAGTGTACATCATTATTTGCCCGAGACACATTATTTTTAGATAAAATAAAATGTTAATTTTACAACTTAAAATTAGCTTATCCTTTTTCTTCTTAGAAAAGCCATGCCTGAGAAAAATAATCCATTCAAATTGAATAAGCTAAGTAAACACATAATTGGCGCTTAAACACAAGCAAACAAAACTTATTATATTGCATAGCTAATAGTAACACTGCTGAAATTGAGCCATCTGTTCAACTTAAAAACTTTATTTTGAAATTGTTACTAGCTATAAGTAACAATGGTCTTGGATAAGCCATTCCAAAATTGATTCTCCTCTAAGAATATTTATCAATTAATTTTATGGTTAAGACATTTTTTTTCTGACAATTTGCAGAGAATTTTATTGATGGTTTCCTATTTTTATTTTGATTTCTTTGACTTTTTAAATAGATCATTACTAATTTCTTAAGTTTTAAAAATGTTTTCTATGTTTAAAGATCATGTCTCTATGGTGGTATTATGCACCACCCAAAATACATGATTATTACTTTGATGTTTCTCTTTAGTTTTAAATATTTCTACCTTAAATTACCAAATAGAAAGGGTGAGGCACCCTTCCATACAATGCATGAGGGAACTCTATAGAGGATAAACATACCTCTGAATCAGCAATGAGTTCTTGGGTCCCAGTGAAAAGAAACATGTCTAACCAGGAATAATAAAAAAAAAATGTGGCTTGGCATGGTGCATTATTATTTTACTCCTATTAAACCATAGAGATGTCATAGAGTAATCAGTGGAGCCTACACTAGAATATAAATTTCACACAAAAAAGTGATTTTTGTCTTTTATTCACTGAGGTATACCAATTGCATAAGAGAATATTTAACATTTAATAAATACTCATTAAATATTTGTTGAAAGAAAGAGGAGAGAAAGGAGATAGAGTATAATGTTTATCAAATATAGTTATTGTTATGAGCACTTCACAAGATGCCATCTTCGTGAATCCGAACACAATCCTTATGGAAGAACCATGAAATTACCTTTTAACAAAAAAGATAATTGAGGCTCAAAATGATGAGTTTAATTACTCAAGGGCTCACAACTGGCAGCCAGCAGATACGGCAATCAAGTTATATTCAATAGGCTGTGGAATAATACACCAGCAACCGTATCAGCTACTCATAAAATGTGCCAGAAAGGGTAACAGTTGGATATCATGTGTGCCTGGGAGCTTCCTCCATGGACAGCCTATAATTGTAGGATCAAGAGAGATTAATTACTGTCTATGGGAAACCACAAATTTAATCAACTGCCAAGATTCACTGCTAGAAGGGGTCACCAGTGAAATATGTCATTGAGGTTACCTGTTGACAGGTGCAATGTTTAAAAAAAACTTTACATGGCCGTGTTAGGGAAACCATTATTACTTGATGGTCACTATATTCATTTTCTACTGGTACTATAACAAATTACTCACAAATATAGTGGCTTAAAAGAACACAAATTTATTATCTTAGAGTTCTGTAGGCCAGAAGTTCAATGTGGGTCTCACCAGTTTAAAGTCAAGGTGATGACAGGGATGCATTACTTTCTGGAGACTCTAAGGGAAAATTCATTTCCTTGCTCATTTGAGTGTTGGCAGAATTCCATGAGGAAACCTCCCTGTCTTGTGGACTGTCAGCTGAAGGCCTCCCTTATCTCATAGAGGACTTCCTTCGGTCCATGTAAAGTCCATCATCTCAGAACCACCAATAAGGCAGTGAATCCTTCTCACGCTGCCATTTCTCTGACACCTATTTTGCCTTTCTCCTCCACTTTTAAAGGTTCGTGTGACTAAATTTGACCTACCCTGGATAATCTCTGCATCTCAATGTCCTTAGTTTTAATCATATCTGCAAAGTCCCCTTTGTCATGTAACACAACATAATCACAGGTTTTGAGGGTTATGGCATGGATATCGTTAGGAGGCTATGATGCTTGCTACCACAGTGACCATACTGACATGTACTACTCTTAACATTTTGATGGTCATACGGATTGTTAGTATTTTAATATACTTTTTTCAACCAAGTGATAAAATAATTACTTGCCAAGGAACCTTGATGGCTTTTTAGGACCTTCTAGCTGGAAGTAATGACTTGAGTCCATAGGGAATTCTGCTCCCATTTGGTCTCCCACAGAGTCCCAGTCCATTCCAAGGCCTGCTGTTTTCTAAAGCATTTATCAGAAGAAATTGCCTCTAGGAGCTTCTGATATTCAGAACTCTCTCCAGGGTTGTTTCTATCTATCTTTGTGTGAATGGTCTTGGTAGTGAGGCTGCAAAGGAAAGCCATATAAAAGGGAGGGTTTTATGGGCAAATCCACCTTCAAAGTTTTAGGAGTTACCATGACTGTGGTTCTGACCACAGGCCAGATGCTGCCAGACCCATTTCTCTGTTTCTTCACTCTTCACTTTTGCCTGGTAATCAGTGATCTCTTAAAACATAACTAGTAATTTCTTAAAATATCATCTAACACTCAGAATTTAGGTAGTAAAATTGCTTCAGAAAAAGAAGTATTGTACTTATTGCCTATTAAGTCATTTTTTTCTTCTTCAAATGTAGTTCTATATTTTATTTATATCTAAAACTTGTTTTAACATCAACTTCAGATTAGTATCAGGATCTGTAACTGATTTTATTTTTGTACGGATCTCGAAAGTGGTTTCTTAGCAGTCGCTGAGTAATGACCAGGGTTTGACATGTGGGAAATAGAGCTGGACTTGCTCCCATTACAGCATACCCCAAACTAGTTAACTACTGCCCATACATCAGTTTGAGTTTGGGAGAGAAAAGAAAAGAGAATTAGAAATAAAATAAGAAAGAAAAAAATGAAAAAGATACTTTAGAATATATTGTATCTGCTCTAAAATTGGGGTTATATAATGAAAATGCTAAGAAAATAAATCCTGTTTGACTGCCTACTCAATTACTTGTAACAGAATGCTGAAAATGTTCCTTATATTTCTGAGTGAGAGCCAAAGCTGACATTAATGGAGGGCAAGAGCTCAAATATTCTAAAGGAATATTCTAGACATGTCATTGCAGGAAAAACAGTAACCAAGTTGGTTTCATTTATGCCATTCATGTCTACACCATATATGAAAGTAAGCTGAAAATTCCTAAGTAGATTTGTTTGTAGGAAGAATTTCATAGGAGTAGAGAAGGCTATGACATTTCCCTCCATCCCTCAATCCAAACAAATCTAATGGTCTCCAAGAGACCCACCCATGGACATTTTGATTCATCCCTGCTGGATTCTTACTTTGGTAGGCTCCCTGTTAAACCCTGCTGGAGCAAAGCACTAAAGAGTTCTTAGACAAACCTGATATGTCCCCAGGAATCTGGGAGAAAAACCAAAACTTCTCAAGAAAGTCTAAAGGCAAATGGCAGGGCAATGTTGCCTTCGATGGGAATTACAATTAGGTAAGTTGACTTCCATAATTTAGTAGAGTAACATTATGAGTTTTCCTGTTGGCCATGTGAATACCTGTATTGTTGAGGTTAATGCAAAGTTTTGCTGTGGCTTAACCAAACGAGAGTTTATTTCTGATTTATGCATTCTTTTGTGGTTAAAGTAGGCGGGTAGTTGTCTTCCCTCCTGAAACTATGCCACCTGAACACATGGCTTCTAGGCTGCCATCTAGGGTGAGAGTGGGATGAGGCACAATGAAATTGCTTGATGTGAGCAATATCCTTTTTGTCACCTTCAGCACCTCCATTCATTCATGCACACAAATGAAAAATATGCCTACTTCTAAGTAGGATAAAAATACTTGTAAAAATATACAAAGGGTGATACTTCCCAAAGGAATATAAATCATCATATGTTCATTGCAGCAGTGTTCACAATAGCAAAGACATCAAATCCACCAAAATGCCCCTCAGTGTTAGACTGGATAAAGAAAATGTGGTACATATGCACCATGGAATATGATGCAGCCATAAAAAGGAACAAGATCATGTCCTTTGGAGGGACATGGATGGAGCTGGAAGCCATTATCCTCAACAAACTAACTTAGGAACAGAAGACCAAATGCTGCATGTTCTCACTAATAAGTGGGAGCTGAATGATGAGAACACATGGACCCATAGAGGGTAACAACACACACTGGGGCCTGTTTGGAGGGTTGGGGGTGGGAGGAGGGAGAGCTTCAGGAAGAACAGCTAATGGATTCTGGGCTTAATACCTAGGTGATGGGATGATCTGTGCAACAAGCCACCATGACACATATTTACCTATGTAACAAACCTGCACGTCCTGCACATGTACCCCTGAACTTAAAATAAAAGTTGGAAAAAACTAACTCACTAAATAACTAACAAAAGAAACTCAGTTGATAATGCAAGATCTTCTCAAGACACTTTTGGGACTCTTCAGAATAAAAATACATTGCTATTTAAAAAGCAAATACCATTCAAAATCTTAGTCACTTAAACAACTGTTTTGTTATTATCATTGTTTTGGTTTGTTTTGTTTTGATGATTCTATAATCTCACTTGTTCAGCTGGGTAGTTTGTCTGTTGCATGTGATTCCTGGTTGGGTTGCAATCATCTGGAGGCTCCGCTAGGCTAGATTATACAAGATGCCTCATTTGTATGCCTGGCACATTAATGGGCATAGCTAAAGAGCTGAAATGATTGGACCTCTCTCTCTTTCTATGTAGTGTCAGGGCCCCTCCTCCTTGTAGAGGCGGGTTTCTCCATATGGTCTCTACACAACATCTCTCCAATAGGGCAGTCAAATTTTTTATATGGCAGCTCAACATTTCCAAGAACACAAAAGCATAGTGCTGCCAGGCCTTCTTAAAGTTTAAATCTGAAACTGGTACAACATCCCTTTATTGTATTCCATTGGATAAAATAAGTCACAAAGCCAGCTCAATTTCTTTGTGGAAGGGGAATACAAAAGGCTTTGGATACATAGACTTTGGAGATATGGTTCACTGGAGGCTGTTTTTGAGATTGCCTACTACTGTTACTCATCACAGCACTTCATTAAGGATTAGCATTCTGAAGTCCTATGACACCATCCCCACCACCTTTCCTGAGCAGATGGCTACAGGGAAATGTTCTTGACCCAAGGCCTTAGTACTTGAAGAATGTATGTAGTCATTCAAAGAAGAGATCCTACTCATGATATTTGGGCATGGGAGAGAAGCAGAGCAGAATTTAATGTGTGTCTAGTATTTTCACAAGACTATATTATGATAGAAAAATGTAGGAATGTAGAATCGTGGAAATAACCTTTTAGCCATGGGTGAAATACATTCATATGTCCATTCTAAGAGTAAAGTTCTCTCTAGACACTCATGGCAATAGCCCAAGTTAAAAAAATTGGGGAAACAATTCTTGATAACTGCAGAGAAGTCTAATACTAGGTGTCTTAATTAATTAACCTATTCCTCCATTCATGCATATGAAACAGAAAAATAGCCCACAGTAAAATAACGGAAAAACAATGTCATAGAAAAGAATGAAAATAAAAATTGTACCATACACATGTGCATGCATGCACATGCAATGATACATAGGAAATCAAAGAAAATACAGATAAAATAATGAAATTATCTGATATCAAATGATTTGAATTTATATAGTAATTATAAATAAAAGAAACTGTTATTTTAAAAACTAGGGGAAAAGGAATTGCAGCAAATTAATATATATTATTTATGGCATTAAAAAAATAATAATTTTAGGCACAAAGTAGATTATAGCCAGGTAGTGATAAAGACTGAATCTGTTTTCTAGGAGATAAAACTGAGTAAATTAGGCAGATTATAAGACTAAACATGAAATATTAGATGGAAGTTAATAGGAAAGAATAATTTCTCCAGAATATATACAACAGGAGTTCCAAAAGCCCAGAGCACAGCTAATGGAGGGTACTGGAGGGGAAGAAATAATCAATTAAGAAAAATATCATATTAAATAATATTTTTTAGATTTAAACCCATATTAACAGAAATGAAAAAGAGCCCAGGATATTTTTAGGATGTAGTCATTTGATTTTGTCACTTGAGCATGCTCATTTAACTAATGGGTATTTGGTGACCCATAGCAGCAAACTTCAATTGATACTCCTTATTTTGAGAGAACTTCAGGCATGAAGCTTGAGTTCCCTGGACATTGTCATGAAAACATGTTTCCCTGTGGCAAAGTTACTTGGCTAATCAATATTGTGATCATTCTTGAGCAATGTGTTTATAATAATAGCTAACATTTCCTGGTGGCTATCTGTATGCCAGGCACTGTCCTAAGTATCTAAAATAGATTATATCCTTTAATCTCTACAGAAACCCTAAGTGGTAGGTAGGGGAAAGTCCAGATTTTCTGGGACCTAAGGCTAATGTAAGGTACTCTTCATTAAAAACAGTATAAAATTATCAACACAAAAACTGGTATGAAAGCAAGTATTTATTTGTTTGTTTGTTTATTATTTTAGATTCAGGGGCTTCACATGCAGGTTTTTTACATGGATATATTACATGACGCTGAGGATTAGGCTTCAACTGAACCCACCACTCAGATAGTGAACATAGTACCTGATAGGTAATTTTTCAGCCCTTTCCACCCTCCTTTTCTTTTCTCTTTTAGAGTCCCAGGGTCTATTGTTCCCATATTTATGTCCATACATACCCAGTGTTTACCTCCATTTATAAGTGAGAACATACAGTATTTGGTTTTCCGTTCATGTGGTAATTCACTTAGGATAATGGGCTCCAGCTGCATCTATGCTGTTAAATAGGACATAATCTTACTGTTTTTTGTGGCTGGGTAGTAGTTAATGGTGATATGTGCCACATTTTCTTTATCCAATCCACCATTGATGGACACTTAGGTTGATTCCATTACTTTGCTATTGTAAGTAGTACTGTCATACACATGTGAGTATATGTGTCTTTTTGGTCTTGTGATCTTGGTATATGTGATCTTTGGTCTCTTGGGTCTTTTCAATTTATTTTCCTGTGGAGATATGCTCGCTAATAAGACTGCTATATCAAATGATAATTTTATTTTTAGTTCTTTGAAAAATCTCCAAAATGCTTTCCAAAGGGGCTGAACTAATTTACATTCTCATCAACAGTGTATAAGAGTTCTCTTTTCTCTGCAACCTTGCCAGCATCTGTTTTTTTTTGTTTTGTCTTTTTAATAATAGCCACTCTGACTGGTATGAGATGGTATCTCATTGTGATTTTGTTTTGAAAGTAAATATTATGTTGAATAGGAGTGGTGAGAGAAGGCATCCCTGTCTGTGCCAGTTTTCAAAGGGAATGCTTCCAGTTTTTGCCCATTCAGCATGATATTGGCTGTGGGTTTGTCATAAATAGCTCTTATTATTTTCAGATACATTCCAGCAATACCGAATTTATTGAGAGTTTTTACCATGAAGGGCTGTTGAATTTTGTCAAAGGCCTTTTCTGCATCTATTGAGATAATAATGTGGTTTTTTTCTTTGGTTCTGTTTATATGCTGGATTACATTTATTGATTTGTGTATGTTGAACCAACCTTGCATCCCAGGGATGAAGCCCACTTGATCATGGTGGATAAGCTTTTTGATGTGCTGCTGGATTCAGTTTGCCAGTATTTTATTGAGGATTTTTGCATCAATGTTCATCAAGGATATTGGTCTAAAATTCTCTTTTTTTGTGTGTCTCTGCCAGGCTTTGGTATCAGGATGATGTTAGCCTCATAAAATGAGTTAGGGAGGATTCCCTCTTTTTCTATCGATTGGAATAGTCTCAGAAGGAATGGTACCAGCTCCTCCTTGTACCTCTGGTAGAATTCTGCTGTGAATCCATCTGCTTCTGGACTGTTTTTGGTTGGTAGGCTATTAGTTATTGCCTCAATTTCAGAGCCTGTTACTGGTCTATCTCAGGGATTCAACTTCTTCCTGGTTTAGCCTTGGGAGGGTGTATGTGTACAGGAATTTATCCATTTCTTCTAGGTTTCCTAGTTTATTTGCGTAGAGGTGTTTATAGTATTCTCTGATGGTAGTGTGTATTTCTGTGGGGTCGGTGGTGATATCCCCTTTATCATTTTGTATATCATCTATTTGATTCTTCTCTCTTTTCTTCTTTATTAGTCTTGCTAGCAGTCTATCAATTTTGTTGATCTTTTCAAAAAACCAGCTCCTGGATTCATTGATTTTTTGAAGGGATTTTTGTGTCTCCATCTCCTTCAGTTCTGCTCTGATCTTAGTTATTTCTTGCCTTCTGCTAGCTTTTGAATGTGTTTGCTCTTGCTTCTCTAGTTATTTTAATTGTGATGTGAAGGACATCTTCAAGGAAACTACAAACCACTGCTTGTTGCGGGAAGTCAGGGACCCCAAGCGGAGGGACCAGCTGAAGCCATGGCCGAAGAATATAAATTGTGAAGATTTCATGGACATTTATTAGTTCTCCAAATTAATACTTTTATAATTTCTTATGCCTGTCTTTACTGCAGTCTCTGAACATAAATTGTGAAGATTTCATGGACACTTATCACTTCCCCAATCAATACCCTTGTGATTTCCTATGCCTGTCTTTACTTTAAACTCTTAATCCCATCATCCTAGTAAGCTGAGGAGGATGTATGTCACCTCAGGACCCTGTGATGATTGCGTTAACTGCACAGATTGTTTGTAGGGCATGTGTATTTGAACAATATGAAATCTGGACACCTTGAAAAAAGAACAGGGTAACAGCAATTTTCAGGGAACAAGGGAGATAACCTTAAACTCTGACTGCTTGTGAGCAGGGCGGAACAGAGCCATATTTCTCTTCTTTCAAAATCAAATAGGAGAACTATCGCTGAATTCTTCCCAGCAAGGAACATCCCTGAGAAAGAGAATGGCCCCTGAGGGTAGGCCTCTGAAATGGCCACTTTGGGGGCGGCTGTCTTTTATGGTCAAAGATGAAGCGATGAAATAAGCCCTGGTCTCCTGTAGCATTCCCAGGCTTATTAGGACGAGGAAATTCCCACCTAATAAATTTTGGTCAGACCGGTTGTCTGCTCTCAAACCCTGTCTCCTGATAAGATATTATCAACGATAATGCGTGCCCGAAATTTCATTATCAATTTTAATTTCACCCCATCCTTTTGTCCTGTGATCTCGCCCTGCCTCCATTTGCTTTGTGATATTTTATTACCTTGTGAAGCATATGATCTCTGTGATCCACACCCTATTTGAACACTCCCTCCCCCTTTTGAAAATTGCTAATAAAAACTTGCTGGTTTTATGGCTTAGGGAGCATCACGGAACCTGCCGACATGTGATGTCTCCCCCGGACACCCAGCTTTAAAATCTCTCTCTTTTGTACTCTGTCCCTTTATTTCTCAGAGCAGCTGACGCTTAGGGAAATAGAAAAGAACCCACATTGAATATCGGGGGTGGGGTTTCCCCCTATAACTGCTCAATGAAATAAAAGAGGACACAAACAAACAGAAGAGCATTCCATGCTCATGGATAGGAAGAATCAATATCGTGAAAATGGCCATACTGCCCAAGGTAATTTATAGATTCAATGCCATCCCCATCAAGCTACCAATGGCATTCTTCACAGAATTGGAAAAAACTACTTTAAAGTTCATATGGAACCAAAAAAGAGCCCACATTGCCAAGAAAATCCTAAGCCAAAAGAATAAAGCTGGAGGCACCACCATAACTGACTTCAAACTATACTACAAGGCTACAGTAACCAAAACAGCATGATACTGGTACCAAAACAGAGATAGAGACCAATGGAACAGAACAGAGTCCTCAGAAATAATACCACACATCTACAGCCATCTGATCTTTGACAAACCTGACAAAAATAAGAAATGGGGAAAGGATTCCCTATTTAATAAATGGTGCTGGGAAAACTGGCTAGCCATATGTAGAAAGTTGAAAGTGGATCCCTTCCTTAAACCTTATACAAAAATTAATTCAAGATGGATTAGAGACTTAAATGTTAGACCTCAAACCATAAAAATCCTAGAAGAAAACCTAGGTAATACCATTCAGGACATAGGCATAGGCAAAGACTTCATGTCTAAAACACCAAAAGCAATGGCAACAAAAGCCAAAATTGACAAACGAGATCAATTAAACTAAAGAGCTTCTGCATAGCAAAGGAAATTACCGCCAGAGTGAACAGGCAACCTACAGAATGGGAGAAGATTTTTGCAATCTACTCATTTGACAAAGGGCTAATATCCAGAACCCACAAAGAACTCAAACAAATTTACAAGAAAAAAACAAACAACCCCATCAAAAAGTGGGCGAAGGATATGAACAGACACTTCTCAAAAGAAGACATTCATACAGCCAACAGACACATGAAGAAATGCTCATCATCACTGGCCATCAGAGAAATGCAAATCGAAACCACGATGAGATACCATCTCACACCAGTTAGAATGGCAATCATTCAAAAGTCAGGAAACAACAGGTGCTGGAGAGAATGTGGAGAAATAGGAACACTTTTACACTGTTGGTGGTACTGTAAACTAGTTCAACCTTTGTGGAAGACAGTGTGGCAATTCCTCAAGGATCTAGAACTAGAAATACCATTTGACCCAGCCATCCCATTACTGGGTATATACCCAAAGGATTATAAATCATGCTGCTATAAGGACTCATGCACACATATATTTATAGCAGCACTGTTCACAATAGCAAAGACTTGGAACCAACCCAAATGTCCATCAATGATAGACTGGATTAAGAAAATGTGGCACATATACACCATGGAATACTGTGCAGCCATGAAAAAGAATGAGTTCATATCCTTTGTAGGGACATGGATGCAGCTGGAAACCATCATTCTGAGCAAACTATCGCAAGGACAGAAAACCAAACACTGAATGTTCTCACTCATAGATGGGAATTGAACAGTGAGAACACTTGGACACAGGAAGGGGAACATCGCACACCGGGGCCTGTCGTGGGGTGGGGGGAGGAGGGATAGATATCTTTAGGAGATACACCTAATGTAAACAATGAGTTAATGGGTGCAGCACACCAACATGGCACATGTATACATATGTAACAAACCTGCACATTGTGCACATGCACCCTAGAACTTAAAGTATAATTTAAAAAAAAAAAGGAAAGTAAACATTTATTTGAATCAGAAAAGATGCCATGGCAAATTAATGGAGCATTGGAACTAGTCCTTTTGTTTTGGGAAATTTTAGTTAATTTTCCAGAAATGACTTTTATATAATGCATTCAGTTAGCCCTGACTTGCTTCCTTGATTGCTTAGGATCTCACACATAGGCAGAGCCCTGAAGTTTAAGTTCCATTCTCTTCATGGTAAATTCACCTTGAGAGATGACTACTAGTATACTCACAAATTAATGGAGGCACAGGGTAGCAGAGCCAGGATTCAAATCCAGGTTGTCTGGTTCTTTTGGCCGCCATATTTTATTATTGTCAATCACTAGGTCCTTTCCTGAAAGACACCATCAAGAACTGTTCTGAGGAAGAGCAAGTTAAGTTTGCACTTCACCTGATTAAAATCGTGTTTTTTTACGTTAAGAATATTGCTTTCTATGTTATTGATATATTCATGTCCATTGATAAAATCAGGAGTACCTTTTCCTTTTTGTTGTGCTTGATAGAGACCTTGGGTCTAGGTTTTTCAAGACTCTCAGTCACCAAGTTAAAAAAAAAAATTGACACTGGAGATCATAAACTTTGAAATCACTGAAGCTTCCAGTTTTCATACGGAGTGCTTGAATGAGGGCAAGTGAAATGAGGAATCGTTCTCCATATTCAATTGGAAATAGCAAATGAAGTAGGCTCCCTGACTAGAACCTTTGTTTACTGAAATTTCAACCTCACTGTGATCAAAAGAATACGTGTGGCCAACAGCGGGAAGTTTGGCAGATGTAAAACAACTCTTTGGTGAATGTGATTTACATAACCATGATGCTTTTTTTTTTTTTTTCTCTCTTGGGTTTAATGCTTTTAATTCAACTTAAAGCAACATAGAACATATTTATTCCAATCCCACGTAATGTGAAATACTCAGATCAGAGAGACAGCAGGGATTTGGACTACGTAGGCTATAGTAATTATGTTGACTTTTAGAATGAAGAAAGAAGGGAAGCCACAATCATGTTCTAAATAGAAGTATGATATCTTCAAGCATGTATTAAACACCTGAGACATTGTACTAAGAATGCATGTTAGGGGTCAAGGGGCTGAAAAATTAAGCTAAATAAAATAATATTGTAATATTTCTGGCCAAGATTGTGGTAACCTAGACCAGAAATGATAATAACTTGATATCTGTCCAGATGGCTAGGAGAGGTTGAATTTGGTAGCTACTCTGAAAGTAGAACAAACAGGATTTGTTGGGGTACAATATGAAGGGAGGTAAGAGCAAAAGAATAGGGATGACTATTTTGGGACTGGTAATGCTGATAGGATAGAGCTGTTTGTTATAGTCGTGGGAAGGACTGCAGCAAGTTACATGAGGGAGACAGGGTAATCTTGAGATGGTGAGGTTGTGATTGTTGGGGGCAAAGGAAAGAGGGATATCACTGTTATGAAGAACACTGGTCTCTGGGGCCTGTCTTTTCTCTTGCAATCTTCTAGATCTGAATATTTGTGTACCCACAAAATTTATATGTCACTATTCTAACCCTCAAGGTGATGATATTAGAAGCTGAAGCTTTTCAGGGAGTGATTGGAGTATGAAGGCAGCGAATGGAATTGGTGCCCTTAAAAAGAGGACCCAGGGGGCTGTCTTGCCCTTTCTGCCATATGAGGATGCTGTAATACATCGCTGTCTGTGAAGAGCAGGCCTTTGCCAGATACTAAATATGCCAGGGCCTTGATCTTGAAGGTCCCAACATCCAGAGCTGTGAGAAATAAATTTCCATTGTTTATGAGCCACCCAGTTTTTGACATTTTGCTATAATATTCCAGATGGACTAGGACACAACCACATGTGGAGGTATGGAAGAGCCTTCTGAGCACTAAGTGACTGAGGACTATTCTTTATTCCAGCTGTTGAAGTAGTGGAAAGGAGGAGCAGGAGGGGAAATGCTACTGAGACCATTAGGAGTTCTGGACTGTCCTCTTTCTTTAAGCAGATGAATAATTTCAGATTACTTTTCCCTTTATTAATTAAGAAAACAATAAGCATGTTCTTTTTTTTTTTTTTTTTGATGGAGTCTCACTCTGTTGCCAGGCTGGAGTTCTATGGCACAATATCTCGGCTCACTGCAACCTCCACTTCCCAGGTTCAAGCGATTCTCCTGCCTCAGCCTCCCAAGTAGCTGGGACCACAGGTGTGGACCACCATGCCCAGCTAATTTTTATAGTTTTTTTAGTAGGACGGGGTTTCATCATATTGGCCAGGATGGTCTTGATCTCTTGACCTCGTGATCCGCCTGCCTCGGCCTCCCAAAGTGCTGGGATTACAGGTGTGAGCCACTGCGCCTGGCCAATAAGCATGTTCTTAATTTTGGAGACTCAGCACACAAATACTTAAACAACAGTTTTCATTAGTAAATTATTATTGAATCCAAAACAGGTACACTTTTAATTTTGTATCACTATATATATGCAATTTGAGTGAAACCTGAGTTAGATTTTTTACATGCTTTATTAATACCTGGATGTCATTAAAGTGGATCAAGGTCAGAATACAGTGAAGAATAAGTAAGAGCATAATAAGTTTTATAAACATTTATTTGCTACTTTTTGGAACACATATCAGAAAGCTTAAGAAAAAAATTTATAAATTATTAAATGATATTGCAATAACACAATTGTGGTAAATGTGTTCAGCCTCTTTTAAGTATATTGTTAGATACGAAACCACCATGGAAAACCAAAAAACAAACCAAGAAAATAATTCAAGATGCATGACTTTTCACATGAGGAAAGAGAGATACTTTGTAAAGTATTCTATGTGATTTACCACTAGAATGCAACAAATCAATAGGGCCTTTATATAAAAAGTCATACTTTAGAGAGTTTTACTCTAAATATCACTGTTTTAAGCCAGTCTATGATTTAATCATTTATGTTTGACAGAATCAAATGATTATTCACAGACCATAAGGAACACAGCTGTGCTTAGCCCTTTTTGTCATGCTGTGTCTACAAGAAACTACAATGTCTCACAGGTTCAGCTAGCCTTCAAGATGGCTTATCCATGTACAGACAATCATTCAGATTTGGGGTAATTAGTATACTGATATTGAATTTCTATTCATTTTTGCTTTGAAAGCCTATTCAGTGAATGAAATTGATTGAGATGCCACTCATTTGTTCTCCTGATGCACTTGGTGCATACCTCCATCTCAACAATTTTCATGCTCTGTGTTAGAGGTCGGCAAACTTTTTATGTAAAGTGGCAGATAGCAAATATTTTCAGCTTTATAGGTCATATGGTCTCTGCTGCAACTATTCAAGTCTGTCCTTGTAGCTTGATAACAGCCATTGAAAATACATTTTAAAAATAGATGTGCCTGTGTTCCAATAAAACTCTATTTACAAAAACAGTGGCAGTCCAAATATGGCTCACAGATGGCAGTTTGCCATCCACTATTCTGTTACAATTTGCATGCCTCTATATATCTCCTTCATTAACTTTACTTGATAGCAAGGATCGTTTCAGGTTTATATTCTGGTTTCCAGAACATGTAGTATGTGAAATGTAGATAAGCAATAAATGTTACACGGAATACTGATTTCTTATGAAAATTATTCTAAATTTTTTATGATTACCATGATGTAATATTAGAACAGTGTTCAGAATGTTTCTGAAGTATTCTATACAAATTCTAAAGCCAAGTGGAAAAATACAACTAATACTTACTGATTTTTTAATAACCATTTTGCAAGGACATAGTTTTTCCTTTAATGTAATATTTTTTATTTTTAAAATAGATACCTTGATTGTAGAAAAATTAGAAATTAGTGTTTTTTTAAAAAATTAGGTTAAGGGGTACATATACAGGTTTGTTATTTAGGTAAATTGCATGTCAGAAGGTTTTGGTATGCAGATTATTTCATGACCCAAGTGATAAGCATAGTATCTGAGAGGTAGGTTTTTGATCCTCACCCTCCTACCACCCTCCACCCTCAAGTAGGCCCTGGTGTCTACTGTTACCTTCATTGTGTCCATGTGTACTCAATGTTTAGCTCCCACTTATAAGTGAGAACACATGATATTTGGTTTTCTTTTCCTGAATTAGTTCGCTTAGGACAATGGCCTCTAGCTCCATCCATGTTGCTGCAAAGGACATTATCTCATTATTTGTCAAAGGACATAATCTCATTATTTTTTGGGCTGTGTACTATACCATATGTATATGTACCACATTTTCTTCATCTGGTCTACCGCTGATGGGCATTTAGGTTGATTTTTCATGTCTTTGCTATTCTGAATACTGCTGCAATGCAGATATGAGTGCATGTCTTTATGGTAGAATGATTTATAGTCCTTTGGATATATAGCTGATGATGAAATTGCTGGGTCAAATGGTAGTTCAATTTAAGTTCTTTGAGAAATTACAAAACTGCTTTCCACAGTTTTGTGGAAAATTTTTTTGCTAAATTAATTTGCATTCCCACCAACAGCATGTATGCATTCCCTTTTCTCTGCAGCCTCACTGGCATCTGTTATTTTTTGACTTTTTAGCAACAGCCATTCTGACTGGTGTGAGATGGTATCTCATTGTGGTTTTGATTTGCATTTCTCTGATAATTGGTGAGGCTGAGTATTTTTTTCATATGCTTGTTGGCCAAGTGTATGTCTTCATTTGAAAAGCGTGAGTTCATGTTCTTTGTCCTCATTTTAATGAGCTTGTCAGTTTTCTGTTTGTTAATTTGTTTACATTCCTTATAGATTCTGGATGTTAGACCTTTGTTGGATGCAGAATTTGCGAATGTTTTCTCCCACGTCATACGTGGTCTGTTTACTCTGTTGACAGTTTATTTTACTGTAGAGAAAACTGTAGTGTATTTTAATTAGGTCCCACTTGCCAATTTTTGTTTTTGTTGCAATTGCTTTCAGCATCTTCATCATGAAATCTTCATCATGAAATCTTTCCAGAGCCTGTGTTCAGAATAGTATTTCCTAGGTTTTCTTCGAGGGTTTTAATAGTGTTAGGTTTTACATTTAAATCTTTAAGCTATCTTGAGTTGATTTTTGCATGTGGTGAATTGAAGGAGTCCAGTTTCAATCTTCTGCATATGGCTAGCCAGTTGTCTGAGCACCATTTATTTAATAGGGAGTGCTTTCCCCATTGTTTGTTTTTGTCACCTTTATTAAAGAATATATGGTTCTAGGTGTGCAGCTTTATTTTTGGACTCTGTATTCTGTTCCATTTGTCAATGAGTCTGTTTTTGTACCAGTACCATATTGTTTTGGTTACTCTAGTCTTGTGGTATAGTTTGAAGTTGCATAATGTGATGCCTCCAGCTTCTTTCTTTCTTCTTTTTTTTTTTTTTTTTGACAGAGTCTCACTCTGTTGCAAGACTGGAGTACAGTTTTTACTCAGGATTGCTTTGTCTATTTAGGCTCATTTTTTGTTCCATATGAATTTTAGAATAGTTTTTTCTAATTCTGTGAAAAATGCCATTGGTGGTTTGGTAGGTATAGCATTAATTTTGTAAATTGCTTTGGGTAGTATGGTCATTTTAACAATATTGATTAATCCTGTCCATGAGCATGAAATGTTTTCCCATTTGTCTGTGTCATCTCTGATTTCTTTCACCAGGGTTTTATAATTTTCATTGTAGAGATATTTTGCCTCCCTGGTTAGCTTTATTCCTAGGTACTTTTATGTGGGGCTATTGTGGATAGGATTCTGTTTTTGACTGGGCTTTCAGCTTGGGCATTGTTGGTATATAGAAATGCTACTGATTTTTGTACATTGATTTGGTATCCTAAAACTTGTGTAAAGTTTATCAGATCAAGGAGCTTTTGGTCAGAGACTATGGAGTTTTCTAGGTCTAAGGTCATATTGTTGGCAAACAGAGATTGTGTGACTTCTTCTCTTCCTGTTTGGATGCTTTCTATCTCTTTCTCTTTCTTGATTTCTCTGGATAGAACCTTCAGTACTATATTGAGCAGGAGTTGTGAGAGTGGGCATCCTTGTCTTGTTCCAGTTCTCAAGGGTAATGCTTCTAGCTTTTGCCCATTCTTTATGATGTTGGCTGTGATTTTGTCACAGAAGGCTCTTATTATTTTGAGGTATATTCCTTCAATACCTAGTTTGTTGAGAGTTTTTAACATGAAGGAATATTGAGTTTTATTGCAAGCTTTTTCAACATCTATTGAGATGATAATGTGGTTTTTGTTTTTATTTGTGATGAATCACATTTATTGATGCATGTATGTTGAACCAACCTTGCATCCCAGGGATAAAGTCTACTGATCGTGGTGAATTAGTTTTTTGATATGCTGCTGGATTTGGTTTGCTAGCATTTTTTGAGAATTTTTGCATCAATTTTCATCAAGGATATTGACCTGAAGTTTTCTTTATTTGTTGTGCCTCTTTTAGGTTTTGGTAACTGGATGATGTTGGCCTCATAGAAAAATTTAGGGAGGAATCCATCCTCCTCAATTTTTTTGCATAGCTTCAGTTGGAATGATACCAGGTCTTCTTCATATGTCTGGTAGAATGCAGTTGTGAATCTGTCCTGTCCAGGGCTTTTCCTGGTTGGTAGGCTTTTTATTACGGATTCAATTTCAGAACCCATTATTGGTCTTTTCAGGGTTTCCATTTCTTCCTAGTTCAATCTTGGGAGGTTTTTTCCAGAAATTTTTCCA
This sequence comes from Macaca fascicularis, assembly GCF_037993035.2. NCBI lineage: Eukaryota > Metazoa > Chordata > Mammalia > Primates > Cercopithecidae > Macaca > Macaca fascicularis. The sequence continues at coordinate 26,946,389 of NC_088395.1, forward strand.
TTTCTTCAAGGTTTTCTAGTTCGTGTGCATAGAGTTGTTCATAATAGTCTGAGGATTTTTTTTTTTTTTTTTTGTATTTCTATAGGGTTGATGGTAATGTCCTTTTCGTCATTTCTGATTTTATTTCAATCTTATCTCTCTTTTCTTTTCTTTTCTTTATTAGTCTTGCTTGTGGTCCGTCAATCTTATTTATGCTTTGAAAAAAGACAGCTTCTGGTTTCCTTGATCTTTTGTTTGTTGTGTGTGTGTGTGTGTGTGCATGCGTGTGTGTGTGTATCTCAATTTCATTCAGTTCAGGTATGATTTTGGTTATTTCTTGTCTTCTGCTACCTTTAGGGTTGATTTGCTCTTTTTTCTCTAGTTCCTCTAGGTGTGATGTTAGGTTGTTAATTTGAGATTTTTATAACTTTTTGATGTGAGCATTTAGTGCTATAAACTTTCCTCTTAACATTGCTTTAGTTTTGTCCCAGAAGTTCTGTTATGTTGTATCTTCATTTTCATTACTTTCAAAGAATTTCTTGATTCTGTCTTAATTTCATTGTTTATCCAAATGTCATTCAGGAGCAGGTTTTGGGGTTTCCACATAATTGTATGGTTTTGAGAGATATTCTTAGTGTTAATTTTATTTTTTCACATATCTACTTGTCAGCTATGGTTGATCTATCTAGGTTGAGCTCAACTGGGCTTGGTTTCAAGTTGCAGGTTAGGTTTGGATTTCATTTATGTTTCTATAATCCCTCTCATCTAAGCAAATTCGTATCATCATTCTGCTCTTAAACATTTTCTTATCTTCATCTTTGCTTATTATTTTATCCACCTGGAAAGCTTTCCTTTTTTCTCTATACCTTCGATTTCTAGGCAGACTAAGATCCCTGATAACCTAATCCAGAGTAATCTTTCACTTATTTTAACTCCTGTAGAGTTCTTAAGCTGGAATTCTGATTTGGTATTCACAGTTATCAAAGGATTCTCAGGAACTCTGCTGCAGTACTGGCCATGTGATTCACTGGAAGTAAGGAGAGGCTGAGCTAATAAGAAGGAAGCAATTGGAAATGAAGTCAAGTCGAGATACAGACATTAGAAACCACCACAGTTTATGAGGCAGGCACAAATTAGGTCAAATATGGAGAAGGAAATCCAATCTCCACATTGACAGTGCAAAGAAAAGCTCCACTATCTCACCAAGCAGGGCTCCTGTGTCCTGGGGGCCGGGCAAACCTAGAGACTACTGTGGGTCTAGAGTCCATATGTGATGGGGATAAGACCAAATAGACCCTGACAGCTATCATAACCTGCCTTAATCATTAGTTCTTTTATATTTGCTTACAGCGAAAGCTACATAAATCTTTCTCCACAAATTGACTGCAAGTTCCTGGAAGGCAAGTATTAGGTTTTATATTTTATATTCTCCAAAACAATAGGATTTTGAGCATGGTCAACTATAAGTATGCATGATTTATCATGATTTATTGACAGCCTAAATCTGTGCTTTTTAAATAGCAAAAGTTATCTTCTTTAAGTGCATTCTTAGCTAAATAGAGCATTCATAAAGAAAGAATAATGTGCTGGCCGGGCACTGTGGCTCACACCTATAATCCCAGCACTTTGGGAGGCCGAGGCAGGCGGATCACCTGAGGTCGGAAGATCGAGACCAGTCTGACCAACATGGAGAAACCCCATCTCTACTAAAAATACAAAATTAGCTGGGCATGATGGCGCATGCCTTTATCCCAGCTACTCGGGAAGGCTGAGGCAGGAGAATTGCTGGAACCTGGGAGGCGGAGGTTGGGGTGAGCCGAAATCGTGCCATTATACTCCAGCCTGGGCAATAAGAGCGAAACTCCTTTTCAGTAAATAAATACATAAATAAATAAATAAAATAATGTGCTTAACTTATATGCCAGAAGTAAGTGTACAACCAAAATAACTGGATCCGAAAGCAACTTCTAATATGCATGTGAACAATCCAAAAAGATAAGGAAGTATGAAAAGTCTGTTCTTCGGATTATTCCCACAAAGACTGGGTTACTAAGTTGGTACAAAAGTGACTGCAGTTTTAAACCATTTTTAATAGTTTAAAAAACTATTTTTTAAAATAGTTTCAAAAACAATTCTATGCATATGTTGTTTTAGGTATCATTTGGGACTGTTGGCATCACTGTAAAGTATACTTAAGTTTAAAATAAACTTTTCTTCCATCTAAGCAGGATGAAAGCCCAGTCTAGTCATTAAAACTGTTGGAGTAAATAATCAAGGGCCATCAGTGGAAGTAGAGGAGGTATTTAACATCAAGTCTACTTGAAAAAACAAGAAGGAGTCAATAAGAAATTGACAGCGTAATCCAATTATATTTGTACATTTTGCAACCTGCATTATAAAAGTATGATTTTAGATTGGAAGTAGAGAAGAATAACTCATACTCTGATGAATAATATCTGGATTAGCAAGACAGTATGCCAACAAACAGGGCCCTATAGAAACCATGCAAAGCAAAAACTGAGGGGCTTAATACCCAGTTCTGACTGACTGCATTCCACCTGCAAGGTTTAGTATGAAAATTAGCAAAAAGAAAATGTCACAGAAAAACAAACATCACAGCTGTGCTTCCCAGTAGAGGTGCAAATACGGGAATGAAATGACCCTATGTTATTTTTTTTTTCCTTGAGCAAAATTGTCATGGTATTTGAGAAAATCTTGGCAGGTCCTGGGCAGGCAAGTAATAATAACAGCAATAACCACCACAGATGATCAGGTATAATTGCTTTCTGGCAGCTAAAGGCAAGCAAGGAGAACCAGGCCAATAGACCACAATTACACCTGAATAATGGAGCAGGGAAGATCAAGAACACCATTCACTGGAATAAGATTAAAACAAATTAAAACTGCCCTATGGAGGAGAAAATGACTAGCATAGCCAGGCAACAGTATGGCACTTTCTGTATTTATTTAGTTAGTTTTTACTTTTATTTTTTAAATCTAGCTATGTTAAATTATAGCCTTATGTTATCATTATCAGCCACATTAATACCTACAAGTACTTCTGAGTTTGTTTTGTGACATAAAACACATGCTCTAAAGTGTCACTCATTGCACATGGTTTGCAACATGCATTTTGAAAACAGTTATAAAACAAGTGTGAATAGGCAGAAAAAAGGTCGACATCTTCTAAAATAGGAAACAAACCTCATCCCATAATATAATTGACTTAATCCCACAATTAGACCCCTGAACTAGTTAAACAAATGACATGTTTGCTAATCAGTTTTCAAAACAATTCCTAGAGAAATCCATAGGTTCAGTATCATCATGTGAGGCAGCCTTTCTCTGGTAGAATTTAATTATGTGTAGTTAAGACCCTTTTCAAAATATAAAACTATATCCCCTCTTCACTGTAATCCAACTTTATAAAGTTATGACAAATTAATTACTCATCTATTTTACTAATTGCTTGGAAAACGTTAAGTAGCATATTTGTTTGTTAAGCTCAGGAAATATTTACTTGTTATCTCCTTGCCAAATCTGGTTCCTAGGCTGCCACTAGTCTCAAAAAAAAAAAAAAAAAAAAAAGTGTTCCTTTATAAATGTTCCAAGTTCTTTAGACCTTGTTATAGTTTGTCTTGTTTGTTTTTAAATATTTTGAGTTTGGCCGGGCGCGGTGGCTCAAGCCTGTAATCCCAGCACTTTGGGAGGCCGAGATGGGCGGATCACGAGGTCAGGAGATCGAGACCATCCTGGCTAACACGGTGAAACCCCGTCTCTACTAAGAAATACAAAAAATAGCTGGGCGAGGTGGCAGCGCCTGTAGTCCCAGCTACTCGGGAGGCTGAGGCCGGAGAATGGCGTGAACCCGGGAGGCGGAGCTTGCAGTGAGCTGAGATCCGGCCACTGCACTCCAGCCTGGGCTACAGAGCGAGACTCCGTCTCAAAAACAAAAACAAAAAAAATATTTTGAGTTTGGTTTCTCCTGTAAACCTGCCCAAAGTAATGATCGAGATTGATTCTTAAAGTGCTCAAAACAGTTGTGTTTAATTTGCTCAACATAAGTAGCATTCTCAGAAGTCCAAGGTCATGATTCAGAATATTTATGTCAACACTTTGGAATGAGTAGGATGTCAATTGCTATATGAGTATACTTAATTAAAATTAGGAAAAAGATCTATGTTATCACAATCAACTCTAATTGGCACTTTAAAGGATCAAGGCCAATGAATATATAAAACATTTCCTATAATAAATATCTAGAGACAAATTGTATCATCAGTGTGATTTCTGAGCTAAACTAGATTTATACACAGATAATTTATGTGTGTGTATATATATAATGTACATATATATATATAGAGAGAGAGAGTTAATTTTTCTCTGTCAGCCATAGAAATAAGAGATAGGTGGCAAACACATCATTGATCTAAATATCTTATTTTAACCATTATTTTAAGCTTCTACCCACTAAATTTAATAAGTAAACCATCATTCTCAGCAAACTATCACAAGAACAGAAAACCAAACACCACATGTTCTGCCTCATAGGTGGGAATTGAACAATGAGAACACTTGGACACAGGAAGGGGAACATCACACACTGGGGCCTGTTGTGGTGTAGGGGGAGAGGGGAGGGATAGCATTAGGAGATATACCTAATGTAAATGATGAGTTAATGGGTGCAGCACACCAACGTGGCACGTGTATACGTATGTAAGAAACCTGCACGTTGTGCACATGTACCCTAGAACTTAAAGTATAAAAAAATAAATAAATAAGTAGAAACATTTCAAGGTTCTCCTTTTTGTTGTCCTAATGGTGAATGGAATACGAAAATGAAAAGGAGGACAATTAATACACAGAAAATATAATCATTTTTGAGATAATTAAAGAATTGCCTGTATGACCATTTATTTGATTAACAGTTTAATGACATCCCTTAATCCAAGTACGGAGTCAATGCATCTAATGCATTGAGGGGGCATGTAGCTACAATTGCCCACTTGTTGGCTATAGGAAAGGCCACAGTTATTTATATTTCTGTTCTGTAGTAGAGGCAGACTGCTTCAGATGCATGGTTATGCCTCAACCACAAGATGGGAATTCAGTTGCTGTGTGGTCAAAAAGAAAGGTGAATGTTCACTACAATAAACAAATCCTGAACCATTTTTAATTCATTCACGTAAGTTTATATATGTTTTATTTAAAAGTATTTAATTGACAAATAAAATGTATGGATTCTAGGTGGACGATGTCAGGATTTGGTGTACATATATATTGTATAATGATTACACAGTCAAACTAATTACACACTCATCAGCATTCGTAGTTGCCACCATGTGTGTGTGTGTGTGTGTGTGTGTGTGTGTGAGAGAGAGAGAGAGAGAGAGAGGTAGACACTTAAAGTCTGCTCCTATAATTTGCCACATTTTATAATGTTTAATCAATTTTAAATTTAATTTTAATGACACGTTTTACAATTTGCCACATTTGTTTTATTTCTTTCTTTTGATTTTATTTCTATTTGTTTTATTTCTTTCTGTCTCTCCACACACACATACACAATTTATTTTCAGAACCATTTGAGTGTAAGTTGCACACATTAGGCCAATTTATCTCTTAAAACTTTGCTCATTCCTAAGAACAAAGATAGACTTTTACACAACCAAACTACAGCTATCAAGTTCAGGAAATTTAACATTGCTATAGAACTTTTATTTAATTTACCATTCATATTCCAATGCTACCAATTGTCCCAAAAGTGTCCTTTATAGCATTTTTTTCCCTCCAGGCTGGAATCTTGTTTAGGATCATATATAGCATTCAGTTCTCATGTCTTGTCAGTCTCTTTTGATCTGTAACTTTTCTTCAGCTGTTCTTCGTCCCTAATGGCATGGATTTTTTGAAGAATGCAGGCCATTTGTTTATAGGATATTCCACAATTTGAGTTTATCTTGCATTTCTTTGTGATCAAGTTAGGTTAAGCATTTCCAGCCAGAATCATACAGAATTAATGATGTGTTATTTTCAGTGTGATTTAACCTCTTCTCACTAGGCTAGATGTGAGAGTTAAACATCGTTATCATCACCACCACCCCAGACATGTTTGTCTCTATTGCACTGGGAGTGGGCTGGGTTTCAGAACACAGTAGCAGCTCATTCCAAAGTACTAGTCATGCATATGGACATTTAAATTTGCCTGGGGAAAAATGTTTTTTGTAAATTCATCTCAAAGCAACTGATGCCTCACAAACTCTGCACACTGCTTCTATGTTTACTCTAACTATTGGTTTTGCTAGGATTTTAGCTTTATGGCTACTTTTTCATCATTCTATATACTGTTTGGCTGGTTCACCCACAATACAGTTTTATCTTTCAACTTTACACCAATGATTTCTAAATGTATAATATCTGCTACAATTTCTCTCTTAGATGAGGCTATTGGAGAACATCTGAAATTGCCATGGAAGTCCCAAAATCAATTTGCTTAAAACAAGTCATCTTCTTGAACCCAAATTCTTCTTCTTATACTAATTATTTCACCTGACAACACCAAATAATTCTGGACTTTTATCTTAAGAACCATATCCAGTTAATCAACAACTGTAAGAATGTCTTTCTTTATCTTACCAATGCATTTATTTCTATCTATCTCCGGTTTCTCTTCCTATATTTACACTCATAACTTCTTACCTCGTTTATCATGTAAGAACTGAACTCCGCCTACAACCTTGTCTTTTTCATTCCATCTACCACACAACAGTCAGATTAATCATTGAAGACTGCAACTATGATTAACGCACTTATTACTTTTTATTCATGACTCCTTACTACCTATACAGTATTTATTACTTAGTATGGCATAAAATTTAAAATCTTTTCTCTGACTGTATTTCTGGAAGCGTTTGTTGTTATTCCTCATTTGTGTAGTTCCTTGAATAATACATATTATCTTCCAGTTAACTGTTTTTGTTCAAATTGTTTTCCTTGACCGAGATCCTCTAGTTTCACTTGTGTGTTCAGTGAATTCCTTCTCACCCTTCAAATTTTAGTTTTCATATCACCACCTTCATAGATTGTCCAAAAGACTTTTTCTAACCCACCCTTTTCTGGCATATACCACCTTACTTTGTTTACTCTCATACCTCATTCACTAAAATATAAGTTTCTAGAATCCAGGAATGTTGTCCTTTATTTAGTTCTCTGGGTGCCTAACACTAGTAGATGCTTAATAAAGGTAGGCATCTCTTAGATGTTGATAATGAGACATTTAAAAATCTATGGTGATAAGTGGAGAACAATCAATATGAAGCATATCTTTACAGAAATTATTGTGTAAAGGTAAACTTGGAAACTTATAAGTTTGTAAATTTATATTCTTATTTCAGAAATTCATATTCTAATACTTCAATGTCTCCTTTCAAAATTCATATTTTATTTAAAAATAAAATGATTTTGTTTGTTTTATTTTTCTTAAACTTCTTGTACCAGAGTTTACTTTACCTATGTAGAGGTTTATCTTGTTAACATTGCATGACACCCTGTGTTTCAGAACATTTTCCCAAGGTAGCATAAATTGCAAGAAATTGCAAAACATGGTGTGTTATTTTTAATTCCCCCGTATAGATTTTAAAATGTGCTGGTATATTTGGACTTCAGCTTTATGGAAATTTATTTTGACTCTTTCGCAGTCTGTCTTCCTATCCTCACCCAGCTTCTTTCCAGATTAAGCAATTTTCATCATTTCACCTATTCACCTTCAGTATTCATCTGGTTAGATCAGGCTATGCTGTGGTAACAAATAAACTCCAACATATCTTTTGCTTAATGTAGAAAACTGTATTTCTTTTCCATGCAAAGTCTACTTTGTTATGAGTTTAGTGCATCTCCCCACTGGGAAGTGGCTCTAGGATCCAGTGTTCTAACTTAGGACTCTGCCATCTCAACTCAACATGTGGCTTTATGTTTTTCCACAACAGAATAAGAGAGACCATGGAGAATTCACACACAATACTCCCTCTGACAACCCGCTTAGAACTAGTCACATGGCTCTTTCATGCTGCAAGGGGTTCTGGGAAATGTAATTCTTGTATATGGATGTCTCAACCATGTCTTATTTTCCCTGCACAGCTTCTCAGAAGAGACAGCACTCAGGAGCTGCCCAAGTCAGACACTTGTTTTTCTGGTTGCAGCTTTTGGAGTCCTTTACCTAATGCCCTACCCAACTCCTGATTTGCCTGTAAGAATTTTATTGTGTGTCAGGTTTTGTTTTTAATGTTTAAGTATTTCATCAGATGTTGCTGAAGGAAGGTTCCATGTCCTAGCCTTTTGTGGTATCATTACCTAGAATTTATGGCTTGCCTTTACAAGAGGACCATACAATTCCACAATTGTGCAGTGTCATTTATTCATCCTATGATACAACCTGGGCATGTAGGACTTCAGGAAAGGATTTTATATAACTAGCTCCCCTTAGGATGGTTTTTTTTTTTTTTTGTTATTATTTACTAAAGCATAGAACACAACCAAATGCAAAACATATTTACATAACATAATTACATAGAACTATAACTAGGCCGGGCGTGGTGGCTCACACCTGTAATCCCAGCACTTCAGGAGGCTGAAGCTGGTGGATCACCTGAGGTCAGGAGTTCAAGACCAGCCTGACCAACATGGTAAAACCCTGTCTCTACTAAAAATACAAAAATTAGCCAGACGTAGTGGCACGTGCCTGTAATCCCAGCTACTCGGGAGGCTGAGGCAGGAGAATTGCTTGAACCTGGGAGGTAGAGATTGCAGTGAGCTGAGATGGTGCCACTGCACTTCAGGCTGGGTGACAAAGTGAGACTCCATCTCAAAAAGAAAAGAAAAGAACTATAACTAGTTATATATGTATATATATACTCATATATATACATGTAGTATGTGTATATCATGTATATTTACAGACACTATATACAACTATGTTAATGTAGCTTTGTAATATTTTTATAGAAATTTTACTCAGAAATTTGCACGAGTATGCTTCATATGCTCAAACGTATATCTTACACATATATCTACATGAATCTATTCATCTATTATATATATATATATATGAATCTATCTATCTATCATTCATCTATCTGTGTCTTTAGATTAGGAATGGGTAGGTGATGGATGTAGTGAAGGGAAAGCATTATTTTTGGGTATAAAATTTTCTTCTGAAATGTTACATTAGAATAGATGACCTAAAATTATGTGATATACAGTGTTCATCTTGACGTTTGCCATACTCCCTGGCACAACTCAAAATTAAACATACTTTACCCAGAGAGAAAAGCTTTACTGAATCACCACTTTATTTAATATTTTATATTTTTCCTGATACAGAGAATAACATGCTCTAGTTCATCTCTTAAAATATATAAATATCACCTTCTTCTATTAATAACAAGAGTCTTGCATTTCTCACTTAATGTCTACCACAATACTACGAGGTATTTGTATAACAGACATCTTATTTCTCTATTCATTTATTATTTTTCTCTATTAACAGGATCCCAGGCAATGTTTTCACACATTTTTTATCCTCTTGCAGGTAGAGATGGTCAAGAAGAAGCAGCAGAGGTTCATGGGACTTCCAGGACAATGCTTCATGATTCTAAGCATTCTCCCTCTTGCTGCTAACTAGACAGAACAATCACAGCCATTTGAGAATTACGAGACAAAGATCAAGAGCATATTACAGACTTGGCCCTGCCATCCTTGAGCAGCTAAACACACAACATTAAACTCCTACTTCCGTACTTAGCATTACATGAGTATATCAAATCTTATGTATTCAAGCCTGTCTAGTCAGATTTTTTTTTATAAGTGCCAAGCACAATTTTTAGCTGATTTAGTAAATTCATTCTTACAAAAGTGATAAAAATTACCCAAGGGCACTCAGATAACAAAATTCAGAGTAGGGCTGTGAACTTCAGTCTTACTACCTCATGTTCATTTTCTTACACTATATGCCATTGCATGAGTCTTAGAAACGGTGTTCTCGTTCAGTGTTCTGCAGCAGTTTATTTAAAGCTCATGAAATATTATAAAGAGTAAGCTGAGATTGAATTAGGCAAGGTGACAGAAATATGCACTGGTTAAAATCTTCCTTACCTTCAACCTCAGTCCCCACTTTTGCACTTGTCTTAAACATTGGATTATTTCAATCAGCAGATCACTATGTATGTGTATAGTTAATGCAGGGATATTCCAAAGTGGAGTGGTTTTAGTGAAAAAAAAAAAAAAAAAGGAGGGAGGAAGGGAGGGAGGGAGGGAAGGAGGAAGAAAGGAGGGAAGGAAGGAAGGAAGGAAGGAAGGAAGGAAGGAAGGGAAAGAAAGTGAAGGACAGGATTGATTTCTGCTTTAAGTGTGGTATTTCTCCCTTTTCTTCATACTGATTCTTAAAGCATAGAATTGCTTCTATCGAAAATACAGCAATTCTTTATTTATCTCCACTCTGAATATTGAGAGTAATTTTAATGTGAAAGCATATTAAGAAAGCTTTACTTTTTCATTTTTTTTCTATTCACAGCCTAAGGACCACATGATTTTATACATGGTCCGCTAACCAACTGCTAAGCATTAGGACAGAAATTATCAAAGAGAACCAGCAAATTCTGCTTTTTTTCCTCTGGTACTTCTCTAACTGGAGAATCCTCTTCATTTCAAATGGAAGATCTTCCTCTTAGTAAGAGTGCTCTGACCTACATAAACCGTGTAGCATAGAAGCCATATTTTTTCTCTTTTAAATTCCACACAAATTAACCTCCACACCTGAATGTTTCATGTTAAAACTAATTTAAAATGTTATTTCTTTGCCTTTTGAACTCTTCTCAAAAACTAAATAACTATGTGGCTAGATAAATGACCTTGAAAGTAAAAGCTCCACTCTCATGCTTTTTAAAAATAATACTATGATCTCTTGACTTGTGGTTGTATTTCGTAATGGTAGTGAATATAAATTATTTAAAAACTGTACCCTCAATTTTAACTCTTTATATTGCTATCAAATCTTTCAGACACATTTTTACAATTTTTCTCTAGTTGGTTACTATAACTTTTACTCCATTACTTTTTAAAATAAAATCATTATATATAACGAGGAGACGAGTTCCATATTATATATTGTGTATGGCATCAAATTTGCATATAACATTAGCTTCCTCTGTGGGTCTTCTTCTTCTAGAATTTGTCTCTATCAATTTATCCAGTGCATCACAACAACTTCAAAGTTTGCAACACAAAACTTCATTTCCAAAAGATATTCAGTATCCCCTCATCCCTAGGGGGAATGTATATAATTCTTAGCCTAATATTCGAGACCCATCATCACATATCTTTTGTAAGTCATCACCATCCACATTTGACCCATTATCAGTCATGCTGATTTGCTCAGTCTTATGAACAGGTCTTGAAATATTTATTCTTTCCCTCCAAAATGAATAACATAGAGTATAAATAAAATGCATCATCATCTACTTGTATAAAAGTCTTAGTGCCTCACACAATTCTAAGTATGTACAAGTTGTTTTGAGCTTGTAGAACCAAGTCATGATGGATAATCTCACGTATATTGTTTCTTTATTTTAACTGAAAAATAAAATTGTGTATATTTATTATGTACAACAGGATGTTTTGAGATATGTATACACGAATGGATAAATTTTGCTAATGAACATATGCATTACCTCGCATGCTTATCATTTACCTTTTTTTGTGGTGACAACACTTAAAATCTACTTTTGTAGCAATTTTCTACTATATAATATACTGTTATTAACTGTAGTCACCATGATGTGCAATCAATCTATTGAGTTTATTTCTCTTATCTGACTGAAATTTTGTGTCCTTTGACCAACATCTCCCCAAGGCTCCTACCCACTAGCCTCTAGTAACCATGACTGCGTTTCTATGAGTTGGACTATTTTAGACTCCACATATAAGTGACATCATGTGGCATTTGTCTTTCTGTGCCTAGCTTATTTCACTTTACGTAATGTCTTATAATCCCATATACGTTAAATTAAGCTCTTTCCCTTCTGCTTTGTTGCTCACTCTCACCCTTGCTTGAGTTACTATAGATAAAAGTTACCAAAGAAGAAATTAAAGTACTTTAAACACATATGTCTGTTTATCTATAATGATATCAACTTCAATAAATAATTCAATGTGTTATGCATGGAAAAAATATGAAAGGGTCAAGAATTATTTAATATGAAGTTTGGGAAAGAGAAATGACTATATAAAGCTACCCTTTCAAAATCAGGAAGGAAATCAAATTCAACAATAATTATTAATTCTTCATATTACTGGGACAGAAAGCTAATCAGATTGGATAATGCTACTTTGGAGAAGAAAATGAAAGATGAGTCCTGGCATGGTGGCTCACGCCTGTAATGCCGACACTTTGGGAGGCTAAGGCAGGCAGACCACCTGAGGTCAGGAGTTTGAGACCAGCCTAGCCAGCATGGTGAAACCCGTCTCTACTAAAATACAAAAATTAGCCAGGAATGGTGGTGCTGCCCCTGTAATTCCAGCTACTCAAGAGGCTGAGGCAGGATAATTTCTTGAACCTGGGAGGCAGAGGTTGCAATGAGTTGAGATCCTGCCACTGCACTCCAGCCTGGGCAGCAGAATGAGACTCCGAAAAAAAAAAAAAGAAGAAAGAAAGAAGAAAGAAGGAAAGAAAGAGAAAAAAGAAAGAAAGAAAGAGAAAGAGAAAATGAAAGATGACTATATAGATGGTTGACTGATTATTTTGTATAACTTGTCAAATATCCTAAGGCACGGTTCCAAAAAAATTCCAAAAGTGTATTAAAAATATCTTCATTGAAGCAAAATTACATATTATTTTACTAATTCAAACTGCACTCTCCAAAATTAGCCCAGATTTCTGACATTATAGCACACCGATACATACCCTGTGATTCCTGAGTTAATTGGCAAATATTCCCCTCCAGGCAATTATTGTTCATTAATAGCCTGTTTGGAAACAAATATATTAAGAATAAGATACTTTTGAAGTAAAATGAAAATTGCTTTAGAAACAAAGTATTTGAATACACTTTGTTCAGTCTGAATCCAAAACCTGAGCAACACCCAATACATTAAGTAAGTTTTCGTTAGAAAGAAATATTGCCGTTTGCAACAACATGGAATAACCTGGAGGACATTATGCTAAGTGAACTAAGACAGAAAAAGACAAACACTACATGATCTCACTTATATGTGGAATCTAGAAAAAGTGAAACTCATAGTAACATAAAGTAGAATGGTGGTTAACAGGGGCTGGGGCGAGGAAATGGGGAGATACTAGTAAAAGGGTACGAACTTTCAGTTATAAGATGAATACATTCTGAAGATCCAGATAAAGAACAAAAACCAAAACTGCTGACTTAATTCTAGCCTGTGGAGGGTGGGGAAGTAAGTAAAAATCCAGAATAAAAATAAATAAGTGTTTGTAATGAAATAAAGCCAGTATTCCCCAAGGATGGCTTGATAGTGACCTTCCTTCTAAATGCCAGGGCTATGCATACGAAGTAACTGAGACTTATGGCTCAGTGGGGCCAATGATCACTTTCAAACCCAATGTTAAGGGTGATAAAATGATATCTGGTTAAGGTGATTTTCTCTAACATTATCACTTTTTAATGCATGGATTGCTCTTCTTGGACAACAGATTCACAAACTCATTGTAGGTTTTCTTTCAACACCTTTACTGGATACTGTGACATCCATCCACTATAGGTGTACAGTCTGTATTGTCTTTAAATGAAGGATTTGTTGACTCAGGGGCAAAGACAAATTGTTGTGCAATGACTGATTGATAAATCAGTGTTTTGGATACTCAAGGTGCCCAAAGCAAGATGATTCTGATTCTGACATGAAAATTTAGTTACAGAGATCCCTGTGGGTGCCAGCTGGAGCTTTTTTTTTTTTTTTGGCCTGCCAAGCATTTTGACTTCTGCCTAATCCTGCTTATTTACTCTTTCTTCCACGTGTGGACCCAAACATACTCTCTAACTAATATTTTGAGATATAAACTCAACTACACTTCTCAAGGAACCCAACCAACAGACAACAGTATTGATTGATTTATTTCTAGAATGTCTGACAATATAATATTGAGAATTATTAACCATGTTGTTTTTGATTTCCCAGTCAAATCTTTTTAATCCCATTAGTAGATTAGGTAATTTGTTGCAATTCACCAGCAAACAAAGAGGAAAAAGCAGGGACAGAGTACAAATTTTAAAGTAAATATGATATCAATAATTAAGATGGCATTCTGATGAGAACACTTTTACATTCACTCTGTTAGTATATTCAGGAATATAACATATTTTTAACTATAGTCACCATGTTGTACAATAGAGATTTTGAACTTATTCCTTCTAGCTAACTCAAATTTTGTATCCTTTGACCAACGTCTCACCAATCCCCTCTCTCCCAGCCACACCAACCTCTGGTAAGTACCATTCTACTCTCTAATTCAGTGAGATCAACTTCTTTAGAGTTCACATGTAAGTGAGAAAATGTGGTATTTGTTTTACTGTACCTGGTTTGTTTCACTTAACATAATGACCTTTGGGTACATCCATATTGTCACAAATGACAGAATTTCCTTTTGCACGGCTGAATAGTATTCCATTGTGTACATATACTACATTTTCTTTATTCATTCATTCGTTGACAACTATGTGAGTTAATATGTATGTACATTAGCTAGATTCTACTATATATATTTCAAAACATCATGTTGTACATGATAAATACATAAAATTTTATCTATCCATGTAAAACATAAGCAAGATAAAAATAGATTACCTTTTTGCCGTCTTTCTTCCATATTTGTAATATGAATCAATTTGAGTTATAAAAAGAGTTATATTGTTTACACTCTGCATGTAATACATTGAGATTTGTATCTGCTGTACACATTAAACAGATTTGTAGCTTTCATTCATTTTACTACTTGTAAATTTGACGTTTTGACTTATTGGTTTCAAAAGTAAATTCGGAGAGGAAAAATTTTGTTCTTTGCCTTAAAAGTCAGGGCAAATCTTTCTTTTACTCCATTTGATGTTTTCATTTTTTTCTGAAGCAAGAATGTTTTTATTTGAACAGGCAAGAATCAGTTATGCAGTTTATTGATCAACAAGTATTCATTGGTTCTCTTCTGTTTTCCATAAGTATTTGCCTCAATGGAGGATAATACCATCTTAGAAACTGCAGAATATCACCATATCTTATCATGAATTCATAGGCTGTAGATCCAGAAACTCAACAAAAACCAAATACCTCAATAATATCTCATCTATGTATTTTTATTAGTAGTATATTAAACTTTCATGGAGAACATATTTGTTCAAAAATGTATGTGCCTGGAGCTCTTTTAAGAAATTTGCATATTGTGTCAGTCAGGGTTCAATCAGAGAAGCAGAACTTCTAGGAGTGATACAAGGTTGGAAATTTGTTATAGGAATTTGACCTTGGGCAATTGTGGATGCAGGTTAAATGGATTATGGATGACTGTCATTTCTGCATCTGGTGCTGATCCTAATGTAAACAGTGCAGACAGTAAAAAAAGACAGATGTGACATGAAAGAAAGCAAGGACAAACTGGAACCAATGAGGACAAGCTTTAATGCACATTAGTCTTTAACTGCTTCCAAACCTCCTTCAACAATGGGATGCCTTGCAGGACAAGCCTGTGTCCTTTTCTCCAGGTCTACACAAGCACCAGCACAGAAGCTATAGAAGCTTAAGAAGGAAACCAAGTAGAAGCTGGAAAAGTTGTTGGCCCAGCTGCTACCAAACACTAACTAGGTGAGCCAGCAGATCAGCGAAAACCTTCATGAGCTGCAACAGGAACTGATGTTCCTGTTGCCATTCTCACACCAGTTAGAATGGCAATCATTAAGAAATCAGGAAACGACAGGTGCTGGAGAGGATGTGGAGAAATAGGAACACTTTAACACTGTGGGTGGGACTGTAAACTAGTTCAACCATTGTGGAAGACAGTGTGGCGATTCCTCAAGGATCTAGAACTAGAAATACCATTTGACCCAGCCATCTCACTACTGGGGATATACCCAAAGGATTGTAAGTCATGCTGCTATAAAGACACATGCACACATATGTTTATTGTGGCACTATTCACAATAGCAAAGACTTGGAATCAACCCAAATGTCCATCAGTGACAGACTGGATTAAGAAAATGTGGCACGTATACACCATGGAATACTATGCAGCCATAAAAAAGGATGAGTTCGTGTCCTTTGTAGGGACATGGATGCAGCTGAAAGCCATCATTCTCAGCAAACTATCACAAGAACAGAAAACCAAATACCGCATGTTCTCACTCGTAGGTGGGAATTGAACAATGACATCACTTGGACACAGGAAGGGGATCATCACACACCAGGTCCTATTGTGGGGAGGGGGTAGCGGGGAGGGATAGCATTAGGAGATATACCTAATGTAAATGACAAGTTAATGGGTGCAGCACACCAACATGGCACATGTATACATGTGTAACAAACCTGCACGTTGTGCACGTGTACCCTAGAACTTAAAGTATAATAATAATTTAAAAAAAAAGAATATTGAGATGCTGACGGTGGGGCTTTAAACAAACTACCCAAATTGCATGCTCCCGAAGCCCTCGATGCATTTGCTATTAGCCAACCTCAGGAAAAGCAGGTTTTATGGACAGGGAAAGGTAGGTTGAATTTAGACATTTTATGCATTTGATGACGGTTAGTAAATAATAAATAATAATTTTTTCTTAAATATAAAGCTTTTTACACTTAAAAAACCCATCCAGTCACCAAGAATTTCTATTCATGTATGTTAAGCCTCCAAGTATAAATACCTAAATACTAGCAAGTCAAGTTTATTCAGCCGTTTATACAGTATTTTGGGAGAATGGTCAAGTTTAGTCCATTCAATGGTTTGAAATATCAGTGGGCATCTCTACAAGCAGTAAAATTATTCAAAACAAATTTCTGATTTGATTAGAAAAAGTGGTGTGTGAAGTCATTTCAAAAAGGTTTTAAATCAGTTGGATTTTTTCCTAATATTTATAACTATTCAGTGGAGTGATATCGGCACCAATATGACATCATCAATGAACATTTTAAACTTTATTTTAAAGCATTTCTAGGAACTCCCTTATGTATAGTAATCTTTTATCCACAGGAGCATATGTTCCAAGACCCCCACTGAATGCCTGAAACTGTAGCTAGTGTCAAATCCTATATACACTATGTGTTTTTTTATCCATACATTTCTATGATAAAGCTTAATTTATAGATTAGGCATAGTAATAAAATAGAACAATTATAACAATATACTGCAGTAAAAGTTATGTGGCTATGGCCTCTCTCTCTCTCAAAATATCTTATTATACTGTACTCACCTATTTTTGGACTGCCGTTGACCTCAGGAAACTGAAACGATGGAAATTCAAATCACAGAAATCAAAACCCTAGATAAGGGGAGACCACAGTATCCACTCTTAAGCTGCAGCAAAATTAATTCTTGCTTTTGTCAGAAGTGTCTGTGAGTGAATCAAGACCATGTCAGTGAATCTGGCCATTGCTGCCACCCCCAGGATCTAACCCAGACAAGTTACTCTTTATAGACCTAGCCAGAAAGAACATATTAACAAAGAAAATGTGTAAATATAACCAGATTAATGGTTGTGGTAATTCCAATATTGATACAAGAATAACAGGAATTGCATTGTGAGTAAATAACGCATTAGCTTCATGTTAAACCCCCTGGGTCACTTGGGTTTTTTAAAGAACTGATGATATTAAAAATAGAAGAAATATTCAAAACCTTGTAGTGCACAGAAAATTATAAAAATGTTTTCATTTTTCCATGTTGGCTTGTAATTATGTATGCTATATATTTTAGATAGTATAATTAAATAAACTGTGTGTCTCTGTATATATGTGTGGAAAATTATGTGTGGAAATTGTAAATTTTTGTTTTCACACATTGACATAGAGTTGTTTATGATATTTTCTTTAAATCTATTTTATCTTTAACTGTGTCTACTCAATTTCTAATACATTTCAGATGTTCTTTATCTCATTTTTGTTTTACTTCATATATTGGATACATAAATAATTAGCATTCAATCATCTTTCCTGTGTTTAGATTTTCTTCTAAGTACTGGTAAACAATTTTATATGCAATGGTTTTGTCACAATTCATTTCCCAGTAATTTACTCAATTTCCTTTTGATTTCTCCCACCCATAAACTTCCATTTTTAAACTCCTAAAATATATAAGGTTTTTCAGTGATCTGTGAGCCTTATTTTATAACCTCGATTATGACCAAATTTTATCAATATTCTTTGTGTGTTTGTTATTAAAATATATACTTTCTTTTTTAGATATGATAATCCTTAATAAACTTGATTTTATTGTGTTTCAACTTATTCCAAATTCACACTTAAAAAATCCGTTTTATTTCCATGTACCGCTTGTTTCACATTGCATGCCTGTATCAAAACATATCACGTACCCCATAAATATATACACCTACTATGTACCCACAAAAATTTCAAAAAAATTAAACAAAAACAAAAACAAATTTCTATTTTTTGACAAGCGTTTGAAAATAATCCTTGTCCAATTTTGCAATTGTCTATCACCCCTTGAAATATTGATAATTTTTGCTCTACATATTAGGTGCATACTGATTGCATATTTTTATTCTACCAATGAACTTAAATTACCATTATATTATGATAGTCTAGAAATCCTTATGTCTTCATATTTACTTTATAATAATTGAGAGGCTAAGATACACACTTAAAACATAAGGAAGCAAATTTTTAGAAATTAAAATATGGAAGTATCTCTATATATCTATCTCTATATATCTATCTATAAATAGATATATATCTATATTTATAGATATATATTTATTCATATTTTTATAATATATACAATAATATAATATAGAATAAATATATAAATATAATTATATATTTATGTACTTACATAAAATTTAATTTATAAATTGCATAAAATTTTATAAAATATGATTTATATTTATATAAATTTATATTTATATTTATTTTATTATTTAGGGATAAAATAAATAATAAAATAAATATGCAAATATATTTTATATATATTTATATATTTGGATTTTTTATATATAATAAATATATATAAATATACAAATATATAGAGAGATATATATTTATTTATATACAAATATATTTATTTATTTATATAAATATATATCTATATTTATAGATAGATATATAGAGATCTCTATATATAGAGACAGAGAGACCTATATTACCTGTATCTGCATATCTATATTTCTATATCCCTATGTATATACCCATGTCTATATATTTTTCAGAGACTTCAGACCTTTTGCATTTATAGTAATTGCTGATACATTAAATAATTTTAACACATAGTATTCATTTTCTGCTTGTTCTGATTTTTTTGGGTTTATTTTCGTCTTCATTTATTGTCCTTTTTTTATGTTCTTTCACTGAATGCACTTGCTTTTTTTTTTTTTTTTTTTTCAGAGTCTTACTCTGTCACCCAGACTGTAGCGCAGTGGCCTGATCTCGGCTCACTGTAACCTCCGCCTCCTGGGCTTAAGTAATTCTCCTGCCTCAGTCTCCCAAGTAGCTGGGACAACAAGCGTGAGCCATCACGCCAGACTAATTTTTGTATTTTCAGTAGAGACGGGGTTTCGCCATGTTGGCCAGGCTGGTCTCGAACTCCTGACCTCAGGTGATTCACCTACCTCGGCCTCCCAAAATGCTGGGATTACAGGTGTGAGCCACTGCTCCTGGCCGCACATGCATTTTTAACATCCTCATTTAACTTAATAAATGATAAATATAGCATCACTATCTTTCTCTGAAACAATACAATGACCTTCAAAAATTAACTTCAATGTCTCTTATTTCATATTACATATTACAAAGTATTGTCCATTATGTTCATCTTATATGTTATTTGCTTATTAGTGTCTTTGTGTCTTTGTTCACCCATCCTTCTGACTTACCTGTCTTTCTATGTGGTTTAATTTTCATGTTGAAGTGTATATTTGGAAATTCTTTCAGTGAAAGTCTCTGCTTTTCTCTTTCTGTCTGAAAATGTCTTCACTGTACTTATTCTTGAATAGTAGAAAGAGTAGTACTGTATTGGCTCTTCTCAGACGTCACATGGAAATTTGCAACCAGGAACCATTTTTTTTGTGTGAATTTCTCAAACTAGGATTTATTAGAGTCTGGAGAAATAATAAAATTAAACTTACTACACGTGTGAGACAGACCTATGCTTTTGATTTCTCAGATTTTTAAAAATCCCATCCAGAAGGAAATCAGAGGCAGGTGAGCTTCCTTGTTTCCTTTTGCTGCTGAGTGATTTTTTTAAGTCTAGTTTCTCTCCATATGTTTGAGGATCCTGGATTGACGTACAGATAGATCTCAGTTTCAGCTACCTTATCTCCCCTATGAATATGGCTAATAAAAGCCCTTGGTAACTAAGATGGGTGAATCCTCATCATGTTTTTAAAAGGAAGTCAATTTAATTAAAGACATCTCTAATGTCTAATATATGATATTTTGGAATTTATTGATAGATTTTATATTAATCGCTATTTAATCTCATTTTGGTTTCATCAATATATCAACATCCACAGATTACAGATTACTGTTAATATTATCTATGTCTTTTGATTTGAAAGGTTATTATATGTATGATTTCCATTTTTATTGTTTTATAATCCTCTTAGACTTTTTGCTTAATTAAGCCAATATTTTAAAATATTTTTTGTTCTGATCCTGGTCTTTTGGTTCTGTGTACTGCTAGTAACTTGGTAATATAAGCCAACATATAAATGATAATATTGATTACTAGTCATAATAACATAGAGGAAATGGAATATTATATCTGAATGATCTGAATTATCTTTCGTTCTCAATACTTTGCAGCTATGGCACAAAATCTAAATGCAAATAGATGAAGTTTGTCTTACAATTATTCTACAAAGAGCACAACAACTTCAATTTAATGAGCATACTGACATGTGATATTACTGTTATTCTACAGTAACTTCTAAAATCTCTCAGAAAACTGTGTGAGGAAAAAAAAGTGAGCTGGAAGAGGGGTTGTCATAAAAAAATCCCTAATTGGGTACTATATAAAGTGAAGCTACTTCACATCTTTTCTTTATCCTTTCACTTCCCAGTCACAAATACAATGAGTTTCCAGTTTCTAAGAGGAGGAAGTGGCATAAAACTTTCTAACTACAGATCATCTTTATAAATAAGTAAATGCAAGTTTTCTTCATAGTAAAGAGAAATGAATTCAAATTGTAATCTTAATTACACTTTGAATGTAAAATTCAAAAGAATGAAAAAAAATAATTTTTGTAAAAATTAATATGTATATTGAAATGAAATATTGAAATTAAATTTCTCAGCCAAAAATTAAGCTAATCTGTACAATCTTTAAAACTTTTTTATTTTCTACTGTATATGTACTTTGTCTTTAAATGTTAAGTCTAAAACTTTAGAAAATAAATCCACCTCAAGGCTGACCCAGTTTTGTTGATAATATGCACAATATAAGAACCATATACTGGGAAGAGCCAATACAGTACTACTCTTTCTACTATTCAAGAATAAGTACAGTGAAGACATTTTCAGACAGAAAGAGAAAAGCAGAGACATTCACTGAAAGAATTTCCAAATATACACTTCAACATGAAAATTAAACCACATAGAATTAAACCACATTTGTCTCATGAAATCTAACCACTCTCTATAGATAGATAGATAGATCCATCCATCCATTCATACATACATAGACTATAAAAATCACTTCCATAATCCCAGCACTTTGGGAGGCTAAGATGGGAGGATGACTTGAGCTCAGGAGTTCAAGCCCTGCAGCCTGAGGAACACAGGGAGACCTTGTCTCTCCAAAAACAAATGAACAAATAAACAAAAATGCCAGCGGTATAGTCCCAGCTACTTTGGGAGACTGAAGTGGGAGGATCACTTGAGCACAGGAGGTCGAGGCTGCAATGAGCTGTGATCACACCACCTCACTCCAGTCTGAACAACAAGACTCTCTCAAAAAGAAAAAAAAAAACAATTGCCACAAGCTGGAAAATTAGGCTGTAACTCTAATAAGGAAAAGTTCACATTTTCAAGAAGCTCAAGTTCAGTGTTACAGGTGAGAAAGTAGATTTCGTTTGTCTTTTTTACTATTAATCAAACAATTCGTAACTATAATATGTTGAATAAGATGAGAATTATAATGTTGTAAAATGCTATTAAATTATATAGTAAATATTACTAAATAATTTTGTACAGAAATAAATTCTCACAGTAATTTCTACCCAGTGTCTTAGTTCCTCCCTTTACAAGTCTGTTTGTCCTTCGCTAGAATTTTTACTTGAAAATCTTTCTTATATTTGTAGATGTACAAAACCTTATAAATATTTTCTTCAAAATAAAAAATAAATATTATTTTTGTTTTCCTCTTTTGACATAATATAAAACATTCTCACAACTGTGATTGCTGTATTTTGAATTAGCTCTAGTTTGCCTAATTTCTCTTGAAACTATTATATAAGGATCTGAACCCAGTGCTCTGGGTCTCAGCAGGCAAGACAGAGCAGGATTTTAATCATTGGAATTCTAGATGTTATATTTATAAGGAATTAAGTCTTTCATATTAACTGTTTTTTGCCTTCGTCTTGCCATTCATATATTGAGTTTAATAAGTCTAAAATTCTAACCCACTCTAAAAGTGTAATCCTTAAACCACAAGCTCCTCTATTTTTTATATGTTTACTTCTGAAATAGCAGATTAATTAAATACACCAACCTTGGCTTCCTAAAAGTAATCTAACTTTTTTGAACCTCACGATTGCATAATCAAGGAAAATGCACCCACCTAACAGTGTGGTTAGAAAAAGAGAAAATAGATTTGTATTATTGGTTCTGGTTCTGCACTCTTTCTTTTTTAACCTGACTTTTTTTTTTTTTTTTTTTTTTTTTATACTTTAAGTTCTAGGGTACATGTGCATAACGTGCAGGTTTGTTACACATGTATACTTGTGCCATGTTGGCGTGCTGCACCCTTCAACTCGTCAGCACCCATCAACTTGTCATTTATTTTATCTCAAAAGTTTGACAGAAAACATTTGCTCCAAACATGCAAAGAATAGCAATAACCATTAAACAGTAAGAATTAAATGCAAATATTTCACCAAAATATATGTCATCTAGATTATCTATGCTGTTTTAAATTAAAATAACAAAACTTCCTATTGCAAATATAGTTTGAATAAATGAAGGTTCTGGTGAAAAAAAAAAGAAAAAGAAAAAATAGATAAGTTAATGTTCAGTGTTACTCCTAGCACAAATTAAATGCACAGATTAATGTGGCATTTTCAACTAAGTAGCTATGGGCATTGTAATTCGGGAACACCTATGCAAGGTCTTTAAACGCTTCCTATTGAACTTTTCCTTGTTACATCAGGCTCATCATTCAAGGCTATTGACATCATTTTGGATCCAGATTTTGTTAGGCAGCAAATTTATTCTTTCCACTTTTGTATCACCTGTAATTTTGATAATCATGCCTTCCAGAACTTGGTGACAGTGATTGACAATATTAAGCAGGACAGGTCCTTTTTTTCTGTGTGCAATCAACCACATATAATTCTACCTAACTGAACTCATTTCCAGGGCATGTGTCTACAGCCTTTCATATAAATATCATAGGAGAAAATGTCACATGTTTTGCTGATGTCCAGGTATATGCAGTTCCCTGCTTTTCTAGCCTAATGAAGTGTCATAAAATAAAGGTGGTTTAAGCTTGACATTATCTTGTTCTTGTGAAGTCTCTCTGACCACTCTCAGTAAAGGCTTCTTTTGGAAGTAAAATTTTCTTTACTTAAATGTTACTTCCCTGGAGTAACCTAGAGGGTGGCAGACCTTCACAGTCTATTAGGTTCTGCATGGCCTGGAGATGTCAAGGGAACATGCTTTGTCATAAGTCTCCTCCATCCTAATATAATATGGAGGACCATATCCACCTCAGTCCTATCTCTTTTTAATATATAAAACTATCCCTGATACACAAATTTTCAAAGACCATCAAGGTCAACGACAATTGCTGTACATTCAATACATTCAAGGATAATTTTTCTGGATCAGGATACTTGAATTAATACTTTGGAGCGTGGTAAATTGGGAGGCTTTGGCTCCCTCCGGTCAATATTTGGGCAAAGAAAAAGATAGAGAATATAAAATCAAACTAAATATTAGGTATACCATTTTCCATTATCTGCTACCAACAGCATCCACAGAACTTCCTTTCTCATACCAATTATTGCTAGAAAGCAGTGCTACTGAAGGAGAGTAATATGTAGATGGGGAAGCTTATTACTGGTACTTCACAGATTACATTAAGGATTATTTTTTAACTTTTTATTCAACAACATTCTACACCTGAAAAAGATAAATGCAATAGGTCACATTCTTAGATGGTGCTAAAGTGTTCCCAGCCTCTAATATATACATACCTCTTCCAGGTATTCACTCAAACACTAATCTAAGATACTGCTGTAAAGAGATTTTGCAAATGTAATGAAGATCTCAAGTCAGTTGACCTTAAGGTATGGTGATTATCTGAGCGGGCCTGACCTAAATCACGTGGGCCCTTTGAAACCAGAGTTTTCTCCAGCTAGTCATAGAAGAGGAAGTCAAAGAAATATGCTCCAGTTGGCTGGAAACAGATATACATATAGTAAACTGGTCTGGAGACCACATGGCAAAGAACTAAGGACAGCCTCTAGATACTAACAGCAGTTCATGACCTACAGCTAGCTGGTAACAGGAGACCTTGGTCTTACAACCACAAGGAAATTAATCTCAGCAACTAGTGAGCTTGAAAGAGAACTCCAAGCCCCAGATGAGAGCTACAGTCCCCAGATGACACCTTGATATCAGCCTGGTGAATCCCTTAGCAGAGTATTCATTCATGCCAAGTCTGGAGTTATCCCTATAGAAATTGTGAGATGATAAATCTATATTGAGTTTGTGGTAATGTGTTATGCAGCAATAGAAGAGCACTCTCAGCCTGGGACACATAGCAAGACTCTGTCTCTACCAAAAAATAAAAAAGAAAAGAAAAAAAAAATTAGGCAGGCATGGTGGTGCATGCCTGTAGTCTCAGCTACTACTCGGGAAGCTGAGGTGGAGGATCACTTGAGCCCAGGAGTTCGAGGCTGCAATGAGTAATGATTGTGTCACTGCAATCCAGCCTCAGCAACAGAGCAAGATCCTTTCTCTAAAAATAAATAAGTGTGTAAATAAAAGAAAGCGAATATGCTTTGTATCATAAGTATCATAAGTATACAGCTCAAAGAATTTTCACAAATTATAACCACTACCTGCACGAGAAATATAACAACCCAGAAGTGTCCCTCATGCTCCCTTCCAGCCACTACCCCACTCACCATTCACCAACCCTCCACCTCTTTCCTTAGTAGTAGTAATTGCCTTGACTTTTAACTGTATAGATTAGTGCTGTTTATGTATTTGATTTAAATGGGATCATACATCATGTGCTTTTCTGGCTTTTGGTTATTTAACTCAATAATATTTTTCTTAAGGTTTATTCAAACTGTTGTGTGGGGTTGTAGATACTTCATTTCATTGCTGCATAATATTCCATTTTGTTAATAGACCACAGTTTACTTATCTATTTGACTTGCTGGCCCTGTGGGTACTTTCCAGCGTGGGGCTATTCCAGTGATGCATTCCAGCATATGTATTTTGGTAGCTATACATGTCCATGATATGTATATGCATATGTGTAGTTTAGTTTTAAACTGAGAGAAGTCATCTACATTTGAAACCATTAAACTATGCACCATTCCTAGGACAGAAGCACAAGTATTCTGAAGTTATGGGAGTGTGGGCTCAACTCCTGTCTGCTTTGTAGTCTCTCAATCTGCCACAGGGCTGTCATCTCAACCCCAGGCCATGGCACGGCCTGCCAAACCCACCTCACTCACATGGCTGTGAACGCTCAGGGAGATGCATGATGAGAGAAATGAGCACATCCTTTCCTGGTTTGGGGCTTTGTCTGTGAAGTGTGTGGGAGGTGAGGCTGACCTCCAGAGATCTAAAGGCATCATTTTGGGATGCACTAAGCTCTTGAAGCCTGGGACCATGGCAGGCTGACAGCTGAAGGGCCCGCTGCAGAGTCAGGCTGACATGTGCTGTCTGGTGGTGGGAGTTCTCGTGTATTTGTTGGCTACTGGTGTCTGGCAGTTTAGAATCATTTTGCACAGAATTTTTGCTCTTTCTCAGGAAAAGAAAATGAGCTAGAAGAAGCCCAATCTTAAGTTCTTGTCTTGGAACCGTTTAAAATTAACATTTCACTTGAAAAATAAATAAATAAACTGAGGGAAGTCAAATTATTAGTCATTCAAAAAATCTGTATAAAAATGTAATATTGTGAAGAGTATAGTATGTATTTTTAGTCAAAAGCCCCTGAATTTATGTTGTAGGCAGCTACATTCTAGGTATGATCTTGACCATGTTACCTAATCTTTTATACTGTCTCCACATTTGTAAAATACAGGATATTAAAAACCCAGTCTATGGCGTATCTGAAGGATTAGAATTTCCAGAGATTCTAATGTGCTTTTTGGATATGGTAGTCAGTAGCCATAAGCGGTCACTGAAATTTAAATATAAATTACATAAAATTAAATAGAATTAAGAATTCAGTTTCTCAGTCACAGAATTAAGAATTCAGTTCCTCAGTCACACTAGCCATATTTCAAGTGCTCAATAAATGCATATTATTGGACATCACTGTATGTACATAAAGTATTTAAACCATGCTGATATCTTAATTTGCTACTTAATAAATCATAGTGTCAAGAGCAAAGACTTGGAACCAACCCAAATGTCCATCAATGATAGACTGGATAAAGAAAATGTGGCACATATACACCATGGAATACTATGCAGCCATAAAAAAGAATGAGATCATGTCCTTTGCAGGGACATGGATGAAGCTGGAAGCCATCATTCTCAGCAAACTAACACAGGAACAGAAAACCAAACATGGCATGTTCTCACTCGTAAGTGAGAGTTGAGCAATGAAAACACATGGACACAGGGAGGGGAACATCATACACCAGGGCCTGTCGGTGGGTGGGGAAACAAGGGGAGGGAAAGCATTAGGACAAATACCTAATGCATGCGGGGCTTAAAACCTAGATGATGTGTTGATAGGTGCAGAAAACTACCATGGCACATGTATACCCATGTAGCAAACCTGCACATTCTGCACATGTATCCCAGAACTTAAAGTAAAATAAATAAATATATATATATAATAAATATATCACTTTTTTTCACTTAGAATCATCACAATTTTGAGGCAACCATTCCTCAAATCTTTCTGATATCCACAGAAGTTATCTCAATGATGCTTCTGAAAGTTTTGTTCAACACATCAAGATATCTTGTATTTTTCCTTGTGTTTACCTCTTTCTGTTTTTGGTGATCGAGATCACGAAATTCATGTCATGGTGAAAGGCCACTGCTATGGTTTCCTTATTCTTCTCACCTTGCATGGGTTCCTTGCAGTCTCGTCATGCCAGACTGCAATGGGCTGATGCTGCTCTTTGGACTCTGAAAAAAATTCCACTTATGCTCATCACTAAGCACCCCTCTGTTACAATATTTACAGAAGTGCCTAAGTGCCTTGTCAGTATCTCACAGAAACACATCACCAGCACTCTTCAACTTCCCCTTTGCAAAATCCATTTCTCCCTGAAATTCAGGCACAGGATCTTCCAGCAAGACTTAAGGCTAAATCTTGGGAATCACCTAGCTGTTCTCAAGATACTCTTTCAGTTAGAAATAAACATTTATTTCCTTTAAATCAGCGGCCCCCAACCTTTTTGGCATCAGGGACTGAATTCATGGAAGACAATCTTTCCATTGTGGGGTGAGGATGGTTCCTGGGTGATTCAAGTACATTAAATTTATTGTGCACTTTATTTCTATTGTTATTACATACTTACCATAATGTAGAATCAATGGGAGTCCTGTGCTTGTTTTCCTGCAACTACATGGTCCCATCTATAGACAGTCCTATCTGGAGGAGATGGGAGACAATGACAGATCATCAGGCATTAGATTCTCATAAGAAGCATGCAACCTAGATCCCTTGCATGCACAGTTCACAATAGGTTTTGCGCTCCTATAAGAATCTAATGCCACAGCTGATCTGATAGGAGGTGGAGCTCAGGCACTCACCTGCCACTCACCTCCTGCTGTGTGGCTGGGTTCCTGACAGACCACAGACTAGTACTGGTACATGGTCCAGGGTTTGGGGACCCTGGCTTTAAATTGTCTCTCTTGTTCTGGTTATTTATATTTCATTTTGTGGTTTTTCTCTTCAATAGCTATGGTAGTTATTAGTATCATTATTGGCATCATTATTTTTTATTAATGATACTATGTAAAAATGCTATGATAGGTGGTATGGGAGTTGAAAAAGTCATGACCTTTGTTCATTCAGAACTTATAGAAAGGAAGAGAATATCTAGCCTCAATTGATTATAATCTAATGTAGATAATTATATGGCTGGTAGTAAACATGTTTATATTCATTTTCATTATAAGCTTCAAGTATGGAAATGATAGAAATGAGAACAATAAGTTTAAATAAGTTGTGATAGAAAACATCACAATGGGGTATCTTGCCTTGATGTTTCTTTTTTTCTCTTTAATAATATCCATCTGTACAGGCAAGGAACCAACTGTCCATGTGGTGTGATTTTAAGGAAAACTAAATATCTCATTCAAGTTAATGTATTTTTCTCTTGAGCTACCTGAGACACTCAGTTTCATACCAAGGCCATTAACATCTATAAAGCCTTTATTAAAACATAAAAATGTCCTTTGGGAGTTGGCAAGGGAGAGGGCTGTTTGATGACCCCTTAATATCTCACGAACTCCAATACAGGGGAGTTTTTTGGAAGGTGTAACAAAGGAATTGAGGTACGGGAAAGGGAGGGAGGAAGTTTGAGAGAGGTAGGCAGCACTGGATGTTCAGGCCTAGAAGGTGGGCTGGGACTTCCCAAGGGTCCAGAGTCAAAGGAGAGTTGAAGAGATAAAATGAAGGAAGAAAAGCACAGCTGGACATGGTTAAAATTTCAGAGTAGCGTTTCTGAAAATCCGTTTCCCTTCAGCTACACTCTTGTTGTGATTTGCTCCGGCCATATTTTATATACTTGCAATTAGGCATTCCTAATTAAATGCCTCTGATATCCCAGATGGCTTTGAGAACAAGACCACATGGGAAGTATTTTTTAAAGAGCATGAAGTATATTGAACTTCCCAAATGACTTTCAGGAATACTTTGCTATAAATGTGTCATTTGAAAGTTGGAAAACAGTGTGAAACTGCATGACTTATATTTATAGCAGCCTGAATTCAATAATTGTATAATGCATATACATATAAGAAACATCACATTTTACAACTTAAATATATATAATTTTAACTTGTCAACAATACCTCAGTAAAGCAGGCAGAAAAGGATTATAAGATGGTACCAATAAACAGATTCTGAGGGAAGAAAAGACATGTTAACATATCAGCAATTACTCAAGAAAGGCTTTACTGAGCTGTTCTTATTGAAATGAAATAAGTGAAGAATTTTATAGGTTAAAGCAGATCTTAGAGCAGTTTATAATAGCTGTGAAGCTAGAGCAAAGACATCCTTGAAATATATCTCTTGGGATATAAAAAACACTGCAGCAACATTCCTCAAGCAATCCGTCACATACACAGAGAAGATGAAATATATACACATACCTTATATCACATAGTATAACCTTTCTGGTTCTTTTCACTTACAACAGGAAGATATTTCTATATTCTAAATGTGGTACATATGCACATACAATGTGTGAAATGTTTAGCATCACACACAGCCACATTCATATTTGTTGTATTATTACTTACTACTACTATATAATATACATAGGCCAGTGGTTGTGAAAGCTTAATTCCTGGACCAGGAGCATCAGAATTACCCGAGAACTTACCATAAATGCAGTCTCAGTACCACCACCACCACCACCACCACCACCATCTCTCTGGTCTGCTTATCAGAAACTCCAAGGGAGAGATAGAGAAATGGTGTTACCCTCTAGGTGATTCTGATGCATGGCACTGACATAGACAATGATATGGTACTACTCAAAGCAGTATTTCATAATTGTAAAAGGAGGGAGAATATCTGATTGAAATCAATAAATACATTCTCAATTGTTCTTTTAACATAAGGCAAACATGTATAGGAGGCTCCTCATCTCCCTCATGTCTACCTATTAAGCATCTTCCACTATACTTTTGTGCAAAAAGTAATTTAAGACTTCATCACCATAAGCAGTTTTTACTTTCTAAGTTGGCTTCATTTCAAAAAATGAAAAATAGAACTACCATGTGATCCAGCAGTCTCAATTCTGAGTATATACCCCAAGCAATTGAAGACAGGGACTCATATTGTTATCTTCACAGCTATGTTCATAGTAGCATTATTCACAATAGCCAAAAGGTAAAACAACCCAATTGTCCATCAATTGATGATTGGATAAACAGAATGTGGTATATCTATACAATAGAATATTATTCTACCTTAAAAAAGGAAGGAAATTCTGACACAGGCTACTACATGGACGAACAATGAGGACAGTATACTGAGTACAATAAGCCAGTCACCAAAAGACAAATACTGTATGATTCCACTTATATGAGGTATTTAGAGTAGTCAAATACAAAGAGACAGAAAAATGTTGGTTGTCAGGGTCTGGGGGAAGTGGGAATTGGGAGTTGTAGTTTAATGGGTACAGAGCTTCAGTTTCCAAGACGAAAAGGATGCTGGATATGAATGGTTTTGTTGATTGCACAATGTTAATGTTCTTAATGTCACTGAAATACACACTTAAAATTTTAAGATGGTAAATTAGTATGGAAGTTTCTCAAATAATTGAAAATAGAGCAATTATTTGATCCAGCAATTCTACTACTGGGTGCCTAGTGAAAGGAAAATAAATAATTACATTAAAAAGACACCTACACGTGCATGTTTATTGCAGCATTATTCACAATAACAAAGATATGGAATCAACCTGATTGTCCATCAGTGGATGAATAAAGAAAATACGGTATATATACAAACAATAGAACACTATACAGCCATTAAAAAGAATGGAATTTGGGAGGCTGAGGCAGGAGAATTGCTTGAACCTGGGAGGCGGAGGTTGCAGTGAGCTGAGATCGCGCCACTGCACTCCAGCCTGGGTGACAGAGTGAGACTCTCTCTCTACAATAATAATAATAATAATAACAATAATAATAATAATGAAATCTTGTCTTTTGCAGCAACATGTATGGAACTGGAGGTCACTATCTTAAGTGAAACAAGTTAGACACAAAAAGACAAATACTACATGTTCTCACTTATAAGTGGGAGCTAAATAATACCTACACATGGATGTAGAGTGTGGAATGATGGCAGAGATTCCGAAGAGTTAGGGGGGAAGGACAAGGAATGGAGAAGAATTACTTAATGGATATAATGTGCATTATTCTGGTGACTGATACACTAAAAGCCCTGACTTTGCCCCTACACAATCTATCCATGTAACAAAATTACATTTGCACCCCATAAATTATACAAAAAATGGTAAATTTTGTTATATGGATTTTACCACAATAAAAATTAAAAATAAATTTTAAAACAAAATTTGTTTCTATTGCACGCCTCGCATCTGTGCTCCATTTTTTGACATTAACCCCTGCCTACTCATCTTATCCAAATCATTCTTTTCCCTGTTGAGATTGACCTCATGTAGGAAGCTATGGGGTATGAAAGAAGTTTGCAGGCTGGGCAAGGTGATTCACGCCTGTAATCCCAGCACTTTGGGAGGCCAAGGTGGGTGGATCGCCTGAGGTCAGGAGTTTGAGACCAGCTTAGTCAAAGTAGTGAAATCCCATCTCTACTAAAAATACACAAAATTAGCTGGGCATGGTGGTGGGCATCTGTAATCCCAGCTACTCAGGAAGCTGAGGCAGGAGAATCATGTGAACCCAGGAGGCGGAGGTTGCAGTGAGCCGAGATCACGTCATTGCACTCCAGCCTGGGCAACAAGAGCAAAACTCCATCCAAAAAAAAACAAAAAAACAAAAACAAACAACAAAAACCATAGAAGCATTATTTGTGGAAAAGTTAATCAAAAATAGTAAATTTTAGTAGCAGTTATCAAGTGCTTACTGTGCTTACCAGACACTGTTTGAAATGCTTTAAATGTTTTAGCTCAATTGAACTTTACAACAACCCTTTAAGGGTGGAGATAATATTACCTCAGTTGCCTGGGTTAGAAAATTGAAGCATATGAAAACATGCTGAAGTCATCCAGAAGCAGAGCTGAGATTTGAACCCAAAAACTCTGCAGTTTTGCTCTTAAGTTCTCATTCTTAAACACCACCTTATGTTATTTATTGAGAAAATATAATAAATAAGAATGACTAAATGGATTTAATCATAAAGTAACTTTTATCTGTTTCCCACTATTTCTCTAAAGGTATTGAGTAGGGCTAGTTCTTCACCAGGTCCAGGATGAAAATTGAAAGCGAACCCCATTGCTTTTGTAGTCATGAGAAGGTAAAAAAATTAAAAGTGTCGCTTTTAATTTCAAAACACAGTATCATTTCAGCAATTAAGACATCAATCCCCAAAAATGATTTTTAAAAAGTCTCATTTTGCTCTACAGTGAAGTTTTCTCAGCTGCCTAAGCTTGGACCCACTTCAGATGGAAGTCAACTTCGTTATTATCACCTAGACTTTTACCTCACCAATCATCACCTGTGATTACAACATAGTTGAATATAGGGAAAAGAGAGAGGAAGAATGAGCAGGAAAGTTCTTATTTGCTTAGTAATGGCATAGTGATCTAGATCCAGCACTCTTTGGATCTGATATTTAATTAAGTCTGACTTTTTCCATGGCAACTATGATAAACTCATTGCAAAAATGCACCAAATCTTCAATCCTGCCTTATCCATACCCTTTGCCCTGTAACTTGAAAACGCCCCTCCACTCTGACTTTGGGTTTAGCCGAATGACTCGTTTGAGCCAAAGGAATGTGAACACTTATAATGTATGTGGAGGTTTTTGTTGTTGTTGCTGTGTTGTTTTGAGATGGAGTGTCACTCTGTTGCCAGGCTGGAGTGCAGTGGTGTGATTTTGGCTCACTGCAACCTCCGCCTCCCAGATTCAAGCGATTCTTCTGCCTCAGCCTCCTGAGTAGCTGGGACTATAGGCACGCATCACCACCCCTGGCTAAGTTTTGTATTTTTAGTAGAAACGGGGTTTCACCATATTGGCCAGGGTGGTCTCGAACTCCTGACCTCGTGATCCACCCACCTCAGCCTCCTAAAGTGCTGGGATTACAGGCGTGAGCCACCCTCACCTGGCCTGTAAGTGGAGGTTTAAAGATGCTCTGTGAATGGGCTTGTCCTCACTTTTGCACCTCTGCCATTACGAGAACATTCCTGTGCTAGGTTGCTAGAAAATGAGGGGCATCTGCCATCTCGGTTATTTCAGCCAAAAGCATCCTAGACAAAGTTGAGAGTCAACCAATTCTTAAACCCACATATGAGCCAAACCAAGATGAGTACAGACATCTGGCTGACAAACCTAGATACATGAACTATAAAATTATTATTGTATGTGAATAAGCTCTTGATTATTTTTAATGCAATATTATTGTGAAAATAGTTAACTGATACAGGCACTCTCCTGATTCCTCTAATCATAGGAAAGTTGCTCATATATAAGGATAATTACAGTGTTTTTTTTTTTTTTTGAGACAGAGTCTAGCTCTGTCACCAAGGCTGGAGTGCAGTGGCACGATCTCAACTCACTACAACATCCACCTCCTGGGTTCTCATGCCTCAGCCTCCTGAGTAGCTGGGATTACAAGAGTGTGTCACCACGCCAGCCTTTTTTTGTTGGTTTTGTATTTTTAGTAGAGATGGGGTTTCAACATGTTGGCCAGGCTGGTCTTGAACTCCTGGCCTCAAGTGATACACTTGCCTTGGCCTCCCAAAGTGCTGGGATTATAGGCCTGAGCCACTGCGCCTGGCTGAAAATCACAGATATTTCTATGTTGATGAGTTGTCCTTTTATTCTCCAGCCCCTAGACATCTAGAGAAACTTCCAAGTAATTTATTCTGTGACCTAACTGACATTTCCAGAGGTTTCACTGAAAAAAGTCTAAGAAAACCATATTTTACTTTGTCTTGTTCATGGTTCATATTTGGGATATAGGAAATGGTAACAAGTTTTACCCAAAGGAACACTTGGAGTGCAATTCAATTGCTACATGGACAAGAAAATTCTTGCTGTTTGAATTAAATATAAGTTCTCAGTTTATCCACAGGCAAAACAATAAAACTAGATCCCTATCTCTCATCATATATAAAAATCAACTCGCAATGTATTTGAGACTTAAATGTAAGACCCAAAACTATGAAAGTGCTAGAAAAAAACATGGGGGAAATGCTACATACCATCTGTCTGGACAAGGATTTCTAGATAAAACCTCAAAAGCATGGACAACAAATGCACAAATAAACACACGGGATTGCACCAAACTAAAAAGTTTCTGCAGAGCAAAGGAGACAACGTAGTGAAGAGACAACCTACAGAATGGGAGAAAATATTTGCAAATTATAGATCAGACAAGGGGTTAACATCTAGAATTTATAAGGAACTCAAACAATCCTATAGCAAAAAATAATAATCTTATTTTTTAAATGGCAAACTATCTGAGTAGACATTTCTCCAAAAAAGACATACAAATTGCCAACAGATATATGAAAAAATGCTGAACATCACTGACCATAGATAAATGTAAATCAAAACCACAATGAGGTATCACCTCACCCCAGTTAGAATGACTACGATCAAAAAAATTAAAACCAATAAGTGTTGGCAAGCATGTGGAGAAAGGAAAACTCTAATACACTGTTGATGGGAATATAAATTTGTACAGCCACTAGCAAGAACAATATGGAGGTTCCTCAAAATGTTAAAAATAGACCAGGCATGGTGGCTCATGCCTGTAATCCCAGCACTTTGGGAGTCTGAGGCAGGAGGATCACTTGAGGGCAGGAGTTTGAGACCAGCCTGGGTAATATAGCAAGACTCTGTCTCTGCCAAAAAAAAAAAAAAAAAAGGTAACAATTAGCCAGGCATTGTGGCATGCACCTGTAGTAGCTACCTGGGAGGCTGAGGTGAGAGGATCATTCAAACCCAGGAGTTCAAGGCTGCAGTGAGCTACAATTGTGCCACTGCACTCCAGCCTGGACAACAGAGTGAGGCCTTGTCTCTTAAAAACAAACAAAAACAAACTGATAAATAAATCTACCATCTAACCCAGCAATTCCACGACTTGGTATATACCCAAAGTAAATGAAATTAGTGTGTTGAACAGACATCTGCATTCCCATTAATTGCAGCGCTATTCACAACAGACATGATAGGAAATCAAAGCGTCCATCAGTGAATGAATGGATAAAGAAGATGTGGCAGCCAGGTTCAGTGGCTCATACCTGTAATCCCAGAACTCTCGGAGGCCAAAATGAAGGGATTGCTTTAAGCCAGGAGTTCAAAACCAGCTTGGACAACAAAACATGACTATGATTCTGTTTAAAAAAGAAAAAAGAACATGAAAATGTGGTATATATACACAATTAAATACTATGCAGTCATTAAAAAGGACGTAATCCTGTCATCTGTGACAACATGGATGAGACAGAAGGATATTAAGTGGAACAAGCCAGGCACAGAGAGACAAATACTGCATGACCTCACTCCTATGAGGAATCTAAAAACAATTAAACTCATAGAAGCTGAGAGCAGAATATTGGTTGTCAAAAACTGGGGAAAACAGGAAGGAAGGGGAGATAAGGAGAGGTTGGTTAATGGGTAGAATGCTACAGTTAGACAGGAGGAATAAGTGCCGGTACTCAATCGCACTATTTAGTGACTATTGCTAAAAATAGTGCATTGTATATTTCAAATAGATAGAAGAGAGGATTTGGGAAGTTCTCACAGTAAAGTAATGATAAATGTTTAAGGTGATGGATATGTTAATTATGACTTGATCATTACACAATATATACATGTATCAGAACATCATATTATACCCCATAATTACATACAATTTTTTTTTTTGAAACGGAGTTTCACTCTTGTTGCTCAGGCTGGAGTGCAATAGCGTGATCTCGGCTAACCACAGCCTCCCTCTCCTGGGTTCAAGCAATTGTCCTGCCTCAGCCTCCTGAGTAGCTGGGATTACAGGCATGCGCCACCACGCCCGGCTAATTTTGTATTTTTAGTAGAGACGTGGTTTCTCCATGTTGGTCAGGCTGGTCTCCAACTCCCGACCTCAGGTGATCTTCCCACCTCGGCCTCCCAAAGTACTGGAATTACAGGCATGAGCCACCACGCCCAGCCTACAATTATTATATGTCAATAAAATAAATGTCATGGGAAGAAGCAGACTGGCAACGGGAATGTATTGCTACCAAATAAACAAACAAAAAAACCCACTTCCTGGTGTCCATATTTAAAGAGACACAGATTAAACTCATTGTGGCGTCTAATTAAAACCTCTTGGTTTTGATGTGGGATGTGGAAGTAATACTACACCCTTCTCCTTTGAAAGGAAGGAACTCATGACACTATTTGCTCCGAATAAACTTGCTAAAAATATTGTCAGGTAAAACCCTGTGAGGCTACTATGACTCTACTTGAAGTTAAGAAGTGTCATTCTGTCCTTGTCACTTTGCCAGCAAATGGGTCCTCCAAACACAGTTGTCAGAGAAGAAAATATTCTTCCCAATCTTTCAACAATCACACTCACCAATTCATATTCCTGATAGGGTTAAGAAGACTAAAAACTACTGTATTTCTCTATTACATTGAACATTTTCGTATTTTGGTCCAACGTATTATTTTATAATGTGTTTCAATTAACACTCCTATTTTGACATGTGATTACACTGTATTTAATGAACACATACAACATTCCAGACTCTGGGAGGTAAGTGTAAATCTTGCCTTTATCCCAGTAAAAACCACTGGGTCAATAAAAATGACATTCACTTCAATCATTGCACTGAAATCCTTCTCAATATCTTCTCCTCATTATGAACCTCCTAGAGAAAAAAAATGCTTACATTGCATAAACTTCTTCCTCATCATCACCTTTGTCCAGACTCCACAGACACATACACTGCCCCCCCACACCCTTTATACAACTTATACACACATATACATGCACATTCATGCTCGAAGAAGATGCACTAACGAAGAATGCAAAAGAAATCATATTTCCATGCACACCATTTCCTTTACACATATTGTCTGGTTTCATTTTGACTGTTTAGTTGATCACTGCTCAGTAGCTGGACTTTGATGGTTCATATATAGCACCATGGTCCAATTTTATCAAGGCCTGAAATTAACCTGCAATTTGGATGAGGCTGAGTATAGAGAAAAATACCTGAGTTCAGCCACAGAGGTAATATCCACTTATGAGAAAAGCAAAATTTCCAATGAATAAATGAAAAAAAAATGTACAGTTGGCATCAGGTGCCCAAGATAAAAATAAAATAAAACACAAAATAAGGAAGCTTCAGCAAATAATCTTAGCACAGTTTTAAGTGGCAAAGAGCAAAGTGATATTCAGGGAACATGAGCAGGCAGACATTCAGCATCATGAAAGGCTAACAGCTGTGATACAAAGTCCTCCTAATTAGGTTTATGGTTAGAGTAGGGAAAGAAATTGCTAGAATCAAATGAAGTCCCAGTCTTACAGAGACCAGAATATTTGATAGCTTGTTAAGAGGATGACAATGAATTAATGAGTTACTGTTTATTGAGTGCTTACTACATTTGAGCCCTGAACCTGACAGTTGAAGTTAATTTAATGCTTGTGAAATAGGGTTATTAAATCTATCATGAAAAGTAGGAAACCAAAGTTTACATAAGTTAAGGTCCTAGGTCATACACTAAGGAAGTATTAAAATTAGACCCACACTCCTCTTCTATAGTGAAGAGTTGATTACTGAGAAGTAACTATCTGACCATAGGCTACATTTCCCAGTATTCCCTGTATCTAACTCAGTACAGATGACTAGTTCTCACTAATGGCATGTGAGTTGAAGTGCTTTGTGTCTCTTCTAGGTCAAAGTGTTTAAGAAATAAATGTGCCTTCTCCATTCTTTCTTTTTTAGTGTGCTGGCTGTAAGTAAATATCCCCAAGGTCCTAGCTTGCGGTGGAGACATGAGATTAAAAAAATACGACCTCATTCATCACCAGGTCAAAATCTACCCTTCAATATTCATATTTGATTGTTGTATGAGAAAGAAAGAAACATTTATTGTATTAATCATTCAGATTTGGCCTTAACAGTTGTGGCATCTGTCTTTACATACACTAATTCGGTCCTAATAACTATGAAATACCACCTCTCTAAAGAAACTACAATGTGTTGAGTGAGTACCTACTTTGAAGGGTTGTTGTGAGAACTTGGTTAATATATTTGTATAAAATTCTTAGCTTAGTGTAAACATGTAGGCAGTATCACATATGTTTGGAATAACTATGATGATAATTTTGTAGTTTCATTTTAAATGCATTTTCTCATTTTAAACTGAAAATGGTATTAACTGAATTCAATAAATTTAAAAAATGAATATCAGAAGAATCAAAAAACTTGTTTGTGACAGAGTTGGAAAAAAAATCCAGGTCCTTAGGTTAAAATGCTGTGCTCTTTTTCCACAACATTGTAACACTTTCTGGGCAAGAAAATAGAAAGCAAAAACTTTCAAATTTGTTAAGAAGTATGGAATTTGAAAGGTATGGATGAAGCCTTGAGAAAAATTTAGAAGCTCATTTATTCTAGTTGGGGTACAAGATCAAGAATAAGTCAAAAGCAAAGGTTTTTGATAAATTACTCAAATTTCTCTAACATGAAGTTAGGATTGGGTTTGAATTGCCGGTAGAGGTAAAAAAAACTACAGCTTTGTAAATATTGAGACTCTTGAGGAAGAGTCTTCTAAAATTTTTGGACATATTCTTACTTCACTTATGGACTTGAAAATAGCTTCAGAATAAGAAACCACTTTAATTTTCAGGTGTGCACCCAATTCAAAATCCCCAATAAACATGTTTTTAACAGATTGCCTTTATTTTGTTTAAATAAAAATTACCTAGTAAGATTGGGATTGATTCTAGACCACCATTACCCAATAAATCTTTCTGCAATGATAAAAATATATCCATATGATTAAACATGCTAGCCACCAGCCACATATGGTGAGCATCTAAAATGTGGTTAGTGTACCTGAGGAAATGAATTTTTAATTTTCTTTAACTTAAATTTAAAATTATATAGCCATGTGCAAACAGTGGCTACCATATTGGGCAATGCAACTCTAGATCTGTAAGTTTTATTCTAGTGAAGAAACTGGATTTTTAATGTAAAAATGTGTATGGATTAGAAAGATGCTTGAAATTTAGGGGCAGAATGGGAACTATATGACCACATTAAAAGAAATACAGGATTTGCAAAATGGAAGTGATGTTTACACAAATGTCGACTAATTCAGTCTAAATGTACAAATCCGTTTCCATGGTGTGATTACTAGAAGCCTAGGCTGATGGTAATTTGCAAGGACATAATGCAGACTGTGTAAACAGATCTTACATCCTAAGTCCTCAATCAAGTATTCAGCTTATTGTTGACCTTCCAAAGCCTCCGTCTATGCCTTTATCCACCACTAGATCACAGTTAATAAATGAATTTGCCTTCTTCTTCAACAGAAAGATAGAGGTCATAAGACGTGAATTTCTTCAGTTTTCCTTCCTACTCTCTTGTCTATCTTTGTGTTAATATGCCCCTCGTTTTTTTTTTTTTTTTTTTTCCAGAGAAAAAGGAACTGCTACTTAATGCCAATCATATATCTCCTTCAATTTCTCTTCCGTCCAGTAACTTTTGCTTTCTGTTTTTTTTGTTTTTGTTTTGTTCGTTTGTTTGCTTGTTGTTATTGTTGTTTTTCGAGACGGAGTCTCGCTCTGTCAACAGGCTGGAGTGGAGTGCGGTGGTGCAATCTTGGCTCACTGCAACCTCTGCCTCCCGGGTTCAAATGATTCCCCTGCCTCAGCCTCCTGAGTAGCTGGGACTACAGGCGCGCGCCAACACGCTTGGCTAATTTTTGTATATTTAGTAGAGACGGGGTTTCACCATGTTGGCCAGGATGGTCTCGATCTCTTGATCTCGTGATCCGCCCACCTCGGCCTCCCAAGGTGCTGGGATTACAGGCATAAGCCAACACGCCCGGCTAACTTTTGCTTTCTTAAGGACCATCTAATTAAGCTAGCTATATCTTACAAGTCTGGTTTTTATCTTTATTAATTTATATCCAGTTAAATTTATAAGTTTACTTAAAAATTTATGATCATTAAAACCAACCAATCAACCAACGAACCAACCAACAATATCATCTTTGATTTATTGTCAGTGGTCACATGTACACTGTGTTCATTTCCTAACCTCCTTCATCCATTAAGTCATGTCTTTGTGTTTTTTTGTCACAAAATCTAATGAGTTTCCTCTTTCAAAGTTCAACGTGTCCTCAATTAGCAGCTTAGATTGAAAAGTACACTTTTCTTTAATATCATGGTTACCACATGTTGATGGTATCAAGTTTAAGAAAATACTATAGTGCATAAATTTGCACAGCACAGTTGACAAATGGATTCGAAAT
Source organism: Macaca fascicularis (assembly GCF_037993035.2). Classification (NCBI taxonomy): domain Eukaryota; kingdom Metazoa; phylum Chordata; class Mammalia; order Primates; family Cercopithecidae; genus Macaca; species Macaca fascicularis. Next base: position 26,987,367 of record NC_088395.1, read on the forward strand.
GCTGACTTTTATCAGAGATACTGTTAGGTTATTTTATTTTCCCCTGAATAAATGGAAAATATGCACACATATTAATTCACAAAATATCTTTGTTTTCAGTGGAGTTATTCCAAAGAACTGTATACTTTCTTCATGGCATTTAACTTTATTAAAAGTGTTCTGAAATCAAAGAGAATTGCTATGCCTCAAAGAAAATAATATTATCTGGTATATTATCAAAAAGGTATTAACTTTAGTTCATAGAAATCATTAAGTATTTTAGTGATAGAATAAAATGTCTGTACTTTGGCAGCATTAAAATACTTACAAAAAGCTAAGCCTTCTGTTTCAAGTTGTAGTTTTATCCAACACCATTGAAATTTCTTCATATAACATGTGAGACCTTAGTACACAGGATAATATAGTTGTGGAGGTGCTAAAACGACTCACACTGAAATTTGGAGTATCATAATTTTCATGGAATGCCCTGGGTCATGTACATAATGCACAATAAAGGCTGTTTTCTTAAAACTTTTCAACTATTTAAAGATTATTTTTATGCCTTTGAAATCTCAAGTAATTGATTTTTCTTGAAAACTGTTGTAAATATTACATTAGTAATTATTAGTAAGCAAGAACATTTTTTCAACCATGTTTTAATATTTTATGTTCTTTTAAAACACATATTGTGAATGAACAGAAATACTATTGAAAAATTGGAAACATAATTTGAAATCATTCAAAAGCAGAAGCCTCCACTTAAGCCCTATTAGAGGAATATGAACAAAACAATAATGAGCTTGAAAATGATTTTTTCAAAGCAATAAGTAATTTACTAGCTAAGTCAGGACCATCATGGTTAAGGATCAGCTAGCCATACTGATAATCGTATTCCCTATTTGTATGAGGTCCAAATATAGTGATGGGATAAATTAAAAATAGAGTGCTAGGTAACTCAACTTTCCAGATATATCACCTCATAGCCTTTCAAAGGGTAAAGAGTACATTCAAACAGAAATCACAACACATTCTTTGTTACTGGCCTATCCATATTACATATTTTTGCCATTCAAATAAAAACTACAGGTGCAATTACAGTCAATACCATCAGCCACAAGAACAATCCGGTTGACAATTCTCCAAGGTTTGCAGTCTTAGATAAAATTTAAAAATTAAATTGTCACAGAATACTGTTTTATATTATAGTCTACGTTCTCATTTGTTTAATATAACTTTAAATAACTTGCCTACTTCATAAAAGAAAGCCAGAGTGAGCAAGAACTACTGAGAAATGGGCGATTTTTACAAAGCCCCAGAACATTCTACTTCAGTCCACGTCATTGAATTACTTCAGTCCACTCATTGAAATGAGTCAAGTAACTTTACAGGAGCAGTTTGACTCATTAACTGTGAGTGCAGTGAATGACTCAAATTACAAATTTGATATAGAAAATACAAAGTAAGAGTTTGGAACCTGCATAATCAAATAATCTTCCAATCTCAAGCAAATAGATACATATTATTTATTACATAAATATGTAGGTACATATGTCTATACAATATATGTGTATATACTATATATAAATTATACATGGTTAATAGAATATTTGTATTTTTATAATAGGTATAGACATATTTATATATGCATTATATGTATATATTATGTACATATTCTATAAATTATACATACAGAATTTTCAATGTTTCATTCTGGTTCCACCAAAGACAAAGTGTTTTTTGGATTTAAATATTCGTTTTCATTCCATACATTTCTTAAAGTAAAAAAGAGAGAGAAAACGTGGACCCTATTCACTAAGCCTAAGTCTTTATCCTTACGTGTAGACATTCATATTGAATGTTACTATAATTGTACCAGATGAGGTAAGAAATACTTTTCTGTTTGTGGACATGGATTCAAAGCTGAGCCCAAAAGGTTAGCACACATAGACAATGGCTTTTTACATTATAAAGATCTTTTGATATAATGTAAAAGAGAAAACAGTAAGTTTGTTGGTAATACATTAATCTGAATAATGTGAAAATGCCCACATATGGTCAAATATTTCCCCCCTAGTTTATTCATTTCCCTCTATTATTATTTAATAATAGTAGTAGTAATAGCGGTAGGAAACAGTTATATTGTGCTAGTAGGTTGGTTTAGTTAAAATGCTTTCCCTATATTAATTCATTTAATTTTTATGATATTCCTATGAGATATGTACTGATATTCTCAACTTCCTTTCACAGTTGAAGAAACTGAGGAATTGAAAGGTTTAGTAATGTGCCCAAGCTAGTAAAGAAAGAAGATGGGATCTGAATCCAGACTATCTGGCTTTAGACTCTATGCTCTCAACCACTATTTTATACAGCCTCTTTAAAAAAGAAAAGTTTATTTTAACTTTGCTGTAGGCCTCTGACACATAGAAAGCAGCCGTACCTGAGAGTAAAGTAGTCCATATTTCAAAGACTGATTTGGGAACTTCAAAGCTAGGTCTAGATCTGCTATGTGTATTTTAACGTGTACAGAATATTTAGGCTTTATGAATATATTTCAATTTCCACATAATTTACCACCTTGGTTCCAGATATATTGCCAATATTGAGGCAGGATTGGAAACTAGTTTAACAACCAGAGATAACTCATGTCACATAAACAAAATATCTCACAAAAATAAAACACAAACATATTTACTTCTCCTCCTCCAGGGATACACTATTCATACAACACCCAGTACACTCTTTGCAGTCCTTTGCAAAGGAGAAACAGTCAGCACTATGCTAGTGCCTTTGTGCAAAATAAAAAAGTGACCAAACCTCAAGATACTGTATTTCATCTACTGGAAATTTCTTACTACAAATTGATTGTTTTATAACAAGACACATTGTTTCTATCTGCCAGAACATTCTTGCAAAAGATATTAAAATCAATGACATGTATGACATAAATGTTCCTCCTCCTTTAGACTTGGTGCCATCAGGTACTGCACAAATCATGAGGATGTATTCAATGGCTCTAAATCCACAGCCACCAGAAATAATCCTCTGAAGATAAGGAAAGCTCCCTTCCAGCTGAGATGCAAGGATTCAGTTCTGGGAAATTGATCCCTGGATTTAAGCTCCCATATTCACAGTAACTGCACATTCTGCTAGCAGTACTCTATAAGCATTGCAGTAGTAGGCAGGGTTTCAAGCAACTTCTCACCACCATGTGTTCACTTGAGTCCTGTTGAGCATGTATATCTTCTTCTGGTTGGTGGCAACTTCTCCCCAGGGGTGCGATATCTAAGGCCACTGGCTTTTCCCATTCCATGGTAGAGTTCCCTGGTGGCACTGACTTGTTCAAAGGACATTCTAAATGGATTATGTTCTAGGGACAGAGGCTGACTGATTCCCCTCTCCAGTGTGTCATTGACTTTCTCTTCTTCTGACCCATCATTCAACCAATGTTCTTTACTCCTTAATGTTCCTGAATAACAATTTTCAGCTAACCGGTGGAAAACTGTTTCCTTTTGTAGCTTTGACACCTGCCAATGGGTTAAGCTTTCTGTTTTTTCATTTTTATTCAGATAGTTTAGTGCTGCTTTTCTCTCTCTCTCTCTCTCTCTCTCTCTCTCTCTCTCTCTCTCTCTCTCTGTCTCTGCTCTTCTAGTCCCAACTGAAATAGCTGATTGGCCCAGAGCCCCAGGTTGCAGCCATCAGTGGCACAGTCTGTGGTCTGTCACAGTCCCAAGCTTTCAGCCATATCTCTACAGTTCCATACCAAACACTTAGAAAATCTTTTTCTTTTTTTTTTTTTCTTTTTTTTTTTTTTTGAGACTGAGTCTCACTCTGTCGCCCAGGCTGGAGTGCAGTGGCGCCATCTCGGCTCACTGCAAGCTCCACCTCCCGGGTTCACGCCATTCTCCTGCCTCAGCCTCCCGAGTAGCTGGGACTACAGGCGCCCGCCACCACACCCAGCTAATTTTTTGTATTTTTAGTAGAAATGGGGTTTCACCGTGTTAGCCAAGATGGTCTCGATCTCCTGACCTCATGATCCGTCCACCTTAAATGAGCCCGGTTAGGTGGCTCACGCCTGTAAACCCAGCACTTTGGGAGACGGAAGAGGGTGGATCATGAGGTCAAGAGATCGAGACCATCCTGGCCAACACGGTGAAATCCCGTCTCTACTAAAAATACAAAAATTAGCTGGGCGTGGTAGCGCACACCTGTAGTCCCAGCTACTCAGGAGGCTAAGGCAGGATAATCGCTTGAACCCAGCAAGAGGTTCAAGAACCTGGCAAGAACCCAGGCAGAGGTTGCAATGAGCTGAGATCAAGCCACTGCATTCCAGCCCTGGCGACAGTGAGACTCCGTCTCAAAACAAAAAAAAAAAAGAAAGAAAAGAAATCTTAAATAGTTCTCTGTCTTTCTCTCTCTCTTCCTGTCTCTCTCTTTCTCTGTATGTAGGTAGGTATCACTGAGAAAATACCCACACCCTTGTTTCTTAGCAGGTTTTATTTTTTATCAACACTGACATTAGAGTCAACAAATTCCATCTAGCCTAATACTTGTCGGCACAGAGATAAGTGTGGTATCATCAAAGTATGACTGGAAAAATATCTACACATATATGTATTATTTACCTGTCATTCGTTCTTATCTGTCATAAGGCAGGGACTCTCATTTGCAAATAAAGTATGGAGTGTCACTATCAGATAACTATATTTTGAACAAAGTTACAGTTTTTCCTCTTCTCTCTTTGTCTTAATTTAGTCTAGCCTCTAAGGCCCTAAATCCAAAATTAACAATTAAAAAGAGATTTAGCAAGATAATAAAATGTTAAATCAAGAGCACTATTTCAGGAGTCTATTTGGTTTCTCACATCCCTCTCATCACCTGGTTTTAAAGGGACTGAGGAATCAAAAAGGCTTGGCTCCTTTGAGATCGCCTTCTATTTCGTTTTGGTACCCCAGCCTTGACTTTGTAATTCAAAGAATAATTAAATATTTTGCAACACTAAAATTATTTTTCAAACTTAAAATAATAGCCAATTGAACCTTTAAGGATGGTTTTAATTCTCCAAAATCGCAAGGGCTAACAGATGAAATGGATATGTGGGTTTGATATGCCCCTTATTATAACAGAATATATAACTTATATATTTCATAATTGACTCTTGTCAAGGGACACCTTTATTTCTTCTTCAAGTCTCTTAAAGATTCTCTGCTAATCTTCCTGTAATGTCTTGCAAAATGTAATTATGTTTCCTAAGTAAACAAGGACAGATGATATTTGACCCTTCTTGTCAGCCATAGGGATTTGGGAGTCGTTTTTCCAAATTTCAACACTAAACAGTATGGATTCTGATACAAGCAGTTCAGATAAGAATTGTAAGAATTGTTCCACACTGCCACTGTGGAACAAGCACCGCAGCTTCTTATAAAAACACTTCAGACTGTGCAATCATTCTAAACTTCCCTAGAAAACCTCAAAGATCTTAAAATTCTATTTTACAGTGGTTCAACATGAGAACATCCCACATCTCATTCGATACTAAAATTCATTTTATTTATAGGTTTATTTATTTATTTATTTATTTATTTATTTGAGACAGTCTCCCTCTGTTGCCCAGGCTGGAGTGCAGTGGTGCGATATCGGCTCACTGCAACCTCCATGTCCCGGGTTCAAGTGATTCTCCTGTCTCAGGCTCCCAAGTAGCTGAGATTATAGGCATGCACCACCATGCCCGGCTAATTGTTGCATTTTTAGTAGAGACAGGGTTTCACCATGTTGGCCAGGCTGGTCTCAAACTCCTGACCTCAGGTGATCCACCCACGTTGGCCTCCCAAAGTGCTGGGATTACATGTGTGAGCCACTGTGCCCGGCCTAAAATTTGTTTTAAAATTTGAGATTCTTCTTCAAGTTCTCCTCTCATTTCTTAGACATCAATGCTATTCTAAAATAAAATTATCTTCCAGTATTTAAAAGCAAGACACTGGGCACAGTGGCTTATGAATGTAAGCTCAGCACTTTGGGAGACCTTAGCAGGAGAACTGTTTGATGCTGGGAATTAGAAACCAGTCTTGGCAACACAACGAGACCCAGTCTCTACAAAATAAATTTAAAAAATAAAAGAATGTTACTGGGTGTGGTGGTACATGCCTATAGTCCCAGCTACTTGAGAGGCTGAGGTAAGAGGATCACTTAAGCCCAAGAGTTGGAGGCTGCAGTGAACTGTGATTGCCCCCACTGCACTCTAGGCTGGGAGACACAGCAAAACTTTCCTTCCTTACTTTCTTTCTTTCTTTCTTTTTTTTGGAGTCTCGCTCTGTCACCCAGGCTGGAGTGCTGTGGCACGATCTCAGCTCACTGCAACCTCTGCCTCACGGGTTCAAGCAATTCTCCTGCCTCAGCCTCCTGAGAAGCTGGGATTACAGGCGCATGCTGTCACGCCTGGCTAATTTTTTTGTATTTTTAGTAGAGACAGGGTTTCACCATGTTGGTCAGGCTGGTCCCAAACTCCTGGCCTTGTGATCCACCCACCTCAGCCTCCGAAAGTGCTGGGATTACAGGTGTGAGCCACCGCGCCCGGCCACAAGACATTCTTTCTAAATAATAATAATAACTATTATTGTAATTAAAATAAAAATAAAAGGAAGACATAAAGGATGGTAGCATTTGGTGCTTTTCTGCCTCTAACTTCTGACAGACTACAAATGTGAATTCTCAATTAATGGCAACAAGAAAAACATTCATTCTCTTTTTGTGTATTCCTTATAGTCCTAGGCAATACTTTAAAGAATCTTATTAAGACAATTTCCACTTAAATCTCCTAGATCGAGGATAAAACATTAGATAAAATTTCCTTTTTTGACTATCCATTCTTCAGCAAGTTTTAGAAGGTTTAAAGTTGGGTTATATAGCTTGAAGTCAGGTAATGTGATGCCTCCAGATTTGTTCTTTTTGCTTAGTCTTGCTTTGGCTATGCAGGCTCTTTTTTTTTTGTTCCATATGAATGTTAGGATTGTTTTTCTAGTTTGGTGAAGAATGATGATGGTATTTTGATGGATATTTCAGTGAATTTATAGATTGCTTTTGGCAGTGTGGTCATTTTCACAACATTAATTCTACCCATCCATGAGCATGGGATGTGTTTCCATTTGTTTGTGTCGTCTATGATTTCTTTAAGCAGTGTTTTGTAATTTTCCATGTAGAGATCTTTCACTTCTTTGGTTAGGTATATTCCTAAGTTTGTTTTGTTTTGTTTTGTTTTTCCTTTTGCAGCTGTTGTAGAAAGGGTTGAGATATTGATTTGATTCTCAGCTTGGTTGCTGTTGGTGTATAACAGAGCTACTGATTTGTGTACATTGATTTTCTATCCTGAAACTTTACTGAATTCATTTATCAGATCTAGGTGCTTTTTGGATGAGTCTTTAGGGTTTTCTAGGTATATGGCCATATCATCGGCAAACAGCGACAGTTTGACCTCCTCTTTACCAATTTGGACGTCCTTTATTCCTTTCTCTTCTCTGATTGCTCTGGCTAGGACTTCCAGTACTATATTGAATAGAAGTGGTGAAAGTGGGCATCCTTGTCTTGTGCCAGTTCTCAGGGGGAATGCTTTCAACATTTCCCCATTCAGTATAATACTGGCTGTGGGTTTATCATAGATGGCTTTTATTACCTTAAGGTATGTCCCCTCTAGGCTAATTTTGCTTATGGTTTTAATCATAAAGGGATGCTGGCTTTTGTCAAGTGCTTTTTCTATATATCTATTGAGATGATCATATGATTTTTGTTTTTAATTCTGTTTATGTGGTGTAGCACATTTATTGGCTTGTGTATGTTAAACCAACCCTGCATCCCCGGTATGAAACCCACTTGATCATGATGTATTATCTTTTTGATATGCTGTTGGATTCGGTTAGCTAGTATTTTGTTTAGGATTTTTGCATCTATGCTCATCAGGGATATTGGTCTGTAGTTTTCTTTTCTTGTTATGTCCTTTACCGGTTTTGGTATTAGGGTAATACTGGCATCATAGGCTATAGTTACCAAAACAGCATGGTACTGGTATAAAAACAGGCATGTAGACCAATGGAACAGAAAAAGAAAACAAACCCAGAAATAAAGCCAAATAATTACAGCCAACTGACCTTTGACAAAGCAAAAAAAAACATAAAGTGGTGGAAAGGACACCTGCTTCAAAGAATGGTGCTGGGATAATTGGCAAGCCACATGTAGAAGAATGAAACTGGATCCTCATCTTTCACCTTATACAAAAATCAACTCATGATGAATGAAAGACTTAAATCTAAGACCTGAAACCATAAAAATTCTAGAAGGTAACATTGGAAAAACTCTTCTAGACATTGGCTTAGGCAAATAATTTATGACCAAGAACCCAAAAGCAAATGCAACAAAAATAAAAATAAATACGTGGGACTTAAGCTAAAAAACTTCTGCACAGCAAAAATAATCAGCAGACCAAACAGAAAACCCACAGAGTAGGAGAATATTTTTGCAAACTACGCATCTGACAAAGGACTAATATCCAGGATCTACAAGGAACTCAAACAAATCAGCAAGAAAAAAACAAATAATCCCATCAAAAAGTGGACTAAGGACATGAATAGACAATTCTCAAAAGAAGATATACAAATGGCGAACAAACATATGAAAAAATGCCCAAGATCATTAATTATCAGGAAAATGCAAATTAAAACCACAATGCGATACCACCTTACTCCTGCAAGAAGGGCCATAATTAAAAAAAAAAAAAAAATAGATGTTGGCTGGGATATGGTGAAAAGGGAACACTCTTATACTTCTGGTGGAAAAGTAAACTAGCACAACCACTAAGGAAAACAGTATGGAGATTCCTTAAAGAACTAAAAGAGGAACTACCATTTGATCCAGCAATCCTACTACTGGGTATCTACCCAGAGGAAAAGAAGTCATTACATGAAAAAGACACTGGAACACGCATGTTTATTGCAGCACAATTTGCAATTGCAAAAATATGGAACCAGCCCAAATGCCTATCAACCAACAAGTGGATAAAGAAAATGTGGTATATATATATATACACCATGGAATGCTACTTAGCCATAAAAAGGAACAAAATAATGGTATTCACAGCAACCTGGATGGAGCTGGAGACAATTATTCTAAGTGAAGTAACTCAGAAATGGAAAACCAAACATTGTTTGTTCTCACTTATAAATGGGAGCTAAGCTATGAGGATGCAAAGGCATAAGAATGGTATCATGGGCTCTGGGGACATGGAAGGAAGGGTGGGAGGCAGGTGAGGGATAAGACTACACATTGGGTACAGTGTACACTGCTGTGGGTGATGGGTGCACCAAAATCTCAGAAATCACGCCTAAGGAACTTATCCATGTAATGAAACATCACCTCTTCCAAAAAAACTATTGAAATAATAATAATTTTTAAATAAAAAATAACAAAATAAAATTGGATTATACCTGACATAAAATAACACTGAAATTGTAATGAATTCTATCCCATTCTCAAGCGACATTATCCAGATCTTTTCTGCCTGTGTTTTCATCTTTAATTTGGGCATCACGTGGGCATCGAGTCAAGGATGGTATAAATTTCCTAATTTCCCTTGATGTTCTTTATTTTTTTAAGGCTTATAACTAAAACAATTTAATTTTCTTATGTTAAATTTTATTTTGCCCGTGCTATTGTTTTTATTTCCATTATAAAATCAATATGCTTTCAAATATAAAGTGGTAATACCAATTACTATATGCCAGACATGGGCTAAATTCTGAACACCTTTATGAGGTAGATGAAATGAATATACCTGTCTCATAGATGATTAAACTGAGACACAAGGATTATGGGAAGAATGCTCCTCACAGAAAGATTAAGTGTTTTTGTGCTTAGGGACATGTAATCTGGACTTGGATTGTGTGTATTAAAATGCTAGCATCATAATTTATTAGTTGAGCACTGTAAGTAAGTTTCCCTTTACTCTCCCCTCAATATCTTCATGGTTGTAAAATACAGGATTCATCTGAATAAAATTAACATTCTATATTATCAGACCCCCATTATAGACACATAAACATATATACACATACATAAGCACTTTTGTTTCAGTTAATATATATGCCTAAAGCAACAGTGGTTACATTAAGGTAAAAATAAAGCATCATTTCTGAGTACTAGGACCCAGAAAGCACTGTTATATTTTTATATTCTTAATTCACATATTTCAGAGATAACTCATGCTTTTTGAGTTTATAAACACAAACCAGCATTTCATTACATATTTTAAAGTCAATCTAACTTGGCAACATGACTTTTTCACGTTTTGGCACATTGACCAAGATTCTTCCTATATATTTAACAGAAATGTATGTGTGAACTTCATGAAAGGGATTTCTGGAAAATGCTAAGATAGATAAGATATGGATCCTGCTCACTAGTAGTTTATAATCCATACATATAGACTTAAAGCAAAATGGAAGTGATGGCTTTAATTCAAGTAGAGATTGATAAACAAATGATAAATCTCATTAAAGTAGGCACAAATAAATTACTATAAATGGGCAGAGAAAGGAAGAGATTATTTCTTTATGTGACAGTCAGATAAGGATTGCATCATCTAAGAATTAATATGTGCACATCCCCAATTTAAAATACACTGCACATTTTCATATCAATTATTTTGAAATGTTTTTGCCAATTTCTAGACAAGAACTTTAAATTCTTTATTAAATAATTCAAAATTGCAATCCATATGATTCTCCACTAGTTTGGTAGGAGATTTTCTTTTTGTAAAGCCATTCAGATAATCATTTATTATATTTTACATAGTCTAATGAAATATTTACCTTAAAAAACAAGGACTGTCTTATTTCGTTCTCATTTTCTTCAATAGTAAAAGCATACTTGAATTCATATACCCGTCCTGGATGTTTCTTGGAAGGGAAGATAGAAACCATGAGTTAATTGTGTTTTTAACCCACAATGATTCAACGAGCTCTTACTATGTGTTCAGTACTCTTCTTGATAATGAAGATAGAACACTGGACAAAAGAAAAGTGTCTCTGATCTTACAGAGCTTTCATTGTAGTGGGGAAGTGGACAATATATAAAACAAACAACCGTAAGTAAATATATCTACATTGAGTTTGCAGATGCTGAAGGCCACAAAGGAATACAACAGCATAAAGGGATAGAGAGAATAACATGAGACACTAGTTTATGAAGCGTGGTCATGGAAGATGTCTATGAGGAAGTGACAGAACGTTCCTGGCAATGGAAACAGCATGTTTAGAAATCTTCTAGTGGAGGCCAGGCGCGGTGGCTCACTCCTGTAATCCCAGCACTTTGGGAGGCCGAGGCAGGCAGATCATGAGGTCAGGAGTTCAAGACCAGCCTAACCAACATGGTGAAACCCTGGCTCTACTGAAAACACAAAAATTAGCCGGGCGTGGTGGCAGGCGCCTGTAATCCCAACTACTCAGGAGGCTGAGGCAGGAGAATCGCTTGAACCTGGGAGGTGGAGGTTGCAGTTAGCAGAGACTGCACCACTGCACTCCAGCCTGGGTGACAGAGCGAGACTCCATCTCAAAAAAATAAAATAAAATAAAATAATCCATTTAATATCTTAAAAGGCCACTCTACCAAATGTTGATCATAGAATGTAGGTGAATAATTATGGAAGCAGGGACACTCACAATATAGAGAAAAATCAATTCAAAATGGATGACAGAGTTAAATTTGAGCTAAATCTCTATAACTTTTAGAAGAAATAAATGATAATATTTTTAGACCTTGTACAGAGCAAAGATTTCTTAGACATAACACCAAAAGGATGGTTTTAAAAAGTTGATAAATTGGACCTCATTAAGGTTCAAAACTTTTGTACTTCTAAAGACACCATTAAAAAAGTTAAAAGACATACAGTAAACTGGAAGAAAATATTTGCAAATGCACATCAAATATAGGATTTGTGTACTGAATTCATAAAAGAATAATCTAACACCTCAATAGTAAGAAGACAATCTAATCAAAACATGGGCAAAAGACATGAACATTTCACCCAATAAGATATATTACTGGCTAATAAGCACATGAAAAGATATTAAACATTATTAGTCATTAGGAAGACATAAATTAAAACCACAATGAGATACCATTTGGCACACACTAGAATGACTAGTATGGATTGGAGTGGGGAAGTGGACGATACATTCACTTCTTAGTATGGATAAGAAAGGACACAGAGGGCCGGGCGTGGTGGCTCACACCTGTAATCACAGCACTTTGGGAGGCTGAGGCGAGTGGATCACCTGAGCGCAAGAGTTTGAGACCAGCCTGGGCAACACGATGAAACCCCGTTTCTACTAAAAAATACAAAAATTAGCCGAGTTTGGTGGGGCACACCTGTAGCCTCAGGTACTCAGGAGGCCCAGGCAGGAGAATCACCTGAACCTAGGAGACGGAGGTTGCAGTGAGCCAAGATCATGCCACTGCACTCCAGCCTGGCCGACAGAGTGAGACTCCATCAAAGAAAGAAAGAAAGAAAGAAAGAAAGAAAGAAAGAAAGAAAGAAAGAAAGAAAGAAAGAAAGAAAGAAAGAAAGAAAGAAAGAAAGAAAGAAAGAAAGAAAGAAAGAAAGAGAAAGAGAGAGAGAGAGAGAAAGAAAAAGAAAGAAGAAAGAAAGAAAGAAAGAAAGAAAGAAAGAAAGAAAGAAAGAAAGAAAGAAAGAAAGAAAGAAAGAAAGAAAGAAAGAAAGAAAGAAAGAAAGAGAAAGAAAGAAAGAAAGGGAGAAAGATGCTGGTGGAAATGTAAAATGATGCAGCCACTCTGGAGAACAGTTTGGCAGTGTCTCAAAAGTAAAAGATGTAACTACCACATGACCCAGCAACTCTGCTTGGACTTGCATGTCTAAGTTCATAGCAGAATTATTTATAATAGTCCCAAACTGGAAACAAATGAAATGTTTAATTTCTAAATGGATTGACCAAATGTAGTATGCCAATGCAATGGAATAATCTACAGCAATAGAAAGGAAAAATTACTTACACACATAATTTCAGAGATGACCCTCAAAAATAAACTAAGCATATGAAGCCAGATGCAAATGAATACGTATTGTACAATTTCCGTTTATAAGAAATGTCCAGAGACAGAAAGTAGACTAGTAGTTGCCTTGGCTAGGGGTAGAAACATGGAGAATGAAGAACAAGGAGCGTGAGAAACATTGAGACAATGAAAAAGTTCTCAGATTGATGTATTATGGTTGCACCACTCAGTAAAGTTAATAAAATCATTGAATTGTACACTTAACATTTTTATTAATTTTATGATATGTACAATTAATTCAATAAAGTTGTTTTTAAAATGTGAAAGCAGGTAGACTAGGAGGTGCTATTTACAGTCAAAGGAAGAGATGATAGTGACTTTGTGCAGTGAAGAGAGCATGTTCAAATCTTTGATGTATTTTAAAGTTAAAGTCAACACAATTTATTCCTGGATTTGATGTAAAATGTGAGCGAGAGAGGAGTAAAAAAATCATTCCAAGTTTTTTTGCACTAAAACAGCTGGTGGAATGGAGGTGTCATTTACTCTGATGGCAAATAATATGGGTTAGGTTTGGTCAATGGTAAATCAAAAGTTTGGTTTTAGACATGTTCAGATTGAAATTCCTATTAGTCAAGTGATGTCAGCTACACAATTGGAGTTTAGGGAAGAAATCAAGGATGTAAGGGCTAAAATGTAGTCATTGGTACATAGTTTTTTCCTGTTTCTGAGTACTTTTGATAAATAATATTTTACATATTTATGGGATACATGGGATATTTTGCTACACACATAAAATGTGTAATGATCAATTCAGGGTACTTGGATTACCTATTACCTCAAGTATTTATCATGTCTATATGTTGGGAACATTTCAAGTTCTCCCTTTTAGCTACTTTGAAGGATACAAAACATTGTTGCTACCCTACTCTGCTATTGAACATTAGAACTTATTTCTTCTGCCTAACAGTATGTTTGTACCCATTAACCAAACTTTTTTCTTCCCCCCTCCCACCCATACACCCTGCTCAGTCTTTGTTCTATTCTCTACCTCCATGAGATCGGCATTTTTAGCTCCCACATGAGTGAGAATATTTAATATTTGTCTTTCTGTGTCTGGCATATTTTACTTAACATAATGACCTCCAGTTCCTCTAAGTTGCTGCAAATGACGTAATTTCATTCTTTTTGTGATTAAATTGTATTCCATTGTGTATATATACAACATTTTCTTTACCCATTCATCCACTGATGGACACTTAGGTTGATTCTGTATCTTTGCTATTGTGAATAGTGATGCAGTAAACATAGGGATGAAGGTATCTCTTTGATATACTATCTTTTTTCCTTTGTATAAATATCCAGTAGTGGAATTCCTGGATCATATGGTATTTTTTATTTTCAGACTTTTGAGGAAGCGCCACACTATTTTCCATAATGGCTGTACTAATTTATGTTCTCAACAATGGTGTGTAAGAGTTTCCTTTCCTCCATATCCTCACTAGCATCATCTGTTATTTTTTGCTTTCTTTTTTTTTTTTTTTTCCAAGACGGAGTCTTGCTCTATTGCCAGGCTAGAGTGCAGTGGCATGATCTTGGCTCACTGCAACCTCTGCCTCCCGGGTTCAAGCGATTCTGCTGCCTCAGTTTCCTGAGTAGCTGGTACTACAGGTGTGCACCACCACGCCCAGTTAATTTTTGTATTTTTAGTAGAGACAGGGTTTCACCATGTTGGTCAGGATGGTCTCGATCTCTTGACCTCGTGATCTGCTCGCCTTGGTCTCCCAAAGTGCTGGGATTACAGGTGTGAGCCACCGCCCCCCGCTATTTTTTGCTTTCTTAATAATAGCTATTCTAACAGGAGTAAGATGAAATCTCATTGTGGTTTTGATTTGCATATGATTAGTGATACTGTGCCTTTTTACATATACCTGTTGGCCGTTTATATATCTACTTTTGAGAAATGGTTATTCATGTCCTTTGCCCACTTTTTAATGGAATTATTTGAGTTTTTTTTACTATCGAGTTGTTTGATTCCCTTGTATATTCTAGATACTAGTCCCTTGTCTAATGAATAGTTTGCAAATATTTTCTCTCATTCAGCGGGTTGTGTCTTCATTTTGTTGATGTTTCCTTTGCTGTGCAGAAGTGTTTTAATTTAATATAATCCCATTTGTCTATTTTTGTTTTCCTTGTATGTGCTTTTGAGATCTTAGCCATTTGTAAATTAGTACAGCCATTATGGAAACAGTGTGGAGCTTCCTCAAAAAACTAAAAATAGAACTACCATATTATCCAGCAATCTTACTAATGGAATTTATTCAAAGGAAAAGAAAACAGTATGTCAATGGGATACCTGCAACGCCATGTTCATTGCAGCACTATTCACAATGGCAAAGATATGGATCAAACTAAGTATTCATCAACAGATGAATGGATAAAGAAAATATGATACATATCCACAATGGAATACTATTCAGACATAAAAAGAATGAAATCATGTCATTTGTAGCAACATAGATGAAACTGGAGCTCATTATGTTAAGTGACATAAGTCAGGCACAGAAAGACAAATATCGCATATTCTTACTCACATGTGGGAGTTTAAAAGGTTGATCTCGTGAAGATTAGAGAGTAGAATGATAGATACCAGAGGCTAAGAAGGGTGTGTGGGTGTGGAGAGGGGGATGAAGAGAAGTTGGTTAATTGGTACAAACATGCAATTAGACAGAATGAGAAAGTTCTAATGTTTGATAGCAAAGTAGAGTGACTAGTTAGCAATGTATTGTATATTTCAAAATAGCTAGTAGGTAGGACTTGTAATGTTCTCAACACATAGAAATGGTAGTGCATATGGTAATGAATACCCTAAATACTCTGAGTTAATCATTACACATTCTATGCATGTAACAAAATGTCACATGTGCCCCATATATATGTACAGATATTGTGTATCAATAAAAAGATTCCAAACTGACATATGATAAAAGGAATAGGAAGATTTACTCTGTTCTGAATCAATTTCCTATTATCTTATTTTTTACAAACTTCCAACTCTGAGACTTTGAGAATAAAACACTACCCACACCTCATTTCTATTTTTGAACTGTATTAAATTTTTAATGCTTTAGCATTTATCTCACCTTAAAATTACCTGGAATTGGACATTATTAAAATGAGCCTGAAAATAAGGATTCTTGTTATTTTTATCTATCCATAAAAAGGTAGGTCTTCATTTAAAATTCTACATATAGTTAGAATACATAAACTGATGATACAGTCATATACATTTTTGGAGACTATAAAAATTCCATTTCAAAGCATAATGCAAAGAGAAACTCTTTAAAGCAATCATGTAAATATATATTTAGAGATATGCAAGAACAAAATTATGAAACATCAGCATCTCACTATAAGCTAGTCTTTTCTACTAGTATAATAGTCAATCATTCTGAAATATTGATATCTCAAATTAGTTTTAATTCTAAAACAAGGTATTCAAAGCCAAATGTGAATATCAGTGCATATTATAAATCTTTCATTACATAGATTTTAACATTTAATGTGTTTAAAACAGTAATAAAACATGCATATATTTATTCATAGGATATCTAAACATATATGCATTATACTAAATATAAATAGCATGTCTTTGGAGAATTTTAGCCTTGTCCATAAAAACAGTTGCCAGAAACCTCCACTGAACCAGACATTGAAAAGAAAATATAGTATTAGGATTAGTACATCTGGTTAGTTCACTTTTGCTACTAAATGATCACAAAATCAAAGCTAATGGAACAAAGATCTCTGAATCCCAAAGTAATTTCTAACTAGAATGATGGTAATGCTTTTATGAATATATGTTTGGAAAGCCACTGAAATTAATAATGACAATGAATTTCAAAATTAACGTTGAAGCAAAGTTCTTCTGAACCTGTGATTTCCTTCGCTATCACAAAATAAATTGTACACATTACTCCTCAAATACTCACTATACTGATTCTATAAAGGTATCTTCTGATGGCGTGAAAAACTCAGGCAGGCTAATGTGATGGTTTTGTGAATACTTCCACAAGTGGTGTCAGTGACTCATATTTGAATCGTGTGATGGCATAAGCATCAGTAAGGTAGGCACCTACCATTCCTGAATCCGTATTTGCTGCAGAGCAAGTCCACTGAGAGGGCCCTGCATAGAGAACTGACGATAGTTGGCCTCCCAAGCAGCTGCCATGCATGTAGGGAACATAAACTGAGTGGGCAGAAGAAGCCTTTTAAGAAGTTACTGAAGTGTGGCATTCAGATTAGGTAGCATAGTTGTGGACTCCTGGGAGCAGAAGTGGCAGAGCAGATAGCTCTTTTCTATCCTAGTTGTTAGGCAGCCAGTGGGCAGAAGCAGCAGGGTGACAGACCGCCACTTCAGTTACTAGCAGAAGGCTACATATCATTAAGGACTTTGAAGTATAAACATTACTGTACTGAAACACACAGCTTTATAGTCAGGAGAGATCCTGGAGACCCAAATCAAGGCATCTGGCAACCTTTCTTCTCAAATGATACTTTCTATTAGAAAATGTGATTCAAGGATTTAGCTGAGAAAAGGGACTTATTACACAATTACTAACAAACTTTACAAGCTCTAGATATGAGAAAAGCCCTTTAGGCTGTCACTTTTCTCTACCCCCAAAATTATTCTATATGCTACAAAAGATGGTGTTACCAAAAAAAAAAAAAAAAGGTATAATTTATAGTTAGAAAAGTTCAGGATCATCCTTGTAAATTTGCATGAATTCATCACTGAGCCTCAATTTTCTCCTCTTTAAAATGAGAATAATAATAGTTATTTTTTCTTTTTATTATTTTTAGTATTAACAATGTTTTAAATGTGCCTGGAATATTGTAGGCATTAAATGCATGGGAGTTGTAATTAGTACTCATTAGGAAAAAAAAATACCCTTTACATTTGGAAAGCATTTTCTTTGTTCCAAAATGCTTTCACACATTTGCTTGTGAAGTAGTAGAACATTCTTATTTATACATTCATTTTACCAATGAAGGACATAGGTTTCAGCGATAGTGACTTGCACCAGCTTATTAGTGGTAGAGATTGCACTGAAAATCAAGTTTTCTAACTTCATTTCCACTGTTCTTTGATTTGTAAAAATTTATTAGTTTGGTGTAAAAGTAATTGTGGTTTTGGACCATGAATTTTAAATCATTACAACTTGGCTCACATTTTTGCAAACGAGAAATAAATTTGTTTATTCCTGTACTGTAAAAATCCATGCTTTGGGATTTGATAAAGTCTTGGAAAGCATTTTCTGCATGCTGCTGGTTGTGGAAGCGTTTCCCTGCAAAAAAAAGCCGAGATGCTTGAAGAAGTGGTAGTCGGTTGGCCTCTCGAGAGGTCAGCAAATATGGCAGAAGAGGTAAAACTTTATACTCCAATGTGTTCAACTTTTGAAGCGTTGGTTGTGCCATGTGTGGTTGGGCATTGTAGTAGAGAAGAACTGGGCCCTTTCTATTGACCAATGCTGGCTGCAGGCCTTGAAGTTTTCGATGCATCGTTTTGCTGAGCATACTTCTCAGATGTCATGGTTTTGCTGGGATTCAGAAAGCTGTAGTGGGTGGCCAGCAGCAGATCACCAAACAGTGACCATGACTTTTTTTGGCACAAGTTTGGCTTTGGGAAGTGCTTTGGAGCTTCTTCTCCATCCCACCACTGAACTGGTCATTGCCAGTTGTTGTATGAAATCCGCTTTTTGTCACAGGTCACAATCCAATCGAGAAATGGTTCACTATTGTGTAGAATAAGACAAACATTGTTCAAAACAGTGATTTTCTTTTTTGTTTTCGCTCGTCTCATGAGGCACCCACTTATCCAGCTTTTTCACCTTTCCAATTTGCCTCAAATGCTGAACGACCACACAATGTTCGACCTTGAGTTCTTCGGCAACTTCTCGTGTAGTTGTAAGAGGATCAGCTTTGACGATTACTCTCAATTGGTCATTGTCAACTTCTGATGGCCGGCCACTACGCCCTTCATCTTCAAGGCTCTCATCTCCTCTGCAAAACATCTTGAACCACCACTGCACTGTACATTCGTTAGCAGCTCCTGGGCCAAATGTGTTGTTGATGTTGGGAGTTGTCTCCACTGCTTTATGACTCATTTTCAACTCGAATAAGAAAATCACTCAAATTTGCTTTTTGTCTAACATCATTTTCTTAGTCTAAAATAAACATAAAATATCCAGCAAATAATAAGTCATTAGCAAAAAAAAAAAAAAAAACATAAAGCAAGAAATGCTCATTAAAATTATGTATAACATAACCACATTTATTTAATAATGTATTCCAGTGTCAAATGGCAAATTCCAACAATGCAAAAATCGCAATTGTTTGTGCCAACCTAGTAAAAAATATGCATTTAAAATATTTAGAGTTTTATTCAAGTGATTTGTTGATTTTTATATGTGTTTTGATAAATGTAAAAAGTAGATGGAATAATGACATAAGAAATACACAAGGACCCACCACACAGATTTTGTACAAGGACCCATCACACCGATTTTGGTTCAAAACCTCTCTCCAATCAATTTTTCTCTCCTCCTCCTTCTCTCCAGTTCCCCTTCCCTCCTTCTTTCTCTTTCCCTCTCACACTCTTCCTCTCCCTCTTCTTCTTCCCACCCCCTCTTAAATTATGAGGTTGAGTTATGAAATACATCAAACATCACCCATAAAAGAGAGTGTTATCATCTATTTTTAATTCCATTTCCCTCCACACAGAAGCTACTACCATATATTTAAAGTGTAAACTGTTTTTTTCCACTCAGTACTTTTTGTATTCATACACTTTTAGAGTGCCCAAAAGAATCATGAATAGAATTATATTGTACAAATATTCTACAACTCACTTTTATGTCTCAATATTTTATTTTTTAGATCTAGTCATGATAATATAGACTAATTGAGTTTAATCACTTTTACTTCTGAGTAGCCTTTTATTATGTGAATAGAACTTACATGTTTTATATAATTCTTAACCTTCTTTTCAACCAGTAAAAATGTCCCAGTTAATTATCTGGAATCTATTAAATGCAAAATCTGTTAATCTGTAAAAGCTTCCTTTTCTGAAATTACACTTATTTAATTGTGTCAGATGTACCACAAGACTAGAATATTTATCCTCTCTTTATTAGCTGTATAGTTCTCTGCAAATGGCTACATGGAGAAAGTAATGGTGTTGTACAAATTACCTATGTTTATGCTATTTATGTACAATATATTATATTCTAAGACAACTTTCTTAAAACTTTCAAATAGGGTAACACATTTAAAATTTTATTTTTAATGCTATTTCATGTTATATATTTTGAAGATAAGCTCTTAGCTTTGTACAAGTTTATAATTGCCATGTATTTGTAATAAATGTTGACTTTTATTATTATATTATAGTTATCATTAGTTTTATTATTATGGATTCTTGGCATGTGAAATTGTATTTTATCTAATATTACATATTATCCTATGATCTCCTATTTGTTTAGTTTGTCAGATACATATTGCCTTCCATCCCTGATGATTCAAATGTATCTGTCAGTTTGCTTTTGGAGTTTCCCTTAATAAGCCATGCACATCTAATTTTCAAGACTCTAGTTTCTTAATGTCTTCTAATGAATGAATTTAATCAATTTATAATTCTCATTTCATTAATATATGTATTTATTTTACTATTTTAAAAAATTGTCATGGTTT
The DNA here is from genome assembly GCF_037993035.2 of Macaca fascicularis. NCBI lineage: Eukaryota > Metazoa > Chordata > Mammalia > Primates > Cercopithecidae > Macaca > Macaca fascicularis. The sequence continues at coordinate 27,008,145 of NC_088395.1, forward strand.
GGTTTGCATATTAATTTTCTTCCTGCATTCTATTATTCCATTTTAATGGAGGTCCTTAACATTAAACATCCGTATTAATTTTATGTTTAATTCACAAATTTGGAGTGGGCCCATGATTTTTCTCATTCCTTATATGACAGAATTTATTCAAATATCGTCTACCATTCATCCCTCTATTTTTCCTAGTCTTTTCATTAAGTTTTGCTTTTAAACAATTCTAAACTTTAACGTAATATTTTAAAATCTCATATGTTTACTATTTATTTATTCATTTATTCATTTATTTTTGAGACAGAGTCTCGCTCTGTCACCCAGGCTGGAGTGCAGTGGTGCAATCTTGGCTCACTGTAACCTCCACTTCCTGGGTTCAAGTGATTCTCCTGCCTCAGCCTCCCAAGTAACTGGGACTACAGGCACACACCACCACACCTGGCTAATTTTTGTATTTTTAGTAGAGACAGGGTTTCACCATGTTGGCCAGACTGGACTCAAACTCCTGGCCTCAAGAGATCCTCCTGCCTCAGCCTCCCAAAGTACTGGGATTACAGGCATGAGACACCATGCCAGCCTCACAACACATTTAGATTTAACCATTTTCTTTTTCGTCATTTCTTCTTTCATCCAATTTCCTCTTTCTGGATTTATTTTTCTGTGTGTGGAAGTATATCCATTAGTGGTCATTCCGAAGATAATCTGTGAAAAGTTAACCCTTTTTACCCAATTTTTATTTTGGATTTAGAGGGTACATGAACAGGTTTGTTACATGAATATACTGTGTGCTGCTAAAGTTTGGGGTACACATGATCCCACCCAGACAGTATACAATAGGTTGATTTTCAGCCCATTCCCTTCCATCCTTCCCCCATCTAGTAGTCCTTAGTTTCTATTGCTCCCATCTTTATGTCCACGTGTACTCAATGTTTATCTTCCATTTATATGTGAGAACATACAGCATTTAATTTTCTGTTCCCGAGTTAATTCTCTTAAGATAACGGCCTCCAGCTGCATCCATGTTGCTGCAAAAGACATTATTTCATTCTTTGTATGGCTACATAGTATTTCATGGTGTATATGTACTACATTTTAAAAATCCAGTCCACCATTGTTGGGTCCTTATGTTGATTCTGTGTCTTTGCTATTGTGAATAGCACTGAAAAAAACATATGAGTGCATGTTTGTTTTTGGTTGAGAGATTTATTTTCCTTTGAGCATATACCCAGTAATGGGATTGCTGTGTCAAGTGGTAGTTCTGCTTTCAATTATTTGAGGAATCTCCAAACTGCTTTCCATAGTGGTTGAATCAATTTGCATTCCCATCAACAGTGTGTAAGCATTCCCTTTTCTCTGCAGTTTTGCCAGCATCTGTTTTTTTTTTTGACGTTTTAGTAATAGCCATTCTGACCGGTGTGAGATGGTATTCAATTTTGGTTTTGATTTGTATTTCTCTGATGATTAGTGTTCATGAGTATTTTTTCATATGTTTGTTGGCCACCTGCATGTCTTATTTTGAGAAGTGTCTGTTCATGTCCTTTGACCACGTTTTAATTGGATTGTTTTTTGCTTGTTGATTTAAGTTCCTTCTAGGCTCTATTAGACCTTTGTTGGATGTACAGCTTGGAAACATTTTCTCCCGTTCTGTAGGTTGCCTGTTTATTCTGTTGATAATTCTTTTTGCTATGCATAAGCTCTTTAGTTGAATTAGGCTCACTTGTCAGTTTTTATTTTTGTTGCAATTGCTTTTGAGTACTTAGTCATAATTTTTTTTGTCAAAGTTCACCCCAAGAAGGGTATTTGCTCAGTTTTCTTCTCAGATTTTTATAGTTTGAGGTCTTACATTTAAATCTTTAGTCCATCTTGTAAAAAGTTAATTTTTTTATCTTTAATTGATTATAAATATATTTGTCTTCAGTCAATATTTTGCTCAGATTTCCTAAGGTTTCTAATAAATATTGCTTTTGGGAACAGCTATCATTTGTTTGCAGAATGAATATATTATTGAATTATTTGGGACACAAAATACAAGTAAATTTTTATAGAAACCTCTTTATAATAGCAAATAAGGTATAAGTACTTTCAAGAGGCTTTTAAAATAATCTCAATGATATAGCAATCTGAAAGGTAATTTTTGTTTTTAAATAGTTAGTGAAGCCATTTAAAAGCTTTTACAAAAAAGTTAATAAATTTGCTTTTTATTTTATTCCATAAAGCCAGTTTTCAAAATTTATTATAAAACATAGCAATGACTCTACATAAGTAAATGAACTGTAAAGGTCTGACAAATGTGAAGGCTTTGCCAAATATGCACTACAAAGCATTCATTGTTGTTAGATTAATTTACTCAGGATTATTGATACATTTTCATTCTGGGTTAGTATTTTATTTTCATGTGAAAAATATTAAATAACAGATATTATTTACATTCATAGTCATAGAAATGTATTAAGATCTCTATATTTGATTGTTGTGTTAGATATGGCCTAAAGCTCTTACGAGATTGCTTTTAAAGATATACATTACTCAGTTACTCTAAAAAGTATATCCATGTCCTGAGTTGATACTAGGCCCAGATGAATTATATCACCAAACACACATAAAAAGTACAAGCCTAGCTACTTTATAGTGTAGGCACATACACTGCACCACAATTTCTGCAATGCTTCAATAATAGATAAGTTGCTCTGTTTCTGCGAACCAGATAGCAGTGAGAGTCTCACTGGCTAGTTGTATTTCTCCTCTGTGACACTAGATTAGAATTTTATGAGTAATGTTTCTGTCTTAATCTCAGAGAATATATGGGCCACTCTATGGTAACTGTCAGTTTTCAGTATGTGCAGTACAACTTTGATGATAAAAGAGAAAGTTAACAAATGACTGTAAAAGTGGTCATATTGCATGGTAGTTTTAATAGAGCAGAAGTAGTTGTGATTACACTAGAGTAACATTATCAGTTTTTTTTTCATGTGTCTATTCCTATTATCAGGTACCCAGAGAGGTCATGAAGAAAAATAATCAAAGTCTGCAATCTTTTCAAAGATGAGGTTGATATAAAGGTGAGGTTGATTTTCGGGTCGATCTGTATAGACCACTTTAAGAACATTCCTCTCCATTAATTCACTGTGTACTTCTTACTTTGACACCAAACATTTAACCAATTGTTTATCTTACCAAATTAAATGCATCTGAATTTGATTGTAGAGTTCAAACATCACCATAGGAAACAACTAGAATATCTCTTGAAACCTAACCATATGTGCCTTCTCTTACTTAGATGATAAACTCTGTGTCAGGACAGTATGAAGTATCTCACATCCAATAAACCAGTCAAACAATGAACTACGTGAGCTATTTATTTATTTACTTATTTAAAGTGTGATGAGTTAATGCACAGCTTAATCTTTCAATTGGTTGGCTTCCTTTAGGAAAATCTATACCACATAACTTCAGAGAAGAGTTTAGTTTCCTTAAGTAAAGGACGTGTGGATAGACAGTTTCTCTATTATGTCTTCCAACATGGCATGCCAATTACAAACAAAAGATTTGGCAGTGTCAAGACTTCAAAAACATACAGAAAATTCTCTTGTATCTCTTGTAGGTTACTTTATGGTGATCAATTAGCTGAAAGAGACACTCAATTCTATTTTGTAAACAGAAACATATGTACATACATGCATATTATATTTAAGTTATATTTTATCCCATTAGTTCAGGGATCAACACACTATCCCACCACCTGTTTCTCTAAACAAAGTTTTATTGAAACACAGCCACATCCATTATTTCACTTATTGTCTGTGGCTGTTTTCCCATTACAACAGCAAAGTTAAATAGTTGTGACAGACCAAATGGCCAGCAAAGCCTAATATTTTAATAATCTTGCCCTTTGAGGAAGAGTCTGCCAACTCTTGCACTAACTGATTTATTTTAAAAGCGTACAAGGAACATATATGCATAATCAATAAACTGTCATGTTCCTTGCTTCTATAACAAATGCTCATTTATAAATATTTTTAAGGAATATAATATACACTGAGGTCAATATTCCTTTTTTTTCTGTAAGCATTCTTTGTGCAGTGAGCACATGGTTCAGTTAATGAGAATCTGAGAGAGCTGGCATCATTGCCAAGGGGGAGCCTGACTCGACCTTCTCATTTGAAAAAGATCTAGTTAGTATCCATACTGAGGGACATATTTTGAATATGTAAAAATACATATCAGCAGTTCATTGAGCCAAATAAAGGCTTAGATATTGATTAAGCAGGGTGCTATTGACATTCAAAAACCACTGATGTGCTCAGAAATGGGTAATCCAAATTTTGGAAAATTTTGAGAAGAGATACAACATTTTTAGGAACTTTTGGGAGTGAGGCTATTAATAATTTATGAAGCAAGGTGATAGACATAGTTCCCAATTGTTTGAATGGATTTATTTAAACTGAGTATTCAGCCAACTTATTCATAGAATACAAGTAGATAAAATGGTTAGAACATGATGTAGTGTACTGGGACTCTGAAAATATTAAAATCTGAGATTAATTGATTTTTGGTTGTCAAATCATATTCAGGTTCTCTCCTTTGAAGAGTGATATGCTGGCCAATGGCAACATCCATCTTGAAAATTTTGTTGAAAATAAACCTAAAGTAAGACAATGTCTCCTCTTCTGTGGTCAAATAAGGGTATTTGTGCAACATGAAAGTGAAAAATAAAGCTACTAAATCCTTGATTTTAAAAAGCTTGATCTACTTATTAATGGATGCTCCTTGAAGGAGGTTCACATAAATCATATCCTAATAGATTGCTTAAACTTTCATAGTGTATCTTAAGTAACTTAATAGAAAAATTTAGGAAACATGTTTTCCTGAAGAGCAAATATAGTAAAATATAGTAAAATGATTTGAAGTAATTATTTACTTCCTTATATAAATGAAAAGATTCAAAGATAGGAAACTGGGACTCTCCCAAATTATAGCTTAGTGTTCACTTTATTCATAGATGCCAAAATGGACTGAGTGAAATTTTAAAAAAAAACATGTATACATATTATATTATATATGTATTAGCAAGAGAGATAAACATTAGACACGATATATTATGATTTATACATAATATATATTTATACATAAATAATTTTATACATTATTATATGCAATTATAATAGATAATTATATACTATATTATTATGTATTACATGTACCTGAAGCTTCTATATTATATAAAAACTTCTATAATATTGTATGATATAGAAGCTTCAAATATATGTAATATCTAGTATATTTACATAACATATAAATAATATATGTAATATATGTAAATAATATATGTATGAAATATATATGTATATCATATATAATACATTATATGCACATTAATGTATGTATATATAATATACTATATGTATATTAATATATGCATATATAATATACATTATACATATATATAAATATATAATTTCTAATTTTCATCTATCTTACTAAGGACAAGAAAATTCTAAATGACAAGTCAATATTCTTATATTCAATTTTTAAAAAAATATTTATTGACATTCTGTAAAATAATTGGTATGTACTCCCCCAAAATTTCATGATCAAGAAAAACAGAAAAGCTGAGAAACAATTCCAGATTAAAGGATACTAAAGGCACATGATGTAGACATAAATGCAATGCATGGTTACAGATTGAATTCCACAGTAGAAAAAAAATAAATATTCTAAAAGGAACTTTTTTTTTTTTGAGACGAAGTCCCAAGGCTGGAATGCAATGGTGCGATCTCGGCTCACTGCAACCTCCGCCTTCCAGGTTCAAGTGATTCTCCTGCCTCAGCCTCCCAAGTAGCTGGGATTATAGGTGCCCACCACCACGCCCAGCTAATTTTGGTATTTTTAGTAGAGACGGCGGTTTCACCATGTTGGTTCAGCTGGTTTCGAACTCCTGACCTCAGGTGATCTGCCCGCCTCAGCCTCCCAAAGAGCTGGGATTACAGGCACGAGCCACTGTGCCCGGCCTCTAAAAGGAACTTTTTAGAAAAATTGTGAAATTTAAATATGGACATTGAATTAGCTAATAATACTGTTAAAATTATAAATTTTCTGACTTTGTTATCTACACTCATGCTAATCATGAGAATATTCTTAGAAAATAAGTATATCTAATAGGTAGACAGGTATAAATATTTAGAAAACATGATGGAATATGGCAAAATGTTAACAATTGATTAATCTGGTTGAAGGATATGTAAACATTCTTTTTTTTTTTTTTTTGCTTGCAACTTTCCTATAACTTTGAAATCATTTTATAAATATAAGTATCAAAATGTTTTTTACACTGTGCATGTAACAGGTGCTCTTTTAGGTGAGCAGAAAAATAACATAAGTAAAATCATGGTTCTTGCATTTTAGGGGATGAAAACAGATAAAAACAGAAAACAAGTAAATAAACAAGATACTCTTGAATAATGTTACTGTGAAGGAAATATAATGGGGTGGTACAATTATGTCATAGAAAGAATTGGGGTGAAGAGTGTTATTTATACAGGAAGACTTCCCAGAAGATACCATATTTAGCTGAGCTAATCTTTGGGAGAGCTTAGGAAAGGACATCCAGACAGACATTTCGTAAGGCCAAGAAATAAAGGAAGGCCAGTGTAAATAGAGTTTAATGAACTACCAAGGAGCTCATAAAAGCTTCAATGCTTCAATTTAAAATGTAGGTAATTTTTTTAACCTAAACTATCTCTGGGTGGGCATTTTGCTTTCTTAAAAAACTTAGACTGAGACAATTCTAGGTGTCAGACAACTACAAGTAAAAAGGCTGCCACTAAGACCAATTCTCAGGTGAACTTACCAGCCAGAGATAGAGTGAAATATACAGTTGAGATTAATATGCGCCTTTGTTAAACTGAAGGGAAAATGTGGCTTGGCCTCCCTCTTCTGGAGAAGAGATTACAAACGAAATTGTTTCCTTTGAGTTAAAGCTTCCTATTCCTGATACAAATTAAGTAAAATAATACATTGGGCTTAAATTTTAAAAGCCCTAATTAAGTTTTGTAATATGTTTCCTGATAACATATAATTTTGTCCAGAGATTATTTATGGATCAAAAAAAATAGAGAGATAGAGAGACAAATAATAGATTTCTTTAAATTTTATTCTTTACATTTTAATTTACTTCTTTTTCACTCTCTCTCTTTACCTAGTGAACAGGATCAAAAAGACAGATAAAGTAAGATGAGGGTATTGAAGGTAATATTTTTCCTCTGGTTATTGGCTCAAAGGATCATTGATATTAGAGATGATTATTATTCCTCACAGATTGATGGCTGAAAAATACAAGGGATCCTCAAGAAATCACAATATGGATACAGTTTTTAAATCTCCATTTTAAAGTGGCTGTATCAATGTTTTTGCCCCTCCATTGAGTGTGATTTGATGTGTAAAGTGATAAACATCTGTCTTAGCTGCAAGAAAATGGACCAGAGTGATTTCTTGCCTTACCCAACCTGTGGCAGAACTGACCAACCACTTTCTTTGTATTTTAATACCGTTGTTATAACATATATTTTATTTTTTTAATTTGACATTTGTTATTACAGATATTGGTTACTCTCTGCATATCTCCATCCTCAAATTATTACTAACACCCCTCTTTGTGTTTACATTAAGCAATTTACTGTTATAAAGATTAACTTTATAAATAAACTATATATAAAATCTCTCCCAAAATACAAATATATTTATTCCTAATTATTTTCACAAATACAACAAATCATACCTAGGAATGTAGGGCAGTGGAGAGGGGACAATTAGAAATATCTGTATAGCAAAGACTCGAGAAAAGACATCTTAGTCAGTTTGGACTGCTATAATAATAAAACACCATAGACTAGGTGGTTTAACCAACAATCTATATCTTACAGTTCTGAAGGCTGGGAAGTCCAAGATTAAAATGTCAATATATTTGGTGTCTGCCTGCTTACAGTCCACATTTTGGTTTGTGGAGAGCCACTTTCTTGTTGTAGCCTCATATGCCTGAGAGAAAGCAGGCTCTGATGTCTTCCTCTTCTTATAAGAACACTAATTCCATCATGGGGGCTCCATTCTCATGATCTCATTTAAGCCTTCCAAAGATCTTCCAATTACCTTCCAAAGACCACACCTCCAAATACCACCACATTGAGGATTAGAGCTTCAATATATGAATTTTGGGAGACACATTCAGTCCACAGCTAGAGAGGACAAGAAAGGCAGAACTGAGACAAGGCTTGAGAGGGGAGGTGCAGTGGAATATCCCAATGGGACCATGGAAATGTTCAAGAAAATGATTGTTTTAGTGTAGGGGGAAGAAAAAAGACCAAATGAGATTTGTTCCTTAACTACCCCTCTGTCCTCATCTCTTGTTCTTTCTGCCTTGCTCACAACAAGGCAGAAAAATGCCCAAGACGTACTCCTAACAGGTCCTTTCATTTGTTTTCCAAGGAACTCTTTCCCCTACAGAAAGTTACAGGACAATGTCCCTCGCTTCATTCCAGTCTCTAATTGTCTCCTCTAAGCAGCTTTTTCTGGCCATGCTACCAAAATTACTAATATTGTCCTTCTCTGTCACCGTATTCTACTATATTTTAATTCAGACTACTGATTAGAACCTGGTCATGTATTCATTTATTCATTTTTTTAATCTAGAGTGTAATGTCTGCCTCCTATGTTAAACTGAATTACGAGGCTGCAACTTTATTGGTTTCATTCAACACTGTATTCCTCATTCAAAGAACATATGGTATATAAAAAGCAATCAATGCATTTATATAGAATAAAGAATAAAAAAATTCTCATGTCATCAGTATAAGAGGAAATGATTTCATAAAAGTAAACAATAGGTTTGTTCATGACTTCAGTCAAATTGGATCTCAAGGAAGCCCATATGGCAAGTGGGTTCCAAAAAAGCTAAAGTAGAAACAGAGTGGACCCAACAGGAAAAAGACCTGCTTCTCTTCATAATCAGGGCTTAGTAGCATCATCCAGTGCTAACCGGTAGCATCATCCAGTGCCAATATCTTGGCATGTAATATTCATATTATCAAAATCTGTCATATGGTAATACATGTTCTGTGTGAACTTTGAGTATTCTGTTCTAGATGGCAATAAATAGCATTTGGAAACAGGATACAGGTATATGCTCTTGATTCATCTTTGAAGGAGTGCTGTCTTGCCTTTTCCCCTCAGGTTATAGAAGTGAAAGTTAAGCTGAACAAAACTAATGGTAGTGTGGCTTGTTTTATCCCTTACCTTTTATCAGTTGTAATTTAAATAAGGCTCTACTTTACACGAAAGGTTGGGATTATTTTGGAAATATTTAATCCCCCTAAATGCTCTACTGTTTTGCTGTTGTATTTTGTGTCTACTTAATAGTTGTGCATCTATTTAGAATAAGTTTTGAAGATCATTTTCTACCACTACATTACATATTTCTTGAGAGTCTGAGATAGAGCTTACTTATATTTGCCTTTCCATATCAAGTTTCAAGCCACTTTTAATGTGACAGGGAGTCAGCTATAGCTATTGAGCTACAATTGTAATGAATTTATAATTCTTCTTTTATTTTTAAAGTAATTCTTAATTTTTAACTTTTAAACATTAGCCACAATCCTAATCATTTTCAAACATCAGCAATGTATCTGTAAGTCAACCAAAAAGATAAAATACATGCAAAATATAACTTATTCACTGTGTCATTTAGGAAAAACCTGGGCCTGATCACTTAAAAGAAAGCTTTCAAAATATGATAGAGTTTCTGGTAGCAGTATGGAATATTCGAGTGGCCAAAACCACAGTTATATCTTCCAGGTCTTCTTCTTTTCTGTAGGAGTCATGACAATTCCTGTTCAAATCTGTGATCCCTCAACCTCAACGCCTAATTCTTCATGATTCTTCGGACTCTTTATTTCCTACTGAGAATCTGAATCCAAATTCTTGGTGATTTTTAACTTCATTTCTTGACAAACATGGATTTGTTAGAAGATATGATATTTCCGCCCCCCCACCCTTTTTTTTGAGACAGAGTCTCGCTCTGTCGCCAGGCCGGAGTGCAGTGGCACAATCTCGGCTCACTGCAACCTCCTCCTCCCAGGTTCAAGCGATTCTCCTGCCTCAGCCTCCTGAGTAGCTGGGACTACGGGTGCGTGCCACCATGCCCAGCTAATTTTTGTATTTTTAGTAGAGACAGGGTTTGACCTGCTGGCCAGGATGGCCTTGGTCTCTTGACCTTGAGATCCACCTGCCTCGGTCTCCCAAAGTGCTGGGATTACAGGCGTGAGCCACTGTGCCCGGCCTGATCCTTTTTTTTTTTTTTTCTTTACTTAACTGTCATTGGCATTTTTCATCCAGAGTCCTTTCCAACTCAGATTTGCCCAATGATGAGGCCTCAAGAATTTTCCCTTAACTCAGTTTCCATGATTAATGTCAAAAGTGACTGGGAGTACGCAAGCATCCCACAACAGATGAAGATGTTTAAGTGTTCTTATTTAAGAAACCAGATGTAAATGCATTCAAATTTATCATCATAATTACCTCTTGTAAGTATCAGTAGGTTCAGGTTTGAACCAAATTTTTATTTCACAGGTTTTTCTTTCAGGATGCTTGTCATTCTTGTATATTCATGACAAAATGACTTGATTTTCTCAGCGCAAATACCTACTTTCTTCATTTACCACCCAATTTTAATGGAACTCTTTAATGCATCCATTGGCCTTTAAAGTACTTCTGGAGCATTTGGGTTTTGGCATCAGTTGATATTTTAAGACCTGAAAGTCACTGGCACTTTCAAAGAGAAGAAAGGAAGTAATAAGAAGATCTGGAATTTATTATTTTGATAATATTTTATTGTGCATATATCTATGTAAGAAAATGTGCTGAGTCATAATTGCTGCTATATAAGAAATTTTAAGACTGAAAAAGCTAATACAATAGTGTTTTTTGATAAAAACAAAACCTATTTTAACTATAATGATAAAATTTCTTTGTTTATTTCCATTTATTTTTTCTGTATATAGTGTCATGCATTCACATATTGGGTGGCTAACAAATTTCAACATAACTCATACTTTCCTTTCTTTGATGCGTATATAATACTATGCTTTCTTTTTTAAATCTTTTTAAATTTTTTTTTTAAATTTTGCGAGTACGTAGTAGGTGTATTATGTTTTCTTACTTGAGCTTAAGTTTTATTTTTTTAATTAATTAAAATCTTTTTTGACATGGAGTCTTGCTCTGTTGCCCAGGCTGAAGTGCAGTGGCACAGTCTCAGTTCACTGCAACCTCTGCCTCCTGGGTTCAAGTGATTCTCCTGCCTCGGCCATCCAAGTAGCTGGGATCACAGGCATGTGCCACCATGCCTGGCTAATTTTTTGTATTTTTAGTAGAGATGAGTTTTCACCATTTTGGTCAGGCTGGTCTCGAACTCCTGGCCTCAAGTGATCCACCTGCCTCGGCCTCCCACTTAGTCTACTAGCAAGAAATATTTGCAGTCTGTTTCCTAACATGCAGAAAAGTCTTCAAGAATCAGATGGAGCCAGATGGGGACCAAAACAAGATATGCAGCTGGCCCATCTGTCAAACACAACGTGCAGTCTGAGGAGAACTCAGTGACTTCCCTTGGATAATCAACCTTATTCCAGAAAGTAGTCTGTTCACTTGGCCTTGCTACACAAAAAGCTCATAAAAATAGGCATTTACTAGGCATCCTATATACCATAAACTGCTATGCCATCACTTTTATTAACAAAAATGATATTGTTCTAGTATTAAATAGTACAGTAGGGAAATTATAGTTAACAATAATTTTTGTGTATTTCAAAATAGCTAGAAGAGAAGAATGATAGTGTTCCCAACACAAAGAAAAGAGAAACGTTTTAGGTGATGGATATTCCAATTATCCTGATATGATCATTACACATTGTATACAGGTATCGGAACATCACACATAGCCAAAAAATACATACTACTATTATATTTCAATAAAAAAATGATATTTTTATATAGTTGCTTGGTATTATTTTTTCTGCTTGCTCTTTTACAAGTTGAATCAACTTATTTACAACCAGTTATATCATTTCTCTCTCCAAACCAGTTTTACAGCATCTTTCAAACTGATATAATCTGCCAATCTAATTCAAGCCTTATTCACCCTCTATGTATGGTCAGAAATACATTTAATAGCGCCAAGAATCATTTTCTGGTGCTTCAAAGGGCTCACTATCATCTATCATTCTCCACATTTATGATCTCTTAGTTTGTTTTTTATCCACTTTATTTTTCTTATCAAAACTTATTTGACAATTTTTATACACTTACTTGAACCACTATATCAAACACCTTATTGAAGCTTAGATGTTTATTATCCATAGTCCTCCCTTTATACGCTAATTTTATAATCTGTCAAAGAACTCTGTCCAGCATGATTTATTGTTAATGATTCCAATGTGTTTATTTTGCATAGTTTCATTGTTCTCTAGGTGTTTGTAGAATTTCTCTCACTTAGTTTTATAGTGACAAATTTTTGTGCTTGAGAAAAGGCTACATGGATTTTTCAAGAAACATGTTTTAACTCTTTCATGTAAATGAGAGTTCTTTTGTAATAGTAACAGTCATAGATGTACTAAAATACGTATGTGTTTGTGTAGGGAAGTGTGCATGTGTGTCTGTGTACATAACCACATTTTTACACCTCTGCATGCAGAGGAATTGGGTAAGAAATACAGAGCTTTCTGCATTCTGGGTCATTTTGTTACCATTATGGGTTAGATACAGCCGCTTATGATACACTGTACTTTATGAAAGTATCTTCTTCAGCTTCTGCCTGAAACTTATTTCTCCAAAGGGTTCATCAATGACAGCTCCAAAGATCCAAATAGAAACACACACTATTCTCCCTAACATTGTTTCATTCCTCTCCCTGAATACGTGGCACAAACCTTCCTTTTACATAATAATTACACCAGCAAAAATAATAGACCAATGAACAAGTCAGTCAACCTAAATAATCTCATCTAGAATCTCTGTATTGGTCTTCCAGCCACTTCGAGATATGTTTGAATCTTAATTTGGGATTATGGTAGATCTTCTCCAAAAGTACTAAGGCATATATATATAAGCTTACAGATATGTGGGAGAAACTAGGGAGTGTTTGGTATTTTAGAAAGGTAAGGAGTTGCAGTATATAGGTTCCAAGTTGTGGTTTGGGCAGCAAAATTCGATCTCCTTGGCCATATTGAACCAAGGTGAAGCTAACAATGTTCTGATATAATTTGTAAAGATCTTTGTTGCTATATTACTCCTATAACACCTGATTGATTAAACTGCCTGATTATATTCTAATGAAACAAATATGTGTTATGAAATGACTATGTTGCAGATACAGTGCTAGTTATTAGCACCAAAGATAATTGAAATATAGAAGGATATTCACAGATAACAGCTATATAAAGTATATAAGTAGAACAGAGGAAGAAAAGGCTAAGTCTGGTTGGGGACTATGGTGGCTGGTAGGAATTCTTAAAGCACTTTAGGATTTGAAGAAATCATTCACTATTGGTAAAATTTGTTGTACTGATGTAAAGTAAGAGAATTGCGTATACTCACCATCTCTACTTTCTCTCTCTCTCCCATTTCTTCCTATAATTCATTCAGTCATGCTTTATCCTCCAATTTTTCTCAGAAACTTCTTTTGGTACGATCACCAGAGACTTAAACCTTGCTAAATTCATTGGCCAATTTTGAGTCCTCGTTTTCTTCATTCTTTATGTAGCATTTGACATTCCTGAAAACACTTTCATCATTTGACTCCGATGACACCATGTTTCCTGGTTTTTTATTCTATTTTAGAAAGTGGGATATTCCATGAAAAACAGGGGATTGTGTTCATGAAACAGTTGGTATCATCCTAGGATGTCATTAAACTCATTCAGAAGACTATATTTGACTATTTTTCATCTCATTTGACTTTAATGTGCACAGGAATTGTTTGGATGTGAAAAATATAAAAATTAATTTAAAAGTCTTGTAATATAAATAATAAAAATATAAACATTTTCTTAATGCATTATCTCCTTTCTTTAGATTCAGTGGTTTTCATCAAGATTCCTATAGCTTACATTCAAGTATTGGGCAATAAAAGAAAATGCATTGGCATAAAAATGATTAGTTCATATGCTCTAAATTCTTTTTCATATACATATACAAACATTGAAATTAAACAAAATGTCACTATCATTTTCTCTTTTTTGTCATTCATATGACCTTTACTGAAGAATCTTAACAACATAGATCTATCTTTCTCATCTTTTCTTTCCCCACTATATCTACCTGTTAGTTTTCTTTAACTGCTCATATTAGATGCTGAGACACTGAATTATATTCTAGATCTTGTTTTTACTGGAATAGTACTTACCTTATAGTTTTTGTATTACTTTTATTTATTTGAAAAACACTTACTTTACTCCATTATATGCCAGGCATTGTGCTTCTGACAAGACAGGAAAGATAAATTAGAATCTGTTACTTTATAGAAACTCAAGTCAAATACTAAATAGTGACTCAAATAATGCATTTGTCATTTTAAAAATCAATTTAAGTATTCTGGTATTAGTATCATCTTCATGTTCATATATTATTGAGTTTGAAAGAATAAAATTAAAACAGTGTCTTTCTAAATACACTTTTTAAATTCCCACAGATATAACTGTCTCATTTTCATTTTTTTAGGTTTATTTATTTATTTTTGAGACAAGGGCTCGCTCTGTTGCCCAGGCTAGAGTGCAGTGGCATAATCACAGCCCACTGTAGATTCGACCTCCTGGGCTCAAGTGATTCTCATACTTAATTTGTGAAGTAAGCTATTTCTATAGATTCTACACCCCCAACAGTATTTTCCCCTCTATTTTCCCACTGCCTCCTCCTTTTACTGGATTTGATTGTGCTGCTGCAGTCCTTCCACCTTCCTTTGGGACTCAATTCTAATAAATGAGTTAGGCCCTTGGGTGAGCACTGCACATTGGGTAAGACCACATTTCTCCTAGGTCTTCTATGTCCATGTACATGGTTAGTAGTGAGCTAAAATATGAATCAGTCATTTCTATCCTTCCAAGAAAGTGCTCAACAAAACTATACTCCCTGAGTCAATCAGAATCAATCTTGACTTGTCATTAACTTTCTTTGCCAGTCACCTGAAAACGTCTGAGAAAAGTTCATTCATTTTCCATAGTCTTTTCTCTATGTGGCTCTAGACATTCCCTATTCCATTCCTATCATTATGCTTTCTGTAATTCTTGGTATGCCATTAGCAAAATCTCTTGAATCCTCAACCTCTAATTTTTATGTTGCCTTTGTCTTCAAGGGGACTTTCCTCTAATGACACAATTTCTCCTGAAGCTCTCCCAAGTGATGGCTATTGCTGTGTCCCACAGCCCTTATATGTCTCCTCTGGAGAAAAGGCAACATTTCTCTTTGCTTTTTATTGCCACTTCCAGAATATTCTATCTTCTTTCTTTCTAAAAACCCTCATTTATGACGTTTATATCATCAATCTATATCTTTCCCTTCAATATTGTTGATTTCTATTGAATCTTGGATCATTCTACTTCATTCGTGGCAAATTTTAGTTTCTTCTTCACTGTAATTCTGGTCATAATTATGCTTGATATAACTATCAGCATATATAAATAATCTTTTTAACAAGTGTTCTTCTCCTATCTCCCTTTGTCTAGTGATCTTGTCCTCCATTGTAGCCCATCAACCTCCATCCATGTTCACTGTCTGGACAAAAGCTATTCTTAACTATTCAAATCATTCCTGTTTTAGCTGTCTATTCATGTTTAACCAACAACTCCAACGCTTAGTGATTTAAAACAAAGAAAAAGTAGTTCATTTGTGTATGCATTTAGAATCTGGTCTAGGTTCAGCTAGTCTTGCCTCATGTGGCTGCATTTAGATATTAAATTGGTTGGGGACTGGATTGAGTTCATCTGGACCTCTACTGAAAATGAGATTGAAGTACAGAGGAAATAGAACCAAATTCTACATGTGAACTTGCCTCAAAAGCATAAGGAAACATCACATTTATGCACACAGAATTTTTCATTTTTAGTATCTGAAAATTAAATATGAACTAAGAGCCAAAGCACAATAAGATATATTGTGAATCCCTTTAACAGAGGTAAATTAAATTATAATAAACACCAAACATTTTTTCTTTACTCTTTACCTTTTTACTGGCTCTTCTCTCTGACCAAAATTCACTCTTCCACTCCCACTCTTTATCTAATAAGCATCCTATACATATTTTTCAAAATTTTAGTAATATTTTGGAAAACCCATGTGTAGAATTGGCTGCTCTTTTGTCTGTAGTTCTATTTTATCTTTTATGTGGTCATACTATAATATCTACTCTATCATACTGAAATTTCACATTACATACCTTTTCCTTCAAATATATTATAAATACTTAGAGAAAAACAAATTTTTTTAAAAAAATCTCTATAGGCTCAGTTTTTAGCAGAATCGTGTGTTAGATACCTCTTAGTATGTAATCAATAAGTGAGCAATCAGAGATGTGCACAGAAAAGTGGCCAGATCTCCATATCTTACTGTCATCGTAGATAGTCACATCTTATTCAGTGACCAAATACTTGAGAACCTTGTCTGTGTATGTCACTGTGCTAGGTGTAAGGATATAGTAGTAAAAAAGATGGAAAAGTTCCCTCTCATCAGGAGCCCACATTCTACTGGTCATGTAAAAGATTAATGAATAAACAAATAAATATAAATTACAGTTTATGATACATTTGAAGAAGGGAACAAATGTGGTATTCTGCTAGATAAGAATTAGGAAATATTCACACCTAAGCCGGCTAGGAAAAGCCCCTCTGAAGAAGCAATGGTTAATCTGAAACCTGTGGTGGAGAGTGAAGGATACATGCATACAAAGATTTGGAAGAAAAAGAATTCCTGGTAGAGGAAATATTAAAAACACAGTCTTTGTGGAGCAAAAACTTGACCTGTCCATACAACCAAAGTGATGCAGGATTTTTTGCTCCATAGTTCAGCTAAGTTCCGGGTTCTTGCCTCATGACCAGGAAAAATTAGGCACATGGACACATTGAAGGGTGAGGGGGACAGACTTATTAGATGAAAAGAAAGCTCTCAGAAAAGAAAGAGGGGGTCCTGCTAACAGGCTCCTACTTCACAGATTAAAAACCAGGCCACCGCACCTGAGCTGAAGACGCCAGGCTCCATCCCCTGCATAAGGTGCAAATTCCTGGTGACTCCATCTCATTCCCCCAGTGCTTGTGGGCCTCCAATCTGTTGCAGGCATGGCTAGGTAAGACCCTGTGCATGTTCCCTTATCTGCACAAAAATGTCTGGCATAAACACTTGTGGGGCGGGTTGGAGATTTTCCAGGGACCCTTCCTTATCTGCCTCCTGCATCTATCAAAAGGAAGGCAACAGGACTAAAGTATAGACTGAAGAGCAACATGAAATGTAGTTTAAGAGATGAGCAGAAGCTTGATCATACAGGGCATTGAAGATCCTGGTATGAAGTTTGAATTACATTCTCTGTATTATGGAAGATAAGGGAAGTATTACAAGCATGGAAGTTGCATTAAAAGATTTATATTTTTACTGTATAAACTGATCTGCCTCAAAGAAAAGTGCTATGGATACTCTATTAGGGACTATCCTCATTAACATTTTCTCTCACTGCCCGATGAATGTGTGGAAAATTGCCTTTATACCAATAGAAATTTCAATCAACTTTCTATCAGACATGTAAATATAAACAGTGATCCAAGACACACCAAATATGTGGTAAATGCTTTCAACAGGAATAATGAATATATAAAAGGAAACAAAACATAAAATATTAAAACAATTTAATTATATTATATATAAAAACATTTTTGAAATTGTTTGGAGAAAATATATGGAGAACCAGCAGAAAAAAATCAAAGTAAAATAACGATTAATGTACTCAGAGGGATAAAGATAGGTATTGTAGGCCCAGCGTGATGGTTCACACCTGTAATCCCAGCATCTTGGGAGGCAAAGGCGGGCGAATCACGAGGTCAGGAGTTTGAGACCAGCCTGGTGAACATGGTGAAACCCCGTCTCTACCAAAAAAACAGAAAATTAGCTGGATGTAGTGGTGGGCACCTGTAATCGCAGCTACTCAGGAGGCTGAGGCAGGAGAATTGCTTGAACCTGGGAAGTGGAGGTTGCAGTGAGCCGAGATCATGACTGCACTCCTCCAGCTCTGGTGACAGAGTGAGACTCCGTCAAAAAAAAAAAAAAAAAAAAAAAAGAGGCAGGGCGTGGTGGCTCACGCCTATAATCCCAGCACTTTGGGAGGCCAAGGCAGGCAGATCATGAGGTCAGAGTTAGAGGCCAGCCTGACCAACATGGTGAAACATTGTCTCTACTAAAAATACAAAAATTAGCCTGGCATGGTGGCTTGCACCTGTAATCCCAGCTATTCAGGAGGCTGAAGCAGGAGAATCGCTTGAACCTAGGAGGTGGAGGCGGAAGTGAGCAGAGATCGTGCCACTGCACTCCAGCCTGGGTGACAGAGCAAGATGCTGTCTCAAAAGAAAAAAAAAAGAAATAAAGGTATTGTATCTGTTTAATAAAAATAGATTGCTACAAAATGAAGGATAATCTGAGAATAAGAAAGAGCTCTTGAAAATTAAAATTGTATAGCTGAAATAATAGAGTAGAAGTGATGAAAGATACACTAGAGGAAGTCTTCTGGAAAGTAAAATAAAAATTTTTTAAATGGAGTACAGGAGAAAAAGATTAAAAGATCAGAGGATTGGTCCGGTGCAGTGGCTCACACCTGTAATCCCAGCACTTTGGGAGGCCAAGGCAGGCAGATCACAAGGTCAAGAGATCGAGACCAACCTGGCCAACATGGTGAAACCCCGTCTCTACTAAAAATGCCAAAAAGATTAGCTAGGTATGGTGATGCGTGCCTGTAGTCCCAGCTACTTGGGAGGCTGAGGCAGGAGAATCGCTTGAACCCATGAGGTGGAGTGAGCTGAGATCATGCCATTGCACTCCAGCCTGGGTGACAGAGCAAGACTCCATCTCAGAAAAGAAAAAGAAATCAGAGGATTGATTCAGAAGATCAAATAGCCAAGCAAATCACATTCATTTCAATAAACACATTCATAAAAGAGAGTAGAGAAGATTATTCAAAAATGCAAGAAAATGAAGGAAATAAGTGTTCAGGTTGAAAAATTTGAAATCTATAATAAATTATCAGTCATATATTGGTGAAATTCACAACATCAGTGCCAAGCAGATGATCTTTATAACTTTTAGAAAGGAAAAATGCTCACACACAATTTTTTAACAAGAGACAGAATAGATATCAAGATGACACTGATGTTTCTTAATGCTACACTGAAAGCTGGAAGGCAAAGGAGGAAAACAAGCCTTTACATTGTTGAGGAGGTTTATTATTGCAGACTTTGAAGTTCCAATCAAATGATTAATTACATAAAATAGTAGAATAAATATTGCCCGATGTAAACACTCACCCCGACTAGTCATTTTTTTTTTTTAACTTCCCAGAAGTCTTTTATTAGGAAGTTCATGGAGTGTATCTCCAGAAAAACATAAAAGCAAAACAAGAAGGAAGACATAGGATCTGGAAAATAGAAGATCCAATAGTAGGGGCAGCAATTTAAAGTGCTAGGATAATAGGGAAATTAACCTCCAGGTTAGATAATTATGGATATGATCTGGAAAACATTTAGTTCACCTTGCAAGAGAACAGAGGCCTCAAAAACAAGGACTCCAAGTAGAACAAAACTCAATCCGTGGGTTAAATATTATGGTAAACCATTTTAGAAAGAGACACTGAAACATTTGGTGGAAAATGATGTAGGTTAAGGAAAAAAATTATGCAAATGTATATAAACAAACATGGTAATGATTTACTCTAATAAAACACTGCCCAAGAAAAATATATTCATCCTGCACTATTGGCAAAACAGTGAGAAAATATTTGATTTAGAAAAATTACACAAACACACACACACTAAAGATTCACCTTACCAGTTGAAATATTGTCTTTTATTTAAATGCTAAGTGACCCTGTTTCTTTTCACAAATATACATTAATTTGTTACTTTCATCAGTTTTTTATGTCTAGTATCAATTTATATCATTATCTGTTATTACTTTTATGAAAATAAATAGGAATATTTATTTTCTTCCAGAAAAGAAGACTTGAAAATATAGAAATCTTCCTACTCTTTAATGTTTTCAAGTTGTTTGCAGGTTCCAATAATGTATTCTGAAAGATAATCACCAGGCAAAGGTCAGGTGTTTCCTTAAGGAAATCATTCTCTAGATGGCTTGGGGGAAGGTATAATTTCAACTGTCTTTGGCCATGTAAAATATCCCTTACCCTGATCAATTAATGATGGTGATTTATGAGATATCAGGCTAAGAGACAGTTACTTGAAAAGGTGATTTGCATTAAAGAAAAGGTGATCTTGTAACCCTTTTTCGTTAGCCGGAAAACAGTAATTCTTTACAAAGCAAAAGCTTTCATTGTCTGAAAACAAAATTACATACCTTTTTGCCATGCTTTAGCAATGAAACGAAAATAAGTAATTGGTTTTGAGCAATTTTAAACAAGTATTATACAACTCTAATGATGTATTACTTTTTTTGTCTTTCATTTAATAAATTGTCATGCTGATCAAATGAAGATAGAAATGGTATTCTATCTGGGTGATCTAGCACCAAAAAAAAGGAGAGGAAATAAAGAATGTCTCCAAAAACAAAGTGAGTAAAACAAGAAATAGGAAGACATAGAATCTGGAAAATAGAAGATCCAACACAGAGGGGCAGAAATTTAAAGTCCTAGAATGATAGGGAAATTAAACTCCGGATGGATGGTTATGGATATGGTCTGGAGAGCAATTAGCTCACTTTGGGAGAGAACAAACTCAATGTCTTGTATATTATATATTTCTTACATATTAGTCACTGAGCCTGGTTTAAAAAAAAGGTTTTATAGCCATGACAATAACTGCTAACTGCCATAGAGATTTGATATCCTTAATGAATGGTATGGTAAGTTTTTAGTTACTCATAAAAATAATTATTCTATGTAATTCACAAGTACATACACAGAGTCATCAGCAAAATTAAAATTGTTAAGGGTAAAAGCTCACTTATAATTATTTTATTAGATGTATGAATCCATAAAGAAAACTATGTATGAAAAATGCTTAGAATAAGATTTTGTGTTAACATATTATATATATCTGTGTGTGTGTGTGTGTGTGTGTGTGTGTATGTGTGTGTGTGCTTGCACATGCGCTATGGATTAAATGTGTCCCTCAAATTTCACGTGCTAAAAACTTAATCTCCAAATTCATATGTTGTTTGAAGAAGGGCCTTTGGAATATAATTAAGATTAGATAAGGTAATCAGGGTGTGGCCCCCATAATGGGACTGGTAGCTACATAAGAAAAGGAAGATAGACCCAAACTGGCATGCACACTTTTGCTCTGTTGTCATATAATGTCTTCCACCATGTTATGACATAGTAAAAAGGCCCTTCCCAGATACTGGCCCCTCAAACCTGGACTTTCCAGTATCCAAAAATGTAAGAAAAAAGTGTATTTTATTTATTAAAATTGCCCAGTCTGTGGTATACTGTTATAGGAATGCAAAATGAACTAAAACAATATGTAACAATAACAATAAATAACAATAATATATATCGGTTATTTTGAGAAAGTGCTTATTAAATACCCTGTTAAGTAGTACATCTTCAATTAATGCTATTGAAATCTCAATCTGAAAAAACCTTTAAATCAAGATCTTTTCTATTTCTTATCATATTTTGTGCATTATAATACTTAATACAAAATACTTAATTTTTTTTTTTTTGAGATGGAGTCTTGCTCTGTCGCCCAGGCTGGAGTGCAGTGGAGTGATCTCAGCTCACTGCAACCTCTGCCTCCAAGGTTTAAGCAATTCTCTGCCTCAGCCTCTCGAGTAGCTGGGATTACAGGTGCATGCCACCACGCCTGGCTAATGTTTGTATTTTTAGTAGAGACGGGGTTTCACCATCTTGGCCAGGCTGGTCTTGAACTCCTGACCTCGTGATCCACCTGCCTTGGCCTCCCAAAGTGCTGGGATTACAGGCGTGAGCCACTGCACTCAGCCCAAAATACTTAATATTTATTTAATACTCTGCATATGTTTAAAATGTATTTAGAGTACAATTAGGAAATCAAGTAAATGCACAATAGATGTGAACATATATATACTTGAAAGATTTAACCTTTATATGTATGTATACATTTATTTACTGCATGTCTAATTCTGATTGCTTTTTAAAATAAACTTTTATTTTAGAACAGTTTTAAATTTACAGAAAAATTGTGAAGACAGTACAGAGGGTTCCCATATAACTAATACCAATTTTTCTCTATTATTAACATCTTACATGAGTATAGTATATTTTTAAGTTAGTAAACCAATATTGATACACTGTTATTAACTAAAGTCCATAGTTTGATCAGATTTTTAGTTTTTACTGAATTTTTTTTTTCTGTACCAAGATCCCACCAAGAATTCTTCATTACATTTAGTCATTCTCCTTAGACTCCTGTGGTCTGACAATTTCTCAGATTTTCCATGTTTCTGATGACCTTAACAGTTTTGAGGAGTATTACTTAGGTGTTTTTCAAAATGTTCCTCATTTCAGATTTGTCTGATATTTTTCTCATGATTATATGGAAATAATGCCTTTTTGGAAGAAATACTACAGAGGTAAAATATTTTAATCATATTATATCAAGAAAATATAATATCAACATGAGTTTTCACTGCTGATGTTGACCCTGATCACCTGGCTTGGGTAGGGTTTATCAGGTTTCTCCAATGTAGTATTTTTTTTCCCCTGTCCCAGTTGGTCAGGGCAAATAATTAGTTTTAGACATTGTTGCCTTTATCTCCTTGTAATTTGTTGAGGAGTTTTGCATCTTTGTACATGAGAAATACTGATCTGGAGTTTTTCCTTCTAATATACTGTCTTTATCTGACTTTGGCATTAGTGTAATGCTGGGCTCATAGTGAAACAGCCTTTGCAAAAATTATAACTGAGACAAATATGACAGTGAAAGAGATCTGACCTAGCTTCTTCCATCTTGCTTCTAACCTCCAAGCTATCTTTGTTCATTCCTAGGCATAGGCTAACTTTAGGAGTAACTTAATTTATTGCTTAACTTTGAAATAAAGACAATGTAACAGTCTTTTCCTAAAACAAACCTGCTTCTAGCCTGGGGGCTAGACTGCCTTTGCACGACTAAAACATTTAGCCACAAGAGTAGAAATTGTGGTTTAGGAGTCATGCAACTACAGGCTGCAAGATTCTGAAGCCAAATTACTTCTGGGGATAACATTACTTCTGTAAAACTCAAGATTAGTGCTTGAGATATTTTGCAGACCCCACACTTGATGGATCAGCTGTCACCACTCAGATCAATAAACTGGCTTATTTGGACTTGTGGCCCCCACCCAGGAACTGACTCAACGCAAGAGGACAGCTTCAACTCCCTATGATTGCATCTCTGATCTGAACGATGGACATTCCCCACTTTCCAACTCCTACCCACCAAATTATGCTTAAAAACCACAATTCCCCAATTCTGAGGGAGGCTGGTTTGAGTAATAATAAAACACCAGTCTCCCTTACAGTAAGCTCTGTGTAAATGAAACTTTCTCTATTGCAATACCCCTGTCTTGATAAATCAGCTGTCTCTAGGCAGTGGGCAAGGAGGACCCACTGGGTGGTTACAATAGAGTGACTTAGGGAACATTCCTTCTGCTTTTATTTTCTGAAACTCATTGTGAAGGATTTTTGTCATTTCTTCCTTTAAAGCTTGGTGGACTTCACCAATGAAAACATTTCAGTCTGGTGCTTTTTTAGAAGGTTCATAATTATTAATTTAATGACTTTAATAAGTGTAGAATTATTCAGATAATCTATTTTCACTTGTAAATTTTGGTACTTTGTATATCTGAAGAAATAGGTCCACTTCGTCTAATTTATCAAAATTGTGAGCATAGCATTCCTTTATGATGATGATGATGATGATGACTTTTTTAGATGGAGTCTCGTTCTGTCACCAGGCTGGAGTGCAATGGCTCACTGCAACATCCGACATCCTGGTTCAAGGGATTCTCCTGCCTCAGCCTCCTGAGTAGCTGGGATTACAGGCATACGCCACCATGCCCAGCTAATTTTTATATTTTTAGTAGAGATGGGGTTTCATCATGTTGGCCAGGATGGTCTCGATCTCCCAACTTCGTGATTCACACGTCTCAGCCTCCCAAAGTACTGTGATTACAGCCATGACCCACCGCGCCCGGCCCCTTTATTATCTTTTTAATGTTTGTGGCATCAGTAATTTGATGACCCTGCTTTTATTTCTGATATTGGTGATTTGTGTCTTCTCTTTTTTTTCTTAGTGAGCCTTGATAGAGCTTATTGGTTTCATTGATTTTTTCAAGAAACCAGCTTTTGGTTTCATTGATTTCTCTATTGTTTTCTAATTTTTAATGTGAATGATTTCCTCTTAAATTTTTATTATTTCTTTTTTCTGCTTGCTTGAGACTTAAATGGCTGTTCTTTCTGTACTTTTCTAGTGTAAGATTCAATTGCTGATTTTATAACTTTTGTCTTTTCTAATATATGCATTTAATACTATACATTTCTCCTAAGTACTGATTTTGCTGCATCTCACAAGTTTTTGATAGATTGTATGTATATTTTCACTCAGTTTAAAGTATTTCTTAAAAGTTCTCTTGAGACACTTTGATCCATGTGCATTTTAGACAACTTTTGTTCAATCTCAAAATACTTGAGAATTTTCCACCTATCTTTCAGTAATTTAATTTCACTGTGGTCTAAGAAGATACTTTATCTGACTTCTAATTTTTGAAACTGCTCAAAGTGTATTCTGTGGCATAGAATGTGGTGTGTCTTGGTGAGTATGTCATGAGAGCTTAAGAAGATTATATATTCTACCGGTAATGGATGGAATATTCTATAAAGGTCAATTAGATCAAGTTGGTTGATAGTATTTTTCAAGTTGGCTATATTCTTACTGATTTTCTGCCCTACTGATCTATCAATTGCAAAAAGAAGGGTGCAGAAGTCTCCAGCTATAACAATAGATTTGTCTGTTTCTCCCTTCCTTCCATTCCATCAGTTTTGCTTCACATATTTTCATGCTATCTTGTTAAATCCATACATATTTGGAATTGTTGTCTTAGAGAATTCACCACCTTACATATATATCATTTTGTAATGCCACTTTTTATCCTAGATATTTTTTCTTGCTATTAACTTTTTCTGAATTAAAATAGCTACAACAGCTTTATTTTGATTAGTGTTCATATACTTTCCTTCATCCCTTTACTTTTAACCTATTTGATTCTTGCTATTGAAAGTGAGTATCTTGTAGACAACATAGATATTGTTTTTCTTTTAATCCACTCTGACAATGTGAAGGTTTTAATTGCTATATTTAGATGATTCACATTTAAATGATTATTGATACATTTGTGCTGATATCTACCATGCTTTCAGGTGTTTTCTGTTTATTCCACTTGTTCTTTGTTTCTTTTTCTCCTCTTTTTATGCCTTCTCTGGTTTTTGTGAGCATTTTATATTATTCTATTGTGTTATCTCTCAGCATATAAATTATACCTCTTTTTTAAAAAATTAGTACTTGCGCTAAAGTTTGCAATACATGTTTTAACAAATATGTCTGCTTTCAAATAATACTATAACACTATATGCAAAGCAGGAAACTTATAACAGAATATTTTCAGTTTCTTTCATCATGTCTTTTATGATATTGGTACAATTTGTTTTATTTAACCATATGCTATAATAATACATTGTTACTGTTACTACTTTAATTAAATGAATTAAATGCTAGAAATAAAAACTGCATTGTAACAGAAATGAAGAATGCTTTTGATGGGCTCATCAGTAGACTGGATGTGGCCAAGGAAAAAAATCAGTAAACTTTAATTAAACTAACTAGTTTAATTAAAAAGAAAAATATAAACAATATGAAAATAAAGACTAATAAAAATATGAAAAATAAAGAATTTCATATTACCTTTATTTATTTCTTCTTCATCCAATGCTCTTCTTTCCTTATGTAGGTCTCAGTTTCTGACCTATGTAATTTTCCTTCTCTCTGCAGAACTTTTCACATTTCTTGCATGGCAGGTATGCTGAAAATGAATTTCATCAATTTTTGATTGTCTGAGAAAGTCTTTATTTCTTCTTTAATTTTAAAAATAATTCACTACAGAATCCTAGAATTTTTTTCTTTCAATACTCAACATTTCATATTCTATTCTCTTCTTGGTAACATGGTTCCTGATGAGAAAACCACAAACCACAATAATTTTTATTTTTGTTGACCTATAGGTACATTTTCCCCCATATCCTTTATACCAGATTCATTCAAGATCTTCTCATTGTCTTTGTTTTTCTGCAGTTGGAATGTAATACATCCAGATGTATTTTTTAGGGTTTTTTTTTTTAATACTTTTGGGTTTTTGGTATATTTATTTGTTTTATGGTATTTATGCCGCTTGGTATTCTCTGAGCTACCTGGATTTGTGGTTTGATATGTGTCATCAATTTTGAAACATTCCCAGTAACTATTCAGATATTTCTTCTGCTGTGTTCTCTCTTTTTTCTACTTCTGGTATTGCAGTTATGCGTATGCTACATCTTTTGAAGTTGTCCTACAGTTCTTAGCTATTCTATTCTGGTTTTACCCTTCCCCTGGCTTCTGCCAATTCTTTTTTCTCTTTGCATGTCAGTTTGGGAAGTTTCTATTTACATATCTTCAAGTTTACTGATTTTTTTTCCCCTTGGCCACATCCAGTCTACTGATGAGCCCACCAAAGGCATTCTTCCTGTCTGTTACAGTATAGTTATTTTATTTCTAGCATTTCCTTTTCTTTCTTAGGGTTTCCATGACTTTCTGCTTATACTACCCGTCTATTTTTGTATGTCTACTTTATCCATTTTTGCTCTTATTAAATTATTCAGTTATTTTAAAATCTGTTTGATAATTACAACATCTGTGTCATATCTGAGTCTGGTTCTATTAGTTGTCTCTTCAGATGTGTTTTAGTATGCCTTGAAATTTTTTATTGAAAACCAGACATGGTGTATTGGATAATAGGAACTGAGGTTAAACAAGACTCAGTGTGATGTTTTATGTTAATCTGGCTGGGAGGTGGACTGTATTTAATGTTCATTGTAGCTGTATGTGTCAGAGGCTTCAATACCCTCTAGTGTCCTTGTTTTTGTTTCCCCTCTTCACTTTAGACTTCAGTATGTTCTACTTGAAAGAGTCTGCATGTTGAAGCTCTTTCAGCTGCAATCCACTGTTATTTTACTGAAGCCACATTGGTATAGTGGTAAGATGTACAGAGGGGAAGTGTTTTATAAATTTATGATTAACTCAGAGTCTTTTAGTAGGCCCATGTTCCTGGCCTGTTACTTTCCTTAAATGAGTCAGGACGGCAAGAGGGTGTTAGAGTGGGAAAATGTCTTTCTTCCAGCTGGGATAAGGCTAATAAGGTATTTTTTCCTGTAGAAAAGTCCTTTGGCATGGAGAATCAAGTAAGCTCTGGGTATATTTCACAATGATTACTCTTTCTCCCCCAGCTGCCAGAGCCACAAAGGAATCTTTCTTGACTCCTCACCATGAGAACCTGGTAGGGTTCCTAGAGGTAAAACCTGTTAAAGTGTGGAACCCTTTCTAAAACTGTGGCCCAGAGGAGATTTTCACTCTCATGCTAGTCCACAATCAGTGTTACTGGAATTACCATCTATGTGTTCCTATTAGTTTATGTCTCTAGTGAACTTTTCTCCAGATAAGCAGATTTTGACGTTACTCTAGATCCACCTGTGTCTCCAGATTCAAGGAGGGTAACGTGCCCTGTGAACTAAGTTCTCTGATGCATCCAAAAAAAGTTATTGATTTTCAAGTTTGAACAGCTTTTTCTTGTTGTAAATATGGGAGTGGTAACTCCCACACTTTCTAGGTATGGGAGTATATACACTGCACCACGTTGGTGTAAGAAGCCATGGCAGCACTTCCCACAGTCAGTCAGACCTGCTGACAGTGAAAGCACTTCCTGGTCATTTTTAAAAGAACATATTTTATCCATCATAAGTTCCAATAATTTCTAGCTATAGTTTACTCTTCCATATCCATTTCTTGGTATACTAGAAAATTATTCATGCCCAAATCCAGACCAAACTTTTCAGTGTATCAGAAAATCAAGTTTATTATCAGACAGTTGCTAAAATTAGCCTTGCTGTCATATGCCTGACATAATGGATTAGCATGAGGCATCCACATCACACCAAATTGTCTCCTTTCTCTCTCTTCTGTCTAGATTGACATTTCAATAGATCTGGACTTCTGTTTCCTGAATAACAGGCTATTTTCCCTATGGCCTCAGAAACATGCCCTAAACACAAACTTGCTTAACTTGAACTTTCATAACAGGCCTAGTCTTTCCAATATTCTCTTTTTGTGTCCCAAAAGCTTAGTCAGATTTAGCTCCAAAATAGATGGAACTTTTTCAAATATTGTTAGCCACCTGACTATGAGCACTGTAACTATTTATACATTTCTGAAACCAGGCTCTTACCAACACTCATCTCGTTTAAAGGCTTACATTTCTATGACCAGCGCTTTGGCACTGTGGTATGAACTGTTGTTACCTCTCATGGGTGCCACCAAGTTACTTTTTTAACCCCAGACTCAATTTATTTTTCTTTGTTCAGAATCCATCTGTGAAGTTTTGTTTTTTTGTTTTTGTTTTGTTTCGTTTTGTTTGAGTCTCGCTCTGTTGCTCAGGCTGGAGTGCAGTGGCATGATCTTGGCTCACTGCAATCTCCGCCTCCCGGGTTCACGCCATTCTTCTGCCTCAGCCTCCTGAGTAGCTGGGACTATAGGCACCCGCCACCATGCCTGGCTAAATTTTTGTATTTTTTAGAAGAGACAGAGTTTCACCGTGTTAGCCAGGATGGTCTCGATCTCCTGACCTCGTGATCCGTCCACCTCGGCCTCCCAAAGTGCTGGGATTACAGGTGTGAGCCACCACGCCCAGCCCATCAGTGAAGTCTTATCATGCATTGTGGCTAAGGCCATTAGGTTAAATTACTATTTGTATCTGTTTCAACAGAGTAGGAAAAAATCAGCACACAGACACATACACACACAAGCATATATGCCAGGTGTATATTTTTGATTGGAAAAACAGTGCACTCAGTGTAGTCATTGAAACCATATCAAGCACTCACAAGATAATTATATTTTTATTTCATACATGTTAGAGAAAACAGAAGACTATTTACATATCTCTAAAATTCCTTGAGACTTTTTTATATGCCTAGATACCAAGAATGGGACTTCATAGTACAAGGAACTAAAAATAAAAAATTGAATAGTCTCACTAAAATAAGAGATTCTAAATCTTTCCCCCCATTTTCAAAGGTTTATGAAAGTTGAAATAAAGTCTTTCTATACTTTGTAAGATTCATAGGTATCATGACAACACAATTTAATAGGAGCTGACAAAATACAACTCAGCAGACCTATAAAGGGAAATCTCTCAGACATTGAAAAAAAAACATTTTTCCACTTATTTTAGAGGACTAAGTTGCTGAGAGCCTTCACATGTTATCATGTACCAATTCTTCTCTCTTTTCATTCCACTTTGTACAATATATTGGACAAATTTGGGATTGAATACAGCCATTTATAAAACTGACCATTTTAGCAGTGGGATAAAGGGAGATAAAAGGTTTATATTACTCACTTGTCGTCAGTTAAGATCTCCAATATCCCTTAAATCTTTTCTTAGTTTCAGAGGTAATGTTAAAGTTAATTGATGTTCAACAGAAAAATATTTCTGTCTGCGGAGGAAGGAACTCTGAGTTTTAAAACATCTTGATGCAGTTCTAGCAGAAGAAATTTTGATTTTGTCTTAGTGGAACTGGCTTCAGTGAAGATAAGCAGTGTTAATATTTCAGAAACTGGGACCTTATGCAACACAGGTCCATACTAGATAAAGGAGTCTCAATGAATGAATCTCAACTCTTTGGCAAGGGTCTTGTACTAAAAGAATTAAATTAGCAATGAGGTACTGCTCTATAATAATATTGAAGCCTGAGGCCAGGAAATTTTTAAGGCCTTAGGATAGATAAGATAGGTATTGTATAGCCTTGGGGTATAAAGCTGGGCTCATTGACAGGATAACTCACTGCAAACAGGTCTAGAACTAATGATTTGTTTAGGCAGAGTTTGTCTCTTCAGGTGATAGAAAATATCATGGGAGATTATGATAGTAAAACAGCAAGACCAGATATACAATGGAAGAGGAGGTGGTTGGTGAGCCATGCATCCAAATGTATTTTCCAAATTGTAACACAGATTCATAGAGCCCAAGGACAGCAGTAGAGTAACTGGGTGAAAGAGACAGAGAAATAAAATGTTTGAGGCTGTAAAGGTAGCTGGGACTTTGTGGAGAAATAACTGGAGAAGAGAGAACTGTAGGCAGAGTGCTGAAAATCTATGTATAAATTTCCTCTTGGGTCCTTGGCCAGCTCCTAAGTTGAGCATATGCAGTGTGAGATTCTTTGAGGTCAAGCAGGAACAGCATCAAGAGGCTAAATAGGTGGTCAGAGATTTTAGAGATCACACAATGTTGGGAAGTCACTGGAGTCTGGGCTCATTCAAAAGGGAAAAATTATAATGAACATACAGATTTTCAGTTGACACACCAGAAGACCATGAACTAGAGATGATGCCTTAGTAGAGACAAAAAAATAGACCCACTCTAACAAAACTTAAAAAATACGTCTTGATAGAGGCAGGGCACAGTGGCTCACTCCTGTAATCGTAGCACTTTGGGAGACTGAGGTAAGAAAATGACTTGAAAACAGGAGTTCAAGACCACCCTGAGCAACAAAGTGAGACACCCCCCCCAAACTCTACAAAAAATAAAAAATAATTTTTAAGAAACCTACCTGTTCATAGGATTGTGGCAATCAACCAGTAAGATATAATATTCTTAAGAGGAAGATAATATAATTAAGAGTTTTATTGTTTTATGTATTTTTTTGAATCTCTGTATAATGCTGTCTCAGTTGCAAGTACAATTAGGGTAGAATTTCCCCCTACTTTTCCTGTTGGCATATATTCATGATCCCATAACCTAAGCATGGACTGAACCACTTTTTGCAAATGATCATTGAAATATTGCTTCATGGTGACATCTAACACACACAGCTGGGAGGTAATATCCCATGGAATAATTACTAAATCTTCTTACTTTGCTTACTTTTTTCCTTTTTTTACCAGTTGTGCCAAATTATCTCTTGAAACAACTGTTGTTGGTTCAGGTTAACATGTCTGTTCCAGACAGTACTTTGTGATTTTTCAGAACAAAATAATTTATATATCAGTCTGTAATCTAAAATATTCTGAGGTTCAAATATAAGATGATTTCCTCTTCTAAGGATAGTTTTTGATATTGAAAAACTCTTCATATATATGGGTATGTACAGTGAACCTCAAGTCTATCTCCTTTTCTCCTTCACTACCACTGTAAATCAAAATCATCTCTCACCTGGACAATAGCCCTCACTGTTTAATTGCATGCCCCATAGCTATTCTTGGCCCCCTGTACATTCTCCACACACAGTAACTCTTTTAATATGCTCGTCTAATTTTCTTGCTTCTTTACGTAAAGCCCATTAATGCCATTTCTTGACTACCTTTCCAAGAGTTTCTAAAATCCTTGACGGTACCTGACATTTTATTTAAAAATGATTCAACATACAAAGATGCAGGAAAAAGCAGCTGAAAAAGTGTTAAAAGAATCAATTCCAGAGAGGAATCTAGCAGACAAAGAATTCAAAATAACCACAATTAATATGCTAAATATTTATCACCTAGAGTTGTGGTAAGGATCAAGTGAAATCATATATGCATAAAAGTCTAATACAGAAATGTTTTCTTTTCACTTCAACATTGTGAGAAAAACACTGCAAACTCTTAGTAACTACTGATTTCTTGATGTTCTGTAGAATGCCAAGCACAAAAATAATTATTTCAAATTCATAGATTATGTGATGGTTAATTTTATGTGTCAATTTGACTGAATTAAGGAATACCTAGAAACCTGGTAAAGCATTATTTTGGGGTGTGTCTGTGAGGGTGTTTCCAAAGGAGACTGCCACGTGAGTCTGAGTAGACTACATGAGGAAGATTCACCCTCAATGTGGGCAGGCATCATTCAATCTGCTGGGAGCCTGGAGAGAACAAAAACAGAGAAAAGGCAAATATGTTGATCTATCTGCTGAGGCTGGGATATGCTCTTCCTCTCCTGTCCTTGAACAACAACTCCAGTCAGCCCGGGCTTTGGACTCCAAGACTTACACCAGGGACGCCCTGGGTTCTCAGGTCTTTGGCCTTGGACTGAGAGTTATACCATCAGCTTCTCTTGTTCTGAGGCCTTTGAACTTGGACTGGGCCATGCTATTGGCATCCTAGGGTTTCCAGCTAGCCGACAACAGCCTATTGTAGGACTGCTCAGCCTCCGTAGTTGTGTGAGTTAGTCCCCCTAATAAATATTTTCTCATATATCTGTATCATCTATATCTACATCTGTATCTATATCTATTGATTCTGTCTCTCTCAAGAACCTGAACACTGATTAGAATGTGACTAAGACAATGACAGCTTTATTTTACATGAGTTCTACTCCAAGTGTGTCCTCCTAAGAATATGCCTTGGTTGCTGTAATTGAATTTCTGACTTAATTAGCAGTATAATAAGTTACTTAAGAGTATGTTCTACCAAAGAGACCTAATTTAAATCATAATAAATTATTTTTCATTTAGCCTTGAGACAGTGACCTTTTGTGAACATTTGGTCATTTCTGTATATAATTTGCTGTTATCCACCAGTTATTGATTATACTAGCTGTTGAGGGAACATAAAATTCTTATGAATTGTAAACCATATAACAGTTCAAACTGCGAAAATGGAATATTACAAGTGGCAAAATTTAGTAAGAATAAAAGAGAACATATGTGCTACAATTTTACAAAGAAAAAGTTATATATATGAAATTGCAGTAAATTATCATCATGATGAAAAAGCACTTATATGCATACCTGCACCTGAATATCTTTAGAAAGTAAACAAAGCAAATTATATGACATTCTGCTTTTAGTATAAAATACATGTTTTATGAGCAATTTGCTTGAATAGACACTTAGTATATTGAGAATTATACATGTTCATAATATTCTGGTTTTTAGTGTAGCATATAATCAGTGATGGAGGCAGGAGGCAGAGAAACTCTAGGCAGGCAGGAGTGGGTCCCTGGCAAAACCCCACCTTCGAACCGAAAAGCCTGAAACTCCTGGCCCAAAGTGAGAACTTCTATTCCTGTGTGCCTGCTCTCTCCCAGTTGGTTCTTTCTGGATAATGTCTTTTTCCCAATCAAATGTTGCCATTTACAAAACTACCTACAACCCACCCCGCCCCTGCATCCTGTGCCTATAAAGACCCCAGACTCAGCCAGTAGAGAGGAGAAGTGTCTGGATGTCAGGGAGAGGCTACTTGAGTTCCAAGATGGTGACTGGATGTTGAAGAGAGGCAACTTGACCTCAGGGAGAGTGACCTGCCCTTCCCATCCCATTTCCAGCTCCCCTCTCTGCTGAGAGCCACTTTCATTGCTCAATAAAATTCTCTGCATTCACCGTGCTTCAGTTCATCTGTGTGAGCTCATTCTTCTTGGGCACCAGACAAGAATTTGGAACCTACCAAATGTGGATACCCAAAAACGCTGTTACATTGGCCCTCTGCTCTTACTGGTGGAGGGCAGCCACCTCATGTGATGAAGCAAAGGGCCCACTGAGCTGATAACACACAGACAGCAGAGCTAAGAGCATTGTAAGACACCCTCTAGGGCCCTGGGGCTACAGACACCCCTACCTGCATGATGCCACAGGGCCTGCATAGAGTTTGCTCTTGCTGGCACTAATGAAGCTGGCTGATTCCTGCACTTGCTTGCCTACGTGCTCCTTCCCACGAGGGGTGAAGCACAGCAGACCTGAGTGACCAGAGTTTGCTCTTGCCTCTGCCCTGAAGCAGCTGGTTGGTTCCAGCACTCATTTGCTCACATGTTCCCTCCCAGGAGGGGTTGAGTGGGTGGGCTGAGTAAATGGGGCACCCCTGTTGGGAGTACTGCAAAGGGGTCCAGAAAATATTCTGCATCATCAGCACACAAAATTATTTCCTTTTGAAGCCTTAATAATAAAACTGTAGGTAATAGAAGCTTGAACATCAATACAGAAATAATAATTTAATGTTGTATTATTTGAAATGAAAAAAACACTTGTGAAAACTGCAGAAATAATCATTCTCAAAAACCTTTCCCTGGGCTGTATCTCAATATCCTTTAAGGTGCTGAAGAAAAATACCACTCGATAACACTTTCCCCTGCCTAATGCAGCTCCATAAAAACATTTCATATTTAATCAATAGTCTTTAATTTCTATGCAATATATTTACTAAACTATTCATTTATTCACTCATTTATCTATAAATTTATTCATGTCCCAATTACCCAGTGAACATCTATCTACCTGTCCAGCAGGATTCTAGTAAATGAGAATACAGCAGAAAGCAAGATATTCAAAGTTACTGTAGTCATGGAATTGTATTTTAGCAGGGAACCAGAAACTAAGTCATGAAATAGAGAAGGTAATTTCAGATATTAAAATGACACTGAAGTAAAAAAAAATGCAGACTTCTCATAAAAGTGATGAAGGAACTGCTTTGGGGTTTTGGGAAAAGCATAAGCCTGAAGCCAATAAAAAGCAGGCTACTTAAGGATTTTGAAAAACAGTGTTCCAGGCAGAGAGAGAACTGCAAGTGAAAAGGTATACAAAGGAACTTGCTTTATTATTTGTTCAAGAAAGACAAAAGAGCTCCATGTGGCTACAGCTTAGGAAGCAAGCCAAGGAATGAAAAACTAAGAGACTGTAGACCATGATAAGGATTTGGGATTGGATTAGAAGTGCAATGAGAAGCCATTGGACAATTTTAAGAACAATAACATGATATTATTTGTAAAATGTATGAATTCAAAGTATTATATATACACAAAAGTGCATACATCACAATTATACAACTTGATAAACTCTTAAATGAAATTTACACCTTAGTAACAAACAGATAACAAAAGAGCATCACCAACATCCAGAAGCCCACCACACCACCAAAAGTAATCATGATTCTCACTTCTATCACCATGGTTTAGTTTTGAATCTTTTTTAACTTTATAAATGGAAAATATCGTTTGTGTTTTGCTTCTTTTGCTCAACATTATGTCTATGACATGCATCCATTCTATTGCACGTTCTAGTAGTTTGTTTACAATTTATTTTTCTGTTCTGCTATTGTATTGATTGATGTTTAAATTGCTTCCATTTGGGGGATATTACGAATAATGCAGCTGTGAATATTCTCATGCATGTTCACAGCTAACAAACAATGGCATTTATCTTGGGTATATAGCTGAGACAGGTCATAGGTGTACAAATGTCCATTCTTAGTAAATACTGTCAAAGAATTTTTCAAAGTGAATTACCAATCTATATTCATCAGCAATGTGTGTGAGTTTCAGTCACTCTAAATACTCTCTAGCACATGACATTGTTAAATAAAGTTTTTATTTAACTTCATGCTTCTGGGCATGGTGTGATTTTCTTGATTAAAAAATATTTACTTTATACTTTTATTTTGCATATCTTTTACAATCAAAATACAGGACATTTTCATCACTCCAAGCTTCCCTCAGGTCCCTGTTCAGTTAACCTCTACCCTCTCACAGCCCCAGGAAACCATCAATCTGCTCTTGGTCACAATAGATCACTTTGGCCTCTTCCACAATTTCATATGTGTGGACTCATACTATAGGGACTCTTTTAGGTCTGCTTTTTAAAAATTCTGCATATTTATTCATGTCATGTGTATCATTAGTATTTTTATTTTTATTACAAAGTAATATCCCTATATATTTGTATACCACCATTGATCTACCACCAATGTCAGCCATTTTTTTTAATCCAATCACTTGTTGATGTAAATTAGAGTGGTTTACAGTTTGGTTATTATGAATACAGTTACTATGAACATTCATGTGCAAGTCTTTATAAGGATGTATTTTCTTTTCTTTCCGTTCCACCTTGAAATTCAATTAGTGGGCTTCATGCTAAGTATATGTTTAATTAGATCAGAAAGCGCTGAACA
The DNA here is from genome assembly GCF_037993035.2 of Macaca fascicularis. Classification (NCBI taxonomy): domain Eukaryota; kingdom Metazoa; phylum Chordata; class Mammalia; order Primates; family Cercopithecidae; genus Macaca; species Macaca fascicularis. The sequence goes on from NC_088395.1 coordinate 27,044,606, forward strand.
GTTGGGCAAATTTACACTTCTAAAAGCAATACATGAAAGTTTCACTTTCTTCACATGCTTGTCAACATTCAGAATTGATTGCCATTTCAATTTTAGCTATTCTAATGAATGTGTGGTGTTAATGGTATCTTTAAAAGGACAGATGTTTTAACTTTGATGACATTTTTTTCTTCTTAAATTGGTACTTTATACATAGAAATATTTGCTTACCTATATATTGAAAAGATAGGCCAGGCACAGTGACTCATGCCTGTAATTCTGACACTTTGGGAGGCCAAGGTGGGCGGATCATTATATCAGGAGTTTGAGACCAGCCTGACCAACATGGTGAAACCCTGTCTCTACCAAAAAACACAAATTATTAGCTGAGCATGGTGGCATGTGCCTGTAGTCCCAGCTACTCAGGAGGCTGACGCAGGAGAATCGCTTGAACCCAGGAGGCAGAGGTTTCAGTGAGCCGAGATGGCACCACTGCACTCCAGCCTAGGCAACAGAGCAGGATTCTGTCTCCAAAAAAAAAAAAAAAAGTTCTTACATGTTTTCTTCTAGATCTTTATAGTTTTAGCTTTGACCTGTGAGTCTATGATCCTTTTTATGTTAAATTTACTGTAGAGAGTCTGGTCAAGGTTCGCTTCTTTTCATATGTATATTCCGGAGTATTAGCACCATTTGTTGAAAAGATTATTTTTTCCTGTTGAATTATCTTGGTACTAAAAAAAAGCTAATTGAACACATATGTGTGTGAATGTATTTCTGGACATTCTCTTCTGTCTTATTATTTGATATGTCTCTCCCTTACAGCAATATCAGTCTGTGTTAATTACTGATGTTTTACAAAAAGTTTAGAAAAGTTTAGCCACTGCTGGGTGCAGTGGCTCATGCCTGTAATCCCAGCACTTTGGGAAACCGAGGCAGACGGATTGCCTGAGCTCAGGAGTTTGAAACCGGCCTGGGCAACACGGTGAAACCCCGTCTCTGCTAAAAAATACAAATAAAATAGCCCGGTGTGGCGGCGGGTGCTTGTAGTCCCAGCTATTCAGGAGGCTGAGGCAGGAGAATTGCTTGAACCCGGCAGGCTTGCAGTGAGCCGAGATCGCACTACTGCACTCCAGCCTGGGCAACAGAGCAAGACTGTGTCTCAAAAAAAAAAAAAAAAAAAAAAAAATTGGTAAGTCTAAGTCCTTTAATTTTCCGTATAAATGTTTAGAATCAGTGTATCAGTAATTGAGGAAAAACCAGCCTACTTGGATTTTGATTGGGATAACACTGAATGTATACATCAATTTTGGAAGAATTGATCTGAACAATATTGAGTCATCCAATTGACAAATGAAGTATATCAGTTCAACTTTTTTTAGTTCTTCATCTCTCTCATTATTATTTTCTAGTTAACAGTGCACAGGCGTTTCGTATATTTTGTTAAATTTATCCCTAAATAGTTCATGATTTTGATATTCCTGAAAATGGAATTGGGCCGTGCATGGTGGCTCACGTCTGTAATCCCAACACTTTGGGAAGCCAAGGTGGGCGGATCACTTGAGGTCAAGAGTTTGAGGCCAGCCTGGCCAACATGGCGAAACACCATCTCCACTAAAAATACAAAAAATTAGACAGGCATGGTAGTACACACCTGTAATCCTTTGGGAGTATGAGGCAGGAGAATCGCTTGAATCCAGTAGATGGAGGTTGCAGTGAGCTGAGATTGTGCCACTGCTCTCCAACCTGGGTGGCAGTGAGCTGAGATTGTGCCACTGCTCTCCAACCTGGGTGGCAGTGAGCTGAGATTGTGCCACTGCTCTCCAACCTGGGTGACAGAGTGAGACTCTGTCTCCAAAGGAAAAAAAAAGAGAGAAAATGAAATTGATAGTTAATAGAACTCATGAGAAAGAATATCTTTGACTTTTGTACTTAGTCTTCACTAGCAAGTTCATCATTAGCTGTAGGTTTTTTTAATGTACCCCTTATCACATTAAGTAAATTCTCTGTTATTCTTAGTTTGGCTGGGATGTTTTATAATGAATGGGTATTGAATTTTGTCAGATGATTTTTCTGCATATAAGAAATCATTTCATTTAATTATGCCTGCTTTTATTGATATAAAGATTTTTCCATTATATTCTGTTTTTTTTTTTTTTTTCCTTTTAATGTGTATAGGATCTGGAGTTACATCTTTTAAAAAAATTCTAATATTGATTATTTGTGCCTCTTTTTTTTATGATCAACTTAGATTTTTATTGATTTTGTTTTTCTTTTAGTAAAACCTTCTTTTGTGGTCATTACATTCTCTATTGTTTTGTCTACATCCTTAATTTCAAATTTTATCTGTTATGTCTTTGTTTTTACTTAGTTTGACTTTAATATTTTACTTTTAATTTTTTAAAATTTTTTTTGCTTTGAAAATGTTTCTTAAGGTGGAAGATCACAGATTATGTGTGTATATGTGTGTGTGTATATATATATATATATCTTCCACCTTAAGAAACTTAGACTGATTTAGTTCTATCTTCACCTGATGCTATATATATATATGTATATATACACACACATATATAATATGAATATATATCTTTAGTAGTATCACACAAATCCTGATATGTTGTGCCTTTCATTTTTATTTCAAAAAATTTTTCTCTTATTTCTTTTTCTTCTAACAATGCATTATTTAGAAATGAGTTGATTAATTTCTATATATTTGAGGATTTTACAGCTATGTTACTGTTATTAAATTCTAAGCCAATTCTATTTTGGTCAAAGACTGTACTCTGTATTATGTCAATCCTTCGAAATTTATAGAGACTCATTATATGGTCCAGCATATGGTCTATATTGGTGAAAATTCCACATACATGTGAAAATAATGTGTATTTTGTTGTATTGGATAGAGTGTTCTACAAATGTCAATTAGGGAAAGTTTTCTTTTCTTTTTTTTTTTTTTGAGGCAGAGTTTTGTTCTTTTTGCCCAGACTGGAGTGCAGTGGCACTATCTTGGCTTACTGCAACCTCCACCTCCCAGGTTCAAGTGATTCCCTTGCCTCAGCCTTCAGATTAGCTGGGATTACAGGCACGCACCACCACGCCCAGCTAATTTTTTTTGTATTTTAAGTAGAGACGGGGTTTCACCATGTTGACCAGGCTGGTCTCGAACTCCTGACCCGCCTCAGCCTCCCAAAGTGCTGGGTTTACAGGTTTGAGCCACCACAACTGGCCTAGGCAAAGTTTTCTATTACCACTTTGGTAGAGATTCAAACTGGTTTTCTTAACACTTCTTGTAATAATCATGTGGCATTTGTACTCTATTTTATTAATGTAGTGAATGATGTTGATTGATATACAAATGCTATTCTAATGTTGCATCCTACGACTATACCTAATTTAATGATAATGTAATGGCTTTTAAATATAGTGCTGTATTTGATTGTTTTATATCTTATCTAGGACATTTGCCTCTTATTTTCATGAGAGAATAGCCTTTAATTTTTTTTTTCTTGTAAAGTTGTTCTCACATATTTTGGTATCAAAGTAATTCTCCCGTCAGAAAACAAGTTGGGACATGGTCTCTCTTTTTCTTTCCTCTGAAAAATGTTTGCATTAGACTGATTTTAGTCCTACCTTCACCTGAAGCTATATATGCCTGTAGTTTTTTGTGTGAGAAAGTTTTTCATTATAGATTCCACTTCTATACAAAGTGTTCCTACAAATAAATAAGAGGGAGACAATTTAATTTTTACAAAATAGGAAGCTTTTTTTAGCAGAAACTTGACAAAGGATAATCATATAACCAAAAACTGGTCAAAGTGTCCAACTTCATTATTCATCTGGGAAATGATAATTAAACCCACAATGTAATGAATTACATACCACCGGAATGGCCAAAACAAAAATCACTGAAAATGCCTTAAAGATATGAAGCAACAGCTGGGCGCGGTGACTCATGCCTGTAATCCCAGCACTTTGGGAGGCCAAGGCAGGTGGATTACGAGGTCAGGAGATCGAGACCTTCCTGGCTAACACAGTGAAACCTCATCTCTACTAAAAATACAAGAATATTAGCCGGGCGTGGTGGTGGGCGCCTGTAGTCCCAGCTTCTCGGGAGGCTGAGGCAGGAGAATGGTGTGAACCCAGGAGGTGGAGCTTGCAGTGAGCAGAGATCGTGTCACTGCACTCCAGCCTGGGCAACAGAGCGATACTCGGTCTCAAAAAGAAAAAAAAAAAAGATATGAAACAACTAGGCATTCATAGAGTACACATCACCAAAAAGGATACCCTAAATCTTAATTAATACAAAGAAAGATACACAATCACATTAGTTATCTGGGAAATTAAATTAAAACCACAATAAGATACCATTACATACCACATACATATGAAAGATCTAAAAGGCAAACAACAAAAAATATTGCTGAAGATGTGGAACAACAGGAGCACACACATGATCTGTGAGTATAAGTGAGATGATTCCATTTTCTGGGGTAAATAGCCGGGGTTCGTTGCCTCATGCCAAGAAAATTACAGACAGGGACACACATGAGCAGTGAGTTTAGGAGCAGAAAATTTAATAGTCAGAAGAAGAGAGAGAGAGAGCAAGCTTCCTCATGTTGAGAAAGCAGGTTGCCCAAGAGAGGGTTTCTGGGTTTGGGGTGGAACACAACTGATTTTGCAGAGAGGCCTGAGGAGGTGGTGACTGATTTTCATATGGCCCAGGGGGTTGGTTTGACCTGGTGTGCCATTTACATAGCCCAGGAAAAGTCTGGCCCTCCCATCCTAATCTTTTATTATGCAAATGTGGCTTCTACCTGAAAGGGAGGGTGGACAAGTCCCATTCCTTCTTGAAGGGGTCATCTTGTCTCAGAAAATTGTGGAATCAAAGGCCTTACCCATGCACGTGAGCTTCTCCAACCCAATTCTAGTCTAACTGGATTTCCTATGTTTATTCTCTCATGCAGAAATTTTAGCAGGAAAATTGACCTTATGTAATCTTCCCTTCACTACCTTACAAACCATTTCCTCTGCTGCTTGCAAAGTAAAGCAGTTAATTCGAATTTGAAAGAGAAATGTGGCAAAGTGCTTAAATCCCCATCTCCTTGTAATCCTGACTTTTTTTTTTTTTTAGACAGAGAATTGCTCTGTCACCCAGGCTGGAGTGCAGTGGCACGATCTTGGCTCACTGCAACCTCTGTCTCTGGGTTCAAGTGATTCTCCTGCCTCAGCCTCCTGAGTAGCTGGGATTACAGGCGCATGCTATCATGCCCGGCTAATTTTTCGTAATCTTTTTTTCTTTTTTTTTTAACAGAGACCGAGCTTTCACTGTGTTAGCTAGGAAGGTCTCGATCTCTTGACCTCGTGATCTGCCTGCCTTGGCCTCCCAACGTGCTGGCATTACAGGAGTGAGCCACTGCGCCCAACCAGTTTTTCTATTCTATATCTATAGTCAAGATCATTTTTCTAAGTTCCTGAACAAAGAATTGAATATCAACAGAGAATGCCTATTTAACATATCTCCCCTACTGACAGCTCAAAATTAACAAGAATAAGATCACGAATTTACTTAATAAGGCTTTTATCCCCATCATCCCACTTAACTTAAAGTCAATTCATCCTAGTTTAGAAGGGACTCAAAGTTAATGTGGCAAGCAGAGCTCTTTATTTTGCTATCCCTTCATTTAGTGTCTACCATTTCATTAAATTGTACCAAGGTTTCTTCAATTTTGTAAGCCAAAGAGCTAGAAATTGTCTTTGCTTTTTGTGGTATGCAAAATTCAATTCAATCCATTAGTCCTTCCCGTTCTACTTTCAAAATCTGTCTTAGCTTAGCCTGCCATAAAAAACAGACTGGTTGGCTCAAACAACATAAATGTGTTTTCTCACAATTCTGGAAGTTAGAAGTTCAAGATCAAGGTGCCAACGAGGATGGTTTCTTGTGAAGGCTCTCTTCCTTCCTTATAGATGGCTGCCTTCTTGCTCTGTACTTGTATGTCAGACAGCTCTCTAGTGACTCTTCTTTTTTTATTTGTATAAATTGAAGGAGTACAAATGCAATATGTTTGATGGAACTATTGCATAGTGGTAAAGTCTGTGTTTTTAATGTATCCATCAACCAAATAATGTATATTAGGTCCCTTAAGTAATTTCTCATCATCCACCTCATTCCCTTCCCTTCCATCCTTCTGAGCCTCCATTTTCTACCATTCCACACTCTATGCAAATATGTTCACATTATTTAGCTCCCGTTTATAATGAGAGCATGCACTATTTGTCTTTCTGTTTCTGAGTTGTTTCACTCAAGATAATAACCTCCAATTCCGTCTATGTTGCTGCAAAAGACATTATTTCATTCTTTTGTATGGCCGAGTAGTATTCCATTGTGTATACATGCCATATTTTATTTATCCAATCATTTATTGATGGACACTTAGATTGATTCTATATATTTGCTGTAGTGAATAGTGCTGCAATAAGCATATAAGTTCAGGTACCTTTTTTATATGATTTTCCTTTGGCTGGATACCCAGTAGTAGGATTGCTGGATCAAATGGTAGTTCTGTTTTTAGTTCTTTGAGAAATCTCCATACTGTTTTCCATAGAGGTTGTACTAGTCCTCAAAAGCACAAGCAACAAAAGCAGACAATGAGACAATTAAACTAAAAATCTTCTGCACAGCAAAAGAAATAGTCAACAGAGTGAACAGAAAACTTGAAGAATAGGGAAAGATATTTGCAAACTATGTGTCTGGCAGGGGACTGAATATCCAGAATTTACAAGGAACTCAAGCAACTCAGTAACAGCAACAAAAAACACATATTCTCATTAAAAAGTGGGTGAATGACATGAATATACATTTTTCAAAAGAAGACATATAAATGCCCAATAAGCATATGAAAAAATGCTCAATATCACTAATAATCAGATAAATGCAAATTGAAACCACAATGAAATATCATCTTACACCAGTCAGAATGGTTACTATTAAAAAAACAAAAAATTACAGACGTTAGCAAGGATACAGAGAAGGAGGAATGCTTACACACTAGTGTCTCTTCTTAGAAGGGTGCTTTTCCCATAATAAGAGTCCCACACTCATAACCTCATCGAAATTTATTTATCTGCCAAAGGCCCCATCTCCAAGTAGTATCGCGTTAGAGATTAGGCTTCAACATGTGAATTTTGGGGAGATATAATTCAGCCCATAACAAAGATCAACCCAAATATAAATATAGTTATTGTTGGGAAACATTTATATTAATTATTTATATATGTTATAAAATGAGCACAAAAAGAGTCAGGCTAGAGGGGGTTAGAGAAGAGAAGAGTAAATTTTCCATTGACAATATTCAACACAAACATTTCATGCTTGGCAAAAACCTCACTCCAAGAGAGCAGTATTGCTTGCAATTAAATGTCTCCTTTGGCTAAACTCAGGTAGAGACAACTGTGTACCTTTTTCTAGCTGCATGCTACTTTTTCCTCCACTTTATATAACCATCTAAAAACACATCATTTTTAATATAATACATTAAATAACACTTTTTAAATTATATTTCTGTTTTGTTTCTGTGTTTTAGAGATGGGATCTTGCTACATTGCCCAGGCTGGAGTGCAGTGGCTATTCACAGGTGCAATCATAGCAGACTATAGCATCAAACTACTGAGCTCAAGCAATCCTTGTGACTCAACCAAAATAGCGGAAACTACAGGTGTGTACCACTGCACCTGACTCTGACTGCTTATAAGTACCCTTTTGTATATCACATCCATGATTTTTGTGACAACCATATGACCTCTACATATTGTGTCTGTATAGAAATCAAAATTCTTTATATATTTTTTATTTTGGTAAGAACACTTAACATGAGATTTATCTTTTTAACATATTGTTAAGTGTACAATACAGTTTTGATAACTGTAGGCACAATGTTATACAGCAAATCTCTAGAAGTTATTCATCTGACATAACTGAAACTTTATACCTATTGAATAGCAACTCCCCATTTTCCTCTCCCCCCAGCCCTGGCCCCAAAATTCTATTTCTTGCTTCCATGAGTTTGACTATTTTAGATATCTCATAAAAGTAAAATAATGCTGTATTTGTCTTTCTGTGAATGACTTATTTTACTTACAATAATGTCATTTCTTCAAAGAAGACATATAAATGGTCAACAGGTATATGAAAAGATTCTCAATGTTACTAGTTATTGGAAAATGCAAATCAAAGCCCTGATGAGATTCACTTCACCCCTGTTAGGATGTCTATTATAAAAAACAAGACAGCAAGTGTTGGTGAAGTTATGGAGAAATTGGAGCTTTTGTACACTGTTGGTGGGAATGCAAAATGGTACGGTCATTATGGAAAACAGTATAGAGGTTCCACAAAAAAATTAAAATTAGAGCTAACATATGATTTAGCAATCCACTTCTGGCTATTCATCCAAAAAAATTGAAATCAGGATCTCAAAGAGATATTAACACTCCCATATTCATTGCGACATTATTCACAATCACCAAAATGTGGAAACAACATAAATGTCCATTAATATATAAATGGATTAATAAAATGCATATACATGCAATGGAATGCTATTTGGCCTTAAAAAGAAGGAAATACTGCAATATGTGACAATGTGACTGAACCTAAATGAAAACAACATTCTTTTATAAAACATGTAAAATTTAATACATTATTTCTCTAATCAAAATCATCCAAAAGTTTCCCATCAAATTTTTATTAAAATTTAAATTTTTTTTTTTTTTTTTTTTTTTTGAGACGAAGTCTCACTCGTCTCCCAGTCTGGAGGGCAGTGGCACAATTTCGGCTCACTGCAACCTCTGCCTCCTGGGTTCAAGTGATTCTCCTGCCTCAGCCTCCTGAGTAGCTGGGATTACAGGTACCTGCCACCATGCCCGGCTAATTTTTGTATTTTTAGTACAAGCCCAGGTACTTTTTGTATTTTAAGTAGAGACAGGGTTTCACCGTGTTGGCCAGGCTGGTCTCAAACTCCTGACCTCGTGATCCGCCCACCTCAGCCTCCCAAAGTGCTGGGATTACAGGCATGAGCCACCGCGCCCAGCCCAAAATTTAAATTCTTAAGCACAGCCCGCAAAGGCCTACATAATTTTGACTTTAACCAGTCTCAAATGTGATTTTTTAGTAATCATCCCTTGATTAGTACCAGTTCCCGCTTTATGCTTTTCTTCAAAACAATAAAACTGTTAACCCTCCAAGAACTGTTTGTTTTTTCCTAGTCCTCAAATGCTCTTCCAAGTCTTCAATTAATTAGCTCCTCACTTATGTGAGGTGCTCTTCCATCTTTATCAACTCCTAGAGACAATTCCTAAACAAATTAAACAGCCCACTGCACCCTATTTCTTCCCCTCTACACAATAGAACATTTTGAAAATTCTTGCAAGAATGAAACTCAGGAAGACCTGAAGCTTAGTCTTACCGGGACATATTTATTTGGTAAGTTAACCCCACCTCACACACACAGGTCTCATCGCTACCATTTATTTGCTTACTTCCCATCTTTCCTACTAGAATGGAAACTCCACAGGGAGTATATTTGTTCTTCAATTTCCAGTTGTTATAAAGCTTTTCAGCATAAGTAGATGTTTGGTAAATATTTATAGAATAAAAGAGCATCTGAAACTGATGAAAAATCTACTGTTTTCCTTATATTTCACGTTTTGGTGAATGGTACCTTCACCAACCCAGGAAGTCACACCAAAAACTTTGGGTCATCCTTGATTCTTTCTTTTCCCTTTCCTACTACAGCTAATCGGACCTCTCAACTTATTGATTCTACCTCACTAACATAGCTTAAGTTTGCTTTTTCTTTCCATTACTATTTTCACTACAATTTTATGCAAAACATGAAGGATAGGTGTGGTTTTTTTTCCAAGAACAACTTATGTGCATACAATGGATATTTTCTTTTTGAATAAAATGAATGAAGGAAAGAAATATGTTACCTGATTTTTGAAACAAATGTTATGTTTTATTAAGTAATCTAAAGACTTCAAACTTTAGATGTTAAGTTCAATTTAATGGAATATTCAATTTAATGGAATAGTCTGGGACCCATCTCATTCCATTATAATGAAATTTTTTTAAATGCAAGTTAAATTTCCTTCAGTATACATATATGCATACATATATTGAATAGAGGTTAAAACAACAGGAGATAAAATATTCATTTTCCATACATTGTGAATTAAGACAGCAGAGCTGTATTTAAGATGACATAAAATTATTTACTGAGTATCAAGTTTTATTCAAAATGTGTAATGCTAAGTAAACAAAGAGAAATCTGCCTTACTAGACATTATTTTCCAAGTAGAAACAAAGGATAAAGTACTATAGAGATATTTGATAGATTATTTGTTTAACGGCTTTCTGGAGGTATAATTGATACACAAAGAAGCACACATACTTAATGTGTACAATTCAAATAATTTAGACATATGCAAACATCCTTGTTATCATCATCACAATCAAGATGAAAGACGGCCAGGTGCGGTGGCTCACGCCTGTAATCCTAACACTTTGGGACGCCAGGGCGGGCAGATCACCTGAGGTCAGGAGTTCGAGACCAGCCTGGCCAACATGGTGAAACCCTGTCTCTACTAAAAATACAAAAATTAGCCAGGCATGGTGGTGTGTGCCTGTAATGCCAGCTCCTCAGGAGGCTTAGGCAGGAGAATTGCTTGAACCCAGGAGGCGGAGGTTGCAGTGAGCCGAGATCGAGATCGCACCACTGCACTCCAACCTGGGAGACAGAGCGAGACTCCGTCTCAAAAAAAATTAAATTAAATTAAATTAAAGACATACCCAATACCTCCCAAAGTTTCCTTGCATCACTTTGTTCTTGCTTTGGTTTAATAAATGGCATAGAATTTAGTGATTTTTAAATTCAGGGCAGCACATTTCATTTGGGGTTGAGACTGTTAGAGAAAAACTTCACAAATGAGGAAGGATTTAAACAAAGCTTTTAAATGGAACTTATAATTTTAAAAAATAGAGAAGAAAAAATAACTCACATACAATGAAAGAATGTAGGCAAATGGGTGAAGATGGGAATGAGGACCTACGTATTTAAAGGAAGTGAAAAGAGCAATTTTATTGAAGTAGGTGGACAGAGATTGATAAAGTGATAAAACTCAGTAAAGGACAGATTGTGAGGAATTCTGACTGCCCAGATAATGAATCAGAAATTTCATTCTATCAGCAAAGGAGAGTAAATGAACACGTGTAATTACCCACCTAGAAAAAATATTTTAGGAAGATAATGAGACTATGGTGTGTATTATGGAATGGAGATTGAAAGAAAGCAGCAAATTAAGTAGTTAACTCTTATAGCTCAAGGGATTGCTAACTGCACATTGTGAGGATGCATGGCACATACTTTTTTTAAGGGAAAATGATCTACAAAGAAAAGGCATCCAAAAATATATAGGAAGTGTAAGATAATAAATGATAGTTTTTTTCTATTCACCTAGAGGTCTAAAGCAAATATTCCTGATTGGAGGATGGCTCTACTTCATGCAGTGATTGAGGGACTAGGATCCTTCTATCTTGTGGCTCCTCTATCTGCTAGGGCTTTGCTTACATACATTAACCCAGTAGAAGAGAACGGATAATGTGGAGAAGACACAGCCAATTAAAAAGCTGTGGTCCACAAATAGCCCACATCCCTTTGCTGGAACTCAGTCTTACAGCTAACTTCAAAGTCTTCTCCAAAATATGATTTAGTTTTGTACCCTGGAATAAAGAAGATGACTTAGTTTTATGACTATTTAGTAGGCTTTGCCATAGTTGCCTCCTTTTGTTATCCCTTTGAAATGCTCTTACTGTATTTATAACTCCTACTCCCAAGAAAGAGAAAAATTCCAAACTAGACATGTCATCCCAATCAAAATCAAGGTATGGAGGATATATCATGCCCTCTTTCAGATGTGGATGTGATTCTCTAAGTTCTGGACAAATAGAAAATGAACATGCAAGATATATTTCACTATCTTCAAACTCAATATCCAACAGCAGGTAGTGAGAGAAAAGGACAAAAAAAGTTACACTGGGAAAATGGAAGAGTGAGAAATACACAAAGTTACTGGTTGAAACCAACCCAACGGTTCCATAAACAGTTCTTTTGGATAAAGAAAGAAATGGACCCTTCTGATCTTAAAGTTTGAAACTTATGTTTGTTTTATCTGAGTTCCTTCCTCAGAAAAGGACTCCCAAGCCTTTCAAAAAGTCTCAATGAACTGAAACTCACCACATCAATACACACAGACAGTGAGATGCCAGATACCTCATTTCATTTTCTTTTCTTTTCTTTATTTTTTTTTGAGACGGAGTCTCACTATGTCACCCAAGCTGGAGTGCAGTGGTGCCATCTTGGTTCACTGCAAGCTCCGCCTCCCAGGTTCATGCCATTCTCCTGCCCTCAGCCTCCTGAGTAGCTGGCACTACAGGTGCCTGCCATCACGCCTGGCTAATATTTTTGGATTTTTAGTAGAGATGGGGTTTCACCATGTTAGCCAAGATGGTCTCAATCTCCTGAACTCGTGATCTGCCCACCTCAGCCTCCCAAAGTGCTGGGATTACAGGCGTGAGCCACTGCGTCTGGCCCCTCATTTTGTTTTCTTACCCCTTCTGAGTTCCTGTTTTCCAAGTTGTTACATTTCTTCTCTGCTATATAAACTGCTAACTTTAGTCAGTAAGGGAGATGGATTTGAGACTGATCTCCCATGTCATTGACTGCAGCACCCAATTAAAGCCTTCTTCCTTGGCAATACTCATCATCTCAGTCATTGGTTTTCTGTGTGGCAAGTAGCAGGACCTAAACTAAACCACTGGTGTTTCCATAACATGGTGCATACCAAGATGACAACATATGAGACAGGTATTATAAAAAAATCCCTGACATGGGAAAGTCTGATTAGATTCTGAGTCTGATTTCTATAAGGAAATATTTACTTTTAGCTTTCATGGCCATATCTTCGATGGGCTTTGGAAAGTTTACCCTCCTGGAGTGATGCAATTTTGCAGGCCACTTCAGTATATGACAAATGTAGCTGCGCATGATGGCTCACACCTGTAATCCCAACAGTTTGGGAGGCCAAGGTGGGAGGATCACTTGAGGCCAGGAGTTTCAGACCAGCCTGGGTAACATAGCAAGACCCTGCTACAAAAAATTGAAAATTAGCTGGTCATGGTGGTATGCATGTGCAATTCCAGCTACTCAGGAGGCTGAGGCAAGAAGACTGCTTGAGCCCAGAAGTTCAAGGTTACAGTGATCTATGATTGTACCACTGCACTCCAGACTGGGCAACCATGAGACCTTGTCTACAAGTTTATAGTGTAGTGTAAAGTTTGGTATATTTGTCAATTATATTTCCCAGAAATTTATTAGAATTCTAATTTGCCTCATATTTAAAAAAACAAAGTTTCTTCATCTCTGTACTATGTATATTTCATTCTATTTCTGCTTGAAAACTGATTCTTGAGTAGGCTAATGTCTTATTTTCTAATACTGTGTTAAGAACAGCAAACAATAGAAAACACCCTAATGCTCTGGCTATTTCCACACCCTTTCCAGACTCTGTAGACACGTGTTCTAAATTCACTTATACAAGTTGCAGATTTTACATCTGGATTTTTTTAATGAGGCATGTTTAAAGTGTATGCATATGGCTTAAGTGATTAGATGATCTGAAATAGTTAATCATTCTAAATCTGAGGTCCTTGGAAAGAAGCTCTACATGGCTCTAGAGATAAACGTGAAACTCCTGAGATTAGGGGGGAGAAAAGCTTCCTTCCTTTAGTAGATTTGTGAATAAAAGGGATTTCAATATTAAATGAGAGAAGCCATATGCATAACCAAAATAAATTTCTCAGGATCACATATGCTTCTTTTTGTCTTCCAGCAAAAGAAAAAGTGTTTGACCCACTATTTCTTTTCTTGAGAGCTGAAAATCTTCAGTAAAGCACAAAGATCAATTCTAGAAAGAGTAAAGTCCAAATGAATAATACGATACAGAACAGAAGCAGGTGCGTGTGAAAATAAAACACAATTTCATAACTGAATGAAAATCATGTACTTTAGCATCATGATGACAACTCTATTTTGCAGCCATAATTGTTAGTCCTGTAAAAGCAGAGGCAATCTTTATTCAGCATGTTCCTTGTGAGTGTGCATGCATACGTGTGCATGCATACATGTGCATGTGTGAGGAGGAGACAGGTTATCAGAACTTTATTATACTTTTTAATATATTAATTATAAATGCATATATATCCTTGATATATTTACTGTCTATTCATATTTATATGCTTATATTACATAATATTACACACACACACATATATATATTTAAATGTTATTACCTAGTAATAAAATTTTGATTCTGTTTCCATGGAAGATGTATCAAATCTGTAAAATGTGAGGAAAAATTGGATTACTTGGAATTGATAAAAATTTGTGCTTTTTAGTTAAAAATCTTGGCTCTCATTTTCTCCTATGAACAATGTTTATTTAATGAAAGATTTACCACAAAATAATTATGTTAATATACAGAAGTCCCAAGTAGGTTTCTGTGGAAAAATGGATAATTATATAATTAAAATGAGTAATAGTTCAGGGCTTTTCATATTTTCTACTTGATAAATAAAATTAAAATTCTTCAGTCCAAAGTATAATGCTATTTTTATTGCTTAAAACAAAATGTCTAAAACCCATAAATTTCTACTTATACATACTGATGTTTTATTTTTTTATTTTTTAATTTTTTATTATACTTTAAGTTCTAGGGTACATGTGCACCATGTACAGGTTTGTTACATATGTATACATGTGCCATGTTGGTGTGCTGCACCCATTAACTCATCATTTACATTAGGTATATCTCCTAATGCTATCCTTCCTCCCTCCCCCCCACTCCACAACAGGCCCCAAAACCAGTCATTTATTTGGTTATACACACACATCATATATATATATATATACACACACACACACACACACATATACATATGCAGACATATACCTGTAAATATATTCAAGGCAAATTTTATTCTTAAAAAAATGGTTTGACTGGACATGTTGGCTCACGCCTGTAATCCCAGCACTTTGGGAGGCCGAGGCAGGTGGATCACGAGGTCAGGAGATCGAGACCATCCTGGCTAACATGGTGAAACCCTGTCTCTACTAAAAATACAAAAAGTTAGCCAGCCGTGGTGGTGATGGGCGCCTGTAGTCCCAGCTACATGGGAAGCTGAGGCAGGAGAATGGCGTGAAGCGTGCAGTGAGCGGAGATCACGCCACTGCACTCCAGCCTGGGCTACAAGCAAAACTCTGTCTCAAATAAATAAATAAATAAAGGTTTAATCCATCTTCCCAAAGTGAGAAATGTATATCCCTGTTTTCCCGCTTGAATGTTGCCTTTTCCAAAACCAGTCACATCCCACCCCCGCCCCCATCCTGTGCCCATAAAAACCTCAAGTTCTGCTGGCAGAGAGGAGAAACACCTGGATGTCCGAGACTGTGGCTGGACATCAGAGAGAAGCAGCTTGACTTCAGAGGGTCTGCTTGATGGTGTAGCTTTGGAGAGAAGTCGGCCAGGGATGGCTGGGCTCCAGGGGAAAATTACCTTACAGGTCTGTCCCCTTTTCAACTCCCCTTCCCATCGACAGTCACTTTCAACAACAATAAAATCCCCCGCATTTACCACCTTCAATTCACTTGTGTGACCTCATTCCTTCTGGACGCTGGTCAAGAACTCAGGAGCCACAAGTACGGGTGCCAAAGACTGTCACACTGACCCTCCACTGAGCTGTGAACATAAGCTGTCCGTGGATAGCAAAGCTAAAAGGGCACTGTAACACTTCCTCTGGGGCTTCTGGGGTTGCAGGCACCCTCCCCTAGATGCTGCTGCAGGGCCAGTGCAGAGTTTGCTCTTGCCGGTGCCCGAAAGCACTGGCCCTGGCTCCTGTACCCACTCACCTGCGCTCACCCTCCCATGAGGGGTGGACCAGTGAGTTAGTGGAGTTTCTCCCTGCAGGCGCCCATGTACTCCAGTTCCCATCCATTAAGGGGTCAGGGAAATATCCTGCTTCTCATGTACGTATTTATTTCTGAGTGGTATAAGCCTTCAGTGCTTTTCTTTCATATAGTTGCAGGAGTTTTCCATATCCCTCACCTCCAGACAGCATAGTATGAGGAATCACTCGAGGAAATCACCCAAGTTTCATACACATTGCTTTTTGCCTCTGTTGTAGATCAGCAACCTTATTTCTTCATCATAATTTGGATCAGTTATTCCAACTAACACTTTAACTTTTCCCCCATCCATCTTTGGGTTTTTTTTTTTTTTTTTTTTCATTTTTTTCTCTTTTCTCTCCCTATTATTTATTTTTTTTACGTTGCCTGATTACCCAATCATATTAAGAGGCTGAAATTGTCAGGTGTCAATCATTTACAGCTTAAAAGGAATATTATTATATTCCACAGTGGAAACATTCATTTTAGGATTCTCAGATGAGAGTCCAGACATATAAAGATCTAAAGTAAAACTGAGTGAGTCACTGGTTTTAATCTGAAAGGCACCATCTCTTGCTATTTAATACTTATCTCGTAAATGCTGGCTAGAAACAATGATATATTATGCACCGATTTAGATCTTACCCAGCATCCTGTAAGACAATGCAGTAGTATCTCTTTTAAGTCCCTTATCACCAAAAGCCTCTGCTATAAATTGCTGTTTATACTGACTTCAGGCCATCTTTTCTTACAAGCAAAGTGAACTACTAAATGGGCCATTTGCAATTTTGTCCACTGGAAAGATTTCACCTTTTGATAGCATCCTTCTGGGCCGTCTCTATCTAACATAACATGATCATCAACATTTGACATAGGTCAGCAAATGATGCAGAACCATGTATAATCTAAGCTCAAATATTTTCCTCAGTTCATTGATGATAGAAAACTCCACATAAAACCAGAAGCATAGGTTAAGGAGGGATGCCAATGAGGCAGGAGTAAGCATTCCCAGAGTTTGAATCATCCTGCTCATATTACTAGATACTGGAGCACTCCTGACTAAATAACTGATTTCAGCAAATCAGAAACAAATATTTAGTTTATATTTGGTAGTACCATTTACGTCATTTACATGGTCACCTGCTGTTCTATTGTCAGGGAAACAAAATCCACCACAGTTTCACATAGAAAGGCTGAACCCTCTTCATGATTATATGTGTGTATATATACACTATATACTCATATATATGTGTGTGTGTGTATATATATATGCCTTTTTAGAAAAGCGTATGATTTGCTTATGAAGCCTGGGCATAGTTTCCATACATCTAACATGGTTATTTTAGGTAATATTGAATCTGCTTGGACATAATGCCCGAATGAAAGGTCTGCTTCTAGTGCATCTGCTTGGATAGATTTAACTCAAAGCATCCTTTATATTAACTCAGATCAAGTAGTACCCTCAAATGTTGTTGAATTCAAAATCAAAGAATTCCTAAGTATTATTGTGTTTTCTCCTTAGCATTAGAAGGTGTAATCTGTGCTCTACTTTGGAGGGAATATTTTAACTTGGTCCAGATAACTGGACTCAGAAGTGTTAGGATGTTTTTTTCATTGGGTTTAATCTCTCTTGTCTCTCACCCTGGCTAGCATGTGCCTTACAAAAGTGCGTGAGATTTCTACTAACTCTTTCAGTTCTGTCAGTATGATGTCATAATGTAGCTGAACTGTGTGATAATGAAATGTTCAAGATTAAATTTGAGTTTAGATTCTATAGCCATAATGCAAGATGTCTGTCCTTTGTAGGTGATGACAAATAGCCTCTATTTTTTGTTTTTGCTTTTACAGCTCATTTCGTTTGTTTTTAAATCAATAACTGTGACAAGATGTCAGAAACTACACAGATTGACTCCAGTAAGGAAGCCCCATATGGAGGTGATAGAGGCAGGAGGCAGAGAAACTCTAGGCAGACAGGGGTAGGTCCCTGGCGAAACCCCACCTTCAAGCCAAAAAGTCTGAAACCCATGACCCAAAGTGAGAACTTTTATCCTGGTTTGCCTGTTGTCTCCTGATTGGTTCTTTCCAGATAATATCTTTTTACCAATTGAATGCTGCCTTTTCCAAAACTACCTATGGTCCACCCCATCCCCCATCCTGTGCCTATAAAGACCCCAGACTCATCTGGTAGAGGGGAGAAGTGACTGGATGTCGGGTAGAGGTGATCTGACTTCAGAGGTGATGGCTGGGCATCAGAGAGAGGAAACTTGACTTTGGAGGAGAGAGAGGCAGAAATGATTTGACTTCAGGAGAGAGCCATTTGCCCTTCCCATCCACTTTCCAGATCCTCTCTCCACTGACAGCCACTTTCATCACTCAATAATATTCTCCGCATTCACCATCCTTCAATTTGTCTGCGTGACCTCATTCTTCTTGGGCACCAGACAAGAATTTGGGGCCCACCAAATGCAGATACCCAAAAAGGCTGTCACACTGGCCCTTTGCCCTCACTGGCAAAGGGCGGTCTCCCCACGCAAAGAAGCAAAGGGCCCACTGAGCTGATAACACACTGCTGTCCACAGACAGAGGAGCTAAGAGAGCATTGTAACATGCACTCTTGGGCCTTGGGGTTGCAGGCACCCCCACCTGGACTCTGCCACAGGGCCTGCATGGACTTTGGTCCTGCCAGTGCCAAAGCAGTCAGCTGGTTCCTGCACTTGCTTGCCTATGTGCTCCCTCCCATGATGGGGGGCAGGGTGCAGTGGGCCCAAGTAAACAGAGTTTGCTTCTGCTTGCACCAAAGTGACTGACTGGTTACCTTACTCACTTGCCTACATGTTCCCTCTGAGGGGTTGAGCACAGTGGGCTGAATAAATGGGACACCCCTGTCACAGGTCCCATGAAAGGGTCAAGAAAATATCTTGCATCAAAATAGTCACTTCTTAAGTCCATTTATGATAATCTATTATCATTTTCTGGGAGACATCCACCTTCTTCATTAGTTAATCTGAGTTCAATAATGGAGATATGATAGGCATCTCAATTTCTGATTTTTTCTTCAATTCTTTGACCTAATTTCCTTGATTCTTCTAAGTATGCTGGATTCCTTTTTTGTTAACTATCAGAGTTTATGAAGATGATTTCAGAAACAAACACTTGCTCCAGTACAATGGAAAAGCCGATATTCCAAAAGTCAGAGAACCAATGTGGGATCGTGCTATTTATCAAGCCTGTTTATAAAACACACAATTGACTAGTGGTGAAATGAATGCAGAATGGGTTTTGAAATCACTGTGGATCTACCATGAAGCTCGTTTAGAAAACAATTCAAGTATAACAGGACCCTTATAAGCCTACACTCTCACTGGCAAAGTGAATTGATGTTTTCAGTCTATATAAGTTGGTGTTAGTTCAAAGTTGGTTCAAGAGTACCTTAAAATCCTGACATTTTTATTTCTCATGTATAAATTTGCCCTGGTAAAGGACTATAAGTCCTAAAGTGGAAGGCTAGGAGAAGTTGGCAAAGTATTTATGATATTATTATAATGTACTTCTTCAAGAATTAGGTTCTTCAGAAGCATGCCTAGTGACGAAGGATAATGTACAAGTGATTTATTAAGGAAGTATTCCCAAGATTCAAGAACTGGAGGAAGCAAGATAAGAAAGAGGAAGAAACTAAACAAATGTGTAAATTTTAGGTAGCTTCAGCTTATTCCAACAGGGAATCTTTAGATTGTATATTATACCTCAAAATGTTCTTAGTAGAGATTATGAAGCTGGGGTTTTACATTCTCCCTCAAACATTAGTCATTTGCTAATGGCTACTCAAGGGAATATAAACATTCAGGAACTTCGGTTCTCTGCTCATGTGGACAAAGATGTTCCAGTAGCCCAAAGGCAGTTCTGCAAAGAAGAATCAGAAGTAAAGCACACCAAAGATGGAGGAGATGCACAGAGAAACAAACAAAAAAGGATCAGAGGGGATCCCAGTGCTACGATGACGAGGTCCACAGAAAGTACTCGGTGTCCCTGAAATCAGCCCAATTGTCCCATAGAACTGATGTGTATGGCCCTTTAAAGGAAGTTTAGAAATGGACTCTCCTGGTTATAAAGCTTGAGACTTCCATCTGTCTTATCCGAGCTCCTTCCTCAGGAAACCAACCCTCAGGCCTCTCAGTATCACCGAACTGAAACTCACCAGATCACAACACCCAGACAGTGAGAAGCCAGACCCCTCATCCTTCATGGTTTCCTTACCCCTCCCTAATTCCTGTTTACCCACATGTAGTTACATTCCTTCCCCAATATATAAATTCCCAATTTTAGTCAGTCAGAGAGATGAATTTGAGAATGATCTCCCATTATCCTCAGTTGCAGCACCTGAATAAAGCCTTCTCCCCTGGCAATACTCATCTCAGTGATTGGCTTTCCATGTAGCAAGCAGCAGGCAAGAACTAGACCAAACCCCTAGCATTTTGGTAACATCTCCTCAATGCAAGGTCTATAGGAACTGCAAAGAATTGAGAAAGGTAATAGTGATTCAAATTCATTATCCACTCACCAGAGTTGAAGTTTTAAATTTAGATAAATTGCATGCAGGGCTTAAAACCTAGATGATGGGTTGATAGGTGTGGCAAATCACCATGGCACACGTATACCTATGTAACAAACCTGCACGTTCTGCGCATGTATCCAGGAATTTAAAGTAAAAAACAAACAAACAAAAAACCTTCTCATCCCAAGAACAAAAATAAATAAATAAATAAACAAACATAAATTAAACAGGACTTTAGTGAGCTATCATTCTGGCCCTAAAGATCCTATAATCATTTAACCATTGCCAAAGGCCACTATATACAAGACCACTTGGAATACTACTAATAATCTTGCTGATGTGTAAGCATGCCACTTCGCTTACTGTTCAGGATCTTTTCTCACTACATACCCAAGGTATCTGTCATCTCTATGAAAATCAAGAGCCATTTCAATCTAGAATCTCTAACCAATAATCACAAATTAGCCATAATATCCACCAGAATATTTCTCAAAGGTTAAAGTGACCCTGTCACCAATATAATTCTTAAAGTCTTTATAAAGACAATGTATTTTTGACTGTCCTGGGGAGGGAGTAAAATATTATGTGGGTAGGTGGATCACATATGCTGAAAGTATTACAGCATTTCTATAATCTGAAATATTTGAATTTATGAATTATTGTCATCTCAACTTCATTTATTATGGATAATAATATAATTTAGGTCTTCATGGAGTGCCTACATCCTAGCTGCCAGAGAGCAAGGTATAAAGAACACCTTAATCGTTATCTTATTTCTTTACAAAGGAACCACAGATTTGATCAGATATCCCATTTTCTCCACAGCCATGCAACTCATTAAAAATTGGGTCTAGTTGGTTCAGCAATGTTCAGGTGACCTAAAATACCTGGAAATGTGCTTGTGAGCTTAAGAAAATATTTCCTCACTCATAAGGGAGCAGACAAAGCATCTCTTATTCCTCTGGGAATTGTGCTGTCCAGACTGCTGCAGCTAACAGTCTGACAAGATAGTCAACTTTAAGGAATGAAGATAAGAGAGTTTAAAAAGAACCTGGATCCTGAATGACATCACTGAGCTATTTAAATGCGTAACTCTGAAACTCTTCCTTATCTCTGAGCTTCCCGTTATTTGAGATAATGCAGTTATTTATCTTTTAATCCAGGGTGAGGTAGAGATTCTGCCACTTGTGGATGAAAGCATATTGCCTGATAGACTGGGAGATGAAATGTCTTGTCTCATTGGCTTCCATGAGTGGAGGCAGATATTTGCCTCTCAAGACTTACATTATTAGCCAAGGTACATATATATAAGCAACTCGGAACTTAAGCCCCTGTTTTATAGATGCCCTAATTTTTTCTGGGCATATTGAATCTCTCCGAGCAAAACAAGAGATCTGGGCAGTCTGTTTTATTAGTTTTATTCATACAAAACATGAGTAAGAGCCTCTTTGTGACTGTTGGTTCAAAATTACTCATAATTAGTTCATATCAAATAATATTAGTCATAGGCAAGGGGGTAATTTGAGACTGGATTTTTCAGAAAAAGAAATTTACTTAAAAATTAATATGATGAATTCGTCTTAGTTAAATTAGCAATTTTAATTAAGTAGTACTCAGCAAACAGTATTGTCAAGGCTTTGCTAGCACTAGTCATCCAGAAAACCATAGAGGTTTTTCCATTTAAAAAAAGCATGTGCAGAAGATATATCTCTTCAATAGGCTCCCTTGACATATTTAAGTGAAATACTTATTTGGTGAGTGTGTAAGGATAGGAGGAAAAAACATGAGTATAAAATTTCATAAAATTATATAAAATTACTTTGGAAAATGAAATACATTTTTGGCACATAAAGTTTGCAAATTTGTAATAATTAAGTGTCAAAATACATTATAAATTGGCAGCATATATCTAGCTTTATGAATCTAGAATGTTTAAGATTTTTAAGACAAAAGTGTCTTAATTAAAATAAAATTTACAAAACCTTTGATACTTTGCCTAAAAGCTTACTAGATAATAAAAAAAAAGGATGTAATAATAAGCAGTCCCTAATTTAGAGAAATTTTCTATGAACTACTCATTGAGTATCATCAGTGATTAAGAAGATGCAAACTCTATGTAGGGACATTTATATATATTTTCAGTCAAATGTGAGGAAATGTGGCAAATTAGCCTGAGAATTTAGTACTTATACCTGATATGTGACTCAAACAAAGGCAAAATAATGTCTTAAAGAAAATAATTTGTTTTTTTTTTTTTAAATACAAAAATTAGCTGGACATGGTGGTGCATGCCTGTAATCCCAGCTACTCGGGTGGCCAAGGCAGGAGAATTGCTTGAACCCAGGAAGCAGTGAGCGAAGATCGCACCACTGAGCTCCAGCCTGGGCAACAGAGTGAGACTCTGCCTCTTAAAAAAGAAAAAAACTTCTGCTTTACACCTATTGATGGCAGAAAGAAACTGGGATTGGGTGAGTATTGAAAGAGACCCTTGTGTGAAACTAAGCAGAAATTTAAATGGGAAATTAAAAGAAGATACTGGTTAGGACCATTAAGAAATTTATTTTAAAAGACTATTCTAATGAGAGAGAATAGGGATATCTCTTTGCAAACTAGAAATATAGCATTGAAATTAGCACTGTCAGGTTTCAAAGAAATTTTAATATGCTTTCTTATATTCAGGCCTAAGAATCATTTCACAAATTAAACCTTAGGAAAATAAAAACCATAAACAAAGTGAAAACAATAAAAGCGAAAAGTGATATGAGTGCACACCTACAATAATGCATATAAATGCTAAAAATGATTGTTCAAATAATTTAAAATAAAGATTAGCTATATTAATAATAGTTGTATTCATAGTGTCAATTGTTAAAATATTTTTTTTTTTTTTTTTTTTTGGAGACAGAGTCTCGCTCTGTCACCCAGGCTGGAGTGCAGTGGCACAATCTCCGCTCACTGCAAGCTCTGCCTCCCAGGTTCACGCCATTCTCCTGCCTCAGCCTCCTGAGTAGCTGGGACTACAGGCGTCTGCCACCACACTCGGTACTTTTTTTGTATTTTTAGTAGAGATGGGGTTTCATCATGTTAGTCAGTATGGTCTCGATCTCCTGACCTCGTGATCCGCCTGCCTCGGCCTCCCAAAGTGCTGGGATTACAGGCATGAGCCACCGCGCCCAGCCAATTGTTAAAATTTTTGATAAGAATTCACATAATTTAGTGGAAACTCATATTGTGAATGCAAAATTAACCCAACTTTCCTTTATCCTTTTTACTTTTATTTCTGTAGTTGTTACTCTTTGTTTTCATTTTTTTTTTACCCGAGTTCATAAAAACTCATTTCTACCAAAGAGAAACTATTGGATCTGGTTTAATTTATTAGACGTATCTAAGTCCAAAATAGGAACATATTGGCCACTGGGACTGGAGAAGCTTAGTTCATAAGCCAGGATTATCATTAACAAGTGTTGGAACCATCTTTCCTTCCATTCATTGCATCAGTAGACACCACTTGAAATTTCTATGCAGCTAGAGGGATAACCAAGATAATGTCTTATCTTCCCTTTTTTAATCAAATTTCCATATTTATGCCCGCTATCCCCTTCTTCCAGAGGACATTCTTTTTTTTTTTTTTCTAGCCATAATATTAGCACTAAGACACGGAAACATATTTAGACATGCCAAAACAGCATGACCCTCTTTGTACTTTAAGCTTCTGTTCTGAACATTTCTCAATGTAATTTTATAAGCTAATCTGGTTCATTACACTTGAAGTATCAAGCTGATTGCTGTGGCTAGTACTGACCTCAATAAGAGGCTTTACAGATTTTCAGATTTTCAGATGTGAGTATAAGCGCTCATGAACCCTTATTTCAGCCACCCAAAGCAAGTGGGTCCCAAAGAGTTGCTTATAATTGCAAATCTCCCTTCTCATAGCTAATTTAGAAGCCCGAAGTTTGCAGGTAGCTTTCACTGTTTTTTATCAACCTTACTTTCCATTTTCTTTCTTTTTTTTTTTTTTTTAAATGATGAACATTTTGGTTCTTTCCACATTTTTACTGTTGTAAATAAAGTGGCCATTAACATGATTTTTAGAAGTCTTTGTATGAATATAAACTTTCATTTCTTTGAAGTAAATAGAAGGCCTAGAAGTAGAAGGTCTGGATCATATGGTGGTGTGTGTTTAACTTTTTTTTTTGTTTTTTTTGAGACGGAGTCTCGCTCTGTCACCTAGGCTGGAGTACAGTGGCAGGATCTCGGCTCACTGCAACCTCTTCCTCCCGGGTTCAAGCGATTCTCCTGCCTCAGCCTCCCGAGTAGCTGGGACTACAGGCACGTGCCACCACACCCAACTAATTTTTGTATTTTTAGCAGAGATGGGGTTTCACCATGTTGGCCAGGATGGTCTCGATCTCTTGACCTTGTGATCCGCCCGCCTCG
Source organism: Macaca fascicularis (assembly GCF_037993035.2). Classification (NCBI taxonomy): domain Eukaryota; kingdom Metazoa; phylum Chordata; class Mammalia; order Primates; family Cercopithecidae; genus Macaca; species Macaca fascicularis. Next base: position 27,069,626 of record NC_088395.1, read on the forward strand.
GCCTCCCAAAGCGCTGGGATTACAGGCGTGAGCCACTGCGCCCGGCCCAGATTTTTGTAATGTTGTACACATTAGTAGATACTAAAAAAACACTTGTTGACAAAACTGAATGAAGGTATGATGTCTCGTACTCGTTGAAAGTTGGTAGACTGTGAGCTTATTCTTAGTGAGTTTTGTTTGTCTCTTTTTTTAAAAATTCCTTGTTCCAAATCAATAGGAAATGATCAATGAAGATCGACTCTTTTATTAAAAGCAATCTGAAGTTATTTAACACACTTTACTTTTAGAAAAATTTTCCCTAATGTAAATGACGAGTTAATGGGTGCAGCACACCAACATGGCACATGTATACGTATGTAACAAACCTGCACGCTGTGCACATGTACCCTAGAACTTAAAGTAAAATAATAAATAAATAAATAAAGATAGCTGAAATATAAAAAAAGAAAGAAAGAAAGAAAAATTTCCTAGTTTTACCTAAACCAACACAGGTAGGTAGTTTGCTTCCTAACAATATTTCCTGATTTTAAAAAGGTTTTCTGATTCTACACATTAAGACAATTAAACACACTTGTAATTAAACACACAAATTGCAATTTTTTTTCTTGCTTCCTATTAATGTTATGAAAACTGTTTCCTTCCCAGCCCTAAAACTCAACAGGACATCTTTCATCTTGAAGGTGAATGAGAACGAACATGATGTATATGTTTCATATCCTCTACCTTTAAGGTTTTAAACAAATGTGCCATCAAACTAGGCAATGGAGTTTGAAATAAATTTTATGCCAAAAATAAACACTATATTAAATAGAGAAAAAGTATTATAAGAGCTCATATATGATATGTATAAAACAGTAAGCAGTATATGATATAACTATCATACAAAGAGAACAAAGTACACAAATAAATAGTCAAAATCATAGTTCAATTTCAAATGTATCAAATAAATTAGGGTGATAGGAATGTTACACATATATATGTACACATGACGATGATTTTTAAACTGTAGCCACGTATAAGATACACTGAAAATGGACAACAATATTATACATTTTGATTGGGGGACAATGGAATTCTCAATGCTTTGCTCTCAAAGCATTGTGAGTTATTACACAATAAAAAATGTAATCTTTTTTTTAAAAAAATTAATGTTATTAAAGGTGCAAGTAACACTTCTTAGTTTTTGCAGTTTCAGATCATATGGTTTTGCAGGTTCAGATCATACTTTTAAAAATATAGTTTGTTATAACAAAGTATTTTTAAATTGGTTACATGTAATTCACTTTAACCTTCCTACAGTAGTATATTCTCTCTCTCATATCTATTTATCTATATACTACATACATAAAAATTGTATATATATGATTATACATAATTTCTCACTCGAAATATATTTATATGCAATTTTATTTGTAAACTTCTTTTCTCAATTTTGTAAATATTTATGTAATAAAGTTATGCCAGATTTGATAAAATTTTAAATGAAAACAAATTTTCACAAAACATAAATTTTTAGGCCTTCTCATTGTCTACTTAATATTTTTATTTACTACATCAATATCCTTGTCCATATACGGGAGAATTAAGTCTTTTCTTTTAAGAGCAGATTATTTGCAATAAATACTGAAATAATAACTTTCAGATAAATTTCCATGTTTCAAGTAACCTTTCTTTTCTTTTCTTTTCTTTTTTTTTTTTTGAGATGGAGTTTCGCTCTTGTCACCCAGGCTGGAGTGCAATGGCGCGATCTCGGCTCACTACAACCTGTGCCTCCTGGGTTCAAGTGATTCTCCTGCCTCAGCCTCCTGAGTAGTTGGGATTACAGGCATGTACCACCATGCCTGGCTAATTTTTGTGTTTTTAGTAGAGACAGGGTTTTGCCATGTTGGCCAGGCTAGTCTTGAACCTCTGACCTTAGGTGATCCACTCACCTCGGCCTCCCAAAGTAACCTTTCAATTATCAGAAAAGTTGGTGACATGATTCCATTTGTCTCAGGTTAATAAACGATTATTGGGCGTTAAATACATTTACCAATATCACATTTCTATAATTTTACAGATTTGAATGTATGTTGGCCTGACTCCCCTGCCAAAGTTGCTTTTGAGTTCAGATCATGAGCCTATGTGTCCAGAAAGTCTTATCAGCCCTATCCTATTCTATTCTGTTTGGCTATTTGAGTCAAATATAAGTAGGCATGGTCCGAAACTCTTCTGTCTTTCTCGCGATGATTGAACTTCATATGTATATAGAGTCAGCCCTCCATATCTATGGATTTTGCAGGGGTGGATTCAACTAAAGGCAAATCAAAAATATTTGGAAAATAATAATAAAAATAATACAACAACAAAAATAATACCAATTTCAAAACTAATAAAGTATATCAACTATTTACATAGCATTTACATGCCATTTTATATAAGGGACTTGAGCATCTGTGGATTTTTGTATTCATGAAGGTCCTAGAACCAATCCTCTACAGATACTGAGAGATGACCATATATATAAATAAACATATGTAGTCATCTCTCAGTATATATTATGTATTTATATATTGTATATTATATATTCATAACATGTATATATATATACACACACACACACAAGAGAGAGAGAAAAAAACATCATTGTATACAACCAAAATATTCATGGTGACAACCCTAGAAACTGAATTATTATATTTTTGTTCTAGATTGCTATTAGGAAGGGTATAACATACTTTCCCAGTTCTTCCCAGGAATAATACAGCTTTCAGGTTGAAAGCCATAAGAAATCATCACTGCCATAATGCAGGATCATTGTCTCAATGATTATTTTTTTGACAGAGTTTTTGCTCTGTTGCCCAGGCTGAAGTGCAATGGCATAATCTTGACTCACTGCAACCTCCACCTCCTGGTTTCAAGTGATCTTCCAGCCTCAGCCTCCTGAGTAGCTAGGATTACAGGTGCCCACCATCACACCAGGCTAATTTTTGTATTTTGAGTAGAGACAAGGGTTCACCATATTGACCAGGCTAGTCTCGAACTCTTGACCTTGGGTGATCCACCTGCCTCGGCCTCCCAAAGTGCTAGGATTACAGGCATGAGCCACTGCACCTGGCATATCTCAATGTTTTAACTTCATGTTTTTAAATATCTTCCCCTAGAATGCAGAATTTGGGAGTTCAACTTTGTAACTGTTTCCTACAGCCTTTTTGTTGCATAATTATCTCAGGAAATAACTAACAGGAAGACTATGTTACAAGTTCAAAATCCTCCTCTCTACAAACCACCAATTGATTAAATGTCCGCTGATACATATATTTCTCTTCCAGGAAATGAAAAGGAAAAAGTTCATTTAGAGCACTCATGCTAATATCCAGAATGGAGGTGGTGGTGGGTAGGGAACATCTAGAAAAATAAACCTAGACAGTTAATAAATTCTTCACACAACATATTTGCTAATGCACTACTAATTACAACATGGAAAACAAAATTCATTAGCTTGTGACTAAAATATTTTTTAAAGGGAGAAGTGATGTAGTGTAATTATAAAGTTAGTTATTACTTACAAAACATGTGGTTAGCTTATTGGTCCATAAAGTAGTATGCTGTCAACACCAACATTTTTATATGTTAAGCAGCGTGTCAGGTTACTACTTTATGTTTTATTTTGGTCATCTGGAAAATTGGAAGAAGTTGTCACCTATTTCATAGTGTTATTAAGGAATGTAAGGCAGTTAAATACATTTCAGGTCTAGTTCATTTTACACCTGACTGAAGACTGTGATTCTCTCTCTGAAATTTAAAACTTGATACCATTCTTAGAGTATCTTTTGATGGCGACCTTTTGTTCACCATCATTTCAATTTGTTCTTGGCTGCACCTTACAAAGTTTGTTTTCTCCACATTTTTACCGGCAAGACCTAGCAGTTGGAATTCAAAGTGATAGATAAAAACAGAGTAACATCTGTCAGTAAGGCCACAGGTATTCTTGATGTCTCATTATCTCTTCTAATTGCAATGGGTGTACCTTCAGGATGAATGAACACACTGTTACTCATAGAAAGCTTTCCAGAGAGGAGCCAAAAACTCACTAAAGCTTGAGCTCATTTAACCCCAGGCAGAGTTTAAAGTTAACCATTCATCAATTTCAATAGAAAATGTAAAGACTTTCTGGCTTCCTTTATTTACTGCAGGAGAAAAAAAAATCACTGCAAAAATCCATAGAGTGTCTGCCTCTGCCCAAAACCATCAAGTCATTGTGAGTACTCTCAGCCTGCAAAGGTTGTTCTGTCTCAACCTTCTTACTGAGAATAGCTTTCTCAAAGGGAGTTATCAGAGACAAGATGATGAAATATATTATCAGAATTGGGAGTTATACCTGATGTAAATGATTAGTTGATGGGTGCTGACGAGTTGATGGGTGCAGCACACCAACATGGCACAAGTATACATATGTAACAAACCTGCACGTTATGCACATGTACCCTAGAACTTAAAGTATAATAATAATAATAAATAAATAAATTTTAAAAAAAAAGAAATGAGGTGGTTTCTTTAAAAGATTCAAGACTGTCTTAAAGTTTTTCTCTCATAAGTGTGTCGTACATTGATTAGGTAATGGTAGGGCATGGACCTGTCTTAGAAAGTAGTATATAGGTAAAAAGGGATAGAATTTCCAGGGTGCATACTGTTATCTAAAAAATGGAAAAATCATGATTAGATAGAATTGATGAGTGAAATAAATAGCATATCATACTTATAGAGAGGAATTTGCTATAACTCACTTGGAAATCCACACACAAAATAAACTGTTATTCACAACCTTAAATGATGATGCAGTGGATACAGTGGTCAAAAAAGGGAGGCTAACAGAGGAAAGATAATCTCCTATTCATATCTGAAAAGCTTTGCTATTTCTTACTACAGTATTTATAAATGAGAAAATGTATCAGAACTGAACCGTACAATAGAGTGTCTGCTCTATAGGCCTGATAGTTTTATTTGGGCTTCTGCAAAAAGTACTCAATACTTTGTTGCTATTCGCCAAGACTACATTTTCCTAATCTGCTGTAGAAAGAGTCATAAATTTGTTTCTCCCTCGTCAACCTAAATCTCGGCTTTCTTATTTGGTCCTAAATGTATTATATTTCTGGTTCTCAATATATTCATGCAATGTGCACTTTACATGAAAGCAAAGGATCAAACACTTAATCTCTCCAAACAAAAATGCCCTTTAGACAGGCCGCGGTGGCTCATGCTTGTAATCCCAGCACTTTGGGAGGCCGAGGCGGGTGAATCACCTGAGGTCAGAAGTTCAAGACCAGCCTGGCCAACATGGAGAAACTCCGTCTCTACTAAAAATACAAAAAATTAGCCGGGCATGGTGGCAGACACCTGTAATCCCAGCTACTCAGGAGGCTGAGGCAGGAGAATCACTTGAACCCAGGAGGTGGGGGTTGCAGTGAGCCGAGATCACGCCGCTGCACTCCAGCCTGGGCAACAGGGCGAGACTCCGTCTCAAAAAAAAAAAAAAAATGCCCTTTAAAAAATTTTTTTTACTCTGCCACTCATATATCATAAAAAACAAACACGCACACAAAACAAAATAAAAGGTGATAAATGACATGTTGTCAATGTTTTTATGATATCTAATCACATTAGACATTTGACATTTCATCTCACCTCTACTATTTATTAGACCCAAGAATCAATATTTATGTTATGTTAGATGATGTTTAACAAATCCTTGAAGGAATCACTGTTTACAAAAATGTTTCTTGAAATGATGGGCTACCAGCCTAAATACAATTATTTACTCTTTGGCTTTTGTGTGTTCATAAATCACAAGTTTAATATTCAAGACTTTAACATGTCCTTAGTCAAAGTTTTCTTTTTAATGTGGAGTAAATAAAGGAAGTTAATAAAATTTATCATGCCATTTAACACTGACGAGTTTTAATTAGATCAAATATGGTATTGTTTCATTTTGTAAAATGAACTTCCTACAGCTGTTATTTCTCCTATGTCCATACAGTCTTTTTAAGGAAAATCTCAATTTTCACATGCAATAACATTTTCTTAAAGTGTATCATTGTACAATTAAATATAAAATATTAGTCACGGTGAAATGGGAGAGTTCCCTGATCCCCCTTGCAGGATGTGTGATGGGTATGGCTCACCTGTTCGGTCACCCAGCTGCTCAAACCCCTTGTGGGAGAGGGGACTATGAAGATGGGCAGGTGCAGAGGCTGGGGTGAGGGATTTGGGCCCCGCCTGAAGGTAGTGTCCTAGGGGTGGGTACCTGTAACTTCAGTGCTACAAAGCTCTTTCAGCTTTGCCGTCTGCAGATGGCTTGAGTGTTAATCAGCTCAATGGACCCTCTGCGTTTTTGCAAGGGCAGAGGGCCAGTGTGCCAGCTTTCTGTATCCCAAGCTCTTGCCCAGCATCCCAGAAAAATTGGGTCATACATGGACTTGAAGGATGAATGCAAGGTTTTATTGAGTGGTGGAGGTGGCTTTTGGTGGGATGGATGGGGGGCCAAAAGAGGGAGATGGAGTGGGAAGGAGATCTTCCCCTGGAGTCAGGCTGCTCCACTGCTGGACTCCTCTCCAATGGCCCCTAGCCAAATTCCTCTTGGCGTTCAGATGTTCCTCCTCTTCTCCCTTTCTCTACCACAAAGTTCTGTCATCCATCTGCTGGCTTGCTGGTCTGCTTCTGGAGCTTGCGGCTTGGGGTTTAGATAGGTGCAGTATAGGGGTCATGGCGGGCCAAAAGGCAACTTTTTGGTCATGAAAACAGGAATGCCTGTCCTTATTTAGGACTGTGGGTCTTCAGGCTTGGAAGGCAGAGTCTTTGCTGGGAAACATCCTCTTCTGCCCGGTATTTCCCTCTCTCCTGTCCGTATCAATGGTGGTCTTTTACACAGCTATATTTCAATAATATTACTTAGAAAGCCAATCTAAATATGTGCATCTTTACATTGTATATTTATCTGTAAATATAGATGTATAGACATAGATATAACTTGTACATAATTTCAAAAAAAGATTAAATGTGTTACCAAAAAGTTGGTAAAATTGCATTGCCTGAGAATTATCTGTATCTCATACAAATAGGGGTTTTATTTTTTCAGGCCTGGAGAAGGCAATTCAGGAATTGTGTCGTTTTTTCAGAAAGGTATCGTCTATAAAATTTTTCTCTTCTTTCCCTCATTATCCTTATAATATGAGCTTTTAAGTTATGATTGCAAAATGGCTGTCTACCTATCGGGCATCAAGTCTTTGCTCAAGGCAGGAAGAATAAAAAGGGAATGGGGAAAATAAGTGTAAAGGATGCTGAATCCGTCCCCCTTCATTAGGAAAATTAGGGCATTCTTGAAAGACTAACATACATGATTTGTCTTTTTTTTTTTTTTTTTTCCTTTTGAGACAAAGTCTCTGTCACTCAGGCTGGAGTGCAATGGCACGATCTCGGCTCACTGCAACCTCCGCCTCTTGGATTCAAGCAATTGTCCTGCTTCAGCCTCCCAAGTAGTTGGGATAACAGGCACCCGCCACCACGACCAGCTAATTTTTTGTATTTTAAGTAGAGGGGTTTCACTATGTTTGCCAGGCTGGTCTCAAACTCCTGACCTCAGGTGATCCACCCACCTCGGCCTTCCAAAGAACTGGGATTACAGGTGTGAGCCATCATGCCCGGCCACATGATTTGTGTTTCTATCTCATTGACTGGGGTTCACAAGGCCACCTCAGGTGCAAAAGACCTGCAGGGAGGGGAGTATTTTTAACTAGACAAATTTTTACTACAAAGAGAATTATACTTAGTAAAAGAGGAGAATAAATATTGGGTAGGCAATTAGAAAGGTTTGCAGGATGAATATGGAACTCAGTTAAAGATATTTAGGGATATTTCCAGGTTGTTTCTGAGATATCTTAATTTTTAATAAATACGTCAGTTTGTGTGAAATTTTTTATCTTATTAATTTATAACTACTTTTCCATTTCAACAATAAACCATACATTTTGCAATTCATTCGAACTAGGTACTAGACACATTCTGTTGGACATCTTTTTTCCTTCTATAAAGAATTTTACAACTCCAGTAATAGAGACAGTTATGTACAATGATTTAATATTATACAGAATTTAGTGCATTTCCATACACATATGTATATATATGTTTATATAAATATATCTGTATGTGTGTGTGTGTGTGAGAGAGAGAGAGAGACAGAGAGAGAGAGAGAGGAAGAGAGAGACAGAGTTCAATGGGATATGGTTTTAGACACCTTAGAATAACTTGGTAGATTCCACCTCACTGTCTTTCCCAGCTTGCATCTTTTATTAAGATTTCAAGCTGTGATAGCCAATTGGACATCCATATATATATATATATATATATATATGGAAATCTGGAGGAATGTAAGAATTCCTGAAATTATCTTTCTTTTTTTTTATTTTCTTGATTTCTACTTTTCCCTTTCTTGATTTCTACTTTTCCCTTTCTTGATTTCTACTTTTCCTTGCCTTTTATTGTCCCCTTCCTATAGTCTTGACTTGACCGTGGCTTCTTTCATGGCTTGTATGCTTTGACTTTATGATAGATCTGATTTGTTTATTCTATACTAATCTTATGCTAATAATGGAAAAATGACTATGTGATCTCCAACCCCTACCATCTCCTTGGTTGTACATTCTTTTATGGGTGGCCTAGCTGATTAGTGGTTTTATTCTGATCATAGACAGTTAAAGAAGGTGAGTAAATGCTTAACAGAAATTTTTAAAAAGAAAACTACCACAAGACAATTTAAAGGTTAGTTCAAAGGGCTCAATCGAAGAATAATCCATTATTATGGCAAATTTCTTTTGGCCTCATCAGAACTTTACCTCTAGTCGCGTGGCTCTATCTCACCCTTTCTTGGCTTCTTGTATGTTCTGAGCACTGATGACCAGACCTTCTTGAGAGTCCATACTTTATTAACTGCCATAGTCATTATATTCTCCTGAATTTCTAACTACTTCTCCAGTTGTATATCTGTATTGACTTTTTTCTCTTTATATTCAGGAAACTATAAGGAAATTATGCCACAATACTGTTCTTAGTCTCTGTTTTTCTTTTCTCAGTAGCTCTCCATGGGATATTTTATTCACTTCTAAGCTGTCAAGAAACAAAGTCCCTGCCAGGATGTCTTTCAGTCGTATCTATGTGCATTTCTTTTAAACTACTAGGCACTTACCTGCAACCAGTATTCTATAGAATCTTGAGACCTAACAGGGGTCCTGGGGCATTCTAAATCCCAAATCTCATGGTCCCTAAAGCAATCCCTGTGTAAAGGGCATTGAATTAAGTGGCTGAAAACTCCCATTTGTTTGAAGTGCTCTCCAGGGAGCTAGTTATATTACAGCTTGGAAATGTGATCTGGCAGGTAGTTGCTGAGCAACAAAGACTGGAATCAGCTATGGATGAAACAAAACTTCCATAAAACTTATTAAAGACTCCTTGGAGTACACAGTGTATTTATCATGAGATTGGATTTTAGTTTTAAATGGTAATATTTAGATTGTGGTATCTTTACGAGTAGTATTTTTATATTGTGAGGAAGCACTTGTTGATGTGTCTGTTTGTTTATTTATTCATTCATTATCTTGATTCAGAAGATTTAGCTTTTGTGAATTGCAATTGGCTATAAGAGAACTGCAGGAAACCATAGGTTAGGAGGAACCAATATTAATTGGAACATTTGAACTCTAACGCATTATAGCCTAATTAAAACTCTAAAACAGATTGATTTCTCACAATGGCCCAGAAAATGGAGTTTCTTGTTTTCTGATTTACCTCACAATGTCTTTTAATAAATAATTAATTATGAAAATGTTTTTAAGTTATGTGTGGGAAATGTTTTACACATGAATATTCTGTCAGATTTTGGTAAGGTTTTTCACAATCTCAATACTCAAGTCTCTTTTTTGTGTGAAATTGTCATTCTTCCATGTAAGGATGAAAAATATAATATTTTTGGTCACTGAATTTTATTTCCCAGCATCCATGAACTCTTTTATTTCTTCAGTAATGATTTGATAGGGTCAAAATCTCCTGGTCAGCCATTGCATGCCCATACATTTGGTAAGGTTAATGTTTATCAAAGAGCAGTATAAGATTTACATGATCAATTAAGAATTAAATTAAGAGATAACTCGGCTGGGCGCTGTGGCTCATGCCTGTAATCCTAGTACTTTGGGAAGCCAAGGTGGGCAGATGACCTGAGGTTGGGAGTTAGAGACCAGCCTGACCAAAATGCAGAAACTCCCTCTCTGCCAAAAACACAGTATTAGCTGGGTGTGGTGATGCATGCCTGTAATACCAGCTACTTGGGAGGCTGAGGGAGGAGAATCTCTTGAACCCGGGTGGCAGAGGTTGCGGTGAGCCAAGATAGAGCCATTGCACTCCAGCCTGGGCAACTAGAGCGAAACTCTGTCTCAAAAAAAAAAAAAAAAAATTAAAAAACAGAAAAAGATAACTCAGAAAATAAAGAGGCAATACCAGTAAAGATTCTTGTTTGCAAACAACAGAAACCTATCCTGCCTACGTTAAGCAGAAAAATAATTTATTTGAAGAGAATCTGATCATTCACACGCCTCCCTGGAATGCTACAAGAGCAGTTGGGAACAGAAACTGAGGGATAAAAGATATAGTCAACATTGTGCCCCAGTAGTGGTCCACTGAAGATACTACTGATGCTCTCCACCAACAAAACTGCTGTTGCCATCCTCTCTCCACATCTCTGCTGTGATACCAATTCCTCTAACCTCTGAAACTTCACGCCTCACTGCCCCATTGCACTCTTTTTTTTTTTTTTTTTACCATAAGGATGCAGTTTAATAAATATTCATCTGATCAAGAAACAGAACATTACGAGCACCCCGGAAACCACCTCTGTGCTCCTTTCTTCTAGCTTTTCCAAACAGTAAACGTTATATACACTTCTAATTGATTAGTTTTGCCTTTTTATACATTATGAAAATGGAATCATCTGTATATACTCTTTTGTGTCTGGCTTCTTTTGCTCCACATCATATTTATGAGAATCATCCATTTTATTATTGCCTGTTTTTGTACTTTGTGTAAATGGAATCATGTACATGTGTTTATGTGTCTGGATTCTCTGCTCAGCGTATTTTTGAGATTCACCATGTTGTTGTATGTACCAGAAATGCATTTCCTCTGGGTAGATATATAGCAATTTGTTTATCCATTCCTAAGCTGACAGATATTTGGGTTTTCAGGTTCTGGATGTTAGAAGATACTGTTGCTGTGAACATTCTAATATGTGTCTCCTGGTGAATATATGTATGCATTTATGTTGGGTACATAGTGAGGGGTGGAATTGCTAGGTCGTAATGCTATGCATATGTTTATCTCTATAGTTTTTCAAGAGGTTGTAGAGACTTAAATGTTAGACCTAATACCATAAAAACCCTAGAGGAAAACCTAGGTAGTACCATTCAGGACATAGGCATGGGCAAAGACTTCATGTCTAACACACCAAAAGCAACGGCAGCAAAAGCCAAAATTGACAAATGGGATCTAATTAAACTAAAGAGCTTCTGCACAGCAAAAGAAACTACCATCAGAGTGAACAGGCAACCTACAGAATGGGAGAAAATTTTTGCAATCTACTCATCTGACAAAGGGCTAATATCCAGAACCCATTGCACTCTTAAATTCCCTGAAACTTCTACACATACTCGCTGATTTACAGTGTGCCTTGTGTACCAATCTCAAGATACAAAGTCAGTGGTGAAGAACATCAAGGACAACCATAAAGTAATACCAAGTACAAGCCTAAAAATAACAAGAGAGGATATATTGCAATATCCTCTTTGGGCTTCAGTTATGCTGAAGAGGTCTGTTGATCCTGGACAATGCAAATGTTTGTTTACTTTTTATTTTTTATTTTTATTTATTATTATTACTATTATTTTTGCAGAGATAAGGGCTCACTGTATTGCCTAGGCTGGTTTTGAACTCCTGGGCTCAAATGATTCTTCTGCCTCAGCCTCCCAAAATGCTAGGATTACAGGCGTGGGCCACCAACCCCAGCCAGAAATGTTTAATGTTCTTTTAACTTTACTATCCACAGAACACAGCATATTTTTTTCACTAAATAAATTTAATTTCATACACCTAAACAATTATTATCTTTATAACGAATGGAGTGGTCAAGCAATTATGGTGTTATTTTCAAAGTTACTTTGACTTTCATCTCATTTATGAGAAATATTTAATCTCTATTGGTGTGTAAACAAAAGTCAAATTTAGCCTTTCGTATGTAATAAAAATCTAATTCTTTAAACCACTCTTCTAGCAATCTTGAAAACCTTGCTAGTTCTTTCAAATAACAGGTTTGACGTACAGTTGCAATGTCATTAGCTACTACACAACACATAATCAAGTAACTACTGTGGATGTTTATTATGTTATAACCTCTAATTTTGTTTCTGTGTGATTGGATAGCATTCTTTACATGTTTGTAATCTATGTAAGAGATTTTGTGCTTTAAAAGAGTAAAAATTTCATAGTCATGCACAGCATTATGTGTCTGTTCTGATTAGTAGTATTTTAAAAGTTTGTTCTATTACTTTAGTTATTTGTTAACTAAGTTCTTAGCTTTTGAATCAATAAACATTTTAATTTCAGAAGCAATGCATAATTTCCAGTAACTGATATTCTGCATTTTTGTGATATAAGGAATGCATTTATAATTCTATTGTTGAGCATGTTATGAATGCCAAATGTGTACAACAATAATAAAATGAAAAAGATAAAATATATATTGTAGGTTATACTCAAAGTGGATATATACTTGCGTCTTACATATAACTAATATTTTAAAATTTTAGGGAAATGTAAGGATGAGAAGATTTTTTTCTACAGAATGTTAGATAAATATGTACCTGCGTATATATGTGTTTGTATAAATATATACATACATTGTTTATCTGAAAAGTATTCTAAGAATTGTGAGATATACATGTATATATCCTTACCTTCATAACCATTGTTCTCATTTTTGCTTTCTGCTTGCTAAAATTACTGATTAAAAAAGTTATCACATATGGCTGGTTCACACTTTTAATCCCAGCATTTTGGGAGGCCAAGGTAGGAGGATAATTCAAGCCCAGGAGTTCAAGACCAGCCTAGGCAACATAGGGAGACGCCATCCCTACAAAAACAAAAATTTAAAAATTAGCTGGGTGTGGTGGTGCACACCTGTGGTCCCAGCTACTCAAGAGGCTGAAGTGGGAGTATCACTTGAGCCCAGGAGGTAGAGACTGCAGTGAGCCATGATCACACCACTGCACTCTAGCCTGGACTACAGAGTGAGACCTTGCCTCAAAACAAAACAAAACAAAACAGTTATCACATATGATCATAAAGTATTTGTGTTTCAAAATGAATTTTACATTTGTCCAAATAATTTAATATGGACAGCGGTATTATAAAATAATACCTTGTCATTGATAGTTTAAATTAGCTCTACATATGTAGAAGGAAATAAATTGTAAAAGATTATTATCATGTAAAATGGTTGATATAGCATTATCTATTAACCGTGGCTAGGGATTATAAAATCTCTCACTTGTTCCAGTTAACAGAAAATGTAAGAGGAAAGCATAAGGAAAATATTCTTCTCCTAAGGAGAAAAAACAGACTATGTGACATCAAAAGAAATAAATATATGTAGTAATTATGGAAATATAATTCTATTTTTCATGGCCCGTAAATAGAGACAGAGTCTCACTCTGTCTCCTAGGCTGCAGTACAGTTGTGCTATTATAGTTCACTGTAACCTCGAACTCCTGAGCTTAAGTGATCCTCCCACCTCAGTCAGCCTCCTGAATAGCTAGGACTACAAGCCTGCGCCACTATGCCAGGCTAATTTTTTACTTTTTGTAGAGGTGGAGTCTTGCTATCTTACCCAGGCTGGTCTCAAACTCCTGACCTGAAGCAATCTTCCACCTTTGGCCTCCCAAATTGCTAGGATTACAGGCATGAGCCAGCACTCCCACCCTAAACTTGTTGTTTTAATTAAGTCCCTAACAAACTATATCACTCAGAGTATTGATTTGGATGCTAAAAGTACCATATGAAAGACAATTCACTAATGAGAATACAAATGATCCTCTTTGCTTTCTTACGCATTGACTAGCCTCTACTCATATTCTGCCCTTCAGGGAACAAATAAAATAAACAATGGCACAATAACAACCACAGCTACAGCAAAGACCCCTGATTCTTACTTTGGCCACTTGGTAAAAACTATCCCTTAATAGTTTCATTGTAGTAATTTAAGACTAATGATTTACAAGTTGAAAGGGAAAGCATATTTTATAGTTGATGAGTAATTGATAAAGACATTCAATCTAGATTCATAAGAACATGTTGCTGAATTTCAAAAGTAACATTACTGTGAAATTTCAAAATGTTTATTCAATTGGCAGCGAAACATACAAACAAAAACATCAATTGCATCTTGGAATAGGGAAAAATGACTGACATTTTTATTCATAAGGTTCTGCGTGCTTTTAACTTAAATGTGTTCTTTATTTACACAAGTTTTCACAAAGGTACCACAAGAGAATTATGTTTTACTCCTATGTTTCAGTTTTATTTCTATCACTAAATACATACTTTTTTTTTTTTGAGACAGAGTCTCGCTCTCTTGCCCAGGCTGGAGTGCAGTGGCGCGATCTCGGTTCACTGCAACCTCCCCCTCCCAGGTTCAAGTGATTCTCCTGCCTCAGCCTCCCGAGTAGCTAGGACTACAGGTGCCCGCCACCACGCCCAGCTACTTTTTATATTTTTAGTAGAGATGGAGTTTCACCATATTAGCTTTCAATGTAATGAATGAGTGATAATGTCTATGAAACGCCAGAGGTTCATTAAGTCTATCTGCAAAATTCGTACATAGCTGCTGTTGCCCAGAACTGAATTTTATACAGAATTATGTTAAATATATCTTTAAAAGTGAGTAAACACTTTATAATCCTGTAACCTATCCAACAAACTTTAATGAACATACGTTTTAAAAATATTGACTATTTGCCAGACACTGTGCTAGGCACTGAAGATGTAATGAAATGTAGATTAGAATAATTATAGACTGTTTCCATTTTTGGCCTTGCTCTGAAAAGATAGGTTAGTGTTGTTGTTTTTACATTTTCATCTAGAAAGGAAAAAAAAAATTTAATTACCCTTTATCACTGTACCAGAAATAATGCAATCAGTCATTAAGCAGTTGACATACAATTATCCAGTTTATGCAATTACTCAGTTGATACCTGCTCCATTTAATAGTTGTATTCAATTGTTTAAAAGACAGTGAAGTCTCTAACTATCTCACACCCAAAAATTGATTTTCAGACTTTCAGATATTAAATTATTCTGATTTTGTCTACTCCAAGCATTGGGCTGCCTTAAGAAAATGACTTTCTTCTGTTTTCAGTATCAGAGAAAGAGTATCAGGGTTGAGCAGTTAATCTTCCATATTGCTTATATACTAGGGTCATCAGAGCTCCTTCTCAAAAGAAATATCTATTATAGTAACCTCTCTATATATGTCCTACTTTCTTCATTGCTGATGAACAAATCTGGTAACTAATTGATAAGATGCTTTAAAATTAAAGTGACTGACCCACAGGTTTAATGATGATATAGGAAAATATATCTTTGATTTTGTTAGCCTGTTTTGTCCTTTCCATTGTTAGTGGTGACATGGGACCATTGTCTCTGTCCTCTCTCCCTACTGAAGCTTACTTTCACAGTTTCCTGTCCCCAAAGGGGAAAAATGTTTTTAAAAGTTTTTATTTCTTCTGTAGTCATTTGCAGTTTATTCAAGTTCTATGATCGGTGTTGGAACATCTTTAATTATGGAATGACAAATATTCATCATTGAAAGGGGAATATGCCCAGAGAGGGGCAGGAGGAAATGTACATAACTTGAGAGTGAATGAAGAGAATGAACTGTTTTTCCTCAACATAAATGACAACAGATTTTTTGCAGTAAATATTTCATGCATCAAAGTATCATGTCTTCATATGTTGAGTAAGAAATCAATTCAAAAGACAAAAACTTAAGAAAGAGAAGAAAGACTTATTATCATAGCATTTGGGTTGACATTCTGCTTAACTGTCTGACTTTAGTTTGCATTATTTATTTTTAATGAAAATTTATAGAAAATATGTCTTGTACCAGACACATTGTATGCTTTTTTTTTTTGTAAGACGGAGTCTCCCTCTATTGCCCAGGCTGGGGTGTAGTGGTGCAATCTCAGCTCACTGCAACCTCCACCTCCTGGGTTCAAGCGATTCTCCTACCTCAGCCTTCCAAGTAGTTGGGACTACAGGCCTGCACCACCATGCCCAGCTAGTTTTTGTATTTTTTGTAAAGCCAGAGTTTCACCATACTGGCCAGGCTGGTCTCGAACTCCTGACCTCATGATCCGCCCACCTCGGCCTCCCGAAGTGTTGGGATTACAGGTGTGACCCACTGCCCAGCCATTGTATACATTGTTATAATTAATATTTTCAAGCATATTTTGAGAAAATATATTCTACATGCCCATTTTACAAATGAGGAAACTGAAACTCATATGAGTTATGCTACTTGATAAGTTCACATAGCCAGTAGGTAGCAGAGCTTGGATTTGAACTGAGATTTGCCTATTATTTACCCCTGTCTATGGTCGATACACTATGTGGTAAATATCTTATGTTTAAAACTTTAAAGATATGATGAAACTGCGATTAGCATCCTATGACAAACTGAGTTTCTTGATTCACTTTAAAATTATACAAATTAGGTCTGGCATGGTGGCTCATGCCAGTAATTCCGGCACTTTGGGAGGCTGAGGTGGGAGGATCACTTGAGCTCAGGAGTTTGAGGCCAACTTGGGCAATATGGTGAGACCCCATCTCTACAAAAAATACAAAAATTAGTCCAGTGCAGTGTTGTGCACCTGTAGTCCCAGCTACTTGGGAGGCTGAGGTAGAAGAATCGCTTGAGCCTTGCAGGATGAGGCTTCAGTGAACCATGATCATGCTGCTGCACTCCAGCCTAAGTGACAGAGTGAGACCCTGTCTCAAAAAAAAAGTATATATATATATACACACACACACACACACACACATACACACACACACACACACACACAAATGATCAGTAAAGCTTCATTATCCACCCATAGTATATAACAAATCTTCCTGTCAATTTATCTAGCAGTTGATCTATATTTATATATCCATTTGACTAGTTACAATTATATATTATTACCCCATGCTTGTTTTCACAGTGTACTTTTTAAAGAGAATCTGGGGCAACAGAATGCGATTTTGAAGGAAGTAGACCTAGGTTTAAATAGTCCTGGCTCTATCATCTATTAGTTAGCATATATTTGGCATAAAATGAGAGCAACAGCAGAAAAGATGTTGAAGGAGGCAACATAGCCTAGGAACTGCAACAGTTTAATGTAATAATGAATTGGGTTTTTTGTTTTTGTTTTTGTTTGTTTGTTTGTTTTTTGAGACGGACTCTAACTCTGTTGTAGTGGCGCGATCTCTGCTCACTGCAACCTCCACTTCCCAGGTTCAAGCAATTCTCCTGCCTCAGCCTCGTAAGTAGCTGGGGTTACAGGTGTGTGCCATTATGCCCAGCTAAGTTTTGTACTTTTAGTAGAGGCAGGGTTTCACCATATTGACCAGGCTGGTCTCAAAATCCTGACCTCAAGAGATCTACCCGCTGGGATTACAGGGCTGAGCCATCTGCCCGGCCATGAAACTAAAAAAAATTAAGTCAAGTTCAGTCATGCGTTACTGTAGAAATGCAGAGACTAATGATATGATAAACTAATTTGTTGCTAGATATTTAATTTACTTAAAAACTAGTGCTTGGTCTTTTAGTGACGAAAAAAATAGCTAACTCTAACCCTCTGATTATTTTTAATGGATGCACTGAGGCTGCATCTATGATGCAATTCCATAAGTTATCAAAGAAACAGGAAATCTAATTAAAAAGAATGAGATTTCGTGGGATGCTTGCTTTTTAAAAATTATTTACAGACCATCATATAGTAAATTACCTCCCTGTCAATTAGTGTTACCTTCCTCCTTAATCTTTTATTTACAAAACCTGAAAGAAGTGATGGGCCATCCTGTGTAACGTATTTGACATTTCAACGTTGAGTCAGTGTGAATGAATCTCAGTGAGACTGCCCATCCTATGTCTTCAGAGGATGTTAGCAAAGCAACATGTTTTGCTTTGCTACCTCATGTTATATGATGTACTTTAATTCTGTTTGTTGGACAAGTATTGTAACATTGGTCACTGCCTGATACCCAAACAGATTTTGGAGACTATATCATTTAGCAGGTTATTTGGCTGTATAACAACAATAAATTACTAGTTAGGTGAAATAATATCACTTCTGACTAGTCATTTTTGAATTTTAAAAAATAATAGTTTGACTTTAAGTTTTAGAATACAGTTGCTATTCTAATTTCTCTTTCAACTTAATTGAAAGGTAATTTGAAATATACCTCAAAAATCCATATATCGCACATACAAACACATACATAAACATACCCACCCACATCTATGTCAAACTTGAGGTAATATGAGCATTATAATTCTTAATTTGTGGACTACTGAAGATTTTAATATGCATTGTCAGGGCTCAATTCCAGTTAGCATTCCATGCCAAACTTAGTTTATCCATAATCCTTAAAATTATACAAACTTTCTTTCTTTTATTTTTTATGTTTTTCAATTTTGAGACGGAGTCTTGTTCTGCCCTGTCACGCAGGCGGGAGTGCAGTGGCCCTGCAGTCTTGGCTAACTGGAACCTCCGCCTCCAGGGTTCAAGCGATTCTTGTGCCTCATCCTCCCAAGTAGCTGGGATTACAGGCATGTGCCACCACGCCTGGTTAATTTTTGTATTTTTAGTAGAGACGGGATTTCACCATGTTGGCCAGGCTGGTCTTGAACTCCTGACCTCAGGTGATCCACCCGCCTTGGCCTCCCAAAGTACTGGGATTACAGGTGTGAGCCACCACACTGGCCAGATATTTTATTATTATTTTTTAACTTTTACTTTAAGTTCAGGGGTACATGTGCAGGATGTGCGGGTTTGTTACGTAAATGTGTGTTATGGGGGTTTGTTGTACAGATTATTTCATCACCCAGGTATTAAATCTAGTATCCATTAGTTATTTTTCCTGTTCCTCTCCTTCCTCCCACCCTCCACCCTCAGATAGGCCCTCGTGTGTGTTGTTCCCCTCTATGTGTCCATACTTATAAGTGGGAGAATTGCACTTTTACAGCACAGCAGGCTAGTAATGAAAACCATTTGCAATGACTTTTTAAATCTTTCCCCAAATAATGCTCTTTTCTTTGGATAAATCATGTTGGTTACATAAGTGGCTCAGAAATGTGACAGTATTTAGTTGCAGAGGGGCTTATTTTTTAACAGTGCGGCAATTACATCCTAAAATAACTATTATTCAATCCATTCTGCCAGCCTTGGGAGACTAAGCAGATGTCAGATATTCTAAAATATCTGACTTTAGGTGAGTTTGGGATGTTACTGTGAAAGAGGCATTTTCAGATCCGTTAGATAGGAGAATGCCAATAAGCAGCATACTTACATAATGATGGCAACAGCTCTCAGAGGGTCTCTTTTGAAGCATAATTGTTGGGTCTTGGAATAATACTATTTTAGAGCTAGATGAGGAAAATTTAAAACTCATCTCTCAATTAATTTTTAATAGATGAAGAAGCAAAGTGACACAAACAATTAGGGCACTTGCCTGAGATCATGCATCTAATTAAAGGCACACCATGGGAAGATCTCTGGACTTTAAATTATCATTCCACTAAATTGGCTTTACTACATATCTTCCCACTCCCGTTCCACATTTACTGCTTTCAGAGAAAGAGAGAGAAGTTTGACAGCATATTTTAATAGAAAATGAGTGGATTTTCACATCAGGACAACCTGAACTTGAAGTTTTCCTAAGCTAAAATATGCGCTTTTGTGTATAACATCCCCCAGAATGACTGGAGTGATTCTCCATCCTGTTTCCCTCATCAGCATCCCCCAACACACACACATACCCTATTGGATCATTCTTATCAGCATTTAAAGATGCTGGGATTTCTGTCATCCGAAAGGAAAATCATTTTTTACTCTACATCTCTCTGTGTATACTTCCTCATTTAATGTAATCCTTTAATGGAAAATTGTGAAATCTGCACAGAATTGTTGCTATATTCACTATGCCCAATTATTTTCTTCCCCTTCTCCTTTCAACTTGTTTCCATAAGGCTCTTCACTCATCACTCATCACTCCAACAATGTGGCTCTTGTCAATGTCACCATATCGGTCAACTATGTAACAAATAATACTCTCTCTGGTACTCATCCATCAATGACAGTTTGTCCAAGAGTCAGTTCATAGAGTTTTGTAGTTGGTTGGTCAGCTCTAGACTATTGGGTCTGCATCTGTCTCTTGGGTGTCTCATCTTCCTTAAACCAACATTCTAGCCAGTCCTTGTCCTTCTTATGATGATATAGAAGGATAAGAAAAATGGAAATAAGTATACCTCTTTAGGAACTAGCACATTAGAACTCCTATCTGCATTCCATCACCCAAAACAGGTCACAAGGCTAAGTCCAAGATCAGGAACTAGAGTATATTTTGCCTATAGTGGGAAAAACAGAAAAGCCACAAGGCAAAGGGCATGGATAGAGACAGAGGTAAATAATTGGGTCCAATATATTACTCTACCACTGTTACTAATGAGTTCCACAGTACTATGTCACATGGACAAATCTAAGTGCTGATCTGTCTTGAAGATGTAGCAGCATGTGACACAGTTGATAACTACTCCCACTTTTAAACTATTTTTTCCTTTGGCTTTTAGCACACCTGTATTCGTGGTTTTGTTTTCCCTCTTAGTGGCTTCACTTTCTGTATACTTTGTTGGGCATTCCTCATCCTTTCAGTACTGAATTACCCCAGGGATCAGTCATGGGGCATTTTCTCTTTGCCCTCTGTACTTATGTTCTTGTTGATCTCATCTGTGATCATGACTTAAAAACCAACTGTAATACTTAACACTACTGAACTGTACACTTAAAAATGGTTACAATGTTAAACTTTATGTGGTTTTATCACAATCAAAAATAAAACAAACCATCTATAAACTGGTAAATCACAAATTTCTGTCTCCAGCTTGTATCCTTTCCCTGAACTCTAATGTCACATATACAAATAAGAGGTCTGAAAGAAATATAAAATCTAATATATCCAAAGCCAAACTATGCTCTCTCCTCCAACACAAATATGCTTCTCCTGGTGTCTTTTCCATCTCTTATAGTTCCAAGTATAAGCAACGGCTTATAGTTGCTCAGACCCAAAACCTTTATGATCATCCTTGACTTCACCCTGTACCTCACATTCAATCTATCACCAATTCCTAATGGCTCTTACCTTCAATTTATATCCAGTAACTGAGCATGACTCTCCAACTCCAATGCGTTGTCCTTTTTATCCAAGCCATCATTATCTCTGGCCTGATTCACTGCAATAGCCTACTAACTGGTCTCCATCTTCCTTCATATACAGTGTATTCTCAGCACATAGCCAGAGTGCCCCTTTTAAAGTAAAAGCTGAATTATGTCTCTCATCTGATTATAACCCATTAGTGGTTTCCCAACTTCACTCAGAGTAAATTCCAAATTCTTGCAATGCCCTTCAAAACCCTACTAAAATTGCCCCATTACCTTTCTAACCTCATCCTCCACTACTCTTAACCTCACTCCCTATGTGACATGAAGAAACTGAAACCGGTCCAATTTTCTCATAGAACTGATATTTACGGGTCATTTTTTGTTTGAATAACAAGAGAAATTGATCCTCCGAGAATTAAAGCTTGAAACTTATATTTGCCTTATCTGATTTACTTGCTCACGAAACCAACCCTCAGGCCTCCCAGACAGTATCAAGGACCTGCAATTCCTCTTCCTTATTCCTCCCTAATTCTTGTTTTCCTAACTGACCACATGTTTCCTGTTGACCAACTCCTCTTCCTGACCCACCTCTAATTCCTGTTCCTATACATAGCTACTTTCCTTCCCTACTATATAAACCCCCAAATTTAGTCTTTTGAGAAGACGAATTTGAGACTGATCTCCCATCTCCTTGGCTGCAGCACCTGAATAAAGCCTTCTTCCCTGGCAATACTCATTTCACAGTAATTGGCTTTCTGTGCGGCAAGCAATGGGACATAGAAAAAAACCCTGGAATTTTGGTAACAAAACCTCAGCAAAAATCCATGCCCCTATAGGCCTAGAATTACCACTGTGAGAGCAGGGTCTCCTAATACAATTGCATAGGTTGCACATTATACAACTTTAGGGAGTAATGCAATCTATGTGAATGCTTCCAGTGGAGTTATGCAGTCCTCAGCCAGTATGGCCTTAGATCCTTGTAATAGGGGAGGGAGAAATAAACAGGATGAATATATACAGTGAGGAATGTTAGGAAGAAAATTAAAGAAAAGAAGAGACTTTGGGCGGTCAACACAACTCTGAATAGGATGGACCTGAAAGATCTTCACTCAGAAGATGATCTTTAAATAAATAACTGGAGGAGGTTAGAGATTAAGCCTTGCGGATAACTGGAAAATTCTAGTTAGATAAAGGAACAGCATCTGAGAGGAAGAGTATCTGAGATGACAGCATGTTTGGCAGTTTCTAAGAAGAGGAAAGAGGCCAGTATGGTTGGATCAGAGTCAGCTAAGCAGGTAGTTTCAGAAAATGAGGTCACAGACATAAAGAGAGCCATAATTGTATAGAGTCCTGTAAGATCTTTGGCTTTTACTCTGAGTGAGAAGATAACTATCAGAGGCTACAAGAAAAGTCTACTTCAGCTTTAAAAGATCACTTGGGCTGCAGTGTTGTAGAAAATACAGCCAGGGAATCAAGGGAGTATGCAAAGAGACAGTTAATATAGAGATTATTATGGCTTAGATAGACTAGAGTCATAATATTTAATGTGTGGTAGAAATTTGGTGGGTCTTTACTGTAAATTGTATCTTTTTATGTTTAAATTTTCTTATGATTTATTGGTCATACATAGAATGCAGTTGGGGTGTGTGTGTGTCTATGTGTGTGTGTATCTGATATCAAGAGGACTTGCTCAACTATTTTGTTCTAATGATATTTAACTTCTCATCAGAAAACTATGTAGAAATTTATTTTCTGCAAAAGGAGTTAGTGTCATCTCTTTCTAATATCCATATGTCTGATCTTTTAAAATACTTTTTGTAATCCAGAACAATTTTGAATGGTTCAAGTGTCTTTAGGCATGTTTTGGCAGGTATTACTGATTAGATTAAGTATTGCTTCATTAACTTGCACGTTTACTCCCTATTTCTGTTAATATATACTTTTAAGAGATTGAAAAGGGTCTATTTCTAGCTATAAATTTTAACAGAAATGGCTGTTAATTTTGTCAGTCATTTCCAGTAACTTTTGAAACATTTGTATAGTTTATCTTGACTAAAGTCAAGATATGTTTCTGAGAAGAATTACATTAATATACTTTCAAATTGTGAAACTTCCTTGAATTCTTGGGATTAAATCTACTAGGTCATGAATAATTGTTCTTTTTAATAACCTGCTACATTTTATTTCCCAATATTGTATTTCAGAAATATATGTACGTATATATGTATATGCATGTGTATGTGTGTGTGTGTGTATATATATATATATATATATGTTCTTTTTTCTTTTTCTGAGATGGAGTCTAGCTCTGTCGTCCAGGCTGGAGTGCAGTGGCGCAATCTCTGCTCACCGCAACCTCCACCTCCTGGGTTCAAGCTATTCTCCTGCCTCAGCCTCCCGAGTAGCTGGGATTACAGGCACCTGCCACCACACCCAGATTTAGTAGAGACGGGGTTTCACCATGTTGGCCAGGTTGGTCTCGAACTCCTGACCTCATGATCCACCCACCTCGGCCTCCCAAAATGCTGGGACTACAAGTGTGAGCCACTGCGCCCAGCTATATATATTCTCAAGTGAAATTGGTAATTTCTTTTCTGTAAATGTTATCTTTACCCAGTTTTGCTCCTAGGGTTAATCTGGCAACCATAATGAATTGACAAGCTCTCTGTAATTCTATGTTGTTTAACCACATGCTTTAAAAGGTTTCTTCTAGGCTTATTATTTCTTTCATATTTTATAACTCTTTCTGAGACCCTTTGTTAGGAGATCAATATGAAGGAAAGGTGGGTGCTCAATTTGCCATCTTGAACTTGATGCTCCTCACACAGATTTTTGTATATAATGCTTTAAATATTATTTATTATACTACTTTCATTATATTTTAATTAATTAATTTATTTATTAGAGACAGAATCTCCCTCTGTCACCCAGGCTGGAATGCAGTGGTGCTACCATAACTCACTGTAACTTCAAACTCCTGTTCTTAAGTGATTCTCCTAGGTAGCTGGGATTACAGGTATGTGCCATCATGCCCAGCTAATTTTTTAAGTTTTTCTGCAGGGATGGAGGTCTCACTTCATTGCTCAGGCTGGTCTTGAACTCTTGGCCTCAAGTGATTCTCCCATCTCAGCCTCACAAAATGTTAGGATTACAGGCATGAGTCACTGTGCCTGGCCTTTCATTACAGTTTATATTTTTCTAAATATAACTTTATCTTTGAAGTCAAATGGATAATTTGGTTTTAAATTTTTTTCAATTATTTTTTTATCGTAAAGAACTCACAGAAAATGACCTATATGACTCTTTTTATTTTAAATGAATTTTAATTTTCTTTCTGGGTTATAATACAGTTGCTTTTTGGATGTGTGCCAGAGCAACTTGACAATGTATATTTACTGTTCCTTGGATACAATGCTCTCTATGCATCTATTTGATTAAGCTTGTTAATTCTCTTATTCAAAATTTCTATTTTAATTTGATCTGTTTCATTTACTTGATCTGTTGATTTTTGAGAGGAAAAATATTGAGGACTCCCTTTATGATTATGAATTTGTCCATTTTCTGTATTTTTAGGGACTATTTTCCTTTATATTTTGATTTAACATTATCTTGTTCTATGACTAATTATATTGAATATATATTATATATACATGTATAATATATATATGTGTGTATGTGTGTGTGTATATATATGTATATACACAGAGAGAGAGAGACAGACAAACAGAGAGGGAGAGAGAGAGAGAGATTTTTAATGGGTCATATTATTTAACATGACAAAATATTCCCAGTTATCTAAATAAATGATTTTAAACTTAAATTTCACCCTTCCTGATTATACCACTAATGATCTGACTATATTATTACTTCAAATATCTGTCATGTCTTTATCTCTCTCTGTATTTTTAGCCATACAGTGTCATTATATGGATTTTTATCTCTTCAAGACTATTTAGTAAATTTCTATTACTGGTTTAGTCCAATTTATACCATAATGTTTTCAGTTTTCTGTTTGTGATTTGAATTTGACACCTTAGGTTCCCTCTTATTTTTCTCTTTTCTAGTTTATCAAGATTTTTGCTATAATTGTTTTTCTGTTTTTTAATTACCTCTAGTTCCTTAGAAATTATAGACTCATTTCTCTCTTAAGCAATCAATATAAAATGTTAGCACCATTATGTAAATTTTGGAGCTCCATCAATCAAGAATTAGACAGTATCTGTGTCAGAGACTGCTAATTGTCCTCAAATATCTCTTCCCATCGTCTTTATTTCAAAAGCAAACATCTTAGTTTAAGTTAGGCACATTGCCATCCAACTTAAGAATATACTTCCCAGCCTTGCTTGAACCCAGTTGTCATCATATGACTAAGTTCTAGAAAAAGTTATGTGAGAAAATAGCTGATTCACTCCATATTTGAAGACAAAAATACTTGCCCTAGATGCCCATAGAAAAGATGAGATGATTGAAGAATAGGTGTAGATTTTACAAAGGGGTAATTACTAAATGTATATAAATCCCTCAGGCTATGTGTGAAATATGGTTCTGTAAGTTAAAATTATAAAAACTTAAAAATATAAAAATGATAAATATTAGGTTGCGCTATATGAAATTGTCAACAGTTGATTGTTTTTGATCTGGGAAATGAGCACTTCCATATGCTTCCACCTAATAACAAGTCAACATTTATGATATGGGGCATGAGAAAGCATAGCTATGACAATTTCACTATTTTCAATAGAGAGAAGTGAAACATAAAGTCTTAAGGTGACAAATCAAGAACTTAATTGTTATTACTTAAAAGTATGTATCACAGAGCTTATGGTAGACATAATATAAAAATTATTCTTGGCCGGACACAGTGGCTCACGCCTGTAATCCCAGCACTTTGGGAGGCCGAGGAGGGCAGATCACGAGATCAAGAGATTGAGACCATCCTGGGCAACATGATGAAACCCTGTCTCTACTAAAAATACAAAAATTAGCTGGGCATGGTGGTGCGCATCTGTAGTCCCAGCTACTCGGGAGGCTGAGGCAGGAGAATCTCTTGAACCCGGGAGGCGGAGGTTGCAGTGAGCTGAGATTGCACCAGGGCAATCCAGCCTGGCAACAGAGTGAGACTCCATTTCCAAATAATAATAATAATAATAATTATTATTATTGTTATTAGGAAGTACAGATGAAAAGTCTTCTGCTAATATCCCCATCTTTCACAGCAGAGAGGTCAATAATGATTTTACTAATGGTGTGTTGATATGACTTGGATATTTGTTCCCTCCAGTTCTCATGGTGAAATGTGATTCCCAATGTTGGAGGTGGAGTCTGGTGGGAGGTGACTGGATCATGAGAAGGGATCCCTCATGAATGATTTAGCACCATCTCCTTGGGGATAAGTGAGTTCTCACCTAGTTAGTTCACATTAGATCTACTTTTTTTAAAGTTGGGGACCTCCCCCACCTCACTCTCTTTCTCCCCTTCTCACCATGTGATATGCTGGCTCCCCATTGCCTTCCACCATGACTATAAGCTTCCTGAGGCCTCACCAGAAGCAGAGGCCAGCACCATGCTTCCTGTAAAGCCTGCAGAACCATGAGCTAATTAAACTTCTTTTCTTTATAAAATACCCAGTCTTAGGTGTTTCTTTATAGTACCATAGGCAGATTAATACATATATCATAGTTCATCATAATGTCATTGATTTTAAGATGCATCATTATCATATATAATTTTACTTTTAATTCAAAGTCATCAATGTTCTTTCTTTTTTATATTTTAACCTCCGCTGTGCCATCAAGAATATTTGTGATGCTGCATTTATTTTAAAAATTAAGTAAATAGGAATGCTGAAAGCCATCAGTGATAGGCTCTTAAGCTACCATTGTAATTATTTTAAACTAACCTACTGTTTTATGGGTATTATATTATTTTAGTTATTATAAATATACACATCTTGTGGCAAGGAAAGTTCTGGTAAACATGCTGAGTAGAAAAAGTACAAGCAGATAATTTGGAGAAACCACCACTGTAGAGACGGAAAGGAAAATAAACTATTATTTATTAAACAATTGTTTGGTATTAGATACTGTACTTTTCTACCCCAAACCCACCAACTTTTAGTGCTGGCTCTACCTCAGAATGGCTGAAGTGAGGAAGTAGAATAAGATCCAAGGTATTACTGTAAGAGATAGTAAGAAAGATCTTGAAGTCATAAATAAAAGTTCAAAGTCTGTATTTCTCTTCTAGCTAAAGTCCATGGGGAGTCCAGCTAAACTGATATCAATAAATTTAGAGGATCCCTGAGAAGGAATAATGTATAGGCATTTTTTGACAGATTTTAAAGCTATGATTTTATAGAAGTTATCCAATTTTCTGTGTACTGAATGCCTTTTCTGCTATGCATTTTTCACTTTAGAATATTGTGAGGTTAGATTGAGTGTTCCTTAATAAATTATTTCTATTATCACTGCTATGTCTGAAAAGCCTACCATTATTGATCTCTAATGATTCTACTTATGCAGAAAAAAAAGAAAGACCAACAGACAACTACCAGGAAAATAAAAATGTCTTCATACTTTTTTCCTTTTACTATGAGTGGGAATCAATAATCAGTGAGCCACAAATTTCTATGTATTTGTTCTTTCACTCATTCACATACTCTGTCATGTATGAACGGAGCTGAAAAAACATTCATAAAAGATAAAAATTGCCCCCTTTCTCTAAGACTCCTAGAAGTATCAACATTAAATTAATAATTATAGTAGAATCATTACTGCTGACTAAAAATTTATGACTGTTTCAGGATTGCATACCTAATCTAAAAATGGGAGACCAGAGAAGGCTCCAAGAGAGACATAAAGTTGTTCCTCGGGTCAACAGATATCCTGGGATAGGATTCAGAAGTCTGGTAACTTGGTTGCAGAAAAAAACACAATCATTTTCTAATCAAATTTTGCAGTTAATTATGAATGTAGACACATGCCACCATAGTATTAACAGTACCAGCATCATATCAATATTAGAAAATATATGTATTTTCTTTTTTTTTTTTTTTTTGAGATGGAGTTTCGCTCTTGTTGCCCAGGCTGGAGTGTAATGGTGCAATCATGGCTCACTGCAACCTCTGCCTCCCAAGTTCAAGCGATTCTCCTCCCTCAGCCTCCCGAGTAGCTGGGATTACAGGCGTGCGCCACCATGCTGGCCTAATTTTGTATTTTTAGTAGAGATGAGGTTCTCCATGTTGGTCAGGCTGATCTCGAACTCCCGACCTCAGGTGATCTGCCCGCCTCAGCCTCCCAGAATGCTGGGATTACAGGCATGAGCCACCACAACTGGTCAACATATGTATTTTCATATCACATAATGCTTATTACTACTTGAAATTATGACAGTTACTACATCGGCCTCTAGATCTTGTTATCTACTGTGTTAATGAAAGACATGTAATTATGTCACATATTTTTGTATTTTGATAACTCTCTTTCAATATTACCAGCTTCCTATGTATTTTACTTTATGCATTTAAAAGCATTATACTGAGAAAGAATCCACAGGCTTCACCAGCCCATCAAAGTAGTCCATGCATGAAAAAGCCCAAGAATCTATGTATGAGACCAGACAATTTCATATGCAAAGAGAGGTAGAGAGAGGATTAGAGAACATTGTACTTTGGAAAAAAATGTGTCCAACTGAAAAACAAAGAGCAGTTCTCTGAATTCTGTAAATTTTGGCCAGGTGAGGTAGGTGGATTGCTGCTTGGTGAGATGAAACAGGCAAGGTGAACAGAGGCAATGTTTTGGATGGCCTTGTAAGCAATGCCAAAATGATAATAAATCACTGATCATTTCTAAGCAGAGGAGAAATATGACCAGATTATCATTTATGTATATTCTATGCTTATTTCCCAGTGTGCTATAAATTGTGGAGGAGAAACCTTAAGTGTTGTTTACTGGCTTACTAAAGACCCAGTATTTCATTGTGAAAAGGGTTGAGAGAGTTAAGGAATTGTCAAACAAAGAGAGTTGTAGGACACAAATTTATTATTGTTATTACATTAATAAAGGAAAAAATATGCACATGTCTATAAACTGAAAGAAGATACCTACAGTTAAGGAAGAGACTGAAAATAAATTTGAGAGATGGAAGAGTCACCAAATGTAGGAGAAATTAAGGTCAGGAATATACATGTAGAAAGTAGTAGAAATCCTTAAGGGTAACTTAACAGAGCTGCTGATGACTATGGTCCTTGACTTTGGACATAGTTTAATTCAGATGCAATACGGTCAATCTTAAGAACCTGGACACCCTAATCAGTATGTTTTTAATGAAAGACAAGCAAAATATGTGTTGTGTATAATAAAGATAAGGATATTGGGGTTTACTTGTCTTCCTGTTTCAACTTGTTATCTTACTGGTCCCTTCCTAAAGCTTATGAAATCATTACTTTTTTTCCAGAAAACAACTTTTTTTCCAGAAAACTATATGCTGATCAGTCTTACATGACAAGCAAGATGAAACCCTTAAGGCTTAGAGCATATACTCTTAACATGAATTCTGTGGATGATCCATACATACCCTGAAATTGCATGCAAAAAAGTATGCATATGAATTTTTCCATAAAAAGAGTTTATAATTTATTAGATATTGTAAGATGCCTGTGACCTACAAAAATGATAAGAACCACTGGAGCCTAAAATGAGCTACCAGTATGTGGTCCACCCATACCACATACTTTAAATCCTAGCACACTTCCTCTTATTTTTAGAGTCTAGCAGAAGGCTAGACAATTTTAGGCCATCAAATAGTCTCTCTCTTATTCCTCAAAATTGTATGATCCTCTCCCTTCATATATCTAAACAGAGCATGTATTTATTCCTGAATCCAGAGGTTATAACCCAAAGTTTCATGTGTCCAGATCTGGAGAGAAATGAATAAAACACCATTAAACATTTCTGCCCACATGGAAACTGTTCAACCTTAATGGCTGCTCTTTTCTATGCTACCTCTCTTCCACTTTTAATGTATCTGTTTGATATCTAATTTGTTACATCAATTAGAATTTTGGTTGTGGGTAGGGGAAGAGTGTTTGGGATTAGTTAAGATGACAAATATGGAAAGTAATTGACTCCTATCTACTTACCTTAAATTTTCTTCTATAGAGAAGAGAAAGGAAGGAGGGAAGGAAGGAAGGGAGGAAGGAAGGGAGGGGAGGGAAAGAAGGGAAGGGAAGGAAGGGAAAAGGAAGAAAGAAGAAAGAAAGAGAAAGAAAAAGAAAGAAAGAAAGAGAAAAAAGAAAGAAAAGAAAGAAAGAGAAAGAAAAAAGAAAGAGAAAGAAGAAAGAAGAAAGAAAGAAGAAATAAAGGAAGAAATGAAGAAAGAAAAAAGAAAGAAAGAAAGAAAGAAAGAAAGAAAGAAAGAAAGAAAGAAAGAAAGAAAGAAAGAAAGAAAGAAAGAAAGAAAGAAAGAGAAAGAAAGAAAAACTGATTCTTTCATATACCCTCCATGGCTCATTACAAGCTATGGAATTGGGGAGAGATGTAAACAACCAGTACTTGTGAACTGCTACAGGCCAGCTTCTGCACATCACTGGTTATATACATAGGAAAAGTAGAAAAGACTACCAATATGTTGTGGGAAGTCAGGGACCCCGAACGCAGGGACCA
This sequence comes from Macaca fascicularis, assembly GCF_037993035.2. Lineage (NCBI taxonomy): Eukaryota > Metazoa > Chordata > Mammalia > Primates > Cercopithecidae > Macaca > Macaca fascicularis. Next base: position 27,100,836 of record NC_088395.1, read on the forward strand.
GCTGAAGCTGCGGCAGAAGAATGTAAATTGTGAAGATTTCATTGACATTTATCAGTTCCCAAAATTAATACTTTTATGATTTCTTACACCTGTCTTTACTACAATCTCTGAACATAAATTATGAATATTTCATGGACATTTATCACTTCCTCAATCAATACTCTTATAATTTCCTATGCCTGTCTTTAATCTCTTAATCCTGTCATCTTCATAAACTGAGGATGTATGTCACCTCAGGACCCTGTGATGATTATGTTAACTGTACAAATTGTTTGTTAAACATGTGTGTTTGAACGATATGAAATCTGAGCATCCTGAAAAAGAGCAGGATAACAGCGATTTTCAGGGAACAAGGGAGATAACCATAAGGTCTGACTACCTGCAGGGCTGGGCAGAACAGTCATATTTTTCTTCTTGCAGAAAGTAAATAGGAGAAATATCAATGAATTCTTTTCCCAGCAAGGAATAACCCTGGGGAAGGAATGCATTCCCAGAGGTAGGCCTATAGATGGCTGCTCTGGGAGTGTCTGTCTTATGCGGTTGAAGATAAGGGATGAAATACACCCTGGTCTCCTGCAACGCCCTCAGGCTTACCAGGATTGGGAAATTCCAGCCTGGTGAATTCTAGTCAGACTGGTTGTTGGCTCTCGAACCCTGTTTCCTGTTAAGATGTTTATCAAGACAATGTGTGCCCAGTGGGACGTGGAAACTCATCAGTAATTCTAGTTTTGCCCTCTGCCTCGTGATCTTTTATTGCCCTCTGAAGCATGTGATCCCTGTGACCTACTCCTTATTCATATACCCCTCCCCTTTTGAAATCCCTAATAAAAACTTGCTGGTTTTGCAGCTCAGGTGCACATCACGGAAATTACCAATAGGTGATGTCGTCCCCGGAGGCCCAGTTGTAAAATTTCTCTCTCTTGTACTCTTTCTCTTTATTTCTCAGACTGGCTAACACTTAGGGAAAACAGAAAAGAACCTATGTTGAAATATTGGGGGCTGGTTCCCCCAATACCAACACAATTGTAAAAAGTTCCAATTTATCTTCATAACCTTCTTGTCACTCTCTCTTCAGCATTCCTTTACAGAATGTCAGAAAGTCAGACCCTTTCTTGGAAATATTTGCAATGTCTAAATATCCAAATTCAAATATTTCCATATATTTGTAAATGTAATTTGTAATTTTTATATGTATATTTGTAATGTATTACATGGAAATAAAAACATTTTCTTGTTTTAAGAATATTAAAATTCATTTTAACAACGTTTCCACTATAGTGAATTGCTATTTACATAACTTTAATTTACAACATTTTATCAGAAAATGCCAAATTTGTTTTACATTCAAGAATTATGTTTCACAACATCATGGGGGTATCTACACAGGGGAAACCTCTCATTTAATATTTTATCCTGAAACATTGGTAGAGATCTTCATCAAAACCAAATTATCTTTGTGTTTCACATGGTATTTGCAAATATTAGTATTTAGTCCATGAGGAAAATTAAACATATTTGATCCAAACATCATAGGGAAAAATGAAAATATTAGAATTATAAATAAATTGAGAGTAGAATGCTTAACAATATTGGTTAAATTTTAATAAAATGGAAGCTAAAAAGAATGTCTTTTGATTTCATGGAAATTCACCATTTTTTCTCTGATTTTTGAGGTGGCATCATTATATAAAGGAAACATAATACCATACAAAACTTGAAGAATCAACACTACATATATAATTTATTACTGGGCTCTAAATGTTTTGATTTTTTTTTCCCTTAACTTGTTTACTTTCAGGGTTAAAATCATATTAACTTAATAACATTAATATTCCAAAAGTATGTGTGTGTGTGTGTGTGTGTGTGTGTGTGTGTGTGTGTGTGTATATATATATATATATATATATGTAAAATATAAGTAAAAGTAAATATATATATTTTGATGCACCAACAAGGATGAACTAGCATAATGGAAAATTTCATATTTTAGGAAAAGCTTTGTCATGGACTTGTGTTCTAAAAGAAATTTTATAATAAACCATTTAGATTCTGTTAAAAATAACAGTGTACATTTTATAAGGATTTAAAAGGAAAGTGCTTTATTTATATAAAGATAAAATAAATCCTTAGTTACATTAATAAGAGAGTCACTGGAATAACAGATAAGATTATGTTTATAGGAAATGTTAATTTTTTTATTTTTCTAATTTTTATTTATTTACTTTTCAAGACAGAGTTTTGCTCTGTCACCCAGGCCGGAGTGCAGTGGTTCTATCTTGGCTCACTGCAGCGCTCACCTCCTGGGTTCAGGTGATTCTCCCGCCTCAGCCTCCAGAGTAGCAGGGATTACAGGCACCCACCAGCACACCCAGCTAAGTTTTGTATTTTTAGTAGAGATGCCATCCTGCTCAGCTAAACTTTGTATTTTTAGGTTTCGCCATGTTGGCCAAACTGGTCCCAAACTCCTGACCTCAGGTGATCCACTCGCCTCAGCTTCCCAAAGTGCTGGGATTACAGGCATGAGCCACCATGTCTGGCCTGTGAAATATTAATTTTATCAGGCATATTTGAACCTTTTCAACTCCCTAGACCTTACTTTTCAACTGAGGGAACTAAAGCTTAGAAATATTAAATGACCTGCTCAAGGTTACATATTTCCGAATTACACAGTTGATATTAAAGTATCCCTCAATTCACTTCCTAAACCATGTTATTTTCCACCAGAATTCTACTAACTCTCAATAGAACAAGTTTCTGGTTTTTTACTTTTGTTATGATGGAAAACCATTTGCCAGCCAGTAGTATTTTGGCAAGTGTTTTTTAAAGTACCTGGTATATATACTTAAGATAGTATTATATGTACAGTAATGTGCCAACATATATATTAAGAAAATTTTTAATTTGTGGTATTTATATATTCTAGAGATGATAATAAGAATAATACACGTTAATCAGTTTGTGATTGTAACAATTTACTTGTCAAGATATACTGCTTAAAAATAGTATTTCAGATGTGTTCTGCTCATGTAAACTATAGTGAAAAAAATAAATATTTTTGTGAATTATATACTTCTTTCGTTGCTTCCAAAGATGAAAATATGTTGTTAGAAACCACACACACACACAATTTATGTATATATTTTACATTTCCAACCTGTCCTTTGTTGACATATCTATGAGTATTACTGTACTTGTAGAAATACACGTAAAATACACACAATGTGAGTTTTTGCCTTGAAGATAAAATCATTGCATTCATGTAGACATTTCAACTTTAATTTAAAAAGAAAAGCTAAATTACATTTTATGAGATGGAATCACAGTGAAATTATCAAAGAATTATGCTTATCTTATTTTTGGCATATTACTCTGTGGTAAGGCATAAATTAAGTGACTAGATGAATTTGTTAGATATAAGTATTTTTTATATTATTCTGCTAACAATAGCAATGTTTTCACTATATGAGAAACATCTCCAACATTGTCCTCAGTTAATTGATTTCCCTAAGTCAAATTCTTCTTTAGCACTTGGGAATGAATATTATGAACACAATTATGTACCATCTCACTTACTCTTCAATGAAAGAGACATACCCCACATATTGGGTCTAGAGTTATAAACTGCCTCTCTGTGTGAAAGCATTTAAATTTTAAATTCACTTGAGGATGAAAAAAGAATGAATTTTTAATGTCAGATAATGATGCACGCAATAATATAAATATTTCCAAAACTCTTTTTTTTTTTTTTGAGAGAGTCTCACTCTGTCACCAGGCTGGAGTGCAGTGGCATGGTCTCAGCTCACTGCAACCTCTGCTTCCCGGTTTCAACCAATTTTCCTGCCTCAGCCTCCCATGTAGCTGAGACTGCAGGCAAGCACCACCATGCCCAGCTAATTTTTGTATTTTTAGTAGAGACAGGGTTTCACCATGTTGGCCAGGATGGTCTTGATCTCTTGACCTTGTGATCCATCCGCTTTGGCCTGCCAAAGTGCTTGGATTACAGGCATGAGCCACCATACCTGACCCTCAAAACACTTTTAATTAATATACATTCTATTCAGCTTGTTTTGGAAAGTTTTTTTGTTTTGTTTTGTTTTTTGAATTTTTGCCAGAGAGGAGATAGCTAATTAACGCTCTATGGTTTCTATTTCCCTCTTGGGAAGAAATAGTCTTAGTTCTTTAACTGGTACTTTAAAAAGTTCTCAATTTCATCATATTTATTAGCTTTATCTCCTTAAAATCTCCAGACTAATTCATCCATTGTCCGTAAATACATAATAGTTTTTTTCATTCATGTCCCACTCATGCTATTCTTCCATTTCATTACTATTTGTTGTGATTCCATCCTTTGGTCAATGTTTTCTTGAAGGCGCCTTCGTTTTTTTTTTTTTTTTCTTCTTCTCATTGCCATAGCACATACTATATTATCCTTTGTCCAAAGTTCAGTAATTACTAATATCTGTATTTGTCCTCAATTTCTTTGAAATTACACTGATTTTATTATTTTTTTCTTGTCTTGATACTTGGATTATAAACTTCTTAAGAGCAAAGATTTGAAGTATTCCAAAATTCCTATAGTAAAAATTTTATATGGACTTATCCTTTAAAGTGACTCAAATTGTATTTTGCTTAATAATGTTAGCTCTCAACACAGTGTATCTTTAGAAATCATCTCTCCATACGATAAAGAATATATAATAAAATATACTACATATTTTCCTTTTATTTTTATGTCTAGTTTTAGAACACAATTAAGGAAGTTGAACCAGAGAGTTTACATTCATTATTGCACATAGAAGTGTCTATTCTAAAACTAAACAACAGGAATATTTAGGGCTTTGTTAGCTTGAAATACCCTCAGTACAATAGTTAAAACTTGAGAAATTTTATATATCAAGCACTTTGTATCCATGTATTTATTTAATCATTATAACACATGTCTATTATTATACTGAAATTGACCCAGTTGTCCCATAAAGCTGATGTTAATGGTTTCTTTTGAATAAACATGCAAATTGATCCTCCCAGTCTTAAATTTTGAGAAAGTTAAAGTTGTTTTATCTGAGTTTCTTTCTCAGGAAACCTACCTTCAGACCTTCCAGATAGTACCAAGGAACTGAAACATACCAGATCATCTCATCTGGCCAATAAGATGCCAGACTCCTCATCCATCATGATTGCCTAATTGACGACCTGCTTCCTGTGGACCATCTCCTCTTTCTTACCCCTCCCTCATTCCTGTTTTCTAACACATGGTTCCATTTCTTCTCTGCTATATAAACCTTCAATATTAGTGCATCAGAGAGACAGATTTGAGACTAATCTGTTCTCAGCTGCAGCACCTGAATAAAGCCTCCTTTATGACAATACTTGTTGTCTCAGTGATCGGCTTTCTGCGCAACAAGCAGCAGGACCTAGACTGAACTCCTGGCATTTAGTAACAATATCTCTTGTGGAAATGACAAGACTGAGTCTTGTGCATACTAAATAACTTGTGCAAGGTGAAAGAGCTAATAAGTGGTATAAGAGGGCATTAAGCCAAGGATGTCATTTTCACAAACACAACTGCACACTAACATATTCAGAGTGAAGACACATGAAAGCCTAAGACATCTGAATCTTCAACTTTATAGACGTGAAAACCAAGACACGGGTTAAATATCTTGCCAAGATCATACAGGTACTAAGTGAAGTAAGATAAGAATAAAAATTTAGTGCCTCCAAGCTTGCTCTATTTTAATAAGGAGGGACCAGTCTCTTCCAGTTAATGTCTGGAGGCTAACTGTAGTTACTGTAGATAGCTTAAGTAATATAAATTTATTTTTAAAATTCTTTAATGTTCGGTAGTATAACCAACTCTTCAGGTGTAGGCAAGACTTGAATGTGCTGGAAATTTTTTTAAGTGAGAAATAATCAAGGTGAGACAAGTTACATATATGTAATTATATGTGTATGCATATATATGCATATATATGTATGTATATATGTGGGTATATATACACATATATACATATATATAAAATACTGAAACTAGGCTGCTGTGTTTCTTAAGGGAAACACTACTTTATCCTATGTCCATTCGTTTGCAGCCTACCAGGGAGGATATCTTCCCTTTTCTCAGTAACTTAGATGTTCTATTTTCCCTAATGCCTATGTTAGAAACTCAAATGGCATTTGTGAGTATTCATAAAAGAATTTTAGCTACTTCCTACACATACCTGTTCTGATATAGCCAAAACCATTTGGTGACATTATCAACTAATTAAAGTGAGAAATGTGATAGAAAGAGCACACACCACATGGAATAAATATAAAAGTGTCAACCACATAAATGGAAAATTCCATCGTGCTGTTTTCTCTTTGAAACATGAGTTCTGTACTAAATTCCTTCCTTAATACATGAGACTCATAATCTCAAAATAAATAGAAATATATAGTATTTAATAGAAACCAACATTAGTTGAGAGTCCACTATATGGAACACCTGTTAGATTTGATAAAAATTGTATAGACGAATAAAAGAGAGTCTCTTCCCTTAAGGGTGCTTATCTTCTGAAGAGTATGGTGTAGAGTGAAATTAAATAAGAATGTATGCCAAAGAAATTAAAGATAAAATTAATAACTTCCATACTACAGAATGAGAATCAATCATATTTAACTGAGAAGGAATTTTAAAAGTTTTCAAGAAGAGAAGCTATTTAGGTTAGTTTTAAAATAACAGGCCAAAATATTCAGCACCTAATATTATTATCTACCTAGAACATATTTTGTTTTACATATTGTGAAAAATGAATATATTACTTATAAAGTAAAATATTGTTATAATAATAAAGTGATAATAGGCAAAAGAATAGCAAAATTAATAGGTGTTGGAAGTCAGGTATCAAAAGTTAGTGGAGGATTATTGCAAAGTTGCAAAATCTGTCCAGTAAATTAAAAATAATATATTTTATTAATATTACTTTTAGAATATAAAGCTAATTAATATCATCTATTCCATTCTTCTTGATTACATACTTATAAAACAGAAACCATTTCATTTTTTCTAGTAAAGAATACTACGGATATACAGAAATTACTTAGCAGATATTTGCTAAGCTCCAACACAATACATCTCCCCCAGAATATTCTAAACATTAAGGCATCCATTTGACCAATAATATGCCTCATATTGTTTATTCTCCTTTACAAGACATTTCTTATATCTTGGCACCAAATGATTCTGAAGGAATAAGTTAGTCAATCCTAACCAGATCTTACAGGACCACCTGGCAGAAAGACATACCATGTATCTCACTGAAATTTTTCTAATACTACCCTAACACACTGGCCAAATACACTTAATCAATGAGTCTAAGTAATTGAATTTTCAAAAATAAATTTATTCCTTTGCATGAGTATATTAACAAGATATGCCACAAATGATTATTGTTTTAAAGCAGATGGTGCATTTTCAGCAACAATTATTGAAGAGTAGGTATCTATATTTAAACAAATTCTACCACCTACTATTATGTTTCATTTGACAATCTGTTCTTTTCAATTCTAAGATTCTCATCTTTTGTGAGTTGAGAACTTTCTTAATGTGTTTTAGAGAAATTGAAAGACTTTGTTGTTATATCAGGTACATCTCAAATTTGCAAGTGTTAGTGCTGCCTTTTCAAAGCAGAAACAGAAATTCCCCATAATTCCTGGTCATTTGAGAAATATTCCATGGGAGGAAGACCACGAAAATTAGAATAAGTTACCTAATGAACTAGTATGTACTCTTCAAATTCATCCTGGATACCATATATAGTAGTATGAGAGTTTTCAATAATAATTAATCAATCATTTCAAAAATGTGCTTATGCTTTCTGCAAAGCAAAATGCTATTTTGAAGGTGTTTTATTCCTTTAAAGTAGCAATTATAATGATATCTGTTATGTTTATTTTATATTTATGATAACCTTATATTAATATATTTTGGGGAAAAAGGGTAAGGAAAGGTGAACTTCCATCCAACTTTCTATAATCTTCCATCAGAATTCCAGTTAGCACTGTCTGACCATTCATCCAATAACTCAAATTTATTGCCTGATTGCCTGGAGCAAAGTTAATTACATAATAATTGTGCTAAAAAAATTGGGAGTATTTTGACCTATAGTGTCGTGTCTAAGCCACCAACCACAAACTCATTGTCCTGAGGAAAATACAACTGAGCACTCCAGTGTCATGTTAAATGGGAGCAAACCACAGCCAGTTAGGAACAGTGTACTTAACATTAAAAGAGAGAAGTCAACTTAAATATATCTTAATTTACAAGAATTGCTTCAAGTAAATGAAAAGTAATATTTAGGATTACTCTTAGAAAAGCAAACTCCCCTATGCTTTGGGAGGCTGAAGTGGGAGGATTGCTTGAGGCCAGGAGTTCCAGAAAAGCAACCTCCCTTCTTTAGTCTTATCAAACTGACTTTGGGCTGTAATAAGGAAGCTATAGCCCAAAAGTTGTGATATTGTAAGCTTGAGAATTGCTGAACTGAAATAGATGTTGTACTACATTCCCTTAATATGCCTCCTGACTTTGTAACTAGACCTCATAAAAAGTGATACTGTTAATCATAAGATTTAACATTAACAGTAAAGTGTTAATTTTAATAAGATCCTTTGATACACAAAAAACACTAGTCACACTTGATGATATAACTCAGTTTAGACCATTATTATCTTTATTATATTTTTTTTTATATGTGACATATGGGTGAATAGTGGTAAATGTAGGAATATAGGCAAGCTTCCTAAAAGTAGGAACATAGCAAGTTGTTGCTAAAACTATCTATTTGGTAAATAAAATGTGGTCCTTTTTTTTGGTAAATAAAATGCACTAGCTACAGGTGACTATTGAGAACTTGAAATATGGCTAGTCTGAATTCGGATGTGCTGTACATGTAAAATACACACTGGCTTTCTTGTTTAAAAATATTTATTATTAGTAGTAGTAGTAGTAGAGGCAGTGTGTCGCTATGTTGCCCAAGCTGGTCTCATACTCCTGATCTGAAGCAATTTTCCCTCCTTGTCCTCCCAAAGCACTGGGATTACAGGTGTAAGCAACCATAACTGTCTTGGATTTCTGAAAGTATTAAAAATGTATATTTTTATTTAATATTTAATAAACATATTTAATATATTGAATATTGAATAATAAAAATTAAAAACATTTAATATATTGAATGTATACTGAGATAATATTCTGCATATATTGGGTTAGATAAAATATATCATTAAAATAATTTCACCTTTTAAAAATTTATTTTAATATGGTTAATATAATTTTTTTTTTTCAGATGAAGACTTGCTCTGTCTCCCAGGCTGGAGTGCAGTGGCACAATCTCAGCTCACTGCAAGCTCCGCCTCTCGGGTTCACGCCATTCTCCTGCCTCAGTCTCCCAAGTAGCTGGGACTACAGGTGCCTGACACCACGCCTGGCTAATTTTTTGTGTTTTTAGTAGAGACAGAATTTCACCATGTTAGCCAGGATGGTCTCGATCTCCTGACCTCGTGATCCACCCGCCTCAGCCTCCCAAAGTGCTGTGATTACAGGCGTGAGCCACTGCACCCAGAAAGTTAATAGAAAATTTTAAGTTACATATGTGGCTCTACTTAGTGACTCACAATATATTTCTGTGTTCAGTATTGCTCTACCACAGGCTTTTTAAACCCACAATATAGCAACACTATTGACATTTTGAGCTGGATAATTATCTGTTGTAGGGCAATATCCTGTGCATCATACTATGTTTGGAAGCATCTCTGGCTTCTACCTGCTAGATGCCAGGAGCATATCTCCCCAACTTGTGACAACCAAAAATGTCCCCAGACACTGCCAAATGTCCCCTGGAGGCAAAATTACTCCTGTTTGAGAACCACCAGTCTACCACAGTATCCAAAGTGATCTCATATTGCCATACCAAGACAATTTTACAATGCTATATTTGACAAAGGAAAAAATACACATACCTAAATTCAAAGGCATTGCATTTGCTCATTTGATATGCTTAGTAATTATTTTTCAATGTTGTTTCTTATTAGAAATTCAATGCTATTGTATTACAATGGAAGAGCAAACTGTATATAGAAGTAAGACTGAGAGAATGTTCACAACACTATGAATTCTAACAAATTTCATTAATTTAAAATAAATGTAAATAAAAATTGGTTCACAAAAATTTGAAATTAAAATTTCAATACGTAACTTTTTTAACGTTTTGAAGACAGTGACATTTTTCTTTTTCTTTTATTTATTTATTTATTGTTTGAGACGGAGTCTTGCTCTGTGGCCCAGCCTGGAGTACAGTGGTGTGATCTCTGCTCACTGCCAGCTCCACCTCCGGGGTTCACACCATTCTCCTGCCTCAGCCTCCCGAGTAGCTGGGACTACAGGCACCTGCCACCACGCCTGGCTTTGTGTGTGTGTGTGTGTGTGTGTGTGTGTGTGTGTGTGTGTGTTCTTTTAGAAGAGACGGGGTTTCCCTGTGTTAGCCAGGATGGTCTCGATCTCTTTACCTCTTGATCCACCCTCCTCGGCCTCCCAAAGTGCTGGGATTACAGGCGTGAGCCACCACGCCCGGCCGACATGATATGGTTTGGATTTGTGTTCCCGCACAAATCTCACATCAAATTGCAATCCCCACAGTTGAAGGAGGGGCCTGGTGGGAGGCGATTGGATCATGGCGGCTGACTTCCTCTTTGCTGTTCTCATGATAGTGAGTGAGTTCTCATGAAATCTGGTTGTTTAAAAGTGTGTAGCACCTTCCCCTTCGCTCTCTCTTCCTCCCACTCCATCCCTGTAGGATGTGCCTGCTTCCCCTTCACCTTCCACCATAATTGTAAGTTTCCTGAGGCCTCCTTAGCCATGCTTCTGGTACAGGCTGTAGAACTATGAGCCAGTTAAACCTCTTTTCTTTATAAATTACTCAGTTTCAGGTAGTTCTTGGATTGGTTTGTTTTGTTTTGTTTTGAGACAGAGTCTCACTTAGTTGCCCAACCTGGAGTGCAATGGTGTGATCTCAGCTCACTGCAACATCCAACTCCCAGGCTCAAGTGATCTTTCCACCTCAGCTTCCTGAGTAGCTGGGATTACAGACATGCGCCACCATGCCTGGCAAATTTTTAAATTTTTTTTTTTAATAGAGACAGGGTTTTGCCATGTTTCCAAGGCTGGTCTCAAACTCCTGGGCTCAAGCAATCCACCTGCCTCAGCCTCCCAAATTGCTGGGGTTACAGGTGTGAGCCACCGTGCCCAGCCTCAGGAAGTTCTTTATAGCAGTGTGAGAACTGAAAAATATACCAGTTTAAAATTACGTAAATAACAGATTCATGTGGATAGATTCTTTGTATAAATTCCTGGGTTATGATTTTGGGTCACATCTAAGGAACAGTGGCTTTCAAGTTTTCCGGTATAAATTTTAAGTTTATAGTTGACTTCATGACAGTGTTTTATCAGAAAAGGAGAATAATGGAACTGTACACAATAAAACTGCTTGTTTTATTAACCATGTAGCAACATTAAAAGCAGCTCAAATTCCTCAACTTGTAGCTAATACCTGTTGATTATATTGTTAATCAAAGAAATCTTTAGTATGTTTAGCTCAAGCCAGTAGTCTAAAGTGGTTTTTATCACAGTTCTGCTGCAAGCTGTTTTAAATAGTTATTATTTCTTTATTTTGTGGTACCACACAAATCAATAAATGACTGAATTGGAGCTTTTATATAATATTAATGACTGTGTTAATACTCAATGTTGTTTTCAACTGTGAAAAAGCGACAGGAGATCTCATGCCTCATTTGTGTTTCATTTGAAGCAGACGCGATAACCAAATCTTTTTAGTGAGAAAGAAAAATACATTTGCATAATGAAATATAATCATTTTGTATATTTCTCATTTTTATGTTAAATTGAGGAACTATGCATTTGAATTCACAGTAATTGCTCTCAAGGCACGGTGAGTTAATAATGTCAATTTGTTGCTAAGACTTCATTAAAAAAATGAGGAAGAGAAGGAAAGAACTGTTCAGATAAAATAGCATAGCTAAAAGCACAACTAAGCATTGTTTTCAGTAGGCATAAATAGCAGACTTTTCTCTGTGACAACAAAGAACAGCCTATAATAGGACAATTTATATTAGCATGTTTGTTATCAAGTACATCCTCTCTGAAGATTTTAAAACACATGCTCTATTTCTTCTTCTACCACTATAGTCATCTTGTATGCCAAGGACCATTACTACCATGTTGCCTTATTGATGGACAAAGCTGCTACTTTGGGTCAATGATTAGCTGCAGGGTAGTACTGAACCTCTATTACCCAAGGCTGTGACATATATGTGCAAATAAATAAGTAAAATATTCCTCTTTTCAAGACCAATACCTTCCATTTCATGAGACTTATCCATTTCTTAGAAATATTATCCAATTTGAAATAAATATTTAACGGTTATTGGGGTGGGTTGGTGGTGAGGAGATTATTTCATTACTACAGACAGCCAAATCAGTTTTTAGCCTAAATTAAAAAAAAAAAAAAAAATTACAAAGTGTAGCTAACTACTTATTGTCTCCCTGATTTCGTGCTTTTTGTCATGATGCCAGCTAACTTATCTCATCCTTTTGTTTAATCATCATGTGCATAAACACTTCCAAGGGCCTATGGCATTCTATGTTAGTATACACATTTTGTATATGTTGATGGGAAATTTTGCAGCCTGAAGCCAATAATTTTGAGAATTAGAATAACTTTGCCAGAAGTCATTCTGGCAAAGTAATTATGACACAGGAAAGTTCCCTTGTCCCCATTGCCAGGGCATGAGATAGGGGGCGTGGCTCACTTCTTCAGTGGCCCGCTGCTCAAACCTCTAGGGGAACATACAGACGGGCAGGTTGTGGGGCTCCGACCCCAAGGCAGTGTCTTGGTGTGAATGTTTACAGCTCCTGAAACCCCAGTGGACATGTGTTACAGGGTGCTTTTAGTTTAGCCATCTGTAGGCGGCTTGTGTTAGTCGGCTCGATTAGACCCCGTTCCTTATCACAAGGACAGAGGGATTTCTGTATCCCAGGGTTTCTTGCCTTGGTGCACCAGAAGAATCATATCACACTAGGCTTGGAGAACGAATGCAAAGTTTTATTGAGTAGAAGTAGCTCTCAGCAGATGGTTGAGCCAGAAGGGAGATGGTTTTCCCGGGAGTCAGGCTGCTCTGCGACCCTGGCACTCCTCCAACTACCCCGGCCAAACTCTGCCTCATGCCACCTGTTGATGGCCTGCTCATGTGCCGGCGTCTGTCAGTGTGCTCTTCCGCCGGTGTGCTCCTCTCGACGTACTCTCGATATCCAGCTGCTTGTGTCTTCTCCCTCCGATCTACTCCTCTTCATGTCCAGCAGCTTGTGTCTCTGCCTTGCTAGGGTCTTGGGTTTTATAGGCCCAGGATGGGGGCATGGCAGGCCAGGGTGGTCTTGGAAAATGCAACATTTGGGCAGGAAAACAGAAATTCCTGTCCTCACCAAGTCCGTGGTGGTAGAGCCCTAGCCAGGGACTATGCCTTCCTCTACCCAGCACTTCCCTTCCCCCATTCCGTATCATTTAAAGGGACCACGTTCTTCCCTTCCCAGCACTCCCATATCAGTTACATTTAGAAGAACACCCTTCTGAAGAAGCTCTTCATTAAATAATAGACAGAAGATAATATGTGGTCAGTGGCTGGGGGGTGGGGGTAGCAAAAACACAGTCTCAGGACAGGATATAGTAATTTGGATCCATTGGTTAAAAATTCCTAAAGCAGTAAGCAACTACTTAGGCATAGAGTTTCTTCTCTTTTCTCCTCCTGTTCTTCCTCCTCCTCCTTTTCCTCTTCCTTCTCTTTCTTGTCTTCTCTCTGTTTCTTTTGTAGCAAATAAAGTCAGCATACTGAGTTGCTGAGCAGACCTGGCCCTAGACAGAATCATAAAGTAGGGAAGATTATGTGTATCATTTTTACTAAATACTTTAGCTTTTCTGTGCTATCCATCCATCTCAGTACCCATTATCCCCCTGCTCCACATTGTACCCTGGACTTAATTCTGCCATTTGTATCCATTGTTGTTGAAACACTACTGCTAAAACACCTACCAGTTCCTCAGGACCACTCTAATTTATGATATTAACTCATATAAAAGTGTTATAAAGTCATCTCTACTAGGACCACTCTAATTTATGATATTAACTCATATAAATGTGTTATAAAGTCATCTCTACTAGTGGCACATTCATTTTTAGATAATCTATTACAAACAGCACATGAAATGAATAAATTTCTAAAACTGAACTGAAGGAAGACTGGGACAGAAAAGTTACAAATTTATTGTCAAAGTTGTTTATTATTGACACTATATATATATCCACTCCCCTCAATCACACAGAAATGTTATCTATTCAGAACTTGATTCCTGAAAATAATGTATCTGAAACCAGTACAATTGTCTCATAGAACTGATATTTATTGTTTCCTTTGAATAAACATGTAAATTTACCTTCCCAGTCTCAAAACTCGAGAAAGTTATATTTGTCTTATCTGAGTTTCTTTCTCAGGAAACCAACACTCAGGCCTCCCCAAGAGTATCAAGGGACTGAAACTCACTAAGTCACTGCATCTGGACAATGAAATACCAGACCCCTCACCCATCATGACTTCCTCATTGACCACCTGTTTCTTGCCAATGAACTCCTCTCCTCCCTTACCCTAATTCATGCTTTCTTACACACATGGTTACATTTCTTCCCTGCTATATAAAACCCTAATTTTAGGTGGTTTTGAGACTAAAATTAGACTATGATTATACTAAAATTTGGGGAGATGGACTTGAGACTTATTGTATTAGTCAATTTTCATGCTGCTGATAAAGATATACCTTAGCCTGGGTAATTTATAAAGAAAAAGAGGTTTAATGGACTCATAGTTCCACGTGGCTGGGGAGTCCTCACAATCACGGCAGAAAGTGAAAAGAATGTCTTATATAGCAGCAGGCAAGAGACATGAGAGCCAGTGAAAGAGAAAACCCCTTATAAAACCATCAGATCTCATGAGACTTACTTACTACCATGAGAACAGTGTGAAGGAAACTGCTGCCATGATTCAATTATCTCCCACCAGGTCCCTCCCACAACACATAGGAATTATGGAAGCTACAATTCAAAATGAGATTTGGGTGGGAAAACAGTCAAACCATAGCATTCCAACCCTGGCCTTTCCCAAATCTCATGTCCTCACATTTCAAAACCAATTATGCCTTTTCGACAGTCCCCCAAAGTCTTAACTCATTTCAGCATTAACTCAAAAGTCCACAGTCCAAAGTCTCATCTGAGACAAAACAAGTCCCTTCTGCCTATGAGCCTGTAAAATCAAAAGCAAGTTAGTTACTTCTTACATACAACGGGGGTACAAGCATTGGGTAAATACAGCCATTCCAAATGGGAGAAGTTGGCCAAAGCAAAAGGGCTACAGGCCCCACTCAAGTCTGAAATCCAGCGAAGTAGTCAAATCTTAAAGTTCTGAAATAATCTACTATGACTCCATGTCTCACATCCAAGGTGCACTGATGCAAGAGGTGGGATCCCATGTCTCACATCCAAGGTGCACTGATGCAAGAGGTGGGATCCCATGGCCTTGGGCAGTTCCACCCCTGTGGCTTTGTAGGGTATAGCTCTTCTCCTGGCTGCTTTCATGAGCTGGTTTTGAGTGTTTGCAGCTTTTCTAGGTGTACAGTGCCAGCTTTAGGTGGATCTACCATTCCGGGGTCTGGAGGATGGTTGCCCTCTTCTCACAGCTCCAGTAGGCAGTGTCCCTGTGGGGACTCTGTGTGGGGGCTCCAATTCCACATTTCCCTTCCACACTGCCCCACCAGAGGTTCTCCATGAGGGCCCCACCCCTGCAGCTACAAATCCAGGCATTTCCATACATCCTTTGAAAGCTAGGTGAAGGTTCCCAAACTTCAATCCTTGACTTCTGTGCACCTGCAGGTTCAACACCACATGGAAGCTGCCAAGGCTTGGGGCTTGTACCCTCTGAAGCCATGGACCAAGCTATATCTTGACCCCTTTTAGCCATGTCTGGAGTGGATAGGACACAGGGCATCAAGTCCCTAGGCTGCACACAGCAGGAGGGCCCTGGACCCAGTCCAGGAAACCATCTTTCCCATGAAACCATTTTTCCTTCCTAGGCCTCCAGTCCTGTGATGCGAGGGGCTGCTGTGAAGGTCTCTGACACGCCCTGGAGACATTTTCCCCATTGTTTTGGTGATTAACATTGGAATACTCATTACTTATGCAAATTTCTGCAGCCTGCTTGAATTTTTCCCCAGAAAATGAGTTTTACTTTTCTGTTGCATCCTCAGGTTGCAAATTTTCCAAATTTTTTTGCTCTGCTTCCTCTTGAATGCTTTGCCACTTAGAAATTTCTTCTGCCAGATACCCCAAATCATCTCTCTCAAGTTCAAAGTTTCCTGTATCTCTAGGGCGGGGCAAAAATCCACCAGTCTCTTTGTATAGCAAGAGTGACCTTTACTCCAGTTCCTAACAAGTTCCTCATCTCCATCTGAGATCACCTCAGCCTGGGCCTCATTTTCCATATCACTATCAGAATTTTGGTGAAAGTCATTCAACAAGTCTTTAGGAAGTTCCAAACTTTCCCACATCCTTCTGTCTTCTTCTGAGCCCTCCAAACTGTCCATACCTCTGCGTGTTACCCAGTTCCAAAGTCGCTTCCACATTTTCAGGTATCTTTACAGCAGTGCCCCACTACCTGGTATTAGCCCGTTTTCACAGTGCTAATAAAGACATACCTGAGACTGGGTAATTTATAAAGAAAAAGAGGTTTAATGGACTTATAGTTCCACATGGCTGGGGAGGCCTCATAATCATGGCAGAAGGTGAAGGCCACATCTCACATAGTGGCAGACAAGAGAGAATGAGAGCCAAGCCAAAAGGGAAACCCCTTATAAAACCATCAGCTCTTGTGAGACTTATCCACTATCACAAGAACAGTATGAGAGAAACCGCCCCCATGATTCAATTCTCTCCCACCAGGTCCCTCCCACAACATGTGGGAATTATGGGAGCTACAATTAAAGATGAGATTTGGGTGGGGACACAGCCCACCCATATCATTTATCTACCATTCTACTCAGCTGCAGCACCAAAATAAAGCCTTCTTCCTTGGAAATACTCATTGTCTCAGTGATTAGCTTTCTGTTTGGTAAGCAACAGGACCTAGAACCAATTCCTAACATTTTGGTAACAGCTAGTACAGAGAAAATTGTTGTGAAAAAGATCATTCTGGTCTATTGACATAAAACAGCATTAAAAGACAAGGACATTTATGCAAAGACATTCTGACTTGAAGAGAGATGCAAAGTAGTGGTATATAGGAACATTTTACTAAGGAGACAGCAGAAGCTCCAATATAAAAATGAAATGTCCAGATAAATGATTTGAGATATTCTCATGAGATAAACTCTACTTTTGAAATAAAAGGTGAACTGAATGGTGTATGGTCTTCTGTGCCCTTTGCAGGTCATTCATGTGTGATAAATAGCACAACAGCCCAGGGCAAAAACAGCTAATGCAAGCTTTTGGAAATGTTGTTTCTTATTTAGTCTACTTCTCTACCTTCAAGAATCGTAATAGAAATTTTCAATTTTATTACATATATTCTAGATCTGATGTCTGAAGAAACATCAAAATGGTATATTGTTGGAGACAAAATTTCTTTTCAAACAGAATAAAGAAACCCCAGATGACTGATGGAGAACGCCCAAAGGTACATTCTGGAATGAATTCTATGTTATCTACCAAATAGGTCTACACACACACACATATATAACATAAATTCAGGATATCAAGAAAATGTTTAAATGCATGTGAAATTATTTTTCTATAAGGCAAATATGTATATTTAATAATTAAATATGTTGATTCTAATTACAGGTCTTTTCAGAGACTATTTTAATAGCGTTTTTTTTTTTCCAGGGGACTATAAGTTATAATTTTTTCTATAAAAGACAAGAGAGCAAATATTTTAGCCTTCACAGGACATACGAATTGCATTGTAGCAAGTCAAGTCTGCTACCCTGTTGTGAAAGCAGTCACAGACAATACATAAATAAATGGAAGTGGCTCTGTTCCAATGAAATTTTACTTACAAAAACAGGCAATGGACTCAATTTGACCCACTACTGGAATTTGCTGATGTCTACCCTAGATTACCTGTCCACATAGCATTCTTCATTCTGGAGTGCAGATTTATTTCTTTTGAAGCTGTGGTTCCAGGAATACTGCAGAATGCTGCAGTCAGATTTTTATTTTAACTTCCAAACTCTCTTCAATAAATAGCTCAGAACCTTCTCCAGTAATAACCCAGAGAAATGATTATGTATAGGACCTATTCACAATCTTTATTTTTTTCACATTGCTTTAGTGTCTTATAATTGTTTTCCCTTTTCTTTTTCGCTTTCCTTGCAAATTTGTACTGCAAAGGCCGCTATCTTTTATGATGAAATTTCTAGTGAGGGAATTTTCAGTCTCTACACTTAATCAAAAGTTGAACAACCATGGTTATTCTCAATAGTCACTGTACATGTTTATACAAACATGTGAGTAATTCAACATGATTTATGTGAATCCATGTGTTTGGTTACCCAGGACAAGTTTCTCTCTGTCTACTTCCTCTATGTTACAGACTCTTCTGTTTACCATGAGCATTCATCTGAACAAGGTGTTAATTATAGTGTATTTCCATCCTACTTTCAGAGGATAGGAAAGCCTCCTTTATGCAGAAGTCAATGGCTCTACCTTTCTTTTGTCTTGAAAATTAATTATTAGAATAATGCTAGTGTAACTGAAGATTCCCTATGTGTCTATCCCACAAATGCACTATAATAGTGTTCACTTCTACATCTTAGAGGCAGGTAACTGTTTTAATATTTTCTTTTCCAATACATATCACTAACACTATCCTATCCTTCCATATGTTTGTATTCAATATGTGCTTGATTTATGCCTGAGTGTATAATCAGCTACTTGGATTATTTTTGAAGAACTGCTAATTTCTATGACATGCATTCCTCTGGTTACCAAATTCCACAATCATCAGACTTCCAAAATGACGTTTTCTAAGAGCAGCACATGCTAAAGCACTAATGGCATCATGTATATATATATATTTTACTTCACACAGAAGAATTTTTTTTTTTACTTCAAGCAGAAGTTAAGAATTTGTTTTGTTTGTTTGTTCCAAACAGAAGTTAAGAATTTCAAAGCCAGAATCTAATGAAGTTTAGCCTGGCTGAACACGCTTGCAAAACATCTTTGTGGAAATACTGCTTATTTGATCTTAATTTCAAAACTTTTACATTTCTAATATTTGCATATTTTTTGTAATTAACAGTACAATGGAACATTGGCACAAGTATGAAATTTAAAAATAAAATATGTGTGTATACATGATATATGGGAAAGTGATACTGATAAGAGTGCATGATCTACTGGTTCCTGCTGGAATGAGTAGATGCAAAGTAGGATCTGGTCCAGACAGGATAAAGTAAAGAAATCAGCAGGAACCAGTAGATGGTGACAAAAGGGATAACTAGCTGCCCTCATTGTTTTTTAGCATAAGACACTACTGCCAGTGCCATGACAGTTTACAAATGCCCTAACAACCCAGAAGTTACACCCCTTTTCATGGCAACAACCTGGAAGTTATCATCCCCTTCCAAGAATGTTCTAAATAACCAGTCGCACAATTTGCATTGACCCACTCCTTAATTTGCATGTAAATGAAAGTGAGTTTAGGTGGATATAAACAAAATTAACAATAGCCAGTATGTTGTGTACTCTGGGCACACTGCCTTTGATTTAGCCCTACCTCACAAGGAGCAGTACCATTTAAAAAAAGATTCTGTCTAATACCACCAGTTTATCCTTAAATTCTTACCTAGGCAAAACCAAGAACCCTCCTGGGCTAAGTCCCAGTCTTGAAGCATGTCTTTAAAAGGAGAAGAACAGGGCAGTATGTGCAACAAGATGGGACATAAAATGCTTTTACTGGTCCCCAGTTTGAGAACCCATGTTGATATTTTGGTATAGATCATTCTACTGCTAATAATTCAATCCTATACTTAGAACATATATTCTGGGTTAATTGAGCTGTTGATATGTCTTATCATGCTAATAGTTATCAATGTTATGACCTTATATTCTTCATATTTCCCAAATTGATAGAGATATAGAGATCACTTAGATATCAAGATTACTAAGCTATCACCTAATGTTATATATAATAGACCCTTTTGCAGTCAATATTGCATCAACCAAATAACTCAAATAAGCATCATTTCTGCATCAGGCTCATGTGATAATTATTGAAGTTTACCCTGAGAGTTATTGCATTAATCATTATGGTTTCTCACTTAAAAAGCCTCAAACATTAGGGATGAAGGAATTTATCTAAACAATTCAGACCAATAAATAAATAAATAAACAAACAAGCTGAGCCAACACATTGTCTCTATGTTACATGAATGACTGAATGAGTCCCTAATTCTTTTTTAAGTTTCCAGTGTTGCATTTTCTAGATGTTTATCTCAAAACAAATATACAGGATTGGAATGTGTATTAAATAATAATTAGCAGAAAAATAGGAAAAACTGTGGAAATTCTAATTAGATCTATCAAGTAGTTGATGGCATAATCATGAAATTCAACCTTCCTCTCCTAGTTTATTATAATGATACCTGAAAATGATCAAAGAGTAGATTAAAGTCCGTATTTCAACTACTACATGGAATATACATGTTTCTTTGTGCCCTGTTTATTTTATGTAAAATAACAATTACTCCTTTTAAGGTACAAATAACATCTTTTAAGGCATAAATACAAAATGTCTGTTCATCTCACTGACCCTTTACACCAGCTGTAGGGCTGTTTCTTCCATGGCCTAAAATGAAATTTCAGGCAGATCTTTGTTGTGGGAAGTCAGGGACCCCAAATGGAGGGACTGGCTGGAGCTGTGGCAGAAGAACATAAATTGTGAAGATTTCATGGACATTTATCAGTTCCCAAATAATACTTTTAAATTTTCTTATGCCTGTCTTTAATCTCTTAATCCTGTTATCTTCATAAGCTTAGGATGTGCATCACTTCTGGACCACTGTGATAATTGTGTTAACTGTACAAATTGATTGTAAAACATGTGTGTTTGAACAATATGAAATCAGTGCACCTTGAAAAAGAACAGAATAACAGTGAATTTTAGGGAACAAGGGAAGACAACCATAAGGTTGCCTTTGGGGTAGGGCAAAAAGAGCCATATTTTTCTTCTTGCAGAGAACCTATAAATGGATGTGCAAGTAGGGAAGATACCACTAAATTCTTTTCCTCGCAAGGAATATTAATATTAATACCCTGGGAAAGGAATGCATTCCCGGGGGGAGATCTATAAATGGCCACTCTGGGAATGTCTGTCTTATGTGGTTGAAATAAGGACTGAGATAGGCCCTGGTCTCCTGCAGTACCATCAGACTTACTAGGGTGGGGAAAAACTCCACCCTGGTAAATTTGTGGTCAGACCAGTTCTCTGCTCTCAAACCCTGTTTTCTGTTATTTAAGATGTTTATCAAGACAATACATGCACCGCTGAACATAGACCCTTATCAGTAGTTCTGCTTTTGCCCTTTGCCTTGTGATCTTTGTTGGATCCTTATCAGTCGTTCTGCTTTTGCCCTTTGTCCTGTTCCCTCAGAAGCATGTGATCTTTGTTAGACCCTTATTAGTAGTTCTGCTTTTTGCCCTTTGAAGCATGTGATCTTTGTACCTACTCCTCATTCTTACACCCCCTCCCCTTTTGAAATCCTTAATAAAACCATGCTGGTTTTGAGGCTCAGGCAGGTGTCACAGTCCTACCGATATGTGATGTCACTCCTGGTAGCTCAGCTGTAGAATTCCTCTCTTTGTACTGTCTCTCTTTATTTCTCAGCTGGCCGACACTTATGGAAAAATAGAAAGAATCTATGTTGAAATATTGGTGGCGGGTTCCCCCAATAGATCTTACAACATTTATGATTACTATTAAATAATGAAAAGATCTTTGGCCACATTTAGTCATAAACAGTCTCATTTTTACAATTAAAATGTCCAGTTTATTATAATTATCAAAATGCCATTGTGTTATTTAATTAGGAGATGATTCTTTTTCTCAGTCCAGTCCTCTATCACTCTTGGATGTTATGTGGTTCTTCATCTTCATCATCTCTACTCTGCCTTAAATTTCTGTTTCTTTCCTCACTCTTGTTCCCAAATGGGCAGCCTATAAGATCAATAAAAATTTTGCTTAAATGGCAGATGTCTTTCCTTTATGATTTCCTCTAGGTATGGCAGATTCTTAATATCAATTATTATTACATGGAGTGCTTTTCTGTGTTTGTGAGAATGATTGAGAACTATTCCAACTGGAGCCATTTAAGTTCATCACTCCTAACTTTGCAAATATCTCCACTCTGGCTGGCAGTTTAAGACAATTTCCTCAGTTCCTATTTTTAGGCTAGGGTCATATTCTTCAACTAGGCAATAATCTTAGGAAGGATCCAATACTTTTCAGAGGAAATGCAGGCAAGTTCCCTTACATAAAGTCCATGTTTAATCCATTTTAGATTGTTTTTCCATTAAAAAAAATTATTTCTATTTTTGATGAGTGTGCAGTTTGACAGCCATGGTCTCCCTGTCTATTTGGTAGAATTTTTTTTTTGAGATGCAAATCTTTCATTTGTCCACCTATAACCCAAATTCTAGGAGGCACGGACTTTATTTTCCAAACAGTCTAGTTAGCATTGTGTCACATTTACTCTAAGTCCTTGTTTTCAAAGAAATAAATCTTTTGGACCTCTAGCTGATTGTTTGGGTGAGGGAGAAAGGACAAGATGGAGGAAGGTGAACAAGAAGGCACAATCCATGTTGCTTCAGGGTTCTTCCTCACCAACTTTAATGCAGCCCGCGCCTGGGAAGATGCAGATCAACCGAGCATGCGCCAGGTGATGTCAATCTGAAGAGATCGAAACTTACCCGGCCACGCCTATGGAGACGCCCCTATCACGCCCTTATCCCGCCCACTGCCCTCCCCCTTCCAGTACCAATGCATAAAAGTCCGCCGCCAGCAGAAGCCAGCTTGACTTCTTCGGCCCCCACATTCGTGGACTGGGGAACCTCACCCGAGAGCGCCCGCGTGACTTCCCTGGCCCCCCCACACCTGAGGACCAGAGAACCTCGCCCGAGAGTGTGCGCATGTTTGCAATAAAAGACTGCCACTTTCTTATGTACTTTGGCCTCATGTTTAATTATTTAGCTCTCCTAAATTAAATGAAACAAAACACTGATAACGCTTCTTAACTTTCTCCCCAAAGGTACTCACTATCCAGAAAGTTGTATACATATTTTCTAAGTTTTCTATTTCCTTACATTTGTAAGGATCCATAAATAATGTGTTACACATTTTTGTCTTTTGAAGCTTCGTATAAGTGATGTAATATTATTGTATCTTTCTGAAACTTGTTTCTCTCAACTTTATGTTTTTAAATTTTAGTGTTAATAACACATACACAATTCAGGAGTTGTATAACATCGCAATCCTGACTCTTAATACACAAATACTTACTCATTTACTTCAACTTCTACTGAGTACTTCATTGAATAAATATATAATTTATTGATCTACTTTTCTATATATAGGCAGTATTTTGCTTCTAATTTTTCATGATTATGAACAATGTTGTTTTAAATAATTGTGCAAATGTTTCCCCATGTTACATTTTCTAGTTTCTCTAAGATACATTCCTGCAAACTGAGTAGTTAATCTTAAGGTATAAACATCCTTAATTATTGTAAAGCTTGCCGAACTGCTCTTTTAAGTGACTGTACCATTTTCCACTACCATGGCAGCATATTGAGGGCTTTGGACTTCCCAGATTCTTACTGAAACTCTTCTACAGACTTTGGAAAAAATTGGCAATCTGGTGAGTGTTATATTTTTAACACCATTCCTAAATCACTTGTGAGTTTGTGTGTATGTATGTGTGTTTAATATTTGTATTTTCTCTTCCTTTTCATTGTTCTTTCTGTTTCTTTAATTTACAAGTGGCTCTTATATATTTTGAATACTAATCCTTTGTCACTTGTATGTGTTGCAAGAAATAGCTCCTGTTATTTGGTTTCTGTGATGTGAGAGTTAATTCCCACAGATCTGGAATTGTTCTCAGTTGTTTTACTAAAATAAGAACAGTACTTGCACAGCGCTGATCATTGCCAAGGCACAAACTATACTGACTACTAGTATTGCTTTGTAACTATGGGTCTAAGGAGTTCTAGGGGTGATTTGTATGTCAACATTATTTATTGATAAATTGAGGTTGATGATTTGCACCTGATCTTCATGAATGAATTGGAGGGCTCTGTCATTGGGGCTGGTTATGTTGCAGAAATATGTCTACATGAAAATCAGAATATAAGAAATCCTGACTGAGACTCCATTTGGGACTCTTGTTCTGTGATTTTATGTGCACATATAGGTGATTACTTATATGAGAAAAAAGTGTGCTCCTGGTCTAAGAATAAAGGTACATCTTGATGTGGTCTTTGCAAAAGGACAGTAGGAGCTTATGCCTGACTTCTCTGAACCCTTACTCTGAAAGTGCCTTTGGCTGTGATCCATATCCTGACTAAATGCTGTTGCCTTATTATAGCCCTTTACTGCAATGAACTGTAGATTTGTAAGCCTTGTCATAGTTGGTCCTGTGAACCTTCTTTAACAATTGAACCCTGTTTCATGCCATCCTTACTGCAGTTTGTCATTTAATCCTATTTACAGGGAAATTATTGATTTTTGTAACAAAATAAGGCAATGTTTGTTACTGAAAAACGTTGTATTATAGATCATTGGGATTGTGTTCATACTATTAATATACCTATTTGCTATTTAAGATTCATGCTTCTTTGGAAATAATGAACTTCTCAGGATCTCAATAGAGAGTTCACAAAATACTAAATACAGTATCAGATTTAAAAAAAAAATTTTTGTGATACAGGGCCTCACTCTGTCATCTAGGCTGGAGTACAGTGGCATAGTCATAGCTCACTGCAGCTTTGAACTCCTGGGTTCAAGCAATCTTCCCACTTAGGCCTCCCAAAGTGCCTGAATTATAGGCATGAGCCAACACAACTGGCCAAGATTTTAAATTCATTAGTAACTGCCATAATCCAATAGTTCCAAGGAATAGGATGTCTGCTATTCAAGTTTCCTTAATAGTAATGAGCAGTTTGCATGGACTGTATACAGATGGCAAACAAATGCTCATGGTGGAGAAAAATCTTTTCAATTTAACAAAATATTCTGGTTTAAAATAAATATTTTCACACAACATTTTATTTTGTAGTATATAATTATAAGATTGCTTTGCATGTGGGAAGTGAAAAAACAGAGTCAATTATCTAGAAAAATCAAAAATATAATTTATATACTTTTTACAGGAAGTAAAAGACAACAATGTATAAGTGTTGTATATGCATATAAAAATGTCAACCATTTGTGTGAAGTATGCAAACCATTAAGCTATAACAGAAGAGATTACTTGCCTATTTGGGAGTATATATATAACATGTCTCTATACATAGGATACACCTATGTCTAAATTCATATTTATCTAATGGCTTGATTACCTTCACTTGGATTGTTCTGATAATGATGATAAAAGTTTCAAATTCAAGTGTCCACATTCACTCAGTTATTATTTAATCCATTCATTTGATAACCAGTTATTTTGGATGTTCTATGTGCCAGACAGTGGACCAAAGGCTAAAGATTATGGCATAAATCAGATATGGAACATGACCTCAAAGAGCTTATAAAATTATATAATGATAAATATATGTCAAGAAGAAATAAAGATAGATAACTAGAATGATTCAGTGCAAGGGGAGCTTGCTTAAGCAGGAGAAATTGGAAAGGCTTTGGGAAATAAGTGGCAACTTAAACTGAAACTTAACAGCTAAGATGATTTGAAAATGCAGTTTGGGCAAAGGATTTCTAGATGAGTGAAATTATGAGTGCAGAGAAAGTATAAGCTATGGACTCATAATAAAAATAATTTAATTTGGGTGGATTAGAGTATACAAGAATTAAATTAATAAAAACTTGACTGAAAAAGTGTGATTGAACCTGATCAAAGTGGACCTTACATGTGAACCTATGGAATATGAACTAAGTAGCAGCATAGGAATAGACATTAATAGTCTCTAAGCAGGCTGGGCGCAGTGGCTCACGCTTGTAATCCCAGCACTTTGGGAGGCCGAGGTGGGCGGATCACGAGGTCAGGAGATCGAGACCACAGTGAAACCCCGTCTCTACTAAAAATACAAAAAATTAGCTGGGCATGGTGGCGGGCGCCTGTAGTTCCAGCTACTCAGGAGGCTGAGGCAGGAGAATGGCCTGAACCCAGGAGGCGGAGCTTGCAGTGAGCCGAGATGGCGCCGCTGCACTCCAGCCTGGGCTACAGAAGGAGACTCTGTCTCAAAAAAAAAAAAAAAAAAAAAGTCTCTAAGCAGTGAAATAAAGTCTACAGTTTCTTGAGGCTTTTTAAGAAAGATTGGAAGGTCTTTATGCTGGAATATCTGAGATCAATTCAAACTACACAAAATATTCTAGGGCTATGCTGTCCATTACAGTAGCTAGTAACCATATGTGCTTATTCAAATTTAAATTAAAGTTAATTAAATTTAAATAAGCTAAAGGTAAATTAGTCAATTGCACTAATCACATTACAAGTGTTCAATAACTCCCCTAATGGCTACTGTATTGAACAAAAGAGATATAGAATATCTCTATCACTGCAGAAAGTCTTTTGGCTATTGTTGTCTAGGGCAATAGATCTGATTGCTTTTTGTTTGTTTGTTTGATTTTTTTTTTGAGACTGAGTCTCGCACTGTCACCTGGGCTGGTGTGCAATGGCGTGATCTCAGCTCACTGCAACCTCCGTCTCCCAGGTTCACGCGATTCTCCTGCCTCAGCCTCCGGAGTAGCTGGGATTACAGGTGCACACCACCACACCTGGCTTATTTTTTTGTATTTTCAGTAGAGGCGAGCTTTTACTATGGTGGCCAGACTGGTCTCAAACTCCCAACCTTGTGATCCACCTGCCTTGGCCTCCCAAAGTGTTGGTATTACAGGCATGAGCCACGGCACCTGGCCTTTTTTTTTTTTTTTTTTTTTAATAGAGAGACAGAGTCTTGCTCTGACACCCAGGCTGGAGTGCAGTAGCGTGACCATAGCTCACTGTAACCTCAAACTCCTGGACTAAAGCAATCCTCTTGCCTCAGCCTCCTAAGTAGCTGGGACTACAAGCATGTTCCACCATGCCCAGCTCATTTTTAAATATTTTTATTTATTATTTTGTTGTAGAGACAGAGTCTTGTTATGTTGCCCAGGCTGGTCTCAAACTCCTGGCTTCAAGTAATCTTTCTACCTTGGCCTTCCAAAAGGACTGAGATTACAGCTATGAGCCCCAGTGCCTGGCCCATGTCTTCTTTATTTTACTTATGGTTACAGCAGTAGATATTGGAGAAGACAGAGCAGATTTATGAGATGCTTTAGAAGGATTTTTGAAACTTAGTAGTGTACTAACTGGGCAAGGATAAAATGAGGTGGGAATTAGAAATAGGCCATTGGAATGAGTCTAGAATAAGAGACTAACATTAAGTTATTATCTGCATTTACTTGGAAAACAAAATAAGGATATTCCACACCAATATTTGAGTGAGAGGCTTAAGGAATAAAAGAGAATATTGTTTTTTAAAAACCACCAATAATATGTTAGGAAAGTGAGGGGAGTCCAAAAATAAGATGTGGAAAGAAACACTGAACAAATAAATGGAGAAACATGAGAAAAACTCAGTAAATGAGAGAATTTAAGGAAGAAAATTATTTTGAAAGAGAGTGATAACTGTGTTCAACATCAAAATTCAATTTGATAAATAGTAGAGTATTCCTGAAATAACATTAAAATGGCTGAGGGCAACATTATTTAAAATATGGCATTATTTAAAATATACTTAATAGCTTTTTAAAACCTCCTTTATTTTAATAAGATAAAATAAATTCTTCTGAAATTTAATGTCACACTCATAAGTTAATTAATGGATGGCTTGCCTTTTATAACATGATGTAATAATATTGATGTGCACACAAAATTGTTAACAAATTAATGACAGCCAAGTTCTTCCAGCCATTCTATCTTGTTTTCCTCACAGTCCATTTGAATGTTTTTGTATATACTTTTAAGCCTACTGATACAATTACTGAAAGAATGAAGTTTACACTTACAATTAATCTATACTTGGTCTCACTGAAGAAAAGTCAGCAAATTATTTTTTCCATCTTTTTCAGGAGGAATGACCAAAGAGAGTATTTAGCATTTAGAAGGTGCCTCTTCATTTGAAAGCTCTCTGAAATTACATAATATGTATTCTAAATGTGCTGGTCATCAAATTGTTTAGTCTACTCTACAATAGCATGAACTTGCCTAATAATTCCATTAAGAAATATCTCTAGAGTGCATTTGACCTTGGCACATTAGATTGAAAATACACTAATAGGCTTGAATGTCCTAGGAATAAGCACTTTAAAACAACGAATAGGACTATAATTATTGTTGGTTAGTGCACTGCCACTGCTTATATGTTTAGCATTTTAAAATGTTTTAGAAGAAAATGTAGTGAATTAAAATGTTCATTATGTAGTGGTTCTTGTTTATTTCAGTGAAAAGCTCATTTAATTAAACTTTGTCTTGAATGTTGTTTCAGTCTGGTGATACAAGAGCAATTTTTGAAGAAGAACTGGTCATGTTATAATATATGATTCATCTCTCTAATTTTATTGAAAATGTAAACTTAAGTACATTTTATTTAGTATGTTTAACATTTAAACCTAAGTACATTTTATTTAGTGTGTTTTAAAATTCTCTTTAACATAGACAAAATATTCATATTGTTATTTAAGTTATGAAAAACTAAAGGTCAAAAGTGTTATTTTGTATTAATCAAATCTTGCATACATATATAAACATTTTTCAGATTTTCAAGAGACATAATGTAAAATATTGGAAGGAAACATACAGATTGTAGTGGTTATCTGATTATCACTGGCTTTATTTTTTCTCATATAACATACCTGATCCAAATTGTTTATAGCAGCTATGTAGAACTTTAAAAATGAGAAATAATGCATTTATTGAAACTACAATAAACCTCTTCTCTTATTTATACTCTTAGTACCCAGAATGAGAATCTTCCTTGAACTGCTAAAGAAGCAGTGACTGTGAAGGGAATTCTAAGTAGAAATCCTCTGAAATATTACTGTTTTAAAGTTCACAGAGGAGAAGTTATCATTTAACATATATATGTGTTAGTTGATGGGTTTTATCTCTTTCTGTCCCTTAAAAAATTATCTGATTACAAAAGCTATACTGTTGATGAATAATGACTAGTTACCATTTATTGAGGATTTATGAGAGATCAGATACTATACTAACACCTTTATCAACATTACCACATTTAATAATCTAAAACAACCTTATAAAATCATTATTCTTGGCTGGATGTGGTGGCTCACGTCTGGAATCCCAGCACTTTGGGAGGCCAAGGTGGGTGGATCATGAGGTCAAGAGATTGAGACCATCCTGGGCTAACATAGTGAAACCCCGTCTCTACTAAAAATACAAAAAATTAGCTGGGCATGGTGGCGGGCGCCTGTAGTCCCAGCTACTCAGGAGGCTGAGGCAGGAGAATGGTGTGAACCCGGGAGGCGGAGCTTGCAGTGAGCTGAGATCATGCCACTGCACTCCAGCCTGGGCGACAGAGTGAGACTCCGTCTAAAAATAAATAAATAAAGTAAGATAAAATAATAATCATTCTTATCTCTATTTCATATATTTGGACACTGCTAAGGTCACTTGTCCTACATAACACCGTTGGTAAGTAAATACATCCAGCACTTCAACTGAGGTTTGTCTGATATAAATTCTTAGCTCTTAACTGCTATTTTTAAAAAAAATACAGCTCCTTTACAGAATACAAAACAATGCAAAACAAAACAAACAAACAAAAAACAGTGTATACAAAAAGAATAAGGAGGGAAAAATATATTTCTCAAATACTACAACTCAGAAAAATCTTTTGCGGAATTTCCCTCCTGGTTTATTTCATTTGAAAATGATATATAATTTTATAGATTTGGGGTCATATAATATATAGAGTTGTATATTCAGGTCATTTTGTGAGCATTTCCGACATATCATTAGAAATTTCCTTGCTGCTTTCTAGTAATTATGGAAAACTCATTTATTTTAACTCACTGCATGATGAAAAAAGTATAAGTTGTTTTTAATTCTCCTAGTGCTAACTTTAAGCTTTGCTAACACTATTTAATCTACAATATATTTCTCAATCATTTTTGCATCACTTATTAGTCTTCTCTGTTCCTCAAACATACCTGGCATGGTTCCTCCCCCAGACATGAACACTTTCTGTTTTCTCCGTCTTGATTGTCCTGACCCCAGACACCTGCAGAGTTCACCCCATTACCTCCTTCAGGTCTTCAATCAAATGTCACCTCGGTGTGGACTTACCTAGTCAGTCTACTTAAAATTGCTATTATGTAGCCCCCGACCTGTCACTTCCATCACCTCTGTCCCCATTGTGTGCTTTGTTTTTATTTGTATTATTGCCATCTAACATACAGTATATTTTACCTATTTATCTTGGCTGTTGCTGGTCTTCATCTACCATTATGAAAGCTGCATAGGAGAGCAAATATATTTTTCCTGATTTTGTCACTGCTGTATCTCTAGTATCTAGAACAGTGTCTGATGTGTAGTAGAAGTTCAATAAATATTGGTTGAATGAATACATTAATAGATAACAATAAGATGATCACAATGTGTTCCTGTGTTCCTCCTCCTTCCCAGTGAAATAACTGAGTTGAGCAGTGAAAGTAAGTAATGCATGTTCTCATGCAACCGATGTTTCTATTGATTAACGGACTCACAAAGAAATAACAACCTCGGTTGCCAAATAAAGATAAAACATTGCTGCAGCCTAAATTATGGTGGACTCATGAAGTGGTGTATTTGATACAGTGATAGAGGCAAGAGGCAGAGAAATTCCAGGCAGATAAGCGCGGGTCCCCAACAAAACCCCACCTTCAAGCCTGAAACCATGGCCCAAAGTGAGAACTTACATCCTTGTTTTCCCACTTGAATACTGCCTTTTTCAAAACCACCCGTGGCCTGCCCTGTCCCCCATCCTGTGCTTATAAAAACCCCAGTACTCAACTGGCAGAGAGGAGAAGCAGCCTGATGTTGGAGACTATGGTTGGACATCGGAGAGAAGAGGTTGGACATCAGAGAGAAGTGGTTTGACTTCAGAGGGACAGCTTGAAAGCGTAACTTTGGGGAAGAATCTGGCTAGAGATGGCCAGACTTCGGGGGAAGATTACCTTCCTGCCCCATCCCCTTTGCAGCTCCCCTTCCCTTTGAGAGCCACTTCCACTGGCAATACAATCCTCCACATTTACCATGCTTCAATTCATTCATGGGACCTCGTTTCTCCTGGACACCACACAGGAGCTCAGGTGCCACGAGTGCAGATGCAAAAGGCTGGCACATTGACCCTTTGCTCTCGCTGGCAGAAGGCAGCCACCTCACACGAAAAGGCAGAGGGTCCACTGAGCTGTTAACACTTAAGCCATCTGCAGACAGCAGAGCCAAAAGAGCACTATGACACTCCTTCTGGGGCTTCAGGGGTCATGGGCATGTCCCCGCCAGAGGCTGCCACGAGGCCGGCATGAAGTTGGCTTCTGCTGGAGCTCAAAAGCACTTGTCCCAGATCCTGCACCCATTCACCTGCACACCTGCTCCCACGAGGAGTAGAACACAATGGGTTTGAGTGAGTGGATTTTGCTCCTGCTGGCGCCAAAGTAGCCAGCTGACTCCAGCACTCATGTACACCCGTTCCTGCCTCATTCACCCACATGCTCCCTCCCATGAGGAGTTGAGAAACGTGGGCTGAGTAAATGGGGCACCCCCTTCTCTAGTCCCATGAAGGAGTCAGGGAAATAGCCTCCTTCATGGTGTTTTATACTAACCCTCTGGTAATATTTCAGATTCTTTACATAGTGAGAAGAAGCTTGACTCAAGTCAGTTTAGAGACCCCGAGTGCCTTGACTGATGGGGAGGCTAAGTCACATTCAAAGATGTCCCTAGAATGCAGCCAGAAATGATTACAGTGACACCTCTGAACCTCATCCTAGGGGAATGACAGCCATTTAATAGCATGTATGGGTCCCATCAAAAAGAAAATACCTTAAAATTTGGGGGATCGCTAGATACTAGCTATGAATTGTCTTTAATACCTGGCGATTTGGACTCCCACTTTGATCTACTAGTCAAGTGGCAGCTTAGGGAATTCAGATAGAGAATGAGTCCTGGACTAACTCCATCAGTAGTGGGTTCACAGAGACCACAGACTTATCCTGTGGTTATTTCCTTAGTTACTGAGTTCATATTGGCAAAAGATTAATGAAGCAACTAGCACATGCCCCACATTGGTTCCTGAATCCATGGGGTGAGAGTAATTAAGGAAAGAAGGAGCTGGGCAGGGTGGCATATGCCTATAATACTAGCACTTTAAGAGGCCAAGGTGAGAGGATTGCTTGAAGCCAACAGTTCAAAACCAGCCTGGGTAACAAAGGGAAACCTAGTCTCCACAAAAAATTTAAAAAGTTAGTTAGGTGTGGTGGCATGCACCCATAGTCCCATACTTGGGAGGCTGAGGCAGGAGGATCACTTGAGCCCAGGGGTTTCACGCTGCAGTAAGCTATCATGGAACCACTGCACTGCATCCTGGATGATAAAGCAAGACCTTGTCCCAAAAATGTGAGGAGGCAATTTGAAGAACAGGAAAGTGCTCTTCCAAAATAGTAAGCCAAAACACTACCATATCACTAGAGGATTTCAGAGATTAGTACTACCTTAAAAATCTTCAAAGGTACAGTGCCAGTGCTTTTCACTTCACTCACATACTGTGCAGTGCAGAAGACACATGAGTCTCAAGGAATGACTGTAAATCATTATAAATTTAATCATAGGGTGATGCCAGCTGTTACTCCAATTAACGTACTTTTACTAGAACATATTGACATTGATACTGGCAACTGGTACAGAGTTACTAATCTAGCAAACACTTTCTTTTCAGTGCAACTTAGCAAACAAAATCCAAAGTCATTTGCTTTTTTGGGGCAAGAGAAACAGTACATATTACGTCTTGCATAAGGACCATATAAACCCTTATGCACTTGCTTGAAATATAATGCACAGGGACTGTAATTTCATTCATGTCCCACAAACCATCACTCTGGTTATTACATTGATTATGCTAATTGAACCTGGGTGGCCAGGAAGCAGCCAGAGCCCTGGATGCCAAAATATGAACATATAATCCTTGGAAAGTTCATGGGTCACACCACTAAATTTGCTAGATTTCCCGTAATCTAGGGCACATTGAAACATCATCTCTAAAGTAAGAAATATCCCTAATGAACATTGATGCAAAAATCCTCAATAAAATACTGGCAAACCGAATCCAGCAGCACATCAAAAAGCTTATCCACCATGATCAAGTGGGCTTCATCCCTGGGATGCAAGGCTGGTTCAACATACACAAATCAATAAATGTAATCCATCATATAAACAGAACCAAAGACAAAAATCACATGATTATCTCAATAGATGCAGAAAACGCCTTCGACAAAATTCAACAGACCTTCATGCTAAAAACTCTCAATAAATCAGGTATTGATGGGACATATCTCAAAATAGTAAGAGCTATTTATGACAAACCCACAGCCAATATCATACTGATTGGGCAAAAACTGGAAGCATTCCCTTTGAAAATGGGCACAAGACAGGGATTACCTCTCTCACCACTCCTATTCAACATAGTGTTGGAAGTTCTGACCAGGGGAGTCAAGCAGGAGAAAGAAATCAAGGGTATTCAATTAGGAAAAGAAGAAGTCAAATTGTTCCTGCTTGCAGATGACATGATTGTATATTTAGAAAACACCATCATCTCAGCCCCAAATCTCCTTAAGCTGATAAGCAACTTCAGCAAGGTCTCAGGATACAAAATCAATGTGCAAAAATCACAAGCATTCCTATACACCAATAACAGACAGAGAGCCAAATCATGAGTGAACTCCCATTCACAATTGCTTCAAAGAGAATAAAATACCTAGGAATCCAATTACAAGAGATGTGAAGGACCTCTTCAAGGAGAACTACAAACCACTGCTCAATGAAATAAAAGAGGACACAAGCAAATGAAAGAACATTCCATGCTCATGGATAGGAAGAATCAATATCATGAAAATGACCATACTGCCCAAGGTAATTTATAGATTCAATGCCATCCCCATCAAGCTACCAATGACTTTCTTCACAGAATTGGAAAACACTACTTTAAAGTTCATATGGAACCAAAAAAGACCCTACATTGCCAAGACAATCCTAAGCCAAAAGAACAAAGCTGGAGGCATCATGCTACCTGACTTCAAACTATACTACAAGGCTACAGTAACCAAAACAGCATGGTACTGGTACCAAAACAGATATATAGACCAATGGAATAGAACAGAGCTCTCAGAAATAACACCACACATCTACAACCATCTGATCTTTGACAAACCTGACAAAAACAAGAAATGGGGAAAGGATTCCCTATTTAATAAATGGTGCTGGGAAAACTGGCTAGCCATATATAGAAAGCTGATACTGGATCCCTTCCTTACACCTCATACAAAAATTAATTCAAGATGGATTAAAAACCTAAAATGTTAGACCTAAAACCATAAAAACCCTACAAGAAAGTAATTTTATTTTGAAAAAGAGTAAAGGGGATTAGCATATAGTGGTTACTGTTTCCAAGTATATACAATTAATTTATGGATAAGAATGGTAATGGCTGACATAAAAAATAATGAAATCATGTCTTTTATAATAACAGGAATGGAACTGGAGGACATTATTTTAAGTGAAATAACTCAGAAGCAGAAAGTCAAATACTGCATGTTTTCACTTATAAGTGGGAATGAAACAATGTGTACACATGAACATAGAATGTGGAATAATA
This sequence comes from Macaca fascicularis, assembly GCF_037993035.2. Classification (NCBI taxonomy): domain Eukaryota; kingdom Metazoa; phylum Chordata; class Mammalia; order Primates; family Cercopithecidae; genus Macaca; species Macaca fascicularis. The sequence continues at coordinate 27,136,115 of NC_088395.1, forward strand.
GAAATTGGAGACTCAAAAAGAGAGAGGGTAGGAGGTAGGTGAGGGATTAGAAATTACTTAATGGGTACAGTGTACACTGTTCAGGTTACACTAGAAGTTCAGACTTCATCACTATACAATATATCTAAGTAACAAAATGAATATATTGTATATATGCACTTGTACCCCTGAAATTCATACAAATTTTTTTTAATTTACCTTTTTTTTTTTTTTTTTTTTGAGATCGAGTTTCACTCTTGTTGCCCAGGCTGAAGTGCAATGGCACAATCTTGGCTCACCGCAACCTCTGTCTCCCAAGTTCAAGCGATTCTCCTGCCTCAGCCTCCAGAATAGCTGGGATTACAGGCATATGCCACCACGCCCAGCTAATTTTGTATTTTTAGTAGAGACAGGGCTTCTCCATGTTGGTTAGGCTGGTCTTGAACTCCCAACCTCAGGTGATCCGCCCACCTTGGCCTCCCAAAGTGCTGGAATTACAGGCGTGAGCCACTGCGTCCGGTCAAAATTTTAACTTTTTAAAAAAGAATGGTAAAGTATACAAGTAGAGAGGGTTCTTAGTACATACCATCATCCTTATGCCCAGCAAGGGAATTTTTTTAGTCCACTTCTTTCTATAAGTGTACCTGAGAGAGTGGTACGTGAGTGTGGACTTGGAATAGGAAAATCACCATCATAGTTACATAATTACAGACTCCAGCTTGCCAGATATCAACTTTCTCTGGCAAAAACAATCCCTGAAAAATAAAATCGGATTTTCTCTTATTTAGTTAACATTAGGTGCTCTCTTAGGTGGTAATAACTGAAAGAAATTTAATAGAACATGTCACTTGAATCTGAACAAAGATTTGATTTATTTTCTCAGAATCTTCACAGTAAGCCTGGAGGAGCATCCCATTTTCCTTGGTCTTTGTTACAGAGCAGGGGTAAACTCATGCTTTGATTAATACTAACTCAGGACTTGATAAAACTGCATATTATAACCTGAAAAACGTGTCATATCTGTATTTGAATTCTTCTTTAAGATTCTTAGGACTGAGTTCATGAATTTATTCACTAATACATTATTAAGCACCTATCATGTGTCAGGCATTCCTTTCATCACTGGGGATCCAGCAACAACAAATGGTGATTAAATTGTAAGAAAGCTATCCAGAAAATAAAACAAATAAATCATATTCCATATGTTGATAAGTACGTGGAGTAAAATGAGGCAAAGGAGATTAGTAGGGAGTTCTGAGGGGTGAGATAAGGATTTCATTATTAATAAGTTGGTCAAAGAAGGTCTTACTGGGAAGATCTTATTTGAATTAAAACCAGAATGAGGAGAGGGGAGAACCATGTGAATATCTTTAGAAGAGCATTCCAGGGAAATATTACACAAAGGAGGTGAAGGTTGCCATTCAGGGCTGTGAGAGCGCTAAGGACACATTCGATTTACTTACATTTTAGCTCAGGGTAGGGTTTCTCAACTTTATCACTATTGACATATTAGGCTAGATAATTCTTTGTTGTGGGGGGCTGTTCTGTGTGTTATAGGATGTTAACAGCATCATGGATTCTACCAGCTAGAAGCCAGTAGCACCCTCACAGCTAGCTGAGACAACTAAAAATGTCTTCCGATATAGCCAAATGTCTCTTAGGGAGAAAAATTGTCCTGGTTGAGAATCACTGAATTTGAGACAACATAAATAACAATGACCAAATATATTTTTTTCAACTGTATATCCATCATTTGCATGGCCTGTGAAGAATAAACTCTTTGATTCTATTATTTTGTCTCACTACATATCGGTTCGGACTTGAGTCTAGTGGGAAAAACTTCATGACAGATGGTTTCTCTGGTCCCAAGATGATATTTTGTAGTCACTCTGTCTGTGCTCTCTGCTAGATGTTTTCTCTAGCTGTGACCACGATTCAGAGTTCAGCAGTGGCCATTAGAGCGCATTAGGCTAGACTTTTTAAATGCATATTTATTCAGGAGTTAAGTGTTTTTGTAGGTCATGGAAGCTGTGACAGAAAATGTTCTGAGCAGAGCCAGAACTCTTCTCTCCACAAAGCAATGTAGTCACCCCCTAATACCTTGGAAAGCTCAGAGGCAAAATCTGGACTGACAAACTGAATACTTAAAGCAGCAGTACCTTTCACAAAGATGATTTTTAAAACTCTAAGTGATAGACCTCTGGACGCTAACAGATATGTTGGCTTTTATGGATAACACAGAAAATTGTCCCCTGGCTAACAATAATCACAACGAAGATACAAGATATACATGCCTACACATGCAAATGTTTATGGTTTCTATTAAAATTCTGATTCATTCTGTATACATATAGACAAAATAAAACAGAATTTTGGTATTCTTATGTGAAACCTGTCAGGCCTCTGAGCCCAAGCCAAGCCATCTCATCCCCTGTGACTTGCATGTATATACGCCCAGATGGCCTGACGTAACTGAAGAATCACAAAAGAAGTGAAAATGCCCTGCCCCGCCTTAACTGATGACATTCCACCACAAAAGAAGTGAAAATGGCCGGTCCTTTCCTTAAGTGATGACATTACCTTGTGAAATTCCTTTTCCTGGCTCATCCTGGCTCAAAAAGCTCCCCCACTGAGCACCTTGTGACCCCCACTCCTGCCCGCCAGAGAACAACCCCCCTTTGACTGTAATTTTCCTTTATCTACCCAAATCCTACAAAACGGCCTGTCTCTCTTTTCAGACTCAGCCCACCTGCACCCAGGTGATTGAAAAGCTTTATTGCTCACACAAAGCCTGTTTGGTGGTCTCTTCACACGCACACACAAGACAAAACCTATCCATTTGAAAGTCATATTTGGTACATTGAAAAAAAACATTCCCAGGTCACATTTAATTTGGTCATGTAATATATTATTGCTCTCCAGAATTGGTTGTATCACCAAAACTGATACCTCCACTTTCTCCCCCAACTGTCAAATCTGGCATTATCCAGCTTTCCAAATGTTGCCAGTCTAATATTATTACAAGGAACTATTAATTTGTCATTGTTTTAATTAACATTTTTGTGATTAGTTGTAATTTTGAGCAGCTCTATAAATGCTATCTTCACTTTCTACATTTCCTGTTCTGTAAATTGCTCACATACCTATTAGAGATTACGTGTTTTTCTTTTTGATTTGTAGCAGTTTCTTATATAATTTAGATACTAATTACTTGTCTATTTTAGACATTACAAATATCATCTGTTCAATCATTCCTCAAAAACTGTGTCCATGGTTACTCTCACTGAACAGAAATCTTTTCCCGTGATGTAATAAACATTATTGAAAATCGTCCTTTCTTTGCATCTTATTCTGTAAACATGCAATAATCACCTAAGTGCTGAATTCTAGAGAAGAGATTCTCAGATAACTTAGTCCCACTCACCTAGGGATTACTAGTTTAGGAGAAAGAAACATAATTGTAATTAAAGGAAAATTAAATTTAAAAAATGTCAAAGCACTGAAATGAGAACATAGGAATTTGAAAAACATGTACTAATGAGGACCAGCTTTGCTGAAATCATGAGTTTAGGGAGAAAAAAAAAAGTTTCTCCCATTTCTTATGAGAAAAGGAGTCAGTCTTTTCACCCTTCTCTTGGCTATGCCCTTGAATTTTCTAGGTGTTCTCCTAGTTGAAATGTCAACTCCTTAATGTTTATTAATAAGTGCATTTATTGAGACAGATATTGTCTTAGAAGCTAGTGATGTGGATATGACTAAGAATCATATCCTGCCTTAAGAAGGCTACAGAAAAAAAAAATCTAGATAACCTTCATTCATATCAGCATATGTGCATCCTGAACCATCTTGTATTCAAACAATTTAACTCTGAAATTAAGTAGTTCTGCTTTCCGGATTGCATTCCACATATTTTAGTATCACCACTTATGACAACTGTTCATTTAAGTTCTATTTACTATGCTTGTTTCATTTAATGTAGCTGAGTCCCGTAGGGAGATGGTGCAAATATATTTAGGGAGTTGAGAAAAGGCAGATAATAAGCATAATAATAAACCAGATGAGTCGATAAAGACTTTGAAGCAGAGTATTAATGCAATCAAATTTTCATTTTAAAGTGATTATTGAAACTACAGTGTAAGGAATGTATTGGGCTTATTTGGTTGTTGGGGTAGTAGATAAGATCAATGTAGGACAGCAGACATGAATGTGTCTTAGAAATGCAAATGAAAGGCAAAGGTGGCCTTTACTGTGGAAATATCAGCATGATGGAGCAAAGTTCATAAAGAGACTATTGATTAGAAGGAAGAGTTCACATGAATTGTAAAGATCCATTAATAATTTGTCTAGTGTTGGGGTGGGCTATCATTGATGACTTTCCACTTCTGGCTTACTCAGTTATATCAAGTATTATCCCATGTATTAGTCTGCTCAGGCTGCCATAACAAAATACCACAGACTGAGTGGTTTAAACAACAGAAATGTATTTTTTCACAGTTCTGGAGGCTGGAAATCCAAAAATCAAGGTGCTGGCAGGGTTGGTTCCTGGTGAAGTCTCTGGCCCTGGTTTGTAGAAGGCCACCTCCTGTGTCCTCACTTAGCCTTTCTTTTGTGCACACAGGGAAAGAAAGAGAAATCCCTGGTGTCTCTTATATGGCTACCAGTCCTGTGGGATTAGGGGCCCCACCATTATGACTTCATTTAACCTTATTGACCCCCTTGAAGGTCTTATCTTTAAATACAGTCACACTGAAGATTAAGGTTTCAATATATGAATTTTGGGGGGGACACAAGCTAGTCTATGACTTCCTGGGTTCAGCAGACTTCTATGACTAAATAAAATGAAAGTTCAAAAGTGTGGGATATTGCAAACATTTTATTTCAGCTTGTGAGATGTCTTTTTATTTTCTTGATGGTGTCATTGAGACAAATAGTTTTAATTTTATTGAGTCCAATTTATCCATTTTATTTAATCACTTGTGCATTTGGTTTCACAAAAAAAGAAAATTTACCAATGTAAATACAATTATGTATTGCTTAATGATGGGGACACATTCTGGGAAATGCATCATTAGGTGGTTTCATCCTATGTTTACATCATAGAGTGTACACAAACATAGATGGTACATATATATAATTTATTTATATATTTTTTTCATAAGAAAAGTCAAATGCCCCAGAACCATTACTGAATATCAATCACTTCCCCTATTTGATCTTCCCTGTCAATATCAAGTATCATATATTAGGTTTTTATATAAGTTTCATTGTAATCTTCTGGGACCACCCTTGTACATGTGGTTTATCACTGGCTGAAACACCATTTTTCTATGTATGATTACAGTAGGTTATGATTGATATAAAGTCAGAAAACCACCTAGGTAATTCAAGTAAGTGTTACTTGTATTAAGGATCCTATCCTAAGCTGAGATTATGTTGAGCTATATAAAGTAGAAAATGCCAATAACAGTGGATTAAAAGATTTTTTTTTCAGGGATGTGATGGGTTTAGAAGATTTCCAAAACTGCCAAAAGCACTCTTTAACCAACTCAGATAATGGATTTGCTGATTGGTTGTGAGAAGAGCCCTTGACTGCATTTTCCAGATAGTCATCTAGAATCCAAAATGAAGACTTGTTTAGTGACCAAGCCCATGACACCAGAAAGTTTTGGCCCCTTATTTCGACTTCAACATAGCATTTAGAAGAACAACATCAGAGGTATCACTAATCAGGACAGTAACAAGGGAATAATCTGCTAGAATAATGCAAGGCAGGAGACTTAGGAAATATTTCAACTATATTTATAGAAAAAAGGTTCCAAATATATAAAAATAGGTTATTTATCAACAAAGCCAATAACAATAAATCCACCAGGCATGTTTCTGATCAGCTTTCTTTATGCAGCTAAAGCAGAATTGGTGATGAGATTATCTTCACTTGAAAACAAACGTGGGTTTTCATACATCCCTGCTGGGAAAATTAAGCAGCATCCATGTGACTCCAAAGGAAATATTGGAATTTCCTCAAATCCAAGGAGCACCAAGGAACTGAACTGCTGAAAGAAAGCAAGGTAGCAGATTTAAAAGAGATATTTCTACTATGTTGATAGAGTTGTCATTCAAAATATTTCTTAAAAAATAGAGATTAACATAGCAATGAAGCCAACATCAATTAATCCATCAGGTATCTGAATATGGCACACTTGTACAGTCACAGTGGAGCTAGCAATGAAATTATCTTCACATAAACCTCATCAATTAAGGCTGCAGGAAGGGCAATTCCCCAAAAGAAAGTGCAATGCAAATTAACAAAACAATGCCAGTGATTCTGAGCAGTTAAAACTAATGAAGTCCGCTAGAGTCCATCTTTAGCGCAACTTCCTAAAAACCAAAGTGCTGCAACTGAATTTTCGAAACAAGTAATTAACTGAAAGACCAACTTGCAAAAGTTTACTTTGTCAAATTATCAAATTCTACAAAACCAATGACCAAATATAAAGGCATAACAAAATGACTATGAGAACAAGGTTCATGTCCGATATTAGTATCTGAAAATGAAAAACATTTTCTGAATATTAAACATACTTAAAAGATATTTTCTGTGATAAAAAATATAGGATATATATGTATGTGTCTCTTTACTTCTCAAATTGTATTTCTGGTATATCTTCTTTTTGAAATATTTAGGTTTCAAATATAATTTTAACCTATGTTTTTAAAACATTTTGTAAGTTTGTATATGCATTATTAATATATATTGACTTTCAGAAACTAATCATATGATTCAGACTTATCCTTAACAGACAGATTAATTTCTCTTCTGCAAAATTTTAAATCTTTCTGAAAATTGCTGCCAAACTATATATTTCCATGATTTTTTAATAAACAATCAAAATTTTAGCATTTCCTAATGACTGGAGAGTTAAAACAAATTATGGAGTTTTTTTATGATTTTGGTTGTATGATCAATTTATTAATTTAATGGTAATTCTAATTTCATATAAGAATACATGCACTTTAACTGTTTTTCATTTAAAATTCTGCTTTCCTCTCAATGTTTTCACTTCAAATTGAATTACTTAAATTTTAAATTATGTAAAATAACTGAATTTCAAGTGAAAGTATCCAAAGGAAGGCAGAATTTAACTTAATTTAAATATAAAATAAAATATACGTGGTGAGTTTCCTGCTGTTCTTTCTTTCCTGATCCCAGAAACTCAAAGCATGTCATCAAGAATCTCTTATGTCCGCATGTTTTTAAAGAGTCTCTAGGTACTCAATTTAAATGTGTTGGTTTCTACCCAAAGGAAAATAAATTATTATGTCAAAGAGATACCTGGGCTCATTATGGTTATTACAGCACTATTCACCACAGCAAAGATGTGGTCTCACCTAAGTGTCCATTAATGGATGACAGTATAAAGAAAATGTAGTATATATGCACAATAGAATAGTATTCAGACATAAAAAATGAAATCACATGTTTTGCAGCAACATGAATGGACTGCAGTGCATTATCTTCAGTGAAATAACTCAGAAACAGAGAGCTAAACACTGCATGTTATCACTTACAAGTGAGAGCTAAATAATGTGTACACACTTACACAGAGTATGGAATGATAGACACTGATGCCTTGGAAGGGTGGGAAGGTGGGAAGTATGTGAGGGTTGAGAAATTATTTAATGGGTACACTCTACACTACTCAGTGGTGATTACACTAAAAGCCCAGACTTCACTACTGCGCAATATATCCATGTATCAAAACTGTACTTGTACACCCTAAATTTATACAAATAAAAATAAATAAGGAAATGTGTTGGTTTAATTCTCAGATAATCTGCCTTTAAATGAGAGCCCTAGATGCTCACTCAGTGGTTCTCAAAGTGTGTTCCTGAAACTAGCAGCATCAACATCACCTATGCACTAGTTAGAAATGCAAATTCCCAGACCTTAGTCCAGAGATATTGAATTAATAAATCTGGGGGTAGAGGAGGGTTCCAACAACCTCTATTTAAACAAGTTTAGTAGGTGATTATGATGCATACTAACATTTGAAAACCACCAAAATTGTCCATAAGACAGCACTTACAGTGCGTTTTTGATACAAGAAAATTGTCTCTTCACCAATGAAGTTTCTGAAACTCCAGAGCAGTGACTTACTCCCATCATTTTATGAGCATTGAGTGTGCATGCAGAAACTCCCACATGCAAGACTTACTTCACCTCTCTCTAGGTTTGTGACCTCCTTGTTCTCAGAGAATATTATTATAGTGGAAATCTCCTATAAGTTATTGGACCCAACACTTAAGCAGGCATCTTTGGACAAGTGGATATTCTCAAGAGCCTGGGTTATTTTAGAGGCTCAAAGTCTACTCACTGTATATGCCATGAATTTACTGCCGTGCTAATCTTAATGGGGGAAATCATTCTAAGCCTCCTTGCATTTAGTTTGAGTCAAGGATAACACAACCTTCTTCTTTTCTCATGAGATTGGAGAAAATGGCGGCCACAATAACAATCTCAAACTGTCTTCCCTCCCTTAACCACCTCAAATATTTTAATTCACTCAGACGAGCTTTGGACCAACAACTGCGGAACAAATTTGAGTCCAGTGCCTCTGCACGATCATCCAGCACCTCACTTTAAAATATGTGTGTTGTTGGGGTGGGGGCGATTCTTGGCATTTGTAGTTTTGGCTTTTGGAATGCTCACATCAGAGAAAACGTTGCTTCCAACATCCAGTTCAATGCAGGTTTTCAGGGATATGTCTGACCCATAGCACCCTCACTCACAACACAACACCTTTAATTACAGGCATGATAGTTACATGTTCCAGCCTCCCAGAGGGGTGAGGAGACAGGCCTAAAGCAACCACAAAGCAGTAGTGGCTGCATACTGCTGTGTGGTCACAATCACCCTCAATGAGAGGTTTATCTGCCCTGAAGGATATGGAGCTGACACTTGGCATCTTGCTTGAAACCTCCAACTCATCCTGCTTAAGAGTAGAAGTTTGGAGTTCAGCTCTTCTTGGTTACAATCTGAGTTCTGTCTCTTACTGACTCTGAGACCTCTGAAAAGTCATTTATTCTGGAATGTCACAAGGCACATTTCAATAACTTTCTCATGCAGTAAAGCTGAAATGAGATGACAAATATAAAGCTTTAGTACAACTCCTGCTACTTGACAATGTCAGCTCTCAGTGTTAGCTACAGTAAGCAAAGGTCAGGCTCAGTCTAAAGTGTTCACAAAACAGAAGGTGGGGCTAGAGTAGAGGTTCACAAAATGTCATCCCCAAGCGGCAGCAGTACTACAGCCTAGGATCTGCATAGAAATGCAACTTCCCAGATGCCCACCCAGAGCAACCTTTAGGATCTCAACCTTTAAGATCTGAGAACTCTATCCTTAAGAAAGACAAAAAAAAAAAAAAAAAAAAAAAAAAACCCAAAAACAAAACCTAAAATTTTTTATGGTTCTCACTCAGCAGAGCAGCCTCCGCACTGGCATACTCAGGTCTGTCCTGACCTCAGGGCTGTTGTTCCCTGAGGATGGCCCCTGATCAGCATCACCTGTGCACTTGGCAGCTTTGCAAATTACCAGCTGCACCTATCCAAATCTACATAATCTGAACTTTGAGATTGGAGGCCTACCAGTGTGGATTTAAGAAGTGCTCCAGGAATCCCAATGTTTCCAAAGGGTGAGGACGATAATCTTTGAACCAATGGTTTTCCGTATTTCCTTGAAAATGGAATCCTCACCAGATAATTTTAAAACCTCAGAAACAAGGTTTTATCACTAGAGATGCTAAATAATTTGAGATGAGGTGACAACTAAACAACACGTGTTTTCAAGCTCCTTTAGGGGGTCCAATGTGCAATAATTTTGAGAAACACTGCTTTAGGTTCATATTGCCCAACATTACCAAATGCAGTGGAAAAAGTTTTTGCCTTCTAAGAAATCTCAAGAAAATACCTTCCATTGCCCAACATGGATTATATGTCACCCCAACTTGACACACTTTCCCCAGGAGAGTAGAAGATCCACTGATGAAGCCCAGGAACTCTCACTCTTGGCATATGAGGAGTGGATAGCTGCAATTAAAAGACTTGGAATGAAACTGGGAGTGGAAGGTGGCATGAGAGTTTCCTAAAAGGGAAACAGAAATTTCATATTTGGACAGTGTGAAGAGCAAACAACATACATTTGATTACTTAACACTTTGGGAAGAATTTTTACAGTATGTTTTTTGTTAGTATTTTCTAGTTTGACAGTTTTTTAAACATATTTTTTTTCAGGAGTGATTAAAGGTTGTATTGACCTTTTCTTTAATTTATGCAGTAAATCCTAAATTGTTTTCTAGGAAAATTTTCATTTTGTTTTTCTGAATTATCAATATAGAGTTACATTAGTAATTCTCACAATGGTCAACTTCTTAAATATGCTGGTAATATTTTAATATAAACACATGCTTATTCTGGTTAATCTAAAATTTGTAATATTTGATGTATACACAGAAGGTTTGACTCTTTTCTCAAGTAAGCAATGAAAAAATTATCATCCCACAAATTTAAAAGATTGCTCAGAAATTCCCAAAATCATTTAAGTAGACAAACTAAGAATTAATGCATGATTCTATTAGAAAGTAATCAAAATTAAATATTCTAATAGTTATCCCTTTATAAACTGTGCTGTAAAGGTTGTAATGCAACAGGTCAGAGTTGGTCAAAGATTGCATCATTCAAAAGTTGAAGACTGACCCTTCACTGGCTCCTAAAAGGAAGGCCCTGAGCCTTTCAAATTTGTCTGATTAGAAAGTCTTCATATATCTGAGGCTTTGGATATACCAGATGGTTCATACTAACAATGAGAATTATGGTGCATGTCTATTTTTATATGAATGAAGCAGTGGCCAAGTTATGTCAGTTAGACATCAAGATGGTCAAAAGCTAAAGATAATCATGTGGACGTGCCATGCTTACGTGACCAGTGCTTGGGAGTGCTTACCTAGTTGGCAACACTTGGCACAGGTGGTCACACACCTGGCTGGGAGAAATAAGCACAATGCATGTGACTCCACTGGAAGAGGGTGGCTGGAAACTTGACCCTGAAGTTTCTTGGACTCAGGTCTGTGTTCTATTTCCACCGGCTAATTTTCATCTCTGTTCTTGTACTGTAATATACTGTAAGCACCAGTAGAATGGCTTTTTTGAGTTATGTTGAGGCCCTCTAACGAACCATGGACCTGAGGCTGGCCTTAAAGTACCCCAGCAGGCCCATGGATAAATGGTATGCCCTCCTTTACCTAACTCCAATAACAAGGGGATTATTGAGTGTGTGTGGAGGAGTTCTCACTTAAAATCCAGAAAGTCACCTTCCATCCTGAAATAAATCTGCTGTGATATTCCTGAGCTCATGTTCCTTCTGCAACCTGCCATTGGAGAACACAATTTTGTTTCCACACAGCAGGGCAGCAGCAAGGAATTTACCTTTGGCAACAAAGCAAAGCAGCAGGGTTAGAAAGGATATTTCAACTATATTAAGAGAGTGTGGATTCCCTACTTCAGAAAGATGGAGTTTTATATCCCAAAGAAGCCAATATCAACTGGTATCAATAGAGCTGGACTTCATGGGAGCACTTTCACCTGGCTGGAAGGAAGCAGACAGCTATCTCCCTCTTGCCTGAGTTTAGAGAAAATATGGAACATGACGGACACTCTCTCAAAATAGTCTTTTTTCCTTTTACCACCTCAGCTTGTTTGCATCATTCATTTAAGTGATGCACCAATGCTTGCAGAACCAATTTGTGTCTAGGGTCTCCGTAAGATCATCGAACACCTCACCTTAGAATATAGGGGTTCTTGGCATTTATGGAGTTGGCCTTTTCAGTGTCTAACTGAACTCTCATATGAAAGAAAATGTTGCTTTCAACATCCAGCTAGTGCAGGTTTTGAAGGGCATGTCTGACCCACAGCACCCTCACTCACAACTACGTGTGCATGGTACATCTCCCTGAGAGGTGAGGAGACAGGCCTGGAATGACTAGAAAGCAGTAGTGGTTGCATTCTGCTCTGGGCTCCAATTTACCCTCAAAAAGAGGTTCAACTGCCCAGAAGGACATGAGGCTGGCTCTTCCATCTGGCTTGAAACCTCCAATTTATCCTACCTCAGAGTACAGGTTTTGGAGTCCAGCTTTTCTCAGTTGCAGTCTGAGGTCTGTCTCCAGTTAGCCCTGAGGCCTCTGGAAAGTTATTTTATTTTTTTCATCATTTCTTTGTTTTAGTTAGATAGGACATATTCAATAACTTTCCTTGAAGTGAGGCTGAAATGAGGTGAAAATATAAAGCATTAGTACAAATCCTGTTACTCAACATATTTAGCTCTCATTGTTAGCTATTGTAAGCAAAGGTCAGATTCAGTCTAAAGTATCCAAAAGAAATACAGTGGGCTAGAACAATGGTTCAGAAAATGTCATCCATAAGCAGCAGCAGAGATGCTGCCTGGGATCTCGGCAGAAATGCAATGCTTCTGGTGCCCACTCATTGAAAGGAACTTTTAAGGTCACAGTTACATGAAAAGCTATCCCTTACAAAAAATAAAAAATAAATAAATATTTCATGATTCTCACTTGTTTAAATCAGAGCAGGCTCTCACTGGCATATTCAGAACTTTCCTCACAGTAAAGCTGTTTTTCCCTAAAGGTAGCCCCTGAACAGCATCACCTGTGCAAATGTTAGAGATGCAAAATCTCATCCCCTTCTTTGGAGACCTACATAACCCTAAACTGGAGGATGGAGTGGCACCAACGAATTTGGATTTAACAAGCCCTTTTCAGGGATCCCAATGTCTGCGAAAGTGTGAGAATGGTTATCCTTGAACCAAAGGTTTTCCATATTTGCTTAAAAATGGAGTCCCCAAGGGATTTGTTAAAAACAACTGCAACAAACTTTTACTGTTAGAAGTTCTAAATAATATGAGGTGAGGTGCCACCAGGAAAACAGGTCTTTTCAAGATCCCTAACAATTCTCAGGTATAATAAGTTTGAGAAACACTGCTCTAAGCCCAGCTTACACAAATTTTCCAAACTCACTGGAAAACAATCTTCTCTCCCCAGAAATCTCAGGAAAAGACCTCCTGCTGACCTCACATGGATAATATGTCACCAATTCCAAAAACTTTCCCCACGAGGCTAGAGGAGTGACTGATGGAGCTCAGGTGTTCTCATTCCTGGCATATCACGAGTGGTCAGCTCCAATTCAAATACTTGGAATGAAATCGGGGTGAGGATTTCCTAAAAGAACAACTTGAAATTTGGGAACTGGACAGTGTTCAGGGCAATCAATATCTGTATAATAAATTAACTGAGAAGAATATTATTGCCATGTTTTTGTTAGTGTTATCCACTTTGACAGTTTTACTTGTACTTTCAGGGATTATTATGGTTGCATTCATCTTTATTCTTATTTGTGAAAAAAAATCATGGATTTTTTTCAGGAAATTTCCTTTTACTTTTTTCTGAATTATAGATAAACAGCTGTATTATAATTGCCACATTTTTTCAACTTCTTACCTATTCTGGCTTCAATATCTGCTTAATCATTAAAAATGCTTATTCTGTAGACTCTCATGTAAATTTCTTGTATATGCAAAAGATTAACCTTTTTCTCACTTAAGACTGAAAACATAAAATGATCATACCAAATATTTAAAAGTTTTCCCAGATTCAAGACAATTAAAATAGATAAAGATATAATGCCTGACAATATTTTAAAATGGTGAAAGATACCTATTTTGTAGATGTAAATAATAATGAGTACATGTACTTGAAAGCAATGCCAGACAACTGGAACTTATTTAAATAAATGCAAATGTTTATGAAATAACCAAGTTAAAATGTGAATATTTATAATACCTATGTTTTCATAACAAAAACACTTCAGAAAATATGTAGAATAAAAAATCATAGGCATAAAGTAAAAATTTTAAAATGTGTTTAAAAAGTCCTAACTCAGCAGACAAACATTGTTCAAACCTTGTACCCTTCCAAGGATGAAGGCTGCCCCTAAGCCCTCCACTGGCAGGTAACCTTTAAGCCCATAGAATACTGTGTCTGATCAGAAAGTCACTGGGTACCTGAGGCTCTAATCACACCAGATGGTTCATGCTAACAATGAGAATTATGGTGAATGTTTGTTTTTGTACGACTGGGGCTGTATTCTGGCTATGTCAGTTTGACTTCTAAATGAACTAGAGAGTCAGAACTTAAAGAGCATCATGTGGAAGTTCCGTGCTTATGTGACCAGGGCTTGAGAGAGCTTACCTGGTTGGGAACACTTGGCACAGATGGCTGCACACCTGGCTGGGAGAATGAAGTGCAGTGCACATGACTCCACTGGAAGAGGGCAGCTGGAAGCTTGAGTCTCGTTTCTCCTGGATTCTTCCCTATGCTCCTTTTTTACTTGGTGATTTTTCATCTGTGTTCTTAAACTGTAATGTACTGTAAGCATCAGTACAAAGGCCTTTCCAAGTTGTGCTGACATCCTCTAAAAAAATAATCAAACCTGTGGTAGCATTGAGGTACCCATGAATAAATGGTGTGCATATGGACACAGTTCTTTCCCTAACTCTAATAACATGAGAATTACTAAGTGTGTGGAACAATGCTCATGGTAACTCCCAGAGAGTCACCTTCCATCCTGAAATAAATCTGCTGTGATACCCTTCATCCCATGCTCCTTGTACAACCTGCTATCCTAGTCTCAAGGAACAAAATTTTTGTTTCTACACAGCAGGGCAGTAGCAAGGAATCCACCTTCAGGAACAATAAAAGACAGCAGGTTTAGAAGAGATATTTCAACTATACTAAGAGTGTATAGATTCCCAATTATAAGAAGACAAAGTTTTATTTATCAGTGAAGCAAAGATAAATGACTATCAATAGATCTGGACTTCATGGGGGCCCTTTCTAAGCCCCTTTCACCTGAATGGAGGGAAAGAGACAGATCTCTCTCTCTCTCTCTCGTGTTTACAGAAAAAGCCTGTCATGATAGCAACTCTCTTAAAAAAGTCTTGCCTCCTTTCACCACCTCAACTCTTTTATTTCGCTCAGTTGAGTGATGCCTGCAGTTGAGTCAATGCCTGCAGAATCAATTTGGGTCTCGTGCCTCTGCAAGATTATCCAGTACCTCACTTTAGAATATGGAGGCTCGCTCTTGCCATTTATGGTTTGGCCTTTGGTTTGGCCTGTGGCTAAAATCTCATGTGAAAGAATATGTTGCCTTCAACATACAGTTCAATGCAGATTTTCAGAGGTGTATCTGACCCATTTCCCCTTCTTTCTCTACACCTTAAATTATAGGCACTGTGGGTGCATGGAACGTTCTACCTGTGCAGTGAGAAGACAGGCCTGAAAGAACCACAAAGCAGTAGTGGCCGCATGCTGCTGTGGGTTCTGATTCACCCTCAAGGAGAGGTTCACCTGCCCAGTAGGACATGGCACCGGCACCTCCATCTGGCTTGAAATTTCCAACTCATCCATTTTAAGAACACAGGGTTTGGGTCCAGCTCTTCTGTGTTCCAATCTGAGCTCATTCTCCTATTGGCTCTGAGGCCTGGTTATCTTATTCTGATTATCATTCTATTTTTCAGTAGAAGAGAAATATTTGAATTACAGCAGTGAAACTGAAAAAAGAGATGGCAAATAAAAAGATGTAATACAACTCTTGCTACTCAACCTATCTATCCGTCATTATTGGCTATTGTAAGCAAAGGGCAGACTCAGTCTAAAGTGCTCAATGGAAAGAAGGTGGTCTAGAAAAATGATTCACAATATGACATCCCTAAACAGCAGCAGGGATATTGCCTGGGATCTTGGTAGAAATGCAGCTTCTTTGGTACCCACTAACCCAGAGGAACTTTTACGGTCTCAGTTATTTGGAAAGCTACTCCAAAAACAAACAAACAAACATCTAAATTAAAAAAAAAAAAAAACCTAAATCAAAGTAAAACCTTTCACGGTTCTCACTTATCATAATTGGAGCAGGCTATCAGCCCCTCCTTTGGAGTCCTACACAATCCAAAACCGGAAGGTGGAGTAGGACCTACCAATCTGGATTTAACAAATCCTGAATGGATTCCAACTCAGCAGTGTAAGGATGATAATCCTTGAACAAATGGGTTGTCATACTTTTCCAATCATGGAATGGCAGATGATTCATTAAAAATAACTAAAACAAGGTTTTACATTCAGATTCTGATAATTTGAGGCGTCCTGTCAAACACTGGATAACAAGTGTTTTCAAGGTCCCTTAGCCATTCTAACGTGTTTGAGAAACATCGCTCTAGATCCAGCTTGTCAAAATTTACAAAGCCTAGTGGAAAGTGACCTGCTCTTCCCACAAATCTCAGGAAAAGACCTTCTGCTCACCTAAAATGGGTAATATGCCATTCCTCAAGAGGAGAGGGCTAACTGATGTAACCCAGGCATTCTCATCCCTGGCATGACAGGATGCTCAATTCCAATTTAGATACTTGGAATTAAACTTGGGGTAAGAGATTCCTAAAAGGGGAATATAAAATTTGGGAATTAGAAGGCAAACAACGCCCATCCAGTTAATTAACTGTTTAGGACGAATTTAGATTGTCATATTTCTGTTCGTATTATCTAGTTTGATGCTTTTCTGTTTGTATATTCAGGAATTATTGTGGTTGCACACATCTTTCCTCCAATTTGTGAAGTAAAATCAGAAGTTTATTTTGTAGGAAATTCTATTTAACTTTTTTCTGAATTATGCTTAAAAAGTTGCGCTAAACTTGTCACATTTTATAATTTCTTAGTAGTCTGGTTTCAATAACTAATCAATACAAATCCTCATTCTATATGCTCTCATTTAAATTTCTTATATGCACACAAGGATTGACTCTTTTTTTCACTTAAGTTTCCAATAAAAAATTTATCACATCAAATACTTACAGGATTTCCCTGTCATTCAAGTCAATTTAAGTACCCAAGTTAAGAAATAATGCATGGAAATATTAGAAAATATTCAAAGGCAACTATTCTGTACATGCAATTAATTCTGAATATATGTGTTTAAAAGCAATGCCAGGCAACTGAAACTTTTAAAAATAAATAAAAATAACTTAAAAAGTGGCCAAACTAGAAAATATATATTGAAAATATATTTTTATTTATAACAAAAACATTTAAGGAGATATATATAATAAATGAGGATATACATAAAAATAAGAATTTATGAACTGTTTTTTAAATACTTCCAATTATAAGGTCAGGGTTGCTGAAAAGCTGCACCCTCCCAGATTTGGAGAATGGCCCTTAATCTGCTCCTGGTAGGCAACCTCTGAACCCTTAGATATTCTGTCTGATCAGAATGTCTTTGTAAACCTGAAAATATGGTCACACCAAATGATCCAGGCTGACCATATGATTTATGGTGAATGTCACTTTTGAATGAGGTTGTGTCCAGGCAATGTCAGTTTGACTTCTACATGGTCTGGAGAGTCAGGAGCTATAGTCATTCATGCAAACGTTCCATGATTACATGACCAAGGATTGAGCAAGCTTACCTAGTTGGCAACACTTGGCACATGTGGTCACACATCTGGCTGGGAGAATTAAGCACAGCACATGTGAGTCCACAGAAAGAGAATGGCTGGAAGCTTGAGCCTGGTTTCTCTGGGATTCCTCCCTATGCTCCTTTTCCACTGGATAATTTTCACCTGTGTTCTTGTACGGTAATACACTATCAGCATCAATAGACAGGTCTTTTCAAGCTCTATTGAAACCTTCTAAGAAATCCTCCAGCCTGAAGTTGGTCTTGAAGTACTCCAACAAGCCTGTGAGTAAAGGTGTGCTATGTAGACATGCTACTCTACCGAACTCTAATAATAAGGGAATTGCTGAGTGTGTGTGGAGGAGTCTCACTGAAGCTGCAAGAGAGTCCCTTTCCATTCTGAAAAAAATCTGTTGTGATATCCTTAAGGGCATGCTCCTTCTACAACCTGTCATCCTAGTCTCAGGGAACAAAATTTTTGTTTCCACACAGCAAGGCAGTAGCAAGGAATTCACCTTCAAGAACAAAGCAAGGCAGCAGGTTTAGAAGAGATATTTCAACTACAGTAAGACTGTGTAGATTCCTAATTTTAGAAAGATAGAGCTTTATGTATCAAGAAATCCAATATCAATCAATATCAATAGAGCTGGACTTCATGAAAGCAGTTTCTAAGCCACTTTCACTTGGCCTGAGGCAAAAAGAAAGACATCTTTCTACCTCTCTTCTGAGTTTAAAGAATGCCTGCCATGATGGCAACTCTCTCAAGAGTCTTTTCTCCTTTTACCATCTTAATTCTTTTACGTAGCTCACTTGAGTAATACGCCAATTACTGCAGAACCAATTTGGTTGCAGTGCCTCTGCAAGATCATCCAGCCCCTCATTTTAGAATATGGGGGTTCTTGGCATTTATGGATTTGGCCTTTGCAGTCACTGGCCAAACTCTGCGAGAGAACATGCTGCTTTTAACATCTAGCTCTGTGCAGATTTTCAGGGACATGTCTGACCGAAGCATCCTCACTCACAACACCATAACTGAAGGCACTACAGGGTATATCTCCCTGTGAGGAGAAGGCCTGAAACAACCAGAAAGAAGTAGTGGCTGCATACTGCTGTAGGCTCCAATTCATCCTCCAGAAGAAGTTTCCCCGCCCAGAAGGACACAGGGCTGGTACTTCCATCTGGCTTGAAACCTGCAACCCACCTTGCTTAATAGTAGAAGTCTGAAGCCCAGATCTTCCAGGTTCCAATATGAGCTATCTCTCCTATTGACCCTGAAGCCTCCAGAATGTTATTCTGCTTATCATTTCCTTTTTTTTTTTTTTTTTTTTTGTATATAAGGCATATTTCAATAACTTTCCTGGAAGTGAAGCTGAAGTGAGATAAAAAATATACAGCCTCAGTATAAATCCTGGAACACAACACAGCTAGTTCTCATTGATGGTTATATTTGTGAAAAGTGAGACACAGTCTAAAGTATTCAAGGGTCAGACTCAGTCCAGGGGGTGAGCTACATCAGTATTTCTCAGAATGCCATTCCCAAGCAGTAACAGTGCATTATCAATACATGTAACTTACTACATCCCCACATACCCATAGCAACCTGTAAGGTCTCAGTTGCCTTAGAAATGTATCTTTAGAAAAACAAAATTTAACTAATACTTTTCATGGGTCTCTTTTTACACTCACAGCAGCCTCCTCACTGGCATATTCAGATCTTTCCTCAGAGTACAGCCCCAGTACCCTGAAGGTGATCCCCGACAAACATCACCTGTATATACTTGTTAAGGATGTAAAATCTCAGCCCAACTTATCTGGACGCACCTCGTCGGCAGCTCTGAGGATGGAGTAGGACCAATCTATTTGGATTTAACAAGCCTTCCATGGATCCCAATGCCTGCCAAAGTGTGAGAATACTCATAATACTTTAAATATTGGTTTCCAATACATCCTCCAAAATGGAATCCTCAGTAGATGGTTTAAAAACAATTTAAACAAAAGTGTACTGCCAGAGATACAGATTTTTGAGAGAGAAAGAAAGAGATAGAGAGAGAGAGAGAGAGAGAGAGAGAGAGTGTCTTGTTCTGTTGTCCACGCTGGAGTGCAGTGGCATGACAGGTGTCATTGCAGCCTTGACCTCCCATCTCAGGCTCTTGAGTGGCTGGGACTACAGGTGCCTGCCCCACCTGGCTTTTCTTCTTTTCTTTTCTCTCTCTCTTTTTTTTTTTTTTTTTTTTTTTTTTTTTTTTTTAGCAGAGATGGAGTCTCATTATGTTGCCCAGGCTGGTCTTGAACTCCTGAGCACAGATGATCTTCCTGCCTTGGCCTGTCAAAGTGCTGAGATTACAGGTGTGAACCACAGTGCCTGGCTGTCTCAACATAATTTGACTTGAGGTATCACCTAGACAAAAGCCGTTTTCAACCTCCTTTATGAATTATAATGTGCAATATATTTGGGAAATACTGATCTAGGCTCATTTTATCCAAGGTTATCAAATTCAGTGGGAAAAGGCCCATAATTTAATGGAAATCTCAGGAAAATACCTCCCACTGACCCAGCATAGGTTATATGTCACCTGACCTCCAAACATATTCCCCAGAAGGAGAGAATTGACAAGCAAAGCCCAGGCATTCTCAACCCCAGCATGTGAAGGCTGGTCAGCTCCAATAAGTACACTAGGAATAAAATTCGGAGTGAGAACATCCTAAAAGTGGAAAAGGAAATTTGGAAATTGGGCAGTGTGAGGAGTATCAAAATAGATTCAGTTGGTTAAATATTTGGGAAGAATTATTATTGCTATGACTTTTGTTAGTATTTTCCCTTTTGTCTGTTTTTTTGTTCATTTATATTATACTTTCAGAAAATATCAAGATTGTATTCATCATTTCTGAGAAAAATCTTAAATTTATTTTTGGGGATAAGTACCTTGTATTCTGAATCAAAGGGTTTACATTAGGACTCATCACAGTTTTTAATTTTTTATGTATGCTTTTTTCAATATTTTAAAAATTCATATGAATTCTTAGAGTGTTTACTCTCATGTAAAATTTTTTGTACATGCAGAGAACTTGACTAATTTCTCCCTTAACTTGTGAATGATAGAATTATCATCCCTGTTTAAAAGTCTTCTCTGAAGTTCTATTCAATGTAAGAAGACAAATTAAGAATTAATGCAAGGCTATATTAGAAAGCAATCAAAGACAATTATTTTAATACTTTTCTATTTTTAAACTGTGCTGTAAAAACTTATAACTCAAGAGGTTAGGGTTGTTCACTGCCTGCACCTTTCAAAGTTTGGGAACGTGTCCTAGACCAGCTCCTACTGGGTAACCTGTGAGCTCTGATATTTCTGTCTGATAAGAACGTTTTGTGTACCTATGAATTTGGTCTCACTAGATGATTCATGGTAACAATGAGATTTATGGTAAAAATGCATTTTTGTATGACTGGGGCTGTATCCAAGCTAGGTCAGTTTCGCTTTTTAGATATAGAGTCAGAAGCTAATATCAGGAATGTGAAAGCTCCATCCCTGTATCAGCAAGGCTTGGAAGAGTTTACCTGGTTGGCAACACTTTGCTAATGTGGACACACACCTGGGTGAGAGAATTAAGTGCAGTGCATATGACTCTACCAGAAGAGGATGATGGAGAGCTTGAGCCTGTTTCCTCCCGGAATCCTCACTATGCTCCTTTTACCCTGGCTTATTTTCATCTATGTTCTTGTACTGTAATGTACTGTAAGTATCAGCACAAAGGCCTCTGTGGGTTCTGCTGAGATCTTATGAGGGATTATGGAACCTGAAGCTGGCTTTGAAGTACCTCAACAGGCTCATGAATAAATGATGCCCAATGTGGACATACTTTTTAAGTAACTATAATAATATGGGAACTACTAAATGAGTGTGGAGGAGTTCTCACTTCAACTGCCAGAGTGTTGCACTGTATCCTGAAAAAAATTTGCTGTGGTATCCTTGAGGTCATACTCTTTGTACAACATGCCATTTAATTCTCAGAGAGCAAAATTTTTGTTTCCAAAGAGCAAATACGTAGCAAGGAGTTCACCTTTGGGACTTTGGGAATGAAACAAGACAATGGGTTTAGAAAAAGTATTTCAATTATATTAAGAGAGTATGGATTCCCAACTTTAGAAAGATAGACTTTTCTATACCAAAGAAGGCAATATCAGTATGTATCACTGGAGCTGGCTTTGAGTTGTATTAGGCCATTCTTGCATTGCTATAAATAAATACCTGAGACTGAGTAATTTATAAAGAAAAGAGGTTTGATAGTCTCATGGTTCTGCAGGCTTTACAGGAAGCATGATACTGGCATCTACTTGGCTTCTGGGGAGGCCTCGGGAACTTAAAATCATGATAGAAGGAGAAGTAGGAGCAGGCGTGTCACATAGCAAGAGCAGGAGGAAGTGAGAGAGTGGAGGAAGAGGTGCCACACATTTTTAAATGACCAGATCTTGGGAGAACTCACCATCATGAAAACAGCACTGAATCCCTATAAGGGATTCACCCCCATGATCCAAACCTCTCACCAGGCCCCACCTCCAGCATCAGGGGTTACATTTCAACATGAGATCTGGGCAGGGACAAATATACAAACTATATCAGAGCGGAGCAAAAGTTCCATGCTCCTTTCATTTGACTAGAGACATAGGGACAGCCATTTTCTTTTTTCTTTTTTTCTTTTTTTTTTGAGATGGAGTCTTGCTCTTGCCCAGGCTGGAGTGCAGTGGCACGATCTCGGCTCACTGCAAGTTCCGCCTCCCGGGTTCAGGCCACTCTCCTGCCTCAGCCTCCCGAGTAACTGGGACTACAGGAGCCCGCCACCATGCCCGGCTAATTTTTTGTATTTTTTACTAGAGACGGGGTTTCACCATAGTCTCCATCTTCTGACCTCGTGATTCGCCCGCCTCGGCCTCTCAAAGTGCTGGGATTACAGGGGTGAGCCACTGTGCCTGGCCGGGACAGCCATTTTCTGTATCTCCCATGAGTTTGGAGAAAATACATGCCAGAATGCCAACTGTCTCAAAAGAGTCTTTCCTCTTTTTACCAGCTCAACTCTTTTATATCACTCACTTAAACAATGTGCCGATGCCTGCAGAACCAATTTGGGTCCAGTGCCTCTCCAGATCATCCAGCACCTGAGTTTAGAATATGGGGTTTTGGCATTTGTTGTTTAGGCCTTTGGAGTCTGTGGCCAAACTCCATTTGAGAGGATATGTCACTTGCAACATCCAGTTCAGCCCATGTTTTCAAGGCTAGGTCTAACCCACAGAATGCTCACTGAAAAACTTTTAATTATAGACATTACGGGTACAGGTCTCATCCATCCCAACAGGTGAGGAAATAGGTCTGGAACAACTGCAAAGCAGTGGTGACTGCATACTGCTGGGTGATCTGATTCACATTCCAGAAAAGGTTCACTTGCAAGAAGAACATGTGGCTGGCACCTCCACCTGGCCTGAAATCTCCAACTCATCCTGCTGAGGAGTAGAAGCTTGGAATCTGCCTCTTTTGGGTTCTAATACTGAGCTCTGTTTCCTATTGGTCTTAATGCCTCTGGAAAGTTATTTTATTCTGAGTATTTTCTTTTATGGTAGATGATACATATTTTAATAACTTATGCAATGAAGCTGAAATAAGTTGAACAATATAAAGAGTTAGTAAAACTCCTGGTACTCAACCTATTTAGCTCTCAGTGCTAGTTACAGTAAGCAAAGATCACCTTCAGTTGAAAGTGTTCAAAGGACAGAGGGTGGGCTAGAGCAGTGGTTCACAAAATGTCATCCTTACCCAGCATCAGTGTTACAGCCTGGGATCTTCACAGAAACGAAACTTTCCAGGTGGGCAGTCACCCATGGGACCTGCAAAGGCTCTGCTAGCTGAGAATTCTATCCTTAAAAAAGGAACAAAAACAAAATTAAGTCTTTTCATGATTCTCACTAGTTACAGCACAGCAGGCTTCTTAGCCAGCATACTCATACTTTTCCTCACAGTGGAGCACTGGTTCCCTGAGGGCGGTCCTTGAGCAGCACCACCTGTGCACTTGTTAGAGATGCAGTTTCTCAACACAACCTATCCTCACCAACATAACAGCAAATTGAATTTGAAGTAGGGACACCAATCTAAATTTATTGAGTCTTCCATGGAACCCACTGTCTGTGAAGATGTGAAAATGATAATGAACCACTGCTACTCATTTCATCCTTTAAAATGATTTCTCCATTAGATAACTGAAAAACAATTGAGGTCAGCACAGTGGCTTATGCCTGTAATCCCAGCACTTTGGGAGGTGGAGGCGGTCGGATCACCTGAGGTCGGGAGTTCGAGACCAGCCTGGCCAACATGGTGAAACCCCATCTTTACTAAAAATACAAAATTAGTCGGGCATGGTGGTGGGCACCTATAGCCCCAGCAATTCAGGAGGCGGAGGCAGGAGAATGGCTTGAGCGCAGGGGGTGGAGGTTGCAGTGAGCCAAGATCGCACCATTGCACTCCAGCATGGGCGACAGAGATTCTGTCTCAAAACAAACAAACAAACAAAAAAAATGAAACAGTTTTTCTTTCTTTTCTTTTTTTTTCTTTTTTCTTTTTGAGACAGTTTCGCTCGTTACCCTGGTTGGAATGCAATGGCGCGATCTCGGCTCACCACAACCGCAACCTCCCAGGTTCTCCTGCCTCAGCCTCCCAAGTAGCTGGGATTATAGGCATGTGCCACCACGCCCAGCTAATTTTGTATTTTTAGTAGAGATGGGGTTTCTCCAGGTCAGGCTGGTCTCCAACTCCCGACCTCAGGTGATCTGCTTGCCTTGGCCTCCCAAAGTTCTGGGATTGCAGGCGTGAGCCACTGCACCCAGCCAAAACAAAGTTTTTCAGTCATGGATTATGGATAAATTGAGGTGAGGTGCTATCAGGACAATAACTGTTTTCAAGCTCCCTAGCAAATCTAGTTTGCATTACATTTGAGAAACATTGCCCTAGATCCAGCTTGCCCAACTATATTAAATGCAGTGGGAAAGGTCCTTGTCTTTCCAGAAATCTCAAGAAAAGACCTCCCACAGATATAACACAGGTTATATGTCACTCCAAGTACAAGTACTTTCCCAAAAAGGAGAGGACCTATTGATGCAAGTCAGACATTTTATCCATGGCATGGAAATAGTTGTCAATTGCAAGTAAAATAATTTTAATAACATTTGGGATGAGACTTTTTTTTTTGAGATGGCGTCTCGCTCTTGTCACTCAGGTTGGAGTACAGCAGCACGATCTCGGTTCACTGCAACCTTCGCCTCCCGGGTTCAAGCAATTCTCCTGCTTCAACCTCCCGAGTAGCTGGGATTACAGGTGTGCACCACCACACCTGGCTAATTTTTTGTATTTTTAGTAGAAACTATCTGGGGCACACCAGATAGTTTATGCTAAATATGTGTTTCAGTGCTAAATATCTGCTTTTGTATGTCTGGCACTTTAGGACATGTATCATTTTGACCTCTGTGGGGGCTGGAACTGAGTAGCAAAGGTCAATGATCCAGACCCTCCATGGTTCTATGACCAAGGCTGGTAACACTTTGCATGTGCTGTGTCACATATCACGTGCTGGAAGAATTAAACACTGTTCATATAACTCTGCAGGGAGAGGACAGCTGGAAGCTTCAGTCTGGTTTCTTTTGGACTCTCTCCCTATGTGCCTTTTCCCTTTGCTGATTTTAATGTATACCCTTTTGCTGTAAAACAAAAACTGTAATTATGAGTATAATAGCTTTTGTTTTATTCTTTGTTATTTATTTTTATTTTTGGACATGGGGTCTTGCTCTGTCACTCAGGCTGGAGTGCAGTGGCATGATCATAGTTCACTGCAACCTCAAACTCCTGGGCTCTGGGAATCCTCTCACCTCAGCTTCCCAAGCAGCTAGGCCTGTAGATGCAAGTCATCATGCCCAACTTATAATAGCTTTTCTGGGTTCTGTGAATTATTCTAACAAATCATCTATCCTGAGAGAGTTCTTGGGGATCCCTGGTACACCAAAGAATAAATGATGTCCAAATGTGAACACACTTTACCTAATTCAAATAACATGAGAGTTACTTAAAATTTCCAAACTGTTGCCTGAAATCCAGAACAACATCTGCAGAGGTATCCTTGACCCCATGTTCCTGGCTTAAATATGCCATGATAGTCCAGAAAAATAACATCGCAATTTCCAAAGATTAGGGCTGTAGCAAAGAATCAACCTTCTGGAGTAAATAAAGCAAGGCATCAGATTTAGAAGATATTTTTGACTAATGGAGTTTTATATATCAAGGAGGCCAATATCGACCAATTCATTGAGTAATTGAACATAGCATTCCTTTTGATCTGCTTGGTTTATGCAGGCCAAGTGTAACTGGGGAGGGATTATCTTCACTTAAGCCTCCTAAATTGAGGTCTCAGGAAGTGTAATTCCCCAAGGTAAAATGGAATGCAAATTTTCAACACAATGTCATAACCAACCAAAATCCCAGGAGGGATAATACTTACTTTGCTGTCTTGTTATTCAAGGATCCTTACCTGACTACTCAAGTTTGGAGACTCCAGGGAAGTCAGTATCTCTTCATTCTATCATTCAACGGAAACTTGTTTGTGCAGACAAAAAGCACACCTTTGACAGCTTTAGTCCTTTCTGCATTGAGAAATTCCTGTTTGTTTTTCATGCTTAGGGAAACATTCAAGGAATGTTTTTCAGACCATTTTAATGGAATATAGCATAAAGGCTAAGAGTATAGTCTCTGGACCCATATTGTCTGGATTCCAATCCTACATGCACTAATTACTACTTGTGTTAATTTGGGTATGTTTCTTACCTTTTCTAAGCCTTATTTTCTTCATCTGTAAAATGAAGATCACAGTATTCACCCTTATGGTGTTTTCGAGTACTATTGAATCAATCCAGGTAAAACACTTAGTACCCAGAAAATAATAATCACTCAATAAATGTTAAATATCATTGTCATTATCATTATCATTAGTCAATCTTCATTTTAATCTCAGTAGCACTTTTAAAGATTTTGATCCTGTAACTGCTATGACATGTCTTCTAAATGTCATTATATATTTTAGCTGCCTTTTCCTGGTCTCATTTTCATGATCAATCTCCTTTACTAGGGCAGTAAATGATAAATACACCATGCCTCAATCCCAGGACACCAATTTCTTCTTGTGTTCTTCACAGTTGTCTTGAGAAGTCTGGTTTATTTCCACCCTTTAGTTGGCAGTTTACATACTGGTAACTCCCAAAATTTATCTCTCTGTCACCAACCCCTATTCTGAACTCCACATCTCAGTATCCAATGGGAATTCTTGCCATCTCCACCCAGTTGAATAAAAGGCATTCTAAAATCATATGAATAATACGTAAATGCAAAAATGAGATTTTTATCTCTCATCTCTGTTTTTCTCATACTCACTGCTATTTCTGTGACTGCGGTCACCAAGCCATTTCCTTATGCGAGCCAAAATCTAGGGGTCAAGATTAATACACTCTCTCACCTATTGTATCCAATCCATTACAAGGTCCTATATAATTCTCATGTATTTCCATATGTTAGCATCTCAACTGTGAAGACACCAATGGTCAAGTATATATTAAACAACCTTGCACCTACAAGATTGATAAAAATTAAACTTTGAAAATCTCCTCATATTCTAAGAATTACTAAGCCTGATTGCTGTCAGTTTCCCAAATTACTATGCTACAGGCATTCATATAGCAGTTAATGTTAGTTTCTAAACAAAATTGATAATTATGCTGTTATAGACATTTGGTTTTTAATAAAAATTATACATGAGCTATAAAAACATAACAAGATTACATGTCACTAAGAACTGATTTGGTTTCCACTAACGAACTATAAGCAGTTACAACTAGATTTTGCGACTTCTTTAGTCACTTCTTTTAATGCATGAGCACTCCAGTTAATTATTGAGTTGACTTCATTTACATTTTCAGTGTCTGTCAAAAGGAATATCAACCATGTGTCTCAATAATTCAATAAATAAAGCACGTGACAAAGTTGAGTTTGGATTTTAAGTATAGATTTTATTTAAAAATTAAACTAATAATTTCATGTGAAACACAAAATTAGCTAAACATTAAATTAAATTCCTTAATCTGGGGATATCTTGAAGGCACATTGACTTGTAGCTATACTGAGGAAAAGAATGTAATATATGACGCAAATTTAACTCAAATTTATGTTCAAATGACATGATATTTCAGGATTATTGTAATGCAATAGAAAACTTTTTAATATCTCTTATAACATTTGTTATTCTGATAGTTTAGAAAGCCAGGATTACATAGTTCTGTTAACTCCTTCAAAGGATATTAACATCTTTCATTAAATGAAGGAAGGACAAGGAAAAATATGAATTTGACATCGAACATTATAGCACAAAGGTTGAAATGGCTTAGTGGATGAACTTTTCTGATCATTGGTTAAATTAACATTATCTAGACTGTTCTGAATCTGGTGATTTCAGATTTTAGAATCCTAGAATCTCAGTAGAACTACAAATATCCAGCCTAACTGCTTAACTAGTAAAATAATCTGTTTGTAATCTTTCTAAAGCATGGTACCACTTCTACCAATGCCTTTAAAAACAATACTTTATGGGTCCCAAATCACCAAAAAAAAAAAAAAAAAAAAAAAAAAAAAAAAATCTATATTCTGCCATCTGGTTTCCAATTGTCTTTCCAAAATTATTTCCTACGGTTTTTTTTTTTTCTCACACACTCCATGTCCCAGACAACAAATTACCAAGTATTCCCTGAACATATACAGAGTCTTCACACCTCAATAGCTTTGTCTCAACTCTTCAGTAATGCCATCTCATCAACCCCAAATCTAAGTCATCTGTCAAGGTGTCGTTCTGATATCATGTCAAGACTTCATCATGAAGTCACACCAGACTGCCATATATGACAGTAATTTCTCCCTCCTCTAATGTTCCATCATACCCAGTGACTCATTTAAGTACTCACCACACTCTAATATGCATTAAAATTATTTATGCAGAATTCTTAAAATTTAAAGTATTCTTTAAGCAGAACCCTCTTTTGATTTATCATTTGTTTCCCTTTTAACACTGTTTCACTCACTGATTGTTAATTCAGTGAATAATTGTCTCACTGACACAGAAAAGGGCAACATTTAAGTGAACTTCAAAGGGAACTGTCACTCACTGATTTCATTTTATTTTTATTTTATTTTATTTTATTTATTTAATTATTTTGAGACAGAATCTCTCTCTGTCACCCAGGCTGGAGTGCACTGGCACAATCTCAGCTCACTGCAACCTCCACCTCCTGGGTTCAAGCAATTCTACTGCCTTAGCCTCCCAAGTATCTAGGACTACAGGTGTGCACCACCATGCCCAGTTACTTTTTGTGTTTTTAGTAGAGATGAGGTTTTATCATGTTGGCCAGGCTGGTCTCGAACTCCTGACCTCAAGTGATCTGCCCACTTTGGTGTCCCAAAGTGCTGGGCTTACAGGCATAAGCCACCATGCCCGGCCACTGATTTCATGTTAATAAATGTAAGTGTTTCTTTGCTGAATATAAAGTGTAACTCTTATAATATATTTAGATTGCATTTAGAAATCATCATGCATCAGATTCAGAATGGTGAAACAGGAGCCACAATGTAATTGCCAAAACAATAACATAGTTTAATTCTTTATCCTTACTCTTAAAAGACCACTGAAAGAGATACAATCATAATGACCTAAGTAATGGAGTAATGTATTTAGATTTTTATCTGATCTTGGCAAGTGCAATATTTCATTCATTAATGTATTTAGGGAAAAACCCTATATTGTTAAAGTTGTACATTATTTTCCTATGGAAGAAGGCCTAGTACAAAAATGAGGAACAGAATATTTTTCAAAAAAGTGGTGTTTCCCTGCCTTTTCCTACCCCGCTGACCAATTTGCTCCACAAATATCTATTTTGAAATGTGTGTGGTTTGGTCCTAATAAGGTTACCTTCTCATTAACCAAAATGACTCCAAAGGGCATGGGGAGGAATAAAGAACAATGCAATCATAACAGAATTTCGGAAATTAAGATTTCTAGCAATCTTGGCC
This sequence comes from Macaca fascicularis, assembly GCF_037993035.2. NCBI lineage: Eukaryota > Metazoa > Chordata > Mammalia > Primates > Cercopithecidae > Macaca > Macaca fascicularis. The sequence continues at coordinate 27,165,793 of NC_088395.1, forward strand.
AACAAATGCTAAATTTGTTATCTAATACAAACAGAAGTATGGTAATGGTACATAAATAGACTAATAAAATGGAAGAGTTAGCCCAGAAATAAACCCTAGTATCAAACAATTTTAAGATATGTGTAAAATCCTCAGCTCAGTAGGCAGATCTATTATTTATTAAATAATACTAGGATAAATAGTTGACTATAGGAAACAATACTATTTACTTTTAAGATACCAACATAAATATTTTGTTTTAAAGAGATAAATAGTTAAAAAACATAAATATGACTGATTGTCATATTGTAGATATTTGAGCAACAGATTGGAAGAGAAAACTATAAAAATCTAAATACATTAAAATAAATTTGGTTTCTTAAAAATTTCAAGTTCACTTTGAATCTTAGAGAATGTCATTGTGCAAATTACAAAGATAAAGACAAATAGAGTGACTTGGTCTGTGATGCAAAGAAAGCATGATAATAAAACCTACAGAAGGATGACCTTTTAAAATATATACTTAAGGTTAAAATGCCCTTCTACTTAATAATATTTTTTAAAAACCAAATAAACTGAAAGGAAATGTGAGAGATTTTTCTTATAACTGCTATAGCCAAGACTTAGACTTGGGAATGGCATAGAAAGAATATTGTTAGAACAATTAAAATAGGGGGAAAGGCAAAAAGATGTTTCTCTGTTCTAGGAAGAGGATCTTGATCATACTACGTTGGCTGGTGTTTTTGACATTTTCTCAGGATTATGAGACAGGATAATTATATTCGTTTGCCAGTAAAGTTAGTTGAGGCTTGCAGAAATTTAATTACTTGCTCAAGAACTCTTTAAACCTCAATCCTAGGTTTGGACCCTTTCACTGTGATTGCAGGTGCTGGGCCTCAGAAAACAATACCCCACAATGAAAGCTTCAGAAGCAGCCTGAGACACAAAAGCTTTCCTATGACCTTGTCCTGTCCTTCTGTGTCTCAGTCCCTTTCTCCCCCAGGGCTAGCCACAGAAACTAGAATCCCTCTTCCTCAAGGCAGGTCATAGAAACTAGAACCCCTTTTCCCCAAAGCTAGTCATAAAACCTAAAAATATGACTCTTTAATTTCCCTCTGCCTTTCTGTGTAAAAAGTGGCTATAAATAAATTATTTGATCCATATTTTTTTTTTTACTGTAGGTCAAAAGACCTACATTCCAGAAAGGGTCTGCCCCTTACCCAGAAAGAAAAAATGCATGCTCGGAGAGGCCAAGAAGAATCTAGACAGTCCTTGCTGGATTTTCCCACTAGTCTATTGGCATTGGATCATCTTTTTTGTCCAATCAAATTTCAATACAATTGTCTATACTTTGTTGAACCTAAGCATAAAAATCAATAATTTCCTCTGCTCCCGTGCATACACGTTAAGTACATTTGTATGTCTTTTCTCCAATTAATCTGCCCTTTGTAATTTGATTTTTCAGCGAACCTTCAGAGAGCCAAGCCTTTGGCCCCAACACAGGAAAATATTATTTCCAGTATACCAACAACTCTGCATGGCTTAAGTAATCCATAGAAAAATAAACTATAGCAAGTTTATAAAATAGAAAATAAACTACAAATATGATTACAAAATGCTATACCAGTATTTATAATTGGTCTTTTGGTGCATTCAAAACAAGAAAAAGTCCAGTTCCCAGCAGGCATCTCTTCCAGGGAAATGAGCTGAATCAAATCAGATGAAGCATATGTCTTAGTGGTGATAAGGTCTCCTTTTTTTTTTTTTTTGAAATCTAATTCAGTGTTTGTGTATGTGTGTGTGTGTGTGCGTGTGCGCACGTGCACGTGGGTGTGTGTGTTTCCATACTGAAAATGTGATTACAAATTGAACAAATTATATAAAAGTCAATGACCCAACAAATTTCATTTTCTCTCTCTAAAGATTGCATTACACAGAAAATTACATTAAATCCTACATAAGATAAGCATACTTAATAAATTTTTTAAATGAAAAGCAATATTTTGGCAGAGTCATGCAAGAAATTCTATGTAGCAAATGGTAAAATGAGAAGACACAAGCTTATATTCATTGCTTAGCAACAATCTAGGATGAATGCCCAGGAAATAATTGCTAACTATCAGAGGCAGGTAAAATTTAGAGGGGATAAAATATATCTTTGTTGAAACTTCTGAAGAAAATAATGCTTTGTTGCTGAGCTTAGATCACTTTTGGACAGTGTAGAGGGGCCTGTCTTTATTTCGTAATCTGTTCCTTCTTCGAGCCCTAATTATTTCAACTGATGTTAAGGAAATCAAAACATTTCACCTTGTGGGAGCCATAGGTTCTTGGCCCCTTAAGGTTTGCTAAAAATCACTGACATGAGGTAGATTGATTAATAGGAGAAAAGGCACACAAATTTATTTAACCTGCATACACAGGAGCCTTCAGAATGATAACCCAATGTCCCAAAGAGTTACAGAAACTTATATACCATCCTGAGGCCACAGTAAAGAATGCAGACTCAGAGCATGACCGGAAACAGGTAAATCAGACTTAAAGGTAAGACAGGTTAAGAGAAAGAGAAAGAAAGAAGCTTGACTAGCAAAGGTGGCCTTGTTATGTAGATGGAGCTTCCCTCAGAGAGAATACATGGTACATGTTTCTTTTCAGATCTGTTAAAGGTGTCTGACTCTAAGGGAGGCAGAGCAAGATGGACAAATAGAATCTTCCAGTGATCACCCTCTCTGCAGAATCACCAAATTGAATGACTATCCACACAAAAAAGCACTTTCATAAGAACCAAAAATCAGATGAGGTACCAGCTCAGCTGCAATGGGGTAGAACACCATAAGGGCTTCTGGGATTCCCAATTCCAGACCTTGGCTCCTGGATGGCATTTCTGGACCTTCTCAAGGCCTGTGGGAAGGCCCCGCTACCCTGAAGGGAGAGTCCCAAGCCTGGGAGCACTCACCACAAGCTAAGTAAAGAACCCTTGGGACTTGAATAAATGGTCGTAGCCAAGCAGTACTCACCATGGGATGGGGATGGTGGTAGCCCTGGGGAGAGACTCCTCTGCTTTAGGAAACGGGAGGCAAAAATGGGAAGGAATTTGTCTTGCAGCTCAGCCACAGTACAATAGAGCACCAGGTAGATACCTAGGGCTCCCAACTCCAGGACCTGGCTCCTGGGTGACATCTCTGCACCTGCCCAGGTCCAGGGTGAACTAGCTGCCCTGAAGGGAAGTACACAAGCATGGCTGGATTTTCCAGTTGCTGACTGTAGAGCCCTTGGGCCTTGAGTGAACATAAATGGTAGCCAGGCAGTGGTGACTGTGGGCCTTGGGTGAGACCCAGTGCTGTGCTGGCTTTTAGTATGAACCAATGCAGTCCCAGTGCTGGTGGCCACAGGAGTGATTGTGTCACCTCTCCCCCAGCTCCAGGCAGCTCAGCACAGAGAGAGACTCTGTTTGTTTGGGATAAAGTAAGGGAAGAAAACAAGAGTGTTTGTCTGCTAATCCAGGGAATTTTCCTGGATCTTAATTAAGAACACCAAAGCAATACCTCTATAAGACTGCAAGAGCCACAGTATTACTGTGCTTGGGGTGCTCACTAATGCAGATACTGCTGCAGTGACTAAAGACTTAGGTCACACCAAAGTCCCTTTGAATACCTGGAAAGCTTTCCCAAAACTACAAAGAATACAAAGATACCTAATTCTTCAATGCCCAGACACCAAAGAACATCCACAAGCCTTAAGACTATCCAGGAAAACACGTCCTCACCAAATGAATAAAGAAAGCACCAGTGACGAAGCCCAGAGAGACACAGATATGCGACCTTTCACAAGAACAAATGAAAATATCTGCTTTGAGGAAGTTCAACAAAATTAAAGACAACACAGAGAAGGAATTCGGAATTATATCAGATAAATTAAACAAAAAGATTGAAATATAAAAAGAATCAAGCAGAATTCTTTGAGAAATGAAATTGACATACTGAAGATTGCATCAGCGTCTCTTAACAGCAGAATTGATTAAGCAGAAGGAAGAATTAGTGAGCTTAAAGACAGGCTATTTAAAACAACAGAGTCAGAGGAGACAAAAGAATAAAGAAGAATAAAGCATGCCTACAAGAGCTAGAAAACAGCCTAAAACGGGAAACTCTAAGAGGTATTGGCCTTAAAGAGAAGGTAAAGAGAGAGATGGGGGTAAAAAGTTTATTCCAGGGGATAATAACAAAGAACTTCTCAAACCTAGAGAAAGATATCAATATCCAAGTATAAGGTTATAGAACACTAAGTAGATTTAACCCAAAGAAGACTACAGCAAGGCATTTAAAAAACATTTAATTAAACATAATAAAAAGTCCAGAAATATGGCCAGTGAATTTTGGACATCGGTGCCAAGCTAATCTAATGGAATAAAGAAGAGTTGTTTTAAAAGGTATTATAACAATTGAATAACCAAATGGAAAAATGTACCTGGATGCCAATCTTACATTACATAAATTTATTCGAAATGGATCTTAGGCCTCAATATAAAAGCAAAAATTATAAAATTATAAAACTTACAGGATAAAATATTTCAATCCTTGCTGTAGGGAAAGATTTCTTAGAATACAAAAAGAAAGATAAATTGTATTTTATCAAATATAAAAAAGAACTTTTCCTAAAAGTCAAGAAATGAAAGACAAGTCATAAACCTAGAGAAAATACTAACAATACATTTACCTGAACAAAGAGCTTGTATCTGGAATACATAAAGAATGATTCCACTTGATACTAAAATGACTACTAAATATTGCGCAACATTCATGGTTAAATATTTCAGTAAAAGATATTCAATAAGCTCATGAATAAGTTCCCAACACTTTTACTCCTCAGCAAGATACAAATAAAATCCACAATTCAGATACCAATTCACGCCTTCTATAATGTCTGCAATTAAAAAGTGTCACAAAACCAAAAGCCGGCATGGATATGGAGCAACTGGTGCTTCATATACTGATATTAGGACTGAAAAATGGTACAGGGACTTCGAAAAACATTTTGGCAGTTTCTCAGTAAGTTAAACACACACCACCATATGATCCAGACCTACTTCCAGCCCTTCTATTTACTCCAGAGAAATGAAAGCTTATGTTCATACAAAGACTTCTAAAAACTATGTTCACGGCCACTTTCTGTACAACAGTAAAAATGTGGAAAGAACCGAAATGTCCATCATTTGGTAAATGAGTAAACAATATGTGGTATAACTATAACTATACAATAGAATTCAGATTCAACAATGAAAAGGAACTGATTTTCTCATACACACAAAAGCATGCACCCACTTCAAATACATTTTTCCAAGTGAAGGAAGCAAATTGGACTACATATTTGTATCTATCAATTTACATGAAATTGCCATATATAAATTACCATTTAAACTTATGTCTACAGATACAAAATAAAGATCATAAATATATCAAAACAACCTTTAGTAATATGCCATCATGAGACTATTTCTTTGACTTTTATTAATTACAAATATGGCATGTGCTCTGTGTAAAACTTCCAAAACAAGGAAATTAATATTTCTTTGCAAAATAACCATAATTAGCCATCAAATGTATATATTACCAAATGCAAACATATACATATATTTACATACATAACATTTATAAATCTAGGCACATGTTTGGAAGTTTATAATTTGTCCTTTTTACTGATAATGTAACTTGAAGATATTTTTCAGAAATATGTATAAATTTACCTGAAATATTATAAAAGTTGTACAGAAGTCACAATATGGACACACTATAATTTATCTCACAACTGTTTTGTCTTTTATGCATTGATACTCTTTTGCATGTATTTAAGTTAGTTGTGTCAAATACAGTCCTAGAAGTAGAATTAACATGCAAAAGGCATGCAAATTGTAAAACTTTGCTGGATCATCAAATTTATTTCCAGAAAGAGAGTAACATTTTAAACTCCTTTCATACTCTGATACTAGGGTAAAAATATAAAATTTATCTTAATCATATTTAATATACTTATCAATCTTTTATATTTTTTGTATCTATTTTTGATTCTTTTTCCTAATATCGTTTGTTAACTAGGCTATAATTTTATTATTTGAAATACCAAAATTATTACACTTTAAGCATACATATATGTATATTTTCTTTTTACTCTCACTTATGTACTATACATTGTTTCTGTATTGATTCAGATTTAAGCTATCTTATATAAAGTATATAAACTACTTTGCCAAAGCTGAATGTTATTAAATATTACATAATTATTGTAGATACAAGCTTTTTGCCATAGTTAATACAAATGTCACTTGATTTTCTTTATGGAAGATTTCGGGTGCTCTTATATAATTTCTCATCCAGGTCAACATTATCATCATCACCATTTATAAGGAAAAGGGTTAGTATTTTAATATTTTGCTCAGAACTATGCTTATATTTTTAACATTTTTAAATAATTTGTTCAAATCTGTATTATAATAAGAAAGAAACCTGGATTTCTTTGTCTTTTGTTATTTTTATGCTAGCTTTTCCTTTGCTTAATTTTGTTTTTACTGTCAGTGAAATCATTTTATTTATATGAATTAATTAGTTTATATAAATAATTTTAATTAAAAATAGCTATAAAGTTTTGAAATACTTTAGCATACTATATATTTGACATATACATGAAATATGAAGAATATTAATGAAGTGAACAAATGTCTCTCTACCAATATTGCAAGAGAAATAAGGACATGTTACCAACAGGTGAACAATAACTTAAATGATGACAAACCTTTTGTTATAAACCAGGTGGTATTTGGTGGAAAGATGTCCTCGTCCTTGTCGACTTTGAGAAGTGCCTTCTCAATAGCATCCATGGAGACCTACCACCAGGGAAAATGGAGCTGAATCTTCCCAAAGAGAAAAGAAAACAAATTGTCAACACAGGATTCTATATTAACAAGACCATCCTTTGAAACTGAGAATAAGACATATGCACGTAGACAGACCTCAGGCAATTCGTCTCTGAACAATCTGTGATTTATTTGCTCCCAGAAGCTCTACAGGCTGTAGGAAATGACCCGTGAAAACCCAAACTTTGAAAATGCGTGAAAGGCAAGATGCGCCTTCTGCTGGTGACAATAGGTAATGACAGTAGGTTGTAATTTCTGCCTAGAAATTTATGTAGCATCACAACTGTTTCATTGAATTGGATACAAGAGGGTCACTAAGATTGGCTCAGAATTCTGGGATGGACCATCAATCTCATCTTCTGAAGGAGAGGTTGTCAAAAAATGTGTAGAAATGTTTTTAATTAGCCTCAGATAAAAATCCAATAGAATAACTTAAATTGAATAAAAAATTTCAACAAACATGAAAGTGGTGACAAAAGAGGAAACAGAAATTAAAAGAGAAGAGAAAAAGCATAAAATGAAGGGGAAGATGGTCAACTTAAAAAAAAAACTATTAATAATGACTTTACATTGTATAAGGCCTAAACATTCCATTAAAATTTAGTAGAGATTTACAGATAAGAAAAAAAAGCAAGTTCCAATTTTAGACTCTTAATATGAAAGACAACTTACATTTAAAACCTAATTAGGTTGAAAATAATAGTATGGGAAAAGACAACAAACAAAAGTAAGCATTAAAGAGCTAAGTAAGGCCTGGCGCGGTGGCTCACGCCTGTAATCCCGGCACTTTGGGAGGCCGAGGAGGGTGGATCATGAGTTCAGGAGATCGAGACCATCCTGGCTAACATGATGAAACTCTGTCTCTACTAAAAAAATACAAAAAATTAGCTGGGCATGGTGGCGGGCGCCTGTAGTCCCAGCTACTTGGGAGGCTGAGGCAGGAGAATGGTGTGAACCCCGGAGGTGGAGCTTGCAGTGAGCCGAGATTGCACCACTGCACTCTGGCCTGGGCGACAAAGAGAGACTCAGTCTCAAGAAAAAAAAAAAAAAAAAGCTGTGTAAAACCGAAAATAAAATTTGATGACTCCCTGCAACAATCTAAATGGTCTGTCTCCTCTACCAGGGCACTGTAAATTTAACCTGAAAGACTGGTTCAGGCCATGATGGGAAGGAGGTGTCAGACATGCCTCATTATGTCCCCCTCCCTTGAGGAATTCAGGAAAAGCTGGCTAGCATTTAACATCAACACAGAACTTAAGTCTGATAAGAAACATTTACAATCTGTTCTCTCTGAAGCCTGCTGCTTTTAGGCTTCATCTGCATGATAAAACCTTGGTCTCTGCAATCCCTTATCATAACCCAAACATTCCTTTCTACTCTTTCTACTGATAATAACTCTTTCAACTAATTGCCAATCAGAAAATTTTACAATCTGTCTATAACCTGGAAACCCCCACCATGCTCCTGCCCTGGCCCCCTCCAGTTGTCCTATCTTTCTGGACTGAAGCAATGTATTTCTAAAATGTATTTGATTGATGTCTTATGTCTACTGAAAAATTATAAAACCAAGTTGTGCCCCGACCACCTTGGGCACATATTTTCGAGGTCTCCTGAGGGCTGTGTCATAGGCCATGGTCACTCATATTTGGCTCAAAATAAATATCTTCAAATATTTTACAGAGTTTGACTCTTTTCATCAACAGCTAGAATGGGTACACTAATGCTAGGAAAAAAGTAGCCTTTAAGAAAAAGAGTAATAACTAGAGATAATAAGGGTATTTCATTATTAAAGGATCCATTTAACATGAATATCAGTAAACCTGAATATTTTGGTACCTGATGATAGAACTTCAAAGTACACCAAAATGAAACTTGGTGGATTTTGTTTTGTTTTCGTAATTTGAAGCTCTCTGTTGAATTCTTAACCTTGTATTTTATTTTATTTCTGTCTTCCTCTATCTCTCTGTCTCTCTCTTCCTGCTTTTTAAGTTCTACTCAAGGAATAAGTGGTCTGATGAACCCAGTCTGTATTGACCAGAAGAACATCTCCAATGTACAAATGATCACATATTGCAGGGCTTAGCACATCACTGACAACTTCAATTGAGATTGTGATTTGTTAGATACAATTTTCTTGAAATCCTTGATACTTTCATTAAGGCCTAGTATATGATTTAGTTTCATTAGTATGTGCTAATGTATGAATATATATTTAGGTTGGTGCAAAGGTAATTGTAGTTTTTGCCATTATTTTTAACCTTATTTACTTGAGTATTTTCCCACTATGCAGTACATTTGTAATGAATCTTTAGCAGATGGCTCATACCTGGCACAAGTGTACTAAAGAAACATTTATTAAATCAATTAAATGATAAAATTAACTGAAAGAATTTAAGCAAATTATGACAAAAAGATCCACTGCCAGTGAGTATCATGTACCTAAATACAAATTGATCTTAATTTTATATTAATTGGCTTCAAGGATAAAAAGCTACAAACTAAAGGATATTTCAGAGAAAAAAATAGGGTTTGTAAAGATATCTGCTTCCAGTAACGGCAGAATAATCTGTTTCAGCAACCATCTTCCTGGGAAAATCTAGATAAACAAAAATCAAAAAATTAAAGACATCTGTTTGAAGACGGAAATCCAAGGATGCAAAGATTTGAAGGGACAAGATGTCAGAAGAGCCACCCAGCTGGTGAGAAAAAAATGTAATATTGTTTTTCCTTTAAAACTTTTTGTTGATTCAAAAGAGGTAATTGAGAACATAAGGCGCTAAGCAGAAGCTTGTAGCTGAGAAGCTAAGCAGTTGAGCAAGACTTTAGTAGTCTCACTCACCCCAGGGAACAATATATGGATTCAGGGCCTTCCAAAGGCCCTGGAAAATGCCCCAAGGGTTCATTTGGCATCTCTGAGGGGCTATGGCCTAAGGGTCCATATGAATCAGAAATTTAAAAAACTCCTCACAAAACTTAAAGCCCAGCTTCAACAGGTCGCAATCCCTGATTGCTATGAGATGAACTACCCTCATCTTAACTATCTCTCATTAACAAAAACAAATGTTCCCTGGATGAAGATAAAAATCACCTAGTGAAGATAAAATCATCTAGGATTTCCAATTATCTCTATACTATTTCATACAGAAAATCCAGCATAAATCCAGCATACAATTAGAACTAACCATGCATGTATGCAAAATATTAAAAATGCATGATTCAAAAACATTTTTGGGGTAATAAAATTTCTAGCTGACTTCTAGTTTATCTCCATTCTTGTCATAGAACATGCTGTGTATTAGTAGTTGACCATTACCAAATCCTGATTAATAACCAATTTTTATGATTTTAATGTAATACTTTTAATGTAATACTTGAGGAGAATATGTTCTCTGCAGTTGTTGGGTCTGTTCTTCTCTTTATGTCAATTATGACAATATTGTTTAAATATTCTGCTTTCTTACTATTTTATTCCTTGTTTGCTCTTTTAGTTTCAGAGATAGGTAAGTTAAATTACCTGAATTTCCTTTTCATCCTGACCACTTCCTGCTTTTTTTGCAAAAAAAAAAAAAGTTATTACATAAACAAAAAGTTAAGATGTTTATATTATTTTCCTCTTGGATTCAGCCCCTTATTACGTTGGAATAAACTTTTTTTTTTTCTCCTAGAAACAATTCATCCCTTAAATCCACATTGTCTAAAAACAAAAACATCAACGTTTTTGGTTAATTGTTCCATTGTATTTTTTCCCATTCTTTTCTATAGGTTATGCAGTTTACATTTAAAATTATATACTGATAATCATTAATGTTTAAAATGGAGTATCTAAACTGTTTAATCCCTGATAAATGCATATTTGAATCTTCTTTATTATTTATAAGATATGCTGAGTAGAAACCACCAAAAAAATTTAACACAACAAAAAGACACTGTATTCCTCTAGGGGAAAAAGACAGGATTATAGCATTAAACTTGAAAACCTGGGCATAATCTTATGAAAAGTTAGAAAAAAACCTTAAATTTGGGGAATCATTCAAAGAACCATTAGACAAATGGGTTAGTCAAAAATTGTATCACATTTTAATAGCAGTTGAGATTTCCTATAAATCCATATAATTATTTACAGGCTCAGTGATTTAGATTTCTTTTTAAGGCAGAAGTTATTTTAATTCCAGTGAAATAAATATTTAAACTTGTTTTTGCAGTTACAGATAGATAACTTAAGAGGATAATACTAAAATCAGCTTCCACTACAGAAATCATCTGCAGAATGAGAAATTTTAATGAGGGTTACCTAATGTCGTATGCTCACCTTATTGCAGACATTTCTACTGGACCATGATTTCTCTCTTGATGCACGTTAACTTATTTCATTTAAGAAGTGTTCTATGTCAGCAGATCATTATTTGAACCACAATTATGAGATATCCAAGCTCACTCTTCAGGAGACTCTAGTATGATTATCTTTACTAAGCCTTCTTTATTTTACAGCAATTCTGGAGTGAGAGTCCATCGCTTGTAATATTGTAACTTTATTAACATTTTTAGTATAATAAATGTAGCTATTTAAGAGTTATTAATTCCAGGGAGATGATGCTACATTTTGTTCTCATAGGGGCAACAATACATACATTTTAATTAAAAGTTAATTTCTAATTAAATAGAGATATTGATATCAATAAAAATACTGACATATCAATAGACTTGGCTGCTCCCAAATAGCGAGATTTTCAGATTTATTTTATTTTATTTTATTTTATTTTTATTATTTTTTTGAGATGGAGTCTCCCTCTGTCACCCAGGCTGAAGTGCAGTGGCGTGATCTCGGCTCACTGCAAACTCCGCATCCTGGGTTCACGCCATTCTCCTGCCTCAGCCTCCCGAGTAGCTGGGACTACAGGTGCCCCCAACCACGCCCGGTTAATTTTTTGTATTTTTAGTAGAGACAGGGTTTCACCGTGTTAGCCAGGATGGTCTCGATCTCCTGACCATGTGATCCGCCCACCTCGGCCTCCCAAAGTGCTGGGATTACAGGCATGAGCCACCACGCCTGGCCCAGATTTTTTTTTTTTAATTCAAAGGATGACCAAGTATCAACTAATTTGTTTCAACCAGAGTCTTCAAATAATAGTATTACTGAATATTTTCAGAACAACCATGCTATTTATCAACATTAGAAACACAACATGATTTCTATTATTTTAAAATTATTAAGCATATGGAATGCATATAAGTGGACATTTTCATGTGAGGCTTGTGGGATTACTTATATTTTATATTTCAACTATAAGTACCTTTTAGGTGTGAGGACATATGGAAAGATCAAACAATATGACAGCTTTAAAAATGAGTTCAAAATGACTTGTCTGAGTGCCATATTCAAAGCTTTTCAGTACAAATAAGACAACAAAAATAAAATAATTAAAAAGCTAAGGTATATATACATGTAAATATACATATATATTTTAGTTAATGAAAAAGGTTCAAGAGTCCAATGCTAAATATGAATTATGTGTTACCTTTTCATATCAGGTGCCTAAAGTTCTGCTGGTCTTATCTGTGCCATCAATGATCTACCTATTGTTCTTATTGTACTTATTGCAGTGGGCTGGATTTGGTTCACAGGGCCATAATTTGCTGACCCTGGCTTGAACCAGTTAGAATAGGGTTTCTCAGTCTTCACACTATTGTTATTGGGGTCTGTTAATTCATTGTCATTGTGTTGCTCTGTTCCTTTTAGGATGTTGAACAACATTCCTGATCTCTGCCCACTAGATCGCAGTAGAACTCCCCCACTATAGAAATGTCTCCAGACATTGTCAAACATCCCCTGGGGTACAAAATCACCCTTGGTTGAGAACCATTGCTCTGCCAGTCCCCTGTCCAGAGAGAACAGACTTATTCTGTTTTTTCTTTTTTCTGTTGTTTTATTTATTTTGTGCACCTGTTAGCATTTCTTGGTTGAGAACTTTTCCTGCACTCAGATTGGGATATACAGAAGGTGAAACCAATGCCCAGGGAACTCAATTCTGTGTCTTTCCTTGAATCCAAGTCCTCAAATGTATCTGCTTTTTTTGGTCTACTTTTCATTTAGTCTTCTGCTGTTTGCTTCATTTGTCTCATCCAGGTTTTAGGTGTAATAACCAAGGAGAACTAGGGTGAAGTGTGCTTACTTTATCTTAGTCTCCTAGATAAGTATTTGTAAAATATGATTTCTGTCTGAGAATGTGCAGTGTCCTGGTTAAGAGTGTACTGGCATAGTGGCTCATGCCTGTCATCCCAGCACTTTGGGAGGCTGAGGCGGGCGGATCACGAGGTCAGGAGTTTAAGACCAGCCTGAGCCAACATAGTGAAACCCCGTCTCTACTAAAAATACAAAAATTAGCCGGGCATGGTGGCAGGTGCCTGTAATCCCAGCTTCTCGGGAGGCTGAGGCAGGAGAATCGCTTGAACCCTGGAGGTGGAGGTTGCAGTGAGCCGAGATGGCACCACTGCACTCCAGCCTGGGTGACAGAGTGAGACTCCAACTCAAAAAATAAAAATAAAATATAAAAAAGAGTGTACTTTCAGGAGCCAAGTATCATGAATTATGAATTTAAGTCTTGGCTCTACTATTCAAAGGATGTAAGACACTGGGAAGGATACATAGCCTCCTGCTACTCAGTGTTTTCAGATGTAAATTTACAGCAGCATTAATACACAATTCATAGTTGAATATAATAGAATCCTCATGTAACTCATAAGGGCTAAATGAATTACTGTGTATAAATAACGTGGACCAGTTTTTGTTACACAGTAAACACTATGCATCAGATATCATTAGTATCATTTTTATTATAATTATCTGGAAAACCATGGACAAGTAACTTTAACAAGCTGGTGATTATTAACACTCCATATCCCTACACCCTTCTTAAAGTGAAAGTAAGAATCATCAAAAAGGAAAGCTTCAGTGGAGTTTTCAAAACTCGAAAAGATGCACTTCATTTTGAATAAACTTTATGCAAGATTTTAAAGGGTTGGAAAAGTGGGACATTTGATATCGTAAGGAATTTCAAATCACAAATAATTTAAATGCCTGGACTAAAAGGATCCCATTACCGTGTTTTTCTTTTAAGAAATTCTCTCCGTCTGTCCCCATCCCCACATCCTGGGACAGTAAGAGAGAGAGGACTATACCTACTCTCACTCTAGAACAACATTCGCTTGCTGTGCAAGGGTATACATTAATCTCTGTTTGTGGAAGGACTTTCACCCCCTTTCCATCTTTCAAAATGCATAATCTGTCACCTGAGGCTATAAAACTAAATACTTGAACAAAGAAATTGCAGTCACACAATTCCCACAGCAGAAGAGAGAAAACAAAGGAAGCATTGAACATAAAACATAGCATAAAATAAGATGAAAGAACTAAGACCAAATATTTACATATCAATAAATCAAAATGGGATAAGTTCACATATTAGAAATAAAAGGCTGATCAAATAACACCGGCAAATAAATATTGTATCTAATAGGTGTATCTAAAATGATTTTAAAGTATGAATTGAGTTGTCCCATGATATTAATCCTAGGCAATGTAGAATTGTTAAACAAGAAAAAGAGGAGTATATTATAGTGCTATTGATTACTGTCTACATTGATAATGAAACTTTGTAATTAATACTTAGGTTCTGAAAAATAAAATGTCAAAAATATGCTGAAATAAGCATAAAGGTGAAGGTATTTTTTTAAATATATGCTGATTTTCTATTCTGGGGGAGGGGTAAATATCCAGTAATGGGATTTCTGGATCTTACAGTAGCTCTATTTTAGTTTTGTGAGAAATCTCCACACTGTTTTCCATAGTAGCTATACTAATTTGCATTCCTACCAGCAGTGTATGAGTTCCCTTTTCTTTGCATCCTGGCCAACATCTGTTCCTAATAATAGCCATTCTAACTGGGGTAAGAAGATAGCTCATTGTGGTTTTGATTTCCATTTCCCTGATAATTAGTGATGTTGAGTATTTTTTTCATATGCTTGTTGGTCATTTGTATATCTTCTTTTGAGAAATGTCTATTCATGTCCTTTGCCCACTTTTTATTAGGATTATGGTTTTGTTTTGTTTTGTTTTTTACTGTTGAGTTGTTCAAGTTCTTTGCATATTTGGGATACTAGCTCCTCGTCCTATGAATAGTTTGCAAATATTTTCTTCCATTCTGTACGTTGTGTCATTACTCTGTTTATTGTTTTCTTTTCTGTGCAGATGCTTTTTTATTTAATGTGGTCCCATTTTTCTGTTTTCAGTTTTGATGCCTATGCTTTTGAAGTCTTAGCCAAAAAATATTTGCCTAGGCCACTGTTCTAAAGTGTTCCCCCTATGTTTTCTTCTAGCAGTTTTCTAGTTTCAGATCTTACACTTAAAGTAGCACTATTCATAACAGCAAAGATATGAAATCAATCTAAGTGTCCATCAATGGACAAATGGATAAATAAAATGTGGTAAATATACACAATGGAATACTACTTGGCCATAGAAAAGAATGGAATCATTTTTTTTGCAGCAACATGAATGGGACTTTAGGTTATTGTGTTAAGTTAAATAAGCCAGACACAGAAAGAAAAATATCACACATTCTCACTCACATGTGGAAGTTAAGAAAGTTGCTATCATGGAAATAGAAAGTAGAATAATAGATATGGGAGGCTGGAAAGAGTGTGTGGGTAGGGGAATAAAGAGAGGCTAGTTAATGGGTACAAACATAAGGTCAGATAGAGGGGTCAGTTCTAATGTTCGATAGCAGAGTAGAGTGGCTATAGTTAACAACAGTGTATTATATATTTTGAAACACCTACAAGAGAAGGCTTGAGATGGCCCTAACACACAGAAATGGTAAGTACTCAAGGTGATAAATGCCCTAAATACCACAACTTGATCATTACACATTCTATGTATGTAACAAAATATCATGTGTACCCCCAAAATACGTACAAATATTATGTATCCATACAAATTTAACACATAGTAAAACAAATCTTGTACCTAAAATCCCCCCAAAAAACTAAAACTATGAAACATAGACTGGAAGAATAAAATTAAGTGTAACAAGAATGAGAAACAGAGTTTAACCCACCATGAATAGCTAATGAATAATTCACATAATATTTTAGAGTAGTTAATCACATAATTTATCTGAAAAATGTGTTAATAATTTGCTGAGGATAATGGCTTCCACCAGGTGATGGGTTGATAGGTGCAACAAAGCATCATGGTACATATTTTCCCATGTAACAAACCTGCATATCCTGCACATGTATCCCAGAACTTAAAAGAAAAAAAAGTATTAATAAGATTGGTATTGTCTTATTTTGAATCCCCCAGAAGCAGGTGTTAGGACGAGAATTCCAATGAAATCTGTTTATGAGAGAAGAAAAGGAACACAATATAGGGCATAGAAATTACATAGGGAGGGAAAACATTCAATAAATTGTACATAACTAAGCTACTTGCCACAAATTAATCATACGGAAAAATTCTGAGAAATGGTGTAAAGTGTGACCAAATTTTTCCACTCAAGGTGGGAGATAGTTGGCGTATTTATATACCATATCCCAGCAGTCATTGGTTGGGAGTTTCTGGGTATTTGTTAATTCACTGGAACTTCTGGCTTGCTGCATGGGAACAGAAAAGCCTTATAAGATTTCAGAAAGAATTTTGTGGCAGAGAGACACAGACACTGGTAGTTGAAAGTTTAAAGAAGCACACTGAAAACTGTCAGGTCTGAAGAATATGAGTAGGGCACTACTGGCATCTGCTATGCCATATACTATTCTATATGAACTGATAAAAATTTTAAGTGACAATAAGGCAACTACTAAGATTAAGCATATGTAGACCACAGAGAAAATCATAAATTTCAGCATGTAAAAAATAAAAAGCCATATTTTCTGACTACAATGGCGTAATGTTTAAAATTAAGGTGGGCAGAAAATCTAAAGTTATCTCAAAATATGTTTTAATAATAATTAGAGATTCCTGGGTAAGATGGCTAAATAGGAACAGCTCCGGTCTGCAGCTCCCAGCGAGACCAACATAGAAGGCGGGTGATTTCTGCATTTCCAACTGAGGTACCCGGTTCATCTCAATGGGACTGGTTAGACAGTAGGTGCAGCCCACGGAGGACGAGCAGAAGCAGAGTGGGGCCTCACCCAGGAAGTGCAAGGGGTCAGGGAACTCCCTCCCCTAGCCAAGGGAAGCTGTGAGGGACTGTGCTGTGAGGGATGGTGCTATCGGGTCCAGACACTATGCTTTTCCCATGGTCTTCGCAACCCACAGACCAGGAGATTCCCTCAGGTGTCTACACCACAAGGGGCCTGGGTTTCAAGCACAAAACTGGGTGGCCGTTTGGGCAGACACCAAGCTAGCTGCAGGAGTTTTCTTCCATACCCCAGTGGCGCCTGGAATGCCAGTGAGACAGAACAGTTCACTCCCCTGGAAAGGAGCCTGAAGCTAGGGAGCCAAGTGGTCTTGCTCAGTGGATCCCACCCCCAAGGAGCCCAGCAAACTAAGATCCACTGGCTTGAAATTCTTGCTGCCAGCACAGCAGTCTGAAGTCAACCTGGGACGCTGTAGCTTGGTCGGGAGAGGGGTGTCTGCCATTACTGAGGCTTGAGTAGGCAGTTTTCCCCTCACACTGTAAACAAAGCCAGGGGAAGTTAGGACTGGGCGAAGCCCACCTCAGCTTGGCACAGCCACTGTAGCCAGACTGCCTCTCTAGATTCCTCCTCTCTGGGCAGGGCATCTCTGAAAGAAAGGCAGCAGTCCCAGTCAGGGGCTTATAGATAAAACTCCCATCTCCCTGGGACAGAGCACCTGGGAGAAGGGGCAGCTGTGGGCGCAGCTTTAGCAGACTTAAACATTCCTGCCTGCTGGCTCTGAAGAGAGCAGCAGACCTCCCAGCACAGCACTTGAGCTCTACTAAAGGACAGACTGCCTCTTCAAGTGTATCTGTGACCTCCCAAGCCTCCTGATTGGGAGACACCTCCCAGCAGGGGTCAACAGACATCTCATACAGGAGAGCTCCAGCTGGCATCTGGCAGGTGCCCCTCTGGGATGAAGCTTCCAGAGGAAGGAGCAGGCAGCAATCTTTGTTGTTCTGCAGCCTCTGCTAGTAATACCCAGGGAAACAGGGTCTGCAGTGGACCCCCAGCAAACTCCAGCAGACCTGCAGAAGCGGGTCCTGACTGTTAGAAGGAAAACTAACAAACAAAAAGCAATAGCATCTACATCAACACAAAGGATGACCAGGCAAAAACTCTACCTGAAGGTCACCAACAGCAAAGACCAAAGGTAGTTAAATCCATGAAGATGAGGAAAAACCAGGGCAAAAAGGCTGAAAAATGCCAAAAACCAGAATGCCTCTTCTCCAAAGGATTACAACTCCTTGCCAGCAAGGGAACAAAACTGGAGGGAGAATGAGTTTGACGAATTGACAGAAGTAGGCTTCAGAAGGTGGGTAATAACAAACTTCTCCAAGCTAAAGGACCAAGAAAAAAATAAACAACCCCATCAAAAAGTGGGCGAAGGATATGAACAGACACTTCTCAAAAGAAGACACTTAAGGGGCCAACAGACATGTGAAAGAAAGCTCATCATCACTGGTCATTAGAGAAATGCAAATCAAAACCACAATGAGATACCATCTCATGCCAGTTAGAATGGCAATCATTAAAAAGTCAGGAAACAACAGATGCTGGAGAGGATGTGGAGAAATAGGAACACTTTTATACTGTTGGTGAGAGTGTAAATTAGTTCAATCATTGTGGAAGACAGTGTGACGATTCCTCAAGGATCTAGAACCAGAAATACCATTTGACCCGGCAATCCCATTACTGGGTATATACCCAAAAGATTATAAATCATTCTACTATAAAGACACATGTACACGTATGTTTATTGCAGCACTATTCACAATAGCAAAAGCTTAGAACCAACCCAAATGCCCATCAATGATAGACTGGATAAAGAAAATGTGGCACATATACAGCATGGAATACTATGCAGCCATAAAAAAGAATGAGATCATGTCCTTTGCAGGGACATGGATGGAGCTGGAAACCATCATTCTCAGCAAACTAACACAGGAACAGAAAACCAAACACCACCTGTTCTCACTCATAAGTGGGAGTTGAACAATGAGAACATATGGGCACAGTGAGGGGAACATTACACATTGGGGCCTGTAGGGGAGTGGGGGGATAGGGGAGGGATAGCATTAGAAGAAATACCTAATGTAGATGACGGGTTGATGGGTGCAGCAAACCACCCTGGGACATGTATACCTATGTAACAAACCTGCCTGTTCTGTACATGCATCCCAGAACATAAAGTATAATAAATTTAAAAAAACAAAACAAAACAAAAAAACCTTGCTAAAAAAAAAGCAAGAAAAAGAAAACATGCTCCAAAGTGGCATTGTTAACTTGGCTGTTCCTCAGGTGGGAGTGGAACTAAAAAAAAAAACAGGAACATCTGTACAACATAAAACTTTGTGAATATCATAAATTATAAAATATGGAACACTTGGTAAATAAAACCTTATGTATTAAAAAAATAATAATAACAGAACACTATTATATAACCTTTAGACTGGAAAAGAAATAAAAATCTATACTGCAGAATATAGAGATAATTATGATTAAGGATATATATTTTTACAATGGATAATGCTGAAGTTATTCACAGTGAAAAAATCCATACAGTTTAACTCATAAAGATTTATGAGTTATTTCTAAATAAGAAATAATATTGTAAAAATTATTACATTTCAACATTAAATGTTTTAGAAAAGAAAAACAAAATATGGTCATGAAAATAACAAAGAAAAATTTTAAAGAATTAAATCAATAGCATTATTTAAAAATTCTAACACTTTGGGAAGTTGCAATGGGAAAATTACTTGAGGCCAGGAGTTTGAGACCAGCCTGGGCAACACAGTGAGACCCCATCTCTACTAAAAGATAAAAAAATAGCCATGCATAGGGTTGCAAGCCTGTAGTCCTAGCTACTCCAGAGGCTGGGGTAGGAGGAACCCTTGAGCTCTGGAGATCCAGGCTGTAGTGAGCTATGATTCTGTCACTGCATTCCAGCCTGGGAAACACAGCAAGACCTTATCTCTAAAAAATAAAGTAATAAAAAAATTCACACCTAGTTATTTTATATATTTTGAAATATATAAATGATACTAGATTAACATATGAAAAATGATAAAATACTATGCTACCAAAATTAGAAATGAGGAAGGGAAAAGTGATAGAATGGAAATTAAAAGACATCTATCAAAGTTCTTTAGAATAACTATATACAATCATTTGAAATTCAAGATTACATGTATTGTATTATAAAATAACATAAATTTCTGAAATTAATCCCAGAAGAAATGGAAAATCTGAGCAAGGCAGTAATTGCATGTAAATTGTTTTAAAAATATTAAGAAAATACCTCACTAAAAATTAAAAGACCCATATAGTTTCCTTGCAAGTGATTTCAAACCATGAAGTTAATTCTAATGCAATGTAAAATTTTCTAGAGCAATAATTAAGGTGATACTTAAGCATTATGATGTCAGAACAATACTGACAAGAAAAATTAAACTAGTAAAATTTACTAATGTGAATACCTAGGTAAGAAATCAAGTATTAGAAAAGAGAAGATATAGAGATTTTAAAGTAACTACATAACTTTAAGTTTGAGTCTCTGGCACCTGGGAAAATGCCTGCTACATTTTAGAAACACAATAAATATTTATGGTATAAGTAAATAGTGACAATAATACAAGGATTATTCAAAATTAGCAATTTTAATAAAAATACATGCACATAGATAGTTTAAATACCTCAGGGGAAAAATTTATGATTACTGCTTTACATTAAAAACACACACAACATAATATTCAATACTGATTTTAAAAAATAATTGTCTATATACTGCAAACCAAGGAAAGCATTATCCTTAAAAAAAAGCGCTAGAATAATTCCATGAAAATTTAGAAAAAACTATAGAGCCCCAATTAACAACACTATTATGTAAATGTGTTTTAAAAGTCTGAGCAATTTCAAATGTTAAGTGTGGGGTGTGTGTGTGTGTGTAGGTACAAGCATGCACACACGCATGTACCTGCGTATAAAACAGACAAGCTATCAAATAGTAATAATGTGCAAAGTTTATGATCAAGCAATTAAAAAAGATAAATACAAATGGCTAAAAATATAAAAGGATGTTTAACTTCTAAATAAAGAAATGCAAATAACAGTTTTTTCAACCATCAGATTGTATAAAGATAAATAAAATTGATTTGGTAAAGATGTGGGAAAACAGCCCATTTAAAAACTACTAGTAAGTGCCTAAGTAAGTCAAACATTTCTGGAGGTCAGTGTTTCAATATCCAAGAAAATGTAAACTCCAGAGACTCCCTGACTCTTCAATTTTTTTTTGTAGGAAATTACTCCATAGCCCAATTTGAAAGCTATGGAAAGAATTCTATATAATGTTATTTAATTTTATATTGATTTTAACAGCAAAAATCAACCCACATTTCCAAGAGCTTGGAAATGATCAAAACCTTATGTCCACACATTTAATGGAAAAGAGTAAAAAATTTAAAAAAAGAGAAAGACTCAGTCGGTTTCACATGCTAATATGGAATGTTCTCCATTACAGGTCTATGCAGACAATGTTAATCACCATACCTAGGGTGAAAGAAGCTAAGATACTTGCAATGATGTGTGATCGAGAAGTTTGAAATTTTTAATTCAAAATTTCATATGCTCTTTATAATGTGTAGTAAAATACACTAAGTTTATGCTTATGTGTGTGCATGTATCCACCCACATATGTATAATATTTGTCTTTAGAGACTGGAAAATAGATTACTATGGCAGACTATTAGAAAAATATTAACTGCATTCCTTTAAAATTTTATATTACTTGGTATTGATAATAAAATAAAAACCGATCATTCCTAGGACCTATCATTTATATGTAATCATGTTACCACAACACAAGCTGTCTCAAATTATTTAAATCTAGACTATCACAATCAAATTTGCCTTGGTAACTTTTGGAAAGAGATGGTAACTGAATTTGTGTTGTGATGATGAAAAACGAGTTACCTACATATCAAGAGCCACTTATTTTAAACTTGACAATATCAAGTTTTAGAGGTTGTTAAATATCAACAGTAGGGTCTTCTAAATGAATATAGATACATGGATTTTCCAAATATTTTGGAAAAGTAGACAAATGTGGACTTACCATTTTTTTAAGATGGGGTCTTGCTATGTTGCCTGGGCTGGAAAACAGCAGCTATTCATAGGCACAATTATAGTGCACTAGAGCCTCAAATTCTTGAGCTCAAGCCATCCTCTGCCTCAGCCTACCAAGTTGCTGGGACTATAGGCATAAGTCACTTCACTCAGCACAATTACCATTTTTAGGGAACCTGTTAGCCCACTGAAAAGTCTTACAGCTTTTTAGAAAGACTATCTAGATTCAATTGAGGAATATAATTATTCAGTGTTAAATATGTATGAGCACCTGAAGTTGGTACATAAAGAAGATTCACGGATTTGATTGTTCATTTACAAAAGTAACTTAGAGTAGGAAAGCTGTGGACATTAGTGATATTTCATATTTACTTTTCCATTCTTTATTCTTATTATTGCATTAGAAATCCAAATATTGGAAACAGCACACAATATAAATTTAAAAATCACAATATTGTTTATTTCACAAAATGTAATTCATTTCATTTATATTAATATCTACATTGTGGTCATGATCTGCCTTCAAAACATTGCTGTATAGCTTTATCTAACTATAACTAAAAACAGTAACTGGGGAATCTGTCCTCATACCCAAATACCCAAAATAGATATCTGTCACTCATAAATAAAGCCAGGAAGATAGTGAACTGAGTGAAACCTTAGATAGGAACTTAAAGCTACCTTCCAGTAGGTATGAAATGTCAGTGATAGCTTTGACTACACCCTAGAAAATATCATTTGAAGTAAACAACAGACAAAAAAAAGTAAAGCAAAACCAATATAATTGTAGCAAAAACATATAGGACAGAAGGGAAAAATGCATTTCTAATATCTTAGAAAAACAAAATACTAGTTGAATAACATTATGGTATTTTGTCTCTCATATGTATTTCTAGTCAGTAAATTTAAGAGGTTGATTTGAAGATGTTTCTACTCTCTCATGTTCAGTGCAAATGGCCTTGTCTAGTTGAAATGATAAATGATACTGAGAAATCAGCATGCTATTTTGATGAGTCTTCTGATTAGAGAATAATTTTAGCTACAGATAAAACCATTTTATGATTTTGTCAATCTTTTCTGCTATCACTTGATTAAAATATTTTCAAGAATCTTAAAATATCAAAACTTTAGAAATTAACACTTTCTAGAACTGCAAAAAATATGTTCTAGATACAAAGTGTATTCTAGAGCTGCTCAAAATTATATTCTATAACAAACATGGGTCCATATTCTTTAGTATTCACAAGCATGAAAAATAATATAAAATAAGTTAAGCATATTTTTCATTCAAAGTTCTTGCTCAGATGAAGTCAGCTGATGCACAACATGACGTTTTGGAGCAACTGTACTATTAAAGTTATTTTTGTCCAAATGTACAAATGTTTAAAGCATTATAAGCATATAATGTTTATTCTTTTTGTCTATCAAAGTCAGAAAAAAAGTTCTTAAAACCAGGGCCATATTGTATCTTAAATTTTATAAAAACACAAATCAGATAAATGTTTTCAATGCATTTCAAACATTTTGGTACACAGTGGCTTATTCCATGCACGTTTGTTAAATAAAGAATAGAATTACACTTATTTGCCAATTACATTTGTTACTCACTGGCCTTAATAATGTGAAACGAAAAATAGTAGAATAATTTGCTGTGTTTACAAGTAAATAAGACTAAATACATAAATGAATTTCCTATTACTCTGTAACCAATACGTGAAATACACAACTTAAGAGGGATGTTTCCACAAATCTTTGTCCATTAACTGCATAATAAAATACCTGCAAAGAGAAGACATTTGTTGGATGAATGAATGAATGAAACCTAAATCAGAAATCAGGAGAAAATGAAACTAAAGGAAAAATTCTGAGAAAACAAAATAGTACATTTAAGAAACGACATTTGTTTAACATGACTGTAGCAGATAATTTAATAGCATGCAGAAGTTAATTAAGGAAAAAATTAAAAAGGTCCATTAGATATGGCAATATGAGGGACACTGATAAACTTAATGTCTGTGGGCCAGTGTTTTGCTTCATTTTGTTTGAAATAACTATAAAGTCAGTTGAATTAAACCTATAGATCAATCTGGGGAGAATTGACATCTTTACTGTCTATGGTCAATCTTTCAATCTGTGAATAGAATATGTCTCTCCTTTTACTCAGATCATCTTTTATTTCTTTTGTCAGGGTCTTGTAGTTTCCTACATGCAGATCTTGCATAAATTGTGTTCATTATTCCTCATATACCCCTATTCCATCTGTAATGATACCTACCGTTTTATTCCTGATATTACTAAGTTTTATCCACTCTATTTTATGGTTGTCAATCTTGTTAGAGGTTTGTAAATTTGAATAATCTTTTCAAAAAACCAGTTATTGACTTCATTACTTTTCTCTTTTGTTTTGTGTTTTCAATTTAATTTATTCCTACTCATATCTTTATTATCTCCTTTCTAATTACTTTGCATTCATTTTTTTCCCAGTTTCTTGGGGTGGATGCTTGAATTGTTGGCTTAAGACTTCCTTTTTTGTAATGAAAGCATTTAGTAATATAAATCTCACTCTCAGCACTACTTTAGATGTGTCCCACACATTTTGATATCTTGCATTTTTATTTCGTTCAGTTTTATGTATTTTTTTTTACTTCCCTCAAGATATCTTCTTTGACCTATGCAATATTGAAAAGTAAGTTATTTAATTTGTAAGTGTTTGGAGATTTTCCTGTTTCGTTTCTATTATTGACTTCTGGTTTGATTCCATTTTGATCAAAAAAATACTTTATATGATTTCAAATCTGTTACTTTTTTTAGGTTAGCTTTGTGACCCAGTATATGGCCCATTTTTGTATATGTTTCTCATGGAAATATGTATTCTGCGGTTGACTGAAGTGTTCTAAAATGTCAATCATGCACTCTTGGTTAATGGCATTGTCCAGTGAAATGGATATACCTGAATCACACATTTCAGTAGGAGTCTTTGCAATGCATATTGGTTGAGTTAAGAAGGTTTGTATATCTTGCTTTGTTTTACAATGCAAATCTGATATATAGTTTATGACAGCAATGCAATTTACCATGATTGTTATATTCAGGCTCTTGTTTGAAACATGTAACATCAATATAGACTTTATTTTGCTGCTTGCTTAGGATATCCCTTCTTTTGTATTTAATGTAGCTATTGGGGAGATAAAATACAAGGCAACAGTCAAGGCTGCATAGGTTAACAAACCATTTATCAGTGAAGTTTTTCTACTATTCCAGTGGGCATTATCAGTAGACACTAGGAAAACCGTAAGGGAATTCATGTTTTTCTGCATTTAGTGACTAGTCATATCCGTCTCAAAAATGTGTTCACCCTAGATTAATTTTGTTGGTAGTCAAGAATGGTGAATTTAGCATATCAAAATAAAATAAATTATAGGGAAGTTGCAGATAGTAATCAATATGCAGGAAAACTTAACTAAGCTAATATTAAATAAATGTAAGGATAAGAAATTTTGAGTGGAGGCCGGGCGCGGTGGCTCAAGCCTGTAATCCCAGCACTTTGGGAGGCCGAGACGGGCGGATCATGAGGTCAGGAGATCGAGACCATCCTGGCTAACACGGTGAAACCCCGTCTCTACTAAAAATACAAGAAAATTAGCCGGGCGAGGTGGCGGGCGCCTGTAGTCCCAGCTACTCGGGAGGCTGAGGCAGGAGAATGGCGTGAACCCGGGGGAGCGGAGCTTGCAGTGAGCTGAGATCGCGCCACTGCACTCCAGCCTGGGGCACAGAGCAAGACTCCGCATCAAAAAAAAAAAAAAAAAAAAAAAAAAAGAAATTTTGAGTGGAATGTAATAGATTTTTAGTGTTCTGTACCTTCAGTGGGATGAAAAATATTTTAAACTTGACCAAGATATATTTTTAGAAAAATATTTAACAAATGTATCATCTACAACGTAGATGATATAACCATAACTATACATATAACTCAGAAATATATTTTATAACTTTCTTTGGCTTCTGTAGTTCTCAATGCAGTCAGCAAAAACTGAAGGATTGAGGAACTGCATTCTATTGTAATGCTTTTTCTCATTTAAACGTGAGCTTAATTATGAAGTTCCTCATGAAGTACTATAAAATACACTGAAGGTTTTATTTGGGCCAAGGCAAGCCTATAAACCAGATAAATCTGTAATAACTGTTTGTACATTAGTAGTACTGTTTATTAATATATGTAGTTGCAATCAGCCATTACTGAAGAAGCTTTATTGAAATACATTTGTAGTAATATAAAGAGTAGTACACAAGTCTTCTTAATCAATTATAGTTTATTTGGTCAATAAAGCACATTGGACCACAACAGCACATTTCATTTTTCCCCTCAGGAAATCAATATCCACAATAGAAAATAAATGTCAAATTGAAGCCTTGAATTTTGTGCATGAGGTATATTGGGAATAACTCTGGATTTGCATTCAAGGCACCAGGGTTCTAGTCTAATTTAGCTGCCATTATTGACTTTAGAAAAGCAACACCTTCTTAAAGATGTAGTTTCTCTTTCAAATTTAATTCATGGTCTTATTACTGAAGTTTCATCGAATACACATTTCCAAGAGAGGGCCACCGGAGTTAAGCTTTTAGGAACAGATGAACTACAATTATTGGCTGTAATCTTTCATAATACTAGATTCTGTCTACAAATGTGTGGGATTTTATTATCGTTGCTAAAATCAACAGTAGAAATATGCATGAAAGAATGTTTAGAACATGCAAATCTTTAGTCCCTTGCTAGTGTTACAGGGCAAGAGTAAAGAATTTGTGGGAACCTGGCCGGGCACAGTGGCTCATGCCTGTAATCCCAGCACTTTGGAAGGCTGAGGCAAGTGGATTGCTTGAGGTCAGCAGTTTGAGACCAGCCTGGCCAACATGGCGAAACCCCATCTCTACTAAAAATACAAAAACAATTAGCAGGATGTGGTGCCTCTAATCCCAACTACTGAGGAGGCTGAGGCAGGAATCGCTTGAATTTGGGAGGTGGTGGCTGCAGTGAGCCGAGATCACACCACGGCACTCCAGCCTGGGCGACACAGTGAGACTCTGTCTCAAAAAAAAAAAAAAAAAAAAAAAAAAAAAAAAAAAAAAGTGAGAACCTAAAGTCAAATATATTTTCCAGAATATATTTTATAAATATGTATAAATACGGAATTAGGTATAAAAATAGGTCACTATTTCTGCCCATGCACTCCCTCAGATTACTAATTTCCTTGTACATAACCATCTGTGGTATTATTATTTTAGATTTACCCTTCTTTATTACTTGAAATTCAAGTGATAACATTCTATTCAACTTTAATACCCAAATTAAAAAATCTAGCTTGATATTAAGACATTTGAGTGTCTGAAAGCTTTGCTAATCTTACTCCAAATAGCCCAACAAAAGTAGTGCCTGCAGCCAAAAATAAGAAAAAAAACATATTCTAAAACAGAAAGTATTTCATATGATCTGTTATAAAAACAGCGATTATTAAGACAAAAATATGTTAACAGCTGTTTCGATATTAGGCATCCAAAGTAAATCTGCACAATTGGGAAAAATACTAACCAAGAATACTATTAAGCTTTTAAAATATCAGTATGTGCCCCATCTTAAGAAAATAACTTCTTATAGACCTGAATGATTGAAAAACAGCTAAAGCCAATCAACTTATTTTGAGTGTCTTCAAACAGTGGGCATAGGTTTTTTTTTTCTGTTGATTATGTTCAAGGATGAGTCAACAAACAATAATTAAATCATGGATTGATTCTATGAGAATATGCTAAAGCTGAAAATGAAGAGAAAAAGTCTGGAAATGTCATAAGTATATATGCATGAAAACGATAGCAGAATGTAAGAACAGTTCATCGTTTCATGGATGTTGATATATACTTAAGTTGTTACTGAAGTGAGGAAACCAAAAATTAGAAGTTATTCTTAGATTTCCAATATTTCACTAAATAGCATAACTAGGTATTCATATTAAGAAAATTGATCAAAAATATTTCCAAAGGTCACCAGAAAACCAAACCAAAACAACACAAGAACTTGGAAAGTGAAGTAAAAAAATACTGGCAGTTATTAATAAAACCCCCTTGAGTCTCTGACAGACTTATATATCCAACTGTCATTATGACATATCTACTTGGATGTTTAATTGACATCTCACACATAACAGGACCCAAACTCAAATCCTGAAATCCCCTTCAAAAACGCTTCACTTATAGCCTCTGCCATCTCAGTGAACAGCAACTATATCCTTCTGTTGCTCAGGCCAATATCCTTGGAGTCATCCTTGATGCCTCAATTTACTTCACATACCTCATACCATCAGTCAAAAAATCCTTTTGTCTCTACATAGTGGATGCTGTGATATACGGCCTGGATCCCCCCTCAAGACTGAAGGGTTTATTTCTCCTACTGCCACAAGTGGGGCTGATAGACAGCCTTAACCTATCAGCCCTCTTCAAGAATTGCCTGTTGAAAGAATTAGCTTGCTCAAAGTCACTCACATCAGTTGGTACAGGGGTATGAAGGCCTACCTCCTTTGCCCCAACTCTAGACAACTCTGTAGAACCATCCTAGCTTCAGAGTTCCCTATTCAAATGTATGAAGCTTTCATTGACAATGCATCACAGGACAACCTCCCCTTCTGTCAAGCCCTGCTTCCTCTCCTTCCTTCTGACAAATGTTGGTGCCACGGTAACTCTATAGGAACTTTCTACACACTACTTTTCATGTTATATTCTGATTCTTGTAGAACATCACCGTTGATAATTGGGACCAGGTGTGCTCAGAGAAAGCCGATACTAAGATAGTATGTTCAACTTGTCAGCTGGCAACAAGGATTCCATCACTAATGGTAGATAGAGCACACATATACCCTGGAGCAAGATAGGAGTGAAACATACACAACTCTTGCTGTGGAAAACTGAGGCGGTATTCTAATGAAAGGAACGGAACTAGTAGGTGTGATGATGTATCAGGCATTTGAGAAAAATGAGAGGAATAGTTACTATAATGACTGTAGAATTAGGTAGATTAGAGATAATTAGGGAAAAAGTTAAAAAAGGCTTATGGTGATTAATTGACAATTAAAAGCTAAGTGTGAAAACCAGGAAGCCTCCTAGGTAGCTTAAAAAAGTCTCTCTGATTCAGCTGGAGAGCACCCAGGCCCAGGAATTACTCCTAAAATTAGCAGAGCTCAAGGAAAGGCTAAACTCCCACAAAAGGTTAGATCTGCAATGATAAGGTGACTGTATAAACAAAATGTGGTACATCCATACAATAAAATACTATTAGACATAAAGGGTAAAGAGGTCATATTACAGGCTATAGCATGGATAAACCTTGAAATCCTGATGCTAAGTGATAGAAGCCAGTCACAAAAGATTATATATTGTATTTTAAATTGACACGAACTTTTTTAGGGATACAAAGTATATACATACAAAAAGTATTAATAGATGAGTGGCTGCCTGGGGCTGGGTGTGGAAGTGTGGATACACTACAAATGGGAACATGGATTATGGAAAACTGTGTTGTGGTGATATATTCAGAACTGCATGGATTTACTAAAAGCCATGAAATTGAAAACTTATAATGGATGGCTTCAAGTGTTTGCAAATTATGACTAAAATTGGAAAAATTTAAAAAGGCAAACCCAAAGAAAGAAAAGCAAGGAGTGTGAGTGTGTCAGAGACAGAAAGAGAGAGAGAGAGGGAGAGAGCACTGCACTAAATTTTAATGCTTTATGTGAAATTTTCCCTGACAACTTTTGGCTGTATTAATTGCCCTCCTCTTTGTTTCCTTTTTATCTATCCATTAAAAAAATTATGTACAACTATTAAATACCACTCTTATGCTAGTTATTTGAGATACAAGGAGAACAAAGATATCATTTGTGCTGTAAAGGCATTAATAGACTAGAGTGGGAGACATTCAAGAAAATCAGCAAGTATGAGGCAGTGTACATATGACTTTCTCTGATATTGTTATGCCCACGAGCTAAAGGACACAATGAAAGGGCTTCAAAAATACTTACATCATACTATTTACCTGGTTGAATATTTATTAAATATATTCTATATTTCAGTCTATTATTAATGACACAGTAATACTGTTATTCTGTTCCTTTAGTGAAGCAGTGCCCAGAATTATTTTACAAATAAAATCATGTTTTATTTTTCTTGAGAGCATTCTAGGTAGGAGAATGATTTGAGATAAGGCATTAGATATCAGAAAGAGTAAGCAAGTTCCATGTGCTAGGGAAGAGCTATGAGATATATATATACACACACACACACATATACATACACACACACGTATATGTCATATATATGTATATGTCATATATATGACAAATATGTATATATGACACACATATATGTACACATATACACACATTATATATGCATATATGTATATATGACACATATATGAAATAACATGTATATATTTATACATCATATGCACATATCCACAATACTGTAACACTTCATTTCATTTATTCTTGTTTCACAATTCTAAGATTTCATCCTTCTGGAAGTCACTGTGAACCAGGAAATAAATAGTAAATGATCTAGAACATTCCAAATAACATTGCCACTTTAGTTCACTATTTCTGCCACTTATTTTACACCAAAGTATTTAAAATGAAATCTTCTATTTTGAATATAAACATCTCAAGCTGCTCGGTTAGTTTTCTTTTTGGTTGTTTTATTTTGATTTTCAGTGCCTAGTATATCAGAAACATTAAACCATAAGAAGGCTGTAAGTGAATAAACTGTTAGAGACTGGTACTATGACAGCAGGAGCAGTGACAGTGGACAATCTGGTAGAAAGAAAGGAGACTAAAGCACAAAAGGAGAGAAATTGTATTCCAGTATAAGATAGAGATGAGTGACAATAACCAACATTTGTGTAGTGTTTTTATGATCTGGATTTTTGCAAATTTGTTGCTCCTTTTATCATTCCAAAACTCCTTTGAGGCATGCATTATTATCCTCATTTAACAATTGATGAGCTTCAGATTGTCAAATATTGCACAGCCAATAATAGAATCAGCAAGTCTAGGTCAAACTCTTTGATCAGTATTCTGACCAATTACCATACGGTCCATAATGATGACCCATAAATTGTTAATGAAAATTCAAAGTAGAGTCAATATTACATGTTTAATGGGCATAAAATTCATACACCATATTGATTTCTAAAACAATCTACACTAATTTTTACATAAACAGTTATATTTTAGACATCTAAACATTTCTCTCATATTGAATAGCTTTTCTGTCATTATTGATAGACAATGTGCCGTTACTGAAATTTGAAGTACTTATTCATAATACCAAATTAAATCCATGATACTTCCTTTTTGATGATTCACTATTTTTATGTGAACTCCGTCTTGAAAACAGACAATTTTAACACCTGCCCATTAACACTAACTGAAAAAAAGGACCTGACCATTTTAATTCAAAGATAGAAAAAGACACTTTCCTTTTCTCCCTCTTGTTAGAACCTGAGAATAATAGGTATTCCAAAAGCATATCATTTATCCTTTCATGGAAACATCTTTATATACACCCCTCCCTTCACACATACAGCATTTTTAAAAGAATGCTTCCTTTCAGTTGTAATTAGACCAGCAGACTTGCTTTTTGCACTCATATAGTGTTCTACAAGTTGAAATAGAATTAGTCTACTAGGGCATGCACTCTCCATGTTATCTCAGCCTTCTCCATTTTCTACTGTATTTGTTGTAGCTAGACTCTCAGATGGCCCCCAGTGATCCCTTTCTTTTGGCATTCATGCTCATATTGTAACAGGGTTGTGTTGTGTGACTAATAGAATATAATAGAATTAATGATATGTCACTTTTGAGGTTAGATTATAAAAGACCCTTGTATTTGCTCTCTTGAAT
The DNA here is from genome assembly GCF_037993035.2 of Macaca fascicularis. Taxonomy (NCBI): domain Eukaryota; kingdom Metazoa; phylum Chordata; class Mammalia; order Primates; family Cercopithecidae; genus Macaca; species Macaca fascicularis. The sequence goes on from NC_088395.1 coordinate 27,197,917, forward strand.
AATTTGCTATGGGGAAGCAGCTGCTTTGTTGTGAGGACACTCAGAATAGCCTATGAAGAGACCCATATGAAAAGAAACTGAAGTCAGCCAACCTCATGAAAGATCCTGAGCCAGAGCTCTACACCTAAGCCACTCTTTATTTTTTACCTATAGAAACCGTGAAATGACTAATACTATTGTTTTAAGTCACTAAGTTTTGGGGTAAATTGGTTATACAGCAATAGATAATTAATACAATATTATATCTAGAATGTTTACCTGCACATATTTAAATGATTTTGAGAATGTAACTGTGTATTACTCAGGATAGTTAATATTACCTACCACAATACACAAATAGATCAAATATTTTTTCTGGTTCATGTCACAGTCAATTCTGATCCAGTGGTTCTGCCTGGTGACTTTCCCCTAAAGGTATATTGTAAATCTAGGCTTCTTGTTGGTAATAAACTCCTCTGCTAAAATCTATTCACTTTCAGCTATACATGAGGGACAGACAGTGAGCATGAAGAACAAATATCTATCCCTAAACTGTCTTGGACTGTGAAAAAATATAGTGTTTCTCTCATATACTTATTTGTAAAAATTCAAGTACATGACCCTAGCCAAACTGCAACAAAAGCTAGTAAATGAAGTCTTCTGTTTCCAGAAAGAAGAAATGATGTGTTTAACAGGTAGCATTGTCTCTGCCACATGACGCTGGCTTTAGAGTCATAGTAGTGAAAGAGGGATGCTAAATATGTTCAAAGAGAAACTCTGTACTATTAAATACTCTTTGAATTTCTATTTTTTTATGACTTATTGACAGTCAGGATACTTTTATCACTTTGTTCCATTATTTAAAGAAATTGATTTCATATTGCTACTAACATGAAAGCAACTTTTCAATGTTTCTTCAGAAACTATAGCGAATGAACTCTGAAAACAAAAATATTGTAATGTATCAGTTATCTTTTACTGGATAATAAACAACTACGAAAAACCTTGGCTATATATGATGGTAAGCAGTGATTGCTCGTGTGCTCAGCTGAAAGTTGGCTAAGCATCTCTGCCTAATTGACTGGGTTCACTTACATGTTCTGTGGTGTACTGACCATCAACTGATTTAGATTTAGGTTGGTTTAGCTTGGGTGACTGGGGTGACTTGACTCTGGCCAAATGTTCCCCATCTTCCAGTAGACTAGGTCAGAAATGTTTTCATGGTAATGACAGAGGCACAGGAGAGTACGTAAGCTAAAGTGAAAGCTTATTTCAAGTCTCTGAATACATCACATATGCTAGGATTGCATTGCCCAAAGTAAGGTTAGAGGAGGGAGACTACGAAGAACATTGCAAAGCACGTGGATATAGGCAATGGTAAAATTCAGAACATCAGTGTAACCTACTATACACATGCATGCTCTGAAATATCAATTAATCAGTCATATTTCAACTTCAGTAAAGGCAACCAGTCATTATCAATGCCTAAGAATGGCACTTTTGGAATGGATATGATTTCTTCACATCCAGTTTTATATATAATAAAATTCAACATCTCAACTTGCCAAAATTGAAGATGAGTATGCTATTCTTTAACTCTCAGTAGCGGTTCTTGTCCAAAAGGCCACACTGACATTGAATGTACCTTAATTATAAAAAAAAATTTCCTAGAGATTTATGATTAAACAAAAATAACACTTAAAATATACATTGGGCTGGGAGTAGTGGCTTGCACCTATAATCCCAGCATTTTGGTAGGCCGAGGCAAGAGGATCACATGAGCCCAGAAGTTCCAGACTGCAGTGAGCCATATTTGTGCCACTGCACTCCTCCCTGGGCAGCAGAGCAAGACCATATCTCAAAAAGAAATAAAAAAGAGGCCGGGCGCGGTGGCTCAAGCCTGTAATCCCAGCACTTTGGGAGGCCGAGACGGGTGGATCACGAGGTCAGGAGATCGAGACCATCCTGGTGAACACAGTGAAACCCCGTCTCTACTAAAACTACAAAAAACTAGCCGGGCGAGGTAGCGGGCGCCTGTAGTCCCAGCTACTCGGGAGGCTGAGGCAGGAGAATGGCGTGAACCCGGGAGGCGGAGCTTGCAGTGAGCTGAGATCAGGCCACTGCACTCCAGCCTGGGCGACAGAGCGAGACTCCGTCTCAAAAAAAAAAAAAAAAAAAAAAAAAAAAAAAAAGAAATAAAAAAGATATACAATGGCCAACGAGTTTCCAGTAATATTAAAATTTTTTCCTCTTTATCTTTGGTTTTTATTTCTCAGAGGATTTTTTTTTTTTTTAACAAGGTCTGGCTCTGTCATTCATTCCAGTTGCCCAGGCTGGAATGCAGTGGTGTGATCATGGCTCATTGCAGCCTTGAAGTCCTGCGCTCAAGTGATCCTCCCGCCTCAGCCTCCTGAGTTGCTGGGACTACAGGCACGTGCCACCACACCTGGCTAATTAAAAATTTTTTTTTTTTTGTAGAGACAGGGTTTCACTATGTTGCTCAGGGTGGTGGTCTCAACTCTTGGGCTCAAGTGATCCTCCTGCCTCAGCTTCCCAATGTGCAGGGATGACAGGCATGAGCCACTGCACTGGCATCTGAGGAAAATTTTTAAGGAAATTTGTCTGCCTGTCTTGGTGAGATAATCTTTGGCACTGAAGAGTATCCACAACATTCAATTATCTAAGATATCTTTAATTTAATTAATTTGAGCTATTTTTATTTAGCATATTATACCTGTCATTTTGCTAGGTGCTACTTTTTCAATGACTAACAAGAAAGACTTAGTTATTTACAAAGTTTATAATCTAACAGAAGATAAAAACAATAAATCAATAATTACCATATGATGCAATACACTGTCATTATATGCAGAAGTCTGTGGTGGTTAAGAAAGCAAGAGAGCAACCTAAGCCAGGAAAGTTTTCAAGAAGAGGTTAAAAACTCAGATGGAATCTGAGCATGAGTAATTGACTCGTGGGAGGGACTTGTAGGAAGGATATTGGTTTCTTCTAAGCAGTAAATATTAAGTAAAGGAAGTCAGATTTATAAAGACATTTAAAATGTACATTCAATAGTCTAGGTGATTTATTGAAAGCTGGGCATAAAGTGGGGAAAATAGTTAAACAAAGCATATAATTTTTATTGTTGGGGCAACTGAACTTATTCAATAACAGAGAGAGATACAGTGTGAGGAGGAGTTCTGGTAGTAAAGATAACCTTATAATCTGGATAAAATCAGTTTAAGGCTCTGGTGGGACATTCATCGGGAAATATCTATAAGGTAGTTGGCTTCTTGTACTTGAAGATGAAGAGAAAGCCCTAGTCTGGAGGTAAACATTAATAAAATGTCACTTATATGTTAGCTGTATATCAGTTGGCTATTGAAGTTCTAAGAGTAGTGAAACTGCCCAGAGAGAATGTGGTCTACCAAGCAAAAGAAAAAGCTTAGATCTGAAACGCAAAGAACTCCAATATTCAAGGTATGGACAACATAAAATATATTCACAAGAAGAAAAAAAGGAACTGCCAGAAATGTAAAAAGAAACAAGATAATATGTGATAAAAGCCAAAGAAGAGTTTTCAAAGGAAAAGAAGGTTGTCAACATTTTTGAATGCATATGTTTTATCAAATAAAATAAGGTCCAAAAAATCCACTGACTTTATCAAGATGGCTGTCAATGTCCTTGTCAAGAGTGGTGACAGAAGTGTGAATGGAAACTAAAATCCAGTTAAATAAAATGAAATGAATATTTTGAAGCAGAGACTTCCAAATATATGTAATGTGTTCAAGAAAGAGATATGGAGAGTATCATGAGAACAACGAACTTTATGAGAAACTCGAATGTTTTAAAACCCTACTGGTTTATAGAGGAAAAGGTTAAAAATCCAAATGGTAAAAAAAGTAAGAGACTGATGTCTCAGAGAAATTAGAGTAGATAGAAGTCACAGCATAGATGTAGAAATTAGCCATAGTAAATGGGATTACCAATTCCATTGCATCATTGGTGAAATTAGTAATTAGTAAAGCATCTCTGTGAGAAAAAAAGGTGATTTTATGATCAACAAGGAAACCTAAAAGCATTCCACCAAGAGTTATGTACAAGGAAAAGGGTTCTCAAGGTCAGTACAATTAATTAATATTGCTTTGGTGGTAGTAGCCAAAGCAATTTGACAAAAGTAAAAAAAAGAAAAATTTTCCTGTAGGACAACAATTAATTTCTCAATACATATAAGGGAAGCTAGAAGAAAATGAAACAAAATGTCTGAGGGACAGTTATTTCAAACTATATTCAGTCAACCATCTATTAAGAATGAAAACAGTCATATTACTTTTTTCACATGCTCTCTTTTCCAGGAAACTATATTAGCAAGATAAGCAAGAAAGAAATCAGTAAACAGAAAGTTCAGTACAGGATAATAATGGTAATAATAATAATTAAGGGGTGGGGATACGATATTATCTGATTCATTTGCCTATACAGAAAATAATATTGAAAAACATTTTACAGAACTCTTGGCCTATTTGGGAAGGATTAGAAAAAGATAGTTTGAAAAGTAAGCAAATGAAAAAAGAATATGATAATATAATATGAGATGGCAGTGGCACAGGAGCCTGCTCTGAAAGGCCACTAAGATGGAAAACTGAAGCTTGGTTTTAATGGATGGTGCAGTGGAATAAAATAATGGATTTTTTAAAAAGAGTATTCTCAGTTATTGTGTTCTGAGGGTTAATTCTAATAAGTCTGGAATTTGCCTGAGATGTTTCACTGACGTATGAGATGTATCTGCGTGGTACTGACTGCTGGCCAATGGTACTGGCTCCATGCAAATGTTGGTGGTTCCCAATCCAAGTGACAAAGCATGGCCACCGAGGGCCTTGCAGAGGGGGCAATTGGAGCCTCCTCCAAACTTTGAAACTTCTTGTTGTAAGTCAGCCTGTGGCTGTGACATGTATCCTGACTCTAAGATTTTTGACTTATTATATCCTTTTCCCAAAATAAACTGTAGATGGGCAAACCTTGTTATTTTGGGTCCTCTGAGTTTTCTTCAGAAATTTAAACTTGTTTGACTGCTACCATTAATTTAGTTATAGCAAAATATATAATTATATGTAATTCTGTGCATGTTTGTTTGAGAACTTCCTTAGGGTTTCACATGTGTTTTTTATCACCTTAAACTTTTCCAAAGTCCTGCTGCAATCTATTGTGCTTTCAAACATATAGTGCCAGCTTGGTGAGCGCAATCTGTTTTTCCCTACAGATCCAGTTCATCTGAATCTACACTTGCTCTTGGAGGTCTTAGTAACAGGAGTATCCTTGTTTTAGCTGGTTCCATTCTTCTAGGAAGTAGCTATGAAAAGTCCAGTGAATTTCTCTTTGCTGCCACCTCACACCCTGAAGTGTAGGTCTATAAAATTCTCATATATTAACCCAGCACTACCAAATAGGTGAAAACATACAGTTATTTTTAATATTCTTAGTGTGTGGATATTCAAGTTAGATGTTCCTTGTGTGCAGACTCATATAGCACCATACAGAGTGTGCACATCAGATAGCTTTTCTAATGATGGAATCTTAGAAAGCAGAGTCTATTGAATAAAGGACCCAATAAGATTAAATTATATATAAAAAAGTTCTTATTTCAGCAGTTAGTATTTTTTAATGTGAAAGTATTTTATTTTGATTACAGCTATTTGAAAATTCTTATTTTAAACAGCAAGACAGTTCACTATACAACTCATTCAATTACTCAAAGGCTTCCACAGGTTTTATTAAGTTCATATTATCCTCACAACTATATTTTGGAGTTACTCCAGGTATGTTAGTAGATTCATCATTAATCCACCTCACAATTGCTTTGAATCGTTCTAAAGTGTTGAAGTGAATAGCAGCACACTGTATCCAGCCTAAACAGCTGGGGCAAAGGTCTAGAGGCTGATGGTCTTCAGGTGGCTGAAGACTTATATCAGGATTACCAGCCACTGGTAATGTCAGAGTCAAAATATGTATCCATTTTCATGGGTTAAAGACTTATAGAACCAAAGCAGCAAACTATTAGTGATTTCAGGAATATAACAGTTATCAAAAATTGAATAGTCACTTGAAGATATTTTCTTGAATTTCTTCACTTCACACTCACAGTGTGAAAGATAAAAACCACTGCCACACCTAGCAAAGAGCCTGTCCAAAAGACAAAATTCCATGAGTCTATTTTGTAAAGATCAATCATTGTTATTCCCATGACACAGAAGACACTTTCAGATTTATTCCTTTTTATGAACTTAAGGATTTTCTTTGTATGAATTTGTAGGTTGTGTGTTATCACTGAATCTAAAGAAGCACCAAGTTGCAAAAATGGGAAAATATTCTGGTTTTACTGCCAAGCTATAGAAAAATTCTTCACAATGGTTCTTGGGCTATTTAATATATTCTTCTCCGATAATTTTGGTGTTGCCTAGAAATCCAATGATCTGTATATGAATACTGAATTTCTTCAGAGATTACTGATAAACTGTTCAAAGTCTTGGAGAGGGGTCCTCAGGAAGGAGTACCTTCATACCTGCTTCCAAGCCTCAAGACAACCCATCCACCACCAGATTATTTTTGAAAATCAAGATGTTTTCAAACATTCATTACAGTTACTTCAGGGCCTATACATGTAAGTTTGTTGCATCTTGGATAGTGCATTTTCGGTATAAGCATTGACAACCAGTTGGCCTTTCAAAACTGCTTAGATATCAGAATGTTTTGTAACAGAACATTAACTTTCAGACATCCACTCCAATCTCTGCCTTGAAAAATGAAAATTTAATATTATAATGCACATTTATTTAGTTTTTCCCCAAGCTGGTGAGTTACTTCAATTGTATTCTCAGTACATTAGAACTGGTAGGAGCTTTTGTTATGTCACAGCTTAGAAACTGATTGTTCCTGTTTGAAAGAAAAATAAAAAGCCTTGAAACCAATCTACCAACTACATGGAAAATCTCCTTATTATAATTTTCAATAAAAAACCCTGCTTGGGGTGAAATTTCAATTAGAGATTAAAATAAAACAAAATCATCCAAAACTCATTAATATAGTGATGAAAAATGGATTGCAGATAGTTCCATTTTCACTACCAGCATATGATAAAAATGAATTTCAAAATTAATGAACCTTTTGCAATGTTGCTTCATAATTTAAAAACTGTATGTAATCTGTTGATTTGTTTTCCTTTTTAAACATTTCCCTATGAAAAACTAGGGAAATACTGAAGTAAATGACCACATACAACTCTCACCTCACCCCCAAAATTAGTGACAATAATGAAAAATAGGGAATGAAACATCATTTACTGCTATGACAGGAAAAGGCTCCAATAACATGTCAGAAGCATGTACATCAGGTACAATACAGTTTGGTCATGGTTGAAAAAAACAACTGGGAGCAGATTTAAAAAACAACAACTCTGTGTTGAGAAAACCTAGCAGCATTTTTCCTAAAGGACCCTGCTAAATGAATATCTTCTATATTGGAGGGACTGAGATTATTACGTAGGGCTTCTTTACCAACCACACAAGTGAAAGCAGAATAGCAGATGAAAAACACAAGGTTGATTAGTACTAGTTTCTGAAGTCTAGAAGCAATGCTACAATGCACTTACAAACCAGGCATAAATTTTCTTTGAAAAATACACGCCAACTAACACAATGAGATTTTATTTCATATCCATGAGAATGGCTAAAATTAAATGAATGACAAAACTGCATGTTGACAGAGTTGTGAGCAACCAGAACTCTCATACATTGTTGGCTGGAGTGTAAAATGGTATAACATTTCAGAAAAAGTTCTGGCAGTTTCTTAATAAAATAACAATGTATCTACCATGTGACAAGCAATTCTCTCAAGTGTTTGGCCAGGAAAAATGAAAACATATGTTTCCAGTAAGACCTTTAAATATCATTCACAAAAGTTATATAAATAATAGCCCAAACTGTATGCAGTTCAGAGGGTCAATCAATAGGAGAATGAACAAACTGTGGCATACTCAGTTAATAGAACACTATTCATCAGAAGAAAGGAACAAATTACTGATACACTCAACAACCTGGATAGATTTCAAAATCATGCTGAGCAAAAGAGGCCTTATACCAAACAATGTCTACTCTTTATTGTATTATATTCTATACTATATTCACAAGTGGAATAATATGTATTGCATTACTCTGCATATATGAAATTTTAGAAGAAGTAAAAGTAATATGCAGAGAAAAATATTGGAATATTATTTGCCTCTGGAGTGGTAAGAACCAAGATTTTCTCAGAAAGGGGATAAGAGAACTTACAGGGGTGATATAATGTTTTATGTCTTGATAGATTGGGTTATATAGGTACATGCATCTGTCAAAACTCAGCAAATGTATATTTAAGATTAACACATTGCCTTATATGTAAATTTTATATCAAAAGAAGAAACACAGCAAACAAATTTTACTATAGTTAACGATCTCCCTGCCGATGCATTTAGAGGGGAGGGTACTAATGTCTGAAAATCCATTTGAAATGCATAAAACATAAGATGGATTAATGGATGGATACATAAATGGCTAGATGGTACAAATGTGTTATAAAAAGTATAGGAAAATGTTAATAGTAGAATCCAAGTGTTGGGAATATGGAAATTCACTGTAACATTCTTTAAACTTTATGTTTGAAATTTTTCACAATATATTTTGAAAAAAAATACATAGATTCCTTTAAAAAAAAAACTCCACAAAGTGAGATATTATGTTATTTTAATCTGACTTCTTACCAAAGCAGCCAGCCAACTGAACCATTATTTCTTCTCCTTCAACCTTTATTTCAGGATCAGGGGGTACATGTGCAGGTTTGTTATATGGGTAAATCGCAAGTTACTGGGTTTTGGTGTGCAAATGATTTCATCACCCAGGTGGTAAGCATAGTATTTGATAGATAGTTTAACAACCCTCACCCTCCTCCTACTCTCCACCCTCAGTAGGCCCTGGTGCCTATTATTCCCCTTTTTGTGTCCATGTGTACTCAATATTTAGCTCCCACTTACAAGTGAGAACATGAGGTATTTGGTTTTCTGTTCCTGCATTAATTTGCTTTGGATAATAGCCTCCACCTGCATCCATACTCTTGGCTGTACTCTTGTTGCTACAAAGGACATGATTTAATTCTTTTTCGTGGCTCTATAGTATTCCATAGTGTGTATGTATCACATTTCCTTTATACAGTCCACTGTTGATGGACATATAAGTTGATTTCATGTCTTTGTTATTGTGAATACTGCTACGATGAACATATGAGTGCATATGTCCTTTTCGTAGAATGATTAATACTTCTTTGAGTGTATACCCAGTAAGGAGATTGCTGGGTTGAATGGTAATTCTCTTTTAAGTACTTTGAGAAATTGCCAAACTCTTTCCTACAGTGACCCACCAGCAGTGAATTTAAACCAATTTAAAAGAAAGAGATAAAGACTAAAAAGAACAAGACACTCTTTAATGAAACAGGTATTTGTTCAACAGAGGACTAGTGTTGCAAAGTATCCAGAGAAAAAAATACAAGTAGACAAGGACCCCAGTAGGAAGCTGTAAGATAGCCAAACTTCTTCTCACTGACACTGAATAGCTTAGTGGCTAAATATGGAAAGGAAAGAAGCAGCTTCCAATCTCTGAGCTCAAATGTAAAGCATTTGATCTTAAATATGGTTTACATCACCTGAAAAAGGAGTCAAGTCAATGTTACCTTCATTTGTGTGGAATCCGGGCCCAGCTATGTCTGCTGAGAGCTGGACACTTGTTGGGACAACCTGTCTGTGGAAAGGTGTTACCCACTTTAGGTCTCCTGAGAGCTGCTCTGTCGCTCAATGAAGCTCCTCTCTGTCTTGCTCACCTTCCAGTCATCCGTGTACCTCATTCTTCCTGGACATTGGACAAGAACTCGGAACCTGCCAAATGGCAGGACTGAAAGAGCTGTAACACAAACAGGGCTGAAACATGCCCCCTGCTCACCACGTTGCAAGTGACAAGAAAGAGAGAAGAGCTGCAGCCCCAGAGAGGGTGTCATAGCCCTTTAGAGAGCCCAGCCCTAGGGGCTCCCCAAACCAGGGCTGTGACACCCTCTTTGGGACTCTGCGGTTCCTGGCATCTCCAAGCTTCTAGGTGCCACTGCGTTACCCTTGTTCAGATGCAGGTGCCCACAGTGGAAGCTGCTTGTGGTGCATCTTAGGCTTCCATGGAGCCTTAGGCTTCCACGGAGCTGATGCCTGTGCCAGCACCTGGAACTGCCCGCCCCATCATGGCAGCCAGCATGCCTGGCTGTATGCAACAGCTGTACCCCATGCTCACTTGCTCACACACTCCTTGCCACTCCATACCTGGCCCGCCCTTGGCGGGTGTGGGATCCAGGCTGATAGCACAAGCCAAGTGCAGCCTGCCAGGCTGAGTGGGTGGAATGAGCCCAGTGTGTCACAGTAAACTCAGGCACAGGCGCCACTGGCCACAGAGGCTTCCAGCTAAACAAGCGACACCCTACAGATCCTGTGAAAAAATATTTATGTTAAAACTCAGCTCCATGAAAAATTAGAATAAATTATTTCTTTCAGACACAAAAGAGACATATACAGAACCAAATGACTCTATATGTCCAAAGACAATGGCAATGAATTCCAAAAAGTAAACATGATTTAGACAAATCTTTGTGATCACAATGTAATCAATGACTCAACAAACCTTCAAAAAAGAAATAAACCTAAGAAACAGTATCCTTAATGAATGAGTTAAAGAAAATGTCAAAACTTACATTGAAGAATATCTTAAAAATAGTAGGACTAAGAACACACAATTTAATATCTAAGAAGATGTTTTTCTACACAAACAAGAAGGTTAAATCACTAAGCATTTCCAATACTAATAAAGAAACTACAAAACTACTTCATTTTAAAATATTAGTAAACGAAAAATATAAATACATCAAAGGAAATGTATTCATACAGATTCAGCAAATATAAAAGTGGAATATCATGGAACTTGCCTGTAGTCCCACCTACTCGGGAGGCTGAGGCAAGATAACTGCTTGAACATGGGAGGTGGAAGTTGCAGTGAGTCGAGGTTGTGCCACTGCATTCCAGCCTGAGCAACAGAGTGAGACACCGTCTCAGAAAAAAAAAAAAAAAAAGTGGAATATCTTCTTTCGAACATACAAAATAGCAGTATTGACAAATAATTTCAAATAAACATGCACCAGCTAACCTAATCAAACTAACTTAATCAAAACAAAGAAACAAAACTAGGCTAAACTAAACTAAACCTTGCAATATGCCAATATGCTGGTAGGCCCAGGCTACAGTTTTCCATCATCTGAAGCTTACTATTCTCTTTAATAACCTGTAAAAGAGAACCAACGTAATCTGGAAGCAAGGGGTGGTTGGATGTTAGTTGTTCTACGTATGATTTTTTTAGGCACTGAAAACTAAATTTCCCCAAGGGTGTTTTATTTGCTTTTTGCATAAATTATTTGTCAGAAAACATAGTTTTATTGTTCACCACCATGGTAAAGTTGTAGGGGATGGAGGTTATTATGAAAAAGGATCTCTCTCTGCCCTGTACTTCCCTCTCCTCCCCTACAATCTGTTCTTCTCTCCTTCCTTCTCTTCTGCTCTCCCTCATCCCTTTCCTAGTAATTCCACTTTTCATTAAGCTATGGCTGATGCCTGGTCTCTTCTGGCAGGCAAAGAAAGGAGACATCCTATGGACAGGGATAATTGCCTGTAATCATCAGGATTGCTTCGCAGGACCACTTTGTGCTTTGAGATGCAGAAAGGCCAGTACAGAGTGGCATGATGTTGCCCACATTCACTCTTGAATTAGCTTTTATGGGGAGGAAACAGTACGTTACAGTAGGGATTTATTGGAATTGGGAAGGTACTAAACACAATGCAGAGAAGATAAAACCACACTGCAAAGGGGACAATTTGAGATGACTATCTCTTTTACCTGTGTATGATGGAGAAGGGGAAAAATTTTCTGGGTTTGGTATGGGAAGGACTAAAGCTAATTCTTGAGATATGGTTGGAAAATATAGAAAATCAGATGATGAAAAAATTACCACTAATTTTACCATACTGGCAAGGTATTTAAGACTTGAAACATTTTTTTCTCTGTATTTTTAATAAATGCTATCTGTGATCAATTGTGTATACCATTCTTACTTTTTATTAAAGTTATTTGTAAAAATATGAGAAATGTAGGAAATTAGAGTAATGATGAAAAACCATCACTCCAAATCCCACCACGCAGATATGACTCATCATTTGTGCTTTACTATATTTATTATTATTTTTATAACAGTTTATATCATTCAGAATATATTGAAATTTTAAAAATAGTTAACTCAGGATATTCATAAATCCTACATTGAAGATTTTTTAATGGTAGGGACAACAATATAATGACTACAAAAATGACTCAATTCATCCAATATAATATTTAAAGTTAAAAAAATCTTTAAATTTTCCTACTAAAAGCAGGATTATTATAATTTTCTATTCAAGTATGCATCTGTGGATAGAGAGAAAACTCATTTTGGGTTGCAATTTCATCCAGAAAAGTCTCCAAAACAGTTTAGTTATTATTACTAATTATTGGGTTAGGACATCAAGAGGTTTAGTTCATGTCATCCTCAAAAAATGACAAGATTTTCTCACTAAATCATAAGATGAGAGACACAAGAAAAATTAAACAACACAAAACAATACTGTAAAATCTTCTAATGCTGGACTGATCTTGTAATTATTGTAAGAAAAGAACTTTGGCAAGCACCAAAAACCATTCACTTTGAGTGGCAGAATCCACCTGGTAATGAATTATCCAAAGATACGCTGCATTCAGGGCATTCAGTCTGTTAAGGAAAGTCAATTTTAACTATTATTTAACTATCCTAGATGTTAGCATTAATTAATTTTGGAAAAAGTCTTCAGGTAGTATTTTGAAGAAAGGTGCATGGTTAGTATATTTTCTAAGCTCTTGACTTTTCAAGGATAAAATTATTTTTCTCCATGAATGAAAAACAATTTAGCTTGATTCTCAAGTCACCACATTTTCCTCCTAGGAAGTCTAAAAGTATGAATTCATTGTCCTCTGGTACATCATATTGAAAACCAAAAACTAAAGTCAATCTTGTTCTCATTCTTTTCTAGGTAACTTATTTTTCTTCCTAGATTTTATAGGTTTGTACATTAAACTTTGTAATGTATTCCACTTGGTATAGTATCTAGAAATGGTTTTCCTAAGTTTTTTCTGATGTTCAATGAACATTTCAATCTTCACACTCGGGGCAGTGTTTTTTTGGTTATTGTTCAAAAATTAATTTTTCATCAATTATAACTGATCAAATGGTTATTGCTTCTTTGTCTTTGTCTCTTATTTCCAAACTTTGTATTTAAATTATCCACCTGTGTCAGCACAATCATCACTATATGTAGTAAACTCCTTGATTTTTAAATTTTTATTCATTTTTTAAAATATTTTTTTGAAATGGAATCTTGCTCTGTCACCAGGCAGGAGTGCATTGGCGTGATCTCTGCTAATTGCAACCTCCGCCTCCTGGGTTCAAGCGATTCTTCTGCCTCAGCCTTCCAAGTAGCTGGGATTACAGGTGCCTGCCACCACGCTTAGCTAATTTTTGTATTTTTAGTAGAGATGGGGTTTCACCATGTTGACCAGGCTGTGCTCAAACTCCTGACCTCAAATGATTTGCCCACCTTGGCTTCCCAAAGTGCTGGGATTACAGGTGTGAGCCACCATACCTGGCCTGTCTCTTGTTAACATTTTACAACTTCTCCAGCTACTCAGCTACAATAGAACATTATTTTAATGAAAACCTGGCTTTACTGCTCATTAACAATGAAATCTGCTACTCCATTTCATTTGCCCTAAAATCTTTCCTTATTTCTAATTTCATCACATTTTATCTATTTATTTATTTATTTATTTTGAGATGGAGTCTCACTCTGTTGCTCAGACTGGAGTGAGGTGGCTCAATCTTGGCTCATTGCAGCTTCCACCTCCTGGGTTCAAGCGATTCTCCTGCCTCAGCCTCCCAAGTAGCTAAGATTACAGGTGTGTGCCACCATGTCTGGCTAATTTTTGTATTTTTAGTAGAGCTGGGGTTTCACCATATTGACCATGCTGGTCTTGAACTGCTGACCTCAAGTGATTTGCTGCTTCGGTCTCCTAAAGTGCTGGGATTATAGGCGCAAGCCACTGTATCCAGTCCACATTTTGTTTCGATTAATCCTGTTGTCTTTTCACTTGAGCCTGGTGAATCTTGGCTTTCTTACACTTTAGAACTTAAAATTTGTCTTGCATTCTTTGTGAATGTCAAACATTTCCAAATTATTGGTCTGATTAATGTGAGCTATTATTTCAGATGTAGGCTGAAGGAAAACAGAATATGTCATCCCCAAATGCCTCTTCAACATAAGCTTATTTTAAGCTGAAGACAATCAAGAAGGAGTAAATGCAGGAAAAGGTCTCTCTACATTTTTCTGCTTAAAGACGGGATAAAAATTCTCCTTCACTGAAGACAATTCTAGAGTATTATCAGTCCAGACTTAGCACCAGAGGAATCTTCAAACAAACCTTACTCCATTAGTTTATTTCCATATATTTACCTTCCCCAAATTTCCCGCCTTTGGAAGCCTAAAACTACTTTAGTTTGTACTGTAATTTCTCTAAATTTACTCTTCTTTGTTGAAGATGCTAGATAAGCCAGGGTTCTAAGCCATCACTTTGAGTTACTTTTAGATGAAGTCTATCCGCTGTGATGTGAGCTGCAAGTGTTAATACACTCTTGTTGCTTCTCTTGTCAATTTGTTTTCTGTTCGAGTTTCAACAGAAAACCTAAAATGGGTAGAGGGAAAGTTTTGCCTCCTTTACAATGCTCTATCTTTGAGCTTTCAGGATTGTTTCCCCTCTTCATGAGAATATACTTTTAGGACCATCTATCCTTGCTTTCCCCCACAGATAAGTTGGACAAAGAATTTATGTTTAATTCTTTCAAAAACTCTCTTTCAGATAGACTAAGCTGCTACTCCTCACTCAATTTTACAGCTCTCTCTTTCTCTCTATTTTTTTGAAACAGGAGCATTGAGACAAATTGGTATTTCAGTTTTATTGGTCTCACTCCTGATATTTGATAGGAAGGTAGTGTTTGGGGAACTGAAACCAAATAGTTTAATGTCTTAAGTAATAGCTAACTAAACATTTTATACCACTCTGTTATGCTGCTTTTTGTTGTTGTTGCCGTTGTTGTTGTTGTTGTTTTAAAAGTTTCAGAGAAGAAACAAAGTTAAAGAGGAAAAAAAAGCCCTCATAATCAATGCGTTTCATTACAGGAACTTCAAAAAATATTATAACAAAATATTTTAATAATATTTCATCAAATGTTAATCTCAAATCAATTTGCTATCTTTGTTGACTGAGAAAAACAAACAAAAAGGGCACACCTTCATTATTCCTTAAATAGTTATGGCTATTATGCTCTAAAGTGGTGGTTCTCAAACAGTAGTAATTTTGCCCCCAGGGAACATTTGGCAATGTCTGGAGATATTTTCAGTTGTCCCAACTGGGCAGAGGAAAGTGGCACTATCATTTAGTTGATAAAAGCCTAGGATCCTACTAAAAATCCTATAGTGTACAGGAGAGCACCCCACAACAAAAAATTATGCAACCCAAAACATCTGTAGTGCCTAGGATAAGAAGCCCTGTTCTCTTGTTCTAGCGCCTGCTGGTCTCTTCTATCTTAATTATTTTAAGGAGAAATTTTGGGGCTTAAGATATTTTTGCATGAGTAAGAGCTAAGCCTCCACATAGATTATTTCTTCCTTAGGAATTGTGCAGCCTGATTGTACAGATCCTGACAATAATTCACAGGCCGTTTCAAACTGTCAAGATCTCTTGATCAAATACTTTATTAAAATATTCAACAAAGACATGATTTTGAGAGACCAAAGTTCACTTTATTTTAAATAAAATTTCTGCAATGTATCAGAAAATTAGGCAGTATGTTCTCAAATAACTGAAATGACAGTTTGGCTGGAGAAAACACTCGGGAGGCTGAGGCAGGAGAATGGCGTAAACCAGGGAGGCGGAGCTTGCAGTGAGCTGAGATCTGGCCACTACACTCCAGCCCAGGCGACAGCGCGAGACTCCCTCTCAAAAAAAAAAAAAAAAAAAAAAGTGACAAACAATATTTGAGCTCAGACATGCTAACTGGAGGAAAAAAGTCATCTTCTCTGAATTAGTTCTTTTTTTAATAGGTGAAGTTTGAAAAATAATATGTAGACTTTTATCTGCTAAATAGATATAAAAGATTTTTAACCAAGCATTGAAGAGATAAAACAGATAAAACTATTACCCAATCATTAAAATAGATTTAATGAAAATAATTTTGAGGCAAGTCAAAATATTGTAATTGCTGTGTTTTCTTAAAAAATTTCTTCCTCTATTCCCACAAGCATTAGTCAGAATGATTCAGCCAGTAATCAGCAAAGCCAGCCCAGAGGGAAAGAAAGTTAAGTATAAAAAGTGTGAAAAGGATAAGGATATGATGTTGGAATCTATATGACTTCAGAGACAATTAATTTAGTGAAATATAGTAAACAACATTGGAATCATGTAGATATAGTGAGAGGCAAAAAGGACAGTAATACTGTACTAAAATATCTAGCTCTACCTATCTAATATGATATCCTAATCTAACGGGCAGCCACATCACAAACTTTAATGGAGTAATTTGGTGATTGTACATTCTGTCTCCCTAAAACTTTAAGTGTATCATATTTATCGCCATTAACATTAATGGAAAAATCTACAAGAGTTTGAGTTATAAACATGAATAGCTGTTTGGGGAGAACAGGAAAACCATCTGTAAGTGGGAAATCATGTTAACTATTAGAGCATAATTTTATATTTGAAAATAAAATATCAATTGATTTATGCAATTGATTAAAAATTAGACAAAACCTTTTAAGCACATAAAATTACTTGAAATAGTTATTAACAAGGAAGGGTGTGTGGACTGGACTATGAGACTTGACTTAAATCATAATCAGCCATCTATTGGAATATCCAGAATTTTAAATATGTTATTTCTCCCCAGATTGATCTGTAGTTCTATTAAATTTACAATAAAAATCTCAGCAGGTTTTAATTTGGCTTTCTTTTTGTGTATGTGGAAATTAACCAGATGACTATAAAATTTATATGGTAAAGAAAATCCAAATCAATTTAGATTAAACTGAGAAAACTTATTTTACTGGATACTGAGATTTATTGTAGAGCTAAAGTATTTATGACAGCATGATATTGGTGAATGAAAGCAAAAATATATTTTATTATCCTCCTGCAAATGGTTGAACACAATTAAGATAAGCAAACCAGTGTTTCTTGCATCATTAAGGAAGAAGTTTAAACATAATGTGGAGAAAAAAAAGACAGTCATCCACAAAAGAATGTATGCTAGGTGATTCCTTTCACATCAAAAGTAAGGAAAATTAATATATGTTGTTAAGTTATGATAGTGCTTACCTTGTCAAAGAGGAAGTTATAGAGTTCAGGATGGGGCATATGAAGAGTGGTGCAAAAATATTTAATTTAATTTCTAGAATGGGTGATGGTCACTCAAGTATGATTACTTTGTGACAATTCAGTGATATGTATACTCTGGAGTTGTGAATATTTCTGTAAGAATTTTGCACTTTAATTAAAATAAATAAAAGAGGACTTCTACTGGTCTATAAGGAACGATTTGTTAAAGTTGCAAATGCATCAAATGTAATGAATATTAATGAGTTCATGATGTTATTCAAAAAATCTTATTGGTCACCACTGGATGCTGCTAAGGCACAATTTCATCACTCTGAACATTGATAAATAGAAGGAAATAATACAAATTTATCTTCCATTTCCCATACAATCTCTATGTCAGAGGAAACAAATAATTGGTGAAGGAAGTTCTTCCTCATAAAAAAAAACTTCTGCTAAAAAATACAGAAGGTATGATAGTATTATAAAATTGCAATTTTAAAATCTAATGAAATAATGGAAATAGCCAATAAATTTCAATGGATGCTCAAACTTTCAGGTAAAGTTGTGATGGATACATTTATAATGGTGGGATAAGATTGATACCACATGACCCTAGTGATCAGTCTTAGTATAACAAATAACTGGACACCACTATATTATTTGCCTCCTATTATGATCCAATAGGAAATAAACAGCATCACCTTTAAAATATTTTGTCAGAATATTGCTTCTTTATACAACAAAGCCTATAGATCTATCTGAAGTTTACAGGAAATATGGGGTTTGGAGAATGGGTATATAGTATAAAAAGTAGAAGCGGACCATGAGGAAAGAAAAGTAAAATTTATAATATAGGTCATTTTATAGGACAAGTGACCTAGTTTAACAAATCAATGGCATTAACAAAAAGTGAGGATTCTGTTACAGAGTAAAAGGGATGCTAGAGACCTAATAACCAAAAGTAATTTATGGGATTTATTTGAATCCTAATTTAAAAGAAAAAAATGGGAAGTCGCCTTTGAGATAACTAGGAAACTCAAATATGGATCAGGTAATCATTGGTATTAAGAAATAATTGTTAATTAAGTATGATAATAGTAGAGTGATTATGTTATTTAAAAGGCCCTGATCAGTTAGATATTCTAAATGAAAAAATTGCAGTTGAAATGACATTACATCTTTGGTTCGTTTCTAACTTCTCCCAAAAATTTTTACTTACATACACACACACTCACACACATACACTCACACACACACATGCATATCATAAATATGGGTATTGCTGCTCCCTAATATCACCAGACAACCTGTTAATAAAGAAACGCTAGATTTGTTCAAAATCATCTCAGGAAGGAAGAGTACCATTGTGATAGAGTCTTAGCAGTTTCTCAAGCTTGAGTGGTTTAAGGCAGGGAGCTGAGTGGGATTGGGAAAAGTTCATAATATAATAATTTATGACTAGTGGACACAGTGATGCATCAAGGATCTTAAAGCAAGTCTTCATAAATAAGTTGTTGTTTTATAAGTGAGCTGTTTACCCAGATGAGACTATTCTCTTTGATAAATTAATTTGTAGGAATTTCCTGAAGTGAACAATGAAGTTATTCATTATTTTAGTCTTACCTTTCCAGAGCAAAGGATTCCTGGAAAGAAAACGAAGCAATTAAGTCATGTTAACCTAGATGATCTTAATTCTCAGGAGATAAACAAGATTTGAAAAATATTGATAACTGCTTAAGCTTCATTGGGTATAAAGAGTCAGTTAATTCTATTTCTTTCTATAGTTCTATGTTAACTTAAAAACATCCATAATAGAAGCATTTCACCAATGTTGAGGTAGTCTTCTTTCATACAATCTAAGGAAGCTACTTGGTTGCAGATGAACATTTGGAAAACTAAAGAAAGAATTGGTTTCCAAAGGACTGGGCAGAAAAGGGACTGGATAAACCTAAGGAAAAATACAAAATGTACTAATGTTGTGGTTAGAAGATAGTTATCTGATGTAGATTATTTTGAATTAAAACACCTGCAAAATGGGCATTTTAACTAATTTTGAGTACTTAACATAAACTAGATAATCTGTAAATATATAATATGTATCATATCATCTAACTCTTACAAAAGCCCTGTGAAATTGGAATTCTCTGTAGCGGCAGTTTAGTTTACTAACACTTGGCAAGCTTCAGTTATGTGTCTAAGGATAAAAGACTAGAAATAGGTGGAATAAGATTCCAATAGATCCTCCTCTGACTCCAAAAACTTAGAGCTAAATTGCTGCAATAAACAAGTTTTACTTCACAAAATGGAATGAAAGGTTTTCTTTTCTAAAGTATTATTTTCATTTTTTAGCATACAGAAACCTCACACTTCATATGGATTCCAGTGCTTCTGAACGTGTCCAACATGCTTTGAGAAAAGAATGTGACCCTAAGACCTATCTGAAGAGAACAGAAGTAACTCCGTAAATGGTGTTTATACTTAAATGCTCAAGTTGGACAAATATTATTGCAGCCGAATTTCACTTACAGTCTTGATAAATGGATGAGAGCCCCGACTTTGAACTACCAGCACTTAGACACAGCTGAGAATCTGGTCATTTGTCAACATTATTGCTTGCTTTCATTTTAGAAACACAAGCAATGTGCTCACGCACTAACATTAGTGCATACAGAATATGCAATCTGTCATCATCATCAACAAATATTTATGGAGCACTCACTGTATGTAAGCTAGTTTCAGAAGTTGCAATGGAAATTTATATAGAATAGAGAAACCATCCTATTTTTTTTCCCTTCCTTTTCTTTTCATTCACACATATGTTTCTAAGCACTCTGAATGCTCTCTCTCTCTCTATATATATATACACACACATATATGTATATATATAAATATATAATTATATTATATAGGTGTAATTACAGTTGTATATATGGAGAGTATGCAAAATATATATGTTTCTAAGCATTGTGAATGCACTCTCTTACTATATATAATTATAATGATACATATATTATATATATATAATTTGCCCATTAGAAATCTGATGACTTTAGGAAATTAAAAATCTCTTTTTGTTCTCTGAAATGATTTATATTGACTTTCAGTTCTTTAGTAATGATTCTTCGGCAAAGAAGGTGGAGATTTTAAAATATGACTTAAAGGAGAGATCAATCAGGCATTAGATTGGAGTTATCACTCTATTTTGCATTTGAAAAGGAAAGAAACATAAAAGATGTTTTCACTTGAAGATACTGCCGGCTATGGATACTGTTTTCAGTAGATATCAGAAAGAAGCTTGCTCATTTTCCTATGGACACTTACGTGTCCCGACCCGGAATTCAGTTAGTTCTGCTATAGTTTATATCTCACAAACCTATTTACTAAGCAAATGTTATTTTGGCCCTGATATTATCCTTATACAAGCGATGACAAAGATATTTTAATTTCATTTTTGCAAAGGAGAAATTTGTAACAGTATTTGTTTAAAATATGCTATAATTCACCTACTTTTGAGTAGAACTGGTGCTGGTGACAAAGAGAGATCACTGGATTACTAGGCAACATACATTAAGTACTACTTTTAGTTTTAAAAAAGTCATTCGTGATTAACTTCATTTATTTTAACTAAATGACTATCAAGTTTAGCTATCATTTGAAATTAGAGAGGATTAATTACACATTTTAATCTATTTATTTTGAGATGCTGCTGACTCAGCATCTCAAATTACTCACAATTTAAAGACAACCTTTCATGCTTTCAGTAGAGGGTATGTAGTATAAACATCACCACATTAAAACTTACATTGATTATAATATTGGTTCCAAAGTGAGAAAGTTAAAATATACAAAAATATGAGAGATATATATACCTTACCAACATTTTCTATTTGTGTAAGGTGAGAGGTTAAAATGAAAACACACATAGTTTGTTTGCTTTGGAAGGCTACTTTTGGTTAGGAAGAGGACAGCAGAGAAAAATAAGCAATACTTGCGTCATCAGATCAGTAATAACAATAGCTAATATTTATTGCGTTCTCAACATGTGCCAGTCCTTGCTTTAAGCCCAGTTTATCCGTTTATCCTCTCCTTTAAACTTTGCATCATATGCAGTAGGTACTGTTTTTTTCCTAATATGCAGATGACAAATCCTGAAGTGTAAGTGCTAGTAAATGGAAGAGCCAGAAAATAAATGTAAGACAATGCACCTCCTGAGACTGTGTTTTTAGTCACTATGCTCTATATCCTTACACATCAGCAAGGTGGTAGCTTCAAGTCACAGAAAAACAAATATAATACTGGTTGAGTAGGAAAAAACCAACATAATATGTGAAAATATTCAACATGAACATATGACTAAGGCACATTTATTTTGTCCAGTATTTTATTATGAAAAATCTCAAGCATACAGAAAATTTGAAAGAATCATACAATTAACACTCATATATGCACCACCTAGATCCTACAAATCATATTTACATCTTTGCTTGATCAATTTTATATCCATTCAGGAATCTATCGATCCATCTTATTTTTAATCCATTTTTAAAGTACGTTCAGCCACCTGATTTTGTCACTATAACAGTACAGAAAAAAACAAAAGGCCTGTTTAGAGAGAGTCTTAGAAAACTAATGTTTTTATCATACCACAATTGGGCACTTGTTTTTAATTGTCTATTTAATAGACTCTAGGTTCTAATAGACTCTATTAGATACCAGTTAATGTCTAAATCTATATCTTGCTTCCAAAATGCAGTTGTGATGATTTAATGAGGAAAAGATATACAACACTTAGCACTGTACTCTGCATAGAGTAAGCTGGTGTTCAATAAAGTATGGCCAAAAAAATGATACTACTGAGAAAAGCAAAAGCAACCAATCCATTGGCTTATACTGCACAGAATCAGCTATTATACTGGAGGACTTAGAACAAGACAGAATAAGAAAATCCTTAAAAGAGGGAGAAGAGAGTATTCATGCAATATTTTATATCTGTATCCATAAATTTTTGAAAAATTTTAGGTTATTAAAATTAATCAAGTAAAAAAAGATGAAAACAAAGATCAGAAGCTATTTAGAATAAAGAGAGATGAATTCACCAGGGAATGCAGAAATATTATCACATGAACATGTTTACCTAACTCTCTATGAAAACAAAAGCATTTAAGGAGCTGAGTTAATATAGTCCAAGTACATTGCTCTTTGGAGATCTAAACTGGAGTACCCTGAACAACCAATTATCTCTTAAACTGTCTCTATAATGTGTTTTTTTGTGAACAGTACTTTTCTCGAGTCCTTAAAGACATCAACTAAAAGTTATAGATGAACTTAAATTGCAAACAAACAATTATTTACTACAAATACTTTAGCACCTCTGATAAACAGGTAATAAATATAACTTTCTCTTGTGAAAATTGAAGCATTTAATAAATTTCTTCTTCCAAAACTTACCACATCCTTACATAGAAAAAAATGTCACAAATATGATTATAAGCAAGGTTAACCATAACCTTAAAAGTAAATTTGGACTTCTATTGATGTAGGTGTAATCAGCCATGACACCACAGCACAAACCAGAAAGAAAAAAAACAAGTCATTTTAGCCTGAATAACTTTAAAAAGCAAGTGAAATAGTTCACTCAGTTGAAAACAAAATAACAGAGAATCAAAAATATGTGATTTTGGTATTGGAGGAAAGAAAAGGAAAGAATATTGCCTTGAGGTGGGTTTACCAGAATGAATTGGCTGCAAAATACCGCTAAATGCTTGAATGGTGGAATTATTTGTAATCTTCATTTTGATGCTTAGGAATGCTAGCCCAATGCATTGGTTTTAAAATAAGATTGGCTGTTATCAAGATACTATTTTGCAATTTATTTTGGTAAAAGTATACCAAAATAAATCTGCTCTAAGGGTCATTACTGGTTAGGGATTTTAAGAGTCAACCCAATAAATAGGATATTGGGAATCTTTAGGTATCCTATTAACAGACCTGAGGTTTGTACTTAGTATATGGAGTCACAGATCAGTGTTTTTTATACTGTTTCTTTATTTAGGGCATGAATGATAAAAGATAAATCATTTATGTGTAAGAAAGGCTAATCACAAATGTATACACAATATTAATTTGTATTTTTTCTTGTTAAACAGATTCCAAATAAACAGAATGAAATGCCCTTTGAAATGGAATGGTATCAAACTTGTCCCTAATACTCTTAAACATGTATTTATATTAATTCTAAATATAAGAAGGTTATGATCTATTTCCAAATTTGCCTATCTTTTATTAGGATGTACAGAGGGTACTTCTGTCCTGATAAACGTTTTAAGATACCCATTCAGATAAACATCATGGATGCACTTATAAACCTGGCAGAGTCCCTGATCCAAGTGGTTTTATATTTTGAAAAGATAAACAGGGTTAGGTAGTTTTTGCTTCTATACTTATATACATTCAAAAGGTTGTCTTTAAAAATATTTATTCTATTAGGCAATAGAAGAAAAGAATTTATTCACAGATATTGATATCGTGTGTTGATATGGTTTGGCTACGACCCCACCCAAATCTCATCTTGAATTCTGATGCATTGTGGGAAGGACTCAGTGGGATGTGATTAAATCATGGGGGCAGGTCTTTCCTGTGATGTTCTCAGGATAGTGAATAAGTCTCATGAGATCTAATTGCTTTAAAAATGGGAGTTTCCCTGCATAAGCTCTCTTTTTTTGCCTGCTGCAATCCCTGTAAGATGTGACTTGCTCCTCCGTGCCTTCTGTCATGATTGTGAGGCCTCCCCCACCATATGGAACTGTGAGTCCAATAAAACCTCTTTATTCTGTAAATTGCCCAGTTTCAGGTATATCTTTATCAGTAGCATGAGAATTGACTAATAAAGTAAATTGTTCCCAGTAGAGTGGGGCACTGCTGAAAAGATGCCTGAAAATGTGGAAGCGACTTTGGAACTGGTCAACACACAGAGGCTGGAACAGTTTGGAGGGCTCAAAAGAAGACAGGAAAATGTGGGAAATTTTGGAACTCCCTAGAGACTTGTTGAATGGTTTTGACCAAAATGCTGACAATGATATGGACAATGAAATACAGGCTGAGGTGGTCTCAGATGGAGATGAGGAACTTGTTGGGAACTGGAGCAGAGGAGGCTCTTGCTATGTTTTAACAAAGAGATATGCAGCATTTTGCTCCCATCCTAGAGATTTGTGGAACTTTGAACTTGAGAGAGATGATTTAGGGTATCCAGCAGAAGAATTTTCTAAGCAGCAAAGCATTCAAGAAGTGACTTGGGCACTGTTACAGGCATCCGGTTTTAAAAGGGAAACAGCACATAAAAGTTTTTAAAAATTGCTGCCTGACAATGTGATAGAAAAGAAAATCCCATTTTCTGAGGAGAAATTCAAGGTGGCTGCAGATATTTGTGTAAGTAATGAGGAGCCAAACATTATTCACCAATATAATGAAGAAAATGTCTCCAAGGCATGTGAGAGACCTTTGCAGCAGCCCCTGCCATCACAGGCCTAGAGGTTTAGGAGGAAAAAATGATTTTGTGGGCTGGGCCCAGGGTCCCTCTGCTGCGTGCAGTCTAGGGACTTGGTTCCCAGCGTCCCAGCCTCAACAGCCATGACTAAAAGGGGCCAAGGTACAGATTGGGCTGTTGCTTCAGAGGGTGGAAACCCCAAGCCTTGGCAGCTTTCACATGGGGTTGAGCCTGCAGGTGCACAGAAGTCAAGAATTGAAGTTTGGGAACCTCCACCTAGATTTCAGAAGATGTATGGAAATGCCTGAATGCC
Source organism: Macaca fascicularis (assembly GCF_037993035.2). Lineage (NCBI taxonomy): Eukaryota > Metazoa > Chordata > Mammalia > Primates > Cercopithecidae > Macaca > Macaca fascicularis. The sequence goes on from NC_088395.1 coordinate 27,223,292, forward strand.
CAGGCAGAAGTTTGCTGCCAGGGTGGGGCCCTCATGGAGAACCTTGGCTAGGGCAGCACAGTAGGGAAATATGGGGTTGGAGCCCCCATGCACAGTCCCTACTGGGGCACCACCTAGTGGAGCTGTGAGAAGAGGGCCACTGTCCTCCAGACCCCAGAGTGGTAGATCCATCGACAGCTTGCAAGGTGCACCTGGAAAAGCTGCAGACACCCAATGCCAGCTCATGAAAGCAGCCAGGAGTGGGGCTGCACTCTGCAAAGCCACAGAGGCACAGCTGCCCAAGACCATGGGAACCCACCTCTTGCATCGGCGGGACCTGTATGTGAGATGCAGAGTGAAAGGAGATCATTTTGGAGCTTTAAGATGTGACTGCCCTGCTGGATTCTGGACTTGCATAGGCCCTGTAGTCCCCTTTGTTTTGGCCAATTTCTCTGATTTGGAACAGCTGTATCTACCCAATGCCTGTACCCCCATGATAACTAGGACGTAACTAACTTGTTTTGGATTTTACAGGCTCATAGGTGGAAGGGACGTGCCTTGTCTTGGATGAGACTTTGGACTGTGGACTTTTGAGTTAATGCTGAAATGAGTTAAGACTTTGGGGGACTGTTGGGAAGGCATGATTGGTTTTGAAATGTGAGGACATGAGATTTGGGAGGGGCTGGATTGGAATGATATGGTTTGGTTGTGTCCCCACCCAAACCTCATCTTGAATTCCCATGTGTTGTGGAAGGGGCCCAGTGGGAGGTGATCGACTCATGAGGCAGGTCTTTCCTGTGTTGTTCTTGTGACAGTGAATAAGTCTCACGAGATCTGAAGGTTTTAAAAATGGGAGTTTCCCTGCACAGGCTCTCTTTTTTTTGCCTGCTGCCATCCATGTAAGATGTGACTTGTTCCTCCTTACCTTCTGCCATGATTGTGAGGCCTCCTAAGCCACATGGAACTGTGAGTCCAATTAAACTTCTTTCTTTTGTAAATTGCCCAGGTTTGGGTATGTCTTTATCAGCAGTGTGAAAATGGACTAATACATGTGTTTTGATCAACAATATCCTACCATTATATGTATCTTATCAAATAATAAATCTGATCTGAAATATAATGAAAATGAAATAAAATGAAAATATATAAGAAACCAAGAAAATTTAATCTTTCCCTCTTTTTGACCTTCGGCCTCTGTTATGTATTTCTTTTCAGACAGAAGAAGTAAATCCACGGTATTCCAAAGATTCTACTGAGAACATCGCCTGGTATAAACTCAAATGTGGAGAATGTTTCCAGAAATTTCCCAGATGATTTGAATAAGGATGAAAGTTTCTCTAACTATATTTAAAACAGGGAGGAAAAAACAGGAGAATGGGAACATCATGCAACATGAGAAACCTAATCTAATTTAACTAGGCCAAGTATAAGAATAATAATGGATTTTAACTACATTATAAATGAAAATAAAAGTTATGATTTTACCAAATCATCTATCAGAACTGAGTAGATACACGAAGAGACCTAGGGACCAGGGTGTACTTTATCACGCTATGGGAAACAGTTTGAAAAGTTTCTGGCAATTAATAATAATAAGAGTCTAGATTGGTAAGTCAACTGTTAGGGGAATTCGCCAGGAAGAAGCAGGCAGAAAGATAAGTGAGCATTCAGCCTGCCTATGTATTCAGCAATGTCCACTGGAGGACAGCCAGTATGTGTTCTGGCAGGAAAATGGTGTTAGGGAAATCTGTTCATTGGGAATCAATAAAATTACTAAAAGGCAATGCTGCATGTGATGGAGGCTTGGCTTAAGGTAGTATCAAGGCAGTTAAATGGACCAAGTACTAAAATGTCTGCTCAGAGATGGGGAAACAGCAAGAATCTAGTGAATTAACTAGAGTATGAAGGAATGGCTTTTGCCAAGCATATAGTCAAGAGCCAGATACCAGAAAAAAGAGCAGAATCAGCATCAAAGGTGACTTGAAGCTGATCAACAGAACTATTAACCAAGACAGTTACAAAGCCTCCATGAGAAATAAGATTATTCTGAAGGGTGATATTGGTTGGATCCTGAACTTTCTAATTAATTGGCCCCCAAACACGTACTTTGATAGATGAAGGACCAAGGAGTCAGGCAATGTATTACAATCAACTGAAAAATTAAGGTGAAACGTGATGATTCTTAGAATATGGTTGTACCATAAGCCAATATGCCCACATGTATTGAAAACAATGGTGTCATTAGGTATACTGAACACAATAGTATTTTCCTATTGAATTCCCTGAAGAAGAGTTTTCCTGCTGCATAATAACAAAATTTTGTATTATTTGGCACCAAACAGTCTGTTTCAGCCAAAGTTCTTTTTTTAAGGCAATAGACACTGACTCTAAGTAACTTAAGCCAAATGTAAATTTATTGGATGAATAGCTGTAGTTAATAGAATAAAAAGGAAGGCTTAAGAACCAAGCTCAGGAGATGAGTAGAAAACAAAGGAGTCATGAGTAATACAGACATAACCAATATCATGCTACAGAAACAACTAGGACATGGTATTGGTTTGGTATCATTTTGGTGGACTTAGATGCTGCCAGCATGTCATCGCAGGCCTGACTAAATTCTCAACTATCCTTCCATCATCACATGTTTTTAGATTAAAATCCCGAAGTGGGGCATGTGATGAACTGAACCTAAAACACAGGCTTACATTTAAATTTACAGAAGATGGTAAGAGGGAATATTCCTTCCACCCACCCTCAGCCTAGACAACCATTGTTCAGCTCTCTGCCATTGTAGATTGGTTTTGTATTTTCCAGAATTTTATATAAATGGAATCATAGCATATGTATTCTTTTTTATCTGGCTCCTTTTGCACAGCATGATGTTTTTGAAATTTTTTTGCATGATATTCTATGTATTAATAACTTGTTCTCCTTTATTGCTGAATAGGATTCCATACATATACCAAAATTTGTTTATCTATTCATCTATTGATGGGCTGAGGGTTGTTTCGATATTTGCTATGCGTAAATATGGATAATTATCTATGCATATACATAAATATGGATAAAGTCGCTATAAACATTCATATACAGTAATGTGCCACATAACAATGTTTTGGTCAATGATGGACTGCATACACAACTGTGGTCCCATAATATAATAATGCCATATTTTTACTGTACCTTTTCCATGTTTAGCTATGTTTGGATACACTAATACTTACCAATGTGTTACAATTACCTATAATAATCAGTACAGTAACAGGCTGTACAGGTTTGTAGCCTAGAAACAATAGGTTATACCACATAGCCTATGTGTGTAGTAGGCTGTTCAATCAGTATTTGTGATGTTTGGACAACAAAATCACCTAAGGACCCCTTTCTCAGAACATATCCCAGTTGTTAAGTAATAAATAACTGTACAAATATTTGTGTGGACATGTCTTCATTCTTGGAGAAGAGCAATTGCTGTATTATATGGTAAGAATATTTTTGACTTTGTAAGAAATTACCAAGTTACTTTCCAAGATAGTTTTACCATTTGCATTCCTACCAGAAATGTAGGAGTGTTTCACATACTAAGATTAGGTATATCTAACTTTTAAATTAACTACTCCATTAGATGTGCAGTAATATTTTATTGTGATTTTAATTTGAATTTTGCTGATGACTAATAATGCTGATTGTCTTTTCATGTGTTTTTTGGCCCATTTGTATATCTTCCTTCTTTGGTAAATTGTCTGCTCAGTCTGCCTGTAACAGATTGCATTTTCTAAAACCAGCCATAAAAATATCTACTGTCCCACATGCTTTTCTTACAGTGTGATTTTAACACACTCACCATCAAGAGACAGCGGTCCATGTTTAATTTCCTTAAATTTGGGCAGTCTTTTAACTTCTGAGGATAGGTCATTAAGTGCCATAAAAGGTGATATTGCTTCACCTAGTTCTCTTGGGATGGATGTTTACTCTTGGAATTCAGCCACGATGCAGTGAGGAAACACAAGCAGCCACATGGAGAAGCCACATGTAGGTGTTCTGGCCAAAAGCCCCTTTTAAGGTCCCAGACAAAAGTCAGCATTAACTACCAGACATGTGAATGAATAAACTTTTAAATGATTCTAGCCTCTACTTGCAGATTCAGATTCAGTCTCTGCCTTCATCTTGCAAGCTGAGGCCTCAGACATTATGGAACAGAGACATGCTTACCCTGATGTGCCCGGCAGAAATTCCTCAACACCAGAATTCATGAGCATAATAAAAGAGTTTTTCATTTACACCATTAGGTTGAGGATGGATTGCTAGGTAGTAATATATAAGTAAAACACAAGTTTTGAGATGCAGTCAAGTATTTAAAGACTCCTTGAACAGAAATAACATTTTACTTTTTTAAGTTCAGGGGTACATGTTTGTAGGGAGACCCCCTGAAACTATTGCTACAGAATAAAATATGAAATGCTCCTGATTATTGTAAATACAAAATTGCATGCAGGATTTTGTAAAAAGAATGCCAGGTTGGACTGCCAGAGTGAGCCAACAGCACATGATGTGCTTCCCCCTGCAGAGAGCCTATGAATGGACGTGCAGTCAGGGAGGTTTCACATCACCAAGATTCCTATCCCAGAAAAGCAGATGTTCATACCTCTGGGAATGGAATGCGACCCTTGTAGAGAGCCTATAAATGGACGCATGGGGGGCACTTGTCCATATGGATAAGATAGGGCTATAAACGCCCTCATCTTGCCACGGCTCTTCTAGGCCTCTTTAGGGTTAAGGCATACTCCCTTCTGAGAATTTCTGGTCTAACCGGTTGTCTAGCTTCACGTCCTGTTTCTATGGATTGTTTATAACCAGCTTTTGCTGCAACTGTTACTGCTGATTAATATCTTGCTAATCATAGGTTATGGAAAGACTGTTTCTGTTTTAAGGCTCTGTTAGAAATTACTGATGCACGCACTATATTGTAAATTCTTATCTCTGTATACTGTACTTCTGCATACAGACGTTATGTAGAAGAATTACTTCATCCCCATGTGACCATCTCACCTCATAACCAAATGACCCTAAATCCCTCACTAACCTACCCCCACCCTCACTAAACTTAATAATAAATGCTGGTATATCCAGTGCATTGACAGCATCGCGGGACCAGTAGGTGGTGACCCCCCTGCACCCAGCTTTCACTATCTTATGTGTGTCTATTATTTCTCGACCTGCCAATCTGCCTGGGAACAAAGAGAGAGCCCCATTGCTTTGCGGGCTGCTGGCGAGATCTCACAATACATGCGCAGGTTTGTTATATAGGTAAACTTGTATAATGGGGGTTTGTTGTGCAGACTGTTTCATCACTAAGGTATTAATCCCAGTACCCATTAGTTATTTTTTTTCTGATCCTCTCCCTCTTCCTATCCTCTGCCTTCTGATAGGCCCCAATGTGTGTTGTTCCTCTCTATGTGTCCATGTGTTCTCATCATTTAGCTCATCATTAGTCATCATTCTCATCATCAAGTGAGAACACGTGGTATTCGGTTTTCTGTCCCTATATTAGTTTACTAAGGATAGACAATGGCCTCCAGCTCCATCCATGTTCCTGCAAAGGACACCATCTCATTCTTTCTTATGGCTATATAGTATTCCATGGTGTATATGTACCATATTTTCTTTATCCAGTATACCACTGATGGGCATTTAGGTTGATTCAATGTCTCCGCTATTGTGAATAATGCTGCAATGAACATATGCATGCATGTACCTTTTTAATAGAATGATTTATATTCCTTTAGATATATACCCAGTAATGGGATTGCTGGGTCAAATGGCAGTTCTGTCTTTAGGTCTTGGAAGAATCCCCACACTCTTCCACAATGGTTGAACTAATTTACACTCCTACCAACAGTGTAAAAGCATTCCTTTTTCTCCACAACGTTGCCAGCATCCATTGCTTTTTGACTTTTTAATCATAGCCATTCTGAGTAATATGAGATGGTATCTCATTGGGGTTTTGATTTGCATTTCTGTAATGATCACTGATGTTGAGCCTTTTTTTCATATGATTGTTGGCCACGTGTATGTATTCTTTTGAAGAGTGTGTGTTTCACATTCTTTGCCCACTTTTTAATGGGGTTGTTTGTTTCTCTTGCAAATTTGTTTAAGTTCCTTATAGATGCTGGATATTAGACCTCTGTCAGACGCATAATTTGCAAAATTTTTCTCCCATTCTGTAGGTTGTCTGTTTACTCTGTTGTTTCTTTTGTTGTGCAGAAGCTCTTTAGTTTAATTAGATCCCATTTGTCAATTTTTGCTTTTGTTGCAATTGCTTTTGGTATTTTCATCATGAAATCTTTGCCCATTCCTATGTGCAGAATGATATTGCCTAGGTTGTGTTCCAGGGATTTTATAGTTTTTGGTTTACATTTAAGTCTTTAATTAATCTTGAGTTGGTTTTTGTATATAAAAATTTAAATTGATCTTTCACTGTTTGCAAAGGTAATTATTTGCTTCATAGTATGTGAGTACAATTAAGTTTGTAAGAATCTGAAACTTTCTTCCAAGCTTGACCATACATGTGTGTGTGTATGTGTGTGTGTATATATATATATACACATGAGGCCGGGCACGGTGGCTCAAGCCTGTAATCCCAGCACTTTGGGAGGCTGAGACGGGCAGATCACGAGGTCAGGAGATCGAGACCATCCTGGCTAACACGGTGAAACCCCGTCTCTACTAAAAATACAAAAAAAAATAAGCCAGGCGAGGTGGCGGGCGCCTGTAGTCCCAGCTGCTCGGGAGGCTGAGGCAGGAGAATTGCGCGAACCCGGGAGGTGGAGCTTGCAGTGAGCGGAGATCTGGCCACTGCACTCCAGCCTGGGCGACAGAGCCAGACTCCGTCTCAAAAAAAAAAAAAAAAAAAAAAAAAAAGAATTTGCAATGGAACACCAAGTTTGTTATGAAAGGACAAAGCAAAACTCTGCTATTTTTTATGGCTTATTGTGTTTTAAAATTATTATTACATACTAAGGGTATGCCGTAAACTTTTTAGAATATTAGATTTCTAATTAAGTTAATCTGATCAAGATGGAACTTTATGAGTATCACAATTTCATGGAACTTTTCTCCTAATTCTTGTACCAATGGCATTATGATATTTTTAGATTCTGTCCTAGACCTGTTGGGAAAGGAAAGGTGATAAAAAATGGTGATATGGGGGTGGCACCAAGATGACCAAATAGGAACAGCTTCAGCCTCCAGTTCCCAGTGTGAATGACACAGAAGACAGGTGATTTCTGCATTTCCAAATGAGGTACTGGGTTCATCTCACTGGGGCGTGTCAGACAGCGGGTGCAGGACAGTGGGTGCAGCCCAATGAGCCAGAGCCAAAGCAGGGTGAGGCATTGTCTTACTTGGGAAGTGCAAGGGGGAAGGGAATACCCTTTCCTAACCAAGGAAAACCACGACACACAACACCTGCAAAATCAGGTCACTCCCACCCTAATACTGTGCTTTACCAAGGGTCTTAGCAAATGGCACACCAGGAGATTATATCCCATGCCTGGCTCGGAGGGCCACATGCCCACGGAGCGCCCCCCTCATTGCTAGCACAGCAGTCTGAGATCTAACTGCAAGGTGGCAGCAAAGCTGGGGGAGGGGCACTTGCCACTGCTGAGGCTTAAGTAGGTAAACAAAGCAGCCAGGAAGCTTGAACTGGGTGGAGCCCACTGCAGCTCAAGGAGGCCTGCCTGCCTTGTAGACTCCACCTCTGGGGACAGGGCATAGCCAAACAAAAGGCAGCAGAAACCTCTGCAGATGTAAATGTCCCTGTCTGACAGCTTTGAAGAGAGCAGTGGTTCTCCCAGCATGGAGTATGAGATCTGAGAATGGACAGACTGTCTGCTCAAGTGGGTCCCTGACTCCTGAGTAGCCTAACTGGGAGACATCCCCAACTAGGGGCAGACTGACACCTCACATGTCACACAGCTGGGTACCCCTCTGAGACAAAGCTTCCAGAGGAAAAATCAGGCAGCAACATTTGCTGTTCAGCAATATTCACTCTTCTGCAGCCTCTGCTGCTGATACCCAGGCAAACGGGGTCTGGAGTGGACCTCAAGCAAACTCCAACAGACCTGTAGCTGAGGGTCCCGACATGTTAGAAGGAAAACTAACAAACAGAAAGGACATCCACACCAAAATCCCATCTGTACATCACCATCATCAAACACCAAAGGTAGATAAAACCACAAAGAAGGGGAAAAAGCAGTGTAGAAAAGCTGAAAATTCTAAAAATCAGAGTGCCTCTCCCCCTCCAAAGGAATGCAGCTCCTCTCCAGCAACAGAACAAAGCTGGATGGAGAATGACTTTGACAAGTTGAGGGAAGAAGGTTTCAGATGATCAAACTTCTCCAAGCTAAAGGAGTAAGTACGAATCCAGTACAAAGAAACTAAAGACCTTGAGAAAAGATTTGACGAATGGCTAACTAGAATAACCAATGTAGAGAAGTCCTTAAACGACCTGATAGAGATGAAAACCATGACATGAGAACTACGTGACAAATGCACAAGCTTCAGTAACCGACTCGATCAACTGGAAGAAAGGGTATCAGTGATTGAAGATCAAATGAATGAAATGAAGCAAGAAGAGAAAAAAGAGTAAAAAGAAATGAAAAAAGTCTCCAAGAAATATCGGACTATGTGAAAAGACCAAATTTACATCTGATTGGTGTACCTGAAAGTGACGGGGAGAATGGAACCAAGATGGAAAACATTCTGCAGGATATTATCCAGGAGAACTTCCCCAACCTAGCAAAGCAGACCAACATTCAAATTCAAGAAATACAGAGAATGCCACAAAGATACTCCTAGAGAAGAGAAATTCCAAGACACATAACTGTCAAATTCACCAAAGTTGAAATGAAGGAAAAAATGTTAAGGGCAGCCAGAGAGAAAGGTCGGGTTACACACAAAGGGAAGCCTATCAGACTAACAGTGGATCTCTCGGCAGAAACTCTGCAAGCCAGAAGAGAGTGGGGGGTCAATATTCAGCATTCTTAAAGAAAAGAATTCTCAACCCAGAATTTCACATCAAGCCAAACTAAGTTTTGTAAGTGAAGGATAAATAAAATCCTTTACAGAAAAGCAAATGCTGAGAGATTTCATCACCACCAGGCCTGCCCTACAAGAGCTCCTGAAGGAAGCACTAAACATAGAAAGGAACAATTGGTACCAGGCACTGCAAAAACATGCCAAAATGTAAAGACCATCGATGCTAGGAAGAAACTGCATCAACTAATGAGCAAAATAACCAGCTAAAATCATACTGACAGGATCAAATTCACACATAACAATATTAACCTTAAATGTAAATGGGCTAAGTGCTCCAATTAAAAGACACAGACTAGCAAATTGGATAAAGAGTCAAGACCCATGAGTGTGCTGTATTCAGGAGACCAATCTCACGTGCAGAGACACACATAGGCTCAAAATAAAGGGATGGAGGAAGATCTACCAAGCAAATGGAAAACAAAAAAAGGCAGGGGTTGCAATCCTCATCTCTGATAAAACAGACTTTAAACCAACAAAGATCAAAAAAGACAAAGAAGGCCATTACATAATGGTTAAGGGATCAATTCAACAAGAAGAGCTAACTATCCTAAATATATATGCACCCAATACAGGAGCACCCAGATTCATAAAGCAAGTCCTTAGAGACCTATAAAGAGACTTAGACTCCCACACAATAATAACAGGAGACTTTAACACCCCACTGTCAACATTAGACAGATCAACGAGACAGAAAGTTAACAAGGATATCCAGGAATTGAACTCAACTCTGCACCAAGTGGACCTAATAGACATCTACAGAACTCCCCACCCCAAATCAACAGAATATACATTCTTCTCAGCATAACATTGCACTTCTTCCAAAATTGACTACATAGTTGGAAGTAAAGCACTCCTCAGCAAATGAAAAAGAACAGAAATTGTAACAAACTGTCTCTCAGACCACAGTGCAATCAAACTAGAACTCAGGATTAAGAAACTCAATCAAAACCACTCAACTACATGGAAACTGAACAACCTGCTCCTGAATGACTACTAGGTACATAACAAAATGAAGGCAGAAATAAAGATATTCTTTCAATGAGAACAAAGATACAACATACCAGAATAATTTAAAGCAGTGTGTAGAGGGAAATTTATAGCACTAAATGCCCACAAGAGAAAGCAGGAAAGTTCTAAAATTGACACCTTAACATCACAATTAAAAGAACTAGAGAAGCAAGAACAAACACATTCAAAAGCTAGGAGAAGGCAAGAAATGACTAAGATCAGAGCAGAACTGAAGGAGATAGAGACATAAAAATCCCTTCAAAAAATCAATGAATCCAGGAGTTGGTTTTTTGAAAAGATCAACAAAATTGATAGAATGCTAGCAAGACAAATAAAGAAGAAAAGAAAGAAGAATCAAATAGGCACAATAAAAAATGATAAAGGGGATATCATCATCGACCCCACAGAAATACAAACTACCATCAGAAGAGACTAAAAACTCCTCTATGCAAATAAACTAGAAAACCTAGAAGAACTGGATAAATTCCTGGACACTTACACTCTCCCAAGACTAAACCAGGAAGAAGCTGAATCCCTGAATAGACCAATAGTAGGCTCTGAAATTGAGGCAATAATTAATAGCCTACCAACCAAAAAAAGTCCAGGACCAGACGGATTCACAGCCAAATTGTACCAGAGGTACAAGGAGGAGCTGGTACCATTTCTTCTGAAACTATTCCAATCAATAGAAAAACAGGGAATCCTCCCTAACTCATTTTATGAGGTCAACATCATCCTGTTACCAAAACCAGGCAGAGACACAACAAACAAAGAGAATTTTAGGCCAATATCCCTGATGAACATCGATGCAAAAATCCTCAATAAAATACTGGCAAACTGAATCCAGCAGCACATCAAAAAGCTTCTCCACCATGATCAAGTGGGCTTCATCCCTGGGATGCAAGGCTGGTTCAACATAAGTAAATCAGTAAACATAATCCAGCATATAAATAGAACCAAAGACAAAAACCACATGATTATCTCAATAGATGCAGAAAAGGCCTTTGACAAAATTCAACAGCTCTTCATGCTAAAAAATCTCAATAAATTTGGTATTGATAGAACATATCTAAAAATAATAAGACCTATTTATGACAAATACACAGCCAATATCATACTGAATGGACAAAAACTGGAAGCGTTCCCCTTGAAAACTGGCACAAGACAGTGATGCCCTCTCTCATCACTCCTATATAACATAGTGTTGGAAGTTCTGGCCAGGGCAATCAGGCAAGAGAAAGAAATAAAGGGTATTCAATTAGGAAAAGAGGAGTCAAATTGTCCCTGTTTGCAGATGACATGATTGTATATTTAGAAAATCCCATTGTCTCAGCCCAAAATCTCCTTAAGCTGATAAGCAACTTCAGCAAAGTCTCAGGATACAAAATCAGTGTGCAAAAATCACAAGCATTCATATACACCAATAACAGACAAAGAGCCAAATCATGAATGAACTCCCATTCACAATTGCTTCAAAGAGAATAAAATACCTAGGAATCCAACTTACAAGGGATGTGAAGGACCTCTTCAAGGAGAACTACAAACCACTGCTCAGTGGAATAAAAGAGGACACAAACAAATGAAAGAACATACCATGCTCATGGATAGGAAGAATCAATATCATGAAAATGGCCATACTGCCCAACGTAATTTGTAGATGCAATGCCATCCCCATTAAGCTACCAATGACTTTCTTTCTACCAATGAAAAAAATCACTTTAAAGTTCACATGTAACCAAAAAAAAAAGGCCGCACTGCCGAGACAATACTAAGCCAAAAGAACAAAGCTGGAGGCATCACGCTACCTGACTTCAAACTATACTACAATGCTATAGTAACCAAAACAGCATGGTACTGGTACCAAAACAGAGATATAGACCAATGGAACAGAACAGAGCCCTCAGAAATAATACCACACATCTACAACCATCTGATCTTTGACAAACCTGACAAAAACAAGAAATGGGGAGAGGATTCCCTATTTAATGAATGGTGCTGGGAAAACTAGGTAGCCATATGTAGAAAGCTGAAACTGGATCCCTTCCTTACACCTTATACAAAAATTAATTCAAGATGGATTAGAGACTCATATGTTAGACCTAAAACCATAAAAACTCTAGAAGAAAACCTAGCCAATACCATTCAGGACACAGGCATGGGCAAGGACTTCATGTCTAAAACACCAAAAGCAATGGCAACAAAAGTCAAAATTGACAAATGGGATCTAATTAAACTAAGGAGCTTCTGCACAGCAAAATATACTACCATCAGAGTGAACAGGCAACCTACAGAATGGGAGAAAATTTTTGCAATCTACTCATCTGACAAAGGGCTAATATCTAGAACCTACAAAGAACTCAAACAAATTTACAAGAAAAAAACAACCCCATCAAAAAGTGGGCAAAGGATATGAACAGACACTTCTCAAAAGAAGACATTTATGCAGCCAATAGACACATGAAAAAATGCTCCTCATCACTAGCCATCAGACAAATGCAAATCAAAACCACAATGAGATACCATCTCACACCACTTAGAATGGCGATCGTTAAAAAGTTAGGAAACAACAGGTGCTGGAGAGGATGTGGAGAAATAGGAACACTTTTACACTGTTGGTGGGACTGTAAACTAGTTCAACCATTGTGGAAAACAGTGAGGCGATTCCTCAAGGATCTAGAACTAGAAATAACATTTGACCCAGCCATCTCATTACTGGGTATGTACCCAAAGGATTATAAATCATGCTGCTATAAACACACACATTTACGTATGCATATTGCAGCACTATTCACAATAGCAAAGACTTGGAACCAACCCAAATGTCCATAGACTGGATTAAGATAGACTGGATTAAGAAAACGTGGCACATATACACCATGGAATACTATGCAGCCATAAGAAAGGATGAGTTCATGTCCTTTGCAGGGACATAGATGCAGCTGGAAACCATCATTCTCAGCAAACTATCGCAAGAACAGAAAACCAAACACTGCATGTTCTCACTCATAAGTGGGAACTGAACAATGAGAACACTTGGACACAGGAAGGGGAACGTCGCACACTGGGGCCTGTTGTGGGGTGGGGGGGAGAGAGGATAAATAGCACTGGGAGATACACCTAATGTAAACGATGAGTTAATTGGTGCAGCACACCAACATGGCACATGTACACATATGTAACAAACCTGCATGTTGTGCACATGTACCCTAGAACATAAAGTATAATAAAAAAAAAAAAAAGAAGAAGAAGAAGAAGAAAGAAGGAAGGAGGAGGGGAGGAAAATAAAATAATAATAATGATTAAAAGATGGTGATATTTTATAATCTAATTCTGAAGATAAAAATAAAATTCTTAGCACTGTGATTTTTCCCAGTCACCTACCTTCTCCTATAAACCATGTTTCTTCCGGTTTTACTTTGAGTTAAATAGCTGGCAAATTGGAAGGGATTTATTTCATTCTTTCCATTATCCTCATTCTGGCAATTGATGTATTGTAAAATACTTGATTTTTTTAGATAGTCATTTAAACTTTATTATATGTGTTCTATTTGTTTCTCAGCACCTAAATATCAACTGCTATGTTCAGAAATAAGAGCAAATTTGGAGACTAGTTACTGGTCAAGTGACTTTGGTGAATGGGGGCTTAGGAGCCCAGATATAAATTGCCAACATCTCATAAAAGGGCAAAATAAACTTTATAAATGAAAACCAATACACTGAACTTTATAGACCAAAGGCTTCTTCCACCTGGGCTATGGCAATGCTCCTTCACGTAATATATTTGATTTAAATGTTTATTCACATAATATATTTTTTTTTTATATAAAGCATCCAGGCAGGATTTTCTATACTTCAACTTTTGATGGTTTATATTAACTCTGTGGATAAGGTCCAAGTTGTTTGGATCAAAAGGGTTACTTACCTTACTTTTTTTAAATCCGATTCCTCTATTCTTCCCTAAGCATGGGCCTATTATTTTAATATGCAAACACTCTCTTTAAATACATATTCATAATTTGTTCCTGAAATGCAACACTGATAATATGTAGAAAATGTTGCTTCATTTACCACAATATGAGGGGAAAAAACTACAAACTTATGTTTTTTTATTTAATTTTTAAATTTTTAAAATTAAATAAGTGACTCATGTACATATCTTGTAAAAATTAAAACTTTACGTATAAAAAAGTCCCTCTTGTCTCACTAAAATTCCAATCCTCTCCCCAAAGTATCTATGTTATCACTTTGGTATTTATGACTCCAGATCTCTTTCTAGGAATTTAAATACATTTGTTAAAATAGCTGTAAGATAAATCAGCTTTTAAAATATTTCGTAGGTAAACTCAATAACAGTGTGCTTCAATCTGCAATTTTCCTGCTTAATTTGTATTGAAGTTCTTTTCATTCTGTAGTGTGAAATCTATCTATTTTATGTACAAAGGTACAACAATACAAGATATGTAAATGCAAGTGTTTAGCCACATCTATGCTAGTTGTCATTTCAATAGTTCACTATTTTAAGCTTTTGGAAAAAATGCCTTAAGAAGGATTATTGTATATGCCTCTTGGTGTACTTGTGCAAAAATTTCTTTAAGATAATATTAGGTGCCAAGTACTGTGTTTAGTGAGAAAGGTGTTATCATTACATTTGCATTGTACAGAAGGCAAACAGTGACTTGCCTAAGTTCACACAGCTAGTGAGTTCCAGATCTGGGATTTCCACACATCCTACCTATCTAGCACAAGGACCAATATTCTTAACAACTTCTGTCTACTCCTTGCTTTGTAAAAAATTAATATTTTAAATTGACAAAATTATATATATATGGTGTACAAGATGCTGTTTTGATATACGTATACATTAGGGAATTGTTAAACTAATTAATGTACCTATTACCTTACATACTAGCCATTTTTGGTACTTTTAGTGAGAACATTTATAATTTGCTCTCTTAGCAATTTTTACTCCTTGTTTTCAAACAACAGAACTACTGGATCAAACCGTGCGCACATTTAAGTCTCAACATATACTGTCCATTTGCCTCCAGAAAGGCAATAGCAATCTACATTCTCACTAAGAGCACCATTTGTATTGTTATTTCTCTAGCATATCCTTCTAAGGGAAGAAACTGGCTTTAAGTAAAACAGTAATGAAGAATGAAGAATGAAGTAATAAAGAATGAAGTAATGAAGACACTGTAATGAAGTAATAAAGAATTCAATATATCTTTAGTTACTCATGATATATTCATCAGCATATATATCTTTAGTTACCGATGATTATTAGAACCTGTATGTTAATGTGAGAAAGGCCTAGTGGGTATTGTCTCTGGAGGAACCTAACAGTGTCCTGTAAAGTGAAACAGGAATGTGTTCCATTCTTACCCACCCCGCATTTCTTTACTGTGTTTTTAAGATTTTATAACACTTTTGAATAAGCTACCTTTGTACCTCTGTACTTTATTTGTCCTGCTTCTGGCATAGGAAATGGGAGAGTGAGAACTCTCTCATAGACTGAAAATATGGCATTGTCACATATGTGTGTTTTCTGTTGTCATATACATGTAAGTGGCTGTAACAGAAAACTGGACCCACTCTCTAATTACCACCAGAAAAAATGACTTCTGATTAACTATTCCTTAACCAAAATTATCATTCCTATTAGATGCCTTCCATCATTTAACTAGCCCAGATAGCCTGTCTATAAAAAACTGAGCAATTTAGTTACTGAGTAATATAAATTGTTCAAGGTTAAAAGATATTTGGGAGTTAGGCATTTTTAATGGCTAAGCTTGGTGTTTTGTTATTTGAAAAATTATTTGTACTTCTGCTATAAATAAAATTTAAGTTGAAAACTGAAAACAAAAATGTTGTCTAACAGTAATGATGATTTTCCTATGTTTTTATTTTCTGAATCACTTTGTATAAGACAGAAGTTATGTTTCTCTGGATAACAACTAATATAAAATTATATAATCCTAGCACTGTTTTGAATGGTTCATTTTGATCATTCACTTTTAATTGTATTTTATTTTTATTCTGAGTTTTTCAAAGTTAAACTTCATAAATTATACTTTTGTGTAAATTTATATACACGTTTTCATTTTTAACTTTTTTTTCAAATGTATTGGCATAAAGTTATTGATGGTATACTTGATATTTTAAAAGTTGATTGTATCTCAGATTATGAACTCTTCTCTAGATTGAGCCATTCATTGCTAGCAGGATTTTTCCTTCCAGTGCCATCTGGCATCTCAGGGTAGAGAAGAGGAGTTTCCAAGTGTCTGAGCTTCATTCAGCTTCAGTCCCACTATCTTTATCCTCTCCTTTTGGGACTTCATTTCTGTACATCCATTCTGCTATTAAGTTCATCCAGTGGGATTTTCATTTCACTGTAAAGTACTATAAAATTTCAGTTTGGCTCTTTTACATATCTTCTGTTTCTTTACTGAGATTTTCTCCTTTTTTTCTTTGACTTAAGGATTACTCATTGAAGTATTTTTATAATGGTTGCTTTAAAATCCTTGTTAGATAATTCTTACATATGAATCGTTTTAGTACTGGCACTATTGGTTGTCTTTTTAGGTTGTGATTTTATTGGTTTTTGAGGTGACTAGTGATTTTCAATTGTATCCTGGATATTTTAGCTATTATGTTAGGTGATTCTGAATCTTATTTAAATTTTCTGTTTTAGCAGTCACCCTATTTGGGTTCAGTATGAAGATCTTGGCCTACTTTTGAGGGTTGTGGATCCAATAACAATTTAATTTTCAGAGCCTCTGCAGTGCTATTCTAGTCTACTTCATTCATGAAGTATATTATTCAGATGTCATTTTGAAAACCTGGGTGTTATTCCACACTGTAGTTCAGTTCTTGAAGCCTTTGGCCTGATAATTTGTGTCAGTTTCACATGTGGATTGCTCAAGGGTCTGCCCAGGACTTCCTATGCAAGTTTAAGGGATCCTTTATCCCTGTTCCATCCTCTCTGAAATCCTCTCCCACCCTTAAGTTGAGAAGGTGAGGGACTCCACCTGCCACCACCAGAAGGAGAGTGTGAGGTCCAGACTCCCCACTCAGTCTCTGCTGACACCGTGGGGAGAGGTGTTGCTCATGGTAGGAAGGAGGGAATCTGTACTGTTTGGCTTGGATAGATAGGGGCAAGTATTTGTTTAAAAAGTCTCTGTCATCCTAGGCTGCCCCTTTCCTAGTCTTTTGGCTGAGAAATCAGGTTTTTCTCTTTTTTCTAAGTCTGTACCTGTTTGGTGCTCCATACCGCAGATTAAATCTAGCGTCCAATCAGGATATATAGAACATTTTTGTAACAGGAAAGAAGACAAGATATGCAAACACAGAAAACTAACCATCTTGTCATTTCTCAAAACCTGGAGTTCCCTAGCCAGTCTGCCCTCCTCTTTCCACCTTTCAGAGTCCTCTTGCGGTCATCTGTTCTATTTTGTCCAAATATTTAGTGATAATTACTAGGAGAAGCATGAAGAAACGAGTCTACTCCATTTTGTGTGGAACTAGAAGCTCAGTATGTAACCTTTTATTCATTCAGGCTTTATTCACTTAGCATAATGCTTTTTCTTTCTTTCTTTCTTTTTTTTTAAGACTTGTCAAGCATAGTAGTGAGAAAGGGGGGAAAGAGTAGAACAAAGAATTCGATCTGTAACTAACTCTGAACAATTAATTAATTGAGATAATGTATTCCCTTTGGACCAGCCAACATAATGCTTTTGAGTTTCATTCACACCGTGGTAACAATCCAAGATCTTGATGTTATGAAGATATTTATTTTTACAGTTTTATCTTCAGGTTCAAAAATTAGTTATTTAAACCCTTGTGGCCTAAGGTCACTCCCTTATTACTGTATTATTGTTCCTTACCATTTGTTGATATTTTGGGGATAGCTTTTTGTTTATTTGGAGATTGACTTGAAATACTAAAAAATATTTGAACATATTTTTAGTGTACTTCGCTCAACATTTCTATGTGCTTGTAATTGTTAGTGGTGGTGTTATGTGAGGGTTGAAGGAAGTTTGCAACAGTTAATTCTGCTAAAATTGAAAGCTGTATCAAATCCTTTTCATAATAAGCAAAATTACATATAAACAATTATTCTATGTAGAGAAATGTATAATATAGAAAGTATATCACTCACTTTATTTCATTTAATGTACATCACAATGATGAGAGATAGAAGTAGTCAGGGACGATTTTTTATTGCCAATTTTGTGGGAGAGTAGACATCAAAAATATTTGGGTAATTGTAATTGGGCATTTAATAAGAATGTGAAAAGGCAAAATGTAACACAGGTCTTAATGCTTCTTACTCTACATTCCTTTTGCTTAAATTTACTGCTAAATAAAATAAAACTTTGCCAAATTAAACTCTGAACACCATGTATAAAAGTAGATATGTAGAATTTCAAAATAAAAAAGAACAAAGAAAGTTTAATTTAGCTGGAATACAAAAGCTAGTTGAAATCTCAAACTACTGCTGCAGATGTATATTATTACATTTTACTTTATAATTTTACTAATTAAAATTTCTCTAACTGTATTGTATGATCATCTTCCTTTTAAAGTTATTTTTACAAGAATGCACATTCCACTCCGAGTACTTTAGCCATTATTTTTCAGGACTTTTTGATATATCAACATCCTTGGAAAAAAATCCTGACAATAAGACAGTGCCTTAGTTGCAATAATGCAGAAATCTGAGAGACTCATTGAGAAGTATTACCCACCAATTAACAAATGGGTTTGTAAAATGTGGCTTGTAGGGTTACAACTTCTATAGTACATAGTATAGTATGAAATGTCAGTAAGTAAACTACTACAAACCAGATGTAATCTGTCACAGTTTGAAAGATGAAGACAGTTTTTGACTGCTACAGTTTGTTGAATGGCTTAGATAAAATAGAGCAGTGAAAATAGATTCATATTAAAATATGTATGATGACATAAATTAATATCTAAGCTACTTTAAATAAAATATAGACCAGGCAGAGTGGCTCACGACTTTCATCCCAGCACTTTGGGAGGCCAAGGCAGGAGTATTGATTGCTTGAGGCAAGGAGTTCGAGACCAGCCTGGGCAAAAAAGTGACAACTTACCTCTACAAAAACACTTAAAAATTAGCCAGGTCCGTGGTGGTAGGTGCCTGCAGTCCCAGCTACTCCGAAGGCTGAGGCAGGAGAATCGTTTGAGCCCAGGATGTTGAAGCTGCTGTGAGCTAATATATGATCGCACCACTGCACTCCAGCCTGGACAACAGAGTGAGACCCTCTTCTAAAGTTAAGTTTGTAAATAAATAAATAAAATATGTTTATAGTTATATACCCACATCCAGATGCCTACTTTTAGATATCTCAATGAAATTAATGGAGTGGCTTACACTCAACATCCACATTTGGAAGAACTCAGTTTTTCAGGCAAAAGAATTTTGCTATTTTCCAGTTATTTATTGAGAAAGAGGATAAAATAAATACATACATTTAAAAAGCAACATCTTTAGTGTATGGTTTGGAAGTTGGATCTATATGTATTTTTTATAAGTCTATATTTTTGCAGGTTAAATTAAACAGTATATGTAAAGCGATTAGCACAGTGTTTCATCTAAATTATTCTGATAATAATGTCACCTTAATCTTACAAGAGTATTAATTGATCTATTTAGCTCAACCTTCTTCATCCTAAGAACTATCTCAGTTTGTGCAAAAGAAGGTATGAAGTAACTACGGTTCCAGAATGCTATCCTACCATAATCACTGATTACCAAAATGCCTGTCAATACAAGCAAGTGCAAGGAATGTGCTTGAGAGTATAGGAAGAGTATGTGAGTTTGTGTTCTAGGTAAATCTTCTATATATAAGTATCTGGAGAAAAAAAGGAGAGAGAGGAGGAAGTAGAGGAGAAGAGCGGGGAGAATGGCTTGCTAAGTCACATTACTTACATCAGTTACCTCTATGTAACTACAATGCCTAAAACCCTAGAATATATATTCCAAAAGTCCTACATGCTAGAAAGCTTTAAAGTAATTCCTCACATTTTATTTGATTATTAGATCTTTTTTGTTTTAACTGACAAATGAAAATTGTATATATTTATGGTATACATTATGATGTTTTAAAATATATATGCATTGTGGAATGGCTAAACCAAGCTAATTAACAATATGCATTACCTCACGTACTTATAATTTTTTATGAGAATACTTAACATCTACTATTCTAGCAATTTTCAAGCATAGAATACATTGTTATTAACTGTAGCCACCATGTTGTGCAATAAATGTCTTGAGTTTATTCTTCCTGTTTAACTGAAATTTCACACCCATTGGCCAACATCTCCCCAGTCCCCCACAATCTTCCCTGCCACAACCTCTGGTAACCACCATTCTACTTTCTGTTTCTATAAGTTCAACTACTTTAGATTCCACATATAAGTGAGGTCATGCAGTTTGTCTTTCTGTGCCTGGCTTATTTCATTTAACATAATATTCTCCAGGTTCATCAATGTTGTCACAAATGACGGGATTTCTATTTTTTATAAGGCTGAACAAGGCTTTTTATAAGGTTATTGTGTATACATACCAAATTTTCTTTATCTATTCATGCATTAATAGACCATTACATTCATTCTATAACTTGGTTATTGTAAATAATGCTGCAAGGAACACCGGAGTGCAGATATCTCTTTGACATACTGATTTCATTTCCTCTGGATATGTACTCAGTAGCAAGATTGCTGGATCATATGGTAGTCCTATATTTGTTTTTTTGAGGAATCTCGATATTGTTTTGCATAATAGCTGCACTAATAATTCACATTCCCAACAGTGTTCAAGAGTTCCCTTTTCTCTATACCCTTGCCAACATTTGTTATTTTTTGACTTTTTATTAATAGCCATTCTAACAGATGTGAGGTGAGAGCTCATTGTGGTTTTAATTTGCATTTTCCTAATGATTACTGATTTTCAAATACCTGTCAACCATCTGTGTGTCTTCTTTTGATAAATGTCTTTTCAAGTCCTTTGCCCATCTTTGTTTTCTTGCTATTGAACTGAGTTCTTTGTATATTTTGGATATTAACCCCTTATCAGATATATGATTTGCAAATATTTTTCCCATTCCATAGATTGTCTCTTTTCTCTGTTGATTGTTTCCTTTGCTGCTCAAAAGGTTTTTGGCTTTATGTAATCCCATATGTCTACTTTCAGCCTTTTATTTGCCTGTGTTTTGGGGGTCAGATCCAAAAGATCATTGGCTAGCCCGAGCCAGAGCAATTAGGAAGGAGAAATAAATAAAAGGTCTCCAAATTAGAAGGGAAGAAGTTGAATTGTCACTGTTTGCAGATAAAAAACCATAAATATTCCACCAAAAAACTGTTTGAACTAAAAAACAAATTAAGTAAACTTGCAGGATACTAAAACAATGTGCAAAAAATCAGTAACATTTGTATACGCTAACAACAAACTATCTGAAAAAGCAATTAAGAAAACAATCCTATTATAATGGCTACAAAAATAATGAAATATGTAGGAATAAATGTAACCAAGGAAGTGAAAGATCTGTACACGGAAAACTATAAAATATTGATGAAAGAAATGAAAGAACACAAAAATAAATGGAAAGATATTCCGTATTCAAGAATTGGAAGAACTAATACTGTCAAAATGTTCACATTACCCAAAGTGATCTACATAAAGAGTCAATGCAAAATTACAGAGTCAATGATCAAAATTACAATGACATTTTTCACAGAAATAGGAAAAAGAATCTAAAATTCATATGGAACTACAAAAGACCCTGAAGAGCCAAAGCAGCCTTGAGCAAAAAGGATAAAGGTGGAGGAATCACATCATCTGATTTCAAAATATAATACAAAGCTATAGTAATAAAAAAACATGGTGCTGGTGTAAAAACAGACACATATACCAATGGAACAGAAGAGAGAGCCCAGAAATAAATCTATGCATTATGTTCAACTGATTTTTGACAAAGATGCCAAAATAACTCCATGGGGAAGAGACAGTCACTTCAAGAAATTATGTTCTGAAAACTCGATATCCACATGTGGAAGAATCTCACATCATATACAAAAAATCTACTCAAGGTGAATTATAAGCTTAAATGTAAGGCCTGAAACAGTAATTGCTTTCCTACCAAGTTCTTAACCACCAGCAGCTATTGCATATTATACCTTAATTCTAACAGGTCAGAGCAGCAATTCTAATATCAATTTTATATCAAGACTCAGAATAAGTGGTTTTGTTAAAATAGTTTTCTTATGGCAATCATCACACATTCTACAAAAATTCATATTTTTGTGAGTAAAACTTTTAAAAAGTATATTATTTACATAAGTCCAATGTGATCACACAAGATTTTAAATGTTTTCATTACATATAGGCACACATGTTTACATACCCACACAGTCCAGTATAAAGAAATGACAACATCCTATTTAAAAAGTATGCTATTAAAATGTATCTGCATTTTCCCCAGTTTTTCTCCCTTCATTTTCCTCACATTACCAAATCAGAACTTTGTAAAACCATTAAAATAATTTTGCTAAATTAAAATCAACATTGTGTGAAACCATTAAAAAGTTTTATTAAGTGGAATGTTTTAGTTATTATAAATATGTATTATGAAGAAATAGGTATTATGGACATTTTGTCTAAACTATAATTGACTGTTTTGCCTGGATTTTGCTGATCTTTTTTCTTCCCCTCTAGTATTACTCATGACTGCACTGCTATGTAACTTTCCTCTCCTGCTAAAAACTTATAAGCCCATTCTAAAATATCAGTTCATGTATTAAGCTTTTTCTAATTTCTTCCATAAGAAATTCATTCATCTGTTTCCATAGTAATTACCTCATGTTGTGCTTGAGGTTATTGATTTTCTAACTGACTCCCTCGCTAGATTGTGATTTACCTTGTAGGTAGGCACCATTTCTTTTATATATCTTCAGAACCTAACATAGTGCTACATATAGAGAAGATTAAGTAAATGTTTTCACAACTCATTCAAATTAATACTTCAATATTAATGCAAATTCAAAAATACTAACATGCATACAGACATTATATATGATTAAACTAAAATAAAACCTTTTATTTCATCTTCTCCAGTTCTCCATAAGCAGCTTATGTCTGAATGGGAATATTTTCCTAGACTTCTAAAACCCATATGAGCTTTTTTTTATTTATACATAATAACAGGCTATTATGTGAGGAGATTTTTATTTCAGTGATTTTATTCTTTCCTTATCTTAATGGGATATTCCTCAGAATTTTATTTTCCCTTCACCTCTCAAGAAAAGATTATTTTTAAAGTTATATTAGCTCAACCTCACAACTTAGATGTGTGAAAGTGGTTTCTGAGTATATTTTGAGGTGTTGCAAATGAAATGCATAATTTTAGATTGCTCGAACTAAAAATTTCAAAATACTCTAAACCTGAGACTAAGATATTGTTATTCTAAATTTTAAATTTTACACCAAATTAGGTTTTGTGGAGTAAATGAAGGCAAGGTAACTTAATGTTCTACTAATGGCCACAGAATAATATTTCTCTTCATTACAGGAGTCCTTGTGGTTGGAAAATAAGTTTCATTTGAGTTTGAGTTTTACTTTCATATATATTTTTATTTTTATTTGTTTTTATTTTTTGAGACAGGGTCTCACTCCAGTTGCTCAGGCTGGAGTGCAGTGGTGCGATCTCGGCTCACTGCAGCCTCAGGTGATTCTCTCACTTCAGTCTGCCAAGTAGTTGGGACTACAGGCATGCGCCACCAAACTCTGCTAATTTTTTTTTTTTTTTTTTTTTTTGTATTTTTAGTAGAGATGGGGTTTCGCCACGTTTTCCAGGCTGGTCTGGAACTTCTGTAATCAAGTAACCTGCCCGCCTTGTCATATATATTTTTAATGAAGTATATTGCATATTGAGGAAGTGGTTTGCTAATATTATACTACTAGATGTTCTTTGTAAACCAACTTTGATTCCCACAACTGTTCTTTAACTTAGATACCATATTACTGATAAGGAAACAGTTGTCAGAGAGATTAAAAACCTGGATATCTACATCATAGAACGTCTTTATTCTATATTGTCTTAACATTTCTACTCACTTTATACATTTTTAATCAAAAATAGTTTAACATCTGCTATTTTCCCAATAAAAATAGTTAATTTAGTAAATGGAAATACATAACATTCCATTTGTTATGGATAATATCACTATAACGATTAGAAGCCAGAACCTGCTATACAGTTGGCCCTCCAAATATGTGAGTTCCATATCCAAGGATTCAACCAACCTTGGATCAAAAATATTTAAAAAAATAAATAAGAATAACAATTTGAGAATAAAAGGTAATACCAATAAAAGTGCACTATAACAACTATTTACATAGCATTTACATTGTATTATGCTATAACTAATCTAGAGACGATTTAAAGTATACAGGAGGATGTGCATAAGTTATGTGCAAATACTATGCCATTTTATATCAGGCACTTGAGCATTTGGGAATTTTGGTATCCACATGGGGCCTGGAACCAATACTCCATAGACACTGAGGGACGACTGTACTACAAACTGAAACAATTAAATACGGCATATTCTAAGACAAGGCTGGGAAGACTAGAGCTGAAGTCATAATGTTTTTAAAGATCACCATGTTCTCACTAACCAAATTCTGAAAACTATGAAACTAGTTTAAGCAGACAGATACAATTGTGCTGAGAGCAGAGATACTGAAGTTAGACTATCTGGGTAAAAATTTTGCTCTTAATGCCCGCTGTAACTCTTACTAGCTTGGCAATTTACTTAACCTTTCTCTATTCCAGTTTGTTATGAAAAATAGGTGAGTATATACACAATTTAGAAGAGTACTTGACACATAGTGAATACTATCTAAAAGTTGTTGACTATCATTTCCTTTTTCTTTGACTAGTTTGTGTCACCCACCCTCTCTTCCCCTTGCCTTTACCATAATGGATTTTATAGCACACTCTTACTTCTCCTTTTCAGTATTTTTCAGAATGTTGTCAGTAGATTCTGAAGCAGAGAGTAGGCTAATTTTCTCTACAACTGGTACAAATAGAAAATATAAATATATTCAACAACCCTTGGTTTTATCTTCTGTCCACTGTTTTTCTCTTTACCTACAATTTTTCCAGGAGGAGTTTCCAATCTCCATTATGCACCACGATCTATATGCTGATCATGTTCAAGTCTCTTTCTCCAGCAACAAGTTAACTTCATAGCTTCAGCTGAAATATCCAATTTCCTGATGGACATATCCAACCAGATACACTCAATCTGTCCAAAACATATTCTTACTGTAGTCTCACTTATGGGGTACTATCCAAAATTCTTAGCATATTACATAAAATATGTCAAGATCCTGTTCTCCCTCCTGGCTGTGCCTCATGCAGAATTGCTTGCTTATGCTGCTTCAGCATGAGACAGCTAGTTTTGATTCCTATTATAATTCTCTTCCCATCTAATACCATCTGATTTTTCTAACTTCTAGTTTCAGACCCAATTGAGCCATTTTCTTCTCCTGAAACCATCATTTGTCATTATTAGTATGCATTTCTATTTTTCCGGAATCTGTAAGTATTGTGTATACACACAATATCTATACTGCTTATACAGTGTGTGTGTATATATATACATATATATACACACACACACACACACTCTGCAGTTTGTATATATATGCTGTATGAGTATTCTATTAAAGAAGGAAATTAGAATATATCATATGGATTCAAGAACAAAATGTGATTTATTCTTCTAGAATCTAAATCATAGGATTAGTATTATAAAGTGCACCTGTTGAGAGAGGGATCAAAAAACTACTAGGCATCAGTGTAAACTGTGAGTCTACTTATCTATCAAATCTCAAAGAATCCAGAAAGAAAAGCTTAAATATAACATGGCACCAAGGAGGACCTGATAGATTAATTTTGTATCTTATGGTGAAGGAGGTAGGCACAAAAAAGAATGCAGAGCCCATGGATTTTCAGGCACAATGACACCATCAATTCATTATCATTGCTCAGTTAACGGAGTAGATCATTGGATTAGCAATCCTTGCTCAGTTAGTAAGAAGATGGGAAGCCAAGGAAGTGAAAATGGTAGAAGTTGCTTGCTGTAATAAAAGAGATGAAACCCTCACCTACACACCTAACACACATAAGTACCCTATTGTTTTCAGTGGTGATAAAAAGCCCTAGCAAAAAATGCCAGAGTAAATAAAAATATTAAGAAAATCCCAGGCTTTTTGCAAAACCAGTTTACCATCAACTGCTAAGAATAATGAAGTGGTCACTGAAGCTGTTTATGTCGTGCTTCTCTTCCCCTTTCAGGCGCCTGGGAGGTTGACATTACCCTGCACCCTTTAAAGTTGGCTATGGCTATATGACTTGCTTTATCCAATTAAATATCAGGGAAAGAGATGTGTCTCTACTCTAAGTGAAATCTTCATAAGCCAGTACATGATTCCCCACAATCCTTCATTGTAAGAGATTATGGAAACATTTCAGTTTGGAGCTTCTAAAAGCCTATGTCCTTGAGGGGCTATGATGTGCAGAGTCCCTGCTAAACGGCCTTGGCAGTAGCTAAAAGTTTTGGCTATGTTGGGCCTCTGAGGTTCCAGCTTGTACTTCTTGATTTAATGTAAACACTGTCTGTTGATAATATGGTACCACATGTGGTTCACCTCATGAATGCTTTTGATAATTTTTTAAAAAATAAATATTTCTAAAATAGTTTAGCTGGTTTTAGGGGGATTTATCAATCAACAGAATTGACATGATTTTACAAATCAGTTTATATATTGCCATGAGTCTCATTTATTTATTGCACATTTGTTAACTCAACATATCTCTGAAAAGTAGGCAGTTTTATTGTCAGTTGAATGGAAGAAATTTCCTCAGAGATAAAAAATACATTTGAAGACCTGTTTCCAATCTTTTCTTGGATTCCTTAAATAAAATTAATTGCAATCATTAGTATAAGGAAAAAAATATATACTTCCCTATTTTGTCTTTGAATTGGTGTGAATGTAGTGCATACAGTAGTATAATGGAAGAAAATATTCAAAATAGATGAAAGAAAAATGAAGAATTATGTATATATGGTACATTTTTAATAGGTTGATATTAGAGTTTCTATATATAACTAATTCATCTTGGTCTCTAAAATATTCCTTTTATCTTGCATAGAAATAGCTCAATTACATATTCTAAAAGGCAATCTACAGCATTTCAAGTATGTGGGATGCTTTCTCATGTTCTTTAATTTGTAAGGAAGAATTAGCATGTAAATAGGTAATTAAGAAAAGGCATAAAAGGCTATGATTGAAACTAATATTTAGAATAAGAATAAAAGTTTATTTTCCTATTTCTTGCAGCAGAGAGAAATAACTAGGATAGAACATTTATATATCTGAGAAAGAAATCCTGAGGCTGTGAATTTATAAGTTGTGTTTTCTTACAGCTTACAATTTCCCCTTTAAAACACAGGGAAAAAATTAAATGATCCCTTCAAAATCTCAATAAGACTGAATGTACATTTGATGTGTAGCAAATGTCATTACATTGACAGGCAGATACATGTAACTAGCTGTGCTCATTCACTCCATATAGGACTTGCTTTCTTCCATACCAGTTTTGCAGGACCTGTGATTCAAATCTGTCATTCAGCTGTATTTAAATTTACTACTTTACTTTACATGGATGCTCAGATAACCAAAACCATGACTATTAAATCTATTAAACACTCCATGACCAAAGATAATAGTATAATATTCGTGATTTATTCAAGGAATAAGAGATATTTTGCTGTGATTATGGAGTCTATGTAAATTATGGGGAATGCCATAAGGACAGAAAGGAAGCTTGGAGCCAAATGATGATGGACTTTGAATGTTGTGATGGTTGCATTGTTTAATGAGGAGTCAATTATTATTAGTTTATATTATTTCATTTGTCTATTTGTTTGCTTTTCACTATAGAAGTGCTATGATATTCTAGCACAGTGTGAAAAATACACTACTTGGGCTGGGCGCGGTGGCTCACGCCTGTAATCCCAGCACTTTGGGAGGCCGAGGCGGGCGGATCACAAGGTCAGGAGATCGAGACCACGGTGAAACCCCGTCTCTACTAAAAATACAAAAAATTAGCCGGGCGCGGTGGCGGGCGCTTGTAGTCCCAGCTACTCAGGAGGCTGAGGCAGGAGAATGGCGTAAATCCAGGAGGCGGAGCTTGCAGTGAGCTGAGATCACGCCACTGCACTCCAGCCTGGGCGACAGAGCGAGACTCCGTCTCAAAAAACAAAAACAAAAAAAAAAAAAAAAGAAAAAGAAAAATACACTACTTGGGTTTGGAGAAACTGGAGTCAGTTTTTCGCAAGCCCAAAACTAAAATAAACTATGGAGGAAAATCAGAGCAAGGGTTACACCCAAGGAATTCTCTTGAAAGAGGCATATAGGAATTCTGTGGATTGACTGAAATGTTTCATATCTTGATAGGGACTTCCATCTGTTTTGTATCTTCAGGGATTACACAAGCGTATGCTTTTGTCAAAACACATGGCACAGTACTTTTAAGATGTGTTCATTTTACTGTGTGTGGTTTTACCCCTAAGGATTTAAGGCCTGAAAACAAATACTGAACTCTAGATACAGATGTGCATGCTGACGCGTTTAGGGGTAAAATGCCATCAAAATAAGATAGATTGGTAGGTGGATTATATGGGGCTGGATAAGTATGTGATACCTAATAAATCACATAAAGAGGGTCAGGCATAGCGGCTTATGCCTGTAATCCTAGCACTTTGGGAGGCTGAGACGGATGGATTGCCTGAGCTCTGGAGTTCGAGACCAGCCTGGGAAACATGGTGAAACCCCCGTCTCTACAAAAACACAAAAAATTAGCCGGGTGTGGTGGTGTGTGCCTGTTGTCCCAGCTACTCAGGAGGTTGAGGCATGAGAATTGCTTGAACCCGGGAGGCTGAGACTGCAGTGAGCCACGATTGGTCACTGCACTCCAGCCTGAGCAATAGAGTGAGACTGTCTCAAAAAATAAACAAATAAATAAATGAATAAATAAAGCACAAGATGAAATATGTTAACAGTTACAGAATCTAAGTGGTAGTTACCTGGATATTCATGGTGCAAGTATTTCAAATTTTCTGTAGGTCTGGAAATTTTCATACTAAAATATTGAGAAAAAATAATCCAGGTCAAATTTTGCAAAATACTGTGCAAGTGGCAAGAAGAACCATGCCTTCACCTCAAAATAATTAGAAAAAATAGTTCATATAGACACAAATCTGAAAAAGGCTATACTTTTACAATAGCAAACAAGTCCCATTACAATCTTGGAATATTTTCTGATGGTAAATACAGATTTGCTAAAAAATATACAAATATAAAATTTACTGTATAAGATATATGTTTGATACAAAACTATTTTGTAGTTGAGTTGAACTAAATATTCATTAATTTATGCCCTTGATGGGGAGGGAATGGGAATAGGATATAGTGACTTCTGATTATTCTAGAACAATACTAACCCCTGACAGAAACATAAAAGGTAAAGAAAGATTCATGGGACTTCAATGTAGTCCTAGTTTCTGTGTTTAAGGAATTCCTTTGGAATATTCTGTTCTTCTTTATCTAGGCTGGGTAAATAGAATGCCTTTTAAAATGTCCCCATGCCTTACAAAATATATTTGATCAACTGGCTGATTCATCAGAGTATTCTTTTTTTATTTTCTGAATAGCATGATGTTTTTATACACATATACATAGTGAAATGATTACTACAGTCAAGCAAATTAGCATTTCCATCACCTTTTTTGCATGTGTGATCACAGATCTAAAATCTATTCTCTTAACATATCTCCAGTATGCAATACAATACTCTTAATTATAGTCCTCAGCTGTACATTAGATCCTGCCATTTGTGATAACACGGATAAACCTAGAGGACGTTATGCTAAGTGATAAATATCAGACATAAAAGGAAAAATATTGCATAATTTCACTTATATGTGGAATCAAACAGTTTAAATACATTATTCATATATATATATTTAAAATGTGTATATATGTTATTGCCTTTATTAGAAGAATGCTCTTTGAAGACAAACCAGTTTCACACATTTAGAAACTGGTGTTCTTTAGGGTTAATGCTCATTTTATGCAAAAATGATAAAGACTAAATATGAAGAATATCCTAACACTGACTTTCATTCAGAAGGAATTCATTTGGTAAGTATTAGGATTACTGCAGGGATTATTAAAAGGTAATTATTTTTAAAATATTACATTCATAAAACAAGTCTCATAATGTGTTGGGCTTATTTAGATTGAAACACTTACATTTTAAATTATCTGCATCATGTTGATCTTTGGAAAACAAATTAAGAGCATAACTGTTCCTTATATTGAACATGTGGAATGTGTATAAATTATACTGCATTTCACACATTTTCTACCATATTGCTGCAGTCCTAAAAAGTATTCCTACAGCTCTACCTCTACTTGGCTTACTTGGAATGGATTCAGGTATTTCAGGTAGAATTTCAAAAAGCATTAGCTTTGACCTTCCTCATTCTGGTCTCTGAAAAGCTGAAATATTTCATCTGGTGATTTTAAGCCGTTGATCCTCTTTCAAAAATCCCAAAAGAAACATATGGCAAAATTACATCGAACAAGCTTTCCACTTCATCACCTCATCAGAAATTGAAACAGAACATTAGGAATTCAGCCAAGAGTTGCCATCCAAAGGCCACACTTTCTGTATGCTGACTCAACTCCGGCATTAATTATGGGAGCGTATGATGGTTACTGATGTATCTTTGGAACATCCAGAAATTGCTTGAGAAAATATAGTAAATTATCCTTGTCAAATTTAGAACAGGTACGCAAATCTTTTTGAAAGGGAAAATGTAAGTGAATTAAGGGAAAACATCCTCTAATCAGACTCAGATTTAACTTTCAAGTATGTAGTGCAGCTATACACTTTTTAAAAAAGTAATGTTGGATAATACTTGATGATTTTATTTCATTGCAACTTTAACAAATACATATTGCATTTATTTAAGAATTGTTTAATAGTCATAGTTCAGCTCTTTCAATCTCAGTGGTTATTAATTACATTAGGTTTGAGTTTTATGGGTTTGAATAATTTCCAGTAAAAGCGAACATAAATATGCACTGCAAAGAATATTTTATTTAGATATGATGTCCAGTAGGACGAAATCAGCAGCAGTAAGTTAGCTATAATTATTTCCTTATTACTGACAAGTCAAGGACAAGTGGGCTAAGGAGAGACAGAATGAATGTAGCCACAACCATACAACCTGGTAATATTTGATGTAATTTCTAGGTCTACAAATTCCTTTTTTTAACACTTTCTATTTCTTTCTTCATTATATTCTTGTTTTCTTTATTTAAACATATTTATAATATCTTTTAAATTCTTTTTTAATTTTATCATCTCTGTCAATTATGGATCTTCTTAACTAATTTTTTCATAGTTATGATCCACATTTTCCTGCTACATGCATGTTTAGTAATTGTGGACAATGATGGAAATTATGAGTATTAATGTTGTCGATTATCTAGATTTTGTTGTTCTCTTTGAAAGACTATTGAATTTCATTTTGACATGTATGTACTTGTATATCAGCATTTTTTTGTTGAGATGTTTTTCTAAGCTTTGTTAGGATGGGTCTACGTTAGCTTTTATTCTAGGGCTAGCATAGCCTTCCTCTTATAATGCGGCCTTTCTGGGGTCTCTACTGAACTGAACTCTCAAGGTGATCAATAGTGATGTCCCAGCCTCATGTGAACTTTGGAACTTGTTCAGTTTGTAGCTTCTGATAGTTATTCTCTGTCCAACCTTATGGAATCTCACCTTATGCATATGACACTTAGCCAAATATTCAAGATGACCCAATTCTGATCTCTATGAGCCTCATTCAGTGCAGAACTGTCTCTGCTCTGGTACTCTACCCAACAATTTTCGTCACCTTAGGCTTTAAAACTTTTATATCTGTCTCTTAAGTCTGGAAAGTTCATTGTTCTCAATTTGGGATCACCTTTCCTCTGCCAGAGTCCATTAAGTGCCTCTGCGAAAAATCTAGGGCTATTATAGGGCTCACCTCATTCTTTTCCTTCCTTTAGGGATCTTGCACTGCTTGTTGTCCAAGTCTGAAAAGAGTATTTTCAAATATCTTGTCTATTTTTCAAGTTGTTCACGGTAGGTTTAATTTTACTATCAGTTATTCTGCCATGATAAGTGAAGGTGCTCTATCTGTGATTCTTAAAACTTCCTAGAGACTTCAGATGTGCATTCAGAGTTGAGTATCTATGTTCTAGTTGAAAATTACCAACTTAGCAGTACATATCTGAATGAGTTCTATTGACTACACAATCATCATATGCAAAATAGATCTGTCACATATTCAAATTATCTATAACTTTACATGAGCATTTATCAACTTGAACCTCCACTATTCTTTGGTCCAATATGTCCTGCATTCTATTGATTTATTACTAAATGCACAGGTAACCCAGTTTCTATCCATCGGAGTATGTATCAATTTTTGGTTATAAACATTTAATTAACATGCATCACTGAATAACCCGAAAAATAATGATTACATAAAATTTCATTCTGATTTCAAGTCAATGAAATTTGCCTTTGAAAATAACATGAGAATCTGACTTCTAAGCCATTTGTTGACAAACTATAGCCCTAAAACCAAATCAGATCCATCACATGATTTTGTAAATAAAGGTTTTTTGGAACGGAGCCACACTCTTCCATTTACATATGATCTATGGCTGCTTTCCTGCTATAATAGCAGAGTGAGTAGTGAGACAGAGACCATATGGTCCCCAAAGTCTGAAATGTTTATCATCTAGCCCTTTACAGGAAAAAAAACATTGCCAACCTCCGCTCTAATCTCATATATTTGAGTACTGTTCTTGTTCAACAGATTGTCAGCTAATAATTTTACAAATATACTTTAACTCTTTGTTATTTAGAACACAAAAGCACAGTAAACATAGAGAGATATTATTGGCCCAGCTTCCTTTGTCCCCCTAAGTTTCAAGGAAGCATTCTAGAAGGGGGGATACAGTGTGAAAGGAGATAACAAATAACAATAAGAACCCTCACTGAGTGTTAGGAGAAGTCATTCAACTTTTCTAAACTACATCCTCATCTGTGGGGCACAGCTAATATTTATCAAATTAACTATGCCTATTTGTACACATTTAAGAGAATGCAAATACATCATATTGTATTACATATTTATAAATGATGCATAAAATGTCAAAACTGGGCAAAATACAACAAAGATGACACATATTAAGAAGGCAATGACCAAAGCCAAAATGGTGATGTATAACACAATTATTACATCTATTGGCTGTAAGTCAGGCTTGACTTAGAGGTAAAAAAATTCTAAAATTTGTTAATCCCACAAAATAATGACCAGGAATCAGATTTAAGAACTCTAAGCAAAGTCACATACATAAGAATCACTAATTGCCTACAACATGAGTACTGTATTATCAAAATATCTTTCTCTCTTGTGCTTATGTTATCCTGGAAGAAACAGTGAACTACTGAAATAACTAAAACTAACAAATTATACTTTAATTAAAATGAGTTTAAAATAAAACCCAATTTTGTAGAGCATTTAAAAAGTTATAATACATTTTGGTGTCTCTTCTTCATACAGGTATTTTTAAAAAATCAAATTTGTATCTTCAGTAATATTAAAATGAAAACATATCTGATTGACAGCAAATTAAATCAGGTAACAGGCTTTCAAATATCCTTGTGATAATGAGCCTAACAATGTAATCAGGTCACTGCTATGAATCTAAAATTACAATTTATATTAAGAAACTGCAAATATATGTTCATTGTATATTTGCATTTTAATACAGTTAATTATTATCATATTCCTTTCATTTCACTTGAGGTATTTCAGTGTACCAGATACTGCAATATACTTTGTAGGGATGGTATTATAATGATTTATTACTCATCATTGATACGTAGTTTATTGCAGGTCTTAGAGAAGTTGCTGTGGACACACATAACTTGCTGATTGATGGAATCTACTGTGTGCCTGGCAATGGGATGGGTGATGGAGACACATCATTTAGCAAGACGTTTGTGTTGCCTAACCTCAAGGAACTTAGAATCTATAGTTTTATTGATCTAAAGGCACTGGAGACCTCCATTCCCACTCTTTACAATACTTTCCAAAGGTCCTGTTAGGAAAGTAAGTGGAGTTGGTTATAGTGAGTTCTCCTCTACTCTGTCATTATACTTTATTGGCACTGGTTTTATGGTATTGAGAAATGAAAATTCGTCCTCTTTTTAATAAAAACTTGAGATTCCTCTGATTCCATAAAAGGGAAATTTCCTTGCCTTAATTATAAACTCTAAATTATAAAGTGAAATGTAGGAACACAGCAAAACACTCATTTTTATAAAAACATGAAGTAATTGGAAAAATGAAAAGAAGTTAACATTTCTGTGATACTGACCTCTATCTTTCAGTGAAGTGAAACAGGCATAACAGCAGTGAACTGATAACATATCAATTTCCCAGTCAAAGTACATTATTTCCCACAAATACAAATCTTCATTACAAAAAATTTCTGAAACTTTTCTATATTTAAATGAAGGGATGGTCTGGTTCCAAAAATCAGTGTTTCTCTGGGAAGCCTATCAAACACAGGACAATGGCAATGGGGGTTTCCCCATATATACATACATACATTTTTATACCATGGTTAAAAATATGTTTATGATATATGAACTCTATTTTTTGAAAAATTTCTTTTAACATAGTATTTTCTATTATAATAATCCTACAAATATGTAAAATTTTCCTTCTTTTTACATTAGGTTTATCTAACATTATAATTCAAAACAGTCTCAGAAAAAAAGATTGGATTTTAAATTAAAATTGCACAACTATTGCTACCTTAAACTGACGATGATGTACTTGGGTGCAATTTCTGCTGAAGGACTCACTGGTGACCTAGAAAACATTGGCATAACTATTATTTTGATGACTTCCCCAATTTCAGAAAAATAGGATTTCTAGCATCTATCAGCTGTCTCTATAAGGATTTCTCTTGAAACCCTTTCCACTGCATGTTTTTCCAACATCTGAGAAAAAAGATGGTTGTCTGTAAATTTTTAAAAAGTCAAATGCAGGCCAAGACTAATGCAACTGTCTAGTCACATATGTAAATGACTGGAATTTATTTTCCTCATAAAATAGAGTACAACATATTATCATTACAAGCAATCTAGCTTAAGGGGCTATATTTTCACTAGACATAAACAGAAAATTAAGTTACTTCCAAGAATTATGTATTGCTTATTGCCTGATGAAAACGTACGAATTTAATCAATGATGGAGCCAGGGTTCTATTTCCTGAAATGGAACAATGGGAAAAAGAAAATGAGGTTGTTGTGTTACCCTCAAAAGGTTTTATTTTGATTCATGAGTTTTTAGATAATTAAATGTGAAACTAAATTTTTCAACATAATTTATAAAATGATAATCCACAAAAGTGTACATTCCTTAAACTGGCCTGATTTTTCTACTCATCTAAAGTTGTCAATCCAGTTTTACAATACCTCTTCCACAATACCCCCTTGACAAAACAATTATTAACATTGACTCTACTCAATGGAATACTGTTTATTGCTTTATTTTTCTTCATATTACCTGACTTTACTACCTGACCTTAGAGTCTAGAGTGATGTTTCAAATGTGATTCTCCATCGTTTTAAACTGGTTTCAAAGATCTTTGTGAGGAATAATGAAATTATAACATTTTTATTTCATGCTGTTTGACCCCTGCATATTTGGAAAACTCATGAACAAGGTAAATTCACACATTTGATAAATAAGTAACATGCTTTCAGGCTAGGATATAATAAAAAATATCATTTCCCAGAAAACTTTCAAAACTATTTTTTATAAAATTAAAAAATATTATGAATAAAATTATTACCAAAATGCAAAATAACAGTTTATGTAAAGGTTAAGCTCCTTAAAAGAAATGCTAAATTTGTTCCTCAATGCTAAAATTCTTGCTGAATATTAAATCATGATAAGTTCAAATGTCACTAACTTTCTAACCTTTAAAATGTATTACTTACATAACTTCAGGAAGAACTTAGGTTTTATATTTTAATCCTACATCTGTTATTGATTTTATTTAAACAAATTTCAATACAGTGTTATAATGTAGTGATCTATTTCTCATTATTCTGCCAAATTACCAAATAGAGAATTACTAAATGTCTTGTATGTTGCCTGTCTAAAGATCAGCATGTAAAAAAAATTTTTTTCCTTCAAAGAACAGAGAGAGAATCCATTTGGATATAAACAAGAAGACCAGTTACTAAAGATAAAATAGTGTTTGGTTTTCTCTGGCATAAGTTTAGAAAAGAAATGTAGGCTCTATAAATCTGGTATACTAAAACAACTCATCAGAGAGAGTAAGAGAGATAACATTCTTTTCATTTAAACATCTTGTGGACAAATAAATCTTTTGGGAAATCTATGTATATTTACACTGTATATTGAAAAACAAAAGACCATTTATTTATCACATATCTACAATATGCCACTGTTATCATAATGGAAACATTTTTGACACTTTTCATTAGTTGAATAAACTCTTTTTTATTTGGAAACCAAGAAACTCATAAAGGTAAAAAAAAAAAAACCAACATTTTACTGTTTGTATGTATTCTGCATGCTAACTCTTATTCATGCTAATGTATTGGGTTGAGGAACCAGACAATAAAATGGATTAAATAAAATCAAACAGAAATTTTCTAAGATATATGATTAGAATAAATATATCGCTAACCTAATCTCTATTATGTATATAAAATATATGTATACTGTCCATTAAACATAAAATCATGAGCTCCAGGCATTACAAGAATCAAAAGTAAGTATGGTTTCAGACTGGAGTGTTTTAAATACCTTCTAATTAAACGAAAATTTATACTCTTTGGGTGTTCATTCAATTCTCCAAATATCCATTTATTTAACCAACCAATATGTTTGAACACCTAC
The DNA here is from genome assembly GCF_037993035.2 of Macaca fascicularis. NCBI lineage: Eukaryota > Metazoa > Chordata > Mammalia > Primates > Cercopithecidae > Macaca > Macaca fascicularis. The sequence goes on from NC_088395.1 coordinate 27,260,555, forward strand.
TATGTCTTATGAGCAATAAAATTTGCAAGGCAAGCATTGATAGCTAAGAAACTCTGTTGTCTTTCTATATGCTGAATCAAACAGGTCTCAATGTGGTTATGGGCTCTATAAATGATAACAAATACAAAAGGGGCAAGTGGAAGCTCAACTCTTCCTGAAAGTCTGAGAATGCCTTCATATAAATGCCATTGAGGACTTGACTTCACCCTTAAAACTGTACAGGTGTGTGTCAAGAGGAAAAATAAGGATGTCTTAGTAACCAAATGAAGTAGTATGAACACTGACATGGCTATGTGAAAGATAATGTCATGAAATCTAAACAAGGGTTTGGACAGCTTGTCTAGGGTACAGATCATGGAGGGACTGCTCAAGGCAACAGGAGCCACAAATGGGTTTTAAGGTAGAGGACTATAAACACACTGTTTTTTTGAAGACCAAGGTAGTGTGATTGTGACTGATGAATCCTAAGGATTTCAGTTTGGAGGCAGGGTGACAAGTCAGGAAACCATTAAAATATTCTAGGTAAAAGTGAATGAACAGCTAGAATCAGGCAACAATGGTGGAACGGGCAAGAAGCAGATATGTTTAAAAATGCTTAGGAGTATAAATAAAGGAAATTGTTCACTGATTGAATGTTAAAAGGAGGAATTGATGCCTCTTAGATTTTTAATTTCCCAAACTAGCACCTTGCTTAACAATTCTTGGTAAATTGGAATTGACTTTTTAAATGCTGAGTCACTTCTTCGTACACAAATTCCTGTCAAAATAATTACTGTTGTAGAATACAGAGCTATTTTTCCAAAATATTCTTATCCCAATCCCATAACTCCTTGGAATATAAGAAATATAACAATATGTTCTTTAAAAAGTTTTATAAATCATAGATCCCATTGTTGCTCTACCTCCATTTCTTCCTGCCTTTTTATAAGGAGTTCTAGGGATTCGGTGGCTTCTCAAGGAAAAAGATAAAACCACAATAAGGTAGCACACACAAGCTTTATTTGGATGACGCTTTGACAGGTTTGTATGTGGGGGAAGTCCCTCACAGCAAGAGACTATCCAGAAGCTTCCACGCAGAAGGGCCATCCTTCAGAAAGTGAGGAAAGCAAGGAAACTTCTAGGGGAAAGAGGGATCAGAGAGGGGGGTTACATGTCTAGGTATTGTCACTTAGTCACAAGGTGAAGAGCCTCTAGGTCAGAGATCTTCAGAGAGACCAACAACTTGGAGCCTTTATAGCACTGGAGTTTATATCTTACCTACGGCTAGCAGATGCTGGGCATAGTTTCACTAGGTATGGGAAGCAGGAAAACTATAAATGGCTAAAATTTTGCTTATTTGGTCTATGCTTAAAAATATTGAATGTACAAAAATTCGAGTTTGGTGCCCATGGGGTTTTGAAATAATTAGACTCAGTCTGCTTTTAAAAAACTTAAAAATAAATAAATAAACACTAGGGGCCCATATACAGAGGTCTATTTTTGGCTTATACATGTAACACACTAAATATATGCTAATACGAGTTTTTCTCTGTAAGGTTACGGTGTGTAGATGTGTGGGTATTCTATCTGAGATGTTTCCACACTTGACTGTGTACTTTCCATGATCCAAATCCATATCCCTCAGAAATCCATCTGGATATCACAATTTATTAGTTCACACATATACATTCATTCAACATAAATATACATACATATGTATATCTATGCCAAGCACTTTTTAGATGATGAGATAAGAGACTACAAAATTTAGTTCCTGCTCTCAGTGAATCCTGATGTTGACCAAAATTTAACACACAAGCAAATACATTAAACAGATATCATCAAGTAATTCAAAGGTAAAACAAGGTCACTAGCAGGGATTCAAAGAATTGCCTAGCATGCTACTGTAGAGGTATAATCAGAAATGGACTCTGAAAAGGTGCCACTTAAGGTTGAGAGAAAAAAGATAAAGAGAAGCAAGAGATGTGACACTTTATGTGCTGTATCTATTCACTTATATGGTTTTTAGTGTTGGTGCACTACATGAATTCAGGGCCAATTAGGGTAATAGAGCCGTGGCTGTTGAAGGATGTGAACGTGAAGGTAGTGATACTTCGGAAGAACAATCCAATGGATTCTAAGCCTAATGCCGTCATTGTCTTCAAGCCTGACTGGTATGGTAAAGACCTATGGGAATGGTTTTCATGAACACGAGAAAAATGGATTCAGCCTCATGGCTGTGCCATAACTGCAGACCTGTGAGACATATATAAAACAGCATATCGTTGACCTGATAGACCAACCATTTTTTCCATGGCTGGAGATGTACATGAACTAATTTTTAATTGTGCTGATAGTCCAGCATATGTAGTAGAAGGTGAACACAATGTTAAGAGGTGCACACAGTGTAAGTGATGCTTGGAATACCGGTCAACGATTACTGAGAAAGTCACCTTCACTGCAATCAACCTAGGGTTCTATATAACAGGCTATTACAGGAGAGGTCATCAAATTCTTGGGAAGAAAGGCATTCTTAGTAGCTTGAGAAAACTGGTATTCCTTCAGGCTGGAAGGAAAAGATGAAGCATCACTATACTGAAATGATACACTAGTTATTCTTCTCAGGACTGGTGAGGTACATACCTCAGGTGTGTTGTGGTCATTGTCCAGCCAGGGATGAACAGTCTTACCAAAGAGCAAATGACTACAAGGATGACAAATTCAACGCATTTTAGCACAAGCAACTTCACTGCCATCAAGTTGGGAAGCAAAAGTGTGCAGTTACGACAAAAGGCATCACGCATTTTGAGCAGAAAAGTTTTAGCTAGATGGTCTTGATGATCCTTTGGACTTCAGTGTAATACTTGAAATTGCACTGCCTTGAACTGATAGACCACCCATTCTTCCCAGACCTGTACACAAACTTAGGACTGGGTTTAGCATTATTCAGCACGTGTTATAAGACATGAACATACAAAGTGATACTTAGGACGACTAATGTAATAGATTAAAAACTGGCATTTTCATTGCCATCAAGCCAGTCTGAATTCAGTGGAGTGTTTAACAAGACAGATGTCAAATATCTGAACAGAAGGGATTCAGATCCATGGGCATAACATTCATTCTGACCTGTGAGGAACAACAGAAATAGCACCACAATGACATGATTTACTGTCCATTCTTCCCAGTGCTGGTGAAGTACATCCAGTGGAATGTAACGAGTCAGATGTCAGACATCTCAACAGAAGGGTGTCAGATTCATGGACATATCATTTTTATGACATGTGTGAAGGAACACAAATAGCACTATATTGACTTGATAGACTGAACATTCTTCCCATGGCTGGTGAAGTGCACGTCTAGCAGCTGCTGAAGGAGGTGAACATGGGCAGATGATGCTTGGGAAGAACAATCCAATGGATTATAAACCAGGCACATTCATTGCCATCAAACTGGGCTATGTCCTGCAGGGCATTATGGGTGAAGTCACTAAGCATTTCGAACAAAAGGGATACTGATTCATGTCCATGACATTGCTTCAAAACTGTGATGAACATCTGAAGCAGCAGTGTGATAACCTGGCAGGTTAGTCATTTTCCCTAGCGCTGATGTAATACATTAACTTAAAGTTAGTTGTGTTCATTATCTAACAGTTGCTGAAGAATGTCTAAAGAGCTAAATTAATACTTTACATGACTAATTCACAATTTTCCCACAGCTGATTAAATAAATAAACTCAAGGACATTTGTGGCCATTGGCCAACAGGAATGGAAGGCAGTAAACACAGGACAAGTGATGCTTTAGAAGAAAAAATTTGGTGTGTGCTTCCTTGAGGTGGCCACCAGGGCCCATGAAATGAGTGGCATATAGGGGCTACTGCAGCAGTGCGGAGATGGGGCAAATCCAGACATTTCTTTTGCACCTTCTCAGGCACAAAATGCCAACCATAACTGTTCTGTCAGCAAGAGAGACAGAGACTACAGATGGCTATGGGGTAGATTCCCTGGTGGGAGGGCTCTGAACATAGCTGGCAAGTGGGACTGATGCTGGCAACCCTGGGAGCTACAAAGGAGCCTTGAGAGGAATAGACACTGACTCTAGAGTGGGCTTTGCTTACCCAGTGGAAGATTTAAATTCAGAGTGCAATTAACAAAACAAAACAAACAAACAAAAAACAGAACAAAAGATATTACATTGATTTGGACAGCTGATGGTCATTTCTTCAAACCAAGGAATACACTGTGTATCCCATAATGCCCAATAATGTGCAGAGAGATATCCTCCTCAGTGTAATAGTTTGATAGAGTAATAGAATGGGGAGTAAAAACATTGGTTGTCTAAAATTGGGGGAAATGAAAGCATTCAGGGGTACCTTGTATGCCTTCACGAGTGTGTGCTGACACTCAATATGAGTGGGACTAAAGGAGTGTCTTCACTGTATTTTCTCTGTTTTTCTGGTTGACCTGGGGAAGAGGAGGAGGGGAAGATGCTGGTATGACTATGCAATTCTTGCCAAGGGAGGAGTACACTGGTATAACGAGTATAATTTTTTCTTTCTTCCCCAAATCACCTCAAAATTTTTTTTCTCCCCTGCCTGATGCAGTGGTGCTAGGACTAGGGCTGCAATGACAAGTACTGGAAGCTGGGATGATTTCTAACCAAGAAACTGGGAAAATGTTTTTAAGCCTTCTGTCAGAATTTCTAAGGGCCTAAGGGGAGTGGATTGTGCCTTCATCCCCATCTGGCAAAACTGGGACTAAAAGTGTATGCAGCTATATTGCCGGATGGTAAAAATAGTTCACCAGCTCTGCACCTATGTAACTTTATCCTATTTGAATAGGAATAAACTGAGAGGAAGTACTTGCTAGGCTAGTATTGCTGCCTGCAATATAAACCAGTACACACAGTGACAATTCTAGTGTTCCTTCCAAAGGTGAAAAAGTTTGAGAATTAATGGAGAGGAGAAATACTAGCTAAGGATTAAAAAAAAATGAATAAATGATTTATAAATTGGGAAAATCTAACATTATGAGGAAAGAGAGAGACCCTCTCATATTGTTTTATATTGTTTTATACTCAGTACCTGTTTTAAGAAAAAACAAGGAAGTAAAACCAAAGACAGGCAGCCCGGCGCCAGGCCCGAAACCAGGCCTGGGCCTGCCTGGCCTAAACCCAGTAGTTAAAAATCAACTCATAACTTAGAAACCAATGTTATCCATAGATTCCAGACATTGTGTAGAACATTGTGAAACTCCCTGCCCTGTTCTGTTTCACTCTGACCACCGGTGCATGCAGGCCCTGTCATGTACCCCCTGCTTGCCCAAATCAATCACGACCCTTTCATGTGAAATCTTTAGTGTTGTGAGTCCTTAAAAGGGACAGAAATTGTGCACATGGGGAGCTCGGATTTTAAGGCAGTAGCTTGCCAATGCTACCAGCTGAATAAAGCCCTTCCTGCTACAACTCGGTGTCTGAGAGGTTTTGTCTGCTGCTCGTCCTGCTACAATTACATTAACACCTTGAAAGGGATTCAGAGTGAGAGATGACATTGTCTCTTAGCTCAATTTTAACAGATGCCTGAATGGATGAAGCTGTTTGCCAACACGACTCTTGCTTTTGGAACCTGACAAGAGTGAAAGAAAGCTAGAAAACCTGAGTGGCCTTACCACGGGAGACAATAATACAATATGATGTACTGGACTAATTATTAATGTTTAAGTGGGATTCTAGTAATGTGGCAGTCTCTTTTGAGTTGTATGTTCTTTTGATGTAAGGGATTCTCTGGGTTCAAATACTGGTGATATTGGGAAATATGCTTTGCTCTTTGCCCCTGTTTCCTGGCATACAACTCCTAAAATCCTTGGAATCTCTAAAGTTTTGTCTTTTTGTATGCTAATGTTGACTGGTAGCTTCAGGATGGGGAAAGTTACTGGAAAGACAAAGGCATGACTAGAGGGTTGGGATTTTCGGCCACCATCCCCCCAACCTCTGAGAGCTGAAGGCAAATTTATCACCAATGGCCAATGGTTTAATTGATTATGCCTACATAATGAGGCCTCCATAAACATCCAAGAGACAAGTTCGGAGAGCTTCCAGATAGTTAAACATATGGAGGTTCTTTGGGGGTGGTGCTCCCAGGAAGTGCATGGAAACTCTGTGCCTCTTCCCCCATTCCAAGCCCTATGCATCTCTTCAACTGTATCCTTTGTAATATTCTTTACAGTAAAGCGGTAAACATTTTTTTAAAAGGCCAGGCCCAATGACTCACACCTGTAATCCCAGCACTTTGGGAGGCCAAGGCAGGAGATTTGCTTGAGCCCCTGAGTTTGAGGCTGCAGTGAACTATGATCATGTCATTGCACTTCTACATGGGCAACAGAGTGATAAAACATGAAAAAAAAATCAAAAACCATCAACTCAATCTGAGCCAGGCACTTTCATTGCCTTCAAGCTTGTCAGCTTAGAGTGGAAACTTAGAAGACAGGATGTCAAGTGCTTTGAGAAAAAAGAATTCAACCTCAATACAATTCCTACAGGACTATGACGAACTCTGAAGCAGCACTGCATTGATGTGATACAAGAGTCACTGTTTCCAAAGCAGATGAAGGACAAAAACAAAAGACCAGTTCTAGTGACTGTCCAACAGACCATGTAGGGGATGACAAAAAAGTGAGTGATGCCCGGGTGAGTAATTCAATAGATCTCTTTAAGATCTCATCATATCCATCAAGCTACGAGGTATACAACAGGGGGTTACAAGAAAAGTCACCAGACACACTCAGCAGAAATGATTCAGATTCATGGGCAGAATGTAACTTTGGGACTTTGAGGAATACCAGAAGCAAACATAAATTGAAATGAAAGACTGTACAGTCTTCTGAGGAATAGTGTATTACATGAATTCACAGCTGATTACAGCCTGTGTGAAACAGCAATAAAAGGAATTGAATACAGGGCAAGTGAGGCTTAAGGAGAGCTTTACAGAGCAAGGTAATCCAAGCAACATTATTGCCATTGGCCATACTTCAATCGGAAAATTGTTACACGAGAGTTGTTCACATGCATTTATGAGATGAGAGCTGATTCACCATCATGAATCTTGAGTTTTTTTTTTTTTTTTTTGGTCTCTGCAAAAAACCAGAAGAATCTTGATATGATGAATGATGTTTGTCCCCTCCAAATCTCATGTTGAAATGTGATCTCCAATGTTGGAGGTAAGGCCTGATGGAAAGTGCTAGGGTTGTAGGGATGGATCCCTTATGAATGCCTTGGTGCTGAAATGAGTGAGTTCTCACCCTATTAGTTACCAAGAGATCTGGCTTTTATAAAGAGCCTGGCACTTCCTCTATTTCACTCCATCTCCTGCCATGTGACATGTCTGCTCCCTGTTGCTTTCTGCCATGAGTAAAAGCTTCCTGAGGTCCTTGCCTAACGCAGATGCTGGTGCCATGCTTCCTGTACAGTCTACAGAACCATGAACCAAAATAAACCTCTTAACTTTATAAATCACCCAGTCTCTGGTATTCCTTTCTAGCAGCACAAAATGGACTACTACAAAGCTCTACCATAACATGATACACTGCCATTATTCCAAAGACTGGTAAAGAACATTAACATTGAATGTGGGCCTCGTTGAGCAGCAGATGATGTATTTGGACACAGTGTTAGTAAAGCCTGGGGAATCTTTTTGAATGAATTCAAACCCAGCCACATTCCTTTCAATTAAATGGCATTGCATCCAGCAGAAGACAAATAGAGCAAGTATCCAGTGCTGAAACAGAAAGGATAGATTCAATGATGTAACATCCTTAGAGACAGTAAGGAAAATCTGAAGCAGCTCTACTCTGAAATGAAACATTGTGCAATTTTCCAAGGACTGGTGAGTGACTGATAATTTAGGGCTAGATTCTAAGAACAGCAATTTAAATGCCTTAAATGTGAATGGAATGCAATCTGGCCTTAAATAAGAGGTCATCAAGCTTCCTGAGGACAACAGGAGTCTCATGAGCACATAATATTTTCTCAAGCACATGAAAACCCTTGAATAAGCAATTCGTTGACAAAAAGAAGCTGTTAACCACTACCTAGAAATAAAAAATAAATAACTTTGGTGAGAAGTCCAGCATCAATTTGAATAAGTGAGCACAGGAGAATAATTTTTTCATAAAAAAATCTGCACAAAGACACTGACATCTTCCTAACGCACACCTGTGGAGCTTCCACTTTTTTGTTTATTCTTAGCCTACAGAAAATACAGGCCAATGGTGAAAATCAGCTTAGAAAAGAATGAACATAGGGCTAAAAATCTAGAGTGAACATAGCTGAACTCTAAGCCAGAAAACATAATAGGTATGAGGCTAAACTTACTGAACAGGTTTTACAAAAGAAATTCAAGCATCATATAAGAGGACAACCCAGAGGAGTTTATAAAGCACTCTCAATACAATCAGCCCCAAGATTATTGTACCCACGCCAAACAATTTCCGAGAAGGTCAACTGCAAAGTGTCCACAGAAGGCATTCTGAGTGACTTCCAGTACACTGGGCAGGTGATGGAGAAAAACCCTAGACATTATGAACCACCCTTACAAACACAGTAGGATCCTCCTGTGCTTAACGTGCTTTCTCATGCATGGGATACCCCTAAAAACAGCCAGTGTGCACTGAATACAAGCCACGTTTTTGTTCAGGACCTTGAGAATAATTATAAAGAGTGACTGTGGTGCCTCACCCCTGAGGAACTGAAGACTCTGTGGACACAGAGCATGCTTCCAATGCCAGGAACAAGGAACCTTTCAGTGACCAACATGATGCCCTGGGAGGCAAGACAGTCCCATCGCACAAGAGGAATAATTTGAACATGCTGAAAACATCCAATGGAAAGTTAGGCCTGGAACCCTCAGCATGGCATGCTGATTGCCATCAAAGCAAGCATCATACACAAGGGAAGCACAGAGGAGTTCAAAAGGCATTACCCAAAGGGGCAATCAGCCTCGCAGATATGCCATTTTAATCTGGTCATCATGTAATGACCTTTCACTCCTCTGTTGTAAATGGGGGAACATCCTGGTAAGTGACAGTTCACATCTTACACACCTTCCACCAGAATGACTGTAAGCATCCCTGACAGGGCTGCACGCATGCCCAGCAATTGAGAAGACTGCCAATCCCAAAGTTTCCAAAAGGAAACCAACAAAAAATAAGGCACTCCAAGTGGTACCCGGTAAAACGACAGACAATGGGGACCAATCTGAGAATTTACCATCTGACTTTCGAAATGGAGTGGGATCCTTCCAGGCTTACCATTCTGTAATGCACTGGATAGACCCCAAAAGCAAATAGGCATTGAAGAGAAGCCACCAGTGGTCCCAAATCTGGACAATGATTGTCACAAGTGCCCGGGGGGTGCGGCACTCCTGAGGAACTGAAGACTGAGTGAACAGGCAATGAGTTTCTAAGGCCAGACACAGAGCAACCTTTCAGTGACCATTTTGAGACCCTGCGAGGGAAGAGGGTCTTACCTCTCACAAGGAACAGTCTGCACTTAAACAGCACTCCCGAGAGGAAGCTCTACATATGCATGAAATTCCTGCGTGGCACGTTCACTGAAACCGAAAGACGCATCATACAAGAGGGCGACCCAGAGGAATTTTTGAAGCATTCTTATACCACAACAATCAGCCCTGAGATTGCTATACCCATTCACCACCACTTTCAGCAACAGAAATCCCATGGTTTGCAAAAGAGGCATTCCAGGTGACTTTCAAGCACCATGGGTGGACAGTGGCAACAGACCAGACAGGTTATCAACCACTGTTAGAAGTAGGGTAGGCTCCTCCTTTGCTTAACATGCTTTCTAGTGCAGAGGACACCCCTAAGAAAGCAAATGGTCATTGAACAGAAGCCACCTGTTATTCAGGACCTCGAAAGCAAATGTAATGAGTGACTGGGGTACATCACTCTTGACAAGCCAGAGCCTGTGTGAACATAGAGCAAGTTTCCAATCATGGGAACCAGGAAACATTTGAGTGACCCGACACCTGATCCTAAGAGTCGAGACAGTATAGTCTCATGTGACAAGTAATTAAAATGTACTGAAAGCTCCCAAAAGGAAACTATGCCTGGGACCATCAGCATGACGTGTTTATTGCCATCAAAAGAGCATCATACAAAAGGACAACCCAGAGACGTGTTGAATGCGTTATTGAAACAGTACAATCAGCCTTGAGATTTCTGTATCCACCCCCCAAATTTACAGGAACCCTAACCCCAGATACCCAAAAAGGCATTCTGGGTGACTTCCAGCACCATAGGCGGTCAATGAGGACGGACCCGGGTGGCCATTGGCTGCCGTTATTAGCAGAGGACGATCCTCCTGTGGATAACCTGCTTCCTAATGCACTGGATACCCCTAAAGAAGCCAATGTGCATTGAATTGAAGACACCTGTTGTGCAGTTCCTTGAAATTAACTGTAGCAAGGGCCCCAGGACTCATCACTGCTAAGACATTGAAGGTTGACTGAAGAGAGAGTGAGGTTTTATTGACAGGAACCAAGCAGCCCTTCAGTGACCAATACATGATCCTGACAGGCAACAGGAACTTGCCTCACATGACAAGTTGTCTGAACATACAGAACACTCCTGAGTGAAAACTCTGCATGAAATCCCTGCATGGCAACTTCATTGCCATCAAAACAAGCATCATGCAAGAGGACAATCCAGAGCAGCTTTGAAGGCACTTTTAAAATGGGACAATCAGCCCCGAGATGGTTGGAACCACAGCCAACAATTTCCAAGAAGGCCAGTCGCAAGGATTCCACAGAAGGCATTCAGACTGATTTCCAGCACCCTGGGCAGGCAATGGGGACAGATCTGAGAGGTCATCAAACCCCACTATGAGCACAGTAAGATCCTCCTGTGGGTAACGTGCTTTCTTTCTAATGCACTGGATATCCTTTAAAACAGCCAGTGTCCATTGAAAACAAGCCATGTTTTTGTTCAGAACTTTGCGAGTGATTTTAGGGTGAGGTTCCATGATGTAATAGTGAGCACTCTGGGGTGCCTGACTCCCTGAGAAACTGAAGACTTTATGTACACAGATCGAGATTCCAATGCCAGGAACCAAGGAACCTTTCAGTGACCAACACGATGCCTTGGGAGGCAAGATGGTCTTGTCTCACAAGAGGAGTAATTTGAACATGCCGAAAACCCCCAACTGGCTGGGACCCTCAGCATGGCGTGCTCACTGCCATCAAAACAAGCATCATACACAAGGGAACATAGAGGAGTTCAAAAGGCATTGCTCAAAGGAGCAATCAGCCTCACAGATACACCATTTTAATCTGGTCATCATGGAATGATCCTTTCACTCCCCTGTTGTAAATGGGGGAACAACCTGGTAAGTGAGAGTTCACATATTACATGCCTTCCACCAGAATGACTGTAAGCAGCCCTGAGAGGACTCACACATGCCCAATGATTGAGAAGACTACAAATCCCAATGTTTCCAAAAGGAAAACAACAAAAAGGCACCCCAAGTGGCACCAGTAAAAGACAGGCAACGCGGACGAACCCATGAAGTCACCAACCAACTTTCGAAACAGAGTGGGATTCTCCCAGGCTTACCATTCTGTAATGTACTGGATAGCCCTCCAAAAGCAAATGTGCATTGAAGAGAAGCCACCGATGGTACCAAATCTGGATAATAATTGTCACAAGTGCCCTGGAGTGCAGCTCTCCTGAGGAACTGAAGGCTGAATGAACAGGGAGTGAGTTTCTAAGGCTAGGCACAGAGCAACCTTCCAGTGCCCATTTTGAAACCCTGCAAGGGATGAGGGTCTTGCCTCCCACGAGGAACAGTCTGTACTTACACAGCACTACTGAGAGGAAGCTCTGTATCTACATGAAATCACTGCACAGCACATTCACTGAAATCGAAATAAGCATCATACAAGAAGGCAACCCAGAGGAGTTTTTAAAGCATTCTTATACCCGGACAATCAGCCCTGAGATTGCTGTATCCATTCGCCACAACTTACTGGAAGAGCAATCCCATGGTTTTCTGAAGAGGCATTCCGGGTGACTGCCCAGGACCACTGGCAGGCAATGTGGGCAGACTGGAAAGGCCACCAACCTTGTCAACCTAAGGGTTTTTTCAAGAAATGTGTCTGCCATGACAGACCCATCAGTAATTGCACATGTGCTCTCATTCAGTATTTGGCCCTAACATTTTACTTCTCTCATTCATACCTTGGTTACATTCTTGAGACATTACCAGGACCAAATGAAACAACCATTTTGAGGTTATTTTAGAAATGGTCAAGCAGATTCCTGAACCTCTTCAGTGCCATAAATTTACCAAAAGCAGCACTACTGTGAAATGACAGATTGGCCATTCTTCATAGGTCTGGTGAAGTACACGACTCCATGGTGAGTTGCTCCCATTGTCAAACTGGCATTGAAGTCTTTCAATACAGAGTGAGTGAATCTGGGAAAGAACAATACAATGCAGTTTACTCCTGGCACCATCATTACCAGCAAGCTGGGAGGTCTGAAGCAGGCATTAGCGATGAGGTCGCCAAAAAGTGCAGAATCGGAATCTTTTCTGCACTTTCACTCCCTGTTCACTCAACCTTCAGTTCCTCAGGAGTGCTGCACTTTTTGTGCAGAAAGGATTCAGATTCTTGCCCATGTTGTTCCTTCTGACCTGTGAGGAAAATATGAACCTTCTTTACACTGACCTTATAGACTGCTCATTCTTCGCAGTGCTGGTAAGTACATGAATGTAGAACAGTTTTGGCCATTGACCAGCAGGTGGTGAAGGTGGTGAAAACAAAGGGGTTGCAAACAGTACTGTTATGGGTTGAATTTTCCTTTGTGCTCATCGCTACCAATAAAAGAAATGGTAAAATGTTTAAGTAAATAACTAAATAATAATTATAATATAATTGTCACACACATCCGTGTGAAGAGACCACCAAGAGACTTTGTGTGAGCAACAAGGCTGCTTATTCACTTGGGTGTAAGTAGGCTGAGTCAGAGAAAGGAGTCAGTGAAAGGAGTTAGGGTTGGGTCAGTTTTATAGGACTGGGGTAAGCAGTGGAAAGTTACAGTTAAAGTGGGTTTTTCTCTTGCGGGCAGGGGTGGGGGTCACAAGGTGCATGGTGGGGAGATCAGAAGACTCATTGTCCAGAAGAAGAATGTCACGAGGTTGATCGATCAACTGGGACAGGGCAGGAACAAGTCATAATGGAATGTCGTAAGGTTGGTCAATCAGTTAAGACAGGAGCTGGCTGTTTCCCTTCTTTTGTACTTTTTGGTTGCCTCAGGCCATCTAGATGTATACATGCAGGCTTGGGCTCAGAGGCCTACATTCCTGTCTTCTTATATTAATAAATAAAATAAAACAAATAGTGGTGAAGTGTTGGGGCGGCAAATTTTTTTTGGGGGGCGGTGGTAGGGGGGACAATGGGCGATGTGTCTCAGGGCTGCTTCAGGCAGGATGAGGGGCTGCATGGACACGTTAAAGAAAATTTTATAATGAGTTACATGGAAAAGGAGTTCAGGTTGTGGGGAGATCTTGGGACAGAGGATGGTACCATGGGGTTATTAAAAGTAGCATTTGTCATACAGAATGATTGGTGATGGTCTGAATGTGGTTTTGTATGAAATGAGAAACCAAATGGAAGACACAAGGCCCAAATAAGAGAAGGAGAAAAACAGGTACCAGGGTACTAAGAATTGGGAGGACCCAGGATGTTCAATTAGAGAGTGCCCAAAGGGGTTCAGCATAATCACTTGCTTGGTTGGTGAGTTTTTGGGTTCTATCCTTGAGTTTTTTATATTGTCATACACCAGGCTAGATTGATTTAGGTAAAAGCAACACTCTTCATTTAAAAATGTACAAAGCCCTCCTTTTCCAGCGGTAAGTCAAGGCCTCGGCAGTTTTGGAGGACAACTGCAGCTAAAGAGTCAATCTGGGCCTGAAGGACTGATAGAGTTTGTGATATGTCTGCAAGGCTAGCAGAGAAGTCATTAGAGAAGCTACAGAAGGTTATGACAGAGGTTGAAATACCTGCTATTCCAATTCTGAGAGCAATAGTGGAGGGAGAAAGTCCTAAACCGACAAGCAAGGGAATTAGTGGAATAACCCTTTTTTGTCCTGTCAGTGTCATAAGGAGAACAGGAAGCTCTTTGGTCTCATTTGCAAATTGAATTTTGGGAGTAAGGTAAACTAGTGTGCATGTGCCTGTCCAATTAGCAGGTAGACACATGTAGGTAGAGGATCCACAGAGGAAGAAGAGACCTTGTGCAAGGCAAAACTAGAAATACAAAGTAAAAAGATGAGAAGGAGTACTAAAAGAGGTGTCTTGTACTCAGACTCCTAGGAATCCAGGTAGGGCGACAGCCATCAGTGGTTGTTAATGGGGACTGATGGGGTAACAGCATAGAGGGGGAGGTTTGATTTTCATGGTGTATAAGAAAATGTCTAGTGTTTACAAGCAACCTTTCACTGTTATTTACGGGGCTGGGCATAAGCAAACAAGAAGAGGGCCTGGGAGGAGAGTCTGATGAGCAAGGGGAAGGTAGCCAAGGATGGAGTGAAATACAGGGTAAGTGTCTTCCTAAGCAATAATAACTGCTAATGTTTTTAAGTTTGCCAGTATTGATAGAGGGCTTATCTGTAATACGGAGCTAGAAGGCCCCAATTGCTTCAGTGATGTGTGTAGTTGGGCTCTGGAGATGAAGAGTGAAGGAACATCGAGAAGGTGAAAGGTTACCCAGGGGAATTCCAGTGGGTCTTTGTCGAGAGATACATAAAGGAGTGGCCACAAGAATTGTAGTTTGTGTTGTGAGGGGTCCAAATATGGGGGGAGCAGAGTTGATATAAGGAGAAAGGTTTTTTAAGTAAGTGCGGAGAAGAGCAGCAGCTTGCTGATGAGAAATGTCTGGGGAGGTCTTGCTGGACCTGTCCAGAAAGTAAAGAAGTTCTTCAAGAGGGTAAAGGTGAGGGTTGTTAAAGGAAGTTTGGAGGTGTAGGGAGACAGGAGATGTTGCCTAGACTGTATGTAAGGTGGGGACAGTTGTGTAGGTGCAGGAAGAAAGGGAAATGCAAAGTCAGCAACTGTTTGCTAAGGAGGGATTAGAAACGGCTAGGAGAGAGTGAGTGAGATTGATAGTGTGGTGGAGATAGCTGGGGAGAGGTAGAGGGTGGCATAAGAATGGGAATGAGAATAAGAGTGAGTATAAAAGTAAACAATATAACTTCATCAGGGTGAAAGTATTGGAGGGTGCCCTGCCAGCAAAGATCATCAATTCACTCCAAGAAGGAGTCAAGAGTGGCGGTTTGGGGATAGCACCAGGAGATATCAGCTGTGATGACTTGGAGAAATAGTGTAAACCAGCAGTGTAAACAAGAGCAGGGCATTTATAAGTAGTTGAGAATGGTGAATCAGAGTATGACTAGAGAGAAGATAGTAGGGATGACAAGTTTTGGGGGCACAGTCCAAGTAGTGGGGGTGACTGCGTAGAGCCCTGCTGTAAAAAATAGGGTAAGGATGAATAGACCTAATAGAATAAAGGAATGTATTAGGCTCATAAGGGTTATTACTGTTTTTCAGTGAGTTTAAGGGAAGTAGGGGAGAGTACTTGCGACTTCCAGGAGGAAGAGGAGAGATCAGGTTGGCTGTCCGATGGACACAGCTCTATTCTGGAATGGTGCACCCAATAGGGAGGGTCCAGCAGGCGAATGACAGTTGGGGTACTACAGATGACCAAGTAGGGTCTGGTCTATCAAGGTTGTAGAGTTTGAGGGGTCAGATTCTTAATAAGAACTGATTTTCCAGCTAGGGTATCTTCATATGGCTGGGAATCTGGACTAGGCAAGAGAAGATTAACAGCCTGGCAAATTTCCTGTCTAGCCTGCTGGAAGAATGGAAGATAGTCACCTAGAGGGCTGGTGTCTGGGACGAGGTTGGGGCCAAGCAAGAAAGTGCATCCATATAAAAGTTCAAATGGACTGTACCCTGTAGCATCTCGAGGACAGGCTCTAATTCTGAAAAGGGCAAGAGGAAAAAGTACTGCCCAGTCCTTAAGTTGGAGGCTGAGCTTGGTGAGATGTGTCTTTAAAAGACCATTAGTCCATTCTACCTTTCCTGAAGATTGAGGACGGTAAGGGGTATGAAGGTTCCACTGAATACCAAGAGCCTGCGAAACTGCTTGGGTGATTTGACTAATAAAGGCTAGTCCATTATCAGACTGTACAGAAGTGGAAAGGCCAAACCAAGGAATTATGTCTGACAGAAGGGAAGAAACGACTGTGGTGACCTTCTTAGACCCTGAGGGAAAGGCCTCTACCCATCCAGTGAAAGTGTCTACCCAGACCATGAGGTATTTTAGTTTCCTTACTCAGGGCATGTGAGTAAAGTCAATTTGCCAGTCCTGGGCAGGGGCAAATCCCTGAGCTTGCTGTGTAGGGAAGGGAGGGGGCCTGAACAATCCCTGAGGAGTAGCAGAATAGCAGATGGAACACTGAGAAGTGATTTCCTTGAGGATGGATTTCCATGATGGAAAGGAAATGAGAGGTTCTAAGAGGCAGGCTAGTGGCTTGTAACCTGCATGGAAGAGGTTATGAAATGATGACAGAATAGAATGGGCCTGTGGGGTTGGAAGGAGATATTTTCCTTGGTCTAAGAACTATTTGCCTTATGTGGGAAGAGATTGATAGGCAGAAGTTTCAGTTGGAGAGTAGGTGGGAGTGACCGATGAGGAGGAGAAAAACTGGCCGTGAGGGACAGAAGTTGGAACGCTAGCTGCTTATTTAGCTACCTTATCAGCATAAGGGTTATCCTGAGTGATGGGATCTGATGCCTTTTGATGGCCCTTGCAGTGAATGACTCAAGCTTCATTTGGAAGTAAAGCAGCCTTGAGAAGAGTTTTTACTAAAGAGGCATTAATGATGGAGGACCCTTGCGTAGTGAGGAAACCTCTTTCAGCCCATATAACAGCATAGTGGTGCAGGATATGGAAGGCATATTTAGAGTCAGTACAAATATTGACACATAGTCCTTTTGCAATAGTGACAGCCTGAGTTAAGGCAATGAGTTTGGCTTGCTGAGAGGTAGTGGAGGGGGGCAGAGTGTTAGCCTCAATGATAGATGTGGAAGATACTATAGCATAGCTTGCCTTTGCTAGTGAGTGGCGATTAGGCCTGGAGGAACTGCCATCAATAAACCAGGTGTGATCAGGATGAGGAACAGGACAAAAGGAAATATGGGGAAATGGAGTGAATGTCAGGTGGATCAGAGAGATACAGTCATGGGGATCAGCTGTGGTATCTGGAATAATGTGGGAGGCCAGATTGAAGTCAGGGCTAGGAACAATGGTAATTGTAGGACACTAAACAAAGAGTGAGTATAGCTGAAGGAGCTGGGGAGCAAAAAGTATACACGTCAGATGTGAGGAAGAATATAAATTTTGGAAGTTATGAGAACTATAGAGAGTGAGTCGAGCATAGTTTGTGATTTTAAGGGCCTCTAAAAGTATTAAAGCAGCAGCAGTTGCCGCACATAGACATGATGGCCAGCTTAAAATAGTAAGGTCAAGTTGTTTGGACAAAAAGGCTACAGGGCGCAGTCCCAGTCCTTGTGTAAGAATTCCAACTGCACAGCCCTGCACTTCAGCTGTGTGTAATGAAAAGAGTTGGGATGAGTCAGGGAGAGCTAGCGTGGGAGCAGTCTCTAGCGCTGTCTTCAAGAAATGGAAAGAGGAGTGGGGAAAGGATTTAGGATCTATGGGGTCAGCTAGGTTTCCCTTTGTGAGTTTACATAATGGTTTTGTTAGGATGGCAAAACCAGGTATCCAAAGGTGAAAGTATCCAACCATGCAGGAAGGAAAGGAGTTGTTGTTTTGTAGAAGGGGTTGGGGTTTGAGAGATCAGCCAGACACAATTGGCAGGGAAAACCAGCATGTTTTCATGAAGAATTATGCTGAGGTAGGTAACGAATGGGCAAGAAATTTGAGTTTTGGAGAGGGATACCTGATATTCTTTGGAGAATAAATGGTGAAGGAGCAGGAAGGTATCTTGTTGAGAAGACTCAAAGGAGGGACTCCA
The DNA here is from genome assembly GCF_037993035.2 of Macaca fascicularis. Taxonomy (NCBI): domain Eukaryota; kingdom Metazoa; phylum Chordata; class Mammalia; order Primates; family Cercopithecidae; genus Macaca; species Macaca fascicularis. The sequence continues at coordinate 27,278,646 of NC_088395.1, forward strand.
AAGTAAAAGGTCATCAATGTGTTGAATAAGGTGCAAAGCAGAGGGGTGGAAAGAGCGTAAAGCCTGAGAAAGGGCTTGGCTGAAGTAATGAGGGCTGTCCCGGAAGCCTTGTGGCAGTACAGCCCAGGTATGTTGCTGGGACTGATGGGTGTCAGGGTCAGGTAAAAGCAAAGAGGGGCTGTGACGAGGGATGCAGGGGAATAGTGATAAAAGCATCTTTAAGATCAAGAATGGAATACTGAGTTGTGGAGGGAGCTATTGAAGACAAAAGAGTGTACGGGTTGGGCACCACAGGGTGTGGATAGGCAAAACAATTTGGTTGATAAGGTGCAGATCCTGAACCAGCCTGTAAGACTTGTCCAGTTTTTGGACAGGTAAGATGAGGGAATTGTAAGGAGAATTTGTAGGCTTTAGAAGCCTATGCTGTAGCAGGCAAGTGATAACAGGCTTTAATCCCCTCAAAGCCTGTTGTGGGATGGGATACTGGCATTGAGCCAGGTAAGGGTGATTAGGTTTTAATGGGATAGTAATGGGTATGTGATTTGGTTACCAGGGAGGGAGTAGAGGTGTCCCACACCTGTGGGTTAAGGTGGGGGGATACAAGAGGAAGACACAAAGGAGGTTTTGGGATGAGAGGAAGGGTGGCAATGAGATATGGCTGTAGTCCAAGAATAGTCAGGGAAGCAGATAATTTGATTAAAATGTCTTGACCTAATAAAGGAACTGGGCAGCTGGGGATAACTAAAAAAGAGTGCATAAAAGAATGTTGTTCAAGTTGGCACCAGAGTGGGGGAGTTTTAAGGGATTTTGAAGCTTGGCTGTCAATACCCACAACAGTTATGGGGGCAAGGGAAACAGGCTCTTGAAAAGAAGGTAATGTGGAGTGGGCAGCCCCTGTATTGATTAAACAGGGGATGGACTTATCCTCCACCGTGAGATTACCCAAAGCTCGGTGCCTGTGATGGTCCAGGGAGCTTCCAAGGTGATCAGGCAGCATCAGTCTTCAGCTGTTAAGCTGAGCAGATCTGGGAAGGAGTCAGTCAGAGAGCCTTGGGCCAGAGATTTAGGGGCTCTAGGAGTGGCTACTGGGTGAACTGGGTGGTCTGATTTCCAGTGGGTCCCTGCACAAATGGGACACAGCTTGGGAGGAATCCCAGGCTATGGCATTCTTGGCCCAGTGGCCAGATTTCTGGCACTAGAAGCATGATCCTGAGGGAGGAGGTCCTGTAGGAGTGCCTGACCACTGTGGCTTAGGTGTTCTGAAGTACTTGTGTGCTGGAGGTGCGGCTGGGTTTTGTCTCACAGCAGAGGCAAGTAATTGTAAATCAGAAATGCATTCCATCTGGCTGCCTCCTCTCTATTATTGTACACCTTGGAAGCGAGGTTGAATAATTCCTGTTGTGGGGTTCGAGGTCTGGATTCCAATTTTTGAAGCTTTTCTCTAATGTTAGGAGCTGGCTGAGTGATAAAATGTGTATTGAGAATGAGACAGTCTTCTGACCCTTCAGGGTCTAGGTCTGTAAAGCATCTCAGGGTTGGTGCCAAATGAGCCATGAACTGGGCTGGGTTTTTATCTTTACCTTGGGTAGTTTTTTTAAGTTTGTCATAATTAACAGCTTTGTAAGCTGCCTTTTTAAGCCCTTCAACTAGGCAGGAAACCATGTAATCTCACCTAGCTATATCTGGGGAATCTGCCTGATAGTTCCATTGGGGAGCTTCTTGGGGAACTGCTCTAATGCCTTCCTGGAGTCTTCCAGCTTATGGGAAGCTGGCGGTTGTCAGCATGAGATTGGGCTAGAGAAAAAACTCTTTCCCATTCATCTGTGGAGAGGGTAGAAGTTAGGATGACATTTAAGTCACTCCAGGTTAAATTGTAGGACAGAGTTAGATATTGGAATTCCTGTATATATTTAGTGGAGTCTGATGAGAAAGAGCCTAAACGCTGGCTGATTTGGGAAAGGTCTGATAGAAAAAAAGGCACATGTACCCTGACTATGCCTTCAGCTCCAGCCACCTCTCTAAGAGGAAATTGTTGGGCAAGTGGAGGAGAGCTAGTCACAGAACAAAACTGCAAGCCAGACTGGGTGTGAGGAGGGGAGGTGATAGAAGGAATATAGCGTGGAGGAGTGGAGGCTGAGGAAGAATTGGAGCCTGATTCAGTCTGGCAGGGAGCGACCTGAGGAGGAGAGGTCTGGGGAGGAGGGGAGATGTCAGATGGGTTGGTAGAAAAGGGAGATTGAAAAGACTCAGCGACGTTTGGGATTGGGACTGAGGGGACAGGCAGGAGGGAAAGGAGGAGGATTTGGGACCAGTCGCATTAGGAACAGAGACTAGGGAGGGAATGAAGAATGAAAAATGCCTGGACATAAGGCACCTCAGACCATTTGCCCATTTTTTGACAAAAATTATCTAGGTATCGTAGGATGGAGAAACCGAAAGTGCCATTTTTAGCCATTATCAAATTTGTACTGGGGCCAAGCGGTGTTGCAGAAGAACATAAGAAGCTTAGGTTTTAGGTCAGGCAAGAGTTGAAGAGGTTTTAAGTTTCTGAGAACACAGGCTAAGGGAGAAAAAAGAGGAATGGAGGGTGGAAGGTTGCCCATAGTGAAGGACACAAGCCCAGAGAAAAGAGAGGGTAGAGACACAGAAGTAGGTGGTGATACTTGCCACCCAGAGGAGGTGGTGCTTGCCATCAATGTGAAGGATTAAGGCAGGCGTCCCTGCGGTGATCAGACACCTCTGAAATGTGGGTGAATAATCAGGCAGGCATCCCCACAGTGATTAGACAGCAATGGAAGACTGTCTTCCTGAGTCCGTGACTGGCACCAGAGTTTCAGGTTCACAGATAAAACGTGTCTCTTCTGTCTCTACCAGAAAAGGAAAGGAACTGAAATTAAGGGAAGGGAGAGGTTGAAGGGTGGCACAGAAATTGAGGAGAAAGAGGTTGAGGGATAGTGAGAGAGGTCGGAGAAAATAGTAAAAAAAGACTGCTTACCCGATTTACAATTGGTGAGATGTTCCTTGGGCTGGTTGGTCTGAGGACCCGAGGTAATAGGTGGATCCTTCTCACAGAGCAAAGAACAGGAGGACAGGGGATTGATCTCCCAAGGGAGTTCCCCTGATCTGAATCATGGCACCAAAATGTCATGAGCGTCTGTGTGAAGATACCACTAAGAGGCTCTGTGTGAGCAACAAGGCTGTTTATTCACCTGGGTGCAAGTGGGCTGAGTCTAAGAAAGGAGTCAGGGAAGGGAGTTAGGGATGGGCCAGTTTTATAGAAATGGGGTAAGCAGTGGAAAGTTAAAGTTAAAGTGGGTTTTTCTCTTGCGGGCAGGGGTGGGGGTCACAAGGTGCATGGTGGGGAGATCAGAAGACTCATTGTCCAGAAGAAGAATGTCACGAGGTCAAAAGATTGATCAGTTGGGACAGGGCAGGAACAAATCATAATGGAATGTCGTAAGGTTGGTCAATCAGTTAAGACAGGAGCTGGCTGTTTCCCTTCTTTTGTATTTTTTGGTTGCCTCAGGCCATCTGGATGTATACGTGCAGGCTTGGGCTCAGAGGCCTGACAATAATACAGTAAATGTGACAATTGAAGATGTATGAAAGTTGCTGTAAAAGCACAGAGAAGGAGAAAAATATTGTATATTGATGTTTCTCAAGCTTAACCCACATCAGAATTTCCTCAGGATTTTGTTAAAACACAAACCTCCAGCAATTCTGATACATTGATTTTGTTGTGTGGCTTGAGATTTTGCATTTCTATCATTTTTGCATGTGCTCATGCTACTTGTCTGTGGATCACAATGTGAGAACCCTTGATATCCACTAATGGGAGACATTTCTAATGAGATCAAAGTTGAGCTGGGTCTTTTACAACATATAGACTTCTGAAGTATAATTTTAGTTGAAGAATATTTTAGACAAACATCTTTGGGCCAGGAAATAGTAGGTATGAGGAGTAAGGAGAAGAAACACCTCAGAGAGATCCGATTTGACAACTGAGGATTGAGTATATGTTTACAACTGAGACAGTGAGCAAGGACATTCCAGGAAGAAGAAAAATATATGTAGACCAGGGGAAGAGGAAGGGAGTTTGTTTCATTCAAAGAACTTCTAGTACCACAGTCTTTTATAAGGGCATGGCAGAGGTGATGAGTGCCTGAATGAGAGAAGTCTGTGAAGTCAAAACCTGAGGTTGCAGTAATGAAGATGGAGAAAGAATAAAGATATATGACAACTAGAGTGTAGAATCTCAAGGAATTCATGACCAATTAAATTAGAAAGAATGAAAAAGTGAGGTTCAGAAAGGAATCTATGATTATTCATGGATATTTTAATATGACGGTTTGTAAATATTAGGTCTTGTCAGAGAAAATACAAGGAAAAACTAGTCTTTAAATTTAAGTGTGTGTGGCAGGTCTGGGAGGTTGGGGGGATGGAGTTTGGGTAGGAAACTCTAATTTGCAAAGGTTAAAACTGTCTACTGATAATGGCGAATTGGGTTATATACACCATCTCTGTTAATGAGGGAACTTTAAAAAGCTTTAAAACATCAAAGAGGCAACAAGACAGTGAAGAATTATCGAGCTCAGATTTATGAGTTGGGAAACCCCAATAAAATAAGCCCACTATGTTGGGGCATTTGTGCTCTGGCATTATTTGCTCATGCTTAAGTGACCGTCTGAGAATCCATATTGCACTTTAGATAACTATAGGGAGATAAAGGGACAATGTAAGCCTGGGACCTTCTGGAGATCCTGGTAAATGGTTAATTCTTTCTGTTTTGTGATTGTTTACATTGTGGCTGATTGGGAGTTTTTAGAGACTAAGGAGAAAAAACCAATGGAGAAAAAATGATTGAAGATAGAAAAAACAAAAGAAAAAGTGTCTTTGAAGAATTTTTAAAAAAATACGTTTAAACCTCAAAGTATCTGATTGTGTTTTTATTATCTTGTCATTTAAAAAGAATATTTTCTATCAGTTTGCTTTTTGGCACCCTAATGGAGCATGTCACATGTCACCTCAGGTGCACTCACTTGACCTTGGTTGGTACCACTGTTATGTATTGAATATTTTCTATCAGTTTGCTTTTTGGCACCCTAATGGAGCATGTCACATGTCACCTCAGGTGCACTCACTTGACCTTGGTTGGTACCACTGTTATGTATTAAGAATGTGTCTTAGATCTCTAAGCATCCTTGCCATTGGACTTCTTCTCTGTTCACCCAAGGCATCATTTGCACCTTTTTCTAATTACCTGATATAATTTACTACACTGTGGACACCATTTGTTTCTCCAGTTCTCACCCTAAATTGTGAACCCAAAAATAAAAAGTTATGCCTTATTTTTCCTTATAAAACAATACCTGGAAAAAAGTAGATGTTCTATAAATGAGATTTGAGATATACAGCAAATAGGAACGTAGGAAATGGAATTCACTTAATAGACACTTTTACCAAAGAGTTATAAAATGATTGTGAATAAGAAACTAATATTTTGCCTAGAGTTCTATCTGCAGTAATACAATCTAGTTAGTATATACAATGACAACATTTTATCCAACATATATTTTTAGTTACTTCTAGATGGTGATTAGGCTACTTTTTGCATTATGTATTTTTTTCATTGACACTTCCAAAATTACTATTACATAACTACACACACATAGATGCACACACATAACTTTATATATATATGCTACTACATGAGATAATCTATAGTACAGTAATGTATTACTATAAGTATGTATATAATACATCATGTATATACAACTTACACAATGAATTTAGAGGAAGTACCTGAAAATTTAGTATATCTGCATTTAAAAAAAATCACAAAAGGAAACTTTTTTGCTTCTCTTCATACAATTTTTAATAGTTTCCTTTCTTTAAACTTAGAGAAATGCTGACTATTTTTCCAAATGGAATTCTGTATTACTTTTAGATTACAATCTCTCTCTCAGCCTGTTTGAGTCTCATTAGAAAGCAGTCAGAGAGAACCAAGCTACAGTTGACATACCACAGCAGTTAGCCATTTTATATGTTTTTAATTATTGTCCTTTTTAAAATGACTGCGTAGGCAAACCTCATTTTGTAGAGAATACCATGTTCTACCATTCATATATATTGATTACAATGATGGTGATAATGCAAAACGGGGAGGAGGAAAAGGAGAAGGAAGAACAAAGGAAGAATGAAATCTTTCACAGTTATCAGGCTATTTTTAAGCCACAAATATCTTTACCAAAATTATTGTCCACAAAAATTAAACCATCTGTGAACTGCATCTACAATGAATGTGTAAAGAGGGCTACTTTTGGACTTTCAAGTGTCGAGACCTAATTCTAAGTTTCATCAGTTTCCACAGCCAAATGTGTATTTCTTATACCCCAGTAGCATCATTAAAACATAGAATATCTGTTAGCATTTGTGAAAATTAAACAATCCACTTCAAGATTACATAGCACAGAGTAAGCACTCAGAAATTAGGACCTCTTCTTATCACTGGCTTCATTCTCCTTTAAGTAATATCCTTCTCTTTATGGTGCTACTCTCAACACTGACGGTGCTTAGGCATTTTGATTTCATCACTTCATTTGGATGTCCATTTAAGCAAAGCTAAAACACAGTAATCATTTCTTTAAGCTTGTAGCTATGTGAACTTTGATGACATAATTGTTTCTTGATGAATATAAGCAACCTTTGATGCTGAGAATGGGTCATGTTTATTTCCTAATGGAACAAAATATAATGTTCATTTGATAACATGTTTTCTCTGACTGCCATTATTTTTCTTTCATTGGTTCTATAAACAGTGGAATTTAGCATCAACAATTAGATGATAGGTGACAGTAATACCACCCCTGTACAAATCTAAAGCAAACGCAGAAAATGGTATCATACAAGAAGTACATTTACTAACCTGCTTGTAGAAGTGAATAATCAAGAAATATAATGTAAGGAGGGTTCAACACCAATTCTTACTGTTATTATACTGTGTGAAATAAATTACTTTCAAGGCACCATTGTTGCTTCCCCGCTGAATGGGAAAGTATTTGTTTTACTTAACAATCAGTATTCACTAAATCTGGAACCAAAAAAATGGGGCTTCCATGGCCCATTTATATTTGTTCATTGTCTATACTCTGCACTCCATGGATAAAATCCTAAGTGTATTCTACAACATTTTAATTCACTTAACAGAAAAAAACAGTATCCTCTGGTCATTTTAGTGTCAAAAACATCCCTCATGTCATTGACTAAAATTTCTAGTTGCTTAATAACGATAAAACTCAAATATTTATTTAAAAGTATAGCTTCTCTGTCTATTCTGCAACTCAGCAACTCCACCCCTAAATACATACCTAGGAAAAATGAATGTGTATTTTCACCAGGATATATATACCACAATGTGCACAGACACTTTATACAAAGTAGTCCCAAACAGGATATAATGCAAATTCCAAGCAACAATAGAATAGATAAATATTCATATGAGTAGTCTATTCATGCAGTAGAATACTAGGCACAAACAGCAAAATGTAAACTGACTCTACAAACAACTTCAAAGATACTACTCTCAGAAAAGCTGGACACAAAAGAATATATAAGTCCAGTTTAAAAAAGCTATTTAAAAATAGTTTCTTAGCAAAATATATATTTAACATATATAAGAGAACATTTGCAATGCCTTTGGGACCACATATATACACATTCCCAATTATATCACCCTGCTTCCTTCTAGGAACACACACACACACACACACACACACATATCAAAAATTCAGTGATAATATTCGTTTGTTTATCTAGGTAATATTATCGTATTTATATACTGTGAGTCCTTTAAAACATGATACAAATAAATAGTACAAAACTAATAAATAGGAGGGTAGCTGGCAAAATGACCGAACAGGAACCACTCCAGTCTGCAGCTCCCAGCAAGATCAACACAGAAGGTGGGTGATTTCTGCATTTCCAACTGAGGTACACAGCTCATCTCATTGGGACTGGTTAGACAGTGGGTGTAGCCAATGGAGGGTGAGCCAAAGCAGAGTGGGGTGTTGCCTCATCCAGGAAGCACAAGGGGTCGGGGAACTCCCTCCCCTAGCCAAAGGAAACCATGAGGGACTGTGCCATGAGGAATGGTGCATTCCGGCCCAGATACTACACTTTTCCCACAGTATTTGCAACCTACAGACCAGGAGATTCCCTCAGTTGCCTACGCCACCAGGGCCTTGGGTTTCAAGCACAAAACCGGGCGGCCATTTGGGCAGACACCGAGCTAGCTGCAGGAGGTTTTTTTTTTTTTCCCCCACACCCCAGTGGCACCTAGAACATCAGCAAGACAGAACAGTTTACTCCCCTGGAAAGGGGGCTGAAGCCAGGGAGCCAGGTGGTCTAGCTCAGTGAATCCCACCCCCATAGAGCCCAGTAAGCTAAGCTCCACTAGCTTGAAATTCTTGCTGCCAGCACAGCAGTCTGAAGTCAACCCGGGATGCTTGAGCTTGGTCGGGGTAGAGGCATCTGCCATTACTGAGGCTTGAGTAGGCAGTTTTTCCCTCACATTGTAAACAAAGTCACCGGACAGTTTGGACTGGACAGACCCCACCACAGCTTGGCAAAGCCACTGTAGCCAGACTGTCTCTCTAGATTCCTTCTCTCTAGGCAGGGCATCTCTGAAAGAAAGGCAGCAGCCCCAGTCAGGGGCTTATAGATAAAACTCCCATCTCCCAGGGACAGAGCACATGAGGGAAGGGGCAGCTGTGGGCACAGCTTCAGTAGACTTAAACATTCTTGCCTGCTGGGTCTGAAGAGAGCACTGGATCTCCCAGCATAGTGCCTGAGCTCTGCTAAGGGACAGAATGCCTCCTCAAGTGGGTCCCTAACCTCCGTGCCTCCTGACTGGGAGACACCTCCCACCAGGGGTCACACAGGAGAGCTCCGGTTGGCATCTGGCAGGTGCCCCTCTGGGACAAAGCTTCCAAAGGAAAGAACAGGCAGCAATATTTGCTGTTCTGCAGGCTCTGCTGGTGATACCCAGGCAAACAGGGTCTGGAGTGGAGCTCCAGCAAACTCCAGCAGACCTGCAGCAGAGGGGCCTGACTCTTAGAAAGAAAACTAACATACAGAAAGGAATAGCATCAACATCAACAAAAAGAATGTCCACACAGAAACCCCATCCAAAGGTCACCAACATCAAAGACCAAAGCTAGATAAATCCATGAAGATGAGAAAAAAATCACACAAAAGGCTGAAAATTCCAAAAACCAGAACACCTCTTCTCCTCCAAAGGATCACAATTCCTCACCAGCAAAGGAAAAAAACTGGACAGAGAATGAGTTTGATGAATTCACAGAAGTAGTCTTAAGAAGGTGGGTAATAACAAACTCCTCCAAGCAAAAGGAGCATGTTCTAACCCATGCAAGGAAGCTAAGAACCTTGAAAAAAGATTAGAGGAATTGCTAACTAGAATAACCACACAGAAGTGGTTCTCTAAACTTCACTTTTCTAAACTGAATAACTACACAGTTTAGAGAAGAACATAAATGACCTGATGGAGCTGAAAAACAGCATGAGAACTTTGTGAAGCATACACAAGTATCAATAGCCCAATTGATCAAGCAAAAGAGAGGATATCAGATATTGAAGGTCAACTTAATGAAATAAAGTGTGAAGACAAGATTGGAGATGAAAGAATGCAAAGGAACGAACAAAGCCTCCAAGAAATATAGGACTATGTGAAAAGACCAAACCTATGTTTGATTGGTATACCTGAAAGTGACAGGGAGAATGAAGCCAAGTTGGAAAACACTCTTCAGTATATTATCCGGGAGAATTTCCCCAACCTAGCAAGACAGGCCAACATTCAAATTCAGGAAATACAGAGAACACAAAGATACTCCTCGAGAAGAGCAACCCCAAGACACATAATCATCAGATTCACCAATGTTGAAATAAAGGCAAACATGTTAAGGGCAGCCAGAGAGAAAGGCTGGGTTACCTACAAAGGGAAGCCCATCAGACTAACAGTGGATCTGTCTGCAGAAACCCTACAAGCTAGAAGAGAGTGGGAGCCAATATTCAACATTCTTAAAGAAAAGACTTTTCAACCCAGAATTTCATATCCTGCCAAACTAAGCTTCATAAGCGAAGGAGAAATAAAATCCTTTACACAAATGCTGAGAGATTTTGTCACCACCAGGCCTGCCTTACAAGAGTTCCCGAAGGAAGCACTAAATATGGAATGGAAAAACAGTTACCAGACACTACAAAAACATACCAAATTGTAAAGAACATCGACACTATGAGGAAACTGCATCACTCACTTAATGGGAAAAATAACCAGCTAGCATCATAATGACAGGATCAAATTCACACATTACAATATTAACCTTAAATGTAAATAGGCTAAATGCCCCAATTAAAAGACACAGACTGGCAAATTGGATAAAGAGTCAAGATCTAATGATGTGCTGTGTTCAGGAGACCCATCTCACATGCAGTGACACACATAGGATCAAAATAAAGGGATGGAGGAAGATTCACCAAGCAAATGGAAAGGACAAAAAAGCAGGGGATGCAATCCTAGTCTCTGATGAAACAGACTTTAAACCAACAAACATCAAAAAAGACAAGGCCATTACATAATGGTAAAGGGCTCAATGCAACAAGAAGAGCTAACTATCCTAAATATATATATTATATATACATATATATATACACACACACACACACACACATACCCCAATACAGGAACACCCAGGTTCACAAAGCAAGTTATTGGAAACCTACAAAGAGACTTAGAATCCCACACAACAATAGTGGGAGACTTTAACACCCCACTGTCAATATTAGAAACTAGATCAACAAGACAGAAAATTAACAAGGATATTCAGGACTTGAACTCAGCTCTGGACCAAGTGGACCTAATAGACATCCACAGAACTCTCCAAACCAAATCAGCAGAATATACATTCTCAGCTCCACATCACAGTTATTCTAAAATTGACCACATAATTGGAAGTAAAACACTTCTCAGCAAATGCAAAAGAATGGAAATCATAACAAACAGTCTCTCAGACCACAGTGCAATCAACTTAGAACTCACAATTAAGAAACTCACTCAAAACTGCACAACTACATGGAAACTGAACAACCTGCTCCTGTATGACTACTAGGTAAATAACAAAATTAAGGCAGAAATAAATAAGTTCTTTGAAACCAATGAGAACAAGGACACAACATACCAGAATCTCTGGGACACAACTAAAGCAGTGTTTAGAGGGAAATTTATAGCACCAAATGCCCACATTAGAAAGTGGGAAAGATCTAAAATCAACACCCTAACATCACAATGAAAAGAATTAGAGAAGCAAGAGCAAACAAATTCAAAAGCTAGCAGAAAACAAGAAATAACTAAGATCAGAGCAGAACTGAAGGAGATAGAGGCACGAAAAACCCTTCAAAAAATCAATGAATTCAGGAGCTGGCTTTTTAAAAAGATTAACAAAACAGACCACTAGCCAGACTAATAAAGAAAAGAGAGAAGAATCAAATAAACACAATTAAAAAATGATAAAAAGGAGATCACCATTGATCCCATAGAAATACAAACTACCATCAGAGAATACTGTAAACAACTCTACAAAAATAAACTAGAAAATCTAGAAGAAATTGATAAGTTCTTGGACACATACACCCTCCCAAGACTAAACGAGGAAGAAGTAGAATCCCTGAATAGACCAATAACAAGTTCTGAAATCGAGGCAGTAATTAATAGCCTACGAACCAAAAAAAGAGAAAAAGAAAAGAAAAAAAAAGCCCAAGACCAGACGGATTCACAGCCAAATTCTACCAGAGTTACAAAGAGCAGCTGGTACCATTCCTTCTGAAACTATTCCAAACAATAGAAAAAGAGGGACTCTTCCCTAACTCATATTATGAGGCCAGCATTATTCTGATACCAAAATCTGGCAGAGACACAACAAAAAAAGAAAATTTTAGGCCAATATCCCTAATGAACATCAATGCAAAAATTCTCAATAAAATACTGGCAAGATGAATCCAGCAGCACATCAAAAAGCTTATCCATCACAATCAAGTTGGTTTCATCCCTGGGATGCAAAGCTGGTTCAACATATGCAAATCAATAAATGTAATCCATCACATAAACAGAAGCAATGACAAAAACCACATGATTATCTCAATAGATGCAGAAAAGGCCTTCAAAAAAATTCAACACCCCTTCATGCTAAAAACTCTCAAAAAACTAGGTATTGATGGAATGTATCTCAAAATAATAAGAGTTATTTATGAAAAACCCACAGCCAATATCATACTGAATGGGCAAATGCTGGAAGCATTCCCTTTGAAAACCAGCACAAGACAAGGATGCCTCTTCTCACCACTCCTATTCAACATACTATTGGAAGTTCTGGCCAGGGCAATCAGGCAAGAGAAATAAAGAGTATTCAAACAGGAAGAGAGGAAGTCAAATGTCTCTGTTTGAAGAAGACATGATTGTATGTTTAGAAAATCCCATCTTCCCAGCCCAAAAGCTCCTTAAGCTAATAAGCAACTTCAACAAAGTCTCAGGATATAAAATTAATGTGCAAAAATCACAAGCTTTCCTATACAGCAATAATAGATCAACAGAGAGCCAAATCATGAATGAACTTCCATTCACAATTGCTTCAAAGACAATAAAATACCTAGGAATCCAACTTACAAGGAATGTAAAGGACCTCTTCAAGGAGAACTACAAACTACTCCTCAACGAAATAAAAGAGGACACAAACAAATGGAAGAACATTCCATGCTCATGGATAGGAAGAATCAATATCGTAAAAATGGCCATACTGCCCAAGATAATTTATAGATTCAATGCCATCCCCATTAAGCTACCAATGACTTTCTTCACAGAATTGGATAAAACTACTTTAAAGTTCATATGGAACCAAAAAGGAACCTGCATTGCCAAGACAACCCTAAGCCGAAAGAACAAAGCTGGAGGCATCACGCTACCTGACTTGAAACTATATTACAAGACTACAGTAACCAAAACAGTATGGTACTGGTACTAAAACAGATATAGAGACCAATGGAACAGAACAGAGGCCTCAGAAATAACACCACACATCTACAATCATTTGATCTTTGACAAACCTGACAAAAACAAGCAATGTGAAAGGATTCCCTATTTAATAAATGGGGTTGGGAGAACTGGCTAGCCATATACAGAAAACTGAAACTGTAACCTTCCTTAAAGCTTATACAAAAATTAACTCAAGATGGATTAGAGACTTACACAAGGCCTAAAATTGTAAAAGCCCTAGAAGAAAACCTAGGCAATACCATTCAGGACATAGGCATGGGCAAAGACTTCATGAGTAAAACACCAAAAGCAATGGCAACAAATGCCAAAATTGACAAATTTGGTCTAATTAAACTAAAGAGCTTCTGCACAGCAAAAGAAACTATCATCAGAGTGAACAGGCAACCTACAGAATAGGAGAAACTGTCTGCAATCTATCCATCTGACAAAGGGCTAATATCCAGAATCTACAAGGAACTTAAGCAAATTTACAAGAAAAAAACAACCCCATCAAAAAATGGGTGAAGGATATGAACAGACACTTCTCAAAAGAAAATATTTATGCAGCCAACATATAAAAAAAGCTCATCATCACTAGTCACTAGAGAAATGCAAATCAAAACCCACAATGAGATACCATCTCACACCAGTTAGAATGGCGATCATTAAAAAGTCAGGAAACAACAGGTGATGGAGAGGATATAGAGAAATAAGAATGCTTTTACACTGTTGGTGGGAGTGTAAATTAGTTCAACCATTGTGGAAGACAGTGTGGTGATTCTCAAGGATCTAGAACCAGAAATACTATATGACCCAGCAATCCCATTACTGGGTATATACCTAAAGGATTATAAATCATTCTACTATAAAGACACACGCACACATATATTTATTGCAGCACTGTTCACAATAGCAAAGACTTGGAACCAACCCAAATGCCCATCGATGATAGACTGGATAAAGAAAGTGTGGCACATATATACCATGGAATACTATGCAGCCATAAAAAAGAATGGGTTCATTTTCTTTGCAGGGACATGGATGAAGTTGGAAACCATAATTCTCAGCAAACTAACACAGGAACAGAAAACCAAACACCACAAGTTCTCACTCATAAGTGAGAGGTGAACAATGAGAACACATGGGCACAGGGAGGGGAACGTCACACAGTGGGACCTGTCAGGGGTTGGGGGACTAGGGGAGGGATAGCATTAGGAGAAATATCTAACGTAGATGACGGGTTGATGGGTGCAGCAAACCACCATGGCACTTGTATACCTATGTAACAAACCTACACATCCTGCACATGTATCCCAGAACTTAAAGTATAATAATAAAAAAATCTAAAAATAAATAAAAATATTACATTTTACTAAATAAAAAAACGCCCCAGTGTTCATTTTGCTATGAAACCAGAGTCCACTTAAGAAGAGAGAGATTAGAGAACAGGCAGATCAAATTGTTCTCTCAAGAAATTAGAAGTGTGTGAGTGTGTGTGTGCACACCTGTGCACATGTGCTTGTGGTGATTACTATTCGCTATTTCTTTGGTTCACCTTGTATTTTCCAAGCTCAAACCCTGTATTCATGTTTTTCCTAGTTTAGGATGTCTTTTCCCTACACTTACCTGTCTTTGAAAACCCACATAAAGACTCATCCCTGTGTGAAAGTTTCCTGGGGGCTTTTTGTTTGTTCCAAGCTCTAGTACCTGCAGCAAGTAGGTATTTAAAATTGTTTGCATAATAAATAAGAGAAACATCCCAGGTAGGAGTAATCATGCTCTTCCTTTTGGTTCCTCGTTAGATATTACAAATATACTTGTTCCAATTAGTGGCATACTTATTGTAGCCGAAATTAAACTATTTGAAGAAACAAGGTCCACTTTTGATGTATGTTTGATATTTATTTGATATTTGAATAAAGAAATTATCTTCCCAAATCTGATTTTTATTTAAGTGGTGACATGTGTTCTTTTTAAAAACTTACCTGTCCATAGAACAAAGAGCTATACATCAATAATCTCTAAAGTCCTTGGTTGTAATGAGGAACAAAAGATCATATAACTTTAAAGGGACTGGAACAGTGTCTGTTGCTCTTATTTTTGTGGTTTTCCTATTCTAGCTATAATATTCCAAGATCTGTTATTGATTGTATAAATTACACATTTTTGTATTTGATTTTCAAGGTCAGCATGTATTAGACATGATGGAATAATAGAACTAGCTTAGAAAAAGACCTGTCTAGTTCAAATTCCACTTGAGCCACTCACTAGCAATATGACTTTGGGCAAGTTGCTCAACTACACTGAACCTCTGTGCCCAATTGATAAAATTGAAGCACTGATAATTACTTTTAAGGGGATTAAATATTACACACACACACACACACACATATACATACACACACACACACACACACACATATATATCACATAGAAATGTGCTAAGCACTTAGATTTTTAATTACAGGTAACCGATTGTAACTAATTATATTATTCAAATGTATAAATATATTCCATCTTTAACAGCAAAGGACATGTTAACACAGATATATAAAATAGAATAGATTTTAATTTCCTAATTACAAAACCCAGGAGATTGATTAAATAACTTATATATACTGATACAATAAAATCATACTCAATTATTAAAAATGTAGGTTTAGCAATATATTTTATAACGTGGAAATTTGAACAATGGATCACTGACACAAAAAACTTACAATGTAGGAATTATAATAATGATTCTAATTTTTAAATTTTATATGCTTTTATACATATCTGTATTTATCTTTGTGTGTGTGTATATATGATTGGATATATATGGATTTGTATATATACCCATATTATGGAGGATATATATACAATCAATAGCAACAGGAGGCAGCCAGATGCCTAGACAGATAGGGGTGGGTACCTCTCCTCAAAGGTGAAACCTATCCTCAAAGCTAAAGACAGTTTAAAGCCTGAAAGCCAAGCTGCAAGCTAAATCCTTGGACTGGATTCTATACCTGCCCTTTCCTAATTGGTTTTCTAAACTGTCATACTCACCACAGAGTGGGATCTTCACTTTAACCTTTTTTGCATACTCACAAACCAATCAGCATGCACACCCCATCCTGTGCCTATAAAGACCCCAGACTCAGTTGGTAGAGAGAAGACGGCCTGACTTTGAGGAGACAATGAGACTTTGGGGAAGATGACCTGCCCTTCTTCTTGTCCCCTCTTCAGCTCCCCTCTCTGGTGAGAGCTGTTATTATTACTCAATAAAATTCTCCACCTTCACCATCAAAAAAAAAAAAAAAAAAACCTAACAGATAACAAGATCCATGTAGTTATCCAAACAGAACACAGCTGTATGAACATCACTCAGATGGAGAATGAAACACTGTTAGATTTCCAGAATAAAGGAGGCAAATCCTTTTTGCTACCTCCCATCCTTATGCTTTTCCTTTTTCTCATAATTAACTACTACTCTGACTTCTAACCACTATAAACTGATTTTGCTTGTTCTAAAGGAAAGGAATTAACAGAATAACAGGCCTGTAACTATTTTTTCTCTACCTGGAATGCCAGGTGGGAGTAAATGACTTCCTTGTAAAAGTACTAATGACATTGATGATAACTCCTTGTAAACAAGAATAGTCACTGTTTTACCAAAGCATAACTTGTCTGTCTAGGTTGTTTAAATAAACCTGGAAAGGCAGACTTCAGGAGCGGATACGTGAGGATCCAGTTGGATATGACTCCCTGTGAAACAATTATTTAACCGGTGAATATTTTATTTTAAAAACATTTAAAGTCTCTGGAAATTAATCTAAGGGCATATAGAAAATGAAGAAACAATATTCAATGAAATTTGAATCTTGGAAAGGACAACAAGAGTCTGTGCTGTCTGAGCTAAGATGTGCTCTCCTGCACTCTCCTCCCAGCTCCCTACTACAAAATCTCTACTGCAGAAGGTGAGGCCAAGAATATAATCACTCCTTCGCTGCCCAGCATCCAAAGTGGGGCTCCAATTTCACTGTAGAAGGAAAGGCTGCCTAGGATTTTCATTCACCCACTTCTCTACAAGCTCCCTGTTGAAGAAGTTCCATTCCAGGCAAGCGCAGTCAAGATAACTGGAGTGTATTTCCTTCACCCAGACCCCACTTTAGGACATCAGCTCTGCCTCAGAAGCAAGAGACTGCTGATCCTGGGCCCTGATAATTTCTTTCTCACTGTCTGGCTTTTGGGGCAGATGCTGTGTGATGGAAAAGGAAAATCAAGAGGACTAGGTGCTACCACGTTCCCCAACCAGTGCCCACTCACAGACCAGAAATATCACTCTGGGAAATGTAGGTTTATATTCTCCGCCTGAGCTAAGATGTAGTAGTGGTAAAGTTTTGCCTTGGGGAAAAGCAGGCTGTGAGGATTAGTATCTTAGCAGCTCTGCCTGAGAATACTGCTTTTACTTGGGACAGAATTCAGAGAGTTCATGCTTAAGGGCTTCAAAAACTGGCAATGTTGGTGGTGACTTATTAAGAAGGGACTGGTGGCCTCATGGAAGTAGTAGCAACAAGGGAGATAGAAGAGTAGCCAAAAATTTAACAGAAAGAACCAGAAAAAGAGATGGCAATGAAGGGCCCCTTTTGGGATCACACTTATCCCAGGGGGTCCAGAAGGTTATTTGCGTACAGTAGGCTTCATCTACTCAGAAGTTATTAGAGTAGTATGTTGAGGAGAACGTGTTCCCAAATCACAAGTGGATCCATCAGCAAAGGGCAGAGAGCATTAATGGCTCAAGGTACTAAGCATAATCTCTGATGAATCACTGGCTGAATAATAAGTTATGTTGACACCGGGTGACTCTAGTGAAGCCGGGCTTAAAAATAAAATCACACTCAGTCTGTTCTTTCCAATAGTAAAAGAAAACATAAAACTTTGAACTTAGAACCATGAAAGCAGTCTAGAAGCCACAAACAGATCCAAAGTTAAAGGTTGAACATATTTCTGCTTCAGGGGCTTAAATGCACCCTTTGACCAATAAGTGTCTTATGCTGACCAAGGGAGGACCCCTAGGAAGCCAGGCTAAAAGATAAAAACATGGAGAAAGTCTGAGCAAGGATATCAAAAGCTGCACACTGCAGTGGAAACAGACCTCAGAAAATTATTCCAATCAAGTCACCAAACAAACACCAAGAAGTCTGTGTGGGGATCAGTATACAGATTTGCTAAATTATATTGCCTTATATGCCCAGTTTTTAACAATGAGACATGTAAAGGAACAGGAAAGTGACACATACACAGGATGAAAGGCAAGCAATAGAAGCTGTCTTTGAGGGAAAGCACATGTTCACATAGAAGAAAAAGAATTCAAAACAGCTATTATAAATATGTTCAAGGAACTAAAAAAAAAAAAATTCACGTTTAAACAATAAGAGGAACACTCATTAAACATTCCCAGTTCCCACCTCCACCCCTGACTATCCTTCCCAGCCTCTGGTAACCCTCCTTCTACTCTTTATCTCCATGAGTTTAACTGTTTTAATTTTCAGCTCCCACAAATAAGTGAGAACATGTGAAGTTTGTCTTTCTGTGCCTGGCTTATTTCACTTGAAATAATGACCTCTGATAACGACGATACACTGAATAGCAAATGAAAACAAATTTGGACTTAAATAGGGAAACACTTTAATTAGAAAGAAAGTTTACTATAATAGGGAGAACACGCTGATTCAAAAATCTGCAATTGGCTCAAAAGTCAACAGAAAATGGGTTTTGTTTTATAAGGTAAAGGAGAATGCAAGCAGAGAAAAGCAGGCGTTTCGGAAGAGAATCTGGACAAACAAGAGGAAAATACCAGTGAGGTCTGACAAAAAAATGGTCGTGGTTTTGCTGTGGTCAGTTGATTCATAGGATAAGTTAATAAAGGGACACATTCCTCTTTTGTCTTCCTTCCTTTTTTTTTTTTTTTTTTTTTTTTGGTGCTTGCTAGATTTGGGGGCAACCAGAGTTAGGGGATATTAAGAAAGAGAGAAGTTCAACTAGAGTTTGGTCAAGACAAAGCAGAGGAAAAGAAATGGAGAATTGGGAACAGTGGGTAAAGTATATTGATAAAGATCTACAAATATTTTTTAAAAAACCAAACTGAAATTCTGGAGTAAAAAAACACTATGGTAAACAAATTGAAATATTTACTAGTAGGAGCTCAAAAGTAGATGTGAGGTGACAGAAGAAAGGATCTGCAAACTTAAGGATAAACCAATAGAAATTACATAAACTGAAGATCGGAAAGAAAAAAATGAATGAAGAAACACGAACAAAGCCTCATAGAAATGTGGGACGCCATCAAGAACAACATACACAGAATGCCAGAAGGACAGGCAAGAGAGAACAAGACAGAAAATATATTCAAAAATTAATAGCTGAAAACTTCCCATATTTGATGAAAAACATTAACCTATACATACAAGAAGCACGATTAACTCCAAGGAGAATAAATTCAGGGAGATTCACATGAAGAGACATAATAGTCAAAAAGCAAAAAGTTGAATGCCAGGCTGGGCACAGTGGCTCATGCCTGTAATCCCAACACTTTGGGAGGCTAAAAGGATGGAACGTTTGAGCCCAAGGAGTTTGAGTCCAGCCTGGGCAACTAAGTGGGACCCCGTCTCTACAAAAAATACAAAAATTAGTCAGGTGTGGTGGCTTGTGCCTGTATCCCAGCCACTTGGGAGGCTGAAGTGAGAGGACTGCTTGTGCCTAGGAGGCAGAGGTTGCAGTGAGCCAAGATTGTGCCACTTCACTCCAGCCTGGGCAATGAGACCTTGTCTCAAAAAAAATAAATAAATAAAATAAAAGAAGAAAAAAGTTGAATGCCAAAAATAAAGAGAAAATACTAAAAGCAGAAAGAGAGAAAATAATCATCATGTACGAGTGTACATCAATAAGATCAATAGTTTACTTTCCATGAGAAACGCTGTCAGAATGTGGTGGGACAGCATATTCAAAGTGCTGAAAGAAAAACAAGAAAACAAAGTGACAAGCAAGATCTTTATATTCAGAAAAGCTGTCTCAAAATGAAGGCAAAATTAAGACATCCTCAGATTAAAGAAAAAAATTGAATGATTTGTTGCTATGAATCCTGCAATATAAGACATTGTAAAAGAAGTTCTTCAGCATGAAAGCAGTGACAGCAAACATCAATTAAAGTCCATATGACACAAACAAAGATCTCCATTAGGCAATAATAAACAAAGTATAATTACATACTGACATACCTTTCTGATCAAAACTCATTTAAAGAGCAATTGTATAAAACAATATATATGATATATGTTATATATATGACTATATATAATATTTTATATATATAATTGTATTTTCTGGCATATAACATATACAAATATAGTGTAGTTGACTAAAAAACACAAAGGAGAAATTTGAGAGTGAAGCTATATTGTTGTAATGAGATGAAACCAGATGATAACAGAAATTCATAGGAAGAAATGGCACATAAGTTTAATATAAAATAAAACAAACACTATAAACATATTTGCATTTTCTTTTCACTGTCTTCTTCAATAGATATATAATTATATGAAGAAATAATTATAGCAATGTATTGTTTGGTATATAACATATATGGACATAATACGTATAAAAATAATAGCACATAAAAGTGGGTGGGAATGGAGTTATATAGAAGTAAAGGTTCCATATTTTACAGGGATTAATTTATTACATATCTGATATTGATTCTCATAAGATTTATATTGGAAGAAAATAATCCAAAAATATGATAAAATCATTAGAGGAATTGAAATTGTACATTAAAATAATGTATACTTAATACAAATAAAATACTAAGGGAGAAACAGAGGAACAAAGTAGTCATGAGCCATTTAGAAACAAACAAAAACAAAGTGGCAGATGTAAATCCAACCATATTAAGAATGTATATGAATGAATTAAACAACCTAAGCAAAAGGGAAATATTGTCAAACTATATTTAAAAAAAGACACATTCCATGCTGTCTACAGGAGATACACATTAGTCTCAAAGATAAAAAGTTTGAAAATAAAATAATGGAAAAGATACACTATACAGAAAGCAACCATAGGAGAGTCAGACTGGCTATATTTCTATCAATAAAAATGAACACTGAGATAAAAATGTTACAAGATAGGTCATAAAATGGTCAATCGCAAAGATTCAACAATTCAAACATATATACCCCTAATGACAAAGCCCCCAAAAATATCAAGCAAAAACTAATAGAAATGAGGGGAGAAACAGAATTTCAACAATGATAGTTGGAGACTTCAATACCTCTCTTTCAATAATGGATAGAAAAACTATGCAGATAATCAAGAAGATACACAAGAACTGAAGAACACGAAAATCAACTAGACCTAGAAGATACTGATAAAACATTCCATCTAACAAACAACATTATACACATTATTTGCAAGTACACATGGAACATTTTCCAGGATAGATCATATATTAGGCCTTAAAACAAGGCCAAACAGGCTTTAAAAGATTATAATAAAGCAAAATACGTTTTCTGACTACCAAAGATTTAAATTAGAAAACAATAAAAGAAAGAAAATAGAGAAATGTACAAATATGTAGAAGTTAAACCACATTCAATGAAAGGGCCAATGTGTCAAAGAATAAATCACATGTGAAATTTGAAAATCTTTAAGATGAATGAAAACACAAACAAAACACAGCAAAAAATTATGAAATGTAGCTCAATAAATAATTAGTGGGAAAATTATAGCTGTAAACATCTATACTAAAAAATCTCAGGCTAACTATAAAATGAGAAAAATAAGAACAAATTAAAACTAACATAAGCAAGAGATAGAAATAATAAAGATTGAAGCAGAAATAAATAAAACAAACTGGAAACACAATCAAGAAAATCAGTGGAAGCAAAGATTGATTCTTTTAAATGATCAACACAATTGATAAGCCCTTTGCTAGACTAACCATGAAAAAAAAGGAAAGACTAAAATAATTAACATAGGGAATTAAACAGAGGATATCACTATCAAATTTGCACGAGTGAAAAATGCTTATAAGGGAATACCGTAAACAATTGCATGCTAAATAGACAAATTCCTAGAATGGCATAAGCTAATAAACTGACTCAAGAAATAGAAAATCTGAATAGACCTATAACAAATAAAGATACTAAATTCGTAATTTAAAAGCTTCCCAGAAGAGCCCAGATCCAAATGGTTTCACTGGAAAATTCTACAGAACATTTAAACAAGAATTAACAGCAATTCTTCATAAAATGTTGCAGAAAAGTGAAGAGGAGGGAGCATTTCCCAACTCAGTATTGTATTGTAATGCCAGTATTATCCTGATGTCAAAACCAAGATATCACAAGTACAGATCAATATTTCTTATGAATGTACATGCAACAATCCTCAAGAATATACTAGCGAACTGAATTCAGCAACATTTAAAAAGATTATACACTATGACTAAGTAGGATTATACCAGCAATGGAAGATATATTTACTATCCCCAAATCACCCAATGTAATATATCATATTAAGAGAATAGAAGACAAAAACCACATGATTATTTTAAAATACGCAGAAAAATCATGACAATATCTAACACACTTTCATTATAAGAAACAACCAACAACTAGGAATAAAAATGAAATTCCTCAACATGACAAAAGACATCAACAAAAAGCCTACAACTAACATTATACTTGATGAAAGACTGAATGCCTTCCACCTACTGTCAAAAACAAGACAAATATACGTCCACTCTAACCAATTCTGTTTAATATACTTTAGCAAGAAATAGGTATGTAAGATGTACAAATTGGAAAGGAAGAAGTAAAATTATCTCTATTTGTAGATGACATTATACTGTATATAGAAAATCCTAAGAAATCCACTAAAAATCTATTAGAACTACTCGTCAATTTAATCAAGGTAGCAGGATACAAAAAAATATACAAAATCACATTTCTATAAGTGTCAATGAAAAGGAAAAAAATAATTTACAATGGCATCAGAAGATACTAATATTTAGAAATGTATTCAAAAAACAAATGCACAATTTATGGATTATAAATCACAAAACACTACAGAAAGAAATTATTAAAGATATAAATAAATGGGATGGGAAAATAACCATGTAAATGGATTCAAAGAATTAATATTTTTATGATAGATATACGCCAATAGGTAAAGAATAGTATTTTCAACAAATATTTGTGAGACAACGGGATATCTACAAGCAAAAGAAAGAAGTGTAACCCTTACCTTACATCACACAGAACAATCAACTCAAGTGGATCACAGACCTAAGTGTAAGGAGGAAAAAAACTCTTGGAAGAAAGCATAGAAATAAATCTTCATAACCTTCACAATTGCTTAACCTAAGGTTAAGCAATTAGTTATTAGATATGACAGCAAAAGCACAAGGAATAAGACAGAAGATTGATACACTGCAATTCATCAAAATTGAAAATGTCTTTGCTTCAGAAGACATCATAAAGAAAATGAAAAGACAACTGCCTGAATGGGACACAATATTTTAAAATCATCTATCCCATAAAGGACTTGCATAGATAAACTGTCTCAATAATAAATAGACAATCCAATGTTTTAAAAGTTGGCAAGGAATTCTAAGAGACACTTCTCTTAAGAAGATATACAAATGGTAAGCACATAAAAAGATATTCAACATCATTAGTTCTTAGAGATCTGCATACGAAACCCAAAATGGCATAATGATTCATAACCACAAGAATCAGTATAACCAATAAGACAGACAGCAAGTGTTTGTGAGGATGTAGAGAAATTGGAATCCTCATATATTGTTCTTGGGAATGTAAAAAATTGTAGTTGCTTTGAAATACAGTCTGGCAATTCCTTAAAAAGAGATGAAGAGTTACCATATGATGCACAATTTCCAATCCTAGTTGTCTACTCAAGATAACTAAAAACATATAACCACAAAAATTATACCTGATTATTCATAGCACTACTATTCATAATAGCAAAAAGTGGAAAAACCACAGATGTCCATAAACTGATGAATGGAAAAACAAAATGAAGGCTTTCCAAACAATACACTATATTCGTCACTAAAAAATCTCAAGCACTGATGTATTCTGAAGTTTGAATGAACCTCAAAAATATTAGACTGAAGTTCTTCCCTGGACAAAATAGCATACACTTGTTTCTCCTTGTTCCTTTCCACTAGAGACAACCCTAAACCATGGATATAATGCAAGAGACAACTAAAAAGGAACTCTGAACGGAGGAAGGCAAACTTTTATGTGGAAGGCAAACTAGAAGAACACAACAAGGCATCATATGACCCCCACGCAATAAAAAAAAGGGGACCTAGACCTAGTATTTCCCAACTCCTAACATACTAATGTAATTTGACTCAGACAGGTTAATTTCTCCCTTGGCTTCAACAATAATCCTGCCAAAGTAGCTAGGAGACCCAAGTAGAACCAGAAAGAGGGATGTTATTAGAAATACTGCTGACAATAAAGATACAAAAAATGTACTAGCCTTCCCAACTGGGTCCAAGACCCTCCTCCAACCACTGCATGGGCAGGGAGCACTCAGAAATCACGAAACGTCAACTTTGTAGAATTTTATTCATATTCATTGGTATATGGTATTAATTGGTGTGATGCACTATATTTTACCCATTCTTAAGAGATGGTGGTTTAATTTCTAGGTTGTGTCCAGTTTGGGCTATTAGGAATTTGTGTTTCTATATGCCTTTCGGCACATGTTAATTTTCTTTCTTTCTTTTTCTTTTGTTTAATTTTTTTTTTTTTTTTTTTTTTTTTTGAGACAGGGTCTCACTCTGTCGCCCAGGCTAGAGTGCAGTGAAGCGATCTTGGCTCACTGCAACCTCTGCCTCCCAGGTTCCAGCAATCCTCCTGCCTCAGCCTCCTGGGTAGCTGCGATTACAGGATCGCGCCACCACACCCAGCTAATTTTTGTATTTTTAGTAGAGATGGAGTTTCACCATATTGGCCAGGTTGGTCTCGAACTGGCCAATATGGTGAATCCGCCCGCCTCAGCCTCCCAAAGTGCTAGGATTACAGGCGTGAGCCACTGCGCCTAGCCTGGCACACGTTAATTTTTAGGATGATTATATGTTAGAGTAGAATTACTGTGTCATGTTGTATGTGTATATTCAGCTTAATGGAACCTGCCAGAACTTTGCCAGAGTCCTGACTCCAATTTCTCCTCCAACAAACAATATGCGAGAGTTTCTCACAGACATAAGGTATTGTCAGGGTGAGAGCCTCATGTTTGCCCCGGCCTTATGGGTGGGAAAAATTCTCCTGTAGCAGAGAGTGTGAGACCAGGCAGAGCATGGCAGCGTTACTGAGCTGATGAGACAGAGATGGAAATTTGGGGGCTGTTAATGCAGCTGTGATTTACCTGGTAGGGCACTGAAGATGGGGGAGCTATGCACAGAACAAGGACAGAAGTCAATGTGGGAGTTCAAAATAGGTTCTTGTTAAAGGGCTAGGCTGCACATGTGCACAAGACTCATCAAGGCCCAGCAGGGAGTGAATGTGAGGTTTAATGAAGAACAAAAATACCAGAGGACTTACACAGTGTTCAAAGATTCTGGAGTTTTGGCCTAGCCAGAGTACAACAACCTACAGTAACCTGTGAGATAATGTTCAATCATCAAACATATTTTAGTCAGAGTCCAATATAAAGAGAAAGAGAAATGGATCAGAAAGATACATGATTTGTATAAAAGTGGCCCCAAACTCTCAAGTTTTCAGAAATATGTCAAATTGCAAACATAAGATTAGTGGAACCAAATCTGGTTAAATAAAAACAGATATGCATGTGGGTATATAATATTTAAACAGCTAACAGCCAAATAATAAATAAATTAAAAGTGCCAGAGAAACAAAAATTAACTGCCTACCTGGGAAGGATGATTTAAACAATGCCTGTCTTTTCAAGAGCATCCATGGAGACATGGAGAAAATGGGGCAGCATTTTTCCAAGACTCAAAGAAAATAAATAAAATTTTCAATGCAGAACTCTATGTCTAGAAAAATTATCCTTCCAAATTCAGCAGGAAATGAGACATCTTTTCAAGAGCATCCATGGGGAGAAAATGGGGCAGCATCTTTCCGAGGCTCAAAGAAAATAAATAAAATTTTCAATGCAGAATACTACGTCTAGAAAAATTATCCTTCCAAACTCAGTAGAAATAAGACGCATCCACACAATCAAACCTGAGACGATTTGTTCTGGATAACCTGCAATGCAAGGAATACTACAGCAATGTCTTCAGACTGAAGG
The DNA here is from genome assembly GCF_037993035.2 of Macaca fascicularis. Taxonomy (NCBI): domain Eukaryota; kingdom Metazoa; phylum Chordata; class Mammalia; order Primates; family Cercopithecidae; genus Macaca; species Macaca fascicularis. The sequence continues at coordinate 27,305,074 of NC_088395.1, forward strand.
GAAATAACCCTTCATGAAAATTAAAAACTACAGAAAGGAGCCAAGCACACTAGAAAAGAAAATTATGTAGATAAACATAAGTCAATTTTTCTACTGATTTTGAAAAATAACTCAATGTATATAACAAAACTGATGATAATATTGTATATGTAAAATATATGAAAACAAGACCACAAAGGAAAGAGGATGAAAAGGAAATACAGTGTTGTGAAGTTAACATTTATGTGGAGTGGTACTAACATAGTTCCAAGTAGAATAAGATAGGATAAAGATTCATATGCCAATCCCCAAAGCAACAATTCAACACAGTATAGGTAGTAATCTGGTTACTATGGTAGTATAACGAATTCTCCAAAAACTTATATTTTATAATATACTCATTATTTACTGTTTTTGTTTTCAAATAGGCTATACCTCAATAAAAGTACTGCCACCATATGGCTCATACCTGGCACATGTTAGATGCTGAAGAAAAATGTATTGAACTTATGGATATTTAACTTGAAATAAATTAATATAATGATAAAAAAGATGCACTCCTTGGGAAGATCATTTGCATTAACAGAAATCGTTTATCTTAGGCACATATAGATTGAATAAATTTTCTATAAAAGAAAAATCTACAGACTCACAAGTATTTCGATAACTAGTATTTGTAAAGATGAACACTTCCACTGAAGAGGCAAACAAGCCTCTTTCAGCCCAACCACCCTGCTGAGAAAAACTAGGAAATCTGGAAGATATTAAATATATTGTTTGAAGGCACCATAAACCAAAGGAAGAAAGCAGATAGAATCCCAGGAGACAAGCTTGTGTAATGAGAACCACTCAAATTTGCTACGGCTTCTTGCCTGAAGGCTTTTGCTGATTTTAAGGATGTAACTGAGGATCCAAGATGCTAAGCAGAATGTTGTAGCTGAGAAGCTAAGCAGCTGTGAAGGGCATTCAGGAGTTTCATCCAACTGAGAGGATGCAGATTAGACCTAACAGTGCACAAAGGAAACAAGCCAGAGAAAACAAACCAGAGGTTCATTTGGCATCCCCAAGGAATTATATCTTGATATTGATATAACCTAAAATAGAAAACTCCACACAAAACCTGAGATCCAGTTTCCAAAGAATTCAATCTCTGATTGTGATGAGATAAACTATCCTAACCCTGCCTCTCAAATGCAAAAGTAAAGATATAATATCCTAGAAAGTCCAATTACCTCTATATGACTTCATATAGAAAAGCCAGGCTGCAATCAAAAGTAGCCACAAATGCAGAAAGCAAATTGGAAGGAAAGGATTTAGCATCAGGCTTGGGATCCATTTTCTCCATGTACTGAGGATGCCTCAAACAGAAAACACTAAGACTTGATTTTACACCCATGCAATTTAGAACAACAGTGGGATACCACTAAATGCCTATTACATGAACAGCAGCAAAAAATACAGACCATAAAAAGTTCTGGCAAATGTAATTCTCCTACACTGCTGGTAGAGTGCAAAACAGTATATTCACTGCGGAACACATTGACATATTTAAAATAACTGAAAGGCAGAAATATCATGTGATCCAGTCATTTTGTTCCTTAAAATTTTTCCAAGGAAAAATGACATTATATGTCCATACAAAGACTCCTAGAAGAATGTCCATAACATGGGAAAGGGTGGAGAGCCTGGGCAATATCAAAGGGAAAAGGTACAAGGTTCATAAGAAACTTTGGTGCAGGATGAGTGGATATTTACATTGTCTTGATTGTAGTATTGGTTTCTTAAGTATACACATATTAAAACTTATATGTTAACTTTAACGTTGTATAGTTTAAGTCAATTATACTTCAATAAATATATTCCAAATGTGCCTTATGCATCAAATGTCTCAAAGAAAGTTCAGACCATTAAACTCAAAAGAGAATGCTTGAAGATAGAATACTAAGAAATTTAATATTTATATGAAATATTTAAGACAGAATAATCCTCCAGAATAAATTGGAAAAAAACTAAGCCAAAAAATGTAAAACTAAAATTAAATCAATAAATGAATATTTGTAATTACATTAAATATATTTTTGATATTGTTTTTCTTCTTTTTGAATAGAGCACAAAAATGATAAACCCTTGACAACAATTATGAAAAAAAGCCAGGTATTATCATTACCAGGAACGTAAAGAGGATTATCACTACAGCTCCTTGAGACATATACATAATATTTTAAACAAAGTTATATTGATAAATTTGAAGTTACATGAGATCAGTAAATTCTAGAGAAAAAAAATCAGCTTATCAAGAACAAAAAAAGCTTTAGGAAATCTCGATAATTCTATATTTAACAAATTACATCTGCAATTAAATCCTTCCTACCAATGATTCTACACATTACTGTTTGATGACCTACACTCTTTACCATAATGAGAAAGAATGCCAACTTTGCACAGTCTTTTCCAGACAAAAGAAACACTTCTCAATGATTTTATTAGAGTGCTATATGCTTTACACCAAAATAATATCACAAAGAAGATATGAGAAAGGAAAATCAATGGTTTATAGTGAAGGACCGGAGAAATGGAGCTCTATCTTTCCAATGCTGAAAGAAAAAAGAGAAAACTGCCAACCCAGAATTACATACGTAGAAAAATTTTGCTTCCAAACTGATAGTGAAATAAGATATTCAAACCTGAGACAAACTGCCACTGGGAAAACTATAAAACAAATAGTGCTAAATGAAGCCATTTAGGGTAAGGGAAGATAATATCTCACAGAAACCAAGAATTTTAGGAAGGAGTGAAAAACCCTGAAAAGAGAAAATATGTGGATAAATACATAATATGATTTTCTATTATTTATTTAAATAACTGAGATCAATGATAAATGTACTGAAGTTACAGATATTTAACTTGAAATAAATTAAGTATAATGATAAAAAAGATGCACTCCTTGGGAAGATCATTTGCCTTAACAGAAATTGTTTATCTTATGGACATATAGATTGAAGAAATTTTCTATAAAAGAAAAATCTACAGACTCACAAGTATTCCAATAACTAGTATTTGTAAAAATGAACACTTCCACTGAAGAAGCAAACCAGCCTCTTTCATTCCAACCTTCCTGCTGAACAAAACTAGGAAATCTGGAATATACTAAAGATATCTTTAATAACTATTCTACTTCAGCCAAACATCACAGAAAACCAAAGCTCCCATCCTCAACCATCCATCAAAAATGTACCTTCACCACTATGTAACTAGTTAACCCAAACTGCCACCACATGTGATCCAACAAAGCCCAGTAGGGAGCTGGTACTTTCATACTTGCTGGGTGGTAAAGAGCATGCCCTCAACCACACCACTGGTGTCAAAAGAGAGCATGTGGGAAATCTGGACTTCCCCTCCCTAAGAATTAATGAAATACTGCTCCCTTCCCTACTGGAGTGCTGTCAGAGGAGACTCAGTGGAGATTAATGGTTTCACAACAGCACATGGTGAAAAGGTTAAAAAAAAAAAGTCACTCTATACATCGTCAGTGAAGTTCATATGAGGAGCTATAACCTGACACTCCTACTCTCCCCATCAGGGAGGAATGAGTGGAGGCCTAGACAGGGACCAGAACTCCCAACCCCAACCACGAGTAACCAGGAACATCCCTCATTCAGGAGTCAATGGAGGTCAAGGATGGAATACTCTTTTACACTCACCTGGTAATAGAGGTAGTACCTTCACCTTTCCCCTGCTTGTGTGGTGCAGAGGAGCTGATTATTGATACTGAAGGCAAAAAAAGAGAAATTACCCAATCAGGACAACAGAGAGGGAATAGAAGGGAGAAAAAAAGGAACAAAATCTCAGGGACCTGTAGGTCAATAAGAAAAGTTCCAACATTTCTGTGACTGTGATCCCATAAGGAGTAGATAGAGTATAGGACTGAGAATACTTTAGAATAGGATGCCTAAAAACTTCCCAGCTTGTCAAAAGAAATCTACAGATTCAAGAGCTTAGTGAAACACAATTAGGATAAACCTGAAGAAATTCATCCCAAGACCCCTCATGGTCAAACTTCTGGAAACTAAAGGCAAAACAAAGTTATTGAAAACAGCAAGAGAGAAATTATACCTTGCCTATAGGGAAACTACAAAAACATTCAAATTAGGTCAAATTTATCATCTGGTTTCTACGGGGAAGCCGGAAGCAAGTTCCACAATTTTAAAATGCTGAAAGAAAAGAATGGTCAACCCAGAATCCTATATCCAGTGAAAATATTCTCAGAAATCAAATATAAAGTGAGACATTCTCAAATGAAGGAACACTAAGAAAATTTATTGCCAGCACAACTACCCTAAAAGAATGGCTAAAAGCAACTTATCTAAACAGAGAAGATTGATAAAAGAAGTAATCTTGGAATATCAAAAAAAAAGAAGAAGGGACATGGTTATCAAAACACAGGTGAATACAATAAACTAACTTTCCCCTTTGAGCTTTCTAAATTAGGTTTTTCACTCTAAGTAAAAATTATAACATTTTCTGACGTGGATCTCAAGTGTGTAGAGTAAATATTTAAGACAAATGAATTCAGGGGTATAGTAAATAGAGATAATAGAAGATAAGGTTTCTAACACATTACTAAAGTGGTAAAATGATGACAGATTATGATATCTATCTATGTATCTATCATCTATCTGTTGTTCAGAGTAATCAGTAAAATGAGTAATGCAAAAATGTATATTCAAATACACTACAGATAAATACAAATTGAATTTAAAAAATTAAGTACCCATACGCAGACAGAAAAGAGAATACTGAGAAACAAAATCAGAGAGAACAAACAGAATAAAAAATTAATGGCACACTTAAGTGCTAACATACAGATAATATTAAGTGAAAATACCCTATATATACCAACTAAAATACTGATATTGGTTGAGTGAATTAACAAAAAAGTGACTTAACTATTTTTCTGTCTACAACAATTGCATTTTAAATATAATGATATAGGCAGATTAAAAGTAAAGGATGAAGCATAAAGAAAAGACAAATATTTGAGATGATGGATATCCCAAATGCACTGATTTCATCTTTGCAAATCATATCAATGTATTAAATTATCACATGTACCCCCAAAATATGTGCATTCATTATATAGCAACCAAAAATACATAAAATGTATAAAAATAAAAATGAAATGCAAAAAAAAGGATGAGGAAAATATATCATACCAAAAATAATCAAGAGAAATCAGGAATCACAATATAAACATCAGATAAAGCAAAATTCAGAGCAAAGAAAACTATAAGAAATAAAGATGGACATTATATAATAACAAGTGGTCAATCCAAAAGAAGATATAGTAATCTTAAATATGCATGCACCCAACAAACGGAGCTACAAAATATGAAAACAAAGCTGATGCAACTGAAAGGAGAAATAGATTAATCTACAGTAGCTGGAGACTTCAACCTCCCTCTGTTAACCACTGATAGAACAACTACGCAGAGTCAGCAAAGATTTTAAAGAAAATAACATCATCAACCAATAGGATTTAACTGTCAATTATAGAATACTGCATCCAACAATAGTAGAGTACAAATTACCTTTCTGTGTCCATGGAATATACACCAAGACAGACCGTATTATGGTGAATAAAATAAATCTCAACAAATTTAAAAAATCTAAAATCATAAGAGTGTGTTCTCTGACCACAATGGAATCAAACGGAAACTAGTAACAAAAGCATAACAGCAAAATCTCTAAAAGTTTGAAAACAAAATGATACACTTGGAAATAATCCATGAGTCAAATAGATACCATCAAGAATTTTTTTAAAAGTCATTGAAATAAAGGAAAAAGAAAATGCAGTATAAAGGAAAAAGAAAATGCAGCATATAAACATTTAAGACAGAAAACAGAAACAGAAAATAGCATATTAAAGAGGAAAAACTTTTCAATTCATTTTATGAAGCTAGTATTACCATTATATCAAAATTAGACAAAGAAGTACCACAACAAAAAACATAAACCTACAGACACAAAATTTCAACATACCAGCAAATAGAACTCAGTGATACATAAAAGGTTTACAAGTTGATTTAATTCCAGGGATATAAGGCATACACACACAAAAAAGGTAACCATGGAAGGTGATGGATATGTAAATTTGTTTATAGCAATCCTTTCACTATGTATATGTATATCAAAACAGCAAGTCATACAGGTTAAAAATATACAATAAAATTTTTAAAAAACAATCAATGTAATCTACCATATTAGCATGCTAAAGAATGAAAATGACATGAACATAGTAATTGAAGCAAAATGAATTAACCAAATTCAATACCCATTCATGATAACAACTTTCGGAAAGAGAAAAATAAAGAACTTCCTAAAGTTGATAAAAAGCATCTGCCAAAAACTTACAGCATACATTATACATAAAGGTGAAATACTGAATGCTTTCCTATTAAATTCAGGAAAAAGGCAAGTAGTTTACTTTTACCAGTTTTGTTCAAGATAGTGCTTGCTGTTGATCCAAGGAAAGAAAGCAATAGAAGGCATATAAACCTAAAAGGAAGAAAGAAAACTACCTCCATTTGCTGATGAACTAAAGTCTACACAGACAATCCCAAAAAATCTACAAAAATCACTTAGAAATAAGAAGTGGCTGGATGCGGCAAGTCATGCCTATATTCCCAAAGCTTAGGGAGGCCGAGGCAGAAGGACCACTTGAGGCCAGGAGTTCAAGACTAGCTTGGGCAACATAGCAAGACCGTGTCTTTACAGAAGATAAATTAAAAGATTAGCCAAGTGTCATGGCAGAAGCCTGCAGTCCCAGCTACTTGGGAGGCTAAGAGTGGAGGATCGCTTGTGCCCAGAAATTGGAGATTACAATGAGCTATGATTGCACCACTGCTCTCCAGCCTGGGCAATAGTGCAAGACCCTGCCTTTAAAAAAAAAAAGTGACATTGGCAAGGTTATGTGATACAAAATAAACATGAAATCAATTTTATTTTTATATACTAATAATAGACACGTGGACACTGAAATAAAAAACAGATTGTATAATTGCTTCATAAATGAAATACTTAGAAGTAAATATAACAAAACATGTATACGCATTGTACACTAAAAATTACACAACATTGATGAGATAAATCAGAATATCTAAACAGAGAGACATACTGTGCATTTGAATTGGACTGTTCAACAGAGTAAGTTTAAATTCTCACAAATTTTAAAAAAAGAAAAATACAGGTTTAACACAATTCCTAAGTAAGTAAATTCTAATACATTTATTGTAGTTATTGAGAAGATTGTTCTAAAATTGATATAACTAGCAAAATTTTGAAATAATAAAATATATTGGAGAACTCACTGCACTCACTTTCAAGATGTATTATATAGCTATAGTAATAGAGATAGTGTGGTATTCATAGTGAGATGGACGCATAGATGAATGAAAAAAAAGAATTCAGAAATAGCCCCATAGAGTATGGTCAACTGATTTTAGATAAAGCTGCCAAAGGAGGCCAGGCGCAGTGGCTCACGCCTGTAATCCCAGCACTTTGGGAGGCCAAGGTGGGCAGATCAGGAGGTCAGGAGATGGACACCATCCTGGCTAACATGGTGAAATCCCATCTCTACTAAAAATACAAAAAAAAAAAAAATTAGCTGAACGTGGTGGCACACGCCTGTAGTACCAGCTACTCGGGAGGCTGAGGCAGGAGAATCTCTTGAACCTGGGAGGTGGGGGTTGCAGTGAGCGCAGATAGAACCACTGCACTCCAGCCTGGGCGACAGAGCAAGGCTCTGTCTCAAAAAAGAAGAACAAAAAAGCTGCAAAAGCAATTCAACTGAGAAATAATTGTACACTTTCAAAAATTGTGCTATAGCAATTGGATAGCCATAGGACAAAAATTAAACCTCAAAAGTTCACACTTCATATAAAAAGCAACTCAAAATATATCATAGATATAATTATTTTTATAAAAACTACTTAAAAAACTTAAGGAAAGAAAGAGAATGAAAACATTCAGGACATTGGGCTAGGCGAGGAGTTATTAGATTTGACACCAAATATCAAACTATATAGTATTTCATACAGAAAATCCAGCATACAATAAAAAATAAGTAAACATGCAAAAGAATGAATGAAAAGGATTAGCATCTGGCCTTTGATTTGTTTTCTCCATTTACTGTGGATGCCTGGGACAGAAAGAACTATGACTTGGTTATACTCATGCATTGTAACGTGACAATGAGATTACTATTGCATACCTACTAGGAGGGCTACACTTAAACATTCTGAACTTAACAAGTGCTATAAAGAATGTAGAGCAACTGCAACGTTCATACTGCTGGTAATGTGTAAAATGGTACAATGTTGCAAACTAATTTGTCATATTGTAAAATAGCTCAAAAATACACTAATCATGTGACCTAGTCATGCATTCCTTGAAGTTTATCCAAAACATGAAAGTCTATGTCCATAAAAAGACTTGTACAAGAACATGCATAGCATGGTGAAAAGGAGGAATATTGAGGCAGGATCAGTAGACAGGGCATACATATATGCACAAGAAAATTTGAAAAGGTAGGTGGAATGGATATTTACATTATCTTACTGATGGCAACTGTTTCACAAATATATACATATCCCAAAATGTATATTGTTTATTTTAAAGTTGCACAGTTCAAGTCAATTATACCTCAATAAAGCATGATTGAGATGGACCAAAATATCTGTCTAAAGGAAAATTTATAGCATTAATTGTACAAACAGAAATGCTGAAAATTTAAGATCTCATAGTCCACCTCAAGAAATTGAAAAAACAGAGTTATTAATTACTAAAATAATTGAAGACATGAACCAATAAAATCGAGATAAGTTAACAAAATTTTAATAATTTTAAAGGAAATATTGACAAATCCCAAAGTTTTTATTTTAAATAGGATAAAAACTGACAAATCTCTTGCAAAACTTATCAAGAAAAGTAAAATACACATGTTACAGTATCAGAAATGTAGACAGAAACATCACTACAGATCCTGCAGAGAAATACATATTATAAACAAAATTATGCTATAAATTTTAAATTTTATAAAATGATAAAAAATCTAAAGCCTAAGAATTCTCAATAGTCCTATGATTATTAAATAAATTGTATCTATAAAGAAAATCCTTCCTACCAATTAATTCCACATCCTAGTGCCTGAATTCCTGATCATTTCACATAATGAGAAAGAAACAACACCAATCTTGCACAAACTCTTCCATGGAACAGAAAAGCATTCCTCCAAATGTTCTGGATGACCCTTATAAACTTTACACCTAATTTATCAGGAAATCAAAGGTTTACATCCTGCCAGTTCAAGTTTATACCCCTCCAATAACCTCATATTAAGATACAATATAGTGACTTGCTAGTATTTAACTTGCACTAAGTACTAAGCACATTTAATAGAGTAATTGCTAATTTACACTTAGTGTATGTACTTAGGTGCAATGCAAAGTTCATTTGTTAAAATACTATTACAATTATACTAAATGCAAAATTATCATATATTAAGGCTGTGGAAGTGTCAAGCATTTCCACTTATTATTTTATGTTCTGTATATTGCTTGTTACTGATAAATTGATATTTACTATATTTATGTAAATCATTTCTCATATACAGTATATTTTCTCAAAACATGATGTTATCATATGTTATATAACAGCTCTAGACTGAAAATATTTTGCAATAAGCAATACATTTATCACTTCATCATTCTTTATCAAGAGATTGGTGTTTCTCATTAAATTTCTCATTAAATTTCTCATTTAAGTCATAGTAATATCAGATCTGCAGTAATAACAACAAACAACATTACTTGGGAGTGTGCTTATTTTTTAACTTTTGCAAAATATGTGCAGATATATTTATGTTTTAAATATAAAATAAATTTTTGGCTTTTTGGCTTTTGTTGTTTCTCATACCAGCTATATATTTTTTATTTTGCTTTGCTTTATTGCTAGTGTCAGTCAAATACATTCTTTTTATTTGCCTAAATGAAATAACTTAATTGATGTAAAAACTATTGAAGTTTTCAAAATATTTTATTAGTAAACCATATATTTGGCATTTATATGAAATATAAATAATATTAATGAAATGAGTGAACATATATCCATCAAAAACTTCAAAAAATAAATGTAGAGTATCAATTCAAACAATGGTTTGAATGATGGCTGCCTTCTCAACAGAATCCACGGAGAACTGGAAAAATGGTACAGCATCTTTCCAATGCTGAGAAACAAGATAACAATTTTGAACCCAGAATCATAAAAAGTTTCTATGCCACAAACAGGTCCAAAGGCAAGGGAGGAACATCTTTTTGTTCAGAGGCTTAAGTACAACCTTTCACCAAGAATGCTGACAAGACAGGCTAAAAGATGAAAACATGAGGAAAAATCTAAGCAAGGATATCAGAAGCTGCACACTACGGTAAAAATAGACTTCACAAAATTAGCCCAGTCTTGTCAACAAATAAACAATAAAACAAACAACAATAAACCAGATGAGGAATAAATCTCAAGATTTAATATATTGTATTACCTTATATGTCCAGTACTCAACAACAAAATAAAAATTCCAAAACTATGGGACATGGGAAAAAAGAGGAAAGTGTGACAAATATATAGGACACAAGACAGACAACAGAAACTGCCTTTGCAGAGACCAAAATGTTGGAGTAGCAGACAGGCTTCAAAACAGCTATCATAAGTGTGTTTTAAAAACAAAAGGAAACTATGTTTATAAAATTAAAAAATATAATGTTAGCTTAAAATCTGTGCATTTCACTGAATTGCTCACTCAATAAAATAAAAGAAAAAAATGAGTAATTATCAAGTTTTCAAGAAAATGTTTAAATAAAATATGACAAAAAGGCCACAAGGAAAAGGCAGGGATACAAGGAGTTTTTCTGCTGTTAGGTTGCATTTACATAAATTGGTACTTTCTGGCCGGGCGTGGTGGCTCACCCCTGTAATCCCAGCACTTTGGGAGGCCAAGTCAGGTGGATCACAAGGTCAAGAAATTGAGACCATCCTGGCCGACGTGGTGAAATCCCGTCTCTACAAAAAATACAAAAATTAGCTGGGCGTGGTGGTGCGCGCCTGTAGTCCCAGCTACTCAGAAAGCTGAATCAGGAGAATCACTTGAACCCAGGAGGTGGAGGTTGCAGTGAGCCGAGATTGCACCACTGCACTCCAGCCTGGAGACACAGTGAGACTCCATCTCAAAAAATAAATAAGTAAATAAAGAACGAAAAAAGTAATAGGTAACATTTTGGCTATTAACGTAGCTTTTAAAATTACCACAAAATTTATATTCTATAATATATTACATATTGACTTGTTTGTTTTTCACTGGGCTATGCCTCAACAATGTACCTCTACCACGTAATCCATACCTGGCACATGTTGGGAACTGGGGAAACACTTAGGCAATCAATGAAAAAAAAATCTAACATTAAGCAAATAAACACAGGAGAATCGCTTGAACCCAGGAGAGGGAGGTTGCAGTCAGCCAAGATCGTGTCACTGCACTCCAGCCTGGGCAACAGAGCAAGATTCTGTCTCAAAAATAAAATAAAAATAAAAAAGAGAGAGACAGAAAAGATAAACCCTTCAGAAAATTATTTGTCTTTTAAGAAAAATTTTAATCTTATTGATATAAAGATTGGGTTAATTAGGCATAAGAGGAAAAACAATTAAACTTATTTCAAAAAGGAGAATATACGGAGCTCTTTTCAGGAATGACTGAGACGCTCTATCAGACAAACCATTCCGCTGAGAAAAACTAGAAAAGCTGGAAGATATTAAAGACATTCTTCAAAGGCACTACTAACCCAAGGAAGCAACCACTTGATGAGACAAGTTCTCAAAACAGAAGCCCAAGGGATGAAACCCAAGTTTGGTACCTCTTTTCCCCTCAAAATATACGCTAACTCAAAGTGGGTGATTGAGAAGCCAAGATACTAATCACGAAGCTGTGGTTTAGACACTATGCAGCTAAGCAGGTATTTTAGTAGTCTCAAAAACTCAGGGGACACAGATCAAAACTGACAGTGCACCAGGGAGAAAGAAACAGGAAGGCAACCCAGGGGTTCATGTGGCATCCCTGAGAGGCTATGCCCTAAATGCTTATATGAGCCAGAAATAGAAAACATCTCACAAAACCTGAGACGCAGCTTCAAAAGGAATATCCTTGATTGCTGACAGCTGCCCACATGCTAACTGTCTCTTAGAAGCAAAAGCAAATGCTCACTAAAAAGGAAAAATTTTTCAAAATTTCCTATTATTTCTATGGTATTTCATACAGAAAATCCAGCATACAATAAAAATAACCATATAGGCAAAAGCATAAATGGGAAAGAAAAGATTAACAACAGGCTTGTAATCCATTTTCTCCACTTACTGGGAATAAATAGCAAGGAAAGATTGATGACTTGTGTATATCATGCAATTTAGAGCAACAGTGAGATATCACTGCACACCTATTAGAGGAGCTACAATTAAATATATTGACTAAAACAAGTGCTGGCAAGTATGTAAAGCAACTGTAACTCTCATAATATTGGTAGGATGTAAAACAGTATAATTATGTTGCAAAACATATTGATTTATTCTAAAACAACTTTAAAGTACACTTCGCACATGATCCAGCCATTCCACTCCTTGAAGTTTATCCAAGAAAAATGAAATTATACATTCATAAAAAGACTCATACAAGAATGTCCATAGTATAGTTTTAAGTTGGGTAGTGTGATGATTCTGGCTTTTCTTCTTTTGGTTAGAATTGTTTTGACTATTGGGGCTCTTTTTTGGATCTATACTATAAAGCTAAGGTAACCAAAACAGCTTGGTACTGGTACAGAAACAGACACACAGACCAACGGAATGCAGCAGAAAACTCAGAAAGGTAAGCCATACACCTACAACCATCTGATCTTTGACAAGTCCAACAAAAACAAGCAATGAAGCAATGGGCATTCAATAAATGGTGCTGGAATAAGGGGTTGGCCATATGCAGAAGATAGAAGCTGGACCCCTACCTTTCATTACATGGAAAAATTAACGCAAAACAGATTAAAGATTTAAATGTAAGACCTCAAACTATAAAAATCCTGGAAGACAACCAAGGAAATACTTTTCTCGACATCAGCCTTGGCAAAGAATTTTTGGCTAAGTCCCCAAAAGCAATTGCGGTAAAAGCGAAAATAGACAAGTGAAACCTAATTAAACAAAAGAGCTTCTGCACAGCAAAAGAAACTATCAACAAAGCAGGCAACCTACAGAATGAGAGAAGATATTAATAAACTATGCATCCAACAAAGGTCTAATATCCAGAATCTATAGGGACTTTAAACAAATCAACAAGAAAAACATAAATAACCAAATTTAAAAATGGGCAAAAGACATGAAGAGATACTTCCCAAAAGATGCATACGACAGCCAACACACACACGAAAAATTACTCAGTATCACTAATCATCAGAGAAATTCAAATAAAAACCACGATGAGATAATGTATCACACAAGTCAGAGTGTCTATTATTAAAAAGTCAAAAAAACAACAGATGCTGGCCAGGCTGTGGAGAAAAGAAAACACTTTTACACTGTTGATGGGAATGTAAATTAGTCCAGCCATTGTGGAAAGCAGTCTGGAGATTTCTCAAAGAACTGAAAACAGAGCTACTATTCAACCCAGTATTCCTGTTACTGGGTACATACTCAAAGGAAAATAAATCATTCTACCAAAAAAGACATGCACTCACATTTTCATCGCTGCACTATTCACAATAGCTAAGACATGGAATCAACCCAGGTGCCCATCAATGGTAGACTGGATAAAGAAAATGTGGTACATGTACACCATAAAATACTATGCAGACATAAAATATAATGAAATAATACTATTTGCAGCAACATGAATGGAATTGGAGGCCATAATTCTAAGTGAATTAACACAGGAACAGAAAATAAAATACTGCATGTTCTCATGTGTTGGTGGGAGCTAAACATTTGATTTTGATTTTAACTTCTTATTTATTTTATAATTTCAAAAAAGTGTATTCTCGAATATTAAATTTTCAGGATTTTGTCTTTGGCATTAATGCTCTAAATTTTCCTTTAGATACATGTTTTGGTACATGGCACACAGTTTTTAATAGCTTAATTAGGTATAATTGATTTCAGATGAACTGCACAATTTAATATATATTTGTGTGTGTGTTTGTGTGTGTGTAGTTGAGCACACATGGACATCAATATGGGAACAACAGACACTGAAGACTACTAGCAGGTGGAGGGAGAAAGAGGGGGTGAGTTTAAAAAATACCTATCCAGTACTATGATCACTACCTATGTGATGAGATCTGTACTCTAAGCCTCAGCATCACACAATATTCCCATGTAACAAATCTGCACATGTACCTCCTGTATCTAAAATCAAAGTTGAAGTTACTAACAATGAAGAATGTCCATGGTATGGGAAAGTGGGGAGAGCTCGGGCAAAATTAGGAGGGGGAAATCCAAAAGTGCACAAGGAAAGCTGGGGACAGGGATAAATATGTTCATAATCTTAGGTGTAGAGACGGTTCCTATCTCTCTCTCTCTCTCTCTCACACACACACACACAAATATATATATATATATTTATATATATTTATATATATATTTATATATTTATATTTATATATATATTTATATTATATATATATTTATATTATATATATATATTTATATATATAAATTTTATATATATACTTTACTATATATATTTATATATATAGTAGCTTATTTGAAATCAATTATACTTCATCTAAGCTGTTAAAAACTGTGTACTACATGCCAAAATATGAGACTAAAGGAAAATTTAGAGCATTAATACCAAAGATAAAATCCTGAATACTGAAGATTTGAGAATACACTGCATGAAATTAAAAAATAAATCAGAAAATAAAATCAAAATTTTAAACATGAAAAATTAAAATTAACATCAGTTAATAAAATCTAAAAAAAATTAAATAGCAATTGAAGAATTCTGTTGTTGTTTGAAAGGAAAAAATATAATAAGTCCCTGGCAAGACCGATCAAAGGAATTTTAAAAAGACATATATTATCAACAGCAGAAATGTAGAGGGCAGCATCCCTAGGATACTGGAGATACATACATTATGTTGTAAGCAAATTTATGCCAATAAACTTGAAATTCATGAAATGAGAGAAAGAAAAATATAGCAAAACAGTTAAACCAGGAAACTTCAATGATTCTATATCTAATCAAAAACTGTATCTCTATAAGAAAAACCTTCCAACAAATAAATTATTTGTTGGTGCCTAAATTTCTGATCTTTCTTATATAATTGAGAATTAAATAACACAAGTATTGGACAAGCACTTTACACAGGAGAGAAACAGTAAAAACTCTGCCCAAAATGCTTTATAAGACCTCTATAAACTTGATACCAAACTAATAAGGCCATTATATAAAAGGAAAACCAAAGGTTTGTATGCCTAATGACAAACACAAAAAACTAAATAAAAGTAACATTTTATATTTGACAAGCAGAATCTAAAGATACTTCAATTATAATTAACCATGAACAAACTGGCTTTAATACAAGAATGGATTCTTGTTGCTTTGTTTTCAAATCAAACAATCTTGACAAAGAAATGAAATTATGTCACTACGACAGCAGTTACAGAAAAGCCATTTCATATAATTAGCCACTTATGAGTCTTTTTTTAAAAAAAAATTAAAAACTGCAGCATATATAATCAGTGGTGAAAAACTGAAGAACTTCTTCAGGTGAAAAAAGAGACAAGGATGTCTACTATCACCAATTCTACTCAGCATTTTAGGGAAAATTTGGTTCAGGGCAATAATGCAAAAAAAAAAAAGAAAAGAAAAGAAAAAGCCATAAATAATGAAAACCATGAACTGTACCCTATGTCTATATACAGACTGCATAATTATGCTTCCAGAATATCTAAAAGCAATCTGTAAGCAATGTATTAGAACTAATAAGTAAATATTTCAAGATTGATAGGTAACACACATTTAAACAAACACTTTTTCTTCTAAGAATAGCAATTCTTAATAAACTGTTCATACATATCATAAGAAATGACACAAAAACCCCACTGGACAAGGTTATATTTTTAAGGCTTTTTCTATATATTTAGCAGTCATTATAACCCTGAATATTGCTACTTTTTTCCGATACAGAGACTCCAAAATATAAACCAAACTTTATAACAAACTTGACATTTAATCCGAAGGAAACAATAAAAAGGGCATTCTTTGTATAATTTTTCTTATGGTCTTTAGTCTAATGATCTCATTGACTAAATAGATTAGCTTCTTTAAAGTGAGTCACAAGTATTTTCTCTACAAAATTTGTTTATATATTTTTTCATATTCTTTTCCACTGTTTTCTAGTTCTATCTTTTAGCATGATTTCTTAACTGTTTCTATATTACCTTAAAAGTTAAAAAAAAAAAAATGGAAAAAAATTAAACAACTACTGTTGTTTAGAAAACAATCACTAGTGATATGCCACTACGTGTTTACTTCTTTTTTTTTTTTTTTTGAGACGGAGTCTCGCTCTGTCACCCAGGCTAGAGTGCAGTGACCGGATCTCAGCTCACTGCAAGCTCCACCTCCCGGGTTCCCGCCATTCTCCTGCCTCAGCCTCCCGAGTAGCTGGGACTACACATGTCTACTTCTTTAACTTCCTTTCGCTATTTAAAAATTTGCCTTATGCTTGGTGTAAAATTTTCAAAAAATGCACATAACTATATCCTCTTGGAAGTAACCATGATATCAGTAAAGTGCGTCTAAGGACAGATATTCACATAAATTGGCATTTACATAATATATGTATATTATATATATATTATATATATTATATATGTGTATATATATATATTATACATGTGAAATTATAATTTGCTTTACTTTTTACCAGCAATATATTCTGGAAATACCATCTGGAAGTATATAAGATCTATTAGATTGGTTGCATAGCTACATAATATCCATAGAATAAAAATAATATAATTTATTGAAAAGTAGCTCTTTTGCCAATTTTGTAACCACACATTTATGCTTATTTTTTAGTGGCTGTACTGGATACAGTCCTAAAAGGCAAATTATTTTTTTATTTTTTATTTTTTTATTTTATTTTTTTTCTTATTTATTTTTTTTAAATATAAAAGACAACTTAAAGAAAGAAAAAGTAAACTTCCCATAATTAAAAGGTAAACAAACAAAAGCAACAACAACAAAAAAGCCCAATGCCTGGGTACAGCAGCTTGAGGTCCTAATTTAGTAGGTCTAGAATGGCATCTGGGCTTTGACATATTTTGAAACTCTTTAGGTGATTTAATGTGTAGGTGGAAATGTGATCTTCTGGAACTACACTGTCCAGTATGGTAGCCACTAGTGACATGTGGCTATATACATTTAAGCAAATTATTTTTTTAAAAAGCAAGTGAAAACTACTTTGTTAATGCTAAAATAATTTCCAAAAACCCAGTACTATTTTATACTCCCTCAATAATCTGGTATCAAGATAAAGGATACTTTTTTATTTAATTTGCATTAATTATTATGCATAGTTAATAGCATTAATGAAAATGTATGCTTACTTTATGTAAAATGAATTTTACTATTTGGTAGTTTATAATTTATATTTAATATACTAAAAATTTTATATATTAAACCTGTGCATATACACTTTACTTTCACATATGTTCTATATATTGCCAGTTACTGAATCAACTCCTATATGCATTATATTTACATAAATCATTCCAGATATGCAACATAATTTGCCAAAGCAATAATTTTGCTATAGATCATACAAATGTCACTTCATTATTCTTTATAAAGAGTTTTAATTTCTTCTCACACATTTTCTCATGCATGTCAACTTTAACAGCAAATGAGCAATTATAAAAACGATTTTTATAATTTTCTTTGGAATGTGTTTACATTATTTTGGATATATTTTGTAGATATTTATACATTTTAATAAAAAGTAGACATTTATCCCATGAGAGATTTTCTTTTGCTTGTGATGTTACTGTCAATCAAATAAATTATATTTGTATTTACAGAAATGGAATATTTAGATTGACCATATAGGCACTGGACTTTTAAAAATATTTTATTATTAACCTGCATATTAGATACCTATATGAAATACAAAAAAAAAAAAAAAATCAATGAAATGAACAAATGTATACCAACTGAAAACTTCTGAGAAATAAAGATATATTACCTATCCTAGAACGATGACTTAAAATTCGGCTTCCTTCTGAACAGAATCCATAAAGAATCAGAGAAAATGGAGCAGAATCTTCCCAATGCTGAAAGAAAAAATACAAGTTTCAACCCAGATTCTACATCCAGCAAAATTATCCTTACAAACTGATTAGCCACATAAATAAACCTGAAATAATGTATTGCTTGACAAGCTATAATTCATGTTGCTACCCTCAGGAGATGAAAACTGAGAACGAAGAAAATTCGAGAAGAGCACGAGGCTCGAGGGCTAAGGTGGCGCCCTCTGCTGGTGGCTGTTGCTGATGGCAGTCGGCTGGAATTTTAGCCTAGCAATTTACCTATAGCATCACAACTGCTGCCTTAGGTTGGTTACCAAAGGGTCACTAAGCTTGGTCCAGAATCCGTGTGTGGCCATAAACCCCATCTCTTGAAGGCAGAGGGTGTAAAAAATGTGTGGGCATGTTTATAATTTGCAATAAACAAAAATTTAAAGGAGGAAATTAAATTGAATTAAAAATATTAAATAAACACAAACGTAGGCATGAAAGGAGAAATAGAGAAATAAAAAGAGATGGAAAAAATAGAAAATAAATGGCAAAATTGTCAAGTTGAAATCAAACTATATTAATAAAAACATTAATTTTTAAAAGCTTAAACATTCCAACTAAAATGCATAGGTTTTGAGACTAGAAAAGAAGCAAGTCCCAATTATTTGCTGTTTATATGAGAGGCAATTTAAATTGAAAGACACAGTAAGGTTGAAAGTAATAGTATAAAAAATAATGTGCAATGCAAAATTAAGCATAAGAAAACTGGAACGTGTACAATAACGCCAAACAAAGTAGACGTCTAGGAAAGGAAAGTAACTAGAGATAAAGAAGAACATTTCATTATCATTAAAGGATCTATTCATCAGGAATGGAAGAAACACAATATTTACATATGTCATCATTACAGAATCTGGAAACAGAGACAAAATATAAGTCATTATATGTTAATAAATTTGAAATTATGTAAAATGTAGAACTCTGGTTAAACCCAACTTAATGAAAATAAAACTGAGCAAAACTGCATAGTCTTATTAAGTAAATTACATCTATAATGAAAAATTCCCTATAAGTGAGTCCTGTGCTCTGGGGATCGAATTGGTGAATTTCCCCCTACAACTGAGAAATACATGACATGAATCTTATACAAAAGTTGCAGAAAATGAAAGCAGTAGGCAACTCCTCTAAATGATTTACGAGTTCTGGGCCAGGTGCAGTGGCTCACGCCTGTAATCCCAGCACTTTGGGAGACCGAGGCGAGTGGATCACCTGAGGTCAGGAGTTTGAGACCAGCCTGACCAATATGGTGAAACCGTGACTCTACTAAAAATATAAAAATTAGCTGGGCGTGGTGGTGCACACCTGTAGTACCAGCTACTCAGGAAACTGAGGCAGAAGAATTGCTTGAACCTGGGAGGCAGAGGTTGCAGTGAGCCGAGATTGCACCACTGCATTCCAGCCTGGGTGACAGAGGGAGACTCCATCTCAAAAACAAACAAACAAAAAAAGAGATCTGTATAAACTTTACACCAAACTGAAAAACGTATCACATGAAAAGGTTATATATATACATATATATACACACACACATATATCTCATGAACAAATGAAAAAAAAAGTTTAACAAACTGAATCCAAAGTTACATCAAACGTGATACACTATAAATAAATTAGATTTTATCCCAGAGTGAATTCTTGTTGCATTAACACTTTGAAATCACAAAAGTTCAGTAAATCATAGAAATATATAACAATATTGTGATTATTATAAGTGCAAAAACTAACATATCCACTTAATATTAGAAAAAAATCATAAAATTGTAGTTAATATCATAATCAGTGTTGAAATATTCAAATATTTCCCTGAGATCAGGAATGAGAAAAAGATTCCTACTGTCACCAGTTCCATTCAACATTTATGTAGGCAATAATAGAAGAAAAAGAAAAAAAAGACATACGGATGGGAGAGGAAGAAATTAACTGCCATTATTCACATGCTGAATGTTTATATTTCTAGACTAACACCAGCGTATATATTATATGTCAGAATTAATAAATTTAGCAATTACTGGATATATGGTTAATATAAAAATAAACTGTAACCGTATTTCCAAATTCCAGCAACAAATAATTAGAAGATTAAATTAATTAAAGACACCATTTACAATGCCAAGATTATCAAAATCTTAGGTAAAATTTTAATGAAAGCTTAGCAATATATTTACATACCAAACTATAGAAAATTATTCAGATGAATTAAATTGAGATATTAACAACTCAATGGTGAATGTTTATTAAATGGAAGATGTAGTTTTTTGTAAGGTGATCAATTCTTCCCACTTTGAAGCATATGCAATCCCATTCAACACAAACCCAAGTCAAATCCAAGCAGTAATTCAGCATATTCTATAAATCATCAAATTTAAAAATTGGACTAATGGAGAGAATTAACAGAAAGTTCAATTTCAGTCAGATAGAATGAAAAAAGACCTATTGGTGAACGATTAGGGCAATTTGGGACATTGTGATTTAATGCCACTAGAGTTGGTGCATGAATTATACAGTACCTTGGTGTTGATATTCTATCAGGAAATTAAAGACAGGATGATGACTTGTGACATCTACACTTTGTATTTTAACATCTGAAATCATCTACTGAATTTTTGTACACTTCGTACACTCTATTATTCAGGAATGCTTTTGTTTGTTTGTTTGTTTGTTTGTTTGTTTTACCTGAGATGGAGTCTCGCTCTGTCACCAGGCTGGAGTGCAGTGGCATGATCTCGACTCACTGCAACATCTGCCTCCCGGGTTCAAGTGATTCTCCCACCTCAGTTTCCCAAGTAACTGGGACTACAGGCGCGCACTACCATGCCCAACTGATTTTTGCATTTTTTGTAGAGACGGTGTTTCACCATGTTGGCTAGGATGGTCTCGATCTCTTGACCTCGTGATCCGCTCGCCTCTGCCTCCCAAAGTGCTGTGATTACAGGCGTGAGCCACTGTGCCTGGCCTCAAGAATGAATCTTTCAAACCACAGGAAGAATTATCATTTTTATGAGGACTTCAAAATAGCATGCTTATACAGAAGGTGGAGTGTATAATTCACTGCACATTTAAATATTAGCATTTTTATGGAATACTGGAAATTATGTGCAGGTTTTTGCTCTATATGTGGTAAATGGAATGGATGTACTTTGGTTTTACTTTGCATGTTTGGAAAAAAAACACTGATGTCACAGAAGTAAAGAGATTTTCCGGAGTTTATAAAGAGAATAGCAGAATCGAACAGAAGGATCATCCTTCTATAACCTAGTCCTGAGCATTGCACTATTCTCTTCCATATTCAATATGCCATTTATCAACAAGTGTGACTCCCTTTAAAAGGGAGACAAATACATTCAAAATTATCAGAATCATTTCCTTAAACTTGAATTATACGCTATAACTGGGCTCTAATCTCGTCCATGTCACAAATATTATGATGATTTCTCTGAGATGTAATCACACACAAATTGAGCATTGTACTTTAAGAAATTGCTTCTGGAAGCTGGTTTTTCTTATACACTATATGCTTCATTTTCAATAGATGCAATTACAGAGTGCTTTTTTTTCTTTAGCAATATGTCAGTCAATGAATATACACAATTCACTAATTCTGATGGTACTTAAGTGGTTCTCTGCCATTGATGATGGTCCTGTTACACAGTTAAACATAAATGCATTTTTCTTTTTTCTTTTCTATTACTTTTTTTTTTTTTTTTTTTTTTGAGATAGAGTCTTGCTCTGTCGCCCAGGCTGGAGTGCAGTGGCACGATCTTGGCTCACTGCAACCTCCGTCCCCTGGGTTCAAATGATGCTCCTGCCTCAGCCTCCCAAGTAGCTGAGACTACAGGCATGAACCAGCACACCTGGCTAATTTTTATATTTTTAGTAGACACAGGGTTTCACCATGTTGGCCAGCTGGTCTCGAACTCCTAACCTCACGTGATCTGCCTGCTTCAGCCTCCTAAAGTGCTGGGATTACAGGCGTCAGTCACCATGCCTGGCCTACTTCATGTTTTTAATTGGAAGACAAAATTGGATGTATTTATCATATACAACATCAAGTTTTGAAATAGGTGTTGTGAAATGACTAAATCTAGTTAATTAACATACACATTTTTCTGAAAATAGCAATCCTTCATAAGGTTTTTATACACATCATGAGAAAGGGCATAACAAATCTACAGGATAAAATTATATTTTTAAGGTTATTCATATACATATATGAAATGAATCACTACAACACTATTATTGTCAATTTTTCTAATATGGGAAAGGGTACACTTAATATGAGACAAACTTCATAATACATGTCACATTTAACTCTAGTTGAACAATAAAAGGTCATTCCTTGTAGCAATTTTATTTATGACCCCTCGTACAATAATTTCACTGACTAGAGATCAGCTTTTTAAAGTGGTTCACAAATTAATTGTCTCCGCATAACTTGCTTATATTGCGCTTATACTGTGTCTTTTCTTTCTGTTTTCTAATTATCCTTTCTTCAAGTATAACTTTTCATGCTGTTCTGTACTATTTTAAAAATAAGAACAAAAAGCAAAGAGCAGATATCCAAAACAATCATTAGTCATAGGCCGTCATGTAGATATTTCTACAATTTTTCTTTAGGTCATTGAAAATACAGAGTGTGCTTATTGTAAAGTTTTGAAAAAGTGCAGATACAGATTTCATTCTCAGATGTAAACACGATCAGCAGTAAAGTTCATATATGGACATAAATATACGTAAATATATGTTAATATGCATAATATGTGTATATATTTGTGCACATGACTAATTGAAATCACAATGTGCTTCTTTAGCAATACATCTTGGAGATGTTTTCTGTAAATAAATATAGGCACACCTGACTGATTGCAAAAGCTGAACAGTAATCATAGTATGGACATATCATAAGTTATTTGACAATTTCTCTATTCCCTTTTTTGTACCTACGCCTTTATGCCCTTCTCTGAGTATCTGTCCAATCCTAGAAGTGGAAGTACTGTGTAAAGGATATGTAACTTAAAACTCTTCTAAGGAATTTTAAATAAAGTTACAAAGATCTAGTATCATTTCATACCCTTTACAAAAATCTATGACCAGATATATAAAAATATATATATTTTAATATTCATTAAGAAATAAAGCTATATAAATTACTGTAGATAGAAAATGTTTTCTTTTCTTTTTTTTTTTTTTTTTGAGACGGAGTCTTGCTCTGTCACCCAGGCTGGAGTGCAGTGGTGCGATCTCGGCTCACTGCAAGCTCCGCCTCCCGGGTTCACGCCATTCTCCTGCCTCAGCCTCCCGAGTAGCTGGGACTACAGGCACCCACCACCTCGCCCGGCTAGTTTTTTGTAATTTTTAGTAGAGACGGGGTTTCACCGTGTTAGCCAGGATGGTCTCGATCTCCTGGCCTCGTGATCCGCCCGTCTCGGCCTCCCAAAGTGCTGGGATTACAGGCTTGAGCCACCGCGCCCGGCCAGAAAATGTTTTCTAAAAGCAGATGTTATTGCATATTGTATAACAACCATAAAACTAAAATAGTTTGCTATAGGTAACACAGGTTTCATCTTACTATTTTATATCAATAGATCTTGCCAGTTCTCATGTAATTTCTCATCTAGGTCAACATTAGGTTCAAGTCGCCAAGTGTCAGAACAAACCATTTTGAAATTTTCATTAGGAATATGCTTAAATCATTTTAATTTGTATACAATTCAGATCTTTTTGGTTACTGTAGTATTTTAATTTTAATTCAATTTAATTTTTTTAGAGATGAAGTCTGCCTATGTCACTCAGGCTGGAGAGTATTGGTTATTCACGAGTGCATTTGAGGTCACTGCTGCCTTGAACTCCAAGGCTCAAGTGATCCTCCTGCCTCAGCCCCCCAAGTAGTTGGGATGACAGGTGCATGCCACCATGCCCAGCTTAAGATTTTAAAAATTGGAATAATAAAATAATAATTTTAATTGGAATATTTTTGACTTTTATAATATTTTATTATCTTATTCCTTTTACTTGGCTTTCCTTCTATTGTCATTCAAATGAAGTATCCTTTGCCTTACAAAGAGGAAATAATTTTAATTGAAAACTACATTTTGAAATTTTTGAATTATTTTATTAGAAATACATGTTTGCTATATATTTGAAATATAAATAATATTAATGAAACAACATATATATTTCCACCAGAAAGATAATATGACCAAGGCCTTAGGGGACACGTGTATGCACTTTCCCAATTATATCACTCTGCTTCCTCCTAGAAACACATACGCAAACACAAACACACACACATACATGCACATACACCCCCCAAAATTTTGGTGTTTATTTTTTTAGGTTATATTTATTGTGACTGTATGTCGTCTTTATTTATCCTTCAAATCATAATACAAATGGAGTAAAGTGAAAACCTACCAACTGACCAGATCTATGTAGTTAGCCAAAAGAACCTAGCTGTATAAAACCCGGATGGAGAATGAAACAGTCAGACTTCCAGAAGGATAAAAGAAATAAATCCTTTTTGCCATCTCCCATCATTATGGCTTTCCTTTTCCTTATAGTTAACCACAGCTCTGACTCCTAACAACTTGCACTGACTTTTCCTGCTGTGAATGAAAGGAGTAAGAGCAGGCTTGTAACTATTCTCTAACAGGAATGCCTGAAAAAAGTTAATGACTTCCTAGTAAAGGTGCTGACATAATAACTCTTTGTAAACATGCTAATAGATATTACTATTTTACCAGGATGTACTTTGTCTGTCTAGGTTGTTTATTATAAACAACCCTGGAAGTTATGGATCTATGCAGATTCACTGGCTGAAGAATAACATATAGTGTAATTAATGGAGACTGTGTAATTAACAGTGTAAAATGGGATGAGCCAAAAAATTAAATGACTCCCTTTTTTAAATAATATTTTCTCAAACATTATTCAACACAACTCATCTTTTACTGTAACACAAAATCACATCCTGATGTGGAAGAAAAATGGCACTAGTCGGGACTGTTTCTGATGCTTTCATGACCTCCAAAAAATATAATGTTTTATATTTTGACTAGATGTTTGCCTCTATCACTTAAATCACAAATAAAATGTGGTGTAAGAGCTACCATTCATGTGAGTCTGATTTCAAAACACAACTCTTTGTAACAACACACCGGTTTTGGAAACTCATATAAATAGTTTCAGACAATATTATTTTTGTATGTGTGAATTACTTTGCTCAACGTTATGGCCATGAGATTTATCTAAGTTGTATACAGAAGTTTGTTCATATTCATTGCTGCATGATCTTACATTGTGTGATATACCATATTTTACCCATTTTTAGAGATGGTGATTTAATTTCTAGGTCGTGTCCAGTTTGGGCTATTAGGAATTAGTGTTTCTATATGCGTTTTGGCATATGTTAATTTTTAAGATGATTATATGTCAGCGAGAATTACTATGTCATACTGAATGCCCATATTTAGCTTAACGGAACCTGCCAAAACTTTGCCAGAGTCCTGACTCCAATTTCTCCTCCCACAAACAATGTGTGAGAGTTTCTCACAGATATAAGGTATTGTCAGGGTTAGAGCCTCATGTTTGCTCAGGAACTATGGGTGGGGAAAATTCTCCTGTGGCAGGGAGTGTGAGACCAAGAAGAGCATGGCGGTGTAACTGCACTGATGAAACATGGGGGCTGTTAATGCAGCTGTGATTTACCTGGTAGCGCACTGAAGAAGGGGGAGCGATGCACAAAACAAGGACAGAAGTCAATGTGGGAGTTCGAAATAGGTCCTTGTTAAAGGGCTAGGCTGCACATATGCACAAGACTCATCAAGGCCCAGCAGGGCACGAATGTGAAGTTAAACGAAGAACAAAAATACCAGAGGTCTTGCAGTGTTCAAAGACTGTGGGGTTTTGGCATAGCCAGAGTAGAAAAAATATCTGGTCATTTAACATATGTTTATGTAGAGTGCAAGTTGAAGAGGTACAGGAATGAAGCAGAAAAAAATATATGTGTTTTGAAGAAAAGTGGCCAAATATTCCTTTGTTTTGTTAAATAAAGCCAAACTGCAGATCCAAGATCATTGAAATTGAAGCATGTTAAATAGAAATAGATGTGCACATGGGTACTCACATTTAAACTGAGAGACAAACATTTTTAAGAAATTAAAATTTCGAGAGGAGTTCAGATAAATTTCCTACCTAGGAATGATGATTTAAATTTCCTACCTGGGAATGATGGCTTCTGGTATAGTTCGGATCTGTGTTCTCACCCAAATCTCATGTTCAACTGCAATTCCCAGTTTGGAGGCGGAGCCTGGTGGGGGGGTGATTGGAACATGGGGGCAGAGTTCTCATGAATGGTTTAGTACCGTCCCCTCTGGTACTGTATAGTGACTAAGTTCTGAAGAGATCTGATTGTTTAACAGTGTGTGGCATCTCCCCTCTCTCTCAATCCTACTCCTGCCATGTAAGACTCCTGTTCTTGCTTTGCCTTCTACCACAAGTCAAAGATCCCTAAGGCCTCCCTAGAAGCAGATGCTACCATGCTTCCTGTACAGCCTACGGAACCGTGGGCCAATTAAATCTCTTTTCCTTATAAATTACCCAGTCTCAGGTATATCTTTATAGAGATGCAAGACCGCACTAATAATGGCTTCCTTCTCAACAGAATCCATGGAGACTGGAGAAAATGTGGCAGCATTTTTCCAATGTCGAAGGAAAAAAATAATAAAACCATCAACTCCAAATCATCTAGCAAAATTATCCTTCCAAACTGAGACTGAAATAAGACACATCCACACAATCAAACCTGAGACAATTTGTGGCTGGACGACCTGAAATATAAGTAATACCGCAGGATCTTCAGGATGAAAGAAAATGACACCACACGGAAATTAAGAACTACAGAAAGGAAAGAGGCGCCCTGGAGAGGGAAAAAGACAACTATTCTTTACTTTTGCAATGTATCCGACTCTATGAAGCAAAAATGGTAAACAGTATTGTATATGTGAAATATATGACATAGCATAAATGAAAGGGGATTAGTCAAAATGTAGTGCTGTGAGGCTATATTTACATGGGATGGTATTATCATAATTCAAAGTAGACCAAAATAATATAAAGAATCATATGCCAATTCCTGGAGCAAGAGTTAAATATGATACAAGAAGGTGTAAGTTCCTTCTAGTACTGTGGCTACATAGAAAATTACCCCAAACTTGATCTTTATATAATAATAAAGGAATACTCCTTATTTACCCATATTTTTTTCACTAGGTTGTACGTCGATGAAGCACTAACATCATATGGTCCATACCAGGCACATGTTGTGAACTGAGGAAATATTTATGGAGTAAATAATGAAATATTTAAATGAAGTAGAATGAAATGAAAAATGATGCTCTCCTTGGGACAATTATTTGCCCTAAAATAAATTTACATATATATATATATACACACACACACAAGATATATATATACACCATATATATGTACTTATATTATATATGTATATACACACACACACTCGTGCATACACTGTGAAGCAATATCCACAATGAAGAAAATGTGGGCCGGGTGTGGTGGCTCATGCCTGTAATCCCGGCACTTTGGGAAGCTGAGGTTGGCAGATTGCCTAAGGTCAGGAGTTCGAGACCGGACTGGCCAACATGGTGAAACCCCGTCTCTACTAAAAACACAAAAAAATTAGCCAGGCTTGGTGTCACGCACCTGTAATCCCAGCAACTCAGGAGGCTGAGGCAGGGGAATCCCTTGAACCGAGGAGGCGGAGGTTGCAGTGAGCCAACATCACACCAGTGCTCTCCAGCCTCAGTGACAGAGAAAGACTCTGTCTCCCAAAAAAAAAAAAAAAAAATGAACATGTGAACATCTAGCTCACACGTCCAAGATTCCTTCAACATCTTTATAAGAAATATAGATTATATACATATTTATATATAAGATGTTTATAAAGATAAATAATTATATATTATATAGATATATTATAATTATGTATTATATACATATGTTATATTTTATATATAATTACATATATAGGTATATGGGTAATTAGCTATAGGAAAAAACGACTACAAACTATAAACATATTTTATGAAATAGTGGTTGTACAGATCTTACAGCCCAACCATGCCGAGAAAAACTGGGAAAGGGAAGCCTCAAAAACACATGTTAGAAAGCACCACAAAGAAAAGAAAATAAATATTTAAAGAGACAGGGTCTGAATTAGAAGATAATTCCAGGTGGGGATACTCAAATTTGGTAACCCTTTTATGCTCAACAGTTTTGCTAATTCAAAGGTGACTGAGACGCTGAGATACTAAGCAATAAGTTGAAGCTGAGAAGCTAAGCAGCTGGTGAGAGCTTTTAGCAGTTTCACCATCCCAGGAGACACACTTGGACCTGAGGGTGCACCAATGAGAAGAGGTTCTGAAAAACACAGTGGTTCACTTGTCATCCCTGAGGGGCTATGACCTAAATGTCTACGTGTGTCAGAAAGAGAACATTCCTGACAAAATCTGAGACCCAGGTTCTCAATTCCTGATTACTATGAGGTAAACTATTTCCATGTTAACAGGCTCTCAAAAGCAAAAGTATTATATATAACTGCTGACCTCCAATTATCTCCATAGTATTTAATACAGATAATTCAGATTGCAATCCAAAACAATCATACATGCAAGATATAAATGGGAATTAAAGGATTAGCATCAGGCCTGCAATCCATTTTCTCCATTTATTGGTATGCCTGGGAAAGAAAGAACAATTTGGAGTGACAATGAGATATCATTATACACTCAGAAGAGGTACAGTTAAAAATACCGACCATCATGTTGTACACCTTAAATTTATAAAATAAAAAATAATATTGAGCATTGAGAGTGCTGGCAAAGATGTAGAGCAACTGCAAGTCTCACATACTGCTGGTTGGGTATACCATGGTATAATCATACAGCAAAACACTTTGACGTTTTCTAAAATAATTTAAAGATGCACCAATCATGTGCTCCGGCCATTCCATTCCTTGAAGTGTATCCAAGCAAAATAAAATTACATGTCCATACAAAGACACTTGTAGGAATTTTTAACTCATGGGAAAGGGGTGGGGGCTTGAGCAGGACTAAGAAGGGAGAAATATAAAGATGTTGAAGGAATCTTGGATGTGGAAGATGTTCACATTTTCTTGATTGTGGATATTGTTTCACAAATATATGCCCATTTTAACACTTATATTGTTAATTTAAATGATGCCCGGATTATTTTAGGTCAAATATGTCTTCATGAAACTGTCACAAACTGTGTGTAGAATGTGCCAAAATATATGTCTAAAGGAAATTATACAGCACTTAATGCCGGAGAAGAAATCTGGAAAATTTAAGATCTGATAATCAGCCTTAAAGAAATGAAAAACAAGTGGCAATTTAGTATTGAAAATAATACAAATGAAACAGTAACACAAAAATAAGAGAAGAAATTTTGAACAAAATTACAAAGAGAAGAACTGCACATTCAAAAGTTGGTTTTCAGCCGGGCGCAGTGGCTCACACCTGTAATCCCAGCACTTTGGGAGGCCGAGGCGGGAGGATCACGAGGTCAGGAGTTTGAGACCAGCCTGGCTAATATGGTGAAACCCCGTCTCCACTAAAAATACAAAAATTAGCCGGGGGTGGTGGAGGGCGCCTGTAGTCCCAGCTACTCGAGAGGCTGAGGCAGGAAAATTGCTTGAACCTGAGAAGCAGAGGTTGTAGTGAGCCAAGATCGTGCCACTGCACTCCAGCCTGGGCAACAGAATGAGAGTCTATCTCAAAAAAAAAAAAAAAAAAAAAAAAAAGGTTGGTTTTCATTTTTATAAAATGGTAAAATAAATAAATAAATGAAGATAAACTCTGAGAAGCAGAGGTTGTAGTGAGCCAAGATCGTGCCACTGCACTCCAGCCTGGGCAACAGAATGAGAGTCTGTCTCAAAAAAAAAAAAAAAAAAAAAAAAAAGGTTGGTTTTCATTTTTATAAAATGGTAAAATAAATAAATAAATGAAGATAAACTCTTGGCAAGACTGGTCAAGAAGCAAAGAAGGCTCACATAACCAATACGCAGAAGGTAGACAGGATAATTATTACTAAACCTGGAAATGTACACATAATATATAAGCAGATTCACTTCAATATATTTGAAATTACACAAAATGATGAAATTCAGAGTTAAACACATATAAGATCAAAACCCTTAAGAAATAAAAATAGTCCAATATCAATCAATGAAATTTTGCATAGTGAAAATCCTTCCTAAAAATAATTTCTATTTCCTGGTTCCCTAAGCCATGAACTTTTCCACACAACAAAGAAAGACATAAAATAAATTTTACACAAGATCTTCCTCAGGATAGAAAGGGCAAAGGCACACCCCAAAATGTTTTATGAGATCTATATAAACTTTACACAAAACTATAAAGCACATTATAAGAGAAGATAAACTTCACTTTATATCTCTTGTGGTAAACAGTAACAACAAAAATTACTGTGATTTCTTTACATTTATCATTGTTTACAAAACCTCTGGAAAAAAAAACAAATTTATTTCTGACAAACGAAATTCTAAAATACATCAGACATGATGTATCTTACAGCACTGTTCATGCGACCTGACAATTTGGGTTTAATAAAAAACTGAAATTACTGTAGATTTAATACTTAGATACCAAACAATTTTAACAAAAAAGGAACATAATTGTGTCATATAAATACAGAGAAACCATTTGACAAATTTTCCCAGTCACTTATTATTTAAAAAATAGCCTGAAGAACTAGAGAATATTATGATTAGTGCTGAAATACTGAGAACCTTCTCCCTGAGATCAGAAATGATAAAAGGATACCTACCATCACCAGTTCTATTCAACATTTTATAGAGGTCATTTCCTGTAAATGTAATCTTACAACAGGACAAAAATGCAATATATATAAAAATTTGTAAGGGAGAAATGAAATCAACATTATTCACAAAGAGCATGATGATGTTGATAAGCTAAAAGGAACCTGTAGGTAATAACATTAGAATTTCTTAGATAATTTAGCAGATTTGTTGGATTCCATTCAGTTAAACATAATGTTCTAAGAATATTAATTCTTACTAAACTTTTATACACAATCTAAGAAATGGCATGAATACCTTACAAAATAAGGCCATTTTTTTTTCTATATACTTATCAGATAAAACTTTAAAGTTATTATAATCCTGATTACTGTCATCATTTTTTTCCGATAACATGGTAACAGAGGCTCTGGTATCTTATTAACAGAGGCTCCCCGGTATTTAAGACACAATTTGCAATACATTTGATACTTAATCTAAGTGGAACAATAAAAAGCATTATGTGTGACAATTTTACCTATGGCCATGTTTAATGATCTCACTGACTCACCACAGGTTCAGCCTGTTTTCAGTGATTCGCAATTTTTTTCTCCACATATCTTTTCTTGTATTATTTCTCAGCATGTTTTTCTTTTTAACTCTTTTCTAAATCTCTGTATGAGACTAACTGCTGGTCAGGCCTGGTGGCTCATGCCTGTAAGAGGTTTAGGAGGCCAAGATGGGAAGACCACTTGAGGCCAGGAGTTCAAGACTAGCCTGGGCAACATAGCGAGACACTATCTCTACAAAAAACAAACAAACAAAAAACCACCACCACCACCAACAAAACAGTTGTGGTGGTGCGTGCCTGTACTATCTACTTGGAAGGCTGAGGTGGGAGAATAGCTTGAGCCCAGGAGTTCAAGGCGGCAGTGGGCTAGGATGTCAGCACCGCACTCCAGCCTGGGTGACAGAGAAATCCTGTCTTGAAAAACAGAAAACACCCCACTAATTTCTTATGCTATTGTGTACTACTTTGAAATAAAATCAGTGTAGATCTTTCAAACTATTCTTAGTAATAAGTCATCACATGACTATTTGTTACTTACACCTTTTATTGCATACAATTGCATATGATGTGCTCAGTGTAAAATTTTCAGAAAATGCCAATGCATATGCTTTCTGAAAGCAATTATGATTAGCACTATAGTGTGTATATAAAAATACACACATATGTATTTAAATGAATCATATATTTAAATATTTGTACACATGCCTGTAAGAATTTGCTTTCTTTCTATTAGCAATTTGTCTTGTAAATATATAGTTAATATTTTAAATAATTGTATAGTGCATAGTATTAATACTATGAACACAGCATAATTTATCTAAAAATTGGGTTTTGCCTTACTGTTTACCACAAACTTAGTGGTTTACAACAAAGCAAATTTATTATCTTATATTTCTGTGAGTCAAAAAGTTAAAAAGCATATTATGGGGCAAAAATCAAGGTGTCTGCAAGGGTTTGTTTCTTCTGGAGGTAGCAGGAAAGAATCTACTTCTTGCTTTTTTCAGCTTTTAGAGGCTTCCTGCATTCCTTGGCACATCATCCCTCTATCTTCAAAGCCAGATGTGTCTTTCTCACCTCATTGTGACCTCTGCTTCTGTATTCACATCGTCACTGGCCCTGACTCTGCTATCTTCCTCTTTCACATTATCATTATAAGGTCCTTTGTGATTATATTAGATGCACACAGATAACAATCTTTCCATCTCATGATCTTCAGTTAAATCACAGCTACCAAATTCCTTTTGCTGTATAAAATAATATATTCTCAGAGTCAGAGGATTTTCCCGTAGATATCTTTGGGGAGATGTTTTTCTGCCTACCCCAAAAAGGTATGTATTTTTGTTTCTTTTTGATTTCAGATAATTTCTGGCCCTTCCTTCCCCACTCTCACTTATCAGCAGGTAATCATTGTTAGCCAAATAATGTGTATCCTCCTAGATTATTTTTATATGTAAATTTAAACAGATAGGTAGACACTTATTATATCATGGAATCATTCATTCTGTTATTATACTTAAATTTTCCTTGAAATATATATTCTGAATAATTTTCAGAATTTTTATATAGTCCTCCTGTAGGTTTATGAACACATTTTAAATTGATGGTTGCTGCCAAATTGTTCACAGAAATGTTTCAAAATTAGGAACCCACCTCCTGTGTCTGAGGGTAGTTTTTCCTTCACTTGGAAAGCTTGGACATTATTATTCATTATAATATTTGTATATTTGGAAACATTGCTATTGTTGTCTTTACATTTCCATGATTGCTACTGAATCCAATTATCTCTTCATAAATATCGTGATAAAAAAAATCTAAAAAGAAAATGTGACAATTGCTGTGTGTTAAAAAGAATTGCCAGAAATTAAAAGCTTTTAAAAACAACAACAAAAAATTGGGTTTTGCCTTTTTTGTCCTTTCAGTTTTTTTAAAAATGAGGTGAAATTATATAATAAAATTAACC
Organism: Macaca fascicularis; assembly: GCF_037993035.2. Classification (NCBI taxonomy): domain Eukaryota; kingdom Metazoa; phylum Chordata; class Mammalia; order Primates; family Cercopithecidae; genus Macaca; species Macaca fascicularis. The sequence continues at coordinate 27,338,881 of NC_088395.1, forward strand.
ACTTGAAAGTAAGCAATTCAGTGGCATTTTTTGACCTTTTTGGACCACATTTTAATGCACATGTGTAAATTCTGTGAGATACAGTAAAGGAAAATTACTATCTAAACTATAGGTAAGTTTATGATCTAACTAAAAAAGAAAACTTTCTGCAAACTCTACCATTTTGTACTCCTTCAGTAGTCTGCTAACAAGATAAAAAGGGTTATCTCATTAAGTAAAATTTTTACATTAAGTATTAAGCATATTTAATACACTAGTGGCCTATTTATATTTATTGTCCTTTTATCTTGGATACAAACTACTAATTCTATTTCTTAAAGTCTATCATTTCATAATGATTTGAACACCAAATTATTTGAATAGTTTTATATATATAGAGAGAGAGACAGGCTAATTTATAACTGCATATACATTATACACACATATATACATAAATTCATGTTAATTTATATTCTATACATTATATATTCCTTTGTGATATTTTACTGTATTTAATTTTTCATATAAAATATATTTGTCAAGGCAGAAAAATACTGTATTTTTTGTAAGTACACTAGATATAAAGTATTTGTGATAGTTAATACAAGTGTCACATCAATATTCTTTTTTAAATAATTTTTTTTTTTAGAGAAAGGGTCTCACTCTGCCACCCAGGCAAGGGTGCAATGCTGCCATTATAGCTGACTGCTGCCTTGAACTCCTGGGTTCAAGCAATTTTCCTGCCTCAGCCTCCCAAGTAGCTGGGCAACAGGTGTGCACCAACATGCCCAGCTAATTTTTTTCATTATTATTATTTTTTATCAGGAGATTACGGCTCCTCTCATATACTATCACATCCAGGTCAGATCAGAAATTGTAATAACCAACTTTTTTTCATATTTTGCCTCTGAATGTGCTTAAATTATCTTAATTTGCACATACCTGTACAGATATTTTTACATATTTTAATAATAATCGAGTTTTTGGTGCTTTGCATGCATCTTTTTTGCTTTTATTTCTCTTGTTGATTAAATAAGCTATTTTCTTATAAACATAATAATTTTCATTGTTAAAATAGCTGGTTAAGTTTTTGAAATATTTACTAATAAACTATATATTGGGCATGTTTGAAATATAAAGTATATTAGTGATTTAACGAATATATAGCCACTAAAATATTCAACGAAATAAGTGTACATTATCTCACTGGGAACAATGACTTAAATGATGGCTGCCTTCTCCACAAAATCCACGGAAAAGTAAAGAAAGTGGAGCAGAATTCCTCCAATGACAAAGGAAAAGATGACAGCACTTTCAATCCATACTCTATATCCAGTGAAATTATCTTTTCAAACTGAGAGTGACCAAGACATATAACTAAACCTAAGAGAATGTGTCACTGGCCAATCTGTAATCCAAGCAATACCAAAGGAAGTTCTTCAGGCTGAAGGGAAATGACATGTGATAGAAACTAAGAACTATAGGAAGGAAAAAAGAGCATGGGATAATATGTGCCTAATTAGAAAAGACTAGCATTTTCTATTATTTATTTGAAAGACTATTGATTGTTTAAAGCAATGTAATAAATGATATTTTAGATGCAAACAGTACAACAAGAACACAAAGGAAAAGAGAATAAAGAGAAATGTCCTGTTGTAAGATTATATTTACAGGAAGTAAATATATTTAAATCTAAGTAGACTGTGAAGTAAAAAATTCAAATACGGATCCCTTGAACAAGCACCAAACATAACACAAAAAGTACAAATAATATTCTATTTATTCTAACTGCATTACACATTTACATTAAGTGTAAAGCATACATTAAGTGTAAGGCATTTATATTTATTTTTTGTATACCCTTTGATGGATGTTACTAATTCCACGTGTTAATTATTTACTCATGTAATAATTACTTGATAGCAAAAATTATGGGCTTAATGTTTAATAACTTTGGTAGTCAAGTAATTATTGACAGATAATAGTACATAAATACTTATGTTCTATTAATATATATTGCATGGTACCTAATTGATTCTGATATGTATTATCTTCATATAAATCATTTGTATGTAAAACATATTTTGCCAAAGCAGAAGAGTATGGATATTACAGGCAGTGATGCTATATACTTGCAAGTAGAACATGAAAAGTAAAGAGTTCGAAAAACAGCACAAAAAGATATGGGTAATATTCTAGTTATATTACTGGGTAGCAAATTACCACTAGAGCTATCTTCTATTATACATTTCATATTTACTTGTCTATTTTCCCATTAGGCTCTCCTTCAATAATGTAATTCAGCACATGGTCCACATCTGGCACATATGTTGGGAATTTGAAAACATTTATGGGATGAATGAAATAATTAGCTTGAAATAAATTAAGCAACTAAAGGCAAAAAAAAAATCCACTATTTTTGAAGGTCATTTGACTAAAAGAATTGTTGGCCATCTGCTTCAAGATGCCTCAAGAAGATGGAGTAGACATAATTTTTTTCTCTATTTTGCCCTCTAAGTACAACTAGAAACCTTGGATGTTATACATAAAACAAACATTACAAAACTCTGAAAGATGGAGACAGGGAGGAAGACTGGTTAGAGGCCTCAGGACCCAAAAAACAATAGGATGGTGACTTCTCTGCTTTTGTTTTTAATTCTGTCGCTGTGTTTTCATTTTGTTTGGTTTTGCTTCATACGTCCCAGAATAAAGCTGACATACCTGGCAACCTTTAAACAAAAAAGGGTGCATACGAAAAATTCCTCCCTTTTCTCCAATAAGCCTAATCTCTCTAGTCAAAAGACAAGGAAAGGGACAGCTTAACAAAACAGAAAACTTTAAGAAAATAAGTATCCTACTTCAGCCAGTATGACAGACAATATGGAGATCCTATTTTCACTCATGCCAACAGAGACCACGTGGGGAGCCTACGCTCCCACACTTATTATGCTGTAACTAGTAACTCCTAACTGCCTACCCCATGATGTATGTCAGAGAAAACCAGGTAGGGAGCTAGGACTTTTATGCCTGCTGGGCAATAACGAGGACTCCCGCACAACTGTGTCAACAGAGAACATCTGGGGAGCATGGACTTCCACTCTCTGGGAAGTAATACGGTAACCTTCCCCTCCTTATTAGAGTGGTCTCAGAGGAGATCTAGTAGAGATTAATGACTTCCATTGCAACTCATGGTAAGGAAACCACTCTGCATGAGTGTCACTGCAGTACACAAAAGGAGCTGTAACCTGACGTTCCTCTTCCTCCTATCAGGAAGAAATTAGTGGAGGCCTAATGGGGCGTCAGAACTCCCAACCTTGCTCAGCAGTAACAAGGAGCATCCTCCACTCCTTAGTAAAGAAAGGCCAAGGGAGAAACTTGAATACACCAATTGCATTATTGGATATTTACCCCAGAAAAGTAAAGATTATGTTCACATGGAAACCTGTACAGAAATGTTGATGGCAGATTTATCAGTATTCTCTGGAATCCAGCAATAAGAAAACAATCTTCAAAGAGTGAATGGTTAAACAAACTGTGGTACATCTATACCATGAAATACTACTCAGAAAGGAAAAGGAAGTACTGATCTAACAACCTGGATAAATCGCTAGAGAATTATGTATTCTGGAAAAAAGATAATCCCAATGGTCACATACAGTATGATTATATTTATACAATAGCTTAGAAATGAAAATGTATAGAAATAAATAATATATTTGTGGTTGCCAGAATTCAGGGATGAAGGTGTGCCTTTAAGTGCAACAAAGCGCGTCTTTGTGGTGATAGAAATATGCTACATCTTGACTGTATCAATGTGAATATCCTGAGGTAGATATTACACTACACTTTTGCAAGATGTTAATAGTGGCTAGAAATAGGTAAAGGGTACATGGTATATCTCTGTATTATTTCTTTTATTTAAAAGTGAATGTACAATTATCCCAAATAGTAAGTTTAATTAAAGTTGTTTATCTCCTTAATTTACAGATTGGGTTAATTCAATATAGCAGGCAAAACACATACAAAGTAAAATATATTTAAGAAATAGTGTTTTTGGAGATACTTTCTTTTTAGCAATGTCAGACCAGATGTTTCAGCCCAAGCACTCGACTGAGAAAAACTCTGAAAGATGGAAAATATAAAAGACATCATTTTAAGTTATCATGAGCCCAAATAAGCAAACATTGAAGAGACAAGATCTCAAGTAAAAGAATAGCAAAAGGGATGAGAAGCAAATTTGGTATTTTTTTCCCCAGATGACATCCCTCCTCAAATGAGAAGTTTGAAACCAAGTTTCTAAGCAGAAAGGTGTAGCTGAGAAACTAGGCGAGTGAGTGACATTTCCAGCAGACTCACCAGTCCATGGAACACAAAGAGAATTCCAGTCCCCCTCACCCCCAAGGAGGAGAGGATATGGAAACACAAGGCTTCATTAGATGTAGACCTGAGGAGCTATGTCCTAAGTGTCCTTATGAATAAGAAACAGAAAACTACTCACAAAACCAAGCTTCAAAAAGACTCAAATCTTGATTGCAATGAGATGAACTGTTCGCATCTTAATGGCCTGCTGGAAGCAAAATAAAATGTTCCCTGGAGGAAGATAAAATCACCTAGAGCTTCCAATTATTTTATAGAAATCATACACAAATTTTCACAAACAATAAAAAATCATATTTGCAAAATTTGAATGGTACAGAAAGAGCTTCAGGCCTGTGATTTATATTCTCCATTTACTGAGGATGTCTTCAAAAAAAGAACTCAAAACCATACAATTCAGAGCAACAATGAAACACAACTGCATACCTATTAGAAGAGCTAGGTTAAAAAGACTATATGAACCATACCAAGTGCATGCAAGGATGTAGAGCTACTGTGACTCTAATTTACTGCTGGTATTATGGAAAACAGTATAATCACATTGCAAAATATTTTAACATATTCCAAAATAAACTAAAATGTATGAAGCATGTAATGCAGCTATTTCATTCTTCAATGCTAATTCAAGAAAAATATATTTATATTTGTATATCCTTTAATGCATGTCAATAATTCCATTTTCTCAACAGTCCAATACTTCAAGATAATCTGAATACTAACATTAGTAAACATTAACTCACACGTATAGATACATACATATACATATAAATATGTATATGTATGTATAAACTATTAATACTTTCACTTACGTTATATATATTGCCTGGTAGCCATTTGATTCTGATAGGTATGACATATAAATCATTTTCCACATAAAAATACTTTGCCGGCCGGGCGCGGTGGCTCACGCCTGTAATCCCAGCACTTTGGGAGGCTGAGGCAGGCGGATCACAAGGTCAGGAGATCGAGACCACGGTGAAACCCCGTCTCTACTAAAAATACAAAAAAAAATTAGCCGGGCGCGGTGGGAGGCGCCTGTAGTCCCAGCTACTCAGGAGGCTGAGGCAGGAAAATGGCGTGATCCCGGGAGGTGGAGCTTGCAGTGAGCCGAGATCGCGCCACTGCACTCCAGCCTGGGGGACAGAGCAAGACTCCGTCTCAAAAAAAAAAAAAAAAAACTTTGCCAAAGCAAAATATTGTATAAGAACAGTAGATATAAAATAAAATATTTTATGATAGTTAATACAGTGTCACTTCATTAGTTTTACCAAGAGATTTTAGCTATTTTCATACTCTCATCCAAGTAAACATTAGCTTCAAATCAGCAATTATATTAACAAACGTTTTTACTTTTGTTTGTGAGTATGCTTCAATTCTTTTAATTTGTATATTATCTGTCCAGAGACTTTCACATATTTTAAAAGGAAATAAAAGATAGATTTGGGCTACACTTAATGCAGGTTTTTTGCTTCTGATTTTTGTTATTATCAACAAAAGTCATCCTTTTTAAAACATATATAGAAACATATATCGAATAATTTTCATTGACAAAATAGTCATTAAATTTTTAAAAATACTTCATTAATAAACTGTGTGTTTGACACTGACATAAAATATAAAACATTTTAATGAATTGAAAAATATCTATCCACCAAAAATTTCAAAGAAACAAAGATACATTATTACCCACCTGGAAACTATGACTAAATGTTGGCTGCCTTCTCAACAGAATACATGCAGAACCAAAAAAAAAAAAAAAAAAAAAATGAAGCAGTACCTTTCCAATGTTGAATGAAAAGATGAAACAATCAACCCAGAAATCTATATCCAGCATAATTATCCTTCTAAACTGAGAGTGAAAGAAGACACATTCATATAAACAAGCCTTGGACAACTGGTCTCTGACCAACCTGGAACACAAGTAGTACTAAAAGAAGTTTTTCAGGCAAAAAGGAAATGACGCTTGATGGAAACAGAAGTATAGAAAGAAACAAACACTACTGGATAGGGAAATAATGTGGATAAATGTACGTATATGACTACATTTTCTATCATTTGTTTGGAAGACAACTCACTCTTTAAACCAAGATTACAAATGGTATTTGATATGTAAACTATATAATAAGAAGATGAAAGAAAGGGGGAATAAAAGAATTATAGTGTTCTGAGGTTACATTTAATGGAAGTGATCCTATATATATTCTATGCAGAGCATGGCAAGTAAATAATTCAAATAACAATCCCTTCAGCAACCACTAAATATAACACTAAAACATATAGGAAATATCCTGTTTACACTAAAAGTGCACAACATAATTAATACAAAACTTATTTTCTACAATAATCTCCATACACATTTGTCTGTTTTTTCCACTAGGCACTGCCTCAGTAATAAAACTGCAGCACAGGGTCCACACCTGGCACATGTTGGGAATGGTAGAAACATTTATGGGATGAGTGAAATAATTATGTCAAAATAAATTAAGTAAATTACAGCTTAAAAAGATTCACTGCTTGTGAAAATCACTTGGCTAAAATTCTTGTATATATACTTCCAAAAAGATGCAGTAGCCAGACTTTACATTTTTTCCCCATTAAGTACAATTGAAAACCCTGAATGTTATATCTAAAACAAATATAAGACTCTGAAAGGTGAAGAGAAGAAGGTAGGCTGGGAAGGGACCTCAGGACCCACAGAACAACCTAGTGGTGATTTCCCAGTTATTTTTGTTAGTTTTCTGTTTGCCTCAGACATCCCGGACGTGGAGATGATAAATTCAGCAACCTGAAAACACCAAAGGGTGCAAAAACAAAACACCTTCAAAAAGCCTGCTTTCTTTAGACAAAGGATTTAAAAAGAAACAATAAAAAAGACAGAAATTTTTACACAATAGCCACTCTACTCCAGCCAAAACCTATCCTCACCCACATCAGCAAAAGCCCAGTGGAGAACCTAGACTTCCACCCTCCAACGCCCCCGCAGGTTATAATGAGTGACACTGATACCAATCCACCCTCAATGGTAATCCATTGTTTCCATTTACTGGGGATGTTTGAGAAAGAAAGAATTATGACTTAGTAACCCATACAATATAAACAGATAATGAGACACCACTGGACACCTATTTGAAGGGCTGTGATTAAAAATAATGACCATAACAAGTGCTGGCAAGGATGTTGAGTAACTGAAACTCTCATATATGGTGATAAAATGTAAAAAGGTACAACCAAAATGTAAAATGCTTTGACATATTCTAAAATTATTTTAAAAGAAACACCTATCAGTTAATCCAGATATTCACAAACCTTGATATTTATAAAAGAAAAAAGAATGTTTATACAAAGACTTGCACAGGAGTATACATATCATGAAACAGGAGAGGCATTAGCCAAAATCAGGAGGGAAGAAATACAAACATGTACCACAAAACTTGACTGGAGGGATATGTACATTATCATGCCCTTGATGATGGCTTAACAACAACAATAAATATATATATTATATATATACACATACACACATGCCAAACACATATGCAAAAATTTGTACTTGAAACAGGGTCTCACTCTGTCATCCAGGCTGGAGTGCAGTAGAACAATCATGGCTCACTACAGCCTTGATCTCCTGGGCTCAAGTGATCCTCCTGCACAGACCAACATGCCTGGCTAGTCTTCCAATTTTTTGTAGAGCAGGCATCTTACTATGTTACCCAGGCTAGTCTCAAACTTCTGGGCTCAAGTGATCCCCCCACCTCGGCCTCCCAAAGTGCCGGGATTACAGGCATGAAACATCATGCCCAGCATGTTCCTTTTTACTAATAAACTTTAGTTTTAGAGAAATTTTAGGTTCACAGCAAAATTGAATGCAAAGTACATACAGCTTTCATATATCCCTGTCCCCATATATGCATAACCTCTCCCATCATCGATACTTCCTACTGCAGTAGCACATTTATTACGACTGATGAACCTACATTGATACATCATGATCACCTAAAGTCTATAATTTACATTGGAGTTCATTCTTGGTGTTGTACATTTTGTGGGTATTGGCAAATGCATAATGACATGTATCTATTACTATAGAATGATACAAAGTAGTTTCACTGCCTTAAATATTCTCCTTGTTCTGCCTATTCACCCCTTCTTTCCCCCTAAATCTTGGCAGACATTGATCTGTCTACTGTCTCCAAAGTTTTGCCTTTTCTAGAATATCATATAGTGTGAACCATGCAGTATACAGCCTTTTCAGATAAGCATCTGTCACTTAGTAATATGCATTTTCTTTCACTTCTTTCCATGGCTTGATAGCTCATTTTTTTAATTTTAAATTTAAATTTTTAATTTTTGTGGGTACATAGTAGAGGTATCGAAAAATAAAAACTGAACTCATGTATATAAACTGTAGAAGGATGGTTACCAGAGGCTGGGAAGGGTAGTGGGAGGGTTGTGGGGAAGTGGGGATGGTTAATGGGTACAAATAAAAACAATTAGAAAGCATGGATAAGACCTATTATTTAATCACACAACAGGGTGACTACAGTCAATAATAGCTTAATTGTATATTTTAAAATAACTTAAAAAGCACAATTGGATTGCTTGTAACTCAAAGAATAAATGCTGGAGGGGATGGATACCCCATTCTCCATGATGTGATTATTTCACATTGCCTGCCTCTATCAAAACATCTCATATACCTCACAAATATAAACACCTACTATGTACCCACAAAAATAAAAAGAAAACAAAAAATTAAAATTAACATCATGAACAAACACAGAGAAAAATATGAAAAAATTTACCAGACAGTATTAATTTAAAATTTTTAATACACTAAATATCATACTCTTGTAGTGAAATACTTAAAGTCTCCCCCTGAGATTCGAAAAGACATAAGAATGTCTACCATCATCAGTTCTATTCAATATTTTAGGAAGGTCACAGCAGGGCAATAATGCAAGAAGAGGGGGGGAAAGGCATAAAAATTGAAAATGATAAAACAAAGCTGTCATTATTCACATATAGCATGTTTACACATAGAGACTATGAGAAGACAATCTAAAGGTAATACATGAGAATTAAATTAGTTTACCAAGATTATTGTATTCCATCCAGATAAATGTAAACACATTTTCTGAGTATAGTAATTGTTACTAAACTTTTTATACACATCATAAGAGATGGATTCCTACAGGACAAAATAATATTTAAGGCTTTCTCTATACACTTATGAGATAAAACAAGAGACATTATTACCCTATTTCTGTTGTCATTTTTTCCTTAAATCATGGTAACAGAGGGCCCTGTATCACAGATAAGATTTCCAACACACTTGACGTTTAATCCTAGTGGAACAATTAAACAAGCATTCATTGTTACAGTGCTATTTATGATATCCAGTTTAATTATCTCATTGTCTAAATGGAGTTTAGTTTATTTTCAGTGGCTCCATTTAATAATTTGATAAAGAGCCATAATTATTTGAACATCAATATTATTATATGTGAAAGTTATTTATATGCTTGAACTTGTTGCTTTTATCTACATTCTGTATTTTTCCTATTATTGAAATGATTCTCATATGAACTCTTTATATTAGTCATATCAAAATGTTTATCCAAAGTAGGATTCTCAAATATTATATAATTACAGTAGATATAAATTCTTATGCTATAGGTAATAAGATGTCATTTCATTTTTTAACAAGACTTTTGCTCTTTATTCATACATTCTTTATTCGTGTTGACATAAGCAATAGATCAGCCGCTAACGATCTTTTTATATTTGCTTATGTATGTGCTTAAATTATTTTAATTTGTGTATAATCAACAGATATATTGTATGTATCTTAATAAGAATATATGCTCTTAATTATTGCTTTTGTTATTTTTCATGTGAGCTTCTTTGGGCTTTTGCATTGTTTTGTTGCTACTGTCAATAGAATAAGATCAGTCTGGAAAACATAGTGAGATGCTGTCTCTACCAAAAAAAAAAAAAAAAATTAAATTAGTCAGGCGCACTGGTGCATACCTGTAGTCCCAGCTACTCAAGAGGCTGAGGCAGGAGGATCCTTTGAAGTTAGAGAGTGCACTGAAGTATGATTTTGCTACCAAACTCCAGCCTGAGAGACAGTGAAACCTCATCTCCAAAAAAAATTGTGTAAAAACTTTTTATTTAGTAGAGATGTTAAATATATATATAGTTTGCTAATGAAATATTTCAAATCTTCAGTAGCTATGCTGTAAATGAAAATGATTCCATTTAAATAAAAACCTTAACTTGATCAATAGAAAATAAAGGAAAGCAAAACTATGCTGTGTGATAAATACCATAACCAAAAACACCCTATTGTTTCTTATTAAAATATATAAATAGATCTCTACTGCTTATATACAAATTAAAATAATTTCAGCACATTTACAAGAAAAATATCAAAAACTTTTAAAATTATTATTTTTAATCTGATGCTAATAGTGATCTGAATGTGACAGTGTATGAAAAGAGCCAAAATCTCTTGGTAAAGAGTAGTGAAATGACACTTGTATTAACTCTAACAAAATATCTTATATCTACCATATTTCTAATAAATACAATTTATTTTATAGCAAAATGATTTATATAAGACATACAGTATGCATAAGAATCTATTTGGTACCATGCAATGTACAGAACATAACTGAAAGCAATAAGAAGTTATGCATATATATGTATATGTATGTATATATGGTCAATGTATAATAATTTTGGTTCATAATTGTAACTATTATGAAACAATAGACTATGTAACAGAATTAAAATGTATCAAATAATATATGAAAAATAAATATATGATGGCATACTATCCTAGGTTTGCTTAATACCTTGTGTAAGTAATTTAAGTAATGAACTACTCTTTTTAAATCTTGATACTGGGGTATCACAAGGGCATAAAGTGGTAATGAGTATTTGGAAAGTAATTTGTTGTTTTTTGACAGAGTTGTGAATTTACCTACAGTTTTACACAGTAATTTGCCATCTAAGACTGTATCTGACATAGCTACTTACACACGTGCATTAGTGTATGGGCACAAAAAAACATTAAAACAGCTATTTAGGTTGGTGCAAAAGTAATAGCTTTTATACTATGTAGCTTTTACAACCAATTAGGTAGATATAAAATACTTATAAAGGACATCTCCAGGTGTGTTAGGCCATTCTTGCATTGCTATAAAGAAAATACCTGAGACTGGGTAATTTTATTATTATTATTATTATTATTATTATTATTATTATTATTATATTTTGAGACGGAGTCTCACTCTGTCTCCAGGCTGGAGTGCGGTGAGGTGATCTCAGCTCACTGCAACCTCTGACACCCTGGTTCAAGCTATTCCACCTCAGCCTCCCAAGTAGCTGGGATACAGGCATGTGTCACCACACCCAGTTAATTTTTGTATTTTTAGTAGAGATGGGGTTTCACCATGTTGGCCAGGATGGTCTCGATCTCCTGACCTTGTGATCCGCCCACCTCGGCCTCCCAAAGTGCTGGGATTACAGGCATGAGCCACCGTGCCCAGCCGAGACTCAGTAATTTATAAACAAAAGAGGTTTAACTGGCTCGTGATTCCATAGGCTGTACAGGAAGCATAACAGCATCTGCTTCTAGAAAGGCCTCAGGAAGCTATAATCAAGTCAGAAGGTAAAGGGGGAGCAGACATGTCACATGGCAAAAGCAGGAACAAGAGAGTGTGGGGCAGGAGGTACCACACACTCTTAAATGACCAGATCTTGTGAGAACTCACTCACCACCATGAAGACAGTACCAAGGGGATGCTATTAAACTGTTCATGAGAAATCCACCCCATGATCCAACCACCTTCCATCAGGCCCCATCTGTAACTTTGAGGATTACATTTCAACATGAGATTTGGGTGAGGACAATAATCAAATTATATCATTCTGCTCCGGCTCCTCCCAAATCTCATCTCCTCATATAGCAAAATACAATGATCCCTTCTCAGTGTTACTCCCACCTCTGCCTCCGAAAGCACTGGGATTACAGGTATGAGCCACCATGACCAGTGAAATGTAAAGTATTTGCATGAATTGAACAAATGTATATCCACCCATAACTTCAAGGAAATAAAGATACATGACCTACCTGGGAATGGTCATTTAAATATTGGCTGCCTTCTCCACAGAATGCACAGAGAAGCAAATAAAAAGGAATATCATTTTACCAATGCTTAAAACCATAATTCTATATCCAACAAAGTTATTCTTCCAAACTTTGAGTGAAATAAATCACATCCAGATAATCAAATCTGAGAAAATTTATCAGTATCCAAACTTTAAGTAATGTTAAAGGAATGTATTTGTTTCCTAAGGTTTCTATAATAAAGTATCACAAACTGAGTGGCTTTGAAAAAACAGAAATTTAATCGTCTCGCAGTTCTGGAGGCTAGAAATCTGAAATCAAGGTGTCAGCGGGGCCATTCTCTCTTTGAAATCTGCAAGGGAATTCTTCCTTGCCTGTTCTTAGGTTCCGATGATTTGCTGGCAATCTTTGGCATTCTTTCCCTTTTAGATGGATGAACCCAATCCTCCATCTTCATATGGCATCCCCACTGTGTGTGTCTTCACACAGACTTCCATCTATGCATGTTTCTGTCCAAATTTCCCCTTTTTAAAAGGACCAGTCATATTGGACTAGGGCCCACTCTAATGACATCATCTCACCTTGACCACATCTGCAAGGAAGCTATTTCCAAATGAGGTCACAGTCTGAGGTACTGGAAGGTAGGATGTTTTCAGTTGATGCAACTCCACAAATAGCAAGGAAGTTCTTCAAACCAAATGGAAATGACACCTGATGGAAACTAAGAACTACAGATAAACAAGATGTGAAGAACACCAGATAGAAGAAACATGTGCATTAACAGAAAAGATTAATATTTTCAATTATTTATTTGAGAAATAGCTGACTCTTTAAAACAAAAATGATAAATAATATTATTGATCTGAACTATGTAACAAGATGACAAAGGAAAGGGGGAATAAATATAATTGTACTAAGGTTACATTTCTAGGAAATAATACTATCTATGCCTATGGAGATGATGAGAGTAAAGAATTTAAGTATCAATCCTTTGAACAACTACTAAACATAACACAAAAATACACAGCTAATACTCTAGTTACTATAACAAATTATCACAAAACTTATTTTCTATAATATACACTATATATACTTGTCTATTTTCCCACAAGTCTTTCCCTCAACAATGTAACTACAGCATATCGTCCGTACTTGGCACTTTAAAATTGAAGAAATCTTTGTAGAATGAATAACTACATTGAAAGAAATTAAGCAAAGGATGGCTACAAAAAAAAATCCACTGCTTATTTAAAAGATCATTTGGTAAAAATAGAAAATGATGTCTGCTTCCAAAATGTTGGAGATTTTTCCCTATTTATCCCCCTAAGTCTAACAAAAATTCCTGGACATTACAAATAAAGTGAATACAGGAAGACTCTGAAAGGTGAAAAAAATAAGGAAAACTGAATAGGTATCTTAGAAACTAGGAAACAACACGGTGGAATTTCCACATTTTCTTTTGTTTGTTTTATTTTCTTTCTGCCTCATGCATCCAATACCTAATACAGAAAAATCCAGCAAGCAGAAAATACCAAAAAGTAAAGAACATAACACCTCCAACAAAAGGCTGCTCTCTCTAGACAAAGGACTAGAAAAGGTACAAACAAAAAAAGGATAAAACTCATAGAAAGACAATAACTGCTCTATGCTAGACAAACACCATCCTCATCCACACCTGCAGAGGCCCATTGGTGAACCCAGACCCTCACTAGAACTCCCAAGTGTCACCTTAAACTGTCCCTCTCTATCATGATTTATTCTTTTTCCATTTACTATGCATGCATTGGGAAAGGAAAAACTATGATTTTATTACACTAATTTAGATAAAGAGGGAGATACCACTAAGCACTTATGAAAAGAGCTACAATAAAAAATCATGACCAGTATAAGTGAGGACAAAGATGGAGAGCATCTGTGACTGCTGGTAGGATGTAAAACAATACAATCACTTTCCAAAACATATGACATATTCTGATATAATTTAAAGGTACACATATCATGTGATCCAGCTGTACCATTCCTTCATGCTCATCCAAAAAAATAAAAAGATATGTTCATATAAACACTTGTACAATAATGTACACATCATGGGAAAAGAGGAAGTATTGAGTAGAAACTGGAGGGGGAAATACAAAATCGTACAAGAAAACTTGAGTAGAGGGAAGCATAGGTACCTTATATCACTTCTGGTGATGATTTTACAAATAAATACATCAAAACTTACATTGCTTAATTTAAAGTTGTAAAGTTTACTTAAAATCATTACATACAAATGAAGCCATTAAAAGTGTGAGATACAATATGCATGTCCAAAGGGATATTTGCAGCAATAAATGCAAAATAAGAAACCCTGAAATTTTTGGTCAGAAAATCTATCTCAAAATATTGGGAAAAAATGTTAGTAAGTCAATGTGAAACCAATAGCAGAAATGAAACAACAAAATGATCTGTGATATGTTCTAAAACACACAAAGAGCAATGAAAATTTTAAACTCATTTTGTTTTGGAAAAGAGTAACACAAACCCCTACTAAGACTAAGGAGGTGAAGGGGAATGAAAAAGTAGTAGAAGACATTAATTATCAACAATGTGAAGGAAATATTCATGTCATATCCTGGTGATACATGTATAAAAACAACTTCATTCTAAGAACTTTAATATTACACAAAAAGAAAAAAATCCAAGGAAAACACAGTTTAAAAAATAATAAAACTATGGACAGCATTTTGGAGGTTCTTCAAAAAACTAAAACTTGAGCTACAATATGATCCAGCCATCCCATTGCTGGGTGTCTACCCAAAGGAAGAAAATCAGAATATCGAAGAGATATCTGCACTCCCATGTTTGTTGCAGCACTGTTCATAATAGTCAGGATTTGGAAGCATCCTAAGTGTCCACCAACAGATGAATAGATAAAGAAAATGTGGTACATATACACAAAGGAGTACTACTCAGCCATAAAAAAGAAAGAGATCTTGTCATTTGCAACAACATGGATGGAACTGGAGATCATTACGTTAGATGAAATAAGCCAGGCACAGAATGACAAACATCATATTTTCTCACTATTTGTAGCAATTAAAAATCAAAACAATTGAACTCATGGACACACAGTTTTCCAGCCTCTGGTAACCATCCTTATGGTTACCAGAAGCTAGAAAGAGTAGTAGGGGATTGGGCAGGTGTGTGGGGGGAAGTGGGGATGATTCATGGATACAAAAAATATACTTAGAAAGACATGCGTAAGACATACTATCTGATCACACAACAGGGTTACTATAGTCAATA
Source organism: Macaca fascicularis (assembly GCF_037993035.2). Lineage (NCBI taxonomy): Eukaryota > Metazoa > Chordata > Mammalia > Primates > Cercopithecidae > Macaca > Macaca fascicularis. Next base: position 27,354,662 of record NC_088395.1, read on the forward strand.
ATAACTTAATTGTACATTTTCAAATTACAGAAAGACTGCAATTAGATTGTATGTAACACAAAGGATAAATGCTTGTGGGGATGAATATCCCATTCTCCATGATTTGGTTATTTCACATTGCATGCCTGTATTAAAACATCTCATTTACCCCACAAATATATACACCTACTACGTAGCCACAAAAAATAAAGAATTCAAAAATGTCAAAAAAAAACTAAGAGAACCTCAATTGTCCTATATCCTGTAAATAAATTGTGAAATATCTTCCTATGAATGAATTCCTTGCACTGGTGCCCGAAGTAGTGAGTTTTTTCATATAATGAGAAAATAAATAAAACCAACTCCGCACAAGCCTTTCCATGTAATAGAAACAATAAAAACGTCATCCCAAAATTCTTTGTGAGATGCCCATGAACTTAACATCAAAATGATACAGAAAATAGAAGAGAGGAAAATCAACGATGTACATATATCCCTCATCAAATCCTTGGCTCCCCCACCCCCACTTGCCAAAACACAGCTCATGTGTGACAAACAGAACTCAAAAGTACTTCAACTATAATATTCCATGATCATTATGGGTTTTTCCAAGAATATACTCGAATAGGATAAACATTTTGGTATCAAACAACTATAACAAAACAAAGGGCAAAATCATGTACCTATCACATTAGAGAGAAACGATACGACAAATTTTACCATCCAATCATAAAAAACTCAAAAACTGCAGCAAATATACTTAATGGTGAAATATTAAAAACCTTTCCCTTTGATAATATATTGGAATTAAACAGTAAGTTGAGCAAGACTGCGGGATTCCATATGGTTAAATATTAACAATTTTTTTCTAAGAACAGGAATTGTTACCAAACATTTTATGCGTAAGAAATGGCAGAAAACCCTTACATTACAATGTCATACTTTTACAGCTTTTTTCATATACTGATCAGATAAAACAAGATAATTTTAATCCTTAATACTGTCACTTGTTTCCTAGTACTATCATGGTAATAGAGAATAGAGACCTCGAAATATAAAAGAAACTTTATTATACACTTAACATTTAATTATTTAATTCTAGTAGAACAATAAAAAGATGATTCTTTGTTACCATTTTACAAAAGGTCCTCCTTGTGGAGTAATCTCACAGACTAGGAGTTTAACTTCACAATTGAATTCAATAATTTTTGTGTCATTACTTGCTTATTTATTTATTTATTTAGAGATGAAGTTTTGCCTTTGTCACTCAGGCTGGAGTGCAATGGCGTGATCTCGGCTTCCTGCAACCTCCGCCTCTCAGATTCAAGCGATTCTCCTGCCTTCGCTTCCCAAGTAGCTGGGATTACAGGCACCCACCACCACACCCAGTAATTGTAAAGTAGCAGTGAAGATGTAACCAGTAGACATAAACATAGATTTATATTTACATGAATAATGTATTTACCTAACTGTACAAATATCCGTATATAAATTATAATTTTATTTCTTATCATGGGCAATATATCTTGAGGATGTATTTTGTAAATATTTAACACATATCTAATTGGCTTTAAAAGCTTCATAGTACAGAATGAACACAGCAAAATTAATTAAAAAATTGAAAAATTGCTGTTTTGACTTTTTGGTGCTCATAATTTAATACATATGTGTGACAGCTGTATCAGACACAGTTCTGGAAGGTGAATTATGGTGTAAAACTATAGATAAGTTTACAAATTTACTAAAAGGCACAAAATTGTTTTCCAAAAAGCCATTAACATTTTACACTTTTTCAAAAATCTGGTTTAAAAGAAAGAATCTGGTTACCCAAATAATTTACACAAAGGCTACATTTACCAAAACAACATGGTACTGATATAAAAGTAGACACAGAGACCAATAGGACAAAACAGAAAACCCAGAAATGCCAAATACTTACTAACAAATTATCTTTGACAAAGCATACAAAAAACATAAATTGGGGAAAGGATACCTTATTTCAAAAACAGTGCAGTGCTGAGAAAATTGGCAAGCCACATGCAGAAGAATTAAAATGGATCCCTATCTCTCACTGTATACAAAAATCAACTCAAGATGAATCAAAGACTTAAATCTAAGGCTCGAAATCATAAAAATTCTACAAGATAACCTTGGAAAATCTCTTGTGTACACTGGCCTATGCAAGCAATTCATGATTAAAACCCCAATAGCAAATGCAACAAATACAAAACTAAATAAATGAGACCTGATTAAACTAAAAGGCTTCTGTACAGCAATAATAATGATGATAATAATAATAATAATGATCAGGGTAAACAGACAACCCACCGAATAGCAGAAAATATTTGCAAACTATACATCCAACAAAGGACTAGTATCCAGAGTCTACAAGGAACTCAAGCAAATCAGCAAGAAAAAATAGTAATAATAATCCCATCGAAAAGTGGGCAAAGAACATGAATACACATTTCTCTAAAGAAGATATACAAATGGCCAACAAACATTTGAAAAAATGCTCAGTATCACTAATCGTCAGGGAAGTACAAATTAAAATCACCACGAGATACCAAGTTACTCCTGCAAGAATAGCCATTATTAAAAATTCAAAAAACAACAGATGTTGGTGTGGATATGGTGAAAGGGGAATGCTTACAAACACTGCTGGTGGGAATGTAAATTAGTACAGACTCTATGGAAAACAGTATGGAGATTCCTTAAAGAATACTCTAAGTAGACCTACCATTTGATCGAGCAATCCCACTACTGGGTATCTACCCAAAGGAAAGGAAGTCATTATATTAAAAAGACACAGGTACATGTATGTTTATTGCAGCACAATTCACAACTGCAAAGACAGGGTACCAATCTAAGTGCCCACTGACGAATCAGTGGATAAAGAAAATGTGTAGTATACATACACCACAGAATACTACTCAACCATAAAAAGGAATGAAATAATGTCTTTTGCAGAAACGTAGATGGAGCTGGAAGCCATTATTCTAAGTGAAGTAACTCAGGAATAGAAAACCAAATACCATATGTTCTCACTTATAAGTGGGAGCTAAGATATGAGTGCACAAAGGCATACAAAATAATGCGATGGACTTTGGAGACTCAGAAAGGAAAGGATAGGAGAGGGGTGCGGGATTAAAAAAACCCACATATTGGGTACAACACACACTTCCCGGGTGATGGATGCACTAAAATCTCAGAATTCACCACTATATAATTCATCCATTTAACCAAAAACTACTTGTACCTCAAAAGTTATTGAAACTTAAAAATTTTTTAATATTTTTCAATAAATAAAGCAAACAAACTAAAGTACAGTGTACATTCCTTATTAAGGCTCAGTTTATATACAGTAAGATTCACCCCTTTTAGTGTATCGTATAGTTTGACAAACGCAAACAGTTGTGTAATCACAGCACAGTTGATATACAAGTGTTTCATCACCCCCAAAAACTTCCTCCATGCAATGTTTTGGTCAATGCCTCTACTTACCCCCAACTCATAAATGATCTGATCTCTGTTTTTAATAGATTTGCCTTTACCAGAATTTATATAATTGGAATCTTCATACAGTTAAAAAAAAAAAAAAAAGTACACTAAGTAGAAAGCCTACTTAATAGGTAATTGCCCATTTAAATTTATTTTTGCATATCCTTTGATAGACATCATTAATTCCATCTTAGGTACCCCATAATTTCATAATTACTTCATTACCAAGATTATTATACAGTACTATACATTAAGCCTATATACATATTTATATATATATACATGATTAATAGATAGGTATATAAATATAGATAGATAAATAAGCCCTTCTTCCATTCACTTATGTTCTACATATTGCATGTTACCTAATTGATTCAGATATGCATTATGTTTATATAAATAATTTTGCATTTAAAATATATTTGGACAAAGCAGAATAGGATTGCATGTTACAGGAAGCAATGCTATATAAGTCTAAGTAGAAGATGAAAAGTATTCAAACACTGATTGCTTGAGAAAGTACTAAACATAACACAAAAATATATAGTAATATTCTAGTTACTATTACTGCACAACAAATTACCACAATATTTATCTGCAATTAAATACTCCATATGTAATTATCTGTTTTCCCACTAGGCTCGCTCTCAATAATGTAAATGCAGCACATAATCCACACCTGGCCCATGTCTGGGAACTGAACAAACATTTATAGGATAAATGAAATAATTAGATTGAAAGAAATGAAACAAATTATGGCAAAAATAAATATGCTGATTATGAAGATCATTGTCTAAAAATTATGTTGGATGTCAGTGTCTTAGAAGATGGAATAGACATATCATTCTGATTTATTTCTTAATGTAACTAAACTTTTTAGTATAACTAAAAATCTTGATGTTACATATAAAACAAACATAAGAAGGTTCTGAAAGGTGAAGATGAGAGACTAGTTAAGCACCTCAAGACCCAGGAAACAACAGTGTTTTCTCTGGGTTTGGTTTTCTGTATTGTTTTGTTTTGATTAAATCCCAGATCTGTAGCTAGAGAACCTCACAATCCAGAAATGCCAAAAAGTGTTGGCAAAAAAAAAAAAAAGAAGCCTCAACAAAAGCTTGCTTTCTTTAGATAAAGTGCTAAAAGAGAGACAGGCTGATGATACAGAAAACTTTTACACAACAGACACAGCACTACAGTCAATCATTATCCTCACCATGACAGCAAAAGCCAATTGAGAATCTAGATCTCCATCTTTTCCAGGCTGTAAGGAGTCACCCCAAAGTGCACCTAATGTTGTCAGAGATGTCTCAATAGACAGCTGGGACTTTTATCCTCAAAAGATGATAAGGCACACTCTCCTTAGCACTGAGTTAATGGATCTGTAGCTAGGTAAAATGTGGGGAGTCTTGACTTCCACCCCACTGGGAAGTAATGAAGTACCTCTTCTCTCCTTACTGGGGTGGTGTCAGAAGAAGCCTGACAGAGATTAATGATTACAATGAACTAAATTTAATACATATGTGTGAGTAGCTGTTTCAGACACAATTCTGGAAGCTGAATTATGGTGTAAAATTATAGGTAGATTTATAAATTTACTAAAAGATACAGAATTGTTTTTCAAAAAGCCATTAACATTTTATACACTTTTTCAATAATCTGGTTTAAAAATAAGAACATATATGTAATTCAAATTTTGAAGCCCTAACCTCCAGTATGATAGTATTTGGAGTCTTTGGGAAATAATTAGTTTAGATGAGGTCTTTAGGGTGGGGCCCTCATGATGGAACTAGTGCCCTTGTAAGAAGAGACACCAGAGAGTTTGTTTTCTCTCTCTGTCTCTCTGTCCTTCCCTCCCTCCATGTGCCCTCACACCCCTTTTTCTTCTCCCTTTCCCTCTTCCTCTCCTTCTCTTTGTCTCTGGCAGCAAGATCAGAAAGCCAGGAAGAAAGCCCTTAACAGAACTCAATCATAATGATAACCAGATTTTTGCTCCCCAGCTTCCAGAAACGAATTTCTGTTATTTAAGTCACCCAGCCTCTGGCATTTTGTTATGAAAGCCCAAGCTGACTAAAAGGACTTTTATCACCCCTCAAAGGAAGTCAGAAAAGGGAAAACAGAGAGACAAAAAAAGAGAACAAACAAACAAAAAATTAAATGGCAGACTGAAGCCCTATTATATAGATAATAACATATATGTAAATGGTTAAAAGGTAATGCCAATTAAAACACAGACATTGACATAGTGGACTAAAAACCCTATTTGCTGTCTACAAAAAACACTTTAAATATAATAAAATGGGCAGATTGAGAGTGAAAGGATGGGAAAACACATATTATGACAAAAATAATCAAAAGAAAGCAAAAATTGCTATATCAATATCAGATAAAGTATAACTGACAGCAAAGAAAATTCTCAGATAAAAAGAGGGACATTATATAATGGCACAGTGTTCAATCCAATAATAAGACATAGCAATCCTAAATGGGTATGTACCAACCCACTTATTTGAAAAATTTATGAAGCCAAACCAATACACCAAAAGGGAGAAATAGAAGACTCTATCATGATAACTGGAGATTGTAACTCCCTTTTCACAACAATTCATAGGAAAACTAGGCAGATTCAGCAATAATATAAAATATTTCAATAATCCCATCAACCAGGATACCAAGATCTCAACAATACCATCAATAATACCATCAACAAGTCCTAATTGACATTAATAAACACTCCTCTCAATAGCAGCAGAATATTTATAATCATCAAGTGTCCATAAAACTTGGTTTTGGTAAACAGACCACATCCTGGGCAGAAAACAAAGCCCAACAAACTTTAAAGAATTGAAAGCACAGAGAGCTTGTTTTTCCATTACAATACGATCAAGCTGGAAATCCCTAACAAAAAGAGAAAAGAAAATCTTCAAATATTTGTAACAAAACAATATACCTTAAATAACCCAGGAGTCAAAGAGGAACTATCAAAGAAAATCACAATATACATTGAAATAGATAAAAATGCTAATGCAGCCAGGCAGGGTGGCTCACGCCTATAATCCCAGCACCTTGGGAACCGAGGCAGGTGGATCATATGATGTCAGGAGTTCAAGACCAGCCTGGCCAATGTGGGTGAAACCCCGTCTCTACCAAAAATACTAAAATTAGCCAACACCCGGTGGCTAACAACACTGGTGGAACATACCTATGTTCCCAGCTACTCGGGAGGTTGAAGGAGGAGAATCACTTGAACCCGGGAGGCAGAGGTAGAAGTGAGCCAATATCCCGCCATGCACTCCAGCCTGGGGAACAAGAGCGAAACTCCATCAAAAAAAAAAAAAAAATGCTACTGCAACATTTCAAAATTTAAAATAGAAAACAGAAATAAAAACTGAGCAAATAGAAAAAGAAAAAACATTTCCCAATTCATTTTGTAGAACTATTATTCCTTTGATAACAAAATCAGCCAAACAAGTACAAAAGAGAAAACTACAGACAAATTTCCATTGAATGGAGACACAAAATCCGTAACAGAATATTAGCAAACAGAATTCATCCATATAAAAATATTATACACCTTGACCAAGTGGGATTAATTCTAGAGATATCAGGTTGGTTCCATATTTCAAAGCCAATCAATGTAATCTACCAAAAAGATAAGCTAAAGAAAAAAAATCAAAAGATCCTATCAATTAATGAAGGAAAACAATGAACAAAATTCAACACCCATTCATAATTTTTAATAAAATACTCATAAAAATAGGAATAGAAGAAAACTTTTTAGACTTTATAAAGAGCATCTAGACCAAATCTATGGCTAACATTCTACTTAATTTTGAATGGGTAAAAAAAAAATAATAATAGAAAGAATAAATGAGACCTAGTATTTGCTACCACAACAGGGTGATTATAGTCAAAAATAATTTAATAGAAACGCTGAATGCTTTCTCTCTAAGTTCAGGAACATGAATAGTATGTCTCTACTTCCTCTTCTCTTACTCAACATAGTGCTGGAAGGTAAACTAGGGCAGTAAAGGAAAAAAATCCATACAAAAGGCATATATAAAATTGGCTCTATTTGAAGATGTCTACATAAAAACATACCAAGAAATCTACAAAAAATCTCCTAGACATAATGACTGAGTTCATCAAGGGTGCAGGATATAAGACATACAAAATCAATTGTTTTCCATATACTAGTAATGACCATATAAACACTGATATTAAAAATACAATAGAACTTACAATTGCTAAGAATGGAATAATTTGATGTAAATCAGATGAAACATGTACAGGCCTTCTGTTCTGAAAATTTCATCACACTCATTTTTAAAAAATCAAAGTACAGCTGGGAGTGGTGGCTCATGCCTGTAATCCCAGCACTTTGGGAGGCCGAGGTGGGCGGATCACGAGGTCAGGAGATCGAGACCATCCTGGCTAACACAGTGAAACTCTATCTATACTAAAAATACAAAAATTAGCCAGGCATGGTGTCAGGCGCCTGTAGTCCCAGCTACTCCACAGGCTGAGGCAGGAAAATGGCGTGAACCCAGGAAGCGGAGCTTGCAGTGAGCGGAGATCGTGCCACTGCACTCCAGCCTGGGCGACAGAGCAAAACTCCATCTCAAAAAAATAAATAAATAAATATTAGCCAGGCATGGTGGCAGGTGCCTATAATCCCAGCTACTCTGGAGGCTAAGGAAGGAGCCAGCCTCACTTGAACCCAGGAGGTGGAGGCTGCAGTGAACCGAGACTGTGCCTCTGTACTCCAGCCTGGGTGACAGAGCAAGACTCCATCTCAAAAAATATAAATAAATTAAATAAATAAATAAAATAAAATAAAAAATCAAAGTAAATCTAAAAGATGAAGGGACATACTGTGTTAATGGATGGGAAGACGAAACAGAGTGGGATTTCAATTTCTCCCCAAATTGATATACAGATTTAATACTTTCTTAACAAAATTTTAATAGTATTTTGTTTTAGAAACAGACAGGATGGTTCTAATAGATATGGAAAGAAAAAGAAAACAGGATTGTAAAAAGTAAAGTAGAGGTTCCTCTTCAAAGACTTTACTCCCCACTTAATTAGAAAAAATAGTAACTTCTCTTAGAAGCAAAATTTATTCAAAGACCTGTGCTAGCATTCTTAAGTATCTGCTAGCTGTGATAAAGAAATTATTGTACTTTATGGTCTTAGCTCCCACAATTTAGCCTAAATATTTGCCCTGGCATGCTTATACTGGTCCAAGCAAGCACTAGGTCATAGTTTCTTCTTCTCCCTTATTTAAAGGTGTTTTTAACTTTCTCAGCATTCCACAAGTTACTTCCTCCTTCCTTTGCTCTCCTCTGCCTTTGCCTCTTTTAAAAAGTTCTAAGTTGCTAGACAATCAGGACAGATACAGAATATGAGGTCCCGTTCCAGCCAATGGAAACCAGACACAGCAGCAGGGTGGATGTGTCAGGTTATAAATGACCCTGTCTCCTTTGTTCAGTGTACTCTCGTGGCAAAACTGCTGGCGAGTGTATCCTTTCTGCAGGAAGTAAAAATGGCCTTGCTGAGTAAATTAAATTTATATTCAAGTGCTATTTCTTTACTGCACCAGGGAACATGCATTTCAAACAACGATGATGAAACAATTCTGAAAATTACAAAGTTGAAGGAAATCACAGTATCCCATTTCAAACTACAAAAATGATCCCTGAAAGTATAGTCTACAGTACCCCATTTCAAAACATCTTGTACAGCTATACTAATCAAGAAAATGTGATACTGGTGGATAGACACATAGATCAATGGGACAGAAAGAAAACTCATAATAGTACCACAGTAAGGACAACTAATTTTTGATAAAGCTGCAAAGGCAAGTTTATGGAGAAAAAAAAATTTTCAAAATAGTACTAGAGAGATTGTATATCCAGAGACAACAATATAAACCTCATAACTTATGCAGAAATTAACTCATAGTGGATCTAATATTTAAATGTAAAACATATTTTTTAAAATAAGAGGAAGAAATCTTTGGAATCCAGCACACAGTAAAGAGTCCTTAGACTTGACACTAAAAGTATGACCCATAAAGGGAAAGACTGAAAAACTGGCCCCTTAAAAATAAAAAATTAAAAAAGTGTTATTCAACTTTTTATGCTTGTTAAGAGAATGAAAAGACAAGCTGCAGACTGGGAGAAAAGACTAGTACCTAGAATATATAAACAATTCTCAAAATTTGACAGTATAAAATAATCCAATTTGAAAATGAGAAAAAGACATAAACAGAACCTTCACTAAAGAGGATATACAGATGGCAAATGAAAATGAAAAGATGTTCAACATCATAGCCATCAGATAAATGCAAATGAAAACCAAAATCAGATATCATTACATATATATCAGAATGACCAGAATAAACATAAATAGTGACATCACCAAATTCTGGCAAAAATGTATGCAAACTATGTCACTCATACATAGCATGTGTGAATGTAAAATGCTGCATCATTATAGAAAACAGGCAGGTTAGAAAAAATTAAACTGGTAAATATCTTATTATACAGGAGTTGTACTCTTGGGCATTTATCCCAGAGAAATGAAAACTTTTGTTTGCATGGAAACTTGTACACAATGTTCATAGTGTAGCTGGACGGGGGCAGACAAAACCTCTCAGACACCAAGTTGTAGAAGGAAGGGCTTTATTCAGCTGGGAGCATCAGCAAGCTACCCTCTTAAAATCCGAGCTCCCTGAGTGCACAATTTCTGTCCCTTTTAAGGGCTCACAACACTAAAGATTTCACATGAAAGGGTCATGATTGATTGAACAATCTAGGGGATACGTGACAGGGGTTTCATGCACTGGTAGTCAAAGTGAAACAGAACAGAGTAGGGAGTTTCACAATGTTCTTCTACACTATATATAATGTCTGGAATCTATGGATAACATTGGTTTCTAAGTCATGAGTTGATCTGTAACTACTAGGTTTAGGCCAGTCAGGCCCAGGCCTGGTTTTGGGCCTGGCGCCAGGCTGCCTGCCTTTGGTTTCACTTCGTTGGTTTTTTTCTTAAAACAGGTACTGAGTATAAAACAATATAAAACAATGTGAGAGGGTCTCTCTCTTCCTTCAATAGCACATTTACCTGTATTAACCAAAGCATAGAAATAACTCAAAGTCCATAAAAGTGTAAAATGATTAAACTAGATGTGGTTCACTCACACCATAAAGTGCTGCTTAGCAAGAAAAAGGAACAAACTACTGGTAAATTTAACCACATGGATAAAAATTATGTGGATGAATCTCCAGGAAAAAAAGCACCCCAAATAGCAATTACAATACTATTCCATTATACAACATTCTTTTTTTTTTTTTTTTTTTTTTTTTGAGACAGTCTCACTGTGTTGCTCAGGCTGGAGTGCAATGGTGTAATCTTGGTTCACTGTTATCGGTGGAAACCAACCCCCGATATTCAACATAGGTCCTTTTCTATTTTCCCTAAGTGTCGACTGGTCTGAGAAATAAAGGGAAAGAGTACAAAAGAGGGAAAATTTAAAGCTGGGTGTCCAGGGGGACATCACATGTCGGCAGGTTCTGTGATGCCCCCCGAGCTGTAAAACCAGCAAGTTTTTATTAGCAATTTTCAAAAAGGAGGGAGTGTACGAATAGGGTGTGGGTCACAGAGATCACATGCTTCAAGGGCAATGAAAGATCACAAGGCAGAAGGTCAGGGCGAAACTAGAATCACTAATGAACTTCCATGTCCCGCTATGCACGCATTGTCAGGGTTCAAGAGCAGAGAACTGGTCTGACTAGAATTCACCAGGCTGGAATTTCCTAATCCTAGCAAGCCTGCGGGCACTGCAGGAGACTAGGGCATGTTTCATCCCTATCTACATCTGCATAAGGCAGACACCCCCAGAGCAGCAATTTCAGAGGCCTCCTCTGGGAATACATTCTTTTCCCAGGGCTGTTAATTATTAATATTCCTTACTGGGGAAAGAATTCAGTGATACTTCTCCTACCCATTTTCAGTAATAGAGAAATATGGCTCTGCCCTGCCCGGCCCACAGGCAGCCAGACTTTAAGGTTATCTCCATTGTTCCCTGAACATCACTGTTATCCTGTTCTTTTTTCAAGGTGCCTATATTTCATACTGTTTAAACACACATGCCTTACGAACAATTTGTGCAGTTAATGCAATCACCACAGGGTCCTGAGGTGACACACATCCTCTGCTTATGAAGATGATGGGATTAAGAGATTAAAGACAGGCATAGAAAATCACAAGAGTATTGATTGGGGAAGGGATAAATGGCCATGAAATCTTCAATTTATGTTCTTGACAGAAGAACAATATATGTTCTTCTGCCATGGCTTCAGCTGGTCCCTCTGTTCAAGGTCCCTGACTTCCCACAACACACTGTAACCTCTGTCTCCCAAGTTTAAGAAATTCTTGTGCCTCAGCCTCCCAAGTAGCTGGAACTGCAGGCACGTGCCACCACGCCCAGCTAATTTTTGTATTTTTAGTAGAGATGGGATTTTGCCATGTTGGCCAGGCTGGTCTTGAACTCCTGACCTCACATATTATGCCCACCTCAGCCTCCCAAAGTGTTGGGATTACAGGCGTGAGCCACCACCACCAGCCTCATTATACAGCATTCTTGAATCATTCACACAGACACACACACACACACACACACACGTGCACACACACATACACATGCACACACGTAGTATTTGATGAAGAACAGATTATTGACTGCTGGAAATCAGGAATGGGAGGGAGGTAGGGGCTGCAGTGGTGGGATGTGGGTGTGCTTATAAAGTGCAACACAAAGGATCCTTGCAACAACTGAGATGTACTTTATCTTGGCTGGATCAATGTTAATATCTTGGTTGAGATATTGTACTATAGTACTGCAGGATGGCAAAACTGACTGGAACTGGGTAAGGGTGCATGGGATGTCTCTATCATTTCCTACACTGCAAGTAAAGGTAGAGTTATCACAATAAAGAAAGTTTAATTCAAAATGGTTTAACTTTTTACCAGACAGTTTGGGTTCAATGGATATGAGACAAAACACATGCAAATTGGCTGGGTGCGGTGGCTCAAGCCTGTAATCCCAGCACTTTGGGAGGCCAAGGCAGGCGGATCACGAGGTCAGAAGATCCAGACCATCCTGGCTAACATGGTGAAACCCCATCTCTACTAAAAATACAAACATTACCCAGGCGTGGTGGTGGGCGCCTGTAGTCCCAGCTACTCAGGAGGCTGAAGAAGCAGAATGAGGAGAATGGCGTGAACCCAGGAGGCTGAGCTTGCAGTCAGGCCAGATCCAGCCACTGCACTCCAGCCTGGGCGACAGAGTGAGACTCCGTCTCCATCCAGTAATGGCAGACCAGACATTTCAGCCCAAACATTATGCTGAAGAAAAATAAACTAAGAAAGATGTAAAACCATAACAAACTTCTCTTTGAAGATATCACTAAAATTGATCCCCCTTTCCCCTCTCATAGAATCCCACCTCAAAGAAGGAAATTGGGAACCCAAGATGCAAAGTAAGATGTTGTAACTGAGAAGCTAAGCAACTGACAAGGGCTTCCAGCAGCTTTTAGAGCCTAGGGAATGCAGATTGCAGATCAGGATCCATCATGGAAAGAAAACCTTGGGAAATACCTCAAAGTTTCATTTGACATCACTAAGGAGCTATGCCCTAAGTGTCATATAAACCAGAAATAGAACAATCCTCCCAATACATGAGACCCAGCTTCAAAAAGACTCAATCTCTGATTTTGATGAGATGATCTTCATCCCAGTCCCTTGCCTCACTCGTGTCACCACCCTAACTGCCTTATAGAAGTAAAAGAAAACACTCCAAGATGGAAGAAAAAAATCATTCAGAGTCTCCAATTACTTCTCTAGTATTTCACACACAAATTAATGCTTTCAATCATAAACAATTAACAGATGCAAAATATGAACAGGAAGGAAAGGATGAGCTTCAGGCCTGTGATCTAGTTTTTCCATATGCTGAGGCTGCCTGGGATAGAAAGAACTATAACGTGATTACACCCATGCAATTTAGAGTGAAACTGAGATACCACCGCACATCTATCAGAAGGACTACAATGTTAAATAATGACCAAAACAAGTGCTGGCAAGGATATAGAACAAATGCGACTCTCACACACTGTTAGTAGGGCATAAAACAGTCAATAAAGATGCAAAACACCGTGATATTTTTTAAAATAACTGAAGGATGCACTTATCAGGTGATCCAGCCATATCACTCATTGATGTCTACACAAGAAAAACTAAAATATACATCCATATAAAGGCTTGAATGTATTGTCCACATTATGAAAAAAGAGGAGGACTTGGGGGTAGAAAAAAAGAGGGGAAAATATAAAGTTGCACAAGGAAATGAGTAAAAAAATGGCTATGTACATTATCTAGTTTTTGGTAAAGGTTTCACAAATATTTGCATGTGATAAATATGTGATATATATATATTTGTATTTCATATATATACATATAAAGTTATATTGTTTAAAGTTGAAAATAGTTTTCTTTAAATTCAATTTTATTCCAATGAATATGTTACAAAGTAAGATAAATCAATATATGTCCTAAAGGGACATTAATGTCAATAAACGCAAAATGGAAGACTTGGCAATTTATGATCTGATAACACATCTCAAGATATTATATAGAGAACAGTAATTTAATACCAAAACTTTATATAAATGAAATTATAAAGACTTATAGTTGTCACTCTCATCCTCACAAAAAGAAAAAAGTTGAACAAACTGAAAATTAACAACTCTCTTTAATCCATCAGATAATTGATGTCACAGGGTGAAACATGGCCTCAAATACTGGAGAGACAGGCAAATACAGAGAATCACAGTTTACTGGAGCAAAAGCTCAGGAGAAGTCCATTGCTGGATCCGGTACAAAGAGTATTACAATGTAAAAAACTGCAAATCTTATAGCTTATTTAAGATGTTCCTAGGGAAACTCAAAGACAACAGGGGAGACTAAAACAAGGACACAAGGGAAATTTTGGCCTATGATACCTACAGTGATGGCAGCGGTGGCCCATCTGGAGTGGCTGCTGCCATGATGCCCACTGCAGTGGAAGAGGCATGGCCGGGGCTGCACACTCCATGGAGTTGGTGGGAGCTGAGAGTAGGCAGGAGCCCTGCCCACCCAAGTGCAGCGGCAGCCACCCAAACTGCAGCTGCAGACCCAGGCATCCCTGTGTTCTTGGGGCCAGAGCAGGCAGGAGCCTAACCCTCCCAGATGCAGCTGCAGCTACCCCTGCACTCTTGGGGGCCTGGGAAGGCCACCCTGTCCCTACAGGTTTAGAAGTGCCTGCTTCCACTGCCTGGCCTCTCCCCACTCCCAGTGACTGCTCTGATATCTGAGCAAAGTTGAGGCCGAGCCCAGGCACTGTTGCAACCGGCCAGGTGTATACACGCTCAGGATAGTGCTGAGTCTGGACTTTGGGTGCCAACAAGCATAGGAGAGAGGCCAAGGAGGAGCCTCAGTGCTGGCCTGCAAGCACCCCTTGGCACAAACAGCCTGGGCACCATGAACAGCAGCAGGAGGCAGGCGGGAGGTAGACAGACTCCAGGACAGAAAGGGGCAGGTCCCTGGTGAAGCCCCCCTCTTCAAGCCGAGGAAGGCTTGAAGCCTGAAGACTAGAGTGGGAACTTGTGGTGCTTTTTCTGGGCCCACCCATGGTCGCCCATGGACCAACTTGTATCCACTTCCTCCCATCTGAGGCCCCATAAAAGCCCTGGACTCAGCCAGAGTGGAGGAGACGATGGGACAATCTGAGTGAAGATAGGGACTACCCACTCCAGGGTTTCCTGTGTGATGATAGCTGAGGAGACGACAGGACTACCAGCTGTGGAAAGGAGCTACCCACTGCAGGGTCTCTTCTCTGCTGAGAGCTGAACACTCATCAGGATATCCTGCCTGTGGAGAGGATCGACCCAATGCGGGTCTCCTCTGAGCTGTTCTGTCACTCAATAAAGCTCCTCTTCGCCTTGCTCAACCTACTCTTGTTGATGTACCTAATTATTTCTGGATGCAGGACAAGAACTTGAGACCTACCGAATGCCGGGGCTAAAAGGGCTATGATACTAACGGGACTGAAACACGCCTCTTGCTCACCACATTGAGGGTTACAAGGAGAGAAGAGAAAAGGAGAGAAGATCTGCAGCCCTTTGGGGACCCCAGACCTAGGAGCCCCTGAGCCAGGGCTGTGACGCCCTCTCTGGGGCTCTGCAGTTGCTGGCACCTTCAAGCTTCCAGGCGCCACAGCACTCCCCGGTGCCAGCTGTGGAAGCTGCTTGCAGTATGCCTGGTCCAGCCATGGCCTCACTGGAGTGGCTGCCCATGCTGGTGCCTGGAGCTACCCACCCCACCACACCCAGCACCCCTGGCTTTGCACAGTGGCCTGACCTCACGGTCGCATGCTCACATTCTCCTCTCCACTCCACTCGCCCTTGGCAGGCATGGGATCCAGGCGAGTAGCGTAAGCCAAGTGCAGCCTGCCAGGCCGAGTGGGCCCAGCAGGCCCGAGCAATCCTTGGGCAAAGGCATCACTGGTCATAGAGGTTTCCGGCTGGCAAATCGATACCCCAAGGATCTTGTGACAACAGCGAAGAGTAAACACAGTATAACACTTTGCCAGATTAACAAAAAACCTTAAACTAAAAGCCTATGTACCTCAGTTCCTTCTATTAATATACAGTACACTAAGACTCATTTTGAACAAAAAAATTACAAGGCATACTAAAAGTAAAAAATTAAAATAAAAATCAGTTTGAAGAGACAAAGTATCAAAAGCAGCAAAAAGACATTAAGGTATGGCAGATACTCTGGAATTTTCAGGCTGGAAATTTAAAATAATTATGATTAATATGCTAAGGACTCTAATGGAAAGACAGGTGGGTAATGTAAGAAAACAGATGGGAACTCTAAAAAAGAAGCAAAAAGGAATAAAACAATATAAGATCAGTGAGATATACTTTTAATTACAAAAAGAAAACCAACAAATCTAAAAATTTTTATTTTCATAAAGGGTTAAAAAATGTATAAACCCTGACAAGGGATTAAAGAAAAAAGTCAAAATAATCAATATCAGCAATGTAAAGGAAATCCTCACTCCATATCCTGGAAACACAGACATAATTATATAGGAAAATTATGCTAATAAATTCGGTATTACACAAAATAAAAAAGTGCCAAGAAAAACAGAGCTTAACAAATCAAGAAAACAAGAAATCTCAATTGCCTCATGTCTCATAAAAATTGTCTCTGCATTGAAAATTATATTTATAAACATATTCTATGCTGATTCCTAAAGTAATGAACTTTCTGTAGAATGAGAATGAAATAACACCAATCTTTAATAAGTTCTTCCACATAATAGAATTAGTAAAAATACTTTCCAAAATGTTTCATGTGACCCTTATAAGCTTTATACTACAATGACAAGACTATTATAAGAAAATAAAAGAGGCCAGGTGCGGTGGCTCATGCCTGTAATCTGAGCACTTTGGGAGACCAAGACGGGCAGATCACCTCAGGTCAGGAGTTCAAGACCAGCCTGGCCAACATGCAGAAAGCCTATCTCTACTAAAAACATAAAAATGAGCTGGGTGTGGTGGCACACGCCTGTAATCCCAGCTACTTGGGAGGCTAAGGCACGAGAATTGCTTGAACCCAGCAGGCGGAGGTTGCAGTGAGCCAAGATCACACCACTGCACTCCAGCCTGGATGAAAGGGTGAGACTCTGTCTCAAAAAAGGAAAAAAAAAAAATAGAAAAACAGAGATTTGTATCCCTCAGAAAAACACATTGGCCACACCTGGAAAGAACAGCAACAACAACGTATGTTTGACCAACAGAAACCAAAGATACTTCAAGTACATAAGCCTATAAATAAACTGGGTAGAATTAAAACATAAATTATTTTTGGTTTGTTGTATTGAAATAGAACTACTTTAACAAAGCAGAGGACATGATTTTGTAAGCACCATAATATATACAAATAAACCATATGACAAAATTTACCATTTAATTTTTTTAGAAACTCAGAAACGTTAGTAAATATCGTAATTAGTGGTGAAATATTTACACCATCACCTTGAGATCATAAAAGAGATAAGAATGTCTACTATAACAAGTTCTATTCAACATTTTACGTAGGTCATAGCCAGAACATTAAATGCAAGAAAAAATATGCATAAAGATTGAAAGAAACAAAATAAAACCTCCTCTATTCACAGATCAAATGATTATGTTTCCAGGTTATTGAAAAGCAGTCTATAAGTAATAGAGATTTTTTTTTGTTAATTTTTAAGTTCTGTGAGTACACCGTAGGTGTATATATTTATGAGGTCTGTGAGATGTTTTGATACAGGCGTACAATATGTAATAATCACATCAGTGAAAATGGGGTATCCATCACTTCAAGCATTTATCCTTTGTGTTACAAACAATCCAATTGTACTCTTTTAGTTAACAGTGTACAATTCAACTATTATTTTATATATATCTCGCTTCTTGGCCTTTTGGCTAAGATCAAGTGTACTATATATAGTTACCCTGTTGTGCTATCAAATACTAGTCTTATTCATTCTTTTTATTTTTATTGTTGTATCCATTTACCATCCTCCCTTCCCCTCTCCACCCTCCATTACCCTTTGCAGTCTCTAGTAACCATCATTCCACTCCCTGTGTTCATGAGTTCAATTGTTTTAATCATCAGCTCCCACAAATAACTGAAAACATGCGAAATTTATCTTTCTCTGCTTGCTTTATTTCACTTAACATAAAGACCTCAGGTTAGTGAGTTCTGCAAGACAACTGAATTCCACACTTAAGCCCAAACACATTTTTTTCTGAGAATTGTAATTTTTTTAAAAAAAATTTAATTTATTATTATTATTCTTATTATTTTGAGAAGTGGTCTCGCTCTGTCTCCCAGGCTGGAGTGCAGTGGCATGGTCTCAGCTCACTGCAACCTTCACCTCCCGGGTTCAAGCAATTCTCATGCTTCAGCCTACTGAGTAGCTGGGACTACAGGTGTGCGCCACCACACCCGACTAATTTTTCTATTTTTAGTAGAGATGGGATTTTGCCATGTTGGCCAGCCTGGTCTTGAACTCCTGACCTCAAGTGATCCACTTGCCTCAGTCTCCCAGAGTGCTGGGATTACATGCATGAGCCACCGCGCTAGGCCTGAGAACAGTAATTCTTACTAACCTTTTTATACACATCATAAGAATGGAACAAAAACCCTGACAACACAAGGTCTTATTTTAAAGATTTGTTTTTAGATACTTATAAGCTAAAATTCAAAAGTCATTATAACCCTAAACTTTGTTGTCATTTTTTCTGATATCATGGCAACAAAGGCACCTGACTATATGAGTAACTTCAAAATAAAGCTGATATTAAATCCTAGTGAAACAACTACAACAAAAATTCATTGTGGCTATTTTACTTATGGCCTCTAGGATAATGATTTCGCTGACTAATTAAAGGTCAGGTATTTATAAATCTTTCACTACTATATTAAATTACTTTCTCAACATAATTATTTATGGAAGAGCTTGGGCAGGAATAGAAAGGAGAGATACAGTGGCAAACAAGACACTTGGCGAGGGGGGATGAACATTAACATTATCTTCATTGTGGTGATGGTTTCATAAATATATACATATCTCAAAACATGACATTAAAGTGGTTCAGTTTATTTAAATCAATTATATTTCACTGAAATTACTAAAAATTGTGTGGATGCATCAAAACATGGGCATAAAATAAAATTCATGCCATTCACACAAAAGAGGAAATCTTGACAATTTAAGATCTGGAAACACACTTCACAAAATTGGAAAGTAAAGCAGGGATATAAACCAAAACTTCAAATAAAAATAAAAATTATTATTATTTAATCAAACCAAAGAAATATTAAATATAAAGTGGTAGACAATACTAAAAGGTGTTTTTTTTTTAAAGAAAAAAATGATAAATCCCTTCAAGAGTGATCAAAATCAAAGAATACCACCACCACCATCACCACCACCCCAACAGGAATATAAAAGGATCCTCGCCATGAATCCTGGAGATACATATATCACATTATAATCAAATTCATGACAATAAAATATAAATTATTATATCACACAAAAAACACCACTTAACAAACAGATAAATTGGGAAATCTTCATAATTCTTTGTTTATTAAACAAAATGCATCTATATTGGTCCTGGTGCCTAAATTCCTGATCTTTTCCATGTAACTGAGAAAGATATTATCAATCTTACACAACCTCTTCTGTAGGAAAATAACTGTCAAAACACTCCCAAACGTATTATGAGGCCCCTATAAAGTTTATACTGAACTGACAAGAACATTATACATAAAGAATATCAACAGATTTTGTTGTTGTTTTTGTTTGATTTTTTGTTTTTTGTTTTTGAGACAGGGTCTCTCTCTGTCACCCAGGCTGGAGTGCAGTGGAGCCATTATAGCTCACTGTGACCTCGAACTGCTGGGCTCAAGCGATCCTCTCACCTCAGCCTCCCAATTAGCTGGGACTACAGGCACACGACACGACATCCAGCTAATTCTTTAGTGTTGGGATTACAGATGTGAGCCATCACATCCAGCCATATAAAAGGTTTTTATGCCTCATGACAAAATGCAAACAGTGAATAAATAAATAAAATGTAAAACTTATGTCTTACAAACAGAACAAAGATACTTCAACCACGATACCCTGTGAACAAAATGTGTTTCATCCAAGAAAGAATTTTTGTTGTCTTATCATCATGAAATCAAGTCATTTTGGCAGACAAAGGAGTAAAATCATGTCACTATCACAATTAAGAGAAATCTTTTTATGGAATTTATTATTCATTTATGACTTTCCAAAACTCACAAAACTGCAGCAAGTATCATACCTATTAATGAACTACTAAAACCTCCCCCTGAAATAAGAAAAGAGGTAAGAATGCCTACTATCACCAGATCTATTCAACCTTTTCTGGAGGTTATAGCTAGGATAATAGTGCCAAAAAAAAGAAAAAAGAAAAAGAAAAAAACAAAGCATAAAGATTGGAAAGGAAAAAATTTCCAAAAATGCAGATATTAGCCTTTCACACTTCATGATTGGCAATGAAATGTGTGTATGAGCAGATATGCATATAAATATTAACACACCTGATGTATTTATACACATGTGTAGGAATGTGAAATAAATTAAACTTTGCTTTCTTTTTTTATCAATAATACAACTTGGACATATCTTCTGCAAGTACATAATGAACTACCTGATTGGGTATAAAGCTACATAACAGTCATAGTATAAACACAATATAATTTACTTAAAAATCAATCTTTTGTCATTTTTAACCAAATTTTTATGTATCTTTGTAGACTATCATCCTAGAAAGAAAATTACTGTTTTTAAGGGCAGGGAAATTTTAAAATTTGCTTTAAAATGCCCATTTATTTTCCAAAAACCTAGTATCATTTTTTTCCTCCCTCAAAAATTTGGTATCAAGATAAAAAGAATAATTTAGTATTTAACATACTAATTATCAATCATATTTAATATAACTGAATCAGACATCTATGATTGCACAGCCTCTGCAGCAATCAGCCTGTGAAGCCAAAATACAGAGTCTGCAGCAATAGGCCTCAAACAGTGAGGACCTGGTCAATAACTGTCGACGTCCCTAATTTTTGTCCCTGCTTCTAACTTAGGACCAATCAGAAGAACCCCAAAATGTTCCCCTACCAGTCATTTAGTATGGTCACACTTCTAGTTAGCATACCACCAGCTTTCACATGCCAACGACTTTGGATTGGCACATATCTGAAGCTTTCCCTTTTTTCCACCATAAGCTTTAATATTCCCATAAGGGAAGCTTCTCAACTTCCTTGCCAGCCTTTGAGTCTCTACCAAATACAAGAGATAGTGGCTGGCTCCCTTGTTATAGCAAGCTCTGAATAAATAGCTTTTTCTTATTCTCATTTGGACAGTCTTCACTTATTTCCAAAATTGTTTGATGCATTTTACTATCCCGTTTGTTAGTCTATTATTTCATAAATATTTGAAATACCAAAATATTATACATGAAGCCTATTGTATACCTTTATTCTTGTTATATATATACACACACATGCATATATAGCCTATTAAGAATATTAATATTCCAATATGTATTATATTAATATAAATCATCTTAGATTATATAACATACCTACCAAACTTGAATGTTATTGCATGTTATAACTACTATAGACATAAAATATTTTGTTTTAAGTAAAATGTATCACTTCATTTATTGTTTAACATGAATTTTATCTGTTCTCATACAATTTCTCATATATGTCAAAATTTGCATCAAATTAATTACTGAAATAAAACGCTGTTTTGATATTTTGCATGGGAAAGTGCATAACATTTTAATTTATATATAATGAGTGCAGATATTTGTGTATATTTTAATGAGAAATAAAAGTTGGTTATGTTGGCTTTTGCCAAACATTTTTTTCATGAGACTTATTTTGTTTTTCTTTTGCTTTGCTTTGTTGCTACTGTCAATCCACAAATTATTTTTGCTTATATAAATGGAAAAATTTTGATTGATAAAATTTATAGCTATATTATAGTATAACTCCATTATTATCAAAATAGCTATAAAACTTTTCAAGTATTACATTAGTAAACATTATAACATTTATTACATCTCACATAGATTGAACATCTGTCAAATATAAAGAATATTAGTGAAGTATATAATTACATGCCCCCAAAAATTCTGAAAAAGAATGTATATTACCTATAAAGAACGATGATTTAAATGATGGCTGCCTTTTCAAAAAAATCTTTGGATAAATGAAGAAGATGGAGAAGTAACTTTCTAATTCTGAAATAAAAAAGAATTCTTGATCTACCAAAATTATTCTTCCCAGCTCAGAGTGAAATAAGACAGAGGCACATAAAAAAAAGCCTTCAAATTGTCCCTGTCCAAGCAATAATACATCATGCTGCAGGAGGGGGAAAAAATCTGAAGGGAAAAAACACCTTAGTAGAAAACTATGGGCCGGGCGCGGTGGCTCAAGCCTGTAATCCCAGCACTTTGGGAGGCCGACACGGGCGTATCACGAGGCCAGGAGATCGAGACCATCCTGGCTAACACAGTGAAACCCCGTCTCTACTAAAAAAATACAAAAAACCAGCCGGGCGAGGTGGCGGGTGCCTGTAGTCCCAGCTACTCGGGAGGCTGAGGCAGGAGAATGGCGTGAAGCCGGGAGGCGGAGCTTGCAGTGAGCTGAGATCCGGCCACTGCACTCCAGCCTGGGCGACAGAGCTAGACTCCGTCTCAAAAAAAAAAAAAAAGAAAGAAAACTATGGAACGGAGAGAAGAGCACCAGGTAGGGAAAATATATAGATAAATACAAAATACTACTTTTTTCCTATGATTTCTTTTTAAAAAGCTGATTCCTTGATGTAAAAATCATAAATAGCATTTTAAATGTAAAATACATAATTTCCAAAATATATCAAACCTGAAAGTTTAAGTTCTGTGCACTGTGAATAAATAATATATTTAATTAAGACTTGAAACTATAAAAATCCTAGAAGAACACCTAGGAAAAACTCTTCAGGACATTGGCCTATGCAAAGAATTTATGGCTAGGAAAATAAAAGCAAATGCAACAAAAACAAAAATAGAAAAATGGGACTTAATTAAACAAAAAGCTTTGCCACAGCAAAAGAAATGATAAACAGAGTAAACAGACAACCTAAGGAATGGGAGAAAATATTTGTAAAGTATGCATCTGACAGAATACTAATACCTAGAATCTACAAGGCACTCAAACAACTCAATAAGAAAAAGCAAATAAGGCCATTAAAAAATGGACACATGACAGGAGCAGACACTTCTCAAAAGAAGACATACAAGCAACCAAAAAGCATGTAAAAAATGTTCGACATCCCTAATCATCAGAGAAATGCAAATCAAAACCACAATGAAATACCATCACACAGCAGTCAGAATGGCTATTATTAAAAAGTGAAAACACAATAGATGTTAGCAAGGATGCAGAGAAAATGGAATGCTTATACACTGCTGGTGGGAATGTAAGTTTGTACAACCTCCATGGAAAACACTACGGAGATCTCTCAAAGAACCAAAAATAGAACTACCGTGTGACCCAGCAACTTCACTATCTACCCAAAGGAAAAGGAATTGTTATAGCAAAAAGACACGTACATGCATATGTTTATTGCAGCACTATTCACAATAGCAAAGTAATGGAATCAACCCAAGTGTCTTCTCACTTGTAAATGGGAGCTAACCAATGGGTACACATAGACAGGCAGAGGGGAAAATAAGGACACTGGGGACTCTAAAAGTGGGGAAGGTGGAGGGGGGAGTATGGATTGAAAAACTGTCTATTGGGTACAGTGTTCCCTATTCAAGTGACAGGCACACTAGAAGCACAAACCCCGCCACTGTGCAATATATCCATGTAACAAATCGGCACACATATGCTCTGAATCTATTAAAAAAGAAATAGATTATACCTAGCACTGTATCACTAAAAAATATCTAAATAAATATACAAACACATTAATGTATATACATTGGATTTAGTTGTAAATAAATACACACATTTGATACATGATTACAAATACACGTATAAAAGTAATTGAAGAAAATGGGCAAACATAAATTATATGTAATCAACTTAAGCTTTTTAAAAAATATGTAAATAAAATATTAGACAAAAGAGCAAAAAGCAAGGGAGAATAGATTCATCCTATTGTGAAGCTTCATACACATAAATTGGCACTATCTTAACTGTAAGTAGACCAAAGTAAGTAAAAGATTCACATGCCAATCCCTAGGGTAACCAGCAAACACAATACAAATAGGTGTAGGTAATATTCTAGCCATTACTGAAACATAATTACCACAAAATGTATCTTCTGTAGTATACTCCATATTTACTTGTCTGTTTTCCATTAGGCTGTACCTCAATAATGTACCTGTATTTACATACCTAGCACATGTAAGAAACCAAAGATCATTTAGACAACCAATAAAATAACTAAATTGGAGTATACTAACCATATTATGAGAGAAAAGATACACTCTTCAGGAGGATTATCTGCCTTAAAAGATGTTTTAGTCTTATTGACATAAAGAATGGATTGGCTGGGCACAGTGGCTCACTCCTGTAATCCCAGCACTTTGGGAGGCTGAGGCGGGCGGATTGCCTGAGCTCAGGAGTTCGTGACCCGCCTGGGGAATACAGTGAAACCCTATCTTTACTAAAATACAAAAAAAAAAAAAAAAAATTAGCTGGGCCTGGTGGCATGTGCCTGTAATCCCAGCTACTTGGGAGGCTGAGGTAGGAGAATTGCTTGAATCCGGGAGGCAGAGGTTGCAATGAGCCGAGATTGTGCCACTGCACTCCAGCCTGGGTGACAGAGTAAGACTCCATCTCAAACAACAACAACAACAAAAAGGACCAACTAGCTATACAATGAAAAACAATTAAAATTAAAACATATTCCAAAAAAACAGTATATGTAGGGATGTCTGCTTCCATGGTAATGCAGCCAGTTTAGCTCAACCATCCTACTGAGAAAAACTAGGAAAGCTGGAAGATATTAAACACATTGTAGGTACCACAAGTCCAAAGAAACAAGCTGAGACTGAATCTCAGAAGAGAAGCCCACGTGGTGAGACCCAACTTTGGTACCATTTTCTCCACAAGCTTTTTGGTGATTTGAAGAAGATGACTGAGAAACTAAAATACTAACAACAAAGTTGAGGCTGAAAAGCCAAGCAGCTGATCAGGATTTCCAGCAGAATAACCAGTCCAAGGGACACAAATTGGGTCTATGGCCCACCCTGGCAGAAATGATGTGGTGGTAAACAACAGCAGTGAATTTGACATCCTTAAGAGGCTATACTCAAACTGTCAATATGACCCTGTAATAGAAAACTACTCACAAATCTGAGACCCAGCTTCAAAAGACTAAATAAATACCTAACTGCCTCCCAAAAGCAAAATAAAATGCTCCATGCAGGAAGATAAAATCACCCAGAACCAGGTGCAGTGGTTCACACCTGTAACCCCAGCACTTTGGGAGGCTGAGGTGGGAGGACTGCTTGAGACCAGAAGTTCGAGACCAGCCTGGGCAATATAGGGAGACCCCATCTCAACAAAACTTTAACAAATTAGTTGGGCGTGGTGGCACATGCCTGTAATTCTAGCAGCACGGGAGGCTGAAATGGCAAAATCACATGAGCCCAGGAGTTTGAGGCTGCAATGAGCTATAATTGTGTTGCTACATTCCAGCCTCGGCGACAGAGTACTTTGCCTCAAAAAAAAAAAAAAAAAAAAAACCCCACCCAGAACCTCCAATTATCACTGTAATACTATAATCTTCTTTCTTTCTCTCTTTCTTTCCTTTCTCTTTCTTTCCTTCCCTCTTTCCTTCCTTCCCTTTCTTTCTCTTTCTTTCCTTCCTTCCTTCTTTCCTTCCTTCCCTCTTTCCTTCCTTCCTTCTTTCTTTTGTTTGTTTGTTTCTTTCTTTTTCTTTCTTTCTTTCCCTTTCTTTCTTTCTCTCTCTCTTTCTCTCTTTCTTTTTCTTTCTTTCCTTTTTTCTCTTTATTTGAGACAGGGTCTCACTCTGTTGCCCAGGCTGGAGTACAGAGGCGCGATCTCGGCTCACTGCAACCTCTGCCTCCCAGGTTCAAGTGACTGTCCTACCTCAACCTCCTGAGTAGCTGGGAGTACAGATGAATGCCACCACGCCCAGATATATATATACATATATATAAAATAAAAAATATATATATATTTGTATTTTTACTGGAGACTTGGTTTCACCATGTTGGCCAGGCGGGGTCCCCAATTACTAGCCACAAGTGATCCACCTGCCTCAACCTCCCATATTTCACATATAAATTCCTACATGCGGCCAGGAGTGGTGGCTGAAGCCTATAATCCCAACACTCTGAGAGGCTGAGGCTGGCGGATGGCTTGAGCCCAGGAGTTCAAGACCAGCCTGGACAACATGAGAAAACCTCGTCTCTACAAAAAATATAAAGAAAAAAATGAGCTGGACATGGTGGCAGGCGCCTGTAATCCCAGCTACTCTGCAGACTGTGGGAGGCTCTCTTGAGCCCAGGAGGCAGAGGTTGCAGTAAGCCGTGATTGCACCACTGCACTCCAGCCTGGGTGACAGACGGAGACCCTGTCTCAAATATATATATATAGCTACTTGCAATTCAAAATATATATGCAATATATTAATGAGAAGAAAAGGATTAGCATCCAGCTAGTGAACCATTTTCTCCATTTACTGGGAATGCCTGGGACAGAAAGAACAATGACTTGACCCATGCAATTTAACGTGGCACTGAGATACCATTACACACTAAAGAGAAGGTTACAATAAAAAATACTGACCCTATCAACTGCTGGCAAAGATGTAAAGCAACTTTGCAGCTCATACACTACTGGTAGGGTGTAAAATCGTACAATTAACATTACAAAACACTTTGATATTTTCTAAAATATCTGAAAGATACTCATATCATGTGACTCAACCATTCCATTCATTGATGCATATACAATAAAAATGAAGATGGATATGTGCACAAAAATGTGTATAAAAATATTCAGAGCATGGAAAATGAGGGAGCCTTGGGAAGAACCAGAAACAGGGAAATCTTAAGGGTGCACATAAAAGCTGGATGGTGGATGAATATGTCCCCTATCTTAATTGTGGTGATGGTTTCACAAATATATGGGTATCTTGAAACACATTATTTTAAAGTTGTGTAGTTTATCTTATGCCTAAAATAAACTATACCTATAGCTAAAACTGTTAAGAATGTGTGGAATGCACCAACATGTGTCTAAACATTTTAGTATTAAAAGCAAAAACGGAAATCCTGGTAATTTAAAATCTGGTAGACTACTTCAAAATTTGGGAACAAAATATTTGATTTAATCCAAAAGAATACTTGAGATAAAAGAATAAAATTAGAATCAGTTAACAAAATTCAAGAAAAAAATCAACAAATTCAAAAGTTGCTTTGTTTTTAGTTTTTTCTTTTGTAAAGGTTAAAAAAATTATAAATCTTGAGAAGACTGATCAAGTTATAAAAAGGAAGACACATATTATCAGCTCCAGGAATGTACAGTGTGAATCATCATTACAGATGTTCCAGATGCTTATATAGTATTTGAAGTTATAAAAAAGACAAAATTCCAGAAAAATACAGGTTTAAAAAGCAAGAAATTAAGGAAAATCTCATTTATCCTATATGTATTAAAGTCAGTTCATAATGAAAATCCACAGTTTAACACCCGGTTTTGTAAACCTTTCCATAAATTTCAGAAAAAAATAATACTAATCATGCACAACCTCTTTCACATAATAAATACTTTCCACAAAATGTTGAGTGAAATCCCTATAAATGTTACACTAAACTGATGAAGATATTATAATAAAGGACAGTCAATGGTTGATATGGATCCTGACAAAATAAGACAAAAAATCATTATGTTTGACAAATGGAATCCAAAAACACTTGCAATTATAATACCCCATGAACAAACTGAGCTTAACACAATATTGAATTACTATTGCTTTAACGTACTGAAATATAATCTCCTTAACAAAGGACCAAAATCATGTCACTGTAACAACAAATATAGAGAAACCATTTGGCAAATTTACCATCCAGTTATGATTATTAAAAAATGACTCAGAAAACTATGGGAAATATCATATTAAGTGATGTAATAATCAAAACCTCATCCTGAGATCGGGATTGAGACATGAATTCCTACTGTTACCATTTCTATCCAGCTCTTCATGGAGTTCATAACCAGGTCAATAACGCAGGGAAATGTTAAAAAATGCATGACGATTGGAAAGGAAGAAATCAACCCATCCTTATTTATAGATTTTATGTTTATGTACCAGAGTATCTAAAAGCAGTCTATAGGTAATACATTAGAATTAATAACAGCATTTAGCAAGACTGCTGGATTCCATATAGTTAAAGCTCAACACATTTTTCTGAGAATAGTAATTCTCACTAAACACTTTATGAGAAATGCCATGAAAACCCTACATAACAAGGTTATAGTTTTAAAGTATTTTTCCATATAGTGTTCAGATCAAAATTGAGAGGATTTTAACCCTATTGTTGTCATTTTTTTCTGATATCATAGCAACAGGGCCCCACGAATATTAAACAAACTCTAGCTTACAATGGACATTTACTCCTAGTGGGACAATAAAAGATCTTTTTTTTACAACTTTTATTATGGCCTTTAGTTTAATGATTTCACTAGTTAGAGGTCAGCTTCTTCTAAATGGTTCACAACTAAATTAAATTATTTCTCCACAAAAATTTTATTTACTTTTTTCATTACGTCTCTCCTTTATAACTTTGTTTTAATTATGGATTTAAGCATAACTACTTACATGTACTATAATATATTAAAAACAAAAACAGGTCCTCCAAAATAATCATTAGTAATAATATACTGTCATGTGACTGGTTTTTTTTCCTTTATTAGTTACAAATAAGATGTCCTCTCAGTGTAAAATTTTGAAAAAAAGCAGATATGTATCTTTTCACAGAAGTAATCAAGATTAACAGTGAAGTGTGTAACTTAACAAACATGCATAACAATATATATTTACATGAATAATACATTTATGTACCTGTGAAAACATGAACAAATTATAATCTGCTTGCTGTTTTATTAGCAATATGTCTTGGAGATATCTTCTGTAATTATCAAGTATCTGCCTGAGTATAAAATCTGCATAGCATTTATTGTATGAACACAGTTTACTCTATTAAAAATAGCTGTTCTGCCTTTTTGTATCCATACTTATATGCACACTGAGAAGTCCTGTCAGATATAATCATAAAAGGGCAATTGCTGTGGAAAAGAGTAGACAGATTAAAATACTGTTAAAAAAGAAATTAATTTCCAAAATAGCACTATTTTATACTCCCTTCAAAATCTGGTATCATTGGATATAAAAATGACATTTTATTGTTTAATTTCTGCTTAGTATTAAAGATTATTATAATAGCCAAAAAAGTTATTATTGTGTTTATCATATATGCATTTTAATAACACTATTTGTTAAAAAGCATAAACTCGTTACTTTCACCTATATCCTATATATTCTTTGTTCCTGAATTAGTTCTGATATGCATCCTACGTAAATCATTTCACCAATAGAACATGTTTTCCCAAGAATGTTATTGTCTATTTTGTAATTATAGTAGACATAAAATATTTGCGGTAGGTAACACAACTGTCATTTCTTGATTTTTTATCAAGAGTTTGTTACTATACAATTTCTCATCCTGTTCAACAGTAGTATCACATCAACAATTACAACAATTAATTTAGATACTTTGCTTGTGACTGTGCTAAATTGTTTTAATATGTATATAGTTAATCTATACAGATATTTTAATGTTTTAATGAGAAATAAAAAAGTTTGGCTTTTGTTATTTTTCATGTGTACTTTTTTGTCTTTTGCTTTGCTTTATTGTTGTCAATCAAATAAATTATCCTTTTTATTTACCCATATAGAAAAATTTGGATTGAATTGCTATTGAAAATGGGTATTGAAACCTTAATGTATTTTATTAGTAAGGTATATATTAGGCATCTATATAAAATATACAGTACATTAGTGTAGAGTACAAAATCAAAATTCCATAATTCCATAAGAATTAAAGATATATTACCTCTCTAGGTAAGATGAATTCAAAATTCCATAATTCCGTAAGAATTAAAGATACATTACCTCTCTAGGAAAGGTGAACTAAAGATGGCTGCCTTCGCAACAGAATCTGTGGAGTGCCCGAAAAACCGAAGCAGAATATTTTCAAGGCTGAAAGACAAAAAAAAAAAAAAAAAAAAAAGTCAATAGAATTCTAAATGTAGCAACATTTTCCTTTCCAAAGTGGGAATAAAATAAGACGTGTCCACATAATCCCACCTGCGACAATTTGGCACTGGGCTACCCGTAATTTCAGTTGCTGCCGGAAGTTCTACAGGCGGAGGGAAGTGGCTTGCGATGGAAACCGAGAACGTCTAGAATGCCAGAAGAGCACTGTGATGCAGGGCCAAGGTGGGCGCCCTCTGCTGGTGGGGAACAGTAATGTCAGTTGGTTGGAATTTCAGCCTGGGAATTTATGTAGTATCGCAACTGTTGCAGTGTATTGGTTACAAAAGCATCACTAAGCTTGGTCCAAAATCCAGGTAGGGGCCATAAACGCAATCCTTTAAAGGAAGATGTATCAAAGAATATGTGGATGTGTTTTCAAAGTGCCACAGATAAAAATCCAAAAGAGGAATTTAAATGGAATAATAAGAAACATTCAATAAACACAAAAGTAGGTGCAAAAGAAGAAAGGGAAAAACAAAAGAGATAAGAAAAACAGGAAAAAATGACAGGATGATCAACTTTAAAACAAAGTATATTAATAATAATACTGAATTTAAAAAGTCAGGAGGGGTGATTACACAATTTCATAGTAAAGATTTGGAAGGTAACAGTTACTTTCATTGTATTGGATCGTGTTGATAATTTCATGAATATACGCATATGACAAATTGTATCACATTGCACATTTTAAAGTTGAGCAGTTTATTGTATGTCAATTATACATTGTTAAATCTGTTTTCAAATGTGCGAGATGCACCTCAACACACATCTAAAGAAAAGTTACCCCATTAAATGCAAAGGAGAAAATTCTGGAAAATGTAGGCCCTGATTATTCATCACAAGAATGTGGCAAAATGGTAATGTAAAATGAAGAAATTTTAAAAATCATTAAAATCAAAATCTAATGATACTTTAAAAAGTACAAAGAGAATATCAACAAAACCAAAAGTTGCCTCTTTTAAAATTGTTAGTAAAATTGATAAACACTTAGCAAGACTGATATAGACAAAAAGAGGAGGCACACAGTATTCATACAAGGAGTAAAACGGTCTTCAATACACATTCTAGAAACATAGACATAAAATTACAAGCAATTGTATCCAATAAATTTGAAATGAGAGAAAACGACAAAATTTAAAGGAAAACACAACAAAACAAGAAAACTTAGGAAATCTGGATAGCAATGTATTTATTAAATAAATCGTGTCTGTAATGAGAAACCTTCCTGTAAATGAATTTTATACGCTAGTACACGAAGTTGTGAACATTTTCATATAATTGAGAAAGAAACAACACCAATCTTGCACAAAATTCTCTAGAAAATAGAAACGGTAAAAATATTCCCCAAAAAATGTTTAATGAGATCCATGCGAATTTTATACCAAACTGACAAGATGGTATAGGAAAAGAAAATCAAAGGTTTGTCTTTCATCACCAAAGGAAAAATAAGAAGAAAAAAGTGTGCCTAACAAACTGAATCCAAGATACATTTACTGTAATACACATGAACAAATTATTCTTCATCCAAGAATAAATTCATGTTTTATATCATTTGTAAATCAAATAAAGTCAACAGAACAAAGGAATTATATCATATGATTATCCCAAAATATGCAGAAATGCCACTGGAAAAAATTTACTGCACATTTATAATTTTTTAAAAAACTCAGAAAACTGAAGTAAATATCACAACTAGTGGTGAAATATTGAAAACTTCTCCCCTTGAGATCAGGAACAAGACAAAGATTTCTACTATCACCAGTTTTACTCAACATTTTATGGAGGCCCTAGGCAGCGCAATAATGCAAGAAAAAGAACACAACAAAGACACTGCTATTATTTACAGGTTGCAAGATTCTTTATTTATACTATCCAAAAGAAATCTATAGCTAGTATATTAGAATTAATTACTAAATTTAGCAAGATGACTACTGGATATAAGCTCAAGAAAAACATCAAGTGTAATTCTAGATATCACAAGCAATTTTTAAAATTACATCACTAAAAAATATACCCTTCAAAGTGGCATCAAAGAACATCAAATTTCAAAGTATATGTTTAATAAAAGATGTGCAAGATCTGTACACAGCAATCTATAGAAAATTGTTGAGAGGTATTAATGAATACATAAACAACTGGAATGGTATGAGAATTTTATGGATTATAGATTCAACATATTTTACAGTCACTGATTCAAGCTGATGGAATTCAAATCCCATCATTTCTAATAATGTTAAATTTCTTCTGCATGCTAGACGCATGTGTGTTTTTATTTTGTGAAAATTAATCAACTGTAACCATTTTATGTACTTTTTTGTCTACTTGCTATGCTTTGATGAAAACTTTTATTTATTAAAGCAAAATATTACAGGTGTCTTTTTTAGGCATAGTAATATTTTCTCCTAAATCAAAACTAGTTTTAAAAACAATTCAAGATTAATAGATTTACTGAGAGTAACAGATTCACAGTTTATGATTCAGGTAGCAACCAAAAATTAACTCAGATTCCAATAACAGAGAGTATTATGATGTACAGAGGAAGAGGAAGAAGGAGAAGGAAGAGAAAAGGAGGAGGAGAATGATGATGAAGAAGGGAAACTGGAAGAGAAAGGATTGAAATAAGATTTAAGATTATTGAGACAAGAAAAATACACAATATATAAAATTTCACACAAAAACCTGATAAACATTAAGAAATAACATGCAGAATTAAAAAAAAAAAAAAAACAAGCTTTCAAACGATTTATGTTAATATATGGAGAGATTGGGAGAGAGAAAAAGCAAGACATCTGTCTCATCTGGGTCTACATTACTCATTGAAAAAGCTAAAGATGTGGAATTAGCTAACATAGAAATCCCTTCCAAAAAGTCAAAGTTATTTATGTGACAGAAAGAACACTGGGTCTATGGGTGAGAAATTTGGTTTTTATTTTTCATATTTCCATGCCTACTCTGTGACCTTAGGCAAGTTATCTAACCTTTCAGAACCTCAGTCCTTCATGTTTAAAACATGGATAGCTTCATACCCACCAAGCAGCATTGCTATGAGAATCAAATTTGACAGTGGGAAGAAAAACAATCTATAAATGAGTCTTAATCCCTATAAGTCATTACTTAAAAGTATTTCTATTATATTAAAGACAATGTAGAATTTTTCATTCTACAGCTAACAGTCCTTCGCATGTTGTACAAAATGATATTTGCTGTACAAATATCAGTCACAGAGTTCAATTCAGAAAGAAGGCGTAGGTATTATATTTGAAGTTTCACTGGAGACCACAAAGCCGTGGAATATAAAATTCACAATAAGGGCCGGGCGCGGTGGCTCAGGCCTGTAATCCCAGCACTTTGGGAGTCCGAGGCGGGCAGATCACCTGAGCTCGGGAGTTCGAGACCAGTTTTTAGTCCGTCTCTACTAAAATTACAAAATTAGCCGGGCGTGGTAGCGCATGCCTGTAATCCCAGCTACTCCAGTGGCTGAGGTAGGAGAATTGCTTGAACCTGGGAGGTTGAGGTTGTGGTGAGACGAGATCGTGCCATTGCACTTCAGCCAGGGCAACAAGAGCGAAGCTCCGTCTTAAAAAAACAAAAAACAAACAAACAAAAAATAAAAAACAAACTCACAATAAGACTCAAATTTATTCAGGATATAATTTTTATAATTAGAAAGAAAATGCCATCAATATGTAAATGTTTAACACTATTTAGATGAGATTTTTTTTAAAAAGAAACAATGTATAACAATTAAAAACAGTAATATCATATGATAGAAAGCCCTCTTGTGTCAAAATAATCATTTCAATGATTCACAGAAAATCATCACTTAGAAACAGTTATCTGGAAGGACTTATTAGTAGTAAATAAATGGCTTTTGTTCTATACTCTCAAGACCTGTATTTTCTTCTCCTGAAAAAGGAAATGATACTAATCCTATTCACATTACAGGACTCTACAGAACCCACTAATACTGTAAAAGCTGTGAGTCAGTATTACTGTTTTAATAGAAAAATCTTGGTATGAAGAAGAAATAACATAACTTTTCACCATTTTTAAATTCAAAAGATAATAAGGAGTAGCGAGGCTTATGAACTGCTTTAAGAAAGGTAGATATTTATTACTTCCTAGAAATTAATGGAAGGTTTTATGGCCCAAGCTGGACTTGACGTAAGCTTAAGTGAGTGGCAAGGGAATGCTGAATGAGATCGTTCTGGCAACCAGAATGCTTCGGCAGAAATCAAGGGTTTGGAGGTTGGAGCTGGAATATATGGAGAAGTTGGAAATAAATAAAGAAACCAGCAATCTGGGCCAAGAAAGAAAAAATAATGGGTGAAATATGGTATTTTAAGGTAATCATAGTAAAGCAAATAACAATGTTTCATTAAAAAGAACTATTAAATCCAGTAATCAGTCACTACAGCATCTAATCAAGTAGATGAAAATGAATGCCGTTAGCAGCTGATTGAGAAAAATGAAAATTAGGAGACAAATTTTGTCAAGACTTGATAAGAGATGCATTTGCTTTCTTGCCTCTTGGTTTTCTTCAAATTATAGCTAGGGACTTTGGCGGACTTCCAAATGCCTGTTTACTTCAAATTATGAACATTCCATATAAGTTAACAGTTTATCCTTTTCACTAACTTTAAAAAAATTCATACTTGTTGAGTAGTTATTTTAGGAGCTTAGCAAATACATCTATGCCAGTATTCCTTGAATCTTATAGAAATCAATCAGTCGCTAAAGTAGTTCAGAAAGTAAATTTAAATACATTTCTAAAATAAATATGTTTTGCTTTATTTCTCTTGTAGAAATGCTATTAATCAGCTTTTTGTAATTGGGCTTTTACATATGTTGGCCTGTGATACAAGTTACTCTTTCCAGCTTGAACTAAAAAGGATGATGATAATGATGATGATGATAAATTGTCCTTAATGTTATGCTCCCCTTTATCAGTTTTCAATTAGCTATGAATGCACATTAGCTTTCAAATTAATGTCTACTGCATCAGGAAAATCAAACATTATTTAAAAGTTTTAAAAAATGACTTTTCCTTTTTCAGTTTTAGATTCTGTAAAATATCTGATATTTTGTTGAATATTTAAAGAACTTTAGTTTGGTTAAGGATTAGGGAAGCATCATTTTCCTACATCTGATTTTAATGACAATCTAAGATAACAAGGTGGGTTTTTCAATATCATGAAGTAACTAAAGTTGGAAATCTTACAGCTTTCTACACCATTCACATTGTATAGATTTACTCATTCGTTCAGCAATTTATTCAATAATGATTCCAGACACCGTCCTAAGCACTAGGGATGAAATGGAAAATTATAAACCACATAGTTTTGACCTCATGGAGCTTACCTTCTAGTGCAAGAAGAGAAAACAAATAAATATTTACCAATATTTACCAATAAAATATTAAACACTAGTTAGTGCTATGAAGAAGAAGAAAAAAGAGTGATTAAGTAAGTCAGATGTTACTGAAGGTTTGAATGCGATGAAGACTTACAATTCTCTGTTGACTTTGGTAATGTATAAGTCATTAGGTACCTTTAATAAAGGTGATTTCAGTTGCATAGTGAGAAGCTAAGTCTAATAGGAGTGTATTCTAGAGTGCATGGAAGTGAGGAAGCGTAGAGAGAAAGCACAGATAACATTCTGGAGAAGTTTTCTATTAAGTGGAGGAGAAGATAGAAGCACTTAACTAAAAACAATGCAAACTCAAGGAAGGGTTTGTTTTTCTCCCCCTAAATGAAAAGTATCTCTAATGTTTTAATTGGAATGGTAATATGGAGAATTACAAATAAATCATACCATCATCAGTTTATGGAAAAAGTAGGAGATAATTGCAAAAGCAAAGTCCTTAAGCAGATGATGGAGAATGAGTTTGACTGGTTAAATGGAGGAGCTGGTGTTAGAGGGAAGAATTCATCCCTCATAATAGAAAACAAAACAAAACAAAACAAAAACAGAGCACTTGGCTTCAAAAGCATGTAGGTTGGTGTATATGTATAGTACTGAAGGTATGATTTTGATAACTTTTTTTGTGAAGTTGGAATGAGATAACCAGTTAGTTCTTGGTGAGAGAGGATGTTTGAGGCATGAAGAATGACAATACAGCTCTGTTAATTTCCTTAAAAGAAGATTCTGAGAAAAAGGACTTGGTTGCAGATGGTGTATTTGGGAGTTGATCCCAAGAAGTACAAGGGAGGAAGTGGGAAAAGAGTGACAAATATATGTTGCTATGCCTTCCATCTCATAGAACTCAGTCAGTGGTTACAGTAATTTCACCAGTAAATTCAAATATTTTTAAAATAAACATATACTTTGCTTTATTTCTTTTGTATGAATTCTATTAGTAGGGCTATTTTGATTGGGCTTTTGCACATGTAGGCCTACGGCACGTATTTTTCTTCCAAGTCTCTTCAAATTAGCGTACTACTACCGATAAAGGGTACATTAATGGAAAGTGACAACTTTGGGCTACTGGAATGAGCCCAGTACTCACACTGCAGAACCTCTGAGAGACCATATGGAACTCACCTCAGAATCATCCCACCAGAGGATCCAAATGCTGAGGAGCTCAT
Source organism: Macaca fascicularis (assembly GCF_037993035.2). Classification (NCBI taxonomy): domain Eukaryota; kingdom Metazoa; phylum Chordata; class Mammalia; order Primates; family Cercopithecidae; genus Macaca; species Macaca fascicularis. The sequence continues at coordinate 27,391,781 of NC_088395.1, forward strand.
CTACCAATTGTCATCTCACATTGATTCAGGATCCCTTGCTCCAAGTGAAGTTTATTAACTTCCCCATGTGTCCAGTTTGTACCTCCTTATGACAGAGCAAGCCCCCATGGTGTTGGAGAAAGCCTTGAGACAGAGAAGTGATATACTAGCACTAGAAGGGGAATGCTTTCAGCATGCTAGAATCTGTCTTCCACTGCCACTGGTGAACTCAGGTGGGCCTACGGGATATGTGGCAGGGCATCAGTACACTCTGCTACATTAAATAAGAAATCGTTGTCTCATAGTCGTGGACAATAGATCAGTGACTTGATTTAAGAAATAAAGTAGGATTGCTTAGTAGCCTAGAGTACATATAAGGGTTTTCTGAAATATTTAATTTGAGATTAGTCATCCCTGGGTCTTTTTACCAGACATGTTTAGCTATTGGGTGCAGGTATAAAGTGGGATGTTGCAGATACAGGCAGGGGAATTGAGGACAACAGTTACAAAATTCCGTCACATCATACTCTTTGACACTTTTCAGAACTATCCACATCTTGGTATCCCCTTTGAGTTATTGAAGCCCTCATAACTTTCCAAAATTATGATAATGCTTTTTCTAACCGTCCCCTGTCATCAATATTACCACTTACCAATCATCATCTACTTAACAATAAAAAGCATTTCCCCACCTCCTTTTTTTTTTTTTTTTTTTTTTTGAGACAGAGTCTCACTCTATCCCCCAGGCTGCAGTGCAGTGGCACAATCTCGGCTCACTGCAACCTCCGCCTCCTAAGTTCATGTGATTAACCTGCCTCAGCCTCCCAAGTAGCTGGGACTACAGGCGCCCACCATGCCCAATTAATTATTATTATTATTTTTTTGTATTTTTAGTAGAGATGGGTTTTTGCTATGTTGTCCAGGCTGGTCTCGAACTCCTGGTCTCAAGTGATCCACCTACCTCGGCCTTGCAAGGTGCTGAGATTACCGTCACTGCGCCTGGCCCTCCTTCGCTCTTAAAACTCTTCAAAGGAAATCTGGTGGTATGTCACACAAAGTTTCTCATGATCTGCCTTTCCTTACATCTGCACTCTTATCTTCCACCACGTGGCCAAAGCACTCTTCTTTCTAGCAATACTACAAGATGTTAAAGTTCTCTGATTTTTTAGGTCTCTACATAAAATTATCCTTAATCGGAATGTCCTCAACCACATTTCCAGCTGGATAATTGCTACACACTTTACGATTTAAAACCAAAATTTTCTCTCCTCTTGGCACTTTTCCTGAAACTTCTGATTTAACAGCCAAATCAGTGGGTTCCTAACCTACTGTTACACATGTTTATCATAGGAGAATTTACTATATACATATATGTGTGCATATGAATATGTGTACATATGTGTGTGGAGATAGATATTTCTGAATTTTTTTGTACTTTCTAAACATTTGTGAAAGGTAGTAACAAGTTTTTCTTCTCTGTATTCCAATAATACAGAGCACACAACAGGACTCTGATAAATTTTAGTAATTTAAGGAATGAATAATAAAGTCCAAACTGTGATCCAAATATTGGCCACAGAAAACAAGCTAGACGCTAGACTAAAATTTGTTGATCTCTAAATAAATGCAGGCTTCACTGTGGATAAAATAATGATTCTGTTAAGAATCAGTTTGCAATGATACTATACCCAGAGCTCATAGAGGACAGAGACTTTATTCCTGTTCTAAAAAAAAAAAAAAAAAAAAATGACTTTTGGTAAACTAACCAAATAATAAGTATGCATTGAGTAAATTAATAAATAAAAACAAATTAATGAAATCTCATTGTCTGTTGTCTACTGTTCTTGACCAAATTATTAAATAAGATGTTAAAAAACGTATTCTTTGACATAAGCCTGAGACTGTGGAAATGGAACTGGGCCTTTCTTTTCCACAGTCGGTGAAAATAAAGCAACCCTTTCAACTGGGAGCCCATGTTTTAAGATTTTGACCATTGGCCAGGTGCAGTGGCTGATGCTTGTAATCCCAGCACTTTGGGAGGCTGAGGCAGGCAGATCACAAGGTCAGGAGTTCAAGACCAGCCTGGCTAATATGGTGAAACCTCATCTCTACTAAAAATGCAAAAATTAGCCAGGTGTGGTGGTGGGTGGCTGTAATCCCAGCTACTAGGGAGGCTGAGGCAGGCTTGGACCTGGAAGGCGGAGGTTGCAGCGAGCTGAGATCATGCTACTACACTCCAGCTTGGGTGACAGCAGAGCGAGATTTTGACCCTTTAGTTCACTGACTTATAGACAGTACTTAAGACTTAAGACTTTAGAGATCTAAATGAAAAAAGAGACACTCTTTAATTATGGGTCAAATTTTCCTTTAATCTTTGGAATTACAAATAGCTGATTAAAACCACTTCTACAAGTATTAAGATGTATTATGCATAGATCAAGTAATTAAGAGACAATAATCTTTGTCTCATCCTATTTGTAGCAAGAATAACATTTGAAGTTAAAATACAATGAAAATATTTGAATTGAAAATTTATTGAATAAATATATGCCACCCCAGTAAAAAAAAATGTCACATTAATTTTTACATGCTGAGACAGTAGGACCACCCTTGATTCTACCATGCGAGAAAATTTGCCATAGCCTCATCTTGGAAGAAGATGATGTGTAAAGTGTAGCTGTGGTCAGGAGAACCAACTCTAGCTACAAAAAACAAGCAAGTAAGCAACAGACTGAAAGAACAAACTTTTATTAAAATCATTGTGCCCTGATGAAGAGATTTTGGCTGATGTATATACTCTTCTCTTCTTATATTTGTAAGTCATATAAAGTGCGAATACCATATGATATAATGGTTTCTTTAGAAAAGGTGCATATATTATTGCCTAGATAAAAGCATTACATAATTTAGATCTTGCATAAATTATCGGTGTACAAGCCACTGTTGCACTGGAAATCTATTCTCTTTGAGAAAGTTTTAAGCTTTCAATAGGAAAGAATATTCAGCAAACCCTGTTTGTATACTGGCTAATAAAATGCACTATGTCATCTATCTTGCTCAGCTATACTATGTTATACTATTACCTTGATGCATCTACCTAATTTACAATAATCTGAAAAATAATTGGTTACATTTTGTTATTTTAAATTTAATGTTACCATATCTAATGAAGGAGTGAAAATACTCTTGAAAAAAGAAAAAAGGAAGAGGAGTAGGAGTTAAATCCATTTGATCCCACATTACTTGAGACTTAGCTAGGGTATTTATTATAAGTATGAATAAATGCACACATATTTTATAAATTTAGGGAACAACTATGCTTCTAGATTTCTTTTAAGCTATCTTCCAAGTTTCCTTAATAATCTCTGAGGAGCAAAAGAGACTGGAAATAACTGCAAATATTATTTATAACCTTTATCACAAGACTTTAACTATATAATCTGACTATAAAATAATAAATCATGTATTTTACTAAAGAAGAATATGGCCAAAGGGGCAAAAAATTCTAATTGTTTAATACTGATATTTTAACTTGATAAATAAATACATATATATATACATATGTGTATGCATATATATATAATTATTTAATTGACCATTACTTCATCTAGTAATACAAAAGAAAGAACATATTTTTTCCTGTATTAGCAAATAGCACGTACTAAGCTATGCCAATCCCAAACTAGCAGATAAGCAGTGTTCCTCATACATATGGTATATAAATAAAGTAAATCCACAGAATGTAATATTCATGTACTTTTCATAAAGTTTGTTCTCACATCTTTATATATGATCAGAAATTTTATAAATACTTGAATTTACCATGCCCAGTATTTCTTCTTATTCTTCAAATTGTGGTTTTATTTGCCTTGAACACTATCCTATACATCTTTCAAGTTTAGTGTCTGTATCATTTTATTATGAAAAGCCTTCCCTTTCCCCTCCAGATCAAGCTGAGTATTCTTGTTAAGTGGTCCCGGAATATCCCTATTTCTCTGTCACAACAGTTATCAAATGTTGCTTTTTTAAATAGTTTCCCTTCTGCCACTTAACCTTTTCTCTGTTAAGGCAGCATTTGAGTTTATCTTACTCATTGCCCCTACAATAATCCCTGGCACATAATGAATTTCAAATACGTATATAGATATGTGTGTGTGCGTGTGTATGTGTGTGTGTATGTGTATGTGTGTGCATCTATCTGTATCTATCTATATACATATATGTAAAGAGAGAGCGAGAGATAGAGACAGAGACAACGAGACAGGGTCTCACTCTGTCACCCAGGCTAGAATGCAGTGGCACTATCATAGCTCACTGCAACCTCAAACTCCTGGGCTCTGAATTGGAACTACAAGCTAATTTTTTAATATTTTTTTGATCAAGTCTCCCTATGTTGCCTAGGCTGATCTCAAAATCCTGGCCTCAAGCAATTCTCCTGCCTCAGCCTCCCAAAATGTTGGGATTACAGGGATGATCCGCTGTGCCAGGACATATTTTTTTAAAATTAAAAGAATACTAAAATCAATATTTAAAGAATGCCTGAACACAGTAGTTATGCAAGAAATATTTGTGTATGAATTATTATCTTTAGAACTCCCACCTCCTGCTATGACCATAATTTCACTTGCGAAGTGATAAAGCCGTTATTTTATTTCAATCCCCAGAAATGTTCATTCATAAGTGATCAGTATGGATCAAAATGGAAGAGCCAGTATAAAATTGCATTTTATAAGGAAGAATCATCATAGATCTAAGCATGATACTAACCAAGGCCTGTTTCTTGCAATGGGAAATGTATAGATGCCTCCTGGAAAAAATAGTATTGAAATTTTCATACTGCAGGACGGTATAAGATACCCTTATTTGAACTCATAAAAAGATTTTAGGGTTTATTCCTAAGCAAGTTGCATGATCAGGCTCTGTGACATAATGGGTTATTTTTACTTGGAGTTATTCCAGTTTATGAATGGTGTTCTGGGATATATCTCAGAGCTGACATCCGAAAGTGAACTTGTAATAGGATTGAAGTCTCACTTGAGTTGCCAGCAGCTGACCCATTGCCAGCTCTATTCCGCATGGAATAGAATAACTCCCTTTTTAACATGGAATGAGTGCTTAATCAAGCAACCTTCTACCTTTACAACATCATACCTCCTGCAAATTATACATTAAGTGATATATTAATATTTCTTTCTTCAAAATCCTTATGAGTCTTTCAATCTGAAGTTATGACGTGGTTTCTGTATGGTCTTGAATGTCAAGTGGCTGAAGTTTACATTTTAAAACTCTTGGATAGCCAATTACTTTGGGAAAGTATTAAATGATTAGTAATTTTTTCCAAGAAGTATATTTTAATGCGAAAATAGGACACCAACTCTTAATTATTTATAAAATTTCAATTTTAAGTATTAAGTTATACATATTCATGGATGGCTATTTGACAGCTATGAATTAACTATTATACCATATGAAATATATTTTTTATCAATTGCAACTGACATAATCACTGATAATGTTTTACTTTATGTAATTGATTCACACATTTAATATTTATTAAGTAACTACTACGTTACAGAAATTTCCTAGTAGCAGTATTCATGGATTTCAACTTAAAATTCACTTGCTAAATATGAAATTTCAATTAATTCTGTGTGATCAAGGACTCTAGTAATAAAATGCATTCTTTACTATAAATTAAGCATATTATGATTCTTAACAAGTCATTGTCACTTTGGGCATATTCACTACAGTTTGAACTAACGTTCAAAAACAAGGAAGCATATATCTCAAATAGTTACAAGAAAGGATATCAAATATTCCCACCACAATTAAATAATAAATATTCAGCATGATACATATGCTAATTGCCCTGATTTGATCATCACATGATGTATACATGTATCAAAACATCACATTGTGCCCTATATGTAAAATTATGTGTCAATTAAAAAAAAGTATAAAGTTGTCAGCCATACAATGACACAGTCAAATAAAAACAAGTGAAATATAGAGCAATTTGGAATACACAATTAATAGTGGCACTGCATAGCTTTATTCCATATATGATTTCCCCGTCTATAAAATTTGCTTATATGAATCAATACAATAATATAAAACTGAGAATAAAGCAAAAACCTGTGATCTCCTGATATACAATATGCATAAACTATTATTTCAAAATAGATGACAGTGGAATCTTAATCATGAAGAACAGATGTCTATATTAATACACTAACAAAAAAAAAGCTGGTTTATTGAATCACAAAATGATCGAATCTGTGACTGATTCAATATCACTTATGCAAGTCCTTAGAGAAAGAATTGCTTTTATACTCTTCATTGTCAACATCAACTGAAATATCATATTTCCTAATTTTATACATCACATCATAGAATAACTCTCTATACAGGCTTCTTAAAAAGATTCCATTCATCCGATTGTGAAATGAATCCAAACTCAAACCATATTCCAAAATTAATTTATCCTGTATATTTTTAAAAATATATATTTCTATACACTATTTTCATAGACATATATAGAGTGAGTTTCCTAATCCTTATTATCTTGTTTTTGTTTTAATCTTGAGAGTAACAGTACACAAAATTCTGGAACATCATCTGGGACCTGAGAAGTGAAATAACTAACTGTTATAAACGAGCCTCTATTCCCCAACTCCTACCTAAACCCCGATGTTTATTGATTACATTGAAGTCATTTTTTTCTATTATATGAATAGTTCCCTTGTTGAAGTTACTATGTAATCTTCATTTTCATTAACAATGACTATTCATCAGTATAAAGATTTTATTGTCAGAACTTGTGGAATTAATAACAGCAGGTATTTGAAGAGCTCACTGTTTTTATCAGTGGTTATTGTGACAAACAGCAAGCTATTTTTTCATGTTAGTCCCTTATTAGCTCCAACTATTTCCTTAAATAACTGTGAAAATCATTTTTACGTTGATTATTAAATTTTACTTCTTAAATTGCAATGGCTTAAAAACAGGACAAAACACTTCCACTAGATCTTACAATAGGAGTCCTGGTGATAAACATCTTAATTATTAAGTTATTTTATTTTTTCTAGCTCTTCTGTAAAAATATTCAAAGCAAAACAGACTTAAGGAGTTATGTAAATTATAGGTGGTCTCAAAATTTTGTTGGCTGACTTTTACTAGGGAGTGTAAAATAAATCAGTTTATATTTCAATGTATATGTATTGTCCTGCCATTACCAGAATGTATGTACAGTCTTTAAAGCTATGGCACAAATGCCCTCAATAGCAAATCCAGCTAACAAAAAAAATCAGACTGGAATGAAAAAGAGCTAAGGAAGAGCATAAACAGAGTTTAACGTTCCCTTATTTCTCTGATATGTTCCTTATTTATCTTTCCTTGGGCTGCTACAAGGTAATGAAGAATATTTTCAAAGCCACGCTTGTAGAATAGACTGATAGTAAAGCAATCCTTCAAGAAAAATGGAGGTAAACCCAGCCCTGATTATATGAGATGGGACAGTGATAAGAAAGAATGTCCTTTGCTTACAGAAAAGCGTTATTTCTCCTAGTAGTGGAGATCGTTCCAACTATTTCTGTTTCCTGGTAGAGTTTGTGTAAACTCTTAGTTTTACATTTTTCTCAAATGTTTGTTATAATTCTCCTATGAAGTCAATTCTACTTGAGGTTTTCTTGGGGAAATATATTGTTTCAATTTATTTAATTGAGAACTATTCAGTCAGTTTGGGTATCTTTTTGGAATACGCCAAGTTCATCTAAATTTCCCAATTCATTATTACAGAGTTATTCATAGTATCATCTCATTATCTTTCCTGAGGTCTCCTGGATTTGAAAGGATATTCCTATCTGTATGGCTTATAGGTATTCTGTCTTATTTCTTTACTTTTCTGAGTAGCTCTCTAAGATGGTCACCCAATTTTGGTTTTACTGAGTATCTCCTATTGCATATTATTTCCTTTCTTCTGGGGTTTTGGGTTTAGTATGTTTTGCAATGTTCTATTTTCATTACAATTTTATAATCATCTTTATTATAAGTATAACGTATTATCATTGAACTACTAATGTGCTTTATAATGTTTTTGACCTCCAGATAATTTTATTTATTTATTTATTTACTTTGAGATGGAGTCTCGCTCTGTCGCCCAGGTTGGAGTGCAATGGTGCAGTCTCAGCTCACCTCACCCTCTGCCTCCTAGGTTCAAGCGATTCTCCTGCCTCAGTCTCCTGAGTAGCTTGGACTATAGGCATGCACTACTATGCCCAGCTAATTTTTGTATTTTTAGTAGAGATGGGGTTTCGCCATGTTGGCCAGGCTTGTCTCAAGCTCTTGACCTCAGGTGATCCGCCTGCCTTGGCCTCTGAAAGTACTGGGATTACAGGCGTGAGCCACTCTGCCATGGCTCTCTCCATAACATTTAACAATGTTAAATTGATATTATTTCAAACACAATGAGGAGCTTAGTTATCTTTTTAGATTGGTTTCAAAGGCAGTTGTGTACTGATAAAGAGAAGAAGCTGTATGTGTTTTCATTTCCTTGAGATTTGCTGAGATTTGCTTCATGATCATATGGCAGGCCATCTTTTATAAATTTTCATTGTGTGCTTGGGAAGACTGTGTACTCTGTAATTTTTCCTCAATAAACAAATAAAAGAAAACCTAATATTTAAGACGGACAAGGAGTGAAAAAAGCACCTGACACAAGAGTCTAAAAAGCCAATGAATGTATAAGGATTCTAAACATCATTATTATTTGGGAAAATACTAATTAAAATCATAATGGAGAATACTTTTAAACACCTATTTTAACGGCTAAAATTTAAAAATAAAATCTAACTAACATTGTTGTCAAAAAACATGGGGGACATTGACTGTATCGTTCCACTGTGTTCAAATTTCCATTGTTTCTGTTCAAATAAGTTTCTGTGTAATTGATGTTCCTTTCTATGTATCTATACTTTTTGTACTTTGTAGGGATTCCTTGTCAATTTTTAGGACTGATTTTTAGGCCCAGCTCAGTGGCTCCCACCTATAATCCTAGCACTTTGGTAGGCCAAGGCAGGAGGATTGCTTGAGCCCGGCAGTTCAAGACCAGCCAAGGCAACATAGCAAGATCCTTACTCTATATATTTAAAAAATTAATCTATTTTTTAAAATAAAAAATTGATTTTTGAAGTAAGTTTCTGTTTAATTGATGTTCCTTTCTATGTATCTATGTTATTTGGACTTTGTAGGGATTCCTTACCAATTTTTAAAATTAATTTTTACACCCATCTCAGTGGTTCACACCTGTAATCCTAGCACTTTGGTACGCTGAGGCAGCAGGATTGCTTGAGCCCAGTAGTTCAAGACCAGTCTGGTCAACATAGCAAGACCCTTACTCTATATATTTAAAACAATCTGTTTTCAAAAATAAAAAATAAAAAATTGATTTTTTGAAGTTATCTGCTGTTGACTAATCAAATAATTCTCTTGGTCTAATATTTATTTTTTTCTCCTTTGGGACTCCAATTAAAATAATGTTACAATTTCTTACTGTATCCTATTTATTTTGCCTTCTCCTGTACTTTTTTATTTTTATTTTTTGGTTTCTGTAATGTTCTTCCAGTTTTGTTTGATTTTAGAATCTCTATGGTTCTTTTTGGAAATTTGGTGTTGCTTTTATGTTGTTTCTAGTTCTCTGCCAGATGATAGAATCTACTCTACCTATTTTAAGAGGAAACAGATTAATCACACAGCATTCAATGTATTATTGAATAATTGGCAAAGCCTAAAAATACAAAACATGCTGAAATTCAAAGCCACAAAGCAGAAATGGGCCACCAAGGAGGCTTTAGACCTTGACAAGTCCAGACATGCAGAATTAAGAAGCTTTCTCTCCAATGGGGAAGCTTCAGCTCCTAACATCGGTCAGTTCTCAAATCATACTTCCTCTGCCATAATTTGAAAGTCACTGTTACAGCTACTGGTTCCAGAACTTGGTTGCCTTTGCCATAACCTGAACCAGCAAATTTTTAAATTTTTAAATTTTTTTCTTTTTTTCTTAATCTACCTCATTTTTCAAAACTAGAAGTTCTTAACCACTTTATTCTCAGTACTTTTTTACAGTCGAAAATTACTGGGTACCTACAAGGTATTTTATTTATGTAGATTATATCTATATTTTATTATTGATTTTAAAATTAAAACCAATTAATTGTGTAATATTCATTTGTTAATGTGTTTTAGAATAACAATAGTCAATCTGCTACATGTTAACAAAATTAAAATGTTAATGACAAATATTTTCCAACAGGTATGTCAACATGGAGAAATAATAGACTTTTTGACAAATGGTTCTGGGACAACTACCTAGCAACATACGAAACAATGACGTTAGACCCTCACCTCATATCAGATACAATTAATTTAAAATTACTCAAGAACCTAAATGTAAAAGCTAAAACTATAAAACCCATAACAAAAAAACACAAGTAGTCTTTGCAACCTTGGATTAGGCAATTGATTCTTAGATATACCAAAACAGAAGCATCAAAAATAAGAGATAAATTAAACTTCATCAAAAGCAAAATATTTGTGCATCAAAGGATATTATGAGCTTTGAAAAGACAACCTACAGAATAGGAGGAAATATTTGGAAATTATATATCTAATAACTAACTTGTACCTAACATATATAAAAATAATTCTTAAGACTCAATAGTAAAAAAAGATAAATTACCCAAATCAAAAAGGGCAAAGGATTTGAATAGATATTTCTTCACAAAAGATGTACAAATGAACAATAATAGCATGAAAAGATGCTCAGCATAAATAGTCATTAGGGAATGTATACCAAAACACCGGTGAGATACCACTTCACATCTAGTAGGATGGCTATAACAAAAAATGTCACATAATAGCAAGGGTTAGAAGGATGTAGATAAACTGAAATCTTCATTCACTGCAGCTTGTAATTCAAAATGGTGTACCCACTTTGGAAAATGGTCTGGCAGTTCCTGAAAAAGTTAAACATTTGACCCAGCAATTTCACTTCTAGGTTTATACCCAAAAGAAATGAAATGTATGCTCTCACAAAAATGTGTGCAAGAATTTTTGTTCATAATAGCAAAAAGATTAAAACAACCCAATGTACATCAACTGTGAATAGGCAAAATGTGGAGTGTTCCTATAGTGGAATAATATTTGGCCATAAAAATGATACATGCTACAACACAGATAAACCTTGAAAACATTAGGCTAAGTGATAAAAGCCAGTCACAAAAAAATCCACATATTATATCATTCCATTTATATTAAAAATCCAGGATAGGCAAAAATATATAGATAGAAACTGGTTGTTTAGGACTGGGAGTGAGAAGAACGGGGGAAGAGGTGATCACTAAAGAAAAGCCTTTCTTTTTGAGGTGATAAAAATGTCCTAAAATGTTGTAAAGTTTATTGTGGTGATGGTTGTACAAGTCTGTGAATGTACAGCAAACCATTAAATTGTACTAATTGAATGGGTGAGTTGTATAACATGTGAATTACATCTCAATAAATCTATAAGAAAAAACAATTCTTAAAGAAACTGAGACCCCCCCCCCCCCAAGAGAGGGCAGATCAAGATGGCAGAATAGAAAGGTCCATTGTTCATCCCTCCCTGCAAGGACACCAATTTAACAATTATCTATATAAAAAAGTAACTTCATGAGAAGCAAAAATCAGGTGAGCACTTACGGTACCTGGTTTTAACTTCATATCACTGAAAGAGGCACTGAAGAGATAGGAAAAACAGTCTGGAATCACCAACACCACCCCTCCCCCATTCCCCAGTAGCAGCAACGTGGCATGGAGAGTGTTTCTGTGCACTGGAGAGAGGGACAGCACAGCGGTTGTGAGGCATTGAACTCAGTGCTGTTCTGTTATAGCAGAAAGCAAAACCAGACCAAACTCGGCTGATTCTCACCCAGGGAGGAAGCATTTAAACCAGCCCTAACCAGAGGGGAATTGCCAGTCCCAGCAGTCAGAACGTGAGCTCCTATAAGCATCCCACCACAGGTTAAGTGCTCTGTGACTCTAAATAAACTTGAAAGGCAGTCTAGGCACAACGACTGCAACTCCTAGGTAAATCCTAGTGCTGAACTGGGCCCAGAGGTAGTTGATTGCTGGGAACGGGGGGAAATGCAACCTACTGAGACACCAGCTGCAGTGGCTAAGGGAGTGCTGGCATCACCTCTCCCCTAACTTCAGGCTGCACAGCTCATGGCTCCAAAAGAGATTCCTTCCTTCCACTTAAGAAGAGGAGAGGGAAGACTGGGAATGACATTGTTTTGCACCTTGGGTACCAGCTCAGCTACAGTAGGGTAGGGCACTGGTCAGAGTTACAAGGTCACCTTTCCAGGCCCTATCTCCTGGATGACATTTCTAGACACACCTTGGGCTAGAAGGGAGCCTACTGCCATGAAGGAAAGGACCCAGTCCTGGCAGCATTCATCACCTGCTAATTTAAGAGCCCTTGGGCCCTGTATAACTAGCAGTGATACCCAGGTACTACATCAAAGGCCTTGAGTGAGCCTCTGAGACTTGATGGCTTCAGGTACCAACACAGACACAGGGAAGTAGAGCACCATGTGCGCTCTTAGGGTCCCTGATTCCAGGACTTGACTCTTTTGATATTTCTGGACCTGTCCTGGGCCAGAGAGGAACCCACTGCCCTGAAGGGTGAGTCCCAGGTCAGGAAGCATTCACCATAAGCTGACTGAAGAGCCCTTGGGCCTTAAAGGAACATTAGCCAGTAGTAGTGTGGCAAAACTCCCTGTGGGCCTGGGATAGAGGTGGCCAAGGGGTGAGACTCCTCTGCTCTTGGAAAGGGGAGGGAAGAGTGGGAAGGTCTGTATCTCATGGTTTAAGTGCCAGCTCAGTCTCAGTACAACAAAACACCAAGTAGACTTTCTAGGATTTTTGACTCTAGTCCCTGGTTCCCAGACAGTACCTCTGAACCTACCCAGGGCCTGGAGAGCTTGCCGCCTGAAGGGAAAAACACAGGCCTGGCTGGCTTTTCTACCTGCTGATTGTAGAGCCCCAGGACCTTGAGTGAACATAGGTGACACCAGGGAGTGGTTACAGCAGGACTTGAGCTACACTCAGTGCTATGCTGGCTTCAGGTCTGACCCAGCAAAATCAAGTGGCTGCAAAGCTGCTTGTGTCACTTCGCCCCCAGCTCCAGGTGGCTCGGAACAGAAAGAGAGACTCTGAGTGTTTGGGAGAAAGTAAGGGAAGAGAACAAGACTGTCTTCCTGGTAATCCAGAGAATTCTCCCAGATTTTGCCCAAAACCATTGTGGCAGTACCTCTGAATCTGCAAGAACCACAGTGTTACTGAGCTGAGGTGCCCTCTAATGCAGATAGAGCTTAGATCACAACACCCAAGACCTTTTGAATATCTGGAAAGCCTTCCCAAGGAGAATGGGTACAGACAAGCCCAGACTGCAAAAACTACAATAAATACCTAACTCTTAAATGTCCAGACGCAGACAAACATCTATAAGCATCAAGATCATCCAGGATAAAGTGACCTCACCAAATGAATGAAATAAAACACCAGAGACAAATCCTGGAGAAACAGAGATATGTGACCTTTCATAAAGAGAATTCAAAGTAGCTGCGTTAAGGAAATTCAAATAAGTTCAAGATAACACTGAGAAGGAATTCAGAATTCTATCAGATGAATTTAATAAACTAACTGAAATAATTTTTAAAAATCAAGCAGAAATTCTGGGGCTGAAAATTGGCATACTGAAGAATGCATCAGAGTCCTTTAATAACAAAATTGATCAAGCAGAAGAAAGAATTGGTGTGCTTGAAAAGAAGTTATTTGAAAACACACAGAGAAGACAAAAGAAAAAAGACTAAGAAAGAATGAAACATGCCTACAAGATCTAGAAAATAGTCTCAAACAGGCAAATCTAAGGGTTATTGGCCTTAAAGAAGAGGTAGATAAAGAGATAGGGGGTAGAAAAATGATTCAAAGGGATAATAACAGAGAACTTCCCAAACTTAGAGAAAGATATCAGTATGCAAGTACAAGAAGCTTATAGAACACCAAGCAAATTTAACCAAAAAAGACTACCTTAAAGCATTTAATAATCAAACTCCTAAAGGTCAAGGACAAAGAAAGGCTCTCAAAAGTAGTAAGACAAAATAAACAAATAATATACAGTGGTAGTGGAGCTCTAATACGTCTGGTAGCAGAGTTTTCAGTGGAAACCTTACAGGCCAGGAGAGAGTGGCATGATATATTTAAAAGGCCGAAGGAAAACAACTTTTATTCCAAAATAGTGTATCTGGCAAAAATATCCTTCAAACATGAAGGAGAAGTAAGTGCTTTCCCAGGCAAACAAAAGCTGAGGGACTTCATGAACATCAGACCTGTCCTACAAGAAATGATAATGGGGGTTTTTCAATCAGAAAGAAAAGGACATTAAAGAGCAATAAAAAATTATCTGTGAAGGTACAAAACTCACTGGTAATAGGAAGTACACGGGAAAACACAGAATGTTTTAACATTGTAACTGTTCTGTGTAAACTATGCTTATCCTAAGTAGAAAGGCTAAATGAACCATTAAAAAATAATAACTCTGACTTTTCAAGACCAAGACAGTACAGTAAGATATCAATAGAAGTGGCCGGGCGCAGCAGCTCACATCTGTAATCGCAGGACTTTGGGAGGCTAAGGCGGGCTGGTCACCTGATGTCAGGAGTTTGAGACTAGCCTGGCCAACATGGTGAAACCACGTCTCTACCAAAAAATACAAAAATTAGCTGGGCTTGGTGGCATGTGCCTGTAGTCCCAGCTACTCCAGAGGCTGAGGTAGGAGAATCGCTTGAACCCTGGAGTTGGAGGTTGCAGTCAGCCGAGACTGCACCACTGCATTCTAGCCTGGGTGACAGTGAGACCCTGTCTCAAAAACAAAACAAAACAAAACAAAAAACAAAAAAAGATACAAATAGAAGTAGCAAAAATTTAAAAAGTAGTGGAACAAAATTAAGGTGCAGAGGTTTGGGTGTTTTTTTTTTTTTAAGTTTGTTGTTGTTTATGCAGACAGTGTTGTCATCAGCTTGAAATAATGGATTATAAAGTAGTATTTGCAAGCTTCATGGCAACTTCAAACCAAAAAACATGGGAATGGAAGATCATATTTGGGAACTACCCATCTGAAAACGGATTAATAGCTAGTGTATATAAGTAGCCCAAACAACTCTTTAGGAAAAAATCTAATAACCCAATCAAAAAAATGGGCAGAAGATTTGAACAGACATTTCTCAAAAGAAGACACACAAATGGCAAACAGGCATATGAAAAGGTGCTCAACATCACTGATCATCAGAGAAATGCACACCAAAAACTACAATGAGATACCATTTTGCCCCAATTAAAACAGCTTATCACCAAAAGACAAGCAATAACAAATGCTGGCAAGGATGTGGAGAAAAGGGAACAGTGGTACATTGTTGGTGGGAATGCAAATTAATACAATCACTATGGAAAACAGATCGGAGGTTCCTCAACAAACTAAAAATAGAGCTACCATAAGATCCAGCAATCCTACTGCTGGGGGTATACTCAAAGAAACAACATCAGTAAATTGAAGAGATATCTGCACCCCCATGTTTGCTGCAGCACTATTCACAATAGCCAAGTTTTGGAGGTAACCTAAATGTCCATCAACAAATGAATGGATAAAGAAAATGTGTGTATATGTATATGTGTGTGTATACACACACACACACACACACACACACACACACACACACACACACACAAAATGAAGCATTATTCAGCCAAAAAAAAGAATGAGATCTTGTCATTTGCAACAACATGGATGGAACTGGAGGTCATTATATTAAGTGAAATAAACCAGCATGGAAAGACAAACTTTACATGTTCACACTTATTTGTGGGATCTGTAAATCAAAACAATTGAACTCAGGGATGTAGAGAGTAGAAGGATGGTTATTAGAGGCTGGGAAAGGTATTTAAGGGGGTTGAGGGGAGATGGGGATGGTTAATGGATACAAAAATGTAGAAAGAATAAGTAAGGTCTAGTATTTGGTAGCACAACAGGGTGACTACAGTCAATAATAATTTAATCATATATTTTAAAATAACTAAAATAATATATTTGGATTGTCTGTAACATAAAGGATAAATACTTGAGGGGATGGACACTTATTTTACATGATGTAATTGTTACACATTGCATACCCATATCAAAACATCTCATATGCCCTGTAAATACATATACCTACTATGTACCTCAAAAAATTAAAAATTAAAAATTGAAAAAAGTTGAAGCCCTGAAGAGGGGAGTGCACATCAATTCAACTATTCGTATGTAATATGATGGCTTCTCAGGGACTTATGTTAATTTACATTTTGATTAGCAAGTGCTTTTTGATACTTAATCCACAAGACAAATATAGAATTCAGTATAGATATGGAGGCAGACTGACCTATCCTTTATAAATAGATTCATCCTAATTTATGCAAAACTCACCCCACAAAGCATTAAAGAGCTTCACAGTGATATTGCTTATATTTTATCCTTCTGTTAAGGTATTTGGTAGTTGCGGTAATAGGCAAGTGATATTGCAGGGTACAACCATTACTTTCACTCAATCGATCATTGCATCCATTTTTTCAATAAAGCAAACTGCACCAAACACAAATTTACATTAGTTTTATATCTGACTTAATTTCCTAAATTGATAGTTCTACCAAAATTACATTTCACTTTTCCTCCGGAAGAACTATACCTAGTCCCTGTATAACATGCCAATATGGAGAGACACTAACATATTCATATTTTGGCACTCAATAAAACCAAGATTAATTTAGCAAGCACCTACATGGAAACAGATAGGGCCTTTATACATTTTAATAAAGAAGAATAGTTGCTGGCTTTGATCATAGCATTTAAACTTGCCAAAGAAGTAGTAGGAAAGTTTATGTTCCTCAAAGTGACGCTAGCTCTGCAACTCATGTATTATAAATAGGGAATTGTATAGTTGAAAAATAAAAAAGACATAACATTGAAACCGCCTTTGTGCTACAGCATATTATATACATGTAAAGTACTGCAATAAAGCCATCTAACGATAGATCATTATGACGTGTTATGAATTGGCAAAAATATTTTAAGGAAGTCATTTGTGTGTGTGCGTGTGTGTGTGTGTTTGTGTGTGAAAGTGAGAGAGAGAGAGAGAGCGAGAGAGAGAGAGAGAGAGAGAGAGAGAGAGAGAGAGAGAGAGAGGAAGGGAAAGTTATCTGTCCCAAAGTTACTTATACTTGTAAATAATCTTGAACATAATGGAGTTATATCAGGATAAAATAACAGCTAATGACTCAATCAGAAGGGTTTACAAATTTTCAAAACCAACTTTGAAGATATTAAACTTAAATTTAATTCAACACAATTATTGTTCTGAAATAATAAAATATCAGAAAAAGAATATATAACTCCAGAATTCCTCACTACTCTTCTTCTTCTTCTTCTTCTTCTTCTTCTTCTTCTTCTTCTTCTTCTTCTTCTTCTTCTTCTTCTTCTTCTTCTTCTTCCTCCTCCTCCTCCTCCTCCTCCTTCTCCTCCTCTTCCTTTCCTTCTCCTCCTTCTTCCTCTTTTTCCTCTTTTTCCTTCTTCTTCTTTTTTTTTTTGAGATGGTTTTGCCCTGTCACCCAGGCTGAAGTGTAGTGGTACAATCTCAACTCACTGACTCACTGCAATCTCCACTGCCTGGGCTCAGGTTATTCTCCCACCTCAGCCTCCCCAGTACCTGAGACCATAGGCACGCACCACCATGCCCAGCTATTTTTTTGTATTTTTAATAGTAATGCTTATGTGATATACTTCTGTAGTTACATGGGTACAAGTGTTGTTAGAAAAAAACAGTTATTAAAAGGTCTTTGTTACCAATCTAAATAAGTATATATTCTGTACCTTTGATATTGTATTTGGAAAGTTAGAAATCATGGATAAAAGTGGAGAATCATAAAGTTTTTCAAAGCTTAATATATACTTGTGTTTCTCCAAATAGCAGATTGATCATCATAGCTTCAACAATTGAACCATCATTACATCATCGTATCTTATAAAATAGCCTCTGATTGGAGCAAATTTACTGCAACTTTGATAGATCTACAAAAAGAGAAGATACTTTGATAAAATGTAGTTGAAATTACTGTTTTTAACTTCCTATGTAACACAAGCTCCAACTCAAACTCACAAATACACACAAACATGAACACCAAGCCAAATATATTAAAAATATGTTTTCTTAGATACTTCCATATATATTTCTGGATGATGTAACGCATCAGTAATTTTGGTTTACTTGTATACCTTTTTATTAAATTCAGAAAGAGTTCTTACCTGCCCTTGAAATTTGAATTTCAACATAACCTTTCAATTAAACATTTTGGAAGAATAGCACAGCTGATACAAGTTGGTATTTAATTCTGGAAACTTGAATATTTGTATTCAGAAGGAAACATCAGTTTAGCATATCAGAAAAAGACCAAACAAATTTAGTGTCTACAGGAATCCAAGATAGATAAGGAAAGGAGAAAATAATTGAATTTTTAAAGTCTTAAGGTGTATCAAATGTTCAATTATAGTATATGGATGTTTCAAGCAGAAGTAAATTTGAAATCTAGGCATTATTTTAAATGAATTATTCATAATTTTTATTGTTAAAATAGATTATGAAAAATTTGCAATAAGACAGCTAAGTCTATCACAGCAAGAAGGTATATACAATAAACTCTTACAATTTGCATTTTGTCCAGTTGTTTATTACATTGGTATCAATTTGTAGTCTTGATGTTAATTTGGGTGAAAAATATAGCATTTATGTATATTTTCATACTTTACCACCATTAGAATCAATTGGGAGTAATTTTTACTTTTACATTGCTATACATTGCTTACTTGCCTTCAAGAAGAAAAACATATGAGCAGCTTTTAGTTTGTCATTAAATATGGAACCTATATTAGGTGGAAACCATGTCACTTTACATTCTGGTTGAAAAGGAAGAAAAAAGATTGAAGAAAAACGCACCAGGAAATCCTATGTTTAGTTCTTTTAAACTATATGTGGGTAGATTAATTTATCATAGTGTGTTCTGATTTTGAGTAATATTAACAAAACTTCAGTTCAGACACTATAGTTTGGCAAGCATTTTGGTCCTGACATTAAAGCAAAACTAAACAAAATCCTGCTTACCATAGCATGGACCAAAAAAAATTAAATCTGAGTTCAGAGATTTTATACTGGATTAAGTTCAATTATCAATTTAAATTAAAGCTCAATTACAGATTATTGTTTTAGAGTGTCCAGATGAGTTTATTTCAATGAAGTTCGAGTCATTACTTTATATCAGGCACTGTGTGAAGTGTTGACATACAATGAAAACCGAGACATGACCTTCTACCTTTAGAAAACAATTTCAAATATGTTCAAATATATGCCAAGTTTGTATTAAAGTATACTAAGTCCTTTCATACTTTAAATTTTAGGAATAAAAAAGTACAATAAATTAATCTAATCTGGGATTTTCAAAATGTTCATAAATTATTATTTCTGCATTTTACAATCTTATTCAAGTTGTTGAAAGGCTAACTGTACTACTTAGCTATTGCTGCAATTGTGCTTCCTAGCAAAAAGTTTCAATTTCTCAGTGATGTAGGCTTTGACTCATCTAGGATTGGCTTAGCTAGTAGCTTGTAGCTCAGTTGGAGTTGGTTCTAGGTAATAGGCCAAGTTTAATTAGGCTTCCCATGTCTGATTCTGCAACTCCAGCTAGAGGGACAGCAGATACCTAGGGTATTTTTTCTCATGCAGACGGCAGAAGTGTCAAGAAAGACAAGCCAAACTTTGTTAGAACATTTCAAAGATTTGCTTACATCATGTCAACTAATATTCCATTGGCTAAAGCAAAACACATGGCCAAGGACAAATTCATAAAGCAGGAAAATATACTTCAATGGCTGGGATACCCTGCTAAGAGGGTAGAATAATATTTCTATCAAAGGAAAATGAACAATAGGAGCGATATTTTTACATACTATGCTATCCTTTCTTGGTATTGTCCTTTTCTGTAAATACTGTCTGATTACTCTTTTTACCATAAGGAGTGATGGCTAAGTTCCACTTTTGTGCTCCTGAGGTTGTTTACACTTATTGCTGTAGTTGCAGTTTCACTAAGTTGTATTAATGCTTTATAAGACTGTTACTGTGTGAAGGTCAGTACATGATTGTATCCTCCCTTGAGGTTCTGGGGTT
The DNA here is from genome assembly GCF_037993035.2 of Macaca fascicularis. NCBI lineage: Eukaryota > Metazoa > Chordata > Mammalia > Primates > Cercopithecidae > Macaca > Macaca fascicularis. The sequence goes on from NC_088395.1 coordinate 27,412,096, forward strand.
TTTCTCTTGGCTTAGGGTTTAGAAAGTATTCAATATACAAATAATATTTCAACTAGTAAAGTGAGACTTCCTTTTTTTTACAAAAATATTCATTGTAGAATATCTCATTGGCTGTCCTACTAATATTGGTAGCAACATGATGAGATATCACTTTAAAGAGAATTATTATGAATATTGATATTTATTTGAAACAAATACTGTGTGATATTAATTTATTACTCTTCTCCTTATTATATTAAATAAATGAATACAAGTTAATTCAGTTCCAATACAAGTAATACTTGGTAAATAACTTCTAATAGGTATAGAATAAAACATTACAGGATTTCCAGAATAGTTACTATAACATTTGTAGCTACAATAACGAAGTATTTCACATTTTAAAAATAGTTACTAAATTTAAAACATGTACTAAAATAGTTGCTATATATGACAAAGAAAATATTTTACTAGAAATATTTAGTAGTACCCTCCTATTATTTTCTCAGCCCCTCTCTGTAAGTTGCACCCCAAAGTGCAAACTTCAAATTAAATGTAAGTCTGTTTTGTCTGGAGACTTTAAAGACAGGTGCATCTGTGCAATGCAGATTGAACTATCAACCAGAGATAATGTGATTTTTTTCAGAATGGAAATTTTTATAACAGAACAAAAATGAAATTTATAGGAACAAATTAATCACCTAAGACATTCTAGAAATGCATCAAAATCAATGGTTGTACAAACCCTTCTATATATCAATTTGAATGTGCAAAATATAAACACAAAGTGAGCAGGAGGCCATATGGGTCCTCCCTTTAATGTTTAAATGACTGAAGGAGTAAATCACCTAAGGTCTCTATGAGACTAAAAGTACATGAGTATTCTTCTGGGTATTTTGGCACCTCACTTCTCTAAATGTTTTATATCTTGATAAGATACAGTTGATACAAATGAAAAACACCTTTTAAATATTGAAGAGCTAGAAATTTTTATTGTCAAAATAACATCAAATACAGAGGTTCCAAATCTGACAGGCTTGGGAGCTGCTAAAACTGCTTTTCAAGGTTCTTACATAAGCTTCATTAGACTTAGTATTCACCAAGTCTCCATATTAGCTAATGTATAAAATGAATAAGGTTCAATCTCAAGTTTCACTCTCAAGACCATAGCATTAGGAAGCCCCATGACACTTTACTGAAGGAAACAGTTATTTCTGGGATTTCTAAGGTATAAGCATATTTTAAGACAATATTTCTCCAAATACAAAAGTTGTTTAATGTTAAAAGCTCCATGTCACTTTTATCTGATGAACTGTACTACATGTTCATATTTCATTCCACCTTCAATTAAAGCTAGGGCAACTAGCAACTGGAGCTTGCCCAAAACCTACAACACAGTGAATTGCAATACAACAACCAGGATCTTCACGAAATTTATTTTTCATAAGTTTTAACCAGTTATCAATTATCTGACCGGATGGTGCTGTACCATCATCAAAAGGCCAGTCCGGAATCTGGATGCCTTCCTTCTCCAAAAGAGCAATGTTGTAAGTCGCTTCTCATACTCTCACTACGGTGGTAACTCCATTCTGCTTAAGTTCCTGTAAGAATCTATTAAAGTAGGTATTGGTTGGGTTGTGTATAATAAGAAATCTCACATTTTTATATCCAACGTCCACAGAAGCACGGAGGTTCATTCCAGCCATGTTGATGTAATTTTTAAAAATAAGACAGAAAGGATATAAAGGAACATAAATCTACTTCAAAATACTCCAGTTAAAATTTTCAGTGAGTTGAATATGAAGCTAGTAGTAGTAGGAAATAAAAGGAGCCTCCAATCAAAAACATCAATATTACGATACAGTGACACTGAATCAATGGACAATAAATGAACTCAGTTTTACCCTTATCCCAGTCAGAATGCTTATAAAATGTTTTGACATTCAATTCAGCTACTCAGTGTCCAGGCTATTCATTCTTATAGGAATTTCTCAAATATTAAGGAATTTCTAGAGTTCAGTGGTCTGCATAGGGCAAAGCGTGTCACCAAGCAGGTCCATTACTACCTGAGCCCCAAAGTCACCTTAAGCGGCATATGTCACAAGCCTACCCTTTAGTTCTTAGAGCAAAGGGCAAAGGATAAACTTGGCCACCAATCATGGGGATCCTGGCCAAGTGGACTAAAAGGGGTGGGGTGGGGGTAATGCTGTGGCCAGGTATGTCACAAAGGGCCAGTGGCCACCCACGTGCCAAAGCTATTCATTTTCTGGAAATGTTTCATAAATTAGTCCACACATTAGTGCCACACAACACTTCTAATGCACAGATCATGTTTCATCGATCATTAAATGGCAGTTCCCTTCCTACAAACAACAAACAAAAAGTGATATTACAGGTTCCCCTGAATTAACATTATAATTTAATCATCATTTGACAACAGAATAATTGGTTGTGATATGGATTTTTCCTTTGGCATACCTCTTAGGTGGGTACTCTGCTCCAGGCTGACTTAGAAATCATTTAGTCATTTCCTTCATTTGCTACAAAACTGAATTGTTTTAGGTGGGTGCGGTGGTGTGTCTGTAGTCCCAGCAACTTGTGAGGCGGGAGGATCGCTTGAGCCCGGGAGTTCAAGATCAGCCTGGGGACATAGAAAGACCGCTCTTTAACACCACCACCAAAAACCCTCTGATGTGTTTTATATCCAGCCTCCCCAGGCATTTCAAATCACTTTCCCTACATACAAGCATAATGTGGTTTTTAAGATTTAAAAATAAAAAGTACTAAAATGAAAGAATAAAAGAGAAGAATGAAAACAAGTCCATCAGTCTACAGGAGCTCTAAACATCAATCCCAATAAATTCTGAAAGTCTTTATTTCTATTCCGGGTGAGAAGGAAGTTAGGGTGTGTCTGGGAAAGGAACTGTGGAGAGGACATAAGAACAGCTTTGACTCCCTGTATCCTGCAGTGAGGTTAGGACAAGAGAATGAAATGACCACTGTATTTTCCTAAAAATCCAAAAGTTCAAATGACTCTTCACCATTTTAAACAACATGGGATAAGGAAGTTTGTGTGGTAAAAGAGATTATAGAAAAGGAGTATATAATGTTATATATGTGTAAAATGATAACATTATACTTATCTTCTGGGAGTGGATAAGAAAATAATGTATATCTATATGACTATAGTCATATTCTTTATTCAAGCACATGGTGAAGCAACAGGGAGTGTAATTCAAAATTACACTATAACTGCCATAACATAGCATTATCAATTTCTGTAATTCATTGTTACTGGAAAATTGCAAATTCCATGATTTGTATTCGTAAATAAAACTATATGCACATGCACATGAAAACACAAACACTACTTTCATTAGATTACATGTATCATGAAGACTGGGTGAGGTGGTTCATCCGGATAATCCCAAAACAGCACTTTGGGAGGTTGAGGTGGGCGGATTGCTTGAGTTCAGGAGCAGGAGTTTGAGACCAGCTTGGGCAATATGGTGAAAACCTGTCTCAAAAAAAAAAAAAAAAAAAAAAATTAGCTGGGCATGGTAACATGCACCTGTAGTCACAACTACTCAGAAGGCTTAGGCAGGAGGATCGCTTGGGCCTGGGAGGTCTAGGCTGCAGTGTGCCATGATTTCTCCACTGCACTCCAGCCTAGGCAACAGAGTGAGATCCTGTCTCAAAAAAAAACAAAAAAGAAAAAGATTACACGTATCATGAATGAGCTTTGCATCTGCAAAGACATATACTATATATTTTCTTCTCTGAAATGATATATCCAAGTTAGTAATAATTAAAAGTAGACTACTTATGAAGCTATTTGTCATATTTACTTATATTTTCTCTGTAAATAAATTTATTTCCCTATTCCATGTATTATATTTTATTTTTTGAGACAGGGTCTCATACTGTCACCCAGGCTGGAGTGCAGTGACATGATCACAACTCACTGCAGCCTCAACCTCCTGGGCTCAAGCAATCCTCCTGCCTCAGCCTTCTGTGTAGCTGGTATATGCCACCAAACACAGCAAATTTTGCTTTTAATTTTTGTAGACCCAGGGTCTTGCCCAGGTTGATCTCAAACTCCTGGGCTCAAGTGATCCTCCCACCTTGGCGTCACAAAGTGCTGGGATCCCAAGTGCAGGGATTACAGACGTGAGCCATGATGTCTGGATTTCATGTGTTTTGAATATAAATCTAGAAAAAATATTTACCTTGCAAAATTCTATTTTATTAATATATTTTGTGAAAACATGTTCACTGTCAGACACAGGACATGTACCTTCCCAACTCCTGACTGAAACTCCATGAAAGGAGAAAAAAAAATGCATTAAAATATTATATTTATAATAGTCAAACAGTGTCATTAATGGATAGGTATGTATGGAGACCAAGGGGGTATTTCTGTATTAACTCAATGCATAATTATTAATGATCTCCTATCTTTCAGGCATATAAATATTAGTAAAATCTAGACCTAGTCTGTAAGAAGCTTCTTATCTACAGGAGAGGCATGCATATATAAAAGTAATTTTTAAAAAATGAAAGACATTATACGCATAGTAAGAACAAACTTGGGCTCAGTGGAGGGAGTAAATAATTCTGACTAGCCTATGAAGAGGGATACTAGAATAAGGTTTTTCAGAGGTGACATTTAAGCATGCATACATTGATCTTTCACCATTTTAATCATGATATAAGTCTCTGCGATAACAATTTACTATGTATGTTTTCATCAGGGGAAGTGCCCACTAATGAAGCTAGCCATAAAGCATCAATTTAAAAGGAAGCAAAAATTGGTAAAGAATGAAGCATCATGCAAGTTGGACTGAAATATAGCTATGAAGAAAGTGGAAAAATAACTAGCTCAATAACTACTCCTTGATGCTCCAGGAAAATAAAAGAAAGCTAAAAGCTTCTAAAATAAAATATAACATGCTATCTGTAAAGATTCATCAACCAAACTACTTAATGTTAACTTTTTTAAAAAAATCAATTACTCTTAAAAAAACCTAACACCTATTCAAGGGATTCCTAAAGAATGAAAATTGGATTCTTTATATAAGACATTTTAAATATGAGAGATGTTGTAAGATATATTGTACTTGACGAAGATAACTTTAAGCTCAGTAGATATTTTATTGTTGAAATGTTGAGTTATTTTGATATTTTAGTCTTGATTCATGAGGAACAAAGGCTGTCTCATCTTACCAACTAAAAGTTGTTAAGAAAAATATCAACTTAAATGAACAGCTTTCTTCTTTTTCTACATAACTAGAATATTTTATAAATTGCTAGATGTTTTTGACATCAAAAAGCATAATTTTTCACATGAAATATTAAGCTCTAACCTAGCTTGTGATTAAGGATTTTTTTTTTGTAAAACATGTTATTAAATGTGTTCTAAAATTACACATTTTATTCCCATTATTATAAATGCAAACTTACCATTTATAGAGTTCATCTGTAAGAAATGTCATGTGTGAACATGAACTCTGAAAGCTGAAATAAGAGTAAATAGTTTTATCTGGATCATGGAAAAGGAGTCAATGATAGGTGTTTTTTTAAAGCTGTCAGTTTAATCATTTGATTCTACTTTGCCATATAGTCTTTGAAAGAACAAAAAAACTTTAAAAAATAATAAAAATTCTCTACAAAAAGAGAAACTAATAATTTTTTTAAAAAGAACAAACAAAAAAATTAAAAACGTAGTTTTGTGATGCATCATTTTCTTGTAATTTTACCATATCAGGAGAAATATTGCTTTTAAATGAGAATGGAGTCTCAATATAATGGGAGAAGAAAAAAAAATTAAGGAATGAGCAAAATAATCAGAAGAGAATAGGGAGAAAACAGAAGAGGATGGGGATGGATTTGGAGAAACTCCTTTTCTCCGTTTCTCTTGAGTCCTTGTGGGTGGATAAAAAGAAATGTCAAGAGCAAACTTACTGCCAAATAATGCCCTGTGTTAAAACAACAGAAGTTAACATTCTCTTGCTTTGTAATATAAATGGATCCCTTTGCCGCCATTATGGTTACAAGGTTTGCACAATAGATAGCCTGTCACCTGATGTTGCACTAATACTGTGATGGAATATGCATACACAAAACGAGAAGTGCAAAAATAATTAATTTCTAAACCAGGACCACCATTAATATTCACACGGTAAAATCTTCTTTGTTCTTTGAAAGGCAAAATCAATTAAAGTGCCTGGCATTCATTTGAATTTAATGAGGGTAGGGTTGGTTTAAAACTTTTCTGGGAACATATGTTAGGGATATCTTTGGTCCAAGCATTTATATTTTAAACCATTACAATATTAATTTAAAAATTACATGGTACTTAGAATTATTGATAAAATAATACATATTATCCCTCCAGCAAGTTTGTCTATCTGGGTGAAAAAAAAACCACACACACATATGTAAATAGTGAGTTAATACATCATTGTGCCTTTTCCCTTTATATGACAGTTTCAAAGCTTACATAAAACTTAGAATCTTGAAATGCATAATACTTTATACTTTTTAGGATCATTAAAAACTTGCACTTATTTTTAACAACAATAATGAGGTATAATTGTCATTAAATAATTTGCATAGATTTAATTGGTACAATTTAATAAATTTTAAAATATATACCCACTCGTGAAACCATCAAGATAATTACCTATAACCATCCCCAAAAGTTTTATCATGGTCCTTTATAATCCCTCCTTTGAATTCTTAAAGCCACCCCATTTCTAAGCAACCATTAAATTGCTTTACACCATTAAATATTAATTTGAATTTTCCGGAATTTTATATAAGTAGAATTATATAGTATATACCCTTTGTTGTCGGATTTCACTTAGACTGATTGTTTTGAGATTCATTTAGGTTTTAGTATGTACTATGAGTTGAATTTTATCCTCCAGAAAGATACATTGAAATCCTTATCCCCATACCTCAGAATGTGACCTTATTTGTAATAGGGTTGCTGCAGATTCATATGGATTGGATTTGTGTCCCCATCAAATCTCATGCTGAATTGTAATTCCCAGTGTTGGAGGTGGGGCCTGGTAGGAGGTGATTCAATCATAGGGTGGTAGTTCTCATGAATGGTTTAGCACCATCCCCCCATGGGTACTATAAATTCAGTGAGTTCTCATGAAATTTGATTGTTTAAAAGTGTACAGCACCTCCCTCTTCTCTCTTGCTCCTCCTCCAGCCACATGAAGTGCTGCTCCCCATTTGCTTTCTGCCATGATTGTAAGTTTTCCTGAGGTCTCCCCAGAAGCTGAGCAGATGCCAGCAGCATGCTTCCTATACAGCCGGTGGAACTGTAAGCCAATTAAACCTCTTTTCTTTATAAATGTCCCAGTCTCGGCTATTTCTTTATAGCAATGTGAGAACAAACTAATACACAGATGTAATTATTTAAGATGAAATCATACTGGAGGGAGCTTGAACCTTAATACGTGATGACTAGAATCCTTATAAAAAAAGGAAAAGTGACACAAAGACACACAGGAGAGAAAGATACCATGTGATGACAGAGGCTGAGATTGAAGTGCTACAGCTGCAAAGTGGGACTTAATCCCATATGACTGGTGTCCTTATAAAAAGGGACAATGTAGACACAGACATAGACATGCACAGAGAGAAGACTATGTGAAAACACACACAGGAAAAAGCTGAGCTGAGAAAGGATTCTCCCCTGTAGGTTTCTGGGGGAGCATGACCCTATCAACACCTTGATTTCAGACTTCTAGCCTCCAGAACTCTGAAACAGTAAGTTTCTGTTCTTTAAGTCATCCAGTTTGTGGGACTTTGTTGTTACAGCAGCCCTAAGAACCGAATACAGCATGTAACATAATATCTTTACATTTTGTGGATATATCACAATTTATTTATCCATTCACCTGTTGGTGGGCATTTGGATTTTTTCCAGGTATGTGCCCGGTAGTATTGCTACATCATAGAATACATTCAACCTTAAATTGATTAAGTATTGACAGATTTATATCCAGATTTGCAATAGTCAATATACCCAGTAGTAGGACACAAGGGCTCCTATTTCTCACATCTGCACCAATTCTTGCAATTTGCTACTTCTTCGTACTTCCCAATGTAAAGTACTATATACTTGTTATTTTCACTGCATTTTAAAATTACCAATGAATTTGATGATCTCTTCATATATTTATCTACCTCTTGGGTATCCTCTTTGCTAAACTATTTATATTCTCTGTTTATATTTTTATTGGTTTTAGGTGTTGCAAATATCTTTTCCTCATCTTTTATCTGTCAGATTTATTTTGGGTGTGCGTTATCAGGAAAAAAAAAAAAACCTTATTATGATGCAATCAAAGCAGTCCCTTTCTGGTCCTCTTGATTGATGCTTTTGAGCGTTATTTAAGAAGTTCTCTCCCAACCTTAGGTAACGCATATATTCTTTTAAATTGTTTTCTACTTATCTTATTCTTGTCTTTCACAGGTAGCATTCTAAACCATCTGGAAGTCAACATTTTACTTTTGATAAAGCAGGGAACAGGTTTTATTTTTCTCTATATACCAAACAGATTTTCCTATCACCATTTATTAAACAGTCTGAGATTGACCATGTTAGAGTCAAATGCTATCTATTGATTTCAGGGCTCTTGTTTACCTTTCTCTATGAGGTCACACATCACCCAGGAAATCTAAAATTGTAGCATTTAGTTCTTAATACAGTGTTTCTCACACTTCTGTAAGCAAGTGAATACTGATTCATACTTTGTCATATTTGAGAGACAATGACAGAAATCCACGTTTTCTATATTGCTATAAAAATTGCTATAAAAACTAAATTGTCATATATTAATATATTCCAATCTATTCCTGTTTATTCCTGAGACAATAGCATATTCCTTTGTAACTGTTACTAGTAGTTTAATATCTGGGGAGAAATTATCTCTTCATTTCTATTTTGTAATTTTTCCTCTGGAAATTCTTCTATCTTAATTTTTCCATAACATTTTTCAATTATTTCTAATTAATAAAAGTAAACCTGTTATAAATTATAATGAATTTATAGATTAATATAGGAGAAATTGATAATCAATATTGAATCTTCCCATATAAGAAAATAGTTTCCATTTATGCAAGTCTCCTATATATGCTTCAGAAGAGATTATAGTTTATGAATAAACTAATATCATATGAATAAACTATTCTAGTCTATTCATAAAGACTCTGAATAGACTCACACTAGTCTATTCACAAAGACTCTGCATATTTTCTACAAAATTTACATTACCATTTGAAAGTTGGCTATAGATTAAGTCTAAATCTTAGTATTTGACCAACTTCCTGTCTTTTAGACACTGGAAATCTATTTATATAATAGTTTGTCATTAGTAAAATTGCAATACATAACATGTATATCATAAACAAGTATCCATTTTCGTTACAGAGATCTGAGGTTACCTCAGACTCTGAGCAATAGGACCTAGACCCAACCCCTGGTGTTTTGGTAACATTCTGATTTCAGATATGTGGAAAAATAAGATGCTACAAGTAGTGATAATTTTTATTTAATGACTTTCTCTTCTCCATCTGACTGTTGTTAATTAACACATCTCTTTTGAGTGAGAGTCCTATGAGAGAAGAAAGATTGAATAAGAAATCATGAATGTCTAAAATGCCATTTTTCCACATATGTAAACATGAACAACTCTTTTCAGCTTTTCTCAATATTCATCCCTAAGAGTGAGTCATTAACCACAAGAAAAATCACCTTCCACAGCAATATTGGTTAATGATCCTAATAGCTACACTTTCATATGGAACTGGAAGGCTTCAAGTGGAAAACTTCGAGGACATACTGGATAAAATTTAAGAATAAAAGTTTTATGTGATTTCTTTCAGATTTAGTATAAGCTTTCAATAATGTAGTTAAAACCTATTTCATTGACTCATATTATGAAATATTTATCTCCTTTACAATCAATTCTTATTTCATGTTGTAAAATGTTTAATATTTTCTAACACCCATTAACAAAAAGTAATGTGTTAGCTGTCGGATAATAACAAGGGCAATTTTATCACATTTTATTTCCTTAGAAAGTACAGTTTTCAGAAAACTTTACTTTTTAACAATTATAAAAACTTATAATGTACAATATTGTTTTGATTAGTTCTGTATTAACCATCATTGTAACAAAAATAAATCCACAGAACAAATTTTTACCCCTTAAATCTTTGTGGCCACAGGCAAAAAATGCATGTTCAAATTTTAGTCCATATACATCCAGCATTTTGTTTTTCATACATAGGATAGGGTGTTATGCAAGAATAACTTTCAAAAATTAAAGTTACAAAGTGAACACATGTCAAATATTTATTTAACACAATAATGTGGGAAATAATGAGGAAAACCACAGGTGGTAAAGCTGGTTCAAAGGAAAATTCAAATGGTTGCTATGTTGTCAGTTTAAGGAAGTCATGATGAAATACATTTTCTAGTTTGAGGGAAAGCTGTTTAATGTCTTGCTGGAAAAAAACAAAACAAAACAAAAAAATCTTTTAGGGTTATTTTTTCTTCCTGAAAGAAATCACGTGTCTCTATGAATACCATTTAAAAGTTAACATGCAACTTCACAGAGCCAAGGCCCTAATAAATAATAAGTAGTAAAACAAACAAAGTACAATTTCCTAAAGAAAGAAATAATCCAAGGTGAATCTTTTAGACATTATTTCAGTATGAAAAAGGAAAACATGCAATGATCAATTTGTCTTATTTCTAAGGTTTTGGTAATTTTCTGTTAGCAGAAATCAACAAAATATGTTCAAATATAAAAGAGATTAGGACAATATTCAAGAAGTGAACAGAAAAATGTAGAATATCTTAATGTAAAGATCTTGTTTTTATACTGTTTCAATGAATGATGATGAGTATAAACTCATTGTGATATTCAAGTTTTATTTGCCATTACTGAAAAAGTGATGCTATGGTTTAATCTTAATAAGTTTTACAGCATATCAGAAATTATATTCCTCACAATGATTTTGCATTATGCTGAAAAAATTCTTATAGGGAAGAGGTTAGCAAATAGGTTTGATGGTTTTTCCTGAGACAATCTTTCCTCTGTTCAAATTTCTCCATCAATGTTGCCGTATCTATTTTCCATCTTACTGAAATTCAAATACCTAGGAGTCACAGTTCCTCATTCTCTAACACTGTAACGAAAGGTACTGGTAAGGGAGTGGGAAGCAAATAATAGTAATTTTTAAAAAGCCTAGGCATGTATCCTCATAGCACTTACAGTCTACTAAGTAAAATTGATATAAATCAAACAGTCACTTAAATAAAAATAAAGTTGTGCCCTAGGCATATGGTATGAAGTGTGGGTATACAGTGTCTTGAAAGTGAGAAATAAGGGAAATAAATCTTGAAAGAGTTAGCTGAGATCTAAGAAAGCATCTACCAGGTGAAGACAAGAGAGTCAGTCTTTTGGATATGTAGGGGTTTTTTTGTTTTGTTTTTTTGTTTGTTTGTTTGTTTTTGTCATTTCAAAAGCCTCCTGGATGAGAAGGAAGACACATGTGTTTGATTCGACTTTATTTTTTTTTGCATTTTGTTTGGACTTTTATTGAATATATGTGCCTGTTAGTTTTATTTTTAAAACTTCAGAGTCACTTAAGTGGAATAACAGCGACTGGATTCATCCTCTCATGTGAAACAACCAAAAACAGACAATAGTTGGAAGACACAGACATCAGGAAACAAAGAACAGTGATTCCTGAGAGACTGGAAACAAACAATGGGAAATCTAGGATTTCCAGAGTTTATCCCCTGGAGAGACTTTCCTGGCCACAGCATACCCTGCGGAGGGAGAAACCAGGCGTGGCATGGCTCTGGAGGCTCTCTGGAATGGAGATGACAATCCAGAAAGACCAACATGGTTATTGTTCTTCTAAAAGCATATCAGAGACAAGAGAGCTGCACAGAGAAGGAACCTTGGAGATCTGCAGAGGGTCTCCCTCAAGTATTCTGCTAATTACTGATCAGCAGATTCATGTAAGAACACATTACCCAAGGCTGGGAAAGAATCACTGAATAAGATTAGAGGGAATGGTGCCTAATATTCAATCTATGGAGGGCTTGATCAAATTTTATTTTTATTGGCCTGGTCCTTAAAGCAGAAGCAGTAAATCCTGTGTTGTGTAAACACAGTGCAAAGTCCAACTTTGTAGGCGCCAAGGGTAGAAAAGTTTTCCCCTTTCTATCTTCTTCTTTGTCATTATCCTCATTGCAACCCTCTCTATCTTCTTTTAGAGAAAAAATAATGAATTTCTATAAAAATACATATATGAGATATTACTATTCACATTCTTCTGCATCTATTTTATATTTTTGTTACTTAAAAATATATCTTTGAGATATTTTCCTGGGTCTACGTGTTTATATCAACTTTATTCTGTAACTTGTTTAACAGTCTTGTTGAATAGGCTCAGGGTACAAGTTAATATGGTACAAGCATTACCAAGGTGCCTTCATACCTACTTCATGAATTCTCTTCTCTGTCTTGTGTTACCAAGACAAACTGGGGTTTGCTTGCCTGGGGCAGCAAGGCCAAGCATCTACACTGAAGTTTTCAGTGGGAGAAAGGAGGGCAATTATTTACAAGGCAACAAGCAAGGAGAATAGGGAAGCCCACAATTAAAATCTGACCTCCTCGATGACTTGCAAGCAAGGTTTTTTAAAGGCAGGGGAAAGCTTCAGAAAAGCAGGAGTTACAGGCAAAATCGTAAATCAATACATGGAGGTTATACATTGGTTTGGCCTAAAAAGTCTGGATATCTTGACATGGAGGCTTTCAGGTCAATATTTGGGGACAACAGAAAAGAATGCATGCTGGCTCATGGGTGTAACTTCCTCCAGGTTCCTCAGGAAGAAATTCAGAAGAAAGAATGGAGGTCAGAGTTCAGTCCTCAGTTCCTCCTTATTTGAGGTCTGCATGCTGGTGAATCCCTTTGGTTGAGGTCTGAGTTTCTGAAAAACAACTCAGGGACATATGTTAAGATGTTATCTAAAGTTTACACAGGGAACCAAACATCTTGTGACTCTAACTTCTTTGGCTATTGTTGAGGGTTCCTTGCTCTTTTTCACTTGGATAATATTTATAACTTTTTCTAGTTATTTTCAGATGGTAATAGTAATAATTTTCTTAGACAATATACCTATCTAATTTGAATAATAAATTGTTCAGAGCAATGAACTCCCAGAGATGAACCTCCAAAGTGCTCTCGTAATCCAGCTTGATTCTTTTTAAGGTGGGAAACCTGAAGAGAGAACCAGAGCCTCCCCACCCCCGCAGCCCACTCCATGTCTCTCTCTTCTCTCTCTGTCTGTCTCCCACACACGTTTCTTTTCTTAACTAATAATAGTTTCTGACAATTTCAGGAGGAGAGGTTGAGAGTACAGACTTACTTAACCAGCAATCTCTGGGTTTGGCAGTTGTTCAAAGATAGCTTGTTTTCTCAGCGGTTGATTTTAAGGATTTCTGAGAAATTCATTCACGTGATGTGTGTAATGGCTCCTATCTTCCTTGGTGTTAAGTTACCCAACAGACTTTCCAGACTGGAGCTCCATCTCTCTTTCAGGTAGCTATTTTGGGCCAAGTCCCTGTTAAGATGGCTTCAAGCTATTTTCTATCTCTCTGATACCATAATGATGCAGGATTTTTTGCTCTTTAGTTCAGCTAAATCTGGATTCTTGTCACAGCCAGGAAAAATGAGGCACATGGACACATTGAAGGGTGAGGAGGACGGAATTTATTAAGTGAAAGTGGAGCTCTCACCAAAGAGAGGGGTCCCGCCCACCAGCTCCCATCTCACAAGTTGAATACAGGCCACCGCACATGAACTGAAAACGCCAGGTTCCTCCCCTGCATAAGGCGCAAATTCCTAGTGACTTCACCCCCATTCCCCCAGTGCGCATGCGGGCCCTTAATCTGAGCCACTCTACATTGATTTATTTCCCTTACTGTGCATGTGTTAAGGGACGGAATTTTTCACCTGACTTCAGGTGATTCACCCGCCTCGGCCTCCCAAGGTGCTAGGGTTACAGGCGTGAGCCACCATGCCTGGCCAATCTGAGGGCTCTTTAAGAAAATCCTTTTAAATCCCTTATTACATGACTTTAGCCATGCCAAGGGGCCAATTTTTCTGGAGTTGGAACTTTATACCAAAAGTAACCTCACAGGTGAAACCAATAGGCCTCAGTTATGGTTATGACTTAACCACAAATGTACAAGGTATTTTCAAAGAGGTGGTAAGCAGTTTTTGCAAAATCTAGAACCTTTAAAGGTAACTCAGAGAAAGGAAATTTTAAGAAAAGAAGTTAGAAGTTGTTCATGGAGGGGAAGAGAATCAGCAAATAGCAAAAGTCACACAGATATCAACTCAAAAGTACTCATTTCCATGCCGGGATTGAACCCGGGCCACCATTGTCAAATGGCAGAAACTAAAATCAAGTTTTGCCACGTGGTTGCAGGACACACTTCCAAGGACATAAAACAAGATGGCGGCCGGCAGCAAAGTTTATTACTTGCCAACTCGCAGGGCTGACTTCATCAGTGGGCTTATGAGGTCCGAGGCCCCTATCCCATTCCAAGGTACCCATCTTTCTGACAGAACCATAAGACAAACAGGCATAGCACATTGAATTGGCTACAGCCTAAGGTCAACTTTATAAATTGTATCTCATGAGTCAAAACTTTACAGAGAATATAAACAGTGATCCTCATCATTCATTCAACCAGTTTGTACAGAGAGAGAGAGGCCAAAATCCGACAGGTAAAAAAAACTTTTACCGTTTTGCCAGCATGTCAGGTTTCTGGGTTCCCTTCCCCTGAGTTCAATTCTAAGCCAATCAGTTTAAGGTTTGGGAAATTAACTTTTCCTGGTTTGGAGGAGACATCCAAGGGGAATGTCCTGCAGCACAGAGACACAATTCCCCATCTGTGAAGAGAGGACAGAGGAGAAAAAAGGAAAAAAAGAATGTATTTTTTTCAAAGGAGTCACAGGGGTTCAAGATGCATTAGAAAGGGATACAGACTGAAGATGAATGACTACTTCTGGAAAGAGGGGAGCAAGGTCCCTGGTTCCTTCCTCTTCCTAGTGAATACCTGGGGTACGTGAGCGACAGAAAGTAAAAACGTCCTCTTTCCTTCTTCCATCCTTTTATCCCCAAGTCCCGGGAACCTTGACAGGGTGCTGCCCATGAGTGCCAGTGTGGCATTCATCCATGTTAACAGGGGGCCTAGGGGGTGAGATTCTCCACTCTTACCCACAAGCTGCCTTTCCTCCTGCTCCCCGTAGCCTTTGAGTTCCCTAGACCTCATTTATGCCATGGATACTAGCATCACCTCTATGCATAAAACAGAAGTATTTGCTTAATTGGCAGGAATTAGTCATGCTCACCCTCGCCGTGTCTTTTAATTTCCGTTGTCATCTGCCTCTGGATTCCTCAGATCTAGTTTTCTATCCTAAGGCTTCAACCTGAAGCCTTGGAATTGAGTTTGGGATAAAAGAACTACCTCAGGGAGGTGCATGGAGTCCCAGATGCCCCTCACCAGACTGGCTGTAACCTCCTTATCATAAGCCAAATGCTAAGTTGAAGTTGTGGAATTGCGTCCTTCTCAAACAAGGGAGGGAAAAAGGGTGTCCTCTGAACTGGGGTACTGGCCTAACAAGACACCTTCAAAAAGGAAACACACACACACACACACACACACACACACACACACACACATACACACACACAAAACCTCTTGCATAAAAGTTAACTCCTGGCCGGGCGCGGTGGCTCACACCTGTAATCCCAGTACTTTGGGAGGCCAAGATGGGCGGATCACCTGGTCGGGAGTTCGAGACCAACTTGACAAACATGGTGAAACCTCGTCTCTACTAAAAATACAAAAAAGAAGCTGGGTGTGGTGACATGAGCCTGTAATCCCAGCTACTCAGGAGGCCGAGGCAGGAGAATCACTTGAACCCAGGAGGTAGAGGTTGCAGTGAGCCGAGATCGCGCCATTGCACTCCAACCTGGGCAACAAAAGCGAAAACTCCGTCTCAAAAAAAAAAAAAACAAAAACAAAAAACAAAACAAAAAACAGCTAAGCTTAGGGCAGAGGCAGAGAAGATGCCTGGGGGAAGAGCCTTATTCTTATGCCAATGGATTTTTCCAAAAGGGAGAGAAACTTTTAATTCCTGCTTCCTCCTTCCTGTCTCAACCAGGGGAGGAAATATTCCATGGGCGCCTGGCAGGAGGGGATGGTGAGCAGGAAACGTTGGCTAGCCAGCCGTGTGAGGCCTCTGGTCCCCAAGACTGCCCTGGGGCCCGGGCAGCAGCTGTGGCTCAGTCCTGCCATGTGTGGCCATTGTAGGCTGCATGTACATGCAGCTGACACAGCCATGTGCCCCAGGGGGGAGGGAAGAGGAGAGGGGAGCCACTGCTCGCCCAACCATCCCACGTAGCACATGCCTGCAGCTGTTGGGGTGGGGATGGAATGTCCCCAATGTTGTAAAAGAAAAGATGGGTGCCATTACAGCCCCGAAAAAAGAAATAAAATGCCATAGAAAACACTGGATTGGACTGAGAAGAACATTCCTGACCCCCGAGAGTGACAGGGTGTAAGGGGCAGTTTCCACTGCCTTCAGAAAAAGTCTAAGGATGAGAAGGCCCAGAAATGAAAGTGAAAGAGATTTTGGTTTGCATCTTACCCTTCCTCATGTCCCCATACAGGTCACAAAAATGATGCAAGATTTTTTGCTCCTTAGTTCAGCTAAATCTGGGTTCTTATCTCACAACCAGGAAAAATTAGGCACATGGACACATTGAAGGGTGAGGAGGATGGAATTTATTAAGCAAAAGGGGAGCTCTCAGCAAAGAGAGGGGTCCTGCCAACCAGCTGCCATCTCACAGATTGAATACCAGGCCACCACACATGAGATGAAGAGGCCAGGCTCCTCCCCTACATAAGGTGCAAATTCCTGGTGGTTCCACCCCATTCTCCCAGTGCACATGTGGGCCCTTACTCTGAGCCTCTCCACATTGATTTATTTTCCTTACCGCACACGTGTTAAAGGACAGAATTTTTCACTATGGGCATGTTTTGACAAGCAGCCTGTACACAATCACCTGGGCAGGCTAGAGGTTCTCCAGGGATCTTTCCCTCTCTGCCTAGGCATTTGGCTATCTCCTGCCTCCATCAATATCAACATACCATTCTGTAGGTGGAAGTGCAGTTTGTTTGTAATATGATCCTGCTTCTCTCTGGATAATTCCATAGCCTTTAAAAAAGTCTCAGGTAAGAGTTGAAAGAAACCAAAATATTTCACCCAAAATACAGTTTCTTGATACAATGAGTATTTTTTAAATTAAAGACCCTTAGTGATCAACAAACACTAGGAGAGATTTTTCTCCGATCTGTATAAAGATCTTATGGACGCACCAAGAAGCACATTTATTTTTAATTTCCCTGCCTGTTAATTATCTATTGCAGAAAAGAAAACTGAAGAAAGACTGTAACCACACCTGAATGGACCCTTTCACAAGATAATGTCTGTCTCTCATGTTCATTCAATTTCCAAAGAGACTCATTTTCAAGTTAATCTCTGTTTCCTGCTCTATTCATTCTACCTCGGAATCATTTATTAGCCCTCAAAACCACCTATATTCCCCATCTTCCCCCTTCCCTCTGAAAAAAAGACTATATAAGCTTCTGTATCTCATTGAGGGTTGAGATAATTACTCTGTGATTCTCCCCTGTGCACATTAATAAGTTTGTTTGCCATTTTTCTTATTAACCTGCCTTTTGTCTGAGGAAACCTCAGACGGTGAAGGGCAAGTTTTCCCTTGTCACCTACAGAGTCAAACACTGGAACACTCTGTCCCCCAAACTCCAAGGAACACATTTCAAAATCTCCAACTAGTTTTCTCAAAGCACCTCTCACTAGACTAGCAATGAAAAACACCATTGTCCCTACCCCCTTTCAAGAGGTATGTGTAACCATGAGATAAGAGGAAGGTACCAGAGTACTACTGAAAACATCTGCAAATAAATTCTTCCTTTGCCTAATTTTTTTTTTTTTTTTTTTTTTTGAGACAAAGTCATGCTCTGCCTCCCAGGCTAAAGTGCAGTGGCGCAATTTCAGCTCACTGCAACCTCTACCTTCCGGGTTAATGATTCTCCTGCCTCAGCCTCCTGAGTAGCTGGGATTACAGGAGCATGCCACCATGCCCGGCTAATTTTTGTATTTTTAGTAGTGATGAGGTTTCACCATATTGGCCAGCCTGATGTCAAACTCCTGACCTCAAGTGATCCACTGGCCTCAGCCTCCAAAAATGCTGGGATTACAGGTGTGAGCCACAGCACCTGGCCACCTAACTTCAATTTAAATCTCATTGATAGTCTCAGGTATAGGCTCAGGTTCACATAAATTTTCTTCATAACTTTTTTTTCTTCAGATACAGTGTCTTGCTGTGTCACCCAGACTGGAGTGCGGTGGCACAATCATGGCTCACCTCAGCCTCAACTTCTTGGGCCCAAGTCATCCTTCCACCTCAGCCTCTGGAGTAGCTAGGACTACAGGTGCTTGCCACTGTGTCCAGCTAATTTAATATATTTTTTTGTACAGACAGGGTCTTGGTATATTTCCCAGGGTGGTCTTGAACTCTTGGCCTCAACTGATCCTTCTACTTCAGCCTTCCATAGGGTTGGGATTATAGAAGTGAGCCACTGTGCCTGGCCATATAACTCGCTCATATGATGTGCAGAAATGGACTGTTGCTTTAGCAAATATTACTGTTACTAGAAGGAGGTCCCGATTCACACCTCAAGAGAGGGTTGTCAAACCTCATGCAAGAAAGAATTTGGGGTGAGTCCATACAGTAAAGTGAAAGCAAGTTTATTAGGAAAGTAAAGGAATAAAGAATGGTTACTCCATAGGCAGAGAAGCAGCATGCGCTGCTTCACTGAGTATACTTATAGTATTTCTTGATTATATGCTAAATAAGGGGTGGACTATTCATGAGTTTTCCAGGAAAAGGTTGGGCAATTACCAGAACTGAGAGTTCCTCCCCTTTTTAGACCATGTAGCGTAACTTCCTGACGTTGCCATGGCATTTGTAAAATTTCATGGCTCTGGTGGTCTGGTGGGAGTGTCTTTTAGCATGCATTATAATTTGCGTGCAATGAGCACTGAGGACCACCAGAGGTCATTTTTGTTGCCATCTTGTTTTTTTGGGGTTTTGGCCGGCTTCTTTTCCACATCCCGCTTTATCTATCAGCAAGGTCTTTTTGACTTGTATCTTGTGCTGACCTTGTATCTCATCCTGGGACTAAGAATGCCTAACCTCCTGGGAATGCAGCCCAGTGAGCCTCAGTCTTATTTTACCCAGCCCCTATTCAAGATGGAGTCATTCTGGGTCAAATGCCTCTGACGTTATTATGTTTTGTTTTCCCCTTTTTACCTTTCTGTAGAGGCAGGGTCACCCGATGTTGCTCAGACTGATCTTGAACTCCTGGTTGCAAGTGATCCTCCTGCCTCAACCTCCCAAAGTTCTGTGACTACAGGTGTGAGCCACCACACACTGCCATATAACTTGTTTATATGATCTGCATAAATGAACTGGTGCCTCACTTTAGCAAATATTGTTATCTTTTGTTTTCCAACAGTGGAACCTTAGCTGAAACTGAGGGAAAGTGATGTTACATATTTATGTACTATGCAGCAATGTGTAATTCTAGTTACCAGCCAATGGACACTTGAGTTGCTTCCAGATTTTGCTACTCTAAACAACACTGCAATAAATATCAAGGTACATTTGTCTCTTCAAAATTTTTTAATATGTTAGTAGGAAAAATTCCAAGAAGATAATGTATGAATCAAAGGTTAACTGTTTATTTCTATGCATACTTAGAAATTGCAGTAGAATAGTATAAACGTACCCAACTTTTATTCCACTACCATATTTCATCAAGATTTTAAATCTTTACCCATAAGTGCAGAATAACATCTCATTACTTTAATTTTTTTTTTTTTTTGAAACAGAGTCTCACTCTGTCACCCAGGCTGGAGTGCAGTGGCGTGATCTCGGCTCACTGCAAGCTTCGCTTCCTGGGTTCAAGCAGTTCTCCTGCCTCAGCCTCCTGAGTAGCTGGGATTATAAGTGCACACCACCATGCCCAGCTAATTTTTGTATTTTTATTAGAGACGGGATTTCACCATGTTGGTCAGGCTGGTCTCGAACTCCTGACCTTATGACCCGCCCACCTCAGACTCCCAAAGTGCTAGGATTATAGGCATGAGCCACCATGCCCAGCTTAATTTGTATTTTTAATTGTTACATCATGTATTAGTTTTCTGTGGATGCTGTTACAAATCACCACAAACTGGGTGGTATAAAACAATAGCAATAAATTCTTTTTGCATTTCTGGAGACCAAAAGTCCAATAGTCAGTATCACTGGGTGGAAATCAAGATGTAGACAGGCCCACACTCCCTCCAGAGGTCCCAGGGAACATTCTGTTTCTTGCCTCTTTCAGCTTTTTGTGGCTGCTGGCAGTCCTTGGCTGTGGCCGCAACATTTCAGTCTTCAAGGTTAGAATTTCAAATCTCTGTTTGCTCCATCTTCACATTATCTTCTCCCTTGAGTGTGTATCAAATCTACCTCTGACTTCATCTTATAAGGATACATGTGATTTCATAAAGGCCCCATTCACTTAATCCAGGATAATAATCTCTTCTCAAGATTCTTAATTTAATCACGCCTTCGAAGACTTTGACATTTCAAGAAACATTCACAGGCTCCAGGGATTAGGACATATATATATATATATATATATATATATATATATATATTTTTTTTTTTAGGGAATATATTTTTCAGCCTGTCACAGAGGCAAACTGCTTTGCTAAGAATTGGGAATTGAATTTCCTATTAGAAATTTAGAATACTTCTCAAGGAAGATGAGGGAGAATGGATAAGACAAAAAGTGAATATCTACTAATATGGCCATATTATGAATTTGCTATGGGTACATTTATATAAATCCATGGAACACCAAAGTCAAGTACATCAAACTGATAAGGATAGATGCTGAGCAAAATGTAGGGATGATAGTTCTTAGATTTCAGGAATGCTAAATGGAGACTTTAATCTTATTAGTAAGTATTTTATTTTTTGTTTATTATTATTTATTTATTTTTGAGATGGAGTTTCACTCTTGTCGCCCAGGCTGGACTGCAATGGCACAATCTCCACTCACTGCAACCTCCACCTCCCGGGTTCAAGCGATTCTCCTGCCTCAGCCTCCCTAGTAGCTGGGATTTTAGGTGCCTGCCACCATGCCCAGCTAATTTTTCTTAGTTTTAGTAGAGAAGGGGTTTCACTATGTTGGCCAGGCTGGTCTCGAACTCCTGACCTCACGCAATCCACCCACCTTGGCCTCCCAAAGTGCCGGGATTACAGGCGTGAGCCGCCGCGCCTGACCAGCAGGTATTTTACAAGAAGGTTATACTTATATCTTAAATATCATCACATAATTTCCAAAGAGAGACTGGAAGAAAAAAAGCAAAGATAAATGTGCCAATTCTTTTACATCTGAGTTGGATACTTTGCAATAATAAAAATAGAAGTCACTATAAATCATTGTTTACAATCTAATTTCAGAGTACCAATATGGGGTTATATCTCTGTATAGCCTAATATAATATTTTATGTGAGAAATAAAAATGAAACTGCACTAGTCATTAAGTATAAAAAAGAAACTGTTACAATGTCAGATTAACTAAGTAGATAATATTAATCAACCTCCCACTGTTATTTTGACATTCTGTAATTTTGCCTATATTCTTATTTGTAGCATTAGCATTGTCTTATAGATAAGTACACTGAGATTCAAACAGGTTATATGAATGATCTAAAAGTCTAATAGGTAGAAAATCCTTCAATAATGACACAAAGCCATTCTAAATCCATGTCTCATACACTTTTCCCCATGTATAAAATATTAGTGAAGCTATATAAAGCCAATTAAAAATGTATTTATCAAAAGGAAGCTGATGTATTTTCTAAACTCTATCATAGTGTGATTTCTCACATAATATGTAATCTATTATACACTTAAACATCATAATATTTAGTATTCATAGAAATTATACAACATTTAATTACTTTTAAAGAGTAATCCTCAAAACTGAGAAAAAAATATGAATCGCTTTTCACAGGATATTTTATTTTAGGAATGAAATAAATCTGCGATTCTTTATATTTCACAATCTTTGGAAATACATCAAAATACTGTATGTTCTCCACTGTCAAATGTGATAGATCAAAACAGTCTTTGGATTTTGTAGAGTATCTTTGAAAATATGTATGGCAGAAACATTTCAATATTATTGAATAGCTTAACAGGCTCCTCAGCCCATTCATATGTCTTTCTTTTCTAGACAGTTGCCTTAGTAACTGTCCAACAGAAGTAGTTTTCTGCAGTTTTCTCTAAATAGTACCCACATAATTGCTCAATTTAGTCATTGCAGTAGGGCAGGAAATAATGTATCTCAAATTTGGTTTGTTTCTGATTCCAACAGTTTGGAGACTAAAACCCTTCCATTGAAAACAGCTGATATGGGCCAGGCGCAGTGGCTCACGCCCATAATCCCAGCACTTTGGGAGGCCAAGGAGGGTGGATCACTGGAGGTCAGGAGCTTGAGACCAGCCTGGCCAACATGGTGAAACCCCGTCTCTACTAAAAGTACAAAAATTAGCCAGGCGTGGTGGCACACACCTGTAATCCCAGCTACTCTGGAGGCTGAGGCAGGAGAATGGCTTGAACCCGGGAGGTGGAGGTTGCAGTGAGCCGAGATCACACCACTGTACTCCAGCCTGGGCGACAGAGTGAGACTCTGTTTTTGTTTGTTTGTTTTGTTTTGTTTTTGGTTTTGTTTTTGTTTTAAAAGCAGATATGGTTTGGCTGTTTCCCCACCCAAATCTTGAATTGTAGTTCCCATAATTCCCATATGTCATGGGAGAAACCCAGTGGGAGGTAATTAAATCTTGAGGGCAATTACTCCCACGCTGTTTTCATGATAGTAAGTTCTCACAAGATGTAATGGTTTTATAAGGGGCTTTTCCCCCTTTGCTCAGCACTTCTCCTTCCTGCCACCATGTGAAGAAGGATGTGTTTGCTTCCCCTTCTACCATGATTGTAAGTTTCCCGAGGCTTCTTCTGCCCTACAGAACTGTGAATCAGTTAAACCTCTTTCTTTTATAATTTACCCAGTCTTGGGCAGTTCTTTATAGCAGCATGAGAATGGACTAATACAACAACTAAACATGTCAGATATATTAAAACAGCAATCATATGCAATACTGTAGAGGAATGATGAATATAAAAGATGTTTTTATTATCCAAGAGGATAGGCTTATTAATTAAATTTAGTCTGTGTAAGATGAAGTGTACATGTTACAATTTAAAGGTAACTAACTACTAGATTAGAATAGGAAGAATAACTTCCAAAGCAATAAAGAGAAAAGGAAAGCAAGCAGTCAATTCAATAGAAAGTTAGAAACGTGCATTGATGCATGCCTAGTGGCTAGGATACTCAGTCATGCAAGATATTTAATTTTAAGTTTATAAAATTGGACATAATTTCTATTTCACACCACCATTCTTCAATGGGGCTGAAACTTAGTCTCAGTAAATTAAGTAAACCCCTATTTCCAGCATTTTTCTCAAATTAGCAACTAAACTGTAGCATGAGGGATATATGAGGAGAAATGGTGATATGTACTTCCATTGTTAGTACTGAAGTATCCCACCATACATATAAGGTACTTAGCACAATGTTTGGGATGTAATGAAAGTTAGCCATTTTACCTATTTGGCTTCAGAGGCTTAAAATTTCATCAGCTACCTCTTAGTAGTGTACTGAAAATAGTTTGCAGAGTACTGCTTTTGTGAAGGGGAATTCAAGCAGTGTTAGCTTAACATGACCTTTGGAAGCATAGGTAAAGCAGAAAGAGGGACACTTACCATTTATGGGCTTAGACTGTTCATAGATCTTATATTGAGTTCATATTACTACCTTATTAATGAATACATATGGTAGGTGCATATAATGCTTTAACCATTTAATGTACTTTCACTATAGATTCTGAGACGCAATATATGCTGGGGAAAGAACTCAGTCTATGGAGTCAGACAAACTTATATCTGAATAGTCCCACTAGTGGTAGTTCTGTATTTCTCGGCACACACTTCTTCGTGCCTCTGTTTGTCATATTATATACTGCGTCAGTCAAGGTTTTCTGGGAAACAATCATCACGTGAGGATTTAGCATACAAGGACTTTGTCAGGGAAGATATCAGGGAGAGGCAACTGGGAGTGAGGTAGAGGAGGCTGAAAGAGTCATCAGGTCAGCATGCATTCTGACTCCAAGTGAAGAGGAAGGAATGAAGCTGTGATGGAAACACCCTAGATCACTGTGTAATCTAAAAGGAGTTCAGGAAGGACTTCAGAAAGAACTCGATCTAAAATCTCCAGTCAGAGAAACCCTTCAACTCCCAGGAATGTGCCTGCGGTAGTACTCCTGCCAAGCTAATCACTGGATGGGAGTAGCCTCTAGGAAGCATGATTTGGGAGGAAATAGGGCAATGATTTCAGAGCACAGTGCTTGGGGTCCTTAGTCAATTCTACTTCCTCTCTAAAAGGCACATTATCATGGCCACAATATCTACCTTGCAAGTTTATTGTGAAATTAGTAATAATGTAGGAAAATCACCTAGGACAATGTGCTTGGCACACAATGCATGCTCAATAAATCATGGCTATTGTCATATCTCACTTGTGAACACTTTATCATAACTATTCTATGGTATTCATAGGATATATACTCTTAACTTCTTCCTGCCAGGTGTTTTTATTAGTTTGCTAGGGCTGCCATAACAAATTTTCACACACTGGTAGCTTAAACAGCAGAAATTTATTTTCTCACCATTCTAAAGGATAGAAGTCCAAGATCAAGGTGTCATCAGAGTTGCTTTCTTCTGAGGCCTCTTTCCTTGGCTTGTTGACGGCCACCTCCTCCCTGTGTCTTCATACGTCCCTTCCCTTCCACGTGTCTGTGTCCTAATTTCCTGTTCTCCTAAGTGTATTAGTTGTATTGGACTAGGGCCCACACATACGACCTCATCTTACCTCAATTACCTCTTTAAATGCTCTATCTCCATAAACAGTCCCATTCTGAGGTATAAGGGGGTTAAGTCGTCAACAAATGAATTTTATCAGAACCCAATTTAGCCATAACAGTGTTATTTGCCATACTTTACAAATAAGAAAGCTGATCATCACAGGTGTCAAATATGTCTCAGTCACTCTTTTAATGAAAGGCAGGATCAGGATCTCTATATTCCTAAGGAAGGTCCATTTTCTTTTAATAAAAGTGCAGTATGAACCTGGCCTTTGTGCATACTTGGCCCTTGCAAGTAGAGGGAAAAGAGATAAGTTGACTCAGGCTAGTGGAATTGGACCCAACACCCACATAGTAAGAGAAGTCCTTAAATAGAGTTCCACACGTTTTTAATCAGTGGTTCACAATCGAGGGTGATTTTTGCCCTCTCAATAAATATTTAACATCTTCTAGATACATTTTTGGTTGTCACTACTGAGCCTGTGCTACAAGCATCTAGTGAGTAGAGGTCATAGATGCTGCTAAATATCCTACGATGCATAGGACAGTCCCCACAACTAATTATCTAGGACAAAATATCAATACTGGTAAATTTAAGAAACCTTAGGTCAGAGTAAGACAACTTGCTCATTGAATGTGGCTGTCCCCAGAAAGAGATCACCTTCTTTTAGCCATCTACGGGCTACAGTTTAGTATTGAAGGGGTGAGAAATTATATAGACTTATTTAGAAAATTTGGAATTCTGTCCTGACCATTCCTGGACATGAGCACATTTCTTTTCCCAGGCCAACCTTATTTGTATACCTGTGGGGAGCAACCTAGCAAAAATGGGACCTATGTGATTCAAACTTAATTCTAGTTACCTTTTATAAAAACATGCTTGTCCCTCTTACAACTGATCCTTCTAGATGAAAGGTTTGGGTGAGTGAAGGATATGACTGAAAAAAAGATCAAAGTTACAGTTAGCAGAATGGGAGAATCAGGTATTGTGGAGATAGAGGAAGAGCAATAACCTAATGCTTGGGGTTGTACAGGAGAAGGGAGGGCATTAATGATCTTTGTTTATCAGGACGGCCTCAGGAGCCTTCCTCCCCAAGGAAAACATTCTGGTGCAGCTTTCCCAAACAGTTGCAAGGACCTTCAATTTAACCAACTGCTGGGCTGGCCACTTGCAACCAGGTCAATCTAACCACCTTTCCCCTTTACCTTATAGAGAGGTCTATCAGAAACAACAGGAGATGATGCCAGCTCCTGCACACACACATGTGCACGTGTACCTCTTGATGTCAACCTCACCTTCAGTCTCAGTCATTCCTTGGAACACACTAATGTCATGTCCCCAAGCTGAGCAGGGACAAACAAGCATATTGAGTTGACTGCACTTTAGCAAATCTCCCAAACAAGGACTAGCCTCAATTATTTGAACTGAACTGGGAACCTTAAGGTTTAGCTGCTAGCATTCTCATCTTGCTTTCCTAACTGATGTAGGTACCATTTGGACGGGGCCACTCTACCAATTGTAAAAACTTTCTTTTCAAGGGCACCATTTATACTCTCAGACTGTACTTCTTGGGTAAGAGCCAGGCATTGTGGCTCTTTCCTGAAAACACTGTGACTTGTTCTTTAAAGGTGGTAAACGTTCAGCGCTTTTGACCTTCCAACACCTTAAAGAAAAGGGCTTAACTCTGAGGCAACAACATCCATAACAGGGCCCTCAGCTTTGTTATTACATTTGCTTTAGGGAAAGGACATTTGGTCTGTTATCCAGGTATACATTCTAGTTGACTGCTCTGCTTGCTGGGGTGAAGCATGGAGGGAACAAGGCTAGGTGACTCTTGTCACTTTTACAAATCTTCAATTCCCTCCCTACTTCTGCTCCTACTCCTCTAATTTCAATTTCACTCTTCACTCCTGTCATCTAGCACCCATTCCTTGGTTAACATGCCAGACATCACTCTACCCAAGTGTCTTCATTGCTATATGAGAGTTTATTTTTCTTTCTACATTTATGTTTTTATTTCAGTTGTGTCTCAGCAGGGCACAATACATACACATAGACTTATCCTCCAATCAGGACTGACTGTTTAATTTTTAATTTGTTATGTTGCTGTCAATTTGATCCAGAATATAAGATTATTAATTTGTGAGCACAACTTGTGATAGAAGTGGTTATAGCTGGCTTTATCTCTCATCTTCTTAGAAATAATTATACTACTGCTGCGGCTGCTAATGATTTTTAAAAGCTATTTCTTGAGTGCTAAACATGTTCCAGGTAATTTACATATAGTTTCTAATCTTTAAAACACGATGGAGAAATTGTAGCTAGAGGACAAAATAAGTAAATTGTCTAAGGTCACAGAACTGGTAAGCATCAGGGCCTGCATTATCATCAAGGGCTGTCTGAATATGAGGCTTTTGCTTTATCTTTTATATTGCCCTCTCCCTTTTTGTTGTTTAGAAAGTCACTAAGCCATTAAAGTTACTAGAAGTCATGTGTTCAAAGCTAAAACCTTGATGAGTCCAGGGCACCTCTTCAAAAATGCTCACCTGGATTTTATGGTAAATACAGGACCATTTCAAAATGTTTCTTCTTTTTGTATCATCAATAACATACTTAAAGTTACTTTTGAAGTTACTTCTAGAAAACTTAAAGATGAAATTAAACTTTCTTGACATGGTATCTTCTCAGTCACCATGGCTAGAGAGACTGAACATTTTGGTTAATTTTTCATTCACTGTATAGACAGTAAGGATTGCTCTTCTGCATTTTGTTGCCCTCTTAAATGTTCTCTTAATAGTAGGTTATGCCATCTAACGGCCAATTTGCTTATGCACCATTTTGCTTGTTACGCTGGTTTCCCTAACATTAAGTAGCTAAGACTAGACAAGGGCTCATAGAGGTTACACAGCTCCATGGAATGCCTGTCCTTTTCTCTTTCTTTTCTTTTTCTTTTTTCAAAAACATTTTATTTATTTTTACATCCCATTATATTTATATCCTTCTTCATCTTTCCTTATAAACTCACTGGGAAAAAGACAGCAAAAAATGCAAATATTCTCTTTTTTTCCCCTACAGTGTCGATTTTTTAAATGGCAGATTAAAACTAGCTGATAAGAGAAGAATAAACAGAAATAATATCAAAACAGAAATTTTTCTGAAGTGGGAGGATCACTCAAGGCCAGGAATTTCAGGACCAGCTGGGCAACATATTAAGACCCTATCTCTACAAAAAAAAAAATTTTAATTACCTAGGCACAGTGGCACATGCCTATAGTCCCAGGTACTCAGGAGGCTGAGGCGAGAGAATCACTTGAGCCCAGGAGTTTGAGGTTGCAGTGAGCTATGATCACACCACTGCACTGTAGCCTGGGCAACAGAGCAAGACTCTGTCTCAAACAAAAACAAACAAAAAACACAGAAATTTTCTTCTCTGTCTAGTTGTACTTAGCTGCTTTATTAAGGAACCAGTGCTACTTCCACCATAATAAAGAGTTAAGTATATATTTTCTCAAAACAAAACTCTGTCTATGTGTGTACTGTGGATAACCATCCCCTTGAAAGTCTAGCCAGATAGAAAACATGAAATGCTCTTCTAATACACTACATTTTCTGACATATAATTGCAACATGAATAATCCTATTACAATATTTAAATTAACTAAAATGGCTTGAGAAGTGTGAAAATGCAGTTTCCCCACTGTATCATGTCCTCTGCAATGTATATCTCCAGAGGTCATGGACTTTAGTAGACTTTATATCTGATGCAATTATTGTTTGTCATTTTAGGAATATACTCCCTTTGTAGCTTTAACAGAAGAATCTTTTAGTTTTGCATAAGCTGTGTCTCCTCTTGGAACAACAGTAAACTTAATATGGTCTCTTTTATTCTTGAACTTACAGGGTCATACTTAATTCCTGAATTTTATATTTCAGTATAAATATCACCAAATGGTAAAAAACAAGTACAGTGGTATTTTAAAATACAAAATAAATGTCTGTTTTAAAGAAAACTACATTTTCTATCTAAACAGACAGCTCATCTCATTCAAACAATAGCCCAAATTAATATTAATTCTAAATCTTCAAAATGGGAGAAACTGTTTTTCAGTTTAAGTGATTCTAGGAAAAAGAGACACAGTTAAATTGCTCCTCTAAAAATAAAATCTATTAATTCTTTACTACAACTTATTTTAAAAAATATATTTGCATACACTCTTTAGTAAAGCACCTTTCGTGTTACACCCCTGTTTATAGAAAAAAACTTTATGTACTGTGTGGTGATTTTAACACTTAGATAACTTTTTCATGGTCCAAAATGGTTTCTAGATATTAAATACTGCTTCATTCAGCACGATTTTTTGTGTATGTTAGTCTCTATAAATTACTATTTAAAACTTACTTGCTGCTTTGGGAAGGACAAACTTCATTAAGGAATCAGGAAATGACTTCAAAGTTATCAGTCACATTCTAGGAGTAGAAAGCACTCTGTTCTACTCACTCCCAAGATCCTAGAGAAAATTTTGCAAATACTACTGGACTGATGCTTGCCATCTCTTATCTAAAATAGTTATATTAGGCTGGGCACGGTGGTTCATGCCTGAATTCCCAGCACTTTGGGAGGCTGAGGCGGGCGGATCACTTGAGGTCAGGAGTTTGAAACCAGCCTGGCCAACATGGCGAAATCCCGTCTCCACAAAAAAAATACAAAAATTAGCTTGGCATGGTGGTGCATGCCTGTGGTTCCAGCTATGTGGGAGTCTGAGGCAGGAGGATCACTTGAATCCGGAAGGTAGAGGTTGCAGTGAGCTGAGATTGCACCACTGCACTCTAGCCTCGATGACAGAGTGAAACTCCAACTCAAAAAAAAAAAAAAAAAAGTTATATAAACAACCGCATAGACACAAGAAGAATGCCATGTGATCACAGAGGCAAAGTTTGGACTAATACAGCTACAAGCCAATGAACTCCAAGAATCCATGGCCACCCGTGGAAGGAAACTAGGAAAAGGTAAGGAAGGATGCTATCCAGTGTCTCAGAGGGGTCATAGCCTTGCTGACACCTTGATTTTGGACTTGCAGCCTCCAGAACAGTGAGAGAATACATTTCTATTGTTTTAATAAAAACAAATAACTGCACATTGTAAATCCAGCTTGCTTTTTTAATGAATGAAAGTACACTCTGAAAGCTACTTCCTTCCAATTACTTATATGCTGAAATTCTGTTGTATCTTTACAGAAATGTCTGAAGAGACTAACTTTTTTTATAGTTAACTTTGTCTTTTATATAAACTAAACTTTTGTGTTAACAAGGTGACTGAAGGAAAGAATACCATGACTAGAAGCATTATACAAGTAATGTTGTAGGCTTTTCAACTGAACTGTTATTGTTTCTAATATATACCTCTAGAACAAAACTACATTATTATCATCAACCTGGTTCTTCCCCATTCCAAACTAAGTCTTTCCTCCCCAAAGATGGTTTCCTCCCCCAAATCATGCTACAAATTAAGACTTTCTTGCTAAAAAGCTTATCACCCAGGTTCTGATTACTTTTTTTTTTTAAGATTATGAGAAATTTTGCTTTTACAGAATTAAACCCTCTTAACTCAGCGTATCTGTGATTTATCATTATAAGTTCACATGAAAAAGCTTGTGGAATCAGTCTTTTTAGCTCATTGATGTTTATAGAATTTTTGTTGAGCCACATGTTGAGGATGCTCCATACAGATTTTAGGAGCTAGGACGAGGTTTCTTCTTGGGGGATGTTTCATCTTCTTTATCTTCTTGTTTTTCTTCTTCATCATCTGGATGATCCACTAAACGAACCACACTGCTACCACTTGGGCTACCTGTTCCAATAGCAGCACAAGCAGAATAAGATGAAGAGAATTTGAAATCACCAGAAGATGTTCTTTTGGGAGAGTCTACTTTGTCTTCATGTTCTTGGGTTCTTTTAGTCTCCATAAATTCATCGTCATCTTCCAGTGGTAGCATAACTGCTTCTCCTTCTTGGGTTCTTTTAGTCTCCATAAATTCATCATCATCTTCCAGTGGTGGCATAACTGCTTCTCCCTCTTGGGTTCTTTTAGTCTCGATAAATTCATCATCATCTTCCAGTGGTGGCATAACTGCTTCTTCTGCATCTTCCATAAAACATATTTCTTCTTTCAGCTCCATTTCTTCTATGGTACCTGTGCAAACTACCATATTTTGCAGTACAGAATGTAAATTCTTCTGTATTTGACTTTGTCTGTCTCTCTCTTTTTCATATTTAATCTTCAATCCTTTGAATGTCTGAACATATTCAATCGATTCAAGTGTGTTATAAAACTTTTCAACTATATGTGAAACAAGAGACTTGATATTTTCCACTCTTATGTATTCAAATAGCTCAAGAATAGCTGAATTCAACATATTATACCGAGTTCCATTATCTAGAAGAGCATTTACAACTGGCTCAAAATGATTTCCCTTGATGATGTAATTATTATAAATTTCATCATTAAGGCTGATCATCCTTCTCATAAAGCGAAGAGCACACAAAATCAGGTGAGTATGCTTTGAATTCGTCAATATCAAGGCCTTTCTTAGCAAGTCTTTGTTCAAGATATAGTTTCTTATGTAGTATGTATGATGTTGTATACAAAATGTAAGTAGCTCCAAAATCAAAGCAAGCAGTTGTGCTGTTTGATTATTATTGGGGCAATTTTTGTTTTTGTCATATCCAACTATATCATCCTCCTCACAGTTGTGTTCTGAGGTGGCGGCCAAAAGTGGTGCTGTAAATTTATGCATGCAATGTTTGTAGAAGAAATGTAGAAATTCACTTCTTTCACTTTTCTCAGGTGTTGTCAGCATGTTGCGTGGATCAAGTAGAGTATGGAGAACTACCATCAAATGAACGGCACCTCCTAACTCAGGATCAGTATCACAGATCATTTGTTTAATTATTACATTAATGAAAAGGTCACTATCTTTGCACACCTGGGATTCTGAAATTATAAATTCTCGGATCCTGGATGGACTGTACTCCACTAGATAAGCACATATAACTGCAGCAGCTGACCTCACTTGCAAATCATCCCTGATCATTATGATTTTAAGAACAGGAAGAATTCCCAACTGTGTCAATGTTTCTAATAGTGCATCTTTGCTTTGAGGCTGTAATGCCTGAGAAAATGAACATAATTCCTTGAAAAAAATTAGCAATTCACACCGTCTATCATCATGTGTAGTCTCATCCTTTAACTGTGCAAAAACTTCATACAAAAATTTGTGATCTTTCTGCAGCATGCTTACTATCTCAGCCTTGTTGGATAAAATAAACGTTGTAAGTGTAGAAAGAAAATTGTCTTCAAATATGGAAGGCACAGGCAAAAGAATGTCATGAATGTACTGTACTCTGTATGTCTGATGTATTTTTTGCCTAAGTTCAGAGTTAGTTATTGGTATAACTTCCTTGAACTTTGCATCATTGGTCAAGAAGTCCCTATGCCTTTTTGGCTGATCCAAAGCAGGATCATACTCAAGGCATCCCACCACATCCATGATACACTCGTCAGAAAACATTATCTCAAACAGACATGACTTGTTGAGGGATAAAATTCCCTTAATAATTTCATGCAAACGGTATAAACCTTCAGTGTTCTCTAGGTTTTCACAAGTGTGGAACAGTTGCAGTAGTTTTTGAATATAAGCCTCATTTTTCAAGATCAGAGCCAGTCTTTCTCTACGGATAGGTGAGGCGAGAACTGAGTTAACTATGTTAGCAATTTGATCAAGTGTATTGAGTTCACAGTCAGGCAGCACAACCGTATTACCAATTACTGACATTTCATCAAAGTCTTCTTCTGGTTCATCTGAAATGTTCTGTGTGATTTGGACAGACGGATCCTTACCTTGAACTTGACAAATTTCTTTCCAAATATCCTGGCAGCCGGCTGGATCCTGGAAATTCAGCACCAAACCATGGTTCTCAGCTTCATACCAAACAATTAGTGTCTCTTCATGTTTCCGATAGGGCCTGTCTGGAGGTATCTGTGACCGCAGGATGACTGACCCATCTGAATCTGACCGAACAAGCAGAGACATGCCCTGGAACTGCTCGTCGTAGGTGGATGAGACCTGACCGGTGCCTAGATTGTTCCATTCCTGGTCTTCGTTCAGGACATAGACGTTTACACCGTACTTCAGGTCTGCCATGGCGTCCTCTGGCCTCGCCCCGTGAGGTCTGGTCTCCCAGGCACTGCTTCCGGTACAGCATAGAAGCGGCTGTTGTTTTGACAACGATGGTGGCCGAGATGGCACCCCTGATAGAAGACTGCGAATCAGTAGCGGCTAGAGGGGCGGAGCCAAGGCTTTGGAGAGGTCGGAGGGCGGCAGGGTTCCTTCCTGTTCCCTCTGGAGGCCCTGTTACCTCTCACTTTCCACTTTCCCCCACCTCAAGCACCCTGAATCTTCTCTCCATTACCCCCCAATCCCCCATCCCCTACCGTCTCTTAAAAAGCGAGTCTCAGGCCGGGCGCGGTTCGCTCACACCTGTAATCCCAGCACAGCACTTTGGGAGGCCGAGACGGGCGGATCCCATGAGGTCAGGAGTTCGAGACCAGCCTGGATAAAATGGTAATACCCTGTCTCTACCCAAAATACAAAAATTAGCTAGGCGTGGTGGCGGGTGCCCGTAATCCCAGCCACTCTAGAGGCTGAGGCAGGAGAATGGTTTGAACCCGGGAGGCAGAGGATGCAATGAGCCGAGATCACACCATTACACTCCAGCCTGGGCGACAAGAGTAAGATTTAGTCTTAAAAAAAAAAAAAAAAAAAAGAAAAAAAAGCGAATCTCTTGGACTGTTCTCCATTGTCAAGAAAAGCGTCATTCTGGCAGGAATCTTGTGATTTCCCCAGAATTCTTCCCCAAAAGAATGTGCCTATGTAATCATTATTATACTTGTTTAAAGGAGCTGCCACCAAGTTTACAAATGGAAGCTTAGAAATTAGAATATGATTTTTCTATAAAGGGTTTTGTTTCTCTAAAACATTTTCACTCATCAGGTATTTGGGAATGGAGCCTTAGGAATTTTGATAAAAGAAACTTTAATCACCTGTGTCCTGACAAAGTTCACATTTCACATTCTGTGTCAAGAAAAGGCTGGTCCAAAAAAGAAGCAGGAGCAAGTGACCTATAGACCATTAGCAAAAATCAGAGAAATGGTATTCAGTCTTCCCAATAAGGCTTGGCATGAATCTGTATTATTCACTTATACATCCTTTGGAGAGGATTGTTTTAAGAAGGAGTTGGTTAACTCCTCTGGTCTGTTTAGCTCATCCTAAAGCTCTATCTTTTAGCACAATGGGGAAAACATTTCCCCAACTTTTCCCACTCCATAAGGACACTCCTCATCCGTAGGTAAGGACTGGGCCAGAGGAAAACTGTGAGTTGAAATTAGCCAACAGTGAGTATTGGCCATCACAGATCAATTATTTTCTTTCTTTTCTTAATAATGATAATAATAACCACAGCAACTAATAATACTTGAATGCTTATTATGTTCAAGACACTGACAAGAACGTTAGAGCTACTTTCTTACTTAGTTTACGTAATGATCCAATGGTATAGGAGTATTAGTAATCTTTTTAGGATCAGGAAATAAACTTAGAGAAGTTAAATAAATTGCCAAAGGTCACACACTAATAAGTTGAGGAACTCTGTGTTCAACATGTCTTTCTGCTTCCAAAATTGGTTTTCTCAGTCATTGAACTATGCTATCCCCTTCTTTTCTTGGCCTTCATTACACTTTATTTCACATTTCTTCCATCTATATAATTTGTAATCAACATAAAATTATCAAGACAAGATGGAAGTCACGCACTTCCTCCTTTAGATCCACATCTGTGTATATAGCCAACTGAAAAATAGAAGCTTGGATATGGCAACTCTGTTAAATATAATTTTAATAGTAGCCAAGTTGATTTTTGATGTAGCAGCAAGTTTTGCAGTTTTCTTTTAAAACATATTTTTCCAAAACATTAACCCTGTTATTGCAAGGGAAAGCTAAGAATTGGGGCACATCAAGCACATTTGGACTTGAAGAGTCCTATTTGTAGCAATCACTTCATTTTACATAGCACTGGAGATGTGTGACAATTCTCAAGTAGAAAAGAAAAATTTCCACACACCTCTTTTGTAATATGGCCTATAGTAGATTATAATTCAAGAATATTACTTATGACAGTACAGCTGAGGCTCTTGGGTAATTGAATGCAAAATGACAATTATTTCATAGGAAAATTTAAATGAATGCCAGGAGACTGCTGGTTTAGAAGCATTTACAAATTATAAATAATATTTAAACATAAAATTAATAAATGACATATGAGAATGATATATGTACTAAATAATCTTTCAACACGACAGAGTGTGCAAATACACAACAATAATACGACATGCATGCTAATGGTCTAATTTTTTTTTCTCTGCTGTGTTTATATTGAAGTCTCTGTCAGAATCAATTGTAATACTGTCAATCCCTTGAATATGCCTTCAAGTTCCATTCTCTGAGAGACGTTCAGCACAAATCTCTGTGTCCTCACAATTTCATCACTGGGAGTTTCCCTTAGGCCAACTAAGGTTCCTTTATCTTAATCAGGTTAACTAAAGTCTCTACGATCTGAAAGTCTTATATTCACATTTCTTAGTGCTATTTCTGCAGTAGTTTCTTTCAGTTCCTATCTTTATTTGGTTTGATAAGTAGAGCAATGTCCTGTTTTCTTCATCAGTTAACTTTTTTTTTTTTATTTTTATAGTTGTTTTACAGGGAGCAAAGTAATAAGAATAAAATATTCTAGGAGCTGTGTAAATCCTTTAAATATACATTATTTATTTTTCATTTAGTCCTCATAAAAATTGACCTAAGAAAAATATTATTACTACCTTATTAGAGAGGAAAAAACTTGAAACTCCAAAACTGAGTCAAACATTTGGTTCAAACCCCTGTCGTAAGTGATGATGCCAGAACTTGAAACCAGTCCTTTTATAGTTCCAATTCTGCACTTTGCCCTTCCCAATATGCAGTGTTCTCTCTCAGACAGTATATAAATTTTTATAGCAGATGTTTACAACAATGTAGTTTTTATTCCAACTATGACTGTTATTTGGTGTTTCTTCATTTTATTATGTGAATAAAAATATTTGAGGCCTGTTCAAAATAAAAATGTGTAGACTGAGTCTTAAGATTAAGAATCCCTCTTTTGTTTTGCATGCTTGCCCCTCTCACATTTCCTCCCTATGACCATAGGGTAGTAAGATTTAGTTCTTCATGACTCTGTTCTAAAAATAAATACTTTTACCCGAGGATCTTGTAATTCATCCATATCTTAAGACCACTGGGGTTTAATTTTTACACTTGATCTTAGCCAAAAGGCTGAGAAGCAATGGGTTTAATTTTTATATTTCCAGAGTTCTTTAGAAAACAAAAAAGGAATGAGTCACACATTTCTGAATTTTAGGTACAGTAAACTCACACAAAATGTTTATGCAGTCACTTGCCACATAAAGACATTTAGGTCAACAATGGACCGCATATATGACGTTGGTCCCATAAGATTATAGTGAAACTTAAAAATTCCTGTCACCTAGCTGTCATAACATTGCAGCCCAATGCATTACCTTATCTATGTTTAGATATGTTTAGATACATAAATTTTACCATTATGTTGTAACCGCCTATAGTATTCAGTACAGTGACACAGTGTGCAGATGTGTAGCCTAGAAGAAAAAGCTATACCATATAGCCTAGGTGTGTAGTAGGCTATACCATTTGGGTTTGTGTAAGTATACTCTATGGCATTCACACAATGACAAAATTGCCTAAAGATGCATTTCTAAGAACATATCCCTGTCATTAAGGGACACATGACTATATATGAAACATTTTGATGTCTAAATATTCTATCTATAAGAGGACAGAGCATTTCATAGTGGGAAAAACAAAGTGATTTTTGGTTTTATGGAATGGCATTAAAATATGGTTATTCAAATGCATCTCATCTAAAATTTTCAACTTCAAAATAATTAGTGTAAAACACACCTACATGTTTGCTGCAAGTTTTCTAGCTAACTTATTCTGTGGAATGTTGCCTTTTATGGCATATCTTATGGGAATATCTGAAACGCAAGGCAAGCAGTGTCAACTCCATCTTTTCTGTGGCTCAGGTGAAAAATATGGAGTCATTCTTGACTTTTCCCTTTTTCTTACTCCCCACATTCAGTCTTCTAATATATACTGTCTGTCTGACTTTCAAAAAGTGTTCAGAATGCTGCCACTTCTCATCACATTTGTTATGATTATTACTACCAGTGACAAAGCCACCATCATCTCTAGTTTGCAAATTTTTAGTAGTCTCTTCTCTTAGCTTCCACCTTTTCCCTACACTAGTGTATTTTCAACACAATAGCCAGAAATGATTCTTTTAAAACATAAGTCACGTTCTTCCACTTCTTTGCTAAAAATTAATGTTTTTACCTTAGAACAAAAGCCAACATTCTAAGTAGAGTCTATCCATCCCAATAGGATCTGGCCCCTTTGATCTACTTGAGCTCTTCACCTAGTAGTCTCTTTCTTCTTTATTCTGCCCCAGCAACACTATCTACCTTGCTGTGTCTGAAGTACATTGGGCACACTTGCCTCAGGACCTTTGTATCTGTCCTTCTTTCTACCTGGAACACTCTATTTCTCAATGTCTATGTAACTAACACCCTCATTTTCTTAAAAATTATTCAAATGTTCTTGTTTTTCTAGTGACACCTTCCCTTAACCACCTCTTTAAAATTGCAGGGGCTTCCCATTCCAACTCACCCATCACTTTTCTTCGATGTATATTTTCTCCATAGTACTTAGCATCATGTGATCATTTTGAATTTCATTTATTCTGTTTTCTGAAACCAGACTATCAACTGCATGAAGGCTGTGATTTCCTTATTTTGCACACTGCTCTGTCCGTAGCATTTACCATAGGCATGGTACACGTAGTTTCTCAGTAATTATTTGCAGTATAAATGCATGAATAAATAAACATTCTTTATAGAATGATTTCCAATAATCCATTTATTTATTCCACGAACAGTCATTGAGAAACCCCTATGGTCAGGCCCTATACCGGGCACTGGGGATGAAACGGTGAATTTGAACTTTATGTTCAGTCCTCTTATGGAATAGCTAGATAGTCTTATCAGGATATATTTTTAATTTACAAAATACATATATCATTTCTTCTGATACCTAAATTTCATCTTTTTCGATAATTTTCTTTCTGTTGATGGTAACCAAGGAAACAATACTTTACATTTTTAGACTTTCAGTTGCATGAAAGCTAGTGTATTGAATAAGCTGGATGTTTTCCTCTATGTTCTGTCAAATATTCCTTCCCCAACCCTGAGAGAAATCTCAGGTAGAAACTGCAGCATTTCCATCCACTCTCAAGTGTTGAAAGAACCGTTATTTTCTAGTATTAAAATGTTCAACCCATTTCAAACTTCTGTTTGACCAAATCAAGTTCATGGACAAGACCAGAATCAAGAGATGGAAAAGTATACTCCACCTAGACAGGGAGATCATAGCAAACTTATATAAGAAAGGGTGTGGGTAGAGGGAAGAATGAAGAATTGGGAACAATGTTGTATTTTTTCATAAGCTTGGACAAGTACAACCAAGAACTTCCCTGGGCAAAGAGAGATGTATGATTACTCTATATAGAGAGTATTAGAATGTGTGGACCCTTAAAATCTTCTTTCATTCTCAGGTGAAAACATCATCCTGTTATGTGTGCACTGCAGCAGTACTGGCTTTTGTCTTCCCAGTGTCTCAGAGGTAAGAATCATGCAAGTATTTTCTTGGATCCATAGGCAGTTTCTGTTAGCACTAGTACATTCTCAGTGCTAGTTGTACGCGTGGCTTCCTTGGAAGCTCCAAAATCTGCTCACACCTCATGAGCTAAGGAGAGGAAAGAAAAAGGGTAACATTCTTTTAACCTCATGTAAATTTTAGGCGCTGACTTTCAGTGCCATGTTCTCTCTTTTTTCTTCTGTTCAAATAGTTACTTCCAGACTCATTTCCAGTTTTGTTTTAAATTCTGTAATTCATAGATCTTTTCTTCTCTATTTGAATAGACTATGCTACTTCCTCTTCCTGTCTTGATCATCAAGAATAACATTAGCTCTCTGCTTACTAATTACCCTATAGCCATGTTGTATAAGTACTAGTAATGAGCATAATTTGGAGTTAAAAATACTCAATTTTTGCCTAGAGATAGAATCATCTTCATTTCTTCAGTATAGTATGAGGTCTATTTATGTCATACAATATATATTTTCATTTTATAAGGAGCAGTCTATTTCATCTTAACATTTTTGCCTTAATTCAATTAACATTTAAAGGGGTGCCTTGAATATATTTGATATATGATGAGAAAATTGAATTGAGTCAGAAACAGAAACAAATTTCATGATAAATAGGGGAAATCTAAACACTTTGGCTAGTCTTGATATTGGACATGTTACTACTTGTGTGAAGATCTTGTTCATTCTTCCTGAAAAATAACCTTTTGTGTTTTGTTACCGCTTGCTGGTCTGCTATCACTTTCCCTTTTTTTTTTTTCTGAGACGGAGTTTTCACTCTTGTTGCCCAGGCTGGAGTGCAATGGCTCGGCTTACTGCAACCTCTGCCTCCCAAGTTCAAGTGATTCTCCTGCCTCAGTCTCCCAAATAGTTGGGATTATAGGCATGTGCCTCCCTGCCTGGCTAATTTTTTATTTTTAGTAGAGACTGGGTTTCTCCATGTTGGCCAGGCCGGTCTCGAACTCCTCACCTTAGGTAATCCGCCCGCCTTGGCCTCCCAAAGTGTTGGGATTAGAGGTGTGAGCCACCGTGCCTGGCCTGATCTGCTATCACTTTTTTAAGCAGGAGGGCTGACGTAGTGTAAGAATGTATTTTTGAATTACACATTAAAATCATTCAGAAAAAAATCAAACATTTGTTTACAGTTAATTAAAATTATAACTTTTAAAACTTCTAATATAAGGGGTTTATCAAATATGTAGGTGAGAACAAATGTTCTCTAGAAGAGAATTTAGAGGAAAGAGAGTTTATCCAAAGAACAACTTGCAAACCAGGGAGATACAGCCTTCAATGTAAAATGAAATTGCATTGTAGAAAATAAAGGGAGGATTTGGCTTTCATAGAGAAAGTTCGCACCCAGGTTCCTATTCAGGACCTTTATGCAAATGAAGGATTCCAACTTGCTTAATTCTGATTAATTGATCCCTGCTGAACTCTAATTGGTCAATACTTGCTGAGTTTGATCCATTGATGCAGGCCATATACTATTGGTAGGTTCAGGCCATGTGAACATAAACAGTCAGCTATGAAAGTCCCAAAGTTAAACAGACGTGGATTTTCTGGGAATTCAGAGTATGTGTGGGGTCTATAGTGAGCAAATGGCCACTTGGCTCTATTTTAGATTTAGGACTAGTTAGCCACTCAGGATTCCTCTTGATAGATTGGCTCTTTCAGGGCCATATAGGTGATACATACAGTATCATGTAAAACCAAGATAAAAATTCTTAGTACTCATATATATTGCATGACCTTTTAAGTACAATAATTGCATTGGTTCCCTATGTTTTAGATGGCTCTTAAGCACTATATTTATCATAAAATGTGACCTTATAAAGTGAATTTTGATGAAGATTTTATGCCTTAAAAATGCCTGTGTTTGTGGGCTTGTTGTTTGATTGGTTGGTTGATTACTGAGAGTAGGTAGAGCAGGGTAGTTGTGGTTTACCCATTCGATGTCATTAACACCACATTCCCTGCTTGTGGCAATCAAAAATATCTTCAGTCAGGGCCAAATATGCCCTGGGTGAAGGAGGCAAAATCACAGTTGGTTGAGAATGACTACTAGTAATAATTTTCAGTTCTTATCATCTACTAAGTTTTTAAAATGCAAAAACTAGTTCTCAAAAGACAAATTGTATGGTCTTCTTTTCATGTCTGATATAGTAAAACCAGCTTATTTGAATTTTTGTGGCTCAAGATTTCTCTTAATCAGGATTTCTTCATATTTACAGTAATACAATACTTGACATTTATCATCAGGCCCTCTCCAGAAAAATAATTAAGAAGTGAATTTGTGTTTTAGCAATTCCCTTTTGTTTTCTTGCAGTCCGTTCTCACAGCACCCAGAGCTTGCATACTCCTTTCTATAAATCTACATTATTTAGCATTCTACCAGGCCCCACCGTCTCACCCCATCTCCTACCTTTCTCCCCACACCTTGTTCCAGCTCACTGTCCTTCTTGCATATCTTTTTCTCTTCTAAGGGATGCTGACCGGAACTCCGCGCCCTTATATTTTCATATCTCCTTCCTCATCGTTCACATTGCATTTAAAAAATCAGTCCCTCAAAAAAGTATTTGCCCACAAAATCTGAGGCAGCAAACCCTTCTCTTCATACTCTAGCATTACCCTATTTCAGTTTCTCAACAGAACTTTCTCAATCTAGAATTATCACATCATTTAGTTACTTTTATTGTCTTATTCTGCTCTCATCCCACTCCCCCAGCCCAAAAAAGCCAAAGATAGGTCTTGGCCCATCTTACTTTTTTCTGTATTGCATTATCTAGAAGACAATAGGCGTTCAGTGACTATTACGAATGAATGCATCAAAGAATGTGTAAAAATCACTCTTTCTGTTATAGTGGAAATATTTCATGATAAAAAGAATTCGTTTCCTCCTCATATTATTAAAATCTATAGTATCTTTGGTTTGGTATCTGATTTCATTAACCTGTTTTTTTTCAGGTTCTTTCTTAAACTTATTTCTGGATGAGGATAAGGAGGTTAACAAACTTATCTGAATTTCCACAGCGAGTAAATATTCTGAGCTGATTTGAACCCTGGCAGTCAGACTCAAGAACCTGTGTATGTAAGCTCCTTGCTACAAGACATATCATCATTCTCTTTCCCTTCTCTTTAAATAGGTACTGAAGCCACATTATATGTCTGCGTTATAAAATCATCAAGTTAGAATCTTAAGCATTTGGACAGGCAATATATGTCTCCATATATCTCTTCCTATCCCCCATACCCATCTTTTTCTTCTTAATAGTACACATAGAGGACAATTAAATATAAAGTGCTTCTACTTCATGATCTCTCTTCCTTAAAATATTTACCCTCAAAGTATAACTATTCTTTTTTAAAAAATTTTACTTGAAGTTCCGGGATACATGTGCAGAACTTGCAGGTTTGTTACATAGGTAAATGTGTGCCATGGTGGTTTGCTGCACCTATCAACCCGTCACCTAGGTATTAAACCCCATATGCATTAGCTATTTGTCCTGATGCTCTCACTCCTCTTTCCCCCGCTGACAGGCCCCAGTGTGTGATGTTCCCCTCCCTGTGTCCATGTTTTCTCATTGTTCAGCTCCCATTTATGAGTGAGAATATGCGGTGTTTGGTTTTCTGTTTCTGCGTTAGTTTGTTGAGGATGATGGCTTCTAGCTTCATCTATGTCCCTGAAAATGACATGATCTAGTTCCTTTTTATGACTGTATAGTATTCCATGATGTATATATACCACATTTTCTTTATCCAGTCTATCATTAATGGGCATTTTAGTTATTATGTTTGCTTTAAATAGAGGTGAACTGACTTTAAATTTTATTCTCCTTTTTTTTTCCTCATGCCTCTGACTGTGATAAGCTTTATTTGAAG
Organism: Macaca fascicularis; assembly: GCF_037993035.2. Taxonomy (NCBI): domain Eukaryota; kingdom Metazoa; phylum Chordata; class Mammalia; order Primates; family Cercopithecidae; genus Macaca; species Macaca fascicularis. The sequence continues at coordinate 27,455,088 of NC_088395.1, forward strand.
CATTAGTTTCACAGCTGTGTGCTACTTTAATTTACCTTCAGTACTATCTTGACCCTTTCGCTTTTTGCAACACTTTTTCTTTCCAAACGTATTTTTTTCTTTCTATATTTTTTCCCACTCTGAACTCATAAGAAGTCTTTGTAGACATAGTTTTCATAGTAATTTGTTTCTTGTATTTATTAATAGGGTTATTCTTTGTGATAATTACGTTATGGAGCATGTCAGTCTATTTACTTACACGATATCACTTCTAATGCATAGGAAGAACCATTTCTAAAAATTTTGTATATGAAAAACCATTTCTAAAATTTTTCATTTGATATTATCTAATTGATAACTTTGTTCTTGCTCTCACACATATAAGCAAATGCCGTCCACAGCTATAACTGGATTGTCTAAACTGGTTTTATTATCCTGAACAGTTATTCTTTTTGCTTTAATTTTAAAGACCTCCGATATGAAGATGTAACAACTTCCACAGACAGCATTTTCTAATATCTTTCAACTTACATCAGTGAGATTCTTTTTTTTTTTTTTTTTTTTTTTTTTTGCCTTTTCTCTTAAATAAACCTTCCTGTTTTACTTTCTTCCTATTCTCTTTTCAATGGCAGGGTCAGAAAATGAGAGCTCACGTATATACTAAATTGCTTTCTTTCATCTGAAGTTAAGTGCTCGTCTTTCCAGGCCAAGCATATCTGACCTTACCATGGCATTTATAATTTCTTTGGTAACTGACTATTAATCTACCTTTTTGGGGTTGCATTTTTTTATCTTCACAACAACTAACTATAGTTGCACATCTAAAAGAGAAATATCATTCTAATATACAGTAATTCTAAATATCTTTACAGAAATCCCCATTATTCTAAAATTATACATATCTAATTATCCAATCTCAATGCCATGTGTACTTCTGTTGCCTTCAGCAATATTAGCCTGCTTTTCACTTTAATTCAACAATGGAAATAAGAGAGGAAGAATATGCGTTTTTTGCAATATTCTTGAGGTTGCTCTGGGCGTATACTTATGGGAATCTTTGCCATTTATTTAGAATAAGTAGCAAAAGGAAGCAAAGAAAAATGATAAGGCATATCCATTCCCTAAGGGCTCTAATGTTTAGGCTCGATTGGAGTCCCGAGGGTATTTTAACACCTAAGTCCTCTGACTATAAATGTGTCCCTCGGGTATTTTCAGTTATTTCAGGGAAGTGTCAGTTGCTCATTGTACAAGAAGCAATTATCCCCAGGCAGAAAATAGTTCAAAGAAAGAAAGGAAGAAACCTAGTTAGTGAAACAAGGGACCAAAAGAAGAAAGCTTACAAGGAAATGAAAATTAAAAAGCACATTGAAAAAAGTGCAATGATATATATTTACTATTTATTTTATATTCAAAAGATAAATATAGATATAGTGGCATATAGCTATATTCATCTATATCTACATTTGCATCCATATTTTTATCCCACCCACATATGCATACATATCCAGATCCACATTTCTGTCCTTATCTGTGTCTGTGAGAGGATGCAAGCTTGATGGTTAGGAGCCCAAACACAAAAATAGATACCTTGAGTTGAAACTCAGACTGTATCAGGCACTAGTAATGTGACATGAACAATATTCTTACTATGTCTTTGCCTCAATTTCTACATCTTTAAAGTGGAACTGTTACCTACTTCATTTGGTTGTTATGGGATTAGAAGAGGTAATAGGTATAAAACACAATGGTTACTGGTGAAGTTATTATTTAAACATGTTGGTTCATGTTAAAATCTTACACCTGAATAGCAACAAAAATGTTCTTTAATGTATTATACTCCTTTTAAAGGAAAATGGGTCCAAGAAATTACAGGCTTTTTGTTCTTATTGGTTCAATGGTTAGATATTAAATGCACATTTATCAAGTCTGGGATGTGTTTATGCACTGTTTAGAGTTCTGAGGGAGTGACACAAAAGACACCAATGACTCCTACCTACTTGTCTGGCCCAGGCACTATATGAAGTGAAGGCAGTAAAGGAGAACCTCAAAAAAGGGACTCTATGAATCGCTCTGGGCCTTGGAGGCTTTGGAAGAGGGGCTGCTCTAAGGTTCCTTTTAGAGCAAGACAGTGAGTGCTATGTAATAGGAGTCCTCCTCAAGAAACCATGGCACTCCAGGTGATCTTGCCACTTTTCAGTGTCTCTGATTTTAATTGGTTTTATTTTGAAAATAGGTCAAGTCACTTGATTTCACTTACAGCTTGGGGCCAGAGTCGATTTTTTCATGAGTTACTACTTAAACAAAATGACTTTAAATTGCTGAGGACACTAGGATTATGTCACTCACTTCCCTTAGAGGTAAGTACTCTACTTTGAGTTGGGAAATTTCCTGCAAGGACATTTTGATCACCAAAGTTAAGTTTCCAAAATCACATATAATTTTTTTAGTTACTAATTCACTTTTCAAAAGTTTACGATTTTGCTAGTTGTTTCCAGACTAGAGCCAATTTATATTTGAAGATATTTACATGTCTCTTATAAACAAATGTCACATTCATTTTCAAGGGTCTAACAATTTTGCAAAGTACATTCTTCCCCCATGAAGGTTGAAGAGCACAGATGAGCAGCTAATCAATCATATTGGGCTTGTAATACTCAGAGGTTTAGTCCTGGATTTGTTTTGGATTATTAGTGTGTCACTTGAACAGGTCATCTAACTCCTCTTTTACCTCAGTTTCCTTTGTGCTGTGGCTGGAATAATAATAAGACTTCATTTTTGATACTATACTTGGAAAATAAAATTTAAAATATTTTTGCATCTAAATTTTGCAATACAAGTGCTGAAAATATCAGAAAATGGATTTCATGCCCAACTAATGAAATTAATTGCAGTAGTGTTTATATGCAAACCAACACATTGTTGATGATTAGACATTTAAAACTGGAACTGATATTTATGAAAGTTAAATGAAGTTATTTCAAAGATCCAGTGAGTATTTGTTGACTGCTTCCTATGAGGCAGTAAATTTGCTGGTGACTCAGTGGTGAACGCAAAGATGAATGCCCACCCTCTGTCCCTCTCAAATCTTATGCCTGGGAAGGGAGACAATTAAGCGCATTATAGGGGCACATGGGACAACCTAAACGTATCAGGGAAGTCTTCTCAGAGAAGATAATGATTAAGTTGTGACTTGAAGTACAATAATTAGTATTATAGATGTGTATGGGATGGGGCGGCGGGTATAAAAGGGACAAGAGGAGAAGGGATTGCAACTAGAGAGGAAAGAAAAACAGGTATTAGATCATAAAAATTATGTAACCGAGACTACTTGAGAAAATGAATATGGCAGTATCCTATGGGCACTCTGTAGTGAATGGAGAAGGAAAACAAGCTGCGGTCTTAATAAAAAAGTTATAGAAATCTTAGTGAGAAATGGTTGTGATCTGAGCTGCAATGTTAGCAGTGACGATAAGGAGAAGTTGATAAATTCAAGAAATATTTAAAGGTTTTAACTAACAGAACTTCCTGATTGATTAGAAAGAAGGTGAGCAGGGCAAGTAGACACACAATACAAGAAAATTACCAACTTGGTACATGCTGATGCCTTTCAATTAGAAAGAAGGGCGTATTTAGGGGGAAAGACAAATTTAGTTTGGATGAATTGAGATTGAGGTACATATACAGAATATCATAATAATAGAGGTGTGGTAGGGTACAATGGTTATTTAATCTTTTCACTCCATTTGTGTGAATGTGACCTAATGATGATCTGCTGAGAGCATTTGGAAGGACTTTAGAAATGATGGACTGAATATTTTCATGCCATGGAGCTGTTTCACCGGAAAAGCTTAAGGTAACTCTCAAGGCTAAAAAGAGAGTTATCAATGCCCAATAAGAAAGAATCACTGCAAAATTGGCAAGTTACATTAATTTTACCTTCTCTGCTACTTTTTCTCTTGCAGCATTGTTTTTCTTTCTTTTTAGATTTGTCTCTGTTTAATTCTGGAAAATCTTTACCAATATATAAACAGATAAAAACTGTGTTTTATAAGTTGTGGATGGCCAAATTGAGAAGTGTTGCACTCCTCTTTTTTCTACTGCATACAGTGTTACTTCCTAGGACAAGTTCAAAGTAGGTAACTCATTGAAAGAAGGATGATAGATTTTGTGTTCTCTCATTACCTTTCAATTCCTAGAAATAATGATGAACAAAAGCTGGACTTGTTTCCCCAGATCTCCTGCCTTTCTTTTCCTGAAAGGAATAGATGTATACTACACCATTTCCTGCTTTCATTAAGTAGAATTAAAATAGCATGGTGACTGACCTGGACAGGTCTGGAATTTGATTTCCTTGTTCTGAACAAGAATGATTCTAGGCAAAATTAATTAAAAAAAAAAAAGACTTATTTTCAGTGTTTCTGTGTTTCTCTTTAGCTGCCTTACTTAGACTTTATTTTGACTTCTTTCTGTGCAGGCATTTGCCCAGTCCTCTACTGCTCACCCAATGCTCTTTTAAACCCTTACTCTAGAACTTCTCCAAACCCATTTTTCCATCAAATCCTGCATCTACTGTATTTTAGGGGGTGATACAGTGTATAGGGAAGGAGGAGGAAACTCTATGGGCTTTTTGTAAGTAATGCGAAATGAGAGGGGACAGTCATTCAAAGACAACTAACAAGCCTCAAAATTGTTCTACATCTTAAACTTCAAGTAAGCCTTCTATACTATATCTTTCAGTTCTTTTTAGAATGAAAATGCCTAGAATATGGATTGTTAGCTCATCAAGTAGGGATATGTGGTCTGGTTGCCATGACCCCATTGATTTAATTGAGTTCACTCCCAACTATGATTCTCAATGAATCGTTAGTCTCATGTGTCCAATTCTGCTATGTCATTCTCTTATTTTGGGAATGGATATTTTTAGGCTTGATATCCAAGAAAGCAGTTTCTCTCCCAGTTTTATGCAGAGCTTAAAATGTTGTTAACTCTATACCTCCAGGTAAGGCAGAAATTGCATACTAAAGTAAAGTATTAACACTCACCTCTACTTTGAACAGTAGCAGTTCTAATTATGTAGGATGCAAATGATTAAAGATCATTTTTAAAATGTAAATGTAACCCTCTTGTTTTTAAAGCATATACAAGCTGCAGAGTAGTTTTATGTATAAAAGGTGCTTTTTAATTTGCCTGCTAAGAAGAGAAAGTTGGCTTTCACTAGAGCTATTTAATTCTTTAAGGATAATGAAATATCTGAAGGCATCTCTAGTTAGATTTAAGAGAAATAAAGAATGTCTCACCCATAAAGAGTTTGGATTACATTTGCTTTCTTTGTGTGAAAGATACATAATTCATAAGCTAATGAGTTGTAAAGGTCTTCTCAAAAGTAAAATTGTATTATCGCTCCCAAGGGTAAAATAGACAAACTATTCTGTAATAACTCATTCAAGTTTATTTTATCATAAAATGTTAAACATAATTCCCTCTTTTTAAATGTGCCATGAGAAGAATGCCAAGATACAGAGAACTTAGGAATTACTAGAGCCAAAGTGGAAAGAAATCCTATGTGATATTTTACATTTTTTGTTTTCTGATGAAGAGGAAATTCAATTTTTAAAAAATTAGGAATAAAAGCATTGATTGTTTAGCTCTAAAAGATAACTAAAATTAGGCAACTTTTACATTTTTTTCAATAAGTTATTTCCTTTTGCTATTGTGGTCTCATCACTGTGATAAGAGCCTTCTATGATGACTCCCAGTGATCCTTTCTCCTGGTATTTATGTCTTTGTATAATCCTCTTTATTTGCATATGGGCTTAACCTAGTGATTAAAGAATAGAATATGACAAAAGTGAGGGGATGTCACTTTCAAGGTGAAGCTGTAAAAGATTGTGACTTTTGTCTTTCTCTCTCTCTGTCTCTCTGTTTCTCTGCTTCACTCTCTCTTTCTGGCACTCTCTGGCTTTTCTCTCCTGCTTGTTCTGATGAATCAAGATGCCATATAGAGGTCTATGTAGCCAGAAATTGAAGGTAGCCTCTGGCCAACAGCCAACAAAAAACAGGCCCTCAGTCAAACAGTTCTCCTGAGGAACTGCATCCTGAGTCCAATAAGTAAGCATGATGGCAGATCCTCCTCTAGTAGGGTTTTCACATGAAGTCACATTTCTCACTGACACCTTTGTTTTAGCCTAGTGGTCCATGAGCCACCGGATAGATGTAAGCTGCACCAGGATTCCTGATCCACAGGTACTTTGAGCAATTAATTGTGTATTGTTTTAAGGCACTTAGATTTGGGGTAATTTGCTATGGAGAAATAGGTAACTAATAAAGTCCTAAACAAATCTTCACTACTATATGCATTTTCTGTGTTTACATTTCCATTATGTGTAAATTTATCAAAGCTCAGTGAAATTTGTTACATAAATTAAACATTTATAAATATGGAATTTGTATATAATTCCAGTAGCCAATTTAAAAGGAAGTGGTATTCATGGTGAATTTCTTTGTTGCCAAAGAGGAAACATAATTTTGAATTTGATGGACAAATAATTTTCCTCTGCAACATAATTTTAATCTGAGGTTTCTGGATTCACGGTTAGCATTTTGGATGGGATAACATTTCTCTGCAAGAAGTTTATATTATCCAGTCCCCTTTCACTAAATGACAGCAGTGGGTCTCAGACCTTGTGAAAACAAAAATACACCCAAACAGTTCCACACCCACCTAGAGAGGGTCACATTGTTTCTAGATTAGAAGTACAAGAAATCTCTGGATGGCCTATGAGCCAAAAAAATCAATGTAAAATATTTTGTGTTTATGTGCATTTTTCTGGTGAAAGAGTTCATGACGTTTCATGTGACACTAAACAAAGTTCATGGTCTCCAAGTATGTTAAGAGTTCCTGGAACACACCACCACATTAACTGTGTTTTAGTGGCTAAACCATTGTTTTGACTGAAACAACAGTTAGTTGATTGGTTAAATGATTTTTAAATATATTTTTTCAACACATTTACAGAGGACCATGCAAGATATTAGAGGTACAACACTAAAAAGACATTTATGATTCTTCTCCTAAGGAGCTTATACTTTAGTAGGAAAATGGATATTAATCATGAAGAGTTCTGAGAAAATTGGAGAATGCTTGGAAGCATATAAGTGGGTGTGCCAGTTATTTGCTTGTTTGCTCTCAAATCCATTCTCTCCTTCCTTGTTCTGGTTTACATGACAAAGGTTGATGCTGCAAACAACATTAGGCGTGCTCCTTTGCTATCTGGCTACTTTATGAGCTTGCTAATGGAATGCATGGACAGAAAATTGGACAGTCTGAGGCAGAGACAGGTCAGGATAATTTTCTCTCTGCTTCAGGTGGGTCTGTTGGTGGTAGCTCTGTCTCCTCCTTGGCTTTAGCTTTGACTGGACAGCTACTACCTTTTTGGTTCAAATATCCCTTTGGTGGCCTCAATTCCTGACATCTGGTAACACTGTTACTTCCCTAGACTTTATTCTAGGTCTAGTCATGGTGGCAAATTCCTGCAGGTGCAAATTCATGAGTGTTTCATCTTCTATTTATTCTTTCAGCTCATCTAACAACTTCATAACTTGCCTTCTGTATTACATTCCTCCTGTTGACCTACTGGACCCTAACTGATACACCAGGCCACTCAAACTGGTTAGGGAAGGGATGTGTCAGGAAGGCTTTTCTTGAAGATGTTAGTTAGATTTGAGCTGAAGTCTGAAATATGAATATGTATTAACTAAGTCAAAATGTGGTTAAATAAACAAGAGAACATTTCAGGAAGACTATGTGCTTGTGATTTTCCAAAACTTCAAGGTCAGTGTTGTTGAAGTTTGGAGAGCAATTTAGAGAATAGCTTGAGAAGAAGTACAAAACATACCACATTTTACAGGGCTTTAGTCCATTTTAAGAATTTTGGTACTGGTTGGGTTCTGTGGCTCACACCTGTAATCCCAGCACTTTAGGAGGCCAAGGCAGGTGGATCCCCTGAGGTCAGGAGTTCGAGACCAGCCTGGCTAACATGGCAAAACCCCGTCTCTACTAAAAATACAAAAATTAGCTAGGTGTGGTGGCAGACACCTGTAATCCCAGCTACTCAGGAGGGTCGCTTGAACCTAGGGGACGGAGGTTGCAGTGAGCTGAGATCACACCACTGCATTCCAGCCTGGGCAACAGAGCAAGATTCTGCCTCAAAATAAATAAATAAATTAATTAATTAAATAAAAGAATTTTCGTCTTTATCATAAGAGCAACGGGAAGCCTTTCATGGATTTTGAGCAATGTTCAGCTGTGTGTATTTTTAAATATGTACTTTAAAATTTGTATTTAAACATTTATAACATGTGGAGAATGAGCTAGGAAGAAGTATAAGTAGAAGCTGGTATAATAGCCAAAAGGCTATTGTAATAAAAAAGTGATGCTAGTTTGGGCAATGCTGGGTAAAACTGTAAAGCTATTCAAATGACTTAGTGATGCTTTGGATAAGGGATAGGTCAGGTAAAGGAAGGTGACATAAATGATTGGTTTTTGTCAAAAGGTGAATTATTATTCATTCACTGAGTTAGAAAAACTAGAGAAAGAATGAATTTGGGAAAAGGATAAAAAGTTCATTTTGGATCTATTGAATTTGAATGTCTTCAGAAAAATAATGGGAAAGTCTGTGTGTTAGGATTACTGGATTTGATTTATAATTCATAATAACCTGAAATGGATTTATTTTACTTTTGCTCAGTTGGGTGATCAACTAGCAAAGAGTTGATTTGGACATAATATAGATGTGTCATTTGTGATCTTGTTTAGATGAATGTAAGGTAAGCATTTCCATTCTAAAATCTTTAAAATAACTTAGTTTTGAAAACTTAATTTTCTATGAGTTTCTATTATTCACCTTAGTGATTTTATTTCCCACATTCCTTCACATTTACTAGATGCTTAATAATGTTTAGGAAATTTAAATCGAGTTATGCCTTTCTAAATGATACCAAATTTTCCCCCTCCTAGACTAAAAGTTTTAATCATATTGCAAATTGAAAACAAATCTTTTATGTTGTGGTGGTAAATGTGATCCTATATTAAAATTTTGGTAAGACAGAGAAAAGAACATCAAATATTTTTTACATTTTAGAGGTAATTCAATGAGTCAAATGCTAATTCCAAACTTAAGTGCTCAGAAAATATAACCTCCATTAGATTCCATGGAAATGAGCTAATTAAAGCTCATTTAAGACAGAGCTCATTTAAAGTTCTTGACATAATTTCCTCTTATCCTTATTCTTCCTTCAAAACTCACCTTTAAATCATGACATTGTAATATTGTCAAAGTATAGGGAATGAAAATGTGGACATCCATCTGAATCGAGTCACTAGAGATATTCAGCAACTTCCACAATACCAAAAAGGAAAATCTGACTTTTGAATATGTTATATTTGGTACTTTGAGAAGGCTCCTTTACAAAAAATACTAAAAGTTATTTTAGAATAATCTTATTTTGGTTTTTTTTGGAACGTTAGAAAGAACTCGAAAATGTAGAGGATAACCTCCCTTGACTGCAAGTTATTAGATAAATTCACATGTCATTTTCACCTCATTAACATTCTAAACTCTTTTCTTTTTTCTTTATGTCAAAAACAGTATCTGTCAAGATAAGATAATCTGTTATTTTGAGATTACTACTCCATATTTAAAATAGCTTCTCATTTATGTTACAAGCAAGTCCCCTATTCCTGAAGGAGTAATTCAAAATTGTATTGTTTTGTGTTTGCTTGTGTATTTTTTTGTGCATTTTCATTATATATGTGTTTTCATTAATTCAGTGGTAACATAAAACCACAAGTAGCTGTCATCTATAAGCTAGCAATTGCTTTTGTAGAGCGCATTTAAAACAACATTGCATTGACCTGAACATCTTTACTTGTTTTACCCTAAACATTTTATAACACTTTAACATATCAAATTTAGTAAACATTTATGGATGGCAAATGCAAAATCATATCAATAAAAGGTGGTAGTGTTCAACTTCAACCTCAAACAGAAGAGAGTAAACTGCCCAACCATCTCTATGCATAAGACAAGATAATATGTCCTCTTACAAAGAAAAACATGTACATGGGCCTGGAATGTTCACAATTTAATGAAAAGGTAATTTTTCAAGTAGTAAATTAATAAAAGTTGTTTACATTTTTGGAAAATGCTCTGTAATTCGTGATGGGGAACAAAAGATTAACTGAATGGCTTAAATAGCAAAAAGTTTAACAAAACTGTTTAAGAGGTACTTTGGTGTTAAATTATAATACATCAAATTATGAAATTTAGTTGAAAAATTAATCTTTATCAATATTTGAGTAGCTTTCTTTCCACTTTACTTTTGTCCAGTTGGGCTTTGTTTACTTAGGTTTAAAGCCTGACAGGGAACGTTATTGTGCACAGTGATGGTTTGGGTGTTTAAGTGGAAGTTGTGGCTAGCTACAAACAATAAAGGTTTCCTTACTTCCTTCCCCCTTATACACCACTTTTAAGTTTTGAGATGTCATCTCTTTAGACAACCTCCACGAAACAGTGTATTTCTGTTTCAAATGGATAGACCTAAGTCAAGTAGGAAAATGCATAGGGGTTGTGAAGGAAAGGATCTGTGGCCTTCATGGATTTAGAAGCTCTGTTGTTGAATACTTCAGAATAAGAAAAATTACTGAGAATGTGTTAGACTTTAAATGAATGTATAGGAAAATTCAAGCAGACCTTTCTGATGTTTGGCATTTCTAGATGTTATTTCAAAGGCATAGGCATATTGTTGGCATCTAGGTGCATTCTTTTAAAGATTGTTTTTTGATAATGGTATTAAAGGATTTGAGTATCTTAGCATTGCAGATCAGCAAGCATTGGTGATTTCAAATTGAGTTGGAGGATTATTAAACATTATTTGTCTATGAGTTACAGCAAAAAAAGCAAAAATGCTGATAGATATAGGAAGGCATTTGTATAGTGTATACACATCTCTTGACAATGCCTGCAATAGTATTCAATAAAATTCAAACATTTAAAAATTATTTTTGTTCTCATAGTGGCTTTCAGATTAAATTCAAATCCTTCTCCAGTGATTCACAAATCCTTTTATATTTAAAAGTTGTAAAATCTTTCAACCTGAGAAAACTGATTAAATAATAATAATAAAATAAAAGTTGTAAAATCTTTATAGTATTAACTTGAAAAGATTAGAAAATTTGACCCCTGACATTAGGAATTCCCCATCCCTAAGTTGATGGTCAATGACTAATATTTCCAAATTGCTAAATAAAATATCTCCTGTATTCTTTATAGATATTAATAATTAGAATCAAATCAGTCTTATTTGGAAACAATGAGTATCTAATTAAATATGCTGAGAATACTGTGTAAGTTATACTTTATTTTCATAAAACATTATTTTCAAATTATGGGTATGTTTTAGATAATTCCCTTTTGTGCAAGAAATATTTTTATATTAGACACACATACAGTGTGTGCATTATATATAAAAGCAATTCTAAGAAATCTTAACCTGTAGTGAACTATGTATTGAAGGAGAAAGAAGAGAGGAAACTCATACAAGGCGGCTAGAGAGAAAGTATAAACAAAGGCAAAATGATTAGAAAGGTATCAATGTAAAACCATTGAAAAAGAATCCAACTGTAATAAGGACATCAGTAGGAGTTTGAGTTATGTCTTTACAAAGAGAACTGAAATGGAGATATAACCTAATTTGACTAAAAAGGCAGTTTATATTTGAAGGGTTTTAAGTCATGAACACTTAGGATTTTCATAATGGGAAAATAATTGAAATTACTGTGTAGAACCTGCAATGGAAATGATCACATATAATTTCCTTAATTACCAAGGCTTTGATTATATAGTATATTGTGTGTTTGATTTTCACGAGATGACATAGACATAGGTATTCTCCGTCTTGGAATTAGAACTGGAAAAGTAAAACTACATAAAAAAGCTTTGCTGAATAAAACTCTCCTGCTAATATTTGAATGCATTCAATTGTTTACATGCATGTTGTTGTAAACAAAAGTTCCACATATATCAGTAAAATTTATATTATGGCCCTTGGGTACTGGTGAGCCGCAATGAAGAAGGGATGGTGAAGAAAACACAACCACTGAAAAAGGAAGCTATGGGAGAGGTTCCTTCAGCTAAGTCCTTTCATTCTTAGATAGTTGATTTAAAAATTAATTAGGGTTGAAGTTAAGTATCCTTCTGTATTACATATACCTTTAGTGGTTCTATCATCATCTGGCATCCAAATAATAAAGTAGAAATACTTCAAAATGTTTCATTATTCTATAGTATGATTAAAAATACAAACGAACAAGTTGATAAAATATATTGAATCAATAAACCATTTTAAAGATTAATCTTCTGGTCATCCTTAATTTAGTTTAATCTTTCTACACGAATAATTTTAGGCAATGTTAAATCATAATTATATGACACCAAAAAATCCTAAATTAATTGTTATTGCTAATCAGAACTACATGTATTAAGCATTATCTCATATTTTAATATTTGAAGTCACTATGGGATATGTGGCCAATTAGGAAATATTACAGGGTTTTTAAAAATAATTCATTCTATTAAAATGAATGTGTTGATAGTAGGATAAACCCTCCATTATCTTCATTCAATTGAGTAGGATTTTTTTTTTTTTAGTGGTAGAAATTCTTTAGCAAAAATCTGTCACCCAGGCTGGAGTGCAGTGGTGTGATCTCGGCTCACTGCAACCTCTGCCTCCCGGGTTCAAGTGATTCTCCTTCCTCAGCCTCCCGAGTAGCCGGGATTACAGGTAGGTGCCACTACACCCAGCTAAATTTTTGTATTATTAGTAGAGACGGGGTTTCACCGTGTTGGCCAGGCTGGTCTTGAACTCCTGACCTAAAGTGATCCGCCCACCTTGGCCTCCCAAAATGCTAGGATTACAGGCGTGAGCCACTGCACCCGGCCATGATTTTACATTTTTGATGTAGAGAGATGGAATTGATTTTTAGCAACTTTGTTGATATGTAATTTATATAGCATGAGATTCACTGTTTTTAAGTGTAAAATTTTAATAAATATACGAAGTTTTAAATCATCTCAAAAATCTAATTTTTAACAATACTATCACAGCAAAGAGAAACTTGAACCTGTTTCCAGTCACTTCTTCACACTCACAGCCTTAGCCAACCAGTATATTTTCCTTCTCCAGGCATTTCATGTAATTTTTATTTTTGAGTGACTTCAGTCACTTATCTCAATGTTTTTCTGGTAGTTTCATGCTACTTTCCAACTCTAGTGATTTGCCTTTTCTGGACTTGGTTATTATGAATAAAGCTGCTATAAAACTTCAGGTAGAAGTCTTTAACTTGGATAGAAATTTAAGTTTTTCAATCTTGAAATCCTGTCCTAAATATTTGTTTAATATTTTATGAATCAGGCATTCGATTTTCCAAAGTAGTTGTAACATATTTACATTAGCAATGTTTGAGGGTTCCAATTTCTCTATATCATCAACAATACTGGCTATTTTTAATGCTTTATTGCTATTCTAGTGTGTATTATCTGGTATCTCCATGACATTTTACCTTGCATTACCCCTCCTAAAAAATGGTGTTGAAAATTCCTTCATATTCTTATTTCCCATTTGTATATCTTCTTGAGCAAAATGTCTACTAAATTATTTTGCCAATATTTAACTGAGTTAGCTGTGCTCTTCCTGAGGCAAAAGAGTTATTTTCATGTTCTGGAGACAAGCCATTTATTTGACATATGATTTGTAAATGCTGTATCTGTATTGTAAATTACCGTTGCAGTTTCTTGATGTATGGTTTTAAAACAGAAAGGCTTTTTTAAAAAGTTTGGTGAAGCCAAAATTACCTCTTTTTTTTTTTATTTTTTTTATTTTTTTAGTGTGCTTTCATATTGTGTTTAAGCAATCTTTGCAATGTCAGGGGAATAAAGATGTACACACATATTTGTCCTCCTACTTGGTGTTTTTCAAGTTTTTTTTTTTTTTTTTTTGGAATACAGGGTCTCAGTCTGTTGCCCAGGCTGGAGGAGTGCAGTGGCATGATCACAGCTCACTGCAGCCGCCATCTCCCAGGCTCAAGCTATCCTCTTGCCTACCTCCTCAGGAGCTGAGACTACAGGCATGCGCCACCATGCGCCACTAATTATTATTATTATTATTTTTTAAGTAGAGACAAGGTCTAGCTATGTTGCCCAGGCTGGTCTCCAAGAAATCCTCCCACCTTGGCCTCCCAAAGTGTTGAGATTTGTGTGATGGATACACTAAAAATGTAAAGCCCAGGTTTTTAGTTTTAGTGGCATGAGCCACTGTGTCCCACCCTTTTTGAAGATTCTTGAGGCACTTCTGGGACCATTACATTGCCATATTAATTTTAACATTATATTGTCAATTTCTGCAAAAAAATTCAAATAGGTTTTTGTTTGTTTGTTTTGAGACGCAATCTCAGCTCACTGCAACCTCCACCTCCCAGCCTCAAGTGATCCTCCCACCTTAGCCTCCCACGTGGCTGGGATCACAGGCACACGCCACCACACCGGCTAATTTTTTGTACTTTTTTTTTTTTTTTTTTTTTTGAGATGGAGTCTCGCTCTGTCGCCCAGGCTGGAGTGCAGTGGCACGATCTTGGCTCACTGCAACCTCTGTCTCCTGGGTTCACGCCATTCTCCTGCTTCAGCCACCTGAGTAGCTGGGACTACAGGCACACGCCACCACGCCCAGCTAATTTCTTTTTGTATTTTTAGTAGAGACGGGGTTTTACCGTGTTACCCAGGATGGTCTCGATCTCCTGACCTCGTGATCCACCCCTGCTCAGCCTCCCAAGGTGCTGGGATTACAGGAGTGAGCCACAGCGCCCGACCTCAAGTAGGGTTTTAATAGTGATGGTTTTGAATCTGTAGAGCTACTCAATTCTATTGACATTTTAACAATATTAAACTTTTTAATCCATGAACATGAATTTGCATTCCACAGAATTATATTCCACTGTATTGATGTACTTTTAAAAATATATATATAATTTCCGATTGAATGGCATTTGTTTCTTTTCATTTATTTGATGCTATGAA
This sequence comes from Macaca fascicularis, assembly GCF_037993035.2. Classification (NCBI taxonomy): domain Eukaryota; kingdom Metazoa; phylum Chordata; class Mammalia; order Primates; family Cercopithecidae; genus Macaca; species Macaca fascicularis. Next base: position 27,470,195 of record NC_088395.1, read on the forward strand.
TAATGCTCCCATGACCTTCATGTCCATGTTATTTGTGTGAAGTTTGCATGTCTTTTGTGTAGTTTACTAATCCTGCTTTTCCTGTGTCTTGTCTGAAATCATTATTTGAAATTGCCAAACTATTTTCTGAAGTAGCTGTAAAGTTTTACTTTCCCCTCACCAGTGTGGAAGGGCTACTGTGACTCTACATTTTGTCCACACTTATATGGACAATAAAAAACTTGTGTTTTTCATTATAGCAGCTCTTCAGAGCAAAAATGTTATATTCCTTTCATTTTATTTTGCATTGCTATTATTATTTTTTTTGAGACAGGGTCTCCCTCTGTTCCTCAGGCTGGATTGCAGCGGCACAATCATAGCTCACTGTCCCTCAATCCCTGATCTCAAGCCATCCACCCACCTCAGCCTCCTGAGTAGCTAGGACTATAGGTGTGCACCACCACACCCAGCTAATTTTTAAATTTTTTATAGAGAGGGGGTCACACTATGTTGCCCAGGCTGGTCTCAAACTCCTGGGCTCAAGCAGTCCTCCCACCTTGGCCTACCAAACTGATGGGAGGCCACTGCTCCTGGCCTTGTTTTGCATTTGATATTAATTAATGACTGGACATTTCATGTGCTGCTTTGTCATTTATCTTTGTGCTTTTATGAAATGTCTCTTCAAATTTTGCCAATTTATAAAATGTGGTTGTGTTCCACTTATTCAATTGAAAGTATTGAATTTTGTTGAGGTGGGGTGTTTCTGACCATAATTTGGCTTTTTTAAAAAAAATACTTCAATGATGTAGGGGTACAAGTGTAGTTGTATTACATGGATATATTGCATAGTGGTGAAACCTGGGGTTTTAGGTTTGTTTTTTGTTTTGTTTTGTTTTTGTTTTTGAGATGGAGTCTTGCTCTGTCGTCCAGGCAAGAGTGCAGTGGCGTGATCTTGGCTCACTGCAACCTCCGCCTCTTGGGTTCAAGTGATTCTGAGGTCATATGGTACATCTAGTTCTAGATCCTTGAGGAATCGCCATACTGTTTTCCATAATGGTTGAACTAGTTTACAATCCCACCAACAGTGTAAAAGTGTTCCTATTTCTCCACATCCTCTCCAGCACCTGTTGTTTCCTGACTTTTTAATGATCGCCATTCTAACTGGTGTGAGATGGTATCTCATTGTGGTTTGGATTTGCATTTCTCTGATGGCCAGTGATGATGAGCATTTTTTCATGTGTCTGTTGGCTGTATGAATGTCTTCTTTTGAGAAATGTCTGTTCATATCCTTTGCCCACTTTTTGATGGGGTTGTTTGTTTTTTTCTTGTAAATTTGTTTGAGTTCTTTGTAGGTTCTGGATATTAGCCCTTTGTCAGATGAGTAGATTGCAAAAATTTTCTCCCACTCTGTAGGTTGCCTGTTCACTCTGATGGTAGTTTCTTTTGCTGTGCAGAAGCTCTTTAGTTTAATGAGATCCCATTTGTCAATTTTGGCTTTTGCTGCCGTTGCTTTTGGTGTTTTAGACATGAAGTCTTTGCCCATGCCTATGTCCTGAATGGTACTACCTAGGTTTTCCTCTAGGATTTTTATGGTATTAGGTCTAACATTTAAGTCTCTAATCCATCTTGACTTAATTTTCATATAAGGAGTAAGGAAAGGATCCAGTTTCAGCTTTCTACTTATGGCTAGCCAATTTTCCCAGCACCATTTATTAAACAGGGAATCCTTTCCCCATTTCTTGTTTCTCTCAGGTTTGTCAAAGATCAGATGGCTGTAGATGTGTGGTATTATTTCTGAGGACTCTGTTCTGTTCCATTGGTCTATATCTCTGTTTTGGTACCAGTACCATGCTGTTTTGGTTACTGTAGCCTTGTAGTATAGTTTGAAGTCAGGTAGCGTGATGCCTCCAGCTTTGTTCTTTTGACTTAGGATTGTCTTGGAGATGCGGGCTCTTTTTTGGTTCCATATGAACTTTCAAGCAGTTTTTTCCAATTCTGTGAAGAAACTCATTGGTAGCTTGATGGGGATGGCATTGAATCTATAAATTACCTTGGGCAGTATGGCCATTTTCACGATATTGATTCTTCCTATCCATGAGCATGGTATGTTCTTCCATTTGTTTGTGTCCTCTTTTATTTCACTGAGCAGTGGTTTGTAGTTCTCCTTGGAGAGGTCCTTTACATCCCTTGTCAGTTGGATTCCTAGGTATTTTATTCTCTTTGAAGCAATTGTGAATGGAAGTTCATTCATGATTTGGCTCTGTGTTTGTCTGTTACTGGTGTATAAGAATGCTTGTGATTTTTGCACATTAATTTTGTATCCTGAGTCTTTGCTGAAGTTGCTTATCAGCTTAAGGAGATTTGGGGCTGAGACAATGGGGTTTTCTAAATATACAATCATGTCATCTGCAAAGAGGGACAATTTGACTTCTTCTTTCCCTAACTGAATACCCTTGATTTCTTTCTCTTGCCTAATTGCCCTAGCCAGAACTTCCAACACTATGTTGAATAGGAGTGGTGAGAGAGGGCATCCCTGTCTTGTGCCAGTTTTCAAAGGGAATTTTTCCAGTTTTTGCCCATTCAGTATGATATTGGCTGTGGGTTTGTCATAAATAGCTCTTATTATTTTGAGGTACGTTCCATCAATACCGAATTTATTGAGCGTTTTTAGCATGAAGGGCTGTTGAATTTTGTCAAAAGCCTTTTCTGCATCTATTGAGATAATCATGTGGTTCTTGTCTTTGGTTCTGTTTATATGCTGGATTATGTTTATTGATTTGCGAATGTTGAACCAGCCTTGCATCCCAGGGATGAAGCCCACTTGATCATGGTGGATAAGCTTTTTGATGTGTTGCTGAATCCGGTTTGCCAGTATTTTATTGAGGATTTTTGCATCGATGTTCATCAGGGATATTGGTCTAAAATTCTCTTTTTTTGTTGTGTCTCTGCCAGGCTTTGGTATCAGGATGATGTTGGCCTCATAAAATAAATTAGGGAGGATTCCCTCTTTTTCTATTGATTGGAATAGTTTCAGAAGGAATGGTACCAACTCCTCCTTGTACCTCTGGTAGAATTCAGCTGTGAATCCATCTGGTCCTGGACTTTTTTTGGTTGGTAGGCTATTAATTATTGCCTCAATTTCAGAGCCTGCTATTGGTCTATTCAGGGATTCAACTTCTTCCTGGTTTAGTCTTGGAAGAGTGTAAGTGTCCAGGAAATTATCCATTTCTTCTAGATTTTCCAGTTTATTTGCATAGAGGTGTTTATAGTATTCTCTGATGGTAGTTTGTATTTCTGTGGGGTCGGTGGTGATATCCCCTTTATCATTTTTAATTGCATCGATTTGATTCTTCTCTCTTTTCTTCTTTATTAGTCTTGCTAGTGGTCTGTCAATTTTGTTGATCTTTTCAAAAAACCAACTCCTGGATTCATTGATTTTTTGGAGGGTTTTTTGTGTCTCTATCTCCTTCAGTTCTGCTCTGATCTTAGTTATTTCTTGCCTTCTGCTAGCTTTTGAATGTGTTTGCTCTTGCTTCTCTAGTTCTTTTAATTGCAATGTTAGAGTGTCAATTTTAGATCTTTCTTGCTTTCTCTTGTGGGCGTTTAGTGCTATAAATTTCCCTCTACACACTGCTTTAAATGTGTCCCAGAGATTCTGGTATGTTGTATCTTTGTTCTCATTGGTTTCAAAGAACATCTTTATTTCTGCCTTCATTTCGTTATGTACCCAGTAGTCATTCAGGAGCAGGTTGTTCAATTTCCATGTAGTTGAGCGGTTTTGATTGAGTTTCTTAGTCCTGAGTTCTAGTTTGATTGCACTGTGGTCTGAGAGACAGTTTGTTATAATTTCTGTTCTTGTACATTTGCTGAGGAGTGCTTTACTTCCAATTACGTGGTCAATTTTGGAGTAAGTACGATGTGGTGCTGAGAAGAATGTATATTCTGTTGATTTGGGGTGGAGAGTTCTATAGATGTCTATTAGGTCTGCTTGCTGCAGAGATGAGTTCAATTCCTGGATATCCTTGTTAACTTTCTGTCTCGTTGATCTGTCTAATGTTGACAGTGGAGTGTTGAAGTCTCCCATTATTATTGTATGGGAGTCTAAGTCTCTTTGTAAGTCTCTAAGGACTTGCTTTATGAATCTGGGTGCTCCTGTATTGGGTGCATATATATTTAGGATAGTTAGCTCTTCCTGTTGAATTGATCCCTTTACCATTATGTAATGGCCTTCTTTGTCTCTTTTGATCTTTGATGGTATAAAGTCTGTTTTATCAGAGACTAGTATTGCAACCCCTGCTTTTTCTTGTTCTCCATTTGCTTGGTAAATCTTCCTCCATCCCTTTCTTTTGAGCCTATGTATGTCTCTGCGTGTGAGATGGGTCTCCTGAATAGAGCAGACTGATGGGTCTTGACTCTTTATCCAGTTTGCCAGTCTGTGTCTTTTAATTGGAGCATTTAGTCCATTTACATTTAAGGTTAAGATTGTTATGTGTGAACTTGATCCTGCCATTATGATATTAACTGGTTGTTTTGCTCATTAGTTGATGCAGTTTCTTCCTAGCCTCGATGGTCTTTACATTTTGGCATGTTTTTGCAATGGCTGGTACCGGTTGTTCCTTTCCATGTTTAGTGCTTCCTTCAGGGTCTCTTGTAAGGCAGGCCTAGTAGTGACAAAATCCCTAAGCATTTGCTTATCTGTAAAGGATTTTATTTCTCCTTCACTTATGAAACTTAGTTTGGCTGGATATGAAATTCTGGGTTTAAAATTCTTTTCTTTAAGAATGTTGAATATTGGCCCCCACTCTCTTCTGGCTTGTAGAGTTTCTGCCGAGAGATCTGCTGTTAGTCTGATGGGCTTCCCTTTGTGGGTAACCCGACCTTTCTCTCTGGCTGCCCTTAAGATTTTTTCCTTCATTTCAACTTTGGTGAATCTGGCAATTATGTGTCTTGGAGTTGCTCTTCTCGAGGAGTATCTTTGTGGCGTTCTCTGTATATCCTGGATTTGAATGTTGGCCTGCCCTACTAGGTTGGGGAAGTTCTCCTGGATGATATCCTGAAGAGTGTTTTCCAACTTGGTTCCATTTTCCTCCTCACTTTCAGGCACCCCAATCAGACGTAGATTTGGTTTTTTTACATAATCCCATACTTCTTGCAGGCTTTGTTCATTTCTTTTTCTTCTTTTTTCTTTTGGTTTCTCTTCTCGCTTCATTTCATTCATTTGATCCTCAATCGCTGATACTCTTTCTTCCAGTTGATCGAGTCGGTTACTGAAGCTTGTGCATTTGTCACGTATTTCTCGTGTCATGGTTTTCATCTCTTTCATTTTGTTTATGACCTTCTCTGCATTAATTACTCTAGCCATCAATTCTTCCACTTTTTTTTCAAGATTTTTCGTTTCTTTGCGCTGGGTACGTAATTCCTCCTTTAGCTCTGAGAAATTTGATGGACTGAAGCCTTCTTCTCTCATCTCGTCAAAGTCATTCTCTGTCCAGCTTTGATCCGTTGCTGGTGATGAGCTGCGCTCCTTTGCCGGGGGAGATGCGCTCTTAATTTTTGAATTTCCAGCTTTTCTGCCCTGCTTTTTCCCCATCTTTGTGGTTTTATCTGCCTCTGGTCTTTGATGATGGTGATGTACTGATGAGGTTTTGGGGTAGGTGTCCTTCCTGTTTGATAGTTTTCCTTCTAACAGTCAGGACCCTCAGCTGTAGGTCTGTTGGAGATTGCTTGAGGTCCACTCCAGACCCTGTTTGCCTGGGTATCAGCAGCAGAGGCTGCAGAAGATAGAATATTTCTGAACAGCAAGTGTACCTGTCTGATTCTTGCTTTGGAAGCTTCCTCTCAGGGGGGTACTCCACCCTGTGAGGTGTGGGGTGTCAGACTGCCCCTAGTGGGGGATGTCTCCCAGTTAGGCTACTCAGGGGTCAGGGACCCACTTGAGCAGGGAGTCTGTCCCTTCTCAGATCTCAACCTCCGTGTTGGGAGATCCACTGCTCTCTTCAAAGCTGTCAGACAGAGTCGTTTGCATCTGCAGAGGATTCTGCTGTGTTTGTTATTGTTTACTGTGCCCTGTCCCCAGAGGTGGAGTCTACAGAGACAGGCAGGTTTCCTTGAGCTGCTGTGAGCTCCACCCAGTTCGAGCTTCCCAGCAGCTTTGTTTACCTACTTAAGCCTCAGCAATGGCGGGCGCCCCTCCCCCAGCCTCGCTGCTGCCTTGCTGGTAGATCACAGACTGCTGTGCTAGCAATGAGGGAGGCTCTGTGGGCGTGGGACCCTCCCGGCCAGGTGTGGGATATGATCTCCTGGTGTGCCTGTTTGCTTAAAGCGCAGTATTGGGGTGGGAGTTACCCGATTTTCCAGGTGTTGTGTGTCTCAGTTCCCCTGGCTAGGAAAAGGGATTCCCTTCCCCCTTGCGCTTCCCAGGTGAGGTGATGCCTCACCCTGCTTCAGCTCTCGCTGGTCGGGCTGCAGCAGCTGACCAGCACCGATCGTCCGGCACTCCCCAGTGAGATGAACCCAGTACCTCAGTTGAAAATGCAGAAATCACCGGTCTTCTGTGTCGCTCGCGTTGGGAGTTGGAGACTGGAGCTGTTCCTATTCGGCCATCTTGCTCCGCCCCACAACTAATATATTCTTAAGTGAAATGTCTATTCAAATCCTTTGCATACAGTTTTAGTTCTGTTCTCTTTGCATTGAAATGGTTCTTTATATTCATAAATTGTTTACCTCACATATAATTTGCAAACATAGTTTTATTTATATTAATTTTTATTGCTCTTTATCCATGTGGCCATTAAAAGGTCAAAATATTTTAATTTTGGAATTCTGATCCTTTTTTTGCATGAGTTGTTTTAGTGTTTTGTAAGAAATCATTGCATGTTTCAGGGGCTCAGAAATTTACTACTCTATTTTATTCTTATGGTTTTAGAGTTTTGGCATATACCTTTATGTGTATTTTTTGTTTTTTATCTATCGTTGTATCATGGTTAAACTAAAGTTCTATATTCATTCTTTGCGTGTGGATATCCAAGTGTCCCAGTATAATTTGTGGAAGAGATTAACATTCTATATTAAATTGTCTTGGAGTCTTTGTCAAAATTCAACTGATCAAAAATAAATAGATGTATTTATGAACTCTGTATTCTGTTGCATTGGTTGACATTTCCATCCTAATGTCAATACTATGCCCTATAGATTACTGTCCCTTTGTACTAAGTTTTGAAATTGTGAATTTTTCATCCTCTCACTTAGTTATTTTTTAAATCAAGATTGTTTTGGCTCTCCTAGGACCTTTGCATTTACATATGAATTTTAATATCAGCTTTTCCATTTCTCTGAAAAAGTGAGGCTGAGATTTTAATAGCAATGTTTTTGAGTCTGTAGATATACTAAATCTGTTGGCATCTTCACGATATTGAATTTTCTAATCCATTAACATGAATTTGTATTCCATGGTATTGTATTGCACTTTATAAATACACATTTTATTTTTTTGTCTGATATCCAGTTGAAGGACCTGCAGTGGTTTCTCTTTTTAGACATCATGAATAATGCTGCTGTGATCTTTGTGTACATGTTATCATGTGAATTGTTTTCATTTCTTTTGTATATATTATTAGTTGTGCTCTTGCTGTTTCCTATAAGACTACTTTTTAAGCATTATTAGAAATTGTCAAATTGCTTCTATAATTTTCTTCCCTATCACAACTTTGTGAGGATGATATTCACTCCATGTCTTTGACCACACTTATTTCCTGTGGTTTTTGTTTCATTTTTTCTGTGTGAAAGTGGTTAACATTGTCTTTTAAATTTGTATTTCCTGTGCATATTTTCCTGTGTCTTGGTCATTTGTATGATTGCTTTTCTGAAAATGATGACCTTGAATTTGTACATCTAGTTGAGAGTATTGATATGTATGCCATGTCATGAATCCATGAATCTGGAATGATACTCCATTTACTTATATCATCTTTTGTTACCCTCAGTAACATTTTGTAGTTTCCAGTGTACAAGTCTTCCTCGTTTGATATTAATTTTAAATCAATTATTCCTTCGCTTGCTATTGACAATGGTAATTTTTTTTCAATTTCAGTTTCAGATTATACATTGTTATTATATAGAAATGCAATTGATGTTTTAAAAAACCTTTATTGAGATGATTTGCATTATGTTTGCTCATGTTGAATGTGCAATTTCATGATTTTTTGGTAAATACACCAAGCTGTGAAATCCTCAGCAGAATCTAACTTTTAGAAATTATGTCGTTGCGTGAGAAATTTTGTTCCTGTTCACTGCCACATTTTCTTCTTACCTCTAACTCTGGGCAATCACTAATCTGCTTTCTACCTCTGTTGATGTGCCTTTTCTTGAAAATTCTTATACAAGGAATTCATGTCATGTGTGGTCCTTTTTGGCTGGCTTCTTTCACTTGTATGTGTTTGAGGATCATCAGCCTTGCAGCATGTATCAAAACGTTGTTTCTTCTCAATATCCCTTTCTGTCTACAAACCACCTTTTGATGAACCATTCAGAATTTGAAAGACACCCCCATCATGCCACTTTTTACTTATTATGTATAATGATCCTACACTCCTTAACTTACAAGTCTTAGATGGATGTATTTTTCACATTTCTTCTGTAGAAATCTAGTTTTGTAATTGCTGAATGCTATGCTAAGTCAATGACTAACATCTTAAGAAACTGAAAAACTTCCTGTTAAAGTGACTGCAACTTTTTTCGTTCTCACTGGAAAGACTTGAAAGTTACCATTTATGAAAAGGAACAATCTATTGATGCATACAACTTGGATACATATCTAAAGAATTATGTTGCCTGAAAAAAAAGCCAATGTCAAAATGTTATTTTTCTGTAAGTTTCCATTTTTAACCTTTTGAAAAGACAAAGTTTCAGGAGTAAAGTATAAATTAGTGATTTCCGTGGGAGTGTGATAAGGTGGTGGAACTGAAAGAAGCTTCTTTGGGAGGGAGGTGGGTGTGCTTATGAAAAGGCAAAATAGGGGATATCTATGATGATTATTTTGTTCTGTATCTTGATTCTTAGTAGATGCATGAACTTTCGCGTGAAAGAATTATATAGAATTAAATACACTCGCCCCTACCGAAGTATAAGTAAAACTGTGGATTATAACAATGTTGGTTTCCTAAGATCCTGGTTGTGGTATTGTACTATAGGGTGTTTTTATGATGAAAAACATATAAAATAAACTGTACCTTCTTAATCATTCCTAAGTGTGTTAGTTGAGTAGTGTTAAATATATTCACATCATTGAGCAAACAATCTCCAGAACTTTTTCATCTTGCAAATCTAACACTCTGTACCATTAGAAAACTCCCCATTTCCACATTTCCACATTCTTCTTGCCCTTGGCAAACACCATAACACCATTATACTTTCTTTCTTTCTTTTTTTTTTTTTTTGAGATGAAGTCTCACTCTGTCGCCCAGGCTGGAGTGCAGTGGGGCGATCTCGGCTCACTGCAACCTCCGCCTCCTGGGTTCAAGCGATTCTTCTGCCTCAGCCTCCCAAGTACCTGGGACTACAGGTGCGCACCACAGCGCCCGGATAATTTTTGTATTTTTATTAGAGACGGGGTTTCACCATATTGGCCAGGCTGGCCTCAAACTCCTGACCTCGTGATCCTCCCGCCTTGGCCTCCCAAAGTGCTGGGATTACAGGCGTGAGCCACCGAGCTCGGCCTCTACTTTCTGTTTCTATGGATTTGATTAGGTATACCATGTAAGTGAAATCATACAGAATTTGGCTTTTTGTGACCGGCTTATTTCAGTCAGTACAATGTCCTCAAGGTTCATCCACGTTGTAGCATATGTCAGAATTTATTTCCTTCTTAAAGCTAAATAATATTCCATTGTGTGTGTGCATATATATATACATATCACATTTTGTTTATTCATTTCTCAGTGAACACTGGTTGCTTCCACCTTTTGGCTATTTTAAATAGTGCTGCTATAAATATTAAGTGTGCAAATATCTTTTCAAGGCCTTGCTCAATTATTTGGGGTGTATACCTACAAGAAGAATTACTTGATCATGTAGTAGGTCTATTTTTAATTTTTTTGAGGAACCACCAGAACGTTTTCCATAGTGTCTGTGCCATTTTAAAATTCCATCAACAGTGCATGAGGCTTCCAATTTCTCCACATCCTCACCAACAATTACTATTTTCTATTTGTTTGTTTGTTTGGATAATGGCTATTCTGGGAGGTATGACGTGATATCTCATTGTGCTTTTTTTCAGCTTTGCTGAGGTAAAATTGACAAAGAAATAATACATATTCAAAGTGTACAACATGATATTTTGCTGTACATATATATTGTAAAATTACTGCAACTATCAAGCTAATTAACATAGCCATCAACAACACATGTAGCTACTCTTTTGTTGAAATCTACTCTCCTAGCATATTTCAAATATACAGCACATTATTATTAACTATAGCCAGCATGCTATACATTAGGTCTCCAGAACTTGTTCATTTCATATCTTCAAGTCTGTACCTTTTGACCAACATCTACTCATTTCCCTTATCCTCTACTCCTGGTAACCACCCTGCTACTCTGCATCTGAGTATGACTTTATTAGATTCCACATATAAATGAGATCATGTAGTATATGTCTTTCTGCGTCTGACTTATTTCACTTAGTATAATGTCCTAGGTTGATCTATGCTGTCATAACTAGCAGGATTTCATTCTCTTTAGGCTGAATAATATTCCAGTGTATGTGTGTACACTATGTGTGTGTGTGTGTGTGTGTATCTTTTCTTTTTCCATTCATCCATCAACAGGCTCTTAGGTTAATTCCATATCTTGGTTATTGTGAATAATGCTGCAGTGAACATAGGAGTGCAGAAATCTCTTCAAAATAATGACTTTATTTCTTTTAGAGATATATTCCGGAGTGGGATTGCTGGATCATATGGTAGTTCTATTTCTGATTTTTTGAGGAATGTTTATACTCTTCTCCATAGCGGCTGCATTAATTTACATTCCCACCAACAGTGTATGAGGGTTCCCTTTTCTTCACATCTTCACTAACATGTGTTATCTTTTGACTTTTGATAACAGCCATCCTCATGAGATAATATCTCATTGTGGTTATGATTTGCATTTCCTTGGTGATTAGTGAAGTTGAACACCTTTTCATATACCTGTTGGCCATTTGTATGTCTTCTTTGGAAAGATGCCTACTCAGGTCTTTTGCCCTTCTAAAGTCAGGTCATTTATTTTTGGCTATCAAGTTGTATAAGTTCCTTGTATATTTTGGATATTAACCCCTGAATTAGTCTGTTCTCATACTGCTATAAATAACTACTTGAGACTGGGTAATTTATGAAGAAAAGAGGTTTCATTGACTCACATTTCCACAGGCTGTACAGAAAGCATGGTTGGGGAGGCCTCAGGAAACTTACAATCATGGCAGTGGGGCATAGGGGAAACAAGCACCTTCTTCACATGGCAGAGCAGGAGGAAGAGAGAGAGCGAAGGAGGACGTGCTGCACACTTTTAAGCAACCACCTCTCCAGACAACTCTATCATGAGTTAGCAGGGGAGACACCACATCCTCCTCCATGATCCAATCACGTTCAATCAGGTCCCGCCCCCAACACTGAGGATTACAATTCAACATGAGATTTGGTGGTGGGCAGGGGGGCAGGGCCCTGGCCCAAACCATATCAATCCCTTATTGGATATATGCTTTGCAAATGTTTTCTCACATTCTGTGGATGGCCTTTTCATTTTGTTGATTGTTTCCTTTGGTGTGGATAAATTTTTTAGTTTAGTGTTGTCCAATTTGTGTATTTTTACTTTTGTTGCCTGTGCTTTTGATATCATATGCAGGAAATCTTTGCCAAATCCAGTTTCATGGGCTTTTCCTCTATGTGTTCTTCTAATGTGTAGCTTTGCAAGATGTTAATATTGGAGGAAAATAGATAAAGGGAACATAGGATGTCTCTCTCTTACAGCTACTTGTGAATCTACAATTGTCTCATAATACAAATTTTAATTAAAATAGTGTAATCCACCAAAAAATAAAAGACTTGTGCCTCTATAATCTATTATAAATATAGCAAGAAATTTAAAATTAAGCAATCAAGGGAAACATCAATATTTACAAATCAATATACCAACTGGTAAAAATAGGAAAGATAGAGAGCATTGAAATTATTGTTTCATTTAATGAGAGAAATAAAGGAAAGGGGAGGGAAATAGTATTTAGAAAAAGAAGTAATTTTTTATACAGTGTTGGAATTTTCACAGATCAGCCATGTAGCATGTCACACAGGGCTTTGACATAAATTCCAAGTAGTAGATATATCAATTTTTGTGACCATGATTATCTTAAACCTGAACATATCAAGAAAAGAGCAAAATTCAATGTAGTGGCCTGGGAATTAGGAGAGAAACACAGTCTTCTAATTTACTTTTGGGCTAAAAAGTTTATTAAAACCGTAACTGCAGAAAAAATTTAATGAATGGCAGCTAATATTCTACATATAAAAACAAGGTAAGTCTCAAAGGAAACTTTCTTGTATTAACTGTTATTACCTGGGAAATAGCCCTGGTGCAATAGTTGCATCCACATACATACCAGGCTAGCTTTACCAGATGTCCCATAGAAGCAAAAGATTAACAGATCAAATTATGGTACCTGAATCACATTTTAGTAAATCCACTTACATCATAGAGTTAACATTGAGAGAAGGGAGTTTGTTTAACATACTTTTTTTTTTAAAATTTATTTATTATTATTATACTTTAAGTTGTAGGGTACATGTGCATAACGTGCAGGTTTGTTACATATGTATACTTGTGCCATGTTGCTGTGCTGCACCCATCAACTCGTCATTTACATCAGGTATAACTCCCAATGCAATCCCTCCCCCCTCCCCCCACCCCATGATAGGCCCTGGTGTGTGATGTTCCCCTTCCTGAGTCCGAGTGATCTCATTGTTCAGTTCCCACCTATGAGTAAGAACATGCGGTGTTTGGTTTTCTGTTCTTGTGATAGTTTGCTAAGAATGATGGATTCCAGCTGCATCCAAGTCCCTACAAAGGACTCAAACTCATCCTTTTTTATGGCTGCATAATTTTGATAGGAAATGGGAGAGGAAGGACTTCTTTCCACCTTCAGAAGCTGCCTGAATCATGGTTTGTGCAATGTTCATATGCCTTTCTCTATCTCTACTGCATCTCCCTTCCTCTGAAAGTTGGCTATGAGGACAATCATTGAGTTTTGAGTAAATGAGTCAAAAGAAATTTCCTGTGACAGATACATGCTTGCTCTATAGAAGCTGTGTAAGGACAGATACATATACCTGGCCATCAGCTCGAGCTCACCAATTAGCCTTATAAAGAGGCATTCTCTCTCTCTCTCTCTCTTCCTGCCCTCCACTCCTCCTTGTTCTACCTCCCCCTCCTCCTCCACCTCTTCTCTTCCCCTCCTCTGCTGTGTGTGTGTGTGTGTGTGTGTGTGTGTGTGTTGCTTAAGGAGATGTCATGTGGAGTCAGAATGGGGGCATATTGGGTGACTGATTAGGGATGACACATACATAAGCTCAAATTTGACATTATTATGACTTTGCCTTTCCATCCCTTTCTATCTATAAGTAACTTTCTTGTTTCCATTATATATTCCATGTGTATATGTTTTACCAGTGTTAGGAGAAAGAGAGTGCTGACCATTGAGGTGTCTGATTAGGTGTCCAAGTAGCTGATTAGAGAAATAAGCCCAAAATGAGAGTTAAGCTCTTTAATCGCTTCCTGTGATGGTATAAGCAAGAGACTAAACCTGGAGAAATCACCAACTCTCTGTGATTGGCACACCAATCAAAGGTCAGGTGAACAGGAGTAAATGTGGGCATCATCTCACTGTTGAGGAAACCTGGGACAAAAGGCTCCAGTTTTATGGACCCTGATGTGGGGTTGAGAGGAAGCAAGGGGGAAGGGCTGAGTGGGAAGTTCTGAGTACTGAATCATAGTGGAGAATTGTGTCTTCAGGATTTCCCTTCCATACTCCCATAAGGAGGCCTTGGCAGAGGTGTCTAAAGAAGGTCTTTGCCCAAGGCCTTAGATAAGGAGACCTCTGAATGAAGGCACTGGGGCAAGGAATATAAATATGTGAAAGAGCATGACCTGCAGAAGGGCCTACATCTTGACTGCAACTACCTTCAAAAATGGCAATATGGCTGGGCATGGTGGCTTACACCTGTAATCCCAGCACTTTGGGAGGCTAGGATGGGTGGATCACTTGAGGTCGAGAGTTTGAGACCAGCCTGGCCAACAAGGTGAAACCCCTTCTCTACTAAAAATACAAAAATTAGCCTGACGTGGTGGCAGGCACCTGTAATCCCAGCTACTTGGGACGCTGGGGCAGGATAATTGCTTGAACTTGGGAGGCAGAGTTTGCAGTGAGCCGAGATCGTGCCACTGCACTCCAGTCTAGGTGACAGAGTGAAACTCTGTCCAAAAAAAAAGAGATATTGACTGTGCAGCAAGTCTCGTGTTGGGAGAGGGGCTTTCCCTAGCAAGGCCTTTCAGGTAAAGCCTTTATAATTGCCTATGGTTAGACCTGAAAAATTACAGATGTGTTCTTAACCAGGGGTTAAACTCTTCAACCAGTTACTAAGTTAATATGTAAAGTTAACACATCTTATGCAATTTGCCTATGGCTTGTAAGACACTTATTTATTGATTCTTAACAAATCCTATGATCTTCACCTAATTTCATAAGCTACTTGCTTAACTTAAAATCTATGCTTAAAAATTCATATACGTTTCATCTATTCCATTTGTTTTCTTGTCCCTTAGAGCAGAATTGAATGTTCTCAAACAATACAGAAAACTCACATTGCCGATGTATTTATTTTCTACAATTTTGGGAAAGATATTCAGGGGAAATAGAGGAAATTTAACTCTAAATATAGGAGAAATAACGCGGAAATATAGGGGAAACAATAACTCGGTATCATCAAAGTATCAGTTTTCTTTTGTCTTCTTGGTCCACCATCCTAATCAAGTGAGTTTTGTCTTTCTGATTTCAGGGTGGATACTGTACTTCCAAACACTGCATACATTTTCTGATTAGGCATATGAAGAAAGAAGAGGGTGGTGCCCATTTCAGGAAAGCAGATATTTTCTAGAAATCCTCATCTTCTGTTTCATTAGTCAGTTAAGTCCATGTCTAACATTTTCTTTGGTGGAGTGTCTGTTCAAGCCTTTGCTTATTTTCTTGTTAGATTTTTCATTTTCTTACTGTTGAGTTCAGAGAGTTCCTTATATATTTTTTAAATAGTCCTAGTCAGAAATATGATTTTCCAATTTTTTTCCCTGTCTGAGGCTTCTCTTTTAATCTTACTGACAGGATATTTGCAGGGCCAACAAATTTAATTTGGTGATGCTCAATTTATCCATTTTTTTTCCTTTTATTGATTGTGCTTTTAGTGTCATGTCTAAGTACTCTTTGCCTAACCCTAGGTCATAAAACTTTTTTCTGATATTCTCTTCTAAATGTTTTTTAGTTTTACATTGGGTGCATTTACATCTGTGGTGCATTTTGAATTAATTTTTGTATAAGGTCTGAGGTTTAGGTTGAGGTTCTTTTTCTGCCTAGGGCTGTCATACACCATTTGTTGGAAAGATTATCCTTCCTCCATTGAATTGCATTTTCACTTTTGCAAAAAAAAAAAAAAAAAAAAAAATCAATCGGACATATTGGTGTGGGTCTGCTTTTTTGTTCTCTGTTTTGTTCCATTGATCTATGTGTCGATCTCTCTCAGTATCATACTATATTTATATAGCAAGTCTTAAAATCAGGTAGTATGAGTCCTCTAAGCTACTTCTTTTCTCAAACTTGTTTTAGCTATTCTAGTTCTCTTTAGTTTATCTATTTAGCTCCAGTAGCTATGTGCTTCTGGGTTATCTACCTTGCCATTTTATAAGATTAAATACATGTATAGACTCCTCATTTGTGGTTTTACTAAAAGAACACACTAGACATATAAAAAAGAGAAAATATAATTTATTTTCTTTAGAGTTTTAAAGTATTCAGAAACAAAAAAAAATATGATGGCATTCTCTTCCTTATTGTGTTGTGCATAAGGAAACAACAACCTAGTGATTGATGGTGCTTATAAGTTTGAATTTTCTGGCTTCGCCATGCAAGTTGCAAAAATTAGTGTGCAATATTAATTATATTGTGTTGGGTGGAAAAAAATGCAACATGGAAACACATATAAATCAAATGCAAATTAACACTAACTGAATAAAATTGTTTTAACCTAAATGATTTGGTTATCTCTTAAATCAATCAAATCTGACCCTAATTCTAGCATTTTATAAGTACAAGGATTGTAGTGGAAACTCATATTCCTTGGAGCAAGAAAACCTATTTTTAATCCCAATATTTGTTAATGACAAGTTATATGATTTTAGGTATGTCTCCTGACTCCTCTCATATTCAGATTTCGCTTCTATACAAATGATATACTCACTCACTCATAAAGTCATAAGTAACATGGTACACGTGTTATTCATGAGTATGCCTGGCAAATAGTAGGACATGTGTACTTATTGTTCTTTCAAAGAGTCTTATGTCCATGGGCCAGTGAGTCCATGAAGAACCAAATAAGGGAAACATTTGAAGGGAAATGGATAGAAGTCCTTTTCTGGCACTATCTCATCACTCCAAATTTGTGTCGCATCCCCAGTGTTCCACTTCTTACCACTGAAAGAAACCACTCATGGAGTGAATATGGGAGGAATGAAAAATTGGACTGACTCATGGAGGCAAACAATCTACCTGATTTCAAAGTGAATATTTAGGATGAAATGAGCCAAAAACTGTCTTGTATTTGAACATCAATAAAACCAATCCCTAGGTAAAAGGACATCATTGTCAGGATCACTACAACGTTTCACAATTCTATCTCTTTACACCTGAATGAACTGTCAACTCCCCAAACTTGTTTCCTGTCCTTACCTTGAGCTCCATTTGTTTCAGTTTCTGGCAGAACTTTTACCTGTATAATGATTTTTAGCATCTTTGTTTGACATAAATGAGGCTTCTACCTCTGCCCAGTGTTACTCTTGACATTAATAGTTATTTTCACTGATATGAAAACACCTCTTCTGTTTAAATAACTCCATTCTCCCAAGTCTTTTATTATAGAGCAAATAATCATCTTAAAATAATAATACTCATGAAATTATTTAAGCAGGTTAAGTACCTTATATGTGAGGTCAGATTTAAATATCTGATGTGCAGGAATTAGGACCCTCACTTTACAGATGAAAAAACAACTAGTAAGTGGTGGTTGACCCTGAATATGAACTCATAGATGTATGACTTAAAAACTTTTGCTCTCATGCAATACAGAATATATAAAACTCTTGGCTAAATGCTTGGCATTGATATGTGATTTGCCAAAATTCCAACCTGCAATTCTTATTCAGTCTCTTTCACTTTTTCATTGCAATTTATGTAATTCCTGTATTACTTATTAAAAAGTATTCCATAAGAAAATTATACCTACTTATTGATTTCAGTTTATAAAGAGCTATTTATTATTTTTTATTTCAATACATAGGTATCATTTAATAATATTAGGCATATTTATCATTTGATCACACAAGAGTATGGTAGGTTTGGCTCCCAGTGATCCTTGTTTCCTGGTACGCATATCCCTGTGTAATCTCCTTTCCTTGAATGTGGGTTGGACCTAGTGACTTTCTTCTAATGAACAGAATATGCCAAAAGTGAAGAGTTGTCACTGGTCTGATTAGGTTACAAAAGACTGTTCCTTCCACCTTGCTGGAACTCTATTTTTTGCTGTTATTCTCTCTTGCCCTTTTGATGATAAAGCAAGTGGCCATGTTGTGAGATGCTCTAAAGACAGGTCCACATGTGAGGGAAACAAGGAAAAACTTGGGCCAACAGCTCATGAGGAATTTCAATCTCAGAGCCCACAAAGAATTGAATCCTGCCACAACCACACACACATATAGTAAGAAGCAGATCCTCCCCAGTTGAGTCTGTAGATGACCACAGCTTCGAGAGCAGCCTAAAGCCAGAGGATCCAGTTAAGTCATGTTTGGATTCTTGACTCACAGTAATTGTGAGACGATGCATGTTGGTTTAAGCCATTAAAGTTTGGGGTAATTTGTTACACAGCAATAAGTAACTTATACAAATAAGTTATTCATGCTATTTAAACCACTGTGTTCTGGTCATATTCTCTGGTCGGGACCACACATCAAAATGAAATGTGAGTTTAAAAGAATCATCAAATAACTGAGGCTAAGGCCTGAAATAACCTTGGTAATTCAGAGGAATATATAGATTAGCATAACCTTTGTTTGCTCTTAGTAGATCAATATTCGAATAAACAGAGCAATAAGAAAAAATATTTATCATTGAAGACAAAGAAAAATCATGTTATCACACATTTATAAATCAGTGAAAAAAATTTCATTCTCACTTCAAATTTTTGTCAAGAATGAGAACATACCCATGTTAAGATATTTACAGAGTGAAAATTGAGAGTTTCACAACTCTCCACTCCAAAATAACTCTGTACACTCTGGTCCATGAACGGATAAGTGTAGAGATATTTTTCTTTACAATGAAGATTTTTTAAATATTGTGTTAGTTTTTAGGGTGGCTGTAAGAAAGTGTCACAAACTTGGTGACTTAAAACAGGATAAATTTATTGTCTTAAAATTCGGGAGGCCAGAAGTTTGAAATCAGATATTAGCAAGGCCACACTCCATCTGAAGCCTCTGGGTCAGAATTCTTCCTTTCCTCTTTCAACTTCTGGTAGCCCTAGGCGTTTCTTCACTGTAGCAGCATAACTCCAATCTCCACCTCCATCTTCACATGGCTGTCGTCTCTCATGTATCTGTCTTCAGTTGGCATTCTTCTGTGCATGTGTGTGTTGACATTTCACTTTTCTTTTTCTTTTTTTTTCTTAAGAAGGAGTCTCGCTCTATCACCAGGCTGGAGTGCAGTGACGCGATCTCGGCTCACTGCAACCTCCGCCTCCCAGGTTCAAGCGATTCTCCCTTTTCTTATAAGTACACTTGTTATATTGGATTAAGGCTCACCTTAATTACCTTATCTTAACTTGATTACATCTGCAAAAACTCTATTTCCAAGTAATGTCACATTCCAAGGTGCTTAGGGTTAGGACTTCATATATCTTTTGGGGGGACACAATTCATCCTATGACAAATAGCATTTTTTCCCCTTTGTCTTATACAATCTTTTTTAAACATCTATCTTTGGCTTTGTTACATCATTCAAAGTTTTCTATGTCAATCAAAGAAATTCTGCTTTCTGTTCTCCCACACTTTTCTGTAATGTAATTGTCTGCTATCCTATTTTACCTGAAATATTTGAATTTTTGTACCTTTCAAGGTATTATAATCAATGTTGTAGCAGTGTTTTAAAATATAATTCACTAAAATAACAGTTTCATCTCTATCTAAAAGAAGCACTTAAAAATCTTACATGTAAAATCAGAATATTTTTCCTTTGTTATGCCTGGTCTTAGACAAACACAGGACATTCTGAATTTTATTTTAGGGGTTCTAGGTGCTGAAAACTCTCTATAATAAATAATGTTAATATAAAGTGATTGGAATATCTGCCAGATGTTTTTGTATCATCCACAGGTTGATTGAAGTGGCACTCCCACTATAGAATGAGAATAAAATTATATTACTCCTAAAGAGCAAACTATGAAAGTGTTATGTAGTCATTCATCAAATATATATCATTTCCATGTTATGTTCTAGTCACTGAATTCATTCATAGCAGCATTATTAATTGAAAGATTATAGACTTTAGAGTCATACACACTTGGATTTTAATACTTGCTCCATTACATGCTAATAATTCTTCTAAATATCCACTTCTTTCATCTGTGAAATGGAATAATAACAGTAATTATAGGGTTGTTTTGAAAATTAAATATGATTATATTGACACAATGCTCTTGATAAAATTGATAAATTGTCCTCAAATCCTAGCAATCATATTTAATAAAGTTCAGATTATTAAAAAATTCAAAGCTTCTAATTTTCCTATATAAAATGAATATAGTGTTTATACTGACAGTTTGTATAATATAATCTGTGTAAATATATGGCACAGTATATGTCCTTAATTGATACAGGGCTCCTCCATCTCAGGTATTATAAGATACAAAGATAGATGGCAGTTATTCTTAATTTTTGCAACATATAAGTTCATGTAAGTATATTTACTGGTTTGTTCTCATTCATTAAGCCATTTATCCATTTAAAATAACGTTATAGGTGTTATACAATTTAAATAAAATTATGAGATATATAGGACCTAGTATACCAATAAGAAATTGAATCTCCAAAGGTTAACTAATTTTCACTACCTAAAACTGCCCTTGAGTTGCAAAGCTAGGATGCACATCCAGATCTGTGTAAGTCTAACAATTTGATCCATTCACTTCAGTGCCAAATTTACAAGTTTAAGGGATGGGAGAAGGAGCAGGGGTTTTTGAATTGAAACCAAAAGAATAGCATGAGAAGCAGGAAAAACTAAAATCAAATGGAAAAGCCAAAGATACCCTTTTAATATGAAGTAGAAGCTCAATGAAATAGATGTATACAGTGTCCACTCTGATAAACCAGAAAGAGTGCTCTAAGTTCAGCTTGACAAACTCATGAGACATGTTAGACTTCACCCAACATCAAGTTTATTAATTTGCAGAAGGAATACAGGGCAGGCAGCAACACAGCATGCACAGCAACAACATAATCATCGTTTTATGATTCATAAGCACAAATTCCCATGCCTCGGTCACTCCATCCTTAGAACATGTGTGATCTTACTAGATGAGATTGGATTGGCACAGACCACTTCTGTTCCAGAAACTAAGTAGCTCTGAAGTCTCTTTGACTTTCATACCTTGCTAGTCACATAGTTCCTTCAGAGTACAAAATTGATATCTATTTTCTGGTGCAGTTGCATCTCGTCAATACTAATTACTCATCACTTGATAAACCACTTTGACAATGAAATATAGGTGCTTAGTCTATAGTTCCCAGTACTCAGAAAGACTTAATAGAATCCAACACACACCCATGATTCCTTGAATTAATGTTGCAGGTAAGATTGGACTAGATTCAAATCCTAAGACATTTTTGAAGATAGATGGAGAATGGTCACACAACCTACTGTTACACCAGGAATACTGTGTCAATAGAACAATAGTTCAAGTGGTTTTTTTCTATCAGATATTAGGTGATAGATACAACATTCTGCCACTAGTAACAGTGGTGGGTTTTCACGGGCTTTTAGGAGGGCTGGAGAGGAGAAATAGAGCATGTGAGAAAATCAGAAACTCTGGGATTTGAAACATCTTCCCCGGAGCTGAGATTTCAACATCATGCCATGTACATCTGTGACTACCATGGATTTCCCTCCTTTCCCTCAGTTGAATATTATTAAATGAAGTTCATCACCTGACTTTGTATCCATGAGTTATTTGTAAGGATTTGTATAAAACTGCTGCCTGTTTAAAAACATCTTTCAACTTTGAGCATAGCTACTGCTGTAAATCTTTGATATGAGAACATTCATCAACCAATTTGACATTTTGTGACTTATTAACAGTGACTATAATTCTACAGGAAGTATTGTTGTAAATGAAAATTTTAAAAATACAAAAAACAATTGCAGATTGTCTAATGAATATTGCATTTTTAAAAATTCAAGTTTGCATTTATGCCATTTCTGTGAATGTTCACTGATTTCTTCCCATTCTATGTGGGTACAGATGTAAATGTCACTAAAATTGAGTATCAAATAAATCACCATGATAAGATTTACTCTTTTGTTCTTTTGCTTACAACAAAATGTAAGTGTTAGTAAAGGGGAAAACATGAAGACTTGGCTTTAATTACAGTTTTGAACGTCAACAAAAAGAGTTTGTACAATAAAATAGAGCAAAAAGAAAGTGAATATGTATATAATGGATGTATTATGGAGGTCATAATAGTATCTATAAATAAAAGATCCTTTCAGTTAACATAGAATGAGGAAACATTGGTTCAAAAACTAAATAAGAGGCACTTTTCTTTTCTTTCTTTTAATTCCCCAGGCAAAGCCTGCTTAATTAAATATATTTATTACAATTTGATCAAAAAGCCCAAATTCTATGTGTCCTACATCTAGCTGCTAGAGTATTCTCTGTCATAGGCCTCATGGGTCTGAATATTTTGACTTGTTAATGAAGTCATCAAAGGAATAGGCTAAGTCTTTCAGTTAAAACTGTTTGTTCCAAGATGCTCTGCAAAATATGCTCTAGGCTTTTCCAAGGCAACTCTTTCATTTTTTTTTCTCTCTTAACTTAAAACTAAAGCCTCCTTGTCATGCTTAATTAAACATCTGAATCAAATTAATTATTTTGTAACCAGAGTGGTGTGTAGGATGTAAATTTCAAATTTAGCATGGGGCATTAATTGAAGAGGCAGATTGTTCTTTATAAAATACGATTATCTTTTTATGCCTTCAAAACTACAATGCATAGAAACTGGGAATGGACATGAAAACTTCCCAGACTCACATATAGAGTAAAAAGGAAGGATTCTGTAATATGCTTAGCAAAGAGAAATATATTGTCTTTTTGGACTTCAAGGAGCTGTATTACTATATATATAATATATATACACATATATATGTACCCACATTTCTTTTTTGAAATTAGGAAGAGTTTTCTGCTTTTTGTCAGTCATCTTTTGGTTTCTACGTAAGCTATATACTTGTCTACATAAGGAAATGCTTGATGAATTCTTCCTACTGATTCTTATTATCATAGAACATCAAGAATGATTATTGTCAAAGAAAGCCTAATTTTGAAAAATGACATCCATCTGCTCAATATTTTATTGGCTTGCTGACAATTCACTTTGAGGTAATCTGGGTCAGGGCCTAATACTTTGCACTGAAAAGCAAATTATGCAAATGGGCAAGTGGTTCATAGAATATTATACTTTGAGAGTACAAGCTCTTTCAGTTTTAAAGGAGGATCAGGAGTCAAAAGTAATGTGTACTCTGTGTCCTTAAGTTGATTTTCCTTAGTATCATCACAAGCAGTGTTTTTGCATTCTAATAGGGAAGATAATATTTAAAAGATTCAACTACTAAAAACACCCCAGATCTTGTAATAGACAAGTGGAGCAAATATGTACAAGAGCTAGGCTCCAAAGCTGTACAAGTTTCTGCTTGTGTCATGTAGAGTACTGTACCATACAGTTTTAAAATGTCAATTACTGCCATTTTACATTAAAAATAAAGCTTGCAAATGAAGTCTTAATCTCTTTAGTGTTGACAGCTTGTGGAGGGAAAGCTATGCAATTTAACCACCTTAAATAATTCCCAGAGCAGTTTCCCTTTGCAAAGGTAAATTGATTTAATTATCTCATCCTTGGAATCACCAGAATTTTCCCTTATACACACATTGAAATTTTTCATGTGTATATTCAAACAGCTGGTCATATTTCATTTTTCCAAGCATTAGAGGAACAGAACAGTTTGACTCCATATAAAATCTTAGTTATCACTTATGAAATATTTTAGTAAATTGAATAAAATAGAAAAACTACAAGCTCTAATAAATTAGAAGAAAGTTAAATTACCAATGCTTTAAAGAAGGTATTGTGTTATGATAACAAACTATTTCTAAACATAAACTGTGTGTTCCAGGGCCTTCTATTCAAGATCTGAACTGGAGAATAAGTTCTGACTCCACCACTTGATTACATAGCAATCTTAAGGAAAGTCATTTATATATTTTGTGCCTGAGATTATTTACTCAAAATGTAAAAGTGGCGATAATTTTACCTGTCCAAACTATGTCATAGGCAACTTAAGTAGATAAAGATGGAGACAATGAATGTAAAAACTATTTGCCAACTGTGAAGTGAAGATAAGAGTGGTTAAAAATTGGTAGCTTTTCTCTATGCCAGTAGTGAACTATCTGAGAAATAAATCAGGAAAGCAATTCCACTTACAGTAGCTACAAAAAAAAAAAAAAAAAAAAAGAAAAAGAAAACAAACAAACAAAAAAACACCTCTAGAAATAAGCTTAACCAAGGAGCTGAAAGATATTTATGATGCAATCTATAAAACATTGATGAAAGAAATTGAATCCTAACTCTTTGTGAGGCTGAGGTGGAGGATTGCTTGAGTCTAGGAGTTTGAGACCATCCTGGGCAACATAGTGAGACTCTGATTCCACAAAAACATAAAAAATAAAAAAAATTAGCTGAACATAGTGGTGCATGCCCGTAGTTCCAACTACTCAAGAGGCTGAAGTGAGAGGATCGATTCAGCCCTGGAAGTTGAGGCTGCAATGAGCTGTGATCATGCCACTGCACTATACCCTAGGTGACAGAGTGAGATACTGTCTCAGAAAATAAAGGAAATGATGAGAACACAAATAAATAAAAAGATATCCCCTGTTCATGGATTGGAAGAATTAATATTATTAACATGTCCACATTACCCAAAGCAATCTACAGATTCAATATAATCATTATCAGGATACCAGTGACAGCTCATGCCTGTAATCCCAGCACTTTGGGAGGCCGAGGCAGGTGGATCACCTGAGGTCAGGAGTTCGAGGACAGCCTGGCCAACATGGTGAAACCCTGTCTCTACTAAAACTACAAAAATTAGCTGGGTGTGGTAGTGGGCACCTGTGATTCCAGCTAATAGGGAGACTGAGGCAGGAGAATCGCTTGAACCTGGGAGGCGGAAGTTGCAGTGAGCCAAGATAATGCCACTGCACTCCAGCCTGGGCAACAGAGTGAGGCTCTTAAAAAAAAAAAAAAAGTCATTCTTCACAGCAACAGAAAAAACAATCTTAAAATTCATGTACAAATGCAAAAGACCTCAGACAACCAAAGCAATTTTGAGCAAAAAAAAAAAGCAAAGCTGGAGACACCACACTACCTGACTTCAAAATATACAAAGCTACAGTAAACAAAACAGATCAGTACTGGCATAAAAACAGGCACACAGACCAATAAAACAGAGAGGACAGCCTGGAAATAAATTCATGCATTTACAACCAACTTGTTTTTGACAAAAATGCCAATAATAGACATGTAGGAAAAGACAGTCTCTTCAATAAATGGTTCTGGGACAACTGTATATCCACATGCAGAAGAATGAAACTAGATCCCTATCTCTCACCATACACAAAAATCAACTCAGATTGGATTAACTACTTAAATGTAAAACCAAAACTGTGAAACTACTAAAAGAAAACATAGAGGAAACTCTTCATGAAATTGGGCTGGGCAAGGATATTTTGTATAAGACCTCAAAAGCACAGACGCCTAATGCAAAAATAGACAAATGGGATTACATCAAACTAAAAAGCGTCTTCAGAGCAGTGGAAACTATCAATAGAGTGAAGAGGCAACCTACAGAATGGGAGAAAGTATTTGTAAGCTATGTATCTGGTTAATATCTAGAATATATAAGGAACACAAACAACTCAATAGTATCAAACTAA
Source organism: Macaca fascicularis (assembly GCF_037993035.2). Lineage (NCBI taxonomy): Eukaryota > Metazoa > Chordata > Mammalia > Primates > Cercopithecidae > Macaca > Macaca fascicularis. The sequence goes on from NC_088395.1 coordinate 27,495,775, forward strand.
ATAACCTGATTAAAAAATGAGTCAGGGTGGGTGCAGTGGCTCACCCCTGTAATCCCAGCACTTTGGGAGGCTGAGGCGGATGGATCATGAGGTCAAGAGATCAAGACCATCCTAGTCACATGGTCAAACTCCATCTCTACTAAAAATACAAAAATTAGCTGGGCGTGGTGGCATTCGCCTGTAGTTCCAGCTACTGGGGAGGCTGAGGCAGGAGAATCTCTTGAACCTGGGACGTGGAGGTTGCAGTGAGCTGAGATCATGCCACTGTACTCCAGCCTGGCGATAGAGCGAGACTAAGTCAAAAAAAAAAAAAAAAAAAAAAAAAAAAAAAAAAGCCCTGCATAGACATTTTTCAAAATAACACATTTAAATTTCCAACAGATAACATGAAAAAATTCTCAATGTCATTAAACATAAGGAAAATGCAAATCAAAACCACATTGATATATTACTTTACCCCAGTCAAAATGATTATTATCTAAAACACAAAAAAATAACAAATGCTGGTGAGGCCATTGAGAAACGAGAACTCTGAAACACCATTGGTGATGGAAGTTCCTCAAAGAATTAAAAATAGAATTACCATATGATCCAGGAATCCCACTACTGGGTATATATCCAAAGGGAATGAAATCAGTATGTCGAACAGATATTTTCATTCCCATGCTTGTTGCAGCACTATTCACAATAGCCAATATACAAATGCCCATCTATAGATAAGTGGATAAAGAAAATGTGTATATGTACATATACATATGTACGATAATTTCCCTGATTTGTGCATATATACACATACACACATACATACACACACAATGGAATACTACTCAGTCATAAAACAGAATGAAATCCTGTCATTTGTGGCAACACGAATGAACATTGGAGGACATTATATGAAGTGAAATAAGCTAGATATAAAAAGACAAATACCACATGATCTCACTCATATGTGGAATCTAAAAAGGCTGATTTTATAGATTTAGAGAGTAAAATAGTGGTTATTAGAGGCTGAGGAGGGTAGAAAGGAGAGGGGGAATGGAAGAGGTTGGTCAATGGATACAATGTTACAGTTAGACAGGAAGAATATTGTGGTGTTCTATTACACAGTAGGGTGACTACAGCAAATAAAAATACAGCATATATTTCAAGATAGATAGAAGACTGAATGTTGTCACCACAAAAAAAATATGTTTGAAGTCATGGATATTGTAATTTCCCTGATTTGATTGTTATATAATATATACACACATTGAAGCATCATACTGTACACCATAAATATGTTCAATTAATTTGAGGCCTTTTTTGGCATAAGCTTTTGTCACTTTATTGTTAACCAATGAATATTATCCAAAATTAGAGATGTAATTGTAACTTAATTGTACAACACAAAATTATGCTAATGGTAAAAGCCTACTGGGATTTACCAAATACTCATTAGTGCATTTTTACATTGACTATATGAACATGTGCTCGAGACTGTTAATAATAAGTTATAATTGGTTTAATCTCTTTGAAAATCCATATTGCAATTAGCCGGGGGTGGTGGCACATGCCTGTAATCCCAGCTACTTGGGAGGCTGAGGCAGGAGAATCGCCTGAACACGGGAGGCAGAGGTTGCAGCGAGCTGAGATCGTGCCATTGCACTCCAGCCTGGGCAACAAAAGCGAAACTCCGTCTCAAACAAACAAACAAACGAAGGAAAATCCATATTGCAAATGGTTCTTGTTTAGAAAAATTCACACAGCCTTAAAAAATGGATTAAATTCATTTTAATCCTAATCTACAAATAGATCATAAACAGCAAAATATATCTGATAATTTTTCAATACTGTATCAAACTGATGTAGCCATGGTAGTGCACATAATTCAAAATGAGGAAATCCAATGAAAGTTCAGGTTTTTATCTATTATGGCAATTTCTTTAAAGTGAACATTTATGTTTCAAAACACGAATAGTAGGGTCCACCATCCATTCCTTTGATGTACTGCAAAACATTCTCTTCCATAGGATTCTGAAGCATGTGCACAACCGTGGTACAACAGTCACTTCAAGGTTCACCAGCTATGTTTTGTTCTACAAAATTCAAAAAATATATTAAATGCGACCTTTCTTTTTCATAATGTCTGCCCAAATTAATCCTTTCAAAGTCAGCAAAATCAAAAAAGCACAAGTGTTATTTTCAGACACAACTTGAATCGACTGTGCATGAAAATGTTTAATAAAATGGCAATTTTAATAGATAAATGTAAATTTGAGTGTGTAATACCAAATGGAAAGTAGCTGAACCACATAGAGTAAACAAGGCTTTACGTGTCTCCAAATTTAGCTGTTTTACAATAAACAAAGTATTAGAACATGTGAATATTAGAGCCTCCTAACTGGAAAGATTTCTTCAGTAAGATATAATTGAAATTAATATAAACTAAAATTATAATTTCTAAAATAGAATTAACAAACCAAATTTAAGTATTTTAATTAGATATTGAAAAAAATAAGCACAGTGATCTAGAAACCAAATATACTAAATTGATTATGTAACTATCATGTCAAGGTACAGACATTCTTCATATGCTACAAGATTAGCATCTCTCTCTCTCTCTCTCTCTCACACACACACACACACACACACACACACACATATAAACACACACTCTCTCTCTCTTATTCTCTCTCTCACTCTTCCTCAGCCATACAGCACCCCTCCAGGATGATAGTATATCAGTGAGGAGCTTACAATTTTAACGCAAATCAGAATCCCACAGTTTGGCTCAATAAAAAGGCAGCTAAAAATTTAGCACTCTTAAGATATTCTGAGGAAAAATGAAATTTCAAAAGTATTTCTCGGTGATTGAGACTATCATTATGAATTATAAAACATATAGCTTACACACTCCATTGTGTTTGAACAACCAGTCATCGTGGGTGTAGTAGTGAGGTAATATTGTTGTCCCCTCCTCAGGACTGACATTTTTATATGCTGCCCTTCCAGAAAGGTCCAGGTTTTTAAAAATAATTAAAATCAGTTACCAACAAATGTATATTTTCTTTTATTAATCATCTGTTTTTCTAAATCAGTCTAAAAAGAACAAAACTTTAAAACCCTTACAGAGACTGTTTCATCAATAAACTGTCCTAGGGAACTACTACTGCTGTCCAAACCTCTGTGAAACGGTAGGCAAAAAAAGCCATCAGAGGATTACAGGAGATAATACACCAATCAGTGTAGCTGTTATAGATGACTGTGATTAGATAACCAAATATCAAATATCCAATTAGGTAATTAAATTTGGATTTAAAAAACTAACCACCAGCTGTACATATATTATTAAATGTTCTAATCTCTTTCATCATTCATAGCCTTATTCTACATAATGATCCAAGACTGTCCACTCTGCTACCTACCATCATTTTAAACACTGCCTGATCTGTATGATGGTGGAATTATGGCTATGGGCATGGCAGATATGAGAAGGGCATACTGAGAAAATGTGAGTGAGACAGAATGTGGAAATATATACAGGTTAAATATGGAAGAGGCAAGGGAAACCCATTAAAATGTTCACCATTATCCTTTAAAATGTACATAGAACTGAAACCACACATACGCATTTGTCAGACATGCTAATTAGTGTTAATCTTCAACAGAAAAAGAAAGAAAAAGAAAGAATGTGAAAGGAGGCAATGGAACACCATTCTCCATTCCCTGGACCAAAAGTAAAAGAAAACCAAGCATGATATCATACTGCCTTAATGCTGAAGAGCTCCCCTTAAATTTGTCTTTTAGCTAGCACAGTCAAACTGGTATAAGTGCTTTGACAAGGTGGGATGCATTCCATCATATCCGCAAAGGCCTGCTTTTCTCTGTTGGTGGTTCAGCTTATGCAGAACATATATGCAAAATAACAGCTCTCCTATTGCTTCAAACTCATCGATACACTGCTTTGTATTGCCTTGTCGAATCTGTTGCAGACTCTTGTACTTATCACGAACTGCTTTAACATTCTCAGCATGAAGAACATCACTATGTGCCCAATACAACTGGCAAACAACTTTTTGACCAGGTGGTGAAAACAGTTGGTTAGCATGAGGTCTGTTTTTTTGGGCTGCTGTATGTAGACAGCAAAGGTTATCCTATATGGCTTAAACTAAATAAAAAGGTGACACAGCAAGATGTTAAAAAAGAGAATCCTTTACAGTTCAAGTTTAGAGCTAAATTTTTCCTGAAGATGTTTCTGAGGAATTAATTCAAGAAATAATCCAGAGACTCTTCCTGCAAGTTTAAGAAGCCATCTTAAAGGATGAAATGTATTGCCCGCCAGAAGCAGCAGTTATTTTGGCTTCCTGTGCAGTCCAAACCAAGTGTGGAGATTATAATAAAGAGATTCATAAGCCAGGCTACCTGGCTAATGATAGACTCCTACCCCAGCATGTATTGGAACAACACAAACTAACAAAAGAACAGTGGGAAGAAAGAATACAGAACGGGCATGAAAAACATAGAGCAATGCTAAGGGAGGATTCTTTGATGGAATAGCTGAAGATTGCACAAGATCTAGAAATATATGGTGTCAACTATTTTGAAATAAAAAATAAAAAGGGGGCCGGGCATGGTGGCTCATGTCTTTAATCCAGCACTTTGGGAGGCTGAGGTGGGCGGATCACGAGGTCAGGAGTTCGAGACTAGCCTGACCAACATGAGGGATACCCCGTCTCTACTAGAAATACAAAAGATTAGCCAGGCTTGGTGGCTTGCGCCTGTAATCCCGGATACTCAGGAGACTGAGGCAGGAAAATCACTTGAACCCGCGAGGTGGAGGTTGCAGTGAGCCGAGATCACACCACTGCATTTCAGCCTGGGTGACAGAGCAAGACTCCATCTCAAAAAAAAAAGAAAAATAATAAAATAAAAAATATCAGAATAAAAATAAAAAGGGAACTGAATTATGGCTAGGTGTTGATGCTTTGAGTCTGAATGTTTATGAGCATGATGACAAGTTAACACCTAAAATTGGTTTTCCCTGGAGTGAAATCAGAAATATTTCATTTAATGACAAAAAGTTTGTTATAAAGCCAATAGACAAAAAGCCACCTGATTTTGTTTTTTATGCACCTCGTCTGAGAATCAATAAGGGGATTTTGGCCTTATATATGGGAAACTATGAACTATACATGCAAAGAAGGAAGCCTGATACTATTAAAGTACAACAGATGAAGGCTCAGGCTAGGGAGGAGAAACATCAGAAGCAGTTGGAAAGGGCACAATTAGAGAATGAAAAGAAGAAAAGAGAAATAGCAGAAAAGGAAAAGGAAAGAATAGAACGTGAAAAGGAAAAGGAAAGAATAGAACGTGAAAAGGAAGAGCTAATGGAACGTCTAAAATAAATTGAAGAACTGACAATTAAAGCCCAGAAAGAACTAGAAGAACAGACTCAAAAAGTTCTAGAACTGGATCAAAAATGAAAACGAGCAAAATAAGAAGCAGAGCGGCTTGAAAAGGAGCATTGAGCTGCTGAAGAGGCGAAGTCTGCCATAGCAAAACAAGCTGCCGACCAGATGAAGAATCAGGAGCAGCTAGCAGCACTTGCTGAATTCACTGCCAAGATTGCACTTCTAGAAGAAGCCAAGAAGAAAAAGGAAGAGGAAGCTACTGAGTGGCAACACAAAGCTTTTGCAACCCCACAAGACTTGGAAAAGACCAAAGAAGAGTTAAAAACTGTGATGTCTACCACCTCTCCACCTCCACCACCAGTCATTCCTCCGACAGAAAACGAACATAATGAACATGATGAGAATAATGCTGAGACTAGTGCTGAATTATCAAATGAAGGGGTAATGAACCATAGAAGCGAGGAAGAACATGTAACAGAAACATAGAGAAATACATGTGTTAAGAAGCAACTTCAGGCATTAAGTTCAGCATTAGTTCAAGTCATAGATGAAACCAATTTGAGGTTTTTAATCTGATTTTTTTAAAGATAAATATGAACAATTATCATGTCATCTATAAATTTCAAAAAAATAATGAAAAAGGCTGTGTGAATGAATTTTTTCTTATGATGTTTTAATTATATACATTTTTTGAAATATTAAATTGGTAAAACCAAATTGCCAAATGTAAGGTGCATTAAAATACTGATAAATTAAATGAAAGATAAAATTCCAATGTTTATATAAAATTTGATTTTTAAAAATATACCATTCTTCCCATTTAGTTACTATTTCTCTATTTTATGTGTTATATTCACTTGGAAAATTCTATCAGTACAACAAAACAAATGTTTCAGTGTAAAACTTCAATCAAATTGACCATTATTTTGTCTTAAAAAATCAATTTATTTTATTTAGTCAAATTTTTAACTTCCTAACAATGCTTTTGAAAGGAGACAACTTGATTTCAAGGTTTAATTTTTGGAGGAGATTAACGTCATGAATATTAAACCCCAATATTCATTATTTAGCAGGTTTATATTTAGAATTATATTGAGAGATTTAAAAAGCTGTAGAGAACATTAATGTAATCAATGCCAAGTGCAGAACTAAATGATTTCTGTCAAATAATATTAGTGCATTTTGAAAGTTTTATAACCTTAATGTAATCAATGGCAAGTGCAGAACTAAATGATTTCTGTCAAATAATATTAGTGCATTTTGAAAGTTTAATAAATGCCTAAATTAAGGTATGAATTGTTTTAACTCTTATCTTTCGTCAAATGTCTTCTATTTTTAATCAATACTGCTGTGTTATGCCTTTTAAGTTGACAGAATGAATAATTTCTCCTATCTTCAAATAAAAAAATGTCCAAAACATTAATAAAATACAAAGGTCCATTTCTGACCTTGCAAGTGTATGATAGGCTGTATATAATAGTATCCTATCTGTTAAATAATAAAGAAATACCTTTTGCCCAGATAAAGTTAGATGTTAAGAAATCGTGTCAATAGCTGAATAATATGTCTCTATTGTTATCTATCTAAATTCAGAAATAAAGGTGTCAAGAATTGTAGGCCATTTCCTTCCCGGAGAATGTGAATTTAATCCAATCAGATTTTATTCTCAAAGTATGAGAACTTTCAGGCAGACATGTACCTAAAAGACATGTGCCTAAGAATATACTGGATTTGTCAGGAGAAAACAGTTTATTTCCATATGAATATTTTCACAATATCCCGTAACAGTTGGCAGTGTAAGTATAAGTTTCCAAAAGGTACATTCAAGTGTTTTATGAAATTATGAAACTATAAAAACAATAATTGTAAACTTTATTCAACTCATTTGTTCTTATATATACATATAAATTCATTAAGATTTAATACAAATTAAATACATTTCTTTACATAATCTTCAGATGGCCATTATCACCATGTGACATCGAGTGGACTTGCTGCCCATATTTTTGCCTTATTTCCAAGTTTCAAATAATTTTTCCGTCACCAGAATTCTTTCAAAAAACATCTTCTAAAAGAAATTTGGATGTACTGTATAAAGAAAAACTCTTCTGTGTCTGTTAAGTTGCCACATTCAACTTCAATTTTCAATCCTGTGCTTTGCCATACATCTTTAGAAACAGCTTATGATTTTGCACATCTCTGTCTCTTCCAAGCTATTTCATTCTCTGCTGCTTACTCTGAAGTTCTGAAGTTAAGCTTTAATCTCCATAAAGCATTTCAACAGAAGATAAAAGAAGGAACACTTCGACAGTTGCACAGAAAACTATGGAGAATGCTGTGAAATATTGGAATACATGGTTTCACTATTTAGTTAAAGACTGATGCTTTGTGGAGTTTTATAAATATGGTATACAGCATGAATATATTTATATATAAATTCATTTTTCGTCATCTCGCAGTTGTAGGAAATGAAAAACAAATGTCTTATTTTTGACATTCATAGCTACACATACTTTTCCTATTTTTCACAAAAACCTCTAACAAGAGTAAAACTTTAGAATTACAAAATGCGTCTATATTTATTAGAATGAAAAAGGTATATATGTATATACTAAACATAATATTTGCCTTTTTTGTAAATTAAGTGGATTAATGTTGCTACTGATACATGCAAGATAATAGATTTCAGGAAATCTCTTTGTAAAGACATATTTTTCTGAAAGGGGGACATATGTTTGGGAAATATTTTATGCAAATTTGCCAAATAATGCTTCTCTTCACCTAATAAATATTTCAGAAGCATTAGTGTTTGGAACTCAGTATGTATTTTTTTTTTTTTTTTTTTTTTTTTTGAGGCGGAGTTTCACTCTTGTTGCCCAGGCTGGAGTGCAGTGGCACAATCTTGGCTCACCACAACCTCCACCTCCCGGGTTCAAGCGATTCTCCTGCCTCAGCCTCCCGAGTAACTGAGATTACAGGTGTGTGCCACCACCACACCCAGTGAATTTTGTAGTTTTAGTAGAGACGAGTTTTCTCCATGTTGGTCAGGCTGGTCTCGAACTCCTGACCTCAGGTGATCCACCTGCCTCGGCCTCCCAAAGTGCTAAGATTACAGGCGTGAGCCACCAGGTCCGGCCCCCATTGTGTATTTTTGTATGTGTACATGTATGTATATGTATGTGCGTGTGTTTTGTTTTTCCTCTCATTTCGTTTTGTCATACGTTATTGCTCTTTCGGTTATTGTTATAATTTTTTTATTGGGGAAAGAAAACCACATAACATTAGATTTACTCTCTTAACAATTTCTAAGTATACTATTAACTATATGCAAACGTGCAGCAAAATTCTAGAACTTCTTCATTTTAAATAAACTGAAGTTTAATAGCCATCAAAAAGCAATTCTGCATTTCCTCCATCACTGGACCCTGGAAACCATTATTCTGCTCTGTTTCTATGAATTTGACAAATCATACATCATTTGTGCTTCTGTGACTGGTTTATTTCACTTAGCGTAATGTCCTCAAAACATGTCATCCATGTTGTAATACATGACAGAATTCACTTCTTCTCAATGCCCAAATGTAGCAGTCTGTAGCAGTCTGTAGCAAATGTAGTAGTCTGTAGCATTTTTTCATTTTATTTCCTCTTTTAGTAGAATCCATTGAGTATTGACATGAAGCAAGTAGATATGCTTAACCTGTACTCATGAACAATGATGAAATAAGCAGCATACTCATGACTGATGTTTGCACTTACTAGCCCGTTCATGTACTCATCGACCTTAACAAGTGAACAGCATAGAAGAACAAGACTTTTCAGTGTATTTTCATTAAGTATGCTAAAGACATCCTTTATTTTAAGAAGATTTCAGAGAAAAGTAGACATAAACTGCCTGTAGCTTTTGCATAAATAATAATGATATTAGCTAACAGATATTGAATGCTTCCTGTGAAATTGTTATTTTTCTAATTGCTCCTTACAAAAGTGAAATGAAGAATGTTATGATACAAAGTATACAGATAAGGAAATTGAACCACAAGAAGGATAACAACACAGCTAAGACTTAATGGCATCAGAATTGAACTTAGCTTGTTTCCAGATCCTCTGCTTTTAAATCTTAATAAATGTTGCTGGGCAAGACAGCCTTTAAGATTATCTAAATTATATTTACAAATTAATATACATACAATATATAAATATGTAATATATCTCTATCTGTCAATCATCTAGCTATCTAGCTGGCTTTCTGTCTACTGAGTGTGTGTATGTGTGTGTGTGTGTGTGTGTGTGTGTGTGTGTATAGCAGTGGGTTAATTATCCAAAGGCTAATGATTTTGTTTAAAGAATATTGAAAAAGATTAATTTTCTATGACAAACGTAGTCCTTAGAATCTAGAGTCTACAATAACTAAAGCAATATAATTTCCCATAATACATGTATTTAACATTTGATGGTTAAATGTTACAGTGGTTGGAATTTTTTTTTTTTTATTTTTCGCTCATGTCACCCAGGCTTGAGTGCAGTGGTACGATCTCAGCTCACCGCAACCTCTGCCTCCTGGGTTCAAGCGATTCTTTTGTCTCAGCCTCCGAAGTAGCTGAGACTATAGGTGCCCGCTACCATACCTGGCTAATTTTTGTAGTTTTAGTACAGATGAGTTTTCACCATGTTGGCCAGGCTGGTCTCAAACTCCTGACCTCAGGGGATCTGCGCATCTTGGCCTCCCAAAGTGCTGGGATTACAGGCATAAGCCACTGTGCCAAGTCTAGTGCTTGGAATTATTAAACGTTTGTGGTTCAAAGGAGTCACTTGCTCCTTCTGATTAAAAAATGAAGAATGGAAATGTAATTTACTACAAGAAACAATGTTTTGGTTGAGAAATTATTGAGACCATTGCTCATCTTTATTATTCACCTTAGTGTATTCTTTTTCTACTATGCTCTTGTGTATACCAGGATGTACTTTTCTCAAATTATTTTTACTTTCTTTGTGATAGTATCAAACATCATAGTATTTTGATTTCTAAAAACATTAATTTCAACAACATTCTTCCTCTCAAGGATTCTCATAAAATTCTGTTTTACATATATATGTATGTGTATATATACATGTATGTGTGTGGTTATGTGTGTATATATACATATATGTTTATGTGTATGTACAAGTTTAATGTTTATAACTTTAATGCAAATTAAATTGAATATAAAACTGAAGTGAAAAATATCTTATATCTTAGCAATAATAAGTTAGCACCCCAGTAATAAACAACTATTATTCTTTATTTCTCAGGAAATGACACTTGGATCTTTTAACAACACTCTTTGTTTTTCCAGTTTTTGAACTGCAATGCTTTATTTTGATCAACCTAGTGACTCCATTTAACCTCTCATCACCTTTAAATAAACTGAGTGCCATTCGATTAGGTATGGTACTATGCATGATTGCGTCAATGTATATGCAAGAATTTGACTTTTAAAAGTGAATTCACTACTAGAAGAAAGTGCTATAACAACTAGTGCTTTTGTAATTGCTAGTGCAATTGTATCCTGTTACCTAATTTCCAGCCCTATAGTAGGCTCACTTTCCTGCCCTATGATTACATGACTTGTTTTTGTCAATGAAATATAACAGTGCCATGTGACACTTCAGTGTGAAAGCTTGAAGGGCTAGGGAATTGTAGGCCACATTATCTTTCCCTTGCTAAAGTGATCGTAAAAGTAGATGGTGCCTCTGTCATCTCAGGTCCCTGTTTAGTTACAATAAGCCAAGATCCCCTGTCAATTTACATTTGACATATATCATATGTAAGAAATAAACTTTATTTTCTTCCAGTAGCAAGGATTATTGTTATTGCAATATAATCTTGCCCATCCTGGACGGCACTGAACTTCTCCAAAGAGTATGGCTCTCCTATAGCAAATCCCTAAAATAGCCTACATACAAGACAGTGAAGGACTAAGAAATTATTACTGAAAGACAAAAGGAAGCTGATTGATAATATGCACCGGTGTAATATTTGGCAAAACTCTCAACTGCAATAACATAAAAATTAGATCAGGTACCTAATGAACTTACAGCCCCAAGGAAAGAAAAGAAAGAATAAAATGTTAGTAATGAGTGTTGGTTGCTGTTGTTTATGTTTACAAGCTGTTACAAGAAATTGGTAAGCACACAAAATAATCAGATGATTTGCAAGCAAGAATGAAAAGTCTATAGAAAATCCTTAAATTTAAGTACATGTAGGGTTGAAAAGTCAAGTGATTCTCAAAACCAAATAGTAATAGATATTTGTAAGCAATACTTTGAGCAACAAAGGGCTGATTAAAACTCAGAGGTGAATTGCATGAAGGATTAAATCAAGAATTGGTAATCACACAAATTGTTGAAACATATGAATTGTTCAAATTATCTCAAAGTAAGTATCTGAACCTCACAATAAAGATTGTGATACAAAGAAACTCCCTTCAGCTAAACAAAATATCTTGGGAAAAAAGAAAATAATATTGTAGTCTCATGGTACACAGAATTAAGTTCACAGGTATAGGGACAGGGTCTAAAAATCAAGGAACAATAACAAATGGAAGAATTTTGTTAAGCAAAAAAATGGGTGTGACCATTGGCACAGACAACTTAGTGAAATTAAATAGAAGCTTGCTGATTGTTTTTGGAAAGAGCCTGGAATAAAAGAGACTAACAGACAAAACCACATTTGGTTCTCCCATTTTATATGAAAAGAAAGCAGTTTGAAAATAACTGGACAAAGAATATATTCTCAGATGGCCAATGTAGGTGTGAACAAAGTGAATAACAGAAACGGAAGGGCCTTTCAGGGGAAGAACCAATTGCTGGGAAGGACAATATCCTAAGGAGCAGAATTGGAGTTCAACAAAAAAACATTATCTACCCAATGTACAGAAGTCCCTTGCAAGATCTTCCCAGCAAGATCATAGAACTAAAATGAATAAATGATTGCTGCATACCCCCTCGCCCCCCTCCATTCTTCTGTTTTCTATACAAGAGAACTTATTGTATATATCTTGTCCCTGTTCCAGTTCCACAGTATATATTGGTTGAGTGTAGAGCAGATAATCCTACTTTTGGTCATAAGTTTTCAAATCAAGAGGAGCAATCAGGATTTGATGTGGGCTACTGCACATCATCTGGTGTAGTGGAGATTACTGATCTTCAGCCAGAGGTAATTGTATTTAAGTTTTACTGGACTTGAAAAAACTCTTGTGTTGTTCCTCAAGGAAAGAGTAAATCCGCTTTGCCTACAGGATGGAGACAAGTTGATGTTTTGTCCAGAACGTGGATTGTGGTAGTCACCTGAGCAGTTCACCAAATGTTTCCTGCTTTCTGCCTTACGGGTACATTGTAGAATTACACTCACTCATTGAATTGAGGTATGGTCATATTATTTGCTTTGCAAATGAAAAGTAGGTGAAAGTGATATATGCTACCCCTGGGCAGAAGACAAGAAATAGTCTATCATTCTAGACATTTTCTCCTTCCTACAGGGGTGATCATGAAAGCTTAGGATGAGAGGGAGAGTCTTGAAGTCTGGTTTGCTTAGTGAATGCAGACTTCCCATTTCTCCCCTGATGACCAGTATTGGCCATGTATCATAGCAAGAACTAAAATTTCTTATGCTAAATCACAAAGATTTGTGGGGTTTCTGTTATGGTAGCATAACCTGACATGTTGTGGCTGATTGTGAAAGTGTGTAAGAATGAGCATGTATTAGTCTGTTCTCACACTGCTAATAAAGACATACTCAAGACTGGGTAATTTATAAAGGAAAGAGGTTTAATTGGCTCACAGTTCCACATAGCTGGGGAGGCCTCACAATCATTTGGAAGGCAAATGCGGAGCAAGGTCATGTCTTACACGGCAGCAGGCAAGCGGGCATGTGCAGGGGAACTCCCCTTTATAAAACTGTCAGATCTCGTGAGACTTATTCACTATTATGAGAACAGCATGGGAAAATCTCACCCCAGTGATCCTATGACACGTGGGGATTCTTACAATTCAAGGTGAGATTTGGGTGCAGACACAAAGCCAAACCATATCAGAACACATGTGTTGAATTAATCCCATTAAAATACGGCCATTCAGAAAATGTTCCTTTAATACACCAACAATAAAAATCGGAAATATAAAATCACTAGAAAATTTGAATAGTTTATGCAAAATAATCTGCAAATAAATGTATTTCCTTGATTTCCTGGTGCCAAAAACTGTCTGAGAAATAGAGAACATTATACCCACAGTAACAATGCCTTAATCAAAGGGATATAAACAAAAGACAAGGATAAATAATCCAGTATTTGAGGGGCTACATCTGGTTTCCATCTATGTGTTTGAGAAAAGCCTCTGGTCCTTAAGGCCATAAAAAGTATACAAGCCATAATGGGAGGCTTATTTTCAAGTTATAGTTCATGCATTCAGGGATATATGCTAGGGATAGACAACGAGCATTGTGTACCTAGATGTCTCTAGGCACCATGTACGGAAAAGAATTCTAATCACAAAGGATGAGTCACTAGCTAAAAAGCCTTGAACGTAGCTCAGCTCTAACATTATCATGAGATGTTATATTACTAACCTGATCCAAGAACTGAAAGTTAAATTATAAATATGTGATTTTAATACAGATAGAGTGATATATACATATATTCATCCTATATATATATATCGGATATATATATATATATATATCCTAATAATTTCCACTGAGTGAGTCCAGAGCAATGACTGCTCTAGTGAGACAATAAGCACACCCAGGGTAGTAGCAATGAGTGCACCTACAGTCATATCTTGGTTTCTAAATACTATTCTTTTCTAAAAGGAATAAGAGCTCCTTAGATAAATGGCAGATTGCAGCCCTGGAACTGGGAAAGTGTAAGATGAGCCTGGAACATCCCACTGTGCCATAAAGTAAATAAACGCTCAGAGAATTGAAAGGCACATTTTGAAAGGACACAGGCACCAATCTGAAAGGGCTTCCACTGGCCAAATCTGAGACAATTTGAGAATCCAAATAAATGGTGATAGCAGTGAATTAAAAACCATAGAGAAAAATAATCCATGAATCCTATTAATGGAAGAGTAAATAAGTAAATGACGGAGAAAGCAAAGCTCATTGTCATAAATATAAGAGATGATGGAAGTAGAAAATCACTATTTGGCAGCTATCACAACAGTACTTGTTTCTGTTAGGAATTATCAACAGATACCAAAATCAATGAAGAAGCCAGGTGCAGTGGCTTGCACTAGTAATCCCAGCTACTGGGAGACTCGGGCAGGAGGATTGCTTGAGCCCAGGAGTTCCAGACCAGCCTAGGCAACATAGTGAGACCCATATTTATTTATTTATTTATTTATTTATTTATTTATTTGTGAATAATAAATTTCTTTTTAATTAGCAAAGCCAGGACCCGGGTTTGGTGGCTCACACCAGCACTTTGGGTGGCTGAGGCAGGAGGATCACTTGAGGTCAGGTGTTCAAGAATAGCCTGGGCAACATGGCAAAACCTCATCTCTACTGAAAATACAAAAAAAAATAGCTAGGTGTGGTGGCGCGTGCCTGTAATCCTGGGTACTTGGGAGGCTGAGGCATGAGAATCACTTGAACCTGGGATGCAGAGGTTTCTGTGAGCCAAGATTGAACTACTTCCCTCCAGCCTCAGTAACAGAGTGAAATTCTGTTTCAAAGAAAGTGCAAGAAAGAAAGAAAGAAAGAAAGAGAGAGAGAGAGAGAGAGAGAGAGAAGGAAGGAAGGAAGGAAGGAAGGAAGGAAGGAAGGAAGGAAGGAAGGAAGGAAGGAAGGAAGGAAGGAAGAGAGGGAGGGAGGGAAGGAAAGAAAGAAGGAAAGAAAGACAGAAAGAAAGAAACAAAGAAAGAGAAAGAAAGAACGAAAGAAAGAAAAAGAAAAGAAAGAAAGAGAAAGAAAGAAAGAAAGAAAGAAAGAAAGAAAGAAAGAAAGAAAGAAAGAAAGAAAGAGAAAGAAAGAAAGAAAGAAAGAAAGAAAAAGAAAAGGAAAGTAAGTCAAGCCTGGTGGCGTATGCTTGGAGTCTCAGCTACTTGGGAGCCTGAGGAAGGAGGATCACTTGAGCCCAGGAGTTCAAGGCTGCAGTGAGCTATGTATGATCGTGTTACTGCACTCCAGCATGGGATTCCCCAAAACATTTTTAATATTAAAAAAAAATTAGATTAGTAAAAATGAGGAAATGTATTTACATAGTATTAAGATAATTATTAATTATAAAATATCCACCTTATAATAAAGAAACCGGGCACATATCACTTTCACCAAATAATTAATGTTAACTTTGTCATTAGTGAGTTAAATATGCATTATGTACTTTATGCTACGATACACTGAAAGTGATACATCATATCTGGTGTATTCTTGACAAAAATGCACAAGGTCAATCTAAACAAGACAAAAAACCTGAACTGATTGACATGGTATAAAATAGTTTATACTCTTCAAAAATATCAACATACTTAAAGGTTGAGAAACTCTTCCAGATTAAAGGAAATGCATGAGACAGAACAATTAAGTTCAAATTGTAATTCTGAATTGCATACTGGACCGAATTTTATTTTCTGTAATGAATGTTAAGGAATAATTGGCAAAATTTGAATATAGAGTGTTTACAGGCTGGGCGTGGTGGCTCAGGCCTGTAATCCCAGCACGTAGTGGCTCAGGCCTGTAACCCGAGCACTGTGGGAGAACGAGGCAGGTGGATCACTTGAGCTCAGAAGTTTAATACCACCCTGGGCAACATGGCGAAAACCCTTCTTTACAAAAAAACCCACAAAAATTAGCCAGGCGTGGTGGCACAGGCCTGTAGTCCCAGCTCCTGGGGAGGCTGGGGCAGGAGGATCCCTTGAACCCTGGAGGTGGAGGTTGCAGTGAGCCGTGATCACACCACTGTGCTTCAGCCTGGGTGACAGAGAGACCCTGTCTCAACAACAACAACAAAAAAAGAGTGTTTTTGCATTGATGTCAATATCTTGACTTTGATAACTGTACTATGTTTATGTAAGAGAATGTTCTTGTTTTTATGAAAACACATTGTAAGTATTTAGAAGTATCATAACTGCAACTTATTTTCAAATGTCCCAGATAGTTCAAAAATATGTGGATAGATACATATATACGTGCATGCATACCTACATACAAATAAGTAGAGAATAACAAAGTAGTTTTTATTCACCAAATTTAACATTTGGGAAATCCAGGTAAAGGTGGTTTGGGTAACACTTAACATTCTTTTTGCTCTAAGCCTGAATTATATGACAAAATAATTCCAAGTTCAAAGTTTTATCTTCTGCCTTTATTTTACTTGGTTTCTCTTTCACATTTGACATTGTTCACCAATTCTTCTTTTGAAAAACCATATTTCTTGAATTTGATGATACTGAATTCTGTGATATTAGAAGCACTTCTTCAGGCGATTTTGAAGACACTGATTTTCCCTAGGGTTTCTGGTCTTTTTGGTCTATACATTCCCTAACTAATAACGTCTAGTTCTGTGGCTTACACTACTACTTTGGGAGTTAAGGATTCCCAAGTTTATATTTCAAGCCCAGATTTTTCCCTGTGTTCCCTACTCTTTTAACCAGTTTCTTACTGGATGCTTTCATCTCAATTTTCCATAGATAATTTATACTGAAAATGTTCAAAGCTGTATATGTTATTTTTCTTTTGAAACCCAATTGCCTCTTTTGTGTTCCTGTACTTATTGATTGCATCAGTCACTGCAGTAAAAAACACAGTAGCATCCTAAGTTGTAGTCAATCAAATTCTATGCAGAAAATACTTTAATCTCTCTAGTCTTTAAACTAACATTCATTCCTTCAACAAATATTTATTTCCTATATATTTGGCACTGGGACTAGAGCAGTGAAAAAGATGTATGTAGCTCAGTCTTTTTTTGTTAACATTTTTAATTGGCAAATCATAATTATATGTATTTATACTCAGTCTTGATTATGCTTGCTTTCTATTGGAAAAAGTAGACAATTAGATGTAAGTCATCTTTTTCACTTAAAGAACACATCTATTTATATTACCAAGTAACAGATTCAGGGTCAAAAATCTGAGAACTCTAGGGTAAGAAAGAAAAATTAAATCATCTCTTATCACATTGCCATCATAATTATGACATGTACTGCTACCATTTACTGCCACTGTCACCAGAGTGATGGCTTTAAAAAGCAGTTCTGATCGTGTCATACCATTTCCCTGATGAAGATTCTTCAGTAGCCCACTACTGGCTATAGGAAAACCTCTAACACCTTGGCAAGGCTTCACAGCTGTTTACAGCCTGGCCTCTGCCTACCTAGGGGTACCTTTTGCTTTTTTGTCCTACTCTCACCCCTCCCCTTCCTCATATTCTTCTGGAGTCATCCTGAATAACTTCATGGTTCCAGAGTGCTATACTGTTCTATGTTCTGCTGAGACACCATCAGACCTGGTGCGTATGTTTACTATAAAGCAAATAACACCAAATTTCAGATATTTATTTATCTTTCTTTACTGAGTTCATGCAAGTAAAAGAGACTTATTGATCTTTAAGTTTCCAATATTTACCATACCTGAGTGAGGCGTAGTAGGAGTCCACAAATATATATTGAAATAATGAAATAAAAACATAGTTACATATTACTCATTAATATAAAGAACAAATAAGATGTAGTATTTTGAATTGTAGAATTTTGTCAATGCAATTTGTTACTGGGAAAAATTTACATTCTGTTCTGAAGGACATAGATAATTACTGATCTCCAATATCATCATCATTTAAACATTCTTACTAAAAGTCATCTTTGTCATTGGTGTTATACTATAAAAATACTACCTTCATAAATATGACATCCCAGATAGAATATTACCTTCTACAAAAAGGTACTTATCACCTTTTAAATTCTTATTTGTTTAACATTCTGTTTACTTCTACTGAGGAGCCAAACCCAACTAATTAATAAATAAATGAGCTAATAAATTAATTAGCTATGTTTTTAAATGCTCTACTTTGACCAATGTACTTCAAGCTTGGCCCTTGGTCAGGATTGTTTATAAGGTGAACTAGGTTTCTAGTGTTCCTCTTTTGGAATGGTTAGTTACTGTTTGAAACTAAGAGTTAAAATATAGTTTCTTAATACTTCTTGGTTCTTTATGGAAATAATAGAATATAAAAATTTCCACCACTTACAGAATCATCTCTAAGGAGGATATAGTATAGGCCACCTTATTTTTAGTTGCTATATTTTGAAATGAAAATAAAACTTTTGTTGCAGAACTTTACTCCTTAGTTCAGCTAAAAGTGGGTTCTTGTCACACAACCAGGCAAGACTAGGTGTGTGGACACATTGAAGGGTGAGTAGAGCAGAACTGATTGGGCGGAAAGGAAAAATAGCGGGGGGGAAAACCCTCAGCAAGGTGAGAGGGGATTCTGCCAGTGGGCTCCTGTCTCACAGACTGAATTCCAGGCCACCATACATGAGTCGAAGAGGCCCAGCTCAAGCCCCGTGCACAAGGCATGAACTTCCCATGGCTCCACCCCATTCTCCTAGTGCACAGGCAGGTCAGAGATTCTCTGGGGACCCTCCACCTTATCTGTCACCTGCATCTATCACTTTGAGGGAACCCTCATGCCTTTTCTTTCCACATAAGTACTTGGGAATAAAAACCAAAACAGTTTATTGCCTTTCTCATTTGACAAATACATATCAAAATTACAATTATTTCTCGTACCCTCTCCCAAAATAAGAGTTTTTTTGTTAATTGCTATTTGCTAACTGTAAATATTTTTATTGACAAGTAGAGGTGTTCTGTAAATGGAATCAATGTGATAGTTTGTATAGTTGGCATATTTTAAAAATTGTGTTTTTACTGAACATATAAAAAATGAATTTACAGTAAGAGCAACAACCTGTGAAAGTCAAAACAAAAGTGAATAAAGGATTGGTTAGAAGTCTTTCTGTTGGTAGGAAAGGGTAGAGCACATATGAAATCATAAAGAATAAAGTCTTTATGTTATTTCAGATTGTTTATTTCCTTTGTTAATTATACTTTAAACACAGAAATAGAAAAAAATCAACTATAAAAGTGTGGTAGTAAATCATTTACATAGCATCTAATTTTACAGACTATGAGGATTTTATGTTAAATATTTAATGACAGGATATGGTAAAGAGTTGGAAATTCTAGTTAAAGTTTGACAATTTGCTTACAACAATAGAGCAAAATGAATTGAGAAGCTAAATTATGTTTCATTGTTTAAATATAATTTTAGCCATTTCAAACTACTTATATCTTTTTAGAGTCTTTGTAAGCCATTCATAATCTGGCAAAGGAGAGAGATTTACAAACTGATTACACCATAATGTGGTAAATGCACTGATGAAGGAACATGATAGGGGATTTTCAAAAGTGGCATATGTTCTAGTATGTGTGCACATGTATTTCCACACATACATCTGGGCTGCTTTTACAGAGAAGGGAGAATTTTTTTCTGCATATTAAAGATTGCAAAGGAATATGTGAGGCAGAGATTGGTGAGGAGAGGAAACATGTTTCAGCTCATGCAAAGATGCTGAGGTATGGATAAGCTTGGCATATTTAGCAACTGGTGAGAAATTGGTATGTATTACCAACAGCATTTTATGTTATCCATTATCCTCAAAAGAATGTTTTTCCCAATATTATTTCACCATATGATCCTTTGCTCAACTATAATAATACTTGGAAACTGTATTTTTGAACAAACTATCTCAGATAATCCCGGAAACAGATGTTTTGTGTGATTAGGGTCTACAAAGAACCCTCCCCCCTCCCCAGTCCCCTCAGATGATCTCTGAAGAGATTCAGAGAAACCCTTAAAGATCACCCTGGAACAGTTTGAAATTCACTTTCCTGGGTCATCTGACCCAATATTATTTGTATGCAAATTTCCCTCTAGTTTACATGTTTGTCATCCAGAAATTCTGAGCTGAGATATCAAATAATATTTTTAATTAACTGTATACCACCGTGGAGTTTTACTACCACAACTCTTTGCAATTTAGTCATATCAGTAAGAATGGGCTAGATTATGTAGATTATGCTGTTGTAACAAACAAACCCCAAGCCTTAGTGACTTAAGACAACAAAAATTTTTTTGTGTTTACTTACTTATTTATTGAGACGGAGTCTTGCTTTGTTGCCCAGGCTGGAGTGCAGTGGCACGATCTTGGCTCACTGCACATCCGCCTCCCAGGTTCAAGTGATTCTCCTGCCTCATCCTCCTGAGTAGCTGGGATTACAGGTGTGTGCCACCATGCCCAGCTAAGTTTTGTATTTTTAGTAGGGACGGGGTTTCACCATGTTGGCCAGGCTGGTCTCAAACTCCTGACCTCATGATCCGCCTGCCTCGGTCTCCCAAAGTGCTGGGATTACAGGCGTGAGCTACCGTGCCTGGCCCAAAAATTTATTTTTTACTCATGCTATATGACATAAAGAACTAAAGGCTTTGCTCATATTTAAACACTCAGGGACCCAGGCTGATAAAAGTACTTTCTCAACAACTTCTTCCATGATAGACTTGACAGAGAGAAGAGACTTTTGAAAATCACTTACGGCCCCTTAAATCTGCCACGGAAGAGACATATTTCATTTACATTTCACATTTTATTGGCCAAATAAATGCACAAATCTATGCCGAACTTAAGCAGTGTCAGGGAAATGTAATCCTAATGTATACCTGAAAGTATACCAATACTGAGCTTTTGTTTTGTTTTGTTAGATAGAGTCTTGCTTTGTTGCCCAGGCTAGTCTTGAACTCCTGGGCTCAAATTATCCTCCTGCCTTGGCCTCCCAAAGTACTAGGATTACAGGCATGAGCCACCATGCTCCACCAGCACCAACTTTTATACTATCCATACCTATTATTTATAGTGATGAACTTCCTCTTAAGTTGAAAATTTATTTGATTTATATCAAAAATGTTTTTGCCTGTGTGTGATTAAGAAATTTATGGGGTTTTCTTGGGGGAAAGAAGAGCTTCAAAAATGAATAGAAAACTAAACAGGCAACTTGGTCTTGGCTATGACTTGAAAACATTGATTGACCTATGGCAGAAGATGATTAGATAAAAGGAAAATAATTCAGTACAAGCAGAGAGAAAATAAAATACAAAGCAAAAACTAGAGGGAGAGACAGTCAATGGACTAATAGTATGGTGCCTTTTTGTCTGTGATGTACTTCCTAATTTATCTTATTTAACACCTAAATATTGAATACTACATACATTTGGGTTCATCTTTTTAAATTATATCTTTCTAACAATGCTTGAAGGCAATCTTTCCAATATTTATTTGAAAATTAAATCATCAAAATTTTTTTCTGAGAGAATCTACATTGTGTGTGTGTGTGTATGCACACAGACACAGTTAGCTAGTAAAGTTAATCTTAGTTAAGTGCAGAAAATTATGTAATATATATCTGGCATGAAATTTAAACAAATTCTTCTTTGTTAAGGGATGTTGGTGTTGCCAACATCCAGAAGGCACTATATGTAGAGCCTTTATCTAGATTGAGGTCTCAAGCCTCTATTGAAGCCTGTAGCTCTCACCTGTTGTACCTTCTGTGCTCCACATTTTATCATGCTGTGTTAGTTGCTTTAGGCTATCAGAAATGTTAATTGTGGTCATTTGTCAGTGTCCTTCTGCTTGCAGTTGCTTTCATTTCAGTCCTTAAAATCTGTCTTCCTGGATACAGAATTAATCAGCTGTACTACTAGGTCAATCACTGTTACTACTTCTCTTCCTAATCGCTGTTGCACTTGTTTGGGTGATACCAGAACTGACACTGACACTGAAAGTCACAAACCTCTTGTCTGTTACAACTCTCAATTGTACCATCCTTTTTACTGCTGCCTAGTTTTCTGCTGCAGTTGGGATATTTTATAGGCTTCTCTTACTTTGAGTTGAAAAGTACATTATTTTCCAAAAGACATTTTTCCTTCTCTCTAAACAGTAAATTTAACAAACATTTACAGCACACCTATTTTGGCAGATACTGTGCTAATTGCTAAGGATTTGGAAATAGATGGAATATGATCCCTGCCCATATGCTCCCAGTATATCTTAAGGGTTCTAATGCAGATGCAGCCAAGCAGGTCCCTTAAAAAAGAAACATGGATGAGCTTGGAAGACATTATATTAAGTGAAATAAGGCATGCACAGAACAATAAATACTGCATGTTCTCACTTACGTAGAAGCTAAAAACACTGATCTCATAGAAGTATATAGTAGAATAGTGGTTACTAGAGGCTAAGAAGGGTGTGGGGGTTAAGGGAAAAGCCAGAGGCTGGTTAACAGATATATAAGTACAATTAGATAGACGGAATAAGTTCTAGTGTTCTATATCACTGTAGGATGACTATAATAAAAATTTATTGCGTATTTTCAAATTGCTGGAAGAGTGGATTTTGAATGTTCTCAACACAAATAAAATGATAAATGTTTTAGGTGATGGATATACTAATTACCTTGATTTGATCAGTACACATTGTGTACATGTACTGAAATATTAATATCACATATTAAGTACCCCACTATATGTACAATTATTATGTGTTAATTAAAAATAATAACAATTTTGAAAATTAATACACACACGAAGAAACAGATTAGATGTAAGACAATAAAGAATATCCAGGACTATGGTGAACCAGGGAACACCTATCCATTGTTGTCATGAGAGTGAAGGAAACCAAAATATTTCATCCCAAATATTGTAGGGGCCAAGGGCTGCAGGTTCCTCTTAGCTCTCTGAAGCTTCACTGAAAAATAAACTCACAAAAGGCAGATTATTTGGAGAAATGGCATACAAGTTTATTTAGTATGTATACATGGGACCATTCAGAATGAAGACCCAATGGCACAGAGGAAATTGTCAATTTTTATGTTTGGTTTCAACAAAGCATGAACAGCCGTGTAGAAATATGATCTGACAAAGAGTATGATCAAATGCTAACAGACTGAGTGGGGAAACTCAGCAATGTCTGTCTGTATATTTTTTTGCACTGAAATAATTTTTTTTTTGTTTTTTATTTTATTTATTTATTTTAGATGGAGTTTCGCTCTTGTTGCCCAGACTGGAGTGCAATGGCATGATCTCGGCTCACGGCAACCTCCACCTCCCAAGTTAAAGCAATTCTTCTGCCTCAGCCTCCTGAGTAGCTGGGATTACGGGCATGCACCACCATGCCTGACTAATTTTGTATTTTTAGTAGAGACGGGATTTCTCCATGTTGGTCAGGCTGGTCTTGAACTCCTGACTTCAGGTGATCCACCTGCCTCGGCCTCTCAAAGTGCTGGGATTACAGGCGTGAGCCACTGCGCCTGTCCAAAATTTTATTTTATTTTTATAATTTCAACTTTTGTTTTAGATACAGGGGGTACATGTGCAGGATCGTTACATGGGTGTATTGTATGATGCTGAGGTTTGGTGTACAAAGGATCCCGTTACCCAAAAAGTGAGCATAGTACCAAATAGGTTGTTTTTCAGTCCCTGCCTCCCTCCTTCTCTCCCTTGTCTAGTAGTCCCCAGTATCTCTTGTTCTCATCTCTATGTTCATGTGTGTATCTAGTGTTTACTTCCGACTTACAAATGAGAACATGGGGTATTTCGTTTTCTGTTACTACATTAATTCACTTAGGATAACGGCCTCCAGCTACATCCATGTTGCTGCAAAGGACATGATTTCATTCTCTTTTTATGGTTGCATAGTATTCCATAGTACATATGTACCAGATTTTCTTTATCTAATCTACTGTTGATGGGCATCTAGGTTGATTCTATGTCTTTGCTACTGTGAATAGTGATGCAATGAATGAATGAGTGCATGTGCCTTTTTGGTAGAATGATTTATTTTCCTTTGGATATGTACCCAGTAATAGGATTACTGGGTCAAATGGTAGTTCTGTTCTTTGAGAAATCTCCAAACTGCTTTATATAGTGGCTGAACTAATTTATATTCCCACCAACAGTGTAGAAGCCTTCCCTTTTCTCTGCAGCCTCACCAGCACATTTTGATTTTTGACTTTTTAATAATAGACATTCTGACTGGTATGAGATGGTATCTCATTGTGGTTTTGATTTGTATTTCTCTGATGATTAGTATGTTGAACATTTTTTCATATGCTTGTTGGCCGCAGGTATATCTTCTTTTAAGAAGTGTCTGTTCATGTCCTTTGCGTACTTTTTAATGGGATTATTTGTTTTTCACTTGGTTCATTTATTTAAATTCCTTATAGATTCTAGATACTAGAGGTTTGTTGGATGCACGTTTGTAAATATTTTCTCCTATTCTGTAGGTTGTCTGTTTACTCTGTTGATAGTTTCTTTTGCTGTGCAGAAGCTCTTTAGTTTAATTAGATCCCATTTTTCAATTTTTGTATTTGTTGCAGTTGCTTTTGAGGACTTAGTCATAAATTCTTTGCCAAGGCCAATGCCTAGAATTGTGTTTCTTAGGTTTTCTTCCAGGATTCTTATAGTTTGTGACCTTGCATTTAAATCTTTAATTCATCTTGAGTTGATTTTTGTATATGGTGAAAGGAAGGGGTCAAGTTTCAGTCTTCTACATAAGGCTAGCCAGCTATCCCAGCACCGTTTATTGAATAAGAAGTCCTTTCCCCATTGCTTATTTTTGTCTACTTTGTTGAAGATCACATGGTTGTAGGTGTGCAGCTTTATTTCTGAGTTCTCTATTCTATTCCATTGGTCTACATATCTGTTTTTGTACAAGTACCATGCTGTTCTGGTTACTGTAGCCGTGTAGTATAGTTTGAAGTTGGGTAGCGTGAGGCTTTGTTTTCTTCATTTTACTTAGGACTGCTATTCAGGATCTTTCTTGATTCCATATGAATTTTAGAACAGTTTTTTTCTAATTCCATGAAAAAAATGGCTTATCTGGATCATTCTTGGCCTCTCTGAGCCTGTATTTTATCCTTCTGGGTATGGGGGGACCCTCTTTGGAATGGGGGTCTTATGACCTAAAGTCAAACAAGATAGGTCAGAAAATTTCTTTATGGCCAGGTTCAACACAGAAAGACAGACGGAAAGTTAGAATAGTCTTTTAGGTGTTATGGCTGGCTTTGGGGAAAAGGAGCTCTGGTGTCTATGACCTGCCTTGAAGAATGGGAATTCTAGTTTCTATGGCTAACCTCTGTGGAGAATGGGACTGAGACAGGAGGGCAGGAGATGGTCAGAGAAAAACTTCCGAGATACTTCGGAGGCCTTCATTTTAGGGTATTGTTTTCTGACCCCCAACAATATACTTCTTTGACATATTTTGAGATGGCTATTCAGAAGGCCTGAAAACAGAAGTAGCTCTACAAAGCTGTCTTTTGTGAGAGAGATTTGTATCTGTAGAGAAAATCTGCATTGATACAGCCAGGTTTTCTCTATGGTCCCCCTTTTCTACTGATCTATGAAAAATTAAGTGAGAGTCTGACACCTTTAAAAGTCTGAAAGTAATTTTTATCATTTAGTATCTCTGATTGCTGCTACCTGTGAGGTTGCCTCTACATCACAAGACCACCTTTGCTAGTCAGGCCTCCTCTTCTTTCCCTTCTATATCCTCTTTTGCCACCATAAGCTGTTTTGCCAGGATCCAAGCCTCCATTCTTTCTGTAACCTCAAGATGATAGAAAAGCAACTATCTGGCCATTTCTTTGAGTTCTTATATTTTGTATGACTCTGCAGCACATTAATACATTTGTATGCCTTTTCTATTAATTTTATTTTAGTCAGTTAATTTATTAGTGAACCTTCAGAGGGCAAAAGGAAAGTTTGCCCTTTACCATATAAAAGTAAATATATTACATCTTTCAATTTATGTGTGATTTAACATCTTGAAGTTTGAATTTTCAAGTGTTGGTAACTAGGTCAAAGTATCTTTAAACACTGTATGAACTCAATGAAACCTATTTTTGGAGTAGGTAAAACCTTAAGATAACCAATTTTAATTTTTGATGTAAAACTATTTCCAATATAATGGTTTTATTCCTCGTCTGCGTTTTCTAAAAGATGATCCCTTATATGTGATTTACATGTTGTCATATAATCCAGATAGCTTTAGCCTAATTGATAGAAAAAGAGTTAAGAGGATTATTAACTCAAAACCTGTCAAGCACAAATGTGGCTCAAAGATTGATAAGAAAACATCAACTGAAACTATTTATTAGGAGCCTACTGAGACATCACTATTTTCTCAGGACAAGGAAATCAGAGAGAGAAGCCAGGCATCATGACAATGAAGCAGTAAAGACACGAGTAATTAGACATATTCGGCTTAATTACTCAATTCCTTCTACTAAGCCAACATTTCTTGAATGTCCTATGCCTTAACAGCATTATAATAGGTCTATAGTTTAAAAATTTTAGCAGTTTAAAATCTCTGTCTCAGCACAATATGAATAAGAGGGAGAGATGGAAGTGGGATTGTTGGGGTCCGTGCCGGGGGTGGTGGAGAATGAAAGAACACACAAAAGACAAAGACACACAGAGAACATGGCGGCCGCGCTCAGAGCCTCCACCTCACTTTATTTATACTCCATAAATCCCACGTCAGCAGAAAGAATGCAATGCAAAACAAACTTTCTTTTCCCAGATGTAACCTTCTACTCAGTTCTTCGTTTCTATGCTCTTCTTTATCTGCCCGCCTTCTTGGCGCCTACGGGAGTTCATTGAAAGTTCAATTGGAGATACTGTCCTTGAGCCCTATCTATTCTCAGCATACTGTTTTCAAAGGCCCCTGCATGGGATGGATGGGATGAAGAAGCTGGAAAAAACATGGCTTCAGGATACATTTAGCTTCAGCTTGATTCCATGAGTAACTAAGGAGCATGAACTAAAACACAGAGGTTTTCCAGGGTACAGACTGAGTGTGAGGATGGTTCATGTGATCATATCCCTGTATCAGCAAGTCATCAAGTCATTGGCTAGAGCTGCTGGAAGAGGAAATATAACCTAGTGTCTTCAGGTGTGACGGCTTCAGTTAGCCAAAACCATTCTTCCAGTGAATAATAATGGAAGCCAATTGGCTGTGCGCACTTCTCATTAAGTGCAATCTCGACAACAAAAGAATATCCTATACCCTGTGTTCAAAGATTAGAAATTAGTGGAAGAGACAGCCAAATTACAAAACGTCATGAAGAATACTATGACAGAAATGTTTTTTAGATGCTGATATGGTATGGCTTTGTGTCCCCACCCAAATCTTATGTTGAATTGTAATTCCCTATGTTGGGGGAGGAACCTGGTGGGAGGTGATTAGATCATGGGAGCGGATTTCCCCCTTGCTGTTCTCATCATAGCGGGTCAGTTCTTGTGATAGTGAATAAGTTCTCATGAGATCTGTATTAGTCTGTTTTGACACTGCTATAAAGAAATTCCCAAGACTAGGTAATTTATAAAGGAAAGAGGTTTAATTGACTCCCAGTTCCACATGGCTGGGGAAGCCTCAGGAAACTTACAATTATGGTGGAAGGGGAAGCAAGCACATCTTACATGGCAGCAGGTGAGAGAGAGAGCATGTGAAAGTACAGGAAAAAGCACCATTTATAAAACCATCAGATTTGAGTGAGAACACAGAGCCAAACCATATCATTCTGCCTCTTGCCCCTCGCAAATCTCATGTCTTTTCAAATTTCAAAACCAATCATGCCTTCTCAACTGTCCCTTAAAGTCTTAACTCATTTCAGCGTTAACTCAAAAGTCCATAGTCCAAAGTCTCATCTGAGACAAGGCAAGTCCCTTCTGCCTATGAGCCTATAAAACCAAAAGGAAGTTAGTTACTTCCTAGATACAATGTGAGTACAGGCATTCTGGTAAATGCACCCATTCCAAATGGGAGAATTGGCCAAAACGAAGGGGTTACAAGTCCCATGTAAGTCCAGAATTCAGCAGGGCAATCATTACATCTTAAAGCTCCAAAATTATCTCCTTTGACTTCATGTCTCACATTCTCACATCCAGTTAATGCTGATGCAAGAGGTGGGCATGCATGGTCTTGGGCAGCTCTGCTCCTGTGGCTTTGCAGGGTACAGCCCCCATCCCGGCTGCTTATATGGGCTGGCGTTGAGTGTCTGTGGCTTTTCCAGGCACATAGTGCAAGTTGTCAGTGGATCTACCACTCTGGGGTCTGGAAAACGGTGTCGCTCTTCTCACAACTTCACTAGGCAGTGCTGCAGTGGGGAATCTATGTGGGGGCTCTAACCCCACATTTCCCTTGTTTACTGCCCCAGCAGAAGTTCTCCATGAGGAGCCTGCTTCTCCAGCAGACTTCTACCAGGACATCCAGGCATTTCCATACATACTGTAAAATCTAAGCAGAGGTTCCCAAATCTCGATTCTTGACTTTTATGCACCCACAGGTCCAACACCGTGTGGAAGCTGCCAAGGCTTGGGGCTGTTACCCTCTGAAGCAATGGCCTGAGCTGTACCTTGGTCCCTTTTAGCCACAGCTGGAGCTGAAGTGGCTGAGACACAGGGCATCATGCCCTGAGGCTACACAGAGCAGGAAGGCCCTGAGCTCAGCCTATAAAACCATTTTTCTTCTTAGGCCTCTGGACCTGTGATGGGAGGGGCAATAACCAATATCTCTGACATTCCCTGGAGACATTTTCCCCATTGTCCTAGTGATTAATATTTGGTTTATCTTTACTTATGAAAATTTCTGCAGCAGGCTTGAAGTTCTCCCCAGAAAATGGGTTTTTCTTTTCTATCACATTGTCAGGCTGCAAATTTTCCAAACTTTTATGCTGTACTTCCCTTTTAAACATAAGTTCCAGTTTCAAATAA
This sequence comes from Macaca fascicularis, assembly GCF_037993035.2. Classification (NCBI taxonomy): domain Eukaryota; kingdom Metazoa; phylum Chordata; class Mammalia; order Primates; family Cercopithecidae; genus Macaca; species Macaca fascicularis. The sequence goes on from NC_088395.1 coordinate 27,525,029, forward strand.
TCTCTCTCAAGTTCAAAGTTCCACAGATCTCTAGGACAGGGGCAAAATGTCACCAGTCTCTTTGCTAAAACATAGCAAGAGTCACCTTTGCTCCAGTTTCCAATGAGTTCCTCATCTCCATTTGAGACCACCTCAGCTAGGACTTCATTACCCATAACACTATCAGCATTTTGGTCAAAACCACTCAACAAGTGTCGTGGAAGTTCCAAACTTTCCTGCATCTTCCTGTCTTCTTCTGAGCCCTCCAAACTGTTCCAACCTCTGCCTGCTACCCAGTTTCAAAGTCACTTCCAAATTTGTGGGTATCTTTACAACAGTACCCCACCAGTACCAATTTACTGTATTACTCCATTTTCACACTGCTATAAAGAATTTCCCAAGACTGGGTAATTTATAAAGAAAAGAGGTTTAATTGACTCACAATTTTGCATGGCTGGGGAGGCCACAGGAAACTTACAATCATGGCAGAAGAGGAAGCAAGCTCATCTTACATGGCAGCAGGTGAGAGAGAGAGCATGTGAGAGTGCAGGAAAAACAACCATTTATAAAACCATCAGATCTCATGAGAATTTACTCAAAATCAGGAGAACAACATGGGGGAAATGGTCCCCATAATCCAATCTCTTCCCTCCCTTGACACGTGGGGATTACAATTCGAGATGAGATTTGGGCGGGGGCACAGAACCAAAACATATCAAGGTCTTTTGGTTTAAAATTGTGTGGCACTTCCCCATTTGCTCTCTCTCTCTCTCTCTCTCTCTCTCTCCTGTTGCCATTTGAAGATGTGTCTGCTTCTTCTTCACCTTACACCATGATTATAAGCTTCCTGAGGCCTCCCTAGCCATGCCTCATGTACAACCTGTGGAGCTGTGATTCAATGAAACCACTTCTCTTTATAAACAACCCAGTCTCAGGTATGTCTTTATAGCAGTGTGAGAACGGACTAATAGAGATGCCATGGGAACAGTGGGGAGTAGGGAGTAAGGAAGAATTGACAGACTTCATAAAGGATGTAATAATGAAGCTGATTATTGAATATATGTATGAATTTTTCAGATACTGGAAGTTATTCCAAAGAGAAGCAATAAGTTGTGTAGAGGTCTAAAGGAGTGAGTAAATGTTCAGGGTCTACCATTGGAATAAAGAGTTTTTTGAGGAGCTAAAACTGAAAAATATCCCCTAGCTAAAAACAGTTCTTTTTAATAAAAAGTATGCTTAGATGTCTGGACTCTTTCTTCAAAATGGTGCAGAGGCATTAAGGATTTTAGCCAAAGAAGAATTTTTGTACAAATAGAAGAGAGAAATAGCTATACTATTGTCAACCTAAAATAATCAAAGGGTTCAGGATCCAGTTAAAAGAGTTTACTCAAGTGCAAAGTGTGAGGGTGGCCATCAGGTCCTGGAGCAGAGCTACACCAAAGGATGGTGATCAGTACACGAGGTGTGGGGAAAAATGAGGATCATTTATGTAAGCAAAACAGAGGTACTGAACAGTGTTACAACATTTTTCATACAAAGGTCAACATACAGGTATAATATTGGATTGGCTATTATTGATTATACTCTAAGGGGGTTGTTTAACATTCTGCTGTAAAGAGATAACAATCACAAGAATCTCTATCTCCATGTCATTTTGTCTAGGTTGAATAAAGAATAGGGAGTCTAGTTAATGGATAACATCTCAACACAAACGTCAGGAAGCTATGGTCATGTCCCAGAGAAGAAAAACAGCCCTGTTACATCAGTCAGCTTTCGGGGCTTAATGTTTCCCTTTAGCATAATAAATTTGGAAGGTCCTGAAATTTTATTTCTTTTTACACTATATATGTCCGTACACCAAAAGAGACCCGGAATAGAAGCAAAGCACAAGTCTCCACATTTGCAGTGTAGAAAGTGTTCTTAATTCTCTCGGTAACTGTAGAAGTAGTTCTAGGAATGAACACAGGTAAGTATTTTTATTACAGAATCAGTAGGAGGTAGTATTATTTAGTGGCAATTGCATGAATTAGTATGTAAGAGAAATATCCCTCTATTTTATTCTATTTTAATTCTGAAATAAATCACTCTTAAAAAATTTTTTTTGGTAATCTGAAACGTAGATGAAGTAGGACACTTCCGATGCATTATACACATGTAGTGGTTGATTTTTCAGTTTGTGAAAGTAAAATTATCGATCACAAGCACCTTGAAAGTATTTTCATAATGATATTTAGCTAACTGCCATTCATACCAGTCAGTTGAAAATAATAGTCCATAGTAGTATGATAGCTGTACTAAGCTTTCTCTAGGAAGTAAACTTTAAATAAGGAAATGTGAGTGAAAGTTTTTTTTTATAAAATATAGGGATTGCAAGGACAAAACATATTTGGCTTGATAATTATTAGTATTATTATTAAAGTTGAATGCATTCCATATCCAGGCTATAGATTTAATGACAACCTTAATGAATAAGAGAATGAATGAGAAAACATCACTGAGGAGAGTAATGAAAGACTCACTAATATATCTTAGGAAAAGGGGTTATACATACATATTGCACAATTCAGACAGCTTCTTCCCACTGATCTACAGATAAATGATTGTAATGGCTACTGTCCTAAACCGCTCAAATTCTCCCTTTAGAACCAAGGCACTCATTCCCCCAGGGGTCCTAAGCATTACAGAGACATCCAAGTGCCTCTCCAGAAGGTACCCTTAGCCAAAGAAAGCTGCCTCACCCAAGGTCATGAGTCCTCCCATGGGGCAGCCCACATCCATTAACTGGGATATAAGGCAGTTGCCCTCTAGATTGAAGGTCCATCTCAGCTCCAGAGCTCCCCACTATATTGGCTGATGCTTCTGTTGCAACTTTATTGAAGTTCAATTTCCCTTTCTCTCCAATGCGGATGCTCTTATTCCTCACAAATCTTAGAGTGACAGAATCTGTTTTCTACCCATTCTATGATAATTGGTGTCAGAAATGGTCCTAGAAAGCAACTCTAAAGTGGGATTTTGGAAATGGATCATTTGTCAGCCAGTTGGCAGGCAATAAGTAGCTTGTAATAAATGAAGGCCTGATAGTCTCTTGTTGGTTGAAGTACAATTGTTAAAACTTTTTATTATTTTTAAATTATGTTAATAATTAACACATAATAGTGAATGCTATGGGGTGTATGTGATGTTTCAATACATGTATACATTGTATACTGATTAAATCAGAGTAGTTAATATGTCCATCACCTCAAACCTTGTTTGTAAATTTATTTTTGTTGAGACAGGTTGGTCTCAAACTCCGGGCATCAAGCAATCATCTCACCTCAGTCTCCAAAGTGTTGGGATTATAGATGTGAGCCACTACACCCAGCCTATCACCTCAAACCTTTACCATTTCTTTTTGGTGATAGCTTTCAAGATCCTCTTTTGTAGCTATTTTGAAATATATAATATATTGTTATTAACTATAGTTACCCTACCATGTAATAGAACACCAGTACTTATTCTTCCTGTCCAACTGTACCTTTATATTCATTGACCAACCTCTCTCCACCTTCCCTCCCCTCTCCCCTTCCCATCCTCTGGTAACTACTATTCTATTCTCTACTTCTATGAGGTTAACTTTCTTAGATTCCATGTATGAGTGAGATCATGTGGTACAGGCATACAATATTTTATTGTGCTTTGCAGATACTGTGGTTTTTTTACATGGTTGAAGGTTTGCGGCAACTCTGCATCGAACAAGCCCATTGGAGCCATTTTTCCAATATTATGTGCTCACTTCATGTCTCTGTATCACGTTTTGGTAATTCTTGAAATATTTCAAGCTTATTATTATTATTATATCTCTTATGGTGACCTGTGATCATTGGTCTTTGATGTTACTATTGGAATTGTTTTGTGGTGCCACAAACCACACCCATATAGGACAATGAACTTAATAAATGTGTGTGTCCTAACTGTTCCACTCACTGGCCATTCCCCTATCTCTCTCCCTCTGCTTGGGCATTTCTGTTCCCTGAGGCACAGCAATATTGAAATTAGGCATATTAATCACTCTACAATGGCCTGTAACTGTTCAAATGAAAGAAAAAGTCAATCAATGTGACAAATTTTATTTTATTTTATTTTAAGAAATTGCCAAAGCCACCCCAACCTTCAGCAACCAGCACGCTGATTGCTAAGCAGCCATCAATATCAAGGCAAGACTCTCCACCAGCAAAAGATTGTGACTCACCAAAGGCTGAGAAGATCATTATCATTTTTAGCAATAAAGCATCTTTAATTAAGGTATGTATTTTTTTATTTTTTATTTTTTATTTATTTATTTATTTTTTTTTTTTTTTGAGACGGAGTCTTGCTCTGTCACCCAGGCTGGAGTGCAGTGGCCGGATCTCAGCTCACTGCAAGCTCCTCCTCTCGGGTTCACGCCATTCTCCTGCCTCAGCCTCCCGAGTAGCTGGGACTACAGGCACCCGCCACTTCACCCGGCTAGTTTTTTGTATTTTTTAGTAGAGACGGGGTTTCACCGTATTAGCCAGGATGGTCTCGATCTCCTGACCTCATGATCCGCCCGTCTCGGCCTCCCAAAGTGCTGGGATTACAGGCTTGAGCCACCGCGCCCGGCCAAGGTATGTATTTTTTTAGACATAATGCTATTTCAAACTTAATAGACTACAGTAAAGTGAAACCATGACTTTTATATGCACTGAGATACGAAAAAAAGGTGTTATTCACTTTATTTAAATATTTATTGCAATGGTCTGTAACTGAACCCCAAATATCTCTGAGGCATGCTTTTATGTGTCTTTCTGTACTTGGCTTATTTCACTTAACATTATGTTTTCTAAAGTCATCCATGTTGCCACAAAAGAAAGGATTTCATTATTTTTTATATCAAATGGTATTCCGTTATGTATATACACCATATTTTCTTTATCCATTCATCCTTTGATGGACACTTAGGTTGATTCCATCTCTTGGCTATTGTGAACAGTGCTTCAATAAAAATGGGAATGCAGGTATCTCTTTGACATACTGATTTCAGTTCCTTTGGATATATACTCAGTAGTTTAATTGTTGGATCATGTGGTAGTCGTATTTTAAATTTTTTGAGAAATCTCCATATTGTTTTCTGTGATGGCTATACTAATTTATATATCTACCAATAGTGTTTAAGAGTTTCCCTTTCTCCACATATTTGCCAGTGTTTGTTATATATTTTTTCTTTTTGATGCTACATGTTCTAACTGGGATGTAGTGATATCTCATTGTGCTTTTGATTTGCATTTCCCTGACCATTAGTGATGTGGAGCATTTTGTCACATAGTTACTGGCTATTTGTTTTTTGACCAGATTGTTTGTTTGTTTGTTGCTATTGAGTTGAATTTCCAATATATTCTAAATATCAACTCCATGTTAAATGCATAATTTGCAAATATTTTTCCTATTCTGTAAGTTGTCTCTCTACTCTGTTGATTGTTTCCTTTTTTGTACAGAATGTTTTTAGTTTGATGTAATCTCATTTGTCTGTTTTTGTGTTTGTTGCCTGTGTTTTTGAAGTCTTACCAAAAAAAAAAAAAAAAATCCTTGCTCAGACAAATTTATATAGCATTTCCCCTATGTTGTCTTCTAGTAGTTTTATAGTTTTTGGTCTTACATTTAGGTCTTTAATCCATTTTGAGGTGATTTTCATATGTGTGAGAAATAATGGCCTAGTTTCATTTTTCTGCTTATGAATGTCCAGTTTTCCAAGCACCGTTTATTGAAGAGACTATCTTTTCCCCAATGTGTTCTCTTGGTGTCTTTGTCAAAAATCAGTTGGCTGTAGATACATGGATTTATTTCTGGGCTATTTTGTTCCATTGGTCTATACATCTATTTTTATGCCAATATCATGCTGATTTGGTTATTATGGCTTTGTATTATATTTCGTAGTCAGGTAGTATGATGCGTCCAGCTGTGTTCTCTTCGCTCAAGATTGCTTTGGCTATTCAAGGCTATATAAATTTTAATTCTTTTTCTGTGACAATGTCATTGGTATTTTGATAGAAAATGCATTTAGTCCATGGATTGCTTTGAGTAGTATAGATGTTTTAATAATATTAATTCTTCCAATCCATGCACATAAATATATTTCCATTCATTTGTGTCTTTCATCAGTATTTTATAGTTTTCCTTGTAGAAATCTTTCACTTCTTTGGTTAAACTTATTCCTGGGTGTTTTATTTTATTTTACTTTTGTAGTTATTGTAAATGGGATTGATTTCTTGATTTCTTTTTTAGTTCACCATTGGTGTATAAAAATGCTACTGATTTTTGTATGTTAATTTTATGTCCTACACTTTTACTGAATTCATTTATTAGTTTTAACAGTTTTCTGGTAGAGTCTTTAAAATTTCCTATCTATACGACCATGTGCTATTGAGATGAATGTGTATTCTATGGCTGTTGGATGGAATATTCTGTAAATGTCTGCTAGGTCCATTTGGTTTAGAGTTCCATTCAACTCTGATGTTTACTTGCTGATTCTCTATCAAGATTATCTGCCCATTGTTTACAGTGGGTTGTTGAAGTCACCTACTATCACTGTATTGCAAGTGATCTCTCTTTAGGTCTACTAATATTTGCTTTATATATTTCTGGGCTCTGGTGTTGGGTGCCTATGTGTTTACAATTGCTATATCCCCTTGCTGTATTGATTCCTTTGTCATTATATAATGCAGTACCTTCTTTGTCTTTTTTTTAAATCTTCTTGACGACTTACTGTTTATCTATCAGTATAGCTAATCCTGCTTTTTATTGGTTTCCATTTGCATGGAATATTTTTTCCATTCCTTCACATAAAGTTTATGCCTGACTTTATAAGTGAAGTGAATTTCTTGCTCAATGTTTTTTGTTTAGAGAATTCAATCCATTTACATTCAAGGTTATCCATAGGTAAGGGTTTACTGCAGCCATTATACTTTCTTCCTTTTTTCCTTTCTGTCTTTCTTTGTGATTAAGTGATTTCTTTGGTAGAATGATTGCATTCCATGCTATTTATTTTTAGTTTATCTTTTATAGGTTTTTGCTTTGTGGTTACCATGAGGCTTAGAAAAATTGTTAAAACTTTCACTGGTGAAAAACTGCTATGAAATATTGGTTGAACAGAATGCACTAGTGGATGCAATGCCTCTGGCATTTAAGAGTTTCAAGGGAAATAGTCATTATAAGGACATTGGAGTCAGATGGCTATTGCTAGGGGCCATTGTTACACTAGAGGAAGTTACAGCCCTCAAGCTAAGAACGTTTTTACATTTTAAAAGGTTTTAAAAGTAGAAAAAATTCAAATAGAGACCATATGTAGCTCTCAGATCCTAAAATATTTACTCTCCTGTGCTTCACAGAAAATGTTTGTTGACCCTTGCATTAAAAAACTGAAAGAAAGGATGAAGGTGATCAATTACCTGTATAAAGTGAGTTGTGAAAACCAGAGGGTCTCCCTTACAGCACATAAAGATTCTCATCTCCTGTAGCCTAGGGGCAGAAAAAACTGAGGATTATGTCCAAGACTTAATTATACCATAAACAGAGCTTCAGAAAAGGTTGATTTTCCAACCCTGGCACATCTGCTACCCTAAGGTCATTTTTGACTGTTCTGATTCATTTACTAAGTGACAAGGAAGGCTGGCAGCTTTAAGTGAGGATCAGGTCAAAAAAGGGCTTTGCAGCAGGCTGAAACCATTGTACAAGCAGTCGTACTATACAATTCAACAAACCCTATTGTACTAGAAGTATCTGTTGTGAAAAAAGATATGCTATGGATTCTATAGCAAGCTCCAAGAAGAGGATCACAATTTAGAACCCTTTAATTTTGGAGGAAAGCCATGCCGTCTGCAGCATAAAATCATGCATCATGTGAAAAATAGCTCCTCGTGTGTTGCTGGGTTAGAGTGGGAGCATCTGACTCTTAGACATCAAATTTCTTACCACGAGATTACAGCTGCCAATCGTGAGAGGGATTCTGTCAGACCTGCAAAATCCTACAGCCAGGTGGGGTCCTTTGCAATGAATTAAGAAGGAAGTAATACACCAAGGATCAGACATGCACCAGAACAGAGGGCACAAGTAAACTACACATTCAGTTGTGCCAGACCTCTGAATCACACACCATAGTTGCACCAGACGCTTTCTTTCTGTTTATATCTATGGCCACATAGATGACCCCAATGATCACCTGATAGAGAATGAATCAGCCAATCCCAGTTTGTAGATGCATACAAGCTGAAAATGGACTGTGCTACATGCATCTTAACGCAGGGGTAACCTTGAAAGATTGCAGTAAGGAAAAAATCTACCGGACAGGCAATGGCTCAGATGCTGTAACTGGGCATTCATTTTGAATAAAAGAGAAGTGTCCTGAGATAAAATATATGGACTCATGGCAATTGTGAATAACTTGGTTTGTTAATCAGAGGCCCAACAGAAAAAAAAAAGACTAGAAGATGTAGACAGAGACATTTGGTATAGAGGCATGCAGATTGACGTGTGAGTGGGCACAAAATGTGAATATCTTTGCTTTGCATGTCAACCCCTAATAGAGAACATCCACCATAAAATCATCCACTCATTCAGGTTCTGACATTGGCCTTTTCAAATGTTGGCACAATGGGCTCATGAAAAAAGTAGGCATGTTGGTTGGGATCAAGGCAATGCATGGGTCTCATTCAACATGGATCATTTAGCTATTGTTGTTGTCAAATATCAAACCTGTCAGCTTAAGAGACCAACACTGAACTCCTGATAGGTTTCTGTGATTGTTATTTATTCCACCTCAGTTCCAGATTTATCCTTTAATACGTACTCTGTAATAATGGATAGAATTCCTGTAAGGATTTCTCCTTTATAGTGAATACAATGTTAAACTTTCTCACTAGAGGTCGCTGTAGTGACATTGCAGGAGGAAGAGGATTCTATTGATTCCAGCTGCTGTGCTGTTGGTGCGAGGTGTGAGTTTGAGAGCATCCAGTGGTGTTCTACTGCAGCCACATGCCACGGTGTGCAGTCCATAGGTGACTTCACAGCTCTAGCCCTGCCTGGTGATCACCTTCGTCGGCTCTTAAAACACTAACATAACGTGCTTGAATCTCCCTTCAGCGCTGACACTCCCACTTTCTCTGAACACCCATGAACCCACCCACCAGACATGGTTTGCCTATACCCTGGTGGTTGGCTTCCTACTTGATCAGTGACTATTGACCAGCTCTGGCCCAGAGAGACAAGTATACTTTTCTGCCATCCAGTTAGCTGAAACTTCACCTTCTCCAGTGAGGTCTGCATGCTAGCCTTGGGAAAGTGGTTCCCTTCCAAGTTTGTCACTTATTGGGTACTCTCTCCCAGCCCTAGGTTACCATATAGAGTTCTCTTACATCTTATAAATCACTCTTTTATTATAGCTTAATAATTATTTATATTAAACTGTTCCTATTTAAATCGGTTTCTCTGGGCCCCAGTACCTTCTTCTATAAAACAGAGATCCTAAAGACTACCCCAACAAGCTCACATGTTATTTCTGAGGATCAATTTATATGATGTATGTACCAGCATTTTGTTAAGGGTAATGTGCAATATAAACACAAGCCATTTTTTATATTATAATAGTGTTAAACGATTGACTTTGCAAACTTACTATCTGATTATTGATAAAAGTGTTTGGTTCTTATGCCACCACCATTCCTGATGCTGAAAAATTGTCTAGTTGTTTGTGGATTATTTCCAAATTATCATTCTCACTCATGCAGAAAAGTTGAAAATGCAAGCTGTGATGTGATGAAACATCCCCTTCTCTGTCATAAAATTTTACTTAGAGGGAGAATTCTGACTGAAATGCCATAAGAACATGATAAAGAGCCGAAGACTAGAAGTGCAAAATCATCCAAGCAAGTGTATAAAGCTTAGAAATCCCAAGCAGTTGATATTTATCACACAGCTGAATGGTAATGCAGCCAGGAAAGTAACATCAGCTCCAGATGCAGCTGTTAGGAATGTGCTGTGGGACAGGTCATCTGTGCTTTTCATCTGCCAAATGCATCCTTTAAAGGGAATGCTTGGTAAATGTTGGTGAGAATAGGAACAGGGAGAGCTTAAACGCCAACATTAACTGTATCTTATCTTTCAAAGTACTCGGGCCTAAATAACACCTAAATATATTAACTTGGTGTTATTTTTCACATAGTAAATGGCTTTGAAATATTTTCAAGTATTCTCATCAGTGGTATAGAAAAAAATATAAAAGTAGATTCCACAAACTAAAATATAATTTGTTCTGTTTGAATTGTGCAAGTGATTTAGAAATATTTCTAGGTATTCAGGTAAAAGGAGTAGAAAATAATTGAAACAGTCAAAAAGCTCCAGTGTAAATTCTTTTGTGCCAAAATTACTTCTATCAGTTTGAATGGTCAAAATACTACAGATACCTTTCATTAGATAAATCTTGTTTTCAGGATCTGATCCAACAACTTTTAGTGTAGTCCTTTCTGACACCACAAAGACAATAAAAATGTGAAAATTGAAATGTTTAGCTTGGCAATATGCTAATTATTTAAATTTTAAAGGTTAATTGAGGCAAAATAATGTCATTTTCATATTCTAGGAGACTATCTCACCAAATGAAAGGAATATAATGGTAAACATTACTACCATAAATACATCTGAATCCGAGTTAAAATATCTATTAAAGTTATTGTTCCAGGTTGGATTCTGTAAGAGTTTGGAAACAAGATGCTTATTAGTGAAGATGAGAGGTAGAAATTGAATTGGTGATACTGGAAGCTCTGGGGTAATGCTTTTCAGAGTATCTCATGTTGGGCTGTAGAGGCTGTACCTTCATATTCCTGCTTTGCTCAGTGAGATATATGGGCTCTTCTGGGAAGGACATGACCTGACGAAAAAGTTGTATGTAGCTGAGAGAAACCCCGTATGGGCTTCCACATGGAGGCTGCTTGCCAGCACTCCGCACAGCTGAGCAGCGAGCCCTTCCGTATAAGTGGATCTGGATGTTGCATTTCCATGTCTATCAGAGTTCACACTTTATTCCACATAGATATACTTCTCTATGCACATTTGGGAAACAGCTTCTAGAAAATTCCAGTGGCCATTTCTAAGAGGAACTTAGACGAAGGAGGTTAATGAGACGAACTAGAGTCACTGCTGCTACAATGGGACTCTGGACCACAACTACTGTTCATCTCCCTCCTCCACTTTCATCTTAAATAATCCCACCATCAACTACCATATATGTTGGACTTAGTGGTTTACCCACTGGCATGATCCAGATCCTCACTCTGAGACCCTTGAGTGCCTGGTCACTCTGCCCTTCTTATAAAAGGGTGGTCACAACAGACTGTAAAAACTGCCTCTTTACAGTCACAATTGCACAAGAGGGTACCAATAAGCACTCAAGTGGATCACCTGGAATTCATATACATTCCTCTAATGCTACCATTGTATAAGCAGCCTTACTTCCTCCTCAGGATCAGGGTCAGGTTCTCCTGCCAAGACAGTGACTCCTTTTGTATGAAATTGTACTTTATAATTCAGTGCCACTCTTGCTTTGTCCCTGGGGAAATTGTGCCCTCTTTTGGGAAAAAAGATGTCTAACCAAGCAGAGCCTAGAGTTGCAGGAGTGGAGAGCATAATAGCTTCCAATGGTCATTGGGAATAATGGTAAGTGTTTGACAACTTCTGATTTTATTCCTTAGTTTCCAGATAGTTTGCCTACTGGGAGCACAATATCATATAAAGATTATTAATTTGGGGCATATAAAATATGCTGGGAGATGTAGTATTGCTTCTGAGCTGGTGCTTCAGCTGTGCTTTCATCAGGCTGTGTTCCAACACTTTATTAGACTGGCAGATTCTGGATCATAAAATATGTAATATGGCCAGTAGATCTTATGATCAAGGGCCTGATATGGTTTGGCCCTGTGTCCCCACCCAAATCTCATCTCAAATTGTAATTCCCACGTGTTGAGGGAGGGACCTGGTATGAGGTGATTGGATAATGGGGGCGGGGGGCTCACTCATGCTGTTCTCATAATAGTGAGTTCTCACAAGATCTGATGGTTTAAAAGTGGCAGTTCCCCCTTTGCTCCTTGTCTCTCCTGTGGCCATGTAGGACGTGCCAGCTTCCCCTTTAGCTTCTGCCATGATTGTAAGTTTCCTGAGGCCTCCCCGAGCCATGCCTCTTGTATAACCCACAGAACTGCGAGTTAATTAAACCTCTTCTCTTTATAAATTACCCAGTCATGGGTAGTTCTTTATAGCATTGTGAAAAGGGACTAATACAGGCCCAATCTCACACGACCTTTGCTGTAAAGAGATCGTCAGTCTGCCTCTGTGTTATGTGAAACTACACACCAGGGGATCAAACATTGTATAAACCCTTGAACAATGATTGCTGCTTGAGGACCTTCAGGCAGTAAAGGCAAACCTATATCCAAAATAAGTGTCTGTTCCTATGTAAACAAGCCACTGGCCTTTCCAGGTTAGAAGGGGCCCATTGTAGTCAACTTGTCACCAACAAGTTGGTTGTGGTCCGTGAGGTATGAGAACATATCAATAACCCGTTTGTTGTTGTTGCTGCTGCTGCCAGTTTGAACAATCATTGGCTGCAGTAGCAATGACAGTCTTGATCTGTGGGTGTCCACGTTGTTGGGCAAATTCATAGCGTCCACCTCTGCCACCGTGGCTACATCATTCATGTGGCCATAGTTTTAGCGCTGGGATGGCTGATGACAGTGACTGGCCGACCTCAACTGGTCAGGTAGGTCACTGTCTACTTTGCCGTTTAATGCCTCTGTCATGGAGGATGATTTCTGTTTAGCATTAATATGTGATACAAAAAGCTCCAATTCATACTTTATGCCCATTCTGTGTGTCCATCCACACATCTCTACCTAACAACTTATTTTTGTCAATATTCCAATCTTTCTCCTTCCAGGTCTCTGACCATCAGCCAGACTATTTGCCACTGTCCATGAGTGTGTATATACTTTAAACTTGGGAAACTTCTCTTTCCACATAAAAAAAAATGACAAGGTGAACTGCCTTAACCTCTGTTCACTGGGAGGATTTTTCTTTAACCCTGTCTGTCGAGATCATTATGTGTGAGTCTATAATTCCACTAGAATCCGCTTATCAACTTGCACCCGCATACTAAGTCAATCCATGAGTAAACAAATCTTTGGTGGCTTTTTTTCTCTTCCTTCAGCTGGTGATGTAGAATTCTCCATTGTAGTCATAGCTGTGAGCTGAGGGAGTGATACTGATGTAACAGTGATAATTAGCTACTATGCAGCTTACTTGTGGCTACTACTCATATTCATGCTCTATCCTGGATGCACCACTACCATTCCACATTAGATTTTTTTTCTGGGTTTACTCAATCAGATTTGATGATGTTCACAGGCTCTAATTCACGATCAGTAGTTCTGGCTATATGGTCACTTAGTGTCTATGGGAAATATTTCCATTTCTATCAGGGGCCAGTAACACACTAGAAGCTGTCTTTCTAAAGGAATATAATTTGCTGTTGATGGCATGGCCTTGTTCCAGACCTCCAGGAGCCTGTATTGTGATTATTCTACTAGGGCTTGCCACAATTTCCATACAGCACCTTTTCCCACTGTCGATGTTTTCAACATGACAGTGTCTGCCAAATCTTATGGCTTAAGCAGTAAGATTGCTTGCACTACAGTATGCAACTGTTGAAGAGCCCTTTTATCCTCTGAGTTCTGTTCAAAGCTGGCAGCCTTTTATGTCACAAAATAATTGGGTGGGAATAGTATTCCAAAGTGTGAAATATGCTGCTTTTAGGACTTGAAAAGACCAACTTGTCCTTTACTTTGGAGGGAATGTCCCAGCACGGGACTAGTGGACTCCTACAATTTGAAGGGCATGGCTGGCCCTCAATCTTTGTAGAGGTTCCCTCTTATCTTTTGAGTTTGTGTGTCTTTCCAAGTCTTCTATGTGCTAGCCATTTCTTGCTTCTTTCTCTGCTCTCAAAAAGGTCAGCTGACTTTCACACCTGGCTTTTAATTCTGTTACTTGCTCTCAGCTGTTTTTTATTGTACCGCATCAATCACATTTAGTTATAGCCACCCAATCCCATTATCTTATTTTTAAACGAGGGATCCTCACCCCATTCCAGGACCAGGGTGGGTTTAATCTTTTAACAGCTTTTTTGAGATATAATTTTTATGTTATATATAATTGACCAATTCAAAGTCTACATTCAATGTTTTTTAGTATATTCACAGCGTTGCGCTACCATCACCATGCTCTAACTTTATAGTATTTTTGTTCCCCTTGAAAGAAACCCATATCCATTAGCAGTCACCCCTACTCTCTACCCTAAAAAAAACACTAATTAACTTTCTATCTCTATGAATATACCTATTCTGGACATAAAATAGTACAATATATGTGGGGGGGGGGTGTTGTGACTGGATTATTTCATTTAGTGCATTTTTAAGGTTCATACAAGTGGTAGTATGTTTCAGTACTTCATATATTTTTATTCTTGAATAATATTCAATTATATTGATACAGCACATTTTATTTATCCATTCATTAGTTTGTGGGCATTTAGGTTGATTCTACTTTTGGTTATTATGAATAGTGTTGCTATGAACGTTTCAATACAAGTTTTTGTGTAGAAATATGTTTCATTTCTTAGGTATATAACTAGGAGTAAAATTACAGGACCATATGGTAACTCCATGACTAGCTTTTTGAGGAATTTTTTTCCAAAGTGACTGGACCATTTTTTATTTCCACAAGCAAAATACGAAGGTTTCAGTTTTTTCACATCCCTGTAAACACTTACTATTGTATTTCTTTTTCATTATAGCCATCCTACTGAGTGTGAACTTGTATCTTATTGTGGTTTTGATTTGCACTTCCCTAACGACTGATGATGTTGAGCATATTTTCATGTGCTCCACTATGCTTTTATCTAATATTTTCTCCATAAGTAATATACATCTAGTACATTGCACCTGCTAAGCCATTT
This sequence comes from Macaca fascicularis, assembly GCF_037993035.2. NCBI lineage: Eukaryota > Metazoa > Chordata > Mammalia > Primates > Cercopithecidae > Macaca > Macaca fascicularis. Next base: position 27,540,057 of record NC_088395.1, read on the forward strand.
CTAGTACATTGCAGCTGCTAGGGCATTTCTAGGGCATTTCACCTGCTAGGAGGGTGTACCCTCCTGATTTGCCGCTAGTGAAAGTTTTAACAATTTAACAGCCACCTTGTGCCAAAACCTCACCATCGTCCACTTATCACCAGGAGTCCTCCTCATAGCCGGTAGGGTGGTGAGTGACCCAGCTCTAAAACACCATCTTATTGCCTGCTTTCTCAGATCACTCCTGGTACCAACTGTTGCTGATTGGGTTTTACAGAAGCAGATATGAAACAGAGTTTGAGGTACAAAATATTTATTAGGAATCAACATCTGTTAAAGGAGGTGGAGAGAGTAAGATCAGGCAGAGGGGGAAGTCAAACAAATGCAGGCCTGACAGCATTCTTCAACCTGGCGGGGAGCTCTGGAGCAACAATTGCTCATCATACTGTCCTGATTTGGGCCAAAATGGTCAGGCCTTTATGCCTTCCACTGACCCAACCACCAGATGTGGGCTGCCCTCAGAAGGATGTGACTTTGATAAAGCTATTCTCTGCCTCGCAGGCAAAAGTGGAAGGAGCTGATAGCTAGTCAGTCTTCTTACTTCCCTCTCGAAAGCTAGGCATCAAATTTTTCCTTCCATAAAATCTGGGTGTCTCATCACTATGTCTATCACATATGTTATGTTTTGATGCAATTTAGAGGCCTTCTTAGTAGTTGTTATATTTCATTGTGGTCATGTTGAATAGTCTCCAAACATTCAACAATTAGGGCATGAATATGAAGTGTTGATAGATAACATATGCAGGGTTAATTTTCTCTTTTCAGTTATATTCTTATTTGCATATATTTATATTTTTGCTGCCTATTTATTGTTCTCTATAAATAGAAGTACAAACTGGTTTCTTCGGATGAAACATATAAAATTGTACAGCTTGAGAGGTTCACCTGGCCTTGAATTAAAAAAATAGAAAAAAAATATATATTTATCCATCCATCCACCTATCCATCTTTCTTTCTTTCTTGCCTGCTGGTTTTTATTGTATAACATTTTTCTAAATTTAGGTATTAAATTTAGGTATTGTTTAAAATGATTTTCTGTCCTTTGATGACTCTTGTCTGTGACAGTCACTTAATTTCATGCCAAATAAGTTTATTGCAAAATGAAAGGTAAAATTTCACTCAGAGTTCCACTAGCCTTGAGGGGGAACCATAGACATATTTCTCACATTTTTCTAGCCTTTTCTGTAATTTGACCTTTTGATATTAGGATATGACTCTTTCAATATTCAATCCTAATATGTCAAATGCACTGATTTTTCATGTCTTGGACATTCCCTCTTTGGTGCAGAGTTAACTGAAATAAAATGTAATACAATATGCACTTTGAAGAACCTAAGTCAATTTATGCATTATTGCTACAGAGAAATACATTTATTATGAAAGCCAAATTGAATTTTAATTTCTACCTTAAATGGCAGGTATACTCCCCATTTAGACTTAACAAAGTAGTTTTCAAATATGCTTATGTAGAGGTGAATAATAAGAATAGATCATTTTAATACACATTTATATATTGCTTACTAGGCAATGACTTTCTCATACAATATGTATTTGATTTTTTTGCAATAAGTAGACATTTCATTTGATTTGCTCTAATAGCTTCAATAATTAATAGCTTGTATATTTGTTAAGTTAAAAAAGGTCCAGTGGCTGTTTCTTACTCTAAGTAATTTACACTGACTGTACTTTCAATGCTTTTACTTCAATGTTTGTGCATATGTATTAGTCTGTTTTCATGCTGCTAATAAACATATACCTGAGACTGGGTAATTTATAAAGGAAAGAGGTTTAAATGACTCACAGTTCAGCATGGCTGGGGAGGCCTTGGGAAACCTACAATCATGGCAGAAGAGGAAGTAAACAGGTCCTTCTTGACATGGCAGCAGCAGGGAGAAGTGCCAAGCAAAAGGGGGAAAGCCCCTTATGAAACCTTCAGATCTCATGAGAACTCACTATCACGAGAAAAGCAGCATGGCGATAACCACCCCATGATTCAATTACTTCCCACAGGGCTCTTCCCACAACATGAGGATTATGGGAAATACAATTCAAGGTGAGATTTGGGTGGGGATGGAGTCAAACCATATCAGCATATTTTCTGAAAATTTTGAACTTCAGTGAATTGAAATGAAAGGTAAAGGAAAGTGAATTTTAAGTATCAAAAAGAATAAGTGCTTATGTAACAGTTGAGGTGCACGTGCTCTCTTTCTCTCTTACACACACACACACACACACACACACACACACACACATAGAAGGTAGGCTTCTATGCCACATCAGTGTATCTGGGAGTCTATTTGAATAGACTATGTAAAATTTATTGGAGTGGATAATGGAGAGACTGCAAGTGGGTCAATGGGTCCATCTCACATACTGGAATAATAGACTTATGTCTGACCCTATAAGTCTGGAACAAACCTTTTGTCAATGAACAAAAAACTCCTCTGTAAGAATACAGTTGTCTATAATGAACAACTAGTAATTTTGGGCCATGCTTCCTTTAAAAGTCTCTTCAATCCTGGAAAACCCTGAAGAAAGATGATTTTTAAAAAAATTTTTTTTTTGTAGAAACGGGGGTCCTGGTGAAGCATTCTCGTTGTCTGAGGTACTACCTGAAGTTCTTTGTCTCACGACCAAGGAGGGTGGACACCAAAGGTGAGTTTGAGTGAAAGTTTAATAAGCGAAAGAGGAAAGTTCTCCACTTGGGAGAGGCGGCCTGAGAGAGTTGCCATTTCACAGTTGACTACAAAGGTTTTTATGAGGGACTTGGTGGGGCTGGGTGATCTCTTTGCATAAGGCACAAAAAGACAGGTTAGGTCTGGGTGTCTTAATTTGTGTAAGGTATGGATTTCTGACAGCTCCACCCCATCACTCTAGTGTGCATCTGGACCCTTAGCATGAGTTACTGTTCTCAGTAACTCTCTGTTTCCCTTACTGAGCATGTGTTAGGAGACAGAATTTTCTATTGCAGATATTTTGGTTCTGTACAACTCCTCTTATCTGTGCAGCTGCGAGCATGTCTTAGCCAACCCCACAACCCTGTGTAAGGTCTCTTATCTGAGTATGCCCAAAAAAGGAAAGGAATGTACCCACTGGAGCCCACTGCGTGTATGTGAAACTTGTTGGTTACAACAGACAAAGATGTTTTATATTGGACCTTGCCTCCTTATCTGTGCTTGCAGCTTGAGTTTTCAGGCTGCTCTTTTGTTAGAAAGAATTCTACCAAGGACCTTGCTCTAACTATCTGCCTGTTTCCTTACTTTCTCCTTTCTCACGGGGCTTTTCTATGCTGTGAGATTTTTGATTAGTGACTCAATCACCTTATTTGTTATTGTTCTGTTCTGACTTCCTATTTCATCTTGATTCAGTTTTAGTAGACTATGTGTTTTAGGAATATTTCCATTTCTTCTAGGTTATCTAGTTGTTGGCATATAATTATTCATAATAGACCCTTAAAATCCTTTTTGATTTTTGAGACATACATGGTAATGTCTCCCTTTGTATTTCTGATTTGAATTATTTGAGCCTTATCTCTTTTTTCTTAGTATAGCCAAGGATTTGTTGATTTTATTTATCTTTTGAAAAACTCTTTATTTTTTCTATTTTTTAATATTCTCAACTTTATTTATTCTCTACTCTTTATTGTTTCCATTTTTCTGCAAACTTTGGACTTAGGTAGTTTTTCTTTTTTTAGTTCCTTGAGGTATAAAGCTAGGTTGTTTATTTGAGATCTTTCTGCTTTTTTAAGGTAGACATTTATTGCTATAAGCTTCCCTCTTAGTGCTGCTTTTGCTGAATCCCATGGGTTTTGGCATATTGTGTTTTCACTTTGTTTTTCTCAAGGTACTTTTCAAATTCAGTTTTGATTTTCTCTTTGACCCAATGGTTGTTCAAGAGTGTGTTGTTTAGTTTCCACATATTTATGAATATCTACTTTTCTTACTATTAATTTAGTTAATTTAATTTAGTCTCACTCCACTGTGGTCAGAGATGATACTTGGAATGACTTTTGATCTTCTTAAATCTGTTAAGACTTGTTTTGTGACCTGACAGGTTCTTGGAGAATGTTTCATGTGCACTTGAGAAAAATGTGTATTATTTTGCTGTTAGGTGGAAAGTTTTGTATATGTCTGTTGGTTCCATTTGCTCTATAATGTTGCTCCAGTCAGCTGTTTCTGTATTGATTTTCTGTCTGGATGTTCTAGCCCTTATTGTAAGTGGGTTATTAAAGTCACCTACTATTATTTTGTTGTTGTCAATTTATTATTTGCAATGTGTCAATATTTACTTTATATTTTGGGTGCTCTGATGTTGGGTAGGTATATATTTATAATTGTTATATGTCCCTACTGAACTGACCCTTGCTTCATTATATAATGACCTTTTTTTTCCTCCAGAGACAGTGTTAGACTTCAAATCTATTTTGTCTAAGAATTGCCACTCTAGCATATATATATATACATATATATATATATACACACATACACACACAGTATCAAAGGACAAAATTATAACAGATTTTATTTAAAGATTTAAATTAACTTTATTGCAATTCTAGAATTAGGTGATACTTTATTCCATGAAATAGAATAAGTGCTCCAATGAAATGAGTAGAAGGGGTTGGCTTTATAGACACAGAGGGGCTGAAGAAAGCAGAAGCAAAGAATAAAGAGTATATTAGTCATTTCAAAGCTAGTTTTCTTGTAAGACACGGACAGGAAGACAGAATAATAGAAAAACAACTGATTAGTTAAGTATTAAAACAGAAGGAACTTTATTATCATGCTGATTGAAAATTTAAAATACTTTGAGTTGATTATTATACATTCTATGCATGTAACAAATACATCTACCTCATAAATATGTAAATTTTTTAATCAACAACAAAAAATCTGGCCTGTTTAGGACATTGGCTGTTATTTATTTCTCCTGATTTCTAGGAAGGTCAGATAATAACTTAGTTTGGGTTTGGTGACATAGAACGTTAGCACGGGTAACTCCATTTTGGTTTTTAATCTGATCTGTTGGAGCCTAATGCAGAAAATCAGTCCGAAACAATGGCCTTCTATAGTTTTTATTTAACACCCATTATAACCTAATTTTTTTTTTTTGAAATGGTGGTATATGTCACAGACAGGAGTAGTAAACTCCCTAAAGTAATATTGCTGATTTGTCTTGGAGATAGGTTGTTTTCTGTAAAACTTTTACCTTCAAATCAAGCTTCAAAGCTTTTAGCTGATCTGTTTTACCTCTGCCCATGACAATATTTTTTGAGAAGCATAACTAGGCCTGAAAGTATGACACGAATCAAAGTCTTATCTTTAAATAAATAATTTTAAAAACTGTGTTATCTAAATTAGTAAGTCATTATTTCTGAGTAATGACACTACAAATCTATTTTTTTCTCTAGACAGGACTGTAACAAACTAAAACTCAGTTATAACAGTTAGAATCTAGATTTTTAATTTCAATGTCCTTGTGATATTTTTATTCAATTAAGAAGTATGTAGAGCAAGTACCAGATACATGAACTAGTTGGCACTCAGTTTCTAATTCTTTCTTCTTTATCATAGTTCCCCAAGCCTTTGGAGCTCACACATACACACACACACACACACACACACACACACACAGAGTTAATTTTTAACCTTTGCTGTCAGAAGGATTTGCTTCCTAGAAACCAATTAAATTCATTATCCATGTATTAAATGCCCATTATGAACAAACCATTGTGTTAGGGATTCAAAGATGAAGAGTATATTGCCCTGCCCTAAGGAAATTATACCTGACTAGACTTCTATAATACATACTACCAATAGTTCAAACTATTCTGTTACCACCACCAACCCCAAGAATGTGTTCCTCTTTTATATTAAAAATGAGACATATTTTTATGAGCTCTCAGATATCTTTCAAGCTTGTTTCTGTTGCTTGTACCTTGGATCTCTCTGGCTCTTTTTAAATGGTACAACCCAGACACCTGCAAACATCAATTTGACCTAACGAAGTGATAACTTGAATCTGAGTCCCAACAGGATGTATTTCTAATTTATAACCATATATCCCAGTTCAGGCAAGAATCCAAATTTTCAATAATCATGGCCAATGTCTTGTTTTGTTTTGTTTTGTTTTTATTCTTCACTGACTTTATTATTGATGGGACTTATTTGGCAAGATCCATACACTTTCTTGTATAAGGGAGTGTCTAATTCAGGTAGTTGTATTGACAAAGACTGTTTAGAATACAGCTGTTTAACTCCAGTAAGATTATCTAATTTAAAATAATGTAGAAAGTATGCTTAATATAGTGATAAGCCTTTCAAAAAGTATGCAAAATTAAACATACCTGTCTTAAAATGTGAATGAGTATCAACATGACACAAGCATAACAGGGATAGTGGATGGGGTTTTGGAATTGAATAAACTCTGTTAATACGATAGCTTCTTTTCTCAGTATCTGTGTGATCTTCAAGTTATTTTGACTCTCGGGGCCTCAGTTTTGTTAAATGTGTTATGTATAAGAAAGTTAATAATATCCTTCTCCCAGAGTTGTTGTAAGGATTAAAGTATAAGGTAATATTTTTAGGTTGTATCATACGAAAATTGCCAAGATTCAACTTTTTGAAGCTTAAAAAAATGACAATTTTCTTATGATTAAACCTAAAATATATAAAGCCCCTTATACACAGAAACCATTAAATATCTTCTAGCTTTTGTTTCTTTGGTAAAACAGGTATGCTCAGTACCTCTCTTCCTGTCGCACCTCCTACTGCACCTCCAGAAACTTGGTAGGGGAAAGAGAACATCTGCTTTGTTCCATTCCCTATCTCTAAAACTTATGATTTCCCTAAAGTATGCTTCTGGGTGGTAGTTCAATGGTATCTTTTGGGCAGGGGATAGGGGAGAAGGAAGTAGAAAAGTAAGTGGACAGTACTATGACCTAAAAACTTAAAAACAGGATGTGAACTAAGATGTGCTAAGAATGAAAAAAAAGTCGGTATTGAGTGAGGAGAGGTTTGGGGTACATTCAGTTGTGAACATGCAACCAATCAGCAGGTTGAGAGAGGGATATCTATTGAACACTTCCATCCCTGTTTCTTCCTATTAACTATTTCCATAACTGCTATAATAACAACTGACAACCCTCCCTCCCATGCAGTTTCTGTCTGGCATGTGGATGTTTTGCAGTGTCCTGTAAATTACTGGAGAGCATTTGTGAAGAATTCGGAGGAAGTTCTCTCCCTTTTTTCTTTTTCCATAACTCTTCCTACAACTTAAGGCAAGGGAAGCCTCTGCAGCAACCAAAAGAAAGACAGAATAAATATTCCACAGAGGTCTGGAGCAGCCTATTTAGGGCAGCTCTCCTCAGGTGGGAGCTCGTGTATGTTTATAAATTTTCTCTGTTACTTTTAAATATTTACTTAATGCACATTTACTATCTTCCCAAAGAGACTGTAAGCAATTTAATATCAGGAGCTATATCCCATTTGTATGTATTATCCTCCCTCTCCTTTCAGTCTGTTACTTATTTTTTTCTCATAAATTTAGAGTTCGATAATAATACACTAACTCCAAAAACCAATAAAACCTCTTTTGCTTTAGAAATATCTCGTTTCATATTCTTTGATCCTCCAATAGACAGAAAGCTTCTACCTCTGTCTTATCCATTTCAATATAAGTCATTTCCTCTTACTACAGCTCTTTCTAAGTGGAGCAACTGCTTAATTTCCTACTGAGAAAATCCTCTCATATATTTGAAGACATCTATTAATCTTGGATAGCTTCCTTTGTTGTGGCTCAATAGCCTAGACTCCTTTATTTTTGTTGAGGGAAGTAATTTCCTATCCTTTAATCTATTCAGTTGATCATCTCTGGATTCTTTCTGGTTTCTCCCATATATTTTTATAGATGGAAAGATTTGACCTTTGCCTCCAAAGGTTCCCAGGCAAAATGATCAACTACTTCCCTCTGTCAAAGGTCAGCTCTCCTCAGAACCAGAACAATGCCTTTGTTTATAGGTGTTTGGTGTGGTGGAGTTTAACTAAGGCTTTTATAATCAGTGCTAGATTTCTGAAGTCTTTGGTGAGAGGGCTCTCCTCAATAATTCTTGCACTGTGAATGGTTCTGACATCATGATTTCGAGTTCTGCAGCTAACATTTGGCCTTGAGCAACTTTTACCAAAAAGAGATGTAGTAGGTTAAAAATGGCCAGATATTGAAGAGGTCAAGTATAGATTTCCTCCCCTTAAATCTGGGCTGATCTGTGACTGCTTTGACTGACAGAATATGGAAGAAGTAATATTATGGCTTATTCTAGGCCTAATCTTTTAGGGAAGTAGCAATTACCACCTCCTCTTGAAGTCCAGAGCTGCCATAATAAGAAATCCAACTACCTTGTTGGGAAAACACATGCAAAGACTACATAGAAAGGGAGAGAGACCCAGCTGAGCCCAGCTTTTCAGTGATCCTGCCAAGTTGGTAGCATGTGAGTGAAGCCATCTTGAATCCCCCAAACTAGTCCACACACCCTCTAAATAAGATGGATTTGTCATATCAATGCCATGTAGAGGAGAAAAATTATCTCACCAAGCCCTGCCCAAATTCTTGAGAGATAATAAATTATTTTAGTAACTCACTAGTTGTGTAATGATTTTTGTAGCCATCAATAACTAGAAGAAGGAAACAATCCCCTTTTCTTTCACAGTATCACTTTTTCTGCAGGCTCCTCAATATTCCTTTAACCTGTAAGTGTCCTTGAGTAGTCTGCTTAATTGTTTGTGGCTGTGGCTACAGTTTCTGGGGTTAATGTAGAGGGTCCGATTGTTATCATACAGTCAAGCAATTCTAAGTATTTTTCCAATGATGTTTCCAAGTATTTTCCAGGCTTCTTGTTCACCATAGTTAGCTCAGTCAGGGACACTGGAAAAGACCAAAATGCTAAACAGGGTAATTTCATCTCTTTATGGCAGTTTCTGCTATTTTTGTTTTGAAGCCCTTTGCTTCCATGTGAGAAGTATGACCGCACCATGCTATAGAGACCGTGTGGAGTTAAAATGCAATTTTTCCATCATCATAGGATAAATTCTATGTTCTGCCACGACCTGTTTTTAGTGAAAAGGTAAGTCTTATGTTTCATATCTTTATGTGAAAGAATGATTCCTGATTTAGTTTTCTTATAAGAATAAAGCTACAGTGTTGTGATGGAGAAGGTTGTTGGACATGTGCAGGAGGGAAAAGGGCAGAAATGGAGTATAGCCCAGTATTTCTTAGCACGTTCATATGGGTCAATGAATACTGATTCATAATTCTCAGGGCATTGAGACACAGGCCTATTTATTAAGAGTCCTGTGATATGTCATTGGTAGTAACCCTTCTCTTCTTTCTCCGTGGCTTGTCTACTTAGACCTTCCACTTTGGTTACATTTTCTGAAAAATTGTGTGAGTCTCAAAGCATGATCTGAATAAGCAGGTTACATACTGTGTTATTTCTAATCAATGAAAAAGCCTAATTTCTTCTAGAATGATCTTCCTCCATTGGGATCAATCTTTCCTAGTGTTACTACATCAGAAGTAGGGTCTTATTTCCTATTGGTTTACTTGTCTAAGATCAGGAAAGCAAAAGATTTGGTTCCTATGGACCCAACTTAAAAAAAAAATATTTCAGAGTATGTCAGTATAGCTAACAACACACTTTCAGCATCAGAAGTCACCAGTACAAGATTATTCTCACTTTAATTACCCCAAACATGGTTGATATCTGTACTCTTTGCCCATTTCTTAAGGTGTTAAAATAAAAGAACAGGTATTTAAGAAATCTCTCTCTCTCTCTCTTTCACACACACACACACACACACACACACACACACACACACACGGAGAGAGACCTACACAAACATCAACAGGTAGAGTGACAGAGGACAGTTGACATGAATTTCTCAGTGTTTTAATCCACTCTCTTAAGCTGGCCTCTGGCTACTCAGAGAGTATTTCTGGTAGAATGACAGCAGTGTTGCCCTAGTTGAGGAACACATTTGAAGCCAATCTTTAGGCCCTGGATGAATAAATATATGGCTAGGATTATGGAAATGTCTGCTCAGGGTCTGCAGATCTAGTAACCAAATAGTCATCAAGAGTAGTTCAGTTAAGTCATTGGTGACAGAAGATAGAGGATGTTTGAAAATGAAGCAATCTTTAGGCTTTCTTAAACTAGGGGAATAGATTTTCACCAACCCTTGAACTTTTAAAATACAGCATGTAGGAGATGCATCGGAGTGAGGGAAACACATTTGGAAAGGACCCCAATCACTGCATTTCAGGAATCAGCAAGGGCTAAGATATTCTTAGCCTGGGAGGGCTATTTGAAGCTTGGGTCACCTGAGGGCATGTATGTTAAATGTTGTATTACTTAACTATTGGAGACGATGCACTTATTTATCTCTCTCTCTTTTTCTTTTTTCATAGCTGTGGTCTCACTAAATTGTCCAGGCTGGTCTCAAATTACTGAGTTTAAGTAATCTCCCTGACTCAGCCTCCTGAGTAGCTGAGATTACAAGTGCATGCCACCATGCCAGGCTAATTTTTAAAATTTTTATAGTGACAAGGTCTCCCTGTGTTGCCCAGGCTGGTCTTGAACTCCTAGCCTTAAGTAATATTTTTTGTCTCAGCCTCCTGAGTAGCTGGAATTACACACATGAGCCACACCATACCTGGCTTTGGTGGGCTTCCTGAGGAGCCAATAGGTTGGTATAAAGAACCTTTCAGTTCAAGAGAGAATATGAGGTAGATTTTGAAAAATGTATTCATGGTCATGTTACATATCAACAGTACAGGAAGAACAAATATGGGTATGTGGCAGCAGCAGAATCTCCATGAATCTAAAGCTCCAACTTTAAGGCCCTGAACTTGCCTGACTTTTCCAAGGCCCATGACAACTTATAGCAATGTATTCACATGACCATGTGTTTTATACAGTTTGCAAATTAAGGTTACTTTATGCAGTTCACTGTTTCTTTCCAGTGTGACATGCCTTCTGTTACATTTTCCTTCTGTCAGGTGCCACTGGTGTGGCCAAAGAAACTTTTGAGATATGGCTAAGGTGAAGGTGAATTGGAAAACATTTACTTTGGGTTTACTGTGATACATGTTTGTGGTTTTTAGTCATGTCCAAGAAAAGTATTTCTAGACATCCTATGTAGCAATGGCTTCCAAGAAAACTTCTATAGTGCACTGTTCTGACTGATTCAGTGTTGTGACAAGTATATGCAGGACCAGAGGTCTTACTGAAATGAGAAAAGTTCCCTTGTCCCTCTCGCAGGTGTGCGATGGGGGGGTTTGGCTCGCTTTTTCAGTGCCCCGCTGCTCAAACTTCTAGGGGAGCATATAGATGGGCAGGCTGTGGGGCTCCGACCTCACGGCAATGTCTAAGGGTGAATGTTTACCGCTCCTGAAGCCCCAGTGGGTGTGTGTTACAGGGTCCTCTTTCAGTTTGCCTATAGGCGGCTTGTGTTAAGCAGCTCAGTTAGACCCTCTACCTTGTTGCAAGGACAGAGGGCTTTCTGTATCCTGGGTTCTTGCCTTGCTGTGCCAGATGAATCGGATCACACGTGGGCTTGGAGAAAGAGTGCAAAGTTTTATTGAGTGGAAGTAGCTCTCAGGCGATGGGGGAGCCAGAAGAGAGATGGTTTTGCCCTAGAGTTGGAGCACTCGGCGGCCTCAGCTTTCCTCTGACTGCTCCGGCCAGGTCAAACTTGGCCTCGTCCTGCTGGTTGATGGCCTTCTGGCATGCTGGCATCTGTCGTTGTGCTCTTCCACCGACGTGCTCCCTCGATGCCCTCTCATTGTCCAGCCACTTGTGTCTTCTTCTGCTGATGTGCTCATCTTGATGTCTGGCCACCTGTGTGTCTGCCCGCTAGGGTCTCGGGTTATTACAGGCCCAGGATGAGGGTGTGGAGGGCCAGGGTGGTCTTGGAAAATGCAACATTTGGGCTTGAAAGCAGGAGTGCTTATCCTCACCCAGGTCAGTGGGGGTGGAGCCCTAGCCAGGGACTATGCCTTCCTCTACCCAGCACTTCCCTGTCCACCCCCCATATCATTTAAAGGGACCACACTCTTCCCTTCCCAGCACTCCCGTATCATTGCTGTGATATAAATGTGCTCTAAAGAACTTAGCATTGAAGACTTGTGGATATGGGAAGAGAAGCAAGATTTGAATGTACAAAACCAGAAGATAATCTTTGGGAAGTTCTGCCACTCATCAGTCATAAAACATTGTAATGGGAGGATTTGGTTTCCACTGAAGCTTGTCAAAGCAGAAATTCCAGTCAGAAATGTATTTGGTAACATAGTACATGCCCTTATATATGTATCATGCTTTGTTTTTTCCTGTTTTCATTGGATTCATGTATAAAGGAATTTATCCGAATTATGTTGGTGGTGGTAAGCGGGACCTGTAACATTACCAACAGCTAGTAATGTTTGGAAAGTTTCATGCTTTATGTATTCAACACACTGGATTGTACCTTAATATATCCATTCTGATGAAACAGCAAAGCACCTTGAATTTGTTGGAACAAATTCTGAAAGATCTGGGTGAAACAGTGCACAAAATTGCCACAAGCACAGCAACAAGAAAGAAAAGCAAGTATTCTATTGACAATGCACCTAATACATCTTCATTAATAAGTCAAAGTATGTGTAGTAATTTGATTATCCATTAATTTAGTTCAATACAATGTAACTACAATTTTAAAATGCATTTGAATTGTTCATCTGTGGCTTTTTCCTTCAAAAATATATAATGTATTCAATTTGTCTAATGTATTGCTACTAGTAATTCCAGGTACCAATAGTAGAAGGTACAGAGAAATTGGTGCAGGGTTAAAGACACAGTTCAACTTGGGTCTTACCAGCTATGTGAACTTGGGCAAGTCATGGAACCATTTGGACCTATCTTCCCTTACCTCTAGATTGGAAATTACATTTGTTCTACTCATACATCAGGCTATATTACGAGAAATGTGGTACAATATTTATTACAAGTATTTGTGCACTGAAAAGTGCTATGCAGTGTTAATACTAAGTGTTTAGTGGTGATGGTTTAAAAAGGAAAACATTATCTCATTTTATTTAACCCTTGGATTATCCTCCACATCTGGAAAACCTGGCTATATTTTGTCTCAGCACAAATAATTACTGTAGGTTTATTTTTCAACACAAAATTTTAAAATTTGCCTCAAATAAGCCAATGTAAAAATATAGAAAGAAAAAACTTTTAAAAACCTTATTGCATTGATAGAGTTATAAAAAGTAATTTCTGGGGAAATAGCAATTAGATTGGCTTCCTGGTTACATTAAAAATACATTAAGCATATTCAAAATGGCTTCATATAAAGAAATAAACTGTCCATTATGAGGAAATAGTGATTTTTCTACATAACATTGAACTCAAACTATCTATTATATTTCAACTATTTGAATATTATGTCAGAGCTCTGTGAAAAGTGACAAATGACATTGTGACATATAAGCATATTAACAGATAAAACTGGCTGCTAGAAGGCTCTTACCCAGTGGAAATTTCTTAATGCATTTATCATGATCTCCATTTAGAAACTGCTTTAGTGTTGATCAGACTTAGGGATGTTGGTCCATGCTGTGCAACTGCCAGGATATTTCAGGGTAAATCTGAATACTGATCTATTAATTTGCAGTGAGAAACACAAATGTCAAGCTAACTGGAGAGTCAGGTCAGCTAGACCAGCACATATCCTCCCTGTGGGAAAACTCCAAAGGAAGTCAATTGCAATTAGAAAAGTCTCGTGAGGGAGTTAGTTGGATGACTCAAATATGTTGGTACAAAGCAGCTATGTCTCTTGGTATGGCCAGCCCATAGTAGGGTCAGGGTGAACCTTCGGTAAATCTTTACTAAATCAAAGAAAAATTCACTGGGTTGTGCCTGACAGAGGGACCAAATAGAAGAACATATTGGGTCTGCATTTTTCCTTCCCCTGGAAAATGTGGAGACAAAATGCTAACTTGCAAATGTTAGGATTACTACATAATGTAAAATAATAAAAACATTAAAAGCAAGATTTAGATGTAAATATTAAAGACATAAAATAGGAATTGAGGAAGGTAATTAATAACTTTATAAATTAGAGAAAGGGCATTCAAGTAAGAAGAGAGGAAGTCAAACTGTCTCTGTTTTTAGATGACATGATCCTAATCTAGAAAACCCTATCATCTTAGGCCAAAAGCTTCTTAAGCTGATAAGCAACTTCAGCAAAGTCTCAGGATACAAAATCAATGTGCAAAAATCACAAGCATTCCTACATACCAACAATAATCAAGCCAAGAAGCAAACATGAATGAACTCCTCTTCACAATTGCTACAAAAATAATAAAATACCTAGGAATACAGCTAACAAGGGAAGCGAAGGACCTCTTCAAGGAGAACCACAAACTGCTGCTCAAGGAAATCATAGAGGGCTCAAGTAAATGGAAAAATATTCCATGCTCATGGATAGGAAGAATCAACATCGTGAAAATGGCCATACTGTCCAAAGTAATTTATAGATTTAGTGCTACTCCCATTAAACTACCATTGACATTCTTCAGAGAATTACAAAAAACAACTACTTTAAAATTCATATGGAACCACAACAGAGCCTGTATAGCCAAGACAATCCTAAGCAAACAGAACAAAGCTGGAGGCATCAAGCTACCCAACTTCAAACTATACTACAAGGCTACAGTAACCAAAACAGCATGGTACTGGTACAAAATCACACACATAGACTAATTGAACAGAATAAGGATCTCAGAAATAAGACTTCACATCTACAGCAATCTGATCTCTGACAAACCTGACAAAAACAAGCAATGGGGAAAGGATTCCCTATTTAATAAATGGTGCTGGGAGAACTGGCTAGCCATACGCAGAAAATTGAAACTGAACCCCTTCTTTATACCTTATACAAAAATTAACCCAAGATGGATTTAAGACTTACATGTAAAACCCAAAACTATAAGAAAACCCTAGAAGAAAATCTAGGCAATACCATTTAAAAGCATGGGCAAAGATTTCATGAAGAAAATATCAAAAGCAATTGCAAGAAAAGCCAAAATTGACAAATGGGATCTAATTAACCTTAAAGAGCTTCTACACAGCAAGAGAAATTATCATCAGAGTGAACAGGCAACCTAAAGAAAGGGAGAAAAATTTTGCAATCTATCCGTCTGACAAAAGTCTAATATCTAAAATTCACAAGGAACTTAAACATTGATAAGATAAAAACAACTCCATTAAAAAGTGGGCAAGGGGAATGAACAGACACTTCTCAAAAGAAGACCTTTATGTGACCAACAAACATGAAAAAAAACTTAACATCACTGATCATTAGAGAAATGCAAATCAAAACCACAATGAGATACCACCTCACACCAGTCAGAATGGCAATTATTAAAATGTCAAAAAAACAGCAGATGCTGGTGAGGTTGTGGAGAAATAGGAACACTTTTACACTGTTGGTGGGAATGTAAATTAGTTCAACCATTGTGGAAGACAGTGGCGACTCCTCAATGACCTAAAAACCAGAAATATCATTTGACAAAGCAATCTCACTACTGGGTATAATACCCCAAAGAATACAAATCATTCTATTATAAAGATATGTGTACATGTATGTTCATTGCAGCACTATTCACAATAGCAAAGACATGAAACCAACCCAAATGCCCATCAATGATAGACTGGATAAAGAAAATGTGGTACATATACACCATGGAATACTATGCAGTCACAAAAAAGGAACAAGATAATTTCCTTTGTAGAGACATGGATGGAGCTGGAAGCCATTATCCTCAGCAAATGAATACAGGGACAGTAAACCAAGCACTGCATGTTTTCACCTATAAGTGGTAGCTGAACAATGAGAACACATTAACACAGGGAGGGAAACAACACACACTGGTGCCTGTTGGGGCTGTAGGGGGAGGGAGAGTATCAGGATAAATAGCTAATGCATGTGGGGCTTAATACGTAGGTGATGGGTTGATAGGTGCAGCAAACCACCATGGCACATGTTTACCCATGTAACAAACCTGCATGTCCTGCACATGTACCCCAGAA
This sequence comes from Macaca fascicularis, assembly GCF_037993035.2. Classification (NCBI taxonomy): domain Eukaryota; kingdom Metazoa; phylum Chordata; class Mammalia; order Primates; family Cercopithecidae; genus Macaca; species Macaca fascicularis. The sequence goes on from NC_088395.1 coordinate 27,556,225, forward strand.
CTTAGAAAAGAAACTGCCATTTGCCTATTTGGATGTAGTTTCAGAGAAATACATATATATATAAGTGATATATAAGAAAAATACATATATATATATAAAATATATATATGCACATACATATAATATATATATATATATATATATATATATATATATATATATATATACCGAAACAGACTGAATACCTAAAATACTCCTCCTTTTTCAGACTCTCTGTGAGGCTATATTTTATTCATATACATCAGCTAAAGCTATACATTGAACTAGCTTAAATGCAGAGGCAAATATGAAGTTCCAGCTGTTTTCTACAAAGCCAGATGTAGAGATTTTTCTACAAAGCCAGATGTAGAGATTTTTAAAAATATAAAGCAGTGCCCTCTTCTCATTAATTTTTCTTTTAATATTATCTTAGCGATTATATAATTATTATATTATTAAATAATATAGTTAGTATTTCTTATAAAATATATTACAAATATATTAAATGGGTTTATAAGTAACATTTTAAATGAATTGATACTTAAATGGTTTTTTAAATCACTCAATTTTAATTTCTAACATGCTAACTGCAGATTGTTATAATCCACATTAATAAAAGCTTTTTTGGGTCTTCAGTAATTTTGACCAGAGTACAGGGGTCATGAGAGCAAAGAGTTTGCTAATGACTAATCTAGGACTCAAGTGAGATGTATTAATTATGGTTTGTTAGATTTAAATGTCTTTTCCTTACAAGGCCCTTGTCACAGAAGAGCTAAGTCATGTCAAGTGAAAGGAGCAAGAGAGGGTTGGTTAATCAGGACTATCTGTGCTCTGGTTTCAGTGGGGAAAAGGACAGGCAATGAGATGGGTATGTTTTTTGTCTCATTCGGATTTGAGAGCAGTAAGGAAGATGAGGTTTAAACACAGAGAAGAGTAAAGCTATTTCCCCCTTCTGCTCCTTTTGTCCCAGATCCCCCAGAAACTGGGTGAGTCTAGTAGAGGTGATGGAATCTTTTAAGAGACATTCAAACATAATTCTGTGCTGGACACTGAAAAAGACAAAAAAAAAAGTGCCATATAAAGTCTGTCAATCCCTAGGGGCCAGATTATCCCGTGCCCTGAAGGACTGCCAGGCTATATAATCAGATACATTAGCAACGGCTTCAACATGTTCTTCTAGAACATCATGTCTTGGAATTAAGGGCTTAATACATAATTGATGAACACTTCAGTTCTAAGGTGAAAAGGTGGTTCCAGTGGAAATTTAAAAGGAAATATAAATGTTAGAATAAATATTAAAAAGAAATGTTAGGGAGTTTTATTGATAGGACCCTTTTAATGCTGTTAAAAATCCTGTTTTCCTACCTAGCTCTCTTTCATTTTCTATACCAATGCTATCCAATATAAATACAATACAAGCATAAATGAAATGTGAACCATGGAAATAGTTTTAAATTTACTAGTAGTCACACTTTAGAAAGTAAAATCATTAGTGAAATTAATTAATATTTTTATCAACGCAATATATCCGGAATATTATGATTCCAATGTGTAATCAATATAAAAATTCATAAAATATTTTGCATTTTTTAAATACTAAATCTTCAAATATTGTATGTATTTTATACTTACAACATGATTAGGTGAGTAGCCACATTTCAAATGTTCAGTGACCTTATATGGCTTATGGCAAACATATTGGGCAACTCAGTTCTATACAGTCATAATTTCAGACGTCCATCAGCAGCATTAACTTGGGGACCTAGAAGTACTCTTCATGTTTTTTATTGTTTTCATTTTCTTGCTTCTCACAGTGCTAACAAAATACATAGATATCAAACTTCTCAGTTTTACTTTCCTCTCTGCTGGATATATTAGGTTAGCACTAGCAGTGATTTTGGATCTTAATATCTCTGTTTCCATGTGTTGTGTAAATACAAGAATTAAAGTGACTTTTTCTAATATATCTTTACTTGGGAATTAAATATCACTGCTTCCTCTATTAGTTGATTCTGGGTATTTCTGTTTGTTGAAGCCTCTGTGATAAAATGGTACTGCCTTTCTCCAAAGTAAAAGCTGCTGTTCCATTTGTTCTATGTAGTTTTCTTGTTCTAGCAGTTGGGATTTAATACAATTTTTTTTTTTTTGACCCAGGGTCTTACTCTGTCACCCAGGGTAGTGTGCGGTAGTGTGATCTCGGCTCACTGCAGCCCCCACCTCATGGGTTCAAGTGATTCTCCTACCTCAGCCTCCAGAGTAACTAGGACTACAGGTACCTGCCACCATGGCTGGCTATTTTTTGTATTTTTTGGTAGAGATGGGGTTTTGCCATGTTGGCCAGGCTGGTCTCGAACTCCTGACCTCAAGTGGTCCTCTGCCTTGGCCTCCCAAAGTGCTGGGATTACAGGCGTGAGCCACTGTGCCTGGCTGGATTTAATACACTTTTAAATTTAATATTTGACTTAGATTTTCTGTTCTGAAATAAATTATTGGGAAAAACGTGGGTTTATTTTATTTTATTTTGAGTCACTGGTCTAGTTTAAAAGATGTAGTTGTTCACTTGAAGTAGTATTCTAGGATTTAGGTAATTTTCCTTCATTATTTAATTTATTCATTCATTCCAAAATTGTTTATTGAGGTCACTATGTTTCAGGCAATGACTATCTCTGCTTCCTTTCCTGCCATGAAGAATCAATTATATTTTTGAATTGTTAATTCTTACCTAATTTCATGCTTACAGAATACTTGCAAAAAATAGTACAGTTCCCAAATATCTCTCATCTAGCTTTTCCTAAAGTTAACATTTTACATAATAATGACCAAAATCAGTAAATTAATATTGGTACAATACTATTCACTGAACTATACATAGTATTCAGATTTTACCAGTTTTTCCACTAATGGCCTCTTTTTTTTTTCAGGTTCCAATGTAGTATACCATATTCTATTTAATTGTCGTGTCTCCTTCGTCTCCTCCAGTGTCTGGCAGTTTTTCAGTCTTTTCTTGTTTTTTATGATCTTGGTACTAATGATACATGTGGGTTCATTCTTTTACAGCTGGCCCTCAATTTGGGTTTCTCTGATGTTTTTTCATGATTTGAATGAAGTGATGCACTTTTGGCAAGAATACCACAAACATGATATTGTGCCTCAGAAGTGCATCACATCAATGGGGCTCATTATATCAACATTTCTTATGAATACTTCTTATGAATATTTCTGCCTGAGTTTTGAATCCCATTATTTTTCGCCCTTTCACAGAGTCAGGGATATTCTGCTCTCTTTGATGTGCCTCACACACTCAGTAACTTCAATCTCTAAGTATCGTTTGATTCCTCCAAGTAGCATCCAAATGTGCTCAATAATCCCATATTTTTAAAAAATTACATAACCATGATACCAACATGGTTATGTTAACCATGATCATTTGGTTAAGGTAGTTTTTGCCAGGTTTCTCCACTGTAAAGTTAAGATCTCTCTGTAGTTAGTAACTATTTTTTGTGGAGATATTTTGAGTCTATGCAAATTGTTTCTCATCAAACTTTCACTTACTATTTTTAGTATTCATTATTGGATTTTGTCTGTAGCAATTATTACTGTGGTGTGTGCTTAAAGGTGAATTTTCCATTTCTCTTTTTCTTTCTATGCCTTCTTCCCTATTTATTTATTTACTTGGTGATTTATTTATATCCAGAGAGACTTCTGGGTATTCATTTTCTCCTGTAGGTTAAAATCCAGTGCTATCATTTTTGTGTGTGTGCATAAATGGTTCTGTCTTTGGCAGATTCAGTTAGGATCTTTTTAAGGTTGGCTACTATGTTCTTTCAACGATACCCCGTTCCCTTTTGTTCATTTTGTTACTTCATAATGTCACAAGATTTTCAAGACTCATCTTGTGTTTTTCCTATTTCAGCCCTAGAATCCCTTGCTTTCCCAAGGATACCTAGTTCCTTTTGTTGTGGGATGGTGTTTAGAAACCAAGATCCGGACAATTCTAAGCTGTTGTTTCTTTACCCTCTTTTTGGGCCCTCTCAGTGGAAAAAGCTAGGAAATGAAGTCTTGTTCAAATTGTGTGCCTGGCCCTCTGAATCTGGGGTCCCCAACCCCCGGGCCATGGACCGGTACTCTTCCATGGTCCCTTAGGAACCAGGCTGCACCTGCACAGCAGGAGGTGAGCGGTAGGTGAGCAAGCTTTACTGCCTGAACTCCACCTCCTGTTAGTTTAGCGTAAGATTCTCATTGGAACACAAACCCTATTGTGAACCGTGCGTATGAGAGACCTGGTTTGCACGCTCCTTATGAGAATCTAATGCCCTCCCAAACCCCCAACCACCTTGCTCCGGTCCATGGAAAAATTGTCTTCCATGAAAGCGGTCCCTGGTGCCAAAATGGTTGGGGACTGCTGCTCTAAATAATATCTGGCTCTTTACATTGTGTATACATTAAAATTCTTCCCATGTAGTTGTCCCTCTGTGTTAAGTATGGATCTGTAAAGACCCCAAGCCTCTAGGAACTCAGTGATCTACATTCTCTGTGCTTGCACTCTAGCAGCTGAGTATCCTTGAAAAAGCATCCAACATTGTAAGTTGGCTTCATTACAGACTTATGATTTCCAAATTTAAACTGCTTGGTAATCTTACTACATTTTTTTCTGAATAATTCATTCTTCATGTATTCACAGCAATCATTTAAAACCATAGTTTTCTCATCTTCTGCCTTGTTATCAGCAAAAGATACTATTTGCTACTTCATGAAGACAATAGAACCTTTGAGTAGCCTATATTTCAACTTCATTTCACCAAACAGAAAATCGAATCTGTTTAAACACACACACACACACACACACACACACACACACACACACACACCCCATTTCCTCCTCCTAAGCTGAATACTTCTGCCTGACTATTGAATCCCATTATTATTCGCCCTTTCACAGAGTCAGGGATATTCTGCTCTCTTTGATGTGCCTCTCACATTCAATAACTTCAATCTCTACATATAGTTTGATTCCTCCAAATAGCATCTGAATATGCTCAATAATCCCATATTTTAAAAAAATCCCACTATCTCATATGTCTCTCCAATTCTTACTCAAAATAACTCTTATTACTAAAGTTTTGAAATACATTGTTTGCACTGCACTAGTAATCTTTAGAATTTTGAGTTTTATATAAACAGTTAATGTTCAAAAAGAAAACTCAGACACCAGTTTCATTTGAAAAAGTATTCTATGTAAGAAAGTTAAATACACAGGCACTCACATATGCACAGACCCACACACGTCCAATATATTATTGTTATTTTATAAAAAGAGTTCACATAAAAATGGTATCATTCCATAAATGGAATCACTTTAGCTCAGTGGTTCTTAATGAGGAATGATTTTGCCCCTCAAGGAGCATTTGGCAATATCTGGAGACATTTTTGTTTGTCACACTGAGCAGAACGTGCTACTAATATCTAATGGATAGAGGTCAAGGATAGTGATAAACTTATTACAATGCACAAGACAGCCTCCTACAGTACATAATTATCCAGCGTAAAATGGTGATAGTGTTGAAGTTGAGAACCCTGATAAACTTCATGAAAAACAATATTGTTTTTATTTTTATTTTTTCAATTATTTGAGGTGAGCTAAAAAATACATAGACGAGCATTTGGCAAACCCTGGTTTACTTTTATTGTCTCCTCTTCCTCGTGTGTCCTTCATGCCAAATCTAGCTCTTATTATTTCCTCTTCTATGAAACTGCTCACGTAATAGCCCCCCATAATCTTAATTTCACGGAGCTTTATGGCTTTATTTTAGTCCTAATCTTACTTGTAGTCTTAGTCTTAATATTGTCCATCATATCACCCTTGTGAAATCAATTTTGTTCCTTGGAATCCAAGACAGCTCACCTCTTAAGTGTCTGCTACACCACTGCATGTACATCCGTATCTTCCATGGGTTCTCCATTCTTCTTCTCTACTGATTCTGTGTTACTGGTGTTTCCCAGATTGCCTAGATTCCCTTTTCTTCTCACTCATACTCCATCAGCATCTACATTAACTCCCATGGTTTCCACCACCATCTAAATTTTGATGCCTCACAAGTCAAAATCACAAGTGCAGAATTCTTTCCTGGGCCTCAAGCCCTGTCATGTTTTACCTCTATAGAAGGGATATTTCTGTTTAAGTATCACAGAAGCACATGAAACTCAACAGAAACAATACTCAAGCTCCTTCTCTGCCAAATCTAGTAGATTCTATTTATTTTGCCTGTTATGTAGCTACCAAATCCCCAATTACCAGTACTCTGGTGCAGGATCTCATTATCACTCTCACCTGTATTTATCACTGTTTCAGTTTAAATGGTCCTTGTGGTTCTTACCTTCCCACTTCCCATCTTCACCCCTTTAGTGAATTCTCAGTAAGAAAACCCTTTATTGGCTTCCTGTTACCTTTAAGATACATTTTATATCTCTTCATATGACATGAAAGGCCTCTTATGATCTCATGCTTGCTTATTATTTAATCTTATTTTCTATCAGTGCTCATTCACTAACACACACCATCAGGGTATCTGTGGTTGCTCAAATAAACCTTATTTTCCCTTCTCCACAGGCCTTTGCATGTGCTGTCCCTCAGCCTGGAACACTCTATCCAGCTCCAAACTCCACTGCTAACAGCATCCACCCTCCTTTTATCTTATTTCACACACCCTTCACACTCCGAGTAGTGACAAGGTTGTAGAACAAATGACACTGTTATATATTGCTGGAAAGAGTGTAATTTGGGACAAACGTGTTTAGATCTGTTAGGTAGTATCTACTAAAGTTGAACATATGTATACTGCAACTGGGTCATAGGTATATATACATATGTTCAGTTTTATAAAAACCCAAGATCAATATTTATGCCTAGTCACCAAAAGGTAGTAATAAGATTGTTCGTAGTATTAGGTTGATGCAAATGTGGTTGTGGCTTTTGCCATTACTTTTAATGCAAAAACTGCAATTACTTTTGCACCAACATAATGGTATGGTTTATTCACTCCTCTGTTATCTACTGGACAGCAATTCCTCCAGGATAGCTTTTCTGACATGCCACCCATTCTCATATCCTGGCTCACTTTATTATCCTGTGGTGTCCTTTCATAATTAACGTGCTTTACTGAAATTCCTTGTTAAATTGTATGTCTGTTTATACTGTCAGTTATTTGAAGGCAAGGAGTGTATTAGTATTATTTGTGGTTTTATTCTCACTTTTTACCTTTGCTCTTGGTGCTAAAAAGGAGGCTTGAAAAAAAATCAAGTTTTAGATGGTTTAAATTCCTGGTTTTAGCAACCAGGAATAGAATACATTTCTGCAGATCCTGGGGAGTTTGTTTTTAGACAATTTAACCTTAACATGACGATGGCCTGACCTGGTTTAATTGCTCTTTCCTGGACATGACATTCAAACTTGCCATTAAGTATTTCTTGAACGTTTGGAAATATCATTTGATTTCCATGTTCTTAATGGCCTGTGTTTCAAGATTTTTTTTATTTTCAACTTTATCTTTCCCAAAACATAATTAAATCACATAAAAACATGTACTTATCACTATCACCACACCATAAAACCCTGAATTAAGCTTTTTAAAATGCCTTACCAACAGAAAAAAAAATTTGAAAATTATGTTATTTAAATATCTATGAAGGATTTTTAATAACCTGTTCACATACTTTCCTTATATTAAAATACACAGTTACATTTAAAGAAGTATGTAGTATATACTTGCAAAATCCTTAGAAAAGTGTCAATAAAAGAACCATACAAGAAGTTCCTTTTTACTGTGTTTATTGATTTTATTTTAGAAAGAATATAAGAGGTGAAATGCAAGATACTATGGGTTGTAATGTAGCAACAATAAAGATAAAATCATAAAAGAGAATGTTTGGCTTGGCTTTTGAAGAAAGAATTAGGAAGCCCCTGGGGTGGTTTTCAATACACTCTTCACCTTAAATATTTTGTATCTTTTGGTATTTTTCTCTTTTATACATTCAGTTCAGTTCATTTATACATTATGGAATATACATTGAAATGTTATAGTTAAAATGTAGACATAAAGGAACATGCAAATAACTTAGAATATTTTTATTTTATTAGGATGCACAATATTTTTGGAAAACTAACTCAGGGGTCCAAAATTGAAGTAATATGAGAAGGAATATATAACAAGGGGCTAGTTAGTGGGTTGACAAACTGACTTCCCCTAAGGGATTTCAGTATATGTACTGCTATTTCATTGTGGTCAAAATCACAGATTAAAATAAGAAGTAGTTTGAAATTCCTAACCACACAATGTGGTACTAAGGGCAGTGGATAAATCTTGAAAATATGGGGTCTACCCCTCTCCCCATTCATCCAGCATGTCCTTAGGGCCCTCAATCATATAACTAGTCAGCAGAGCATTATGTGCTCTGGGGGAATTTGGAAAACCCAAAGTCTTCTATTACTGAAGTGACTTCAGTACTGCCATTTAAAATATATATATATATATACACATATATAAAATTTCAAAGTTTATTTTAGAATCGGGGGTATATGTGCAGGTTTGTTACATGGGTATATTGCATGATGCTGAGGTTTGAAATACAAATGATCCTGTCACCCAGGTAGCGAACATAGTCCTCAATAATTCGTTTTTCAACACTTGCTCCCTCCCTCCCCACCCTCTAGTAGTCCCCAGTATCTATTTTCGCCATCTTTATGTCCGCTAGTACTCAGTGTTTAGCTCCCACTTATAAGTGAGAAGGTACGGCATTTGGTTTTCTGTTCCTGCATCAATTCACTTAGGATAATGGCCTCCAACTGCATTCATGTTGCTGCAAAGGACATGATTTCTATCTTTTTTATGGCTGCGTAGTGTTTCATGGTGTATATGTACCACTTTGTTAAATCTACTGTTGATGGACATCTAGGTTCATTCCATGTCTTTGTTACTGTGAATAGTGATGCAATGAACATAGGATGCAGGTAGAACAATTTATTTTCTTTTGGGTATATACCCAGGAATGAGATTGCTTGGTTGAAAGGCAGTTCTGTTTTAAGCTCTTTGAGGAATCTCCAAACTGTTTCCCACAGTGGCTGAACTAATTTACATTCCTATCAACAATGTATAAACCTTCCCTTTTATCTGCAGCCTCACCAGCATATGTTGTTTTTTTACTTTTTAACAGTAGCCATTCTGACTGGTGTGAGACCAGTAGAAAAAGGCATTATGAGAAGTACTATTTTAAACTACATGAAAGAGCAACTTACACACCAATGCATATAAACTATGATTTGTGGAAGTAAGTGGAGACGGGGAAAAGGAGTTCATTGAATTCATCCCTCCCCACCAACCAGCTTCTAAGACAATATAACCTGTTACTCCCATTTACACACACCAAGAATGAGTTTATTGAAATAACTTACAGAAATGACATAATATAAAACACATCACACATTTTATCTGTATTTTGAATATCAAAATCGAGATTCCTAGAAAATTCTTATTTTTAAAAGTATATACCCAGATTACTTGTAATCATTGGAAAGACAATGGCTAATCACCCACATTTTGGAAATTAGAGAAATTACCTCAGTCAGGATAAGTTCTTAGTGTCACTCATTTAGTGGCAGATCCATGATGGAGAATGCAATTCTCAGACCAAAGGTTATGGTTGGTTCCTTAACTATGCCTTGAATATACTAAGGAACTTCCCATTTATCAGCTGGAGAACTTATATTGTAGAGTGGTCATGGGCTTAAGAAAATGTTTACAGAGAGGTTATACATCATATTAAAAAGCTGTTTATCGGGCCATGAATGTGCTATCCACAGAGAAACTATATTTTGTGGATATGGGAAGGAAAGGAGTAAATAAGGAAAATGCATTGCAAGAAACAATTTGGAGAATAAATGTAGCAAGCACTTACCATGTAGGCCCAGCCTTGGATATGGTGAAATGAATATTATTTTGAATTAATTCAATTTATTTGCCACATACCAATTTAATTAGCTTCATAGCTTTGTAGTTATACCACATTATATATTTTTCTGGAAATTTTATATCCTGTGGGGAAACATGAAAGATCAATTTACCAAACAGAAAGAAGAAATTATCAAGTCACTATGTCTAGAAACATTTTATTTGAATTTTATCTTCCCATGATTTGCACATAAAAAAGGAATAGAAGGACGAAGATTGATTTTGCAAGTTTTCCAAAAAATTAAACTTGGCTCTAAGTAAAGTTGGATTTGAGAGAAATGAAAGTATTTTAATCAAAATGGCATATATTAAAAGAATAAACCATGTGTGTAAATTCAAAACTTTGATTCTTACTCATTTCCCCCTTTCAATTAAATTGAACCTGTAGAGCACGTAAGGGATAAACTAAGCAAAGTTGCTCCTGAACTGATAATATTACCATATCTATCATTACTAATATTTCTTTAATATTTATATTCTGCCTCTTCACTTTCCAGACTGAATCACTGTAAAAATAGATGTGAACTGCATGGACATGAGCAGTGCTTTTCTTGAAAGCAATGATCAGTTAAAGAAATCCAGAAATCAATATATTTCTCAAAAGCAACTGGTAGAAGAGAAATCCTAAACAATTACTGGAATCCAAGAAGAAAATGAATTAATTTAGGTTTTTTTTTCTACAAGTACTAGAAACTGTAAGGTCCTATTATCAAAATTAGATTAGGATGGAACTAGAGAGCCACAACTTTAGCCACAAACTTTCAAAATATCCTGCCTCTGGACCATGGAGCGCTTGATAAAATGGTGCATTTGGATACTTTACTTGCTTACAGCGTGGGAAAGACTCACATAAACGGCAATAAGAAGGATGAGAGATAGTTTTGTTCTGTGGAGTCGCAAAAGCTGAACATCCTCCCCACAAGGTTATTTAGAAGACATCTTGCACTGTTCGAATGCAAAGGAAGGCGAATGACTCGATTCTATGGTACGTAATCAATATTTTGATTTCAACAATGATTTTGGGAGTGGGTTGATTTTTGATTGCGAGATCTTTCTAGTGTGAAGACAACTGGATTCATTCTTCTGTGATTGAAAGTTACCTTAAATAATACTGAGCGGAAATAGTCGTGTTTCTTAATTTTACAGAAAATTTTACAGTTGCCTGGGGCATAATATGAGAAATCTTACTTGGTTTTCACTTTTTAAGCACTTTAAATGCTGCACTTCTAGTAAAGTATATTCTCACCAGAACTTGCTAATACATTGATATGAAAATATTCCTACACTGTCTCAAAGATTAAGATGGAATAGAGATAATTCATCTTATAATGTTAGACCTACATAGCCCCATAATAAATTCATATTTTTAAAATTGAAACGGGGTCTTACTCTGTTGCCCAGGCTAGTCTCGAACTCCTGGCCTCAAGCTATCCTCCCACCTCAGCCTTCCAAAGAGCTGGGATTACAGATATGAGACACCACACTTTGCCAGCACCATAATACCTTTATGTTAAATGTTTATAAAAGCCTTTACATTATACACTCACACACACACACACACACACACATATATATATATAAAATTGTATAGGTTATGTTACATTTTATAAAATACTTTATCATGTAAGCATACCAGTAGGACTATATTTGGTATATCATAAATGCTGGGTTTTTTTTTCATCCTGAATGTAAAAATACGTGTACTGGTGTATGATTCAACTTATTTATTTCAAATAGGAAAAGAAAAGTTTTTCAAAAAATGTTTGCTAGATTTAGTTATTTGCCAATAACATTTGGGTAGGATAATTTTTGTGTGTGTTAGTATCCAGCAGGCTACAGAAAGTTTAGCATAGCAGCTACCCAACCCCATAAATGCAATAACACTTTCCAGATACTATGATAACCAAAACCTCCCACATTTTCAATTCCCTGATCATCCTCTTTTACCCTGTTGAGGAGACTGGCTTAGAACAGTGGTTTACAGAATTATGATGCTTTCTACATTTATAAAAGTAAGGCAGTAAGTTGTTGCTTCTCCCATTTCCCTCTACCTCTCTCTCCCTCTTCCCTTCTCTCTCCCCACTCTCCTTTTTATCTTGTTAGAAACTGCTATTGAAAGCGTAGTAATAAACAAACATCTTTCTTTCATGATATCTTAGAGGTAGCAAAGTTCTTTTATATGTATTATTTCATTTTATCATTATAATATCTGTATCTGGAAAGCAGAGCATACATTATATTTCTCTGCATACAGGTAAAAAAAAAATAAACCAAGGCTCAGAGAAGTTAAGAAAGTGTATCATACTGTAGTGAAGTTGAAAAGTGTCTTGTTCTTGTTTAGATTAGTCTTTTTAACTATGTCTGACTAAAATGTTAACATGTTCCCTGTCTTCAAGAAGACAATAGTTTAAGTGGGAAGAAAATTTCAGTCAACATAGCTTAAATCCTAACTTTCACTATGCAGACACAGTAATATTAACTACAGGAAAATGCTCCCAAATGTACAGCACAGCCTGGCTGTCGTTGTCCATCCTGCCATCGCTGCTGTTGTCTCGTTTGAAGTGAACGCAGTGCTGCCCTCCTGGCTGGTCCTGGCACAGCGGCTTCACTACCCGCTGGGTCCCCTCACACCAGTGGCTGCTGACCACTGCGGTGAGGCAGAAGGCGAAGGCAAGGCAGATGGGGAGGAGAAGTAGCGCCTGCTGCTGCCTGGCCCTGTCCATGGCTGAGTGAGGTGCGTGGGGCAGGATGAGCTGTGGGGCCCCCTCCTCCTGCCTCGTCACGGTACCTGGGCCTCAGCTCTGCCATCTGGCATCCTCACACAGACTCCTCTCACTTCCCACTGGGGAACTGCATGTGCTGCTGCACCACATTCACAGGCATGGAGCTGGGGCACGTTCCAGTCAAGGGTGCTGGCCCTGCCATTCTCCCCAGGAGGTAGGTGTGCAGGAGAGCATTGTTGTTTTTTTTTTGTTTTGTTTTTGTTTTTGGTTTGGTTATTTATTTATTTATTTTTGAGATGGTGTTTCGCTGTTGTTGCCCAGGCTGGAGTGCAATGGCACGATCTTGGCTCACCGCAACCTCCGCCTCCCGGGTTCAAGTGATTCTCCTGCCCCAGCCTCCCAAGTAGCTGGGATTACAGGTGCCCACCACCACGCCTGGCTAATTTTTGTATTTTTAGTAGAGATGGGGTTTCACCATGTTGGCCAGGATGGTCTCGATCTCCTGACCTCGTGATCTGCCCGCCGCAGCCTCCCAAAGTGCTGGAATTACAGGCATGAGCCACCGCGCCTGGCCAGAGGGCATTGTTTTTAAATTGTGGTAAAACACACATAACATGAAATGAACCATCTCAACTTTTTTTTTTTTTTTTTTGAGACAGGGTTTCACTCTGTTGCCCAGTCTGGGGTGCAGTGGCACGGTCTTGGCTCACTGCAACCTCCACTTCCCAGGTTCAAGCGATTTTCCTACCTCAGCCTCCCAAGTAGCTGGGATTACAGGTGCCCGCCCCTACACCCGACTAATTTTTGTATTTTTAGTAGAGACAGGGTTTCACCATTTTGGCCAGGCTGGTCTCAAACTCCTGACCTCAGGTGATCCGCCCACCTCGGCCTCCCAGAGTGCTGGAATGACAGGCATGAGCCACCGTGCCCAGCCATCTCAACCATTTTTAAGTGCACAGTTCAGTGGCATTAACTACAATCACAGTGTTGTGCAGCCATCACCACCATCCACCTCCAGAACTCTTTTTATCTTTCATCATCTGTACCCATCGTACAACTCCCATTGCCCTTCCTCCCACCCTTGGCAACCACCATTCTTCTCTCTGACTTTATGAATTTGACTACTCTAGGTACTTCCTGTAAGTGGACTCATACAGTGTCTGTCCCTTTGTGACTGACTTACTTCACTTAGCATAATGTCCTCAAGCTTCATGCATGTCATAGCATGTGTCAGAATGTCCTTCCTTTTTCAAGGCAGAATAATATTCCCTGTGTTTATTGGATCACATTTTGTTTATCTATTCAGACACCTGGGTTGCTTCCACCTTTTGGCTGTTGTGGAGGATGCTGGTTTTGATGGAAGACCGGGGGCTGTTAGGGTGGCTGTCTTGGTGAGACTGTCTCACCCTTGCCTTTTGCTTGGAGTAGGGTCCTCATTGCTGGATTCCAGAATCAGGGAATCCCAAGGACTTCATAGACCTATTTCTTGTCCAGCCCTATGTAGAGAAGGACTACAGAAAACAGATGCTTGCTCCAGGGACTCTGGGCGATGCGAGGTACAGGCAGGGTGCCTCAGGGCCAAGGTGCTGTGCAGAATGGGGAGGGTGGCATGCATCCCACTTGGGTGCAGAGTCCTGAGGCCAGGGAACTCAGATGCTAGAAGACAACCCTGGGCACTGTCACTCGTGTTAATAGTTTAATACTTACTAATTGCTAAAGGTAACAAAATGTGTAAAATGGTGCTACCATTTATTCATTAAAAAAGCTTGAAAGCCTATTGTTTGTTGGGTGCTAAGCTAGATGCAGACATTACTGCACATAAGAAATAACTTAAAAAGTTTTTATAATAAAGTCACTTGAAATGTCAAAATATAAGTGCATAGATTTGTCAAAGGGCAGAAGGGAAGTAGAAAGAAAAGAAAGTAGTTTCAAACTTATGTTATTGTAATGAAACCTCATGTGTATCCACCATGTTTAAAACTAATATATTTTTAGTATTAACGTATAAGTACACATCTATAACTTTTTTTTACAAAGTCAGGCAGTAAAATATAGGGTTATTCTGATAAACATAACTTACAAAATTGGCATAAAGGATAACAATTGCAGTCAGTTTATCATTCTAGCTCCATAATTCAGCATTTTTCTGAGTTTTATTTTGGCTAAATGATTTTAAGAAAATAAAATTCATATAGATAAGACATGACAAATGGTATCAGTCATTTTGTAGCTTATTTTTAAATTTTAATATGTTCTTTACTCAGAATCTTGAAAGAATACTGAGAATATATATATATACACACACACACATATAGACTCTCACACCTAATTGGATTAAAATGGCTAACAATTCAGCATATTCTTCAGTGAATACTATCAGTAAATACCTTTCTAAATCAAATAAAATTTGTTTTTGGTAGAAAATTATCAAATGTATATGTTAACTCTTTGAGATATTCAAAATTTTCCTTAAAAGAAAATGAGGATAATCTAACTACCAGTTACTGTTAATATTTGCTGGAAAATGTCTAGTCATATTTACTTTGTCTTGCTTATGAAACCTATAATTTAATTGTAGCTTCATTTGGTCACGTTCTCCAAAGTTGTAATATGGTAACATCAATAACAGAGCAAGCATTTTATATTTCAATATTTAGGTCGGTTTCAAAGTAAAATACAAAGCAACCTATACTTACAATTATGACTAAAATGATGCACCATGCAATATTACTATAATTTACTTATTTATATGTACTTAAAATACATATAGTTTACTATGTATTTATTTGACAGTTAGCAGCATATAATGCAATTTTTCACTCTCTCTTAGTTTAAAATTTTTCTTCACTTGACTTCCAGGACAACGCTTTCTCTTGGTTTTCCTCTGATCACATGAATGCTCTTTCTCAGGCTCTGTTTCTCTATTCTTCTCCTGTTCTTGATTCCAACAATCAGAAAGCTCCAGGACTCAGTCTTCAGGCCTCTTTTCTCCATATTTATTCAGTCCCTCATTGATCACATCAAGTTTCCTGGCTTCAAATACCATCTACATGTTGATGACTGGCAAAGTTACAATGCAATATAGGTCTCTTATCAGAAGTCTAGGTTCTTTCTATTTTATATTTCCCCTTGGAAGTCTAATAGACACTTTAAAAAAAGGAGCATGCCCAAATCCAAACTTGATTTTTGCCAATCCTCTTCTCTAGTCATTCTCATCTCAGTTAATGGTAATTCCATCATTTTAGTTAGACTCTAAATTTTGGAATTAGCCCTGACCATCTCTAATGTTTTCCCCAGAGATATCTATGTTTCACTGCATTGCTACAGATTTCTGCTCAACTATCATGTAAGAGCAGCCCTTTCTGATTTCCTTAGATTTGCTCCTCATTCATTTCCTGTCATAACTCCATTTCATTTTCCTTATTATATATATATATATTCATGTGTTTCATAATTTATTATACTTCCCTCTCTTAGCATGTAAGATGTAATCAGACAAAAACAGGGGCTTTGTCTTTTTAGTTCAGGGTTGTAGCCTCAAGTTTAGAACACTGCTTTAAAAATGTTTCTTGAGGCTGAGCGTGGTGGCTCATGCCTGTAATCCCAGCATGTTGGGAGGCTGAGGTAGGTGGGTCACCTGAGGTAAGGAGTTCGAGACCAGCCTGGCCAACATGGTGAAACACCATCTCTACTTAAAAAAAAAAAAAAAAAAAAATTAGCTGGGCGTGGTGGTGCGTGCCTGTAGTCCCAGCTACTTGGGAGGCTGAGGCAGGAGGATCATTGAACCCAGGAAGCAGAGGTTGCAGGGAGCCAAGATCATTCCATGGCACTCCAGCCTGGGCAACAGTGAGACCCCATCTCCAAAAAAACAAAACAAAACAAAAAAAGATTCTTGAACACATAAATCATTTGAATGAAGACACAATACTGTGGGTGTTTTTTAAATTTGTAGAAAAGTTAATTTATAAACTAATTTTTCTTCCATTGTACTTTGAAGATTTTAAAGTTTAATAATGTTTATTTTCTTGAGAGCAGGATTTATTTTCCTACTGATTTTACTCTCCAGAATTAGGATTCCATATTTTTGTTATGATTTATATTCTACAGGAAGGCAGATGTATGGTTAAGACGGCTAAGAGAGAAATATTCTAGAGAAATTCCTATCCCTTAACTCTTTCAAAATGAAAGACTACATTAATTTACATATCGTCTGAATATGAAAAGGCCTAGAGGTGGTGAGAAGATAATTAAAACCTAGATCTGACAGGCTTGTAGAAGAACAAAGCAATTCTTGTTAAATTACTATATCATTGTAGTCTAGAGGGGTTAGAGATCTTGGTATGATTATTAATATACACACATTTGATTTGTTTTACCAATTACATTGTATAATGGGTGAAAAGCAATACATTTGCTATGAAAAGTTCACCTACACCCTTCTAGATTTAGCAGTCATAGAATTATCTCTGATAAGAAAGATTAAGATAAGAAGGTCTGAACTAATACATGAGAAGGATCCCATAAAAACAATTATATTCATTAGTAATGAACTGCCATTACCATCTAAACTTGTGTACAAAAATTAAATATTCAAGTTAATTTTTGTGAGTATCAATATTGTTATGGACATTATTTATCAATATTGATATGTCTCTTATTTTTTAATCCTTTTTAAACATTGTTTTCAGTGGCATTATATATAGAAAATACTTTAAGATTTTCTTATACCATTGGTTCTAAAATCAATGCACAAAGAATCTTATCACCAACAATTTTTTTGGCAGCTAAAATAATTGTATTCATTTCCTGTTGTTATTAGAAAAGTGCTCCTGGAACGTTTTTGTGAGCAGAAGTGCTAACTCTAAATGTCTTTGCAAAGAACACTCACTGAAGGCCATTTGGATTTAGAGTTAACATGAAATATTTGTATTGACTTTCACATATGTAAAAGATAAATATTATCTAAGAGCTTATTACAATGATGATTATATATAAATATTTGTTTAAAATCAGATACATTTTACAATGTATTTAAACTGGTGGAAGAAATTCCTTGTAACTTTTTAGCAGATATAGGAAGGGAAAAATAACATGGAGCATTCACATGAACAGAACTTAAAAATTCTGAATTTTCAATTCCAACTTATTCCTAACTGTATATTGCTGACGACTTTTCCTTGCGGTGCTTGTAGATTTCTTTTGAGCATCGGTTTCACTGTTTCACTCAGTAGTCAATTTATAAGGAAGATTATGTAAAATGTGACAGATTAAAATCAGGCCAAATGTTAAAGCTGAGTAAAAAGGCCAAAATAAATATAAAAATTATGTCTGGGAGGCATTATAGTGTGATTTACTTAGTAATGGAGAGAAGTAAACTATGAAAAGGAAAACAGCTGTAAAAGTAATGAATGTTTTACTGAAAACATAAGGTGTTTTCTCCTCCCATTCTCATACCATGGAAACAAGCTGACTCTCAATGAGAATGAATCGCATTCCATTTTAGACTGATGAACAATACAATTCTTTATGCAGTACACCATCAAGCTGTGGAATTCAATTCTGCAATATATCACTGTGGTAAATAGTTTAGCAAAACCCAGGAAAGCATTAAATGTTGCTATGAATAAGAATGACATTTACAGCCACACTAAGTAGGTCAGAAAGTTTAAAGGGCTCTCAGCCCTCTAGCAATGGTGCATAAGGAGAATTTGTGTGAAGGTCAGAAAGTAGTATTCTCTTCTCTGACATTATTTTATATTACTCATGCATTATGGCAAGTTTATGTGGCTCTTTCTTAAAGCTAGGATTTAAGGGTATGTACTTGATTCTAAAAACAAACCTTCAAATATTGTCTTCAAATTATAAATATTTTCATATAAATTATTAATTATACTATCAATGACTGCAAAAATTGTACAAGGTATACTCAAAGAAAAATAAAATATTCTCCCTATGGAGGAGTAAATGAATTGGAAAATTTCAAGGATATAGAAATTAGAGAAGGTGGAAATGGCTGAAAAGAACAATATATTTTGGCTGAAAAAATATTTCCTTCTAAAACAGCAAACTTCGATCATAAAAAAGTCAGTTTGACACTGTTACACTGAAGGGGGAATTAATGAATTTTATAAGTATAATGGTCGGAAAATTTATTCTTTTTTCTTGAAGGTAGGATGTAATATAACCCCCCCCCCCCCCGCCCCGGGGGGTGGGGTGGGGCGGGTTTAGAAAGAACATTAGCTGCTTATCCCTCCTCTGTGCCCAGAGAGGCTTATCTGTGTTCCATCTTTCTACATTCCTTGAGGCATGGTGAGTTCTTGCTTCCCTCCCCAGCCGGGCTGTAAAGTCACAAGGTTGATAAGCAATTGCTACAAAAGCATGTATTCCCAAGGTTGTAAGACATAGGGTGTAACAAAAGTAAAAGAGTAATTAACTGCCTTTGTTCTCGCTTCTGCAAGTACGCTTCCTGCAGCACGTAACTCCCGCCACAAACTGCCTACAAGGTGATTGATCCCTTTGTTCCGGGCTCAGACTTTCTGGATCCTAGTCCAACTGAGTCAGTGATCACCTTAATAATTAAAGGCTCTCCTGAACTCTGCTTGGTCTCTCCCGTCTCTGATTTGTCCCACAACAACATAACTACCTTGGTAATTATTAGTAGTTCCTGATTTGCTGATGATTATCAGAAAAACGAAAGATAAGTGTTGGTAAGGATGTGGAGAAAGGAAACGCTTGTCTACTGTTGGAAGGAATGTAAAATGGTGCAGCCACTATGGAAAACGATATGGAAGTTTCTCTCTCTCTCTCTCTCTCTCTCTCTCTCTCTCTCTCTCTATATATATATATATATATATATAAAAATTGACAAGAAGACACTGAATGAAGGCTGAAGAAAGTGTTGGATTAAAATGTTAAAATGTACAATATTAGATAAAACGATCTATATGTCCTTCTTTTTAGAAAATGACTTTTACTCATTTGTCAAGGGTACAGTGACCAAAAGAAAGACGTCTCAAACTTTGAGTTTTATAATAAAAATATGGCCATCTCAGTATTTCATAAATTATAGCATGAGAGATTTATTTAATTTGCATGAAACAAAAATGTCACACTATAGATACCAGATCAAGGCATTGAAAATATATTTAAAGCATCTCAGGAGCATGCTCCGAAAATTCTATCTTCAAAGAAAGAGTTTATGACACAAATAAACTTTCTAGAAAGTATAAAACAAAAATGAATGGTCACTAAAGGAAAAGAGTGCAGAACTGTATTTGTTCAGACTATTCTGTATAACAACCAACAAGTTGATTTAGTTTTGTGAGAATTACACAAAGTAATCTGTCATTAGCTAAAGCTGTGGTGCTCTAAGAATTACTTCTAGGGTGCATGGAAATCAAAAGCTCTGATTATATTAACTAGGTGGTTAACTAAATGGTGAAGGAATATGTCATCTCATGGGAGAACATTAATCATGGAAAGTTCATTGTTCTTTATGAAATATAATGAGTCAGCCATCCCATGTTAGAGTGCTCTGGAATTTTTTTTTTTTCTTTGAGACAAGGTCTCCGTCTGTCACCCAGGCCAGAATGCAGTGACGTGATCTTAACTCACTGCAGCCTGGACTTCCTGGGCTCAAGCGATCCTCCCACCTCAGCCTCCCAGGTAGCTGGGACTACAAGTGTGCACCACAACACCTGGCTAATTTTTGTACTTTTTGTAGGGATGGGATTTCACCACATTGCCCAGGCTGAGCTCTGGAAATTTTTTTTTTTTAAAATGAGTATTTTAATTCAGTTTCAGAAAAAAAGGGTACATGACTTTGATGAGAAAGCATAAAACTAAGAGGCTTTTCTGGAAATCCAAGAAAAAGAAAAAGAAATAACCATTAATATGTTCAATAATTTTCTGGATCTTCTTGTGTCAAAAGCTATATATTTTCTCCTCAAAAGCAGCTGCTCCAAGAACTAACTAGCCCTCTTTATCTCCCTCTAACTGGGACAGACTAATTCCCCTCCACCCCCACCTCTCTTCTTTCAATAACACTGCGTAGGTGTTAATGGCCTGGGCTCTCACCAATGAACAGAATTGTCCTTTAAGCCAGCAACCCACAGGCAGTGGCACCCAAAGCCTCACCCCCAGTCCCCAGGGCAGAAGCCACAGAGCTGGCATTGTTTCCACTGTCTCAGGAAGAAGGAGCCAAAAGCTGACCCTCAGCACAAATCAAAGCCCAATATGCAGACAGAATAACTGCTTCTAGAGTTGGCAAGCTGTGGGCAAAAAAGGGGAGTTTTTGCAGCCACCCCATCTTTAGAAACAAGGGGAAAACTAGACCCTTTTCCACTATTATGGTCTACAAGGTACTCTACTGCTCCAACGGGATCTGAAAGTACAAAAGGACCTAAACAAATAAGGAGAACTTTTCCCAGGCTGGAGATAAGAATGAAAAACAGAAAGATGGATGAATGTAATAAGGTGTAGGAAGATGATGCTGGGAACCTCCGTTCTTCACATGGCTGCCAGCCCCATAGAGGACAACACAGTAAGAACCAGGACAACCACTCCAGACTGGTATAGCTGGGGAATCTTCAGGCCTTTTCCTAGGTCCCACATCAAGTGTCGGATCCCATTCCAGGTATGATACATGAGAGGGAAGACGAGTGCAAACTTAGCTGTGTGGATCAGTGCTGGCCCCAGACACAGGGACTTCACGAGTTCCAAATAAGACTCAAAGTTCCCAGGGAGTAACAGGGCCGACATGCCAAAAAGAGAGACCCCTGCAGTCAAAGCAATACCAGTGCCACGGTGGCAGATGGACATCGCCATGGGAAGAGACCAACTGTAGATAGTGATGTGGGGAGATACAGGACGGTTTGAACTTATATTCTTATTCCAGAACCGCTCCATCTCTTCTTTGGCTGTGGTTCCCAAAGGAACAGCATTTCTGATACAGAGCTGAGGGCTAAAGTGGGCTCGGAGGCAATGACGACCAACATGTCTCAGCAAGAGCGCAGCCATCTTGGGTTCCGGTCTCTGAGCTCTGGAAATTTTAACGTGGTACTTGCTTATAGTTTTCCAAGAGCCTTTGGCAAAAATTGATTGAACACAGTGGAATCATCTTTCTTTCTCCATTTCCCCTTACTATCAAATTCACACCCTCACTCTTACATGCCAGTAATCTTTGAATAAAGGGAAATATTATGTGACCCACATATGTAGGAACGATATTATTGAAATATTACCCAGGTAAACATGCCCTCTCTAATGTGCATTGATGCAGAATTAAGAATTGAGTTATTAGGCCAAGTGTGGTGGCTCACACCTGTAATCCCAGCACTTTGGAAGTCCGAGGCGGGTGGATTGCTTGGGGTCAGGAGTTTAAGACCATACTGGCCAACATGGTAAAACCCTGTCTCTACTAAAAATACAAAAGTTTGCCAAGCATAGTGACACATGCCTGTAATCACAGCTACTCGGGAGGCTGAGGCAGAAGAACCATTTGTACCTGGGAGGCAGAGGTTGTAGTGAGCCGAGACTGTGCCACTGCACTCCAGCCTGTGCAACACAGCGAGACTCAGTCTCAAAAAAAAAAAAAAAAAAAAAAAAAAAAAAAAATTGAGTCATTGTAAGACCCAGAACCCAGTTTAACATCACCAATTTGTGATGGTTATTTGCTCTTCCCCCTCTACACTTGCAACAAATCCCCATCCTCCTCTGCCAAAGGGAGGCCTGTAGACTTCATCTCCTGGGGTACCAAGTCCTGTGCATTCTGGACCTGTGCTAAAGGAAGGCACCAGCAAAGAAACTGCAGTTTAGGAAGGGAGAAATTTATTTTTTCTAATGTTTCTTCCTGCTGTTTGGCTACTTCACTTCCAAATAATACTTACGGTTTCCTGGAGACCAGATACCAATAGAGAAAAAGAGATGTCTTTCTTTTTCTTTCTTTCTTTCTTTCTTTCTTTCTTTCTTTCTTTCTTTCTTTCTTTCTTTCTTTCTTTCTTTCTTTCTTTCTTTCTTTCTTTCTTTCTCTTTCTTTCTTTCTTTCTTTCTTTCTTTCTTTCTTTCTTTCTTTCTTTCTTTCTTTCTTTCTTTCTTTCTTCCTTCCTTCCTTCCTTCCTCTT
Source organism: Macaca fascicularis (assembly GCF_037993035.2). NCBI lineage: Eukaryota > Metazoa > Chordata > Mammalia > Primates > Cercopithecidae > Macaca > Macaca fascicularis. The sequence goes on from NC_088395.1 coordinate 27,579,049, forward strand.
TCTTTCTTTCTTTCTTTCTCTCTCTTTCTTTCTTTCTTTCTTTCTTTTTCCTCTCTCTCTCTCTCTCCCTCTCCCTCCCTCCCTCCCTCCTTTCCTTCTTTCCTTCCTTCCTTCCTTGTTTTTCTTTTTTTTTTTTTGACAGAGTTTTGTTCTTGTTGTCCAGGCTTGAGTGCAGTGGTGCAAGTCTCCTGGGTTCAAGCAATTATCCTGCCTCAGCTTCCCGAGTAGCTGGGATTACAGGCATGCACCACCAGGCCCAGCTAATTCTGTATTTTTAGTAGAGACGGGGGTTTCTCCATGTTGGTCAGGCTGGTCTTGAACTCCCGACCTCAGGGGATCCACCTGCTTCGGCCTCCCAAAGTGCTGGGATTACAGGAGTGAGCCACCGCCTGGCGGAACTTGTTTTTAGTAGTGTTGAAAGCTCTTTGGTTAAGAATGAAAGCTTCTGAAAAACTTGTTCTTTAAATTTTCTAATCTTAAAGAAACAGCTTTGAAAATATATTTGTAACATCTAATATGATTCTAAGTCTCATAGAAATTTCTGGCATCAAAATTCATCATCTTATTTTTCTGTGTACCTTTATTTTATCAGACCCTTATTGTCAGCAAGACAAGACGTATTTTATTGTCCTAAGAAAGTCGCAACAAATTGATCACAACTCCTAAAAATGGAGTTGTATGAAATAATATTTTATATAATAGATGTACAATTTATAAATTGTCTTTATTACTCATCTAATTTTTCTCTTTGTATGTTAGAAATATTGCTAGTTGTGTTGTTATGAATGAAATTCACATAATTTGTATTACACTAAGTGATCTAAAAGATTAAAAAATATAATTGCATTCAAAGTACCAATAATTTGAACTCTTTTCACTAAAAAACATGAGTATAAGGAAATGTAAAAGTAAAAAAGTTATTTTCTTATAATTTGAAAAATGCTTTTTTACCAATAAATTCAGTATTGTTTATTAAAATAAAAGACATTTTGCTAATGTGCAAAATAATTTCAAACAGCTATATTTTTGAAAACATAATTACATTTTATAAAGTATTCTTTATAATGACAAAATTACAAGTGACAGAGACAATTACATGTCCTCTAAGAAATGTTTGTTTTGCTTTGTGATGTTTGGAACTATCTGTTGGACCCTGGACAGCAGCCTTCCTACTTTCTTCAAGGGAAATGCAGTCTTTTTGTTTTAACCTTTTATGTTATCATCAGCATATTTGGACATTTTTATTACCATACATGTATTATTTCATATATTTTCTATTGGAGTGATTGCTTCCTGTTTAACTGTTCTACTTTAAGCTTCTGTGCTTATTTTTGAGATCTTTATCACAATCATTAAAACCTTAGAGTACCCTTTTTACACTATATTTTTGGCCTACAAAACGGCTTAAGAATTTTAAGTGCCTGGGGACCCTATTTTAAAAGCATCATTTTAGTTATTCACTTATTCACCTTTATTCTCCACTTATTCAACCAAAGTGAATTATTCATGACTTGCATTATAAAGTTCAAAATATAAAATCACACTAAATACATTTGAGACTTTAATTCAAGCAAAGAGACTACAGTTGTATATCATTTAGTGGAGATTTGGCTAAGAAGTTTTCATAGAGCTAGAAGCAAAAATAATAAAACAAGAACTGATATCACAAACCTACAACATATATAAAGCATATTTCTGAAGCACGGTGTGCTGGAACAGAAGTATTTCAACTATATTCCAGTCAACACTGATAGCCATAGGTGCACATTTTTATTTTGTTTCAACTGAATATGAAATGTGTGTTATTGATTGAGGACTTAGAAGGTTAGATAGCTTTAAAAGCTATAGCAATGTAAAGGCATTCTGTAACCATTTGTAATGTATTTTTATACTCATTGACATGTTGGGAGATTTATCTTGAAAATTTTTTCACACAGTATCACTTAAAACAACTAAGTAGCTATTGGCACTCATATCTTTTCATAAGGTTATAGAATAATGCTCTTCCTCAAGTTTTCACTAATTGATTAAAATAATTTTAATAACTGTGCAATGATGTTTTATGACACTCTCTGATATCTCATATTTGACAGCAGCAGTACACTTTTACTGAATCCTTCCACCAGAGACACAAGCAACTTAACTGCCTTTTGCATTCACACACAGGCAACAGGTTTTTTTCTACCTTCAGCTTTTCACACTCTCTAATAACATCAGCTATGAAGATACTGGATTTTGGGGGCCTGATCTTTCTTAAGGTAGCTAAAGCATGACCTTATATCTTTACTTGCCATGAATAGTGAACTGTTCCTTTTTACTACATTTAGAGATGAAATTCAATGCACAATAATAAATTACATACTTTACGGCATTAAAGTGCCAGCCAAGGAGAAGACTTTCTGGTTGTAAACTACAGTAGCGGGCCATTTCTAGATCTCATATCATATCAATTGCTGTTACCTAGGAAAGCTGTTATTGTCTCTTCAAACTCAGCCATACGTTCATGAAGGATGCAGACCACACATTACATCTTCCACTTTATTATATTCGTTTTCTCTAGTGACTAGTATTGAGGTATGGACGTCGCAAAAACTCTGTAAATATCTTATGAATGAATGAATGAAGAATGTTACATATATGATATAATTTAGAAAATACAAGAAAAATCACTTAACAAAAATCTGTCTCTAACTGGTGTGACAAAGTGTAGAATTCCATTCACCAACTTTTCCATGAATATTATGGGAAACTGTTGAAGTGAAAGTAGAGGCCTCCCTTTGCTTCCCTCTATAAGTATTCATTCCAGCATATTACATGGCTGGTAAGCAGAGGTAAAAATTCAAGACATGCTTCTGTAAGACAGTGGATAATGGAGGAAAAAGTAAGAGACAGTCTGATGGTGAACAAATTCAGTGGAGAATGTTGAGTAGCTACAAAGGTAAAGACATATTTTTCTTAGCAACTAAATGAGTGTAAAAATTTAGGAAGAAGGAATGATGTCGAATCCGTATTTTTAGGGTATTTTATTTGTGAAATATTTTTTTGAAACTCCTACATAGCTTCCTTTAAGAAATTTTAGAGTAGAGATACACATTGGTTCAAGGTGTCTAGAGTCAGATGGCTATGAGGTTGAACCTGTGTTATATATCTAGGATATATTTGGGAAGCTGTCATCTGGAAGTTGGATGTAATGTGCAAAACCTCACTGCACATAAAGATATATAATCACCAAAATGAGCCAAGATTTTGTTAGTCACTCTTACCATCCTACTCTTTCAAAGAACTTTGAACTATTATGTTTTGAATGATAAAATCAATATGCAATAATATTGTGTAACTGATAGAGAAGAATGGGATTAGATGAAAATTTTCAGCTCTAAGTATGTGAAGGCACTAAATTGAAGAAACTTTTGTGAATGTCTCTGTGAACTTGAAAATTATTTTTCTTAAGTCATATATATATATATATATATATATATATATATAAAACATTATATTTTGTACTAATATTTGGGGATTTGGAGAGTTGGAGTCCTGCCGACTTTGGCAACATTAAAGCACATCCCTTTTTGTGGGAAGATGTGCTTCACTGAAGCTAAAATATGTGGGTTAAATTCATCTTTGTGCATCTACCAAAATAGTGAAAGTGCTGCTCTCATCTCTTCAGGTAACAGTAAATACTGCATTAAGATGTTTGCCACAGGCATTAGAAAAGACTTCTAGTGGACTAGGTTTTTGCAGGTGCTTTTTACAATGAAGACTTACTGAATAATCTTGTACTTCATTTCAAAAAAGAGTGACATACCTCACTTCTTGCTGTCAGTGGAGCTAATCAGAAATGAAGAATAAAATAGAGTGTAGTGCTCTGAGAAAAACAAGCAGTGAAATGTCAAGAGGAGACTGAAGTACAGAGAATGAGACTTTTCTATCTTAACCTCTTGAAACTCGACAGTCCCAGGGGTCTGGGGTTAGGTGCATTTTCCAGTCCTTTTCCTGATTTGGTGAAATTAACACTGATGAGCACAGACTGACTTAATTTGGTACCACTTCTTTGAGGGAAAGAGTCTGCTGAATAGATGAAGAAGAGTGGGTGTGGGCTTGATATAAACAAAGTCACAAAGAGACAGTGCACTTTTTTTTTTTTGGAAGAGCCACACAAGTACTGATTGTCTTAAACACTTAATGAAGTCACGTGCATTACATGCATTACTATGGTGTGGAAGGCAGACCTTAAGAAGTTCACAGATAAGAACTGTACACTTTTTAATTCATACATATATTCATATATATATATATGTATGTATGTATTCTTTTGAGACAGAGTCTCACTCTGTCTCCCAGGCTGGACTACAGTGGTGCAATCTTGGCTCACTGCAATCTCCATCTCCCGAGTTGAAGCGATTCTCCTGCCACACCCTCCCGAGTAGCTGGGATTACAGGCGCCCGCCATCGCGCCTGGCTAATTTTTGTATTTTTAGTAGAGACGGGGTTTCACCATGTTGGTCAAGCTGATCTCAAACTCCTGACCTCAGGCGATCTGCCTGTCGGCCTGCCTCGGCCTCCCAAAGTGCTGGGATTACAGGTGTGAGCCACTGTGCCTGACCAATTCCTAGTAGTATATTTTTCTGAATTTAAATGTTTGGTGTCACTTTCTTCCTTAAATTTTGATTAATTATTTCCTACATGAGTACATCATACTTCTAGTGACTGATTTTTTTGGTAAACTTTTCCTAGTCAATCAGTGATAGAGAAATTAAATTTAAAAATTTCCTCTGAGCAGTCAAAATACAGCCTGTTTACTTGTTTTAATGCACTTTAACTCTAGAAAACCTCTTAGGTGCTAAAAGAAGGTACCTGTATTCATATCCTACCCAAAATCCAGTTACAATAGTTTGGTTTTCTGATTCCCCAAACTATTAATATATTAGAAACATCAAATTAGAGTAAAGAAACTTTCAGCAGCAGGAATACATGTACAAAAAAATGTGACAGTTGACAATATTAAATCTAGGAAGGAGGCTAGAAATACAGTAAAAACAAGATTAGGAACTTAAAAAACATAGCCATAAAATCAATACAACTGATAATGTTTATAAATTATAACAAAATACTCTTGCTTACTATGCTATTTATGAAGGTTCAGAGGAAGAACTAAACATTTCAGACCACCATATATCAGGATGGAAAATAAATAATGTGGGTTTGGTTTTTATGTCTTGGATAAAAGCAAACTTCAGTAATTCTATTTTGTGGAGCCTGCATTACCAAATGATACCAGAAATAATGAAGTATGAATTATTTTCAAGTAGCTATTTCTTGAATCCTTTCGTGTATAGGATATCAAATTTCCTCTGAGATTTGCTCTTATATTTTCTAGAACAGAGCTTCAGTGGTCTCAGTGGTTGTCATTATTTTTCATAGAGTCTTCTAAGATGGGCTGAGTCTCTTAAACAAGTTTTACGATTATTTAACAGAGAATTATTCTCCAACTGTGAATATATCTCCAATATATCTGTGAATATATCTCCAATATATCTCCAACTGTGTTTCATGGCATTTTCACTTTGAATAAAACTTACCATGACACAGATGCAAGATTCAGCACTCTTGCTGCATGCAAACCATGGTTTTTAACTCAGTGGACGTTATCTTCTGCACATATTTTCACAAATAACTATGATTTTCTTTGCTACACTGAATTTAATTTTCTTTTGAAACTCTATTCCAGTACTTCTTTCACTGTATTATTTTTGGTGATTTTTCCAAGACCTCTTTCTTTATTTCTATGACTTCATTAGTTTTAGTTTCTATTTCCCTCTTCTCTCGTTTTGTGTTAACCACCATTTAAATACTCCAGTAACTATATCAAGATAATGGATTATGAAATTGACTACAACTTGGAAAAATGTGGTAGAAATTGAAGAATAATTTAGCTTTCTAAATTGACTAAGAAGTTATGACATAGTTAACATGTCATAATATGACTAAGAAGTTATGACATAGTTCTTTGCTTCTGAAGGAAAAAATAACAGTGTTTATATGGTATATGTTAGAGATAATGATTTAATTTAAACTTTTGTTATGTTTCTCTGCTAGGTAAATATATAAAGTTATATTTCTCTTGTTCTATAATAACAAGAGTGCTAACATATTTTCGAAGCAATTCTAATTTACTTTTATTTAGGTTTCAAGTAAAAGACTTTATTTTGGTCTCAAAATTAAACAGTTTTCGCTGCTGAAAATGTTTTAAAAATTGTCGTTTACTTAGATATAAAAAATAACCAATTAAATAGGGAATGTTATATACTGATCGTGTAGACTTTGATGTTATATTGTAATAAAATAAAAGAGAAGTAATTTAAAATATTTATACTGGTAAATAATATAATCTTATGAGCATCATTTCACTTTTTGCTTTAGTTAAATTTATTTTGAATACACATAATGGAGGATAACTCCAGTTAACTTAAGCAACAATGCATATTTACAGAATGGATACTGCACTTTCTCCTAAAATTCAAAGGGAGTCTGCATGTAAGGGAAGACCAGAACCAATAATTAGGAAAGTTATAGGCATGTAGTTGATCCTCTTCCGTTCCATTTTTTTCTGCGTCTCTATCTTCTTCAGTCTTATCCTGAACATCTGTTTTTTGCTCTGTGATGTTTTGCAAATAAGACAGAAGGTTCCTTCTCTAGCTAAGATTTATAAGTCCCTCTATTCCAGTCTTTCACAGAGCCAAACTGCATGGCAATTTCACATTCCTAGGAGAGAGAATCTGATTAACTCAGCACAGGCCTGGTGTCCAACACTGGTCCAATCAATAGTACATAGAATGACATCGTGTACTGTTACCATGGTTTCAGCCGCTCACACAACTAGATAGAGGGGTTGGGGCAAAACTTCATGGAGAAAAGGGACTCTCTTAAACTTAGCTGATACCCCCAAAGTTATAATTATGCCTCTATTTGTTTGTTTATCCAAAGAACAAGTGATAGTCGAGACTTAACATGTATTACACTTCTACCATGTATCAGGAACTATGGACAAAGCCTCCCATCCATTATCTCGTATCTTCCTCACAAAGACTTTATCTCTATTTTACAGATGAAGAAACTAAAAATTAATAGAAGTTAAATACTGCACTGAAGCTGTCAGGATGGTGGGAAAAAAATGTTATGGGGTGTAAATTTCTTTAATAGAGAAAAGATACAAGTTACCAAAAGTACAGAATAGTAAACAATCCTGGGAAAAGATTTGACTTTCCAGGTCTCCCCAAGTCCCTGATAGGAGGTAAAGCTGTGGAAGACACCACTGGAATTAACATTATTCTCACAGCACTTACATCTTCCAGGTCCCTGATGACAATGGTTTATTCTGAAAATTCTGGCTACATTTCAACCTATTAGCTAGATATAAAACAGTTAGTATAAAACAAACCACAATAATTCCTGTGTGTCCAGGACAAGTTTAGGTGAATCAAAAGCCAGTTTTCCAGAAGCATCTCTTGGCAGGCCCCTCAAATTCTTTACAGGTCATCATCACTGTTCCCATTCTCAGGTCACTGGATTCCCTGCCAAATGCCTCTTGGTTTTAGTGCTAAAGTTTATTACATATGTCTGATGCTCTTAAAGAAAATGTATATAGTTATTCTTTTATGATAAGAAACCAAAATACTGTTTTCCAGTAGAGAATAACTGTTTCTAGCTTACACACTCACACACCCAAATCACCTTAAAATAATATAATTCTGACACCCCACAGCTAAACTTTAATTATGCTGTCTGATAGTAGATTGCTGTATTTTGTCACCATTTCAATTCTGCCTCTATCAACATAATGCTTTATTGTTCTCTATTACAAACCTCTTCGTTATTTATTGTTAAAGACTCAATAGTTGAATTTACACTCTGTCACAATAAATCACACTCACCCAGATAATGCACCATTAAAATGAAATCAGGCTTGCAATATTGTTAAGCCATATATATTAAAGTGTTTGGGTGGATAGCATAGACCAGATATTCAACTGTTTCAAATAATGGCTACCATCAAAAACTATTCATTGCATGCCTTTAGGCTTCATGAGGTTATTCCAGGCGCTCTGGAATGATCAAATAAGAGAAAAATCATACCTACAATAAGTATGTACTCTTAAGACGAAATACTTGAACAATATACCTAAGAACCTACACCCCATATGCCTAAATGTGGGATTCGAAATTACATGAATAAGTGCCCAATATCCTTTGGGTAAGTTTGGTGTCATAGCAAGTGTTATAATGGGCTTATTCTCCAGTTCAGGACTGGATGTGTGTATATGTGTGTCTGTGCGTGTGTGTGATGTTTTTCAAATTATATATATAAGAAGTACTTATTTTAACAAAGGAAAAGTCATGATGCTTAGAGTATTTGGCAAAAATCCACAATGTACAGTGCCGCAATTAATTCATTGACAATGATATTTTTTATTTAATGGAATTTGTCCATATTTTGATAGTTTGAATTTAGAACATTTTTGAGGAACGTGCTATCAGAGTAAGGAAAACCAAATGGAAGCTTCTGAAACTGTCTCCTCTCTAGCCAAGAGAGTACATCAAAAGCACTAACACACCTGGAAAGCATGCTAGAAAGTAAGGCTACCCCTAAGGATCTAAAGCTACAAGGATCGTGGTCCCCACTGTATTTCTAATTCACCAACCTGGCTGCTGCAGAAATTGGATGGATCCAAGAGAATAACTGCAGACTATGGCACACTTCAACAAGTACTAACCTTGATTGCAGGTGCTGTGTTGGACATGGTATCATTGTTAGAGCAGATTAATACAGCCTCAAGTACATGGTGTGCGACCACTGATTTGGAAAAGGTGTTCTTTCTTTTTTAATCGGAGAAAAAGATCAGTGACGATTTGAATTCCTGTGGAACAGACAAATGAATTCATTAACACTTTAGTCTCAGGGCTATGTTAACTATACTGCTTTCTATTATAATGTATCTGAAGAGCTCTGGACTGCCTGAGCATTGATTCAATGATATTGTGTTGATCAGGTGGGATGATCAAGAGGTATCTATCACAATGGAGATGAAAATACAGGTAGACTTCAGGGATGGGATATAAATCTGAGGAATATTCACAGGACTGCCATATCTAAGCAATTTTTATGGATCTGAGTGTCAGAATATACCTTTCAAAATAAAAGAGGAATCATTACATCGTGGGTCTCTTATCATGAAGAAGAAAGTGCCAAGCCTGGCAAACTTCTTCAGATTCCTTTCTTTTTTTTTTTTTAATACTTTTTAAGTTCTGGGGTACATGTCCACAACGTGCAAATTTGTTACGTGTGTATACATGTGCCATGTTGGTGTGCTGCACACATTAACTGGTCATTTACATTAGTTATTTCTCCTAATGCTATCCCTCCCCCATCACCCCACACCATGACAGGCACCAGTGTGTGATATTCTCTGCCCTGTGTCCAGGTGTTCTCATTGTTCAATTCTCACCTATGAGTGAGAACATGTGGTGTTTGGTTTTCTGTCCTTGCAATAGTTTGTTCAGAATGATGGTTTCCAGCTTCACCCATGTCCCTACAAAGGACATGAACTCATCCTTTTTTATGGCTGCATAGTATTCCATGGTGTATATGTGCCACATTTTCTTAGTCCAGTCTATCATTGATGGATGTTTGGGTTGGTTGCAAGTGTTTGCTATTGTGAATAGTGCCACAATAAACATACGTGTGCATGTGTCTTTACAGTAGCATGATTTATAATCCTTTGGGTATATAGCCAGTAATGGGATGGCTGAGTCAAATGGTATTTCTAGTTCTAGATCCTTGAGAAATCGCCAAACTGTCTTCCACAATGGTTGAACTAGTTTACATGCCCATCAACAGTGTAAAAGTGTTCCTATTTCTCCACATCCTCTCCAGCACCTGTTGTTTCCTGACTTTTTAATGATTGCCATTCTAATTGGTGTGAGATGCTTTCTCGTTGTGGTTTTGATTTGCATTTCTCTGATGACCAGTGATGATGAGCATGTTTTCATGTGTCTGTTGGCTGCATAAATGTCTTCTTTTGAAAAGTGTCTGTTCATGTCCTTTGCCCACTTTTTGATGGGGTTGTTTGATTTTTTCTTGTAAATTTGCTTAAGTTCCTTGTAGATTCTGGATATTAGCCCTTTGTCAGATGGGTAGATTGTAAACATTTTCTCCTTTTCTGTAGGTTGCCTGTTCACTCTGATGGTAGTTTCTTTTGCTGTGCAGAAGCTCTTTAGTTTAATTAGATCCCATTTGTCAATTTTGGCTTTTGTTGTGGTTGCTTTTCGTGTTTTAGTCATGAAGTCCTTGCCCATGCCTATGTCCTGAAAGGTATTGCCTAGGTTTTCTTCTAGGGTTTTTATGGTTTTAGGTCTAACATTTAAGTCTTCAACCAATCTTGAATTAATTTTTGTATAAGGTGTAAGGAAGGGATCCACTTTTGGCTTTCTACATATGGCTAGCCAGTTTTCCCAGCACCATTTATTAAATAGAGAATCCTTTCCCCATTTCTTGTTTTTGTCAGGCTTGTCAAAGATCAGATGGTTGTAGATGTGTGTGGTGTTATTCCTGAGGCCTCTGCTTTGTTCCATTGGTCTGTATCTCTGTTTTGGTGCCAGTACCATGCTGTTTGGGATACTGTAGCCTTATGGTATAGTTTGAAGTCAGGTAGAGTGATACCTCCAGCTTTGTTCTTTTTGCTTAGGATTGTCTTGGCAATGCGGGCTCTTTTTTGGTTCCATATGAAGTTTAAAGTAGTTTTTTTTCCAATTCGGTCAAGAAAGTCATTGGTAGCTTGATGGAGATTGCATTGAATCTATAAATTACCTTGGGCAGTATGGCCATTTTCACGATATTGATTCTTCCTATCCATGAGCATGGAATGTGTTTCCATTTGTTTGTGTCCTCTTTTATTTCACTGAGCAGTGGTTTGTAGTTCTCCTTGAAGAGGTCCTTCACATCCCTTGTAAGTAGGATTCCTAAGTATTTTATTCTCTTTATAGCAATTGTGAATGGGAGTTCACTCATGATTTGGCTCTCTGTTTGTCTGTTATTGGTGTATATGAATGCTTGTAATTTTTGCACATTGATTTTGTATTGTGAGACTTTATTGAAGTTGCTTCTCAGCTTAAGGAAATTTTGGGCTGAGACTATGGGGTTTTCTAAATATACAGTCATGTCATCTGCAAACAGGGACAATTTGACTTCCTCTTTTCCTAATTGAATACCCTTTATTTCTTTCTCCTGCCTGATTGCCCTGGCCAGAACTTCCAACACTATGTTGAATAGGAGGGGTGAGAGAGGGCATCCCTGTCTTGTGCCAGTTTTCAAAGGGAATGCTTCCAGTTTTTGCCCATTCAGTATGATATCGGCTGTGGGTTTGTCATAAATAGCTCTTACTATTTTGAGATATGTTCCATCAATACCTAGTTTATTGAGAGTTTTTAGCGTGAAGGGCTGTTGAATTTTGTCAAAGGCTTTTTCTGCATCTATTGAGATAATCATGTGGTTTTTGTCTTTGGTTCTGTTTATGTGATGGTTTACATTTATTGATTTACATATGTTGAACCAGCCTTGCATCCCAGGGATAAAGCCAACTTGTTCTTGGTGGATAAGCTTTTTGATGTGCTGCTGGATTCGGTTTGCCAGTATTTTATTGAGGATATTCGCATCGATGTTCATCAAGGATATTAGTAGAAAATTCTCTTTTTTTGTTGTGTCTCTGCCAGGCTTTGGTATCAGGATGATGTTGGCCTCATAAAATGAGTGAGGGAGGATTCCTTCTTTTTCTATTGATTAGAATAGTTTCAGAAGGAATGGTACCAGCTCCTCTTTGTACCTCTGTAGAATTCGCCTGTGAATCGATCTGGTCCTGGACTTTTTTTGGTTAGTAGGCTATTAATTATTGCCTCAACTTCAGAGCCTGTTATTGGTCTATTCAGGGATTCAACTTCTTCCTGGTTTAGTCTTGGGAAGGTATATGTGTCCAGGAATTTATCCATTTCTTCTAGATTTTCTATTTGCATAGAGGTGTTTATAGTAGTCTCTGATGGCAGTTTGTATTTCTGTGGTATTGGTGGTGATATGCCTTTTATCATTTTGTATTTTGTCTATTTGATTCTTCTCTCTTTTCTTCTTTATTAGTCTTGCTAGCAGTCTATCAATTTTGTTGATCTTTTCAAAAAACCAGCTCCTGGATTCATTGATTTTTTGAAGGGTTTTTTTGTGTCTGTATCTCCTTCAGTTCTGCTCTGATCTTAGCTATTTCTTGCCTTCTGCTAGCTTTTGAACGTGTTTGCTCTTGCTTCTCTAGTTCTTTTAATTGTGATGTTATGGTGTCGATTTTAGATCTTTCCTGCTTTCTCTTGTGGTCATTTAGTGCTATAAATTTCGCTCTACACATTGCTTTAAATGTGCCCCAGAGATTCTGGTAAGTTGCGTCTTTGTTCTCATCGGTTTCAAGATCATGTTTATTTCTGCCTTCGTTTTGTTATTTACCCAGTAGTCATTCAGGAGCAGGTTGTTCAGTTTCCATGTAGTCGTGCAGTTTTGGATGCATTTCTTAAGCCTGAGTTCTAATTTGATTGCACTGTGGTCTGAGAGACAGTTTGCTGTGATTTCCATTCTTTTACATGTGCTGAAGAGTGCTTTACTTCCAACTATGTGGTCCATTTTGGAATAAGTTCAGACCCTATAGGAAACGTTCCATACCCCAAGACACTGCTTTACCCCATATACACAATGATACAAAAGGCTGCTAGCTTTGAGTTAGGCCCGGAGCAAAGAAGTGTTCTGTAGCAAGTCTAAGTTATAATGTAAGCATCTCTGCATTTTTGGGTCATGTGGTTTGCTGGACCCAATGATGCTAGAGGTATCAGTGGTTGGGAAAGATGTGTGAGAGAGAAGGAAGACATGCCCCTTACCCAAAGGGGATTGAAGTGCTGTTACTCTAAAAAGGAAAAAATGAATGCTGGACGTGAGAGGCCAAACAGATATCCAACTCATCCCTACTGTAGTCATTGCAGTTTTTTTGAAGAAGACTTCTGATTCTTGTTTTCCTTATAACTAAAAAAGTCAAACTTCTTTTGAATGAACACGTTTAAAGTTTAGAACACATTTGAACATAATGAATCAATATAACTTTATAAACATTTATAATTATAATCAATACATTTTAGAAACATGAAATACTGAAGAAGAAATGAATATATTCTTGAATACCTTCAAATTTTTGCTGTGTCAGAAGCCATAAATATTTTTTATTTTTTTTTGCATTATGATTAAATGCAGAAGAAATAATAGTAGATTCTATCTCTATCTATCTATCTATCTATCTATCTGTCTATCTATCTATCTATCTATCTATCTATCTATCTATCTATCTATATTTTCTAACTTGAAAAAGTGACCTGGAAATAGATTCACTGTTCAGCAAGTCTTTGCAATGTAAGAAGTCTGCATTATATGCTAACTCTTCAGTATAATTCTAATAAAAAGAAAACTTTGTTCATTACCAATTTTAAGCTTTTTCTAATTAACTCTGAACAGAATCAGTGAAACATAGATCAGAGAAGAATATTAAAATACTAAGTTCCTAATCACTTAAGTCGGCAATATTCAAAGATCTACAATGTCATTAAAACCTCTTAAAGTTTATGAACTTCAGAAATAAATAATAAAATAAATGGCACTAGAAACCTTTATTTTTCCGTCATATCTCACATGTGTGGCAGTGTTCTTTTTATATTTTTGTTTTAAAAATAGAGAGGATAATAAGACAGATAGATGGAAGGTATATTAGATTAATGGAGTAAAGAATAGCAATATAACTAAGACATTCAAATTTTTTTCAGCTAGAATATTTTGTAAAACTAAACAGAATATCTTGTCAGTACTCTTTTTTTCCCCTCTTAGGGAAATAAATGGTTGAATTCTTGCTTTATATGATATTCTTCAAATAAAAAATACATATGAAATTTCTAGATTATTTTGTGGCTAATGACACTGTTGCTGTTATTTCCAGTATCATTGTATTATGGTATTCTCTCAGTTTTTTTTATGCTCTCCTCAGGTGTTGTAATACAGTGCTCTTTTTGGCCTTTCCAATAGTGAATAATCCTCTCTTAGAAAGTACATTAAGTTTTTTGACTTCCAAAATATCAACCATCAGTCATAACGCTATTATAATAAAAAATCAATTACCTAAAAATTGGAAATACAAGTCTCATACTCTCTATGAGAATTGGAATAATTAATTCTGATACCAAAAATGGTAGTAGCGGATTTTAGAAAATTATTACTCCAGTTATGGCTCGTTTATATTCAAAAAAGACCAATTCAATTGAAATTAATTTAAGCTGATAGGGGAATTTATTTATATATACAAAAGAATGTGGACCTGGGTTCAGTCATAACTAAACATAAAGCTTAAACAATGTCATTAGTTCTTCTTTCTCCCTCCAACTCTTGCCACTGCTTATCTTATTACATTGATTCTCTCTTAAGGAGGAAGGAATTGCTGTCCTAGACCCATAGTCTACAGATTAACATCCCCATCAGAGAGAGGATCTTTGTCCATGATATCTCTGGGGGAAATTGTCCCAGGGAAAAATGATCGAACACAGGATCTTGCAGCAATCACTGGCTCAATTCTTTTTGCCCAGAAAGTAGAGGAAGAAAATATTGGGGGCAGGATTAGTTGTATCAAAACCATATAAGATGGATTTTCCCAAGAGGGAAAATACATTCTCTTTGTGGAAAAAGTTATACATTGCATTTTGAATACACCATTCTATTTGTAAGCCATGGAACTACTCTACTGAGGTTTCAAGCTAGACTGATTAAATACATAGAAAGCAATAAATCTGGAGGGTTATTGGGTTAATATCACTCCCTCCTTTAATAGATTAGAAGAATGGTCCAAATAGTCTGAGTTAACTCATCAAAATAACAAGCTGCTACCAGTTATGGGGCTTCATGAACTCCTCATTTCTAAGAAGCCCATTTCCTTCACGAAGGAATTCCTCTGTTACTTAGTTACATAGATTTGCCCTGACCTTCATTATAAATATATAGATATTTAGAGGTTTGGGAGGAAGGTTACTCCTATCTAGTACATTGTGTTGGGTGTGGAGCTATGCTTAGCTTTCACTGTGGGATAGGTAGAGCTTAGGGAAATGTATGTGCTCTATCACTTCTCTGCTTGTAAGTTTTCTCCCAATAGACCCTGTTTTAAATCTATACCACTTGGTGTTCTGCCTGACATGTCTTAAACATTATCCTTCATGGAGTCTTAAAAGCTATGAAATGAATCATATGATTCAAGGATTTTTACATAGTAATCAACCTGGTTCCTTAATTTGCTTATTTAGGATCACAACATATTTAAGAAAATGCAAACATGTTGAAAAAGAATCTTCCATTATCTTACCTCTTTAATTATTATTATCCCTTTTTATAAGTTTCTATTTTTTATTACAAATGATCTACTGATATTCACATATTCCCAAAATATCCAGTTGTCAGCTACCTAGTGATTAGTCAGTGCATTTGTTAACTGCTCACTTATTAGATATTTTTTATTTAGGGTATTTTAAAAAAATTACTGCCTTTTATGATTTAGACAATAAATAAAGTGATCGCCACCCTTTATGGGACAGAGGAACTAAATAATTATGTCTAGAGATGTTTATTGAAAGTATAATGTTACTTCAATAATGTGGAATATAAATGGGCACTATTCCAAAAATAAAACAATTTTTAGTGTGCAACTTCTGTTATTATGGTTCTAACATATGGAAGCATTCTATGTTATAATATCATATGGCTTTGAAACTTCATAGAGGAATCTTAGGTATATTTTTCTATTCCATGACTGGTTGTAGAGAGTTATAAAGCTGCTAGAAAAACACAGGAGCTTAGAGAAAACTCAATAAAATATGCAAAATGAATTTGCAAAATAAAATTACAGAATTAACTTCAAAATGACATACATATAGTAAACATTTGAACAATATACAGTAGGATGAAAAACATTCATTTCCCATTTGTCACAGTGGAATCATAATCTAGATTTTTAAGTGAATGCACAAGAAAGCAGGCAGTTAGAAATAATTAGACAACATAACACAGGAAGAAATGCTGCATGGGGGTAACACACAGGTAAAAAGACAGTCTATTACAGTGGGAAAAAAATGGGGATTGGACTCAGGTTACTAGCTTGGGATTATAAATAGATTACTTATCCTCTTCAAAACACAATTTTCTTCTTGGCAAAATGAAAATGAGGAAACATTCATAGACTTTTTAGGTGCATTAGACACAAGTAGCTATGGCATCTTTGTTCAGATTAGACATAGACACTTCTCCAGGTATGCACATCCCCATTGTCATTCATCTTGGAGTGCAGATGGAGCCTGTGTACTAATTAGAAAAGATGTTCCTTACTCCAGGCAGATGTAGCTCTGCCCCGTGAAGCAAATGACATTTAGAAGAGCTTGAAATTGATTTCAACCCCCATTTGCCCTCTTGGCTGGTTGTGTATGTGAAGTGATCAACTTGTTCAGAACTCAGTCCTCCTATGTATTGTAAGTTCTGTTAATACTAGTGGAAAAGTGAGAGGCAAATTAATAGTGATTGGATTTTAAGCTTTATTGATCACAGACCAAAAGTAGTAAAGCTTTGGGAAAAGGCTTAGTGTTTTTTAAAAAATAACAAAGACTATGAAAAATGTATGGCCTTTATGTTTCAACTTTTTTATAATTAAGCCCATCTCCTCTGGATTGGGATATAGCTTCAGGATATTATCTCTATCTCTATCTATCTATCTATCTATCTATCTATCTATCTATCTATCTATCTATCTACTTACCTACCTATCCATCTACCTATATTCCACAAAAATTTTATTTGGAAAACTATCTCTATGAGATATGAAACAATTTTAGGTAAGTGGTTTTGGTAGTAAGTCAAGAAAGTGTGACAATGCTTTGATGAATATAGCATAAGATTTCTTTATTCCAGGTTATCCTAGAGATCTTAATACTACAGCTACTGTAAATCTCCAAACAGGGATAAGCCTTACAGCATTTCCCTAAAATAATTTATGAATAGAAACCGTTTATCTATAAGTGAGGCCTCATCCAGAAAAGCACACAAATAGAAGATCAAACAAATAACAGATAGGAGGGAGGGAGGGAGAGAGAGAGAGAGAGAGAGAGAGAGAGATTTGTTACAGGGATCTGGGTTTCTCAATTGTGGGAACTGGGTAAACAGTCTTTTAAAGGTTCTCCCTCCACATCTGATGCTGGAGCATAAGCAGACCTGACACTTGAGCACAAGTTGGCGCAGAAGTCAGGAAAACTAAAGGAAAATTCAAAGAAGCTAGTGTAATTCAGGTCTAGACGCTGCTTCATGCTAATGAGATCAGTCAGCAGATCACTACATGTTATCTACAAAATGGCAGCTGCTTCCTTTCTACCTGCCAATAAAAAGGTTTGAGGAAATAATTCACTAGTAGCCTATTCAAATTCCTGAAAAACCAACTGTCTTAACTATGACTCAAAGTCCAGATGCAATAAAAGAAAGGATAACTTCTACTGCTTAAAATTTAAAAAACTGCATGATAAAAAAAGAAAAACACAGGTAAAGTAAAAAGAAGACTAAAATATCTGCAATACATGCTACAAATAAAGGGTTACTATCTTAATAAATAATCTAAAAAGATGAAGTTTAACAACCTAAATAAACTTATGGAAAAATTGGCAAAAAGACATGAACAATTTTGAATTTTAAAACAATTTTAAAGAGATACAAAAACTGTCATTAAACTTATTAAAAGATTCTAAATTTCACTTATAATGAGGAAAATGTAAATTCAAGCTAATTGACAAAATTTCTCACATTATACATTGACAAACATTTGAGAGCTCATTATCACCCTCTGTTGGCAAGACTGTAGAGAACAGACACTCATCTTGCTAATGGGACTACAGAATAGTACAATAGTATAATTATGGTTAAAAATTTGACAAAATTTAAAAAATGCTTTTGAACTTTGATTCAGTAGTACCACTTTCAAAAATATAGCCAGAGGATGCACTTCAGAAATATAATATCAAAAGGACAGGTAACCAAAGAATAAATAGACAAACTTTGTGGAAATTAAAAAATTTAGCATATCAATAAACAACATCAACAGAATAAAAAGGCACCCCAAAGAATGGGAGAAAATATTTTCAAACCATATATCTGATGAAAGATAATGTGAAAAAAATGTGCAAAGGGATGAACAAATATTTCTCCAAAGAAAATATACAAATGGCCGGAAGTATACAAAACAATGCTCAACATCACAAATCATTAGGAAAATGCAAATTAAAACTACAATGACGTAATACTTCATGCTCATCAGGGTAGCTACTATAAAACAACAACAAGAAGAAATATCAAGTATTGGCAAGGCTGTGGAGAAATTGCAACACTTGTACATTTTTGGTGATAATGTAAAATGGTGTAATTGCTGTGGAAAACTGGTGTTCTTTCAAAAGTCAAAAATAAAATTGCTGTATGATCCAGCAATTCCATTTCTAGATATATACCCCAAATAATTAAAAACAGGGCTTCAAAGAGCTATTTATGTACTCATTCTCATAGCAGCATTATTAACAACAGCTAAAATATGGAAGCAAATAAAATGTCCATGGATGAATGAATAGATAAGCAATATGTGATATATACATACAATAGCATATACAACCTTACAAAGGAAGGAAATTTTGTCATATGCTACAACATGGATGAACCTTGAAGACATGATAGTAAGTGGAATAAACCAGTCACAAAAGTACTTATACTGTACTATTCTACTTATATGAGATATTTAAATTAATCACAATCATAGAGACAAAAAGTAGAATGGTGGTTGCCAGAGGCTGGGGAGAGGGGAGAATGGGGAATATTTTTTAATGTGTAGAGAGTAGAATGCTATACAGTTTCAGTTTTACAAGATGAAAAGAGTTGTGGAGATCGATCGATGGTGATGATGGTTGCACAATGTTATTAATGTATTTAGTATTACTTAGCTCTACACTTAAATCGTTACGTTGTCTATACCAATAAATTGGAGAAGGAAAATAATTATTTGTTAAGATAGTAAATTTTATATTATGTGTATTTTAACATAACAAAAATAGGAAAAAAATAATAAGCAAGCAAAATCCTGATAACCTAATAGAAAACAGGAAAAAAAAAATTGAACCAACACTTTAAAGTCCTCCTCTCCGCCCACCACAGTAAAGGCAAAAAGTGGCCTATAGCCATATAAAATATGCTCAAATCATTAGTAATCAACAAAATACAGATTAAAATTATAGTAAGATATCACTAAAATTTAAGAAACACAAACATACATCCCCACACCCACACATGATACCAGGTGTAGGCTAGGATGTGTGCAATAAGAGTTCTATTAAGATGTTGGGGACAGGCACCGTGGCTGACTTCTGTAATCCCAACACTTTGGGAGGCTGAGGCAGGAAGATAGCTTCCATCCAGAAGTTCGAGGCAAGCCTGGGCAACACAGTGATATCCTGTTTCTACAACAAATAAACAAAATTAGCCAGATGTGGTGGCAGATGCCTGTAGTCCCAGCTACTCAGGAGGCTGAGGTGGGAGGATCGCTTGAGCCTGGGAAGTCAAGGCTGCAGTGAGCCGAGGTTGCACCATGTAATCCAGCATGGGTGATAGAGTAAGGCCTTATTTCAAAAAAAAAAAAAAGATGTTAGTAAGAATATATGTTTAAAGTACTTTGAAATAAAATTTGGTATTATCTACCAAAGTTGAAGACGTACATCACCTATTACTCAGAAATTCTACTTTTACATCTCTATTCAACAGAGTGTAGGCACTTGTGCACCAAGCAGCATGTATAAGAACATCATTAGCATCATTACATGTAATATCTCAAATTGGCAATAATCTCAAACTAATTTAAAAGTAAAATTCATAAATAAATTGTAGAAAGTCAGGCAATGACATGCTAGGAAACATTAACATAAGTGAATTAGTGCTACATTCATATTTCCCACTAACATAATGCTGACTAGAACAACTTAGACACTTCTAGATTATTCCATTCAGGTAACATTAAAAAATCAGGTACACTTAAAAAATAATGTTTAACGATACGTACTGAGGAAATAAAACCACAAAGAAATGAAGGAAATAACTACCATACAATTCAGGTTATCTTTGGAAAAGAGAAATAGTGATTTTGACAGGGTGTATGGGAGTTATTTAGGTTGAAGACTTTATTTCTTACGCTTGAGGGTCATCAGGCAGAAATTCACTGTGTGAGAAAGGGCTGTACTGTACATTTCTACTTTGTGCATTTCCCCCATATATATATTGTAGTCCACCACAAAATTTAATTAAAATGCAAAGTAATTGGTTAAAACATAATTCTGTAATACTTGGAATTGCTCTAATTACAAGGAAACACTTTTGCTTAAAAAAAAAGGAAGTTATAAATGTATTTGCTGGTGACAAGAGATAGACCTCAGTGACTGGTGGCTGTAAACTGAGCTCACTGCTGGAAACTTTTTGATCATAATATAGTCTACATTTCACACCACTTACTTTTGGGCTACCGGAAAGGGTTGGCTTGGTCACAGTAAGAAGAGAGAGTTTAATAGAACTGAGGATAGATTTCTCTCATTGCCCTTCAGGAAAAAAAAAAAAAAAAAAAAAAAAAAAAAAAACCTGAATAATCCTAGAATGTATAGTTTATTGTAAAAGATTGCTTGTTGTTAGGAAACATGATCCACACTGGAGAGGAAGTATGAATGTAGAGAAGGTGGAAAAGGCTGTATTAATTTACTGTAAATCTAAAAAGTCATACTGGAAATACTGCATAAATGTAAAAAAAACTGGAATGCTTTTAGTAAATATACCTGTTTTATTTTTAATACAGATGTATTACAAATCAAAAACCTAAAAGAGAAGTTTTTGAGGGTTTTTCAATGGAAAACATTGATAACAACAAGGTTTTAAATATAAATGAAAAGGGTAAAAAATTGGGAAAGTTTTATGGTACAACTTTCTACTTACTGCCTATAAGAAAAAAATCAATACTGGCAAAGAAAACCAAATAAATTTATATTAAAAAAAAAGATTGCATAGCAGCCCGAGTATGATTTATTTCATGATGAATTGGACACCATTTTTAAAAAAGAGCAAGATACACCTCTCACAACCTCCAAGAAAATAGCAATGCAGATTTAAACACGTATGAATGGAAAGAATTAGATTTCCTTTCACACCAATTTTGTTTGAGGTCTGCCAATTAGATAAAGGTCCAAGTACTAAAGCTACAACATTGAAATTGCTTCCTAAAATAAAGGAAGAAAATACTTTCACAAATTTCTTAATGTTCCTCAAGTACCTCCTACTAGGTATTTTCTATGTGCATTTACTTATCTCATTCAATATGCATGATCAATCAATGGAATTGGAATTATTTTCCAAGATTTACAGTTAAAGATATTGAAACTCAGAGTACATGTATTTTCTCTAGTTACATACTAAGGAATTAGAATTGTCAGAGTTTAGACATAGTTCTTCTGACCCTAAGACCAATTATTTTTGTGCCTACCCACAACTTTTAGATACCATACTAATACCAGGGATTATCAGTCACAGTAGAGTCAGGAAAAGAGAACTCATGTCAAGTACTTCAACAAAGGGAGTTTCATAGGGGAAGGTAGTACCAAATTGTTAGAAGACCTCACAGAATAACAGGGTGAGGGGAGATAGCCCAGAGGTTATCAAATGCAAGAAGTTGCTTCCATTACTAGGGTTGGAGAGACAATAGAAGGAACATTCCATGCTCATGGATAGGAAGGATTAATGTTTTAAAATGGCCATACCTCCCAAAGCAATTTACCGAGTAAATGCTATTGCTATCACTACCAAGAACATTCTTCACAGAATTAGAAAAAAAACAAAAACAAAAACGACTCTAAAACTCATATGGAATCAAAAAAGAGCCTTAATAGCAGTCCTAAGAAAAATGAAGAAAACCAGAGGCATCACCTTACCCAACTTCAAACTATACTAGAAGTCTACAATAACCAAAACAGCATGTTTGGTTATAATAACCAAAACAGCATGGTACAAAAACAGACACATAGACCAGTAGAATCGAATAGAGAACCCAGAAATAAATCTGGACACCTACAACCATCTAATCTTTGACAGACTTGACAAAAATAAGCAATGGGGAAAGAGCTCCCTACTCAATAAATGGTGCTGGGATAACTGACTAGCCATATGCAGAAAATTGAAATTGATCCCTTCCTTGCACCACATACAAAAATCAACTCAAGATGGATTAAAGGCTTAAATGTAAAACCTAAAACTAAAAAACCCTGGAAGATAACCTAGGAAATACCATTCTGGATATAGGCCCTGGCAAAGATTTCTGATAAAGATGCCAAAAGCAATTGTGACAAAAAGAAAAATTGGCAAATGGAATCTAATTAAACTAAAGGGCTTCTGCACAGTAAAAGAAACTATCGACAGAGCAGACAACCTACAGAATGAGAGAAAAAATTTGCAAGCTATGCATCAAACAAAGGTCTAATATCCAGAATCTATAAAGAATTTAAACAAACTAATGAGCAAAAAACAGAAAACCCCATTAAATAGTGGGCAAATGACATGAACAGATATTTTTCAAAAGAAGGCATTCAGGTGGCCAACAAGCATATGAAAAAGTGCTCAACATCATTACTCACTAGAGAAATGCAAATCAAAACCACAATGAGATACCATCTCACACCAGTCAGAATGGCTATTATTAAAAAGTCAAAAAATAGCAGATGCTGGTGAGGTTGTAGAGAAAATGGAATGCTTATTCCATTATTCCCACCACTGCTGGTAGGAATGTAAATAAATTCAGCCACTGTGGAAAGCAGTTTGGGAATTTATCAGAGAACTTAAAACAGAACTACCATTTGACCCAGCTATCTGATTATTGAGTATGTACCCAAAGGAATATAAATTGTTCTATCATAAAGACCCATGCACATGTTAGTTCAGTGCAGCACTGTTTACAACAGCAAAGACACAGAATCAACCTAAATGCCCGTTAACAGTAGACTGGATAAAGAAAATGTGGTACATATACACCATGGAATACTATGCAGCCATAAAAAGAATGAGCTCATGTTTTTTTGCAGCAACATGGGTGCAGGGAGGCTATTATCCTAAGTAAACTAACCCAGGAAGAGAAAACCAAATACCACATGTTCTTACAAGTGGGAGCCAAGCACTGAGTACACATGAACACAAAAAAGGAACAACAGACATCTGAGCCTATTTGTGAGTGGAGGGTTGAGAGGAGGGTGAGGACCAAAAACTGCCTATCCGGTACTATGCTTATTACCAGGGTGGCAAAACAATCTGTATGCCAAACCCCTGTGATACACAATTTGCCTATATAACAATCGTGTGCATGTACCCCTGAACCTAAAATAAAAGTTTAAAAAACCCTAAAAAACAATAACTCGAAAAATAAATAAATAAATAAAAGAGAAGGAGCTGATGTTACTAGAGCCCAAGATCTGAGTTCCCTTCACAGGAGCTGAAAATTTAAAAGAAGGGCTTTTTGAGGGAGCAGCAGGAGTGGCTACCAAGGTGAATCTGGAGACATGAAGTGCTCATCTGACAGGAGCTAGAATCATAGAAGGAGCTGCAAGATGGGAGCTGGGACCTCAGAGGAAGGTGCTGCCTTGTGGGCTCTGCAACCACAGAATTGCTATAGACACTGATAGAGATACCTCCAGAAGCTGAGACAAAGGCTTACCCTGGCTTCTCACATCCAGTCTCCAGCCAGTGCCTCCCTGTTAGGTGAGCCCAAAAGAAGCAATTTGACAGGGATCTGGGAATGTAGTTTGCAGGAGTCATCCTTCTGTGATCTGTAGTTTAGGGCATAGCACATGAAAGGAAGGGGAGGTGGATCTCAGAGTAAAGAGGAAAATGATCAAACCACAAAGCTAGTTTTCTAGGTCACATCAAATTATCCCAGCCCCAAAAGATGATGATGAGTAAAAATTACCTAAAGTATCTAAACAGACTAATGTTAGAATAATTAACTTGATATGTCATATTTTTATTTGTTTCTCATGAAAACAAGTCACCATGTAACTTGAATAAATACACACTTGTTTCATTTATCAAGAAGTCTAAATAAGTAACACTGTATACAAAGGATGAGAAAGCAAGCTGAAATGTAGGAGGCAAAGAAAGATTCCTGCTATCATATAGGATTGATTTAAAGGCAAAAAGTAGATAAATGTGAATAAGAGTCTAAAAATAAGTCTATATCTTAGTCTTGGCCATTAAAGCTTATAAGGGACATAAATTTGAATGATAATTCCAATTGTTAGTTTTGTTAATGTCTGAATAGAGCTTTCAGAAATCAATTCTTTTGTTATGTAAAGTAGCAGCTTATAATTAGGGAAGGGGGAATTCACATTTGAAACAAAAGAATTGATTTCTAATTCTAGGTGGTGGAAAAAAATAGACAGCACCAAGAAATGTAAGGCCAAAAAAAAAAAAAAAAAAAAAAAGCTGTGAAAGATAAGTGCAAAAGAAATGGGAAAAATGCAGACTGGTATTTCATTAGAATACATAAGTAGTAAGAAGCTTGTGTTTTCTGTCTTATTATTTTTCTATAATTATCCAAGCCTATAAAATCTAGAAAGAGGAATATTAGGCATATCCGGCAAGCATTTAATATATTATGTTCATTAAAAGTACCTAGCCAGTGCTATCCAATAGAATTTTCTGGCATAGTGAAATAGTTCTGTTTTTTCTTTTAAAAACAGCTTTACTGAAGTATAATTGATATGCAAATGACTGCACATGTATAATGTGCAAAATTTGATGAGTTTGGACATATGCAGACACCTATGATCCCATCACCACAGTCAAGGTAATAGACATATTCAACACCTCCCAAAGTTTTGTTGCATCCCTTTGTGTGTGTTTGATTGGTTGATTATTGTTTTTGTTGTGTGTGTGTGTGTGTGTGTATGTGTGTGTGTGTATGCGTGTGTGTGTTAAGAATACATAACACAGGCCGGGCATGGTGTCTCACGCCTTTAATCCCAGCACTTTGGAAGGCCGAGCCAGACAGATCACGAGGTCAGGAGATTGGTGAAACCCTGTCTCTACCAAAAATACAAAAATTAGGGGGCGTGGTGGCGCGTGCCTGTAATCCCAGCTACTCGGGAGGCTGAGGCAGGAGAATCACCTGAACCAGGGAATCGGAGGTTTCAGTGAGCTGAGATCGTGCCACTGCACTCTAGTCTGGCGACAGAGTGAGACTCCATCTAAAAAAAAATAAAAAATAAAACAAAAACAAAAACAAAAAAACCAACAACGAATACGTAACATGAGATCTACTCTCTTAAATTTTAGTACAAAATACCATGTTGTTAACTATAGGCACTATGTTGTACAGCAGATCTCCAGAACTTATTCATATAGCATAACATACTTTATACTCATTGAACAACTCTCAATTTCCTCCACTTTCCAACTCTGCCAATCACTATTGTATACTTTTCCTTCCATGAATTTGACTATTATAGATACCTCATATAAGTGAAATCATGCAGTATTTGTCCTATGGCTGGCTTATTTCACTTAGCATATTGTCCTTTAGGTTCCTGCATGATCTAGCAAATGAAAGGATTTTTCTTTTTTAAAAGCTGAATAATATTCCACTAGATATGTAAGCCACATTTTCTTTATCCATTCATGAGTTGATGCCTACTTGAGTTTTTTCCATATATGGGCTATTTGAAATAATGCTGCAATGAACATGGGAATGCAGATATCTCTTAGAGATACGAATTTTATTTCCTTTGTGTATATACACATAAGTGGGATTGCTGGATCATGTGATAGTTCTATTTTTTAATTTTGAGGAAGCTCCATACTTTTTTCCATTATGACTGTACCAATATACACTCCCACCCACAGTGTATAATGGTTCTGTTTTCTCCTTACCCTTGCCAACACTTGTTGGCTCTTGTCTTTTTGATAGTAGCTATCCTATCATGTGTGAAGTGATAGATCTCATTGTAGCTTTGATTTGCATTTCCCTAATGATTAATGATGTTGATTACCTTCTCATATGCCTGTTGGCCATCTGTATGTCTTTTTTGGAGAAATATATTTTCAAGACTTTAGCCCATTTTTAAACTGGGTTGTTTGTTGTTGTTGCAGTTGAATTGTATGAGTTTATTATATATTTTAGATATTAATCCCTTGTCAGATATACAGTTGACAAATTTTTTCCCATTCTGTAGACTTTTCATTCTGCTGATCATTTCTGTGCAGAAGCTTTTTAGATTAATGTAGGCCCACTTGTCTATTTTTCCTTTTGTTGCCTGTGCTTTGAGCATCATAGCCAATAATTTATTGCCATGACAAATGTACAGCAGCTCTTCTCCTGTTTTCTTCTAGGAGTTTTGCATTTTCAGCTCTTACATTTCAGTATTTCTTTTTAAGCTGATTTTAATGTATGCTTTAAAGTAGAGGTTAAATTTCTTTGTCTTTCTTTCTTTTTTCTTTCTTTCTTTCTTTCCTTCTTCCTTTCTTTCCCTCTTTCTTTCTTTTTCTTTTGCTCTCTTTTTCCCTCCTTTCCTCCCTCCCTCTCTCCCTTCCTTCCTTCTTTCCTTCCTTCCTTCCTTCCTTCCTTCCTTCCTTCCTTCCTTCCTTCCTTCCTTCCTTCCTTCCTTCCTTTTCTGTCTCTCTTTCTTTTCTTTTTCACATCAATATCCAGTTTCCACAATACCATTTGATGAAAAGACTATCCTTTCCCCATTGTGCATTATTGGCACCCTTGTCAAAGATCACTTGACTATATGCATTGGATTATTTCTGGGCTTTTTATTCTGTTCCATTGGTCTGTATGTCTGTTTTATGACAGTACAAAACTGTTTTGATTACTGTAGCTTTATAATATATTTTGAAATCAGGAAGTATTATGCTTCCTACTTTATTCCTTCTCAAGATTATTTTAGTTATTCTGTGTCTTTTATCACTCCATATGAATTTTAGGATTGTTTTTCCTATGTCTGTAAAAAATGCCATTGGAATTTTGACAGGGGTAGCACTGACTCTGTAGGCCACTGGGTAGTATGAACATTTTAACATTAATTATTCCAATCCATTAAAATAGGATATATTCCCATTTACTTGTTTCCTATAAATTTTTTTTTTATCAATCTTTTGTAGTTTTCAGTGCATGAGTCTTTCATATCCTTGGTTAAGTTTACTCCTAAGTATTTTATTTTCTTTTATGCTCTTGTAAAAGGGAATGTTTTCTTAATATCCTTTTTGGACAGTTCATTGTCAGTGTGTAAAAAGCTGATTTTTCTCTGTTGATTTTGTAGTCTGCAAATTTACTGAATTTAAAAACTAGTTCTAATATTTTTCTGTGGAGTCTAGGGTTTTCTATATATAGGATCATAACATCTGAAAACAGAAATAATTTTACTTCTTTCTTTATTATTAGGGTTATTGGTAAATTTCTATATACATACAACCTGCCATGACTTAATTATGAAGACATAAAAACCTTTACAAAATAATAATGAGTAAGGAGGTTGAATCAGTAATCCAAGCCTCTGAACAAAGAAAAGCCCCTGACCAGATGGCTTTACTAGTGAATTATACCAGACATTTAAAGAAGAATTAATGCCAGTTCTTGTCAAACACTTCAAAAATGCTGAAGAGAGGGGGAGACTGCCAAACTCATTTTATGATACCATCATTACATAATTCCAAAGCCAGACAAAGATACTACAAGAAGAGAAAATTACAGGCTAATATCCCTGATGAATATATATTCAAAAATCCTCAAAAAATACTAGCAAACAAAATTTAATAGTACATTAAAAATATTATGCACTATGATCAAGTGGGATTTATTCATCATAGTCCATTCAAATTGCTATAACAAAATACCATAGGTTGAGTGGCTTATAAAAAATGGAAATTAATTTCTTACAGTTCTGGAGGCTAGGAAGTCCAAGCTCAAGGCACCAGCAGATTCTATGCCTGGTGAGGCCCTGTTTCCCAATTTAGAGATGGTCATCTTATTGCTGCCTCACCACTTGGCAGAAGGAGCAAGAGAGGTCTCTGGTGTCTCTTTTATAAGGGCACTAATCACACTCATGAGAGCTCCACTCTCATAACCTAATCACATCCCAAACACCCTCTTTCAAATACCATGACATTGTGGATTAGGTTTCAACATATGAAATTTGGGGAGTGGAGGACACAAACATTAGTCTATTGCATCATCCTTGGGGTTCCAAGGATGGTTCAATATATGCAGATCAATGAATGTGATACCCAATATTAACAAAAGTAATACTAAAAATCACATGATCTTTTTAATAGAAGTAGAAAAAGCATTCGAAATAATTGAACATTATTTCATGATAAAACTAATCAACAAACTAGGTATAGAATTATGTACTTCAACATAATAAAAGCCATAGATGACAAGCTGAAATCTAACATTACACTTAATGGTGAAAAGTTGTAAGTTTTTCCTGTAAAATAAGGAAGAAGACAAGGATGCCAACTTTCACCATTTCTATTCAACATAGTACTGGAAGTTCCAACCAGAGCAATTTAGGCAAGGTAAAGAAATAAAATGAATTAAAATGTTATTTTTCTGTGTCTGTTCCATCTAATGCATAGTCATTAGCCACATGTGGCTACAAAGCAAGTGAAATATGGCTATTTTGACTGAGGAACTAAATTTTTATTTTTATTTGGTTTCACTTAATTTTCATTTAAATTTAAATAGCCAAATGTGGCCAGTAGACACATTTTTAGGCAACACAGACTATATGTATTATTCAACCTTGGAAGAAAGATACCTTCTTCCCACAATGAATAACTTAAAGTAGGACAGTTGTGTAGCACTGAGAATGTGACTCCTTCCTACTAATCAGAATAGCTGAATTATCCCTACAGTGGTTATAGCCAAATTTCCCAAATATTCATGTACCCTTTAAATTCACAGTAAACTATTTCTTCATTTTTAATGTAAGCAATTATTGGTATATACTTCCCTCTCAGAACTACCTTTTCTGTGTCCCACAGGTTTTGGTCTACTGAGCCTGAGGCCACTGGTGTCAGCCTGGTGGTAGTGCAGCTCATCTGATGCCTGGGGCTGCAGGATCCTAGCGAGTTCCTGTGACAGATCTTGGGAAACTCAATCTCAGGTAAAGCCTGGAGTCTGGGGTCATAGGGGCCTACCCAGTACTGGGTTTTAATGGAGCACACCCAGTGCTAGACCTCACAGAAAAGTGCTCGCTTCCCTCTTCTTCCTTCAAGCAGAAAGTTTCTCCCTCCATGTTGTGCTGCCTGGGGTTGGGGGAAGTGTGGAGTGGGTAATGTTAGATTTCCCTCCCTACTCTTCTTAATTGTGTCTTTTAAAAATGTATGTGCTATACCCAGGTGCTGTAATCTCTTCCTTGGTTTCCCAAGCTCTTGTAAAGGTATTTTTATGCATAAATAATTGTTCAAATGGAAGATTTTTTCAGAAACAAGTGCAGGAAAGTCCTATTCTGCCATTTTTGCTGATATCCCTCCCAGTATGGTCCATTTAAAACAGAAATCACATCATGTCTGTCTGCTCAAAACTCTCCAGCATTTTATTCAGAGCAGGTCAAGGTTTACCATGGCCTGCAAGACCCTATTTGGTTTGCATCCCCTAATTCTCTGATTTCATCTTTTGTCTACTCCTTGTTCACTCTGTCCCAGGCACATTGGCTGTTGTTCACAAACATGAGGCATTTTAGGGTCTTTGCACTTATGTCTTGCCTGAGGGTCTTTGCACTAGCTATTTCCTCTGCCTAGAACATCCTTACACAAGAGTATTGTGTACTTCCCTGATGTCTTTCTCCTATCCTTTGTGTCTTTGCTCAAGTCCCACCTCCCCAAAGATGCCTACTCCTGACCACTGTATTTAATACTGTACCTTGTTCCCAGCACACCCAACTCTCCTAATTTCCCTAACTCTGCTCTATTTGGTTTCTTTTTTTACTACAGCAGTCATCAGTTGTAACATGCTAGATCATTTATTTATTTACTATATGTATTTTTCAGTGTCTACCTTCTCTCAGTAGAATGTCAGCTCCAGGAAGGCAGTTTTTTTCACTGATATATCCCAAACACCTTGAAGGGGTCCTAACGTACAATAAACACTTTATAAAAGTATATTGAAAACATTAGCCAATGTTTGTTAATGAAGTCCATCTATCTATGATGTAAAAGTGTATATGTATACATATGCATATATATGTATAGAATGGTTTTAATGAGTTAAATTCTGTGAGTAAACATACTTGATTGTTAGTGTAACATGAAAATTGCAAAGTCAGAATTTTCTAAATGAAAGGCCATAAACTTCTTTAGTAAATGTTAATTTGTTTCAAAGTATTTTAATAGTGATATAAAATCCTAGATGTGTTCAATTGGGCTGAGATAATGATATTAGAGAAAAATTATAATTTTCTTGATGCTCAAGCCCTTCCATCTTTAATTTTAATACTTACGGCACTTCATTAAAATGCAGGCTGTATTTAATTTTCCAGGAAATTTTACAGTGTAAAAGAAGAATGTATATTCAAAGCAATTTCCAGTCAAACTAGTTGAAACTTTTAGAATCTAAGCCAATAGAGCCTGTGCCTTTTCTAGATGTGAGACTGTTCTTGGCTTGTTTGCAGAGGTCAGTGTAGCTTCTGAGCTACCTTTAACCCTTGCTCAGTGTGCCTGTTTCCTAAGCCCTTTATCACACTCTGTACCCTTTCCAAATTGCCAATATCAATTTCAAAGCCCCAAGGCAGACATAATATTCTCATAATATCTGACCACTGCTAACAGCTGTGGGAAGAAAACTTGCTGTTTTTAGAGCCTCTGCTTCAGTGTACGTATCCCATTTTCATCTCTCGTTTCTTAAAAGAATTATATTGCTGACAAATTTAACTTTGAGCCCATAATAAATCTTGGAAATTTTTTCTGGCAACTGCTTCAAAGCTGGTTATTTCTGATTGTGTAGTCATGGAAATCATGTTTTATCCTTAAAATGATCCTACACTTATCAATGTTAAAATTAGCATATTTTTCTCCCTTTCTGCTGGTGAAGGTCAATTTTCCCTCTTGTTTTATTGGAGAGGCTGTTTGACAACCTTGTCAAAGCTAGTATTTCCATCAAAATTTGATGAATCGACTATATCCCATCTCTATATCCACATAAATATAAACTGTTTGAGGACAAGTTTATATCCCATTCAGTTTTGTATTTTCTACAGAATTTAGCACATAATATGTGTTCCATTCCACATATTATATGCTAGCACTAACATAGTCTGGTCCTTCATTATCTCTTAACTGGATTAGAGTTATAATGTCCTAACTTGTCTCTCCACCTCTGGTTTCTTCAAAAGTTACTTGGGCTACAGACATAGTAAATTACTTGTAAGTAGTCTGGATATAACCTGTTCTGTCTACCCATACACATGCTACTCCCTCTCCCTGAAATGTCTTTCACCTTCATCTGCCTGGCTCAATCCTAAATATCCTTCCAGATTCAGTTCATATGTTACCTCCTTTGCAAAGGCATTTCTGATGCCTCAGAGTAGCCTTGTGGTTATGGGCTCAGACTCTGAAACCAGGTTGTTGGAGTTGGCTTATTTTGCCTCTTACTAGTTGCATATCCTCAGGAAAGTTACTTAACCTCTCTGTGCCTTGGTTTCCTTAACTGTAAAGAAAATAGCAACATCTTCATAGGATTGTTGTGATAATCAAATAAATTGATAGACACTGAGCAGGCTTAATCCAAAAATCTGAAACCTGAAATGTTTCAAAATCTGAAACTTTTTGAGTGCTAACAAGACATCACAAGTGGAAAATTCTACACCTGACCTCAGGTGATGGGTCACAGTGAAAATGCAGTGAAAACTTTGTTTCATGCAAGAAATTATTTCAAAATATTGCATAAATTTACCTTCAGGCTACATGTATAAGGTGTATACTAAACATAAATGAATTTTTTGTTTAGAATAGGGTGCCATCCCCAAGATATCTCATTATGTATACCTAAATATTCCAAAATCCAAATAAAATCTGAAATTTGAAACATTTCTGGTCTCAAGCATTTCACATAAGGGATACACAAACTATGTGTGTATATATATGTATATACACACACACACACACATATATACACACACATATCTATCTATCTATCTATCTATCTATCTATCTATCTATCTATCTATCTATCTAGAGAGCGCTTAGAATAGTACCTGTTTCATAGTAAGCATGCAGGAAATGTTAGCTCTTATGAGTAGTGTAATAGATATACTGACATTATTATTTTTATTATAACTCTAGTCCCTTAAGCAGAGTTATTACATAATTTTTATCATTGCTGTTTAACATTGATTTTTAATTATTTTTACCTTGTGACCATACTGTGAGTTGACTGAGTACAGATACTTTTACTTAGTCAACTGCTGGACCTAGTACAGTGTTTAATATTCAATAGGGCAAAATAAATATTATTTGGAGTGACTGACTAAATAAGCTGAAATATCTTCTCAATGAAACTATCAACATTTATAATGAGTAGTTCCTAATACCCACCCAAGGAATTTCATGATGAGTTTAAAGTATCATACCTAAATAGCTGTGTTGATAGTCATCATCCATCAGTACCAGGACCAGTAGCATTCACTGTACTCAATTTAATATTTTCCTCAAAACCAACCTTACTAAATAAAATGCTGTTAAGATTTGAGGAGGCCCAGACACAAAAGAATCAAGTAATTCTTTTCATTGTCATAAAAGTATTCAAGAATATAACAGACAGCTTTCTTCTGGCCAATTCAACATTTGCTCCCACTAGTCATTCTACTTCCAGGTTTAACACAAGAAAAAGAAAATGCTTCAATTATCAATAATTCAAATTGAAAGTGACACTTTTTGAAGTATTATTTTAATATTCTTGGACAATAGTCAACACCTAATGTATGAAAGCAATTTCCTTTTTCTTCTTTTTTTCTTTTCTTTATTTATTGTTGTTGTGTGTGTATGTGAGATGGAGTTTTTCTCTTGTTGCCCAGGCTGGAGTGCAATGGCGCGATCTCGGCTCACTGCAACCTCCACCTCCCAGGTTCAGGAGATTCTCCTGCCTCAGCCTCCCAAGTAGCTGGGATTACAGGCAACTGCCCCCATGCCCAGCTAATTTTTTGTATTTTTAGTAGAGACAGGGTTTCACCATGTTGGTCAGGCTGGCCTTGAACTCCTGACCTCAGGTGATCCACCTGCCCACCTCAGCCTCCCAAAGTGCTGGGATTACAGACTTGAGCCACCGCGCCTAGCCAGCAATTTCTATTAATGCCAATAAAAGCTCATAGTGTTTGATATAATTTATTTTCTTAATGAGCTATGTTGCATGAAAACCCTAGTGCTGAAATAAATTCCTTTAGGCACCTGGGCCTTACATGGTCCAATCTTCATGTTTAGAATCAACATATTCCTCTGAGCTCTAAAGCATTTATTTTATAACAATTTATTATTAAACCCATTTCATTATAACCTAAAGTCTACTACAATTGCATTTTAAATCAATCACTAACATTTAACTATCTATCAGTACATTACTTCAAATTGATCCAAAGATAGAAAGAATTAAAAACTGTGTTTATTCATTCATTTATGTAACTCCCTAGAAAATCAGACATGTTTTGTGCTAAACTTGAACAAGGAAGTGTGTATCCCCAGGATGTAATGGCTGTTGCATTGGTTCTAATATTAAGGAAAAGGGACTGAAAACTAGATATAAAGAGCCAGGTATATCAGGTGGTCTGAATGCATCTCAAACCTGAATCCATCTCTATTTAATTCTGGAAAATTAAATATAGAAGAATTTTATTGGAAGAATATTACTAGTAGCTCAAAGAGTTGAGGGGAGAGCCAGAGAATCAGGCCCAGGAAATAAGAAGGAACTAAAGAGTTGAGTAATGTTGCAGAAAAAAGAATCTTATTTACAAATGTATCTGCTGCCACTGTCCACAATCTCCTCCATGACACACAGGCACCACAGCTAGATGCAGGAAAGCAAATCATAAAATCATTTTCCTTTAGGTCACTAGGCTAAAATAGAGAATCCTTGATGATAATATCTGAGTGTTGATTTCCATGCTCTGGCCACCAGGAGACGAGAAGAGGACAGATTTTACCTTTGAGCACCTGTCATTGGGAGATGCACTATCACCTACTGAGAACCTCAGTTTAAAGGTTCTCCAAAATTAGAAAGCCACTTCACTTTCTGAGCAGCCAAAAATGACATCTGTACATTCTCAAAGTCCCAGTAACATTGTTTGAGTCATATGTAGAGCTTCACCTACAGCCTGTCTCCTCCTGAAAAATCTGATTACATGGCTTATTAAATTAACCTTTTGGTTTAAGCCAGTGTGTTTCAGGTTTATCTGTTATGTCCTATGGAGTTCCTACCACCAGCACTCAGGACTTCTGAAATTTTCTCCATTGTGGCATCCCTGTTTCAGGGATCTCCAGATCACACCAGCTTAACTTTGAGAAGTGGGTTTGTAACTTTTAATTTTCTAGTATGGTTACCACTACCCAAATACATACTCTTACCCAATCAGATTGTCTGCTTGACTGAATTTCCACATGTCACTATGTGGGTTTTCCATTAGAATGTTCTTTCCACCTTTGGGCACATGCCAACCAGGACCAGCACACAACTTCAGATGGCATCGTTCATTGCATCCAGCTCAAGCCATGGAGTACATAGCCCATAAACCTGGCTGAACATGGCAGCTTCTTCAAATTTGAGTATTGTTTGGATTATCTTTACTCGGGCTTCATTCAGAAATTATTTAGTGCAGCTTACAAAAATCTGTAAAATTAAATTAAAAATGAAATAAAATCACTTATGAATAAAAGGGGGCTCAAAATTTAAAGAAAAGAAATAACTCGCTCATAACATAGAGTCATACTTTTGTTCTCAACTTTCTAGCAGCCAACCTGCAAAGAGGAAGTATTTGTTTATCCAGGTAATATTCCCCATACATCAAAAACAATACAATTGCTTAGGGAAGCACAACTATTAATGAAATTCAAACCAGACACGATCCTCTCAAAGTTAGCTCAGATTCTCAGAGAAGTAGGCACTAAGACAGGATTAAGCAAAGCAAGATTTATTGGGGAAAAATGGATATGAAGGAAAGGAGGAGGGAGCTATCAGACCACAATGCAATTTCAACACCATGAAGGAGAGATGGAAGGAAGAAAGGTTAGGTAGGAAGTCTTAGATTGCATGGTAATTTAAGGAGAGTATTAGCAAGGCTGATGAGGAATCCTTGAGCCAAAGTTGCTCACTAGAGAAGTCTTGTATCTTACTGGAATATCCCTGCTTTAGTACCCTGGTACATACCATCATTGGCTAGGAAGAGCCTGTGGAAAGTATGGTAATGGACTCAGAGCTCAACAGCTGGAGTCATTGATCAATTATGCTCCCCATAGCGGAAGATCTGAGAGCAACATTTTCATGGCTGCCACACTCCCACACTCATTTTGGTGATTGTGAAAAGATGACTACTAAATGTAATTGATTTACTTGAATCGAGCCTGGAACTTTATGTACCTTGGAAACTGACGCTTCCCAATTATTTTAACCTTCATAGCCAGCTGGATTTGACCTTACTCAGATTATGCTGGCTATGAGCTTTATAAATCTTGAAATACGAGAATCCATGCCCCATGGAACTGGTGTTCTAATGAAGGTTATAGACATGTCAGGAATGAAATATAATACAAGGTGAAGGAAATGTGTGTTTAATAAAGGTATAAACAATGTATTGTGGAGGGGCAGGGAGAAATGAGATATTTCAGTTTTCAATGCACAAGTGGCTTTACAGATGAACAGTTAAGAATAGCCCAATCATTTGCATTTATTGTTTTAAATAATGAGGGCTAATACATTAATGTAGATCTGTAGGTCTCAAACTTTAGTGCACATCAGAATCATCTGGAGGACTCACTAAAACACAGATTATTGAATCCACCCCCACCCAAAGAGTTTCTGATTCAATATATCTGGGGATGGAGCCTGAGAATGCATAACTTTAACAAGTTCCCAGGTGCTGCTAATGGTGGTCTGAGTAGCACTATAGGAGAACCAAGTGAGTAAAACAAAAACTCTGTTTTTAGAATATGAGTTACCCAAAGAATTACTCTCATACTTTTCTCTCCTTAATTAGCCTTGAACTTACATCATTACAGGATCTCTGTTAATTATATATGTACAATGGAGTACTATTCAGCCATAAAAATAATGACATCCAGTCATTTCAACAACATGGATGGAACTGAAGATCACGTTAAGTGAAATAAGCCAGGCACAGAAAGACAAACATTGCATGTTGTCACTTATGTGTGGGATCTAAACATCAAAACAACTGAACTCACGGACGTAGAGAGTAGAAGGATAATTACCAGAGGCTGGGAAGAGTAGTGAGGGGCTGGTAGGGAGGTAGGGATTGTTAATGGGTACAAAAAGTAGAAAGAATGAATGAGACCTATTTGATAGCACAACAGGGCGACTATAGTTAATAATAACTTAATTGTACATTTTAAAATCACTTAACGGGTGTAATTGGATTGCTTGTAACTCAAAGGATAAATGCTTGAGGGAATGAATACCCCATTCTCCATGATGTGCTTATTTCACATTGCATGCCTGTACCTACTAAGTATCTACAACTATATATATATATACAGGTTACATAGTAGCTTTGGTATCAAGCAAGTGTGGGTTCCAGATTGGGACTCTTGGGCTTGTTTTGTTGTTATTAATTTTTTTAATTCATTACCTCTCCCATCCCTGGCACTTTGCAACCACTCATCAATTTTCTGTCGCTGTACTTTTACCTCTTCCAGAGTGTTATATAAATGGATGCATACAGTGTGTAGATTTGGGAGTCTGGCTTCTTTCACTTACATACATTTGGCATTTATTCATGTTTATGTGTATGAACAAGTATTTTATTCATTTGTATTGCTGAGCAGTATTTCACTGTATGTATACTACACTAGTTTAGCCATTCATCAGTTGAAGGATATCATCATCATTTCCCAATTTTGGCATTTATGAATACAGCTGCTATTAATATTCAAGAATATAATCACTTCACTTAGGTAAATCCTAATAGTGGGATTTCTGGGTCATGTGGCAAGTGTGTGTTTAACTTTATAAAAAACTGCTAAACTATTTTCCAAATTGGTTGTATCATTTCACATTTCCACAGCAATGTATGAGAGATCCAGTTGCTCTACATCTTTGTCTGCCCTTCATATTTTCAGTTAATTTGTTTTATTTTAGCCATTTTAATATGTAGTGGTATTTTACCAAAAAAATATATGTATAAGTATTTCATTATCATTTTAATTTGAATTTCTCTAATGACTAATGATGCTCATATACATCTTGTTTGGTGAAATTTTGCTTTGGGGTTTCTAGTAGAGATGACTTATAACAGTCTGCCTTCAATTAATGTTATATTACTTCATTTATAGAAGGACTTGAAAATAGTACAATTTATTTCCATTTTCCCTGCCTTTGTGCTATTGTCATATAGTTTATTTCCATAGCTGTTATAGATAACACAATTTTTAATTATTTTTATTTGAAGATTTGATTATCTTTTAAAGCACTTCAGAATATAAGGAAACATCATTTTGTATTTACTCACATACTTAACCATTTCCGGTTTCTTCACTCCTTTGTGTAGATGCAGATTTTTATCTGTTAACATTTCCTTCTACCTAAAGGATTTCATTTAAAATTGCACATCTACTGGTGATGAAGTCTTTCACTTCTTGTATATTGGAATAAGCTTTTATTTCACTTTTATTTTTGAATTTTTTTTTTTTTTTTTGCTGATTATAAGCTCTAAAGTTGATAGCTTTTTTTGCAGTAATTTGAAGATATTGCTCCACTGTCTTCTGATTTGAACTGTTCCCAACAAAAAGCCTGCTATATTTCTTTTCTTGGTTTTTTTTTTTTTTTTTTTTTTTTTTTTTTTTGAGATGGAATTTTGCTCTTGTAGCCCAGGCTGGAGTGCAATGGCATGATCTTGGCTCACTGCAACCTCCACCTCCTGGGTTCAAGCAATTCTCCTACCTCAGCTTCCCGAATAGCTGGGATTCCAGGTGCATGCCACCACACCCAGCTAACTTTTGTATTTTTAGTAGAGACGGAGTTTCACCATGTTGGCCAGGCTTGTCTCAAACTCCTGACCTCAGGTGATCCACCCACCCTGGCCTCCCAAAGCACTGGGGCTACAGGTGTGAGCCACCACGCCCAGCCAAGTATGCTATATTTCTATCTTTGTTTTACTCTGCATAACGTGTGTTTGCCTTTCCTCTGGCTACTTTAAAAATTTTCTCTTTATTACTAGTTTAAAGCAGTTTGATAAGGGTACTTTTTTTTTGAGATGGAGTCTTGCTCTGTCGCCCAGGCTGGAGTGCAGTGGTGAGATCTCAGCTCACTGCAAGCTCTGCCTCCCGGGTTCATGCCATTCTCCTGCCTCAGCCTTCAGAGTAGCTGGGACTACAGGCGCCTGCCACCACGCTGGGATAGTTTTTTGTATTTTTTTTAGTAGAGACGGGGTTTCACCATGTTAGCCAGGATGGTCTCGATCTCCTGACCTCGTGATCTGCCCGCCTCGGCCTCCCAAAGGGCTGGGATTACAGGTGTGAGCCACCGCACCCGGCCTGATAAGGATACATCTTAATAAAGTTTTCTCCGTTTTTTTCTCTTGAGGTTTGATCCTTTTAAACTTGTCTTTTTATTTTCTTATGCAGGACCACATAAGCCCTTAGTCTAGATCTAATTTTGCCTCTCAACTAAGCCAACATCCTTGTGACAAGTCCACCCTATATCTCATGTATTATAGTGTATTTCTAATCTGACTTGTGCAAACAGCAATTTTTTTTCTGGCTCCCATTGAGCCCTGGAGATTTTTCCACTTGCTTCTTTCAGATAATTCTTTCATAGGCTTCAGGCAGCTTCCTCACATGTATGTTCTGATAAGAACACAGATGAAGACTCAGGGGGATGGGACTCTGCAGATCTTCAGAGCTTTCTTTCACTGCAATTCTCTCTTTTCTACTCTCCCATCCAAACTCCAGATACCTTCATCTTCCCATATTTCCATGTCTATCTCTTCAACTCAAGGACACTGCTGGGCTTTCCTTGGGTTTCCTCACCCTTTGGTAAAATGTATATTTATATCCCCTAAAATGAGTGTAACTTTTTATTTTTAATAATAAGATATGCAGAATAAGCTTTCAGTTATTTTCCAAATATAACTGATACACTGTCAGAAACATGTAATCATTTTGAAAATAACATATAGTCTCAATAAAGGTGATGTACAACTTGGATGTTGCAGGTGATATGACAAGCATCACAGCGTTACTAAAACCACGCCATCATTTATTAACTCTACCATATTGTTGGTTTTTAAGTCAAGAGATGTCTTCACCATTTTGCCTTTTAATATGATATTTTGCTATGTATATGTAGACACCTTTACTGTGGTTCTGTTACATTTTAACAGAATAGTGTCGATATCTCTTCAAGATACTCATTTTATTCCTTACAGACATACAACTAGTAGTGAGATTGCTGGATCATATGGTAGCTTGATTTTTAATTTTTTGAAGAATATCCGTCTGTTTTCCCAAATGCTGTACCAATTTGCGTTCCACTAACAATTCACAAGGGTTTCCTTCTCTCAACACCCTAGACAATAGTTGTTATCTTTTGACTTTTTGGTAATAGCTATCCTAACATGTGTAAGGTGATAGCCCATTGCAGCTTTGATTTGCATTTCCCTGATGATTAGTGAAGGTGAGCGCCTTCTTATATACCTGTTGGCCATTTGTATGTCTTCTTTTGCAAAATGTCTATGTATGTTTGTTTGTAAAAGAGCTATTTTTTTGTACTCTCATTTTCAGAAAAAAAGTTTAAGGTAATCTGTGTTGATGTTGTAGTAGTCAGAAACCAAGAGAGACTGATAAAAGAATCCCAGTAATTTTTGGTAAATTCCAGCAGTTTGATAAAAATACATCCAATATTAATGCTTACATACACATATAATATAGTTACAATTTTAAAACTCTTAAAATTATTAATACATTCAAAAGAGTAAAACATAATGTCCAACGTTAATTTCCTGAAAATTATAACACTAGTTCAAGTATCTCTTGAGATTACATTGTGACTTTCCACACGGTTATCCTTTGCCTTCTTCCCAATTAAACTATGAACACATCATGTTACTGATGTTTAGTTTTCATGTCTCATACAATACCTAATATGTGTTCGATTATTTTTGGCTGAAGAATTGATTGGACTATGAGTGAAATAATCAGGACATCTCTACCTACTTGGTGACTAACATGCTAATATAGTGTTCCAAAACTATATTTCCTATAAAAGGATCTATATTCTCCAGAGTTTTTCTTTAACCTCATAAAATTATCCCAATCCCTATGATGAAGTCTTTGCACTTAATATTGTTTCTGCCAGAAGTGTTCATCTTACCCATCTCCATCTACTTAGCTCACTCACTATTTTTCTATCTGATCAATGTCTCCTCCAAGGAGGAGACTACCATGTCTAAAATATCACCTGCCATATTCTAACACATGACCCTGATTTACTTTTCTTCTGAGAGCTGACAGTTACTTGAAAATATTGTATGTCTGTGTATATGTGTGTATAGTGTATAGCATGTATTTATGTACCACACATATACACATATACACACATACACATTTAATTTGTCTCTTTCACTAGAATGTAAGCTCCTTGACAGCAGCAACAGTTTTCGATGACCACTTTATCTCCAGGGTACAGATGAAAGACACAGAGGAGATATTCAATTACTATATGTCAAGTGAATGAATAGATGAAAAGGTGGATGACACAATTCATTACCAGAAGTTTCATCATCAAGACTCTCAGTAATATAGGGCACATCTGTTTACAGTGATAAATCAGGCTAACTCCTCTGAAAAAGCTCTTGTTACAAATCACCGAGATATGCTGGATAAATATGACCAACAGGTATTTAACTACATAGCTGAGCTTTCAGGAAGCTGAGGGGAAGCCACAGGAGCCATAGATCTATGAAGAGGAGGCTGGAAACCAACTGATAACATAAAACTGAAAGTACTGCTATTTAGGGCAGCTGATTCTATCAGAGGTACAAAGAGGAGCTGGTTCAAACAATTGACAAGGAGGGACTCATACCTAACTCATTTTTTGTTGTTGTTGCTTTTGAGATGGAGTCTCGCTCTGTCACCAGGCTGGAGTGCAGTGGCGTAATCTCGACTCACTGCAACCTCCGCCTCCTGGGTTCAAGCAATTCTCCTGCCTCAGCCTCCCAAGTAGCTGGGATTACAGGCATGCGCCACCATGCCCAACTAATTTTTGTATTGTTTTTAGTAGAGATGGGGCTTCACCATGTTGGCCAGGATGGCCTTGATCTCCTGACCTCGTGATCTGCCCACCTCAGCCTCCTAAAGTGCTGGGATTACAGGCGTGAGCCACCGCACCCGGCCCCTAACTCATTTTATGAGACCAGCATCATCCTGATACCAAAACCTGGCACAGATATAACAGAAAATGAAAACTTCAGGTCAGTATCTCTGATGAACATTGATGGAAAAATCCTCAATAAAATATTGGCGAACTGAACCCAGCAGCACATCAAAAAGCTTATCCACCACAATCAAGTCAGCTTTATTCCCAATATGCAAGGCTGGTGCAACATATGCAAATCAATAAACATAATTCATTACATAAACAGAACTAAAGACGAAAACCACATGATTATCTCAATAGACACAGAAAAGGCCTTCAATAAAATTCAACATCCCTCATGATAAAAACTCTCAATAAACCAGGTATTGAAGGACCATACCTCAAAATAATAAAAGCCATTTATGACAAACCCACAGCCAATATACTGAATGGACAAAAGCTGGAAGCATTCCTCTTGAAAACTGGCACAAGACAAAGATGCCCTCTCTCACCACTCTTACTCAACATAGTGTTGGAAGTTCTGGCCAGGGCAATCACTCAAGAGAAAGAAATAAAGGGTATTCAAATAAAGGAAGAGAGGAAATCAAATTGTCTTTGTTTGCAGATGACATGATCCTATATCTACAAAACCCCTGACTCAGCCCAGGGGTTTCTTAGGCTGATGAGCAACTTCAGCAAAATCTCAGGATACAAAATCAATATGCAGAAATCACAAGCATTCCTACACACAAACAACAGACAAGCAGAGAGCCAAATCATGAATGAACTCCCATTGCAATTGCCACAAAGAGAATAAAACACCTAGGAATGCAGCTAACAAGGGAAGTGAAGGACCTCTTCAAAGTGACCTACAAACCACGCCTCAGGGAAACCAAAGAGGACACAAGCAGATGGAAAAACATTCCACGCTGATGCATAGGAAGAATCAATATCATGAAAATCACCATACTGCCCAAAGCAATTTATAGGCTCAATGCTATTCCCATTAAGCTACCATTAATATTCTTCACAGAATTAGAAAAAAAAGTTTTAATTCATATGGAACCAAAAAAGAGCTCGTATAGCCACAACAATCCTAACCAAAAAGAACAAAGCTGGAGGCATCATGCCACCCGACTTTAAACTATATTATAAAGCTACAGTAACCAAATCAGCATGGTACTGGTACAAAAACAGGCACATAGACCAATAGAACAGAATAGAGTATCCAGAAATAAGCCCACACACTTACAACTATCTGATCTTTGACAAACTTGACAAAAACAAGCAATGGGGGAATGATTCCCTATTAAATAAATAGTGCTGGGAGAACTGGCTAGACATATGCAGAAAATTGAAACTGGATCCCTTCTTATATAAAAATTAACTCTAGATGGATTAAAGACTTAACTGTAAAACCCTAAATTATAAAAACCCTAGAAGAAAATCTAGGCAATACCATTCAAGACATAGGCATGGGCAAAGATTTTATGATGAAATCACCAAAAGCAATTGCAACAAAAGCAAAAATTGACAAATGGAACCTAATTAAAGAGCTTCTTCACAGCAAAGGATTGTCAGAATGAACAGACAACTTACAGATAGGAGAAAATGTTTGCAATCTATCCATCTGAAAAAGGTTTAATATCCAGGATCTATAAGTAACTTAAGCAAATTTACAAGAAAAATACCAACAAACACATTAAAAAGTGGGAAAAGAATATGAACAGGCTACTTCTCAAAAAAAGACATACATGCGGCCAACAAACATATGAAAAAAAGCTTAACATAACAGATCATTGGATAAATGCAAACCAAAACCCCAATGAGATACCATCTCATGCCTCTCAGAATGGCAATTATTAAAAAGTCAAGAAACAACAGATGCTGATGAGGTTGCGGAGAAATAGGAATGCTTTTATGCGATTGGTGGGAATGTAAATTAGTTCAACAATTGTGGAAGACAGTGTGGCGACTCTTCAAAGACTTAGAACCAGAAGTACCATTTTACCCGGCAACTCCACTACTGGTTATATACCCAAAGGAATATAAATCATTCTATTATAAAGATACATGCACACGTATGTTAATTGCAGCACCATACACAATAGCAAAGACATGGAATCAACCTAAATGCCCATCAATGAAAGACTGGATAAAGAAAATATGCTATATATACACCATGGAGTACCATGCAGCCATAAAAAGGAATGAGATTACATCCTTTGCAGGGGCACAGATGAAGCTGGAAGCCATTATCTTCAGCAAACTAACACAGGAACAGAAAATCAAACATCGTATGTTCTCACTTATAAGTGGGAACTGAACAATGTGAACACATGGACACAGGGAGGGGAACAACACACACTGGCACTTGTCG
Organism: Macaca fascicularis; assembly: GCF_037993035.2. Lineage (NCBI taxonomy): Eukaryota > Metazoa > Chordata > Mammalia > Primates > Cercopithecidae > Macaca > Macaca fascicularis. The sequence goes on from NC_088395.1 coordinate 27,623,191, forward strand.
GAGGAGGGTGGGGGTGGGGAGAGCGTTAGGGAAAAGAACATGCATGCTTGGCTTAATACCTAGGTGATGGGTTGATAGGTGCAGCAAACCACCATGGCACACATTTACCTATGTAACAAACCTGCACATCCTCCACATGTACCACAGAACCTAAAAACATAAAATAATAAACAATTTAAAAATTAGAAAAAATTCTTTTTCTTTCTTAGTATTCAAGAGACTGGCACCTTTACAGCTGGGAATGAAGAAGGAGATAAGTCCTTAGCTCTCAGAAAGGAGTGGAACAGGGAACAGGCAAAGATGGAACAGGAAAGACCCCATACAAACCCAAAATCTACACTTTCTATAAAAAAAAAATGAATTGGACAAAAACAAACGTCCTGTCAAAGGCCAATGACAAGGAAAATTGTCTTTCTAGACTTGGGTTCAGGAAGAATTTTTTTTAAAAGTTTGCAATGAGATTTCATAATTTCATTCCTGCCCTCGCTTATGATATGAGTTCCTATTTTTTGCTACCCACATAGTCCATAAAAATTCTATGCCACAAAACTAACTTAAAGACACTCTGAACTGGTTGCAACTTGGGCCACATGACGGAGGTAAATACACCGCCTTTCTAGAAGAAGGTAATGGCAAAAAAGAATTCACAGGCTGACTTCATATCAAGATTCTCTGAATTAAAGTTCAGGATCCAAAGTTACACAGCAGCAGAAGAAAAAAAGTACCATAAGCAAAAATTAGGGAGGAAAAAAGGATACTTTTTAATGACCAAGAAACTTAGATATTGAAATTAGCAGATAAAGATGATAAAATAAGTATGTATAAGATGTTTAAAGAAATAAAAATGAGAACATTCCAAAGATTATTATCACATTTGGGAATTACAACATAAAAATACACAATAATATTCTATATTGTTTAGGGATATGTGAATATGGGAAAAAGAAAATGGAAGAATATTATAAGCACTAAATTCAAGATTATGATACCTCTGTGAAAGAATGGAGGCAGGGAGAAAAGAGAATAGAGGCATGATTTTTATTTTAGGAGATCTGATTTCAAAGGTCAGTAGTAATATTTCCTAGTTAAGCGACACGCACATATATATATGTATTGTGTATATATATATGTATATATCTGCTTTACTTTTTGGAATTGCATACAGTTATCAGGAAATGTATATCATGAACAAAAATATGCAAACATTTTAAAAGAGGAATTTAGAATTGCACAATGAATATAGTTTTCTTAAAATTTTCACCATCTGTCTTTTTCAGTTGATTGGACACAGTACGGATATTACAAGTCTCAGGTGTTCGAGGCAGTTATTGATACACAGGTAGACGAAGGTGGACAAAGCACAACTGTGTGGTATAATAAGCCAAAGTAGGATTTATGTAAAATGGAATTGGTCAGAACTTGCAAATCAAATTATTCTATTAGAACTATTTTATTATTTCTTATATCTTTGTCCTAGAAGATAGAATGAAAGTCAGATTTACTGGCTGGCAAGTGGGTTAGTACTATATATCGGCTTATTTTGGAACTAAGTTTCTTGAACCTAGCTGTGTATTAATATTAACATCACTCAGAAAGGTTTAAAACACACTGATGCCTGAGCCCCAGCCCCAGGAACTCTGACTGGATTGGTTTGGAGTAGAGCTTGGGCAATGATATTTATTTAAAATGTCCAATATGATTTTAATCTGCAGCCAGTTCAGAATCACTTTCCTTAACCAAAATGGTACAGAGATGGCAAATGTCTCCACGAAAATCTGAGGATGAAGCTGCAGTCTCTGGATCAATATGACTCTCTAAGCAGTCATTGTCAACTGCTCTTATTAACATGGAAATAGTTTGAAACCTGTTTTTTACCCCTGATCAAGAACTGTAGGAATGCTTTCAGATTGAGGTAAGAGAATTAGGAATATTGGATGATTCCTATTTGTTTTTCAGGACTCTTGCTTTTAGATATGAGACCTAAGTAACCTCATTTCAGATCTCTGGACATTTTGGGACTCAATATAGTTTGTAAAATATTCCCTTAAAAATATTTTCTGGCCAGGTATGGTGGCTCACACTGTAATCCCAACCCTTTGGGAGACTGAAGCGAGAGAATCCCCTGAGGCCAGTTGGTCCAGGCTGCAATGAGCCATGATTGCACCACTGCACTCCAGCCTGAGTGACAGAGCGAGACTCTGTTAAAAAAAAAAAAAAAGAAAGAAAGAAAGAAAGAAAGAAAGAAAGAAAGAAAGAAAGAAAGAAAGAAAGAAAGAAAGAAAGAAAGAGAAAGAAAGAAAGAAAGAAAGAAATCCTGTTATGGAAGATAAAATCTTAAGGCAAAATGAGAATATGGGACTACGACTAAAGACATAAAACATAAAAACCATGATATTGTACTCTGTGTTTGTGTGTGTATGTGTGTGTGTATATATTCACCTTTCCTAAATACAGTAATAAAGGCAACACAGTAATTGATTAAATCTCAGTGGCATTTACTAAAAATAAATTAATATGTACACTATATAGTTTGTCATTCTGTACCATAAAAACTGTTTATTTCCTCAGAGTAGGGAGAATACTAGAAGTGAAGAGAGAGATTGGTAGGGTAATTAAGGAAGAAGTGTTTTTCCTTTGAAGAAGAAAATCCCCAGTTCTGAGTAAAACTTTTCTCATATTTTTCCCCTTATAGTAATTGAAACTAAATACCAAATTCCATATATTTTTATCCCAGTCCATAGTAATTTACTCAATTAATGACATTTACTTAAATGAAAGAAAAAGGCCTTATGAATACAATAATAGTGGAATAATAGTAGAATTTACATGGAAAAGTATGTATAATATATTTTATTTTAGGTTTATTAGCCTCAGAATATGAAAGCTCTGTAATTGACAAAACTTGATCCTATGTTTATGGTTTTGCCAAAAAAGGAAAGTGAACATGGGGCATATATCTAGATCTGTGTTGTCGAATACGGTAGCCACTATCTACATATAGCGGTTTACATTTAACGTAATTAAAATTAAGTAAAATTTGAAAATAAGTTTATCATTTTACCGTACTGAATAGGCACATGTGGCTCGTGGCTACTGTACTGGATAGCACAGATATGTACCTTTTCCGTCATCACAGACAGTTATGTTGGACAGCACTGAATATTTAAATCTCTTCAGATATTAGCATTTAACACAATCATTGTGTTATTTTAAGGCAAAATAAGTTATTTTGCTTTTACTATTTTTGATAATTGCCAAAGTTATCTTCTCCATTGGCATGTATAGAATTGTCATTAGTATTTTCTTAATAAAATAATTTTAGGATATTAGAAATGAAAGTATACATGGTAACGCCAGATAATCATTTCATTTCAGAAATCCTACAAGTGTGGCATGCCAAAACCCTAACTTTGACATAGATTTTAAAAAATTAAATGGCTGCCAGCTCATTTTTTCTTTTCTTCCATTTTTATGTCTTTTCATAGTCCTTACCAAATGCCTTGCTCTTCAATTTCCAACACTTTTTAACAGTAGGATGAAGTTAGTATAAAATGAATTGCTCTAATACCAGCTTCTGAGAGTGAATTTCCAAACAAATTAAATTTCTGTCCATAATAAATATAATAGCTACCATGAATTGAGTGATAACTACGTGATTGACATAATCTATTTCTTCCATTTAATCCTCATAACACAATTAGTATTTTCCTTTACAAATGACAAAAATTATCTGGGCATGGTGGCTCACGCCTACAATCCCAGCACTTTGGGAGGCCAAGTCAGGAGGATCACTTGAGGCCAGGAGATTGAGACAAGTTTGGGCAACACAGGGAGAGCTCTTCTCCACTAAAAAAAAAAAAAAAAAAGCCAGGCGTGGTGGTGGTGCACACCTGCAATCCCAGGTACTTGGGAGGCTGAGGTGAGAGGATCACTTGAGCCTAAGAGTTGGCTGAAGTGGGAGGATCACTTGAGCCTAAAAGTTTGAGGCTTCAGTGAACTATTATCTTGCCACTGCACTCCAGCCTGGGCAACAGAGAGATACTGTCCAGAGAGAGAGAGAGAGAGAGAGAGAGAGAGAGAGAGAAATTAGATGCTAAATAAGTTATATGAGACCACATAGCCTACTCTTTCTAACTCCAAAGTCTTTGAGTCATTATGACATAAACACTTTTAAGATGGTTTTAAAATCTGACTACAAAATGTAAGCATCAATTCATTATTTCACTGACTGAAGTAACTAATTGCTACAATTCCTTTTATTCATTCCTTCAATAGTATTTATTAAATGTCTATTCTAAGTTAGCGAGTGATTGAGTCTTGAGTGTATAGTTGTGAACAAAATAAATGAAGCCCCTGCCCTCATGGACCTTCAGAAACTGATGTTTCAAGGCAAATAAACTGATTAGAATCAAACTGTGAAACAGGCATCCACTTCCGAGATTCACCAATTAGTTGCTAGGTCATTTGTCAATTCTTATAACTTGAGAGCATTCAATTATTCCACTACTCAGTCATGCATCAGCAGGGATGAGGACAGAATATGTAGTTACAAAGAATGATGAGGACCTGACATACTATTATTATTTCAGACCAAAATGATTCAAAAAATAAAACCATTGAAATGTTGGGCAAAATAAACAAAATCAAGGACAAAAGTTTCATCCAATTGAAAGGTTAAAAGAAATCAGATAGATCATAGACTATCAAATTGCTTAAAACTTTTAGATCTTCAGATCAATTGTTTAATTCATCTAAATTGATCAAGTTATTCTGAACTGAAAATGATAAAATATTTTAAATGAATATTTCTAATGTCATAAAGACAGATTCATGATTAAGCTGGTATGAAGCTGATATGTTTAGATTTGGATGGAAAATTTTTTCCGGGTGACCATAGTCTGAAGAATTCTGAAAGGATAAGCTTTAATTTTAGATTATTTGGGAGACAAACTAATCACTTAGAGTAATAATTTTGTTTCAAGTATGTATTTCTCGGGTTATAAGAATAAAAATAACAAAAACGCCTCCACATTCATGTAATAGTTTCCAGAATAACTGAATTATTTGTCTACTTCAATATGGCTATTCCTGTTGGCTCGTTTTGTTGTAAAGTGTTTTGTAAGTCATGAAAACAAATCCAGGAAGACAAGAAAATAATATCAGCCAAATGCATCACCTTGATTCATATATTTATGAATACTCCTCCTTGGGGAAATGCATTGTTATAATAAAAGACTTTTAAAGACATCATATCTGCACTAGCAACAACTGAAGAATACAGTTATACACTTACATAGAAAGACTGTGACATACATTGTAATCTTATATTTTTCTCGTCAAATCAAGATCTAAATATTTATGAATAAGGATGTATTCATCTGCTAGTACTTGTGCACTGTAATATATTTTTATTCCTCAAAATTTTAAGAAAATAAGAAGAAAAACTCATAAGTAACATTTCTGCAGAGTGAGATCAATTCATTGACACATTATGCCAAGTAATCATGCATTATTCAAATAATATAACCACATTTGCGTCTCCTCTCTTTTTAGATATAAATAACATGATTTATTTTTTAGTATTCTGTAAATAAAATTTAAAAGGGTCACTCTTTATCTTAGTATCTGGAAAGCAGTCATTTCTAGATATCCATTTATTCCTAGAAAATATGTATTGATCAGGCCGGGTGCGGTGGCTCAAGCCTGTAATCCCAGCACTTCGGGAGGCCGAGACGGGCGGATCACGAGGTCAGGAGATCGAGACCATCCTGGCTAACACGGTGAAACCCCATCTCTACTAAAAATACAAAAAACTAGCCGGGCGAGGTGGCGGGCGCCTGTAGTCCCAGCTACTCGGGAGGCTGAGGCAGGAGAATGGCGGAAACCCGGGAGGCGGAGCTTGCAGTGAGCTGAGATCCGGCCACTGCACTCCAGCCTGGGCGACAGAGCAAGACTCCGTCTCAAAAAAAAAAAAAAAAAATGTATTGATCACATATTTTGAGCCAATCACAATGTCAGATATGTAGTAAGTACAAAAATGCTTTGTGTCTTCCTCCAAAAACTTCTAATTTGAATAAAATAGATATAAATAAGATAGAAACCTACAAAAAACTATAGGAAGAAGTTATCTAAATTATATTTATTTACAAAAGAATTCTAACTAGAATTAGCATAAAAATAATCCTAGCATCCTATAAAAACAATCCTGATAAGCTAACTCTTAGTAAAGGAAGTCATTTTTAAATATTCCATTAATATTATGGCTCAGCTAATTGAAAACTTTTTAAAAAGTTAATGCTCATGCTACAAACATATACTGTGTTTCTATTTGTCAGATTCTTCAAGAAGATTAACAATTCCCTAACCTTCACCCTGGACAAAACCAGCTTTCAGACACTCATATCCTGCATTATTTTTTTGCTTACCCTAGAGACACTCTTTTGTGAAGCAGTCATAAAAGGGTGACTGGTACATTAATCAAACAACTTCAAAACAGAGGAAACAACAACAATAACTATATACAACTATATATATGTATGTTTATATAATGCTTACTTAACTTAAATAGTAATAAATATTTTAATCACAGTATCCCCTGTGTATACCACCATCCCTGGCACACGAGAGATGCATAAGTTCTTTGGGAAAAAGTTAATTTATTGATACAATAAATTATTGTCGGTCTTTGGATTAGTTGTGGAATAATTTTGAGCAAAATGGTTTGTCTCTGTACCTTGCTTTTTAAACTTGGTGCAGTGGCAAATATTATTTCTTTTTTAATCATTTCAACTTTCTGATTTAGGGGTTACATTGGCAGGTTTGTTACCTGGATATATTGTTTGATTCTGAGGTTTGGGGTGCGATGGATCCCATCAACCAGGTACAGAACATAGTACCCAATAGTTATTTTTTCAACCTTTGTCTCCTACTTCTTCCCTCCTCTGGTAGTCCCCAGTGTCAATTGTTGCTATCTTTGTGTCCATGAGTACCCAGTGTTTAGCTGCCACTTATAAGTGAGAATATGCAATATTTGGTTTTCAGTTCCTGTGTTAATTTGCTTAAGATTACAGCCTCCAGCTGCATCCATGTTGCTGCAAAGGGCATGATTTTATCCTTTTTTTTTTTTTATGGCTGCATAGTGTTCCGTAGTGTATATGTATCACATTTTCTTTATCCAATCCACCAGTGTTGGGCACCTAAGTTGATTCCATGTCTTTGTTATTGTGAATAGTGCTGCAGTGAACATAGGAGTGCATGTGTCTTTTTGGAGGAATGATTTAATTTCTTTTGGATACATATCCTGTAATGGGATTGATGAGTCAAATGGTAGTTCTGTTTTAAGTTCTTTGAGAAATCTCCAAACTATTTTCCACAGTGGCTGAACTAATTTGCATTCCCACAAACACTATGTAAATGTTTTCTTTTCTCTGCAGCCTCACCAGAATGTTGTTTTTTGACATTTTACTAATAGCCATTCTGACTGGTGCAAGATGATATTGTACTAAGGTTTTGATTTGCACTTCTCTGGTGATTAGTGATGTTGAGCATTTTTTCATATGCTTGTTGGCCACATGTATGTTTTCTTTTGAGAAGTGTCTGTTCTGTCATTTGCCCATGTTTTAATGGGGTTGTTTGGTTTTTGTTTGTTGCATCAAGTTCCTAATGCATTCTTAATATTAGACACTTGTCAGATGCAAAGTATGTAAATATCTTCTGTCATTGCGTAGGTTTTCTGTTTACTCTGCTGATAATTTATTTTGCTGTACAGAAGCTCCTTAGTTAAATTAGGTCCTATTTGTCAATTTTTGTTTTTGCTTGCAATTGCTTTTGAGGACTTAGTCATAAATTATTTCCCAAAGCTGATGTCTAGAAAGGTGTTTCTCAATTTTTCTTCCAGAATTTTTATAGTTTAAGGCCTTATATTTAAATCTTTAATCCATCTTGAGTTAATTTTTGCATATGGCAAAAGGTAGGGGTCCAGTTTCATTTTTCTGCATATGCCAGCTATCTCAACACCATTTATGGAATAGAGAGTACTTTCCTCATGGGCTTATTTGTTACTGACTTTGTTGAAGATCGAATGGCTGTAGGGGTGCAGCTTTATTTCTGGGTTCTCTATTCTGTTCCATTGGTCTATGTGTCTGTTTTTGTACCAGGACAATGCTGTTTTGATTACTGTTGTTTTGTAGTATAGTTTGAAGTCAGATAATGTGATGCCTCTAGCTCTGTTCATTTTTCTTAGGATTGTTTTGGCTATTCGGGCTCTTTAAGGGTTCCATATGAATTTTAGAATAGTTTTTGTTCTAGTTCTGTGAAAAATGATGTTGGTAGTTTAATAGGAACAATACTGAATCTGTAAATTGCTTTGAGCCATATGGCCATTTAAATGATATTGATTCTTCTAATTCATGAGCATGGAATGTTTTTCCATTTGACTGTGTCATCTATGATTAATTTTAGCAGTGTTTTGCAGTTCTCCTTGTAGAGATCCTTTACCTCCTTGGTTAGATGTATTCCTAGGTATTTTATTTTATCTTTTGCATCTATTGTAAATTGGTTGCATTATTGATTTAGCTCTCAGCTTGAATGTTATTGGTGTATAGAAGTGCTACTTATTTTCATGCATTCATTTTGTATCCTGAAGTTTTACTTGTTTGTCAGTTCCAAGCACCTTTTGGTGAAGTCTTTACTGTTTTCCATGTATAGAATCATACTTCCATGAAGAGATATAGTTTAACTTCTTCTTTTTCTATCTATATGCCTTTAATTTATTTCTCTTGACTGATTGTGCTGTCAAGGACTTCTAGTATTATGTTGAATATGAGTGGTGAGAGTGGACATCCTTGTCTTATTCCAGTTCTCAAGGGGGATGCATCCAGTTTTTCCCATGCAGTATGATGTTGGCTGTGGGTTTGACATAGATGACTCGTATTATTTTGAGGTATGTTCCTTCGGTGCCTAATTTATTGATGGTGTTTATTGTGAAGGGATGTTGGAGTTTATCAAAAGTTTTTACCACATCTATTGAGATAATCATATGATTTTTGTTTTTAATCCTGTGTATGTGGTAAATCACATTTACTAATTTGCATACGTTGAACTAAACCTGCATATCAGAAATGAAGCCTACTTCATCATGGTGAATTAACCTTTCAATGTGTTGCTGGATTCCTTTTCCTAGTATTTCATTGAGGATTTTTGTTTCTGTGTTCATCAGGGCTATTGGCCTGTAGTTTTCCTTTTTCACTGTGTCTTCTCCAGGTTTTGGTATCAGGGTGATGTTGACTTCATAGAATGAGGTATGGAAGTGGTCCTTATTTTATGCAGGTATCTAAGAATTCGTAATTTTTTATTATTTTTACAAACTTTATTCATTTTTATGTGTATGTCATTCATTAAAACCCTAATTCAATGGCTTCTTGCATGTAAAATGATCTTTCAAAAGATACATTAGTTTTAAATAATAAAAATGAAAAAGTAGATAATCTTTTGTTTTTTTTTGAGATGGAGTCTTGCTTTGTCGCCCAGGCTGGAGTGCAGTGGCACGATCTCGGCTCACTGCAAGCCTCACCTCCCAGGTTCACGCCATTCTCCTGCTTCAGCCTCCCGAGTGACTTGGGACTACAGGAACCCGCCACCATGCCCGGCTAATTTTTTGTATTTTTAGTAGAGACGGGGTTTCACTGTGTTAGCCAGGATGGTCTCCATCTCCTGACCTCGTGATCCGCCCACCTCGGCCTCCCAAAGTGCTGGGATTACAGGCGTGAGCCATTGCGCCCGGGCGATAATCTTAAAATCTATATTAACTTGCTGATTTCTAGTATAACTTGCTGATTTCCTTTTTTTCATGGAAGCTCATGTTTTGAGATGAAGATAGTGATTAGCAATTAGAGTTGTTTAGTCAATGTAAACTACTACAATAACATATTTTTTAAAGACCACTCTAGTAAGTGAGGTGAACTTTTACTACTCTGTGTCAAGTAGTAAAAATGGAGATACTATTAATTAATATTGATGTTAATATTAATATTAATTTATATTTAAGTATGCTGGGCATGAACTTAAGAAAAATTGAACATGCAGGATTCTTAGGGGTTTCATTTTGTTTGTTTACTTTTAACAAATAACAGTAGCCAACTGAATCTTCTATATGAATAAAAGCTAGCTACTTCCCTCAAACATTGCAACCAGGTTTGTATGAAGTCAAGTCCTAGAACAAGCTCTGTTATAACAGAGGTGTTTATTAGCAAAGAGGAAAACATGGTTCATACAACTTGTTCTCTAGGCTTGATGAAATCCCAGCTGTCTGTTATTTCAGGAGTTTTGACCCTCTCAACACCAAACAGCATCCCAGAAGTAGGACTCAGTTACTCTTAACAACATCAGGCAACCAAAATCCTCTAAAGCAGAGGCTTGATACAGAAAAGTTTACAGACCAAGTCTTTGGCACAAACTCTAAGGGCAGAAGCTGCTAATTTTGCTGGATTTTTATATCCTGTTTATATGAGATTGAGGAGTGTCTTTACACTAATTTAGACAATTCATACAAGTTGAAAACTTTTTTTTTAAAATTTATTTATTATTATTATACTTTAAGTTGTAGGGTACATGTGCATAACGTGCAGGTTTGTTACATATGTATACTTGTGCCATGTTGGTGTGCTGCACCCATCAACTCGTCATTTACATCAGGTATAACTCCCAATGCAATCTCTCCCCGCTCCCCCCTCCCCATGATAGGCCCCGGTGTGTGATGTTCCCCTTCCGGAGTCCAAGTGATCTCATTGTTCAGTTCCCACCTATGAGTGAGAACATGCAGTGTTTGGTTTTCTGTTCTTGTGATAGTTTGCTGAGAATGATGGTTTCCAGCTGCATCCATGTCCCTACAAAGGACACAAACTCATCCTTTTTGATGGCTGCATAGTATTCCATGGTGTATATGTGCCACATTTTCTTAATCCAATCTGTCACTGATGGACATTTGGGTTGATTCCAAGTCTTTGCTATTGTGAATAGTGCTGCAATAAACATATGTGTGCATGTGTCTTTATAGCAGCATAATTTATAATCCTTTGGGTATATACCCAGTAATGGGATGGCTGGGTCATATGGTACATCTAGTTCTAGATCCTTGAGGAATCGCCATACTGTTTTCCATAATGGTTGAACTAGTTTACAATCCCACCAACAGTGTAAAAGTGTTCCTATTTCTCCACATCCTCTCCAGCACCTGTTGTTTCCTGACTTTTTAATGATCGCCATTCTAACTGGTGTGAGATGGTATCTCATTGTGGTTTTGATTTGCATTTCTCTGATGGCCAGTGATGATGAGCATTTTTTCATGTGTCTGTTGGCTGTATGAATGTCTTCTTTTGAGAAATGTCTGTTCATATCCTTTGCCCACTTTTTGATGGGGTTGTTTGTTTTTTTCTTGTAAATTTGTTTGAGTTCTTTGTAGGTTCTGGATATTAGCCCTTTGTCAGATGAGTAGATTGCAAAAATTTTCTCCCATTCTGTAGGTTGCCTGTTCACTCTGATGGTAGTTTCTTTTGCTGTGCAGAAGCTCTTTAGTTTAATTAGATCCCATTTGTCAATTTTGGCTTTTGTTGCTGTTGCTTTTGGTGTTTTAGACATGAAGTCTTTGCCCATGCCTATGTCCTGAATGGTACTACCTAGGTTTTCCTCTAGGATTTTTATGGTATTAGGTCTAACATTTAAGTCTCTAATCCATCTTGAATTAATTTTCATATAAGGAGTAAGGAAAGGATCCAGTTTCAGCTTTCTACTTATGGCTAGCCAATTTTCCCAGCACCATTTATTAAATAGGGAATCCTTTCCCCATTTCTTGTTTTTGTCAGCTTTGTCAAAGATCAGATGGCTGTAGATGTGTGGTATTATTTCTGAAGACTCTGTTCTGTTCCATTGGTCTAGATCTCTGTTTTGGTACCAGTACCATGCTGTTTTGGTTACTGTAGCCTTGTAGTATAGTTTGAAGTCAGGTAGCGTGATGCCTCCAGCTTTGTTCTTTTGACTTAGGATTGTCTTGGAGACGCGGGCTCTTTTTTGGTTCCATATGAACTTTAAAGCAGTTTTTTCCAATTCTGTGAAGAAACTCATTGGTAGCTTGATGGGGATGGCATTGAATCTATAAATTACCTTGGGCAGTATGGCCATTTTCACGATATTGATTCTTCCTATCCATGAGCATGGTATGTTCTTCCATTTGTTTGTGTCCTCTTTTATTTCACTGAGCAGTGGTTTGTAGTTCTCCTTGAAGAGGTCCTTTACATCCCTTGTAAGTTGGATTCCTAGGTATTTTATTCTCTTTGAAGCAATTGTGAATGGAAGTTCATTCCTGATTTGGCTCTCTGTTTGTCTGTTACTGGTGTATAAGAATGCTTGTGATTTTTGCACATTAATTTTGTATCCTGAGACTTTGCTGAAGTTGCTTATCAGCTTAAGGAGATTTTGGGCTGAGACAATGGGGTTTTCTAAATATACAATCATGTCATCTGCAAACAGGGACAATTTGACTTCTTCTTTTCCTAACTGAATGCCCTTGATTTCTTTCTCTTGCCTAATTGCCCTAGCCAGAACTTCCAACACTATGTTAAATAGGAGTGGTGAGAGAGGGCATCCCTGTCTTGTGCCAGTTTTCAAAGGGAATTTTTCCAGTTTTTGCCCATTCAGTATGATATTGGCTGTGGGTTTGTCATAAATAGCTCTTATTATTTTGAGGTACATTCCATCAATACCGAATTTATTGAGCGTTTTTAGCATGAAGGGCTGTTGAATTTTGTCAAAAGCCTTTTCTGCATCTATTGAGATAATCATGTGGTTCTTGTCTTTGGTTCTGTTTATATGCTGGATTATGTTTATTGATTTGCGAATGTTGAACCAGCCTCGCATCCCAGGGATGAAGCCCACTTGATCATGGTGGATAAGCTTTTTGATGTGTTGCTGAATCCGGTTTGCCAGTATTTTATTGAGGATTTTTGCATCGATGTTCATCAGGGATATTGGTCTAAAATTCTCTTTTTTTGTTGTGTCTCTGCCAGGCTTTGGTATCAGGATGATGTTGGCCTCATAAAATGAGTTAGGAAGGATTCCCTCTTTTTCTATTGATTGGAATAGTTTCAGAAGGAATGGTACCAACTCCTCCTTGTACCTCTGGTAGAATTCAGCTGTGAATCCATCTGGTCCTGGACTTTTTTTGGTTGGTAGGCTATTAATTATTGCCTCAATTTCAGAGCCTGCTATTGGTCTATTCAGGGATTCAACTTCTTCCTGGTTTAGTCTTGGAAGAGTGTAAGTGTCCAGGAAATTATCCATTTCTTCTAGATTTTCCAGTTTCTTTGCGTAGAGGTGTTTATAGTACTCTCTGATGGTAGTTTGTATTTCTGTGGGGTCGGTGGTGATATCCCCTTTATCATTTTTAATTGCGTCGATTTGATTCTTCTCTCTTTTCTTCTTTATTAGTCTTGCTAGTGGTCTGTCAATTTTGTTGATCTTTTCAAAAAAACAACTCCAGGATTCATTGATTTTTTGGAGGGTTTTTTGTGTGTCTATCTCCTTCAGTTCTGCTCTGATCTTAGTTATTCCTTGCCTTCTGCTAGCTTTCAAATGTGTTTGCTCTTGCTTCTCTAGTTCTTTTAATTGCGATGTTAGAGTGTCAATTTTAGATCTTTCCTGCTTTCTCTTGTGGGCATTTAGTGCTATAAATTTCCCTCTACACACTGCTTTAAATGTGTCCCAGAGATTCTGGTATGTTGTATCTTTGTTCTCATCGGTTTCAAAGAACATCTTTATTTCTGCCTTCATTTCGTTATGTACCCAGTAGTCATTCAGGAGCAGGTTGTTCAGTTTCCATGTAGTTGAGCGGTTTTGATTGAGTTTCTTAGTCCTGAGTTCTAGTTTGATTGCACTGTGGTCTGAGAGACAGTTTGTTATAATTTCTGTTCTTGTACATTTGCTGAGGAGTGCTTTACTTCCAATTATGTGGTCAATTTTGGAGTAAGTATGATGTGGTGCTGAGAAGAATGTATATTCTGTTGATTTGGGGTGGAGAGTTCTATAGTTGTCTATTAGGTCTGCTTGCTGCAGAGATGAGTTCAATTCCTGGATATCCTTGTTAACTTTCTGTCTCGTTGATCTGTCTAATGTTGACAGTGGAGTGTTGAAGTCTCCTATTATTATTGTATGGGAGTCTAAGTCTCTTTGTAAGTCTCTAAGGACTTGCTTTATGAATCTGGGTGCTCCTGTATTGGGTGCATATATATTTAGGATAGTTAGCTCTTCCTGTTGAATTGATCCCTTTACCATTATGTAATGGCCTTCTTTGTCTCTTTTGATCTTTGATGGTTTAAAGTCTGTTTTATCAGAGACTAGTATTGCAACCCCCGCTTTTTTTTTGTTCTCCATTTGCTTGGTAAATCTTCCTCCATCCCTTTCTTTTGAGCCTATGTATGTCTCTGCGTGTGAGATGGGTCTCCTGAATACAGCAGACTGATGGGTCTTGACTCTTTATCCAGTTTGCCAGTCTGTGTCTTTTAATTGGAGCATTTAGTCCATTTACATTTAAGATTAATATTGTTATGTGTGAACTTGATCCTGCCATTATGATATTAACTGGTTATTTTGCTCATTAGTTGATGCAGTTTCTTCCTAGCCTCGATGGTCTTTACATTTTGGCATGTTTTTGCAATGGCTGGTACCGGTTGTTCCTTTCCATGTTTAGTGCTTCCTTCAGGGTCTCTTGTAAGGCAGGCCTAGTGTTGACAAAATCTCTAAGCATTTGCTTATCTGTAAAGGATTTTATTTCTCCTTCACTTAAGAAACTTAGTTTGGCTGGATATGAAATTCTGGGTTTAAAATTCTTTTCTTTAAGAATGTTGAATATTGGCCCCCACTCTCTTCTGGCTTGTAGAGTTTCTGCCGAGAGATCTGCTGTTAGTCTGATGGGCTTCCCTTTGTGGGTAACCCGACCTTTCTCTTTGGCTGCCCTTAAGATTTTTTCCTTCATTTCAACTTTGGTGAATCTGGCAATTATGTTTCTTGGAGTTGCTCTTCTCGAGGTGTATCTTTTTGGCGATCTCTGTATTTCCTGGATTTGAATGTTGGCCTGCCCTACTAGGTTGGGGAAGTTCTCCTGGATGATATCCTGAAGAGTGTTTTCCAACTT
This sequence comes from Macaca fascicularis, assembly GCF_037993035.2. Taxonomy (NCBI): domain Eukaryota; kingdom Metazoa; phylum Chordata; class Mammalia; order Primates; family Cercopithecidae; genus Macaca; species Macaca fascicularis. The sequence goes on from NC_088395.1 coordinate 27,638,372, forward strand.
GGTTCCATTTTCCCCCTCACTTTCAGGCACCCCAATCAGACGTAGATTTGGTCTTTTTACATAATCCCATACTTCTTGCAGGCTTTCATTTCTTTTTCTTCTTTTTTCTTTTGGTTTCTCTTCTCGCTTCATTTCATTCATTTGATCCTCAATCACTGATACTCTTTCTTCCAGTTGATCGAGTCGGTTACTGAAGCTTGTGCATTTGTCATGTATTTCTCGTGTCATGGTTTTCATCTCTTTCATTTCGTTTATGACCTTCTCTGCATTAATTACTCTAGCCATCAATTCTTCCACTTTTTTTTCAAGATTTTTCGTTTCTTTGCGCTGGGTACGTAATTCCTCCTTTAGCTCTGAGAAATTTGATGGACTGAAGCCTTCTTCTCTCATCTCGTCAAAGTCATTCACCGTCCAGCTTTGATCCGTTGCTGGCGATGAGCTGCGCTCCTTTGCGGGGGGAGATGCGCTCTTATTTTTTGAATTTCCAGCTTTTCTGCCCTGCTTTTTCCCCATCTTTGTGGTTTTATCTGCCTCTGGTCTTTGATGATGGTGATGTACTGATGGGGTTTTGGTGTAGGTGTCCTTCCTGTTTGATAGTTTTCCTTCTAACAGTCAGGACCCTCAGCTGTAGGTCTGTTGGAGATTGCTTGAGGTCCACTCCAGACCCTGTTTGTCTGGGTATCAGCAGCAGAGGCTGCAGAAGATAGAATATTTCTGAACAGAGAGTGTACCTGTCTGATTCTTGCTTTGGAATCTTCCTCTCAGGGGGTTACTCCACCCTGTGAGGTGTGGGGTGTCAGACTGCCCCTAGTGGGGGATGTCTCCCAGTTAGGCTACTCAGGGGTCAGGGACCCACTTGAGCAGGGAGTCTGTCCCTTCTCAGATCTCAACCTCCGTGTTGGGAGATCCACTGCTCTCTTCAAAGCTGTCAGACAGAGTCGTTTGTGTCTGCAGAGGTTTCTGCTACGTTTGTTATTGTTTACTGTGCCCTGTCCCCAGAGGTGGAGTCTACAGAGACAGGCAGGTTTCCTTGAGCTGCTGTGAGCTCCACCCAGTTCGAGCTTCCCAGCAGCTTTGTTTACCTACTTAAGCCTCAGCAATGGCGGGCGCCCCTCCCCCAGCCTCGCTGCTGCCTTCCAGGTAGATCACAGACTGCTGTGCTAACAATGAGGGAGGCTCCGTGGGTGTGGGACCCTCCCGGCCAGGTGTGGGATATGATCTCCTGGTGTGCCTGTTTGCTTAAAGCGCAGTATTGGGGTGGGAGTTACCCGACTTTCCAGGTGTTGTGTGTCTCAGTTCCCCTGGCTAGGAAAAAGGATTCCCTTCCCCCTTGCGCTTCCCAGGTGAGGCGATGCCTCGCCCTGCTTCAGCTCTCGCTGGTCGGGCTGCAGCAGCTGACCAGCACAGATCGTCCGGCACTCCCCAGTGAGATGAACCCAGTACCTCAGTTGAAAATGCAGAAATCACTGGTCTTCTGTGTCGCTCGCGCTGGGAGTTGGAGACTGGAGCTGTTCCTATTCGGCCATCTTGCTCCGCCCCCCCCCCCGAAAACTTTTAATTTTACCAAAGAAAAATCATTTCTATCATGTCATGCTAATTAATAAGGTAGCTACTAATTCAATCAATGAAAACCCACTTCTGATATGAAATAAGGTGATTGCTAAAACATCTGGATATGATAAAAGACAAAGACAGCTAATATGTTTGTGATCATTGCCTCTGGAGTGGAGGAGGGTGTCCTCAATGAAAAAGTGATATGTGACCGTCCCTGGAATGGGAATTCCCGGTTAAAATACACACACCATCTATACTGAGTTATTTTTTAGGCAAATTACAACCATCATAAAAATTTTCAATTATGATTACTAGGAATCCAGTCCCTATGAAATGGAAAATAAGAGAGGGATAAATGGCTAGAGGGTAAGACCATTTATATTCACTGCATTTTGCTTTTTATGTAGCTATATATTCTTACATAGGCCTAATGTATTAATTCATAATATAATTGACTTAACAATGTTGTTCTTTTGTCTGGGACCAGCTGTGTGATATTTGATGGGACACACTGCGTGGAATGGTGAGGACGGAGGTAGTTGCTATTTAGAGAGTCAAATCAGCAAAGTCATATTCTGGAGATTAATGGGCAATATAATACCTCAGCCACAGGATGAACAATTTGACTTATACAAACCACTACTCTTTTAATATTTGTTCAGTTTTTATTTGTAGGGCAAGTTGACTGTTATGTGGGCATAGGACAGAAAACAGGCAAATCTGCTTGTCAGAAATCCCTGGCTCTAAATTACCATGCCTCATTGGCTGATAGCAGCCAGATCTAGTTCATTGGTTCCACGTTCTTAGTAAATTATGTAGTGATCACCTATGGTTATTTTTTTTAAAATTCATTATAGTAGTCACACCCCAAGTAGCTTCACAAAACAAAATAAGCCCTGTAATTGTATTTAACATTCTTCTAAAAAGGGGTTCTGGAAAATATGTTTTTCTCCAATACTTTACATTTTCATTAAATTTTAAGGTCCCCTTTTAATAAACTATCCTACTGAGTACCCATATATCTAGCCTCAACTCAATCCAGCTCCAAATAAAGAATATATACATATATAGAAGAACTTTTAGTCAATCATAGGGCATGCAGTGATAACACACAGATACGTACACACAGACACACACACATACACACAACATATTTTCCCAGGAAGGTTTTAATGTCTCATTTTCTGCCAGTTAGTGAATATTCCTGAGAGGATTTTGGTTTTTTCTTCCTTTAGTTAGAAATATGACATTAGCAAATCATTTGGTCAATGTCCAAATGATTTGGGCATTGCAAATCGTTCCAATGCATTGTCATGGGACAAATATACAAATGCAGTGTCATGGTACTGAAATTATTAATGTGCCTAAATATTCCATTTCCCCTCTCCTTCCAGGCACTTGGGAATGTATTTTCTTCTCCATCCCTTAAAGTTGGGTGTGGCTCTGTGACCATTTCAATCAATTAATTGTAGTCAGAAGTGATACATGTCACTTTAGGGCTTGGGTATTGAATTGCTGGTTCAAGAACCTCCAGAGTTGCTCCCCTCTGGCATGATAAGTAGGGGAGTATGTGCCAATTTGGGATCTCTATCAGCCTAGGGCCCTCGGCATTATAATGAATAGAGCTCCTCTACCAACCTGTGATACACATTGCATGTGCAATAATTAAACCTTTGTTGTTTCAAACAGAGATTAAAAAACAAAAAACAGTAGCAACAACAACAAAAGCCAGAACATAACCTAACATGAACTACCTGGTATTTGCCTTTTAATATAAAACACATAACTCATTTTTGTAGATAGAGAGGAATCAAATAACTATATAATCTTATTTTCAAAAGTATTTCCTATATCTGAAATAATTTCTTCATTAAATGAAAATGACCACATGTTAGCAGAATGCTGGTTGTTTCACACAGTCATAAATAAGTTCTTTATAGACATTCAATGAACTGTGACAATTAGAAGGTTATTTCTTCATGGAAACAAGACAGTGCTAGAACATCAAAAGAAAATAACCACAAATGTTTTAGTCACTTGCGGGGCACAATAATAGAAATATTCTATACTGTATTGTGACTTTTTTCAGTGTGTCACACTGCTACAGAAAAAAATTTAAGATTGTTAAACTGCATGACAAATCTCTATCAAGATATAATATGTTAACAAAATTTATATTAAAATTTACTAGTTCATTTACTTATACTTTTTTCTTCATAAATGTTATTGTTTTTCTATCTAAAACGAATTATGTATCTTGTTAACGTTTATTCTTTCTTATTAATGTATGTCGTTAACATAACATTAATGTGATTTTAAAATCAAGCATTAATTATGGATGAATACAAGAAACTAGGCAGGTAGATAAGGTCCAGTGTACATACTATTTTTTCTCTCTCCTATCTATCTATTCTATCTGGACATTTCAGAACTCTAGAGTTCATCTACCTAGAATACTCCACAAACTCCTCTGGTTTTTAAATACTCATGGAAAATGGATTAAGATCTAGGGAAAAATTTAAAGTACAAGTAAAAAGTATACATATTAAACTCATTGTACAGTGCTCACTCCAAAATACTGTCACTATAATCCAGAAAGTTAAAATAATATGACACTTTAACCTCTAAGTCAGTCAGTTTAAGAGATGCTAGGAGTACTGTTTCCAGAGATTGATTAAAATCAAACCTTTGGGCTGGAATAAGACAAATTATTAAACTGTTTTAGCTTCCAGGGCAATAGTCATCTATATGCAAGTTATCAGTAGCTGATTGGTTCCAATTATTTCTTCAAACATGTAAGAAAGACAAACCACCGACATAAAAAGCTCTTGCTCATTTGCATATTCATAATACCTCAGTGAATCACCAAGACTGGCACTGATGCTGCCTGAATATTAATGCAGGGCCAACAGCTGAGCTGAAGGGCAAAGCAATATATAGAAACAAACTGCAATTTCCCTCTGGAATACACAATTCAACTTAAAAGTGAACTGATTTTTAAACTATTATTATTATTATTTCATCTCTTATGACAAGATTGTTCCACATTTCTTAGAGAATTTAGTCACAATGGCACAGTATTATAGTAAATCTTTTATTTGTATTTTAAGCCAGTTTTATCATGTAGTCTTTTATACCAAAACTCACTAACTACTCCAACTTACATACTAACTAAATACCTAAGCAGTATGCACCCTAGAAGGAGAAACCCAAGTTGTGCACCACATTCAGCTGAAGGGCATCTATTTTTATATGCTTTTAAAACTTCAAATTTGTAAGTTCAAATAGTTAAGTACCTCTGCCTTCATTTTTCTTCTTCCTTTGCCCTTTAATTTTTTGTAAAAAACCTCTGTCTCCTGACCCTACCCTTTGTTACAGCTCTAATGGGTTTTTTTTGCCTTGGTTTCACTGGGAAGAGCTACACACTGAGGCTTCCAGATGAAATGCTTGCAATTCCTTCTGAGGGATGCAGCAGAATATTTGTGGAAGAATATGTAGGAGGGAGATATGTATTTGAAGTTTGCATGTGTGATGTATTTGTAGCATCGCCATTACATTTATACATCTGTGATCACAAGACTGTTTATTATAGGATTCTATTTTCCTTGGAGAAGTAGCAGATTGGACAAAACTCTCCCAAGCATTTACATTTCCTTTTCCTGAAGAAGGTGCTGTCTGCCAACAGCGGTATCAGAAAACAAACAAGAGTAGATAAAACATTATTTCTTTAAAAACCTCATGTTTAGAAAACAGAGTTCTGTACCTTACTAATGATCATACTGCTTTGCTTTATTTATTTTTATTGGGCTTCCCTTTCAAACAATAGTAAACGATAACCACAACAATAGCTAATCTAATTGTATACTGTATCTGTCAATTTTTGCTGCATAAAGAAACTACCTCCATGTGGCTTAAAACAATAAACTATTATTATTCATGTGTTTTGGGCTGCATGGGTGCTGCCTAATCTGGAGGTAGGTTCAATTTATTTCTTTTTCAGTCTGTGGGAGCTAAGGTGGCCCTATTTCTCACTGCAGGTAATGGGTTGGCTGGACTAAGTCCTTTCCATTAGCTGTATTAACAAAATAATATTTTTTTCGTAGGATTAGCAGAGGCATAAATGTGTAAGTGAAACATACGAAACTTCAAGGCTTAGGCTAAGATCCAGAACACTAACTTTCTGTTTATTCTATGGGTCAAAGCCAAGGGGAAGGAAGATATACATTATCCCTTTAGTGGAAGGAACTGAAAAGTTACATGATGTGATGGTTAATACTGAGTGTCAACTTGATTGGATTGAAGGATGCAAAGTATTGACCCTGGGTGTCTCTGTGAGGGTGTTGCCAAAGGAGACTAATATTTGAGTCAGTGGGCTGGGAAAGACAGACCCACCCTTAATTTGGGTGGGCGCCATCTATTCAGCTGCTTGCCTGGCTAGAATACAAGCAGACAGAAAAAATGTGAAAAAGAGAGACTGGCCTAGCCTCCCAGCCTACATCTTTCTCCCGTGCTGCATACTTCCTGACCTCGAACATCGGACTCCAAGTTCTTCAGATTTGGGACTCAGACTGGCTCTCCTTGCTCCTCAGCTTGCAGAGGGCCTATTGTGAGACCATGTGATCATGTGAGTTAATATTTAATAACCTCCCCTTTATTAACTTAATAAACTAATATATCCTATTAGTTCTGTCCCTTTAGAGAACCCTGATGAATATACATGTCGAAAGGAGGGGTGAAAAATTGAAACCAAGAGTGTAAACTACTATCCACACTATGGCCTGTGCTCCTTTGTTAGCATGTTACATTCATCATTTCATTTGATCTTTGGAGTATCCCCATGTATTATTGTTATCATTATTTTACAACCAAGAAATTCAGGCACAGAGAGTTTAAGTAACTTGTCTAGTATCACCCTACCAGCAAGGGATAAAACAATGATTGACATCTAAAGAGATTTTAAGTACTATGCAGTTTTTCTCAAATACTCTAGTCTACCTTGTTTAAAAGAATATTTCTATATTTAGTAAAGAGATTATAAAGATATGGGATATAATTTTCAATCATAATTACAATGATAATGAGTAAGGATAGAGCATAACAAAAATTCTGCTGAAATAATACTATTCATTTCTAAGCCATCTCATCCTTAAAATTCATTTATACATGAGACAGAATAAGGATAATGTCCTCAGCAGGGAAGAACCATAGGCCAAATAATGAATTAAATTTCCATTTATAGTTCTTTTGTGATCAATAATTATTCCTCAGAACAAGGGAGACCCTCTTCTTTGGCAACAAACATTACATATAAAGATTATAACTGATTCTTTTTTATTAAATATATATACCACCCAGATGTAGTTTTGTAACATCAAATACCATTAATCAAAAGCCACAAATGGCTGTAATAATGACAGAGAACTTTAATGAACAAAGTTAATTGTTCCAGTGGCACTAGAAATATAAGCAGACCCCTAATCAGTGCATTTTTTATTGCCTTCTTGGTAATCATAGCAATGTGGTCTTAGAATATGTGTATGTTTGTGTTGGCTTCATAATTTTGCATATTTTCTTTTTTCTGCAACATTTGTTTTCAGAAAACTGAAGAGGTTTACTTGAATCTGAAAAGTAAGTGTGTACCACAGGACTAGTGCTAATTCTAAATTATTTTCATATTGTTCCTCATTGTTTAAAGTGTGCCTTAGTAAATAGCACAAATTGTTAAAAGAGCGTAACATTCTATACTACACATGAAAACAACAGGGCAAAATTAAATATGATAGGCACTGATATCAATTTAAACTCCATGTCACAAGTTTCTTCCCCAGGGTTAAGCCATACACAGAGAACAGACAGGTTTAATTTGGGGGTAAGATTAGTAGCCATAGAAATTGAAATACTAAAATATCAAAATGAATGTCTATTTGTAGCTTATGTGGAAAAATGTATAAGCATTTTCTTAGATAGACACTGTTATGTTTTCTAAGATTAAAAATTGTACTGAATCTCACACTTGGTCCACTTCCCCTATCTTACACCAAAAGCATTTCAGAATCTTGCTAAATGCAAACTGGATGCTAGGAAACTGAGAGCATGGCTGAGTGTGTTTGTTCTGTTGAGGAAAGAGCATCATATGTAATAAATGTTCAATAATTATTTTTAAGGAATGCAGTATTATGAGCTTTTACACAACTATATTCAAACAGCACAACAACACTGGGTTTGTAACAGTCAGAATGACCTTGGTCAAGTTATTTTATGCTACAGGGGCCAGTTTTATTTGGTTTTTACCTGTAAAAATGGGGATAAAATCTACCTATATTACAAAAGTGTTTAGAGAAAGAAATGAAAGCATTTAATTCTAACCAAGTTTCCCCAGCCTTCATTAACTGATGGATTAAAATGTAATCCTATTATTAACACAGCTTTTAATAATTCTCACCCCCACCTGCTGAGGCTGAACTTCCAAATCCTTTCCCCTAGATCTCTCTGAGATATGTTTGAATATCTCCAGTGATAGTCTCAAATGTACCCCTTCCATTTCTCCACCTGAAATCCCTTCACTAATGCTTATGGCCTGCAACAGTGCAAGAGAATGAACGTTCTCCCACCTGGCTGTGCTAATACTGAACCCTATATCGTTATCTCCTGTTCCTGATGTTGTAGCTTCTCAGAGTACCTAAAGAGCACTGCTTTAGCTGAAGACCTCAATTACATGAAACTCGTGTATTCATTGTGCAAATCAAAGGATCATCCTCGTCTTTCTGCCTAAAGCTCCTCGCTCTCTAAAGCTCAATTACAAATCAACTTGCTGAGCTAGGGGTAGGGGTCATTATCTGAGACAAAAACTATGCTTTTACCTACATCTTGTCAGGAGAATTCACACACATGTTCATGTACACGCACATATTACCTCCTACCTCCATCTTCCTATAGAATGGATTTTCACATATATGAGAGAGGGAAACTCGCTTATGTCTTGCTGCCAATCACCACCCTTTGAAATGGGATATTTGGGAAGAAAAGACCCTCTGTTTTTTCGCTTAATTGTATCCTATATGTCACATGAGCTCTCTTCATTTCTTTTCCTCTTTTGTCTGACTGGGTTATTTCAAAAAACCTTTCTTCAAGGTCAGAATGTTTATCTACTGCTTGATCTAGTCTATTGTTAAAATTATCTGTTCTATTTTTAATTTCATTCACTGAATTTTTCAGTTTCAAGATTTCTATTTGGTTCTTTTTAGTATCTATCTCTTTGTTAAATTTCTCATTTAGATCATGAATTGTTTTTCTGATTTCTTTGTATTGTCTCTCTGTTCTCTTGTATCTCACTGAGTTTTAAAAAATCATAACGTTGGATTTCTTTTCAGTCATTTAATATATGTCCTTTTCTTTAAGATCTGTTGCTGGAGAGTTATTGTGTTTCTTTGGAGGTGGCATGTTTCCTTACTTTTTTATGTTTCTTGTGTCCCTATGTTATTCGTTTGTTTGTTTGTTTGTTTTGAGACGGAGTTTCGCTCTTGTTGCCCAGGCTGAAGTGCAATGGCGCGATCTCAGCTCACTGCAACCTCCGCCTCCTGGGTTCAAGTGATTCTCCTGCCTCAGCCTCCCAAGTAGCTGGGATTACAGGCACCCGCCATCACGCCTAGCTAAATTTTTGTATTTTTAGTAGAGATGGGGTTTCACCATGTTGACCAGGCTGATCATGAACTCCTGACCTCAGGTGATCCACCTATCTCGGCCTCCCAAAGTGCTGAGATTACAGGCGTGAGCCACGATGCCCAGCCTATCCCTATGTTGATATGTGTGTATTTAGTTTAACAGTTGCTTCTTCTAGTTTTATTAAGTAGCTTATAGAGGAGGAGGTGGTTTTTTGTTTGTTTGGTTGGTTGTTTTTTTTTTTTTTTTTGTAGATTTGTCTGTAGTGTCAGTTGGGTAGGATGCTTTGGCTCTGGGTTCTAGTGCCTGAAGTAGTGTAGTCTCTGTATGATTTCTTCAGTTGTAAATTAACATTGTTTACTATGAATCCCTCAGTGGCTCAGAGTGTGGTTTTCCTGTGGAGGCTGTGGAGTGATTTTTCTGGGGATGGGCATGTCACATGTGCAGTCCTCAGGCCACTGGTTAGTGCACGTGGGCACTGGTAATGGAGGGATTGGGCCTTGGGTGGACCAGTCCTTGGTCTTCTGGGCAGTGCACAGATGTAGGGTGGTTCTGCTGCTGGACTGGGCTGGGTCAATGTCAGTGGCTGCTGCCCCAGGCAGGCAAGTCTCAGGTTCTGGGGAGCATGTGCTTTAGTTCCCTATATCCTGAGGGCAGCCTTCCTGATGTGCCAAACATCCTCCTTTCTGTCGTGTAATAAACAGCATGGGTTCAGATGTTGGGGACACAGCAGCATTATTGATTCCAGCTGGTTTTGTTATACTGTAGCCCTCAGGGTGGATGTAGGAAGATGTCAGTGTGGACCTAGGCATGTGGAAATGCAGGGGCTATTTGGCCCAGAGCATGATGTCACCTGGTGGTGGCTTTGCTCTCAAAATGGCACTGTGCTGCTGCAGCCTGGGTTCTGGGGTGTGAGTCGGACCCAGTGTGAATTCCCTGTCTGGGATAATGCAGTCATATGGACTCTAGGGAGCTCTCTATAATAAGCTTAGGGCTTGTGACTACTGAGGGGCTCCCCTCTAGTTAAGATTGCAGGCATCTGTGGTAGAAATGTGGATTGCTGGAGATCTACAGTTAAGTTTTCCCCAAAATGAGGAATTTGTTGACTTTGAGCTAATCCTGGTTGGCTGCTTCCCTTCTCTATGCTGCCATCTTGCATTTCTGTGCCTCAGAGGGTCTTTGTCACTTTCTTGGTGAATTCCAGTGTTCGCTAGACCTTCCATTTGACTTGTGGTTATCGATCCGTTGTTTTAGTACTTCTTTGTAGAGATGAGTGTTGGTTGCTTCTAGTCAGCCACCTTGGTGACCTCTCAGAGCTCTAATCTAGTGTTTTCTTTTTTTCATATTTATTTGTTTTCCCAATGTTCCTGATATTATGCTATCTTGTAGTAGGGGATTAATATGTGCTTGTTAACTTAATGTTATCTAAGTCTATATTATTACTGGAATTAAAAAGAATATTTAGATACAGTAAATCATAATGAGAATCATGAAAAGTATTTATAAGTGCTTAGCTTTTAGGAAAATGGAATGAACAAGTTTCATTAACCACCCAAATTGACATTGAAAAAATATGTCCTGCATACCGAGATATAGTAATATGCCTTTCTCACATGATAGAGGAAAATATCAGTGAGAAATATTTCACTCATGCTGTGGCAAGAGCGTCACAAAAATACTGTGAAGATTTTGAGTAAATAACCACTTCCTGGGATGTCTGGAAACTTATATGACACTCAGTTTTTCTTACACTGAAATAAACTTAGTGTTTTTTTAGCTAAGACAATTTGGGAAAATAAAATGCAATGAGACCAGATATGGGAATGTTTTAAATATACTGGAAATAGAATCAATAAATATTTTCAAATTTTGGCAATTTCAAAATACTTTAATGAAATATTTAGGACACTTAGGGATAAATATTATAATCCATTCTTGGGATGATAGGATCAGGGGAGAGGTGTAGCAAGTGAAGAAAGAAGAGCAAGAGATAGAGAAATATAGATATTATGTCTGTAAAGATTTGCCTCTGTGCAGGAGATGATCTATAAATAATTTTAGAATTCATCCATAGGGATAAATATGAAACAAAATGTCCTCTATGAAGTATCAAATCATAAAAATGAGTCTATTTATTCTTAGGAAGAATATATATGCACTATATATAAAAGAAAATAGGGAATTTTTCCCATTTTTTCCTCAATATTACCATCTAGAGGTATTTTGATACATATGTTGTTTGAAATTTTCTAGACACATCCATACACATATATTTTCTTTCAAAAGAGAAATAATGTTATCCACTTTCTTTTGTAAATTTATCACTTAATATATTATTTATACCTTTCAATGCCATTAAATATGTTCTACAACATCATCCTAATGGTAGCATAGCATTATGTAGCTGTGGCATTTTCTCTTTATCACAAACAATACTGGAGTGAATATTCTTTTACGTATCTCTTTGTGCACACGTCTAATTGTTATCTATAGAAATTCCTAGGTGTGGGACTATTGTTTCAAAATAAATGATTTAACACTTACTTCAAAACACTTGTGAAGTGGCCAGATATCTTACAAAATAGTCATGTAAATTTATAATCCAGGTGACCCATATAAGAGTGTTAGGAGATTATTCCTAACCTTGTGTTGCAGAGAGTAAGGCAATAAAAAATTGATCTGATGCACAGAAGTTCAGTGTACCTTTCATATTTGCCTATGATGATTCAAGGTTTCTGATATATAAAAATAATTATATTTTTACTTGACCTTCATCTCTAATTGGAATATGAGTTGTGGGTAGAGATATTTTATTTCCCATTGCATTCCTATTATCAAACTTACATTCTTCATGTAATAGATATTTCAATATTTATTAAAGTAATATTAGCGAATGGCACATGAAAATAATTTTGGTCACCTGAGCTTCAAGACATAGAATAAAATAAATCATAGCAGACAGTGGCAATCTACCAGCAGTTCACAATGGTATCCCATACAGTGAAAGTAATGCAATTAAAGAAAATATAACAACAACCAAAACTCATTAAAGGGAAGGATTCTCTGTATATAGACATAACTCATTTTATAGTGCTTTGCTTTATTGCACTTGGAAGATATTGTGAGAGTTTTTGTTTCATTTTATATTTTTTACAAATTGAAGAATGATGGCAATTCTGCATTAAACAAGTAAGTAGGTGCCATTTTCCAACAGCATGGACTCACTTTGTGTCTCTGTGTCACATTTTGGCAATTCTCACAATATTTTAAACTTTTTCATTTTTATTGTATCTATTGTGGTGATCTGCTATCAGTGATATGAGATGTTACTATTGTAATTGTTTTGGAGTGCCACACACAATAATATAAGACAGCAAACTTAATAAATAAATGTTGTGTGTATTCTGACTGCTCCACCAACCAGCTATTCCCCCTATCTCTCTCCCTCCTTGGGCCTTCCTACTCCCTGAGACACAACGATGTTGAAATTAGGTATATTATATTATATTATATTATATTATATTATATTATATTATATTATATTTTTTGAGATGAAGTCTTGCTCTGTCACCCAGGCTGGAGTGCAGTGATGTGATCTTGGCTCACTGCAACCTCCGCCTCCCAGATTCAAGCAATTCTCCTGTCTCAGCCTCCCGAGTAGCTGGCACTACAGGTGTGTGCCACCACACCTGGCTAATTTTTGTGTGTGTGTGTGTGTGTATATATATATATATATGTTTTTTTTAGTAGAGATGGGGTTTCACCATATTGGTCAGACTGGTCTCAAACCCCCGACCTCAGGTGATCCACTTGCCTCGGCCTCCCGAAGTGCTGGGATTACAGGCGTGAGCCACCGTGCCTGGGTGAAATTAGGCTAATTAATAACCCTACAATGGCCTCTAAGTGTTCAAGTGAAAGGAAGAATCACGTCTCTCATTTTAAGTCATAAGCTAGAAATGACCAAACTTAGTGAGGAAGGCATTTCAAAAGCTGAGATAGGCCAAAACCTAGGCCTCTTTTGCCAAACGGTCAGACAAGTTGTAAATGCAGGGGAAAAGGTATTGAAGGAAATGAAAACTGCTACTCTAGTGAACATATCAATAAGAAAAGGGAAAAACCTCAGTGCTGATATGGAGAAAGTTTGAGTGGTCTGGAAAGATCAAACCAGCCGCAACATTCTCTTAGGCTGAAGCCTAATACAGACCAAGGCTTTAACACTCTTCAATTCTGTGAAGGTTGAGAGGTGATGAACTTGAAGAAGAAAAGTTGGAAGCTAACAGAGGTTAGTTCATGAGGTTCAAGGAAAGAAGCCATCTCCATAACATAAAAGGTGCAACGTGAAGTAGCAAGTGTTGATGGAGAAGCTGCAGCAAGTTATCCAGAAGATCCAGCTAAAATAATTGATGAAGGTGGCTACACTCAACAAAAATTTTTTAATGTAAATTAAACAGCCTTCTACTGGAAGAAGAGGCCATCTAGGACATCGATAGCCAGAGAGAATAAGTCAATTCTTGGCTTCAAAGCTTCAAAGAACATATTGGTTCTCTTGTAAGGGGCTAAGGCAGTTGATGACTTTAAGTTAGAGCCAGAATTTATTTACCATTCCTAACATCTTAGAGCCTATAAGAATTTTGCTAAATTTACTCTGCCTGTGCCCTATAAATAGAAAAAAAAAAGCCTGCATGATAGAACATCTATTTACAGAATGGTTTACTAAATATTTTAAGCCCACCGTTGAGACTACTACTCAGAAAACAAGATTTCTCTCAAAACATTACTGCTCACTGACAATGCACCTGGTTACCCAAGAGCTCTGATGGAAATATACAAAAAGATTAATATTGTTCTCATACCTGCTAACAACACCCATTCTGCAGCCTATAGATCAAGCGGTAATTTTGACTTTCAATTCTTATTACTTAAGAAATATATTTTATAATGCTATGGCTTCCATAGATAGTTATTCCTCTGATAAATCTGGGCAAAGCAAATTGAAATCATTCTGGAAAGGATTCGCCATTCTAGATGTCATTAAAAGTATTTGTAAGTCATAGGAGGATTTAAAAATATCAACATTATCAAAAAATTTAAAATAAATTAATTCTAACCTTGATAGATGACTTTGTGGGGTTTAAGATTTCATTGGAGGAAGTCACTACAGATGTGAAAATAGAAAGAACATGAATTAGAAGTGGAGCCTGAAGATGTGACTGAATTGCTGCAATTTCATCATAAAACTTTAATGGATGAAGAATTACTTATTATGGATGAGCAAAGAAAGTGATTTCTTGAGATGGAATCTATTCCTGGAAGATGGCTAAACATTGTTGAAATGATAGCAAAGACTTTAGAATATTACATAAATTTAGCTGTTAAAGTAATGCCAGGGCTTGAGAGTATTGGCTCCAGTTTTGAAAGAGGTTCTACAGTGGATAAAATGCTATCAAACAGCATCACATGCTACAGAGAAATCTTTTGTAAAATGAAGAGTCAATCAACATGACAAACTTCTTTGTTGTCTTATTTTAAGAAATTACCATAGCCACCCCAGCCTTCAGGAACCACCACCCTAATTAGTCAGTAGTCATCGGTATCAAGGCAAGACCCTCCACCAGCAAAAAGATCATGACTCGCTGAGGGCTCAGATGATCATTAGCATTGATTTAGTAATACAATATTTTTAATTAAGGTATGTACATTTTTTAGACATAATGCTACTGCGCACTTAATAGCCTATAGTGTAGTGTAAACATAACTTTTATATGCACTGGAAATCCAAAAAGTCTATGTGACTTGCTTTATTTTGATATTCGCTTTATTGTTGTCATCTGGAACCTAACCTGCAATATATCTGACATATACCTGTATATGTACTATTAAGAAATAAAAGCTCATGCGTCATGTTTTCCAAATAATTAAATAGTAATAAAAACTAGTGATAGCTTCTTTCATCAATAATTATATTTTATTGTGTTCTGACTTTAATTTCCTCTTAAAACAAATATTAAAATTGTGTACGTTTACAATACTACTTACTTATTCAAGTTTGCAGTAAAAATAAGAAACCAGTCTTTTCTTAAATTGTATGCAACCTCTGCAAAGCCTCTAACATTTTAGACAATAAAGCAAATACAGTTCTTATTTAATAAGGAACCTCAGAGAAAATTGGGAGGTTTATTTCACAAATGTTTCTTCTGGAAAGGCCAATATTATGTTTGAATACATGTGGTTGCTATAAGATACACTTACTACTTTATATTATAGTATAAGAAATAGCTATTTAACCTTACAAGTAAACAGCTTACATGATTTTAGGTCAGATCTATCCAAGTAACAGATATCACATTTTAGCCTGGATGGAAAATATTCTATGGTGTAAAAGTGTCAAGACAGGCTGAATAACTTAGATCTTTCTAACTCAGAAAAACCTGCCTTTAACACAGCATATTTGTTTTTCAATATTATTTTGTAGAATGTGCTATATAAGCAATTGAAAGATTATAATTTTTTTGAAATCTGGTTTAAAAGATAATTTTGTTTTCTATGCTTCTGTGATGTAAGGCAAAAACCCTGGACAATTTGTAACAGAATTGTTTTCATCATGTACCATCTTTTATCTCTATGGCATATTTATGCTTTAATGCCATTTTAAAATTAATACAAGTCCAGTGCTATTTCCTTTCATTGTAACATATTATCCACACAAGAGATTAAAGGGGCTCACTGGTTTCCACAGTGAAGACTAGACCCTGTCCTTTAGACCAGTGCTTTTCAAACTTTAATGTACATATCAATCAATGGAAGAAACTTGTTGAAATGAAGATTCTGATTTAGTATGTCTAGGTAAGAACCAAAGATTTTGAACTTTGAACCAGCTTCCTAATGATACTTTCAGATACTGCTGGTTCAAGAACCACACTTGGAATAGTGAGCCTTTACAATTAAAAAGTTCATGATATGTGTGTGGGGAGGGAGAGTAAAGGAAGGGGTGGGGAGGGCAGTGTTAAAGGAATGATACAAGGTAACCCATAAAAAATGTTGCAGATTTCACCTGACAGATACAGAAATTGACCTACTGATTTTCATTCTGTAAGTGATTGGTTTATTCTTTATTTTGTTTTTAATCCTTTGATTATTAAGAATAAGTAGAAACACATCTTTTCTTGTTAAGCTACAACTAGGTTAGGTTGCACAGGAAGTTCAATGAGTAAATATGCAAACCATCTTTTTAATAACCCGCAAATAAATAAAGAAATGTACTAAGCAAAAATAAAGCTAAAAGTAAGATTTATTTTGGGAAAAATAAGTCAAACAGTGGTTTTAGAAGTCTGTTTTATAATATCAAGGAGATTCAGGCAGAGAAGGACACAGTACTAGATAGCTTATGTTTAACTGTGAGAGAACAAAGACAAACTAGAAGCCACAAAAGTCAAGGTCAGCTTGAGCAAATCAAATTCTGGCTGACTCAAATATGTTGTTAGTAAGCAGTTATTTGGAGTTATGGCTTTGCTTAAAAATACTAAATAATAAGGAAGATTGAAAAAGAGAATATCTGTTTCTCATGATACTTAAAAATAGAAAGCAAATCATCTTTACTCTTCCGTGAGCATTTTATGTTATGAAAGATAATTCCCAGTAATTCTTTTCTTGAATAATCATTACTGTATTGATTAATTTATCACATTTCATTCCAAATATTGCTATTTTGTTATTTTACATAGAAAATATACAGACTTCTATAGCATGAATTAGATCTCAGGTTTACAAACTGAATTGATAGAAACCATGATGTCCTTTCAATAATAAAGAATAGATTTGCAAGGCATACGTTATCAGTCTAGAGTGCTCCTTCTTAATGTGATGGCCCTGGTTCTGAAGGCTTTCAAGATAAAGATGTAGTTCCAGTCAGTAAGGCTTCTTCCCAAGCAAGGAAAGGCCCCTTTCCACGTAACCCATCACTGCATTTTTACCAATATGCAAATCACAAGATTGTTGGGCATGGGGAAAAAGTATCTCTACCAGGGACAAATAGCCTATAGAAATGAGAAAAAAATGAAATAAGACTGAATTCTACATGCATCCTGCCAGCTAACATGTTTGTCAGCATATAAGATGCATCCTGTACTCAGTGTGGTTTTTCAAAAACAGACCTGAAGATGAGGATTTGTATGAAAGTGGCTTATCAGGTAGTCTTTGTAAGGGAAATCAAACAAGCAAGCGAACAATGAGAAAAAACGGTAGGTGAATGGGAAAGAAATAGGAAAGAGGAAAACAAAATGCCAGAAAGAAACATGTCAAGCAAAGTCCTACAGAGGGTAACATTGAGTTAGTCTTAAAGTTACCATTTTCTGGACACACTGTGGCCCACACCTAGAGTTGTCTCAACCAGAGGGCAAAGGGGCTGGAATATTTACAACCCTGCAAACAGCTGACAAGCCGTCAGTTAGTTAAGAACTACGCCTGGGAGATCATAAATTACTGGGCACTTCTGGTTTCCTCTACTCAGAAAAAGCAATTCTGGCCAGGCGCTGTAGCTCACACCTGTAATCCCAGCACTTTGGGAGGCCGAGGCAGGCGGATCACCTGAGGTCAGGAGTTTGAGACCAGCCTAGCCAACATGGTGAAACCCCATCTCTACTAAAAATACAAAAATTAGCCAGGCATGGTGGGAGGTGGAGGTTGCAGTGAGCCGGGATCGTGCCACTGCACTCCAGCCTGGTGACACAGAGTGAGACTCCGTCTCAAAAAAAAAAATAAATAAATTCTACAGCCAGAGGGGATTTTTCAGACAGACAGAGGTACTGGCTGATAGGAGTGAAGAGCTCACTGGAAAGCCATGTGCACACAGTCAGTAAAGAGGGCCCAATAGGATGTGAGCATAACATAGAATAGTCTATATCTCCTAATTTTACAAAACAAGATAATATGAGAAATGCCTTTTAAAATAATAATATTCATGTTGCCTCACTCCATCACAAAAAGTGGGTATTGTCAAACAATAAAGGGAAAATGATGCATGCTTACCAAATTAATAATACAAAATATTTATTACTTTTAAATATTATGGAGCTTTCTGTTGAAAAGTATCCCTGGTCTTGGCCTTTCCAATCCCCAAGACTATCACTGACTGTTAGAATCTCTTTCTAAGACAAGCTTCATTCACAGAGTGCTACCATTATATTTTTTCCTCAGAGAGTGATTATTTACTTACCCAGTTTTGGTTAATCTAAATAACCTACCCGGTATTTCTAAAAAGAAAGCAAGAAACAAATTTCTCTAATCTCAATTACATAATCTTTGTTTTATAGTGTTATTTTTTTTAGTTTGTGACTACCATACTTCCTGAGTTTTGTTTGGTTTTATTTTTGTTTGTTTGTTTGTTTAGTGCTTCTTAAAATATTCCCTGATGTTTTCGTTTATTTCTAAGAGATTGGTTCAGTCAGGGCCCCTATTTCAAGTAACAAACATACAGCTGAACTCAATTATGCTAAAGTCCTGCTTATTGGCTACACTATCTGGGGAGGGTGAGTTGGAGTTGGCCTGAAAGAGCACCAAAATTAGTAAGCAAAATGCTGTAGGGCATTCCCCTCTATCTCCCATCTCTGCTTGTCTTCAAGTGCCAAATTATGCTCTCAAAACAATATCTTCCCATGAAGTGGGTTGTTGCTGCAGGCTCATTTGAGCTTACATCCTTTTAGTGTTGTGACGGGTGCTGATAGGATTGGTTTAGCTCTTTCAACACCATTTAAAGAATATCAAGGAAATAATCTACATAACCCAGCTTGGGTCTTGTTATGGTTTAGACATAGTTTGTTTGGCCCCAACAAGTCTTATGTTGAAATCTGATCCCCCAGCATTGGAGTCGGGGACCAGGAGGGAGGTGTTTGGGTTGTGAGAAGGGATCCCTCATGAATGGGTTTGTGTTGTCCTCCTAGGAGTGAGTGAGTTGTCACTCAATTCCCGTAAGAACTGGTTATTGAAAAGAGCCTGACCTCCTCCCCTCTCTCTTCTCCTTCCTCTCTCATCACTCTGACATCACTTCCCTTCCCTTTCTGCCATAAGTGGAAGCAGTCTTAGGCCTTCATCAAAAACAGATGCTGGTGCCATGCTTCTTGTATAGTCTGCAGAACTGTGAGCCAAGTAAATCTCTTTTCTTTATTAATTACTCAACATTAGGCATTCCTTTATAGCAACACAAATGGACTAAAACGGGTCCTGTGTCCATTCTTTAGGTCAAACACACTGAGGAGGGGGTGGTATGAGGTTCTGAGATTACCCAATATGGGTTATGTTCTTTGTCCAAAACACAGAGGATTTTGCTATGTTACCATAATCACAGACATGGCCGCTTAACAATCTATAATCTAGGTGGTCATACTAATTTGTGCCTACCACAATAACAGGGTAAATTCTACCAGTAATTGGTTGCTACTGAGTACCTTGCTACATACATTCTGGTAACTGTTAAAAAATAAACTTTCTGGTTTTTCTGATAACTTTTATTTTTTCACCAAATTCATCTTTATTCTGCCTCAAATACTGCTGTATATTTCTCATTTAATTTACTAAATGCTTAAGTACTATTAAGTAATACTTCCTGTGACATTAGTAAGAATGCTTTATGAGCAATTTCTAATGTGCTTTAAAGCTTAGGACTCTCTTCTCTGCCATATTCCAAATTCGCATCCTTAAAGGGGAAGCGATCTTGAATACACAAGAAGAATCAATTTCTAAATATTATAGTGAACATTTTTATCTGTCCGGCATCGATTCCACTTTCTTTTGATAATAGTTTTCCATCCTCAGTCAGATAAAAACCTACTTTCAATGATGTCAATCCAGAGGAAGGAGAACCAAGAGACAGAAGAAATCCAAGACCCAGAGATACTTTTGAGATCTTAAAAAGCCATACCTGGTCTTCAGAGCTTCTTGGACTATGCATTCCCATTTGCTAAATATAATTTTGTCTGTGTTTTCTGTCACTTTCAACTAAAATAATTCTAACTGAAATACAGAATTGCTCAGTGGTATTAATATATTTAGGGAGCATCATTTTCAAAATAAGTCATGAGTTCACTGAAATCTCAAAGCATGTCAATTTTTAAAACAGTGAACCCAGTATGAAGTATTGAAATTTACAGGCTATACTAAAAGTGGATTTAACTAAGTTCATAAACAGCCTATCTTAATATAGGACGAAAATCTTCAGAATGAAAATACCATCCTAAGAGAAAACAAAATTCTGTATACAATGTTAGAAACTGACAAACTAGAGAGAAGCATGCTGAAATATATCAAAGCAACTTTCACATATATAAAGATTCTATATCAAACAGTGCTTGCTTCTAAGCAAAAATATTTACTGTAAAATGATCTGTCAATATTATTAGGATGGAAATGTTCAATGAGCGCTCCAGTTTGTATAGATCTAAAGGTAGTCAAGGGACTGAGGTAATGCCAAGCACAGGGCCTGGGCTATTTGGGTAATCGTTTTTAAACATTCCTTTGGCTATACTAATTAATTATTCAGTGACATTTGCATCATTTTCCCTGGCTTGCCATCAGTTAAAATACAACATTTGCCAAGCATACCACTCAAGAAGATGAAGAACACTACGTTTTCCTACACCTTCCCAACATAATGTTGGAACAATTTCATTAGGTCTTAGACTTTCATTTTAAGAAACTCCACCTTCAAGGTTTCACAGCCATTGCCTCTTTGTAGCTTCACAGATAGAGGCGAGTACTGCAATGCATTACAATAGGAAAGCCTAAGAAGGATAAATGGATTGAGTTCTACTGCCAGTTAATCACTTTGAGAAAATGGCCTTCACCTATAGCAGGAATAAACAAGGTTGGCAAAAAGTTATTTCTGACTAATGCAGTCTGAAGACTTGTGGCCAAGACAACTACAGGGCAAACCTTTATATTTGATAAATAAAATCCCTCAATTTCAGATAAAGTGTAATTCACAGTTATTTGCTCAAAATCTCTCACATTGCCTTTTCACGTGTCAAATTTGAATTTCCAGTTGGAGTGATAAGAAAAAAATGTCTGCATATTATTTGAATTAGTTACGAAGCTAGCAACTGCTGCTATACTATTTTAGATTGAAGAAAGATGAAATTTCTCCTTAGGACATCTTCACTTAAATGCACAGTTGAGGCCTATCAGAGTCCCCACAAGCCCTGAAGAAGTTTTGGGTAACTTTATCATCCCAGCCCCGCCACACACATACACACACACAAATACACACTCACACATAGTAATATGCACACACTACTCCTAAAGCAAGCTGGCTAGGAAGTATTTTTAAATATTTATGTTAAATTTATATTATTATACTTTATTTTCTGAAAATATCAACCTGAATTTTAGATAAAATTTGAGGGCCAGGCACAGTGGCTAATGCCTATAATCCCAGCACTTTGGGAGGCTGAGGCAGGCAGATCACTTGAGGTCAGGAGTTCAAGACCAGCCTGGCCAATATGGCGAAACCCCATCTCTACTAAAAATACAAAAATTAGCCGGCGTGGTGTTGGGTGCCTGTAGTCCCAGCTACTCAGGAGGCTGAGGCACGAGAATCGCTTGAACCCGGGAGGTGGAGGTTACAGTGAGCCGAGATAGTGCCACTGCACTCCAACCTGGGTGACAGAATGAGACTCCATCTCAAAAAAAAAAAAAGATTTGGGGTTAGGTATAATATTAGTAAGGATAATAATAATTTGTAACCTTTACTGAATCTTTCTATATGTAGAAAAATTTCTGAGCTAACTTATATATACATATATATGTATATGTGCACATATATGTACACATGCACATATATATGCATATATAATATACATATATATGTGTATATATGTGGTTGTGTGTATGTATGTATATATGTATGTATTATATATAAATATGCATACATATATACATATAAATATATACGTATATATACACATACATACACACAACCACATATACTACATGTATATGTCAAGCACTTTTCTGAGTACTTCACATGTATTAATTCATTTATTTTTCATAACAACCCTTCAGAAAATACAATAGTGTATGTGTATCAATGTTTTATGGATAAGGTAGCTAAGGCACAGAGTTTAAGTATATTGTCCAAGTTTGCACAGCTAGAAAGTAGAAGATTTGAAATACCAGACCAGGCAGCTTGCCCCTGGGGCGTTTAGTCACTTTCATTTCTTTACTTTTTATTTTATGGGAATATAGTACATGTATATATTCATGGGGTTAATCACCCTTTAATCACCCACCATAGCCCACAAATTTCCAAACTTTTACAAATATGGATGATTATTAGAATCAAATTAATTGTTGGTTTAGTGAATTAGAATAGCATAGTAGTTAAAAGCATGGATATTTATGTCAGATATACTTTCCCACTTATTATGTTGAGTGACATTTGGCAAGCTAACTTTCTTATGCCTCAGTTTAACAGTTTAATTTTCTGTAAAACTGGAATACAGACCTGTCATTATTAAGAGATTAAAGAAAGTGTGAAAGTGTATATGAGTGTAACTTGTTACATTTCAAAAATAAATACTGATCGACGGTATTTATTTTACTCATTGTGCCCCCTCTGCCTATTTCTAGTAAAAATAAAATTCATATTGGTCAATAATATTAATTTTGTGGGATTTTTCTGCCTAGACAAAATTAGAAAAAGCAAAATACTAGAAAACTAGGGCCTAAAGGTTGATAGAAGCTGGAGAAATAGAATGCATCACCTCTGCCAATGAGAGATAGAGAGCCCAGCAGTAGTTAGTACCTCTGAAAAACCTATAAAGATGTGCACACTGACTTTCTCATGTTCATGTTCAGACAGCATGAAGCCATTGTACAATAATGTCAGTCAGGAGAGAACTTTCCTGTTTCCCTTACTGTTCGTCTCTCCCAATGCTTTGACATTGGCAGGGATTCAGGAATCCGAAGGTGGAGTAGAAATGTTAGGCAGGGAAAGAAAATGTTGCCACCCATATTCCCTTTTTCAAATTACAGGTTTCCACTTGCAGCAGGCCGCAGTTGTAGAAAGGTCAAAGAAGATTTATCTACAAATTGAGATGAAAGGATTGAACAGTATTTTGGATCGGGTAGTCTCAATTCAGAATTGAGGCTTTATTTGTGACTTAGTGTGAACATAGGACTTTCTGCTTTTTAAGAGTAAGCTGAGAAATCAAGGGACCTGCCCTTTTTAACATCCAATGGAAAGTGAACTACACTCACTTATAGGTACTGAAGAGAACAAAAATGGAATTGCTTTTATGAATATTCCATGTGATTTTTCCTTGTTCCAAGTAATTTTTTTATCATTTAAAGTCAAACTCTAAAAATGTGAAATTTGGAATCCAGACCTGAAAAAGAGTAATATTTTAGTAAATGTAATAGTTAGGTTTAGAAGACACAGAAGAATTGGAATATCCAAAACACTCTCTAAAATTCCATTATATCACCTTTGCCTCCATAAACTGTCTCCCATCTCTTAGTTGAGGAAGATAACATGTCCCTTTTTGTCACAATGGTTGCTTGACTGGGAATCAACATCCAAATTCAACGTGACCTGGTGGGGAGAGATACTGAAGTATAGAGCAAAAATAGTTAAAAGAAGCATTCAAGCAAAACTATTTGAAGGAGTTTACTAAAAAACATTGTAAAAATTTTGGCAAATAATCATGAAAACAGACTGTGAAAATGTCAGACAAGGGAAAGTGTAATGTATTTCTAAACCAGACTGATTATTTTACATGTATTAATTTAGTAGAAGGTGTGTATCCAATGTGCTAGTTGGTTAGCTGGCTGAAACTTTAATGGTTTTCTAGTTGACTAGTGCAAACTTGGATGTCATTATGTTAAGCACTTTGAATCATATTGACATAGTATAGAAGGTAGTTAAATTCTTTAAGAATAAGAATGCTGTGTGACTCACATAGCCACTCTCAAACCTAAAGAGTCTTGCTTCACCAAGGCCTTGAGAAAGACATAGGTGATGACAACACATGAAGATTTAAAGAGTGCTTTATTGGCTTTAGGCCAGGGATGCTGGTAGGATGAAATGCAATTTGACTGTCTTCTGAGCTTCATGGGATCATAAGGTCGTAGAGCACAGTAAACCACTAGAAACAAAGTGGACATAGTTATCACAGCAGGTAGCACAGAAAGCAGAGTAATCCGCTGCCACGGGAGGCTGTGACTTGCAAAGATCTCTGGCGATGCTTAATTAATCATAAAGTACCTTAAGTTCTGGTTTAATTTGCATAATTAAATGTAGAGCAAAAGAAAACAAAACTTTAGTCCTGCCTTAAGCCAACATGAAAGAGAGTCACAGTTTATCACCCCATTTCTAATCTTGAGTCAGTTCCCAAGCCCAGAGCAATCAGTTCTCAATTCCACTAAAGTCTCCCCTGTAACACCACAATTGAGTACTCTGTATCTCTTTGTAGGCTTCTCATAGTGACTTATACTTATTCACCTGAGTCACTAGGTGCTGAGGCAGGGAAATCCAAATATGTCAGGTACAATCGTAAAAGGCATTGATTAATACTAATTTTTGAAGACACATATGTCACTATAGTCTTGAATAGCAATTTAAAGTGCTGAAATTTCAAAGGAAGTTTCAACATGAATTTACATGGTCTGATATGGAAGTATATGTAAGTATTTGTGTATATATATATGTATGTATGAATAAATGCATGTCTACTTATACAATATTAGAATCTTAACAATGGAACTGTGTTACCTCATGAAATTTCAAATAAAAGCCTTTTAACCTCATGTTTTCTGCCAAAATAGTGAATAAGACATCCCTGGAGGAAGAGCAGAGATTAGAACCACCTAGAAAGAGTCCAAATAAGTAGGAGTGGTCATTGTCAGCACAGTTTGGTCAGCACAGAATGTTTATGGGACTTGAAGAAAAGCAGTAGATTACCATAACATTAATGAGGCAATGACTCTAACTGTTGCTGCTGTTGCAGATGTGTTTTCTTAACTGAAGAAAATTATTGTAGCTCTTGGCATTCAGTATTCATTTATCGATTTTGTGCATGCATTTTTCTCTATTTCAACAAATTGAGACAACTAGAAGTAGTTTGCATCCCCCCGGGACAAGTTTGCCTAGACTGGCTCTCTTTACCAGCTCTCTCCAGACTTTTCTTTGCTTATCTTAATTTT
Organism: Macaca fascicularis; assembly: GCF_037993035.2. NCBI lineage: Eukaryota > Metazoa > Chordata > Mammalia > Primates > Cercopithecidae > Macaca > Macaca fascicularis. Next base: position 27,663,776 of record NC_088395.1, read on the forward strand.
TTGCTTAAACAAATGCTTTCTTCTTCCTCCAGGAAAAAGAAGAGAGAGCCAACTACTCTACAAAGGAAAAGGGATGTAGTTTGTAGGATTTTCCTTGTTATGAGAGGAGCAGAAACCTAACTGTTGACAAGGGTATGCTCATGGCTAATTCGAAAGACCCTGTTGAAATTGAAATTATGGTGTTCTGTTCAGCCCTAAATATGCCAGATGCTGGAGATGCCAAGGTGAATAAGTCAATGGCTGGCTCTTCTCTGATAAAGGCAGTTGAATTCTGGTGAGGAACACAGAGACATAAACAGATTCATTCCTTCATCCCACAAACACTGAATGTTCACTCTGCGCCAGGAACTATTCTACCTGTTAGACATATAAAGGTTTGAAAAAGTACACATGGTTGATGCACTCCTGATGATTATTTTCTAATAGGAAAAATATATTTTAATCAAAACCCCAAACAAATAAAATGTAGAAATGTCTCTATGTTAAGCTAAGAAAAAGAGAAATGTTTTGAGAGCCTGTGAGAGGAGTTTCACCTGATCTTAGAAGTAAAGGATAGCTTCCATGTGGTGATGAGGAATGGAGGATAGTTTCCCAGTTGGAGAGAATATTGTTCACTGCGGTCCTGTTTGAAGTAGGAAATAATTAATTGAAAACCCAAGGAAGCTTAGTATGATGGGAGATCAGAAAATGAGGCAAGGGTTTGTGAGAAATAAAGCTTAGGAAAAGTAGGAAAAGCGGAAAAAGTGGAGGCCATATCATGCAGGACTTTGCAGGCCAGATTAAGAATCGTGCTCTTTATCCTAACATTATTAAACTATTGAACATTTTCAGCAGGTGGGTAACAGAATATTTACTGGACTTGAAGAACAGTAGATTACCATAACCTTAATGAGACACTGACTCTAACTGTTGCTGCTGTTGCAGATGTGTTTTCTTAACTGAAGAAAATCATATCACATGTGAACTTTCTGACCATACTGTGGAGCGGTGCTAATAAGGAGGTAAGAGTGAATGTAGATAAATCTGTTAGGAGGTTGTTAAAATAATCAGATGAACCATAATGAGATTTATTTCTAGACAAATGATGATAGAGATAGAAATAAATAAATTCAAAAATATTTCAGAGCTAAAACTGGCAAGATGATGATATGAAAGGTGAGAAAGAGGGTTATATCAAAGGTGACTTCTTATTTTCTGGTTTGCTTATCTGCCTGCTTGGCAGTGCCATTCTCCAAGAGAACACTAATGAAAGACTATGTTTTAGAGGAAAGACAAAATATTTTATTTTATTTTATTTTATTTTATTTTATTTTATTTTGAAGTGTCTATGTCACTTTCAAATATAAGGGGCATGTAAATATATCAAAAGTATATGATATGGAAGTTCCTGAAAAAATTAAACATAGAATTACCATATGATCCAGAAATTTCACTTCTGAATATATAACCAAAGGAATTGAAAGCAGGGACTCAAACATATAATTGTATACTAATGCTCACAGCAGCATTATTCGCAGTAGCCAAAAAGGTGGAAACAACAAAAATGTCTATCAACAGATAAATGGATAAACAAAATGTGGTATATATAGAATTGAATATTATCCATCCTTAAAAAGGAATAAGATTCTGATTCTTGCTACAACATGGAAACAACATGGAAGAACCTTAAAAACATTGTGCTTTGTGAAATAAGCTAGACACTAAAGAGCAAATATTGTATGATTCCACTTATCGGAGGAACCTAGAACAGGCAAATTTGTAGAGGCAGAAAGTAGGATGGTGGTTGTCAGGGGCTGGAAGGGCGTTATTTCATGGGTATGGAGTTTCAGTTTGGGAAGATTTTTTAAAGTGCTGGAGATGGATGTTGCTGATGGTTGCACAACAAGGTAAATGTGCTTAATGCCACTGAACTATATGCTTCAAAGTGGTGAAAATGGTAAATTTTATGTTATATGTATTTTTCCATAATGGAAAATGTATGTAGATCTGGAGCTCAGAGTCCTAGGCTAAAGATATAAATGAAAGTGTCATCATTGTGTTTATGACAAGTGAAGTCATGTAAAATTGTCTAGTTTGAATGTATGTGGATGGAAATGTATGATGGAAGGAAAAGAGAATTTAGAACTAAAGCTGATGAACTCAATAATGGCTATGGGGAGGACTGGTCTTCAGAAAGGACAGGGATGGGATGGCTAGAAATGTGAGAGGAAGACAAAAAGAGAAAGGAGAAAAGTGTCAGATAAGTTAAAGGGAGTGAATATTTCTAGGAGCCAAAGATCAGTAGTGTTCCTTGCTACTTGAATCCCTCTTGGTGGAAGGATTCTATTTCTCATTTATCTTGAAGAGTCCTCCTTGGGACTGTAATGCTATAGTAGTTCATTTTTGCTGTAAGGCAAAGCTCTCTGTAATTCCAGTTTGAGCTTTTTTTTTCCCTCTATTTAATTTGTCATAGGAAATTACCCATCAAGCCACAGATGTGGTTTGAAGAAGGGGAAGTAATTTGGCAGGAGTAAGGCACTCTGGATGTATGAGCTATCTGCCTATGCAAATTACTAATGCCTTTAGAACCTGCTTGGGCTCAGTGCTGTTTTCACTTGATATTTAAGAGCTTCTGAGTATAGCACATTTTACGGCTAGGAGAAATAGATTGTATCCAGCTCATGACAAGCAGCTGGGGTCAGATATCCCGGGACATTGTTCCCCGGGCCTAAGATTCAACCTCTGTGAGCTGATCCAGAGCTCCTTCTCAAGAAGAAAATAAACTTGGTAAAGCAGGCCTGACTTTGCTACAGAAGTCTTGGGTCCTCATCCGCTATTCTTCTTTCACGGTTTACAGTAGGCTTGATTGCACATTGCCACCTGCCTCTGACACTTCAAGCAACACAGCATATGCTGTTTTATAAGGATCAGTTGGCAAAGATATTTGTCCTGTACCTTAGACCAGCTAGAGAGGCATTCTTTGCTCTGAGCCCCACTAAAATGAACAGGCTCTTGCTTTATCCAGCAAATAGATCTAGCTAGAACAACATTAAATGACACATTTCTCAAATACCTCAAGGGGTACCCCAAGAATGTTAAGTGGAAATCAAGATGTGTAAATATATCCTTTATTTTGTATCAGATGAACAAGACTCCAGAAAAAATTTCTGGGGTAGTAAAAAAAACTATCACTCTATCCATCCCTGGCACGACAGTCAAACATTTAGGGTGCCATTTATTTCTTTCTTCCTAGATCCTATAGCAAAAATTCATCACTTTAGAGGTTCATCAGAATGACCTATAAGAATGTGAGTTTGTTAGGGTCCCTATGGACTAAACAGTGGCACAGAGCCTAAGAGTTGTCATATCTCTATGGCAGGATTGTGAAAGTTTGCTCCTGCCCTGCAAGTCCCAAGGTAATAAAACCGTTCTACAATGCAGTTGAGTTAGAAAAAAAAGACTTCATAAAGCATGTCAACCACTGTTGGCAGTCATGCAGGATCATAATAGCATTGTTAAAGTAAGCATGAGTATGAATGTGTATGAGAAAAAACAATAAAAACACTCTGTAAATCACTTCTCTCCTTTTGCACAAAGTTAGAAGTAAAGAATAATAATTTTAAAAAATATCTTAAGTACTGAAAATTGTATTCGCTGAGGCTTGGCCTTCCCTTTCTACATTTTTTTCTATACTTCACAGGTTATCTGTCCCTATCCCTATTTTTTTGTTTGCCCATCCAATGCCAGTGTCCGATTTTTCTCTTAAACTGGAAAGTATCGAAACTCAAGCCTTTAGAATAGTTGAACGACTGACTAATTGACCTCCTTGCATTACCTCAGCCAAGAATTGGCACTTTAATACTTTCAATTGTTATTTGAAAAGCTGTGTCCTGTAATACAGGAATTTCAGGCATTGCCAAGCAAGTGGAGATACATTTGAGATCTTGATACGTTTGAAAACTCTTTGTCTGTGAAAAGAAACTTGATTTAGTCAATTTTAGGTGATTAGATAGCTGGATCCAGAAGGTTAAATCTGCATTCTTGTTCAGTTAGAAGCACACTCTGGGGAGATGAAGTCATTCAGGGATAACTTTGCTGAAGGTTGGACTGAAGATAATGCTAGAGAAAAATCAAGAGGTTCTCTGGCCAATGATTACTGAACAAAGGTGGAGTACTGTTTTAGAGGTAGATATCTATAGGTTGGCTCATGCCTTTGAGCTGGGCTAATGGAGAAGCCTTTTACTCAGCAGTGAATAAAAGAAGCAATCAAGTCTTCTGTGTAAGTTTGGGCTTGACACAGCAGTTTATAGCAAAGGCAAAGGTAGAAATTAAATACACACAAACACACCACATGTTAAGTAAGCAGACACCCTGAGTCATTATAGACTGTACAATAAAGTTAAGTGTAGAAAGAGGGTAAAGTGGTGGCAAAAGTAGAAACAATAAGTAGAAGTAGAGACAGGGAATAGGTCTGATGTAATATTGTATCTCTAGATTGTGAGATATTAGGTCTCTTCTCTCGAATGGGTGACAAAGTAACCAGGTCATTAGAGCTGCACTGCCCTAAATGTAATTCATGTTCTTTGGGAAGTCCACTCTAAAGTGTTATCTCACTAATTAAAACAAACTAAAGCAACAAAAATATACAGTACATCTATTTCAGTCAAGTCAATCATTTATTGTATATTTCATTACATAAAATATCAGTCAGTAGTAATACATTTTATTTAAGAGCTCTATATTTACCTTATGTGATTGGATTAAAATTATATTGTCGTAGCTGAAGTAATATATCAATTCTGTGAACAATTTGCTATTAAAATAATTTTCAGAAATAGTCAACATTTTAAGCATTTACTCTCTGAATCTTTCTGGACCCCAGATTTCTTATTATAAGTGATCTAAACTATGTGATTGCTCAGATACTACATATTTTCTAACCCCAAATTCCCAGAGCCTATTTTTACGCTACAAAAATTAATTTTATTATATGATTAACATGTTGTAGAAATTCAGAGAATTATTTGCAGTCACAGAATATGAAAATAAAATGGAGTCGTGTTTCTTGGTTTTTTGTTGTTGGTGGTGGTGTTTTTTGAGACAAGGTCTCACTCTGTCACCCAGTCTGGAGTGCAGTAGTGTGATCATAGCTCACTGCAGCCTTATACCCCTGGGCTTGAACAATCCTCCTACCTCAGCCTCCCAAGTAGCTGGGACTACAGGCACGCACCTCCAGGCCAAACTAATTTATTTCATTTTTTGTAGAGAGAGGGGCTTACTATATTGCTCAGGCTGGCCTCAAATTTCTGACATCCAGTGATCCTCCTGCCTCGTCCTCCCAAAGTGTTGGGATTACAGTCATGAACTACTGTGCCCAGCTGGTTTTAATTTTAAAATGAGACTCTCCAGACACGTAAAATCGTTTTTTAAGGTTAAATTGATGATGTATTTAGTAAATGAATTTTAAGAATGGTCTCTGAAGGTAGGAATTTCTTATGAAATTAAGGAAGGAAACACAAATATTGTAAAGGATATACGATAAAACAAAATACAATAATTTGTTTTTTAAAGAGTATCCAATAATGACATATTATTCCCTTTTACTTTAGAGTAATTTATTTTATCTGGTTTAGACCTTCTTGATAAAACTCTTCTGTCTATTTAATGAGTAAACACCTCACATTTGTCAGTAAATTTCATTTATGTAATGGAATTATATTGTTTGTAGTTGTAGATTAATAGAGATTAAATTTCCATATGACAAAAGATTATGGGTCATTGTGATTCAAGTCAATGCAAGTTCACGATGTTGGCAAAATGAGTATTTTTATATGTTGTTTAAGCTGCCAAGAGTCTTCCCAGAGTCCTTTATTTAAAGGAAGAAGACTGTATTTCTCAAGAAAAAAAAATCCTGTAAAGTTTTATGTGCTTTATATTGACTCTTTGTCTTTCTGACACATTTAATAGTTCCTGTTAGAGCCACAAGATATTGAATTGGAGGTTCTGAGTTGGGTCACTGCTCTATTTGAATAATCCTTTAAAACTTTAGTCCTCACAAACAAGCAGTAGCTGGCAACTGTTACAATGATACCCAGCCACTCTTCACATAAACATGTAACAGTTTGTCCAGAGATCATTATAAACACATACTAGGCTTCTTTGAAACTAGTGTCTTCAAAAAGGACTAATTAGTAGCTGAACGTTGAGTACTTCTATAAAGTTTTGTCCTCCTAGCTTTGAGCATTCCTAATCTAAATTTCAGTTTCTTACTGGCAAATCTTTCTTTTTATGACATGAAACAAAAGGAAAAATAATTGGCTTTATCTGTGCTGATTTACCAGTGGTCACTGTTGAGAGCTTCAAACACCCTTCCCACTGTCAGTCTCTGCTCTTCACCATTCTGCTTCATATTATTCATTCAAGTGGCATGAAGAGGGGTATGGTGGCTGTGGGATTTGAACCATCATTGAACAAGATATGGGAAGTGAATAGTATTTGCTCACCATGACTTTAGTTTTAGTTTCACCTTCCAAATTAGGCTTCTATACACTTCTTAAAGCTTTATTTAAGTTGTACTTTCATCAACATACACAGTAGTAACAAAGCCCTTTCTAATAGTCATTGTATTAGCTACCTTGTGGCTGTTAATGTTCATGCTCCTGCAAGATCCTTTCAAATCCCTTTTTGTACCATTTACTTCCCTTTCCCTTCCAAGCATCAGTACTAATGTACAGCTCTTTAGTCCTCAAGCTGCTGAAGGGGCTTTTGCCCACAGGTGAAGAGATTGTAAAGCATCTGGGACATCTGAGAGTTGATATGCTCATCCCTCCCAGTGTGGCCTTTAACCAATGACTGAACAGTGTAGAAGTATGAAAGTTCACTCCCTTGCCTGGTATAAGGATAACTCAGACATAACTTACTCTCTAGAGTTCCCCAGGAGGATCACGCTGAAGCTATCCTCTGAGGGGTGTTCACCTGAGATTGCACTGTTCCTTGGCTTCCACTACCTCCCCTTGGATCATTTTCTTAAATTAATCAAACATACATCCTCATCTCAGAGCCTATGTTTAACTTAGGATACACCTATAGTAGAGACCTCACTGTCATGTCAAAATATCGCCGCCTAGTGGCAAGACTAAGAATATCGGAGTTCTTTGCATTAACTGCATGACCTTTCACTGAATACCTTTTTTCATTGAATACCTTGCATTGAATACCAACTGAAAGTAGTGAGAGGTATCCAAAGAAGACAGTACCATTATCTCTACCCTCAAAGAGCTAACGATGTCTGGAACCAAAAGAGAAGCAGTGACAGCAAACATGACCACAGGTAGGATTTGCACAGCTGTGTCATTAGGAAACAAAGAAGCAGCAGTATGGGAAGGAGGGCCATTTTCTGAGCATCAGAGTCACAGGATCTCATCATCTGAGATACGTTAGACACTTATAGCTCCTATCCCAGCATCTATTTTCATCAGAAAAGACTAAAGCAGAATTTTATATGTATTAAAACTCATTAAGTTGTTGCAGGCTTAAATTGCAAAGACTAGCTTATGCCCAGTGAAAGTAGGCTTCATAGTGGCACAAATAGGTAAAATATACAGGTGGATGATAAAAAAGAGGTTGAGACTAGTCCAGAGACTAATAGCAAATACAACTTCCCTAATGAATGTCAGAACCATAAATATGCTGCATTTAGGGCATTCAGAATGTACGGTGAATCCTATTACAGTAGATGGAACCATGTATCATGAATGTATGTCAAAAATGACTCCACTTAATATAATGTTCTACATGGTAGGACATCTTTGATGTGAACTAAATATATACAACTGTATAGGCCATCAAGTCCAAGCTATCCATCTACATAGATATGAGCTCTTACATATGATTCTGCAGACTTCTTTTTAGCATTTTAGTGACCCAATGCTCACTCACTCATATTACCGATCTTTTGTAGGCCAGCTGAATTACAAACATTGTGACTTTCCTCCATTAATCTCATACCTATCTTTACCTTTTTATCTTCTTAGAATGTCAACTCATGTTTACTTTCACATTCTGTTTCTGATGAGACCCTTTTGGTCAATATTCTTGGGAATCACTGTAGCTAATCAGTTTAAGAACAGGATGCAATGTCCTCTCATCAGCATTGTGCACTAAGCTGAGACTCCACGGCATATCCCCTTCAATTTAGAGTATTATAAAGAAACTTCTTGCTTTGAAATGGATACCTCATGAATAAATCAAGAAGAGTTTTTGTTTTCCAATTCTATCTGAAAGAAATATGTAAAAAAAAACATCGAGGCGGGAAAAATTTAAGTGACAAGATAAAGAAGTTTGATATTGCCTCTATCATTCTTAAGAAAGGAGAACACTAGGGGCAGGCCGTTAGAGAACATCTGTCAATAGTTTAATAATAATTTGGGGTAAAGAAATAATTTGTCGGTGACAAGACTTTGTACCATAAGACAATTTCATTCAATTACTGTATCAATAACTGCGTAAATTCATGCATTTACAACCAACTTATTTTTTATAAAGATGCCAAGAGCATACAGTGGGGAAAGATAGCCTCTGTCATAGATGGTTCTGGGAAAACTAAATATTCGTAGTCAGAGGAATAAAACTAGATCCCTATCGCTCACTACACACCAAAAATGAACTCTAAATTGATTAAAAACTTAAATGTAAGACCTGAAACTTTGAAAGTATTAGAAGAAAACATTGGTGTAACACTTCAGGACATTAGTCTGGGCAAATATATTTTTGTGTAAGACTTCAAAAGCATAGGCAACAAAAGCAAAAACAGACAAATCGGATTACAGCAAGCTAAAAACCTGCAGAGCAAAGGAAACAATCAGCAGAGTGAAAAGACAACCTACAGGATGAGAGAAAATATTTGCAAACTTTCCATCTGACAATGGATTAATACCAAGAATATATAAGGAACTCAAATAACTCAATAGCAAAAAAAAAATAATAATCAAATAATCTGATTTCAAAATGGGCAGAATAACTGAATAGACATTTTTCAAAAGAAGACATATAAATGTCCAACAAACATAAAAATGCTCAACACTAGTAATCATCAGGGAAATGCAAATCAAAACCACAATGAGATATCATCTCACATCAGTTAGAATGGCTAGTATCAAAAAGACAAAAACAAGACAAAAGCAAAATAGATGCAGGTGAGGATGCAGACAAAGGGAAACTTTAGTACACTGTGGGTGGGAATGCAGTGTAGTAAAGCCGTCATGAAAAACAGCATGGTGGTTCCTCAAAACATTAAAATAGATGTATCGTATGATCCAGAAATTCCACTACTAGTTATATATCCAAAAGAAAGACAATCAGTACATCGAAGAGATATTTGCATACCCATGTTTATTGCAGCACTATTCACAATAGACAAGATGTGAAATCAACCTGTGTCCATAAATAGATGAATGAATGAAGAAAATGTGATATATATATATATAGACAACAGAATCCTATTTGACTATAAAAAATAAAATCCTTTCATTTGCAGCGACATGGAACTGGGGGTCATTATATTAAGTAAAATAATCCAGGCAAAAAAGACAAATATTGCACATTCTCACTCATATATATGTAGGAGCTGGAAAAAATAAAAGTGTATCTCATGAAGATAGAGAATGGAATGGTGGTTACCAGAGGCTGGGAAGGGGTTGGGGATGAAGATAGGTTAGTTAATGGCCATAAATGTACACTTAAATAAAAGGAATATGTTCTAGTGTTCAAAAGCAGATTAGGGGTCCTATTGTTAATGACAATGTATTGTATTTTTCCACATATCTAGAAGAAAAGTCTTCAAATGTTCCCAACAGATAGAAATGATAAATGCTCTGGGTCAGTGGTCCCCAACATTTTTGGCACCAGAGACCGGTTTTGTGGAAAACAATTTTCCTACGGACTGGGTTGAGGGGTGGTTTCAAGATGAAACTGTTCCATCTCTGATCATCAGGCATTAAATTCTCATAAGGAGCACACAACCTACATCCTTTGCATGCGCGGTTCACAATAGGGTTCACGCTCCTATGAGAATCTAATGCTGCCACTGATCTGACAGAAGGTGGAGCTCAGGCATTAATGCTCGCTGGCCACTCACCTCCTGCTGTATGGCCTGGTTCCTAACAGGCCACGGACAGGTACCAGTACATGACCCAGAGATTGAGGACTCCTGCTGTAGGTGATGGACACCCCCAAATTCCCTGACTTGATCATTACACAGTCTCTGCATATAACAAAATATCTTGTGTAGCCTATAAATATGTATCAATTATTATGTGCCCATGAAAATAAAATCTTTGCACAGAGGGAAAATGACTGTCTAAATGAAGTAAAATATATTTATCAAAGTTCTTGATCACGTTGTTATTTTTAGAATAAAATGTACTTGAGCAACAGGGGGGAAACCTGTTCAGTGAATAAAGTTGCATGAGGAAAAATACAAACAGATATTCAAAACTTCAAAATAAGGTAGCAAGAGAAACTAATATCAATAACTAGTTGCAAGTACTGAAATTCTTTTTAAATAGCAAAAGGCAACTAAAAATCATCCTTAAACTATATCAGCAATATAATAATAAAATCCACATGAATCTGGGAAGTGTTAAAAATACAATGATACTAAGGCATTAAGAAATCAGGGCTGGGCAGAGTGGCTCACGCCTGTAAACTCGACACTTTGGGAGGCTGAGATGGGAGGATTGCTTGAAGCCAGGAGTTCAAGACCAGCCTGGAAAACATAGCAAGATCCCCTCTACAAAGAATTTTTAAAAATAGTTGGTCCTGGTCATGCATGTGTGTAGTCGCAGCTACTTGGGAGGCTGAGGCAGGAGGATAGCCTGATCCCAGGAGGTGCTACACTCTGGCCTGGGTGACAGACTGAGACCCTGTCTCTGAAAAGAATAAGAGATCCTTCTGTCTTTATAAAGGTACTCATCTTTATAAAGGTATCTGTCTTTAGTTCCCTAGCTGAAACTGTTATTAGAGTTTTAGATTTAATTTGAGTCTATATTTTCATTAAAAATATGAAGAATTTAATTGTATGCCCAAGAATTTTTTTAAATACTGAAAGGGAGAAATCTGGTTGTATTAAATGGCTAAATAAAGTTTTTGCCTCTTCAAAAAATAGAATAAAAAGAGTGAATTAATTATTGTTTTTGAGTGGAAAACTGTTCTGTATGTAGAGTATCAGATAAAAAGAAATGGGCTTAGATAAAATAGAGAAAGATTTCAGTCACATATGAAAAACTGGTTAATTATCTAATTGATAAAAAATAGAATGGGCCCATCATGATGAAGTTTAGCATCTTTTTTTACAGCGATAACATTTATAAATATTAGAATTGCAAGGAAACATATATGACCATCCAATCTCTCCTCTTCATTTTTGAGACCACAAAATATGAACACAGAAATTAAATTGCTTAATTCACCTAAGCAAGTCAAGGGCAAATGTAGGACTTGAGCTCAGAGTTCTTAACTTCAAGGCTAGGTCTGTGGCCTTGGATAAGCTATTTAAAGCTTTTGTGCATTGCTTTGTTTTATTTTGTATTCATACAATGGAAATAATAATGTACAACCCAAAAGGACAACTATGAGTATCAAATAAATATTTGCAAAACATTTAATATGATGACCATCTATGATAATTATTCAAAAATAGTAGCTTTTTTGTTGTATTATTATTATTGCCTAGTGCTTTTTCTTCTAAAACATGTTGTCTAACAATAACAAAAAAAGGATATTCTAGAAGTATCTCTTGTGAGCCATATTTGGTGTAAAAGTCCAGTTAGAAAACTTTAAAATGTTAAAAGTATATTTTCCCCATGAGAGAAAATGTACAGTCTCTAATGATGACAATGAGAAAATTGTGACTAAATTATTAATATATAAGTATATTTGGTGAGTAACTACATGGAGTTGTTTTTTTGTTGTTGTTTTTTTTTTGTTTTTGGTTTTCATTTGCTATTTTTTTAACCCAAAAATAAGTTCCTCTTTTTGAAATCACACTCAGGATAGGTTTTATTATCACCCCACTTTCTAGATAAGAAACTCAAATCTCCAAAAGATGAAATATCTTGTTAAAGTTTTCCCTGATGTGTTCAGTTTATTCCTGGCATCAGAGGCCCCAGACTGATGATTCAAAAGTATATGGGAAAAGTATTTTGCTATGATTCTAAATCATTCCCTCTTTTTATCAGTACAATTTGACCATATCTACAAAATTTGAAAGTGCACATACCTTGATTTATCAATTTTCCTTTAGCATTTTATTGACTGAATGTATGCAAAATGCGTATATAACAAATGCACTCACATATACACAAGGTAGGTAGGTAGATAGATAGATAGATAGATAGATTTTTTTGAGATGGAGTCTCACTCAGTCGCTCAGGCTGGAGTGCAGTGGTGCAATTTTGGCTCACTGCCAACCTCTGCTTCCCAGGTTCAAGTAATTCTTTTGCCTCAGCCTCCCAAGTAGCTGGGACTACAGGTGCACGCCACCACACCCAGATAATTTTTTGCATTTTCAGTAGAGACGGGTTTCATCATGTTGGTCAGTCTGGTCTCAAACTCCTGACCTCAGGTGATCCATCTGCTTCAGCCTCCCAATGTGCTGGGATTACAGGCATGAGCCACCGTGCCCAGACAACCGTAAGATATACATACAAGAATACATTGCCACATTATAGCCTTTATAACTAGCAATTGAAAGATGGTTGTATGAATTACTGTTACTTGTCGAATGGAAGGCCATGTAGCCATTAGGAAGAATAGGATACAGGCTAACAGCAGACAATATAAATGATTCATTCATTCATACATTCAGCAAATATATGAGTTCATACTACATTCCAAGCATTACTGATGCAGCCATGAACAAGACAATGTTCCTGCCTTTATGGATTTCAAAATGTGGTGACAGAAGCAGACATTAACCAGAAAAACAAACACATAATGAATGTCATATAATGCAATGTAGTGATTAAGCGCCATAAAGAAAAATAAGAAAATAGGAACAAAAGTATATATTGCTTAGTAAAAATAAAGAAATAGAGTTAGGCTATTATAGTCCTATTCATGTTAAAAGTAAAGAAAATGTATATATTCCATATAATTATATATGCATATATTCAAGAGACTTTTTTGGAGGATACATAAGACCCTGTCTGTCAGTAGGGGATACTTCTGAAGAGAGACTGAGGGACTAAATCATGACAGAAAATAATCTTAAGATACTAATATTGTTAATTATGACTTTCTGTGATGTAAATTTTGTACATTTTAACTCTTTTTACCACACACATTATTTTTTAAATAATAAAAGAAGATAAACTAGAGGAGGTCAAGAGCTTGGATGCATGCAATTTATGAGCAGTAGTATAGTCTTTGCTAATTTGAATATTTATTTGGGTTGCAACCCCAAATGCCATCCATAGCCATTTCAATAACAAAAATGTGTAAATCAGGCTGGCTAAAAAAAGTACGGGGAATTAAAGAGCATGTGATTATCTACAGAATGCATGTCTTGACTATGGCTCTTAATTTTTTCTCAGACAAATACATTTCAAAGTGTAGAAAGAGATACAATTTTTCATTTCTCTGGCCTTATCTTACCAGAGTTAGGCACTCTTGCCCACCAAGGGCTGACCACCAGATCTTTTTAAGGTGATCTTGCTGACATATGAATTACATGAAATTGTTCACCACTAAAAGGAGAAAAAAAATAGCCTTTTACTATAAGCACAATAAAATGCCAGATTGTTATAATGGCTTACAAATCTTCTAATCTGGCCTTTCCCTCCTCTCTTTTCTCATTGTTTCTACCATGCCCTTCACTGGCTATGGCATGCCAAACTGAGTTTTGCTCTTTTTCTCTTTTGTACCTACACATTTAGTAGTCACTCTGGTATAAACTATTTACAACTCAATTGAATTGACACAAAAAGTCATTTTTTTAGAACAACTAATATCCCTAAATTAGAAATAATTTGAAGCTTCTCTTGACTGAGATGAGAACTACAAATTGAGAGCATAAAGGCTCATGTCTATTAATATTCCCGTGTGTCATCAAATACCACTGAAATAAGCATTTTTTAAAATGAAGGACGAAAATGCATTTCCCTGTGCCAAGCAATTTTTCTGTATTTCTCTGCACATTTACCTGAAACTTCTTTAGATATATGCACATTTATCATTCTATCAGAATGACATTTAATATATTGAGGAAAAAAGCTAACAAACTATCACATTTAAGATCTAAATCAAATTGCAGCAATTCATTAACATATGAATCTAACAAGGTTATAACTCTTCATAAAATAGCTGATTTTATACTATAAATCATTTTTTATGTTAAATAGATGTGGGTTTTTGTCTCACTTATTTCTGAAAAGTTGTTTTAGGAGAAATATAGATGACAGATAATGTTGTTTCCAAAGCATTTATACGGCAAATTTAAATCCATGTCAAGATGATAAAAAATAGACATAATTGCAATTCATTAAGAAATAAAACACAGTTTTAAAATTCTACCTAAATCATTTTATATGTGCCACTGCTAAACTATTGGCTATTTGCTGGAAAGATGTGGTTGCATGTAAGAGAAGTATCAAAAAATTAATGGTGATAGCTAATTTTCATTGAAACATCTATTTCTGTTTTTCTGTCCTCTTTTCATTAAAAGTGTGGATGTTATTATGAAGATATTGAGCGATGGAATATCCAAAGATTTGCATGTAATGAAAATCATCAGAATTAGCTTATGATATATGTACTTTTTTTTTTTTAATTATACTTTGAGTTCTAGGGTACATGTGCATAATGTGCAGGTTTGTTACATATGTATACTTGTGCCATGTTGGTGTGCTGCAGCCATCAACTCATCAGCACCCATCAACTCGTCATTTACATCAGGTATAACGCCCAAAGCAATCCCTCCCCGCTCCCCCTTCCCCATGATAGGCCCCGGTGTGTGATGTTCCCCTTCCCGAGTCCAAGTGATCTCATTGTTCAGTTCCCACCTATGAGTGAGAACATGCGGTGTTTGGTTTTCTGTTCTTGTGATACTTTGCTAAGAATGATGGTTTCCAGCTGCATCCATGTCCCTGCAAAGGACACAAACTCATCCTTTTTTATGGCTGCATAGTATTCCATGGTGTATATGTGCCACATTTTCTTAATCCAGTCTGTCACTGATGGACATTTGGGTTGATTCCAAGTCTTTGCTATTGTGAATAGTGCTGCAATAAACATATGTGTGCATGTGTCTTTATAGCAGCATGATTTATAATCCTTTGGGTATATACCCAGTAATGGGATGGCTGGGTCATATGGTACATCTAGTTCTAGATCCTTGAGGAATCGCCATACTGTTTTCCATAATGGTTGAACTAGTTTACAATCCCACCAACAGTGTAAAAGTGTTCCTATTTCTCCACATCCTCTCCAGCACCTGTTGTTTCCTGACTTTTTAATGATCGCCATTCTAACTGGTGTGAGATGGTATCTCATTGTGGTTTTGATTTGTATTTCTCTGATGGCCAGTGATGATGAGCATTTTTTCATGTGTCTGTTGGCTGTATGAATGTCTTCTTTTGAGAAATGTCTGTTCATATCCTTTGCCCACTTTTTGATGGGGTTGTTTGTTTTTTTCTTGTAAATTTGTTTGAGTTCTTTGTAGGTTCTGGATATTAGCCCTTTGTCAGATGAGTAGATTGCAAAAATTTTCTCCCATTCTGTAGGTTGCCTGTTCACTCTGATGGTAGTTTCTTTTGCTGTGCAGAAGCTCTTTAGTTTAATTAGATCCCATTTGTCAATTTTGGCTTTTGTTGCTGTTGCTTTTGGTGTTTTAGACATGAAGTCTTTGCCCATGCCTATGTCCTGAATGGTACTACCTAGGTTTTCCTCTAGGATTTTTATGGTATTAGGTCTAACATTTAAGTCTCTAATCCATCTTGAATTAATTTTCGTATAAGGAGTAAGGAAAGGATCCAGTTTCAGCTTTCTACTTATGGCTAGCCAATTTTCCCAGCACCATTTATTAAATATGGAATCCTTTCCCCATTTCTTGTTTCTCTCAGGTTTGTCAAAGATCAGATGGCTGTAGATGTGTGGTATTATTTCTGAGGACTCTGTTCTGTTCCATTGGTCTATATCTCTGTTTTGGTACCAGTACCATGCTGTTTTGGTTACTGTAGCCTTGTAGTATAGATTGAAGTCAGGTAGCGTGATGCCTCCAGCTTTGTTCTTTTGACTTAGGATTGTCTTGGAGATGCGGGGTCTTTTTTGGTTCCATATGAACTTTAAAGCAGTTTTTTCCAATTCTGTGAAGAAACTCAATATCGTGAAAATGGCCATACTGCCCAAGGTTATTTATAGATTCAATGCCATCCTCATCAAGCTACCAATGTACTATTATTTCTATTTTATAAACAAGGGATGTCTCAGAATGCTGTGTCCATAATTGGCCAAAAATTGCATACCAGCAAGTGACAGAGATTGAATTCACACTAAGATTGTTAAAATTTAAAACTCATCTTATTATGTGGACAGCCTGAATGAGGATAGGTGGTGCCTAGTGAGAAACAGGGAGTGGAATTCTCTTTTCAGATTTGAAGCCTAGGAGATTGAAAATATGAAGATGTCATTCGTAGAAATAAGAAGGATTTAGATTTGAGTTTCGAAAAATGCTAGTTCTATTTTGAAGAGGTTGATCATAACGTGCTTCTGTTGAACATATGGTCATATATTTGATATGGTTGAATGTATTTTTAATCAGCTAGGAACATAAGAGTAGTGATGTAGAATATTATTCTGGTGAGAAAGAGGTATAGTTTATTCAAACAGTGACTGGCATCTTCCAAATATCTTCCAAATAACATAGCTCTCCTTTTCACTTTATGTGTATGAACATACCTACATTTACTACAAAATTGCTTGTCATTGAAGGTGTTACATTCAGATTTCTGGCTTCTTGGAGATATGTACTTAAAGTTAAACATTAACTTAATATGAATGTCAAGGGAAAAATAATAGCCTGACATGGACTTTTCATAGTATCGTGAGAAAAAGAGAATTTACTCACTTACAGCCATACAGGATATGATAAGATTGGCAGTTGAAATGAATTCTTGGTGTCCCAGTGGGTTTTGTAAAAGAATTTAATGTATTAAGTGCCTAAACAATGTGTTTTCTCTAATTTTCACAATTTATTCTTTATTTCCATTCAAATCTATTGTTCATAAATATTATCTAGAGAAGACTTTTAAACAAAAGAGCATGGATGGGTTTAAAAGGTCCTTATCACCAAGATTTAATAAGCACAATGTTGCTTCTCTGTGGAATTTTTCTGAAAGAGTTTGATTCTCAAAGGTTTCACGACTCTAAACAGCGAAGAATTAGAGACTTAGAGAAAATTGTTTATCTATTTTGGTGAGATATTTTATATCCTTAACCTAGTAGTTTTCAACTGTGGTGACTGTGTCACCCAGGGGACAACTGGAAAGTTTCTGGAGACATTCTTGATTATCATAACATAGGGAGAAGTTCTACTACCATTTAGTGGGTAGAGAATAGGAAGTCTGCTAAACATCCTACAGTGCACTGGATAGTCCCCCACCAGCAGAGTTATACGGCCCCAAATGTCAATAGTGCTGAAACTGAGAAAGCTTGCCTTCATCCCTGCAGAGTTCTAGGATAATATAAAAGAAAAAGACTTCGATATTTTGTTATGCAACATATGTGCCAGTGTATAAAACAATTTTTAAACCAGGTCACTGATTGATATAATTCACATGTGAATTATATTATAAGCCAAGAAAAGTCTGTATCATTTTAATAGAATATTCTAACAGTAAGTGACTCTGTCTCTTAAAAATACAAAAAATAAGCACACATGGATATTTGAAAGGATATTTTTGAAGCTGCTTAAAATTAATGGACATTAAACTCCCATGTGCTTTGTTTCATCAGTAAAACTGTGGAGCTCATTAACAAAAAACCAGAAACTTAGCTATATAAATCAGGAAATTTATAAAGTGTAGCCACTAGTGCATGTCTATGCGTTTCTGAGTTAAAAATTAAATATTATTGAGAAAAATAAAGGCAAGTTCTTCATAAATTATTAATTTATAGTTTTACTAGTCTTCATATTAGAATCATTCAGGTTTTCTCACCTTATATATAACTTCTATTCCCTCCTATTTTACCCTAGTTAAATGGTTTAATTTTAAAATAAGTATTTTCCTTTGTTTATTATGTTCCTGTACATATAGAAACCTGTTCTATAATTTTATCATATTTTTAATAATTTCCTTTTTCAGATGTGTTTATGTCCTTTGCTCATTTTTTTAATGAGGTCATTAATAATCTGAGAAATGCAAATCAAAACCACAATGACATATTATCTCACATCTGTCAGAATAGCTATTATTAAAAAGTCAAAAAATAACAGATACTGGCAAGACTGTAGAGAAAAAGGAACGTTCATACACTGATGATGAGAATGTAAATTAGTTCAGCTGCTTTGGAAAGCGGTTTGGATATTTCTCAAATAACTCAAAACAGAACTACCATTCAACCCAGAAATCCCATTACTGGGTATGTAGCCAAAGGAGGATAAATCAAACTACCAAAAATATATACACTTATATGTTCATCACAGCACTATTCATAATAGCAAAGACATGGAATCAACCTAGATGCCTATCAATGGTGGACTGGATTAAGAAAATGTGGTACATATACACCATGGAGTACTATGCGGCCACAAAAAAGAATGAAATCATGTCCTTTGCAGCAAAGTGGGTGCAGCTGGAGGCCATTATTCCAAACTAATTAATGTAGGAACAGAAAACCAAATACTACATGTTCTCAACTATAAGTGGGAGCTAAACATTGAGTACACATGAACATAAAGATGGGAGCAATAGACACTGGAGACCGCTAGATGAGGGAGGGAAGGAGGAGG
The DNA here is from genome assembly GCF_037993035.2 of Macaca fascicularis. Classification (NCBI taxonomy): domain Eukaryota; kingdom Metazoa; phylum Chordata; class Mammalia; order Primates; family Cercopithecidae; genus Macaca; species Macaca fascicularis. Next base: position 27,682,761 of record NC_088395.1, read on the forward strand.
AAAGGACTGAAAAACCACTTACTGAGTATTATGCTCACTACCTGGGTGATAGTATCATCCATACCTCAAACCTCAGCATCACGCAATATTCACTTGTAACAAACCTGCATATGTACTCTTTTAATCTAACATAAAAATGGAAATTATTTTTAAAATAATAATTTCCTCTATTTTTATCTTTATCTCCATTTAACCATGATTATATTTATTTGAAAACTTAAAAAACATTAACATTTCTATCAAACTGATCTTTTTGGTAGGTAATTAAATCTTAGATTAGCAATGTTTCTTATCAAGTATGCACTTCAGTATTAATGCATATGTGAAAGATGATGTTACTCTTGCTTCTTTAAAACATATCAAGTAATAGCTACTGCCAAGTTAACAGTGAAAGTTCAATTATTTGAAAAGATTCTCTTTTTGTCTACCTAATTAAAGACTTAAGATCATATTTTTCTTTTTTGTGCATTGGTAATTCTATTAATAAGGGAAAACAAACTTAAATTTTAAAATAATATTCATGGCCGGGCGCGGTGGCTCAAGCCTGTAATCCCAGCACTTTGGGAGGCCGAGATGGGCGGATCACGAGGTCAGGAGATCGAGACCATCCTGGCTAACACGGTGAAACCCCGTCTCTACTAAGAAATACAAAAAATAGCCGGGCGAGGTGGCAGCGCCTGTAGTCCCAGCTACTCGGGAGGCTGAGGCCGGAGAATGGCGTGAACCCGGGAGGCGGAGCTTGCAGTGAGCTGAGATCCGGCCACTGCACTCCAGCCTGGGCTACAGAGCGAGACTCCGTCTCAAAAAAAAATTAATAAATAAATAAAAAATAAAAAATAAAATAATATTCATAGAAAACTTTCAGGTATCCAAGGATATCAATTACTCATATGCATTATTCTTGTCACATATCTATGAGGTTTTAAGCATCGCATGCCATTCTTGTCTCTCATTATAATGACAATAGAAACATGACTGCACTTGAAATGTAAACATGCCTTGTATAATGACACTCCAGCTACACTGTAGGATATTTTTATTCAAGAAGGACCACCTCATAGAGCTGAATTCTGCTTACATAATGGGTTTTAAATTGCTCTTTTCTTCCTTCTTTTCTACCTCAACCACATCAGTTTGTGCAGCACACAGAGCAGACAGAACAGTTTGGAGATTTGGGTTTCAGATCTGGCCCTCTGTGTGAGCTCGCACCCTCCTAAAACTTAATTGGCTTCATGACCCTTCACAGTAATAGGCCTCAGTTTCCACTTATGAAAATTACTGGATGTTTACTTCATAAAGTATAAGATTCTTCCTTGGTATACCATTCTGTGTTCTGTTAAGAGAATGCTAAAAGGTGACCTTTTATGAAGGTTACTATTATTTTTGCAAGTTGTGTTTATAGTAATATATAAGAATTTATGCAGAGCAATTTTACTTGCCAATAGAAAACAAAAGTATATGAACAAGTTTTAAACTAAACCAGAAATGAAATAAGTTCTTATTCACTATTGGAATGGGCTGCAGAATGGCATTTTGGAGTTATCAAAATGGTTAAGAGCTTGGAATTTGAAATCAGGCAGATTTGAAATGGAATCAGTCCTCTGTCACTCATTACATAGGTATCTTTGACAAGTCCTTTACCTTTTTGATTCTCAATGTCCTCATCTAAAATATGTGTATAACAATACCTACTTCTCAACATAAAATGTTTACAGGCTAGCATAGTGCCTGGCATAAAATAGTATCATAGTGAATAACCATTATAAATATAATAACTTTATAATTAAGAAATTAACATGTGTGTCCTGATTAATATAGATATTTTAATGCCTATAGATATGAATTTATAATAGAATCTCTCCAGTTTATCTTCAGCAGTGTACCAGGAAGTATTTTTCAAATTTCAAATATTACATTTTAACATTTACATTTGAATTCACATGTAAATGTAAACTTTTATAATTCAATATAAGTAGATTAATATTACTGTCAAAAATTTAAATGGAGCTAGGCGTGGTGGCTCACATCTGTAATCCCAGCACTTTTGGGAGGCCAAGGTGGACAGATCACTTGAAATCAGGAGTTTGAGACAAGCCTGGCCAACATAGCGAAATCCCATCTGTACTAAAAGAAAATACAAAAATTAGCCAGGTTTGTGGCACGCACCTGTAATCCCAGCTACTCGGGAGGCTGAGGTAGGATAATCGCTTGAACCTGGGAGGCAGAGGTTGCGCTGAGCCGAGATCGTGCCACTGCACTCCCGCCTGAGGGATAGAGTGAGACCCCGTCTAAAAAAGAAAAAAAGAAAAGAAAAAAAAAAAAGAAAATTGAAATGGAAGGCATCGGATGGCATGCTAGGAAGAATACAGCCAAGCCTGACTCTAACTGTGGTTTCTTGAACAATATGATACACCTTGTTCAGCTGTGTTTTCAATAAAATGAGAGAAATGAGCGTTTAGATTGGATACCTGCACAATTCACTTTGTTTTAATTCCATAATTTTATGATACCTAGTCCTCATATTTGCTATTTAATAAATAGTCATAGTTTTCCAAAATCTGTATATAGATATTCCTTTAGCATAAGGAATAATTTAAGGCATATAAACATGAACAAGTTGTGAGTAAATGACCCTCAAGATTTGCTTTACTTTTCCTCCAAAATATTAGTTTTTCAAGCAAAAGATCTTCAGATGATTGACAAGTCACTTCCTGTCAAGTGCAATAGCAAATCCTTCTGAAAGATTGTCAGTGGGTTTGATACTTGAATCCCTCTTTAAATAGACTCCATAGGGCAGCTTAGACAAAAAACCACAATGGCAGTGAAGACACTTAGAGGGAAGTTGGAAACCCTCATGTCCTTTAAAGCAGCAGATTTTTTTTATTGTAGAATAATATCCCCAAAAGGTTATTTATACAACTAAATGGGGAAGCTCAGTCTGGCATTATCATTTTATCAGGTCAGAAGGGGCTGAAGAGGGCACTACTGCATGTGCCATGAAGAGTTTTAACATATTTTCTGTAAAAAATGTATACAATATTCTTTTAACCTGACCTAACCCCTGGTACTTGGGTAAAAGCAGAAGGGCACTTCTTTTCAGGTAAAAATTTTCCGCAAAGTAAACAGAGGTCATGGTTTTTCACTAGTATGATTGACAGGGAAAGGCTTAGAAAGAACTTTATAGAGGTGATAAAAATGTGCTACAGTTGAGTTATCAAATCTTAAAGCAAATCTACTTATGTCAATTCAATATTTCTATTTTATAGTATTTTTCAACATTCATATAATCCTCTCCCTCAAACCAGATGCCGTGATATGTATAGTCTTTACATAAAGTTGTTTATGTTTCCTAATAGCTTTGGGAATTGGGGAAATGAGAATGATGTCCAATAATGTGTGATAAAATGAGAAACACACATATTCTGTACACCTTTCAGTAAGTGTTCTTTGTGTTCTGTTAAATTTATATATTAAAATGTGCAAAATTGGAGGATTGTAATATTTTTCAGGAACTCTGCAAAGCAATTCAACAGAAACCCAACAAAATAGATAAATTTTACCTAGTTTGTCAATTATTCTACTCTTTGTATTTATTTTTTTACTTACGCAATTAAATATTACCTATTTCCCTTAATGTTTAATGTCTAGCAAAGAGACTCTTAAAACTTTGAAAATAGACTGTCTCTAGATAAGCTAGCTACTTTGTAGACTAGAATGAATCATTGTCTAATTAGTCAATGAATACCTCTTTATAATCAGGCTATCCACTAGGCAATGAGGGAGAATATTATTTTTAATACAATTAAGGAAACAAAGTAAATGAAGGAAAGGGAAGAAGAAAGAGAGAAAGAAAAAGAATGAAAGAACAATGATATTAGCATAAATATGTAAGAATCATACAATCGTCATAAGTATATGTATATATAAGAACTCTTGGCATTCAGGAGCAAAAGAGTTCAAAAACCTTATAGTTGAATCTTTATAAATTTAAAATTATTTTTTGTTAACTATTTGATTTTATCCTTACAGTTTCCTTGTCATTTATGCAGGATACATTTTTCCCAGTGTGTATGGTGGGAAAAAAGGAATTCTATTCACATAATGATTTAAATTCAAGAAAATGTTTGTATGATGTTTATCTTGATTATTTTTCCTTATTTGATAAATTTTCTTTAATATTGGGGCATGAAATGCAAACAAAGGTTTTGTTTTATTTATATGTGTTATTAATTTGGCAGGCACTATTGTTTGTTGATGCAACAACTGTTGCATCCCTTTTCTGTCTTGATTTGTCTCCCAGCATAGAGGCCAAAAAGATAGTCACTTCCTGAGCCTACTGGGCCAAGACACCAATGTCTCTTGCCTTTGGCATATGGGGGTTTGACTACCAGGGAGCTTGTAGGACTGAATCTCCTTCATACAAATGGAGAGGACACATGAGAGGACCTTCATTTTTTGACAACTGCTTTCTTTCCAGTTAGAGACATTTCAGTGTGAAGATGTTATATTTGCTACGGTCATGTTGCTACCATTTCATCAAGAGATTTACAGAGATAATGACTTGGGCCCCTGAGCCTTGGACTAATCATCTACTTTAAACTTTTTCTTAAAAAAAATATGCTTGGCCGGGCGTGGTGGCTCAAGCCTGTAATCCCAGCACTTTGGGAGGCCGAGGCGGGCGGATCACAAGGTCAGGAGATCGAGACCACAGTGAAACCCCGTCTCTACTAAAAATACAAAAAATTAGCCGGGCGCGGTGGCGGGCGCCTGTAGTCCCAGCTACTCAGGAGGCTGAGGCAGGAGAATGGCGTGAACCCAGGAGGCGGAGCTTGCAGTGAGCCGAGATCGCGCCACTGCACTCCAGCCTGGGCAACAGCGTGAGACTCCGTCTCAAAAAAAAAAAAAAATATGCTTGTAGTAGTTAAGCCACTATTATTTGCGTATTTGGTCACTTGCTGTTGAATGAATCTTAACTGTATACCATCTGACCTTTTCTTTTAAAAAATGACTTCTTTCTGCTTTATGTGTAGGAAATCTCAAACTCTCAAATGTATGAAACAATTGAATGATGCAGAGAAAGTTGGAACTAATGCTTTCTGAGAACCTGCTACTACTGTGGGGCAGACACTATGCAAAATATTCTACATTTATTCTTTTGACTATTTTAAATGTCCTTTTTCTAATTAAAACCTTTTTCTCAGCACAGTATCTATCAAAAGGGTTTTCATTGCCCAAATATTCATTGAGAAGTTATGGAATCTCAGGCTGTGGTCTAGGGACTAGGCCAAAAGTACCAAACAAAAAAGCCATGATGATTATATTGTAACAAAAATTGGCAGAAAATAATAATTAGCTAATAAATAAATAGCTAATAAGCAAAGCAAGAAATGTTTTGAAAAAATGTGATTCAGTGTAAAGATAGTGCTGGGGATGGAAAAAGATGTTATACTTTATAGTGTCTTTATAAAAGCCTTCCATGTTAAGGGGATAATTTAGAAAAGAATTCATAGATGTAAGGGACCACGTGGATATTTGCAGAAAAATAATGTTCCAGGAAGACAGCACAGAAAGGGCAAATGCCCTTAGGTAGAAATATTGTTGTCTCATTCAAAGTATAACAATGATATTAAAGTGAGCATAATATAGTCAGCAAGGGAGGGAAAAGCAAGAGATGACTTAGGAGAGAGAAAAGGCCTTATAGGCATTTTTAAGGAATATGACTATCACTCTAAGAAAGATAAATCTCTGTAAAGTTTTGAGCATTGACAGATTGACATGACTTGGTTTATATGGCAAAAAGTGGGTCTATGGAGGAGCAAATAATGATAGAGAACAACTGATTGTGAGGTTATTGCAATTACACAGGCCAGAGACAATGATGTCTCAAGCCAAGTGGTAGCATCAAAGTAGTGGGTTTCTGAAGTGTTAAGGCAATCCATTAAATAGCACCTGCTTCCATGCTCAGGTTCTGAGACCACCAGGATATAAATGAAAAGGTTAAGCAGATAACTGCCAAAATATAGGCAGGGTGTATGGCTCACACCTGTAATCCCACTGTTTGGGAGGCCAAGTCAGAAGGATTGCTTGAGGCCAGAAGATGGAGACCAGCCTGGGCAACATAGGGAGATTCCATCTCTACAAAAATAAAAATAAAACAAAAGAAATAGCTGGGCATGGTGGTGTGCACCTGTAGTCATAGCTAGTTGGGAGGCTGAGGGAGAAGGATGGCTTAAGCCTAGGAGTTTGACATCAAGATGAGCTATGATTGCATCACTGCACTCCAACCTGGGTGACAGATTGTCCAAAAAAAAAAGAAAGAGAGAGAAGGAAAGGAAAGGAAAGGCGGGAAGGGAAGGGAATGGAAGGGAAGGGAAGGGGAGGGGAGGAGAGGGGAAGGGAGGGGAGGGGGGAGGAGGGAGGGAAGGGAAAGGAAGGGAAGGGAAGGGAAGAAGGGAGGAGAGAGGAGGGAAGAGGGAGGGAAGGGAAGGGAAGGGGAAGGGAAGGGAAGGGGAAGGGAGAAAACACAGGGCCAAAATATTACCTATATTTATTTTATACTGATAAAATCTAGGCTGGAGCATGTAGCCTATCATAAGAGCCAAAATGGACTGATAGTTTCCTGGCCCCTAGTCTAAACCTTGGATCAACCCATCCAATGAAAGATTGTGTCTTCAGACCAATGTATCTAGATCTTTGCCTTTCACTCCTAAATTGGAGAAGGGACCAGTTCTCCTGAGTGCTGTAACTTTGACAGGATACATGAAACTAACTGAAAAAGGAGGAACGATCATTAAAGCATTTTATGTGTTGAGGAGTATTAACACATCTGGAGATGGGTCATAAGTGTTAAGGAAAAAAAAATCCATCCTCATAGGAGGGGAAAGGATATATAAGGAGTGGGAAGAACCTTTCCCCTTAATATTTTTTTCTCTTTGCATTATTTACCATTGATGAAAACCATTGACCAAGCAACAGTTTTTCATTCTCCTATTAGAGTTGATTGATTATCTCTCAGGACCTTTCTTTTCTCACCTTTATGAGACTCTTTCTTGGATGGTGCTCACTGCTTCTTTGGTTATCCTTCCAGGAGAATTACTGGGAAATATGAATTTTTCCACCTGAAACCCCTGAAGTGGAACTGAATACTACATTTATTATGTTCTAAGTCTACTTTGTAGCCAAGACCAATATTCACTCACTATTTTTCTTTTTTCACTGTACATTATTTCTAGCCATATTGCCAAACGTTCTGCAACAGAATAAAATGACACAATTAAAATACTCTAATAATAAAATGCCAATATAAAGCCACTCTAAACTTAAATAAAAATCATATCACTCCCATATAAAATTCCTGGGAAGAAATTAGAGTTCACAGATTAAAATTCCTTGTAAGTTAAAGTCCTGAATAAACCCCACGAATAAAATCACCTTCCTCTCATGAGTTAAAGATCCAAAGAAATTAAAATCCATAATTTATATTCCCAATCTCTCATCCTGCAAAAATCTCATTCAGGAGGCTTCTTCATGATAGTTCCAAACTAAAATTCATTTAGAAGCTTCATTATGGGATGTTTCTTACTGGGATGAGTATAATTCAGGGCAGTGTTTTTATTAATTCAACACCAAGATCCTAACGTGCTTTAATTTTTAAAGAGTCAAAGAAACAATGGATTAAAGTAAAGGAACAGGGAACATTATCATGGCATTGTATCCAGTGCTACAAATTTTAGAGAGAAAGGTAATCCAAACAATTTGATAATGGATAGAACAAGTTAGAAGAACAGGAATATATAAGACTTTAGAATACTATAAAGTGACTAGACCTAACAGACATGGAGAACACTCCACCCAACAAAAGCAGAATACATTCTTCTCAAGCACACACTGAAGGATAAAACATATGCCAGTCTATAAAACAAGCCTCAATAAACGTGAAAGGACTGAAATCAATAAAATATATGATCTCTTACTAAAAAAGAAACTAGATATAAATTACAGAATGAAATATGAGAAATCAATAAATAAGTGGAAATTAAGCAATATACTTCTAAATAACCAATGAGTTAAAGGACAAATTACAAGGGAAATTAGAAAACACTTTTAGGTTAAAAAAAAAAAAAAAAAAAGGAAAAACATACCAAAACTTATGTCCAAAGAACAGCTATAAGTAGTGCTTAATTTATAGCTGCAATGCCTTTATTAAATAAGAAGAAACTCTCAAATCAGTAACATAAACTTCCACATTGAGAAACTAGAAAAATAAGAGCAAACTAAATCCAAATAAAGCAAAAGGCTCAAAATAATAAAGATTGGAGTGAACATAAATGAAGCAGAGATTAGAGAGGAAAAAAAGCAAAGAAAATCAATGAAACCAAAAGTTGGTGCTTTGAAATGATAAAAAGAAACGGACAAACTTTTAGCTACATTTATCAAGAAAAGAGAAGACTTTTCTTCTATTAATATCTGGAATGAAAGAGAATATACCACTACTGACCTTAGATACGAGAAAATAATTTTAAGAAAATAATGTGAATAAGGGTGCATGCCACAAATTAGATGACTTTCATGAAATAGGCAGCTTTCAATAAATGACTGAAACTGACTCAGGTAGAAATAGAAAAGCTGAGTAGACATAAAAAGTAAAGAGATTGAATTAGTAAGTAACTCCTCTGCCACTAATACACAAAACATTCCCAGGTCCAGAGACCCCACTATAAATTCTCCCAAACAATGAAAGAAGATTAATACCAATTCCCTCACAAATTCTTTGAAAAAAAATAGAAGATGGAGCAGATCCCAAATCATTCTTTGAGTCCAGTATTACCCTGATAGAAATACCAGACAAAGATACCAACAACAACAAAAAACCCTACAAGCCATATTCCTTATGAATATAGATCCAAAATCCTCAAAAAATACTAGACAACTGAATATAGAGCATACAAAAATAATTTCACATCATCACTGAATAAGTTTTGTCCCAAGAATGCAAGTTTGGTTTATCATCTAAGAAGCAATTGATTTCATATATCATATTAATAGGTAAAAATGGCAAAAAGCACATAATCATCTTAATAGATACAGAAGAAACATTTCACAAAATTCAACATTTCATGATAAAGCATCTTAACAAGCTAGTAATGAAAGATAACTGCCTCAAATTAATAAAAGTTATCTAATAAAAATCCATAACTAACATCACATTTAATGGTCAAAAACTAAATGCTTTCTCCCTAAGATAAGGAACAAGACAAGAATGTCTGCTCTTGACACTTAAACACTGTATTGGAAGTTCTAGCCAGGGAAATTAGGCAAGAAAAATAAATAAAAATAATTCATATTAAAAAGGAAGTAAAACTCTATTTTCAGATGACCTGACCTTGTGTACAGGAAACCTAAGGAATCCACTCGAAAAGTATAGGAACTAATAGACAAGTTCAGCAAGGTTGAAGGATACAAAACCGATACACAAATATCAATTGTATTCTTATATAATAACAATGAACAATCTGAAAATGTAATTAAGAAAACACATTTACAATAAATCAAAATCACATAATTCTTAGGAATAAATTTAACAAAAGAAGTATAAGAATTGTACACAGAATATTGCAAAACAGTTTGACAGAAATGAAAGATTTAAATAAATGAAAACACATCCCATGTTGACAGACTGAAAGATTTAATATTCTTAAGATAGCAATATTTACCAATTAATCTACAACCTCTATCAAAATCGCAGCTGGCGTTTTTGCAGATATTGGCAAGCCGATCCTAAATTTATATGGAAATGTAGGGGACTCAGAATACCCCAAACAATCTTGATAAAGAAGAACAAAGACAAAGGACACTATTTCCCCATTTCAAAACTTACTACAATGCTAAAGTACCTAAGACAGTAAAGTTCTGGCATAAGGTTAGACATGATGATTAATTGAATAGAATTGAGAGCTCAGAAATAAACCCTTACTTTATGGTCAGTTTATTTTTGAATTGGTCAATTGATTTTTGAAAATCAATCATGGTCAACTGATTTTTGAAAAGAGCGCCATGACAATTCAATAGAGAAATAATGATTTTCAACAGATGGTGCTGGGACAACTGGATATCCATATGCAAAAGAATGAAGTTAGACCCTGAACTCACACCATGCATGCACACAAAAATAACTCAAAATGCATCATACACATAAATGTAACAGTTAAAACAATGAGAGCCTTAAAAGAAAACATAGGAATAAATATTTGTATTTATTTGTATTGTATTTAGAAAAATAGGCAATGTTTTCTTAGATATGACACCAAAAGTATATATCTAAGCAATAAATGAAAAATAAATTAAACTTCGTCAAAATTAAAAATATTTGCACTCAAAGATTACCATAAAGGAAGTGAAAAGAAAATTTGCACAATGAGAGAAAATATTAGCAAATCATATAGTGATAAGGGACTTGGATCAGCATACATAAAGAACTCTTATGACTCCATAATGTAAAGATAACATTGTGTGTGTATATATATATGTATAAATCAAGATACACATCATCAATTGATGGACACTTAGGCTGTTACCATATCTTGGTTATTGTGAATAGTGCTGCAGTACATATATATATATATATATACACACACACACACACACACACAAAATGGAATATTATTCAGCCTTATAAAGGAGATACTACCATTTGTGACAACATGAGTGAGCCTGGAGAATATTATGCTAAATAAAATATGCCATACACAGAAAGAAACATACTGTATTATCTCACTTAGATGTGGAATTTTGTTAAAAAGTCAAATAAATAGAATTAGAGAATTGTGGTTGCCAGGTATGAAGAGGGGGAGGAAATGGGAAGAAGCATGTCTAAGGGTACGATCCTTTATGTAGGATAAATAAGTCTAGAGATTTAATGTACAGCATAAGGATTATAGTTAAGAGTATTTTATTGTATACTGAAAAATTACTAAGAAAGTAGATTTTAGGTGCTCTTACCTAAAAAAAGTGACTATGGAAGATGATGAATGTGTTAATTTGTTAGTTTGTAGTAATGATTTCATTATGTATGTGTATAGCAACACATCATGTTAAACACCTTAACAATATGCAATAAAATAAATTTTAAAAATTACATGAAATTTTCAAAAATTTTTATTTCAGATTCAGGGGTAGATATGCATGTTTGTTATATAGGGAAACTGCATGTCACAAAAATTTGGTGTACAGATTGTCACCCAGGTAATAAGCATGGTACCCGATAAGAATTTTTTCTGATCCTCTCCCTCCTCTTCCCCTCCATGTCTTTTGTCTGTTCTTTTGTCCCCAACAGACAAAAGAACAGCCCTATTGTCTGTTCTTCCCTACCTAGTGTTCATGTGTTCTCATCATTTTAGCTCCCATTTATAAATGATAGCATACAATATTTGTTTTTATGTGCCTGTGTTAGTTTTCAAAAGAAAATGGCCTCCAGCTTCCTCCATGTTCCTGCAAAGGACATTATCTCATTCTTTTTTATGGCTGCATACTATTCCATGGTGTATATATACCACATTTTCTTTATCCAGTCTACCATTTATGGACATTTAGGTTGATACCATGTCTTTGCTATTGTGAATAGTGCTGCAATGAACATTTCTATACAAGTTTTTTTGTAGAGATATGTTTCATTTCTTAGGTATATAACGGAGTAAAATTATAGGATCATATGGTAACTCCATGACTAGCTTTTTGAAGAACTGTTTTCCAAAGTGACTGGACCATTTTACATTTCCATAAGCAAAATATGAAGGTTTCAGTTTTTGCACATCCCTGTAAACACTTATTATTGTCATTCTTTTTCACTATAGCCATCCTACTGAATGCAAACTTGTGTCTTATTGTGGTTTTGATTTGTATTTCTTTAATGATCAGTGATGCTGAGCTTTTTTTCATATGCTTGTTGGCTGCATGAGTGTCTTCTTTTGAAAAGTGAGTTCATGTCCTTTGCCCACTTTTTAATGGGGTTGGTTGTTTTTTCTTGTAAATTTGCTTAAGCCCCTTATAGATGTTGGATAGTTTACTTTTATCAAATGCATAGTTTGCAAATATTTTCTCCCATTCTGTAGGTTGCCTGTTTACTCTGTTGATAGTTTATTTTGCTGTGCAGAAGTCCTTTAGTTTAATTAGATCCTATTTGTCAATTTTTGTTTTTGTAGGAATTGTTTTTGGCATCTTTGTCATGAAATATTTGCTAGTTTCTATGTCCAGAAAGGTATTGCTTAGGTTATTTTCCAGAATTTTCATAATTTTAGGTTTCACATTTAAGTCTCTAATCCATCTTGAGTTGATTTTTTGTATGTGGTATAAGGAAGGAGTTCAGATTCAATCTTCTGTACATGGCTAGCCAGTTATCCCAGCCCCATTTATTGAATAGGTGGCCCTCCTTTCCCTATTGCTTGTTTTTGTCAGCTTTGTCGAAGACCATGTACTTGTAGGTGTGCAGCCTTATTTCTTGGCTCTCTATCCTGTTCCATTGGTCTATGTGCCTGTTTTTTGTACCAGTGCCACACTGTTTTGGTTACTGTATCCCAGTAGTATGGTTTGAAGTTGGATAACGTGATGCCTCCAGTTTCTTTATTATTATTATTATTATTGGCATAGTATTGCCTGGGCTATTTGGCCTCCTTTTTTGATTCCATAGGAATTTTAAAATAATTTTTTCTAATTTTGTGAAGAATTTCATTGGTAGTTTGATAGGAATAGCATTGAATCTGTAAATTGTTTGGGGCAATGTGACTATTTTAACATTATTGATTCTTCCTCTAAAGATGGACCAACTAAAAACTGGGAAAGGGAATTAAATAGACATTTCTCCATAGAAGATACATAAATAGGCAATAGACACATGAAAAGATGCTCAACATCATTAGTCATTAAGGAAATGCAAATCAAACTACAATGAGATGCTACTTCACACCCACTAGGATGGCTATAAATTTAAAAAGGCACAATAAAAAGTGTTGGCAAGGACGTGGAGAAATTGGAACCCTCATACATTGCTGATGGGATTGTGAAGTGGTACAGCTGCTTTGGAAAACAGTTTGGCAGTTCCTCAAAAAGTTAAACATAGAGTTCCATATGACCCAGCAATTCCACTCTTATTTATGTATCCAAGAAAAATGGAAACATATGCCAACACAAAAACCTGTACATGAATGTTTATAGCAACATTACTCACAATATCCAAAATGTGGAAACAACCCAAATATCCATCAACTGATGAATGGATAAATAAGATGTGGTATATCATAAAATGGAATGCTATTCAGCAAAAATAGGGAATGAAGTGCTGATACATGCTACGATATGAATGGACCTTGAAAACATTATGCTAATGAAATAAGCCAGTCACGGAAGACCACATATTGTATTATTCCATTTACATAAAATGTTTAGAATAGGCAAGTGAGTAGAGCCAGAAAGTGGTTGCCTAAGGCTAGGTGAATGGGGGAAAATGGGAAGTGACTACCAATGAGCATGGGGTTTCTTTCTGGGGTGGGGAAAATGTCCTAAAATTAGGTTGTGGTGATGGCTGCACAGCTCTGTGAATATACTAAAAACTATTGATTTGTATACTTTCAATGGATGATTTTTATTGAATGTTAATAACTCAGTCAGCCTGTTTAAAAATAAATAATGTGCATGTTGTAGTTTTTAGGGATGCAGTTTCCTGATATCTGAAACTGACTTTGAAATTGATCAAATATGTTATGGATTGATAATTGGATAAATGGGTAGATGGCTAGAGGCACAGATATGTGATGAATCAAACAGCAAAATGTTAACAATCATAAAATTTAGGTGGCAATTATATGGATAAGGCATTTCTATATGTTTGAAAAATTTCAAATATAATGATGGAAAAATACCAAAAAAGTAATTTGAAGCCAAATTATAGTTCTGTAAACCAGAACCGAGTGTTGCAATCCAGAATGAAAACTCGGTAATATCTAGGGAAAAGAGCATATATGGAAATCATCTTGGCTTTCATTTCACTAGGATGCTAATCAGCCTATTACTGTTGCTTGGAATCCATGGTCTATGAGTTTAGGATTAAATTGGGCTTTTTGTTCCCATAATATGTTAATATTTGCACTAGGGGGTTATAATATCTGGAGGGAAAATAAAACTATAGATACATTAGTTACTGAGAGCGTTATTGGAAATACCGTTGCTTTTTTGACAAAGTAGAATTTTGTGATTATGGAAGTTATGATAAATAAAAATGGCATCTTATTTGAGGTGCTTTTCTTTCCTATCCACCAATTTCAAAATCTTTTAGTATGTGTTTTCTCTGTGAGTTTCACATTTCTTATTTTACTTTATTTAAAATGTTCAACTTTTATTTTAGTTTTGTGGTGTACATGTGAAGTTTTGTTACCTGGATACATTGAGTGATGCTGAGGTTTGGGGTACAATTGATTCCCATCACTCATGCAGTGAGCATACTACCCAACAGTTACTTTTTCAACCCTTGCCTCCCTTCCCCCTCTAATAGCTACCAGTGTTTATTGTTCCCATCTTTATGTCCATATGTGCTCAGTGCTTAGCTCTCACTTATAAGTGAGAACATGTGGTATTGTTTCCTGCATTAATTTGCTTAGGATAATGGCCTCCAGCTGCATCTATGTTGCTGCAAAGGACATGATTTCATTCTTCTTAATGGCTCATAGTATTCTATGGTGTATATATACCACCTTCTGTTTATCCAGTCCATCATTGACATCTATACCCATACCACCCTGAACGTGTCTGATATCAGAAGCTAAGCAGAGTCATGCCTGGTTAGTTCTTGGATGGGAGTTTCGCCTTTCTGTCACATAGTGCTACACTCGACTCTCATAAGGTGGCATTTTCAATCTTGTATTATCTTAGCTATATCTACTGTCTCTGATTTTATAATTGCTTACATATATGCAATCTTCTTTCAAGGATGTTTTAAGGAATATTTGTACTATTGTCTACCCATTTGTTTTAGCCTACATAGATTGATTTTAGTAGATGCCAAAGGTATTGCTACAGAAGATTTTTCAGGTGAAACCCCTACCGATCTATTGAGGACAAGTATCTTCCCCTTCTCCTCAAAACACTGCTATCCTCTGCTATTTAATATTCCCAATCTCAAGTAGCATTTCTTTCTACTACCCATTTACTCTTCCATTACTGGAAAATGCCTCTAGTGTTTCATTTCATTTTCTTTTCTTCACTAGCTCAGTTGAGTTTCTCATAGTTCTGGTTCCACCTGCTGCTGCTGCTGCTGCTTCTTTTGTTTGTTTTTTTACGGAGTTTTGCTCTTGTTGTCCAGGCTGGAGTAGTGCAATGGTGCGATCTCAGCTCACCACAACCTCAGCCTCCCAGGTTCAAGCAATTCTCCTGCCTCAGCCTCCCAAGTAGCTGGGATTACAGGCATGCACCACCATGCCTGGCTAATTTGGTATTTTTTTAGTAGAGATGGGGTTTCTCCATGTTGGTCAGGCTGGTCTTGAACTCCCGACCTCAGGTGATCCGCCCGCCTCGGCCTCCCAAAGTGCTGGGATTACAGGCGTGAGCCACCGCGCCCGGCCAGTTCCAACTGCTTCTTAAGTTGGTACCTTTCCACTCTATTACATTCTGGGCTAGTTCTCTTCACTGGACCTTAAGGACTTTCATTTGTGTTTGTATTTTCCTTGCATTATGTTGTAACACTTTTTGTATAACATTATATTAATTTATTTTGCTGATTAGTGCATAGAGAGAGAGAAAAAACTGAACTTCTTTACAGTTGATTGATTCAAGGTCTACATGAAAAGTAAGGCAAGGAACCAGCTGATTTTAAACTACGCCATAAACAATAAAATATTAGCAGCCGTGATGGGGTTCTTCTCACACTGTATCTCTCTGACTGACTTTTCTTCCTTCCCTTTCCACTCTTAAATGCTTGTGTGATTACGTTAGGCCTACTTGGATAATCTAGAATAACCACTCTATTCTATTGTCAGCTGATTAGCAAATCTTAATTCCATCTACAAAGTCTCTTTTGCCATGTAACATAAAAATCGCAGAAGTAACACCATGGGCTAAAGGGGTTAAAGATCATGGGGGCCTAAATCTTGTCTCCTCACCAGTCCTTGTCTGTGGACTGTTTCTGTGGCTGGCATGTTCATAGACTGTTTCTGTGGCTGGCATGTTCATTTTATTTTAACAATGTCTTTCAAAAAGCAAAAGATTAAATGTGGGAAATGTCCAATTTTTGTTTCGTTTTATGATTATGCTTTTTGTGTGTCTTATCTAATAAATCTTTGCAAATAATTTGCCCTACTTTTTCTAGGATTTTTTTATTTTTGGCTTTCACATTTCTATGAAATGTGTTTTGAATTAATTTTTGTATATGGTTTGCATTAAGGGCCTATGCTCAGTTTTTTTCCACGTAGATGTTCAGTTGTTCAAGTGTAGTTGAAGATTCTTTTCCCATCGATTTTCTATCCATTTTCTGCACATTGTACTGTTTCATTGACTACGTGCCTATCCTGTAGCCCAATGTTATAATGCACCATTAGAGTAACTCTTCAAATCAAGTAGTGTAAGTCCTTTGACTTTGTTCCTCAGTTTAAAAGTACTTTGGGCAGGCATTCTTGGTCTTTTCAATTCCCATATACATCCTAGAATCAACTTTCAAATTTCTATAAATTTTTAAAACTTCTGAAATTTTGGTTGGTTTTGTGTTGAATATATAAATTTGGGGGTAACTTTGTATATTATCTATTTTAGTCATCCAGTCCAGAATTAGAGTATTTTTCTTAATTTATTTAAATATTCTCTAGTCTGTTTGTCAGTGTTCTCTAGTCTCAATTGTTCTGTCTTTCGTGTCTTTTGTTAAATTTAATCATAAGTACTTGGTGATTTTAGGTACTATTGTAAACACAAACTAATATTTTATTCATTTTTGTATATTAATCTAGTCTCTGACCATGATAAAGTCACCTATTTTTTCTAGAATTTATATGCAGATTCCTCAGCATTCTCCTATTTTAACAATTATTTCCTTTGCATGTGTATATAGTTTTACTTCTTCCTTTAACATTTTTATCAGTTTCATTTTTTTCCTTCCTTCATTGCTATGGCTAAGGCCTCCAACACAAAGTTTAAGAGAAGTGTTGAAAGGGGACATTGTCTTGTTTCTGACCTTAGAAGAAAAGATTTACTCTTTCACCATTAAGTATGATGTTAGCTGTAGGATTTTCATTGTTTGTAGATGCTCATTATCAAATTGAGGAAGTTGTCTTCTATTACTAGTTTGATGAATATTTTTATCATGAATGGCTATCTGATTTTGTAAAATGATTTTTCTGCATCTCGTAAAATGACAAAATATACACATACCCACAAAAATTAAAAATATAAAAATTGAAAATAATAAAAAAGACAATTATTTTTCCATTTGTTCTCTTAATATGGTTTGCTAATTACATTAACTGATTACTTCAGTATTAAACAAAACTGGAATTCTGTAGATAAACCCTCTTTAGTCAGAGTGTATTATTATTTTATATATGGTGGACTTAGATTCAGTAATATTTGGACCATGCAACATGTAAGTGAGACCACGCAATATTTTTCATTCTGTGTCTGGCTCATTTCACTTAATATAATGTCCGTCAGGTCTTTCTATGTTGGGACAAATAGCAGAATTTTCTTCCTTTTTATGGGTGAATAATTTTCCACTACATCTGTAGGGGTGTGTGTGTGTGTGTGTGTGTGTGTGTGTGTGTGTATGTGTGTGTGTGTATATATATATATATATGTGTGTGTGTGTGTATATTTGGCTTTGTTCTTCAGTTTAAAAGTGCTTATGTGTGTATATATATATATGCCTCTTGTCACACAAAAGTAACTATGTGAGATGATGGATATGCTAACTCGCTTCACTATAGTAACCACTTTACTATTTGTATCCCACAACATGTTCTAAGCCTCAAATATACACAATAAAATTGATTTAAATGAATAAAGAATAAAGAAAATAATTAAAAAGGAATACTGATCTGCAGTTTTTTTAATAATATCATTTTGTGATTTTAGCATTAGAGTAATGCTGGCCTCATAAAATGGGTTGAAAAGTGTTCCCTCCGTTGAATTTTCTGAAAGAGTTTGAGGTTGGTATAATTTCCCAAATGTTCACTAGATTTCAACAAAAAAGCCACCAGAAACATGGAGGCTTTTGGAGGGAAGATAGCTAACTATGAATTCAGTTACTTTAATATATCTAGCACTACTCAGGTTATTTATTTCTTCTTGAAGGAGTTTTGGGAGCTTGTATCTTCCAAGGGATTTGTCTGTTCATCTAGGTTTTAGAATTGGTTTGCATAAAGTTGTTCATGATGTTCCTTTATTATCCTTTTAATAGATATAGGATCTGCAGTAATATTCATTATTTCCTTCAAGATACTGGTATTTTCTTTCTATCGTTTTTTATTAGTAGTATAGCTAGGGGTCATGAATTTTGTTGATATTTTCCAAGAACCAGATTTTGGTGTTATTTTATTTTGGAGTATTTAACCCAATTAACATATTGTTGTCATTTGAGTCACCTCAGAATTGGCATCTGCTGACTGTCTTTTCCTTTGAAGTGGGGTCTAAGTTTCCTGGTTCTTTGTGTGTCAGATAATTTCAAATTGTATCATGGCCACTAGGAATTTCATGTTGTAGACACTCTGAATTCTGTTATATTGCTCTGAACAGTAGCAATTTGTTTCTCTTCCAGTAAGTAGTTAAAATAGTTAGACCCAAACTGCAAAATATCCTAACTGAAGGGGTCAGTGGCTCAAATTTCAGTTGTTCAAAGCTGTTTCCAGTTTTGCCTACATATGCATGCTTCACAGGTTGAAGTGAGGTTTTTTTCTGTTTGTTTGTTTGTTTGTTTGTTTTTCTGAGACTGAGTCTCACTCTGTTGCCCAGGCTGGAGTGCAGTGCTGCAATCTCGTCTCACTGCAAGCTCCGCCTCCTAGGTTCATGCCATTCTGCCTCAGCCTCCCAAGTAGCTGGGACTACAGGTGCACACCACCACGCCCAGCTAATTTTTTTTTTTTTTTTTTTTTTTGTATTTTTAGTAGAGACGGGGTTTTACCATGTTAGCCAGGATGGTCTCAATCTCCTGACCTCGTGATCCACCCACTTCGGCCTCCCAAAGTGCTAGGATTACAGGCATGAGCCACCGTGCCCAGCCTGAAGTGAGTTTAAACACAAAATTTAGAGTTTCTCTTGATTATTTTCTTTCCAGGGTTCTGTGTTCACTTGACTACCAGAAACATTTCTAGTTTACCATTAGCGTTTTAGCTGCTTCCATGCCTCTGTGACTGCAGCTACTCTCAGGTAAAACTGTAAAAATACAGGATATTCACACGGTGCTGGTCACTTGGTCCCTTCTAAAAATGTTTTTATTTGTACAGTTTCTAGAGCCCCAGGTATTTGAGTTTGTTTATTTTTGTCTAATGTTTATAGCTGATATTTGTGGGAGGATCAATATGTTAGGCGCTTACTCCTCCAAAATGGAAGCAGAAACCGCAAGTGGAATCTTTAAAACAGATAATTATCTGTTTCTGTAGAGATAGACTGTATTCACTTGGGATTGAGCAAAGGCATGAGCCTTAGTAAAGTGGACCCATCAGAAAATATGTGTAAGGAGTTTGTGTTGAATTTATTAACAGTGAAATCCGTATTTATGATCCAAGTAGGTATGCTGAGGCAGACCGGTGTACAGAATTTGAGGAAGAGGTCTGAGTTGGAAAGAGAATTTTGGTAATCACCAGTGTATAGAATGTATGGCATCTGAGTGAATTATACTGGATTAAACTATGAAGGGAATAATTTTATGTAAAGAAGAACAAAGTCTGAGGACTGAAATGAGACATTTCACAGCTTTAGGAGCCAGGAAAATAAGAAGAAACAAGGAAAGAAGACTGAGAATAAAATAATGGACTTGGAAGGTATGAGGAGAATCAAATAAATGCTTCAAGAAAATTTGATTAGAATACTGCCAAATGTTGTTAATGAATGAAATAAGATGAGGACTGAAAATTGGCTGGTAAAATTGGATTAATGTACATTATTGATTACCTTAAAAGAGCAGTGTGTATGAAGTGGTTGAAAGAAACTCTTCAGGAGATTCAAGAAAAAAATAGGTAATAAGAGGCAGAAATATCTAGGACATACACAAACCTTTTGAGGAGATTTTCTGTAAAGGGGAACAGAGTAATGGGGCAGTAATTGAAGGAGATAACTGGGGTAAAAAAGGTATTAATGTTAAAAGTAACAATACACAATGTTTATTTGCTGCCAGAAGTTATCTAACCAAGGGAAAAGAAAATGGAAGATGTAGGACATCAGTTGGCAAACATGTTCTCTAAAGGGACAGATATTAAATATTATAAACTTTGTCAGCTGTATGAGCTCTATCATAAGTGCAACCATATGTAACATGTAAATTAATGGGCATGGCTGTGTTCAAATGAAACTTGATTTACTAACAGATGAAAGGCAGGGTTGGGTTGTGCACCTTAGTTTGCTGGCCACTGATATTAAGAGAAAAGAGGGTAATATCAGAAATTAAATTCTTGAGTAGGCAAGCCTTGAGAGGATCCAATATACAAGTAGAGAGATCATCATTTGATCAAAAAAGAAAAAGTTCATCCATTTTAATAGAATTTAGGGTGAAATATGACCCTTATACAGGTAGAATGGTAGATGGTGGTTGTAGAAGCATGTACAACTCTCCTTTAGATTTCTTCTGTTTTTCCATGTTAGGAAATGTTAAGTCATCCACTTGATCTTAATTATCCTAGCTATCCCTGATAAACATCTTCAGCTTTGCCAACCCCTATTCCAGGCTCTGCTAACAGTAACAGAATCATTTTATAATAGAAAAAAAGAGAGGAAAATGCAAAATGATTTTTAATGGTTTCTCAAATAACACTAATTCTGCTTCTCATTCATTAAACACCTAAAACGATAGAACAGTCTAAGAAATCAAGTGGTTAGAATTACTGTTAACCCTTGATTTTACCAAACCAGATTCTAAATGTATGGTAATTCATTGTGTGTGTGTGTGTGTGTTTTTTAACTTGAGATTGTTCTAAAAATGCACCTAAAACATCTTTTTCCTGTTTGTGTATCATAATAAGGCAAAGAAAATATTCCTAGCAATTTCTTTCCCAACCATTATTTGACTTCAAAAACTTTTCTCTAAATATGCTTAGTTTAATAGAGAAATGTTTATTCCCATTGTATAAAATGACTACATTTTAACACCACTAAGATTTAGGAGGCATTCTATTTTGGTGGAGTACTTCTATGGCAGCCAACATTACATTACAGAAGGTGCTGTAAACTACAGTGATTGCAAAAGTTATAGCAACGAGAATACAGATATTTGAGAAAATCATGTTTTCTGAGATTGACTATATTGACAGGTCTTTCTAGCCTCCCCATTTTCCTTACTCTTCCAAAATTTGAAGTAATTGCAAATGTCAGTGCCCTGGATTCTGTCAGGTTTAAGGCCATATTACCTCAGTCTTTTGAGTAAGAACCCTGAAGCCACCTTATAAAACATGTTTAAAGTAGAAACCACATGGATTTATTATTATTATTATTATTATTATTTTAGTTAAAGGCAAGTAGTTCCGGGTTCAGACATAATTTTCAGAAAATAGCTTCTCATCCGTGTGTTGGGGACTTAAAATGGTTTTACTATGACACTAATATTTTTCTCTTCACAAGATATAGTGTACAATAATTTGTAGGGAAAATAATATTTGAGTGGAAATGGAAGTCAAAGGTAACTGAGAGTAGGCCAGGCACGGTGGCTCACGCCTGTAATCCCTGGGAGGCCGAGGCGAGTGGATCACGAGGTCAGGAGATCGAGACCATCCTGGCTAACACGGTAAAACCTCGTCTCTACTAAAAATACAAAAAATTAGCTGGGCTGGTGGCAGGAGGCTGAGGCAGGAGAATGGCATGAACCCAGGAGGCGGAGCTTGCAGTGAGCCGAGATTTCGCCACTGCACTCCAGCCTGGGTGACAGAGCGAGACTCCATCTCAAAAAAAAAAAAGGGGGGGGGAACTGAGAGTAGATCTATTCTTGAAATCTGTGGTGGAATTTGGAAAAACTAATAAACCGTCATGGCACTTTAACTCAATGGTTAAGAGCACAGATTCAGGATCCAGACTTACAAGTTTGAGAAAGTTACTTATGCCTCAGGATCTCTGCTTGCTCATCTGTAAAACAGAAATCAGTAATACCCACTTCATAGGGTTATCATAAGGAGTAATGTTTTAATACTTGTCAAAAACGCAGAACAGTACATAGCACAATAAGTGTCAGTTAAATAAAAACTAAATAAATAATGCATGAGGGGAAGTTATTGATGCAAAAGAAAGTGGCCCAGGAAAAGAGCTTGGGGGTATCACCGCGTCAAGCTATGTCATAATAAAAACTAAGTATTCATGCTCCCAGGTCATTTCCGCTTCAATAACTTTAGCTACAAGTACATCAGACTTTCAGAGATGACTAATGCTAAATTAATGATAGTCCTTTCTTCAGAATGGATATAAATATTTTTGCTTTTCTTTCTCAGAGCTTTTAACATTATTATTGTCACATATGTTTGAACTACACATTGCATAACCTTAAACTTAAATTTGTTACGTTCTCCCTTCATCAGTATTGGACAAACTAAAATCCAATGACTTGGTTAGTTTATTATCTTTATTAAGAAATCTGATTAGACTTGCACTGAAACAATTTATTTTATCCTGTTAGGAAGTTGCACTGTTGCAGAGGTCCATTAACTCTTTCAGGATGGTGTGGAATCAGTGGGGAAATCTCTAATTGCTACTGACACAGGTGAGTGGCATGGGTAGCAAATTATGCATGGCGGCAGCAATTTCCTAAAAGACCTGTGATTACTTAGTGGTTAAAAAGCTTTAATATGCCTCTAGTGCCAAAGTCATTAACAGAGAATGATTTAGGCACAGGAAGAATCTAACTAAAATGTAAAACTGTGAAGGCATTACAAATAATAGTTTGCCTAATAAAAGTACTTGAATATTAGTTTGTGTCAGATACATTTTCCCATTAACTATGATAACTCATGAAAAATACAAAGCAATTGAAAAACACAAAGGTAAATCTTGTCACAAAATGAAACAACAATAATCAGAAATAACGCAAACAACCTTTTCTTTATCTGTTTACAATTTGCTCATATTTATAAAATCTTCGCTTTTATAAGAGTTTAATGTGCCGCTGTGTCTATATCACTGGCTTTCCAAGCCTTACCATCAGCTCCCATAGGAAATGTGTCATTCAATTTTAAAAACGGGAAACTGAGACTATATGTATTTCTGAGCTGTAAAACTTGTGATACCCAAGTATTTTATTTTGCTTTAGGATTACATTTACTCCTTTTTTGTTTTTAGTTCTGGTGGACATGTGCAGGATGTGCATGTTTGTTACACAGGTAAAGGTATGTCATAGTGGTTTACTACACCTATCAACCCATCACCTAGGTATTAAGCCCAGCATGCATTAGCCATCCTTTCTAATACTCTCTCCTCCCACCCCACTCCCCGACAGGCTGCAGTGTGTGTTGTTCTCCTCCCTGTGGCCGCATGTTCTCATTGTTCAGCTCCCACTTACAAGTGAGAACATGTGGAGCTTTGTTTTCTGTTCCTGCATTAGTTTACAGAGGATAATGGCTTCCAGCTTCATCCATGTCCCTGCAAAGGACATGATCTCCTTCCTTTTTATGGCTGCATAATATTCCATAGTGTATATGTGCCACGTTTTCTTTATCCAGCCTTTCATCGATGGGCATTTGCATTGATTCCATGTCCTTGCTATTGTGAATAGTGTTGTAGTTAACATATGTGTGCATATATCTCTGTAATAGAATGACTTATATTCCTTTGGCTATAAACCCAGTAATGGGATAGCTGGGTCAAATTGTATTTCTGGTTTTAGCTCCTTGAGGAATCACCACACTGTCTTCCACAATGGTAGAACAAATTTACATTCCCACCAACAGTGTCAAAGTGTTCCTATTGCTCCACAACCTCACCAGCATCTGTTGTTTCTTGACTTTTTAATAATGGCCATTCTGACTGACTTGAGATGGTATCTCATTGTGGTTTTGATTTACATTTCTCTAATGATCAGTGATGATGAGCTTTTTTTCATATGTTTGTTGGCTGCATGAATGTGTTCTTTTGAGAAGTGTCTGTTCCTGTCCTTTGCCCACTTTTTAATGGGGTTGTTTGTTTTTTTCTTGTAAATGTGTTTGAATTCCTTGCAGCTTCTGGATATTAGACCTTTGTCAGATGGATAGATTGCAAAGATTTTCTCCCACTCTGTAGGTTGCCTGTTCATTCTGATAGTTTCTTTTGCTGTGCAGAAGCTCTTTAATTAGATACCATTTGTCAATTTTTGCTTTTGTTAAGATACATGTTTTGTTTCCTTAAAACAATATTTAAAAATAGCCATGTTCTCTTTTCAGTCTCTAGAGAAATGTGAAATTTTAAAAATACATACAAGCATAGTCTACCAACCATGTACAGTTCTGATTGCATTTTCAATCCTATAATTTTCAAGAGGGCATCATTTTTTATTCAGTTGAATTGCCATAACTTTAGTCATTTCTCTATTATAAAATATTATATTTTACTCTTGTTAACAATGTTATAATTAACATCATTTTTCCTAACTTTTGAGAAATAATTTACATAAAATAAAACCAACACATATTAAATGTATAGTTTGATGAGTTTTGGTGATTGTATGTATTTGTGTAGCCATTCCCACAAACATGATATAGATCTTTTAAATAAACCCCAAAAATTCCATAGTGACTCTGAATTAGATTTCCTCTTCTCATCCTCCACCCCAGGTAACCACTGATCAGTTTTTTGTCACTATAGTTTTGCTTTTTCTAGAATTTCATATAAATGGAATCATGTAGTATGCAGTCTTTCATGTTTCACTTTCTAACATACCATCATGTGAGATTCATTCATGTTTTTGTGTATATCATTATTTTGGTCGTTTTGTTCCATGGTATAAATATACCACAATTTGTTTATTCGATCACCACTTTTAGGACAATTCCCCCCCTTCTAGTTTGTGTATAAGCCTATTATGGTTAATTTTATGTGTCAACTTGACTTGGCCACCGGGTGCCCAGTTACTTGGTCAAACATTATTCTGGGTGTGTCTGTGAGAGTGTTTCTGGATGAAATTAACATTTGAATGGTAGACTCAGTAAAGCAGACTGCCCTCCCTAATGTGGGGGGAGTCCTCATCCCATCAACTGAAGGCCTAAATAGAATAAAAAAAAAAAAAGGCCAACCTTTCTGAGAACAAGAGGGAACACTGCCTGCTTAACTGCTTGAGCTGCAACATTACTCTTTTCTGGCTTTCAAACCATGGCTGAAACATTGGTTATCCTTGGGTCTCAAGCCTGCTGGCTTTCCAAATGGAATTTAAAATCTTGGTGCTCCTGGTTCTCGGTACTTCAGACTCAATCTAATACAACACCATTGGCTCTTCTGGGTCTCTGTCTTGCTAACTGCAGGTCTTGGTGCTTCTCAGCCAATTTCTTATTACATATGCATGTGTGTGTATGTATGTATATATGTATACATAAAACAGGCACACATACACACACACATATATCCTATTGCTTCTGTTTTTCTGAAGAATTTTGACTAGTACAAAGTCTTTCTGTAGATCTATTTTTTAATTTATCTTGGGCAAACATCTAGGAGTGGGACTTCTGATGAAAAGTGCATATAATGCCGATATTTAATTGTCAATTTTTTTCAAAATGGCTGCAACATTTTGCATCCCCATCAGCAATGTATGAGAAATGCAGTTGCTTCATCTTTGTCCAAACCTAGTATTTTCCATTTCTTAGATTTTAGCAATTCTAGTGAATATATCATTGTAGTTTTAATTTTAATTTCCTCATGGTTAATGACATAGAACACTTTTTCATATTATAATTGGCCATAGACTTATTTTGTTTTGTTAAGGAAAATGTGTAAAATATAAAACATATATAAAGAAAGTGTATTTTAAGAGGTACAGTACCTCTTAAAATCGTTTACCTATTAATTTTTTTTGTTTTTTTTTTGAGATGGAGTCTTGTTGTCACCCAGGCTGGAGTGCAGTGGCATGATCTTGGCTCACTGAAACCTCCGCGTCCTGGGTTCAAGCGATTCTCCTGCCTCAGCCTCCTGAGTAGCTGGGACTACAGGTGCTTGCCACCACGCCTGGCTAATTTTTGTATTTTTAGTAGAGGTGGAGTTTTGACATGTTTCCCAGGCTGGTCTCGAACTTCTGACCTCAAGCGATCTGCCCACCTCAGCCTCCCAAAGTGCTAGGATTACAGGCGTGAGCCACTGTACCAGGTCAAAAATGTTATTTTCTTGATAGTGAATTAAATTTGTTCTTTATATTTTTTGGATACATGACCTTTGTTAAATTTATGATTTACAAATATTTTCTTCTATTCAGTGTACGGCAATCAATTTTGTTTCCTAAACCATGTCTGTAAAAGAACAAAAGTCTATTTGTCTTTTTTTTCTTTTCTTTTACGGATTATGCTTTTTTTATGTCCTGCTTAAGAAACTTTGTCAAAGTCAATATGACAAAAATTTTTTTCCATGTTTTCTTCCAGTGATTTTATATCTTCATCTTACATATAGGTCTATAATTCATTTAAGCTAAATTTTGTATATGATTTTGAGTCCAAGGTTTTTTTTAACCATACAGATATCCAATTGTTCCAGTAATATTTATCTAAAAATGTATCTTTCCCCTACTGGAATACCTTAATACTTGTGTCAAAAACCACTTCACCATATATATGTAGGTCTGTTTCTGGAATCTTGACTTTGTTTCATTTAGATATTGTCTATTACACCAGTACTACACTGCATTAATTATTTTATCATTATAGCGAGTCTTGAATCAGATAGTGAAAGTTCCCCAAAGTTATTCTTTTTCAAAGCTATTTCAGCTATTGTAGATTATTTTTATTTTCATATATTTATTATAATCAGCCTATCAATTTGACTAGGACTCCATTAAATCTATAGATCAATTTGAGAAGAACTGACATTTCAAAAAAGTTTAGTCTTCTAATTTATGAAAACTATATGTATTTATGTGTGTCTTCTTTAATTTAATGTCACCAATGTTTTGTAATTCGGTGTTCAGACCTTACATATATTTTATTAAATGCATTTATAAATAGTTTATTTTTTACATTATTAAAATTTGAATTTTTAAATTTATTTCTTATATATTAATTTTTATTTTATAGAAGGACAATTAATTTATATTGTATTGGTCTTTGTATTTGTATTGGTCTTATAAATTGTAAGCTTCAAAAATGTGATTGTTAATTGCAATAACTATCTTGTAGATTTTAAAGGATTTTCCACATACATAATTAGATTATCTGCAAATCAAGATGGCTTTGCTTTTTTATTTTTCAATCAAATTGTAGGCCTTTTATTTATTTATCCATTCATTCAATTTATCTTTTTGCACTACCTGATACTTCCAGTATAATGTTGAATATAATGGTAGCAAATACTTTAAAGCTAATCCAATTTAAGAAAATGGGTGCGTGAGGAGAGCAAAAAGGAAAAGTTAAAAGCTAATTAATTTCACTGTTGCTCATAATAAGGTTCTGATACATAATTTTTAAACAAAAGACTAAGGATGTCATATAAATATATATAGAACAAGGATTTTTTAAAGTCCTAAATATCGAAGAACTACAAAATACTAAACATATTTAAATAAATACAAATGGACATAATTCACCTAATAATTTTTTAGTTTAGGATTGAAACACAAAGCAAACCTAATTCTAATCTATGGAATAAAACAAAGATTGAAAATGAATTGATGGACAAGAGAAATTAGTTAGAAAACAAAATCTGCAAAATAAGAAAACATAAGATTGTTTAAAATAACAAAGTAGTTTAGCTCACATAGGAGACAAAAAAGAGAGCATTAAAACACAAAATAAGAAATAATAGGAGTCAATCAAGTAACTCATAATTTTAAAAAATCACTCACAAACTATTTTATGCAGCCCTATATAAAAAATCTAAATTAAATGGATAATTTTCTAGAAAAATGCAATAGAAGAATAATTACCAGAAGAGAAATTTGAAGCAGATAATTTCCCTAGACAACTGGAGAAATTTGTAAATAAAATAATGCCCTCCTCCCTGTGAATAACACCAAGCTCAGATGGTTTCACATGAAATCCTACCAAATCCATAAAGAACAGATCATTCTGATGGTAATCCACCTATTCATGAGTACATAAAAAGCTGAAATATATTAAAATTATTTTTATCAAGCACGAATGACATTTTATCCATAACCTGAAAAATGCACAAAAAGGAAAACCACAGAACATTTTCATTTATCTCTCATTGAGGCATCTCATTTATGCAATTTAATGCAAATTAATATGATTGATCTCTAACAATGTTGAAAAGACATTTTTACTGGATTCAAATCTGTCCTTTTTTAAAAGAAAACAAAATAAAAACACCTTGGTAAAATAAAACAGAATTCAACAGATACTTCATTAAAATGATTTATGTGCAGATAAATCTCAACGATGCGGTTACGTTCTGATAAGCCCATCATAAGCTGAAAATATTGTAGGTTGAAAATGCATTTAATACACTGAACCTACTGAAGATCATAGGTTAGCCTAGTCTATATTAAACGTGCTCGAAACTCTTACATTAGTCTAAAATTGGACAAAACCCTCTAATGCAAATATTATTTTATAATGAAGAATGTTTAATTCACATTCAGTAGAAAGCATACTTCAAATTTTGAATTTTTAATTAGCCAAAATTCAAAATTGGAAGTGTGGTTTCTACTGAATGTGTATCACTTTCACAACATCATGAAGTCAAAAATTCACAAGTTGAACCATTATAAGTTGAGGATTGTCTCTGTGTGTATGTATGTGTGCATGTGTATAATCTTAAAGCACATGTTTATTATAATATACTGCTTGTGTTCCAGACAAAAACAGGAAGATAACAAAATGCTCACTACCACAACTGCTACTTAACATTTTATAAGGTGCATTAGCTAGTGAGATTAATATGGGAAAGAAATTAAGAGGTATAACAATGTAAAACAAGGAGGTAAAAGTATTTCATATAACAGATAATAAGAAAGCGTAACTGTAACCCCAGGAGAATGATCTGAAAAGCTACTAGAAAAAAAATAAGTTATTGAGTTATAAAATTAGTATTCAGAAATCAATAGATATATGCACAAACAAAATCCATTAAAAATCATTAAAAGAATTGTATTCGTTTACAATGGCAACAGAACAGGAGAATATATAGAGAAACAAACCTGAAATAAAACTATAGGTTTTCTGAAGTATGCAAGAATTATATTTGTATGGAAAACTATGCCATGTTTTATCTAGGAAGATTGAGCAATATAAAGATGTCCATTCCCCCAAAGTTAATTTATAAATTATAAAATTTATAAATAATAAAAAATCAAAATCCAGAAGGCCTAAATGAAAAGAGTAATAAATGTTTCTAAACTATTTTTTAAATCAAAAGCAAAGTCAAAAGACAAATGAAAAGCTGTGAAACATCTTTACGATTTGTACCACAGAAAACAGACTAACCTGCTTAATGAATAAAAAAAAAAAAACTCCTAGAAATCAAGACTAGTAAGACCAACAACAAAACAGAAAAAATGGGCAAAGAAATGAACCGATGATTCCTAGCAAAACAAATACAAACTGAATTTTAAAATAGAAAATGATTCTGAGGTTTTTATAAATTAAAAAATGCAAACACACTCTACAGAGAAGCTTTTCCTTACCTATCCTATTCCAAATTTTTAACAAAATATGGCTGTTGAGACTACGGGAAAACACCATTCTCATACATTAGTGCTAAGAGTGGAAAATGATGCAACTCCTATCCAGGACAATCTGCCATTATTTACCAAAATACAAATGCAATTGCCCTTTGACCACAGATTTCCTCTTCCAGGTATTTGTCCTACAAAAATGATCATGCATTCTAAATGATATATGAACAGGATTAGTCATTGAGACACTGTAATAGTAAACAACTGTAAGTAAACCATGGGAAATTTATGAAATAACTGGAGCTATATCTACATAATAGAATATTATGCATCTGTAAGAAGAATGAGTATAGCTTTTATGTACCAAGAAAGAGTGATCTCCAATAACATTTTAGAGTAAAAAAAATAAGGTAAAATATTGTCTTGTTTGGTGTGCTACCTTTTTTTCCTAAGAAATGAAGCTAGTGAATATATTTTCTTATTTGCATATATTTGCATTAAACACTAGGAGGATAAGAAAAATGCAATAAAAATATTTCTCAGTACACAGTGCAGTAGAGTGGGTTAAGAGGGTGGATAGCAACAAGACTTCCAAACATGCATCTCATATGATTTTGAATAAATCTATTATCTACTCAAAAAATTAACTCTTAAAAAACAATCATAGGAATATGGCCCTGCTCTCTATTTTGAAGTATCATTTTAAATAGTAGTTTAAATTTATGTTTCTACTTCATTTTAGATATGTTTACATAGGAAGAAAAATAAGATTTACTGGATACATTTGATGTAAGAGGCTTTATATATTTCTCAACTATAAGACAACAAAGAGTAATTAACAAACGTTAATTATTGTCTCCACCTCTTTGTTGGGAACAGTATCACTTGTTTATTTCATACATCATTGAAGACTGGGATAAACTACTGGAAAACTGAGCTTGTAACTGTTTGGAATATAAAAATTCTTTAATTTTCTGCTAGGAAGAACAAGGGGGAAAAAACTGTTCCTACTCCAGAAGTCACTAATATACTGGGTTACCTGTATACTAACTTTAGTGGAATATATTAAATTTATCAGGCAACAGAAAAGCATGTTATAAAAATCTATTTGTTAATTCTTTTTTAAAAAATACAAAAGATGTAAGCACATTCAATTCTTCACAGCTACAGAATCAATTCTCCAAGTAACAGATTTATATTCACATTTATTAACAATTTGATAGATTTTTGCCAGGTTTTTAACTAAATTCTGTCTGTTTGTATATTCTAGGTATATTGTTATTTCAAATTCAGCCATCTCACATATACTTTAAAGTGGGAGGGGAAAAAGTCATATTTTAGCCAAAAAGAACTACCTATATGACATTACTATAAGTAAGTGTATATATTCCGTTTCTGAGAAAATGGACTAACAGCTTGAATATTTAAACTTATTTGACTCTAAATAATTATTAAGGAAAATAAATAAAATATAATATTGTTATGAGACTCATATCAAATATTGCATCCAGATTTCATGTTGGCAATTCCATATTTATAAATTCTTTTTTTAAAAATAAGAGACATGATAGTAAGTTGTGGCACATTCTAATTGCAAGACAGAAAGACTCCATCCACAAGAGAAAACTGTATACGCCAAGTCAGAATTTTTAGCTGAATCTTTCAGCAAGCAGCTCTGTAAGATTCATCCCCAGCGATGGTTACATTGGTCATATTTAGGAAAACAAAAATCAAATACTAATCTCATTTCCAAGGACATGCAAAATGCCCAAGGAAAGGATTTCCCTTCAAAGATACTGCAAATACTATTTAAGTATTAAGATAGACTCTTAGCTCAGCAATCCCCAAATGGAGGCTGCATTGAGAGTTAATAGTAGCTAGAATTGGAGAATTTTGTTTTTATCCACCCAAAAATATTTATTTGTGATAACGACAGATAATAAATTTGACCTGCTGAATATAGATGATGGCATTTTGACAACATAATGTATTTATATTTTAAGTCTTTGTTTTCAGAGTTAAAATATAAATATGTTTTATAAAGATCTAGATGGGTCCAATAATATACATGATTAAAAATTGTAAAGACAAATATTATAAATTGCATTTTAAATGTAATTGAACATATATACAGAGGACAGTGTTACAAGTAGAATAATATAACTTGCAAATTAAAATTATTATAAATTAATAATATTTGAAGCTAAATATAAGCGTATCAGAATAATTCAAAGTATGTTATGAAAATGCTCAGAACAAGAAATCGGTTGCTCATCTTTTAAGCGTAATATATAAAATAAATATACGAAATAAATATATCTATAAATATAAATCAGAACCTCTGTTAAAAACAAAACACTGCAAATACAAATGTTCTTTCAATTTATTTTCTGACAATAATATAGCTATCTTTGAAAAGAAAAAGAGAAATGAGTTTGCAACCTATCTTAATGGTTTGGTATTATCTAAATCTATATAGCTATACTCTCTTGCTTGAGTACCTTACTTGGTCTAACACAAGCTTGATAACTTATATCACAACATTGACCAAAAACTGCCACTTATTATTCATGTTTCAGTGCCCTGCAGGGCATTTCTCTCTAGTCCTTTCCCTCATAATAAATATTCTCAGTGGCAGCTAAGTGATTATTTTTCTCCCCTCTCAGTTCTCATAACCTCGTAATCTGAATGGGATTTGGGAAATTCGTTCTTAACAACTCTTTCTTTCTCTAAGCTAATTTACAGTTCTACTTAAAACCAAAGATTATGTAGTTCCTTTCTTTATGCCACTAGCTAACATGAATTATGTGCCAGCCATGAGACATGTATTGTCTCATTTATTTTTAGGAACATATTAAGGTAGGTACAACAATTTTATAAGCTTTTAAATATTATGTATTATACATACAAAGCTAAGCAAATCATATGTGTAGAACATTAGTTATCACAGAGTAAAACCACCCACATAAAGCACTCACACTAAGAAATAATATATTACCATTGCTCCAGAGGCCCCATCATACTCCCTCCCCTCTCTGAAAAGGTAATGACTGTCCTGCCTTCCAACAACAGATTATTTGCCTGTTTTGGAACATTTTACAAATGCGATCACATAATTGAGTTCTTTTTAATCTGGCTTCTTTTGCTCTATGTGTTTGTGAGATTTATCCATAATGTTTTGTGCAGTAGCAGTCCTTGTTTCATTGCTGTATAGCGTGAACTCACTTATCCATTTCATTCTTGCATGACATTTTGGTTGTTTCCAAGTTGAGGATATCATGAATAATGATTGTATGAACATTCTTTCCTATGTTTTTTCATGCGCATATGTGTGCTTTTCTGTTGGGTATATACTGAATAGTGGTATTGTTGGATCAGGGGATCTGCATATCTGCAAATTTAATAGATACTGCCAAGTAATTTCCCAAAATAGTTCTTTTCACCATACACCCTAAATAAGAAGGAAATGAAAGCTCTTTACTAACAATATTGGATGTTTTCAGTCTTTTAAATTGTAGTATTCTAGTGGACATCTCATTGTGGTTTTAGTTTGAATTTCCCTGGTTAAGAAAGAGGTTGAGCATCTTTCCATAGGATCATAAGCTATTTTTATATTTTATAGAGGATATTAAAAATTTATTGTCCCTTTACTCACTTGGGTCTTCCAACTTTTTTCATTAATCTATATGTCTCATTTGTGTATATGGGTTGCAAATATACTGGTTTTAAAAATCTTAAATGGTATCACTTCATGAACAGAAGTTCCTCCTTTTAAAATAGTCCAACATATCAGTCTTTCCCTTTATCTTTTGGGAAATTTTTCCTCTTCCCAAAGCTCATAAAGATATTCTTCTATGACTCATTTATGCCCACTTTTTTAATCATTTGAATGCCCTTATGTGTGTGGGCATGCTTCTGGACTCTGTTTTATTTCATTGATCTATTTGTTTGTCGCTGTATCAACAGCACACTATCTTAATCATAATCTTGATATCTGCAAATATAAATTCTCCAACTTTTTTTCTTCAAATATATTTTATCTGTACTTGTATTCTTTAAAAATTTTAGAATCACTTATAATTTTTCAGATTTTCCTTTCCTAGCCCCAAAACACACATATAAACACTGTGCTAAAAATTTTATTTAGATTGTATTGAATTTACCAATCAATTTTGGGAAAATTGGCATCTTTTCAATAATGAGTCTTCCAATCTATGAACATGAATATAACTTCATTTGCTTCTGTATTTTTAATCTCTTTTTGCACTGTTTCCTTCAGTTATAGTTTTCTCTTATGAGATTTTGGATATGTTTAATTATATTTATTCCTAGGCATTTGGCATCTTTTGATGCTATTGTAAATGGCACCATTATTATAAATTTCACATTCCAATTGTATCTTGTCTATAGAAATACAATTGCAATGACTAGTTCTGCCTGGGTTCCGACCAGCTTCATGGGGTAATGTCCTGAGAACATTACATTTCCACCTTACTCTGCATATCACACCTCCTGCTTCGGGCTTGCCTACTAAATTTGGGCATGGGGTGCTACAGTAAATAGGCAACACAGAACTTCAGATGAGTTAATGCACCTTAGGGAGGTTCAACAAAATTATGGAATCTCAAGGATAAAAACTCCTCCCTTTTCCCCCCTGCGTGAATGTTCCTGGGGCACATTTAATACAATTTTTTTACATGATCCCATGGATAGAACCACTAGTCACTTGTAGCAATGGCCAATTCAATGTCTTTTTTTTTCCTTTCCTCTTTTCCCTGCTTGGAATCTCCTTTGGTCCTCACTGCCACTTTCTGAGCACATCCCCCCCCAATAAATGACTCACACACAAACCTTTGTTCCAAAATCAGTTTTCTTGTCAAGACATCTCACCATCCTATTTAAGGGAAAGCCTCAACCCTTTCAAGTGAGTCATATGGCTGTAAATAATCTGGCCTCCTGCTACCTCTCAGGCCTCATGTCTTCTACACTTCCCTTTTTGGAGTCTGCTCCAGCCATTCTGGCCCCTGTGCTATTCTTCAGTCACTCCAGATATCCTCTCTTCTCAAAAAAGTCATGTTTGCTACTTTCTCTGCTTGGACTATTAGATACAGCTATAGATACTTAGGTATATCTCCATGTGCCTTCCTTTTTCTTCTTAAAGTCTGTTCAGTCAGTACATTCTCTGTGATGTCTTTTTGTCCAGACTTTAACAAATTGCAACAAACATAACCCCATCCCGTCATTCCTATCCTTATCTTCTGCTTTACTTTTCTACTTAGCATATCATCTAATATTAATTTATCAGGACATGTCTTCCCCACTCTTGTATCCATAGTGCCTATAAAACTGCCTGACTTTTAGTAAGGATTCATTAAATATCTTGTCAAGTGAATTTTTTAAAGGGGAAAGGACATCCCTCCACATATGTAAAAAGAAAGCAAAACAAGAAAATGTTTGAAATAACCATTGAAAGAATAATTTATTAAATTTAACTTAAAACATAAAA
This sequence comes from Macaca fascicularis, assembly GCF_037993035.2. Lineage (NCBI taxonomy): Eukaryota > Metazoa > Chordata > Mammalia > Primates > Cercopithecidae > Macaca > Macaca fascicularis. The sequence goes on from NC_088395.1 coordinate 27,718,226, forward strand.
TTAAATAATAGGTGGAATATAAAGCTCCCTGGAGAGAGAGAGTACTATAAGACACTTCATGTTTAGCAAGATGAAAGTGAGGAGTCTTCAGTTCTTTAGGGTGTGGGAATGAAGAAGACAGGGGGAGGAAGCTCTAGTGAGGTATAATTTGTATTCAACACAATCCACTCATTTTAATTGTATGGTTTGATGAGTTTTAAGAAATGTATTCAGTCATATACCTATCAAGGCAATTATGATATAGACAGAATATTTCCATCATCTACACAAAAGTTCCTTCATGCTCCTTTGCACTCAGTCCTCTCTGCTGACCCCAGCTGTACGGTAGTAAATAACTGATCTTTAAATTTTCTTTTTCCTATTGCCATCCCATCTTAGTCCATTTGGGCTGCTGTAACAAAATACTGTAGTTTATAAACAACAGAAATTTGTTTCTCACTGTTTGGAGGCTGGGAAGCCCAAGGTCAAGGTGCAGGTAGATTCAGTGTGTGGTAAGGCCTGCTTTTGGTTGATAGATGGTACTTTCTACCTCGGTTCTCACATTGTGGAAGGGACAAGTTAGCTCTCTGCAGTTTCTTTTAAAAGGTCACTAGTCCCATTCATGAGGGCTCTACTCTTATGATCTAATCACCACCTAAAGGTGCTACCTCCTAATACCATCACCTTGGAGATTAGAATTTCAACATATTAATTTACAGAAAGACAAGCATTCAGTCCACTGCAGTCCTAAACCAATTTTGATGCTGTACTCCTACCTGAATACGAGATGAAAAATACTGAGTCCTAAGAAGTATATCCATGGGTACCCAAAGTAAGAGGCTTCATGGTTGAGATAAGCACTGCAGGAATGGATCAGTCTCCCTCAAAGGTTCTTGCTGGTGGAATTCATAATGTTATAAGACTGGTTGTCAAAAATGTCTTTATGTAGCAATGATAAGACAAAACATTAAGGAACTTATTACATAATCCTCGTGTGGGTTTAGAAGTTGGAATGACCCACCCTTCCCATGACACCTGAAGATATTTAGGTCTCTATAAGTCCTAAGTTTTCAACAAATTGGAGGTAAAGGTGGTGAGAGGAGAAAAGATATTGGATTTTCTACTAATTTCATCCTATGACATTTGAAATCACATATATTATTTGTTTGTTTGTTTGCTTATTTATATATTGTGATAAAAACATTTAACATGAGATCTACCCTTAACAAATTTTAAGTACACAATACAGTATTGTTAACCACAGATAATGTTGTACAGCAGACCTCTAGAACTTATTCATCTTACATAACTGAATCACATATTTTATTTATTTTATTTATTTATTTTGTTTTTTGAGACAGAATTTCGCTCTTTTGCCCAGGCTGGAGTGCTGTGGCACGATCTCGGCTCACTGCAACCTCCGCCTCCCTGGTTAAAGCGATTCTCCTGCCTCAGCCTCCCGAGTAGCTGGGATTACAGGTGCCCACCACCAGGCCTGGCTAATTTTTGTGTTTTTAGTACAGACGGAGTTTTGCCATGTTGGCCTGGCTGGTCTACAACTCCTGACATCAGGTGATCCACCCGCTTCGGCCTCTCAAAGTGCTAGGATTACAGGCGTGAGCCTCTGCACACAGCCACATATTTCATTTTTGAAAAAGAAAATAAAAACTTACCAAAGTTTGTTTAGCTGTATTTGCAATTCAAGCTGTGAAACAGATCACAACATGGCACTCATATATTTAAAATAAATATATCACAATGCTGGCAAATATTTGGCATGTAAACCTTTGTTTTGGGGGACCTAAACATATTTCATGTCATTGACTTTAGCCTAGCATCAGAGATATAGCTCCCATTTTGTATCACAGGCCTTTAATATCATTGTTCAAACTTTTGACACAAATGTTGAAATATTTAGAATCAAGTACAGTATCTTGAACTTTGTGACCACCGAACTTGCTCTGGCTGTGTCTTAGTCAGTTTGCACTGCTGTAATAAAAATACCATGGGCTGGGTGACTTAAACAACAGACATTTAGGCTGGGCATGGTACACCTGTAGTCCCAGCACATTGGGAGGCTGAGGCAGGTGGATCACTTGAGGTCAGGACTCCTGAGGTGGAACTCCTGAGTTCGAGAACAGCCTGGCCAACATGGTGAAACCCTGTCTCTACTTACAAAGAAAAAAAAATACAAAAATTAGCCAGGCGTGGTGGCACATGCCAGCAATCCCAGCTATTCGGGTGGCTGAGGCACGAACCTGGAGACACGGAGGTTGCAGTGAGCCAAGATTGCACCACTGCATTTCAACCTGGGTGACAGAGAAAGACTCTGTCTCAAAAACAAAAACAAAAAACAAACACAAAACCCTTTTACTTCTCACAGGTCTAGAGGTTAGGAAGTCTGAAATCAAGGTGCCAGCCGATTAGATTGCTGGTGAAAGCCCTCTTCCTGATTCTATCCTCATATGGCAGAAAGAGAGAGAGAAATATCCTTGGTCTCCTCCTTTTTTAATAAATGCATTACCAAATAAGGACTCCATCCTCATAACCTCATCTAACTCGAATCACCTCCCAAAAGCTCCAGCATCCCATTAGGGCATAGGGATTCAACATATGAATTTTAGGAAGATACAAATACACAGTACATAACAGGCTGACACTAATAATGGCAGCTAACCTTTACATCGTGCTCACTATGTACCATGAAACGTTTTAAGCATTTCAAAACTATTAATTTATTTAATGTTAATAATTTATTCCATTTACATTTATTTATTTATCCCACAATTCTCTCTGAAGTAATTGGTATAATCGGTATCACTTTACATACAGTGAGACAGAAACATAGAAATGTTATATAGTTTGCCCAAGATGATACAATTGGAAAAGGGTAAGACCATGATTCAAACCCTGGTCCTGGGTCCCGTGTTGTTGTTGTTGTTTTTATTGTATATATTTAAGCTGTACAACATGATGTTTTGATCTACATACACATAGTGAAATTGCTACTACAGTTAAGCAAATTAACATATACGTCTCCTTACATAGTTAACCTTATTTGTGATAAGAGCACCAGAAATCTGCTGACTTAGCAAATTTCCAGTAAACAATGCAATGTTACCAACTATAGTCTTCATGCTGTACATAAGATCTCTAGAATTATTCATCTTACTTAACTGCAACTTTGTACCCTTTGACCTACATTTCCCCATTTCCCTCTCCCACCAACCCTGGTAGCTACCATCCTACTCTGTTTCTATGTATTCCACTTTTTTTAGATTCTACATATCCACGGGATCATGCAGTATTCTTCTTTCTGTCCTTGGCTTATTTCACTTAGCATAATGGCCTCCAGGTTCATCCATGTTGCTGCAAATGGCAGGATCTCCTTTTCTAAGGCTTAATAATTTTCGTGTGTGTGTGTGTGTGTGTGTGTGTGTGTGTGTCAAGGTGCCAGCTGATTAGATTCCTCTTTATAATTATGTCCTCACATAGCAGAAATTATGTATGTATATATATACACACATATATACACTCTATCAAAATTTCTTTAAGCATTCATCCATCAACAGACACTTAGGTCGTTTCCATATCTTGGATACTATGAAAAATGCTGCAGTAATATCTCCATAAGTTGCTGATTTCACTTCCTTTAGGTATATAACCAGAAAAGGGATTGCTGGGTCATATGATAATTTTACTTTTAATCTTTTGAGTAATCTCCATAGTATTTGCTGTAATGACTATACCAATTTACATTCCTACCAACAGTGTGCAAGGGTTCCCCCCTTTTTTTTTTTTTAATTTTTTTGAGACGGAACCTCGCTCTGTTGCCCAGGCTGGAGTGCAGCAGTGCAATCTCGGCTCACTGCAACCTCCACCTCCCAGGTTCAAGTGATTCTCCTGTCTCAGCCTCCTGAGTAGCTGGGACTACGGGTGCGTGCCACCATGCTCAGCTAATTTTTTTGTATTTTTAGTAGAGACTGGGTTTCACTGTGTTAGCCAGGATGGTCTCAATCTCCTGATCTCGTAATCCACTCCCCTCGGCCTCCCAAAGTGCTGGGATTACAGGTGTGAGCCACCGCGCCCGGCCATGGGTTCCCTTTTATCCATACCCTCAACAACACTTGTTATCTCTTGACTTTTTTATAATATTCATCCTAACAGGTGTGAGGTGATATCTCATTTTGGTTTTGATTTGCATTTCTGTGGTGATTAATGATATTAAGCACTTTTGATATATTTGTTGACCATATTTAGTTATGTCTGGAAAAAATATATATTCATGTCCTTGGGCCATATTTTAATTGGATATTATTTTTATTATTGCTATTGATTAGAGTGAGTTCCTTATATATTTTGGATATTAGCTCTTATCAAATATATGGTCTGCAAATATTTTCTCTTAATCCATAAGCTGTGTTTCCATTTCGTTGTTTCCTTTACTCTACAGATGCTTTTTAGTTTGATGTAGTCCCACTTTTTATATTTGCTTTTGATGCTTGAGCTTGTGGTATGATATGCCACAAAAAGTCATTGCCAAGGCCAATGTCAAGGAATTTTTCCCCTATGTATTTTTTTCTAGAAATTTCAATTTCATTCTTATATTTGGGCCTTTAATCCATTTCCATTTGATTTTTGTGTATAGTATAAGATAAGGGTTCAATTTCATTATTTTGCATGTGGATATCCAGCTTTCCCAACACCATGAATTGAAGAAACTATCCTTTCCTCATTGTGTGTTCTTGGTGCCCTTTTCAAAAATTAGTTGATCATGTGTGGTTGGATTTACTTCTAAGGTTTCTGTTCTGTTCCATTTTTCTGTGTCAGTCAATGTGATATACAACATTAACAGAATAAAAGATAAAAACCACATGATCATCTCAATAGATGCAGATAAAGTATTTAACAAAGTTAAGCATCATTTTTTGATAAATAAAAAACTCCCAACGAAATAGGTATAGAAGGAGATTTTCTCAACACAGTAAAACTCATTTATGAAGAGCCCACAGTTAACATAATAATCATAGTTTTCAGTGGAAAACTGAAAGCTTTCTCTCTAAGATCCCATATAAGGAAAAGATGACCACCCTTGGCATTTCTATTCAACATAGTACTAAAAGTATGAGCAAGGGCAATCAGACAAGAAAACAAAATTAAACCTATCTACATCAGAAAGAAAGAAGTAAAAATATCCCTGTTTGCAGATGCCTGGTCTAACTAACACATAGAATCAGTGGTGAAAGAGAGTAGCTGTAAGAAGGAGGGCCAGCATTCCTACTAGATCCTGGGCACTGTCCAAGCACATTAACAAAAAACCCAAGAGTGCCCTTCGTGCCTGAGCATTGAGGCAAATGAGAGAGCAAGAGGGTCTGTAACACATGAACCATGACTCTGTGCAAGAGTAAAATGTAACCCACCATATTTCAAAGTCTGAAGTATCACATTAGGAGTAAAGGCAGAATTTCCAAAAACAGAGAAGAGCAAAAATTCCTTTGAGCGTGTAAATGAGAGGAGAAAGAAATTGTGGCACCACTCTCAATAATAATAATGACATGTTTGATAAAATATACCTTTGGTTACTTTTTAAACTTATCTGCCTAATTCTCTATTGGGGAGCATAAAAATTCTGTTAGGTGACCCCAGAAACTTTGTGTGTTTTAGTTTTATATCTGTATTTTACACATTACCATAAGTATCCTTGGACAGTCTTAGAAATAATGTCCTGTATTCCATTTCAAGTATATAAATGTCTCTAATGAAATTCTTGCAGTTTTATGTGTTCAATATGTGCTTTATGAAACACACAATTAATAACTGGTGAAGAGCGAGCAAAATATACTTTTCAAAGTATATCTTATTTTTCTTAAATGGTACAATTTCTGTAACTCACTAAATTATGCAACCAATAGAAATTATATCAAGAGCTCAAACTTTCATAAACACTATAGTTTTAATTTGAAGTGATGAAAGTGATTAGAGTTATTAAAAATAAACACTAAAACATCAAAAGTACTAAAAACAAATTCCACATTTATGACAGGTGGTAGTCATTCATTCTTTGGAGATATTGATACATTTTCAGCATAATTAAGAGAAAAACAAATAGAGTAATTATAATGAAATTACAATTATTTTCTATCTATGCAGATGCTTCTCTTTCTAACTTTAAAATGATTCACATCCTCCTGGGACAGGGCAACAATTAGGCTTGCAGAGTAGATTGGAATCAAAATATAAAGACAGGATGGTGCTAAATAGTGAAGTACTGGATAAAACAGCAACTCCAACCAGATGAAAAGATAAGCAGCAATAAAGGATATGAGAACTAAATTCTTTTAGTGTTTAAAGGCTTCCTTTCTGTCTATTGGGGCTACTCTCTTGGAAACATAAAGCCAGTTTGTTTTGCTTCCTTCTGAACTCATTTTAAGTTTTTCAAAACATACTCTTTGCATAATGCTTCTTTATTTTCAATCACATGTTGTCTATCTAATGAATTGTGAACTAGTAAAATCCATACTTGCAGATATTTGTACTTTTAAATGTGTCATCAACTTTAATTAGGACTTGCAAAGTGGGAGGATGGTGACAGGAGACTCGATCAGTTTCTGTAAATAAGTCCAATGCTGCGTCTTCTACTTTCTACCATACATGCATATTAAGAATGGGGTCTGCAGATTCCTTCACACAGTTGTAGGAGGAATTCAGCTTCCCAAACTCTGGATGGAATCTAGAAGTACATTACAGTGAATCAGAAAGCAAAATAGCGTCCACTGTGTAGCAGCCAAATTAATCCCATGTGTTTGACAGTAAATGGGCACCCACTAATAGAATCGGAAATTTAGGCCAGCAAAAATCCAAGAATTCTGATTAAATATTTAAAATATTAAGACATTAAAAATAAACACTAAAACATCAAAAGTACTAAAAACAAATGCTAAAATATTAAAGCATTGAGAACAAATATTAGAATACACTATGATCTTGGCTTAATTAGATAAGACACTTATGTAACTTTAAAACAGCCTCAGGTGCTACAGGTGGCTCAAGTCCTATAGGCATCTGGAATTCATATTCAAAATGAAACCAGAAGTCACCCCTTCATACTCCACCCCATTCTGTCCCTTCACTACTTCCTGAATCAGGGCCACATGAAGCAGACAGATGGCCGACATGGTGGCGTACCTTCTCTTTCCTTCATAGCACTTATCTGTCAAGTAGGTCAGTGACATTTCCAGGCAGTCAACAATGAATTCAGTACTTCTCTTGAATTTACTCCTCTGTTTTGCCACTGCCATTAAGGTCAGGACTATATCGTCTTTTATCTGCACTCTGTTTTGCCACTGCCATTAAGGTCAGGACTATATCGTCTTTTATCTGCACTATTCTGATAGCCACTTAGTTGGTTCTTTCATTTATTTTCAACAAATCTTTACTTGGTGCCTACTCTGTACACGTTACCAAAAGCCATAGTCATATGGATGAATCAAAAGCAGTATCTGCTTTCAAGTAACTTTCTCTTGAGCAAAGTAAACTAGACACATAAAAAGTATTACCGGCATTTTATAGAAGTTTGTAAAAATATTTATTTCAGATAGAATGTGAGAAATTGTTCAAATGTAATTAATTTCCAATCATCTTGCCTTGCCTGCCTCCAATTCATTTCCCACCCTGAGAGCAATAATTATAAAATGCAAATCCTATCAGGTAATCCTTTGCCTAAATTATCTGTGCATTAGTTAAAATTTAACTTCTTCTCAGCATGCCTTTATAAGAAAGCAGCAGTTCTCAAAGTGTGATTGGGGAGCTTGAGGGTGGTCTCTGAGACCTTTTAAGTGGGTCTGCAGGGTCAAAATTATTTTATGGTAAGTCTAAAATATTATTTTTTCCAGTCTCATTCTCTCACAAATGTACAGTCGAATTTTCCAGACACTGCATAAAGTGTGATATTGCAACAGATTGCATGAAGAAGCAGATATGAGAATCCAGATGTCTTCTATTAAACCAGACAATAAAAATATGCAAAATTGTAGAACAATGCCAATCTCCTTATTAAATTTGGTTTGTTGGGAAAAAATCTTTCATAAAATGTATTATTTATGTTAGCACGTATTGGGTTGATTATTGTTTAAAATAAATTAATAAATATTTAAAAGTTTATCAGCTTTAACTTGTAGTACGGCAAATATAAATGGATATAATTCATACACACGCAAGCCCTTTGGGATTCTCAATAACTTTTAAGAGCGTAAAGGCACTCTGAGACCAAAAAGTTTGAGAAATGCTGCATTAAAACATGCCAAGTTGTGAGCTGGCCTTGTCTTGTATTGCTGCTTACATTTACTCTGTGTTCCAACCATACTAAGATTTTCCATTTTCCAAAATGTATCATGCTCTTTCCTCCCTCCTGTCACAGGAGGCTTCCCACCTCCACCTGCTTCCCACCTTGTTGGATACTAGGCAGAAAAGGGACTGAAACAAAGTGAGTCTGAGCCAGAGGAGCATGGGCATGCATACATAAGGGCCCAGAAGAAAATTCACGTTAGGTGGCTATGTGCTGCTCTGTTGCTCCTGCTTTCAATGTTTTGCTCAAATATCTTTTCTGGAAGCCAATCTAAACACTATGTCTACCCCAAAACAGTATCTCCTTTCACTGTACTTTCACAGGACCCTCTGTTAATAATTCAATTAGCATATATTTGGCTATTTTAATTGTTTTTAATGGAAATTGTTCTAGAATATAGAGAATCTTTTTTTTTTTTTTTTTTTTTTTTGCCTCTTTTGTTTCCAAATGACAGTCTGAAGTTAATGGACTTCCCAGAAATTTGAATAAGTGTTTCTAAAATCTAGGAAGCACATTTAAATGTAAGGTTTGCCAACACCTTATGAAATCGTCACACAAAAAATTCTACTAATCTTAGTATGCATTTCACTTTAAAATCATTACTGGTTTGCAAATGTATCTCTCCCACTGGGATGTTATTTCCATGAGGGCAGAAAACACGACAAACCCACTACATAAGGAAGGTGATATAGCATTTTAGAAATGATTGTCTTTTAAATCCTTAAACCCACCAAAGCAATCAGATTAATAACCCATCTTTTTCTTTGATTGACATTTTCAGAATCAGGCTGCCATACTTCTGGTCTCCAAGAGTAGTTACGGTAATGTCCTGGGATATTCAAGTGGCACTGGAAGGTTTTGTCTAAAAAGCATCTTCCCCAGAGTAGGAAGTTCCCCTTAGATTAAGAAAATAGCTTCTAAGAAAATTGAGCCACATCTTAGAATGAACTACTTTACTCTTTTAATCGAATTGTTTTGCCTTAATAGCTTGAGTCCACATGACAGTGCTCTGAATCATCCTGTCCTCCTAAGCTTCATATATACTTGCAGGCCTAGTTGAACACATTTGCTGATCAGAGCAAACTTTGACTTCCCTAGGACCTCCAACCTGCTGACCCTATCATATTTGCCATTTCCATCTTCTTCCTCAAGTCCTTAATTCCCTTTTTAATATAGTTAAATTTCATGGTTTGTTATTATAAAATTTCACTATGTAAAATCTAAGCTCCTTTGTCCCCCACCCCCAACTCTCTGTCATCATCAACTAGCAAAAGAATTTGGAATTTACTTCAATCCAGGTATCTGCCTACTCCATTTCTGTCCTCAAGTATCTGAAATGGTTAGAGAAAAACAAGTAGCAATGCTGTCTCACTTTATGTTTGTGTTATGAAACTAAAAGTGGTCTGATCTGCTTCCAGGCAACAAATCTCCATTTCTCTATTGGACTAATTCTCTCATTCTCTGAGTTGGCAGTTCCAAACCTTCTTCTGTCTCAAAGCTCTAGCACAGAAGTATTCCTTCTCATTCATAAGTGATTTCCTTGCTTCTTTATTCACTTCAGGAACGGAAGCAGTTAGAAGATAACATGCATATACTCTTTCACCACCAGATCTAACAACCTGCCTGCCTCCATGCCAAATATTTCATCTCCTCTCCTGCTACAACCCCTCCACCTGTGCGTTGAATCCTGTTTTCTCTCCCCTATTTAAGACTTTCAGAAACTTCTGTCCCCCCTGCATTACAACTTTCCCCTCACTACTGAATCATTATCGTTAGTATATGACATCCTGTGATAAACCTGATTTTTAAAAAAATCTATTGACCCCATTTCGCTTTGTTATCACTCTAGTTCTCTTCTCTTTGCAGCAAAACTCTATAAGGGTTGTCTCTCCTCACTCACCATCATCACTTCTTCCCTCTTCTTTCTCTCCCCAAACATTCCTGGCCAAGCTTTTTTCTCGTAAGTCTTATAAAAAGAGTTACAATAAGTCACTGGTTACCTCCCTCTTACCAAATTCAGTGGTCACTTCCAAGGCTTTTTCTTAACCTCTTGGCAATATTTGGTACAGTCAATCACACCCAACTTTGTAAAATAAATTCTACACTTTCTTCATATTCTCATATTTTTCTCCTACATAACTGGCTGCTCCTTCTGCTCCATATGGTTGTTTTCTCCTTTCTTCCTAAAATAAATGTTGGAGTTTTCCAATGCCTAGTTCTCAGATCTTTGCTTTCTCACTATATTCATTCCCTAGGTGATCTCCTTTACTCCCAGTGGCTAATGACTTCTAAATTTATATCTATATTTATAATCTTTCCTGTAAACTCCAGACATGTGTATCCAATTGCCAACTCAGTGCTTCTGTTTTCTCAATGTTTTGTGGACATTTTTATATTTGATGTAAATAAAACAGAACTCTTGATTCCCCATCTTCATCCCTAATCCTCACTGTAGTAAATGTCACCACCATTAACCCATTATTCCTGTCAAATACTTAGGAGTTACCATTGATTCCTATCTGTCCACCAGAGGCTGGATAGCTTACATTTACACATCCAGATTCCTTCTCCTCCCTTCTTAATGTGATTGAGTGGGAAGCACCAGCAGGAGAGCACAGAAAGGAGAATAAATCTGGGGAATTTATTTATCTGACTGCCTCTCTATGGGTTCACAGAGGAATGGCTATGTCACACCAGACTCTCCACACTCCCTTTTTCGTCTCAAGTTTTTGATAACTTCTCTCTGCCTTCTATACCTTTTGGCTTAGGAGTATAATGTCTTCCTGTTCGTAATAGCAATGATGTCCGCATGCTTCCCTTGTGATTTAGCCTGCTCTCACCTTTGTAAGGAGCCCACTTGTTGAACTGCTTCCAATTACCCAACTGGTATGTTTCTTGCTGACAGGCTAATTCACCTCACACTCATATTCAGCTCATCAGCAAATGCTGCCTTTTCCACTTCAAAATATATTCCAAACTTAACTAATTTTCTCCACCTACACCATTCCAACACTAGTTTAATCCAGTTTAATTTCTCACCTGGATTAGAGCAATAGTTTAGTACATCTGTTCTCTCTTCTCCTCCCATGCTATTCTCCATACAATAGCTGGTGTCATCCTTTTAAAAAGTAAGTCACACAATGCATTCCCCTGCTGGCAAGCTCCCAAAGGTTTTCCAGCACACTTAGAATAAAATAAAGCACTCTAATTCCTTATAATGGTCAACAAGGTTCTGTTTAGTTGGCCATGGCTACTTCCAATCTCATTGCCTGTCACTCTCCCTAAAGCTTACTCGCACTGTTTGAATCACAGCCTCCTTGAAGTTCCATGAACACTCACATTGTGATCCTACTTCAGATAAGTTGCACTCAGTATCACTTTATAAGGAATGTTCTTACTCTAGGTACTTAAGGATCTATTTCTCTTTTCATTCGGCCCTCTACTTAAATGTCACCCCATTAAGGAGTCCTTCCTGAATGTGCTATCTAAAATAACAACTCATATTTTATATGCACTTACACAACTTTAATTCTCTCCATAATATTCCTTACTGCTTCATCTGGTCTATCTATATATTAATTTGTCTATTTTCTCTTTCATCCACTATATTACATACTCCATGAGTCAACGGAATGCCACTTTTATTCACCACCGTATTATCAGTACCTAGAATAGTACATGGCACATAGAAGTCCTAAATAAATGCATGGTGGATTAATGAACGAGAATGGAAATATATAAAATGAATTGATGAGATGTAAAGCCAAACTTAAACAAAAACTTAAATGAAAAGCCAATTTATAGTCAAAATTTGCCTAATAAGCAAATATGAAAAGCAGATTGATAAAATAGCATCAGGTTAAAGTAATCTGATTCACCCTCTAACACTGGAACTGTTCTTTGCAACGGGTCAAGACATATCCAAAGCCGATTAAGATTTCCTGATATAATTTGGATATTTGTACCCTCAAATCTTGTGTTAAAATTTGATCCCGAAGAGAGTCAGAGCCACCACCACTCTCCCTCTCTTCCCCTCTCCAGAGCCACCAGACCTTCAGGGTCTCTGCAGCCTGCCTCCTCAGCCTAGCCCCCCCTGCCCCCACCCCCAGGCCCCAGCACCATGCCTCAGAAGACCTTCAAGCAGCCTGCACCTTAAGACAAAGAGTAGATGTCTCACTTACCGGAGAGCAGCATCCAACCAGAATCCCTGTGATAACAGGATACAAGAGTGAGAAGCAGCTGCCTGTTCTGGATGAAACAAAGTTCCTTGTGCTAATCAAGCCTTCTTCCTGTTGGTGACTGGGCACAGAATGATGAGCATCACCTCGCTGATTTCAGAGGTGTATGAAGAGTGAGAAGGATGAAGATGGCTTCCTATATATGGTATATGCCTCCCAATAGATTTTGGAATGAAATTGTCACTGTAAAACTAGATAAAAATGCATTTATTCTAGAATTTTACACCATTACCAAAGAAAAAAAGAAGTGTTACCAACTGAGATGGATCAGTTTATCTAATTGCAGATCTCCAAAACAGTAGTGTTCCCACCTAGGAAGTTAGGAAGTTGTTCTTGTAATTAAACAGAAAAACTGAGCCCCAAATGAACACACTCAGGTCTAGAAACTATATTATTTAACCTAGGCTAGCTTGCTTCCAAATTTTAGAATTTTTAAAATAAAATATTTTGCATTCTAAGTTACCAATAAAATAGACTTTCAAGTTATTTTAATATTGTTTTCCCCTAAATAGGAACTTCCCATTCTAGCAGTAATTTAAAGGTATTCAGAGAGACACTGAGTCTTATCTTTAGGTTCACAGAACCTGCCACCTTTTTATAGAGGGGTTTTTACTCAACTAGAGAAATCTCTCTAAGAGGATCTTTAAGCATACGTTGTGAACCATAATCCCTCAAAATGCATATATCATAGTAGTTGGCACAAGCGCAGGGTAAATGGGGTGTGTAGGAAAATAACTCTAGCCAGGCCTGGTGGCTCACACCTATAATCCCAGCACTTTGGGAGGCCGAGGTGGATGGCTCACCTGAGGTCAGGAGTTTGAGACCAGCTTGGCCAATATGGTGAAACTCTGTCTCTACTGATAGAAAAATTAGCCAGGTGTGGTGGCACACGCCTGTAATCCCAGCTACTCGGGAGACTGAGGCAGGAGAATTGCTTGAACCCAGGAGACAGAGGTTGCAGTGAGCTGAGATCATGCCACTGCACTCCAGCCTGGTCCACAGAGCGAGACTTCATCTCAAAAAAAAAAAAAAAAAAAAAAAAAAAAAAGAAAAGAACTCTGACTGCTGCTCGGGGTTCTTGATCCCTATCAGAAGTATACCAAAAGTCTATGCTCTCGCAAGTGTTAGACAGCTATTTGATTTGTTCTCTGGATAGTTACATACATAAAAACACCACCACTCAATAGGAAACTTAAATAATTCATAATTTTAGTCTAGTTTCTTAGAATATCCCAGAGAAAAAGAGTGGCATTTCTTCTATTTCAGGTTTTGTCTGCTCTAAGTGCTCTAACTAGTGTCTGCGTTGGTAAAGAAACCAGCAGTGTACCAGTGTCATTCTTTAGGACAGCCATAGAAACCACAGAACAGTAAAACTAAAAGCATAAAAATTAAGATGCACTCCCTTCTACCTTTTGGCTTATAGCTATGGATGATCCCCATTTTTTAAACTGTGTAACTAAATAGTATTAAAAGGTTCTCACACTTTATTTTTTATTTCATTTTATTTTATTTTTTGAGATAGGGTCTTACTCCATGACCCAGGCTGGAGTGCAGTGGCGCAAATACAGCTCACTGCAGCCTCGATCTCCCAGGCCCAAGGGATGGGATTCGCTTGTCTCAGCCTTCTGAGTAGCTGGGACTATAGGCACGTGCTATCACACCTGTCTAATTTTTTTGAAAGGTTCTCACATTTTAAACAGTAGTTCAGTAGTTCACTGTTAGGTCAAACGACCATCAGAATTCTCCCACCCTAAGTCCATGCCATTTTTGGAGAAAACATAAAAGGGGGCATGCGCTGTTTACGAATATTTTGTTTGTTTGTTATTTGAGACAGAGTCTCACTCCGTCACCCAGTCTGGAGTGCAGTGGCGTAACCTCGGCTCACTGCAACCTCCGCCTCCCGAGTGCAAGTGATTTTTGTGCCTCAGCCTCCCAAGTAGCTGGGACCACGTTCACGCCACCATGACCTGCTAATTTTTAGTAGAGAGGGGGTTTTGCCATGTTGGCCAGGCTGGTCTCAAACTACTGACTGCAAGTGATCCACCTACCTCAGCCTCCCAAAGTGCTGGGATTACAGGCATGAGCCACCATGCCTGGCTTTTATTATTTATAATTTTTATTTATTTTTTGAGACAGGGTCTCATTCTGTCGCCCAGGCTGGAGTGCAGTGGTGTGATCTCAGCTCACTGCAACCTCCACCTCCTGGGCTCAAGTGATCCTCCCACCTCAGCCTCCCAAGTAGCTGGAATTACAGGTGTGTACCACCACACCTGGCTAATTTTTTGTATTTTAGTAGAGATGGGGTTTCACCACGTTGGCCAGGCTGGTCTCAAATTCCTGACCTCAAATGATAATGTCTACCTCAGCCTCCCAAAGTGCTGGGATTATAGATGTGAGCCACCATGCCTGGCCTGTTTACAGATATTAATGTCAGGAGTTAAATATCTTCAAGTCCAACCTATGATAAAAGACCAATGCTTCCTACTACTTGTTGGGGTTCACTATTTACTTTTTCTCAGGAGTATCACAGGAAGATCACAATTACAGCACTTTAGACTGTACACGTAGCAATTCACAACTTACTTCTGTGTGTTTAGATGTATCTGGAAGACCTGTATCTGTTAATGAACGTTGTTTACTGTAATGGAAGGGAAAACAAGATTCCTGCATCTGGGCCCTTGACTGATTATTAAAGGGGTTCTTGTTACCTGCTCTCCCTGTTACATGCATCTGTCCACTTGGCTAACTTTTAATATGTATATTTTTATATTATGTAAGTTCTTAACTGGCCTATCTCGTTTAAATTGTATACATCATTATATTTGACATTACTGTAACTACTGTACAATCAATAAAATTCCTATGAGAAACACTGCTTAAAACAAATATCATACTGAAGGGTGACCTATATTCCATATTAGTTGGTGGTCACTTTATTTATAGGATGTTTAAAATAAATATATTTTAATGAACTAAGCTGAAGAAAAGCACAATTAAAAGCTATCAAAAAAATTGATGCCCAGTGTTGAAAGTGGGGCCAGGTGGGAGGTGTTTGGATCATGGGGATAGATCCTTCATGAATGGCTTGGTGCCTTCTCTCCAGGTAATGAGTAATTTCTCACTCTATTAGTTCTCACAAGATGTGATTGTTAAAAAGAGCTTTGCACCTCCTCTTTTCCCGCTCCCTCTCTTACCACATGACACTCCCGCTCCCCTTCTCCTTCTGCCATGATTAAAGCTTCCTGAGTTCCTCACTAAAAGCAGAACCTCGTGCCTGCCTCTTGTATAGCCTGCTGACCTTTTAACCAAGTAAACCACTTTTCTTTCTAACTTACCCAGCCTCAGCTATTCCTTTAGAGCAAAGCAAAATGGACTAAGACACTTCCTTTCCTGGACAATTCCTTTATGGGTATGTTAGGCTTTGATGCTCTAGGTTTCCTGTTTTTGTGTTCCATGGCTGAGCAAGACCCTTTGTTTATGAACATGAATTCTTTTAAATAATTACTATGCAATATATCATACACATAAAATGTGTATGCCTAGCAATAAATAATAAAAAGAATAACTGGACACCTATACTGAGGATAAGATATAAATAATGCCAAGAATTTTTGAAGTTCCATCTTTCTCAGATTTCAACCTTCTTCTCTTTTTGAAATTTAATCATCCTGAGTTGTGAATCAATTACTCCCTTGCCTTTTTAAATGATGTTATTTTATATGAAAATAATATAGACTTGCAAAAAATTGAAATTATTGACTATCCTTGTTAATTGTGTTTTCACTCATCATTGTGTTAAAGATTCATCCATGCTCATGTATTCAATTCTAGTCTAGTCTACTCACTTCTGTACATTATTCCATTATATATCCATGTTATTCCTGATGGGCTTTTCAGTGGTTTTCAGTTTGCTGTGCTAGGCTTTACAAGTTGCTATGAATACTCTTTTACATATCTTTCTGTTACTATTGGCCTTGGAACCATCCGCTTTCTTTAGAAGACTGTGTACTTCTACTTTTAATCAATTTTGCATTTATCTTGCAGTTACTCTGAGGGAAACTTTGTTTTCCTCATTCTGGCATTCTTAGTTAGCAGTTTACTGTAGCCCTTTGAAAATATGCTGACATCACCTTAGATAATTCATTCACAGAAACTATTAAATTAACACAGTAATGCCAATTAACTGTCTCTGTAGAGCTGTTTTCTGTTCCTTAGAGGCCCCACAGAAACCTCTGACATATTGTGGGTGATATGTAAGAGATTTTATAGTTCTATGACATCACATAATTTCTTTTTCCATAAAATTGTGTTGGTGTTCCCTAAGTATCTTAAATTGAATTAACTCTAAATAAATATATAAGAACTCTAGTGGCATAAGAAAAAAAGGAAGTACTACTTCTATCTCAAATAGGTGAAGCCATTACTCATTTCAATGTCCACTTTCAATTGATCAGTTGATTTCAGCCCTCATTACACTGAGGGTCTAAATTCTTTTCACTAAAGGAGCCTGCCAGATTTAACAAATAAAAATAGAGGACACCATGTTAAATTTGAATTTCAGATAAATAATAAATAAAATTTTAGTGGCAATATATCTAATGTAATATTTGAGACCTACTCATACTAAAAAAAGTATTCATCCTTCATCTGAAATGCAATTAACTATGCATACCATATTTTATCTGGCAACCCTATATCGATTCTACCAGTTAGAGCACTCAAGGTTTCCCTCAAGCTGCTCGATTTAAGATATTTCTTGTATGTCAAAAAGTCACTAGCTGTGGGACACTTAGCTAACTTTTCACTGTTCTTGCCTACATCTTCATTTTATAGAGTACATTACCTTCAAGCAAAACACTGAGAGGCTTCTAAAAACTATTTTGCTTAAAGAGGATCACTTTTGCTCATGGTTCTCTAATAAGAACATTTTCCAAGGTGCAGCAAGTTTCATCTTCAAAAACCCGCAGCTACTCACAGTGTAAGATGCCTGTCGGGGTGGGGCTCTGGGCCTGGGAAACCTAGAGCAATCTGGATGCTGCGAGGAGGCGAGCAGGTAAGAAGCTTTCTGAACCTCATGGGATCCCATACTGGCAACTGCCTTGGCAGAATAGTTTATTGTCCCCTTTAGCCAATCAGATTGGCGTTTGATTGCCACGCGCTTACTTCCTTCACGACCATCAGTCCTAACCGCAGGCCAACTTTCTTCCCAGAGCTTTTAGGGGCCTGGCCTTTGCAGTTCCAGATCAACTACAGCAAAGATCGTTCGAGATGTCCCACCAAGAGGGAAGCACAGATGGCTTACCAGACTTAGGGACTGAAAGCCTGTTCAGCAGCCCAGAGGAGCAGTCTGGAGCAGTGGCGGCGACAGAGGACTCCTCAGACATTGACATAGCGACCTCAGAGCAGAGTGTGACAATGACCGGAGATGACAGTGATACCAGGGATGGTGGATTCCCCAACGATGTCGGCACAGAAAATCGAAGCTCAGACCGAGAAAGTGCAAGTGAAGACATCGAACTTGACAGCATGGAGGACTTTGAGCATTTCCTCATGAGTGGTGAAAGTTTATTCCATTACCCTTTGGTGGGAGAGGAGGAGACAGAAAGGGAGGATGAAGAAGAGGAGATACAGGAGGAGGGAAGGGAAGAGGCGGAGGGAGGGGAGGAGGCGGAGGAGGAGGAGGAGGAAGAAGAACAGCCTCGGGCGGGTCCACAATGCAGTGGTGCCAACCATGAGCAGTACTTGTTAGAGGAGGATCGGGCGCTGGAGGAGTGGGTTTCCTCAGAGACATCTGCCCTGCCCCTACCTCGCTGGCAGGTCGTTACTGCTCTTCACCAGCGGCAGCTGGGTTCACGTCCCCGCTTTGTATATGAGGCCTGTGGGGCAAGAGCCTTTGTGCAGCGTTTCCGCCTGCAATATCGTCTTGCAGACCATGTCGGTTGTGTCAATACTGTACACTTTAACCAGCGTGGCACCCGGCTGGCCAGTAGCGGTGATGATCTAAAGGTGATAGTGTGGGACTGGGTACGGCAGAGGCCAGTACTCAACTTTGAAAGTGGTCACACAAATAATGTCTTCCAGGCCAAATTCCTTCCTAATTGTGGTGATTCCACCCTGGCCATGTGTGCCCGTGATGGGCAGGTACGGGTAGCAGAACTAATTAATGCATCATATTTCGAGAATACTAAGTGTGTGGCCCAGCACAGGGGACCTGCCCACAAGTTGGCTCTGGTGCCTGACTCTCCTTCTAAGTTCCTCACTTCAGGTGAAGATGCTGTTGTCTTCACCATTGACCTCAGACAAGACCGGCCAGCTTCAAAAGTTGTGGTAACAAGAGAAAAGGATAAGAAAGTGGGACTATATACAATTACTGTGAATCCCGCCAATACCTACCAATTTGCAGTGGGCGGACAAGATCAGTTTGTAAGAATTTATGACCAGAGGAGAATTGATGAGAAAGAAAACAATGGAGTGCTCAAGAAATTCACTCCTCATCATCTGGTTAATTGTGTTTTCCCAACAAACATCACCTGTGTTGTGTACAGTTACGATGGCACAGAGCTTCTGGCCAGCTACAATGATGAAGATATTTACCTCTTCGACTCCTCTCACAGTGATGGTGCTCAATACACTAAGAGATTTAAGGGGCACAGAAATAATACCACAGTCAAAGGTGTTAATTTCTATGGCCCCAGGAGTGAGTTTGTAGTGAGCGGTAGTGATTGCGGGCATATCTTCTTCTGGGAGAAATCATCCTGCCAGATCATCCAGTTCCTAAAGGGGAACAGAGAAGGTACAATAAACTGTCTTGAACCCCACCCTTACCTACCTGTGCTGGCGACCAGTGGCCTAGATCATAATGTGAAGATCTGGACACCCACAGCTAAAGCTGCCACTGAGCTTACTGGATTAAAGAAGGTGATTAAGAAGAACAAGTGGGAACGAGATGAAGATAGCTTGCACCATGCCAGCCTGTTTGACCAGTACATGCTTTGGTTCCTCATGCGTCACCTGACACAGAGAGGTCATCACCGGGGCTGGAGAAGTGGTGAAGCCGAATTTCCAGATGAAGAATCGGATGAGTCTTCCAGCACCTCAGAGACATCCGAGGAGGAGGGCCAAGACCGAGTGCAGTGCATGCCATCCTGAAGGCCTCATACCCAGTCCAGCTAGATGCCACCTAAGTACACTGGACTTTAAAATTCAGTTTGACTAATTTAGAATTGTCAATAGATTAATAGATTTGCTTTTTGTCTTCTAATTTCCACAATATATGCTGAAAACCATCTCTTCCATTCCTTCCTCTCTGCTTTCCTTTCTTTCTTCCATACATTCCTTCTCTCATTCCTTTCCTCTTGGTTTCTTTATGCCTCTTTTGTTACCCCTTATTCTTACATGAGTGCATACGCAACTTATTTATGCCTCTTTTCCCTTGTTCCCTTATAGTTGACCTCTAGATTTTCTGAATTTTGTTGAAAAAATTAATACCCTTATTAGATGCATCTACTCAAATCTGACATTCTGAAAACAGTTACCTTTTTACTTTTTTTCATCTTTAACAATTTTTTCTGAAGATCAAGTTCTTCAGTTAACCTGAAAATTTCAGAAATATGTTTCTTCTTTAGAAGTAAAATAAGACAAACTATAGTTTTGTTCTGTCGATACTGACACTTGGCTGCACACACACAGTCTCAGAAAAGGAAAAGAGAAGTAGTGTGCAGATTAATTCCTAACACTTGGCCATGCACACACACAGTCTCAGAAAAGGAAAAGAGAAGAAGTAGTGTGTAGATTAATTCCTAACCAGATAATTCATTCCCTCAGAATAAATAACATGAGATTGTCTACATTTTCTGAATCCATATATTAATTTTTAAAAATTTGAGTACACTGTAGCTGGTAAGAATTAAATTAAATTTGATCACATGACATTGTTTACTCTGCGCATTAAGTTTTCTTAAAGTTTTAAGGTTGGGAACTCCTACAGGGTTACCTTCCAGGAAGTCCTCCTGGGACAGCTATTTCCTGTAAATGCCAGCTACTGGTATAAGACTCTCTCATATTTGAAAATACATTTTAATTAACTTTTAAGAACAAGTTGCAATAAAAATTGTTTATACTTACACATAACCATCTGGTGTAATTGGTAGAAAAATCCTATTTGACATCCTCACATTGCTTAAAATTCTCTCTGCTGTTTAAATTGCTTTAAAAATTGTTTTATGCCTCATTTAATATAAATTAAATAAGGGCACTGGATGTCCAATTACTGCTCAATAAAAATATTCATCTTTATTTTATATGTGTTATTTGTGTGAATGAATTCAGAAGATCCCCTTTTCCCCAACACCCATGAACTATACCACACCATTCTCTGTAGACTTTTCTTGGGAAAGAAGGATGTAATGAAACATCCTGTGTCCTGACAATGGCTTTCTTTGATAATACTTCTTGAAATGAGTATTATCTCTGTGTTTTTGGGAAAATGTAGAGCAATTTGCATAATGAGATTAGAATTTAGAGTGGAACATAACGACCGAAGTTCCTACTCACTGAGATCCAAAGTTAGGGACAACTGCCTGGGGGTCTGGGAGCCTCAAGAAGCCCCTACCAAGGTCTGCTCTCAGGAAAAGATCTTAAGAGTCCCAAAAGAGAATTTATAGTCCATAAGAAGAGCGTTAAAACTAGAATTCCAAGTTTGGGGCACCCTGTATAACTTCATGGGATACATACCAGCAATAATATTAACAAAACATTTTTAAAAAATCATTTGGGATTTCAAGTGACAGTGTCAGTGTTAGCAAAAGTGAAAGCAGATAAATTACGCAGTTCTTTCCCCACCTGCTGTTTAGAAGGTCTGCCTCTGGGGGATATATATTCTGCTCACTTAGCTGAACTAAAACTTTACTCAGAGTTCCCTGAATGGTTCTGAGATAGCTTGTGCTACAAGAGGCATTTGGTAAAAGATTTAGGAGGCAAAGGTAAAGTAGTAGCCACATTTGTTTTATGCTAAGAAAGGTGCTACTACAGCTCATGAATATTTTTGCTTATATCCTGGCTTACCTTGGTGTGGGGGCAGCAGCTGGGCCCACAATTGCTCCAGTTCTCCTTCATATCTTCCTTCTTCTTCACCAGCTCCATAAAAAAGAATGCCCACTTTTTTTGGCAGGACATTCATGTCATTGAAATTGGAGGTTTAGAGGCAGTGGAAGATCAACATGGGTCCCAGTCAGTCCTTGAGAGCACCAGATATTCCTCATGGATTCTATTTACCCTTGCTACCTCTACTTTGCAACATCTCTTCTTCCTGAATTCCCTGCTGACTTCAGGTTCCAGCATATGATGCAAAGACAAAAGCCTCACTGAGACTGATTAACCGGCTTTCACAATTCAATAAGGCCTAGACCCTATTATAAGGCCCTTATTATATGTGTATCACCCCCATATGTGTATCATCTTATATTTGTTCAATCAGAGTGTTTGTTTCTCTGATTGAACCCTGACTGATACAACCTCCCCCACATGCTTTGGACTGAATAAATCCCCTGGTTACTTAGACTTGGACATTTGCCATCTGGAGGAATTATAGGTCCCTAAAGGGAGAAGTTGAACTTGATACACACACACACACACACACACACACACACACACACACACACACACACATTCTTACATTCTCAGTGTGAGCTGAGCTGGGATCTGCTGACTCACTCAGAAGTGGCCCAGTCCTGGGAGCAGGAGACAAAGGGAAGGGTGACATGGTAAGAACCCCATTCTTCCTCAGTGCTGGGGAACTGGAGAACACCACCTCCTTCTCCTGGCCTGCTCCAGGCTCTAAGAAGGAGAGGAGATGGAGTCTCAGGCTTGTGGCTTCCTGTCTACACTGCTGCTCCCTGGGTTGGAAGGTAGCTAAGAGATCTGGGGAGAGAAGGGGACAAAATCGGGAAAAGATGTTGATGAAGAAAGATAACAACCAGGGGTGAGGTCTAAAAGTGAATCAAAGGTAAAACACCATTGGCTGGACGCGGTGGCTCATGCCTGTAATCCCATCACTTCGTGAGGCCAAGACGGGTGGATCACGAGGTCAGGAGTTCAAGACCAGCCTGGCCAAGATGCTGAAACCCCGTCTCTACTAAAAACACACAAAAAAATTAGCTGGGCATGGTGGCACGCACCTGTAATCCCAGCTACTTGGGAGGCTGAGGCAGGAGAATCACTTGAACCCGGGCAGCAGAGCTTGCAGTGAGCCAAGATCGCACCACTGCACTACAGCCTGGGTGACTCCAGAGCAAGACTCTGTCTCAAAAAATAAAATAAAAATAACAAAGATAATACACCATTAAAAAAGAAGAGGGGAGAGAAACAAAACTAAAATCCACCCCAAATCCAAACCTGCCTAGAAGAAAAGAAAGTCCTCCGGTCTCATAGAGACATTATTTGGCAAGGCTGGCTTTGCTGCAGGAGTGCTCGGGCCTCAGTCCAGCCCTGGAGATGGGGGACACAGCCTCTACACCTCATCCTAGTCCTGGCCGGGGGCGACTGCCTCTTAGTCATCCTCCTTGGCTTCCTCTCTCCCTCGTTCTCTCTCTCTCCCTGTCTCTCTCTCTCTCAATGAAGCTGATGTAGTATAGGCATACTTTGTTTTATTGCACTTCACTTTACTGTGCTTTGCAGATATTGCTTTTGTTTTGTTTACAAATTGAAGTTTTTTGGCAATTCTGCAATAAGCAAGTCTATCAGCACCATTTTTCCAACAGCATGTGGTCACTTCATGCCTCTGCCACGTTTTGATAATTCTTGCCATACTTCAAATGTTCCTTATAATTTTATCTGTTATGGTGATTTGTAATTGATGATCTTTTCTTTTTTTTTCTTAGACAGTCTTGTTCTGTTACCCAGGCTGGAGTGCAGTAGTGCAATCATAGCTCACTGCAGCCTCCTGGGTTCAAGGGATCCTCCCACCCCAGCCTCCCAGGTAGGGGGACTACATGCCTGAACCACCACCCCTGGCTAGCCTATTTTTTTACAAAATTTTGTTAGAGGTGGGGTCTTGCTGTGTTGCCCAGGCTGGTCTGGAACTCCTGGCCTCAAGTGATCCCCCTGAGCAACTGGGATTACAGGCAAGATGTGATTGGTGATATTTGATATCACCATAGTAACTGTTTTGGCACACCATGAACTGTGCCCATTATAACATGATGAACTTATTCAATCAACGTTGTGTGTGTTCTCAGTGCCCCACTGATCAGCCATTCCGGTGTCTGTCTCCCTCTATTATGGCCTTCCTATTCCCTAAGACACAAGAATATGGAAATTAGGCCAATCAATAACCCAACAATGGCCTCCAAGTGTTCAAGTGAAAGGAAGAGTCACACGTTTCTCACTTTAAATCAAATGCTAGAAATGATTAAGCTTAGTGAGGAAAGCATCAAAAAAGCTGAGATAGGTCAAAAGCTAGGCATCTTGTGCCAAATAGTTGACTAAGTTGTAAATGAAAAGGAAAAGTTTCTGAAGGAAATTAAAAGTACTACTCCAGTGAGCACATAAATGATAAGAAACTGAAACAGCCTTATTGCTGATATGCAGAAAGTTTGAGTGATCTGCATAGATCAAACCAACCACAACATTCCCTTAAGCTAAAACCTAATCCAGAGTCAGGCAGGCCTTAACTTTCTTCAGTTCTATGAAGGCTGAGAGGTGAGCAAGCTGCAGAAGAAAATCATGAAGCTAGCAGAGGTTGGTTCATTATGTGTAAGGAAAGAAGGCATCTCTATAACATAAAAGTTCAAGGTAAAGCAACAAGTGCTGCAGCAAATTATCCAGAAAATATAACTAAAACCATTGTGTTTGTATGTTACATTGCTATAAAGAAGTATGTGAGGATGGGTAATTTGTAAAGAAAGGTTTTATTAGCTCATGGCTCTGCAGGCTGTAAGAGCATGGCACTGGCATCTGCTCAGCTCCTGGTGAGGCCTCATGGAGCTTTTACTCGTGTCAGAAGGTGAAGCCAGAGAAGACACATCACACGGCAAAAAAGGGGAATAAGGTGGCAGGGGTGGGGGGAACATGCTTTTAAACAACCAGAACAACCAGATCTCATGCGAACTCAGAGTGAAAACTCACTCATCACCAAGGAGACAGTGCTAAACCATTCATGAGTGATCTTCCCCCATGATCCAAACACCACCCCCAAGCTCCACCTCCAACATTGAGGATTGCATTTCAAAATAAGAGAGGAGATAAATCTTCAAATCATGTAATTTCACCTCTTGCCCCCTAAATCTCATGTTCTTCTCACATTGAAAGATGCCATTACGCCCTGCCAATAGTCTCCAAAAGTCTTAACTCATTCCAGCATCAAGTTCAAAGTCTTAAGTTTCATCTGAGACTCATCTTCCACCTACGAGCCTATAAAGTCAAAACAAGTTATTTACTCACAAGATACAATGGTGGTACAGGCATTGGATAAACATTATCATTCTGAAAGCAAGAAATTGGCCAAAAGAAAAAGGCTATAGGCTCCATGCAAGTCTGAAACCCAGCAGGGTCGGCATTAAATCTTAAAGCTCCAAAATAATCTCCTTGACTCCATGTCCCATATCCAGGGCATACTGGGGCAAGGGTTGGGTTCCTAAGGCCTTGGGCAGCCCTATCCCTGTGGCTTTGCAGGTTGAAGCCCCTGTGACTGCTATCACGGGTTGGAGTTGAGTGCCTGTAACTTTTCCAGGCTCAGGATGCAACCTGTCCATGGCTATACCATTCTGGAGTCTGGAGGGCAGCAGCCCCCTTTTCACAGCTTCACTAGGCAGTGCACTGGTGGGGAGAACTCTTTGTGGGGACTCCAACCCCACATTTCCTCTCTGCACTTTCCTAGTAGTCTCCCTGTGAGGGTTCTGCCTCCGTGGAAGGCTTCTTACTGGCACCTAGGCTTCTTCATACATCCTCTGACATCTAGGGGAAAGCTTCCAAACCTCCTTCACTCTTGCATTCCATGCACCGACTTGACACCACATAGACACTGCCAAGGCTTATGGCTTGCACCATCCAGAGTTGTGGCCTGAGCTGTGCCTGAGCCGCTTTGAGCCAAGGCTGGAGCCAGAGCAGCCAAGATGTGAGGAGCAGTTTCCTGAGGCTGAATAGGGTAGTAACACACTGGGACTGGTACCTGAAACAACCCTTTCCTCCTAGGCCTCTGGGCCTGTGATGAGAGAGGCTGTCTTAAAAACTTCTGAAATGCCTTCAAGGCCTTTTTACCACTGTCTTCGATATTAGTACTTGGCTGCCTTTTAGTTATGCTACTGTGTCTAGGAAGTGGTTGCTCTGCAGCCTGCCTGGATTCTTTACCAAGGGGCCAGGCTGTGAGTTTTCTTAAATTTTATGCTCTGCTTCCCTTTTAAATACAAGTTCCAATGTTAAGTCATTCCTTTGCTCCTGATTTAGCTTTTTAGAAGCATCTAGTCTTCTAACAGGCTTCTTGAACACCTTGCTGCTTAGAAATTTCTTCTGCCAGATATGGTAAGTCATCCCTCTTAAGTTCAAACTTCCACAGATCTCTAGGACATGAACATAATGCAGCCAAGTTCTCTGCTAGGGTGTAACAGGATTTACCTTTACTGCAGTTCTCAATAACTTCCACATTCCCAACCTAGACCTCATCAGTATGGCCTTCACTGTCCATATTTCTATCAGCATTTTGGTTACAACCACCCAACCAGTCTTTAACAAGTTCCAAACTTTCCCTCATCTTCCTGCCTTCTTCTGAGCCCTCCAAACTCTTCCAGCCTCTGCCTATTACCCAGTTCCAAAACCACTTCCACATTTTCCGGTATCTTTGTAGCAATGTCCCATTTCTCAGTGCAATTTTCTCTCTTTTATTTTCCTTTTTCTTTCTTTCTTTCTTTTTTTTTTTTTTTAAGACTCTGTCGCCTAGGCTGGAGTGCAGTGGTGCAATCTCGGCTCACTGCAACCTCCACCTCTCAGGTTCAAGTGATTCTCCTGCTTCAGTCTCCCAAGTAGCTGGGATTACGGGTATGTGCCACATGCCCAGCTAATTTTTCTATTTTTAGTAAAGATGGGGTTTCACCATGTTGCCCAGGCTGATCTCGAACTCCTGATCTGCCTGCCTCAGTCTCCCAAAGTGCTGGGATTACAGGCATGAGCCCCCACGTCCTCAGTACAATTTTCTGTGTTAGTCCATTATGTCACTATAAAGAAATACCTGAGGCTGGATAATTTATAAAGAAAGGACGTTTAATTGGTTCATGAGTCTATAGGCTGTACAAGCATGATGCCAGCATCTGCTGGGTTTATGGTGAGGCCTCAGGAAACTTTTACTCATGGAAGAAGGTGAAGTGGGAGCAGGTTGTCACATGGCAAGAGCAGGAGCAAGAGACAGAGGGGAGAGGTGTCACACATGTTTAAATAACCAGATATCATGTGAACTCACAGTGAAAACTCGCTCATCTCCAGTGGGATGTCACTAAGCCATCATTCATGAAGCATCTTCCTTCATGACCCAAATACCTCCCCCCAGGCCTCACCTCCAACACTGAAGATTACATTTCAATATCAGATTTGTAGGGGAGAAACATCCAAACCATATTAACCATTGATGGAAGTGACTAGCCTAAACAGATTTCTTTTTTTTTTAAATTTATTTATTATTATAATACTTTAAGTTGTAGGGTACATGTGCATAACGTGCAGGTTTGTTACATATGTATACTTGTGCCATGTTGGTGTGCTGCACCCATCAACTCGTCATTTACATCAGGTATAACTCCCAATGCAATCCCTCCCCCCTCCCCCCTCCCCATGATAGGCCCCGGTGTGTGATGTTCCCCTTCCTGAATCCAAGTGATCTCATTGTTCAGTTCCCACCTACGAGTGAGAACATGCGGTGTTTGGTTTTCTGTTCTTGTGATAGTTTGCTAAGAATGATGGTTTCCAGCTGCATCCATGCCTAAACAGATTTCAATGTAAACAAAATAGCCTTGTATTGTTAAAAGATGCCATCTAGGGCTTGCTTCCATAGATAGATAATGGAAGTCAATGCCTGGCCTCAAAGCTTCAAAGGACAGGCTGTATCTCTTATCAAAGGCTGAGGCAACTAGTGGCTTTAAGTTAAAGCTAATGCTTATTAACTATTCCAAAATTCCTAGGTCCCTTAGTAATTATGATAAATCTACTCTGCCTGTGGTCTGTTAACGGAATGACAAAGCCTGGATGACAGCACACCTGTTTACAACATGGTTTACTCATAATTTTATCTCACTGTTGAGACCTACTGCTCAGGGAAAAAAGATTCCTTTCAAAATAAAACTGGTAATTGACAATGTACCTGGTCACTCAAGAGCTCTGAGAGGGAAGTGCAAGGAGATTAATGTTTTCATGCTTACTAACACAACATCCATTCTGCAGCCCCTATATCAAGGAGCCATTTCAACTTTCAAGTCTTGTTATTTGAGAAATAAGCCTCATGAGGCTATAGGTTCCATAGATGCAGATTTCTCTGATGGATCTGAGCAAAGTACATTGAAATTATTCTGGGAAGGATTTGCCACTCCAGATGCCATTAAGAACATTCATGATTCATGGAAGGTAGTCAGAATCACAATGTTAACAGGAGTTTAGAAGAAGATGATTCCAGTCTTCATGGATGACTATGAGGAGTTCGACACTTCAGTAGAAGAAGTCACTGCAGATGTAGTGGAAATAGCAAGACAACTAGAATTAATTGTGGGGCCTGTGTATGTGACTATATTGTTGCAGTCTCTTGATAAAACTTGAATGGATGGGGAATTACTTCTTATGGATGAACAAAGAAAGTGGTTTCTTGAGGCAGAATCTACTCCTGGTGAAGACATTGTGAACATTGTTGTATTGACCATAAAGGATCCAGAATATTCCATAAACTTAGCAGATAAAACAGTGCCAGGGTTTAAGATTGATGCCTGTTTTGAAAGAAGTTCTACTGTGGGTAAAATACTATCAAACAGCATCACATTTTTTGAAAGCACTATATTCTGGGAAAGGAAGATTCAATTCATGTGGCAAACTTCATCGTTGTCTTATTTTAAGAAATTGCCACAGTCATTCCCATCTTCAGCAACCACCATCCTGATCAGTCAGCAGTCATCAACATCAAAGCAAGACCATCCACCACCAAAAAGATTATGACTTTCTGAGGGCTCAGATGATCATTAGCATTTTTATTAATAAATACTGTTAGTTAAGGTATGTACATTATTTTTAAGACATAATGCTATTGCCCGGTTAATAGACTACAGTATAGTATAAACATAACTTGTATATGCACTGGGAAACAAAAAATGGTGTGATTCACTTAATTGTGATATTCACTTTATTGCAGTAGTGTGGAACTGAACGTGCAATATCTCTGAGATATGCTTTTTAGGTTCTAGAAAATGAAGTAATTGTTATGGTTTTAATGTATGCACATATGTTTCCTATTAGCACATAGAAGAGAGCAACAGAATACAACCACCAGACAGCTATGAGATACTGGGCAAAACTAACAATTCCGTCAGTTCAATAAGCAGGTGAAGCTGCCCCTTTAGCTTTAATTTTTCAACACCAATTATTTTCATCCAATGTGGGTTGTCTATAGGACAGTTCTGTGTAGGTTTTCATGACCTTTATGAAATATTGTAATTGTCTCTTAATTATGCACAGGATTTATCTGCATAAAGTTGTGAGAGATGCCAAACTATACTTTTAAAAAGAAATCTTCTGGCAGCCATTTCTTAAGGAGACAGGTGTGGAAAAGAATAGAGATGAAAAATATGTATAATGGAGCATAATTGCTAAATGGTAGGCCAAAACAATTTTGAAGATTTGTCAAAGTCCAACAGTGACTGTCAGCAGTGCTTATTTTCCCATGTTGTGAGCCAAAAGCATAATGCAATAAATTCACAATAGACTGAATCTTAGCCATCCTGTGATTGACTTCTAGGAACTTCACTATCTTAAATTTTCTCAATTTTAATCTCAACAGTAAAATGAGAGGGTTGAATTTTCAAATTTAGATCTCATGTCTTAATGGAACACTGAATATATATTTCTTTGCTAGATAGTGGTATGACAAACACTGTGAGGGACTGAGATTCATGATAGGTAACCATTAAGAGCTTGCATCCTATAGACAAGCTCCTCTTTTTTGCAGTGAGAGTTACAAAGTAAGACACAGTATTTGGGCCTTCAGTGTTACTCTGTTAAGACTTATAATTGACAATTAATAATCACACCTATAAATATTTTTTAAAGTCTGTAATTAGGAACTCTTGGTGAGTAAGGATATTTGTAAAAGTTTTAAACATGTTTTTGGAAATATGGAAATAAACTGACCTTAACATCATCACATAAAACCAAATATTTAAAGGAAAAAAGATTTTGTTCCAAGTGCTTTCTCATAGTCCCCCCTCAACAAAAATCTGTAGGATTTTAGGATGATGGAACTGATCTGTATGTTACTGAAAACACTGAGTGGATATATGATTCAATGCATTTGTCAAAACTCATAGAACCGTACGTCAAAAAAGAGTACATTTTAATGTATGCATAGTAAAAAAAATCAGCAGGATATCAGGGGATCTCAGGATGGAATATAGATTATGACAACTAAATCTGCCTTTATTACAGTGTTTGACATAACCTCGCTGAAGCAGGTGGGGGAAAAGAAGTTAGCATAAATAACTTTGCTGAATGGTGTTTTGAAGGAAACTGAAAGCTAAAGACAAAAGGAATGGTCCATAAAAACTGAACTCTAGTTGCTGAATTTATTTTTCACTGGGATTGTGGTTACTAATTCTCAACCTGCACGTATGTCTAGGGTTGAATAAATAAGTAAATTCATGATGCATGTTGAGAACCAGGTTTCTCACTGTCAGAGAGGGAGATTATAGATAAACAAGAAATAAAGGTGAAATGAACTCTGTAGTACCAAATTAGAGTTAGAGACATCACTATGAACTCACAATTAGCTTTATATATGAAATGGGAGGAGATTTCCCTTATCCGCCTCTCTGGGTATGTAACAGGGGTGTGGCTTGCTTCTTTGGTGTCCCATTGCTCAACCCCCTAGGGGGAGCATGCAGAAGGGCAGGTCGTGGGGAGTGTTTTTGGGCTCTGACCCCACAGTGGCATCTAGGGTTGAGTGTTTACAGCTCCCGAAGCCCCAGTGGGTGTGTGTTACAGTGTGCTCTTTCAGTTTTGCCATCTGCAGATGGCTTGTATTATCAGCTCAATTAGACCCTCTGCCTTATTGCAAGGACAGAGGGCTTTCTGTATCAAGGGGTTCTTGCCCTAGTATATATATATATACACACACACACATACACACACACACACACATATATATATATATATATATGGAGAGAGAGAGAGAGAAACAGAGAGAAAGAGAGATGGACAGATGCAGAAATAATTAAAGAAATGTGTATATACATGGGTTAGAGTACATACATACATTTTCTTGCTCTCTCTACGGAGAGACTCTGGGAGCAATGACACTTCAGCAGCAATGATCACACCCAGCACCCAGATCTTGATTTCTAACCCCATTCTTCAATAAAAAGAACCAGGAATCCTCAGAAAAATGGCTGATTTTAAAGCTGGGGCAGTGAATATACAAGAGGAACGTGGAGCATCTTGTAGTGCTAGAGAGTCAGAAAGTTCTCATAAAACAAAGGGATGAGAGTCTATCAAAAGGACACATAAACCAACTGAAAGAGTTCTCAGTGGCCAAAGCTGTAATAATTTGACCAAAAAATCCCAAATAATGTGGCATTAGACTACAACCCAAAGTATAAAATATTCATGAGTCCATACTGATAATAAATAAATAAATAAATAAATAAATAAGGGAGAAGGGACAAATCTCCCTCCACAGAATAATCCGAAATAACAGTAGATATTCCCTTCTTCGGGAGACGGAGATTGATTCCCCTCCCCGTTTGAATGTGGGCTGAATTTAGTGTGTTGCATCTAAAGCGCTGAGTATAAAAAGAGGAAATAGTAGTCATTTTATGTAAAGAAATGTGATGAACACCACTTAACCAAGTGATAGAAGTTCACGTCACCAGTGATAAGTCACGTTGATATCATATGCCTCCAATATGATATAAAGATAAGGACATTAACCTCTATGATTATTCTTTTGCAAAAACCATAGCTTCAGTCTAGCCATGAGGAAAGTACAAAACAACTCCAAATTGAGGAACATTCTACAAATACCTGGCTAGTAATCCTTAAGACTTTTAAGGTTACAAGAAACAAGGACAGGCTGAAAAATTATCACAGATCAGAGGAGTCTAATGAGGCATGATGGCTAAATGCAATGTGGTAGCCTGGATGGGATCCTGGAATACAGAAAGGGCATTAGTTGACAAAGTGGTAAACTCTGAATAAAGTCTGTAGTTTAGTTAATGGTAATGAACTGGCGGTGGTTTCTTAGTTTTAATAAATATACAATGGCAATGTCAGATGTAAAGTTTAGAGGAAACTGGGTGAGGGATATGTGGGAAAAATCTTTGGAAATCTAAAATTATTTCAAAATAGTAAGAAATTATTACATGCAAAAAATATCCATGGAAAAACTCCCTAACTATAGTAGCTATCATGATTCTAGTAGTTTATCTTATGAGTAGAAATAATTCAGTTTCTTTGGTTTTTGAAATCTCTACTTATTTTGTGATTCATGCTGAGTAATTTTCATTATTTGTGACCTTTTGAAAATGTTCTTCCTTTTATCACTCTGACTGTTTTGTTCAATGATGTGCTTCTGGTAAGCTGCTTCTAAAAAAAGTCAAATAAAAGCTGTAAATTGAAATAAAGATGAAAATTTTAAAGGACAATGTTTAGTAAATTCCTAAAAGAAATTTCCTTAAAGGGAGACTTATCACCAAAGAAAATTGTAAAGTACTTAGTAAATAAGGACTTAGAAAATATTCACACATCACTGCTTTTTTTTAAACACTGATCATTTACCACAAAACATATATATTTTTGCAGTTTGTAAAATGTTGTCAACATTTTTAGCAGAGAGATTGAGTGAAAGTCAGATGTGAGTTGGTTGAAGGGTATATAGGAGAGGAAGTAAAAATGGCGAGTGTAGGCAAATCTTTCAAGAAGTTTTGCTGTGTAGAAAGAAAGAAAAATGGAGTTACAGCTGGAACAAGATGTAGAATTAGGGAAGTTTTTAGAAGAAATATATTAGAAAAAAATTGTTGATAGTAAATATCTGAATGTGAGAGAGAAATCAATGATGTAGGAAGGAGTGGAAAACTCCAGGATTCCAGCTCTTGAGAAGGATATATGATCTAGAAACTAGTGGAATAATGGCCTTTTCTAGGACCAAGCCAGACAAAGTAAATTCAGTCAAGTGAGTCGACAGGTTTGGTGGTGGGAAGATGGGTGTTAGGATACTGATGTTATTGCTTTGACTTTCTGTCTAGTAAAATGTGAGATAAGACCATTGGCTTAGACTTTTGTGGGGGAAAGAATTTTCTTGAAAAAAAGTTTGAAAAGAGAGGATAAAATTGGACATAATTTTCTTAGAAAGTGAGAAAACGGACTTCCTAGGAAAATATAATATTTTCAAGGAATTCACAATTTTCAAAATAAAGTCGTAACTAAAAGAATTTGACAGGCTGGGCATGGTGGCTCACATCTGTAATCCCAGCACTTTGGGAGGCCAAGGCAGGTGGGTCTCTTGAGCTCAGGAGTTCAAGACAAGCCTGGGCAACATAGCAAGACCCCCATCTCTACAAAAAAAAAATTGTATATATATATACAAATTTTTGTATATATATATATACAAAAATTAACCAGGAGTGGTAGTGTGTGCCTGTGGTCCCAGCTACTCGCGGGGCTGAGATGGGAGGATTGCTTGAGCCCAGGAGGTTGAGGCTGCAGTGAGCCAAGATTGCACCACTGCACTCCAGCCTGGGCAACAGCATAAGACCCTGTCTCTAAAAACAAAACAATTTGCCTTGGCCATCACCTTAAGGACATTTTATTTGAAATACAGATGTAGCTTAAAAATTGATTTTAAGTGCATTAAAACCTCACTTCACTGGAGACAGGGGAGGTGTCTCTGCCTGATTTAGGTAACAGACATTATATGGTATCCACGTGCATATCAAATCAGCTTCGTTTAGAATTCATTATGTAATTGGAACTTCCCACCAAAATGTTTAAAGAGCTGTCTGTTAATTATGCAGACACATGTACATTGAGAGAGTGCTCACAACTCCAGCGATACACAAATCCAGGCCCTTCCCAGAGTCATCAGGAAAGAAGCCTTCTGCAGAGTACCATAGTAGATAGCAGTGCTCTGGTACTCTTAGAAACACAGTAAGATTAACACTGGCTCTCAAACATAGTGGAGTACAACCTAAGAAATCTCTGTAATGAGTATTACATGCCCTGAGATAAGAAAATGACCATTCCAATACAGTCCAGAGTAATATATAAAGAAAAAGTTCAGCAAAATAGTTCCCTCGATTTCTAAGTGAGTACAGATATCTGTTAAAGGACAGAATGGGTCTAATAGGATCATCATTAAAGGCTGGAATTGTCCACTGGAATCAGAAACCACGTCAGGGCAATTGCTATTTTAGAGACAGTTAAAGAGCAAAGACAATAAGGAATTGTTCTTAAATGTAGGAATCACATGTGAGCTTTCTGTAAATGGTCATTGTTAAGCTCTCATATTAGTTTTAATCATTTATTAACTGTGTGATCTCAAATTGTCTATATGTGCTATCATATAATCTCTAATCAGTTACGCTTTTATTTCTCCTCTTGCAATATTTATACTATTATTTCTCCCTTATTGCTTCCTATTTTTACTGGGATTTCCTAAGCAGTGTCAAATGGTAGCAGTGCTGGCACACATCCTTGTTGGTTCTTAATGTTAACGGGAATACTTCTAATCTGTAATCATTTGAGTTTTTTCATTCTTGGTGTAAATTTGTGCCTTATCTCTTTTTTCTTGTTTGTATTTGTCGATATTTTATATATCTTATCAGTATTTTCTCAGTAGTAGATTTTGGTTTTACTGGTCAAGATTACTGGTTTGTGTTTTTTTTTTCCAGACAGTTTATTTTCTACCTCATTAATTTCTGCAGTTATATTTATTAATGCTTTATTTCAATTCATCCAAGTTTTATTTCTTTTGTTTCTTCTTAAACAGAAAGCTGTGTTCTTTATATTTAATTTTTCTTTTATAGTTCAAATCTGTTCAGTTCTTTAAAATTTCCTCTGAATGTGATTTAGAGCACACTCCATAGGTTTTAATATATAGTGTCCTAATTTTTTTCTAAAAAGCATGTGATGTTAGTTATTATTTCCTCATTAAAACAAAGGTTACCTTTAACTAGTTATTTTATATAATGATTAAAAAGTAATCCACTTTCATGGTAAAATATCCAAAAAGTGGAGAACAATATGAAGTGTAAAGTAAAATTAATTCCCCAATTATCCATACTCTATTGTTGAAGATAAGCAGCGCTGACAACTTCTTGAACCTTTTCATGAAACATAATTTAAGGATATAAGAGCACACCTATTTTGTAAAATTTTACTCAAAGAGGGTCTGAGTTAGTTATCAATAGCTGCATAACACATTAACCCAAAACTTAGTTGCCTAAAACAACAAACATTTGAATCTTAATTTTACATTTTTATGAGTCAAGTTATCTAACTCAGAGTATCTTATGAGGCTGCCATTAAGGTTTCAGCCAGGGCTGCAGTCATCTCAAGGCTCAAGTGGGGAAGGAACTGCTCCCAGGGTCACTCATGTGGGTGTTGGCAGGCCTTTGGTCCTTACTAGCTGACGGTTAGAGACAATAGTTCCTTGTTAAGTAGACCACCCCATAGGGCAGCTCACAACGTGGCAGCTGACTTCCATCAGAGCAAAGAGGTGAGTGAAAGAGGGCAAAATATCTATGTTGCAGTCTTTTTGTAACCTAGTCTCTCAAGTCATCACCTCTGCCACGTTCTATTCACTAGAAGTGAGTCAGTAAACCTTACTCACATTCAAAGGCATGAATGCCAGGAAGAGGATATCATTTAGGGCTGTCTCAGAGGCTGCCTACCACAGGATCATATTAGGCATTTATCCACCGCAAAGATATTCTGAATATCCTTTTATATCATTATCTAATATTTTTCAATCACTGATGGGATGGAGGTAAAGAAGCTGTAAACAAGCAAGCAAAAAACATGTGAATAAACAAAGTGACTGAGTAAGGACTTGGTATGGTAAATGTTTTAGGTATAATTATTCAGTATATGTGTAAAGTGTATGGTTATTGGTATAATCCCCGGTGCCCCAACATCCGTTTCAGATTTGGCCAAGTAGGATAATGGGTTTGCAAGATCTTCCTGAGGTTAGAGCCAAGGGACACAGAGATAAATGGGCAAAAGTATTCCTCCTATTAAAACAGAAGAGTCCAAATGGATATTTAGTAGTCTGAAGTACAGAATATGGGAGGAACTGCCAATGGTTTACCAAAACTAAATTTTCTTTTTCTGAACACAGAGTTCATCTTTATTTCATAGCCTCCCTTTCAGTGATGTATGACCACGTGACAGTAGAGATGTAAGTGGAAACATACATTCCATTCCCAGACCTAGGCTATAAGAACTTCCCAAGTGTACTTTTCCACATTATTTCACAGTTCTCATTGATAGGATGGAGGTAAACAGGGCTCATATATAGAATGGGCCCTTTCCAACTAAGGATTCATGACTTTCTTCATTTTGATCAGACGTTATTTTATTATTGCTGACTTATTCCTCTTTCTGAAATTTCTGTTGGACGTATTTTTGGAACATCTAATTATCTCCTCTTTTCTTACCGTTTCTACTATCCATCTCAATATTTGTTATTTTAGGATCTTGAATTAATCTTCTGTCTCTCTATAAGATACCTGGTTATCATTCCCCATTTCTAGAGCAGTGATAGGTTATGGAACAGGGTGGAGTATGAAGGTAATTATTCTTATGGGAAGGTGCTGTTCTTTTTTTAAAAAAGCGACAAAATACCTGAAATCATAAGGGAGCAAATACTTCTGTTTCCTCATTCCCTAGCTCAAGTTGGAGGAGATGAGGTCTCAACAAGGAAGAACATGTATTCAATACTCAGCTTCTACTACACTATGCCAAATAATCACCTTACTGTTTTATGCAAGGCTTTCTACTCTTCCCTGTCAATCCTCTCTAATCAAGGAACATCCTTGCATTAATTTCCACCCTTTGTAGCAGTCTTCCTCGCACATATGATTCAGTTTGTCTTATGTATTTCAGTATTCCTTTACTGACTCTGTTTTACTAGTCGTTCCACATATTTTCTGGTAGAAATGTAGTTTTCTTTTGTAATTTTATACATATTTTCTTATCCATAGCATTATATTAGTAACTTTTAGACCCATATTATAACACTTCAATAGTGTGCTGTACCATCATTGCAAGTCTTTTCTTCTATTAAATAGACTAATCAGCACGAGAGGCAGAAGACTTTTTATCTTTTATGCCATAACAATTCACATTCCTTACTCCTTTTGGGATTTTTAGAAGTTTAATATTAGCAATGCTACCACTTTAAATTGTGAAATTTTACATACTTCCTGACACTGCCCTCCCCAGGTGCATATTAGGATACTTTGAAATTCCATTATCCTTTCATCAAAACACACTGAGATATGTAAATGATTTATAAGCACTTGATTCATTATTTTTTAAATTTTACAGAAAACATATTTATAACTATTTTCCTATTACTGTCATTTTTAAAAAGAGGAAAAACATATTTACAAATCTAAGGGATGTGATGGTCATGACCAATAAAAGATAGGCATAAACTTTCCCTATTACTGTTGAGTGGGGAAGCGCGGTGGAAGCTGGGCAGAGAAAAATCGGTTAACCTTCACTGTTTGAATCATGTGGCTTCAGTGTGCTCAAGAACAAATTAGATTTAGGCTGGGCATCCCAGGCTTAGGAAGTTCTAGGGGATTTTGATCTTCTAGATTAGATAGCCAAAATGAAAGGGTGAGGTACTGAACTTCTGGCAATTCACCCTGAGGCATCACCTTCATATAAAGATCCCAAGAAGGTATTTGAATAGAGAGAAGACAATGCAAAACAATTGAAAATCCCAGAGGGTCATACAGTTCAGTAGTTCTAAAACCCACTGAGTCCTATAGCTTTGGGAAGGCTACATCCTCTGTTTTTGTGGTGATAGGACTTCCCTGAAGAATCTCAGATCAGGTGGAAGGAAGTTGGTTGGTGTTTATAAGTAATGGTTTTCTGGAATAAATGTCCATACATACTTTCATTACAAGGGGCAAAAAGAAAGTCCCCAATCATGCTGCACTGAATGATTTTCTTACTTGGTTGCTTGGTTAAAAAAAAACAAAAATGAAGATAGTAAACTGAATCACTTTCAGAGGTCTCGTTCACAAAACATGAATATTTTTAAATACCTGAAAAAATGTTTACAAGATATATAAGTACTTATTTTAAGGAAATTTTATATCACCTCATATAATTAGTATTTCCTTGAGTGATTTTATGATCAATAAAAATATACAATTTTCCATTCAAATATTCCCTCTGGCCTCAATTATAGGTAGTGGATATTCCCATATAGTTAATAAAAACAGAATTTCAGATTTATTAAATTTGACATCTTAAACATTTTCCTAGGAAAATTAGTATGGCACGCCATTCTAATGATGACTGTACAGAATATAGGAAGCAATTTGTCCCTGACCTTAATTATCAAACTAGGTCACAAACAAACCACTTTGCAGTAGGTATAGAGAAAAATACAGGATGTAGCTAAGGGTTTTCATCAAAATAAAAAGTTTCATAAAAACTTTTAATTGTGGAAAAAAGAGATCTGTTATGTTTTAAGGAAAGAGAGTGCTCTTCCCCCATCCTGCTTCATTCACTGCCTGGCTGGTGCACAAGAATGATAGCTAAGCAAGATCTTAACTTTAATACCAAGCTCTGCTCCAAATAGGCTTCTGCAGAATTATTTTAGGATAAATACACAGAAATAGCATTGCTGGGCTAAATGATATATAAAAGATTAAGGGTTTTTTTTCCTGTACAATATGTCCTCATATGCATTTGTTTCAGTTTTAACTCCAATCGACAACTTAAGGCATGCTGGTTTCCTCACACTGTGTATACTATGTAAACGTGAAAATTCTATTTTGAAATTTTCTTATGATACTTACTCTCTTTATCCTTTTGTTTCTGTCTGATATGTTTATAATAGCCAAAATATATTGTTTCATTGGATTTAAAACAGTGAAAAGAATCCATATCTCAAAGTGGGAAAAATGAGTATTGGTCATCTTTTAGTCATCCCCATATATGCTCTTTTGGGCTTATTAATGGGGGAGGGAAGATAGAGAGAGAATCGTTCTAAAAAGAACTTCATCCTGGTATCTTGGATAGCCAAAGGATATTTCCCCCCAGGGCTATAACGCTAATGTACAAATGGTACCTTTGATTTTCTAAACAAAGTTGTTTACTGACTTAGCATACCAGTCTGTTCTTATGTACAAAATTGTAGTTCTTAAAATCCGTGGTCTCACATATATTTAGCTACTAGACATGGACAACCAAATGTTGAAACTGCATTCTTTCAAATAGAAGAGGATTCGTATAACAGGATATTCTCAGAAAGAGAGTCATCAGATAACATCCCTGGTTTTTCTCTATAAAGACTCTTCCAGGTGGCACTATTACCCATAGGTTCAAACTGAGAAAAGCCATCTAAGCTATTTTAGTTAGTGAGTGCAATCAGATGTTGGTAAGATAATTTTGAAATATCAGGGGATTCACACGATGCAAGTTTATTTTTTCTCATCTCAACAAGTCCATAGATAAGCAGTTCAGGACTGTTATAAAGGCTACGTGATGACCTCAATATCCCAAGGAGCTTCTAGTTTTATGCTCTGCCATTCTTATGATGGTGGTGGGAGATGATCCATAAAACTTCAATAAGCTATTGTGTTCCAGACAGGAAGAAGAAAGTGAGGGAAGCAAGA
This sequence comes from Macaca fascicularis, assembly GCF_037993035.2. NCBI lineage: Eukaryota > Metazoa > Chordata > Mammalia > Primates > Cercopithecidae > Macaca > Macaca fascicularis. Next base: position 27,757,876 of record NC_088395.1, read on the forward strand.
AGAGGTGGCATCTATATCAGGAAATCAAAATCTTTCCCAGAAATACTTAGCCAATTTCTTACATCACCCCGCCAAATGCAAGGGTTCTTTGTAATTTATATACTTGAGCTCCACACTTGGTAACATCTTACCTACAGTTTCTATTAGCATGGAGAAAGGAAAGAAACAATAGATATTGGATGACTTACTGCCACAAATTCTAAGAGTATTTTATAAAGCAAAGAATTCCCAACAATACAAGAATACCTGAAAGATCAAGTAAGATAAAAGCTGAAAAACATCCACTAATTTTAACAATAACAACAGAATTTATTACTGATCATGGCAAGAAACGCTTCAATGAGTGAAGCAGCAGAAGTCAAAAGGGATTAAATAAGGAGAAGTGAAGACAATAGCTCTTAAATAAAAACAAATTTTTAAAAATAGTAATTTATAGAGTGCACACTGGCTCAAGGAAATTTTGGGGGGATGATAAGAGTATTTCTGGATTGTGATACTGATTGCATGAGTCTATACATTCACTTAAAAAACCCATTGAATTGACATAATTTGTAAAATTTTATGAATAATAAACATAATTTATATATAAATTATACAATAATAAACTTAAAAATAATAACCTTTATAAAAATTTGGCTCTGAATAAAATGAGGAAGGTGTGGTATCAGTTTCTCTCACTGACATATTCAAACACTTTATTTCATTTGTTTTGGTTTGTTTTGGCAGCTTTTATTGGAAGCTAAGTTATTTTGAAGAAATGAGACTCTTGTTTCTCTTTATCAGGGAACTTAAAAGGAGAGATACAAAACACGATGCAGTCAAAAACTGTGAAAGCATATGAGGTAAAATTTGAAAAACTTGTCCCTCCTTGGTCTGTCACAATTACTTCTCCAAAATCAATACACTTATCAACCTGGTGGCTATCCTTCAAAAGTTCTATGTATATACAAGGGTGAGTCCAGGTTAAGTGGAATCTAAAACTTATACAATTTTAGGACCTTACTAAAAAATAAGAAATTACAAAATTATACATTTATAATTAGGTTAGGAAGTGTGTGTGTGTGTGTGAATAAGGAAAGAAATCATAAAATATGACTGGAGACTTAACAATTCATATTCATTTCGTCTGGGGTCTGAAATACTTGTAGAGAAATGCTTTTCGTGCAAATGAGTTCCCACACACTACAATTCTGAGAATTACTAGAAACAGGTGCAAGGGAGAGGCCTTGAAGCTTAAGCTTCATTACTCTTGCAGCAGATCTACCACTGGGTATATGTAATGTGGATAGCCAGTGTATAGAGTATAGCTGAGCACAAAATACAATTATTTTATTGTTTTCTTTTACCAGCTTAATTTATATTTAAGATCCCCATTCTTCTGGAGCAGTGGAAACTTGTTCTCAGTCAACTGGGTCTTTATCCTCTTTCCTGGAGGTTTGGTCAAAGTTCCTGGGTACTTAAACTTGCTAAAAAGTTACAAAGACAGTTATTGGTTAGGTCACCGAAGATCCAGGGCATCTAGGTCCTTTGTGGAGCCATCCTTTTCCCTGCAGACTTTCTCTTTTCCCAGTGATTGCCCTTTTCTCAGAGACACTCTAACATATAGATTCTTGTCTAGCAGGTTACCTTCAAAATAGCTAACACAGATTGTACACAACCAACAGATGTGCCTGGTAGGTCAACAGCAGACCAACATCAGTTATTCTATATTTTGAATATCACTCTACGTACTGTCTTCTTCCCACCCTAAAACTTGGAACATATTTTTGGGTAAAGAAAATTAAGAAAATGAAGAAACGCTGCTCATTGTGATTTTTCTTCCATTTTTGTCAATGTTCAACACATTCTCTGTGTAAGAACTTTATCTTTTATGTGTCTAAATCCAGAAGAGACTTAAAGTCTCTTTTCTGCTTTCTGAGTCCTCTCCTGAAACAATGAAAATAACCTAACAATGTGTTCAACATATAAAAGATGTCATGATTATAATGCCATGACATTGATTTAATAAGAGCTTTTCATGAAATAATTACTACAAGAAGCACACAACTGATTTTTAAAATTTTATCACTTGATTATATACATTAATTTAAGCAATAATTTGCTGACTTCTTTCTCCACTTCACAAAGCTGAGTTCACATGGAAAATATAAATATTTTACCTAGTCTCTCTTGACTCCCAGCAGATCATGTTATATCACTCCTTGGATATATATTCACTGAGAACCTACTATGCCACAAACAATGTCCAATGTAATAGAAGCGCAGTGGTTAAGAAAGCAACCTCTGTCCTAATGAAGCTTAGATTTCATTGGAAGAAGAAAATGACAAAGAAGCATACACATAATATAATGTGAGGTGCAGGTAAATGCTATAGAACTAAAACAAGGCAGTTGAAGCCTTATGGAATGATGGGGATAGTTAGGGAAGCCCTTTATCAAGAGCTCTGAAAAATTTAAGAGGCTGAACCATGTGAAAATCTACAAGAAGGTTCCTGATAGAGGGAACAACAAGTGATAGAGGGATGGTGATAAAGGTAGTGGTACTGGGAAGAGTGACAGGAGATGCGCTTGGAGAGGGGTCCAGGAGCCAGAGCATGAGGCTTTGTAAAGTGTTGTAGGCCTGGATATGAGCTTTGAATTGGATTCTCAGTAAGTGTGCTGGGCCATTGAGAATTGTTCTTTGTTTTTTGTTGTTTAGCTTTGTTTCTTTTAATCAGCATGTCACATTTTAGTAAACAGTGCACAGGGTAACTACTTTTAGGACTGACAGCTTACTTTTAAGACATACATACTGATGTATAACCAGGTCACATTTGCATCCTAAATTTAAGAAAAATCGAAGGAAATATAAATAAAATATATAATATTATTCTTAGGATTAGCCGTTTATATCACATAAATTTGGCCACAAACATGTTTTTAGCTTGCACTGTCCCATGATCTAGATATCAAGCAAACAGGCAATTTTTCCTGCTTTTCCTCTCATTCTTGACAAGTCATGTCCTGTAAAAAATGTAATTAAAAACTTTTTTAAAACCTATTTTAAAAAATCACTTTTTGAGTTAGTGAAGTCAGTGTAGGTGTCATAGAAAAATGTTTGTGAAGATGTTTCAAATGGAAATTGCAAATTCAACTATGTAAGGGTTTCCAAGTTACATAACTCAAGTTTAGTGATAAACAAAATACTAGACAACCCTTTTTTTCATGGTTGAGTTGTGTTAAATGATAACTTATGTCACAACTTATTCCTCTAACAGGTCAATGGAAATTACTTTTACATCACCTATAAAAATTATCCCAGTAAACCTCTTATGCTGTATTCTGAAGAAATCATCAGAACTATGGGATGTTTAAAGATATTTATCCTAGCTCAATAAAAGAAAAATTGGCAAAAATCTAACTATCCAACAATAAGGCAATAATTAATGTATCATACTTTTTATCATGAAATAGTACCACAGTAATGGATGTTCAATAATATTCAATATTCTTAATTACAGAATGAAAGAATGAAATATTCTCTAGCTGTAGTATTTTTTTCCCATTCTGGTACATCAAGATGCCACGTTTGATTCTTCAGGAAGTTCATCTTTTAATTTGACAAGTCCAGTGTTTACCTTTTTCAGTGTTATCATTATTAATCTTAATTTAAGGAGTACAAACATCATTCATTGATTTACTTTACTTTGAGTCCTTTGAGATAGATCTTGGGTTATTTTTATCTGCATGTATTTCATTTCATTTTAAAAGTTAGAAAGCTGAGTAAGCAATCACAAGACTTCTTATACCTGTTAAAGGAAAATATATTATCAGTCCTGTCTTTCCTTCTACATTCATTTATATATGTAACTAAAGAGCATGTCAAGGCCACGTATTTTTTGAGTCTACTTCCTTCTGTTTAAACAATAGAATTTTTCTTTCAATAGCTCATTATTGGATCTTCCCTAATTTTTAGATGTTTTTTCAGGTGTACAGTCAGCCTTATATTGAAGATGTGAGTGCCATATCCGTCTGGAAGTACTGTTTTACTTCTGTCAATTCATTTAAATTTTATTCTATTTTCCTCTCCCCATATTTAAATTAAAAAGAATAACCAAGCATTCATTTCTGAAATCTTCACTACACTTAACCATTGATAAAGTTACAATTTACTAACTTATAATTATAAATTTATTTGTTGCAAAAATGAAACTTACATACTTTCTTAATGGTCTGCATGTTATTGGTAGTAAAATAGATGACTTTAAGAAAACAAATTTTAATTTTTATTTCTCTGAAATTAATAATAAATTGAAAATTCAAAATTTGCGTAAACTATAAATATGTTACTGCTAAATGTCATACTTCCTGGAATTAAACCTTGGAATGGTAAAATCAATAGACTAAAGGGTTATAATATTTAGTAGTCATTACTCATGGGAAGTGTACTAAGAAATAAAACAGAGCAATTACACAAATCAGCATGATTACTTCCTTTTCATGGGTTGGCAAGTGCTTTAGAGAAACAAGGACCAGGAAAGCAGATGTAAGATCTCAGCTCTGTAGATATCTGTACCATAAACGTATTCTTGGTCAGCTATAATTAGGCATCTGCAACAAAGAGAAGTCAAAGAGATTCCTTGTGGCAGATTATTTTCTATGTAATGCATAATTTATTTTTTTCAGCAAGTGCCTAAGTGACATGAGAGGTAGCATGTGCTATAATGGTTAATACCACAGCCTCTGGAGCCAGTCTTCTTTAGTTCAAATCCTGGATCTGCCTGTTTGACCTCTCTCTGCCTGTTTCCCATCTGTAAAGTGGGAATGACAATAATAATATTCACCTCATATACCTCATAGGTTTTGTCAGTATTAAATGAGTTAATAATGTGTGTGAAGCACTGAGAATTATAGCTGGCAATTATAAGATGTTCATTAAATATCTGCTATTATGATTATGATGCCTCTTTTTTTACCCATTCATTTTTTTTCTTTTGCTACAGGAGCATTACTTAGGGCTCACAGAGTGCTGGTGAACATTTCAGAAAACAAACAAAGTAATAGAAAGGAAGGCACAACTAAAACAATATCTATAGTTGGGCTTTAAGAAGATTTTATTGACGTTTGTAAGATTTTCTCACCATCTAATTACAAATGTATTTAGACAGAAGGCTGGCTTTTGTTCTGTTTTAAAACATTAGTTTTGGTGGTTTTGTGTAAATCTGATCAAAATAAAGATGGAAGAATATAGATTTGGTTAAACTACAGAGAGGCTAAAATGCTTATGTCTCCTTTTCCATCCATCATCCAAAAGTAAATTGTTGTCATGATATCCCCTTTATTAAATGCCTTTGAATTTTCTCCAATCCCCTTACATATTCTAGATTAAAGTACCACAGATTATTTTAATAAAGGCTGAACTACAACTGATAATTTTATTTTATGTGTCTAAGGGTTCTTGGGACCACAAATGTGAAATATTTTATTTTTTTTTCTATTAGTATGCCAAACCAATGTAGCTTATTTGTTTAGTGAACTTTACTAAAAACAATTCTTCCTAAAAATGGTATAATGGTAGTTTTATCCGACAGGATGGAAAAGGAACATCTGTCACATCAACTAGTTTTTTAAACTCCATATTTTATGCATCCCCATGGAGTTTATATTCATGTGTCTGAAGTTTCCTGAAGTTTTATATGTATATTGAAGAATAGCTTATTAAAATTTAGTAAAACTGGATCCCATTATAACAACTTCAGCTGTATTTTTTTTTCATGTGTGCTAATGCTTATTGTTTACTTGAATTATAAAATTAATACAAAATCATGGTGAAATTTTAGAATATCACAGTCACTATTTGGAAAAAAATGAATCTAAAGTAAAAATACCTTACACAGAAAGCAACACACTGGTAATAAATTTATTTCTAGATTATCAATTTAACTATCAGCCTATCTATCTACCCACATATCTATCTCACGATCTTGGGTTCATAGCAAACATGTAGCCACTTTTTCCTGCTTTTTTAAAATTTGACATAATTTCATAAACACTTCTGTGTCATTCTTAATTTTTAGAAAACTTGATTATAAAGGTTCTATGATAATTATTCAACTATATTTTATTGAAATGCCAACCTTGTATGCCTTTTCATATTTCCTTGACTATTTTAATTTTTCACTTTCTTGGCTGGTGGCCAAGCCATTCCAGATCATGTCATCCCTGTTTGGACTTGGATGGAACAGTAGAGTTTGTTGTTAAGGGCAGAATCTGGCTTCCAGAGTGATCACCAAATCGGTATTGGGGGATTAGCTATCCCAAGATCGCCTTTGGCCAATAGAAAATTAGAAACAATAGAGAGAAGGGCTGACAAGTACCCCTATATTCTCTCTCCTGTGGACTACTCTCAGGACTGGCTACCCTTCCAGAGAAATCTCAGATGCTAAATGAATATGCTTCCTGAGTGATCTGTTCTGTCACGGTGAACTCTCTTAGTGGCTTGCCTGAAGCAGTAGCAAATACAGCGATGCATTGTTTGGCATTACTTTGGATCTTAACTCATTTCCCTCTTGTCCTCATCATCACAGCACTGAGTTGGCACATCCTAATTGAAATGTAAGCAACTTAGTCCTTGCTTCAGATTTTTTTTTTAAGAAAATAGTTTTTTTCTTAATGTATTTATACATTTCTCTTTCACTACTTGGAGAGGCTTATTTTGCCATTGTTTTGCTATTATATAAAGCATAATGCAATGACCTTTTTGCGCATGTCTTTGACTGTATTTCTTTGTATTTCACAGGACTGATGATAAATGCTTGCTATACTGATCAGCAATAGCCTTGTTAATGCTAGTAAATATTTATTGCAAATGGGCTTTCAAAAAGGTTATGCTTATACATACTCCTACAAGAAATGAAAAAAATGCTCATTTCCAAAAATGTGTTTATAACTTTAACATTTGCTAATCTGATGATCTTAAATGGTATTTTAAAACTATGTGGGCACTACTGAGACTTAATTTTTTTATATATTTACTGACCATCCATATTCTTTTACAAATTTAAACTCATAACTTATTTATATGAAAGTCGGTTTCCGTTGCTTTATAAAGTGTTCCTTAATAATAACAGCATCCTTTAGTAACTTTGATAAAATATATTTTACATTATTTCCTCTCTATTTTAATATTTTCTGTATATTTTTGTTTGTGGTATTTAAAAAAATGAAATTTGACAATATATACCTTCTGTCACCTAACATTGTCTTCATGCACAGAAAGTTTGTATTTGTCCATCATACTTCAATGAAGCTGAAAAAACAACTAAACAAACAAAAAAGAAGGTTCCATTTTATTTGAATATCTTAAAAAATACCCTAAAGGAGTGTTTCCTATCTCCACAGCTGTTCTTTTATTTTATTTTATTTTTCCATAAGTTATTGGGGTATCAGGGGATGCCTTCTCTCCTATGTATGGCCTACACATTCTGACTTTGTTTTAGATTGAATAAGATTTACAAATCATTATTTTCGTTTAAAAAAAAGGTCATCACAAGATAAGAATTACAGATGATCAAAATCTTTAAATAATTTTTATCTGCCCTTATAATTATGTTAATGCATGATAAAGCAAAATACACCACAGAAAAATAAAAATATTTCCGCACATAAAAATACAAATATGCACATATGATTCATGAGAAATGCCTCTGTATTTATTGATTTTCTAAATAGTCTAGCAATGTTTACTTAACAAATACTTCCTTTCCTTACAGAACTTTTAGACTTTATATCAGGCCCTTTTCCTTTTTTTTTTTTTTTTAAGTTTTTTTTTCATCCTCAGACAGGCAACACTTTCAATTAAAATAATTTGTTGATACATTATTAGAAAGTTCAAACCTTATGAAATGATATTTCCTTATGAAGATAATGCATGTAAATTTCAAGAAAAATAAAATATTATAGAAGAAACTAAAGCAAAAAAGTCAAAGCCTCTTCTTTCCTGCATCACTCACATTCTCACACACACAATTTAGAGTCACTCACAGATAATGGATTTTGAGCTTAGTTCTTATGATAATTATGATTATATCTTTGTAAATAGTTTTATTTGCCAAAGATAAAAGATACAGTTTCTGTTGTCTCTTCTCTGGGAAAAGAGAGGAATGTATTACATTTATTCTTTTCAGTTTTTCTGTTGGTTGGTTTGTAAAATTTAAACAATGTACTTAAACTTGCACTTCTTGATCTCACCTCTAGAACATAACTCTGCTATTCATAAAAGAAATTAGAATTAACATGCTTCTGTATACCACACTTTCCCATGATACTTTCCGTTTCTGTTCATCATATATGTATGGTGTGACATTTGTAATATTTATACTTTTTTCTCTATCTGTAATTTTTAAAGATTTCCTCTATATGCTGATATTAAATCACGAAAAGTAACAAACAGCACTTTCTATTCAATTAGCCAAATCATGTCTGTCATAGAATTAAGTAGTACAATTCACCAGACCTTTGAATCATTATTTCCTGCTGAAAGTGAAAAAATACTCTAAACATATAATGGATTTTCTTTGAAGTAAACTTCATCATTCTTTATTTTCTAGGCCATACTATGATACCAATCATTCTTATATTACATGTCGCCACCTTTTTTGTTGTGTTGGAATATGTTTTGGGTAACTTTTCACAGGCATTAGGTTTCTCTGCTCTTAAGTGTCTGAAAGTATATTTATTTGACACTCATGACTTACTAATGATATGAGTATATACTTATAGTTTTAAAATGTTATTTTTCATAGAAATATAAAGCTATTGTATCATTTTTTTGAAGAGTTTGTATTTTTATGAGAATACTAGTTACCTCCCTGAAATTTTCCTTTCCTTGTAAACAAACTTTTTTTCCTTCTATGAAATGTTTTGGATTTTTATTTTGACCTTGGTGATGAAATTTGCTAAGTGTGGGCTTATTTTATTTATTCTGATAGGCAGTAAATGAATCCTTTAAATCTGAAAGTTTACATGTTTCTATAGTTCAGAGACATATTTTTAGCTCATTAGCTCCTCTTTCTTCTGGAATTACCTGAATCTGTACACCACGTCTCATACTTTGCCTTGATTTTGTCTTGATTATTCTATGATACTGTCTAGATCTGCAATTCAGTCATAACGTCATAACTTATGTACTTTAGTAATTTAGTCAGTTTACTGAATTTTACATTTCAAAAAACCGTATTCTAATTGTTGTATCTTCTTCTGTTTGCATGGACAAGCATTCTTGTTTCATGGAAGCAATATTCATCACAATTTTCTCTCATGATCTCAATCGGGTTTAATTTATTTTCTCCTTGAATTATTTTTCCTCTGAATGTTTTCATTTGTTAATTATATTATTCTGTTTGTTCTTCTTTGTCTCCCTTCTTCACACTCTGTGTTTTCCTCAAATGTCTTATCATATGTGTTGGTCTATTAATATTTACAAATGAAGTACAGCATAGCATGCTGGATTCCACAGTGGTTGTAGGTGTATTTATACAATAAGACTTTTCTGTAATTAAGCCTGACCACAGACTCTACATAAGTAAACAAGTTACACTCTGGGACAGGTATTGACCTTTGTGTGAATGGTGAGAAGACAAGAAGGTAGGCTCAAAGTCTTCATAATTGCCAAACCAAAGAGTTTTACTCTGGAAAGAAACATATCCAATATATTTCTCTTTATTTTTGTGCAGCATTGTTTGCTTTTTAATCTCTTGAGGATTGTCCCAACTTAAGCTTGGCTTCCTTCTCCAAGCTACAATCCCCTTACTAGTAACCCCGCCCTCGAACAGACTATTTTATCCAGAGGAATTTCTTGGGCTTTATTTTGAGTACAAAATTCACTACAACCAGCTGTTCTGTCGATGAGCTGGAGACACGGGGGCACAAACATCCAGTTATTCTCAATAAAATTTGTTACAGTAATTATCTTGATGATTGTCCTATGGCTTAGTCTGGCTTTGATATTTGTGCACTCTCAGCTTTGTTTTCCCCAGGGTTTCCTTGAGAAAATCTGCTTACCTCGGGTATTTGCTTCACTTTTGGCACTTCTGAATTTCCTTTCAATCTGAACCCATCAACTTTCTATCTACCAATAACTCTCTTATCTACGTATATAAAATGTTCTTAATTGACAATTTTATTATGTTCTTTTGTTTGCATATGCACACACACTCACCAATATGCTGTCTGCAATTTTAAGTGGATATAGGGAGTCAGGGGTGATAGTCACAGTTGCTCAGCCTGTCATGTGGAATTGAAAAGAGATATTACATTTTAAAATCTCATACTTCTCTTTCTCACAATATTTTTGACTTCAATCATTAACTTCTTTTCCAAATGGGAGTTGGCATCATTTTCAATACTATCCCTCCAAAATACCCCAGTGAGAATGTGAATAAACTTGTAATAAACCAACCCATTAACTTAAGAGGAATTCTGATATTTAAAATAAGATTTCTAATCCAAAAACCTGACATAAGTCTCTATTTACTTAACATTTTAGGTCTCATCTAAAGTTGTGTAAAATTTTCCATGAAATTTACATTCCTTTTTTATGACTATTCCAACGTATTATATGTAGTTAGGTACTTACTTTTTGTTATTGTTGTGAATGGAAGTGTTGTTTTTTTTTTTCATTATATTACCACATTAATTTTTCTTTTCTTTTTCTTTTTTTCTTTTTTCTTTTTTTTTTTTTTGAGACAGAGTCTCACACTGTCACCCAGGCTGGAGTGCAGTGGTGCAAACTCAGCTCAGTGTAACCTTCGCCTCCCGCGTTCAGGAGATTCTCCTGCCTCAGCCTCCCTAGTAGCTGGGCTACAGACACGTCTGGCTGATTTTTGAATTTTTTTTTAAGTAGAGACAGGGTTTCACCATGTTGGCCAGGCTGGTCTCAAACTCCTGACCTCAAGTGATCCCCCCACCTCGGCCTCCCAGAATGCTGGGATTACAGGTGTAAGCCATCACTCCCAGCCACCACATTAATTGTGATAATACATAAAAGTTTTATTAGCAACTGTTATTTATTTTTTGCTCTCAGTAATCAAACACACTTTAAGTTTAAACATTTTTTCATATAAGTTCCTGAGTTTTTATACAGATAATATTATTTGGAAATAATGGTAATTTTCTTCACTACCTTCACTTAACTATATCTCATTTTGTTTTGCCACACTGTTCCATAGGCCAGGACTAGCAGAGCAATACCAAGAAATACAGTAGCAATATCGATGTTGTCTAATTTCAGAATTAAATGTAAATTCAATGCTTGACAATGTAGCTGTTACAAAGGTATTCCTTATGACATTAAGCAATAATCCTTGTATTTATATTTATTAATTTTTCAGAAGAGGTTAACATTTCTTTTTATCAAGTGCCTTTTAGTACACTGTTTAAATTTTTTATTTAAAAATCTTTTCCTACTACCTCAAACCCATGCAGTCATTTAAAGTTTGTCATTTTTTAGTCTGATTTCTTCCAGTCTTCTATGAATTTGAGATTGTTATGTTATAAATAACATTATATAAATAATATTATATAATGCTATTTTTTTCTTTTCTACTGACTATTTTGAATATACTGTTCTGTTTGTTAGCCAGCATGCACTTAGAGCCATGCCGTTCTTTCCTCCTACTCTACTGTGTGTATTGGGTGACTGAGCCCCACAAGTACATCCTTTACTGATTAGTTTACCAATTACTTACCAATTAGCCTCTGACTGAGTTCTGCCACTGAAAGCTACTGGCCAGATATTTGAGAATGAATGGAGAGGAGAACCTAAGGTGTTTCTCCCACCTCTCACTGCTTCAGATGGCCTTCTGGGATATGGTTGCTTCTCCTATGTGGTTCTAGCTTCCAGAGGCGCTCCCCCTTCTTAAGTTCTGGCTCCTACCAGAAGGCCCTCACTTCTGTTCACTACCTGGTAACATCACCTGGTAACACCACCTTGTATCCTTGCCTCTCTAGCACTAGGACCTGTTTCCTTCAGTGCTGACAGCCAGATTGCCTCATGGTCCTCTTTTTGCCCTTTCAGTTCTTCTAACACTTTTCGACATTAATATTCCCAATTTAAATTCCCTCTATTGAACTCCATAGCTTAAATTATCTTTTTATGCCTGGCCCCTGACTGATACATATATTTTTAATTAAAATTGTTACTTAATAATCAGACACATAGGTGAAAAGGCAGATATCATCCAAGTAGGTTGAAACAAATATTTAACATTTTTTCTGCTCTTCCTTTTATCTAATAACTCCATCATCCAATTTAAAAAGGACTTCAATATCTACTAAATGAAATAACATTATCAAAAGAGGGGTACAACAGTTCATATGTATAGATTTGTGTATGTTAATTCTCAGCATAGATGTACAAAGTGAATTTCCTCACATACTCATGAAATCAATGAGCTTAATTCTATCTACATTTGATAAATATTATATAATCAGTGGTACAAAAAGGAAATTTTATGAGGCCATGCGCCTGAGTATTAGAAAAGCTTTCCTACTTTAAAACTATATTTTCATCAAAAGTCATCAGGGTATATAAGTAAACACAGAAGTGTTATATGATGAAAAAGAAGCAATCCTCAACCATATTGTCTTTGTACTATTTAATATATGAACCTACATTTTTAACATACTTTTCTTAGATTAGTCATGTTCATTTTTAAAGGCAAATTTTCATATTTTTTGGAAGACAGACTGAAATTAACATATGCAAGTATATTTTAAAATGAGATTCATATGCTAACATTTTTGGAATAATGGAAAGAAATTAATATGGAAGAATACATGGCTAACTGGAGTATCACCATTGATCTAAGTTAATTCATTTTATTACTTTTCTTTTGTTTTCTATTTCAGTGTAGAGTCCAAATAATTTGGTTTCATATCCCTTTATTTACTGAAGAAGATTTGTTTTGAATCTGTACTTTCCTCCAAATGGTGGTCCTTTATCTTTGTTAAAATAATCAAATCCTTTTGTTAATATATTTAACTTGCATAGGCCCAAAGTTAATTAAAAGTAATCAAAATAATTCTTTCCACACACTTCATAAGTCTCTGAGTTGAAGTGATGCCATGAGTTAGTTTATTTCAAAAAACTCACTTTTATTTGAAGGTTCATTTTTGAAGGAATTTGAAACTCATGATATTATGTATGGTAATAAACTCAATATCTACAATTACAATTGCCAGTAAATTAATGCATAAAAGGAAATAAGATCTGAAATATTTCAGAAAAGTATTTAAAATTTACTTTAAAGATTGTAAAGTCATCAAAGAAAAAAATCGCTGTATTTCCTTAATGCATTGTTTTTCTTTGATAATTTTTCAAAAACGATGTGTTTGATTAGTATTACTTCTGTCACCTCTTTTTCTACATTTTTATATGCCATTTTTGCTCGTGATTTTTATTTAAATATTTTTAGTATTCTACTTGTGAATGTGGCATGCAGTAGCAAAGAAAGCCTAGAAATGATGCCATTCTCCCTTGGAAAGCAGAAGAGAGGGGATAAAGGTGGATTGGCTTTGGAATAAGCTTTTAGGCACATCCTTAGCTAGGATAAGTGGAAAGATACATCAGTTTCTCAGAGCTGTGCTGTTGTCAATTGACACTTTTATCATCAGGACTCTGAGAACTGATTGTCAATGCCCCTACCAGATAACTCACTACATTCTTTTACACGTATCTCTTTACTGAACAATTGCTACCATGAGACTCTGGCATCTTTGAAAACAGGAACTGCATGTTCTATACCCTCACATGATAGCTATTATTAAAAGTTGTTAAATAAAGTGATTAAATGCCCAGATGAGAAATTCAGCATGGTTCAAGATGCCCAGTATATCAGCATTTTTTATTGCAGTTTGTCCCAGTATGATTTTCTAGAGGCAAACAAGGAGAATCATCCATCCTGCCAGCAGCCAAATGTGTTTAAGCTTTGTGCTTATGTTTTTGTTACATATTTCAAGATTTACATTAAAGAGAATTAATGTGACAACAATGTATCTTTTCAAGCCTAAAAATAGAAGACAGAATTTAAAGGCTAACAGAAAGTGACAAAAAGTTTTCTTGCATATTCTATATATAACCATTGCTAAATATGTGCCAATTTTTGTATTTTCTAGAGAAAGTTTCATACATAGTCTTTGCCCTATCAAATTTAGAGGCAGAGGAAATCTTACTGGAGGCAGAACATATACTCATTTCCAACCCTTGTGTATCAATAGTATAAAATAATGACTGAGAAAAGCCCAGTGAAGTTTACTGAAATGATGGATTACATAGTTGAGAACCTCCACCCCAATAAACATAACTGAAAAATATGGACAAGAAAAATATGTAATCAGAAAGTAGCAAAATGATGAGGAAGTGAAGAGACACTATCTTGGGGAAGACAGAAACCCACAGAAGTGAAAGCAGTACTTGCAGTATTTGATGCCACTTTTCACAGGTTACTGAGGGGCCAAGTAATGCCTGTGATAGGTTCAAAGGGCAGGTGATCAAAAGATGAATTCCAGGTCCTGCCAAGATGGAGAGCAGTCTTGTAAGGTATACTTTATTTAGAATAGTTCCTGCGAACCTGCATACAGGAGTAAGCGTGAAATAGAAGGAAACAAGCCCTCGCATGAGCTGAAGCTCAGTTTCAGGTCATTTGGTCTCTAGAAAATCTCAAACCCTGAAACTGGATTATGGTGATAATACATTGCTAGTGCCTCCAAACACTATACAGAAAAAAATCCTCCCTAGAGGATTTAGGACAAATACCTGAATCTAGGCATCAAATTCATATTCAGAACACAATAAAATATCTAAAAATGTGTACAAAAATGATCAATACATAATCATAACCTAGCACATGAGGGGACAAGATAATTGAAACAGACTCACAATGAACTTAGATATTATAATTAACAGACATAGTTATGTTAACTATGATCATGGAGGTAAGTACTGAACTTAAAATATTTACCAAGAAATAAGAAAGTGTAAAAACTGACAATACAATTTTTAAAAGAACCAACCAGAAATCATAGAACTGAAAGATACAATGGCAAAAATTAAGAACATGGAAGGTGGATTTTACAGCATATTTAATACAGCTGAAACATTTATGATTTGGAAAGATGGGTCAGAAGAAACTACCCAGAATGAATCACGAAGACAAAAGAGTGGAGAAAATACAGAAAAAAAGACAGAAACAGAGAATGTAATGAAAAGTTCTAAAACACATTTAATTGAAGTTTATAAGGAAAGAAAGAAATTGAAACAAAAAAAGGGCTACAAATTTTCCAAAACTAATGGAAAATATCAATCCACATATTCAAGAATCACAACAAATTGCATGAAAGATATACAAAAGAAAATCAGAAATAGGTATATTATGGTATACCTACAGAAAACCAACACGAAATACAAAGGACATCTTAAAAGTAGCTAATGAAGGGATCACATTTAAAGCACCAACAGTCAAAAGGGCAGCTGCCTTTGCAACAACAACAATAAAATCCAGAAGCTGAAGGACTATGACTTCAATGTGTTAAAATGACTACCAACACAAATTATTTCTCACAAAAGTATCCTTCAATGATGGATGTGAAATATAGACGTAGACTGACCAAAAAAAAAAAAAAAATCCATTACTAACCAATTAAAATCCACAAAAATAATAGTATGTAAACCAACAAAGGAAGTAATTGTAATGAAGAGTCTACATTTTCATTGTTTTCTGAGAGGAAAATAAAATAATCAACAAATAATAGATTTTGGTGATTTCATCATGCATGTTGTAATTTCTAGAGAAAAATGAATAGAAGAATTAAAGAATATAAAACTAAAAGCATCATAGAGGGACAAGGAATAATAAAAATGTGCAATTCAAAATAATGCAAGGAAGCAGAAAAAGGGACTCCTAAAACAAGTGAGACAATAAGAATGCAAATAATAAATAGTATTTATAAACTGAACACATTAGCTAATGAAGGAAATAGAATGACTCTTACAAAATAAAGAAAACAATTCAGACTTGATTTTTAAAATCAACTACATGCTATTTACAGGAGAATTGTGTGAAATCAAAAGTACAAAAAGGTTGACAAAGTATAGGAAAAGTTTTATCATGTAATCACTAATCAAAGCAAATCTAGTATAGTTACCTTAATAACAGATAAAATACATATTAAAGCCAAAAAGCAATAATAGATATACAGAAATTACTTCTGAATGATCAAAAATGTAATTCTCTGGAAGGCCATAACTATTCTAAATTATCATACCTCAGATAAAATGGACTCTACATAGACAGGCAAAAATTGACAAAATTACAAGTAGACATAGAAAATTTTAAAATCATAATGAGGCAGGCACGGTGGCTCACGCCTGTAATCCTAGCACTTTGGGAGGCCGAGGAGGGTGGATCACCAGAGGTTAGGAGTATGATACCAGCCTGGCCAATATGGTGAAATCTCATCTCTACTAAAAAAACAAAAATTAGCTGGGCATGGTGTCTGGCGCCTGTAATCCCAGCTACTCAGGGGGCTGAGGCAGGAGAATCCCTTGAACGCAGGAGGTGAAGGCTGCAGTGAGCCAAGATCACGCCACTGCACTCCAGCCTGGGTGACAGAGTGAGACTCCATCTCAGAAAATAATAACAAGAGATTTTAATATACCTACCTGAATTGGTAGATCACACAGATCAAATAGAACACAAAATAGAGAATATTTTAATAGTTTTAACAAATTTGAGGCAAACTATATACACAAAACACTTTGTCCAAAAAATGCATAACACACATTTTTTTTTTTTCGGACAGCAAACACTTTAAATAATTGAGTATATTCTGGGCCATAAAATAACTTTAAGATAATTTGAAAGAATTGAAAATTATAAATTACAGTCACTAATCACAGTGTAATTAAATGTAAATATCAATAATAAAAACCTCAAAATCTTCCTAACTTAAGAACTTAGGAGATTGATAAATGAACTTTAAATAAACCACAAAGAAGAAAAAAAAAACAGAAATTAGAATGTATTTTGAAATGACTGAAAAATAAAATACACCATAACATTTAGAGTATAATGTTCAACATGTACTTAGAGGAAAGTTTACAGTTTAAAAGACATATGTTAGAGAATAAGACAGGGTAAAAATTGATGAACTAACAACAAAATAACACCCATATTAGGAAAATAGCAGGTCAGGCGCAATGGCTCACACCTGTAATCCCAGCACTTTGAGAGGCTGAGGCAGGCTGATCACGAGGTCAGGAGTTCGAGACCAGCCTGATCAACACGGTGAAACCCCGTCTCTACTAAAAATAGAAAAGTTAGCCAGGCGTGGTGGCACGTGCCTGTAATCCCAGCTATTCAAGAGGCTGAGGCATGAGAATCACTTGAACCCGGGAGGCTGAGGTTGCAGTGAGCTGAAATTTCAGCCACTGCACTCCAGCCTGGGCAACACAGCAAGACTCCATTTCAAACAAAAAAAAAAAAAAAAAAAAGACGACGACAAAAAAAAAAAGAAAGAAAAGAAATAGCAAAAGAAAATAAAGCAAAATGTTATAAGAGCAAAAATTGATGAAATAGAGTTCAAATTCATTACTTAGTATCACCAAACTAAAGGTTAGTTCTCTAAAATGATAAATTCAACAGATAAACTCTCGGCAAGAATGATTAAGAAAAATATCCCAGCACTTTGGGAGGCCGAGACGGGCGGATCACGAAGTCAGGAGATCGAGACCATCCTGGCTAACAGGTGAAACCCCGTCTCTACTAAAAAATACAAAAAACTAGCCGGGCGAGGTGGCGGGCGCCTGTAGTCCCAGCTACTCGGGAGGCTGAGGCAGGAGAATGGCGTAAATCCGGGAGGCGGAGCTTGCAGTGAGCTGAGATCCAGCCACTGCACTCCAGCCTGGGCGACAGAGTGAGACTCCGTCTCAAAAAAAAAAAAAAAAAAAAAGAAAAAGAAAAAAATAAATGCTGAAAAAGCCACTGTCAGAATGAAAAAGAAATATCACTACAAATCCAACACCCATATAAAATACTATATGATAGCATCAACAACAATATTATGGAAAACTTGAAAAATTAAGCCAAATTCCTAGAAAAGCACGTCTAAATAAAATTGACAAAAAAGAAATAAAAAATATGTGTAATAATGAATTTGTAATTTCGTTGTTTAAAATCCTGAAACAGAATCCATAACTTAAATTCCCTCAAAGCACACTCCAGAATTAGATGGCTTCATTAAGGAACAACAAAACCAACATTATACAAAAGTACTTCTAAAGAGCAGAAAAAGGGAAAACATATCCCATCTCATTTTATAATAGCAGTATAACTATAACATCAAACCCTGAAAAAGACATTATGAAAAAGTATTAAAACTAATTCCTTTCATAAGCACTGATACAACAATTCTAAACAAATTATCAGCAAATTAAAATCTAGTGATAAATGAAGAAATTAAATAATAAAAAAGCAAGGAAAATAGATAATACATCATTACCAAGTGGATGTAAATAAATAAAGATGAATAAAATTTAAATATAGACTAAAAGATAAATAAAAAGATAATATGTCCTGACCAGAGGGTTTTATTGCAGGAATACAAGATTTATTTAACGTTAAAAATATCAAACATTTTAATTCATAAAGTGAACAGGAACAAAAGAAGAAAATCGTATATATCAATGATGAAAATGTATTTGCAAAATTTAGTACTCATTACTGATAAAAGCTATTGATATAGAAAAGGAATAAAATGCCTTGAATTTAATGAAGAACATCTAAATTACCAGAGCAAACATAATTGAAAGTTTTCTTTTTTAGATCAGAAACAAGACAAATACTCATGTTAATAATACTGCTATCACTTCTATTTATCATTTTAAAAGCTGTTCCAGTCAGTTCAATGAGGCAAAAATACTTACTTATATACTATAAGTTGAGACATAAGGTTTCAAAAGAAAAAAATAAATGGCTATGAATTGTCACTAATTACCAGATACTATTTTACATACCAAACTACAGTAATTAAGACAATACAATATTTGCAGAAAAATAGACAAGTAGGCCAATGGAAAAGGCTAGAAAGTACTGAAATAAACCTTCATATATAGTCACTTGAATTATGAAAATTGGAATGCAGTAAGGAAAGGACTATCTTTTTTGTATATAGTCCTGGATCAACTAGATATTTATGAGGAAAAAATTAACCTTGACTTCTAATTAACATAATAAAAAAAGACTTCCAGATGAGTTCCCTATCTAGCTGTGAAAGGTAAAACAATATAGTGTTCAGAAGAAAATGTGGTAGAACAGCTTCATAACCATGGAGTTGGCAACAATTTTTTAACCAGGACAAAAAATAATCAAAAATGGTAAAAACTGATCAATTAGAATATATTAAGATTAGCATAAGTAGAGATAGATTGACTATAAACTTCCAACAAAGTTCTTATTTCCAAAATACATAGATAACTTTTATAAAGCAATAAGTAAAAGGGAGACAACCCTATAGAAATAATGAACAAAAGACTTAAGAACTCCACAAAAGAGGATATCAAAATGGCCAATAATCATACAAAACACAGTAATTTCCATCGTTTCAATTTACATAAGGTTTAAAACTGGTATATTTATCTTTTAGAACTTTAAGAAGTTGGATAGTAGTTATCTTTGGGAAGCGATAGCAACTGGAAGGTGTGTGGGGGGTCCTGAGTTTTAGACGTAGATGGCATGTCTGCAGAATTTTTTTTTTTACAGTACTGTGATGTGGTTCTCTTTCCCGATCTGGATGATGGTTACATGAGTGTGTTCAGTTTATGAAAACTCATCAAGCTGAAACTGAAAACTCATCAAGCTGTATATTTGTGATTTGTTCACATTTCTGTTCCTGTGTATATTATATTTGAGTAATAAGTATATAAGCAGACACATTAACAAACTAAGGCAAACTAATGACAACAACCACAAAAACTTCACTGTGTGAATTAAAAAAAAAATTCCTGGCCAAATCCAGCCTGCAGACCACCAGTTTATGATTTTTTTTTCCTGGTAAATGTATTATAAATTTAAAGGTTAAAAAAGTCTTGAAATAATAGTAAAGAACATTTGGAAGAAAGAACAAACTTTATGACTTCAAATACAGAAATCATATAAAAAGGAAGCAGAGTGCAGTGGTGCGCCTGTAGTCCCAGCTAGGCAGGAGGCTGAGGCAGGAAGATTGCTTGGGCCCAGTAGTTCCAGGCCAGCCGTGGCAACAATGCAACACCCCATCTCTAAAAAGAAAAGAAAAAAAAAAAAAAAAAGATCTACTAAAAATACAAAAATTAGCCAGGCGTGGTGGCAGGCACCTGTAATCCCAGCTACTCGGGAAGCTGAGGTAGGAAAATTGTTTGAACCCGGGAGGCAGAGGTTGCAGTGAGCCGAGATTGTACCATTGCACCACAGCCTGGGTGACAGAGTGAGACTCCATCTCAAATAATAATAATAATAATAATAATAATAATAATAATTCCATATGTAAAAATATATGTGGGAAAGTATCTGCAACTAATATTACAGAAAATTTAAAATATTGTTAATACATTTTAAAATACATATATTGGCTATCTCTTGTTAGGAAATTATGATAATTTTTATTTCTTCTTTGAACAATTCCTTACTGTTAAAAATAAACATCTGAGTGTAAATATCTGAATAGCATATAATGAATATTTAAAAATATATATTCATAAATCAAGAAATCTCAACCACTACTTCAAACATATTTTTATTTCTTAATACCAGATGACTTTTATTTCACTAATTAGAATTGTACTTCACCATATAATATCACCCATTACCTCACACTACCCATATTGTTCCATTCTGGGTGAATACATATTTTAACATTCAAACTGTTGCCTTCTCAACTTTTCTGGGTACCCTTGAAATCTTAAATACATATCTAACATTTTACTAAAGATACTATTTGTCACAGTCAACAAATAAACAGCAGGTTTTCTTGTTTTATAAAAACATATTGTAAAGTGATAAAAATCACTCTAATCACATACCATAGTAAAAATCAATAAAAAGATGTGCACTCCAGGAAAACTGTCTTTTTAATAGGGTTTTTGTAATATGTAAAACAAACTAAACTAAAAACTTTAATCTTCCTTAAACATCAATATCATAGATAATAATTTTATATCTTACAGTCTCTTCTAATCTTGTGAGCTTTGCTCCACTGCTACTGTCATTTACTAAAGTACTGACACTTCTGTGATTCCAGTATTTGTCCCATCATTCAAATATTAAGCCTTGAGAGCTCCCTATCTGTGTCTCTATCAACTTAATTACTTTGTTCCCTAAAATATTCTTTGAAGTGATTTTCCTAATACATCCTTATTATGACTATTATATTCCATGAACTAATACTAGGTGTGTATCCATACCAGAGTTTCTAGCATTCTTACCATGAGTCTTGAGACTTAATCACCTACACACTAGTTTTGTTTGCCACTTGTAAACAAGGATATTACTACCAATCTGAAATTCTTTAATATGGCGTTCCAATTCTCTGAAATTAAAAAGTAATATATTTGGCTTGGAATTGGTGTAAGTGAAAAAAATCACATCGATCATGAGTTTAAACTAGACATTCATGTATCAAATGAACCATGAAAACCATAGAGAATGAGCATTTTAGAAATAGATGGCACATCTGCAACATTTTTCTTACAGAACTATCTCTGCTGTGGTTTCTTTCTCAGTTATTAATGTCATCATGACACTCAACTGACATTTTGAAATTATTAATGATAGTGCCACATGTCAATGAACTTTTTGTCAGGGTATCCACCAAAGCATACAAATGTGAGTGACTGGATTCTAGCCTCACTTTTTCCTTTTCCATTTTGGTTTCCATCTTCTTTTAAAGGATCTTAAGTCAAGCACTCTGATTTGCTGAATGAGAGCTAGGCTGTTCAGTCTTTTTTTTTTTTTTTTTTTTCAATTGACTCTAGCTCTCAATATGTAAACAACTCAAGAAGGAAATATTGATATGAGAGTTAAATACTGGAATTTCAAAACCTAATAAATACTCATGTGTGCAGTGTAAGTAATGGATAAGAGTTGTTCTCGGATGTATTCCAGAATTTCAAAATAAACTTATGAGACTCGAGGGTCTGCTGGTGGCATTTATAACTCATTATTTCTAAAAGGATTCTATTCAGCCAATATTTATTTCATGTTTACTATGTGCAGACACAGCAATAGATATATACAGGTGCGTAAGGTACAATTCTTAACACTCTAGGAATGCAAGTGTGTATGTTGATTTGGCTCTTACGTGAAGTGCCTCTTCTAACTAGGTTTTTTTTTTTCTTCTAAATCAGTGGAGTAGTACCTCCATAGTTTTGGAACTTCTCATCAGAAATGAGAACCAGCTGTCCTATCACATTCATATCATTCCATTAATATATGATTTAAACAATATATTTAATTAACAAATGAATACTATGTATGTCGACATTACATCAAATATTTTGTCATTTCCAAAATTTTATTTTATTTTATTTTATTTTATTTATTTTTGAGACGGAGTCTTGCTCCATCACCCAGGCTGGAGTGCAATGGTTCAATCTCAGCTCACGCTCACTGCAACCTCAGCCTCCCGGGTTCAAGTGATTCTCCTGCTTCAGCCTCCTAAGTAGCTGGGATTACAGGCATGCGCCAAAACGCCCGGCTAATTTTTGTGTTTTTAGTAGAGACGGGGTTTCACCAAGTTGGTCAGGCTGGTCACGAACTCCAAAATTTTAATTCTTAATCAGTGAGTTGTTAACTTGTTTCCAAACTACAAGCTATTAAGATATGTAAGTACTTAGAGGATAAAAGGACAGATTAACTATTAATGTAATGTGCCTGCAATAGTTGACACCCTACTTAGCATGACCATTATGTACTACAGCCTACAAAATTATTCTTCATGCTCCCACAGCAGAGCTAGTGCACCATATGGCCATGCTTGTTTTTCATCAAATAATTTTTACATAAACAGCTGGTGAACTGTTTTTATTGTAACAGTGCACATATTTTTTGAGACAGTTGGGAAGGATTGATGCAACTCTAGTCACTGCCTGTTTTTATGTCAGTGTTAAAAGAAATTTGATTTGATATTTTTAAAATGTAGACTTTTGTATTTGTTTGATCATGGTCAGTTCATAAGAAAGATTTTTTTTCATTTAGTGCAGTAATTACTGGCATGTTTACAAACTTGTAGCAAGAAATAAAAAGTAATCATAACGGATCTTCAACCTAACATGGTATATGCAGTGTTTATTTTTATGCTCTTTTGAATTTTTAGAAGCAGAGCTGATATGTTGTGGACAATTTTATAGGCAGTTTTAATGTTACTATATTTGGTTTTGAAACATAGCTTCAACACATTCTGATAAGTGACATAATAACCAGAAGATTTTTAGCAGTTTTGTGTATATCTGTGATTTGAGTTGATCTGATGACTATTTGCTCCAGAAGCACCCCCTCAACCTCCATAACAAGAAATTTTATCTGTGAAAGTCACTAGTGGATTCAAACATACAAATAGAGAAATTTTCTTTTGAATCCTAAGTAATGAAGACCACTCAGATTTTTTTTTGTAAGGAGGTTATCACAATGCTTAGAATGTTAAATTGTAAATCTTTAAATCTTTACATCAAATTTTATATTTAATGCCTCAAAAATCTCCCTGTAACCAGAAGTTACTTCCATTAGAAACTGGTAAGGAGTCATTTATCATGACAACTAATTGATTACTTTTTCATAGAATATTAGAAACCATGCAATATATTTCATTGTGGAGGAGAATGAATGCTTACTATTGTGCCATTGAGAAGTTTAAAACCTTGAGGTAAGAACAATTAAGAACATCTACCTGTCATACACTAATGATAATTGTATGTAAAATGTAAGATGAAGAGTTTTCCCAACCCTACGACTTCCATTATATTCACCTATCTGTCTTTTATAGCTTCAATTCATTTCATTTAGTGACTCATATTTTAACAAAATATTTTATTTTATATATAAAATGGAAAAAAGGGACCTTATTACAATTTGCTTAAACTATAACCTTCTGTTGAAGAAACTCATCTGAAATAAGTTTTACAATAGTAAATGCATTTTGCAACTTGTCACTTAAACATATAATAATTCAAACCAATTTCTTTATGTGAATTTTAACTGATGTCCTACTGTTTCTTTTCTCCCAAACATATGATATTCATATGGATGCTTAGAAAACGAATTAGGTGAGACAATCGTCTTTGTAGCGGTGTTCCCCCCCTCCAAGTAAATCCACTTATATTACCAAAAGTTTAAGTGAAAGAAGGAGAAAATCAGCCACACTATTAAATATGCCACTGTTAGGAGACAATTCTCTATGGGTCACGTGCATTTCTGCACATCTTGTGAGACACTAGTTGCCCTTTGTTCTAGACTATCTTTTCAAGGAAGTTTGTGTAGAGAACAGCCTTGAAAACACATATAACATCTCCAGATCACAGGGAAGCTACATTTGCTGCCCATTATGCAAAATCAGTTTCCTAGGCTCAGGATTCCTCTCCTGTAATGCAATCCACCGCATGTGCCTGTGTCACCCAGACCTTTTCACATCACCCTGTGGGAACTGTGGATTGAGGAATCAGTGGAAGAAAATGCTGATACTCTGAAAAATGCTGATACCCTGTGGGAACTGTGGGTAAAGGGATCAGTGGAAGAAAATGCTAGTACTACTGCTATGGTTAATAGTTTTTTTGTCTCTTACCCAAGAGCTTTGCGTCTTCTGCCAGCATAAATGAAACAGTGGCAGGCTAACTTGTTAGTTGGCAAGAAGGGCAAAGTCTCAGACTCTTTACAGTTCTTGACAGCAACCACATATCTGTTTTTCCTGTTTGTAAATGAAAACCTATTAATAGACTTTAGGAGATGTAAACATAGATAACATTTAAATTTTTTTCATTTTTCTCCTGTTTTGCGTTATGATCAACTTAATGTGTATTACCAGTTCAAACTTCAAGCCAATTAACTGGCTTAAAATAGCCCATTAAAATTTGATATATGTAATACAGTGAAGAGTAGAAGTAAAACAAGGAATACAGTTTTGACATCAGTTATTTATCAAAGTGAATTTACAACTATTTTAACGTGTCTGCTTATAGTACTGCATTTTAACAGAACACCAAGCTCACTGAGGTTAAGAAATCATGATAAAAGTAAATTCTAGACCCAGTATACTGGCTCATGCTTGTAATCCTACCACTTTAGGAGGCTGAGGCAGGAGAATTCCTTGAGACCAGGCGTTCCAGAAAAGTCTGGGCAACATAGCGACACCTCATCTCTACAAAAACTTTTTTTTAATTAGCTGGGTGTGGTGACACACACATGTTATCCTAGCTACTCAGGAGGCTGAGGCAGGATGATCACTTGAGCCCAGCAGTGGGCTATGATTCCAGTGAGCTATGATTTTCCTACTGAGCTCCAGCCTAGGCAACAGAGCAAGACCTTGTCTCTAATAAATAAATACATACATACCTACATACGTACATAAATTCTATATTGTTACATATATTATTTTTACTTGTTTATGTTCATTTTTACTTTAAATGTCAGAATGTTAAAAATAGTATAATTTATAAATTATTATACTATGTATAATATTTAAATTGTATATGTAAATATACAGTTGGAGAAATATATGTGAATATTTAATCCATATCACTCTAAGTTCCTTTGTTAATTACTTATATAAATTTTTGTCTTCTTTCTTCTATGAGTACGTAACATAGACAATTAAGAAAGGTAGGGAACAATTCATTCTACTTATAATTTGCATTGATTATCTTATGAAATTCTCTAAGATAATTGCATGCAACTTTTTCATTGGATTATATTCAAGAATATAGGGGAATACAAAGGTACTTAACTACTGAAAATTTGCATGACTTTCTGTCATAGGTTCTTGTCCTACTCTCTTCTCCATGATTTTGTTTTTTAATTTCAGGTACTGCACAATTTCAAACATTTACTCTTGTAAGAGAGGACGTGCAGTTTTACATGCCTGTGTGGTACTGCAAATATTATCGTTGAGTTCTGCATGCACATGGGAAGTAGTTTTACTAATTCCATGTCACAGTTATCTACCACTATAATGCTTGCTAGAATACCATCTCTCTGTATTTCAATATCATCAGGATTAACTTGCTGGCCCCAATGTTAATCAGAATGCTGATGCTGGTGGAGTTAGAGCTCTGGGCAAGATGACAGATTTGTTTCTATCACCAAAGAACAAGGACTTGCCTGAAGAACAGGTATAGTTTTAGTCAATCATTTTTATGCAGTTACACTTGATGTCTTTATGGTAATCTTGGAAGATAAAATTGGATTATATTTTTGAACTTTTAAGAAACTTTTCTACCTCAGTACACTATGAATACTGTTAAACGTCCTTCAGATTTAGTCTCAGCATCACTCCACGCTTAGGACTAGACCCTAAAAACCCAGACATAAGTAGACATGAGAAAAGAAATGTTTGGGCATTCCCCCACAGGATTATTAGTTTGAGGATGTTTGATGTCCTTGCTTCCTCTTGTATTACTCCTGTTCTCAGACCTAGAAATTCACAGAAAAGGCAAAACTAACATTTGCACTTAATTTCTAGGCAGTATGCTAAAAAAATATGGATGTTAAGATGGGTGCAGCACAACAACATGGCACAAGTATACATATGTAACAAACCTGCACGTTATGCACATGTACCCTAGAACTTAAAGTATAATAATAATAATAAAAAAATAAATTAATTTTAAAAAATAAATAAATAATAAATAAAAAAAATTAAAACAAAAATGTTGATGATTGGAATATCTAAGTTATAAATGATGAAAGTATTTACTTTCTTTTTAAAACTAATTCTATACTGCTAAATATCTCAACTCATCCCGAAGTCTAATTCTTGGAAACATATAGAAACTGGGTCAGTAATTGGTTAAAGCTTAAATAATGGGACAAAGATTAAGGAGGTGGTAAATATCAGGGCATGAGACACTGTCAATGAAGTAATGTCCATAAAGGCACTGATTAGATAAGGATTTCAGGAATGGTGGTAGTATCAGAAAGTGAGTAAAAGGATGGATGCCTTTTTTTTTTTTTTTTTTTTTTTTTTGAGACGGAGTCTCGCTCTGTCACCCAGGCTGGAGTGCTGTGGCCGGATCTCAGCTCACTGCAAGCTCCGCCTCCCGGGTTCCCGCCATTCTCCTGCCTCAGCCTCCCGAGTAGCTGGGACTACAGGCGCCCGCCACCTCGCCCGGCTAGTTTTTTTTTGTATTTTTTAGTAGAGACGGGGTTTCACCATGTTAGCCAGGATGGTCTCGATCTCCTGACCTCGTGATCCGCCCGTCTCGGCCTCCCAAAGTGCTGGGATTACAGGCTTGAGCCACCGCGCCCGGCAGGATGGATGCCTTCTGCACGAATTACTTGCCAAAATAATCTTAGATCTTAATAGCTGGTTTGTGATTGTAAAATCAATGTGAATATCAAAATATGATTTATATGAGAATAACCACATCAAATACATAGGTAAAGCACAGTAAAGCACAGCTATCAATCTAGTTGCCATTCTCAAAGAGGAATAGCCCATTTTGAGCAAAGTATCACTTATATGTGATATGAACAGCCAAAAAGCTAATCCTTCTAAGCAAGGCCTAGCCAATATACACATGGGTCACATACTATATCTCACTCTCTTTGGGGCTTATGCCTTGTAAGTGCTGTGCATAATTATTTTAGCCCACAGAAATGTGTTTATTCATGACAAGTTAATTATTATTTTTGTTTAAAATAACGTATTGAATATTTCTTATACTTTTGTGGTAATTATTCAGTAATAGGCTTCCATTATGGGGTTTTTTTTTTATTTGTTTGTTTGTTTTGTTTTGTTTTGAGATGGAGTCTCACTCTGTCGCCCAGGCTGGAGTGCAGCAGCGCAATCTCGGCTCACTACAACCTCCGCCTCCCGGGTTCAAGTAATTCTCTGCCTCAGCCTCTTGAGTAGCTGGGATTACAGGCGCCCGCCACCATGCCCCACTAATTTTTGTATTTTCAGTAGAGACAGAGCTTGACCGTCTTGGCCAGGCTGGTCTTGAACTCCTGACATTGTGATCCACCCGCCTCGGCCTCCCAAAGTGCTAGGATTACAGGTGTGAGCCACCGCTCCCGGCCCCATTATGGTATATGAATGGATGTTTATTAGTAACATTACATGGTTACGCCACCTATATGATTGTCTTATAATAGCTCTGGCCTCAAAAAGTTACTCACCTAGAACTTACTTAGCATTAATTACAAAGCACCATCACATTGTTATTTTTGTTATTGTGAAATTTGGAATTTGCTTAATTATGACCAACAATATTAGGAATCATTTATAGACTAAGCAATAAAGTGAGTCTTAAAACATCTGAGATTTCAAAAATCAGTTGAATAATATACAATACTATCACAGTTATAGGAAATTGAAAATCTAGTGAAATTACTCAAATATTGGGCATCTACAAAGCTAAAAATAATTAAGTAATATTTGACCTATGCTTATTAACAAATTAAATAAAGTGGCTAATTAAGCATAACCCATATATAGCTTATTGGATATTTGTTTTCCTTAAAGTTCTTTGTGGTTCTATTCTGATACAATATGTGTATTATTATTATTGTGAAATAGTATTAATAGGACATATGCCAGAACCTAAATGTACATATGCATACATCTGTGTAACCAATCCCCAATCAAAATATAGAGTAAAATTTTAGTGCATCATAAAGGTCAATCACATCTTTCACAATAGAACACCTCCACATCATCCCTCCTCTACAGTTTTGATTTCAACTGTACATTAGATTTGCTTGTTCCAGAATTTGTAATGGCTTTTTAAAGATGCAATTGGAATACAATAAACTACATACAATTTGATAAGTTTTGACATTTTGGTATTTCTATTCTGTTTCGCTGATCTATTTGCCTGTCTTTACAAAAATGCCACACTATCATGATTAATTTTATAATAAGTCTTGAGATTGGGTAGTATTAGTCCTCTTATTTTGCTCTTGTTTTGCAAAGTCGTTTTGGCTATTCTTGGTCGATAACATGTCCATATTAACTTTACAGTCAGTGTATTAACTTCTACAAAAATCCTTCTGGGATTTTGATTAAAGATAATTTGAGAATTGACATCTAAATCACCTTATTTTCCAATCCTTTATTTCATCTGTTTCCCATTACTGCATTGGCAGGAACCCCCATTATAATGTGGAATAAAAAGAGTGATAGCAGTTATTCTTATTTATTTTCCAATAGCCAATGTTTTTCTACTAAGTGTAATATTTGTTATAGATGTTGGTAGATATCCTTTATCTACTTTGATAACATATCTTTTTATCATGAATTAATGCTGATTTTTACAAAATACTTTTCTGTATCAATTTAGGTATGATTTTTCTCACAATATGTCAAGGCAATATGCCAGTCCTTGACCTGATTGGCCTCAGATCCATTTCTCACTCTTTCCTTGCTCTGTTCTCCAGTGTTCAGGAGATGATTGCAGGCTGCAATTCCTATGTTCTCAAACATTTGGCTGCCATCATGGTTCAGGTAACATAAGGCACCAGCAGGAGGTTAGTACAGTACAGGAGGACAGAAGCAGCTAAAATTTATTTTTTATTTTCTCTCTCTGCATTAGTTGCCTTCAACTGTCTTCTCCATGGCTCTCACCCTCATCATACTTATCCACCTTAGTTCCAGATCCTGTTGACCCCAACTCCAAGGCTCCATTAACATTATCTCCTTTATGTTTCTACCCTAGAGACTGAAGAAAATTTCTTAAGCTGCCAAATATTGGCTTGCTCACCTCTCCCCTGTTTGGCTTCTCCATCACTTGAGTAACCAATTTCGTGCATCATATTCAACCTGACTTATGTATTTAAAGTAATTTCTGTTTTCCTGGATAATCTTTAACAGTTATACTTGGCTAATTACACTGATTGATTTTTCTAATGTGAGACCATTTCATTCATAGGAACGACTCAACTAGTCACTAGCAGTAAAATGTGTTCAAGTCTTTTATATTATATGTAACCAAAACAAAACACCCCGGGAGACTGAAACCTCCTCTAAATAACTATGTCTCTCTTCTTCACATCATTCACCAAAATAATTTTTGCACTCACCAGCATTTGCACACACATATTCAAAAAATTCTAAGAGCATTAGGAATACAGAGATATATTCAGCTTGTAAAATAGTCAAGCACTGCACATAAAACTCTATAGCATTACCTGTGGGAAACTAATAAGGTGGTACACAAAGGGATATTTACAGCCTTAAATAAATTGATTAGAAAAAAACAGAATTATTTTAAACATGCAAAACTTCAAGAAGCTAGAGAAATAAAACCATATTTTACCCAAAGAAATAAAACATAGGAAATAACTAAGATAAATGCAGAAATGGCTAATTAAGACAGTGGAGCCTACTAACAAAAGCCTATTCTTTTAAAAGATTTATATAGGAGACAATTTTATAGACATCTTCATTACAAAAGAAAACTAAGTGATAGTAGTTTTAAAATACTGTACAAAATATAGGTGCAGAAGGAACTTGAATACCATAAGAGAACACTGTAAATATTAACAAATGATAGACAAGGGATGATTTCTACATAAAGATGTATTTCATCTAATGAAATCAGAAGGAATGGTAGAATTAGAAAAATTAACGTTTTGCAACCCCTAATTAATTAGTGGATAAATATACTAATTTTCCAAAGACTGCCAACATCAACAAAAAGGGAGACAAATATTCGGTCTCCCACATAATGGAAGTTACTTCCTTGTAATGAAAGTTCACATCACCTATGAAGTGATCTTTCCAAATAAAACAAGAGAGAGAATAAAAATTAAATTTTAATATGATAAAACCTCTACCAATTCAAAGAAATACAGAGAAGAATGACATTAATGTTGCACAAAGCAAAAGCTAGACCATGTGAAACTGAACAGAGCACAAGATCTGTTTTTTTGTAAAAACCAAGATTGCAGGGATAAAGAAGTAATGTATGTGTGTTGGGGGGAAGAATGTATAAATTAATGGTCATAAAATGCAATGATAATGATTAGATTTATTTGAACCCGGGTTCAAGAAAGAACACACTTAAATGATGTCAGTGGGTAAATGTGAAAATAACTGGACAGTTAATTACATGAAGGAGTTAACTTTTTAAGGTGGGATAGTGTTATCGGTTGATATTTCTGCCTTTAAAAACA
This sequence comes from Macaca fascicularis, assembly GCF_037993035.2. Lineage (NCBI taxonomy): Eukaryota > Metazoa > Chordata > Mammalia > Primates > Cercopithecidae > Macaca > Macaca fascicularis. The sequence continues at coordinate 27,789,266 of NC_088395.1, forward strand.
CATACTGAAATATTTAAAGATAAAATGATGTGATGTCTGGGATTTGTTTCACATTATTCCAGTGGCAGACATGGTGTTTTGTGTGAGTATAGATGAAGCCAGATTGTACATGTGTTGATGATTCTGAGTTCCAGGTATATTCTCTCTACAATTGAATATATTTGAGAATTTCTACAATAAAAAGAATATATATAACCATTAAATTTGAAACCCCAAATGAAAACAGACCATTATTTAGGAAAATATGAATGGCCCAATTAATCCAAATAGAAATAAAAATCTGTAATTGAGAAATGCAAAATGAAACTGATCAAAGATCCAGCCACCCTCAAATATTTTGGGACCAGTTCTACCAAATAATCAGTGAAAAACTGACCATCTTATGTAAACACAAAAATAACCACCATCTTATGATGTTCAACTCATTTTCCCAGGCTAGCTTTCTTTGATTTAAAAAAAAAAAAAAAAAAAAAGCTGAGGATACCCTGGGTAAGGGGAGGGGAATAATTGAGCCAAGTCCACCCACACAGAGGCAAAGATCCTCAATAAACACATAGCAGGTCCAATATTGCAGTTAATTCAATGGGAAAAAAAAGTCTGCATCCATGAAATGTAAAGAAAATACAACATTAGGAAAAACTGCCTAAAATATTCCCACACTAACAGATTAGATTATTAATTTTTTTTTTTTTTTTTTTTTTTTTTTTGAGATGGGTCTTGCTCTGTCGCCCAGACTGGAGCAACCTCGACCTCCTTAGACTCAAGAGATCCTTGGGCTTCAGCCTCCAGAGTGGCTGGGACTACAGGCGCACGCCACCTTGCCCGTCTAATTTTTTTTTTTTTTTTAATTTTTTATAGTGACCGACTCCCACTATGTTGCCCAGGCTGGTGTCGATCTCTTGGGCTCCAGCAATCGTCATGTGTCAGCCTCCCAAGTAGCTGTGCTCGGCCGTTAGATTTTTTTTTAATGGGCATTTGATCATGTACTGAGGTACAGAAAAATTTTTCAAAACAAAAATTCAACACAAATGCCTGATAACATTCCACAAACTAACATCAGAAGATAATTTTTATTTCCTAAAACCTGTGGCAAACAAACTTAAATGTGAAATGCTAAATGTTGGACGCATTCTCATTAAAGCAAGGAACCAGACATAAATGTATGCTGAATACATGGCCAGAGGATAAGACTATAAAAACAAATGTAACTTGGAAATATTTAATAAAAATAGAAATTATTTGGTGAAAATGTGATCATTTTAGAAAATCCAAAGGAAAAACCACACCCGTTCCAAATGAATAAATGACTTCTGAAAAGTGGTGTATAAATCACTGTAGCAAAATCAAAAACCTTGCCGCACAAAGCAGTAGTATTAGAACATGCATATAACATATTTGGTGGAACAAATGAGATCACAATTAAAATGAATTTCACTGCACAATACAATGCAAAGTTAGATAAAGTCAAGAGATCCGGGTCTCAAAAACCTGTGTACACCTGTGGCTTCTCTATAGAAAGTAGATCCTTTAGAACAGAAAGTTCCCAATGTCTACATTTGGCCAGTGAAGAGACCCCAGGGTCATAATGCACTTACTCTGACATCTCAGAATCTGTCTTGGGCACCCTACCTTTTTGCTGCAGCCTCTCTTCTCCCGTCAACCCTGGTACGCAGACCCATTGTCCGTAAGGGTTTATGTTGCGAAACTGTCCAGGGCTTGTTTGGTGATTTTTTTCCCCTAAGGAGCTTTTAGTCAATGAACTAGGAGCGAAAATACGAATCTACTTCCGAGAGGAGGACTTAATATTACTACTACTCCATAACAAAGAGGGCGCCACAGAAAAGTCACGCCACGCCGCCCTTGCTGGCAGCCCTGCGGGCCGTGGGCAGGATGCCCGGATGTCACGTACACTTCCGCTTCTGCCGTCCGTGGGAGGTGAGGTCTTGCAGTGCGGCGGTTGGTATCTGGTCAGCAGAGGAAGGCATCCAGGTCCTGCCGGGAGGTAAGGCAAAGACATTGAATAACATTTGAGGGGACCTCCTACCGCAAAAGAAAGAACGCCATGCCGTCCGGCCTCGGCCTTAAGCCGCAAAAGCCGTGGGCAGGGATCCTCTTAGGTACCGCACTCTGCATTATTTTTCTGGAGAGTCGGGGAAGTGATAGCATTGGACTAAGGTGTTGGCATCAAGCCACCCGAGATTGGGGTCTTAGAACCCTCCAGGAGTCAATAAAGGGTGATTATTTTCCTGAGGAGCCTTTAATGAATGAACTAGGAGTGAAAATATGGATTTACTTCCGAGAGGAGGAGTTAATATTACTACTACTCCATAACAAAGGGGGCGCCACAGAAAGTCGCGCCACAGAAAGTCACACCACGCCGCCCTTGCTGGCAGCCCTTCGGGCCGTGGGCAGGTTGCCCGGATGTCATACACACTTCCGCTTCTGCCGTCCGTGGGAGGTGAGGCCTTGCATTGAGGCGGTTGATATCTGGTCAGCAGAGGAAGGCATCCAGGTCCTGCCAGGAGGTAAGGCAAAGACATTGAATAACATTTGAGGGGACCCCCTACCACAAAAGAAAGAATGCCATGCCGTCCGGCCTCTGCCTTAAGCCGCAAAAGCCGTGGGCAGGGATCCTCTTAGGTACGGCACTCTGGTTATTCTTCTGGAGAGTCAAGGAAGTGATACCATTGGACTAAGGTGTTGGCATCAAGCCACCCGAGATTAGGGTCTTAGAACCCTCCAGGAGTCAATAAAGGGTGAGTTCCGTAAAACTCCCTTTCTGCCATAGCGGACGGGTGCCCACAGAACTCAGCCTCTGCTCTCAGGCCTGGGTGATCCTAAGTAGGAGTAGCTGGAATTTCCACCTTTAACCTCTCGGGGAGGTGAAGGTATTGGACCACGGTGTCTGCCTCGGGCAGCAGGGGAAGGAGCCCTATGCTCTGCCACGTGTTAATGAAATGCCCCAGTGTGAGCTGTGAGGGAAGCTAGCCTCCCATAAATACGGCGGCCTTACAGAATCCTGCCCTTCATGTAAGTTCTGGGAGATCCCTAGCGTGGCTGTAAGGCCCCCGTGACCCCTTGCTTCATATTCTGGTGGTGGTCCTAGGGAAGGGTACAAACTAAGGCTAGCACATTCAGGTCAGCAGTGGGAAGAGTCTTCAGGGGTAACCAGGAGTTTAGTTTAGAATCCAGAGCAAAGACTGAGGGGACTTTCTTCCCCAGAACAAAGGGGACCCAACAGAATACCAGTACTATGAGCCTTGGTAGCCTTTCAGCATGACTCAGGCTAAGATATCCCTCATTTTATCCTTAGTGGTCACAGGATGATGAGGACATAGATTTGACAGGGCAGTCGATGGCAGGTCATTAGAGGGAGGTGACTCAGGCCCTTATGGAAGTCAAAGTGAGGACTGATGGGGCTAGGCACTGCCTCTGTGGTCAGCCTTGGGAAGGCCTGGGCAGATTTGTCATTCTGAATGCACCCCACCTCCTCCCTCCAACTGCATACTCTGGGATATCAGGTGAAAAGAGGGCCTTTCTCTGATTGGTATAGGCCTCAAGTCCTCAGAGGGGAAGGTATGAGGCTGTCAAGGTGAGGAGTCATTAGGAGGAACCTGAATTTCTGAAGAAAAGAGGATTCATAGAGCCCTAAGAGTGCTGTCATTCCTGATAGGGGTCCCTGAGGAAGATACATCTGAGGCCTCCCTAATATCTTTATCAGGAGTGTCAGGGATGTGAAGGCCTTGCTTGGACGGGATAGGTTTCAGGTAAGCAAAAGGAGGGCAATCAGACCCTCCAAGAAGCAAAAGTAAAGACTGAGTGAGGGCTGAAAACTAATTACCTCAAGATAAAGAGGGTCTCACCGATCTCTGCATTGCTGCCATTCTACAATGTCCCTCTGCAAATGTGGTCACATGAGATTCCCCCTCAATTCCTTGTCTGGGGAGTCAAGGATGTGAGCGCTTTGGAATGAGGGAGTCAGCATCAAAACAGTTAAGCAGTGAGATAACAGGTCCTGCCAGAAGTCAAGGTGATGGCCCTGAATGTGAATTGAAAGAAACATCATCTACCCCAGAAAAAAAGGAAGCTCCATGGAGTCTGGACCTGCCAGTCACTGTATCAGTCCCAGTAAGATGCAGGTAAGACTGGCAGGCTTCAGTCTAGTTACTTCCACTGATTCCTCAGGGGAAGGGCCCATCAGAGAAGAGTAGCCTCATAGGATCCTTGAACCATGCTCTCAAAGAAACCTACAGAAACAACTTCCATAAAGTCAAAGTGATATCTTCCTGCTGGAGGATCACACTGTCTTTCCTTGAGGTCACTTCATCACCTGCCATCTGTCTCACACTACTACTTGTCTCTGAGCAGAGTCATCATGGCTCGGGGTCAGAAAAGTAAGCTCTGTGCCCATGAGAAATGCTGCCAGGCCCGAGAAGAGCCCAAGGATGTGGAAGGCGCTCAAGTCACTGTAGCAGAGGAAGAAGAGTCCCTCACTTCATCTCCTCATTTCAAAGATAGTCCTGAGAGGTCATCTGCTGTCAAAACACCCAGCAATGAGCAAGAGCCTGGGAGAGCTCTAGCCACCACCACTGCTGCAGCTGTTTCATGCACAGCATCTATTGAAGGCATCGACAGCCAAGTTGAGGAAAGGTCAAATGCCTCACAGGCCCAGGCTACCACTGGGCAGTGGCCCAGAGGCCCTATAGATAAGAAGATCGCTATGTTAATGCATTACCTGCTGTACAAGTATCAAATGCAAGAGCCTGTTACAAAGGCAAATATGCTGAAAAATGTAATCCAGACATACAAGAGCCACTTCCCTGAGATGCTGAGGAGAGCTTCTGATCACCTGGAGTTGGTCTTTGGCCTTGACGTGAAAGAAGTGGATCCCAACAAGAGCGTCTATGTCCTTGTCAACAAATTAGAATTAGGCCATGATACAAGACTGAATCCTAACAGAAGTTTGCCCAAGACTGGCCTGCTGATGACCATCCTGAGTGTGATCTTCAGCCAGGGGAATTGTGCCCCTGAAGAGGAAGTCTGGAAGGTGCTAAATATGATGGGGGTATACTAGAGGCAGGAGCACTTCATCTATGGAGAGCCCAGGAACCTCACCAACCTCCTCACCAAAGATTTAGTGCAAGAGCAGTAGCTGGAGTATCGGGAAGTGCCCAATAGCAGTTCTCCAAGCTATGAATTCCTGTGGGGTCCACAAGCCTTTGCTGAAACCAGCAAGATGAAAGTCCTAGAGTTTTTGGCCAAGATCCATGGTACAGTCCCCAGTGCCTTCCCATCCCATTATGAAGAGGCTTTGGAAAAATGTGGAAGAGAGATCCCAAGCCAGAATTGCAGCCAGGACCTGTACTGCTGCCATGGCCAGTGTGCGTTCCAAGGCCATGTCCAGCAGCCTTGCCTGCCCCAAGTGAAGGCTGAGGAAAATGCTTTACTGTGTTTTTGAAGAGGACAGTCAGTGTTTCACTAGTGGAGGGTTGGCTGTGTCTTGTTATAACACAGTACATAACGTGTTCTGGGTAACTTGGATATTTGTTTAAACGTTGTTCGTTTTAATAGAAGGTTAAAGTAGCTTAAGAATCCAAGATTATTAGTGATAATAAGTCATACATTTATTGATGTTTGTGAGGTTTTAGAGTAGAGTTTTACTATTTTATAGAAAAAAAACAGGAAAAGTTCCATCCTATTTAGTGATCTCCAACAAGATAACATAGTAGTGGATTAGTCATTTCCTTGGAAATATTTTTTTAAAAAGCAGTAAAATAGTTGGAATGAAGAAATAGAGGGAAAATGTAGAAGATGATAAATGCTTGCATTCCCTTATGTTTAGTCTGCTCTGTAAAATTAAGAGATAGATACTTAGATATTATTAGTTTATTCAACCATGTAGGAGAAGCTACATCATAATAAAACTGACTTCTTGCACACTGGCTCACTTATTTCTCAAACATTACTTGGGCATTTGTTCTTTGGAGGGAAGGCACCATGCTGGTACTGGGAATGTCAGGATAAATAAGACCCAAGCACACGCACTGAATTTTAAAATCTAAGAGCAGCTGTCATGTAAGGAAGATGGTGAGATATACCCTAAGTAAAGGATGAGTAAGAGAAGGTGGGAAGATCCAGATCAGAGCAGTCAAGTGAAAGTATCCTGAGGCAAGTGGGTTTGGGGCCTTAGGAAACTGCAAACCCTTCAGTGTCAGTCAATTTTGTTAGTCTGGATGGTGGGTTGGTTGAGGCTGTGGGAGCAGTGAGCAGGGGCCAGATCCTCAAAAAGACTAATGCCTGGAATGAAGAACTGCTTTTAGCAGTTATTTTGAGGTAATAGATAAACCAGAAGTAATTGTAAGACGGGAATGGAAGGCGTCTTGCATCCTTTTCCAGTGTCATTTTTCCAGTGCAGTTGGGCACAGTCCACAAACTATGTTTTATGCACATCAGCTCCAGGGACCTTCTGAGAAACAAGAGTGATATTACTTGACATGAATGTGCTCAAAAGCCATTGTGCTGGCATTATTTGCTCTGGCCTGGGGAAACAAAGCCCACTAAACCCACTTAATTAAAAGGGCTTTTTAAAAAAATTGTACTTTAAGTTCCTGGATACATGTGCAGAATGTGCAGGTTTGTTACATAGGTACTCGTGTGCCATGGTGGTTTGCTGCACCTATTGACCCATCATCTAGGTTCCCTCTTCCTGCCCCTCACACCCCAACAGGACCTGGTGTGTGTTGTTCCTAAAAGGGCATTTTTATTAGGTTGTCTTTAGTATCATTTGGCAAACTCAAGTGAGGGCTAGATTTTTGATGCGAGTGAAAGAAATGAAAATAGGGGTGGTTTGGATGGAAGGATAGTTGAAGGGATGGAAGAAATTAGTCTTTGACATAAATTATAGGAGTCTTAAATTGAATCCAACTGGGGAGGACTACCCCACACCCACAATAAATAAGAAATCCTCAAATTTGCATAGTAAATAACTGAGTTTTACTTGCTAAGCGGCATTTTTGGCTGATTTGTGTGCTGTATCATAGAGTGCTGCATATTTTCAGACATCTCTTGCTTTAAAAACAATCACAGAGATTTTGATAGGACCTGGGGTCAAACTAATAATAGTAACAAATGCTAGTTATTAAATATGCAGTAAATTCTAGGCACTGTGCCCAGAGTTTTCATACATTACATATAACCCAGAAATCCTACAAGGCAAGGCTTATCAGGGTCACTTCACGTAAAGCCTGAGCCTTATAGAGCTTTGCAATTTTCCTGACTTCATGTGGTTCATAAGTGTCAAAATTAGAACCATAGTCTGAATTTGTTTAGAACCCACATTGTTCCACTCCTTCCTGCATGAAGCAGATGTTCTGTCTTTTAATTCATTTCTCTTCTCACTACTGCACCGTCTCTCTAGGCAATAAAAAGAAGGAACCTGTGGCCAGTGTACTAAATCCAGATATAATAAATAACGGAGAAAATGAGAATTGAACACCATTTGGAGACTGCCTGTGGGCCTCATTTTCGTAGGGTCCATCCACCCCTAGCTCCAGGGTTCTTTGGGAGCTGATTTTGCCCAGGTGCTGGCACATGGGACCAGATCCAGCACTTCCCAAATTACACTGTTCTTTCCTTGAGTCAGCCCCTGTGAGTCCTTGTGCCCAAATCTGGATCCTTACCTGCTGTCCAGCTTTTCCTTGCTTCCTTCCATGAAGGCTGCACCCTGCTCCCTATGGGAAAGGAAGCCCAGAATAACCTTCCTTCCCTTCTCCTGACTCAGAGCATTCCAACTCCCTGCAGATGTCCTCTGTTTTGTCACATTGCTCACTTGGAACTTCTCTGATAACAGCCCCTTCCATGTAATTGTTTACTTTGGCAGTGAACACTACATACCTACTCATCTGCTCTGGGTAATTCCGCCACACTCAAGATTTTTTCCGAGTCTACCTGTGAGTCAAGTCAGACTTGGAACAGAATCTAACCTTGAAAGATAACTCTGAAGTTAGAGAGGAGGTTTAGAAAGCAGATGAAGTTAGAAAGAGAGGAGAATGTAATCTGGTGACTTATTTGAGACTGGCACTGAATCTATACACTAATAAGTGAGCTCAACTGAATGGTAAAGTATCAAAGCCTCTGTCTCAAGTGGTGGATAAGGAAAGACCTAGGAAATGACTGTGTGTCAACCATGTCCAGAAATTGGATTCCTATAAATCCTGGTATACTAGGAGCATATAGTAGATTTCTATGCTGACATAACAAATGCCATACAGTAAGACACTTTAAATAACATATTGATTATAACACCCTTCTGTAGGTGAGAAGTATGGGTTGGTTCTGCTGGTTTCTTTGCTTGGGGTTACACAGGCCCAAATCAAGCTGTCAAAGCCTGACAATAAGTGTGTCTTATTGGGACACACTATGAAGAATCTCATTTCAGGCTTATTCAGGTCATTCTATTAGGAACCCAGTTCTTAGTGGTTGTAAGAAGAGTGAGGAGTAAGTCCTCTTTCTGGCTATCAGTTGGAGCTGCTATATTTTCTCCAGGCCTGTCTCTGGTCTTTGCGTGTGGGCCTCTACTTTTGAGTCAGACTTGGGACATTGAACCTGTCTCATTCTTGGAATTTCTCTAACTTCTCTCTCTGCCTCCAGATGGAGAAACATCTCTGCTTGTAAGGGCTCGTATAATTAGATTTGGCCCATGTAGGCAATCCAGTGTAATCTCCCTATTTTCAGGTTGGTTTCATAATTTTAATTATATTTGCAAAGTGCCTTTGGCCATGTAACATAACATATTCATGGGTTTCAGGAATGAGGATACGTGAAGCTTCGTGGAGCAATTATTCAGTCTCCCACAGAGGTAGAATATGTCTCTCTGACAGACATGCCAGCTTTGATAAGAAAAGAAAAAACATAATTCGCTATCATTCTCTTGATTCTTGTCTGTATCTGCCCCAAGGGAAAATCCTGGTTTTTCATTGCACCTAAAGGCACCTGTACATGTGCTTAAGTGTACATGTTCATCAGGTGGTGGGTAGCAGAGACTCACAAGTTATGTTTTCATCAAAAGAAAGAAGAAATTTTTCAGTCTCTTGAGATCATAGAGGTCATTGAAAAGGTCAGTGCAGAAAGGTGTTGTTGAGTGCAGCGGGGTGAACCCTCCTTGCTGAGATTTACAGGATTGTTTTGAAAATTAGTGTGATTCTGGATTTGAAATTACCTGTCACATATAGACATTAGGAAATGTTGTTTAGCGAAGATATTTGATATTCTCAGAAACTCCTCCAAGACTTAAGAAGGCTGTTGTCATAACAAATTTATATTAGTAGCTTTTATTGAGCATGTACTATTGTAATAGTTAATTGGACAGACTGCAAGTGCTCATCCACTTTGTGTCTTGCTTTCCATCCTTGGTTCATATGGAGACTACATTGCCAGTCCACTTGTAGTTTGGAAAGGTCATGTGACTACCCCCCCTTGACACTGAAATATGAACAGTAGCATGCTTTTTCCCTTTCAGATCAAAGTGTTTGAGAGCCAGTCTGCCACCTCCATGATTTCTCTTCCATGCTGAGATATGGAGCCACAGTATAGAAGCAGCATGGATCCCTGGGACACCTGACAGCAAAAAAACCCTATTAATTCATGTCAAAATTTATTTGCATAAGAGATAAACTTTTAGTGTGTTAAGCCATTCAGATTTCAGCCTTTTCCCATTGCATCTCATACATACTTTTTCTGTATAATACACAACTACTAATTCCATTGTTATTATTATTTAAATATTTTAACTACCAAGAAAATAGTGCATGTATTCTTGTTGCCAAAAATTCTAATACGGATAAATCAAAATTTCACTTCCTTACTATGTCCCTCCAAAATTCAATCCTTCCTCAAATGTAACCACATTTTTTAAATCCTGCATGTAGTATTTCTAAATGTATTATAGGCTTTTTCTTATATACATGTGCAACAAAAATACACTGTGAGGGTTTTTTTGTTTGTTTTGTTTGCTCTTTTTTCTTCTTAATTTTTATTTACTTATTTATTTATTTTTTTTTTAGAGACGGTGCCTCGCTCTGTTGCCCAGACTGGAGTGCAGTGGTGTGATCATAACTCAGTACAGCCTAGAAGTCCTGAACTCAAGCAATCCTCCCGCCTCAGCCTTTCAAGTAGCTAGGAGTACAGTTGGGAGCCACCGTGCCTGGTCATTGTGAGTTTTAAATATACATCGATAACTGTTTACATATTGCTCTACAATATGCACCTAAGGATAACTGTTTACATATTGCTCCACGATATGCCTTAGAATTTTGATATTTCAATAACACATTTCTTTTTACTTTGAGAAGAAAGGATTTACTCGGAATGACAAGGTTCTAGGAAATGTGCCTTAACAAGAAAACCTCAATTAGTAAAGGACATTAGGAAAACTAGGCACTAGAACAATTTCCAGAATCCACAATAGAGATCATAAGCTGAATAAAGTCCAGAGAATTCAGGGCATGAGGTAGTCAGGGATCTGTATCCAGAGTTCAGCCATGGGGTAGCAATGGGACCAGAAGGAGTAAAGGTGAGGAAACTGGTGGTGTCTTGGACAACTTTTCTGAATAGGCTTGGCAATCTCTGAATCATCATTATCAGCATGAAGTTGTAGGCTGAGCTGTCCAGAGGCATGCTCTGCTAGAGTCTTCCCTTCCCACTTCTCAGGCAGAGTGTGGCTTGCTCCCCTGCATCACCCAGTTATGATATTAATTGATTCTGGGAGAGCTACATCTCTTCAATACTCTGGTGGTTCATTGCACCCTTTCCAGTGTAGCAGGGTTGAGAGTTGTCTTGATGCCTGATAAGAAAGAGTGTATGTGGCCCTTGGGTATGTGGCCCCCTTGAGTATGTGGCCCTCCCACCACTGAGGTTGAAGCTGTGCAAATGGATGTGATTGATGATTAATGACATTTAAAACAGGGCAAGTAGTACCAATGAGTAGTGGCATAGTGTAGATTCAAGGAGGGGGGAATTGGAGGAGGGATTTCCTGAGACTAACTACCTCAATGACTCTGTAACTAAATGGCTGAGTGTGCATATGTCTTTAAAAAAGGGTCCAGATATTATCCCCAGCTCCAAATACTTCCTACCATCACTGACTTCTTTGCAGAACAGAGAGTGGATTTTTTGTTGCTGTGTCTGGTGGCCTTTGTTGCCACCAAACACTGTTGTAGGGTGCTGGTTTTCAAGGCAAGTATTTCCAGAGTAGATGGAGAACCATTGTAGATGCTGCAGTTCCTTATTGAATCGACTGCAGGTAACAAGTATAGGTTGAGTCCAAATCTCTATCTTCATTACTGTTATAACCCTGACTTGATTCCAATCAACTGAAAATTTTTATAAAGGTGATTCTGCACTAGCCGTTTGCAAAGTTATCAGATGATCTGTAGTAAAATTTACATCACTTCTCACTGTGAGGTAGGGGCATTGGGCCAGGTGTTATTCTCAGATCCACAGAGGGAGGAGTCCCAGACTAAAAGGAACAAAAATGAAGACCCTGATGAAGTTTTGAAAGAGTCACCCACTCCATAACAGACTGCTCAGCACAGAGACCACCCCTGCTGTTAATGTTTCTAAGCCAATGCCTTGATGTTAGGCCCAGAAGCCTCCTCAGTTCACCCTCTGTAGTCCAGGGATATAGGACTGTGGGGTGAGGTGGTTGGGGACGAGGCTTTTTTTTTAAAGCCGAATAACTCAGAACAGGAGGAGGAGGAGTCATACGTCCCCCGGAGTCAATGAAAGACCACTATGCAACTTCTGTCAGAATTCCCCATTCCCACAAAACACAAGCCACCCCCTTACTTCTAAGAGCTGCACCCCTGCTCTCAGCACTAGGTCCCATATGGGGGTGGCTAGAATTGGCTTCCCCAACTTCTGACTCTAACTTCTCAGAAGAATGAAGGCATTAGTCTGAGCAGGGTAGCCTCAAATCAGCAGAAAAGAGAGTTCCAGAGATTTCCAGGTCCTGTCAGGAGTTAACAACCTTAAGTGAGATCTGAGGACACTATTTATACCAGAAGAGAGAAGGGCCAACAGAATCCCAGCCCTGTATAAGCCCTGGGAGGCCCTGGACAGGGATCCTCTGATGTAGTGCCCTTTGAATTCCCAGGATCCTGGGAGGTGACAGCATTGAACCACGCTTTGGCATCAGACCAGTAGAGAGCAGGGTTCCAGACCTTCCAACAGTGATGGTGAAGACCCTAATATTTGAGGCAACTATTCACACCAGATCAGAAGGGCCCCACAACATCTAGGCTCCTGCTGTCAGGCCTGAGAAGCCCATGAATGGAGTGGCCAGATATAACATTCTCTGAGTTCCACCTCTGGAGTTTTAGGGAAGTTAAAAAACTGGTGCCAGAGGGAGGTGTTAAATCAGCAGAAGGAGGAGTCCCAGGCCCTCCTAGGAGTTAAGATAAAAACCCTTTGTGAGGTGTAAGGGTAATAGCCATGCTCTTGCTGTTAGTGGTAGCCAACCTTGGGCAAAAACCTCTTATATAGCACCCTCTGAATTCCCTCTTTGGAAATTCAAGGAGAGGACAGCATTGGACCAAGGTTATGGCCTCAGGCCAGCAGATGGAAGAGTCCCAGGCCCCAACAGAAGTAAAGGTGAGGAAACTGAGTGAGATCAGAAGGAACCACCCACCACAAAAGAGAGGGGTTCATAACAGAGTCTGCCCCTGCTCTCAGCCCAGGGAGGCCCCAGGTAGGAGTGGCTATTGTGACACTTTCTGAATTCCATTACTGCTTTCTCAAAGAAGTAAAGAGGTTTAGGTTGTCAGAGGAGCTATTTCCAGGCCTTGCCAAAAGGGGATACAAAGATCTTGAGTGAAGTTTGAGGGGGACTTCCACTCCAAAAGACTGGGGCCCCATGGATTCATGACAGGTCCAGGACAGGGCCTGATGAAGCACCTTCTGAATTCTGGTGAGAACTCAGGGAGAGGAGGGCACTGGACCAGAGTGCCAGCTTCTGGTCAGCAGAGGAGGAGTCCCAAGCCCTAAGAAGACTAAAAAGAATCCAGAGTTCTGAGGGAGCCATCCACCCCAGATCAAAAGGGGACAGCACAGAGTTCCATCTGTGCTGTCAACCCTGAGGGACTGTGGGGTAGATATGTTAGGCTGACTTTATCCTTTCGTAACTCAGAGATCTGAGGGCCTTGCTCTGAGGGGATAGGTCCAGGTCATCACAGGGTGAAGTCCCAGACCCTAGTAGAAGCCAAGGTGAAAACCCTGAGTGAAGAATGAGAACACTAAGGATCCCAGAATACAGAAGGTCCCTCAGAGTTTTTCTGTTGTAGTCATCCTAGATGTCCTCAGGCAGGTGTGATCAGATGAGTTTCTCTTTCAGTTTCTCCACCAGGGTAGCAGGGAAATGAGGGGACTGAAATGAGGGGTCAGTCAAGTAGAGGGATCCCAGAACCTACCAGAAATCAAGAGGACAGTTCTGAATGTGAACTGAGAAAAGAGTCCCTACCCAAGAACAAAGGGGCCTCCACAAAGCCTGGACCTGCCAGGCCTGGCTGTCATCACCCAGTAAGCCCCAGGCAGGTCTGGCAAGTGGCAACCTAAAACACACCCTAGTTATTTCACAGAGTACTCAGGGGGCAGGGAAATCAAAGAATAGGGGCCTTGTTTTTCCTTGAGTAATGCACCAAGAAAACTTGCAGAGGTGGCCATCAGTAAAGCTAAAATTGTATCTCTCTGCTGAATGGGCACACCCCATTTTATCTTCTCTCCTTCAGGTCACGGGATCACCTGCCCTTTTGGCTGCTGCACCTGAACGGAGTCATCATGCCTCGAGGTCAGAAGAGTAAACTCCGTGCCAGGGAAAAACGCCGTCAGGCCCGAGGAGGGCTGGAAGATTTGATAGATGCTCTGGCCATTTTAGAAGAGGAGGAAGAATACCCCCCCTCCCCTTCTTCTTGTTTGAAGGATGTTTCCCAGAGTTCACTTGATGGGACAGCCAACAATCCCCATGGACTTTGGGAAGCCCTATCCATCAGCACATCTGCTACAGCTGCTTCACACACAAGACATACCGAAGGAGTCAACGACCAAATGGAAGAAAGGCCAAGATGCACACAAGATCTAGCAGCCACTGATAACTTTCCCAGAGGCCCTCTAGGTGAGAAAGTAATTATGTTGGTGCATTACTTGCTGTACAAGTACCAAATGAAAGAGCCCATTACAAAGGCAGATATGCTGAGAAATGTGACCCACATGTGCAAGAGCCAGTTCCCCGTAATCCTGAGGAGAGCTTCTGAGCACCTAGAGCTGATCTTTGGTCTTGACCTGAAGGAAGTGGAGCCTAATAAGCACATCTATGTCCTGATCAACAAACTAGATCTAGACTGTGATGCAAGGCTGAGTGATGAAACAAGCGTGCCCAAGACTGGCCTGCTGATGACTGTCCTGGGTATTATCTTCACAAAGGGTAATTGTGCTGCTGAGGAGGAAATCTGGAAAGTGTTTAATATGATGGGGTTATATGATGGAATTGAGCACTTCATTTTTGGGGAGCCCAGGAAGCTCCTTACCAAAGATTTGGTGAAAGAAAATTACCTGGAGTACCAGCAAGTGCCCAACAGTGATCCTCCACGCTATCAATTCCTATGGGGCCCAAGAGCCCATGCCGAAACCAGCAAGATGAAAGTTCTTGAGTTTTTGGCCAAGGTAAATAATACAGTTCCCAGTGAATTCTCAACCTGGTATACAGAGGCTTTGCAAGATGAGGAAGAGAGAGCCAGAGCCAGAGTTGCAGCCAAGGCTCGCATTAGTGCCACGGCCGGTGCACGTTCCAAGGTTAAGTCCAGCAACTCCTCCCAACTGCAGTAAAGTCTGAGGCAGATTCTTCACTTTGTGTTTGAAAAGAAATCCACATTCTGAGCTGTGGGAGGTCAGGGTGGGACTGGAGACAACAAGGTGAATAACATGTTTGTGTTAATGTTCTATGTGATGACTTGGAATTTTTTAAAGATGATGTTCCTTTAATAGATGGTTAAAGTAGCTTCATTATCTAAGTTTGTGAATGACATTGCTCAAATTTTGCTGTATGTGAGATTAAGAGTAAGCGATGTATTGCTTTATAAATCAAATTGGGAAACTCTCCATTTATTTAGTGATCGAAACATGATAGCATGGTAGTAAATTGGGCATTTCCTAATTCAATGTGAAATAATTTAGGAGTTTAATAAATGGGATCAAGAAATAGAGAAAGGAGGGCCAGGTGCAGTGGCTCACACCTGTAATCCCAGCACTTTGGGAAGCCGAGGCAGGCAGATCACGAGGTCAGGAGATCGAGACCATCTTGGCTAACACAGTGAAACCCCGTCTCTACTAAAAATACAAAAAATTAGCCAGGCGTGGTGGCGGGCTCCTGTAGTCCCATCTACTCAGGAGGCTGAGGCAGGAAAATGACGTGAACCCGGGAGGCGGAGCTTGCAGTGAGCTGAGATCACGCCACTGCACTCCAGCCTGGGTGACAGAGTGAGACTCCATCTCAAAAAAAAAAGAAAAGAAATAGAGAAAAGAGTAAAAGATGGCTAATTATTACATTCCCTATTGACTTTTATTCTGTTGTTATGTAAAATTAAGATATATATGCCAGGATATGCTTACATTATTCAAGAATATATAATTACATTGTAATAAATTAGGCCTTTTGCCCACTGGTTCATTTATTCCTCAAACATTAATTGAGCATCTGCTCTTTGGAAGGCCTTGTGCTAGGATGTCAGGATAAGGAAGATCTACCTGTGCCCACTGGATTTTAGAATCTAGGGGTAGATATTACATAAGGAATATGGTGAGATACCTACTAAGACCTAAAGGACAAGTCAAAGAAAGTGAGAATGTAGGGGGAGGGTTGTCTAGATGAGAGCATCAAATGTAAATATCTTAAGGCAAGTGGGATTGGAGGTGTTTTTTTTTTTTTTCTCCTCACTCTTGTCACCCAGGCTGAAGTGCAGTGATGGGATCACAACTCACTACAGCCTCAACTTCCTAGGCTCAGGTGATTCTCCTACCTCAGCCTCCAGAGTAGCTGAGACTACACGTGCACGCCATTGTGCCTGGTTAATTTTTTTACATTTTTAGTAGAGATAGGGTTTTGCCATGTGGCCCAGGCTGTTCTCCAACTCCTGGACTCAAGCAATCTGCCTGCCTCTGCCTCCCAAAGTGCTGGGATTACAGGTGTGAGCCACTGTGCTTGGTTGGTAAGATGAGGCTCTGAGAGTGGTGAGCAGTGGCCATCCTCTCTGAAGACATGTTCAGGGTTGAAAGACTTAAGGTCTGGAATGGACAAGTAATTATAGCAGTTGCTTGGGCTCATGGATAAACCAGAAAGAAATCTTCACCTGGGGCAGGAATGAAAGGTTTCCTGTGCTCTCCTAACTCCAGTGCAATTGACCACAAACCACGTGTTCTATGCACATCATCTCCAGCAAGTTTCTGAGAAAAATACTGTCTTAACATGGGATGCTCAGAAGCCACTTTACTGGCACTCTTTGCTCTGGCCTTGGAAAGACAGAGCCTGTGTTATTTTATTTTGTGTTGCTATAATAGAATGCCAGAGACTGGGTTACTTTTAAGGAAAAGAATTTTTTTCACAGTAGTGGAGGCTGGGAAGTTCCAAGATCAAGGCATTTGGTGGCATCAAGGGAGGGATGTCTTGCTGGGCCATCCCATGGCAGAAAGTGAGGTAGTAAGAAAGGGAAAGCGAGAGAAAAAGGGACCAAACATACTTTTCGAAACAAACCCACTCTTGTGATAAAGGTATTAATCCATTTATAAGGGCAGATCTCTCACGGCCTGATTACTTCTCATCAGGCCCTACCTCACGATACTATTGGATTGGGGATTAAGTGTCTAACAGTTGCCTTTTTGGGAGACACATTCATATCATGGCAGAGTCCATTCCATTAATAGGGTGTTTAGACTAGGTTATCTTGAGTGTAATTTGGCAAACTCAAAGCAAGGGATAGGTGTTTTGATGGGAGTGAATGAGGAAGTCCTTGACACATTTTCTAGGAGCATCTAGTTGAGCTGCATCTAGCTGGGGAAGATTCTCCCAACACACAATATAAAAAATGTATATCCTCAAAAAGTTTCTTATCAAGTAAGTAACGTTCTCTTGGTAAGAAGCATTTTGATTGCTTTGGTTTTCCATGTCCTAGAGGGCTGCATATTAACATCTCCAGGATGAAAAATAAATTAAAAATTTCCAAGAGGGGAAGGTTGGTAGTGTTAGCAATCTAAAACATAATAGAAACAACTGTTAGTTATCAAAAACCCAGCACACACTAACACTGTGCCAGCTGCCCTACACAAATAACTTACATTCTAAAAGTCAGACTTCACAAGGTATATGCTAGCCAAAGAACAAAATGACTTCATCAAGCCCACTTCACAAAGAACTTGAGGCTCATAGAATTTTCGAGTTCACATATAAGTGACAAGGCTGAGTTGAGACCTCCTAGTCTGAATTCCTCTACAGCCCACACTATTCCACTCCTCTCAGCCTGAAGCAGATCTTAGGGCTATTAATTCATTTCACTTCTCACTACTCCACAATGTCTCTCAGACAAAGAAAAGAAAGACCCTGTCGCCAAAGCACTAAAAGCAGGCCCTAAAATGGAAGGCAGAATGAGAATGAGACACAATCTGGGACTGTCTGTGGGGTTCATTGGCCTGGAGTCCTCCCACCTTTAGCCCAGATTGTTCCGGAGCTGACTCTGCCCTGGTCCCTTCACATGGGTTCAGTCCAGCACTTTCCCACATTACCGTGCCCTTCCCCTGGATCTTCCCCACTGTGCCCTTCTGTCTGAACTGGAACTGATCTGCTGGCCAGCTTTACTGTGTCCTTCTCTGGAGCCTGCACTTGCTCCAGAGGAATAGACAGCCCAGACTTGCCTGCCTTCTCCTGGACATAGAGACTTCCAACTCCCTAGAAACCCCACCCCTCACCTTGAATTCCCCCTAACAGCAACAGCCCATTCTATGTAATTGTTCACTTCAAATAGTGAAGCTTAGACACCTATTCATCCCTGGGTGCCTCCACCACACTCAAAGTGCTTTCAAATCTGCTGGTGAGGAGAGTTTGATTTGGGATAGAATCAACTGATACTTTATCCTGAAGCAGAGATATAATCCTGAAGTAGAGAAGAGGTTTTAGAAAGCAGGTGAGATTAGAAAAAGAAGAGGTTTTAATCTGGTGACTTTTTGAATGTTGCTACTGAATCTATACACTGATGAATGAGCTCAACTAAGCGCCAAAACTCAAAGCTTCCCTCCTAGGTGTTCAGTGAAGAAAGACCAAGGAAATAACTGTGTAGCAACCATCTGAAGAGAGTGAATTCTTATAAATTCTGTAGTCTTTCCAGAAAGTTGTAATAGTTTTCTATGGTAGCTGTAACAGATTACCACAAATGTAGTGGTTTACAACAGCACACGTTTATTATCTTTGTAGGGTTTATTGTCTGCGTTTCTGTACGTGTGAAGGATGGAATGGTTCTGCTAGATTCTGTACTCAAATTTTCACAAGGTTCAAATCAAGCTTTCAGCTGGCAGTCTTCTTATGAGACTCTGAGAAGGTTCTTCTTCTGAACTCATTCAGGTTGTTGACAGAATCCAGTTCTTTGTGGTAATAAGATTGAGGTCCTGTTTCCTAGCTGACCATCAGCTGGAGCTGGCAGGCCTCTCTCCAGTCCTTGAATGTGGGCTCATACATTTTGAGTCAACACTTGTAGGTTGAATTCTTCTCACACTTGTAATCTCTCTAACTTCCCCTCTGCTGCATCTCTCTTCTGCCTCCAGCCAGAGAAAGTTCTCTGCTTGTGAATTCTCATGTCATGATATCAGACTTACCTGAATAACCTAGTGTAATATTTTTATTTTAAGTTCAGTTGCATAACCTTAATGCTTCTGCAAAGTGCCTTTGGTCATATAACAAAGCACATTCATTTTTCAAGGATAAGGGTATAACCATCTTTGTGGAGCAATTATTCAGCCTACTATTAATGTAGACAATGTGTCTTTGGCAGTGCTTTGATAAGAAAAGAATAAAATTAATTCACCATAATTCTCCTGACTTTTGTTTCTATCTGCCCCAGGGGAAAATCCTACTTTTCAGTGTGTGTAAAGACACACTGCACAAGTGTTTAGGTGTGTTAATCAGGTGGTAGCAGAGACTCCCAAGGTATTATTTAGACCATGAACTAAAAGGAAGAATAACATCCTCCATATTTTGAGATTATTGCAAAGGTCAGTAGAGAAAGGTACTATTTAGTGATGAGAGACAAAGGATCATCCTTGCTGAGATTTTCATGGCTCTTTAGAAAATTGGTGTGATCCTACATTTGAAAATGACTGTCACATGGTACACACTAGAAAAATTTCCCAAATTGCAAGGCAGTTTTGGCCTTCTTAGAAACTTTTCCAAGAATAGAGGTTGTTGTCAAAACAAAGTTTCGTATTTGCTTTTTATTGAGCATCTAATAGGTAATAGATTGTGGGAGAGACTCCAAGTTTCCATCCACTTGTTTTGCTGTCCTTCCTGGGCACATGGGGAGACTGTATTCCCCAGTCCATTTGTTGTTAGAAAGGGCCACTGAAATATAAACAGAAGCTATGCTTGTCATTTTCAGGCCAAGGCATTTGAGAGTCGGTATGTCAGTTCTATTCAGCAGCAAACGTGGAGCTCTCATGATGAGATGTGGTGCCACATGATGGAAGTAGCCTGGATTCCTGGGTCCTCTGACAGTGAAGACCCCCTGTTAACTCACATCAGATTTTATGGGTGTGAAAATTAACTTTTGTTGTGCTAAGACTTTAGAATTTCAGGCTTCTTCCATTACATCCACTAGCAGTGACTATTAGAATATTGCACAGCTCCTATTTCTGTTGTTAGTTTTACTCAAATATATTAATTACTCAAATATTCTTGATGGTTAAGAAAATTCTAACACTATGGATAAATCACAATTCTGCTCCCTTACTCTGTTCCTCCAAAGTCTATTCCCTACCAGAAGTAACCACCATTAAAAACCTTGACTCTTTTATTTTTATGTATATTCTAGGCTTTTTTCTTACATACATGTGGTAGGAAAATATATTGTGAACTTTTAACATATATATATATACTGATGTACATTTTGTTGTACCTGTTGCATTTGTCACTAAATAAAATGGATGCAGGAACTTTCCATGAGAGCACGTATAGATCCACCTCACTGTTTAAGCTACTACCAAGAATTTCAAAGGACATATGTATCATAATTAACAATTCTTCTACTGATGGATGTATAAGGTGTTTTCCATTTATTGCTATGACTAATAAGATTGAAATAAACATTACTGAACATGACTTCTTGGGTAAATGTAGATATTTTATTACAGGAAAGACGTAGAAAAGTATAAATTCAGTTAAAGTGTAAAGAATGTGATGATTGTCAATTTTTTGAATACTACTAAACTTTCATTCCAAAAATGTTGTATACTCTCATGGGTATTTTATTTGATAAATTTTAAACTTGGGATAAATGTTTAGCCAAGTTGTATTGTTTCACTGCTATTTCAATTTTAATTTCCATTTTCTAAGTAGGTTGAACAGAAAATGAACTTAATCCCTCATCCAAAGTGAGACATCGGTAGTGATGTCTTCAGCACTGAGATTTCTCTGGGCATTTGCTTTAAAATTCTCATATGTCAAGAAAACTTTTGTCTTCACTTTGAGAAGAAAGAACTTGGTTAGTATGACCAGGGTCCAGAAAATGTGCCCTGACAGAAAAACCTCAGTTAGTGAAGAACATCAAGAAAACCGGGGACTAGAACAATTTTCAGAACCCATGAGAGAGATCACAAGCTAAACTAAGTCCAGAGAACTCAGGGTAGGGAGTGGTCTGGGATCTGTATCCAGAGTTCAGCATGGGATAGCAATGGGACCAGAAGGAGTGAAGGTGAGGAAACTGGTGGTGTGTTGGACAACTTTTATGAATAGGCTTGGCAATCTCTGAATCATTACCAGCATGAAATTGTAGGGTGATCTGAGTAGGCAGATCTATTGGATGAAAGGCCAAGAGGCATGCTCTATTAGACTTTCCCCTTCCCACTTCTCAGGCAGGGTATGACTTACTCCCTTGCATCACCCAGTGATTATATTAATTGATTCTAGGAAAGCTCTCTTCACTACTATGGTGGTTCAGTGCACCCCTTCCAGTGAGAATAAGAAAGATTGTATCTTGTAAGGGAAGCTACAATCTCTTATCAGTCATCAAGGCAGCTCTCAACCCTGCTACAAGTGGATAGGAAGCTGTACAAGTGGGTGGGATTGGCGATTAGACAGTTAAAACAGGGCGAGTAGTACCAATAAGTAGTGGCACAGAGTGTGTCACTGCAAGGAAAAAAACTGGAGGGGGAGTTCTCCGAGACTTCACTGCCTCTATAAGTAAAAGGTTGAATGTGGACATGTCTTGAAAAAGGATCCACATGTTATCCCTAGCTCAGATTGCCTCTCACTTTTCCTGCCTTCTTTTTACACCAGAAGAAATATATCCTTCAGCTGTGTTTGGTGGCCTTTTCCCACCAGATACCAAGTGGTGTAGGGGGCTGATCTGCTATGCAAACATTTCCAGGGTGAATGGAGAAGCAGTGTAAATGATGTTAAATTGACTGGGGGTGACAAGTATATGTGAGACACAAAGATATCTCTTTGTTATTGTAATTACCCCAACCTGAATAAATCGAAAACAAACAAATACTTTCTGTACTAGCCACTCTCAAAATGTCATCACCTGGGCCAGGCAAGGTGACTCACACCTGTAATACTAGCACCTTGGGAAGCCAGGGTGGGCGGATCACCTGAGGTCAGGAGCTCGAGACTGGCTAGGCCAACATGGTGAAACCCCATATCTACAAAAATACAAAAATTGACCGGGCGTGGTGGCACGTGCCTGTAATCCCAGCCACTCGGGAGGCTGAGGCGGGAGAATCACTTGAACCCTGAAGGAGGAGGTTGCGGTGAGCCGAGATCACGCCACTGCGCCCAGCCTGGACGACACAGCGAGACTCCGTCTCAAAACAAAACAAAACAAAGAAAAAAGTCTCTGATCTGTAGTAAATGTAATAAAATCTAAAACTGTGAAGTGAAAACTGTGGATCGCTGTGTCAGATCCAGGCCAGCAGAAGGAGGAATCCTAAACCTAACAGAAGTAACGGCGAGGATTCTGTGTATGTTTCTGAGGAAACTGCCCACTGAAAACAGACTGACAGCACAGTGGCTGGCTTCTGCTGTCAGTTCTGGGAGGCTCTGGTATGGCTGTGAGGCTCAGGAACCCCTTCACTTAGCCTTCTGGAAACGAGGGTGATGTGAGTAAGACGCTGGTTTTAAGGCTGGTTAACTTGGTAACCAGAAGGTGACCTGGCCTGGAGTCACTAAAAAGCCCCTATGTGAGTTCTAAGTGAACCGCGAAACACAAAACAGTTATCAATCCCACAGGGCCTAGCCTCAGTGCCAGCCCCGGAAACCCCCAAATAATCTTTCCCGGAAGTGTTTGCACCCCGATATCCGGCCGTGGGGTCGCAGGAAGTGAAAGCGTCTGTCTGAGAGCGCTGGTGTCCAGTCGCCTGAGGGAGGAGTTCCAGACCGTGGCTGAAATTAAGTAAGGACCCTGAGTTAGGTGTGGGGGACCACCCACTCCAGACTAAAGGGGCTCTGACAGAATTCCGCCCCTGCTTTCAGCTCCGATAAAGCCCAGACAGGAATCTCTGATGTAGCGACCCCCGAATACCTTTTAAATAGTCCCTGAGGAGACTGGGCGGGTGAGGGTGTCTGAGTGAGGAGACTGGGCGGGTGAGGTTATCGGACTGAGGAGACTGGACGGGTGAGGGTATCGGACTGAGGAGACTGGGCGGGTGAGGGTGTCTGACTGAGGAGACTGGGCAGGTGACGGTATCGGACTGAGGAGACAGGGCGGGTGAGGGTGTCTGACTGAGGAGACTGGGCGGGTGAGGGTATGGGACTGAGGAGACTGGGCGGGTGAGGCTGTCTGACTGAGGAGACTGGGCGGGTGAGGGTATGGGACTGAGGAGACTGGGCGGGTGAGGATGTCTGACTGAGGACACTGGGCGGGTGAGGGTATCCGACTGAGGAGACTGGGCAGGTGAGGGTGTCTGACTGAGGAGACTGGGCGGGTGAGGGTATCGGACTGAGGAGACTGGGCGGGTGAGGGTATCGGACTGAGGAGACTGGGCGGGTGAGGATGTCGGACTGAGGAGACTGGACGCCTGAGCGTGTCTGACTGAGGAGACTGGGCGGGTGAGGGTATCGGACTGAGGAGACTGGGCGGGTGAGGGTGTGGGACTGAGGAGACTGGGCGGGTGAGGGTGTCTGACTGAGGAGACTGGGCGGGTGAGGGTATCGGACTGAGGAGACTGGGCGGGTGAGGGTATCGGACTGAGGAGACTGGGCGGGTGAGGGTATCGGACTGAGGAGACTGGGCGGGTGAGGGTATCGGACTGAGGAGACTGGGCGGGTGAGGGTGTCTGACTGAGGAGACTGGGCGGGTGGGGATGTCCGACTGAGGAGACTGGACGCGGGAGCGTGTCTGACTGAGGCGACTGGGCGGGTGAGGGTATCGGACTGAGGAGACTGGGCGGGTGAGAGTGTCTAACTGAGGAGACTGGGCGGGTGAGGGTATCGGACTGAGGAGACTGGGCGGGTGAGAGTGTCTGACTGAGGAGACTGGACGGGTGAGGGTATGGGACTGAGAAGACTGGGCGGGTGAGGATGTCGGACTGAGGAGACTGGGCGGGTGAGGGTATCGGACTGAGGAGACTGGGCGGGTGAGGGTATCGGACTGAGGAGACTGGACGCGTGAGCGTGTCTGACTGAGGTGACTGGGCGGGTGTGGGTGTCTGAGGAGACTGTGCGGGTGAGGATGTCTGACTGAGGAGACTGGACGCGTGAGCGTGTCTGACTGAGGAGACTGGGCGGGTGAGGGTATCGGACTGAGGAGACTGGGCAGGTGAGGGTGTCTGACTGAGGAGACTGGGCGGTTGAGGGTATAGGACTGAGGAGACTGGGCGGGTGAGGGTATCGGACTGAGGAGACTGGGCGGGTGAGGGTGTCTGACTGAGTAGACTGGGCGGGTGAGGGTGTGGGACTGAGGAGACTGGGCGGGTGAGGGTGTGGGACTGAGGAGACTGGACGCGGGAGCGTGTCTGACTGAGGAGACTGGACGAGTGAGGGTATCGGACTAAGGAGACTGGGCGGGTGAGAGTGTCTGACTGAGGAGACTGGGCGGGTGAGGGTTTCGGACTGAGGAGACTGGGCAGGTGAGGGTGTCTGACTGAGGAGACTGGTCGGTTGAGGGTATCGGACTGAGGAGACTGGGCGGGTGAGGGTATGGGACTGAGGAGACTGGGCGGGTGAGGGTGTCTGACTGAGTAGACTGGGCGGGTGAGGGTGCGGAACTGAGGAGACTGGGCGGGTGAGGGTGTTGGACTGAGGAGACTGGACGCGGGAGCCTGTCTGACTGAGGAGACTGGACGGGTGTGGGTATCGGACTACGGAGACTGGGCGGGTGAGTGTGTGGGACTGAGGAGACTGGGCGGGTGAGGGTATGGGACTGAGGAGACTGGGCAGGTGAGGGTATCGGACTGAGGAGACGGGTCGGTTGAGGGTATCAGACTGAGGAGACTGGGCGGGTGAGGGCGTCTGGCTGAGGAGACTGGGCGGGTGAGGGTATTGGACTGAGGAGACTGGGCGGGTGAGGGTATCGGACTGAGGAGACTGGGCGGGTGAGGATGTCGGACTGAGGAGACTGGGCAGGTGAGGGTATGGGACTGAGGAGACTGGGCGGGTGAGGGCGTCTGGCTGAGGAGACTGGGCGGGTGAGGGTATTGGACTGAGGAGACTGGGCGGGTGAGGGTATCGGACTGAGGAGACTGGGCGGGTGAGGGTATCGGACTGAAGAGACTGGGCGGGTGTGGGTGTCTGACTGAGGAGACTGGGCGGGTGAGGGTATGTGACTGAGGAGACTGGGCGGGTGAGAGTGTCTTGACTGAGGAGACCGGGCGGGTGAGGGTATCGGACTGAGGCGACTGGGCGGGTGAGGGTATCGGACTGAGGAGACTGGGCGGGTGAGAGTGTCTAACTGAGGAGACTGGGCGGGTGAGGGTATCGGACTGAGGAGACTGGGCGGGTGAGAGTGTCTGACTGAGGAGACTGGACGGGTGAGGGTATGGGACTGAGAAGACTGGGCGGGTGAGGATGTCGGACTGAGGAGACTGGGCGGGTGAGGGTATCGGACTGAGGAGACTGGGCGGGTGAGGGTATCGGACTGAGGAGACTGGGCGGGTGAGGATGTCGGACTGAGGAGACTGGACGCGTGAGCGTGTCTGACTGAGGTGACTGGGCGGGTGTGGGTGTCTGAGGAGACTGTGCGGGTGAGGATGTCTGACTGAGGAGACTGGGCGCGTGAGGATGTCGGACTGAGGAGACTGGGCGGGTGAGGGTATCCGACTGAGGAGACTGGGCGGGTGAGGGTATCGGACTGAGGAGACTGGGCGGGTGAGGGTGTCTGACTGAGTAGACTAGGCGGGTGAGGGTGTGGAACTGAGGAGACTGGGCGGGTGAGGGTGTTGGACTGAGGAGACTGGACGCGGGAGCCTGTCTGACTGAGGAGACTAGACGGGTGTGGGTATCGGACTACGGAGACTGGGCGGGTGAGGGTGTGGGACTGAGGAGACTGGGCGGGTGAGGGTATGGGACTGAGGAGACTGGGCAGGTGAGGGTATCGGACTGAGGAGACGGGTCGGTTGAGGGTATCAGACTGAGGAGACTGGGCGGGTGAGGGCGTCTGGCTGAGGAGACTGGGCGGGTGAGGGTATCGGACTGAGGAGACTGGGCGGGTGAGGGTATCGGACTGAAGAGACTGGGCGGGTGTGGGTGTCTGACTGAGGAGACTGGGCGGGTGAGGATGTCGGACTGAGGAGACTGGGCGGGTGAGGGTATGGGACTGAGGAGACTGGGCGGGTGAGGGTATCGGACTGAGGAGACTGGGCGGGTGAGGGTATCGGACTGAGGAGACTGGGCGGGTGAGGGTGTCAGACTGAGGAGACTGGGCGGGTAAGGATATCGGACTGAGGAGACTGGGCAGGTGAGGGTGTCGGACTGAGGAGACTGGACAGGTGAGGTTGACTGACTGAGGAGACTGGGCGGGTGAGGATGTCGGACTGAGGAGACTGGACGCGGGAGCGTGTCTGACTGAGGAGACTGGACGGGTGAGGGTATCGGACTGAGGAGACTGGGTGGGTGAGGGTATTGGTCTGAGGAGACTGGGCGGGTGAGGGTATCGCACTGAGGAGACTGGGCGGGTGAGGGTGTCCGACTGAGGAGACTGGACGGGTGAGGGTGTCTGGCTGATGAGACTGGACGGGTGAGGGTATCGGACTGAGGAGACTGGGCGGGTGAGGGTATCGGACTGAGGAGACTGGGCGGGTGAGAGTGTCTGACTGAGGAGACTGGACGGGTGAGGGTGTGTGACTGAGGAGACTGGGCGGGTGAGAGTGTCTTGACTGAGGAGACCGGGCGGGTGAGGGTATCGGACTGAGGAGACTGGGCGGGTGAGGGTATCGGACTGAGGAGACTGGACGCATGAGGGTATCGGACTGAGGAGACTGGACGCGTGAGGGTGTCTGACTGAGGAGACTGGGCGGGTGAGGGTATCGGAGTGAGGAGACTCGACGGGTGAGCGTGTCTGACTGAGGAGACTGGGCGGGTGAGGGTGTCGGACTGAGGAGACTGGGCGGGTGAGGGTGTCTGACTGAGGAGACTGGGCGGGTGAGGATGTCGGACTGAGGAGACTGGACGCGTGAGCGTGTCTGACTGAGGAGACTGGGCGGGTGAGGGTATAGTACTGAGGAGACTGGGCGGGTGAGGCTGTCTGACTGAGGCGACTGGGCGGGTGAGGGTATCGGACTGAGGAGACTGGGCGGGTAAGGGTATCGGACTGAGGAGACTGGGCGAGTGAGGGTATTGGACTAAAGGGTGGGTTTCAGACCAGCAGAGGGAGAGTTCCCAGGCCCTAGCAGGAGTAAAGGCAAAGACCCTGAAAGAACGGGAATAAAGGGAGTCCCCCTCTTCCGCCCGGTTTTCAGAACAGAGGGGCTTTGCAGAGTCCAGCCCTTGCGGTCAACCTTGGGAAGGCCCCAGATGGGGGCGGAAGGACCTGAGGCACACGGACTTTCTCCTGCGGTGTTTGAGGGACGTGTTGGGGTAAGGGCGGGTGGCATCACTCATATCAGTCGAGGTAGGAGCTTTGAACCCTGTCTAGAATTAAGGTAAAGACCCGGTGTTAGGTGTGAGGGGACCACCCACCCCAGACTAGAGGGGCTCCCAGAGAGTTATTCCCCTGCTTTCAGCTCTGATAGAGCAAAGACAGGAATTGTGGGATGTAGCGACCTCTGAGTACCTTCTAAATGCCCCCCCCCCCGCCCGAGGAGACTGAGCCAGTGAGGGTATTGGACCAGGATGCGGGCTTCAGACCAGCAGAGGGCGAGTTCCCAGGCTCTAATAGGAGTGAAGGGGAAGACCCTGAATGAGGTCTGAGCGGACCTCCGAAGCCCTGAGCACAGAGGGGTCTCACAGAGCCCTTGTCATACTCTCAGTCCTGAAAAGCTAAGGTGAATGAAGGTGGATTGATGCAAGGAACCCTGACTTCTGCCTCTGGTGTCTCAGGGAAGTGAATGCCTTGGAATGGGAGCAGAGTGATGTCCAGTCAGTAGCAGGATGATTCCCAGACCCTGTTAGGGGTTAAAGTGAGAATACTGAGTGAGGTCTCGGGGAACCACCCACCCCTAACAAAGGGAACTTCACAAAGCCCCACCCCTGCTGTCAGCCCAGAGAGGCTTTGGGCAAGGCCCTCCCTCACATTATACTTGTGAGGGGCTAGGTGGGAGGGTGATCAGGGAGATGAGGTCTTTAGTCTGAGAGGGGCAGTTTGGTGGCATTAGAGGGAAGAGACCCATAGTCTTCTAGAAGTCTGTGTGTGGACACTAAGTAAGGACTGAAAGGACTACCCACCCCGGAACAGTAGGGGGTCACAGAGCCCTATTCAGACCTTCACACCTGAGTGAACCTGGAGCAGATATATTAGGCTGTGGTCTGCCAAATATTCTCATTAGGGCTTTCAAGGATATGAAGGCTTTGCCCAGAGGAGATCACTCTAAGGTCAGCAGAGGGAGGAGTCCCAGGCCTTAGCAAAAGCAAAGGTGAAATCACTAAGTGAGGACTGAGAACACTAATTACCCCAGGATAGAGAATCCCACAGAGCTTGGCCTGTGCTTTCATCTGTCTCTGTGTCTCCAGGCAGGTGTGGTCAGATGAGGTTTCCCTGAATTCACCTTCTGGGATCACAGAAGTGAGGGGTCAGCATCAAAGTAGTAGATCAGAGGGACCCCAGGTCATAACAGAAGTGAGATAATGATCCTTAATGTGAACTGAGAGAAAGACCTCCTGCCCCAGAACAGAGCCAGTTCTCTAAATCCCAGTAGGTCCCAGGCATATCTGGCAAGTAGTGACAACCTAAGTCATACCTTAGTTAATTCCACAGGGTTCCTAGGGAACAAGCAGATCAGGGAATAGGAGCATTATGGGATTCCTAGAGCAGTGACTTCAAGGAAAACTGCTGAGGCGGCCTTCAATAAAGTCACGGAGGTGTCTCCCAGTTGAAGTGACCCAACCATCTCATCCTCTTTCCTCTAGGTCACAGAGCTCACTTGTGTCTACTGTGTCTAAAGTCATCATGCCTCGGGGTCAAAAGAGTAAGCTTCGTGCCCGTGAGAAACGCCGTCAGGCTCGAGAAGAGCCAGAGCCTCTGATGGATGCTCAAGCCACTGCAAGAGTGGGAATAGAATTTTCCTCCTCTTCCTCTGCTCATTTCAGTAGTGCCATCCAGAGCTCAACTGCTCCCAAGACAACCAGCAATCCCCATGGGCCTCAGAGAGCCACATCCACCACTACTACTGCTGCAGCTGTTTCATATTTAAGATCTAATGAAAGCATCAACAACCAAACGGAGGAAAGGCCAAGATCCTCACAGGCCCTGGCTGCCAATGAGCACATGACCAGAAGCCCTGTAGATGAGAAGGTGTTTATTTTGGTGCATTACCTTCTGTACAAGTATCAAATGAAAGAGCTTATTATAAAGGCAGCTATGCTGAGGGATATAGTCCAAATTCCCAGGAGATACTTCAGTGAGATCCTACGGAAAGTTTCAGATCACCTGGAGATGGTCTTTGGACTTGACTTGAAGGAAGTGGATCCAGATAGGCACATCTATTTCCTCATCAACAAACTGGTACCAACCTATGATGCAAAGTTGAGTGATGACAGACGTGTGCCCCGGACGGGCCTGCTGATGACTATCCTGGGTGTGATCTTCACAAATGGTAATTGTGCCACTGAGGAACAAATCTGGCAAGTATTGAATGTGATGGGGTTATATGAGGGGAGGAGGCACTTCATTTTTGGGGAGCCCAAGAAGATCATCACTCAAGATTTTGTGAGAGAAAATTACCTGCAGTATCAGCAAGTGCCCAACAGTGATCCTCCACGCTATCAGTTTCTATGGGGTCCACGAGCTCATGTAGAAACCACCAAGATGAAAGTCCTAGAGTTTTTAGCGAAGATCCACGATACTGTCCCCAGTGCCTTCCCAACCTGGTATGAAGAGGCTTTGAAAGATGAGGAAGAGCGAGCTGAAGCCAGACTTGCAGCAAGGGCTCGCATTAAGGCTGTGGCCAATGCACGTTCCCAGGCCATACTTAGCAGATTCTCCCACCCCTAGTAGAACTCAAGGCATTCTTTGCCTTGTGGTTGAAAGGAAAAGTCCACATTCTAAGCTGTAGAAGGTCAGGGTGGGATTGGAGGCAACACAGTGTATAACATGTTTGTTTTCTTATTCTGTAATAAGTTCCTGGATAGTTTTTTCAAAATATTGTTCCTATTATCAGAAGGTTTGAGTAACTTTAGAAACTAAGTTTATGAATGACATTACTTAAACATTGCTGTGAATGTAAGAGTAAGAGTTTTATTATTTTGTGAAACAAATTAGAAACATTCCATTTTACTTGTTTGAAACAAGATATTATGACAGTAAATTTGGTTTTTTTTTTTTTTTTTTTTTGGAAATGTGAAAGGACACAGAATTGTAATAGTTGGAATCAAAAGTGGAGAAAAAATAAAAGACTGTAAATTGTTGGTTTCAGTTACCACTTTTAGTCTTTTTGTTTTGTTTTGTTTTGTTTTTTGTAAAACCCATTTGTATATACATACCTGGATATATTTAGTTTATTCAAGAATGTAGGAGAAATTAAATCATAATAAATTAGACCTCTTTCTCAGGGATTTATTTTTTCCCCCAAATAATAACTGAGCATCTACTCTGGATGGCTTGTGTTAGTACTTGCAATGCTAAGGTAAACAAGAATCATCTATACCCATAGAAATGAAAAGCCTTGGAGTAGCTAACATGAAAGAAAGACGGTGAATGGCTTAGTTCAGATTGCTATCACAAATTATAGATTGGGTAGCTTAAAGATCAAACATTTATTTCCCATAGTTCTGGTAGTTGGAAGTCTGAGATCGAGTTTCCAGGTCAGGTTCTCTGTAAAGGCTCTCTCAATGCTTAACAATCTTCTCCTTGTATCCTCACATGGTAGAGAAAGCTGTGGTCTCTTCATCCCCTTATAAAAGCACTAATTCAATTCATGAAGATTCCACCCTCATAACCTAATTACCTCCCCAAGGCCCCACCTCCAAATACCATCACATTGGGGATTTAGGGTTCAACATGTGAATTTTGGGGGGGCACAGTAATTCCATCCATAGCAGTAAGACAATCTAACCAAAAGGAGAAGTCAAAAGAAGGTGTGAGGACTTTGGGGTTTCAGATGAGCAGCTGCGTGTAAATGCCCTCTGGCAAAAGGTTGGGGTTGGGAAACTGCAAGTCCTTCAATGTGACATAATTTTAAATTAAGCTGAGTTGTGGGTCAGATGAACCTCTGGGAGTGGTGGGCAGAGGCCAACACCTCAGATGCTGTGTCTCAGACTTGAGAAGGCTGGAATGGAAAATTGCTTTTAGTAGTCACCTTTAGGTCACAAATAAACCAGAGAGAAATCTCCACCTAGTGCACAATTGGAAGACGTCCTGTATGCTTACCTCAGTGTGGGTGAACGCAGTGCACAAAAAAATGATTTAACAAGGTGCACGAAAATGTGATTTATACCTATTACCACAAGGGAGTATCTCAGGAATAATGGTGATACTCATATAAGAAGCTCAGAAGCCACTGTGCTGGCAATCTGCAGTGATTTGGGAGAGGGACAGCCCATCCATTAAATGGGCATTTCAACTAGGTTATCTTGTATATACTTTGGCAAACTATAAACTAAAACTAGATTTTTTGGGGGTGAAATAATTGCAAATACATGTGGTTTGGAGCGAAGGACAGTTGGAAGGGAGGGACTGAGGTAGACCTTGACACAATTTCTAAGAGCTCTGAGTTGCATCAAACTGGATAAGACGCCTCCATATCAACAATAAATAACATGTCCTCAAAAAAGTTGTATAGCGCATAACTTAGTTTAAGCAACATTTTGGCTGATTTGTTGTGTTGTATGCTAGTGGGCTGCAAATTATCTGACAATTCCTGGATAAAACAAAGCAAAGCAAACAAAAAGAGGGAAAATTGGTAGATTTGGGGGTCAATATAAATATAATAATAACTGTAATTTATTAAAACCCAATATAAGGTAATGCGCCAGATGCCTTGCATAAGGTAGATACATTCCAACATTCCTACTTTTTTTTTTTTTTTTTTTTGAGATAGAGTCTCACTCTGTCACCCAGGCTGGAGTGCAGTGGCATGATTTCGGCTCACTGCAAGCTCTGCCTCCTGGGTTCACGCCATTCTCCTGCCTCGGCCTCCCGAGTAGCTGGGGCTACAGGTGCCTGCCACCACACCCGGCTAATTTTTTTCTTTTTTCTTTTTCTTTTTTTTTTTTTTTTTTGTATTTTTAGTAGAGACGGGGTTTCACCGTGTTAGCCAGGATGGTCTCGATCTCCTGACCTCGTGGTCCGCCCACCTCAGCCTCCCAAAGTGCTAGGATTACAGGTGTGAGCCACCGCGCCCGGCCCAACATTCCTACTTTACAGTAGGGTATACTGAGATGCCAAATACGTGAGCCAGGGAGCAAGAGGACTGTTTATCAAACCAGCTTCACAGATGAAGAGGCTCATAGAACTCTGCACTTTTCCTGAGTTTCCCTGACTTGTAAGTGATAATACTGGGACTACACCTCTATTCTGAATCAGTCTAGAATCCACATTGTTCCCTCTCCTCCTTGACTAAGCTGACTTGTGTCTCTTAATTCGTTTCTCTTCTCACTACTGCACTGTGTCTCTGGGCAATGAAAACAAGGAACCTGGGGTCAATGTACTAAATCCAGATGTAATAAATAATGGAGAAAACGAGAATTGAATACCTTTTGGGGACTGCCTGTGGGCCTCATTTCATAGGGCCCATCCACCCCTAGCTCTAGAGTTCTTTGGGAGCTGATTTTGCCCAGGTGCTGGCACATGGGACCAGATCCAGCACTTCCCAAATTACACTGTTCTTTCCTTGAGTCAGCCCCTGTGAGTCCTTGTGCCCAAATCTGGATCCTTACCTGCTGTCCAGCTCTTCCCTGCTTCCTTCCATGAAGGCTGCACCCTGCTCCCTATGGGAAAGAAAACCCAGAATAACCTTCCTTCCTTTCTCCTGACTTAGAGCACTCCAACTCCCTGCAGATGTCCTCTGTTTGCCACATCACTCAGCTTGCAACTTCTCTGATAACAACAGCTCCTTCCATGTAATTGTTTACTTAGGCAGTGAACGTTATGTACCTGCTTATCTGTTCTGGGTGCTTCCACTCCAACCAAAATTTTTTCTGAATTTGCTTGTGAGTTGAGTCAGATTTGAAACAGAATCTGCTAGTTCTTGGCATACAACTCTGAAGCTAAAGATTTTAAACAGAAAATTGGATGAGAAAGACAGGAGAATTTAATCTGGTGACCTCTTTGAGACTAGTCACTGATGAATGAGCTTAACTAAGTGGCCAAAACCCAAAACCCCCCCATAGAAGTGGTAAATGAGGAAGGATCAAGGAAGTCACTGTCTAGCAACCATCTAAAAAGACTGGACTCTAACAAACCCTGTAGTCCTTCCAGGAAGTTGTGGTAGATGTCTCTCAATGCAGTAACAAATTATTGCAAATTTAGCATTTTACAACAACATACATTTATTATGTCACATCTCTGGGTGAGAAATCCCGGTTGGCTCTGCTGGTTTCTCTGCTCTGGGTTTCACAAGGCCCATACCAAACTCTCAGAGCCTGTACTCTTGTTGTAAGGTTCTGGGATGAACCCCCTTTAGAACTCATTCAGGTTGTTGGCATATTTCAATTTTCTGCACTTGTAAGACAAAGGCCCTATTTTCTGACTGCATTTGTCTGTAGCAACCATAATTTCTTGAGACCTTTCTCTAGTCTTTGCATTTATCTTGTGTCAGCAATTGCAGGTTGAATCCTTACTACACTTGCAATCTTTCTAACTTCCTCCTCTGCTGTATCTCTTTTCTACTTCTATCCGGAGAACATCCTCTGTGTGTAAGAGCCCATGTCATTAGATTGAGCCCACCTTGATAATTCAATATAATCTACCTAATTTAATAGTGGTTTCCCAAAGGAATATAAATCATTCTATTATAAAGACACATGCACGTATATGTTCATTGCAGCACTATTCACAAAAATAAAGACATGGAATCAACCTAAATGCCCATCAATGATAGATTGGATAAAGAAAATGTGGTACATATACACCATGGAATACTATGCAGCCATGAAAAACAATGAGATAATATCCTTTGCAGGGACATGGGTGGAGTTGGAGGTCATTATCCTTAGCCAAGTAACACAGGAACAAAACCAAATGCCACATGTTCTCACAAGTGGGAGCTAAATGATAAGAACACATGGACACATAAAGAAGAACAATACACACTGGGGCCTTTGGAGAGTGGAGGGTGGGAGGAGGGAGAGGATCAGGAAAAGTAATTAATGGGTACTAGACTTAATACCTGGGTGATGAAATAATCTGTACAACAAACCCCCTTGACACAAGTTTACCTATGTAACAAATCTGCACTTATATCCCTGAACTTAAAATAAAAGTTAAAAAATAAAATAAAAAGTGGTTTCATAATCTTAATAGATCTGCAAAATGCCTTTGGCCACGTAGCATGACATACGCATGGTTTTCAGGGATAAGTGCATGTATATACTTTTGTAGCAATTATTCAGTCTGCCAACACTGTAGAAAATGTTTCCCTAGTCTTCTAGAGTTTATAAGAAATGTAAAAATAATCTCCACGTTTCAGCTAACTCTTGTCTGCATCCACCCCAAGGGAAAATCTTGGTTTTCATTGTGTGTAAAGACACCTGTGTAAGTGTTCAGGCATATTCATCAAGTGATTGATAGAAGACACTCAGAAATTATGATTTTGATCAGGTAGTGAAAGGAAGAAAGAAATGCTCGGTATACTGCGACTATTGTAAGTGGAGAATGGTGCTATTGAATAAAGAAGGGTAAACCATAGTTGCCGGCAATTCTTAAAGAGTCCATTAGAAAGTTAGCATAATTGTGGCGGGGCACCGTGGCTCACGCCTTTAATCCCAGCACTTTGGGAAGACGAGGCAGGCGGATCACCTGAGGTCAGGAGTTCGAGACCAGCCTGGCCAACATGGAGAAACCCTGCCTCTACTAAAAATACATAAATTAACTGGGTGTGATGCTGTGTGCCTGTAATCCCAGCTACTTGGGAGGATGAGGGAAGAGAATCGCTCGAATCTGGGAAGCAGAGGTTGTAGTGAGCCGAGATCAGGCCACTGCACTCCAGCCTGGGCAACAGAGCAAGACTCTGTCTCAAAAAAATAGAAAAGAAAAGAAAAAAGAAAGTTAACGTAATAGTGTAATAGATGAAAACATCTATTACATACTAGGCAGTAGAAAAACTTAGCCAGTTGCAGGGCAATTTTGACCTTCTCAGAAACTTCTCCATGAATGAAGAAGACTTTTATACAAATTGTGAAAATTACACCTCGCTGATCACCCCCTGTGTAACTGTTTTTTTTTTTTTTTTTTGAGACGGAGTCTTGCTCTGTCGCCCAGGCTGGAGTGCAGTGGCGCGATCTCGGCTCACTGCAAGCTCCGCCTCCCGGGTTCACGCCATTCTCCTGCCTCAGCCTCCCGAGTAGCTGGGACTACAGGCGCCCACAACCGCGCCCGGCTAATTTTTTGTATTTTTAGTAGAGACGGGGTTTCACCGTGGTCTCGATCTCCTGACCTTGTGATCCGCCCGCCTCGGCCTCCCAAAGTGCTGGGATTACAGGCGTGAGCCACCGCGCCCGGCAACCCTGTGTAACTGTTTATGGAAAGTTTATGGAAAGTTTGCAAGTGCTGTCCTTCCTGGGAGGGGAAGACTACATTCCAAGTTCACTTATAATTAAGAAGAGTTATTTGACTACCCTTGCAACTGACGTATAAAAAGAAACAGTGCTGCTACATTGTAGTGCATTGGCGAAAGGACAATAAAAACAGCCTGCATCCCGGGGTTGCCTAACAGTGGAGCCCCCCTGTTAACCCACATCAGATTTTAAGTGCATGAGACAAAAACTTTTGTTGTGCTACGCCTTTCAGATTTTAGGCTTCTTCCATTAAATCCTTTTGCAGTTACCGTATATGAACAATACACAGATACTATTTCTATTTTGTCTTATTGAAACATTTTAATTACAAAAATAATAGTGCATACATTCATGATGCAAAAAAATCTGACAATATGGACAAATCACAACCCCTTTCCTTACTTCATTCCTCCAAAATTCAACCCTCCTCAGAAATAACCACAATTCAAGTTCTTGTGCATATTATTTTAAAATATATTTTGGGCTTTTCCTTAAATAGATATACCAGAAAAATACATTGTATGTTTTTAATATACCTGGACAATGAGGTACATATTCTTTTGCCTCTTGCACTTGTCACTTAATGAAATAAATGCTGAGTCATTCTGTGAGAGCACCTATAGATATGTCTCATTCTTTTAACTACTTCCTAGAATTCTAAAATATGTATGTGTCATAAATGATTTAAAAATTCTCCTCCTGATGGACATGTAAGTTGTCTTCCATTTTTTGCTATGACTAATATCATTGATATCAACATCACTGAACATAAATTATTGGGCAAATGTGGGTGTTTTCTTGTAGGAAAGACATGGAAAACTGAGAATTGAATTAAAGTGGAAATAGTGTGATGATTGTAAGCTTTTACGAATATTGCTGAAATTCCAT
Organism: Macaca fascicularis; assembly: GCF_037993035.2. NCBI lineage: Eukaryota > Metazoa > Chordata > Mammalia > Primates > Cercopithecidae > Macaca > Macaca fascicularis. The sequence continues at coordinate 27,825,759 of NC_088395.1, forward strand.
TCTGATAATGCTATACCAATTGATATTCTCACGTATTAATGTATGTGAATATCTTATACTCTCATAGGAATTTTACTTGATCAATTTTAAATTTATTTATTCTCTTGGGTGAAAATACGTTCTCACTGTTATTTTGTATTTCCGTGTTTTCTAATTATGGTAATACAAAATTAATTCAACCCCCTATCTTTACAAAGCAGGGTTTCTGCAGTGATGTCTTCTGTACCAGGATACCTCTGGGCATGCTTTAAAATTCTGAAATGTCAATGAAAATTTCCTTTTACTTTGAGAAGCACGGTTTTGGTCAGAATGACTAAGTCCCAGGAAATTGTCCAGAGAGAGCACTTTCAGTAAGTGAGAAACATCAGGAGGGAGACAATAATTTCCAGAGTCCGTGAGAGAGACCACATGCTAAACCAAGTTCAGGGAGCCTAGGGCAGACTGACAGTCAAGGATCTGTATGCAGAGTTCAGCATTTCGTTGAGAACGAATCAGAAAAAGAAAAGGTGTGGAATCTTGGAGGGTCCTGAACAACTCACACGAGCAGTTTGAGGAATTTCTGAATCATTTTTACCCATCTGAAGTTGTAGAGTGATCTGAGTGATCTGAGTGGGAAGATCTATTGCGGAACATCACCACAGGCATGCCTGATACCTTACCTTAACTTAGAATCTCCCTACTCACTGCCAGGCAAAGTATAGCTAGCTCCCCTGTGTCACTGAATAATGTTTTTGATGGAAACTGGGAGAGCTCTTCACTATTCTGGTGGGCTGTACTTCTTTGCCATTGTACTGCAGCTGTGAGCTGTCTTGATTCCTGCTGAAGAAGGGCATTTCTTCTCTTGTACACAGTGCCCTTTCACCATTGAGGTTGGTGCTATGTGTATGGGAAAGATGGCAAATGATGACAGTTGAAACAGGCCAGGGAGTACCAGAATAATGGGAGAGAGAGTGTAGCTGCAAGCAGTGGAAAATTGGAGGGGGAATTCCCTGAGGCTAAATACCTCAGTGACTCTGCAAATAAAGGTTTCAATATGGATATGTCTTGAGAAAAAGATCTTGATGCTCTCCCTACCTCTGACTGTCTCCCTTGGTTCCTGAGTTATTTGCTGCCACAGGGTAAATGTCCTGTGGCTCCGTTAAGGGGTCTGTGTTGCCACCAGATACTGCCTAGGGTAGGAGGCTGGCCCCAGGCATAAACATCTTGCAGGATGGGTGGGGAATTACTGCAGATGATGCAGTTTATCGTCAAATTGACTGGGGGTGATGGTGATATGTGTGTTCACCAGTGCCCAGTTCTCCCACTCAGCCCCCTCTGCTTGGGGGCCTCCCACAGCTGACAGCAGGGGCAGAGTTCTGTTGAGTTGATTGAATTAAAATGTAAAAAACATCTACCAGGCGTTCTCAACATTTTCAAAAGATCTGTAGTAAATTTTATTACCTTTTACTGTAAAGTGAAACATTGGGCCAGGGTATCAGCTTCAGGTCAGCAAAGAGAAGAATTCAAAGCCTCAGCAGAAATAAACATGAGGACCCTGAGGAAGGTCTGTAGGAACCACTTAACACTGGAACATACTGCCCCACGCACAGGCCCCCCCAAACCCCCCCATCTCTGAGTCCCTGGCATCAGCCTCAGGAGCTCCAGGCATGATTGTTAGGTACAGGGACCCCTTAACTAAACCCTGTTGCAATTGGGAGTTGGGAGATGGCAATGAAGAGAAGGACAGGGAGTTAGCCTTTGTCTAAGGCTGGCTGATTCAGTTCAGCAGAGAGACCACAGCACTGTCCAGTAGTTCTTTCAAAACCTGAGTACTACAGGTACTTACTCGTCTAGAACAGAGGGGGTCAGCTTAGAGGATCACCCCTTCCGTCAGCTCTGGGAGGCACTAAGCAGGGGACACAGGAAATAGTTTCTCGTTTCTTCTGCCTTGCCTCTGACACTTCAGGGCAGTGAAGGCTTTGATATGTGTGAGGAGGCATTAGGTCAGCAGATGGAGGAGTCCAGGCCCTGTTCTAGGCAAGATAAGTACTCTGTGTGAAGTTTGAGGGAACCACCCACCACAAATTGGAGGGACTCCCACAGAGTCCAACCCCTGATTTCAGCCCTGTTAGACCCCAGACAGGGATCATTTGATTTAGCACCTTTTGAATTCCCTCAGTGAGGACTCTGGGAGCTGAGAGTCAGCAAATGGAGGCGTCCAGGCTCTGCCACATGTTAAGGTAAGGATTCTGGGTAAGGTCCGAAGGAACTTCCCACGTCAGAACAGGAAACTCCACAGAACTCTGCCCCTGCTGTCAGTCGTGGGAGGCCCCCAAGGAGAGGGGGCAGAGTGGAAGAACTGGGCACTGGTGAACACTAGTTAAACGTGCCACAAGTTGCAATATTCATGCAATGTTTAAACCCTTTCTTTAAAATAAAATTAAAATTGTTTTTTTTTGAGTTCCTTTTATTTATTTATTTATTTATTTATTTATTATTATTATACTTTAAGTTCTAGGGTACATGTGCATAACGTGCAGGTTTGTTACATATGTATACTTGTGCTATGTTGCTGTGCTGCACTATTTAGAGAAAAGTTGCAAAGATAAGACAGAGCTCTCTTACACTTAGTATTCACTTTCCCCTATTGTCGTTGAGGGTGGAATATCCACACAAATTATCTGGAATTCTTTATAAAAGATTTGCGGGCAGGTGAGGTGGCTCACACCTGTAATCCCAGTACTTTGGGATGCTGAGGGGGGCGGATCACGAGGTAAAGAGATCAAGACCATCCTGGCCAACATGGTGAAACCCCATCTCTACTAAAAATACACAAATCAGTTGGGTGTGGTGGCACGCGCCTGTATTCCCAGCTACTTGGGAGGCTGAGACAGGAGAATCGCTTGAACCCAGGAGGCAGAGGTTGCAGTGAACTGAGATCGCACCACTGCACTCCAGCCTGACGACAGAGCAAGACTTTGTCTCAAAAAAAAAAAAAAATTGCATATTCTCCTTGATTTACTTATTCATTCAATCATTTATTTGTATCAGTATGAACTTGTGGATTTTTATCTTATACTCCAGGTTATAATCCAGTATTAGGTTACTTTATTAGATCAAACTGTTTCATTGGTACTACAGTCTTACTTCTAAGCCTTCTTAGCAGCTAGATATTGGAAAAATTCTGTATACTAAACGTATATGAACATAGATGTAATTATTTTGATATTTATCCATCTGTACCTATATTAAGCTGAACATTACTCTTACTGATGTTTCTAGCTCTATTCTAGTATCACATAATTCATTTTAGCCATCCCCTCTACTTACCTCCATAACAAAATTGGCTCCCACTGTCCAGCATCTGTATACATAATTATTTATATAGTACTAGAATATTGATTTCAGATTGTTGGCCTTGTGAGAAACAATTATAATGTCTTTGTACAGTTCCTTTCTTTTTCTTTAGTCTTACAGTCTCCACTCATTTTCAAAGTTACTTAGGTCAGCACTTCTTTTTCCCTATTATTTTCAGTGACATCATTTTATACACTTTTAATACAGCTAGATTCTTTTGTTGCAGTCTGCATTCCACGCTCATATACCCAGATTTTTGAATTGATTTTTATTTGTATACATTAATTTTCACTCTTTGTATTATAATGTTCCATAGGCTTTGAAAAATGCAATCCGTCTCATATCCATCATTACAGTATCATACAGAATAGTTTCACTATCATAAAAGATTCCCTGTACTTCATCTATTCAACCACTCCCCACAATGCCTTGAAAGCTACTGAACCTGTTATTGTCTCTGTAGTTGTGTCTTCCTAGAATGTCACATAAAACTTACAACATGTAGTATTTTCAGATTGGCTCCTTTCGCTTACCAATATGCATTTAAGATTCATCTATGTTATTGTATGGATTTATAGTTGTTTGCTTTTTATTGCTGAATAGTATTCCATTGTATGCATGTATCACAGTTTATTCATTCACCTATGAAGGATATCTTGGGTTCTGGTAATTATGAATAATGCTGATAAAAACATTTTTGTGCAATTATTTGTGTTGATGTTAAGTTTACACATATTTGGTCAGCCAGACCGTGTAAGACTGTTTAATTTTATAAGAAATTGCCAAACTGTTTCCAAAGTGGCTGCACCATTTTGCATCCCTACTATTATTGTGTGAAAGATCTAGTATCATCCTCACCTGTAGATGATATTTTAGCCCTGCTAATATGTGTGTACTAGTATAGTAAATAATTGTCTTAGTTTGTATTTCCTTAATGAAAACTTATGTTGTGAATCCTTTCATATGCCTGTTTGCCATAGAAAAATCTTTTGTGAAATATGTTTTCACATATTTTACCTATTTAAAAAATAAGGTTGTGTATCAATATCCTAGGACAACTATAACAAACTGAGTGACTTACAACGAAATAAATCTATTCTCCCACAGATGCAGAGGCCGGAAGTCTGAAATCAAGGTGTCAGAAATGTTTATTCTTTCTGGAGGCTCTCAGAAAGAATCCATTTAATGCCTTTCTCCTACCTTCTGATGGCTACCCAGCAATTCTTCACATTCCTGGCTTATAAACCAATCACTTCAATCTGTCTTTATCTTCATATAGCCTTCCCTTCTGTGTGTCTGTGTTTCAAACACAGACATGAAGCAAAATTTTTTAATGTTAATAGAGTTCAACTTATCAGTGTTTTTTTCTTTTATTAATTATGCTTTTGGTATTGTATATATTAATAAAACTCATTCCCAAACCCAAAGTCATATAGATTTTCTCCTATGTTTTCTTCTAGAAGTTTTATAGTTTTGCTTTTTGTTTTAGGACTATAATCCATTTTGAGTTAATTTTTTGTGTAAGGTCTCAGTTTAGTGTCTAAGTTAAATTTTTTCCATATGAATATCCAACTGTTCTAGCACTATTTGCTGAGAAAAAAATGATCATTTTCCATTTATTTTCCTTTGCACCTTTGTGAAAAATCAGTTTGCTGTATTTGTGTGACCCTATTTCTGGGCATCCTATTCTCCATTCTATTTGTTCTTTCTTTCACTAACACTACACTGTCTTGATTACTATAGATTTATATTAAGCCTTTAAATCCCGTAGTATGAGTACTCAAACTTTGTTCTTATTCAGTATTGTGTTGGCTATTCTAAGATCTTTGTTACACCATATCAGAGTTAGTATGTCACTGTCTACAAAAAACTTGCTGAGATTTTTATTGGAATTGCATTGAGTCTATAAATCAAGTTAGAAATAATTGACATCTTAACAATAGTGAGTCTTCCATTCCAGGAACAGAAAGTACTGCTCCATTTATTTAAATCTCCCTTAATCAGAGTTTTGTAGTTTTCTGCATATGGATTCCGTACATACCTTATTAGACTTATACCTAAGTATTTTTGTGTCATTGTAAGTATTTTTGCTTTTTAATTTCTGATTCCAATTCTTTATTGTTGGTAAATGGTAAAGTGATTATAATTACTTGTTTCAGAAAGGGTTTTTTTTTAGATTCTTTGGGTTTTCTACATAGACAATCATTTCTTCTGCAAAAAAGACAATTTTTATTTATCCTTCTCCTATATGTATAATTTTTATTTACTTATTTTGCTTGTCTTATGCTAAATAGAGCTTTTATTATTATATTGAATAGGAATAATGAAAAATCAACCTCATCTCATTCCCAATCTTAGGTGGAAAATATTCATTTTCTCATCATTAGGTATGGTGTTAGTGATAAGTTCTCTTATATACCCTTTATCAAATTAAGGGAGTTCCCTTCTATTATTAATTTTTAGATGTGTTAAGTATAAATTGGTATTAAATTTTTCAAATTATTGTTTTGCATCTATTGATGTAATTACATTTATTTTATATTCAATCTGTTAATATGAATTACATTGATTGATTTACAAATATGGACTCAGTCTTGCATTCTGGAATGAGCACTTCTTGGTCATGATGTGTTTCATTCTTTTTACATATTTCTGTATTCTATTTCCTAATATTTTATGAAAGATATTTTTATATTCATGAGTGATATTGGAGTATTGTTATTTTTCTAGTAATGTATTTATTTGGCTTTGGTATTAGAGTGATGATAGCCTCATAAAAAGAACTGAGAATTTTGTCTCTTGTATTTACTAGAAGATATTGTGGATTATTGGTACTTTCTCTTCCTTAAATGCTTGGTAGAATTCATCCAAGAAAATCATCTGCATCTGGTGATTCTTTTTAAAGAAAGTTTTAAACTACTGATTAAATATCTTGAATAGATACAATACTGTTCAGGTTATTTATTTCAACCCATGTGAATTTGGGTAGTTTGTGTCTTTCAAGGGACTGACCCATTTCATCTAAGTTATCAAATACGTAAGCAGAGTTGTTTGTAGTATTCCATTATTACTTTTTCAATGTTTATAAGATCAGTTGTGAGTTGTGATGACCCCCTTTTATTCCTGATATTGGTAGTTTATGTCTTCTCTCTCTTTCTTGATCATTCTGGCTAGAGGCCAATAGTTTATTTGATTATTTTGATGATGTTATTGCTTTTCTCTATTGTTTTCTTGTTTTATTTCTGATCTGTATTTTTATTTCTTTTACTTCTACTTCTTTTAAAAGTTATCCCCTTTCTTCTATTTATTTTTCATTTGCTTCTCTTTTTTATGGTTTCCTATGGTAGAAGTTTAGGTTATTTACTTTAGATATCTCTTCTTTTCTGATACATGAATTTGATCTTCTAAATTTCTCTAAAAAACTACGTTAGCAGCAATCCACAATATTTGGTTATTTGGATTTTCATTTTTATTTAGTTCAAAATATTTTTAAATTCCTTTTGAAACTCCTTTGACCTTTGAGTTGTGGAGAAGTGCGTTGTTTAATTTACAAATATTTGGGAACTTTCCAGCTATCTTTCTGTTATTGATTTCTGATATAATTATACTGTTATCTGAGAACATACTTTGTGCAATTTATATATTTTTTAAAAAGTTGTTACTGTGTGTTTTATGGCCTAGAATGTGGTCTACTTGGTGAATGTCACAGGTGAGCTTGAGAATAATGTATATTCTGCTGCTGTTGGTTGGAATACTCTATCATGTCAGTTAAGTCAAGTTGGTTATTAGTACTCTTCATGTCATCTATATCCTTGCTGATTTTCTGTCTGCTGTCTATAAATTACTGAAAATGTATTAAATATACTGTAATACTATATCTTTTTACTTCAATCAATTTTTGCTCCATGTATTTTGATGCTCTGTTAGACGCATGCACATTTAGACTTAGTGTGTCCTTTTGGGGAACTGACCCTTTTATCATTACATAATTTCCCTCTTTGTCCCTGATAATTTCTCTTGTTTTGAAATCTGTTTTGTCTAAAATTTGTGTAGCTATTTTAGCTTTTATTTGATTAGTGTTGTTATGGTATGTCTGTCTCCATCCCCTTACTTTTTTTAAACTGACTTACTGTAAAATATATTTTATTGAATTTCAAAGTAGTATTCCTACATGAGAAATTTTTTTAAAGCTAAAATCAAGTTTCACAAGCATGCATTACAAGACAAACCATGAACAACAGTGGAACAGACATTAATTCATACCATAGCCTACATGAATGTTTTTCTATTTATTAGAGTCATACAGTAACAGTAGCAACAGAATGACAAGTCTGTCATTCTTTTCTTGACAGCCGGATAAGCAACAGAACTTAACTGCTTAATCCAAAAACGTTAAAGATCTTTATCTAGCTGGAAATGACTACAATTGAAGACCCATTTCCAACTACCTACCATATTTGCCTAGCAGGTTAATTTCAACATCAAAGAAAGTCATCTGGCTGACTGTACCATGCATTGGCTAAAGGGACAAGTTTGCTGTGTTTTATGTTCAGCTTGGTATATTTCCTGGCTTGTCCTTTTCTTCCCTGCACCTTGGTCTTGAGCATTCTGAGACTCAAGTCAGCTGAGAATAAAGGGAACCTACCAGCCAGTTGAGAGATATGTTGTTAACAACATAATCTATCACATCATCTCAAAACCCCTTCCTTTTCTACAGGTGACCCTTTTTTGAAGTGAGGAGGTCATTGGATACTTTCTTGAAGGAGATAGCATTGTGGAACATTAAATAGATGTCACTAGTCATCACCTCTAAATTGTTGGCCTGATCTTGGGTGTTCTAAGGTAACCCTTGAATGTTGGACAAGGAAGGTGTGACAGATGATCTGGAGCTGTTAGGTTGTGGGCGATAACCATTGTACAGGGACTCTGTGCTAAAAATAAGACAAGGAATTAGTGAATCCAATGTGTTTTAGTTCAATTATAGTACAAGTTTAGTTCAAATACTGTAAGCTGGTTATTTACATATATGTGAATTTTCTTTGCTTTTTAAAAACTTATACATTTTACATTTAGAGCAGTTTTAGGTTTACAGAAAAACTGAGCAAGAAATATGGTTTCCACTTATTTACCCCTTCCCCTGTCACACACAGTTTTTCCTATTATTGACACCTTGCATTAGTGTGGCACATTTGATATAATTAATGAATGAATATTGATACATTATTATGAACGAAAGTCCATCATTTACATTAGGATCCATTATTTGTGTTGTACAGTCCTACAGGTTTTGACAAATGCATAATGTCATGTATCCACCATTAACGTATCATACAGAATAGTTTCACTGCCCTAAAAATTCCTTACCCCTTTTCTTTTAACCTGAGTGTGAATATACAAAGTAGATTTATCAACAGCATATGGTTGAATCTTTTATATTTTTGTATCCAATCTGACACATTTTTCCTTTTAGCTATTGTGTTTAGAGCATTCACATTTAAAGTGATTATTAATATAGTTGTATTAAAAGGGTCTCACTCTATCACCCAGGCTGGAGTGTAGTGATGTGATCTTGGCCCACTGCAACCTCTGCTTCCTGGACTCAAGTTATTCTCCTGCCTTAGCCCCACAAGTAGCTGGGACTACAGGTGCAAACTACCACTCCCAGCTAATTTTTCTATTTTTTGTAGAGATAGGGTTTTACCATGTTTCCCAGGCTGGTCTCAAACTCCTGAGGTCAAGTGATCTGCCTGCCTCAGCCTTCCAAAGTGTTAGGATTACAGGCGTGAGCCACCACACCCAGCCTTAAAATCTATTCTTTTATAACTGTTTTCTGTCTGTTGCATCTGGGGCGTTTTTCTATCTGCTTTTTTTTTTTTTTTTTTTCCATTGTCTGGTTATACTTGAGCATTTTATATGACTTTATTTAATCTCTTCTCCTGATAAACACCTCATACTTAAAATTTTTCCGGTGGTTTTCCTACTGTTTGCAATATACATTTTTAAATAATTTAAGCCTACACTCAAATAACACTACACTGTTTAACATGTAGTATACATTCCTTATAACAGTATGTTTCCAATTTCTCCCTCCATCCCTTGTAACATTGTTGTCATTCATTTCACTTATCCATATGCTATAATCAGCCCATACATTGCTACTATTAATGATTTAAAGCAATAATTTTTAAAGTTAAGAATGACAAAAAATAAATATTTCATTTTACCCCCATTTATCCCTTCTCTGATGCTCATTTATGTTCATCCACATTTCTGGCCTATATCAGTTTCCTTCTGCATGACGAAGTTAACATCTTGCAGAGCAGGTATGCTGGCAATGAATTGCTCCAGCTTTTGTCTGTCTAAGAAAGCCTTTACTTTTTCTTCTCCTTTGAAAGATAATTATGTTAGATACAGAATTCTTGGTTTGAACTTTTATTTCTTTTAACACTTTAAGGATTTCAGGATTTCATGTTATTCTCTTCTTGCTTGCCTGGCTTCTGATGGGAATTTTGCTATAATTTTAATCTTTGTTTTCTGTAGGAAAGTAATTCCAGTCCACTTTCTTCATAATTTTTTCTGTCTTTGTTTTCTGCAGTTAAAGTATGATATCCTAGGTATAATCTGTTAGAGTTGCTATTTATCTTGCTTGGTGTTCTCTGAGCTGACTGGGTCGTCCATGCTTTGTTGTCTGTCACTAATGTTAGAAAATCCTTCAACACTATCATGACAAGTATTTTTTTCTGCCCCATTCTTTCTTTATTTTCCTTCTGACATTCTAATTACCTGTATTTATACCTTTTTATATTTTCCCATGGTTCTTGGATATCCTGTTAATTTTTAGTTCTTTTTATTCCCCCTTTGTGTTTCATTTGGTGAGGTTTTTACTAACCTATTTTCAAGTTTAGTAATTATTTCTTCAGCTGTGCCATGTTAACTAATAAGCCTGTTAATGGCATTCTGCATTTCTCTTATTGTGTTTTTGATTGCTAGCATTTAGTTTTGATTCTTTCCTATAGTCTCCATCTCTCTGCCAACATAATCCCTGTTTGGTCTTGCATGTTATCTGTTTTTTCAATTAGAGCCCTCAAAATTCTAATCATACCTATTTAAATTTTCTTGTTTGATAATTTAAACATCTGTATCATGTTCAAGTCTGGTTCTGATACCTGCTTTGTCTCTTTAGATTGTTTTCTTCCTTGCTTTTTGGTATGCTTTATAATTTTTTGTTGAAAGCCAGACATATGTCAGTGTTAGGTACTAGGGAACATATGTTTTTAGTGTGATGATTGATATTAACATGGTTAGGAGTTGGCTTGTGTTTAATGTTTGTTATAGTACAGGTACTAGAGGCTTCACATTCCTCTGGTGTCTTTGATTTTTTTATCCTCTCTTTGCTTTAGGGTTTCTCTTTGTATTGGTCCTCAGAGAGCAGCTGTATGCAGATATTTCAGCTGTAATCCACTGTTACTATATTAGAGGCTTGTTTCTGTGGTGGTAGGATGTGGGAAAAAGAAAGTGTTCTATAATTTTTTAAAAAATTAAATCTTATTATTTTAGTAATCCTGCTTTTAGGGGGAATGATCACAAACATTTCTGTCCCTCTTCCAAGAGTATAACACCCCACCCACCCATTCCAGCCCTTTGCTTCTTTTCCTGGCTGCATCATTACCAATCTATTTTTTTTTTTAATCCTTGTCCCATGTTGACTATGTTTTTTTTTTAATTAAATAAGACAGGAAGGCTGAAAGGAGCTATAGTGGGTGGAAATTAATTCCTTTAGGTGGGATAAGACTTCTGTGTTACTCTGGAGAATAGATGTCTGTAATATGGAAGGATCTGGAAAGATTACATAATGGTTATTCTTCTCCTTCCCCCTGCCAGAACCACCAGAGGATTTCTCTCAGGTCCTCATTGTGAGAATCTGGTGGAGTTCCTGGAGAAAGGCTGCATTAGTGTGGTCCCTTCTGTGATAGCAACTCCTAGATGTTTTTGCAATCTCACACTAGTCTGCATTCAGCCTATAGCAATTTGTCAATATTACTAATGAACTAATTGGTTCCACTGTTACGGCTTTCAGTAGCTTCTGCTCCAGGTAAGCAAACAACTGTAATTATTTGAATGTGCCTGTCTCTTCAGATTTCAGGGTAGCAAGTTGCTCTGTGATTCCTTTGACCTCAGTTCTCTGTTGGGTCCAAGGAAAGTCATTGGTTTTCAATTTTTCCAGCTATTTCTTGTTGTAAAGATGAAAGAGATAACTCCTAAGCTCTTCGTATGTTGGTGCTAAAACCAAAAATCCTTAAATTCTTTATTTTGATATTATTTTAGACTAGTGGAAATTGCAACCATAGTACAGAGAGTTACTATGCACCTTTCTCCCACTTCCCTCTGAAGATATCAACTTACGTAATAATAGTCCAATTATGGAAATGCAGAAAATGACATTGGTATAATATGATTAACTAATCTAAAGTCTAACTTGGATTTAAACATTTTTAACATGTAATCATTGCTTATGTTGTTTTGTTTCATGTTCTTTTGTTTGGTGTATAGTTTTATTGAATACAAAGACTAAATAAGGACAACCCAAGAAGAGATCACATGAGCCAGTTTCACTCACACATAGGCATCTATCCTAAATACATTCATAACATGTTTAATGTAAGAGTGAATAAGTAGATTGTATCCAAGAAATGCAAAAATGATATAACATTAAAAAAAATGGTTGATTGCGATTTATCTACATTGATAGATTAGAGGAGAATGGCATTTGATCATTTCCTGGGGTACAGAAAAAGCCTTTGGAAAAAAATATTTAACACTGATTCATGGTTAAAAAAAAAAAAGCAAAATAACATTAAAATAGGATTTCCATTTCCTAAAATCTACAAAAAGCTTACAGGAATGAGAAATGTTAAAAGCATCCCCATTAAAATGGGGACCAGGACACAAATGTATGGTAGCATCTCTACTGTTTTAAAGTGAACTGAAATACATAACCAGAGCAATAAAAATACTAAAATAAAAGGTATGAATATTGAAAGGACAGAGAAAATAAATGGTGACAATATGTTCTTCTAATTAGAAAATCCACAGGAACCAGTGCACAAAATACTCAACAAACAGACTTCAGAAAGCTGTTGTATGTGTCACTATGGCAAACTCAGGAGCCTTGCCATACAAAATCAATAAGTAATAAGAACAAATAATAGAAAAATATCTCAACCATAATAGCAGCAAATATCCAAATTTGCCTAAAAAGAAACCTAACAAAAATGTACACCATCTTTTTGGAGGCAACTATAAAAATCCCAGATAAATAGATCAGTGCCCTGTGTTCACTTATGGGGAAAAGAATATTATAAAGATGCCAATCCTCCTTAAATTATTTACAGATTCACTGTCAGCTGTGGACTGAATGTATCCTCCTCAAAATTTGTATGTTGAAGCCCTAATGCCCAATGTGACATTTTTTGGAAATAGGACCTTTAGGGAGATAATTAAGTTTAAATGAGGTCATAAGGGTGGGGCCCTAATCCAAAAAGAATGTTTTTTAAGAAAAGGCAGAGAAACCAAAGTTCTCTTTTTGCAAGGACATAGAGAAGAATCCATGTGAGGACACAAGAAGAAGACAGCTGTCTGCTATCCAAGAAGAGAATCCACAGCAGAAACCAACCCTGAAGACACCTTAATCTTGGACTTCTAGCCTCCAGAACCTGGAGGTAAATAAATTTCTAGGTTAAAAAAAATTATGTTGTTTAAGCCACACAGTCTATGTTATTTTGTCATGGTAACCTGAGCAGACCAATACACTATCTTACATGTAGCATTCAAGATGGCAACCAGAATTTGGCTAATATTTTCCAAAATCAACCCTGGAGAAACTATAGAAAGAATGAGAGAACAGTATCAACAACAGCAAAGAAGCAAAAATGAGAAATTCTTGAGGGACAATAAGATTGGGTTGAACCATTACTTATGTGTGGGAAACAAGTGGGGGCATACCCTCAAGTGGAAACAGGGTCCGTAGCCAGAAATAGAAGCAGATGACAGAATTAGTTGGATGAAATATTTTGAAGTGTGGCCCTTGCTTCTTCCCAGTGTGCCTTGAGACAATGAATTTATACTGCTTCACTGAATAGTGCAATCTGAGATGGCACCTCAGACCCTGTGTGCCAGTACCATATGGTAATATCATGACAGCACAGAAGTTTGGGTTGGCTGAAACAGCATGATTCTAGAAGCTGTGCTTAATAACTACCCAAAACTGGGATGCTGTTTTGTGATGCAACTTCCCCATATGTATCTAGCCTGAGACTTTAACCCATTCTCAAGGTTTTCAGTATGGAAATGACCCAGAACTTTCACGGAGTTGGTATTTTCCACAAAGCCTTTAATGAAAAAGCCAGGAGAACTCCCTACTCCTCCCCTCCCGCAACACCCAAGGTGGAAATCTGACAGGACAACCTACCCCAGAGGCAAGGAGCCCAGCTTGTGCTGAACCCCAGCCCTACTTTCACTCCTGGGAGGCCCAGGGCAGAGCTATCAGCATGAGATACCCTCTGACTTCCACCTCAAGGGTCTCAGGAAGATGAGACCCGTAGTCTGAGGAAGCCAGCCTAGGCTGTTCAGAGGAGAGACATGATTCGGAGGAAGAAAGGCCCTCCACTTCCTCCCCTCCTCTTTATGGTGTTAATCGCCAGAGCTCCCCTGGTACTGGGCCAAGTAGCAAATCTCCAGGCCCTCAGAGGGCCCCATCCACTACCAGTAGTTCTGCAAGTGTTTCATGCACAAAATTTGATGAAGGTGCCGAGAGCCAAGATGAGGAAAAAACAAGCACCTCCCAGGCACCACCGACCACTGATCTTTTGAGCACAACCCCTCTAGACCAGAAGGCAATGTTGTTGGTGCAGTTCCTGCTGCACAAGTACAACATGAAGGAGCCCACAACAAAGCATGACATGCTAAAGTATGTCATCAAAAAGGAGAAGGCGCACTTCCATGAGATCCTCAAGAAGGCCTCTGAGCTCATGGTGCTGGCCTTTGGCATTGTTGTGAAGGAAGTCGATCCAACCAGGCACTACTATGCTCTTATCAACAAACTGAATCGCTCCTGTGATGCAAGGCTGAGTGATGAGGAGATCATGCCCAAGACTGGCCTCCTGATGACTATCCTATGTGTGACCTTTATGAAGGGCAACTGTGCCACTGAGGAAGATATCTTGCAGGTGCTTAAGGTAATGGGGATAGATGCCAGAAAGAACCACTATTTCTATGGGGAGCCCAAGAAGCTTATCACCCAAGATTTCATAAAGGAAAGATACCTGGAGCGCCAGCAGGTACTCAACAGCAATCCTGTGTGGTATGAATTTCTGTGGGGTCCCAGAGCCCATGCAGAAACCGGTAAGATGAGAGCCCTTGAGTTTTTGGCCAAGATTCATGATACTGTCCCCAGTTCCTTTCCATCTTTGTATGAAGAAGCTTTGTGAGATGAAGAAGAGAGAGTCCGAGGCAGATTTGCAGCTATGCCTCCTACTAGTGCCCCGGCCAGTGCACGTTACAGGGTCAATTCCAGCAGCTTCACCCTTAGAGAAGTATGAAGCACTTTCCTCACTTTGAAGAGAACACTCAATCTTTTAAGTAGTGGGAGGCCCAGGCAGTGTTAGAGGGACCATAGTACATATCATATCTGTATTCCTGTTCTACATGAGTAACTTGTACACTTATCTTTTGTTTTTGTTGAAAGTTTTCAAATGTTATTTATTTTATAAAAACGTTAATTAGCTTTAGAATCTAGCTGTATGAATAATATTGGTTACATATTTAATGTTGTTCATGAAACTTTAGAGTTAAGAGGCTTTTTTAAAATCTGTTAAAACAAATTGAGAAATCTTTCATCTTATTTACTGATCTGGAATGAAAAAACATGACACGGAAATAGGCATTTCCTTAGAAATGTGAAATAATCAGCAGTAAAATAGTTGGGATTAAGAAATAGAGAAAAAAGTAAAAGGTGGTAAACTCTTGTATTTCCTTGTTTCTTCTATTCTGTTGTTCTGTAAAATAAAAGTTATATACACAGATTTGCTTTGCTTATTCAAGAATGTAGAAAGCATTAAAGAGTTAATAAATTTGACCTCTTGTTCACTAGCTTTTTTATTCCTCAAACATTAGTTGAACATCTGCTCTTTGGAAAAGCTCAACGGCAATACCAGGGATGGTAAGAAAAAGAAGTCCAAGCCACTGTCCATGAAATTTTAGAGTCAGTAGCGCTATCCTATAAGGAAGACAGTGAGATACCGTGTAAAACATAAAAGACAAGTGAAAAAAATATATGGTGGAGGGGGCTGGAAAAGGGGAGGTCCACAGGAGAGTAGTCAAGTGTAAACACGCTGAGGCAAGGCAATTTGGGACTTTGGAAAACCTTAAGTCCTTCAATGGGAGATAGTTTTAAATTAGGCTGGGTGGCGGATCAGAGGAGGGTATGGGAGTGGTGAGAGGGGCAGGATCCTTGGTGGTGTGTCTCAGAGTTAAGACACAGTCTGGAATGGAGAACTGCCTTTAGCTTTTGGCTTTTAGTTCTCCACCTAGTGCAGGGATGGAAAATGCCCTGTGCTATTGTCCCAGTGCAAAAACTAGGTGTTCTACGTATTTCATCTCCAGCCAGTTTCTGAGAAATAAGGGTGATACCCTCAAGGGAGGTGGGATACCCAGAGGCCATTGTGCTGGCACTTTTTGCCTTGGGTTGGAGAGTCCATTTGAAGGGCATTTTAACTAGGTTAATTTCACTATAATTTGGAAAATTAAGTGAAGGCTATATTTTGATAGGAGTTAAATGAATGAAAATAGGAGTGGTTTGGATCAAAGGGCAAGTGAGAGGGAGAGAAAGAGTTAGATTTTGACACACATTCCAGAAACAGAGGTGCATCCAGATGGGGAGGATTCCCCAACATCCAAATTAAACTACCCTGCAAGGAGGAAGACTTACTGAGGCTCTCTTTCTTTCTTGGGAGAATTTTTGGCTAATTTGGTGTTCTGTGTCCTACAGCACTGCATTTTCATGGACATTTACTTCTCTTGGATTAAAAAACAAAACCAAAAATATCCCAGTCGAAGGGGTGATATTACCTAGGGTAAAAACAAAATCATAGTAATAAATGTCACTTTTTAATGTCTCAATGCACGCCAGTCACTGTACCAGGTGCTTTACATACATCACACACAGTCCAACAGTCCTAGGGGACAGGGCTTATCAAATCCACTTCACCAATGAAGAACTCAATGTTCATAGAATTGGGTAATGTGTCTACTTCCCACAGCTAGTAAGTGACAGGATGGGACTAGACTCCTGGTCTGCATTCCTCTAGAGCTCACACTGTTCCACTCCTCCCAGCCTGAGGCAGATCTTGGGTCTATTAATTCATTTCTCTTCTCAATACTCCAACATGTCTCTCAGACAATCAAAATAAAGATCCTATGGTGGAAGCACTAAAAGCAGGCCTGAAAAAAGTAAGGTGAGAATGAGACTCAGACACAATCTGGGACTGTCTGTAGGGTTCATTGGCCTGGAGTCCTCCCTCCCTTAGCCCTAGATTCTTCCAGAGCTGACCCTGCCGTGGTCCCTTCACATGAGTCCAGTCCAGCACTTTTTCACATTACTGTACCCTTCCCCTGGGTCTTCCGCAGTGTGCCCTCCTGTCCAGAATGGAACAGACCTGTTGGTCAGCTGCACTGTAGCCTTCTCTGGAGCCCGCACCTGCTCCTAGAGGAACACACAGCCCAGACTCACCTGCCTTTTCCAAGACTTAATTGACATTCCAACTGCCTATAGGTCCTGCCCCTTACTGTGTCCGGAATTCATTCCTTCCAGTGGGTTCTTGGTCTCACTGACTTCGAGAATGAAGTTGCAGACCCTCACAGTGAGTGTTACAGTTCTTAAAGATGGTGTGTCTGGAGTTTGTTCCTTCAGATATTCAGATGTGTTTGGAGTTTCTTCCTTCAGGTGGGGTCATGGTCTCGCTGACTTCAAGAGTGAAGCCGCAGACCTTTGCAGTGAGTGTTACAGCTCTTAAAGGTGGTACCTCTGAAATTGTTTGTTCCTCCTGGTGGGTTCGTGGTCTTGCTGACTTCAGGAGTGAAGCCGCAGACCTCTGCAGTGAGTGTTACAACTCATAAAGATAGTACAGACCCAAAGAGTGAGCAGCAGCAAGATTTATTGTGAAGAGTGAAAGAACAATGCTCCCACAGCATGGAAGGAGACCCAAGTGGGTTGCCACTGGTGGCTCCAGTGGCCAGCTTTTATTCCCTTATTTGGCCCCACCCACATCCTGCTGATTGGTCCATTTTACAGAGCACTGATTGGTCCATTTTACAGAGTGCTGATTGGTCCATTTTCACAGAGTGCTAATTGGTGCATTTACAAACCTTTAGCTAGGCACAGAGTGCTGATTGGTGCGTTTTTACAGAGTGCTGATTGATGCATTTACAAACCTTTAGCTAGACACAGAGCACTGATTGGTGTGTTTACAACCCTTTAGCTAGACAGTAAAGTTCTCCAAGTCCCCACCCCACTCAGAAACCCAGCTGGCTTCACCTCTCATTACCCTGGACCCTCTTGACAGAAGTAGCCCCTTTCTTGTATTATAACTGCCCAGTTAAAACAGTGAAGCTTAGACACCTCTTCATCTCTCTACATGCATCCACCACACTCAAAGCATTTTCAAATCTGCTAGTCGGGAGAGTCTGATTTGGCACAGAATCAACCCAGAAGCTAGAGAGAAGATTTTGGAAACCATCCTGAGGTTTGAGATCGAATTTTAATGGGGTTAATTATTCTAGACTGGCCTCTGAACACATACACCAGTTAGTGAACTTACCTAGGTAGTCTAAAATCAAAGCCTCCTCCATAGGCAGTCAGTGAGGAAAGACCGCTGGAATCAGTGTAAGCAAACATCTACTGTGGCTAAATCCCTAAAAACCCAGAAGTCTTTCTAGGTGATTAGAAAATGGTTCCATGGCAGATGTGGCAGCTTTGATAAGAAAAGAAGAAATAATTCAGTATTCTTCCACTGCCCATTGTCTTTCTGTTTACTCCTAAGGAAAATTTTGGTTTTAAGTAATAGTGCAGATATTCTCACTGTCACAAAATTCTACCAATATGCATAAATCACAATTCCCCTTAGTACATTTCGTCAAAATTCATACCTCTCCTCGGAAGTAATGACAATTAATAATGTCTGTTGTTTTAAAATGTATTCTAGACTTTTCCTTCCATACTGTGCTATAAAAAGTACATTGTGAGTTTTTAACATACAACATACATGGATAACACTATACATATTTTTTCCCCTCTTGCCATTGTCACTGAATGAAGTGAATGCAAAAATCTTTCTGTGAGAGTACGTGTAGATCCACTTTACTCTTTTAACTACTCCCTAGAATTCTAAAGTGTGTATGTGCCATAATTAATTTAACCAATCTCCTCCTGATGGACACATTAGTTGTTTCCCATTTGCTGCTATCATTTGTAGAACTGATATCAACATCATTGACCATGAATTCTTGGGCAAATATGCATATTTTCTTACAGGAAAGACATAGCAAAGTGTAAACCGGATTAAAGTGGGAAAAAAATGTGATGATTGTAAATGTTTATTAATATTTCTGAAATTCTGTTCTAGTAAAGCTGTTCCAATTCATATTCTTGTATATTAATGTATGTTGATAATCTACATTCTCATAGGCATTTTATTTTATCAACCTTTTAAATTTTGGTCAAACCTTGGGGCAATAATATATGATCTCACTGTTATTTTAATTTCCCTGTTTTCTAAGTAGGTTGAGCAGAAAATTAACTTAATCCCTCATCCATAGACAGTGGAATTCCTTTAGTGATGTCTTGGGTACCAGGATTTTCCTGGGCATGCTTCAAAATTCTGAAATATCAATAAGATACTTCCCTTTACTTTGAGGAGGAAAGATTTGGTCAGAATCACTGGGTGCTAGGGAATGGGTCTATACAGGATACTCTCAGCTAGTGAGGAACATCAGGAAGACCTGGGGAGAGAGAACATCAAGTTTATAGAGCACAGGTCCCCCAAAGGCCAGGATTCCATGATATATTCTGTA
Organism: Macaca fascicularis; assembly: GCF_037993035.2. Lineage (NCBI taxonomy): Eukaryota > Metazoa > Chordata > Mammalia > Primates > Cercopithecidae > Macaca > Macaca fascicularis. The sequence goes on from NC_088395.1 coordinate 27,845,220, forward strand.
TATAACTGTTATACCATTGTTGTCAATATTGTAGATGTGGGACCTCTTATTCCAACTTAAGCCTTCCCCATAAATCAAATATCTGACTTGAAGGCGGAGAAGTCTGGGTGGGGGAACTGCAAGCCAATTGTCTTGTCTATTCAGCACTCCTTCATCCCATTCAGGCCTGAGGTCACTTAGACCACACATCACTGGGGTTCCCTAAGCACTATTGGGAAAGCTTGGTGCTAGAAGACTCTTCCTCAAACATGAACTTGACATTCCTGCACAAGCATCTACCTGTGTGGATTCCATTCTGCCCAATACATGGTATCCCAATTTTGTTTCTTAGCTCTCCAGCACTGCAGAAATGTGGTCACCTACCTCTGCATGCCCAGCCTACCTTGCCATCCCTTCTCTTGTTTTCAAACCCCTCATTGCCCACCCCACTCCCACCTGGACACATACAGGCACATTCTGTCCTCCTATCCACTCATGTCTTTTCTATTTTCAGCACAGGACTGACTGCCCTCTCTTGAACTCACCATCCTCATTAGTAACTTGCACAGGGCTTGCCTTCATGCTGACCCCAATCCCTGTCTCCACTCCCTTTCTAGCCCTGTTTCAAATTCTCCTATGGGAAAGAGACCTCTCCTACTCCCTTTACCTAGTATCCTTTTAACATTTAAGAGAACGGTGGGATTTCTTGTCACCTATGTCTGTTTCTTTTGAAAGTCTTCTCAGTTCATGTCCATGCATGCAATCCCTCAGCAAGTGCAGGGTGCTTGGCTAGCTTTGCTTTCATCTGTTGTTTCTGCTCCCCAACATGGCATACAATGGCCTTATCTGATGCTCACATGGCTCAATCTCACCAAATCTATTACAGATGTGCAGCTGAATTCCCGTTAATATCATAAGACAGAGGGATTCTTACACGTGTCCTAGTATTTGTTGACTTGCATAGTCACCAGGTCTTTGGGTACTAAGTGGAAAGAATTGGCCTCATTGGTACTCATAATAATCAGATGCACTCAAGAAACAAGAGTATAATTCCATTTCTCTATGCCCTTCGGGCTGTTGTAATATGTTTTTCTTCTACATATGGCATACATCTTAGCATAAAATGTTAATACTTTTGGATTAAACAGTCAATTATCTTTTAAAGACATTTAAATATTAAGTGAAATCTTTTATACTTACCCATGTAGTTACCATTTTCAATGCTCTTAATTTCTTTATGTAGATCCAGATTTCCATCTGGTATGATTTTCCTTTTGCCTGAGGAATTCCTTTAACATTTCTTTTATTGCACATCTATTGGTGATTAATTCTTCCATGTTTTGTATTTCTGAAAACTTTTCTTATTTCATCTTCGTTTTTGATGAAATTTTCATTCAGTATAGAATCCTGGTTGACTTTTCTTTTCTTTCAGTGCTTTCTTTCAAGATGTTCCTTCATTCTCAACCCCTATTTTCTACAAGAAATCTGTTGTCTTTGCATATTTGTTCCATTGTACATCAAGTCTTTTTCTCTGACTAGGAGTATGTTTAATTTTATGAGAAACTGCTGAAACAATTCTCAAAATTGTTGCAACACTCATACAAATTATCAGTGTTTTGGTCATTTCACACCTTTACTAACATTTTATGCCATCAATCTTCTAAATTTTAGCCATTCTAATAGGTGAATGCTCTTGTCTACTTTTGGTTTTAATTTGAACGTTCCTGATGTGCTTGAATACTTTCTCAAGGGCTTATATGCCCTGTATTTATCTTTCTTTTCTGAAGTGCCTATTCAAATATTTTGCCTATTTTTACTAATTTTATTTTTTATTGTTGTTGTTTACATATTCTCCATATAAGTATTTTGTCAGATACAGGTATTATCCATATCAAATTTAAGTCTGTAGCTTTCTTATTAATTTTCTTAATTATATGTTTTATTGAGCAGATTTTTATAATTTTGTTTAATTGTGTTTTATCATTTTTTATTTTATTGTTAATGTTTTATGGCTTTTGTTTAAGAAATCATTGACTACTCTCAGCACATAAAAATATTCTGCTATTTTGTGTTTGAGAAGCTTTAATTTTAGCTGTTGGTTTTAAGTCTATGATGCAACACAAATTAATTTTTGTATTGAGTTAGATAATGGCCAAGGTTCATGTTCATCAAGTTGTTCTACCACAATTCATTGGAAAGATTTTCATTTTTCCGTTAAATTTATTTGCTAATTTGATTGAATTTTTTTTAGTAGTAGGAAAATTTAATTCACCGCTGTCAACCACGACCGAGCAAATAGACTAAAAATAAGAGCATGAAGGATCTGAAGAACAGAATTAATAAGGTTGATGTAATAATCACATACTGAACTTCATTATAATAGAGAATGCACAAGCTTTTAATTAGATCCATGGTACAATTATATATTATAAAGGTCAAAAAGAAAATCACAATAAATTAACAAAAAATTAAATAATATGATCCACAGTATTGGACCACACATTTTCAGCATAAATAGAATCAAAATGAAGATTAACTAGTTGGAAAAGACAAAATTAATGGACAATATAAATTTGATTTTATTTCTGGATTCTCTATTTTGATATATTTTCCTGTCTTTAGGATAATCGCTGATTTGATTACTGTATCTTTATTGTGAATATTGAAGTCAAATGGCATAAGTATGCTAATTTTTTTCCCTTTTTCAGGACTCATGGCTATTTCCTTTAACTGTCCTTTAAATGTAACATACACATTTTAGAATCAGCTTATTGACTTCTATAAGAAAATCCAGCCATGATTTTGGTAAGAATTATTTTCTATCAGTGGAATAATTTTGCTGCTTCTTGTAGTTTCAATTTATGTACTGAAATCATTTAGCTGTTTCTTCAGAAATCAAAAATGAACACATGTGTAATAGATGTTTTAAAGTATTTGTCTACTATTTCTGTCATCTCTGATTTTTCTCCTAATTACAAGTTATCTTTTCCCTCTTGTCAGCAACATTTTCATAGTTCTTTGCACACCTAGTTTTTTTTTTTTTTTTTATTGTATACTGGACTTTATGGATGCTAAATTGTGATTGACTGTATCTTGTTATTTTCCTTAATAAAATTACTAGGAAAGCAGTTAGTTCATTTGCATATCATGCTACTCTTTTCTGGGCCCATTTTAAAGCTTTGCTAGGGATGGTCTACGGTAGCCATCACTCTTGGACTACATTCGGCCTATTTTTATGACTGAGACTTTTTGGAAGCTCTACTCACTTGCTTTGCATTCTCAGAGAGGACTCCCCCCTCTGTGTATTTACTATCAAAATATCCCAGCCATGTTTGTGTTCCAGTAGTTGTTCAGCTCACTGATCTCTAGAATTATTTTTTTATTCCCCTAGTAGTTGCTCTTTGCCCTAATTCATGGAGTCCTGCCCTTCACATAAGCAATTTAGTGTTCAGTGAAAGACCAAAGAGGTCCATTCTGCAGATTTCTGAAGCATTAATTATACATAGCTCATTTTTCTCTAACAACTTGCCCTGCAAATTCCAACAGTCTGACTATTCCCAAATTCTGATCATTGTGTCATCAGTTCAGTAAGTCCATTGTGTTCTGTTTTGGTTAATCCTCCCTGCACCACAATTTAGATATTGTCTCCAAGCAAAAATCCAGGGTTATCTGGAGGCTTATTTCACTTAGTTTCCTTTTTTTTTTTTTTTTTTTTTTTTTTGAGGCGGAGTCTGGCTCTCTTGCCCAGGCTGGAGTGCAGTGGCCGGATCTCAGCTCACTGCAAGCTCCGCCTCCTGGGTTCACGCCATTCTCCTGCCTCAGCCTCCCGAGTAGCTGGGACTACAGGCGCCCGCCACCTCGCCTGGCTAGTTTTTTGTATTTTTTAGTAGAGACGGGGTTTCACTGTGTTAGCCAGGATGGTCTCGATCTCCTGACCTCGTGATCCGCCCATCTCGGCCTCCCAAAGTTCTGGGATTACAGGCTTGAGCCACCGCGCCCAGCCTTAGTTTCCTTTTTTCAGGAATCATAATTCTTTGCTGTTTTCCAATGTGTGAAAACAGTTACTTCATATATATTGCCTATTTTTATACTCATTTACAGCAACTAGAAGTGGACATTCTGAATTTGTTTTATAATAGCAAATTTTAAAACATTTAATGCTAACTACTTTTAGGCTTACAGAAAAGTTGCAAAAATAGAACATAAAGTTTCAATATATCCCTTGCTTAGCTTCTTCCAGCATTCACATCTTAAACAACCATGGCATTACCATAACCAGAAAATTTACATTGTCATAACAGCATTAACCAAATTAACTGTCTCATTCATGTTGGGAACAGGCCCTCAAAGCTGGCCATAAACTGGCCCCAAAATTGGCCATAAACAAAATCTCTGCAGCACTGTGACATGTTCGTGATGGCCATGACGCCCACCCTGGAAGGTTGCCAGTTTACCGGAATGAGGGCAAGGAACACCTGGCCCACCTAGGGTGGAAAACTGCTTAAGGTGTTCTTAAACCACAAACAATAGCATCAGCGATCTGCACCTTAAGGAAATGTTCCTGCTGCAGATAACTAGCCAGATCCATCCCTTTATTTCAGCTCATCCCTTTGTTTCCCGTAAGGAATACTTTTAGTTAATCTATAATCTATAGAAACAATGCTTATCACTGACTTGCTGTTAATAAATATGTGGGTAAATCTCTGTTCAAGGCTCTCAGCTCTGAAGGCTGTGAGACCCCTGATTTCCCACTCCACACACTATATTTCTGTTTGCGTGTCTTTAATTCCTCTAGCACCACTGGGTTAGGGTCTCCATGACCGAGCTGGTCTCGGCACCTTCAAACATCACCATTTTTTCCACTAATGTTCTTTTAAGAGTCTCAATAAAGATCCCATATTGCATTTATTTATTTTCCCCTGGATTTCTACAATCTGCAGCAGTTCCTCAGCCTTTCCTTATTTTTCATGACCCTGATAGCCCTAAAGAGTATTGATTAGTTATCTTGCTGAATGTCCATCAATTTGTGCCTTGTACATTCTCAGTATTAGACTAGGGGTCTTACATCCTTGAAAAGAGAATCATGGAAATGGTGCCATGTCTTTCTCAGTGCTCCATATTACAGTGTTCATGATGTCAATGTGTCTTATTACTGGTGATATTGACCTTGTTATTCTCATCTACGTGGTCTCTCCTGGAAATTTCAACTGTAAAACTATAATTATTTTTTCTATAGTGACCAAATATCTCAGGAGAAATACTTTGAGGCTATACAAATATCTTCTCCCCCAAAACCCTTGCCCACTTATTCTAGCACCCTTCAATGGATCACATATGCAATCATCACCACTGTGATATCTGCCTAGTGATAATTTCTATTTCCTTCTTCCTTTATGCATTTATTAATTGCAATTTCACTACAAGGAAAAGCTGTCATATCTCTTCCATATACTTATTTAATTAATTATTTATTTATCATCATCATTGTTTTATAAATATTTATATTATTCTTTGGGTTATTATCTGACACTGTCATTAGTTATTTTGTTGCTCAAAGCTTTGGCCATTAGGAGCTCCTTCAGATTGACTTCTGTGCTCTTTCAACAACTTCCTCCCATATTTTTTGAGAACTTTCACTTTTCTGGTACCATAAGATGTTTCAAGCTCCTTTTGATTTCCTCTACCCCTGCCCTGGAATGAATCACTTTTCCAAGGATCCCTGATTCTTTAATAGAGGCATGGTGCTTAGAAACCAACATCTGGGCACCAGGTATGCTAATTACTACAGAAGCATTATTGCTTCTAGGCTTCTCAGCAGACAGGACTAGTAAATATTTGTGTATTAGCCTATGTGCACACATATCTATTTTTATATACCTGTGTATGTATATGCATAATGAGTTCATACTGACACCTCAGATTCCAATTCAACATCACAAGGATCATTTTAGTTTTTTTCCTTTCTTTATTTGTAATTGCCTTCTACAGCAGTAAGGCACCCAGTTTTTATTATCTACTACATATTTACTTATTTGTTCAATTCTAGTACACACAAATTCGTTTCAGGATGTCTTACCCCAATACCCCCATAAGAAAAGCATTTACTGACTAGATAACAGCATTTGTGCACAATTCTTTTCGTCTATATTCTTACAGTATTCAGTCAACTTCCCATTTTCCAAAGTTATTTAGGTTAGTTCTTTTCCCTTCTGCATTCAGTATGGTTATGTTTTTCACTTTTATTACAGGTATTTTCATTTGTTAGTGTTGGGATGACATATTGGATTTCCCCCACATTCTAATTGGGTTTCACTCTTTGTTTATTAATGGCAGTATTTCTTAAGAAAGTATTTCTTTCTATTTATTAATTCCTTAACAACAGGCATTATCATATATACAGTATATTGCTTCATAATATTAGCTGGTCATGACTGTAAGAATGTGCCTGAAATATGTATGTTGATATTTAAATTGGAAAAAAATCTATGTCTGTCTTGTGCATTGTGGGGTGCTTTGCTTATTCAGGCAAGCGCCTCATACTTATTCACTTTTTTCTACATACTAGTTCAAATACAGCAGCTGAAATGTTTCAAATGTTTGCACATACCAGGGCTTAATCTGATCATATGCAATGGATTTAATACTTGAAAACAAGAAATTTAATGCCTCCATATGGCCATTAAAACCAGCTGAGGCACTACTATTTGTCATTATGTTGATGATGAGCCCTTTACTGCTTGTGTCTTTTTTATTATTGTTGCCAAGTAACTGAACAACTCATGCAGCATTGCTAAGGATAAGACCTTTCCCTATTAAGAAGAAAAAGATGACAACCTGCTGTGTGAACAATAGGGAAACTACCCTTATCATTCTTGGCACAAACGCTTCATCACTAAGGGTGTATCTTTACAAAAAAACTCTTTGAAATTTTTCTGTAAATATTCTGTTCCTGTCCACTGACATGAAATTTTTAAAGAAAAAAAAAATGTGCTAACTCACAGAAAAAAAAATGGAGATAAAATCCAGAAAATGTATTATACATCTGTCTTTATCAAATAGTTGGTATCTAAAGGCTCCACATTAGGAGAGATGGAAGCAGTTATTACTACCACATGGCATCTTGCCCTACTTAATTCCAACAGAAGAAGCCTCCTCCGACTGTGTTGTAGAGAAGATGAAGAATCTCAAGTCAGATCAAAGGCCAAGTTGTGATTACTGTGAAAAGAAGAGAGGAGGATCGCATATTCTTTTTCAGCTATCTATCCTTTTAAGACATAATGTCCCATTTGAAATATTTGCTGCATGAATGTCAAAAAAGTATCAGATGGTAAAATAATAGCGGTAGCTCAAATCTATGAAAAATGGAGGTTCATGGAAGCACAGATACTAAGCTCTTTCAAAACACGTCTTCTTAGTATTCCACAGTGATTCCCCCAAGAATAAAATCACTGACTTAAACTCTCATCTAATATTTAACCCCTTTTTACAAGTAAGAATTTTTTTCATATAACATGGAAATGTAGAAATTGATGCTTTTAGATTTATCTTCATGTCTTGGATTTTGCTAATAGTTAGACATAATCTTGCTCTATTATTTAATAGACCATTTATGTATATGTTTTTTTGTACAGTTGACCCTTAGACAACTCAGGTTTGAACTGTGTGGATCTACTTATACATGGATTTTCTTCTGCCTCCGCCACCCGTGAAGCAGCAAGACCAGCTGTTCCTTTTCCATTTTTCTCCTCAGCCTACTCAACATGAAGATGCTGACTATGAAGACCTTTGTGATGATCCACTTCACTAAATGAATAGTAAATATATTTTTCCCTACGATTTTCTTAATAACATTTTATTTTCTCTAGCTTATTTCATTGTAAGAATACAGTATATAATACATATAACATACAAAATATGTGTTAGTTGACTGCGTTACCAGTAAGGCTTCTGGTCAACAGTAGGCTATTAGCAGTTAAGTTTTGGGGGAATCAAAAGTTATGCTCAGAATTTTTAACACCATGGGGTTTGGTGCCCCAACCCCCATATTGTTCAAGGGTTAACTGTATAATAAACAAGCAAGCATACTATAGGAATTTAAGATGTACAGCAAAACTTGATGTGTCCCTCTTTAAAGCACATGTTCACCCTTAAATATATCTATGTGCTAAAAAATACTATGTGCCTTTACACTGTTAATGTGGAGGTAAATTAGCACAGCCATTATGGAAAACAGCATGAAGGTTCCTCAAAAAACTAAACATACACCTACCATATGACTAGTAATTCCAATTCTGGGTATATATCCAAAGTAACTGAAATCAGCGTGTTGAAGGGAGATCTGCACTTCCATGTTCATTGCAGCAGTATTTACAATAACCAAGACACAGATTCAACCTAAGTGTTCATCAGCGCGAATGAATATAGAAAATGTGGTACATATACACAAAGGGATGCTGTTCAGCCTTAACAAATAAGGAATTCCTGTCATTTGTGACAATGTGAATGAACCTGGAGAACTTTATGCTAAGCGAAATAAGGCAGGCACAGAACGACAAATACTACATAATCTCACTTATATGTGGAATCTAAAAAGGTTGAACTCAGCTGTAGCAAGTAGAATGGTGGTTACCCAAGGCTAAGGATGAGGCGAGTATTGGGGAGATGTTGGTCAAAGGATACAAAATTTGTTAGATGGGAGGAATAAATTCAGGAGATCTATCATACAACACGGTGATTATAATTAATAACAATGTATTATATACTTAAAAATTGCTACCACAGTAGATTTCAAATGTTCTAACCACAATAAATGATAAATATGTGAGTAATGATTATGTTAATTAGCTTAGTTTAATCACTTTACAATGTATACATATGTCCAAACATTATTTTCTATATCATAAATATTTACAATTTTAATTTGTCGATTAAAAAATACTAACAGCCTTTCCCAGGAATAGCTCAAATTATTCCTTCTCCATTTAAAAATTCCCTGTAAATAGGCAGTCTAATACCAAAAACTGAAACTTCAGCATCGAATAAGAATACTTTAGAGCTCTAAACATTTTAACTATTCTCATTCATGTACAAATGTGTTAATCATAAGAAAAGGAATGCTAGGCCCTGCCCCGCCCCTGCTCCGTGGCTGCTGGTTTTCTCCGCGGGCACCTCGAGGGGTGACCTGGAGATATGGGGAGTACTGGGGGGAACCCTGGCTGGGTGCGGCTCGCGCTCTGCCTGGCTGACTTAGTGCTATCGCTCTACGCGCTGCACGTGAAGGCCGCGCGCGCCCTGGGCCGGGATTACCGCGCTCTCTGCGACATGGGCACCGCCATTAGCTGTCCCGTGCATCATCTCCTCCAGGTAGGGCAGGGGCTTTGGGTTGGTGCAGCACGTGCTGGGACAGGACAGCATCCTCAATCAATACAATAACATATTCCCTTGCATCTTCTACACACTACAGCTGTTAAATTGCCCGTGGACGCGCTGGGCCTTTGCCCTGCTGCTGCTGAGCTCCCTGCTGTCTCTGGCTGGTTCTGTCTACCTGGCCTGGATTCTGTTCTTCGTGCTCTATGATTTCTGCATCGTTTGCATCACCACCTATGCCATCAACGTGGGCCTGATGTATCTCAGTTTCCGGAAGGTCCAAGAACCCCAGGGCAAGGCTAAGAGGCACTGAGCCCTCACCCCAAGCCAGGCTGGCCTCATCTGCTTTGCTTTGGCATGTGAGCCTTGCCCAAGGAGGCATATGTGGGTCCCTAGAAGGCCCTAGATGCAGGGCCATCTAGAGTCCCCCTTCCCTCTGCCATACCCACACATGACAATGGACCAAATGTGCCACACGCTCACTCTTTTTTCCACCCAGTGCCTCTGACTCTGTCCCCAAGGGCTGGTCTCCGAAGCTCTTGCCATTGCCCAAGGAGCGAAGGTTCTGAGCAATACAATTTTTTAAATTTAAAAAAAAAAAAAAAAAAAAAGGAATGCTAGTCTATAGAGAAAATAGCTAGAGGACACTTTTCCTGATTTATGTGTTTACCTTCAATTGTCCAGTTGTTAATGCACTATAAATAAATTAGTCAGATTTATTAATGTTTTTATTATTCTTGTTCTTGTTACATAACAACACCAGAGAAGCAGCAGACAATTCTTTATCACAAGGAAAAGCTTTTGTTTCCTTAATACATTTTGACTCATTATAGATTACAAAGCCAAAAGGTTTGGTTTCTTAAAATAGTATAACATCGTGCTGGTATAAAATTATATATGAAAACATAATGGGTGATTCAAAGACTTAGAAGAAGGGTTTGGGCAATAAAAATGTCCAATGTGGTCTGAATATATATGCTAATTTTTATTGCTGGTCACCTTATAAAAGGAGTTCTGCCTATAACAGTCAGTGTGTTCACCTATAAAACAAACATTTATTGGATATCAAAGAGAAAATTTATCAAATTCTCCTAATTTTTGTTGTAGATGTCAAACTTTAAGTTTGCAACATGCTCACAATTCAATTATGTGTCTTTCATTTTGTTAATCTGGCCTTAGTGTCTGTATCCATGTGCAGTTTTATTATCAGAAACTTGAACAAATGTATGATACAGTATTTCCAAAAGTAACTCAAACTATTTGTCTTAGGTGTGATGAATGCAAATTAATTCTCCCCTCCCTCAGGGTATTTAAGTATAGACTCTTTTACATAAATCATATATTAATATATACAATGTATCTTTGAAAAGTTCTAACATTGAATATGCAAAATTAAAACAAATCCAGCATTAAAATCAGTTACAAAACTTATACAAGTCACATGTTCAGGGATACTGGAATGAATGAGCTTATAGTCATCATCTCTGAGCTAACATTTCATCTCTCCAAGCCAATGTCTCAAACCAAGAACCTGATGATAAATTTTCCCTCACTGAAGAATAGGGATATCTGTTAGACCTATTTAAAATTTTTTTAATGATGTTCATTAACTCTAGTGATTTTTTTCTCTTAAATTGTATCTTGATATTGAATAAATGATACCCTATTGACATTACTCAGTCTGAGAATCCAATATTGTATACAAGTTGTTGTGTGTATCGATGTATTATATATTTTTCCTACTTAGAAAAGGGCCAGCACCTTTCATTATATTTACCAAAAGAGTTTAGGGATATATTGCGCAGCATGGTAACTATAGTTAATAATAACGTATTGTATAATTCAAAATTGCTAAAAGAATAGATTTTAAATGTTCTCACCACAAAAAATGAGAAGTAGGTGAGATGATAGAGTATTAATTATCTTGATTTAATTTTTCCACAATATATACATATATCAAAACATCAGAGTGTACCCGTAAATATGTATATTATTCATCATTAAAAATAAAATAGGCTGGGCACGGTGCCTCATGCCTGTAATCCCAGCACTTTGGGAGGCCGAGGTAGGTGGATTACTTGAGATCAGGAGTTCGTGACCAGCCTGACCAAAATGGTGAAACCCTGTCTCCACTAAAAATAGAAAAAAATAGCCAGGAGTATTGGCACACACCTGTATTCCCAGCTACTTGGGAGGCTGAGACAGAAGAATCGCTTGAACCTGAGAGGCGGAGGTTACAGTGAACTGAGACTGTGCCACTGCACTCTAGCCTGGGTGACAGAGCAAGAGTCCATCTCAAAAAAAAAACCAAAAATGAAGTGTAGATGTAAGATTATTAAATGTTTGATCTAAATCAAGATTCTGTCTTGATTCAGGTAGAGGGGAATGCATGCTATGAGACCTTCAACAATGACCACTACAGTTGTACACTGCTGTGTATTTTACTAGATTGATAATATTTAAGATGTTGATGGATCATTATCTACAACAGGTTATGTGATAAAATTGTATTTTACAAGCTGTTCTGTTTTATGGCTATGAATGTGTATATATATCTCATTTTATTACATTTCTATATCTTTAAAATAAAAAATTCACTGAATCAAAAAGAAAGGCAATATTTAATTAGAAATAAAATGAGTTCTAAATCTTTCATGAATGTATTCTGTGCAGGGAATTCTTAATGCTTTCCATTATTATGAGAGATAATATCAAGCCCAATTATTTCAAGTCAGGCTAAATCTTTCTACATTGAATGTGCTGAGATAAAAGCTCTTCAGTTTATAGGTGTTTTACCTAGGGCATAGGCCTTGGTCTTTGAAATATTTTCAGTGAAATTTATTTTTCATTATGCATTAAAGTTCTACTAAGTTTCTCATATGGGGCTTCCAATTTGGTCTGTCTTTACAAGGTTGGCTAGCTAAAAATAAAGTTTTGTCAGTTGCTCCTCTGTTTGTTCTCATATATATTTCTCTCCCTTTCCAATTTCGTATCACATGGGGGCTAACCCCAGGATAAATACTTCTCCCAGATTCGTGGGTCAGCTGATTTTAACTATAGTTTGCCAGTTGGAGACACTATCAGAAGAAAGAAGAACGAAGGGAGAAGAAATGGTATTTTTCACAATCTGCCAATGAGGCATGTTCAACACTAGCTGCTTCTCTATGGCTGCAGTTCCTACAAAAAATGATTCAAAATTCCTCCAGGAGATCCTGGTTACTGGGCTTTGGTAACTGCAACCTCTTTATCTCCTCAACAAAGGTGTTGTAGTAGCTTTTGAGATGGCTAATCTCTGATTTCCCTCATCGTTTCCTGTTTGTTTTTTTAGCAATTCCTTCGCCTATATAATCAATTTCCAATATTAAATTTCTTCTGTCTTAAGTATTCTGAAGGATCTCTGATTCCAGACTGGAACATAAGTGATACATAATTATGCACAGTTTTATTTGATTTACCTGTACCTAACCCTCTATTATCTGTTTTCTGTTCCCACATTCCCAAATTTGAAATTGCTCTGACAATATTATTAATAGCATATGTATTGCCAAATCCAGTGGGTATATTTTAGTTCACTGGATACTTCTGCTTTCTTTGACACCGCTGACAACTCTTTTTCATAACTTTTGTATTTCATTTATTTCTACAGTGCTCTTTTTTGTTTCTACCCCCAATCATTTGGCTTAATTCTTTTCATGCTCAATTTTTTAAAACAATGTTATTTTCTCACATCTTATTTTTATGGTCTACTTGGAAGTATTCAGCTAAACTTAAGATCTTATGTTCCATTTAAATGCTGATGGTATCCGAATTAATTTTTCCATCACTAAATGTATTCTTACATTTCCTAAGCATATAACTAGGTATTTGTTGGATAATTTCAAAAATCTAACTTATTACCTTATACTTTCCAGAAACACACACACAGAGACACTAAACCAAACAACCAATCACAATACCCCTGCCCCGTTCTGTTGATTATCTTGTTGATGTCACCATAATCCACCTAAACACCCAAGACAAAAATGTGTGGTTCATTACTGACCATTGTGTCTGCAAAGAGTCTTGCTTCATGTTATTCATGCTGTGTGTAGCCACCTCCCACCTGTATAACCAGTAAGATATTGCACAAATGACTTCAAGGCTAGATTGTAAAACGGATTCCAGCTTATGCCTTTTCCTTCTTGAATCATGGGTTGTAGGCAAAGCCAGTTGCCATTTCATAAGAACACTCAAGCAACACTATGGATCTATTCGTTGGCAAGGAAATTAGTTCTCCTGCCATAACCAGCAAGGAACTGAAGCTCTTGCTAACAGCTATGTGAATTAGTTATTTTGGAAGCAGATCCTCCAACTCCAGTCAAGCCAGCTGATATGTGGCACTAGTTGACATCATGATTGCGACCATATGAGAAGATTCAGGCCAAAGCCACCCAGGTAACTGCTCTAGAATCCAGACCTACAGAAACTGTACGGGATAATAAATGTTTATTGCTGTTTCATAGCTGCTAAGTTTTGGGTAATTTATTAGGATAACCAATAGAACTACTCTGTTTCTCTTATTCTTTACTAATCATCAAGTTCTATCAATATTATTGCCCAAATATTTCTGGAATCTACACTTTCATCTTCAAACACTACTGTTCTAGTCATTATCAACTCTAGCTTGAATTATTTCAGTGGCCCTCAAAATGATCTCTTGTTCCAGTGTGGTGTTTTGCAAATCCATCCTGCTATTCCACTCTCAAAGTGATTTATGTGGAATTCAAATTAACCAGGCTTCTTTTATACTTAAAAACATTCGGTGGTTTTTTTTTTTTCTTCAAAAGATAAAAGGAAAGTACTTGCCATGATGTAAAAAGTCTTAGGTAATCAGAAACGCTTTTTGTTTTTTTCACTCCAACTTTATTTCTTGCAACTTTTCAGCACTTATTTTTGTGTGCTGAAATGCTGAACTGCTTTAGACCTTGATAACCAGCAGCTTCATATCTGTGTGTCACTTCTCCTGAATTTCCTTTTTTTAGAAGCGCCCTGTCTTTTTCCTGATTAATTCATTATCAACTTTTGAGACCTAACTCAAAAATTATTTCCTCCAGGTACACTTCCATAACTCCTGGAAGTCAGATTAACCATTCTCCTTTTGTTAACCTAAAGTACCATTCACATTCTTCTAACATAATACGTACTTTATCATAATAAAATTCCTTAAGCAGTGGATTTCTCCACTACTATGTGTGAAAGATCAAAGAGTCATATTGTGTTTGAATAGAAATCTACTGGTTGCGTGCTTTATTTAGTTGTAGTTTCCAAGTCTACAAATGGAACAGACAGACCTAGGAGACTGAGGTTTTCTAAACAATAGAATTTTTATATATATATATATATATATGAGAGAGGGAGAGATGATAGACTTATATGTAACAGATAGAGATAAAGATAGTGCAGATCAAATGAATACAAGGCCGGTGGGTTATTTTATATACTAAGTGAGCAATTTACATTTCTGAAAGAAACATTTAATAACATAAGTAAGTAAAATATATTTATTGTAACAACTCTGATTTGCCAGATTGCATTAATAAACTGTTACATTTAAAAATCTTCTTTTCTTTTACTACTTATTAAACATAGGGAGGTTCTTTTTTTTTTTTTTTTTTTTTTTTTCCGAGATGTTGTCCAGGCTGTAGTGCAATGGCACGATCTCAACTTACTGCAACCTCCGCCTCCTGGGTTCAAGCGATTCTCCTGCCTCAGCTTCTGGCATTGCTGGGATTACAGGCATGTGCCACCATGCCCGGCTAATTTTTTGTATTTTTAGTATAGACGGGGTTTCTCCATGTTGGTCAGGCTGGTCTCTAACTCCCAACCTCAGATCATCTGCCCGCCTCGGCCTCCCAAAGCGCTGGGATTACAGGTGTGAGCCACCGCGCCGGCAACATAGGGAGATTCTTATAACTAACACAATAGATTATGCATGGTTTGATCTTAAATACATTTATTTCTATTGTCTTCTCTTTTTAAACTTTTATTGTGCATATTTAAGGTGTACCACGTGATGTTTTGATATACATGTAGATGAAGCAAATTAACATATACATCACCTCACATAGTTTCCCATTTTTTTGTGTGGCAAGAGCACCTAAAATATACTCTTTTTGCAGAAATCCCAAATACAATATAATATTATTAACTATAGTCTATGGCCCTCATATTATACATTAGATCTCTAGATGGGTTCATCCTATGTATCTACTACTTTGCGTCCTCCAACCTACATCTCCCCATTTTCTCCCCTTATGATTGTCCCCAGTAACCACTATTTTATTCTCTACCTCTTTGTACTTGCCTTTTCTGACAACACTCTGACATAATCAGAATATATTATCTAAAATTTATGTTATTTTAAAATGAGAAGTGTAATAATAATTTTAGCATTTTAAGTTCAACAATAAATATAATTGTACTTTCCCATTTGTTTATCAGTTTAAAATAAGCAATGCTTATGAGACTTGATGTCCAAAATGGTAACCACGTGAATTTCAGGGATCATGTGAATTATTTCTGTACATTTCGTGCCTATAAAAATGCCTGGTCTTAACTAGACACCCTATACGTATTGTTTAAACAGGAAAGAATTTGATCAAAAAGGACAATGATATTACTAATACATTAACACATTATATATGGGCTAGCATGAGTAGGTTATCATTCATTTAAGGTTTACTTGTGTTGTTAACAATTTTTGAAAAAATACACATTAAGTAACTAAAATATCATATTTTAGTAAATGGTACTCTGAATTTGACTTAGGTCTGCAAAAAAATGTTAATGATATTGACCATGGTTGATGAAGACAGTTATTGATTTCACTTAAATGGCAGTTAGTGAAATAAATGTATAGAAGGTGAAAGAATAAGCATAACTGTCTTAGTCCACTCCAGCTACTATAAGAAAATACCTGGGACTGGGTAATTTATAAAGAACAGAAATTTATTTCTCACAGTTCTGGAGGCTGGAAGTACAAGAATAAGGGCGCCCACAGATTTGGTGTCTGGTAAGGGCTTCTCTCTGCTTCTGAGATAGCACCTTGCTGCTGTGCCCTCCAGAGGGGACAAATGCTGTGTACTTACATGACAGAAAGAACATAAAAGTCAGGCAGCTCTCTGAAGACTGTTTTATAAGAGCACCAATTCATTCATGAGGGCGGAGCCATCATCACTTAATCATCTCCCAAAGGCATCTTTTAATACTATTACATTAGTGATTAAATTTTAACATATGAATTTTGGGGGACGCATTCAGAGACCACAGTAATAATTAATTTTATGAAACATTTTTCCAGAAAAAAAAAGATATATACAAGTGCAGTCAGGCCATTAATTCAGAAAAATGTCTAAAATATTAAATAGGGTTGTTGGTTTGTTTATTTTCTTATTATTTTCAACTTTAATATCTGGCTATTATAAGGGAAATATTATAGGTGTAGATGAAAGAAAAAACCGAGAGAAACCGAGAGATGCCTTCAATTGAGGGTGACAGCTGACAAAGATGGAGAAATCAGATTTCAACAACTATGTCAAAAATCATTACAATTGGGATAATTCAGAGAGTAATTTAAACTCAAAAAATTTTAATAATTCGGGGTCAGGGAATACTACTAATTTATAGCTATAAAATAAATCTACTTAATAATGTTTCTTCAGTCATTAATAAAAAGTAAAATTAGATTTAATATACTCTGTGTTATAAAGTAACGGAAAATCAAGAGAATGCAATGAAAAGAGTTTATTTCTGGAAAATGTTAAAGACTTAATCATGCAATGAGTTTATAAAAATGTGTTTTTTATGCATTACATGATGTCCTAAGACAAATATAAAATATAAAATAAATTGAAATACATACATAATATATAATATTTATGCCAAAGATAAGATATATTTACCTGTTTTTCAAGAACAAAACTTAAATTTCTAAATTATATGATCATATAAAAAAGATAAATAACTAAAACCAGTATTTTTTGCTGAATACTTTGCCATATTTGCATTATATATGTAATTTTTATATAAAATATGCACAAATAAAGTTTTATCTTTCATGTCAGTCCAGTTTCTACCACAAAAAGTAACTCTTATAGTTGGTATGTACCCATCCCATGAAAGCTTTTCAAAAATTTTTAATATCCATTCATTTATATGCATAAACATATATAACCATTATAATCATGGCACATATAGCTGACACTTATTGAGTATAAATCTGTAAGAAGCACTGTCCTATGTACTTCACAAACATTAATTTATTTAAGCTGTGGTAAGTAAGTCCTTATGATGTTAATTCTAGTATTCTTATTTTAAAGACGAGGAAATTAAGGTACAGAGAGAATAAATAAATTTGCCTATGATGACACTACTAGGAATTGGAATTTGTAGTCAGAATTTGAACCCAGGTAGTCTGTCTCAAGAGCCTGGAATTTTAACCATGAATTATACTGGTTTTTGAATTAAAATTTTATTTTAAGGTAATTATAGGTTCGCAAGCAACCATGAGAAATAGTACAGGGAGATTCTGTGTATCCTTAACCCAGTTTCCCCCAGTGGAAACATCTTGTAAAACATTAGCGCTACCTATCAACCAGGATATTGACATTAATACATTCAAGATAAAGAAAAACTTTGGGAGGCGAGGCGGGCAAATCATGGGGTCAGGAGTTCGAAACCAGCCTTGCCAACATGGTGAAACCCCATCTCTACTAAAAATACAAAAAATGGCTGGGCGTCGTGGCAGGTGCCTGTAATCCCAGCTACTCAGGACTCTGAGGCAGGAGAATCATTTGAACCCGGGACGCGGAGGTTGCAGTGAGCCGAGATCGCGCCATTGCACCCTGGCCTGGGCAACAGGGCAAGACTTCATCTCAAAAAAAAAAAAAAAAAAAAAAAAGATACAGAACAATTCCATTACCATAAGAATCCTTCATGTTGTCTTTATAACAACCATGCTCCTTTCCCTGTTTCCTGGAAACTATTAGTCTCATCTCCCTTTCTATAATTTTGTCATTTCAAGAATGTTATATAAATAGATTCATATAGTTTTTAACCATTCGGATATTGGCTTTTGTCAATCAGCATAATTATCCGAAGATTCATTTAAGTTGTTTTGTATATCAATACTTCATTCTTTTTTATTGCTGAATAGTAATTTCATGGTATGAATGTAGCACACTTTGTTTAACCATTCACCCATTGAGGTATGTCTGGGTTGATCCTATTGGGGCTATTACAAATAAAGCTGCTATAAGCAACATATCAGTCTACAGGTTTGAGTGCGAACATGTGTTTATTTCTCTGGGATAAATTTCTAAAAATGTAGTTGCTGGGTTATATAGTAATTGCTAATTTGGTTTTATTTAGAAAAACTACTCTCAAACTGTTTTCACGATGACTATGCCATTTTACGTCTCCACCAGCAATGTATGAGTGATCTAGTCTCTCCACATCCTCACCAGCATTTGGTATTATCAAGACTTTTTATTTTAGTCATTCTAATGGGTCTGTAGCATTGTGGTTTTAATTTGTGCTTCCCTAATGTCTAAAATTTCTTTTCATGTTTTTTGTCCATTTTTCTGATCGGATCTTTTTTTTTTTTTTTTTTTTGCTGTTGAGTTTTGAGAGTTCTTTATATATTCCAGATACTAGTTCTTCGTTGGATAGCTTGTCTCTTTATCCTCTTAACAGGATCTTTCACAGAGCAAAGTTTTAAATTTTTGTGAAGTCAAATTTATCACTTACATCCCTTTACTTCCCTCACTTTTAAGGTATAATTTTTTTTTTTTTTTTTTTTTTTTTTTTTTTTTCTGAGATGGAGTGTTGCTCTGTCTCCCAGGCTGGAGTGCAGTGGCGTCATCTCAGCTCACTGCAAGCTCCGCCTCCTGGGTTCATGCCATTCTCCTGCCTCAGCCTCCCGAACTGCATATTTTACTAGATTGATAGTATTTAAGATGTTGATGTATCATTATCTACAGCAGGTTATGTGATAAAATTGTATTTTACAAGCTGTTCTGTTTTGCGGCTATGAATGTGTATATGTATCTCTCATTTTATTACAGTTCTATATCTTTTGGATATAGAAAGAGTAGCTGGGACTACAGGCACTTGCCACCATGCCCAGCTAATTTTTTGTATTTTTAGTACAGATGGGGTTTCACCATCTTAGACAGGATGGTCTTAATCAAAGCAATCAGCAAAAATTAAAAAGTGGATTAAAATTAAAAATTATATTATAATTAAAAAATTAAAAAGTGGATTTAACCACTTTTTAAATCCAAATAAATGGAGAAGATAATTAGGCCAACTCTTTTGCTCACTTCTTCTCCAGTCATTTCAAAACATATCCACAGAAACCAAATGCCACAGACTAGGCAGTTTGTAAACAACAGAAATTTATTTCTCACAATTCTGAAATCTGAGAAGTTCAAGATCAAAGTGCTAGTAGATTTGATGTCTGGTAAAGGTTTACTTTCTGCTTCCAATATGGTTCCTTGTTGTTGCATCCTCTGGAGTGGATGAACGCTGTCTTCACATAGCAGAAGGGACAGAAGGGCAAAAAGGGACAAACTTTCTCCCTCAATCCCAATTATACAGATGCTACTACACTTCCATGATTGTGGAGCCCTCACAGCCTACTCACCTCCCAGAGGCTCCATCTCTTAATGCTGTTGCATTGGGGATTAAGTTTCAACATGAATTTTGGAGGAACAGAATCATTCATACCAATTTTATAAATGAAAAGTATAGTGCTATTTTTGAAACGATAGCTATAAACTTATTTTTCACATTTTTTTTTTTTTTTTGTAGATAGGGTCATGATTTTTTTTTTTTTTATTATTATACTTTAAGTTCTAGGGCACATGGGCACAACGTGAAGGTTTGTTACATATGTATACATATGCCATGTTGGTGTGCTGCACCCATTAACTCATCATTTACATTAGGTATATCTCCTAATGCTATTCCTCCCCCCTCCCCACAATTGGACCCGGTGTGTGATGTTCCCCTTCCTGTGTCCAAGTGATCTCATTGTTCAGTTCCCACCTATGAGTGAGAACATGCGGTATTTGGTTTTCTGTTCTTGCAATAGTTTGCTGAGAATGATGGTTTCCAGCTGCATCCATGTCCCTACAAAGGACACAAACTCATCCTTTTTTATGGCTGCATAGTATTCCATGGTGTATATGTACCACATTTTCTTAATCCAGTCTGTCACTGATGGACATTTGGGTTGATTCCAAGTCTTTGCTATTGTGAATAGTGCCACAATAAATATACGTGTGCATGTGTCTTTATAGCAGCATGACTTATAATCCTTTGGGTATATCCCCAGTAATGGGATGGCTGGGTCAAATGGTATTTCTAGTTCTAGATCCTTGAGGAATCACCACACTGTCTTCCACAATGGTTGAACTAGTTTACAGTCCCATCAACAGTGTAAAAGTGTTCCTATTTCTCCACATCCTCTCCAACACCTGTTATTTCCTGATTTTTTAATGATTGCCATTCTAACTGGTGTGAGATGGTATCTCATTGTGGTTTTGATTTGCATTTCAGTGATGATGAGCATTTTTTCATGTGTCTGTTGGCTGTATGAATGTCTTCTTTTGAGAAGTGTCTGTTCATATCCTTTGCCCACTTTTTGATGGGGTTGTTTGTTTTTTTCTTGCAAATTTGACTGAGTTCTTTATAGGTTCTGGATATTAGCCCTTTGTCAGATGAGTAGATTGCAAAAATTTTCTCCCATTCTGTAGGTTGCCTGTTCACTCTGATGGTAGTTTCTTTTGCTGTGCAGAAGCTCTTTAGTTTAATGAGATCCCATTTGTCAATTTTGGCTTTTGTTGCCATTGCTTTTGGTGTTTTAGACATGAAGTCCTTGCCCATGCCTATGTCCTGAATGGTATCACCTAGGTTTTCTTATAGGATTTTTATGGTTTTAGGTCTAACATTTAAGTCTCTAATCCATCTTGAATTAATTTTCGTATAAGGAGTAAGGAAAAGATCCAGTTTCAGCTTTCTACTTATGGCTAGCCAATTTTCCCAGCACCATTTATTAAATAGGGAATCCTTTCCCCATTTCTTGTTTTTCTAAGGTTTGTCAAAGATCAGATGGCTGTAGATGTGTGGTATTATTTCTGAGAGCTCTGTTATGTTCCATTGGTCTATATCTCTGTTTTGGTACCAGTACCATGCTGTTTTGGTTACTGTAGCCTTGTAGTATAGTTTGAAGTCAGGTAGCGTGATGCCTCCAGCTTTGTTCTTTTGGCTTAGGATTGCCTTGGCAATGTGGGGTCTTTTTTGGTTCCACATGAACTTTAAAGCAGTTTTTTCCAATTCTGTGAAGAAACTCATTGGTAGCTTAATGGGGATGGCATTGAATCTATAAATTACCTTGGGCAGTATGGCCATTTTCACAATATTGATTCTTCCTATCCATGAGCATGGTATGTTCTTCTGTTTGTGTCCTCTTTTATTTCACTGAGCAGTGGTTTGTAGTTCTCCTTGAAGAGGTCCTTTACTTCCCTTGTAAGTTGGATTCCTAGGTATTTTATTCTCTTTGAAGCTATTGTGAATGGGAGTTCACTCATTATTTGGCTCTCTGTCTGTTACTGGTGTATAAGAATGCTTGTGATTTTTGCACGTCGATTTTGTATCCTGAGACTTTGCTGAAGTTGCTTATCAGCTTAAGGAGATTTTGGGCTGAGACAATGGGGTTTTCTAAATATACAATCATGTCATCTGCAAACAGGGACAATTTGACTTCTTCTTTTCCTAACTGAATACCCTTGATTTCTTTCTCTTGCCTGATCGCCCTAGCCAGAACTTCCAACACTATGTTGAATAGGAGTGGTGAGAGAGGGCATCCCTGTCTTGTGCCACTTTTCAAAGGGAATTTTTCCAGTTTTTGCCCATTCAGTATGATATTGGCTGTGGGTTTTTTATAAATAGCTCTTATTATTTTGAGATATGTCCCACCAATACCGAATTTATTGAGCGTTTTTAGCATGAAGGGCTGTTGAATTTTGTCAAAGGCCTTTTCTGCATCTATTGAGATAATCATGTGTTTTTTGTCTTTGGTTCTGTTCATATGCTGGATTACGTTTACTGATTTGCATATGTTGAACCAGCCTTGCATCCCAGGGATGAAGCCCACTTGATCATGATGGATAAGCTTTTTTATGTGCTGCTGGATTCAGTTTGCCAGTATTTTATTGAGGATTTTTGCATCGATGTTCATCAGGGATATTGTTCTAAAGTTCTCTTTTTTTGTTGTATCTCTGTCAGGC
Source organism: Macaca fascicularis (assembly GCF_037993035.2). Lineage (NCBI taxonomy): Eukaryota > Metazoa > Chordata > Mammalia > Primates > Cercopithecidae > Macaca > Macaca fascicularis. Next base: position 27,867,896 of record NC_088395.1, read on the forward strand.
TTTGGTATCAGGATGATGATGGCCTCGTAAAATGAGTTAGGGAGGATTCCCTCTTTTTCTATTGATTGGAATAGTTTCAGAAGGAATGGTACCAACTCCTCGTTGTACCTCTGGTAGAATTCCGCTGTGAATCTGTCTGGTCCTGGACTTTTTTTGGTTGGTAGACTATTAGTTATTGCCTCAATTTCAGAGCCTGCTATTGGTCTATGCAGGGATTCAACTTCTTCCTGGTTTAGTCTTGGGAGAGTGTAAGTGTCCAGAAAATTATCCATTTCTTCTAGGTTTTCTAGTTTATTTGCATAGAGGTGTTTATAATAATCTCTGATGGTAGTTTGTATTTCTGTGGGGTCGGTGGTGATATCCCCTTTATCATTTTTTATTGCATTTATTTGATTCTTCTCTCTTTTCTTCTTTATTAGTCTTGCTAGTGGTTTATCAATTTTGTTGATCTTTTCAAAAAACCAGCTCCTGGATTCATTGATTTTTTGGAGGGTTTTTTGTGTCTCTATCTCCTTCAGTTCTGCTCTGATCTTAGTTATTTCTTGCCTTCTGCTACCTTTTGAATGTGTTTGCTCTTGCTTCTCTAGTTCTTTTAATTGTGATGTTACGGTGTCAATTTTAGATCTTTCCTGCTTTCTCTTGTGGGCATTTAGTGCTATAAATTTCCCTCTACACACTGCTTTAAATGTGTCCCAGAGATTCTGGTATGTTGTATCTTTGTTCTCATCGGTTTCAAAGAACATCTTTATTTCTGCCTTCATTTTGTTATGTACCCAGTAGTCATTCAGGAGCAGGTTATTCAGTTTCCATGTAGTTGAGCGATTTTGATTGAGTTTCTTAGTCTTGAGTTCTAGTTTGATTGCACTGTGGTCTGAGAGACAGTTTGTTATAATTTCTGTTCTTTCACATTTGCTGAGGAGTGCTTTACTTCCAACTATGTGGTCAATTTTGGAATAAGTGTGATGTGGTGCTGAGAAGAATGTATATTCTGTTGATTTGGGGTGGAGAGTTCTGTAGATGTCTATTAGGTCCACTTGGTGCAGAGTTGAATTCAATTCCTGGATATCCTTGTTAACTTTCCATCTCATTGATCTGTCTAATGTTGACAGTGGGGTGTTAAAGTCTCCCATTATTATTGTATGGGAGTCTAAGTCTCTTTGTAAGTCTCTGAGGATTTGCTTTATGAATCTGGGTGCTGCTGTATTGGGTGCATATATATTTAGGATAGTTAGCTCTTCCTGATGAATTGATCCCTTTACCATTATATAATGGCCTTCTTTGCCTCTTTTGATCTTTGATGGTTTAAAGTCTGTTTTATCAGAGACTAGGATTGCAACCCTTGCTTTTTGTTTTTGTTTTCCATTTGCTTGGTAGATCTTCCTCCATCCCTTTATTTTGAGCCCATGTGTGTCTCTGCATGTGAGATGGGTCTCCTGAATACAGCAAACTGATGGGTCTTGACTCTTTATCCAATTTGCCAGTCTGTGTCTTTTAATTGGACCATTTAGTCCATTTACATATAAGGTTAATATTGTTATGTGTGAACTTGATCCTGTCATTATGATATTAGCTGGTTATTTTGCTCACTAGTTGATGCAGTTTCTTCCTAGCGTCAATGGACTTTACATTTTGGCATGTTTTTGCAATGGCTGGTACCTGTTGTTCCTTTCCATGTTTAGTACTTCCTTCAGGATCTCTTGTAGGGCAGGCCTAGTGGTGACAAAATCTCTAAGCATTTGCTTGTCTGTAAAGGATTTTTTTTCTCCTTCACTTATGAAACTTAGTTTGGCTGGATATGAAATTCTGGGTTGAAAATTCTTTTCTTTAAGAATGTTGAATATCAGCCCCCACTCTCTTCTGGCTTGTAGAGTTTCTGCCGAGAGATCTGCTGTTAGTCTGATGAGCTTCCCTTTGTGGGTAACCCGACCTTTCTCTCTGGCTGCCCTTAACATTTGTCCTTCATTTCAACTTTGGTGAATCTGGCAATTATGTGTCTTGGAGTTGCTCTTCTCGAGGAGTATCTTTGTGGCGTTCTCTGTATTTTCTGAATTTGAATGTTGGCCTGCCTTACTAGGTTGGGGAAGTTCTCCTGGATGATATCCTGCAGAGTGTTTTCCAACTTGGTTCCATTTTCCCCATCACTTTCAGGCACACCAACAGACGTAGATTTGGACTTTTCACATAATCCCATATTTCTTGGAGGCTTTGTTCATTTCTTTTTACTCTTTTTTCTCCACACTTCTCTTCTCACTTCATTTCATTCATTTGATCTTCAATCGCTGATACTTTTTCTTCCAGTTGATCAAGTTGGTTACTAAAGCTTATGCATTTGTCACATAGTTCTTGTATTATGGTTTTCATCTCTATCAGTTCTTTTAAGGTCTTCTCTGCATTGATTGTTCTAGTTATCCATTCATCCATTCTTTTTACAAGGTTTTTAGTTTCTTTGTGCCGGTTATGTAGTCCCTTCTTTATCTCTGAGAAGTTTGATCGACTGAAGCCTTCTTCTGTCAACTCGTCAAAGTCATTCTCCATCCAACTTTGTTCTGTTGCTGGCGATGAGCTGCGTTTTTTTGGAGGGGGAGATGCGCTCTGATTTTTTGAATTTCCAGCTTTTGTGTACTGCTTTTTCCCTATCTTTGTGATTTTATCTGCCTTTGGTCTTTGATGATGGTGACGTACTGATGGGGTTTTGGTGTGGGTGTCCTTTCTCTTTGTTAGTTTTCCTTCTAACAGTCAGGGCCCTCAGCTGTAGGTATGTTGGAGTTTGCTTGAGGTCCACTCCAGACCCTGTTTGCTGGGTTATCAGCAGCAGAGGCTGCAGAAGATAGAATATTGCTGAACAGCAAGTGTTGCTGTCTGATTCTTGCTCTGGAAGCTTCGTCTCAGGGGTGTACCCTGCTGTGTGAGGGGTGAGGTGTCAGTCTGCACTTAGTGGGGGATGTCTCCCAGTTAGGCTACACAGGGATCAGGGACCCACTTGAGCAGAGAGTCTGTCCGTTCTCAGATATCAACCTCCATGCTGGGAGATCCACTGCTCTCTTCAAAGCTGTCAGACAGGGGCATTTACCTCTGCCGAGGTTTCTGCTGCTTTTTATTTAGCTATGCCCTGTCCCCAGAGGAGGAGTCTATAGTGGCAGGCCGGCCTCCTTGAGCTGTCGTGGACTCCACCCAATTCGAGCTTCCCGGAGGCTTTGTTTACCTACTTAAGCCTCTGCAATGGCAGGCACCCCTCCCCCAGCCTCACTGCTGCCTTGCAGTTAGATCTCAGACTGCTGTGCTAGCAAAGAGGTAGGCTCCATGGGCGTGGGACCCTCTGGGCCAGGTGTGGGATATAATCTCCTTGTGTGCCATTTGCTAAGACCCTTGGTAAAGTGCAGTATTAAGGTGGAAGTTACCCGATTTTCCAGGTGTTGTGTGTCTCAATTTCCTTTGGTTAGGAAAAGGAATTCCTTTCCCCCTCATGCTTCCTAGGTGAGGCAATGCCTCACCCTGCTTTAGCTCTCACTGGTCGGTCTGCACCCGTGGACCAGTGCCAACTGTCCAACATGCCCCAGTGAGATGAACCTGGTACCTCAGTTGAAAATGCAGAAATCGCCCGTCTTCTGTGTCACTCATGCTGGGAGCTGGAGGCTGGAACTGTTCCTATTCGGCCATCTTGGGCGTGCCCCCCCTTTTCCACATTTTCTTAAAAGTAGCCCACTTTTTCAAGTTTCAAAACACATATTTTATTTCAAATATCATGTTTTACCACTGTATAACAATTGCATCTATAATGCACAATTCCTAGCCTACTGCCCCGAAACTTGAATTTTTGATTTTATTTAAACTAATCTCATGTTTTTCACAAACCCTTTTCATCTCCAAAAATATGCATTCTTGTTTTTAATTTCAAAGCATCACAATTTTCAAAATGACATTCTTCAATGCAAAACCTTCCTTTGGCTTACATTATGTGTATTTTCCTTTCTCATATTTTGTTTTGGATATAGGGGAACAACTAACTTCAAATTTAAAATGTATTTATAAATATCTGCAGAATTAAATGTCTTTTGAATATAATTGTGGCCTGTTTTATACTGCTTTCTTAACAATCACCTGCAAATGAAGGGCATTTGATACTTGTTGAATTGAATTATATTCTCCTTATTATCATATGTAGCCCTATATCTAAGGTGAGTTCCAACAAACCATAGAAGCATTTACTACACTCTGTGGGAATTAGTACAATTAAATGTGTGCTTAAGTCATTAGTAAACACATGCTGATTTGTTTCCAAAAAAAAAAAAGTTTAAAACATTGTGTTAAAAACTACTAAAGTTATATATTTCAGATGAAAAATAAAAATAAGACACTAGCACATTGATAAATGGTAGTTCATGCAACAGATTCTGATTTAGTAGACTGTAGTTGAAATGTTCAGATAAGTGAGAAATATCTTACTGAAAATGAAAATGTACTATGTACTACAAGAAAGCATGGGTAGTTATTATACTGTCATAGGCCTTCATTATGAATATAACTATAAGTTATTGCAGCCCAGACTACATTGGTGAGCTTGTAAAGAAATAATTATCTAGCTGTATTCACAATGCTACAAACACTCACAACATTTCATTTTATTCTCAGTGCTAAATCAAAGATGAAGGACCTGCATAGGGTTTGCTTTATGCAATTAGATAAGAAAATTCATGCTAAGGGAGCATAATTGCCAAAGATTACACAGCTTAAGCATGCCAGATCAGACTAGAACACACATATTCTGGGTCGAGAGCCTCTTCTTTTTAAGGCTGTATATGATTGTTCTAGAATTTTAATATCTAGATCTATGCCCATAGATGGTATCTTCCTCACCCTCCTAGCTGCTGCCCTACACATGCCTTCTTCACCTGTACTGAGCTAATTTGCTTTCATTTCAGGTTGTAAATGTGATGCTGACCCTAGACAGATTTAGAAGAGATTTTTATTTCTATTCTTGTCTCACAGGGGTGAGATTTAAGAATGCTATTTAAATACTTGTTAAATTAAATGTGCCAAAGTAATATGAAATTAGAAACTCTATAAATGGATGGTAATTCCAAGTAATCAAACACATTAGGAAATTCAGACCAGGTCATTTTGCAAAGTCAAAAGTGTAAAAACTCAAAGTATCTAATTTAAAATTTAGTCTTTTTTTTATGTCTGTAATGGAATTAGTTCTCCACTTCCTTTTTCCTACAGTATTTTCTTTCCAACTCTGACTACACCATCATATATTCAGATATCTGACCCAGAGGACATGTCAACGAGCTTCCTTGACTGAGCCAGGTAAGTTTGGAGAAAGAGTCCCTGAAGAAGGGCCAGAATTCTACCAAGAATAATCAGACTTAAAGGTAGTGGTCCAGTGGAAGCTCCTTAAAGCCCCAGGGGACATTTGGTAATGTCTGAAGACATTTTTGGTTACCATAACTGAATGATAGCTGCTTCTGTCATCTCAGTGGTAGAATCCAGGGATGCTGCTAAGCTAGGCATTTTTTAATGCACAGGCTCCCCTCATACACACCCTGAAGAATTATCCTACCTCAAAAGTCAATAGTGCTAATATTGGGAAACACTGATCTATATGGGTATGTATCTCACTTTTTACTATGACAATGTTGTAGAGAGCTTTGCATAGTTAACACTCTAGCAAGTTCTAACTTACTGACAATGAGAAAGATCTATGATATATATCTAGTGCATTGTCTAGTATAGTAATCACTAGCCCACTTGTGGTTTTATTTATTTATTTATTTATTTATTTATTTATTTATTTTTGAGATGGAGTTTCACTCTTGTTGCCCGGGCTGGAGTGCAATGATGCGATCTTGGCCAACTGCAACCTCTGCCTCCTGGGCTCAAGCGATTCTCCTGCCTCAGCCTCCTGAGTAGCTGGGATTACAGGCATGTGCCACCAAGCCCGGCTGATTTTATTTTTTTAGTAGAGATGGAGTTTCTCCATATTGGTCAGACCAGTCTCAAACTCCCGACCTCAAGTGATCCGCCCGCCTTGGCCTCCCAAAGTGCTGGGATTACAGGCATGAGCCACTGCACCCAGTCTGTGGTTATTACATTTAAATTAAAATTATTCCTGAATAAAGTTGAAAATTTAGTTCCCTTGTAACACTAGCCAGATTTTGAGTGCTCAATAGCTACATGTGGCTAGAGATTACAGTATTTCAACATTTCCATCATTACAAAAAGTCCTATTGCACAGTGCCAATTCAGAGACTCCGCATATTAACAAAATGAAAGTGAAATATTGTTGACACAGTGATATCTCATATGTGTGGGGGAGATGGTGTAAGAAAGCTTATCTACTTTTAATGATCACTCATGCACCCACAAAAAATATCTAGCGGAGTTGAGAAATTGAGCAAGATAACAGAAAATAAAATTAAAATTTCCTGAGAATGACTGAGGCCAGACTAGAATTTAAACTGTATACAATTTAATATGCACACATAATGTTCTATTTCCCTCTTAATTGATGAATTAGAATAATAGTTAAGCAGTTGGTTTTCTCTTCTGAATGTCAAAAGCTGCTATGGTTCCACTCCACAAAATCTTCCTTGGGATATATATCTTTTTTAAAAGCTCTGATGGTATAGACCTTGCTGGGTTTTCCAAGAACGAACTTTAATAATAAAGTCTATGTTGTAATTTCTCTGTACAAAAAGCATAGCATCTCTTTTGATATGTTTAGTGTAATGTTGGTTACGGTTCCCAGTATAGGTGCAATAACTGATCTTATTTTACATAACATTAAAGATGAACAACTTTTCTTTTATACTGTAAAAGAAAAATTATACCAGACCAATTAAACAGGGAAGGGAAAATTTATTCAAGACTATTGCAATAGGAGAGGGAGGTTGAACTCAACTCCCCTGAAAGAAAAGGCAAGAGGATTTTAAATGCTAAAGACAGCTAATAGAAAAGTAAGATAGAATGGGGGAGGTGTGTCTGTACGATTAGGCCATCTGTGTTTGCTAATTGGCACTTATCTAAGTTAGGCTCTGACTCTCCCACAGAGTCTGGGAGACCAAGGCTCTATCTTTCTAGATGATTACATTTCAAAGGGATGGCTCACAGGTTCTTGAGGAAGATATCCCTGGTTTGTAAAAGATTTACATCTCAAAGAGCCAGAGAAAGGAACTTACAATTGAAAGTTTTCTAAAGAAAATTCTCTAAGAAAATAAGGACGGGGCCTATAGTCAGGAAGAAACCTGTCTAATATTTAATCAAGCTGAAGGGAATATTAGGGCCGTCTTGGTTAATGCACAGTGAACTATGTCATTTTGAACCTTAATTGCTGAGAATAGTAATTTCTGATTTGAATTTCAGTCAAAAAAAAAGAAATATTCCATTGAGCAATATCTTATACTTATACTCCCCTTTTGTAACCAAGTTACACAGTTACACATTTTATCACCCTAACTGAGGCTTAAATTAGTGCCTTTTTTTTTTTCAGGTTATCAACTTCAAGAAACTCAATAGTGATGAATGGAAAAAAGAAGGAGTGAAAAGTAGTAAGGACAATTGCACCTAATTGCACCTAATTACCAACTCCAAATTGTTACAAGAAGATTCATTCATTTTCAGATTTTCTAACAGCAACTTCTCAGTGCATAGCAATGCTATAGTGAATCATACTTGAAGACAAAGTCTCAGTTTCAGGAGTTCACAGGGTGGAAGAGATGAGTTCATAGACAATTTGGTCATCTCGAAGACAATTTACATGGGGTATACATGCAGGATCTCCTTGTCTCTAAATAATATTTTCATTTTAACTTCATGTGTTACTCTTCCCTTCCGCCCAACGGTGTGCGTTCTAACTTCTCTTCAGAATAAGGAAAATCTCCCAGTTTCATTTGTTCATAACACTCTGCATTCTAAAGTGTCGCTCACAACTGCAACTATTTAAATATTTGCATAACTGTTTATTTTTAAATGTCCCATCCTCGTTGTTTGTGAATTCCACAGTGCATAAATGCTCATAGCTGACTTCTCCATTGCTGTGTCTCTATGACGCACGAATTAAGAAGAAATTACTTAGGCAGATAGTGAGGGTATAGAAGTCCTCGGTAAAGTTTTTATTTTAATGAAAAGCAGCCCCAAATCATTTTCCTTTCTAACAAAGAGCAGCCTGTAAAACGAGCTGCTGACAAAGATGCTGGCAGTTATGCTAATCATGTTCAAGATGGTGGCTCTAACGTCCCTTCTCTTTGTCAGTCATGTATACAGTAAGGAGCAGACAAGATGGTGCTGGCCAAGGGGAAAGTTCATTTGCATAATAATGTGTCCAGAATTGGTGGGTTCTTGGTCTTGCTTACTTCAAGAATGAAGCCTCGGACCCTCACGGTGAGTGATACAGTTCTTAAAGATGGTGTGTCCAGAGTTTGTTCCTTCAGATGCTCAGATGTGTCTGGAGTTTCTTCCTTCTGGTGGGTTCGTGGTCTCGCTGACTTCAGGAGTGAAGCTGAAGACATTCACGGTGAGTGTTACAGCTCTTAAAGGTGGCATGCCTGGAGTTGTTTGTTCCTTCTGGTGGGTTCGTGGTCTCGCTGGCCTCAGGAGTGAAGCTGCCAACCTTTGCGGTGAGTGTTACAGTTCATAAAGGTGGCGCATCCGGAGTTGTTCGTTCCTCCTGCCTGGAGTTGTTCGTCCCTCCTGGTGGGTTTGTGGTCTCGTTGGCTTCAGGAGTGAAGCTGCAGACCTTCGCAGTGAGGATTACAGCTCATAAAGGCAGCGCGGACCCAAAGAGCAAGCAGCAGCAAGATTTATTGCAAAGAGCGAAAGAACAAAGCTTCCACAACATGGAAGGGGACCCAAGCAGGTTGCTGCTGCTGGCTTGGGTGGCCTGCTTTTATTCCCTTATCTGGCCCCACCCACATCCTGCTGATTGGTCCATTTTTACAAAGCACTGATTGGTCCATTTTACAGAAAGCTGATTGGTCCGTTTTACAGACTGCTGATTGGTGCGTTTGCAAACCTTTAGCTAGACACAAAAGTTCTCCAAGTCCCCACCCATCTCAGAAGCCCAGCCGGCTTCACCTCTCACTAGCACTCACCAGGGGACTTTGGGGCACCTAGTCCACACACTCTGGCAGCCTAGAGGGAGCTTGTCCCCTGATCAAGCCCAGCAGATGCTGGCCGGCCATGCCGAGTGAAGGGCCCGCCAAGCCTGCGCCCAACTGGAACCCACACCAATGCCTCTCTCTCCACGCCTACCTGCAAGCAGAGGGAGCCAGCTCTGGCCTTGGCCAGCCCCAGAGAGGGGCCCCCACAGTGCAGCGGCAGGCTGAAGGGCTCCTTGAGTGTGGCCAGAGCAGACGCTGAGGCCGAGGAGGTGCCGAGAGCAAGCGAGGGGTGCTAGCACGTTGTCACCTCTCAATCCTCCCTCTAAACAGGACACCCCAACTGCTGTTGGGAATTCGGCCGATGACCGCTCTAGCTACTTCCTGCTGGATAGGGGCAAAGAAGGAGCCCTGCAGTTGTAGTGTCCTCTAGAGGGGAACTCTTTAGGCCAGCATAAGGGCCAGCAGGATGGTCCGGGGTCCTCAGTAGAAGCTGTTAGTTGAGCTTATTTGGGGTTCCATTTGTAAGACCATCTGTAGCTTGATGACCTCAATTCTAGAGGAAACAAATTTGACAAGAAGGTTAAAAATACAGGGTCCAAAGGCGAGTGATAGCAAGATGGCTGCCACGGGACCTAGAAAGGGGAGAAGCCATGTTGCCCAACTCCAGAGGTTGGTATAAGAGTTTGAAAGGCATTGTCTGATTTCAGAAGCCTTTTCCTGTAAACACCGGGCAGCATCTCGTACTATCCCTGACTGGTTAGTGTAAAAACAACACTCTTCCCCTAAGCAGGTGCAAAGTCCTCCTCTCTCAGCAGTGAGGTGGTCTAGGCCTCGGCAGTTTTGGAGAGTCACTGCTGCTAAAGGTGTATTTGGGATTGTAGGGTAAAGATAGATTTCGTTATTTCTTGCAAACTGTCTGAGAACTCCTTTGAGAGTGTGGGGTAGTAGGATAATGAAGTAGATAAACTGGCTATTCTGGTTCCTGTAGCAGTAGCCATTCCCAACCCTATAAGTAGGGGTATTAGTTGTATGGCTCTGCCCTGACGGACTTGAGCTTTGAGGGGTACTGATAAGGTCTGATTTCCTGGTGCAATGTTAATGTTGGGACTTAAAAAGACTAAGGTGCAGGTTCCTGTCCAGTTAGTGGGGAGGCAGATATAGGTCAACAGTCCACATAAGAAGAATATGCCTTGGCTGGGTAGACAGAAATTTACCCTGGCTTTTAAAGGAATAGGGTACACAGTTTTTTCTTTACTACTTCCATCTCTCTTTCTTTCTCTTTGACTTCTTTATCTCTCTCTTTCTGACTCTCTGTCTCTTCCTCTCTTTACTTTGAATTTCTGTCTCTCTGTCTCTTCCTCTCTCTCTCTCTCTTTCTGTCTCGTTCTCTCTTTCCTTCTTTGACTTTGTCTCTCTCTCTCTCTCTGTGCTGGTCTTTCCCTGCTGCCAGCTGCTTATGCTGCTGTTCTCCCCTCTCCTTCCCCTTTCTGATGGCTTTGGCAGTGTAAGACTGCCACCTCCTTGGGTTTTTGCACTGCGTGCAATAACTCTATGATTTCCTTGTGGTATTTAATGGGGGTTCCCCCAGAGATTGGAAACTCCCTTCCTTTCCATATTGCAGCATGGGCATGTAGGATTAGATAAGCATACTTGCTATCTGTATACACATTTATTCTTCTTCCGTTTCTCAGTTTTAAGGCTCGGGTAAGTGCCACCAGTTCTGCTAACTGCATGCTGGTCCCTGGAGGAAGAAGCTTACTTTCAAGCATGGTTACATCACTAACTATGGCATAACCTGCCCTTCATATCCCATTCTCCACAAATGAACTTCCATCAGTATATAGGTTATGATCATGATTAGCTAAGGGGACTTCTAAGAGATCATCTCAGGCGGCATAAGTCTGGACTATAATTTGTTGGCAGTCATGCTCGATTGGTTCCCCATCCTCTGGAAGAAAAGTGGCAGGGTTGAGGGCCACACACGTATGTATTTGAAGCACCGGTCCCTCAAGAAGTAGCACCTGATATCTAAGTAGGTGGTTATCTGATAGCCATAAACTTCCTATGGCACCTAGTATGCCATTTACATCATGAGTAGTCCAGACAGTGAGATCCTTTCCTTGTATTATTTTGATAGCCTCTGACAGTAAGACAGCCACCGCTGCAACTACCCGTAAATAGTGAGGCCAGTCTTTTGCTACTATATCAATTTCCTTACTTAGGTATGCCACTGGTTGTGGGGTTGTCCCACGAGTCTGAGTAAGAACTCCAAGAGCTATCCCTGCTCTTTCTGTAACATATAAAGAGAAGTTTTGTCCTGTGGGAAAGCTTAAAGCTGGAGCTTGTACTAGGGCCTGCTTTAAGGTTTGAAGGCTGTTTCTGCCCCTGGTTCCCATTCTACTAGATAAGTGTTTTCCCTCTGGGTTTCCTTGATTAGAGTATGGAGGGGCCTGGCTATCTCGCTGTGTCCAGGGATCCATAGTCGGCAAAAGCCAGTGATTCCAAGGAACCCTTGCAACTGTTTTAATGTCTTAGGGTGAGGATAAGCCAGTATAGGCTGTATTCATTCCTTGCTGAGGGCCCTGGTACCTCTGGCTAAGATTAGGCCTAGATATTTGACCTGCTGTAGGCAAAGCTGGGCCTTTGACCTAGACGCCTTGTACCCTTGATTAGCTAGAAAGTTCAAGAGATCCAGAGTAGCCTGCTGGCATGAGGCTTCCAAGCTGGTAGCCAAAAGTAAATCATCCACATACTGAAGGACCAGAATGTCTGGACTTGAGAAGTGGCCTAGCTCTTGGACCAGTGCCTGACCAAACGGGTGAGGGCTATCCCTAAACCCTTGGGGCAAGACCGTCCATGTTTGTGGACTCACTGGCCTCAGGAGTGAAGCTGCAGACCTTCGTGGTGAGTGTTACAAATCATAAAGGTGGCAGGTCTGGAGTTGTTCATTCCTTCCGTCTGGAGTTGTTCATCCCTCCTGGTGGGTTTGTGGTCTCACTGGCTTCAGGAGTGAAGCTGCAGACCTTCACAGTGAGTGTTACAGCTCATAAAGGTGGCATGAACCAAAAGAGTGAGCAGCAGCAAGATTTATTGCGAAGAGTGAAAGAACAAAGCTTCCAGAGCATGGAAGGGGACCCAACTGGGTTGCCACTGCTGGCTCGGGTGGCCTACTTTTATTCCCTTATCTGGTCCCACCCACGTCCTGCTGATTGGTCCGTTTTACAGAGAGCTGATGGGTCCATTTTACAGAGTGCTGATTGGTGCATTTAAAAACATTTACCTAGACACAGAGTGCTGACTGGTGCGTTTACAATCCTTTAACTAGACAGAAAAGTCCTCCAAGTCCCCACCCATCTCAGAAGTCCAGCTGGCTTCACCTCTCACTGGCACTCACTGCGGGACTTTGCAGCACCTAGCCCTGGCACTCTGGCAACCTAGAGGGAATTCCTCCCCTGATCAAGCCCAGCAGGTGCCAGTTGGCCATGCCTAGTGCAGGGCCCGCCTAGCCTGTGACCCCCCCGAACCAGTGCCGGCCTCAGAGCGCAGCCCCAGCTCCCACCCATGCCTCTGCCTCCACACCTCCCTGCCAGCAGAGGGAGCCAGCTCTGGCCTCAGCCAGCCCCAAGAAGGGCCCCCACAGTGCAGAGGCGGTCTGAAGGGCTCCTTGAGTGCGGACAGAGGGGACACCAAGGCCGAGGAGGCACCCAGAGGGAGCGAGGGCTGCTAGCAGGTTGCCTCCTCTCAATAAGATTAGGCTGGGGCAGCCAGCCTTCTCAGAGCACTATGTAAACTTCATACCTGATGGACCCAATCTGTGAGCCCTTTGTAAATCAAATGCTACCTCCTCAAACCTGACTATAAAATAGGGTGCATCTGCCACAGGCCCTCTCAGAAGTCCCCTCTCTCTCACTAGAGAGGGCTGTTTTCCTTTCTCTTTCTTTTGCCTATTAAACCTCTGCTCCTAAACTCTTCATGTGTGCCCATGTCCTAAATTTTCTTGGTGCAAGATGAGGAACCCCAGGTATCCAGACAAGGGTAGCCACTTCATCTAGTCTAGCACCTGACCAAGAGTAAATATTAAATAATTATTTTAAACATATTGACACTGTGTAATAAACTTTTTGCTTTTTGAGAAACTGACAGGTAAATTTCTTTTACTCATCATGTTTCTTTTACAAATTTTCCAAAATGCAATCTGTTTATTAAAAACAATATACGTATTCAAAACAATCCACAATTGAGCATTTTGTAAGCCATGACCATGGATTTTTCTCCATATGTTTTATGTCATAACATAAATGTAATTAAATTTCAAGATGAAAATAAACTCAATCCCCCATTTACTTTGAAATGAAACATTTTATAGATAAAAGTGGCATAATCTAAATGTACCGCATGCATTTTAAAGAATATTTAAAAATATTTGGCTAGTAGAGCTGGTGTGTATTTCCATTGACGATGGGAAGAAAGAACTTCTGGATTTAAAAAAAAGTATAATAATGAAAACAAGAGCAAGAAATGAGACATAATAAGAAAAAAATGAGACTATATAACTAAAATGTATTGTATGACTAATACATCTTAGACACTCTATATAATGTATTTAATAAAGTAAAAAATAATTGACTAAGATTTACCCTGAGAAGGGTAGCTAGAAAATATTAACAAAAACCAAGAGAATGGAAAATGACAGTTTGAACCTTATACCTAAAACCTTACCTTACCCTTTAAGATTATTTTGGATAATTTTCATAGCTGAGGTTCTTCAGGCATTCAGTAAACTTAAACTGACTGCTTCTTATTTATTTTCACAGTCATAGAAGCTGCTCTTTGGAACTTCATACACTATGTAATGTTTATCATCATCATGGTTACATTTTCAAATAGTTTACTACCAGCCAACATTTGTTTATAATAAGGATTTTAAAAAATAATGATGATATACAGAATAAATAATATTTTACATTTACTATTTTGTCTCACCAGTTGGCATAATATAGTAATATAACGTTCAAATCTGCATCAGATCTTATAATCCCATGTAATTTGGCTGTAAATATTTTGGAGTTACTAGAACTTTTTTGAACACAGGATTTCAAATTAAATTTTGTGTATTTAATTTTAATATAAAATGGGGAGATTTTGACCAAAATTTTTTCCCAAAATGTCTTTTATGAAAATTATTTAGGAACAAACTATTTGTCATACAGAAAATATTGGCCTTCCAAGCTATTTTAGATGATACTCTTTTTTTATTTTTTGAAAAAAACTTTATTTCAAAAATGAAACATCATGAAAATATGTTTATTAAAATTTCTGTTAGCATTGTAGATATTAAAAATCTGAAGGTTATTCAAGATGAGCAAAAAGAGAGTTAATTCATTAGTAAGTTCAAAACATTAGGCCTGGCACAGTGGCTCACACCTGTAATCCCAGCACTTTGGGAGGCGGAGGCAGACGGATCACTTGAGGTCAGGAGTTCGAGACCAGCCTGGCCAACATGGTAAAACCCTGTCTCTACTAAAAATACAAAAAGTATCAGGGCATGGTGGTGCATGCCTGTAATCCCAGCTACTCCAGAAGCTGAGGCAAGAGAGTCACTTGAGCTGGGGAGGCGGAGGTTGCAGTGAGCGAAGGTTGTTCCACCGCACTCCAGCCTGGGCGACAGAGCGAGACTCCGTCTCAAAAACAAAACAAGAAACCATTATTAAGTGACTACTATATGTTGGGTACATCGTTTGCATTCAACAAATCAGAGGTTTGATAAAATAATTGTAAGGCAATTTAAATTATACAGGATTTATTGTATTTATTTCTTTTTAAAAATATATAGATTCAGTGGGTACATGTGCAAGTTTGTTACATGAGTATATTGCATAATGCTGGGGTTTGGGCTTCTAGTGAGCCTTCCACTCAAGTGGTAACACAGTTGCCCAATAGGCAGTTTTTCAACCCTTGCCTCCTTCTCACCCTCCCCACTTTTGGAGTCCCCGGTGTCTATTGTTTCCATCTTTATGTCCATGTGTACCCATTGATTAGCTCCCATTTATAGTTGAGTACTTGATGCATTCGGTTTTCTGTTCCTGAGTTACTTCTCTTAGGACAAAATAATATATTTTGCAGCAACATGGATGGAACTTAGGCCTCCAGTTCCATCCATGTTGCTGCAAAATATATTATTTTGTTCTTTTTAATGTCTGCATAGTATTCCATGGTGTATATATGCCACATTTTCTTTATCCAACCTACCATTGATGGACACTTAGGTTGAGTCCATGGCTTTGCTATTGTAAATAGTCCTTTAATAAACATATGCATCCAGGCGTTCTTTTTGATAAAATGATTTATTTTCCTTTGAGTAGATACCCAGTAGTGGAATTGCTGCATCATATGGTAGTTCTGTTTTTAATTCTTTGAGAAATATGCATAATATTTTCCATAGAGATTGAACTAATTTACATTACCACCAACAGTGTATTTAGCTTTCCCTTTTCTTTGCATCCATGTAAATATTTGTAAATATTTTTGACTTTTTAATAATAGTTATTCTGACTGGTGTGAAATAGTGTCTTATTGTGGTTTTGATTTCTTTCTCTAATGATCACTGATGTTGAGCATTTTTTCATATGTTTGTTGGCTGCTTGTATGTTGTCTTCTTTCCAGAAGTGTCTGTTCAAGTCCTCTGCCCAATTTTTTTTTTTTTTTTTTTTTTTGAGACGGAGTCTCACTCTGTTGCCCAGGCTGAAGTGCAATGGCCTGATCTCCGCTCACTGCAAGCTCCGCCTCCCGGGTTCACGCCATTCTCCTGCTTCAGCCTTCCCGGTAGCTGGGACTACAGGTGCCTGCCACCCCGCACGACTAACTTTTTGTATTTTTTAGTAGAGACGGGGTTTCACCGTGTTAGCCAGGATGGTCTCGATCTCCTGACCTTGTGATATGCCTTCCTCGCCTCCCAACTCTGCACAATTTTTAATGGGGTTGTTTTTTGCTTATTGGTTTAAGTTCTTTATTCTTTCTGAAAAGTCCTACTTTTGCTTAAATAATACTTCCATTATTATAGGATACTGTAGTATATGTTGAGGTTATTGTTTCTAAAACAAAAATGAATGCTTAATGTTCTGTTCTTAATAAATTATATAATATGTTATATTTTAACTTTTAGAGAGAACTACAATATTATTGTATTAACCAACCCCTCTCCCGAGTACATGAGTGCCATCTCACTCTCTCGCTTTCACTCTTGCTCGTGCTCTCATTCTCTCTTACTCTGTAATTCTGGATGAAATATGAATATACTACCTTAACAGCCCATATCCAAATGGCTAGGATATTTAACCAACTTCCAAAAGCTTTGCTTTTATATTTTCTTATATTTTCCTATTATCACTTACATCCCTATGATTATATTTGCTTACAATACACAATGTAGTGTCTGTCTTGTGCAGGGCTCAACAAAGTACCTCTCCAGGGCCAAAAGCAGCCCACCACCTGTTTTGTAAATAAAGTTTTATTGTAACATAGCCATTCCCATTTATTTGCCTATTATCTATGGGTGATTTTATTTTACAACAACAGAATTGAATAGCTGTGACAAAGATTATATGGCCAGTGAAGTCCAAAATATTTGCTATCTGGCCTTTTGCCCCAAAAGTTTGCTGTCTCCTATTTATTGTCAGAAATGAAGCAAGTGTTGAATATATACTCATATCTTAATTAAATTAATAGAGGGATAGATGGATGACAAGTGATAGAGAAATGCAGTTTTATGTAAGAGAATACCACTTCATTTCATTTAGGGTGTTGAGATCCAAATCGATTTCCAGAGTACAAGAGAGTTTTATTTTGGTTAGAGAGAAAGGAGAATGTATCTCTTCAAAGAAATAATAAATATTGGGACAAGATGCTGAAGTGAAAAGAACTAAAAGATTTAGTTATTGACTTTTGTAAAAACCGCTTAATTTCAAATCAGAAGACTGGACTAATTTCTGATTGCCTCCAGTTCTGGAAAAAAACCGGAATGCTCAATAAGATCATGAAGTGTGGTAGAGTTCACTGTTACATAACTGAAAAAATTTTATACCCTAATATGTTCCTTAACTTGAGGTGATTTCATTGCTACTTCTTCCTTCACTGTGGAAATGTTAATTAGTAAAATCTGAAAATAAACAGCATTAATGAAGTTTTTTTTTTTCCTAAAGGTTGATACATTTTGAAAGTAGAAGAACTTTCAATACTTAGGGAATTTTTGATTATCAGAATTTCTTGTCTTGTTTTGATATCAGAACAGTCCTTTGAAATCTGGATAACTGGGGTACCTAAGAAATGGCTTGAGTAAGAAGTTTGATGGAAATTGTGCAGCAGAAATCCAGAGATAGTTTTTTTGTTTTTTGTTTTTTTGTGTTTTATTTTATTTTATTTTACTTTATTAGGATGTGAAGCTTAATTTCTTGGATTTGTCAAATAAATAGATTCTGGACTATAGAATCTTCAGAGAAGTGTTTGGAGACCAGAAATTTCCATGGTTGGTAGGAATACATTTTCTTCGGTCATCTCTGCAGCAATCTTGATGATGGGCAAATGTACTACATAATAAGACTGTCAACCTTGATGTTTAAATTTCACTGCTTTTGTGGATTTAAAGCATCTTTATAATTTTATAATATATCTAGTATAAAAACAGAATGTATAATTGGATTCTTCAAAATATAGAAATGACATTTATGTCTCATTTCCACTCAGAATTTCTTATTTTATTTTTTCATTTAAATTATCTCTCTCATGCCATTTTCCATTTTTATCTGCTTTTTTGTTTATATTTGTACTTGTCTATGATGATAGAAAAATGCATAATAACGGCTGCGGTTGGCAATAAATAAGCCGTGAGACTGCATATTTTGTAACAGTGGAGGCTTGGGACATGAAACAAAAGCCCTGAGTGTTCAACTTTCCCTTTGTCTGGCCACAGAGGACTGCTGTATTACCTCCTGAATAAAAGAAGACCTGGCTACAGAGCTGTGAGGACTAAAAAAAATCTCTCTGTGCAAGCACTGTCCAATTTGCAAGTTAAAGTGGAATACAGCTGGACAATAAATTTGAAAAGCAAATCTACCTGCCATAAAAAGCATTACTGCTTTTCAATCAAGAGACGAGAGAAAAGTATTAGTTAGGAAGATCCTGATTTTAGAAATCAGCATTTTGAATACAAATGTTTAACACTGGGAAGAAAATGACTTTATATAAGGTCTGTATCAAACTCTCTGACATATCTAGACATAAGATATTTGTGAGACAAAAAGCAAAATGTGAGTCCATTGTTAGAGTCTGTTCTATCCTCCCCCAAATAGTAGAATCTAAGAATGAAAAAAGACCACACAAATGAGAGAAAAGAGACTCTAATTTCAAAAATAGCCTACAAAAGAATTCCTTCCTTTGATTTTATCAGTCTTTCTTCTTTATTTCCTTCCTTCCTTTTCTCTTCATTTGGTGAGTTATGCATTCAATAAGCATTAAGTGGCAATTATAATTTATTGTGATAAACACTGGAGATAAAATATAAATAACAAAACAATATAGTGAATGACATAATAAAAATGTGTACATAATATTATCACATGCCTGGGAGAAGCATATAACATCATTTAGGATGAGGAATTCAGCATGGAAATAACCCATGTACTGAGTCATGGTATGAGTAAACATTGGCTGTAGGAATGCTGACAGGAAAGAGATGAGGTAGAGATTGGAAAGAGGATATTCTTGATCATTAGTGCATTATAATAGAAGTCTTTGTAAAGCAAAATTACATAGTGTGTGAAGAAAACAATGGCTACTCTGGGTTATTGAAGTCTAAAATAGGTAATGACCAGTAACAGGGACAAAAAAGGAAGTTGAGCCAAATCATATGAAAGCTTAAAATTTTTGGAACTATTCTATGAGAAATTATGACCCATGGAAGCATTTTAAGCAGATGAATTATTTGCAATATTGCTTTATTGCTTTTAAAATAGATCATTTTGGTGGCTTTTTGCAAGGTGGGTTTGCACAGGTTGAGTGAGAGGGAACATTAATTATTGATTGCTCACCCAACAAGCATACTTAGGATGTTGTTGTAATACTGAAGAGTTAGATTAAAACCTGAAATTAAAAAGTTATGTAGATGAATAGAAGTGAGCTCATTTTAAAAATATTTAGAGGGTGAAATGACAGCATATTATAACAAATGAGATGTCAGAGTTGAGAGTACAAAAGATTTGAAGATGAGCCTGATTTTCTTTTCCAATCCAGATGCCTTTTATTTCTTTTTCTTGTCTAATTACTCTAGCTAGGAGTTCTAGTACTATGTTGAATAGAAGTGGCAAGAGCGGGTACCCTTGCTTTGTTTGTGATTTTAGAGGAAATGCTATCAGTTTTTTGCCATTGAATATGATGTTAACTGTGGTCTTTCATATATGGCCTTTATCATGTTGAGGTAATTTTTCTTCTGCTTCTACATTTTTGAGAATTTTTAAGCATGAGTTTTTAATTTTGTCAGACAATATGATAGTGGTGATTATTTAACAATGTATTTATGTAGCAAAACATAGAATTGTACACCTTAAACATACACATTTTTTATTTGTCATTCATATGTCAATAAAGCTGAAAAAAAGATGAGCCTAAGGTATCTAGCTGGAATAATTGGGTGGATAGTAGTATAACTAAATAAGATGTAAAATAATCTAGAAGGAAAAAAAATTTGGTTGAGGAAAGGTTAGCGCAGTGTTCTTACGTGCTACAATGAAAGTGCCTGCAGACAGCTGGACTTAGTGTGTAGCTCCAGGAGAGATCTGTGTAGCCTAATGATCAGGGTAAAACCGTGACAGTGAATGGACTCCTTGAATCCAGTGCAGTAGGTGAAGGGTAAACAACTAAATATTTTCAACATTCAACAGATACTTCCAGAGTTGAGAAAGTAATGAGTGAAGAATAGAAAATCATATTAGAGAAAGAGGTCCAAAGAAGTAGATCATTGAAGTGAGGAAACAAAACATTTGCAGTCATATGTCCTCAATCCAGGCTAGCTCTGTGTCCTGTTCTGCCTACTTTTAAACCAAAACCTGGCTGACCAAGGTGGAAGGTCCACTGTTCATTTCATTTCTATTTATTTTCTCACTGTCATCTTCAATTTAAATATTTGCTATACCCCGGTGTGTGTGTGTGTGTGTGTGTGTGTGTGTGTGTGTGTGTGTGTGTGTGTTATTATTCTAGAAAATTAACCTTTGGGCCAGGTGTGGTGGCTCACACCTGTAATCCCAGCACTATCCAAGGCCAAGGCAGGCGGATCACCTGAGATCAGAAGTTCGAGACCATCCTGGCCAACATGGCGAAACCCCATCTCTACTAAAAATACAAAAATTAGCCAGGCGTGGTGACATGCACATGTAAGCCCAGCTACCCAGGAGGCTGAGGCAGGGGAATTGCTGGAACCTAGGGGGCAGAGACTGCAGTGAGCCGAGATTGTGCCATTGCACTCCAGCCTGGGCGACAGAACAAGACTCCATCTCAAAAAAAAGAAAAAAAATTAACCTTTGATTTGCTTAGCTTTTTGTAATCATATAAATATGCTGGCAGACTCATTGTGAGATTATTTTGTTGTTGCTTTGTTGACTTCACCATATGCTTTGCCAGGCACTGCGGTAGGTGTTGAAGAAATAAAAAAATAAGAGAATTTAATCCAATGTCTCTGGGATTTATAATCTGGGTAATAAGATATACTTAAGAATTATTATCATTTGCCATATGAATTAGAGTGAGATAGGTGGAAAAAAATGTTATATAATAGGATCCCAGTATTTTCAGCTTCTTTCCTTTTTCCAGTTTTAGAAATGATAAAACTGAAGCCCATAAAACTGATCTTGACTTTCACAAGATAATGAAACTAGTTAGTGTTTAAATATATAGTTTTCGGGTGAACAAATGGATGCTTTGGGATTGAGATTTAGGAGATGGCCTCAGGATTAACTATGCTCCAAAGAAGTACATGTTGTAATAGAGAGGTAACTATATTTAGTTGCTTCTTCTTTTAAAAGCACATTATTTAATGGAGCATTCAAAATACATGACATATCGATTTCTATTCCGTATATTTTGCTACAACAATTCCATGCATTTGATAAAAGAAGTCAGGCTCTTTAAAAACAGAAAGTCATAGCTCTTCCTTTCAAAGCCTTTCACTCCTTCTTTCAGGATACACAGTGTATCATTCTGGCTGATGCTGAGTTGCACACAAAGAAACAGATTGTTCTTGATAGGTTCCACGAGGAGAAGGGACAGGAAACCAAGCATGAACACACAGCCACGGTCTCTGACATGGTAGGGTGCAGCAGTCCCTTTTTTTTTTTTCATAGAGCCATGTGCTTATTGTATACGTTTTGAAATGTTGCTGCTTCCAGTCCTGATCTGCAGAACACTATTAGGATAGTTCTCAGGGAGAACTGAGGAAATTTTTATGGCGGGGATGTATGAAAATGAAAACGTCTGATCCACAGCTTTCATAAAGTTGGCTACAGTGACCAAGCCAGAGGAGTTAGGCTTCTGCTGGGAACGCTCATAGATCTTTGTGGCATGCCTGTAAATATCCATATAGCCATCATGGACCTCCAGAGAAGGCTAGAACTGCTCACAAGCGGCACAATAGTCTCCAGAGACAGTTTCCAAGTTATGTTACAGTAGCTTCATTATGGATTACATGTGTTGGCCTTTGTACATTGTAATGGGAAGCTTCTCAAGAGCAAGTTTCCTGAACTTTGGCACTATTAACATTTGGGGATGGATAATTATTTATTGCTGGCGATACTGTTCTGCACACTGTAGGATATTCAGCATTGTCCTTGGCCTCTGCCTACTAGGTACTAGTAGCAACCTCTATCACCACTTCATACACAGTTCTGACAACCAAGAATGTCTCCAGACATTGCTAAATATCCCCTGGGGACAAAAGTGATCCCAGTTGTGAACTACTGTTGTAGAATTTTATTGGTAAATATATTCTGATGTCTATATTTTGCTTTTTCATTAAATAAACCCACACTTTAAATTATTGTGGATTTTATAATATTTGTATTTTCAAGATATTTTTGATTCTGTATTTACATATTTAATTCTTAATTATATTTAGGAAAAATATAATTAAGAATTCCATGGATACCAAGTTTAACCAAAATTCTTCTGTCTAAGGAGGAAGACAAGAGCAAATATAGTAGGATCCAGGTAACAGCAGTGGCATATGTGAAAAAATGTGTACATATACATATTTAACCATCACACTTCAAAGTGATGTAAAAGAGCAGAAACCATTCAAAATGTACTAGTTTCAATGCAGTTTTAAAAACTGCTTTGTCTTTTAAGAATGTTGGACATTTTAAGACTGAGGTTTGAGTATTGGCTTATAATTTTTTTCTGCTTTCTGTAAGGTTCCTATATATATAACACCATTTCTTCCTGGTGGCAGAGGCTTTTGTTGCAAACAAGCCTTTTACCAGGGAATTAGTAGGCTGTCTCTGCAATGTAATCAGTCTGCAAATTAAAATTCTTCAGAAATAATAAACGTCTCACTTTTAGAAAAAAGATTATCCCAATTTTAAAATAAAAAAATTAGAAAGATACTAAATATTTAATTGACAATAGTCTTCAGAACTGTTTCATTGGATAATTTTTCACTTGGAATTTTTTAGAATCACTCGTATCAAAGAACGGTCACAGGAAAGCAGAAGCTAATTGTGTCATCGAACTAAACTTTCAGATTAATTACTTAGTCCTTAATTTTGATTTTTCCTTAATGCTATAATGATAGCAACACAAATATTTAATATAATATTAATGTTTTATAAAATTTATGCATTTATAAGATATATATGTAGTAATGATATATATAATATGATAGTTAATAACTACCATAACAATACAAATTGAGTATCTCTTACTTGAAATGTTTCAGATTTTGGATTTTTTTTTCTTTTGGAATATTTGCAAATACACAATGAGACATCTTGGGGATGAAACCCAAGTCTAAATACAAAATTTATTTTTGATATGCACCTTATACACATAGCCTGAAGGTAATTCTATACAATATTTTAAATAATTTTTTCCAAAGTTTGTGCTAAGTTCTTATGTATGGAATTTTATACTTGTGGCATCATGTTGATCCTCAAAAAGTTTTGTATTTTAAAGCGCTACAGATTTCAGATTTTCAGATTAGGGATGCTCAACCTTGTAATTAATTTCTGTCAGTAATGATGGAGCATCTTAAAATAATTTTTAAAATTGTGGTAAAATAGAACACAAAATGTACTATATTAACCATTTTAAAGTATATAGTTCAGTATTGTTAATTGCATTCACTTTGTTCTTTGTTGTATAACCAATCTCCAGAGTTCTTTTCCTTTCGCAAAACTGAAACCGGGCGTGAATGGGTATACATTTAACAAAAACTCCCAATTCTTCTTCCCCTTCCCAGTCTTTGGCAACCACCATTCTACTTTTTTGTCTCTATGAATTTGACTTCATGAGTACTTCATACAAGTGGAATGGCACAGTACAATCAGCCCTCTGTATCTGTGAGCTCCACATCTGCGGATTCAACTCACCACAGATTGAAAATACTCAGAAAAAAGGATGGTTGCATCTGTACTGAACATATATAGACTTTTTTCCTCTTGATAATTCCCTAAGCAATACAGTACAACAAACATTTAAATATTAGGTATTATAAGTTATTATAGATGATTTAAAGTATACAAGAGCATGTGAGTAGGTTATGTGCAAATACTACACCATAAGGGATTTGAGCACCTTTGGATTTTGATATACACAGGGGATCCTGAAACCAATCCCCCACAGATACTGAGGGGACAACTGTGTTCGTCATTTTTGGGCTGGTTTATTTCACTTAGTGTAATGTCTTCAAAGTTCATCCATGCTGAACTATATATATGTAGTCTTTTTAATTTTTATATCTACCTGAGGCTAACAAGAGATTATGGTGGGTTGCTGTCGCTGTCATTGAATATAAAACACATTTTTATTGGGGTGACCTTAAGGTGGTGGTTTCTTATATAAGATCAAGAAGAATGATTTGGAATGAGGGATGTGGTTCCAAATATAGTTTAAAAAGTTATGAAGTTGACAAAAATAAAATATTTTATTAATTGAACTGAATTTGATTGAGCTCTATTTTTGCTTAACGATTCTGGTGTACATGTTGAAACAGAAATGTAATGCTAGTTCCTCAACTAGCTTTAATACAGACCTCAGGATAGCCTCAACTTTTCCCCAAATAATACACTCATGTAAAATTATATTCAGGACTTTAGCAAATTGGAAGAATTAATATTGTTAAAATGACCACACTACCCAAAGCAACCTACAGATTTATGGCAATCCCTATCAAAATTCCAATATCATTTTTCATAGAAATGGAAAAGGAAACCTTAAAATTCACATGGAACCACTAAAAAAAAACAAACATCCAGGGCAATCATGAGCAAAAAGAACAAATGGAGGTACTACACTACTTCTTTTTCAAACTATACTTTAAAGCTGTTGTAATTAAAGCAGCATGATACTGGCAAAAAAACCGACACATTAACCAATGGAACAAAATAAAGAGCCCAGAAATAAACCCATGCATATACAGTCAATTGATTTTTGACAAAAGTGACAAGAATATGCAACGGGAAAAGAATAGTCTTGTCAGGAAATGATGCTTAGAAAACCAGATATCTACAAGCAGAAGAGTGAAATTGGGCCCTTATCTCAAAAACACATACAAAAATCAACTCAAAGCAAGTTAAATACTTAAACATAAGAACAGTAACTGTAAAACTCCTAAAAGAAAACATAGAGGAAAACCTACAAGAGAGTGGTCTGGGAAACGATTTTTTTAGATTTGACCTCAAAAATGCAGGCAACAAAAGTAAAAATAGACAAACGGGATTACATCAAACTAAAAAGCTTCTACACAGCAAAAGAAACAATTAATAGTGTGCAAAGACAACCCAAAATTGGGAGAATATATTTGCAAACTCTGCATCCAATAAGGAGTAAATATCCAAAAAATATATATATGGAGGTAAAACATCTCAATAGCGAGAAAAAAAAACAGTTAAAATATGAGCAAGGAGTCTGAATAGACATTTCTCAAGAGAAATGGCCAGCATATATACGAAAAAATGCCCAACATCACTAATTATTGTGGAAATGCAAATTAAAACCACTATCAGACATCATCTCACACCTTCCAAAATGGTTATTGTCAAAAAGGTGCTGGCAAGGATATGGAGAAAAGGGAACTTTTTTTTTTTTTTTTTTTTTTTTAGATGGAATCTCGCTCTGTCACCTGCAACCTCAGCTCAGCCTCCTGGATTCAAGTGATTCTCCTGCCTCAGCCTCCCGAGTAGCTGGGACTACAGGCACACGCCACCATGCCCACCTAATCTTTGTATTTTTAGTAGAGACTAGGTTTCACCATGTTGGCCAGGGTGGTCTCGATCTCTTGACCTCGTGATCCATCCTCTTCGGTCTCCCAAAGTGCTGGGATTACAGGCGTGAGCCACCGCGCCTGGCCCCAAAAAGGGAACTTTTGTACCCTGTTGTTGGGAATTAAATTAGTATAGTCATTATAAGAAACAGTATGGAGGTTCCTTACAAAACTAAAAATAGAATTACTACATGATACAGTAATCTCACTTCTGGTTATTTACTCAAAAGATTAGAAATCAGTTTGTGGAAGAGATGTCTGCACATCCACGTTCATTGCAGCACTATTCACAATAGCCAAGTTATGGAAGCAACCTAAGTGTCCATTGCCAAACGAATGGATAAAGAAAATGTGTATATGCAATGGAATGCTATTTGGCCTTTAAAAAGAAGGAAATTCTGTCATTCATGACAACATGGATGGAACTGGAGAACATTATCCTAAGTGAAATAAACCAGGCATGGAAAGACAAATACTGAATGTTCTCACTTACATATGAAATTTAAAAACAATCAAAATCATAAAAGCAGTGAGCAAAATAGTGGTTATAGAGGCTGGAGGAAGGGAGAATGATGGTCAAGGACATAAAATCTCAGTTGCACTGCAGAGATATGTTTATTTTTGAGCTCTACTGCACAACATGGTGAATATGGTTAATAATGGAGCGTTGTGCATTTCAAAATTTCTAAGAGTGCATTTCCTTTTTTTTATATACTTTAAGTTCTAGGGTACATGTGCATAACGTGCAGGTTTGTTATATATGTATACTTGTGCCATGTTGGTGTGCTGCACCCATCAACTCGTCAGCACCCATCAACTCGTCATTTACATCAGGTATAACTCCCAATGCAATCCCTCCCCCCTCCCCCCTCCCCATAATAGGCCCCGGTGTGTGATGTTCCCCTTCCCGAGTCCAAGTGATCTCATTGTTCAGTTCCCACCTATGAGTGAGAACATGCGGTATTTGGTTTTCTGTTCTTGTGATAGTTTGCTGAGAATGATGATTTCCAGCTGCATCCATGTCCCTACAAAGGACACAAACTCATCCTTTTTTATGGCTGCATAGTATTCCATGGTGTATATGTGTCACATTTTCTTAATCCAGTCTGTCACTGATGGATATTTGGGTTGATTCCAAGTCTTTGCTATTGTGAATAGTGCCGCAATGAACATACGTGTGCATGTGTCTTTATAGCAGCATGATTTATGATCTTACTGTAAGAAATATTAAATATTTGGAGTGATGTATATATTAACTAGGTTGATTCAATTACACCACATTGTATTCACACATCATAACATCACTTTGTACCACATAAATATAAACAATTATAAATTGTCAATTTACCATAAGATAATGAACTTTTTAATGTTAAAAATTATATTTATTTATCAATTCAAAAATATTATTGAGCAGAAACCATGTGGATCTCTCTGCTAAGTGAAGGAATATATTTATGATCCAGTGGATATGATGAATATGATTCTTGACTTCATTGAGTGGATTTACATACTTAAGGGGAAGACTGTCAACAATTAAAGAAACAAAGAAACAAGATTCTTAGATGGTCAATGCAATGTAATATATAAATTGTATAGTGCTTATTGAATTTGGTGGTGTTTCTTAACTTGACACAGAATTAATCCAGTGGAGAATTTTCAAGGGTTTTAATTTAGAGAGAAATTTGTCAACTAAATTGTGCTCTTCACGTCTTTGATAAAACTTAGTAATTTTTTTCTAAGCATAATTGATATGAAATGATATTTCACTGTGCTTACAATTTGCATTTTATTGGGGTTTAATTTGCATTTCCTCAGTAACTAGTGTGTTTGAATATCTTTTCATGTTTATTGGCTGTCTGAGTTCCCATTTTGTAAACTGTCCAATCTTGGAATTTGTACACAATTTTGTTTATGAACCTTTTTACATTTAAAAAAATTTTTTGAATGTCAAATAACTTATATCCTCATCCTGCTCGTATACATCAATTTCAACTTTGTCCACAATTCTTGAATCTTCAATAGACAAGTATTCAATAGACAAAAGGCATTTTAGTCTTTGAAACCTATATATTTTAGAAAATGTTGAATTTTAAAATTTAAATCAAAATTTGCCACATAGCAATTTTAACAATATATATGTATATATGTGCATAAATATATATAAAATGAAGTATATTTGGGGTAAACTTATTCACCACCAGGCCAATGTTTGCAGTATTCTATATGCAACAAAACTTGCAAGGTTTAAGCTTAAGTTGTAGAAATTATGGAAAGACTTTTCTTTTAAACAGATATTCCATTATTTGGTTTTACTTTTACATTGCAGCTCTGCAAATCCCCCCATATGCCCTGTATTTCAATAAATTTTGCTATCCAATGGTCTTTTGTGCTGACGAATGAAATGAACTGAGTTCTATGTCTAACTCAGCATAGTGCAGAACAGGGGATGTATGAATGACTCTTTAGATCATCATCATCTGGACCAATTTAAAGAGAAAATGCACTTTATGGTCAGAAGTACACATGATAACATTGGCCTTGAGAAGCTTTACAGAAATGTTTGGACTTTCTACATACCATGGAGTGGTATTTTGAGCTAATCTGTATTATATTTAAAGCAATCGGGCAACTCCAAATTTGGTTTTCTGTATTTCCTTTTCTACTCCCAAGATCAGAGAAGAGTTGCAATATTCATGTAATGTGGCAGAGTAGCTGAGTGTTTTAGGACCATTCAGTAAATATTTTTAAATATATGTGTCTGTGTGTGTGTGTGCATGAGTGTGTGTGTGCGTGTGCGCATGTGTGTGTATGTCATTAAGCAACAAACTATTTAAACTCCTCTTAGTCCAGTCTACTTTTATTTAATAAAACTTTATTGAGTGGGGGAAGAGGCTGAATTCCACATTTAATTTGAATGTCTGGATAAAAAGGAAAAAATATATAATGCAGAGGATACGGAACAAAAGTCACCAAAGGGGAAATTTAGTCAAAGGTGATCAAGAAGCTAAGTCCAAACCTACCCTATTCATCCCATACAACACAGATGAACATACAACATAAATTTTCGGAGAAGAATGAGATTGGAATTTGAGCTATTGTCTTTCATACCTCATGGGACAGTGACATCACTGTTAAACTCATGCTCTTTAAGAAGCACAATATTAGCTAAAATTACAACTGATTACTGTGTAACTCAACATCAGTGATTCTCAAATCTAGCTTTATTTTAGAACCACATAGGAGGCTTAAAAAATAAAAATACGGGAGCCGTACTATGTAGCAATGAAATAATATCCATCTGGTGTTTTGTTTTATGTACTAGCATTTTTCTAGTTTCCCAGGTGAGTATAGTATGGAGTTCAGACCTACTGCAATCTGAGTCTGTCAGGCTGAGCAAACCTGGACAAGGATATAACTATTTTAGCTATGTCTTTGCTGCTGGATATTTTGTACACTTTCTGCACAAGCTACCTCCCAGGAGCAGTGCTTACTGGTGGCAGTAAAAAGACATCTGCATGTCGCATACCTAGAGTGAATTACATTAGTTTAGAGCAGTGCTTCTCAAAGCTAGGTTTTAATAAGAATCATCTGGGAAGCTTGTTAAAAATACAATAAGTGGCCCACTCAGAACCCACTGAATAAAAATCTTTAAGCATCTCCAGGAAGGGAGCCCACAGCTTGAGTTTTTAACAAGTATCTTAGGTGAAACTTACAATGAGGTGTATTTGCTAGACACTGCCTAGTAAGAATCACTATTATGGATTAGGACCTTGGACTTTCAATATCTTGTATTTCCAAGAGGACATTCTGTTATCACATAGGAAGATGAATAAAGTCTACCCTCTTTAAAATATGGTGACTTTGATGTAATGCTAATACATACAGTCAAAAGGCAAACAGGATGCCATATTCTGATTAGGCTTTAACAATCTTTGCAAGCCTGAGATAACCAACATGATTAATTTCTTTTAGGGGAACTATTGAAAATTTTACTATAAGAAGTTACTATAAAAACAGTAACTGTAAAACTCCTAGAAGAAAACAGGAAAAAATGGACAGTACAGTGAGGGGTAAATGATTTCTCAGATTTGACCTCAAAATTGCAGGTAACAAAAGCAAAAATAGATAAATGGGATTATATCAAACTAAAAAGCTTCTGAACAGCAATAGAAACAATTAATAGTGTGCAAAGCCTATACATAAATTGGGAGAAAATATTTGCAAACTATACATCAAGTAAGGGATAAATATCCAAAATATATAAGGAGCTAAAACATCTCAATAGCAAGGAAAAAAACAATTAAAATATGAGCAAGGAGTCTGAATAGACATTTCTTAAAAGAAGACATACAAATGGCCAGCAAATATGTGAAAAAATGCTCAACATCACTAATTATTGTGGAAATGCAAATTAAAACTACAACCAGATAGATCGTAACACTTATGATTTGTTTACTGTCTGTATCAATTAAAAGTTAAAAACAACAGTGTCAGGATAACCCCAAAATAGCCACATTTTTCTAATTGCTCAAAAATAAAATAGGGTGATTTGCATAGCCACACATCCGGAGACCTGTTTCCAATGCTAAAGACTTAAGTAGGTCTAATTTCAGATGAATATGTGACACCTGAGCTGTTGAGGAACTGCCGCTGAACATCCAGCTGGGAATCATCACTTGCATGGATAATTACATCTAGCCAATGGGCAGACTCACCTGGAGGGAGTTTTAAATGTACAGATCCCTGAAGATATGAGAGAATCAACAAAACTCAGCAACACAACAAAGAACTCAAATTAAGAAAGCAAAACTTGATATCACAAGTTCATTACAGAAAATTTTAAGTATACACATAATTAGAGAAACTAATATATTACAACCACTCCCCAAATCAACAATCGTGCACTTTTTGTTCTCCAAAATTTTAGGAGGTGAAAAAACTTAATTTCAGACACTGTATCTCTTTACATGCAAATATTGTGCATGCATAAATGATACAAATATTTTTATTTTTATTTTATTTATTTTTTAATTTATTTTTGAGACTGAGTCTCGCTCTGTCGTCCAGGCTGGAGTGCAGTGGCGCGATCTCAGCTCACTGCAAGCTCTGCCTCCCGGGTTCACGCCATTCTCCTGCCTCAGCCTCCAGAGTAGCTGGGACTATAGGCGCCCGCCAGCACGCCCGGCTAATTTTTTTGTATTTTTAATAGATACGGGGTTTCACCGTGTTAGCCAGGATGGTCTCGATCTCCTGACCTCGTGATACGCCAGCCTCGGCCTCCCAAAGTGCTGGAATTACAGGCGTGAGCCACCGCGCCCGGCCAAATATTTTTATTTTTAACATGACAATTATGCTATTTTTGTATCTATCAGAATTTATATAATTTCTTAATGGCATGTAAAAACCAGACAATATTTCTAGTTATTTCACTCATTCTCTCAAAGATGATTTTTGCAGTTAGTTTTTTTTTTCTTTTTGATTAGATTCCAAACATCTGCCTCTCATGTTTGGCTCTTTTGTCCTTTGAGTCTCTTTTATTGTATAAGAGCTCACCACTCCTACTTCTTCCCTTTGTCATTGATTTTCTGGAGAATCTAGCTCATGTGTCCTTACATATTTTTAGTTCTGTGCTTTTTTTTTTTTTTTTTTTTTTTTTTTTTTTTTTTTTTTTTTTTTTTTTTGAGACGGAGTCTCGCTCTGTCGCCCAGGCTGGAGTGCAGTGGCCGGATCTCAGCTCACTGCAAGCTCCGCCTCCAGGGTTTAAGTTCTGTGCTTTCTTAATCATTTACCTTGTTCATTTATGCCATGTATTTCCTGTAAGCTCTGAGTTAAATCTAGAAGATAATTTGATTTAGGTTCAATTTTTAGAGCAATAGTACTTCATTCCATCACATCATGAGGCACATGATGTCTTTTTGTGCCAGTTATAATGATGCTAAGATTGATCTTAATGGATTCAGGTGAAGAAATGAAGGTAAAATTGTTCAGGATATATTCCATTCTAAATGTGGATTGCATTCCATTCCATTTCATTATAAAAATAAGTCAAATAATGGGTAGGGAGGGAAGAGATTTATTTGGACATTTATGATTCACCACCTTCCTCTTTAAAAGGAGACTTCCATATGGACAGTCAGAAAGCTCTACATCTGCCGTAATGAGACATGGGGGACCAGTGCTTGACTTCTGTTTGAGCGAGCTTAAAGTATTTGTAATCACCAGATTTAGGTGGTTACATTGGGAATAGCCTAAAATCTTTGGGAGCATGAAATGTTCAAGTGTGTTCTGTGGACTAGATATGAGAAAAAGGATGAGTTTGTTTTGAGTCCTGTTCATTAATAGTATTAAATTACACCACTGAATAAAATGGGCAAGATGAGACTAAAAACTGTACTGTGCTCACATCCCGAGTTGAGCATGCAATATTCTGGTAGCACATGAAGATGCAGACTGGATAGAAATGCAACTAGTGAAGATGACTTGCTGATGAGTAATATAGACATAATAAAGAGACACTTCTCAGAAATGTGGTTGTGATTGGGCTAGTAAAGAGATTGGAATAAAATGAAGGGATTGAGAGACTATCCAACAAGGCCATATAGTGGGAAGCAGACACCATCATCAAATAACTGGAAGTACTTTGAATACTTGGACCTTTGAAAAAAGTTGCAAGCAATCATTTGGAAGAGAGAGAAATCTACTTGTATCAAAGGAATTGCAGAAATTATTCCTAATCATAGGGATTTCCAAAGACTACAGGAAAGTTTCCCAGGAAAAAAAAAAGAAGGTAAAGTTCAAAAGTAAGCGACCCCATGATAACCCTTTCAGATACATGCAAACTAGAAGTATTAACAGCCATAATTCTAAAAGGCTACACATTGGAATCACTTGGTCCATACTGCCGAATAATTAAAGCAGAATCTATGCTGGCAACCCAAGCATCAGTATTGTATCAGAGACTTCCAAGTGATTCCAATATGCAGTGAAGTTTGAGAACAACTGTAATAATGGTATAATCAATTCAAACGAGAGTCAACTTTCAGTAAAGGCAAAAATATGTTATAGTGATTTTAGAGTATGAAGTAGAAAGGGTACAAGAGGAATGCTGCAGTGGGAAACTGTTTCAGGGATCATAATGAGCATAAAAGCATTGGTATGATGGCAGGTTTAAGGCCTGAGTTTTGAAGTGCCATAATCCTAGGTTCTAATCCTGGCTCTACGACCTTCAGCAAGTTACCTATCTTCTCTCAGATTCAATTTCCTCATTTATAAAATGGTTTTATTACTAGTACCTTCCTTTTTTATTTTATCTGTTTATTGTTTGTACCTTCTCACTGAAATATCAACTTCATGAGAATAGGATTCTTATTTGTCTTGTTCAAGATTGAATTCCCAGTGCCTAGAACAATGTATGGGCATGTTGCAGATATTTGTGATATATTTGTTGAATGGATGAATGGAAATATGTTGTTTTAGTTTTTTACTATATTCTGGGCACTTTTTAAAAAGCACTCATATTAGTCCATTTTGTTTTGCTATAACAGAATACTTGAGACTGAGTAGTTTATATAAAAAAAGAGGTTTATTTAGCTCATGATTCTGGTGGTTGAAAATGTTAGGACTAGGCATCTACATCTGGCGAAGGCCTCAGACTGTTTAAACTCATGGAGGAAAGCAGAAAGGGAGCGAGCATGTACAGAGTTTACCTGGCGGGAGGTCATCCAAAACAGAGAAAACAACAAAGTCAGACTCTTTTTAGAAGCCTACTTTCTCAGGAACTAATCCATTCCTGTGAGAACTCACTCCAGCAGGAAGGCATTAGAGGGAATTTATCTGTTCATGAGAGATCTGCCCCAATGACCCAAACACCTCCCAGTAAGACCCACCTTTCACCGCTGCCACATTGGGGATCAAATTTTAACATGTTTTGATGAGGACAAACAAACAATATCCAAACCATAGCAGCGCTTTTCATCCATCATTTTATTTAATCCTTAACCACACAAGGTGGGTACTATGATTATTTCCAATTTTCAGAAGAGAATGAACCAGAGAACAGTTAATTACTAGATAGTGGAGATGACATGATACAGGTATAGCATGTAACTAGCCTAGAAAATTCTCACTAAATGCTAGCTAATAATGAGAAAAGGATAAAAGCCATAGTGAAATTAAGTGCCCTCAAGTTTCAGAGGAACACAGGTGTTAGGTTTAGTATGTGAAGTCATGTACATGAGAACTGGACACTGAGATATCAAAAGCAAGGTGTTTAGAAGTGTGCAACCTTTGTTGACTTTCCAGATAAAGCATGAGTAAAAGGGGGATGGTGTAGCAAGCCCTATAAACCAAGAAAGAGATTTTTACCCACCTTGGACTTTGGCCTTTCCAGATTTCAATCTCTTGTATCTAAACTGTCAAATTTTGTATTTGATTATTATTGCATGGAAGGAAGGACTGAAGGAAGTGATAGTGTTTTGAGCCAAGAACTATAGTATTCTTGGGAAAAGCCTATGATGGGCAGGTTTTTTCTGTTAATAGAAATACCAAGAAGAAAAAATATGCTGCACAAAACTCGACTCTCAGTTCCCATAGATGTGATGTCACTTCTGGACACTTTTTTGCTTTACCATTACTAACCATAGGAGCAAAAATGCATTTATATATTCAGACTCATGTTGAATCTTGCCATTCTGTTGGGATTGTCAACAACAAAGAGAATTGCCTCTTAAGACATTTTCATGGGCAGAATTTTTTAAGTGGTATATTTGTATTATTTTTAAAGTGTCAAACTTCATTGTAAATCACCGGCCTGTTTTATTCTGAATTGCAGCATTTTTCCCTTGTACAGATACTGTGCACTTAAGTTGACAGTTTAGTCAAATGATCTTACAGTTCATCCATGTAATCACAGCACAACAAATGACCATTAGAAGATCAGAGTTGAAATGTATGGGAATGCACAAGCAATCTGTGGACAGGATTAAAACCAAATTGCCTGTCAACTTGGTACCAATAGGGAGAGCTGTGTTTTACGCACTGTCCGGTAAACTACATGCCCTATTTAACAAAGGAAATATGTAAAACTAAATTAAAAATCACATTTCTACTCATGTAATTGCTGAGCTTCCATAAGGTTTCTATTTCTTGAAATAATGTAAGCAAAACAACAATGTAGATGAAATGAATAATTAATGCTATCAGAGCCTCATAGTATGTATTTAAAATTTAATCTACTAAAAGCAAGCATATTTTTCTAATGTGAATTTTTTATTAGCCTGTAAATAATATAACATAATTCCACCAAAGGATTCTTGCACATGCACATCATTTCTAAAGCTACATGTAAATATGCAGCTCTTTGAAATGAGGTTTGTTGAGATAGTTTCATATATCAAAGCACAGCTACATATCCGGTGGCTGAAAAGGAATAGAGTAGATTCAATTGTCATTCCTAACTTTTTCCTCTCTCCCTGAAACTGAATTCTCCATATATTCCTTTTGCCCTGAAACTTGGTAGTGTCTATTAATCCAATAGGTAGATTTTTCTTCTTTGTTCCATTGATTTGAGCTTTACCATCTGAGTAGCTCTGGATTATGAATGAATAGTTAGCAAATATAATGTGAGTGGAAGCTTTAACTGTGTTTGTGTAGTTTGGCTTGGCCTCTTGTCCTTCTATGTGTACACCAAAAATAACTGTTCCTTTCCAACGAAAGACATGTGGGTAAGACCTAGACCCAGCCCACAGTCTGAAACAAAGGTCCTCTGGTTGACCTGCCAACCTTTCAGTGAGAAAAAAAAAAAAAGAACATTTATTGTTGTAAGCAGTTGGAATTTAGCAGTTGTTTTTGCAGTATTATTGTAGCAGAGAACTAAAGGATACAAGAAGAAACGAGGAAACTGATATGCAGAGCAAGAAAACGGCTTTTCTCAAGGCTACATAGCAAGTCGACAGACACTCAGATTTTAAACCTGGCTGTTCTTATTTAATCCAAGTACTTTATTCCCTTGACCAATATATTATTTATGATAGAGAAATTTATTTTCTTATATAGGTATGTGTATATGGCATCCACAAATTATAATCAACTTAATCATTTGGGAAGGAAGACAA
Organism: Macaca fascicularis; assembly: GCF_037993035.2. Lineage (NCBI taxonomy): Eukaryota > Metazoa > Chordata > Mammalia > Primates > Cercopithecidae > Macaca > Macaca fascicularis. The sequence goes on from NC_088395.1 coordinate 27,903,628, forward strand.
GTCAAAATTTGAATGCCCATTCAAATAAACAGAGGAGGCTTTGAGTATACCAGAGCTCAGAAACTCTGGCTTTGAAATCCACATAATATTTTACCATCTATTTGCTCAGTGTTCTGCACCATGTTTTTCTGAACCTTGGTTTAATTGCTAAAAAGATATAACATAATTTTTTCAAGAGTCTACAAAAAAGATATTTTAAGTAATGGCTTAGTAAATGACTGGTGCATAGTATGTAATAAATGTTTTCTATTAAACGTAAGTTTAGGTTTTCAATATCCTAAGATATTATGTGAATTAAAATATTTTATTGCTAATTTGTAATTTTCACATTGTTGATGTCAGTATATCATAGTTGATGAAATCTTCCTCTCTAGAGCTTGTCCTCTAAGTCATGTATAGTCAACTTAAAAGTGAAATTGATAAAATTTTATATTCCCAAATATCCATCTATTGTTAACAGAGAGTGGAAATGTCTCTTAAAAAGCATCTTGTTCTCCTTGTTCCTTATTGAAAATGCTTTGATACTACAAAATAATTGTATAGGATGGATAACAAAGAAATATACTATAAAAAACAAAATATTAATATAAAGAATTTTTTCCTTCTCAGCATTTTCAGAGTTTTGCATTCCTAGAATCAATAGTAGAAGTAGTAAAGTTGCGACTGTTCTTTAATTTTTGAAAGGAAATTTTGCCTTGCTGACTGTAACTTAAATGTTATTAACTGAATATGTCACAAAAATATTTGCTTTTCATGGTCAATTAAGGTGATAAAACTCAGAATGCAACGCTTTCACAGGGAATCTTTTTTAAGAATTAAAAAAGATTTTAAAAACAGTCTTCTACAGAGATGCAAATTGATATGACTTTTTAACTTGTAGCCTACAGTACAGACGTCTTCCTTAATGTTAAAGTAAAACTTATGAAATCTCATTATTATGTTGAATATTTAGAGTCAATCGATATTTTTATTTATTTATTATTATTATTATACTTTAAGTTCTAGGGTACATGTGCATAACGTGCAGGTTTGTTACATATGTATACTTGTGCCATGTTGGTGTGCTGCACCCATCAACTCATCATTTACATCAGGTATAACTCCCAATGCAATCCCTCCCCACTCCCCACTCCCCACTCCCCATGATAGGCCCTGGTGTGTGATGTTCCCCTTCCCAAGTCCAAGTGATCTCATTGTTCAGTTCCCACCTATGAGTGAGAACATGCAGTGTTTGGTTTTCTGTTCTTGCGATAGTTTGCTAAGAATGATGGTTTCCAGCTGCATCCATGTCCCTACAAAGGACACAAACTCATCCTTTTTTATGGCTGCATAGTATTCCATGGTGTATATGTGCCACATTTTCTTAATCCAGTCTGTCACTGATGGACATTTGGGTTGAAGCAAAAGCCAAAATTGACAAATGGGATCTCATTAAACTAAAGAGCTTCTGCACAGCAAAAGAAACTACCATCAGAGTGAACAGGCAACCCACAGAATGGGAGAAAATTTTTGCAATCTACTCATCTGACAAAGGGCTAATATCCAGAACCTACAAAGAACTCAAACAAATTTACAAGAAAAAAACAAACAACCCCATCAAAAAGTGGGCAAAGGATATGAATAGACATTTCTCAAAAGAACACATTCATACAGCCAACAGACACATGAAAAAATGCTCATCATCACTGGCCATCAGAGAAATGCAAATCAAAACCACAATGAGATACCATCTCACACCAGTTAGAATGGCGATCATTAAAAAGTCAGGAAACAACAGGTGCTGGAGAGGATGTGGAGAAATAGGAACACTTTTACACTGTTGGTGGGATTGTAAACTAGTTCAACCATTATGGAAAACAGTATGGCGATTCCTCAAGGATCTAGAACTAGATGTACCATATGACCCAGCCATCCCATTACTGGGTATATACCCAAAGGATTATAAATCATGCTGCTATAAAGACACATGCACACATATGTTTATTGCAGCACTATTCACAATAGCAAAGACTTGGAATCAATATTATTTTTAATCCACCTGAAAATTAGAAATGATAAATAGTGGCTGTTTTCCTAATAGGGTTTTTAGATATCCATAATTCCTCTCCAAAGCAAACCTAGGAGTGAATTGATGCTATTGGCCAGCCAACAAAAGGATTAGAGCAACTTAAGTCTTAAACCTATTATTATTATGTATTTTATAGTTACATTTCCAAGCCAAGAGGTATGCAATCAGTGAAAGGGAGAAAAAAGAAAATGTAATGGTGCTTCTTATGCTATTTATGGCCTGGCAGAAGAAAGTTAATTTGTCTAGTGCCCTTATGCCTTGAATAAACTCAAGTATTTCAGGTGGGTAGGCAATATATTCCCAGTAATATACTTATTTCCTATAAGATAATGTAAACATAAATCTATTTTAAAGTCTCTTTGATTTTCACATTCTTTTTCTTTTTCTTTTTCTTTTTTTTGACAGGGTCTCACTCTGTCACCCAGTCACCCAGGCTGGAGTGCAGTGGCACGATCTGGGCTAACTGCAACCTCCACCTCCTGGACTCAAGTGATCCTCCCGCCCCAGCCCCCCAAGTAACTGGGACTACAGGTGCCCGCCACCACACCCGGCTAATTTTTGTATTTTTAGTAGAGATGGGTTTCGCCATGTTGGCCAGGCTGGTCTTGAACTCCTGGCCTCAAGTGATCCACATGCCTCGGCTCCCAAAGTTCTGGGATTACAGGCATGAGCCTATTTTTCTTCATTAAATAACTCTAGCAAAAAATAATAGCATCTATAATTAATCAGAGGGAATTGTGAATACATTTATAGTAATTAGATTAATATATAAAATTATGCTGGATGATTGTTATACTTTATTAGTATACTTATTGGGGTATTTATCAATTTGATAAACATTCAACCATTTCCATGACTATAAGTAGCATCATGTGTTTCAGAAAAATAGTATTTTTCGGCCGGGTGCAGTGGCTCAGGCCTGTAATCCCAGCACTTTGGGAGGCCGAGGCTGGCGGATCACGAGGTCAGGAGATCGAGACCATCCTGGCTAACACGGTGAAATCCCGTCTCTACTACAAATACAAACAACAACAACAACAAAAATTAGCCAGGCGTGGTGGCGGGGGCCTGTAGTCTCAGCTACTCTGGAGGCTGAGGCAGGAGAATGGCGTGAACCCGGGAGGTGGAGCTTGCGGTGAGCGGAGATCGCGCCACTGCACTCCAGCCTGGGCGACAGAGCGAGACTCCGTCTCAACAACAACAACAACAACAACAAAACAACAACTATTTGTTGTAAAAAAATAATATTTTTCTTTTTCTCCTGAGAAAAATCAAAGTCATATTCCCATGTTGTTTATGTTTCTCTAAATGTTAGGATTGAAAAAAATAATAAAAAGAGAATAAAAATAAGAACGGTGCTAAACATTGGAAATTAGAAAGATAAACAATGTCTGCTGCTTAGAACAGGTCAAATCTTTGAACACATTTGGAAAATTCTTAGAGTCTTTCAAAGGTCTTACTTAAGTGCTTCAGTGTTTGCACTAAGCTTAAGCTAGTTTAATAAAACATGGAAACCTGCAAAATTATCAAAATGCTCCCTTTTTTCCTCTATAATAATTTGGCAATCATTAAAATTATTTTTAAAAGTTACCTTACCCCAATTTTTAAGAGAACTATTTGAAGAAAAATTAATTTTGGCCAAAGGGTTATAGCTGAAATACTTTGAGAAATTGTTATTAAATTGGAAACTTTATTCTGGAAAGCCATATATAGATAGATATAGATGTATATAGGTATATATATATAAGATTACGTCCATAGCTTATAGCTTATGTCCTCCTCTCTGTCCTTGTCTCTTATCTTTTCCTGGCATAATGTACTGCTAGCCACATTAAAACAGTTGCAGTTCCTACATTTTTCATGCTGGTTAGTTCATATGTGTCTTCACACATGCTATTGGTTCTGCCTGGATCACTTTTGCTTTCCACTTTGATGATTCAATTCAAGAACCACATTTTCCAAGAAGCTGTTCTGCCCCTGATCCCCACTCAGGGTTATGTGCTCTCTTTTGTGCACTTATGGAATCCTATAGTCATTTTAAAGCAGTTTTCTCACACTATTATTGTTTTCCTGTCTATCTCTCCTCCAGGCAAGTACTGTTCAAACTTCTATGACTGTCTACTCTAAAACTTTAAAAATATATGAACATGCATTTCTAATAAATGTGTGCTTTCTGATATCTACGTTTGTATGTATACTTCTTGCTAAGTAAGTTTTTTGACAATATTTCACTCATATATATGCATACTACTACTAATCCTTATAATAAATTCTTCCAAGACTTGTTTTATAATAAACAGTGAAAATAGAAGTTTTAACATACCATTCCTTCAGTTCAGTGATTCAGTCTGGATCCTCCTGAGGTATAAGGGACTTTACTTTCAGACAATTCCTCTCAATAAAATGATTTATTTGAGAGAAGATGCTTTGTGAAAAATTATTTGTAACTCCAGCACCTGTGTTTGATGCAGAGCAAATACACATCCCTCATTAAATGATATTCGTGATAATTATAGGTTGATTTCAGGTAGCAGAATTAGAGGTTTCTAATACACAGACTGGGAATTACAGAAACAGATGGAACCCTAAGGGCCACTGAACACAATATCCTCATTGTACAGATGAGCAAACACATACTTAGGTCAAATGACTTACTCGGTATCACACATTCAGTGATTGATTGGGAACTGGAGTCTATGCTTCCATTCCAAGTCCCCATTCCAGCAGGATGTTCTTGCCGTGATGTCCTTATAATGGTAGAGGAATGTGAGGATGGCGCATTTTCTATTACCTTTCCTCCTGCACTCCTAACTTGCATAAAATCGCTTTATATTTCAGAAATAGACCAAGTGCACTGGGAATAACCCCTTGAGTTAACTAGATTTTTCTCTTTCAACTGGTTATTCTGGTTCACTGAAGCTGCCAGTCTGATCTGGAAGCAATTGCAACCGACAGTCTCAAGCCCAACTTAGAATGTAGTAGTCTTTAGACAATTGCTGTCCAATAAAACTTTCTGAGATTATTTAAATGGTCAATATTTGCACTATCCAATACAGAATCTGTATTTAAATGTGACCAGAGCGACTGAGGAACAGATTTTTAAATTTTATTTAGATTTTAGTTAATTTAACTCTAAATAGCCAAATGGTATTGTGTGCTGTATTGATTAGTGAAGCTCTTGACTCAGAAAATAAAATGCCGCATGTTAATGTAGAAAAAGCATTTTCATGAAAATGGTACATTTTCAATTTAGTGTCTGAAAAAATAAACAGTATATTTTGAGACATCTTGAACAGTCATCATCCAGGCAAAAATGTATTTGCCCATGGTGGTCTAGGCCTGAGAAAAGTAGTGAGTATATTACCTGCAAATTAGGATGACCAAGTGAAATTTTCTTTTTCATTTCAGGAAATATTTTTGAACAGTGCTTTTCAAACGTTAATGTGTGTATGAATCATCCAATGAGAGGGTCTTTTAAAAATACAGATTCTGATTCAGTGTCTGGGGTGAGGTCCGAGGTTCTACATTTCTGACGACTTCCAGGCAATGGTGATAGTGCTGATCTGTGGGCCACAGTTTAAGTAGCAAGAATTTAATCAAAATGTAAGACTGCAAGGAAAAAATAATAATAGTTGTGAACAAAGGGTAAATAAAGACATTCCAAAGTAATTGTGAACCATATAATACTGGATTTAGAAATGAATCCCACACAAATCCATATTGGATTATTTCCACAAACAAATAAATAACTCTGAATTTCCAGCACTGTATACTCAAATTGCAACTTCAAATCCTTTGCCAAGTTATGTATCCTTGTGTCACAGTGGCCAGAAATATACTTTTGAAGCAACAAAGGGAATGGAACTTGATTGTTCCTGGAAAAGAATTAACTGAGACTCTCTGAAGGAAAATCTGCAAGAAGCACTTCAATGTAGAGATAACCAGAACCATGTCTTTGGGAACAGGATAAAGTGGAAATCATTAATGATTTACAGAGTATGAATGAAAATGGTGAGACTTCTTGCTTGAAATAACTTGAATATAGCGGCATGACATTTACTACGTAAGTTATTCTGCAGACACATTTTGAGGAGAAAATAATCTAAACTTATTATTTCCAGGAGCAATCTGGTTACAGATAACCATGGATTTGATTGTTCCTATCAAGAATTTTAGAAAACAAAACTAAGTAATAGTTAACTAGCAAAACTGGATAGAGGGGCTTAGACTGGGGCAGAACACAAGGGGATGGTCTAGACTCAAAAAAGTTCTGGTTATATAGATTGCAAGCAAGTTCAGAGTTGTCTTCATTCATGTTTACAGCTGAGCCCACAAACACGTAGTACAATTTTAGGAGATGCAGACACCGCCTTCCATATATCCATAGTCGTTTATGAAGACAAACATGGAGTTTGAAATCTTTGTATCCTACAAGGAGTGGGGAATCTGTTATGTTTTAAGAAACAAATAATCCATGGACTTAACGAATTTTATGCATTAGTTTTAATGAGGGGCAATATGAACATTCAATGGTCTACATATTACTAGGAAAATTATTTGATGTTCCACAGTTACAGAATATCATGGTCTAATTCTTACTCATTTTTCAGTCCCACAGTAGTCTTGGCAAACCAACAGAAAAGTAAAATCCTCTAATGGTCATATCTTGCTGTATTTTGCAGTATGAAATTATTAACAAGCCAATCATTTGTCATCATATTGTCAAAAGATGCTGATGACTTCCCTGACTTATAGTTTGCTAAAATGTTTACATATTTAGTGAATTTAAACTACCAAAGCAATAGCTTTTCTATTGACCAATAGAAACACTACAGTGAAAGGGGTCACAATATGGGTAGTGGTGTAGTCATGTTCAAAAACAGTGTGTCCTTTCCCTTTTCACTCAGCCACTCAGCACACACTTATATGTATCATTTGGGATGCTTGCAGTTCCTACAGTTTAAACTCCCATGTCACTTGTCAAAATGAGGTCATCTGTAGAATTGCTAAAAGATGTTATTTAGATAGAAAACCTGCAGGTATGCAGAGAAAGATTTCCTATTTCTGCTACAGGTTCATAGAAAATGAATTATTTTGTAGTTGTAAAAGCTCTAAGATGCTAAGATATTTGGGGAAAATTGTAATTTTACTGTTATTTTCTTTATCAATACATAAGTGGCATTCTGCAATTTGATAGAATCAAGTTCAAGTTGTTGATTTTGCAGTAGTCTTTCATACGAACAAAGGATGCTCCTGAATTTTTACATTGCCAGAAGGAAATACAATTAAAAAGAGAAACACAATCTCATCTATGTGCATAAAGTACTTTTCTTTGTCTTTGGCAGAAACAGATTACATAACTTCATTCTAAATCTCCTTCCTTGACTTTTCTCTCTTGTTGTAAGTCCCAAGAAGAGAGAAATTAAACAATATACAGATGTCAGAAATCAATTCACTTTTAAATTAAATGCCTAATAGAAAACTTTAAGAAATCATTGAGTAAACATAATATAACAAAACAGGTTTGTTACCTAAACTTTCATCATAATATGAATTAAGTCAAAAGTTATAAAGCAAATCCCTCTCTCTATATATATATGTATTTATGTGCGTGTTCATATATACAGAAATAGAAAGATAATGAATAGGTGTAAAAAATACAGACATTTATCTAGTGATTGATTATTTTGTCCTGTATGCTCTTACAGATCTTTAAAACTAATATCTAATCATGTGTTTGCCAATTGATGAGAATGTTTGGCTATCCTGGGAATTTTGTGTTGATTTGTTTTCTAAAGTAAGAAGGTAAGGGGGAGAAATGAGGACGTTTGAAGCATAGGAAAAGCAAAAGTGCAAAGAGGAAAGATATGTGTATTTTCTACAAAATTTAAGAGCTGAAAAATAGTAATTTTAATATACATAAAATTTGTCATATCTTAATGATCAAAGAAGTAAAAAATCTCTGTATAAATTATAAGATTTAATTTTTCCCTTATAATTTTTTATATTCTTAAGGAATAAAGAAAAAATATCTAAGATCTCTGATTACTCTGGATAACACAGATTAAATAAAAAATGTATTCTATTCTGTTCTACCACTTCTCAGCTTTGTGACCTTTGTGTAGAGTGGTCCAAAAATGATATCTATTATTATTATGACTTCTTACCTGCCCAACAACTATATTTTTCTCCCCATTTTTCTATATGGAAGTTCATTTCATACTAGAAAAATACTTAATGACCATAAATGTGCCACAAAATGCCTAACAGAGTGATCTCTATGTGCAACTAGTGTATGTGTATGTGTGTGGGAGGGTGGTGTTCATTTTTACAGGAGACCCTCTATGACTTAAAGAAAGTATTTATTTTCCAACATCTACCAATTTATCTGGGGGCATAACAAGAATTAAAGAAGAGGCCAGAAACCATCTCTACATTGCAAAATTTAAATTACTATTACAAACATCCTATCACCTCCATTTTTTTACCCTAGTGGTAGAATTTTTATTTAGGGTGGCTAGTTTAGGAATGTCAAAGCTAAACTGATCTTTATTCTTTGTCTAAAATATATGAGTATGTTTGAGAAATTGGGAGAACTGCAAACTTCAGTGATCGACATTAATAGAAAAAAGAGATATAATGAGTTACATGAATAAAATCAATGTTTTTCTTTTCTATTGCAATAGGCCAGTTGGACTTGTAACTGGAGACGATGCAGAGCTACACCAGAATTAAGGATCTGTCACTATTTTCACACAATTTGCCTCCTTTCCAGGGGTTAACATTTAGATATTAAAATAAAATAATTCCTCAGACACATAGTAAATATTTGAAGTCATTTTAAATGGCATTTTCTTCTTGAAAAATTTGGTTGGTTGGTGGCACATTGGTCATTTATAACATGTAGTTAAGTGAGATTACCTTCTACATCAAAGGCTTTCTTTCTTCTTAACTGTGACTAACACTGTCCTCCCTAGGTAATTCCAAAAGTATCCACAGAAAAAAATATTCTAAATTTATGCTTCCTTTTGATAAATATGTTGTATTACATCGTAACTAATATGTAACTGTTATAAAATATAGAAATACTCTGAAAAAACACATAAGTATATTTTTGCTTCCTTTTTCTCAGTTTTAAATTGATCATCATTAATTTTAATTTGAAAATGTATAAACAGATTATGAATAGAAACCCAATTCTTTTCCCCTTCTTGAATGCACACCCTTTGAATGTGACTTCGGTGTTTCTCACATTAGGAAATGTGGCCTAGTATCCCATCTCTAGAATCTGCGTTGGTCTCCTAACTTGCTTTGACCCATAGAATGCGGTAGAAGTGACATTGTGTTGCTTCCAAGCCTAGGCTTCAAAGAAACATTTTGTGCCTGTTCTCTTTCTGTTAGAGCCCTGCCACAGCTACAATAACAGGCCCCAACTAGCCTTCTGGAAGACGTGGAGTAGAGACATGTACTCCCAGCCAAGGGCACCATTAGTCCTCCAGCCTCCAGCTAATCTGCCAGATCACAAAGCTATGAAGAAGCCCAGCCGAAATCAGAAGTGACCAGCTGATCCCAGCCTTAATTGATGCCCTGCAGAATTGGAAGCTAAATGAATGTTCTTTGTTTTAAGCCACTAAGTTTTGGGATGGTTTATCATGCAGCAAATACTAACTGATACAGACATAAATATTCAAGTCATGGTGCACACAATTTTGATAATGCCATAACTTTGATAAGAAGTTACAGTAACCTACAAAACCCGTATCAGCAATGACTCTACTCTTATCTTTTAAACAAAGAAAAAAAGCTAGAAATTAATTTGTAAAAGATGGAAAATAAAATTTAAAAAGAAGCTTTTAGAGTTTGTAATCATTGTAACAACAGATATTCTATTTGTTCTTTATCATTTGCATGTAGACAGTTTCTGGGTTAATAGACCTAGGATAGTCTTTATTATCTTATGTATTTTGCACTATTTGACATATAACATGTCTCCTCATGTTTACCATAGAAATTCAATAACGTAGTATAATATTCCTTTGATATGTCTCATTATAAGGAAATTATATAGTCTTACTTTGAGTTCCACTAGAAACCAACTGATCCTGAGTAAAAGGATTGAGTGAAAATAATTTAATTTGGAGATTAAAGATATAGCAATAAAAGATTGGGAAAATGAAACAGGAAAGGGAAGTTAGCCAATAAAGTGTGATTATTAAACAATTTACCAATGTGAGTGAATGAAGCTTATTTCTAATGAAGACACATATCTCATAGTTATCCCACTTGAGAGGCAAGGAAGTGGGAATATTTATACTGACTTCCATCAATCATTGATTGAGGGGTGTTCTTGGGAGCTAATAACTGATCATCATTTCTGGCCTGCTGCCTAGCTACAAACCAAGCCCGTGGGGCCAAAAAAATGTATAAATTTAGGAGCTGGGTGAATTTTGAAGTCCACAGACATGAACAGAGATGGTAAGGGTAAGATGATACATACAGATGGGACGCCACTGTGTCTGCTACAAGTATTATTTTACAGAATCACTTTAGGGTTTAATTCAACTTGTTGAAGTTAAAAAAGAAGTCAAGCAAACACTTTTCATTGCATCAGGCTCCTGAAATATTTTCTTAACCTTTCAGTGTAGAATCAGCACGTTTAATGCAAGTAAATCTATATCCCACATTGATCTTAGATTTCCTATAGAGTACCCATTACAAAGAAAATGCCACTAAATCATGGTCTTTGCTTATGGAAAGGCACAGTCAATTTGAATTCTTTATTATGTTTTGTTCCAATAGCTTTGCTTGAAATTACTATCACTTTGTACATTTAATCTAACATACAGCTCTAAGAGTCTTAGTATAGGCCCTAGTCTCTAGTCCCTTTCACACAAATCACTACATCTTCTTCGTCCTCATTTTTTGTCAACTCAAACATCAGCTTCCAATTCCATTTCCATTGCCTTTAACCAAATTATTTTCTCCTCTGAATTAGTTGATTTGAACATTCTTCTTTTTCTGAAATCAGAGGCTTCACTGTTATTTGCTAAGGAATTACTTTACAATTCCATGATCTCCTCAGGTCATGAGGTTATGGGCATGATGACAGCAAAGAGCCTAGATGTCTAGGAAGAAGAATACTGAAGCTCTTAATGGAAATGTCAAGTGAAAAGGGACACATAGAGGAGAGCGTGATGCCACTACTTTTCAAAAGGGTCAGGTAAATGATGCAACTGTGGACAACTTTCTGCATTACCTAAAGCTATAACAATACTTTCATTACACTATATATTATATCCATAATCCTGAGCTTTTGATTCAACAATTTTCAACAAAATAAATCTAGGTTTTCTCATTTTTATTGTTGTTTTCTTTATCCATGTGTATGTTTCTCTTCTCATGAAAAAGTGGTTTGATACATATATAGTACAAGATTTCTCAGGTACTGTTCTCTGTCTAATTCTACATTCCCATGTCCTGAAACTAGTCAGCAGAACTCATAAAAAAACATGTTGGCCCTTGCTCAAACAAGGCCTCCATTTTCTGTACCACTAAACAGACTGCTACTTCTCTTGCTAAGATACGACACTCCACACATCTCCATGAGAGAACTCTGGCCTTTTGGCATCGATATTACTCATCACTTCCTGGCAGGGCCTTTTTTGACATTAATATGTTGAGTAAACCACTTCCTCATTTGTGCTCTGGATCATGTTTTCTACTTATATTGTAGTAATTAGTTTACTAAATAGTATTTATTCATTTTCAATATTCATCTTCCCACTGGACTTTGAAGTCTCTAAGAGACAAAACTTAGACTTATTTTATCGCCCAGAACCAGGAAACATCTGGAACATATTAAGAATGCAATAAATAAGATTTATTGTTGAATTACTATTTTCCTTGATTGTTTCTTAGAACCTCTCATGTCTTTATGACTTTCTATATTGTAAAATTCACATAGAAATCACCACTTAAAATTTTTACTCTTCTTAAAAAATAATAAAAGGGCATATTAAACTTTACCTGACCCTCCTTTGATTTCTTCTCTTTCAGATCAAAGAAAACTTTGCCACTTTATTTTTTATAAAACAAATGCTTACTTTCCTCACTTGAAAATGCTTCATAATTAGATATACTTAAGGAACTTATTTATATAATAAGCATCATCATCCTTATAAGTTACTATAAGACAGTAATTGTATCTAAGTGCTTTATACTGTTTTAGTAATTAAGGATGAAAGAAAGAGGAATGGCGTGTTCAAGGAGGTGCTTAATAACATAATTATCATCGGCAACATAATCTTGATTCTCCTACGTTTCCAATATTGTTTCACTGTTACTATGACTACTTATTAAGGTGAGATCATTGTGGCATAGCAGCAGAAACATCAAAGAGCAGTCAAGATAAAAACAGTCCAACTCAGCACTTGTCCTTTGTTGTGTATCTTGAAATGTACCACTTAACTTCTCAGGCTTTTACTCTGCTTACAAATAAAAGAACTGCTAAAAATAATCTAGAAGCTTCATTCTAGTTCTAAATTATATCTGAGTTTAGGATACAATGCACATTCCTTTGCCTTTTCTGATACTAATAGGTCTACATGCTGTACATATATGTCAAATAAGTGAATTTATAGAATAAGAACTTAAATTTCTATGATCTTAGAAAGAGTATGAAAATGAAGAAGACTGATTTTGCATGCTTACATGAGAAAGGTAAGCATCTAGGCATTAGGTCAAAGAAATGGGTGCCTGGAAGATGATGGCTTTTAATTTAGACTGGGCTTATTTATGTTGTGGCCTAGAGATGTCAATGATATCTTTATTTTAATCATTCTTACTGTTAAGCCTATGTAAAAGCTGAGGTTAGGATCTAGATTCTTAAAAATGATAATAATTAATTAAAAATAATAAGGATAAATTCAAAGAGAATGAAAAGTTAGAAGCTTTTAGTAAGCAAAATAAAAAAAAAAGGAAAACAGATGCTGCTTTTCAAGCACCCATTAATGTGAAATAAGATAAACAATAACAAGCAAGTTTTTTCTTAAAAAACAAGTACCACACAAGAAGTACATTAATTTACATGAGTGTGCTAGCATTTATGATCATGAGGCTTTCAATTAAGGGAGCATAAAATAGTGGAATGCTTTGAGGTTAATGAGAAATCTAAAGGTGAAAAAAGAGATCTCATTACTTATTTCCTTTTATTCTAACATTAAAAATGGAAAAACATTTATAAATATTGTTTTTCATCTAAAGCTTATACTTACCCATTTCAAACTTAACAGAGAGACCAGAGAAATTGTGTTTCAGATCTTAGTGAAGTTATAAAAAATTTAAAAAGACCTGGGATAGATTTTTACTTAGCATAAAAAGGAATTTGAAGACTCTTCTAAAGTTGAAGGATCGTGTATTATATTGTCACTTGATAAAAACAAAGACACCATGCAGAATGATCCTGACTTTATGGAAGATATTCTGCAAATGTTTATTAATAGACCAGTAGATATTTCAGTAATATCTGAGAACACGACAAACCTAAATCAAGTTTTGTCAGTTCTTAAGCAAATTGGAATTTACCTCAGTGTATCTCTCCTTAGTAATAATCCCAATTGTTATAATAAAATAAATTCAAATATGTGAACTCTCTCACCCCACATATTGTCTACTTGGTAATCTATCAAGTAAATTATTACTTGAAAAACAAAGCTCAGGGAGTTCTTACGGACTCATGCTGTCACAGTCTCAGCCTATCCTACACTAATGTGAAGTTATTTTCTACAAGAAATGTCAATGAGTATATACCCAGTAATGGGATGGCTGGGTCATATGGTACATCTAGTTCTAGATCCTTGAGGAATCGCCATACTGTTTTCCATAATGGTTGAACTAGTTTACAATCCCACCAACAGTGTAAAAGTGTTCCTATTTCTCCACATCCTCTCCAGCACCTGTTGTTTCCTGACTTTTTAATGATCGCCATTCTAACTGGTGTGAGATGGTATCTCATTGTGGTTTTGATTTGCATTTCTCTGATGGCCAGTGATGATGAGCATTTTTTCATGTGTCTGTTGGCTGTATGAATGTGTTCTTTTGAGAAATGTCTATTCATATCCTTTGCCCACTTTTTGGTGGGGTTGTTTGTTTTATTCTTGTAAATTTGTTTGAGTTCTTTGTAGGTTCTGGATATTAGCCCTTTGTCAGATGAGTAGATTGCAAAAATTTTCTCCCATTCTGTAGGTTGCCTGTTCACTCTGATGGTAGTTTCTTTTGCTGTGCAGAAGCTCTTTAATTTAATGAGATCCCATTTGTCAATTTTGGCTTTTGCTGCCGTTGCTTTTGGTGTTTTAGACATGAAGTCTTTGCCCATGCCTATGTCCTGAATGGTACTACCTAGGTTTTCCTCTAGGATTTTTATGGTATTAGGTCTAACATTTAAGTCTCTAATCCATCTTGAATTATAAATTATGCTGCTATAAAGACACATGCACACGTATGTTTATTGCAGCACTATTCACAATAGCAAAGACTTGGAATCAACCCAAATGTCCATCAGTGACAGATTGGATTAAGAAAATGTGGCACATATACACCATGGAATACTATGCAGCCATAAAAAAGGATGAGTTTGCGTCCTTTGTAGGGACATGGATGCAGCTGGAAACCATCATTCTTAGCAACAGAAAACCAAACACCGCATGTTCTCACTCATAGGTGGGAACTGAACAATGAGATCACTTGGACTCAGGAAGGGGAACATCACACACAGGGGCCTATCATGGGGAGGGGGGAGGGGGGAGGAATTGCATTGGGAGTTATACCTGATGTAAATGATGAGTTGATGGGTGCAGCACACCAACATGGCACAAGTATACATATGTAACAAACCTGCACGTTATGCACATGTACCCTACAACTTAAAGTACAATAATAATAAATAAATTAAAAAACAAAACAAAACAAAACAAAAAAAACATTGTCAGCCATCAGAGAAATGCAAATCAAAACCATGAGATATCACTTCACATCACTATGATGGCTATAATAAAAAAGACAGATAATATCAAGTGTTGGCAAGGATGTGCAGAAAATGGAACCTACATACACTGTTGCTGACAATGTAAAATAGTCCAGCTACTTTGGAAAACAGTCTGGCAGTTCCTTAAAAGGTTAAATATAGAGTTACCACATGACCCAGGAAATCTGTCTAGGTATATACCCAAGAGAAATGAAAACATATATCCATACAAAAACTTGTAATGAATGTTTATAAATAGCTAAAAGGTGCAAACAATGCAACTGTCAACTTCTGAATAGGTAAATAAAATGTGATATACACATACAATGGAATATTTTTTGGCAACAAAAAGAAATGAAATTCTGACACATGCTATAACATGGATGGACCTTGAAGACATAGGTTACATGAAGAAAGCCAGAACCAAAAGGCCACATATTGTATGATTCCATTTATATGAAATGTCCAGAAAAGGCAAAGCTACAGAGACTGAAAGCAGACCAGTGGTTGCCAGGAACTGAGGGATTTGGAGAGAAATGGGAGTGGCTGCTAATGGGTACAGGGTTTCTTTTGAGAATTATGAAAATGTTGTAAAATTGATTGTGATGAAGGTTGCACAACTCTGAAAGTATACTAAAAACTACTGAATTTCACAATTTAAATGGGTACATTAATTGTACGGTATGTGAGTTATATCTTAATAAACTGTTATATTAAAAGAAAAAAAAAAGAAATGTCAATGAAATGTTTTCTAAACAAATGCATTTCTGATGTATCAAAGTCAACGTGTTCTCTTCACATGGTGTCATAAATCTGATTAACTGTAACTCCTGTAAAAAAATTGAAACAATTTTGAGAAAAAGGGAATTTGAAAGCTATGAAAATAAGACAAAGCAGGGAAGTTTCTCCCTATTTAGTACCAGTAATTCAGCTGAATTGCAGTGGTCTCCTACCTGGTCTCTCTGTTCCTGCCTTGGTCCCACTACAGTGTCTTGTGAGACAGAGTGAACTTTTTAAAATGATCATGTCACTCATCTTCAAAATCCAAAGGCTTCTGATTTCACTTTCAAGGCCCTTAATTATCTAGCCCCATGACCTCTCTTTCCTCCTCTACTTAGCTCTAGTCACACACTGGCTTTACTGTTACTTGAATACACAGACATTGTTCTGCCTCAGAACCTTTTACTTATTCTTCTCCTATTTATATGCTCTTTCCCCAGTATCATCAAGGCACAATTTTGTCTTCCTTCAGGCCTCTGCAAAACTAAAAACAACAACAACAAAGCAAGCTTTGTATCCTCTTCCTAACACATTTCATTCCCCTTTCCTTGCTTTGTCTTTCTGCATTGTATATATCAAAGGCTGACATTTTATGTATTTTTAAAATTTATTCTCTCTACCACCTACTAGAATATAAGCTTCCTGTGGGCAGGGACTTTATCAGTTTGGATAGTACTGCTTTTCCAGCCCCTAGAATGATGTGTGGTACATAACAGACTTTCTGTAAATGTTCGGTGAAGGAAAGAATAAGGTTAGATGATACATAATGATAATAAATATGTCAATAAATATTAACTCTGCTGGCCCTTTTGCCCTTAACGTAATGATTTTTCAGTTGAACCAATCTTTGACACATTCAACGTAACTAGATTACATATCCTAAAAGTTTGTTGTGAACTGCAAAGTATATATGTATGTATTTTTTTGTCCCTAAACATAAACTCAATTATCAATATATGTGCTTTTGAGATGGCAGCCTAGACAATCGGGTCTGGAGATGGCGCCAGAGAAGCTGGATTTGAGGCCTTGATTTTATTTCTTCTTAGAAGTGTTCAGTTGGACAAGTCAACTGGCTTTTCTGAGTTTTAATTTCCTCATCTCTTAAATCAGATCAATAGAAATAATTACTTTCTGGCTTACCTCACGGAATCATTGTGAAATTTAAGTAAACTAAAGCATTTAAATATATTGTAAAATGGACTGTTCCTGATGTTTGCAGGAATAAAGGAAAATACACATTTAAAATAAGAAAAAAATTAATTCTCCCTGATGCCAACAGGGAAATAGGCTTTTCTCTTCTCCCTTTTTTGAAAGCACATTTACTATAGAAAACTTGTAATTATAACTTTTTTCTCTGCCTATTCGAAATGTACATAAATTTTTTCAAAAGCTAAATATGCCTCTTGCCAATTTTAAGTCCAAAAATGTTTCTTCAAGGACCCAAGAACCATCTCTTTGATACATTATCATTAAGGAATATAGCACCCCTATCTCCCAGTTTCCACGGGAAGGTAGAAACCTAACTTTGGCTCAGGCCTGGTTCTAAATTACAAAGCTAACTTCTGTCATAAAGATTTGAGAAATTCATATTTCCTTAAGCTAAAGACAATTAGAAACACTAATGGTCAATCCAGTTACTAGGTGAATTTAAGATTAATTATGTGTGACAAAGAACACTGTGAAATCTTCTTGCTTGAGGACTAGCTATCACTTATCTTGAGAATAATAGGTTGTATCTCTTTGGACCTATAAAAGGGTAAGCTTTCTTTCCATTTTCACAATCTAAAGAGATTGCCCATGATGTGCATGAGATTCTGGTTTTTATGCTTATTTAATAATAATAAAACTGTTTTGTTTCACTTCTAACTTTGTGGATAAGTTTTTCGACTTGGCAGGGCATTTTGTTTTTAATTTTATTCTCCCAACACTGGTAAATGAAAATGTACATTAAAAACAGAACAAGGGACTTCTGGTTTCTGCTTGTGAAGTAGAGAACTAGAAAGGGCATTAATCCTCTCCCTTACCACAACAACAAAAGCTGAACAAACTACAAGTTTCCATTTTATTTGGATCCGTAAGTGAGCTTCAGTCACAGGTCAACCAACTAGCCCAAAATCTAAAAAGAATTCAGGTGACAAATTGGTAAAGGACAAATGCGGACTGGCAAGACAGTGTAGAGCCCCTGGGGGTTACAGAGGGAGAATGCAAGCCCACTCTTAGAACCTAGCCTTATTTGGCCAACCTGGGCTCCCCATCCCTTGCCCCAAACACACAGATTGGTAGAAGACTTGAGACAGCAAAACACATTGCCAAAAAAATGAAAAGACAAGCCACAGAGAGGACAAAAAATATTTGTCAAACACTATCTGTCAATCACATATCTGTTCCCAGAATATATAAAACACTTTCAGAACTCATCAATGAGAAAATATACAACCCAATAAAAATATAGGCAAAAGGTTTTCATTTTCACTTAGTCAAACAAGATATATGGCCAGCAAAAAGCAAATAATATGATGCTTAACATCTATAGTCATTAGATAAATTCAAATTAAAACCATAATGAAATACTAACACATATTTAGCAAAATGGCTAAAAAACTCAGTTGCTGGTAAGCATGTAGAGCAACTGGAACATACCCTGAACAATGGTACCATCACTTTGGAAAGCGGAAGCAGTTTGCCAGTTTCTTATAAAGGTAAACATACATATACAAGTAACCCAGAAATTCCACTTTTCCCCTAAAAAGAGAAAACTTGTATTCACACAAATAACTCTATGTGAATGTGTATAGCAGCTTTATTCATAACCACCAAACACCGGAAACAGCCCAAATGTCCTTCAATCAGTGAATGGATAAACAAACTATAATATATCTTTACAGTGGAACACTATTCAGCAATAACACTGATTAAAAAACAAACTATTAATGCAAGTAACAACATGGATAAATCTCAAATGCATCTGGCCAACTGAAAGAAAACAGATCAAAAGGCCTCTATTTATGTGCCATATAAATGTCATATAACAATTTCTTTGACATTCTAGAAAAGGCAAAGCTATAGAAATGGAAAATAGTTCAATGGTTACTAGGGGCTAGGGGTGGGGGAAAGAACGGACTACAAAAGAAAAGCATGATGAAAGTTTTTGAGTTGATGGAACTGTTCTGTATCATGACTTTGATCATAGATACAAGACTTCGTGTATTTGTAAAACCTCATAAAATTGTACACTACAAAGAATGAATTCTACTGTATGTAACAAAAAATTTTTAAAGAATAAAACAATTTTATAATTTGTCATCAGTTACTATTAAATCTTAACTATGACACATTGTATGATATAACAGTTTCAAATTTATTAAGCATAGCTTATTTGTTTTAGTGTATCAACAGCGGATCAAACAAAAGCCAAAATATTTTCAAACTGAGGATATAAATGAAAAAGAACATAAAAGGTACTTTGTAACCACATTATTAGGTCTGTCCCATTGAAAGAAGGTAGTATTATATTTGAAATATCAGGCTTACCTCCAGTCTCTGTAAGCTAGGAAAAGGATAGTAGTGACTGAAAAAGCTTGGGTCAGAAGGCACAGAAATAGTTCAGGGTTGTGTGTATGCGTTGTAAAGACAGATTAGTCAGAGTTGACTGGCAGAGTTAAAGGAAAGAAATTGTAAGATCACTGCATGGCACAGAGATTTTAAATACAAAAGAACAGATTGATTCCAGTAAGCAGTTTGAACCACTGTAATAACTAATTAGAAAAACAAGGGGTTGATCAATCAAATTTTAGGAGGGTATTATTCTATAAGCAATTTAAGTAAAATTTCTTTACAAAATGGTACTTAGACTATAGAATTAACTGTCAAAATGTCCTATAAAAGAGGAAAATAACTAGATAAATATGTGTCAATTATAGCACAGGCTTAAAAGGGAAAATTGATAGGTAATGTGCAATTAATCAATAACTAGGAATAGGGAAGTGAAAATTAGAATTCAATTCAAAGCAGGTTACAAACCGATATGGAGATGTTAAAGTAATTTGTCAGATATAGGCCAGGTTTATCCAGCACACACAAAGGTTTGTAAAGCATCAAGTTAATTTGATCTGTGTAAGCAGCCTAGTTTAAAGTGACAAAGTAGAGGGCTGAATTATCCCTTGAAGTGTAAAATTTAAGCAAGCTTTTTGCTTTTGACAATTCAGGATTTAAAGGAATTTTTGTAATGAATAAAAAGCTAACATGATCAAATGAATTTTCATCAATTTCACTCAAATTATACCCACACAAAAATAAAATGGCTATTCTGATAAGGTCATTATGATTTTCCTATTTATCAAATGTTTATATAAATTTTATTTATCTTCTTAATCTTACCGTTGAAGTTCTCTAAATATAACTCAATTTGGACCTTTTTCTCTGACAACATGTAAAAGTTACTTATTAAAAGCACTATCAAATATTATTGTATTATTGGGGGAATTTTAATTGACACAACAGTCAAGAGGCTACTATTTGTTAAAAAAAAAAAAAAAAGGAATAGATCTGCCTTCAAATGCTCTCTCAATTCTTAATATGTGGGGGAGGCATAAAAAATGAAATAATATTGTAAGAGTTTATAATAGAATTAAATATAACTACAGCCTAGATACAAAAAAATGTTGTTATTACAGGGATAATAGAACCCTGAACTGGACAGTGGACATCAGGCATCTGAAAACAGTCTTCAATAAGAAAAAAGTTTTTAGTGAAAAATTCTTTTTTCCTCCCACCATCAGCTCAGCCTTCAGTTATTATCTTTTCTGAAAAAAACAAGTCCTACCTTGTCTGATTGTTTAATTAGCAAATATCCCATAGATATCTTCCATGAGTCAGACTCAGTTTTAGATTCAGGGGATATGATGATGAATAAGAAAGACAAAGTTCTTTCCCTCATGGAGTTCACTTAACCAGAAGAGAAGTCCAATTATAGACAAGTGAATGTATAAATGAAATTAGATACTTTAGAGTGTTATGTATAAAGTTGTAAGTAGAACTTTAAATTGCTGCATATAAAATGCCTAACAGAGAGTCAAAAGTTAGTGATCGTCCCAAGAATATTGGTTCTTCTTTTCCTTCCACCCACTCTCCTTCTCTGTTTTCCTATATCCCACTGCTGCTCTTTATTTTCTCTTTATTTTCATTTTCTTTATTTTCTTGCTTGTGTATAGTTTCTACTGTGCCGACCCCTCTTCACCTTCCCAAATTAGATTATTCTATTGTGATTTTCACTTTGAGGAATGACTACCCCAATCAAATCCGAATGCTGCAATGCCAGCACTTGGAAGAGCCTTTTTAGTTGTGGGTTTGAATTTCACTGGACTGCCGCCACTTCATACATTTATTATCAACCTCTATTATTATTAATTTAATGCTATTCTCTGTGATAAGAATCTATGTGTGGCCTCAGAAATTCTAACATGAACAATTCAGGATCAATGACTTCCTACCCTGAGGGCCACTGAAATATCTTTCTCTATTCAAATCTGTAGCTGTTCTCTGGAAAAGCAGCAAATGATTTTATTCCCCCTCTTCACATCTCAGTTGCATTTTTGTCTTTTCTCAAACAGAGAATTTCTTGGATTAAAAGAGTCCAGGAAGCAAGAATGCAGGTTATAGCAGTTTTCCTTTCCCTCTGCAGTCATGTCACACCATGTGAGGTTGTAATATGGTAGATACCAAAATAGATTTGAGTGCTCTTTCTGCTTGATTATGACATGCTTTAAACATGCTGCACACCAATTCTTAACATGCATGTAAACAGAAAATAATATATAAACAGATATTGATGTCAGTGACTTGAGAAAGTATATAGTAAAATAATTCCTTTCCCTTTAAATGTTTTTATTCCCCTTCCTCAAAACGAATGTACATGTATGTGAATAGAAATGAGCAAAAATATTATTTTGTTAGTTTCCTTTAAAAATGTTCCCATCTCCCTTTTAGGCATTTTGTCAACAATATTTACCTTGAATGATTTCTAAAATATTGCAACAAAAGACTTGAAGATATTCATCCCTATTTTCTCTTCTTTCTAAAGAAGTTGTATGTCAAATCCTTTCATGCTTTAAATAAAGGCAGAAGATTCAGAATTAAAGATTGATCTAGAAACAAAGGGAAGAAACAAAGCTGAGGAGTAATCTGCAAAAATGGGAATCTGTACTTAAGTAATAAGCTAATTTTGCTTCAGAAATAGCTTTTGTTTAACTCACTGTACCCATCCCATATAATCATGCATTATCGTAGTACCCTCTAGGACCATTCAAGACATGAATCACCATAGCAACTCATCCTAAATAAAAATACCATGGTAGTGATTTGGGAGGAAAAGCTATAGGTGCTGAACTCAACGCTATTATTTCCCCACTACAGTTATCTAACAACTGAAGTCATTTCACAGGTGTAAGCACTTACAGACGTATATGTTAGTGTCTAAAGAGCTTAGCTAATGAGTCATATTTCACAGCATTGATCTCCACTCTAGCCACAGCCCAGTTTGTTCTCTCCACAATTAATGTTAAGATCTTTACTCATCTTCAATTCACTCTCACTCACCTCTGAGGAAATACGTGTGCCTTTCCCCGATGTACTTTCTCTATAAATCCATGTCCTTATGCTCCTTCAATTTTTACTTCAATATATCTCCCTTTTATGTTATGTCAGAACCTACTTAAGATGTATTACTCCTATTGTTTTAATGATTTTTTCCTCTCTCTTTTTCATCTCAGTTTCTTTCCAATTCATCTTATGTACAACATTTAGTTCTTTCTTGGGACAGCTGCATGCAGTTGGTAATGCTTGCTTATATGTTCCTGTCACTTGAGCTTAAAGACATTTTTCTATATATCTCTTGTCACTTGCTGATTGATATGGCTGACAGATGGCATTTTCTAGAAGAAGCATCATCAACTGCTCAAAATATGCTGACATCTCCAGCAGTAAATAATGTAAGACAGTCATGGCTTAGAAAGCACAGTGCCTACATTTATAAGAAAAGGAAAATCATAAACTTCTAAGAATATAAGAAAGTAGACCTTAATTCAGAGTGTTCTAGAAAATTATCCCAGGACTTTCAGTGAGAAATTTGCAAAGAATATTATTTTTTCCTTCATTTAAAAGATATCTGCTGTTTGCATTTCAATCACTGTCCAAGGCACTCAAGGAAGTCATGGTGAATAAAAAATATGAGGAACTTGTTTTTGTAAAATTTACATTTTTTGTGGGAAGAACAAACATAAACAAGCAAACAAATACATAAAGAAATTAATCTTGATAATGATAAATGAGATGAAATAGAAATGTACTAATAAGTGACAAGCTGTGTAGACCTGTGGTATGCATGTGTGTTTGAGGGACAGGGATGTGTAAGAGACGCTATTGATGTTCTGCCCTGTATCTCCTTGACCTACATCTGAGATCACCTGCAGCTATGGTAGACTGTAGTTCTGGAATTATCAAGTACTGCATATTTTGCCTCATTTTCTGGAGTTGTCTCTGGCATCACAGGAACATGGTTGACCAGGCACAAGTCAGAATTGCGGGAATAGAGTTGACCTCAACCCTTAACCAATGGGGAATGAGAGTTAGTATATAAATATCACAGCCTCCTTCTCTTCCTAAGGTGTGTTCCGCAGTTTCTTAGAGTTTCCCTGAAAGATTTTCTCCCAGTTGTTCAAAGCAGCAACCTGCCAATTAATACATATTTTTAGTTTTTTTTCACTTCTCTCTCTCATTTTCCCTACTTTTCCATTTTTGTTTCTTGGTGTCACCTCCTAAATAAACTACTTACACTCAAATCCTTGTCTCAAGATTTGCTTTTGAGGAGAACCGAAAGTAAGATAGTAGGAAAGGGATATAGAATATTTTAATCAGATGATTAAGAACAATCACACTAAGATAGTTATGTTAGAAATGAGACCTCAATGACAAAAAGTTACCATGCATGAGAAGATGTGGGGAAGATAGTTCCTGGTGGAATCAAGAACAACTGCAAAAGCCCCGAGGTGAGAATGAAGAGCACTAAAACCAGAGTGGCTAGAGTAGAATAAGTGGTAAGTGGTATTCAGTGAGGTCAAAGGGGCAAGTAAAATATTAGTGTTAGAGGAATGTGTATATATATATCAAGGAGTTTAGGTTTATAGTCAGCCTTTGTAAGACTGTAAACTAGGGACTGGTGTAATTTGATCCCGAAGTAACTCTGGCTATTTGGAGAAGGAATAGATTTTAAGATGACAAGAGTTACAAACTTTAACAGGAAGGAAGCAAGAAGACTAGTTATGAAACGACTGTACTGGGCTAGGTGAGAAAAAATACATAAGCTTCTCTTAGTGAAGAGCAGTGGAGATGGAAAGAAGGTTTATACTGAAGATACATTTTTAAAGACATGAAACCAGATGTTATCCTTAGGAGTGAAAAATCGAGAACCTAGGAAAAAAACTTGAGGAAGAGTTAAAGGAGCTATAAAGCAACCTGTGATGGAAGTCAGCAAGTAGATGGAAGTCAGCAGAATACATGGAAGACAAGAACTAATATTTCATGGACACCAAAAATGATACTTATCAAGAAATACCAGGAAGTAGGAAGTGGCCAACTGTGTGGACTGTTGTTGGAGTACAACTAAGAGGAAGATAGAAATCTAACCATTCTATTTGTCACATTTCAGATCATTGATAAGAGCAGTATGAATTCGTTGCATGGAAAAATGCATCGCTGTTTGTAGAAGAGAAAAAAAGAATTTGAGGATGTTGAAATAGAGAATAAAGACAAAACTTTAAAAAATCTTTGTTCTTAAGAAGAACAGAGGCATAGAGCAATAGCTTAATTGGGGTACGTGGGATCAGCGCTACCATGCCAGAGAACACGTTATGTGCTCACAACAGCATTTCCTTTTCCTGAGCGTAGAAAGAATGAGTTTCTCGGCCTTCCTTGCAGTTAAATTTCTATTATGGGGTTACATCTGGACAATGGAGTATCATCAGAAATTATGCATGTCATTTCCAACAAGGAGCTTTAAAAGTCTTCTATGCAATCTTCCATTTATTTTTTCCCTCCAGTGGCAAACTGAAAAGTCATGTGATCCAGATAGTAAAACCACAAAATGGAAGTAACCTGGGTTGCTGAGTCCACTTTGAGGAAAGCCAGCAAGAAGAGCTGAGCTACCTATGTTGGACTGTGATATGAGGAAGAAACAAACCTTTGCTGCGTTTGGCCACTGAGTTATCTAGGTGCATTTATTACCTTATCAGAGCTAAGCCTATCCTGACTAATACCCCAGCAGTTTTTTAGGATTGTTGATAAAATACTATTTTGCATGTTTTAGAAAATGCGTAGTAGAGACACAGATTTGATACGGCAGAAGAAAAAGTATGTAATCGCAAGAATATCATACTTAAGAAGATAGTCTGAGATCAAGAGTAGCAATTGCTGAGGCTGGCTTTAGAAGTAGCAGGCATTGCAAGGCAAGAAATGCAGAGAATGTGAATACAAAAGAAGTCACAATGACAGATTTGGTCAACGGAAGCTGAAGGAGTTTTCTCATTTAGAGTTCCTATTTGATCACAGAAAAGTAAGATAAGAATACAGCTGAGAGATAGGATAGATGTAAAAATATTGGCTATTTGAGGAAAGAGGGCAAATTATGAAAAAATAAGGAGTGGGCAATCAGTCAAATTAAGAAAGTAAAGGAAGATCGTCTGGCAATGTTGAGTGTATTTGCAGTGTGTGATCATGAATGTAAAGTATGTCCAAGTAAAATATTTGTGTGCATTTTTGTGCTGATTGCAACTTCCTGACTGAAGGCATAAAGTATTTGGATAGATTCCTTTGGTCAGGCATGTATAATAGGGAAAGAGTGGAGCAAGAATATTGCAGATAATTGCAAAGGAGTGATTTTAATGATGGATCAAGGACCCTTAGCCGGGTAAGAAAGGGATATAGACAACCACAGGCAATGGATAATCCATCATCTGTATGTGAGAGGCCTCTATAAAGAAAAATAGCTACTGAATTAAGAGTACTGATGTAAGTGACCTAGAAGGATAAGAAATGGGGTCAGAATGTCTTATGCTTCAAATTGAGATTTTAAACAGTTCACTTATTGATGATTAAGAAGTCAAGTGTATTGTACAGCAAAGGAAAAAATACAGTGTTTTAAGGTCACTCTTGGGAGAAATCCCTCTTATTCTGACACGAAAAAAACTTTGCTATTTCCGAGCAACTGTTGTTTTTGTTTTACGGGTGCTGGGAATCATGTGAGTTATGCGAAAGAGTTATACACATGGAAAGAACATGAAAAGTATTTCTGTTAAATGTGGTGCAGATGATAATAAATCTTAGAAAGAGATCAATAAATGACTTGCTGCTTATCTTATAAAGTAAGGATCTGTGGAAATGGAAATTCAAAAGGAAAAAGGCTAAAAGAGTAAAGGCAGAAGGAAAGAGCAGGCTATTTAGGCAGAGGAAGAAGGCACCATGTGGTGGCCTCTTTACTGCTGTAGATCAGCAGTACTTGGAGTAGATAGATGTTAGACCCAGGATAGGGGCTGCAATAGGAAATCGAAGTTTATCTGCAGGTGTAGTGAGGATGATACCACTCAAATAATATGTATTTTACCTGATTACAGGGACAGCAGTAGGAAGGAGCCCAAGCAAGTCACACTATACTTTGCCATCTTCATCAAACACAGAGAAGAATGATATAAATGTTCCCTGATTAGATGTCCTACAGACCTCACTGCCCCTTTTTGCCTCCTAGCTGATGGATAACTACTTACCAAGCTGCTCTAGAGCTTAGTAAATGATGGGAGCCTTGTAACAGCGGTAGAGAGCAGAAAGATGAAAGTAGCTAGCCCTTGTTTGCGACATTTTAAACAATTATTTAAAATTAAATTTTTGTTTTAAAACAAATACCAGGCCTGTTCATAATTTCCATTGTTCAAATAAACAGAATCTAAAGACATATGGTGCTTACACATTAAGTTTTATAATATAAAAACGTAAGAAAAGCCAAGAAAACAAACATTTGAGAAATGCAAAAATAGAGTAATCAATTGTTATGTCATTTCAACTAAATTCAAGAAGATGTGGATTTCTGAAGCAAGATTAGGCAATGAGATAGTGAGACAACAGAGTTATCCAGAAAGGAGACTGGGTAACATGCAGAAGCAAAGATTAGGAAGCTCTAGTTCATAAGGAAAGTAAAGCCAATATAATTCTGATTATAAAAATTAAATTGCATAAGAAGGGCAAGGGCAAAAATCATAATTCCAAAATTATGGAAACAACAATATGGAGGACAAATCTGAAAATCTCTTCAAAAATAAATAGGGAAAAGTCAAGGGGATATAAATTGTCTTAGTCACCTGGGGCAGCTATATTGAAATACCATAAATAAAGTGGCTTATAAATAACAGAAAGATACTTCTCGCAGCTCTGGAGGCTAGAAATCTGAGATCAGGGTGTCAGCAGGGTCAAGTTCTGGTGAAAGCCCTCTTTCAGATGGAAGACTGCTGTCTGTTGGTTGTATACTCACACGGTGGAAAGCAGAGAGGGGAAGCAGGCTTACTCTCTCCTGACTTATAAGACCACTAATTCCATTCTTAAGGGCTTTATCCTTATGATCTCATCTAATCTTAATTATCCCCCAAATGCTCCACCTCCTAATATTATAACATTGGGGGCTAGAATTTCAACATACAAATTTTGGAGAGACACAAATATTCAGTCCATAATGTTAAAAAAAGAGAAAATGACAAATGTGAAATAAAGAAAAGGAAAATCCAATATACAGAAAATTTGTGATCGTATAAGGGAACCAGAAAAATTGAAACAAATGCCATAAAATATGATAATAAACCCAATTCTAATGTGAATATAGACACAAAACTTTGGTCTAAAGCCAGGGTTTTTGATTTCCAAAATTGTTGAAAAGGGACATACCTCCAAATATGGACTTGAAATATATAATTTTCAATAACATGATAAAAATATCTACACCCATACAGGCAGAAAGAGAGAATTTTAAAAATTCTTCCTCTAAAGAAAGAAACCCTTACTGCTATCAGTCTTCTCCTGTTTTAAATTAAAAGCAAGAAATTAAAGTTTTGAATGAAAAAGAATTCTATCCCTAGAAGAGGTTTTGTTTACATCTGAAATGTCATTTGAACAAGGATTAGAAAATAGATCCCTCAACTTTGAAGGAGTATTCGGAAATGAATCAAAAAAACTCAAGAACTAGGGAGACTGATGGGAATAATTAAAACCATTTAACAAAAATTTAATTTTAAATAATTGTTTAAAATGTGGCCACAAAGAGAAATAAAAAAATCTCCAAGTCTTAAATCAACAAGAAAAACAGAAATGAAAATAATGTTTAAAATGAAGATACCAATCTACACAAACAAAATCTAGAGAAAAGGTGCCAATTTATTTTCATATATAGGGATGGACAATTCCAGATGGTCTAGTTTAATTCTTAACATTGTCGAATAAAGAAGTATGAACTCAGTAATTCTTAAAGTTTATATATGATCACCAGTAGATTTTTCTTACTTGAGGATATACATTAAAATGCACATATCTTAATTTCTGTGGATTTTTACATTTGTTCACATATGTAACCACTATCCAGATCAAGTTATGAAACAACTCCAGCGCCCCAGAAGGGCTCTCCTGTGCCCCCTACATGGCCAGTAGCCTCCCCCTACAAGGGTATATGCTATTCTGATCTCTACTACCACAGATTAATTTTACCTTTTCGGGTTTCATATAAATGGAATCACACGGTGCATACTCTTTTTTGCCCGACTTCTTTCTCTAAGCATCATGTCTGTGGAACTAAGCCACATTGTTGCATGTAATGACAGCTTGTTTTTTTCATTGTTGTGTAACATTCCATTGCATAAATATATCGATTTACCCATTCATTTTTCGGTGGACATTTGAGTTGTTTCTAGCTTTTGGCTACTATGAATACAACTTCTGTAATCATTCCTGTACATTTCTTGCACATTCGTAAACACTTATTTCTGTTAGGTATATGTCCAGATGTAAAATTAATTGCCGAAGTTGCTGTTTAGCTTAAGTTCTTACTGCTAGGTATTTTTTTCCAAAACAGCTGTGCAAATTAAATCATCATGAGCAATGTAAACGTTCTAATATCTCCATATCCCTAACACTTGATAATGTCAAATGTTTTAGTCATCCAAATGTAGAAGTTTTAAAAACTTTTTTGCCTTCTAAACGACAGAGAAAAAGAAAAGACATGTAAAGAAACTTTGTCCAGTTAGAAAAAGGTGTGACAAAAAACCAACAAACCAGAAAATAGCATTTATTGTAATTATTATTATACCTTGTTAAACTCCAAGTTAATTACACCAGACAACTCTACTTCTGTTTTGGAATTTCTCTATAGGATATGTATTGATGGCTCATCTGTCTTTATAGCTAACTACCAATTTTACATGAACTTATTGGCTGGATTTATAAGAAACATACTCTTAATTATCACAGTAGTGAAATAAAATAAACAAGCAAAAAAAAAAAAAAACAAACAGAGAGATTCTCTGAAAGTGGATTTCAGAGCATAACGTCAATACACAAGTGCAAGAGTGGTTAGGGAGACGAAGTTCTACCACTGCAGAAATACAGACAAAGTAGAACAGCTGCTGCAGTGAAACCATACTGTATCCACTGGGAATTCTGAAGCTCTTCATTCTAATTGTTCTTTCTGCTCAGTGTCATTAATTGTAGCAATTGATTAATGTGATAGAAGAGCACTCACTTTCTTCTCAGTCAGGAAATTGTTAAGTTATTATACTCTCAAGTCCTCTAATATTTGCATTGGTATAGCTAATATAATTTAACAACACAGTAGAAAAACAGAGTTAGCTGCATGCTGGGGTTGTGATTAGGTAACTACAACTCTAAATCCAAATTTAATTGAGACCAGTACTTTCCAGGTTCCCCTCCATTATTACGAATACTTGAAAATTTACATTCAGTAATGTAAATAGTATTTCTGTATCTCATTTCCATTTCAAAGTTAGATAATATTGAATTTAAAGAGATTTTTAAAAACATAATAAAGAACATAGTAAAGTCATTCTAATTTATAGAACTTAGATAACATTTCATACATCTCTATTTCTTATCAAAAACTCAGTATTTGTTTATGCTTCATTTAACACCTAAAATATTTTAAAGTATTTGAGCTTCATATTCAGATTTTTTAAAAAACAGGTCATGTACCCGATGATATAGCCATGAGTTAAGCATATATTTGCAAAGCTGGAGAACGTTCAGAAAGGTTTCATCTGCTTAGTCACTTCCTGTAATACACTTAATACCAGTGATTACATGCTTTTGTCCTTTTTCTATTAAAAAAAACTTCTGAAACAGAAAAACCTTCACCATTGCATGAATATGTAAGTCATGTTCAATGCCAAAACATCACTACCTTGGATAATGCCATGAACTCTGCTCCCTATTGTGGCATCTTATAAATATCTCAGCTAATTTTTAATGTATTCCTTCTGTATCTACAATGTATTACCTTTATTTAATCTTCAGCAATAATATCTAATACACCCAGTGAAACTGAATATGATTTTCTTCTGTCACTGACAGTAACAGATAGTTCTTGATAATTATGATCCATGTGTAGCTCTTTCTTTCATTAAAGGAGAAGAGCATACAATGCCAAATCAACTGCTGGAGCAGTTTTGTATCATCAATCTCAAACCACTTGCCAATGCCGTGAAAGCGCATATCTCCACAGAGTAATATATCTGTGTCATCTCATTGTCATATATCCTGAATTGTTTAGAAAAGTAAACTAGAAAGGCAAAAAACAAATACGAATATTTTTCTGCTCTATATGAAATGCAAGATAAATGGACATTTGCTGAGTCTGTATTTTCCTGCGTGTGTGTAGTGTGTATTAGTGTGTGTATGCACGTATTATGGGAGGAAGAGGAAGCACATTTGCTAGTGTATACAACTAATGTGTTTATTATATGCCATGATACTCCATCTGTAATTTAACCACCAAAAACCGTACAGATAAAAAAGAATAGGAAGGGAAATTTCTTTGTCTTCTTCCCTTAGTCAGTGTTAAAGGTAACAGTCATTTTTCCTGAAAATAATTAATTGCTCACTGCTTCATTGTTTAAAATGATAATCTCGTATACAGTCAAGTTGATGTAATATAGGCATCATTGCTATAGCTATGATCCTGAGGTTTTATGATCATCAGAACCCATTTTCCCCAATTAAACTCTCCCAGAAGGACTATTTGGGGTTCCAACCATATGTTATGGTGGACACACCAAATAACCACATGGAATGCATAACAAAGATCTAAGAACAATTTCTGTATTATTTAAATATAAGAGAGTAATACCATGAAAAACAGTTATGGGTTTATTTAAATAATTACTGAAGACCCAAATGTATCAAACCATATTTCATTCTTCCACCTGTCATCAGATTTACTATGATATTGTTATTTCACATAAAAATAAGACTACATTTATTAATGCTAGTAAAATAGAAGGAATACAGAAGCAAGAAAAATCATCTGTACTCCACCTCTTGCTGAGCCTTTTGATAAAATCATTTAAATTTTTATGCCTCAGTTTTCTCACTGAATTGGTATAAAGACTGAAGACCAAATGGCATAGAATCTTTGAAATCACTTTGCTAAATTGTAATCAATGATACATCTGTAACATAATTGTTAGTTGCTTCAGTTTAAATCTTACCAGACATTCAAAATAAATGAAGAATCCCAAGTGGTCAAGACTATTTGGAAACATGTTATTGTAAAATTATATAATATCCCTTGAAATATGTATTAAACAGGATTGCATTACACACAGTCTCCAATCTCAGTGGCTTAACACATCATGCAAGTTTCCTTGTAGTCCTGGGCAACTCTTCAGGTCAGCAATACTTCATGTGGCGACATAGTAGTCCAAGCTTATGAAAGCTCTGTTATCTTCTTGCTGTACCATCTGAAACTTGCAGTCTCCTCGGTTAATAGGGAAAGAAAAGCACCAGAGTCTTACTCTGAAAGTTAAATCTTTCAGACTAGAAGTGATTCAAGACACAAATATTTTAATTCACTATAGCCCAACATAACTGTAGATGAGTAAGGGTGCATAGATCTCTTGTGTTCTTGAAAGAGAACTGGATATGGGAGAACACCAGAAGTCTCTATGATAAGCTTCATTAATTATGGTAAGCTTTCCATAGCCCCTAAGTTCAATCACTTATTAGACGATTTATTATAACTATTTCTACCTTTCTCTTATGTACAGATGATTCAATAGGAAAAGATTAAATCACCTGTAAATAAAAATATACTTGTGAAATAAAGATTATATATTATACTATAAATATAATTCAGGGTTTGATACTTTTTCCGTAGCAACCTACTCTATTATCTTAAACCAGGCTTAGGAATACCAGGTAACTCAGGTAATTTTATGGCCACAAGTAACAGCATAAAACTTTTCCGTGTTTCCCAAAGTTCGGAAACCACATCAACATGCATAGTTATACATATATGTACACAGTTGCATATGCAAACATGCTGGCTTACTTACTTATTTGTATTTCTAGTAGTACCCAGACTGGTGTAAAAACACGTACATTTAAATAGAATAATTTTTAACATCTTATGAAAATTCTAAGACATCATTACAGAGAGGATTGCCAGCGAAATGGCCATGTAATAAGTTCAAATAACTTTTGAAAACTTATTTCCTAGTGTAGATGGGCAGAGCACTAGAGGGATATCAAGATGTCATACTCTACATGAAGAAGATTCTGAGCATTACTAAATACAATAGATGTATAGTTATGTGTTTGCTCAGCAGAATCTATGGGTGAGAACTTGTAAGACATGCTCTGCATTATCAAAATTATATAAATAAATCACATTTTGTATGGTTTACTTTTTGATGTAATGACTAGTAAAGGCAGCGTGCAATTGCTGTAGATCTCTGATGTTCACAATCAAAATCTTTTTATGTTAATGTTGCCCTTAACACCATATAATTTTAAGGAGGAAATCTGAAGGAAGGCTTTCTTAGGGGCCCAGATAGAATGAAAACACTTCTTACTTGTTTGTGCTCCCCAGCACATATTATCCATGGTGTCTCTGATACCTCCCTGACCTTACTTTTTAAATAATTGACTTCTCCTAATAGGTTATTTCGCTAAAGGTACAAGCTCTATTTTATTTGCATCCTTACCTTGAAGTTTCAAGTAATCCCCAAAACATAGTGGATGCTCTATAAATATTTCTTGAATGGTGGAATGTGCTGAGAAACTACAGACATGTGACAGACAATAAGGAAGACAATAATTTAGGCTAACATTTTTGATACCAGATTTAACTTAGGTGCTACTCAATAGTAATAGTTTCATGATTGAAGAAAGCTGAATTATGAAGGAGTAACCCTCTCTCTACAATTAGGTGGTATAAAAATAAGAGCAGAGGCTCTGAAATCAGACTACCTGGGTTCAAATCTGGTTTCCACTAGTTAGTTCATTTTCGTGTGATACTAAGTTGCTACTTATGTTTTCTGTTTTTTGTTTTTGTTTTTGTTTTTGTTTTTGTTTTTTTTCCGAGATGGAGTTTTTCTCTGTAGCCCAGGCTGGAGTGCAGTGGTTTGATCTCGGCTCACTGCAACCTCCGCCTCCCAGGTTTAAGTGATTCTCCTGCCTCAGCCTCCCAAGTAGCTGGGATTACAAGTGTGCGCCACCACACCCGGCTAATTTTTTGTATTTTTAGTAGAGACGGGGTTTCACTGTGTTAACCAGGATGGTCTCGATCTCCTGACCTCGTGATCCACCCGCCTTGGCCTCCCAAAGTGCTGGGATTACAGGCGTGAGCCAACACGCCCGGCCTACCTTATCTTTTGAATGATGATAATGATGTCCATCTCACAGGTTTATGGAGAATATAAACAGAGCCAATATATGTAGAGTACTTAGAAAAGTGCCTAGCAAATTGACAGAGTCTATTAAACTTACAATAAACCTTATTTGTTCGTGTTCTTTTTCAAGGTGATTCTCTGACACATACCTAGGGCAATCTTTGTCTAAAAGCTTGGAAATTTTCAAGGGATATGACCCAGTGGGAATTATGCTACTGAAGAAGATATGGTCTTTTCTGTTGGAGAGATAAGATTAGAAAGAAAGATCACAAATGAATTGCAACTATCCACATCATAATTTGAAGGGGTCAATTGCTGAGGGAACCATTTTTCCTTTAGCAGAGTAGGCCATCGGTTTCACATTAATTCTCCTCCCCCTTACAAGAA
Organism: Macaca fascicularis; assembly: GCF_037993035.2. NCBI lineage: Eukaryota > Metazoa > Chordata > Mammalia > Primates > Cercopithecidae > Macaca > Macaca fascicularis. The sequence goes on from NC_088395.1 coordinate 27,937,868, forward strand.
AGTCCCTGAACTTTGGAAGAAGAAAAAAGCTGGGGACCACACAGTGCAGTGATCAATAATACAGTATCTCTACCAAAATTTGACATAATTGTTCAGTGAAAATATCTTGAGATTTGAGAAACCAATATGGAACTTGAATAAAAGAATATTCTCAAAACTCCAGAACGATAAGTAATTACAAACTGATCTCCACAATGAGTTATAAGTTACCAGAGGCAGCCTGTTTCATTTTCCTTTGTTCTGTCTGTCGAATATTAAATAGCTTTTACTATAGTATGTATACTTTAGCATGTGCAGGATACTTTAGTGTGTAGTACTACATGCGTATTTACTATTACACATATTCAATCTGAAATATTGGGATATTTGATCTAAAAAGGCCGGAAAAATTATCATCCTCCTAATCATTGCCTGAGGACAATTGAAAACCATTTAGCTGTATTGGCTGAACTGTGCTGGGAAGTTCAAATTAATTGGACCTGCTGAATAGAGCCCATCTGAAAATCAAATCGTCAATTTGATGTGAAGGATAATAAACAAATCTCCAATTTTCCTTGCACTAAGTAAATCTGGACTTATTTATATTAGTATCTAACAAGAAATTCAAAAACAAAAACGTTTTCTTTCTACACAGAAGTTCATGTCAACAAAATCACAACTAGAATTCAGGCTGAAAGGCCATTTTAGTTTATGAAAAAGTAATACAGAAATTGGCTTACTGTTTCGGTTTCCTGAAATATTTCTGCATTATGAGAAAAGCTGCTTATGCAATTGCATAAAGTTTTTCAGAAATTGTTAAGATAGACCCAAAGGAAATAACTTTATCTGTAATATACCCTTACTTCTAACCTAGATATTTCATATTAATAAGAAGGACTTTTCATTGGTAATTATTAGATATATTTATTAACCTGTTCGAGAGAGTAAATAAAAGAATGTTTAGTTCACCTTTTCTGTTTGGCTAATTTTTAAGGTAAAATATGGGAATGTACTTATTCTAAGAACAGTAATTATTTTCTTATTAATTTACTCATAGCTAAACTATGAAAACTAATGGAAATTTAGCTATAAAAGTTGTGTTTTATCAGATGGGAAAATTTGAAGGCCAGTAGAGCTCTCTGTATCAATGCCTCTGCCTGTACAGAGTGCTCAAACTGGGGCAGAAGTTAAGGGTAAGAAATAGTAGAATGGTATGCAATAGTGACAAATATTTGCCAAGCATTCATTTATGCATTTTGTATGTGCCAGCTCATTTAACTGTTACAAAAATCCTTAGAGGTATGCAATTTTATCTCTAAGACAGAGTTAGGAAACTTTGTAAGGTACAGGATGCCCAGCGAAATTTTATTTTCAGATAAACAATAAATAATTTTTGGTGTAAATATATCCCAAATATTCTATAGGACATACTTATTCTTTTAAAAAGTCATTGTTTAACTGCAACTTAAATGTTACGGAGCATCCTATGTTTTATTTGGAAACCCTATAATAAAAGGCAGGTGAATTTTACGGAAGACAAAACGGAGACACATAGGGTTTGAATGTAACACTGCAGCAGTATCAGAATTCAATTTTAGGTCTGTCCATCTCCAAAGCCCCACATTTTTCTACCCTACTCCACTGTCTTATGTCACAGAAATTCTCTAGACTTAATTTGTTGATTTATACATACTCCACTGTCTTATGTCACAGAAATTCTCTAGACTTAATTTGTTGATTTATACATGTATGTGTGTGTTTGAGTATTTCAACTATATTTTTCATATATATTTTTTCATATGAAAAATATAGGTGAAAAGTTACCTCTTGACTTTTGGGAGGGGGCTCTTTTTATCCCTGGTTACACAAATTAACATCCCTCTTTAGATTCCCAGAAGTTTCATGCTGATCACGTAATCTCCTGACTTGACTTAATAGAACTTTTCATGAAACTTGCTTTGTACTGAAAACTCATTTTTTAAAATTTTACCATTTTTTCTTCTGCTGCTGTAAAATATAACAATGCAAAGCCCTTAAGCACAGACTTCCTAGCATCTCAACTTACCTGGGATAAAATAGTGATACCATATTCAAAAGCCTTTTTAGGTGATCTACTTTTCTGAATAAAGCTGAGAGAAATTGAAGAAGTTCACAAAACTCAAGAGAAGTTGGAAATAGTCTCTTAATGGAAATATATTATTGACAGAAGGTAGAAATATACTCAATATTGAGGTAAGATTTGTCACTAAAACTGAGAGCAGAGTCCAGGAAAATAAGCCTCATGAAGCTCATAAGGAAGGAATGCTGAGATTGAAAGAGTCTAAGCACTCCCTTGTAAGGAAACCAAACAACTCCAATTCTTATCCTCCATTTATTATTATTTGTTTGACTTGGATATTCATAAGAATCTCGCAGGGCGATTCTTTAAAATGCAACCATCTGGGCTCTAAAACCAGAAATTATAATTGAGTGGGCTGGAGGTGAGGCCAAGACATGTGCATTTGAGCAAGCTCTCTAGGTGATTCTGATGTGGGTGGTTCATGAAACAATCTTCAGAAACACCACTATGTACGTCTATGAGATAATTTTCAAGATATAGAAATCCCTATACCGGGAGTTCACTGTCAACATTGGTTCCATAGGCAAACTTGGTAACTTTCTCAGGTCTGATCAAACTTAGTGTTTTTAAGGGTTAATCTGATTAGGTCTGACTCATCTAGTATAATCTCCCTATTTTACCATCAACTGACTTGAGATCTTAATGACATCTGTGAAATTCCTTTTTCTGTGTAATCTAATATAATCATAGAAGAAATATCTTATTATGTTCAAGGGTTCCACTCACACTCAAGGGAAGAAGATCACACAAGGGCAGATGAATGACATTGAGGGTCATCTGACAACCCTACTCAACACATTGATTTTATACTTCTAAGTAAAATATGTAAAGCTTTAAAAGGCTGAAATACTTTGTTGTTTATCTTCGTACAGCTCTGTGAAGAGCATTGAGTTGACAGGTCTATTTCACAGGGAAGAAGATGAGAATTTCTTGGGTTGCACTGCCATACTCTCTTGTGAAGCTGTTTATCAGCTTTCTTTCACAACCAGAAGATCAACTTTTAGCATTAGAGAAATGCAATACACATAATTTGCATAAGTCTTGACAGTGTACTAAGTATATTCAAGCACAGTTTCTTCATGTCCTCTTCACAACATTCCAATTGGTTCTATTATATCGACAAGGCACTGAGATCCAAAGATGTCACACAGTACCACAGAAGAGTAGTAAAGTGGGGACATGGGCACACAGCATTCCTTATAGGAACTCATAGCCCTCTGCTTTCCACTCCTCACAGCCCAACTTGCACTATAGAAAGGTTGCAAAGTAATACCCAGACTGATTTAGAAGAAAATGAAGTTAAATTGAAGCCATTACAGGCTTCATAAAAGGTATATTCTCCTGTTTTCTGTCAGCCCCTTGCAACATCCAGGCATCCAAATATGTTTTGTTTTTATTTTCTATTACTTGTACTGTTAAATGAGAACCTTATGAAACTCTTACACCTCGCAGAGTATAACTCACATGATTAGAATGTGTAGGAGGCAATCTTTCTCAGTGTGTAAGTCTTTAAACTGGATTGAAGCCACAAATGTTAGCTTTTATATATTAACTACCGAATGAGAAAAAAAATCGTGTGTGTGTGGTGTGTGTATGTGTGTGTGTGTGCATACGTGTGTGCTTATGCACAGATGCTTCAAGCTGGAGGGGGGATGGTGAGGAAGGCCAAATGCCTGAAATCACACTACAGATGGATCTGCCTGCTCTGCTGATGCAAAAGGCTGACCTGGGTTTAAGCTTCTTACAAAAGTAAAGGAAGACTCTATTAACTATCCAAAATAACTTCCTTTGATGAAGAAAATGTTCTTCTCTCTCCAATCTAGTAGCCACTAGCCACATGTGGCTATTAAGCACTTGAATGTGGCTAGTATGACTGAGGATCTGAACTTTTTATTTTACCTAATTTTAATTAATTTAAATAGCCACATGTACCTAAGAGCCACTGTATTGAACAGGGAAGATCTAGGTCCAAGGGTTAGTTAACAAATCTGGAGATTTAGTCTTTTAAAGATAGTTATGTTTGTGTATTTATATTTTTTTGAATAAAAAAGATTTTAGGTGATTACAGAAAATCAATGAAGAATCTTAGTTTGCAAATCCAAAAATTTTACATATATTTTGGGTCAATGATTCTCAAAGTGTGGTCCCTAGACCACCAGCAGCAGCATCCTTGTTAGAAATGTAAGTTATCAAACCTCACTCAAAACTTAAACCTGAGATTTGAAAGTGGGAGGCCAGCAATCTGCTTTTAAAGAGTCCTCCCAGGTGATTCTAACGCACTTTTGAAAATAACTATTGTGGAGCAATAAGTGTATTAAATTATTATTTAACACAAATCATTTGTCTTTAGTAAATACTTAAGTAAATAATTATGTAGTTCTTCAAAATATTTCATATATCAATGACTCACATTTATTTTATGATTCTGTGTAAAATAGAATGAAAAAGCCAAGGAGGTACATCTTTCTAGGCTGATGGATCGCTTAGTCTATTGGCATATTTCCTGGGATCCTAATGGTTGTCCCAGTGAGAGGAGCTCCTGTCAGATATTTTGTCATACAAAACGCTGCAGCAGCTTTCAGAATCCTGCCAAGGAGGGTTTCTTAAGGTGCATTGCTGCTTTGGGGGTAGAAAAAGGTCTCGAAGGTACTGTTTGGTTTTAAGCCAACGGTGTCTGAAGCTGTTCAGTATCAGACTAACTATGTGAGAAGTGAATATTTTCAATTAATCAGCCACCTTCATGGCTTCATTATTGGATAAGAGCTTTATTCCTTGTATTCCTTGTATTCTTTCTTTCCGTTTTTAGTCTTTTTATTTTCTCCAGTAAACAGACTGAAAATAGCCATTGTTTAAGATCAAACTTCTAATTTGTAAAGGGGTAGCATTTCATAAGAAAAGCACAGCTCAAAATCCATTTTGCCATCCAGAAGAATCTCATTTCATTTTTCATTGAAAATGATCTTGCATATTTTAATTTAATATATTTTAAGGAATCACCTTGTGCTAAGTGCCAGAGGGCTACGGCAGAAAAAAATATGGGATTAAAATCATGCTGATGCAGGTGTGAAATCCAAGAAGCATGCTACCTGTGTGCCCTTGAGCAAATTATTTAATGTCTGTGAGCCTCAGTTTACTCATCTACAAAATGGAACCAATAACACAACTCAGAATGATTATGTAAATTTTTTAAAATAATGAAACATTTTTTTAAAATAATAAAAAATTATTCAAAAAATGTTACCAAAGCAGAAATTCACAAGAAAGGAAACATTTTGGTTAAAATGGATATTTTCTGTGAATGAAGCCAACATATTTTAATAATAATATTAGTTGGAAAATACTATTTTATTATCTTGATACTTTTTTCATTAAAAAAACAATTAAACTAATACATCCCATTTCTCTATTTAACTGAAGATTTTCATTACTTTCAAACATTTCTTCACAGATAATTACATTCCTGATGTAGACATTTATTTTCAATTTCATTTGATCCTTAGTGCCTGCTGTAGTGTTTGATGGTTTATTAACCTATATTTTAATAAGTTTATGAATTAAATAATTGATAACATACATTCTTCTGTTCCATTAATTTAGTGTTTTATTTTGATATAATTTCACACTTACAGAAAAGTTGCAAGAAAATCCCCGTATTCCCATCACTGCATTTCTCAATTGTTTATATCTGCATTTTACCCTATTTGCTTTAACATTCTCATTTTATATATATAATACATAATACAAATGTATATATATGTATGTACATATGTATGTGTATATATGTGTGTATGTACACATATATACACATATATATACACATTATTCAGTGTCCATTTCTTAAGAACAAGTGTATTTTTTTATGTAACCACAGTACAGGAAATTTAACACCGATACAATACCATTATCTAAACCTCAGCTCATATTCTATTACTGTCAATTTTCCAAATAATCTCCTTTTTATCTCCTCCCCTTCACACCAAGTCTGGAATCCAATCAACATCATGCTTTCATTTACTTGTCATACCTCTTTAGTCTCCTTATCCTTTATTCTGGAACAGTTTCTCAGCCTTTCTTTGTATTTTTTGACCTTGACATTTTGGAAAACTACAATTATTCTGTAGAGTGCTTGTCTGCTGGTTTTTATGGCTATATTCTGTTTGTACATCTGTGGCAGGAATAGAAATAAAGTGTTTCTAATCTATTCTTAATTATGTACTATAAAAAGTTACTTACATCCACACACAGGAGATATGACATTTATTAAGACTTTATTTTCTCTAGATACGAATCACATAATTGATGCTCCAATGTTATCACAAATAATCTAGTATTGTGGAGGGTAAGAACGGGAGCCAAACTGTTTGGGCTCCACAACTTTATAATTGTATAATATTGGCATGAAATTCCAATGCCTCAGGTTCCACATTTATGAAACAATATGTTAATTGCACTGACCATATCTGCTTGATGTGAATATTTATTGCGATATTATTGCAAATCACTGAGTATGGTGCCTGACATATAGTGTGGCTCAATAACACCTATGATCATTGGTGATATATATATATACACACACACATATATATATTTATAGACACACATATTTTATATAGTACATATATTAATATGTATATATACAGCCTTTTTATTTTGATTTGTACCCAAACTTTGCTAGATAGATAAATGAGAGATTGTTTAAAATCTTCAATTCCTGCCTTTCTACAGAGACATATTGTTTGAAAGATCCAAACTTTGTAATTACAGAGAAATAAATATATTTTAAAACATTTGCAAATCTAAAGTTATATATTTTCCTTTTGAATATTTGTATGTTTTCTTAACTTCCTCCTACTTAGAAAAATAAATTAGTATTCTCTTGTTTTCTTAATCTATTTTTCTAAAAATACCAACCATAACTAGTCTCAAAATTAACAGTATTAACTCACCACTGTTGATAACATCTAACGGTATGGTGAAGTACTGTTTATATTATTTCCCCTTGTTCACTGTTCTGTAATCAATTTTAGCTTTTTTTTGACAACACATTCTAACCAGAATAAATGACTGGCTCTTGAAACAACCACTGCTATCCTCTAGGTTCTGTCTCTCTTTCTCTCTCTCTCTCCCTCTCTCTTCCCTCACCTCCCTCTTTCTCTCCTGGTTTCTTGTCAATCCAGAAGGAAGGGATCCTGTGGAAAGGTTTGAGGAGTTCCCAAGAGACAATTGAGCCTCAAGATGAAAAAAGCCTGGATGCCTTAATTACACACAGCCTGGTGGAGCTCTTTACAGCCTTGTGATCCTCCTAGACAATGCAAAAGGAGAATGCAATATTGTACTGAGTTTCAGGTGCTTTCCGGCCCTCCACACACACATTTCCACATTTTTTATAATCAGGATATGTCTTAAAATGAAGGTGATAAGAAAGCAATGTGCCATCACTTAATTAGAATAATTTGGTTTTTTTCTTAACTCAACGCAAAATGATGCATCTTACAATAAATGGCAGATTTGATGAAATGCTGAAAATTTTCATGTGTTAAGACAATAAGATTATGAGAGTTTTTTTGTTTTGTTTTGTTACAGCAGGCAGTATTAATTACTCTATTAGAAGTGGAATGTAGTTCCCAGAGAAAAAGAATAGTGTCAGCAAGCACCCAAGACTTTGACAGTTTTGTTTGTTTTAGAAGTTTCAAGCAGTTAGGTCTGAGTGGGGTGTAAATTACGTAATGGCAAATGGCAGTAACTACTATCCAGCAGAATGTGACTGGAGCTAGAAAATGCTCTGATATTTAATAATGCATTTTCTTTCAATGGCAAACTGCATAATCAGGAATATTTATTTGAAAGATATTGTAGCTTTTTCAGTTAAGGTTTTAGTAATAGAAGCATATTGTAAGAAATATTTTGAGGGGGATAAACCAAATAATTAGCATCAATATGCTATTTTGCTTGGTGACTTATTAAGAATAGTCACACATGTGGTATAAAATTATTTTACTGAAAATAAGGTTATGACATGTAATGATTTTACTTGGTTTGTATGTTTATTTTTATGTAAAACATTTTCACATCGCAATGTCTCTTTGTTAACTCTAAACTTTTATTCTTAACTTTTGCCCGGAAGAAATGCAAACTTAACAGATTTGTTGATGATTCCTTTAATACAATGTAGAACCTTAAGTGTATGCAAACTTAAATTTAGGAACATCGTTAATCACACTTGCAATTCGAACTTTATCCCTCTGGGCCTTAAGAAAAGCTCATTTCAGTAAAAGAAACACCATAGTTACACTTAAAAGAAAACCTGAGGCAATTGACCCTAACATGGTGTTCTTCATAAAATGGTAGAAATATTGATATACCTTCAACACCCTCCAAATAATTTTAAAAATGGAATCAACATGTGCCTACTTAGCCAGAGGCAATAGACTGAGGAATCATGCTTCTTCTATCACATTTGAGCTTTCCCAGTGATTCCTTGTGCCAATAAAGACATGGTAAAAAGCGACTTACAGGATCCATTGCCACAAGGAGTAAGATATTCCCAGACAGGATTTGGGGTAGGTTCTGTCAATGTTCCCCTAGACTTTTAAATATGTATTTCCTTTTGTTCTGTTCTCTATAGTTTTCACCCACAAAATGGAATTGTATTTTTGTGCACTCTGATATATATATATATATGTGTGTGTGTGTATACATACACATGTAATAATATGTATACATGTGTATATATATACATGTTCTGTTATAAAATGAATAAAATAAAAAGTTTTGGTTCTAATAACAATGCCAATCTCCAGGCTATCTCATCTGGAGTGTTCCAACCTGTGTTTAGAGACACAGGATAAGACAAGTGGTTGTCATGGAGTCTCAGTAGGTAAGATGTCAAATTCCCTGCTTTCTCAAATCAAACCAAGCATATCCATTTTTATCTATTTTATATGTTTGTATATAAATGATATTTCACTAAAAATTATTATGAAAAATCTTCTGAAGCCCATTAATATCCTGAATATCAGTAAAGCACCATAATTAAATAAGGGGACCCTGGAGTCAATTTGCGTTGAAAGTCTTCAACCAGCACTTTCTAAGTGCAGAAACTTGAGTGAATTACACTAACTCCCTGGATCTCAATTCCTTATAAAATGGGTTTAATAATTATTCCTCACCACATTGATTTGAGGATTAAATTAAATGATACATGTAAAATTATGCTACACCAGGTTCACATACTGGCTGTCTGTCCGGGAACTACTACTACAGGCTGCAATGTTACAAGGAGCTTATGCCAGAATGTAAATCAACTACATCACTAAGCACAGTATCCAATTTAGCTAACTTTTGTTTTTCACAGTGAGGCTTTCGCAGTGAAGGAAGCGGTGCATTGAGTTTTATTCTAGCACAAGGTCCTTATCTAATTGAAGATTGGTCCTTAGGGAAGCACCAAATTTTAAAATATGTAGAAAACTGCCTGGTTAATCTAAATGCTTAAGAAAGTTTCACCATGATGACGATAATTCTAACCCCATCTCCTTGCCAAAGTTGGCATCCTCTAACACTGAGGTCATTTTTTATTATTATTTTTCTTTAAGTTCTGGAATACATGTGCAGAATGTGCAGTTTTGTTACATAGGTATACAATGTGCCATGGTGGTTTGCTGTACCTATCAACCCATCATCTAGGTTTTAAGCCCTGCATGCATTAGGTATTTGTCTTAATGCTCTCCCTCCCCTTGCCTCCCACCCCCCTATAGGCCCCAGTGTGTGATGTTCGCCTCCCTGTGTTCATGTGTTTTCTCATTGTTCAACTCCCATTTATCAGTGACAACATGCAGTGTTTGGTTTTCTGTTCCTGTGTCAGTTTGCTGAAAATGATGGTCTCCGGCTTCATCCATGTCTGTGCAAAGGACATGAACTCATTCTTTTTTTATGGCTGCATAGTATTCCATACACCAAGGTCATTTTAATAAATTATTTATCTTATAATCTTTGTGGTTATTTGCCATTGTGACCTTGAAATAGGATAATCAAGAGGTATGATCTTACTACTGTCTCTCTAGAATTGTCCACTAAGAAGCACTATCCTTAATTGTATGCTCTCTATCCACCTATTCCTAGTTCCTACACTACTGCTCCTATCATGCTCCTTAATGTTTACTTCTCTGTACTATAATCTACCTGAAGAAGTTGTAGGTACACTGGAGCCAGCATAAGTTATTTGGGACACTGCTCTGAGATATTGAAGGTCCCTTGGCTTTATTTAGCAGTGGATTCTTCAGATTGAACTTCCTGAATTGTCATCAGTGAGTGCCTCATCCTTTAGCTTCCAAATTTATTAGATGAAGCACTTATGCATGTGACAAGAATAGTAATAAAACACTGGTGTCTTCCAACAATTTAAACCCTTCTTTAAAGTAATTATTTCCAAAATTAGCAAAGCAAATCTCCATTTTTGTTCAAAGTGGCATTCTATTTCTTCTCCTTCTCCTTCTTTTTAACAGAGACAGTGTCTCACTATGCAGCCCAGGCTGGTCCCGAACTCCTGTACTCAAGTGATCCTCCCGCCTTGGCCTCTCAAAGTGCTAGGATTGCAGGCATGAGCCAGGTGATATTCTATTTCTATCCTGTTCTATACTAGGGACTACTAGAATAATAAAAACGTACCCATTGTCACTCTAGAAAAAGAGTTTTTGTCAGGACCACCCCAGGACAAACTACACTTAATTCTTTGGATTTCAGCTTTTATATGGAGAAGATTTGGTGAACTGCTATTTACCAGCTATTGATCCAGTCCTATGAAAAGGACTGCTAGATAATTTCTAGATTGAAATTCACCTTAATACAGCAGCCAGGTCCCAATGCAATACATCCCAATTTGCCTCTAACATATCGTGAAGACATAGTCAGAAAAGATGAAAAAAGGATTATATCACTGCTAAAGACTAAAACACTCTGAGAGCTTTCTGCCATAACCTGGGGGAATTTTTTTTCAGTAATTCTCATGTGATGAAGCTGCAATCTCTGATCTCATGACTTGGAGGCTGCTGTGGTCCCTTTCTAGCACTGAGCTGCTGAGAATAGCAATTTGGATGCCTGCTAAAATAACCACCTCCAACATGCTTCATATGCCTGCAATCCTTGGTCACTGCCCAAAATATTAGCCATTCCTGTTATCTGTCTGCCTTAAGGCTTGTATGCCCATGATGTTTTTTCTCACCTGATTCTCCTTTTCACTTTTTCTGTACCTCTAGGGACTTTTCTCCGAGCCCTTGATTACAGAGAAATGCCTTTGAATTCTCATTCCTTTCGCTGAATATGCCATCCACTTCCCTGCCTTATATCTGATCTACTTCAAAAGCCCAGCTGTTCTCTAATACATCCTCATGGTGTACTGCTTATGCTCCACTATCTCGTGTATGTCAGAGAACACAGTGTATTCCACCACTGCTTTCAGGATAGACATCCCCAAATACCAAACAATACCTCTTTCCCTTTGACAATCATGTCATCCGTTATGCTACCATTTACCATCATCTCAGTAAATCTGTCTTATTTATTGAAGGCTTTAACACCTGCCTCACTTTTGCCCACTTTATCCCAGATCCTGCTATTATCATTGGTGATTTCAATGTCTATCAAAACTTTAGGCTCTCAGGTACTTAATTTCCTTCTCTCCAGCAACCTTCAACTCATCGTTACTTCAACTATCCACTCCAACGGAGGAATATTTCCTCACAGTGCTGTGGCACTGAAATCTTAAATTTAAATCTTCTATTACCTAACTTACATACCCACTATATCTACTATACCCATAACAAATTTCATTAGTTTTATGCTTAGACCTCACTGAGCCCTACTTGACCTATTTGCTTCCTCAGCACCTCTCATAAGCACCTGATTCCCACTATCATCTTTCCATATCCACTTTCATATATATGCTTTAACATTTTAATCACTCATCAGCAATCTCCATAATGCATTTTTCTGCCATTATCCTACCATTTTACCTTTCTAACAGACCCAAAGTTAGTAGAATGCTCTGCGTTTTCTGTATTTGCAATCTGGCTGAAAATGGCTGGCAATTGTGCACACTAGCCTCTATTCCAGTAGAGGTAGGACAGTTAAATATCAGTTAAGAGACTTGTAAGCATAGCCAAGACTTTCTGATAAAATAATGATTCTTGGCAGATCTCTCTTCATTCAAGATACAATTATGAAAAAATGTCTACATAAAGTGTTTTTAATTTTCATATTGATTTTATAACTCCAATTTAGTCATTATATTTATTTTGTTTCATACAGTGAATGTGTAATTAAGTGTACACATGTGTTTACTACTTCACTGCCTGCCATTTGTTTTACATGGGAAAGCATCTTTCAGTTATTTTTGTTGTCCTTATTTATTTGTTTTATATGTACATAATTTAGTGTATAGGCAAACAAGAACTCCTCAGTTATAAACCCTCTAACTTAGTGTGAAATGATATTTTAATCCTACTTCTGAATATAGATTAACATTTCTTTATTGACTAAAGATGTTATTCCAATGTCTTCTAGCTTATAATGTTCAATAATTTTTCTTCAATATACATTTTATTGTTTTGAAATTAACATGTTTTGTACCATGGTTGCTTTTAAGATAGTCTTATTTTATTTAGGGAGTTCTAAAGGTTTACACAATGGTATCTATAGATGTGTATTTCTTAGGACTTGTTCTTAGTCTTATTTTATTTATGGAGTTCTAAAGTTTTACACAATGGTATCTATAGTTGTGTATTTCTTAGGACTTGTTCTTATTGAATCTATACATTCATGTTTTTCTTCAATTCTGGATAATTCTTAGCTATTACCAGTTCATATATTTCCTTTCCCCCATTTTCTTAATTCTGTTTGTATGTTTGTAACTACTATTAAAAATAAGGTGGTTTAGCCAAAACATCACAGATTTCAATGGCCAATGTTTTTTTGTTTTTTTTTTTTTTTTTTGAGACGGAGTCTCGCTCTGTCGCCCAGGCTGGAGTGCAGTGGCCGGATCTCAGCTCACTGCAAGCTCCGCCTCCCGGGTTCGGGCCATTCTCCTGTCTCAGCCTCCTGAGTAGCTGGGACTACAGGCGCCCGCCACCTCGCCCGGCTAGTTTTTTGTATTTTTTAGTAGAGACGGGGTTTCACCGTGTTAGCCAGGATGGTCTCGATCTCCTGACCTAGTGATCCGCCCGTCTCGGCCTCCCAAAGTGCTGGGATTACAGGCTTGAGCCACCGCGCCCGGCCAATGGCCAATGTTTTATTTGTTATTTTCTAGCTATGACACATTTTATTGCTTTCTCTTTGCTCTAATACTTACTTATGTTTCTACTTGTTCATGTGTCAAATAACATTTGGAAGGATATTTTGTAGCTCAAAATTGTTGGGTAAGCTTTTGTGATGATTCTAGAAATCCTCTGACTCCCTATTCCAGATAAATTCTCTATAAATGTGTTATATGCTTGCTTTGTCTTGGACTAAAGGATATAAGTGAAAACTTTCTATTTTGTGGTATTTCTGTCTATTTCCCATGTTTTCTGAAGTTTTGCTTTACAAACCGTGGAAGCTATATTAACTAATACATATTAACTCATAAAAATGTGCATACTAAAAATAATGTTAGAACTTAGTGTTATATTCCCTTGTTGTAGGTTAAATCGTGGCCCCCCCAAAAGACATATCCATGTCCTAACCAGCAGATCCTGTGAATATGACCTTATTTGGAAAAACGCTCTTTGCAGATGTAGTTAAGGATCTCCAGATGAGATCATCCTGCACTATCCTGGTGTGCCCTAGATCCAACGACAAGAGTCCTTATCGGAGACCCACATAGGAGAGACACACAGTGAGAGGAAGAAAAAGCTATGTGAAAATGGAGACAGAGATTGTAGTTATGCAGCCACAAGTCAAGGGATCTCTGAAGCCACCAAAAGCTGGAAAAGGCAAAGAAGTATTCTTTCCTAGAGCCTTTGGAGGGAGCATGGCCCTAATGACACTTTGATTTTGGACTTCTGACCTCCAGAACTATGAGAGAATAAATTTCTGGGATTTTTTTAAAGCCACCCAGTTTGGGGTAATTTATTATGGCAGCCTCGGAAAACTGATATATCGCTACATATCTTTACATATTTTTCTTATTTCCCATATCTTTGTGTCTTCATGTGAAATTCAGACCTATTTTCTATTGCACTGACACTTTCTTTAACTCTGTCTGAACTTTAGTTTATTCTTTCACTTCCAGATCTTCTCTTAGGTTGGTGCAAAAGTAGTTGTGTGTGTGTTTTTTTGCCATTATTTTCAATATTTTTTTCTTATTAAAAGAATATCTTATTCTTTTTCCCTTTTCTTTTTATTTATATTGACAAATAAATACTGTATATCTGGTGTACAGCATGATATTTTGATACATGTATAAGTTGTAGAATGGTTAAATCAAGCTAATAAACATATGCATTACCCCACATACTTATGTTTTTTGTGATGAGAACACTTAAAATCTACTCTCTTAGCAATTTTCAAGAATATAATACCTTATTATTAACTATCATCCATGTACTACCATGTGATACAATGGATCTCTTGAACTTATTCCTCCTGTTTAACTGAAATTTTGTAACTTTTGAACGTCTGCCCAATATCCTCCCTCCCAAGTCTCTAGTAACCACCATTCTACTCTTTGCTTCCACAAGTCCTTTTTTTTGGATTCCACATATGAGTGAGATCATGTGGTATTTGTCTTTCTGTATCTGGCTTATTTCACTCAACATAATGTCTTCCAAGTTCATCCATATTGTAGCAAATGACAGGATTTCCTTCCCCTTTTTAAGGCTAAATAGTATTCTATTGTGTATACATACCACATTTTTTTAATCCATTCATTTGCTGATGGACACTTAGATTGATTCTTTACCTTGGGTATTGTGAATAATATTGCAACAAAAATATTCATTACTTATTTTTTTGATTTATAGAATTATATCTTAAAATATTCAAGTATATGTATTTAAATGTTGCTATTTGCTTGTTCTATTATCTAGAGTTTTTCAGTGTTTAGCAATTCTTTTGTGGGTATGTCTGCCAAATTTTGCTCATAATATATAATTTTCCCATGTGCTTTTTAATTTGGTGTACAGAGTTCATTAAGGCTTTATCTGTGGAAATATCATGTGACCTTTGTTGAGGATAAGTAGCTGAAAATAATGTTGAAGATAGTGGCTGAAATAATAAGTAGCTTAAGGATAAGAAACATGTCTCCCAAGGTTATTATAGCAGGGGAATTTCCAGGTTATTTAGTTCTCTATATTGCCAATGAAATTGACATTTTATTTTTATCCTTCATTGATTAACACTTTTATTTTCTTACTAAGTTCTCTCAGTGGGAGTTACTTATTATCATTGTATCAAATATCTCTATATTATAGACATATTAAAATTCCTATGCTTGATAATTCTGAATGTCAAAAAAATTAGGTATGACTTATCTGGTACGTGAAGTATTGCAAATATTTACAGTTTTCACTCACCACCTTTTGTGCTTGCCCTTCTTCTGAGATGGCAAAGTAAATAACTGTTCATTGCTTGGAGACTACCTAACGTGAGCCTATTACATTATATCTTGTGATATTTTCAGTTCATGCTATTTTGGATACTGTCTTTTAACAGTTAGGTAACTACTGATTTTTATCAGTTCACTCTTGCTTCTAAATAAAAATGAGTGGGCCAGGCATGGTGGCTCACACTTATAATCTCAGCACTTTGGGAGGCCAAGGCGGGTGGATCACGAGGTCAGGAGTTTGAGACCAGCCTGGCCAACACAGTGAAACCCCATCTCTACTAAAAATACAAAAAAAAAAAAAAAAAAATTAGCCAGACATAGTGGTGGGTTCCTGTAATCCCAGCTACTTGGGAGGCTGAGGCAGGAGAATCACTTGAACCTGGGAGGAGGAGGTTACAGTGAGCCGAGATCGCGTCACTGCACTCCAGCCTGGGCAACAGGCTAGACTCTGTCTAAAAAAAAAAAAAATGAATAATATAGTAAGAAATTATGGAGCCAATACATTTTATATAAAATATAAGAATACCTGGCAGCTGTTTATGAAAATTCTAGGTCTATCTGTCCAAATATCCAAATGATACACAAGTTTTATTAATGTTGTAAAATCAGTATAATAAACTTATGCCAATATATGAAAATGAAAAAAAAATTTAGCATTTTAATCTCAATATGATATTTTTTGCCTACAGCATATGTGAAAGCAAAATCTTTGCAGGCATTAAAAGATTTTGTCAAAATAGCTTGAATAAATTATAAATTATAGCAAAGTCCAAGCACACCAAAATTTCAAATTAAATATCTCATGAGGTTTAGATTTTTAAATATTATTAAAAATTATTTCACTATATAGTGGCTTTATAAAATTTAAAACTTACACATACCATTTTGCCATGAATTTCTTCATAGTAACTTGTTGAAAGTGATATAAAACTTACTTATCAGGTGATTCGGAAAATTGACTCAAGGCCCAGGGACTACCACAGAAGAGGTGGGCATTGTAAGAAGAGTTGAGATTGTAAGGGCTGATTTTGAGAAATGAAAAGTTCAGTTTCTCTATAAATTCACCGTTAATGTCAAAGGCACACTGATGCAAGACCAGCATATGGGCCCTTGTGTCAGATTAACAATGTTTTCTTGAAGCATTAACCAACTCCTTAAATGTCTTATCTAATGTTTTTTGATTTTTATTATTTTCTACAGTTTGGACTGAATTCTAATTTTTCCTGGCTATAAGTTTCCAAAATAATGTAATGTTTTCAATGTTTTTCTTCTTTCTTCTCCTTTCCCCCACATTTTTCCTAATTTGAAAGCACTGAAAACTAAGTTGTGCTTTCTTTAAGCCCTGCAAACTGAAGCTAGACAACTTAAACTTCAAAGGAAAATAACAGCAGCCTGTTTACATACATAAGCCACTTTCATACCTGCCTACTGATGTGTTATGGACTTCAGAGTAATGTGTCCTATATCAATTTTCCAGGATTGTTCCTTTGTTTGTTGTTGTTATCCTCCCTTCCTCCTCCTATTTTTTCTTTGTAGGACATGAGACTTCACAAGGTGCTAAAAATCAGCTTTCCTAATAACTCGAGTCCTTACCCGTCTAGGAATAAACCATCCTACCATCTTAGCCATGAGAGATCAGAAGAAGCCTGAGACCAGATACTCATTTTCTTCTAAAATGCTTTCTCCAAAAGATTTTTAAAAGAAAAGGCTGGAAATGTGAAAGGAAAATAAATCGTGGGGTCCCCAAATCCCTAAGCTAAAGGGAAAGATCAAACTGGAAACTGCTTAGAACAAACCTGCCTCCCACTCTATTCAAAGTCATCCCTCTGCTCACTGAGATAAATGCATATCTGATTGCCTACTTTGGAAAGGCTAATCACATACTCAAAAGAATGCAACTGGTTGTCTCTCACCTACCTGTGACCTGGAAGCCCCTTCCCTGCTTCCGGGTGTCCAACCTTTACCGATGGAATCAATGTACGTCATACATATATTGATTGATGTCTGTCTCCCTAAAATATATGAAACCAAGCTGTGCCCTGATCACCTTGGGCACATGTCTCAGGCCTTCCTAAGGCTGTGTCACAGGCACACATACTCAAACTTGGCAAAATAAACTTTCTAAATTAAAAAAAAAAGAAAATTCCTCGGACCAAGTCCTGTGTTGGGCATAAACTAAATTAAAAACCAAAAAAAAGTTTCCAGAAGATGCAATTATTATTGATTGTGTTTCTTTATAAAGTCCTGATTAATATTTGCATTTTATTCTGTTAGGCCTCTCCCTTTTAGTTTCAATGTGGGTCTTCAACATTTTGAAGTTGAATATGTTTTTAATAATCTTTTTTTCTCCAATTATGGTTTCTGACCCAAATAAAATTATTGAATCTCAGAATGTTACAATATAAGTTACATTAACAGTAGTTCTGGCCAGGCATGATGGCTCATA
The DNA here is from genome assembly GCF_037993035.2 of Macaca fascicularis. Taxonomy (NCBI): domain Eukaryota; kingdom Metazoa; phylum Chordata; class Mammalia; order Primates; family Cercopithecidae; genus Macaca; species Macaca fascicularis. The sequence goes on from NC_088395.1 coordinate 27,955,988, forward strand.
CCTGTAATCCCAGCACTTTGGGAGGCCGAGGCGGGCGGATCACCTGAGGTCAGGAGTTCGAGACCAGCCTGACCAACATGGAAACACCCCTAAGATACTAGTCTGCACTAAAAACACAAAATTAGCCGGGCTTGGTGGTGCATGCCTGTAATCCCAGCTACTCCGGAGGCTGAGGCAGGAGAATATCTTGAACCCGGGAGGCGGAGCTTGTGGTAAGCCAAGATCACGCCATTGCACTCCAGCCCGGGTAACAAGAGCAAAACTCTGTCTAAAAAAAAGAAAAGTAGTTTTATTTGTTACAAGGGGCATTAGCAATCTGGTAAAACAAAACAAAACAAAAAGTGTCCTTGTAAGTTTTCCCACCTAAATTTGTAAAGAACAAGGTTCAGTTTATTTTTTTTAGTCCAAAATTTCTAGCTCTTTACAAAGTGATGCATAGACTATGAATTTCTTAACTTGTTTGGTTTTTCACGCATTCTCTGTATTCATTTTCCGTTGGCCATTACAGTAGTCTCTATTACCTGACTTGCTCATAATATTTTTTAAAATAAACTAGTGTAGTAATTTTAAGATGTTTTCCTGAATGATATAGCTTGTTGAATCGTGGAAGCTCTGCTTAGCAAGAAGTAATCGAGTTTAAGATGTTAGTTAACATTGGAATGTGTAGTAATCAGAGAGAAATATATGGCAGTTGAACCTAAAGGGGAATGGGTCCTGGATACACATCATGGTGAATTTAGTTGTTTAAATATTTGAGGTCAATGCTCATGATCAAAGCTTTCCTTAATGACCTCGTGGCAGGAGTCTGCGTTTGGGAAATGGAATTCTTGATCCAGAAAGTTTTACTATTTTCAGTCATTATATTAAAAGATGAGTAGGTTAATGAGTACTTACCCCTTTTGCCCTTTAAAGATTTCTGTTCTGAGGGAGCTTATAATCTCATTGGGAGTAAAATCTATGTTTTGTGTTTAATGTTCCTCACTGCAGTTAACTCCCTGATGTGGACAAAATAGCTTCAATGTGCTGAGTGCTTAGTGTGGCTGTACAAAAAATAATCTCTACAATACAACAAGCCTGTAAGTATTATTCTTTTTCAGATAAGAAACCTGAGGCGCAGAGAGCTTAAAAGATTTATATCACCTATATTGTAAGAGACATTCAATCATACTTGCAAACTTGAATTTATTACACTTAATCTTGACTTACCAAGAAAAACATGTTACATGCATTTATATAATGCATATATTATCACATATGCTTACATAAATGGAAACACAAGTGCATTCTGTAGCATATGAACAAACATGAGCTAATCCTTGCATTTACTCCTCACCTACCCCTTATGCCACATTTATAAAGAACAATTTTTCCTTCCCTAAGTTTTCTATACCTTCTGGTGCTTTTATGTTTTTGCAAATGCTGCTTGCTCGGTGTGTAATGTCCAGCCCCCACTTTGTCTGCCTATGTCTTCTTGTTTAAACTACAGCTTAAACATCACTTCCTTTAGGAAAGCTTCCCTGACATTTTCTCATTTCTCCTCACACTATAGTCTTTTTGAAGGCTATTATGTGTTTTATTTGTCTTTGATTTTTAATCTTAAGGGTGATGACCAGTACATAGTATGTGTTTAATAAATGTCGAATCCTCCTCTATTTCAGAGGAATCTGCATATAGTTATGCTTAAAAGTTAATGGCTATTCTATAAACCTACCAGCATGGCAGAAATGAAGAAAAAGACATACAATACCACCTGTTGGTATGAACATAGAAAATAAAGATGTCTCTCATTGACTGTTGGTTGGAATGTAAATCTAGTCAACTTACTTTGGAAAACTAATGGGCAGTATCAGTTAAATTCAAACATATGCTTACCTGTGGGCCAGAAATTCCATTTCCATGTGTAAACCCAACAGAAATATGTTCACTTGCTCATTAAATGATATATATTTAAATGTTCATAGAAGCATTATTACATTAGCTCAAAACTGGAAATTATCAAAATACCAATAAATAGTAGAAAGAACAAATATATCATAATATATTCATCCAGTGAGATGCTACCAACAAAATAGAGTTACTGATATTCAACCACACTCAACAATTTTAGATCAAACTCAAAAAACAAAGGTTGAGGAAAAGAAGTCTAACACAAACTACATCGTATATGATTCCATTTTTACCAAAACAAATGAATTCATACTATTAGAAGTCAGGAGAGGAATTACTCAAAGTGTGGGGGAAAAGCACAAGGAAAGCTTCTGAGTTTCTAGTGATGTTCTATTTACTGGTCTGGGTGCTGACAATACAGGAGTATGACAGTAGTGAAATTCATTTACCTATATTCTCATGTTCCTTTTATTGTCAGTGTATTATACTTAATATTATAGAGTTCTCATTTTCCATTCAACTTATCTGACTTCTTAGTTTTCCTATGAGTACCTTATCAAGAATGGCCAAGAGTCTAAGATTTTTATCCTACTTCAAGCTAACAAATTAGCTTTTAAAAGTCTTATATCAGTATTCAGTCCCCCCATCTCAGTTTTGGCATTTTGGTATAGATGATGGCAGAAAACACAAGACTCATAGTCAAAGGACTTTATTACCAATGGCAATAACAGTAGCCAATAATTTGTGTTGGTTCCCTGAGCCTAGCTTCCCACAGAGTGACATGAAAAGGGCTGGGTGAAGCATACACAAAAAGTGGGTTGCATTAGTACGAAAGGAGTCCTGAGCTTAGTAAGCCAAAATATTTTATTCTGGGTAGGAAGCATGCCTGCCTTTTGCTCCAGAAGTATCTCTGTCTTCCAAGGATGTTTGCTGTACAAACATCCTTGAAAAGATGGTTTAGAACAAATCAGTCAGAGACTGTGCTTTCAAGTTATACAGAAACACAAAAGACAAAGGAGGAATTGCCTCTCAGCCCTCTTTTTCCTTTGCTTGTCTTTAAATGTCAATTTTCCTCAGCATCCCCTCCATTGACACTTTATTTTAATATACAAGACATTTTCTCAGGTAATACCATCAGTCTTTTAGTCCAAAAGTCTTATATCAGTATTCAGTCCCCGCCAATCTGATTTTTTGCATTTATGTTACCTCTACTTGAAAATTTAGCTGTTGTTGTTTTTTTTTTAAACTTTAGTAAGTTCTAGGATACTTGTGCTGAACATGCAGGTTTGTTACATAGATAAACATGTGCCATGGTGGTTTGCTGCACCTATCAATGCACCATCTAGGTTTTGAGCCCCTGTATGCATTAGGTATTTGTCCTAATGCTATCCCCCTCCTTTTCCCTCACCCCCACTCCCCGACAGACCTCAGTGTGTGATGTTCCCCTTCTGCTGTGGGAAGTGAGGAACCCCGAATGGAGGGACTGGTTGAAGCTATGGAAGAACATAAATTGTGAAGATTTCATGGACAGTTATTAGTTCCCCAAATTAATACTTTTGTAATTTCTTACACCTCTCTTTACTGCAATCTCTGAACATAAACTGTGAAATTTCTTGGACACTTATCACTTCCCCAATCAATACTCTTATAATTTCCTGTGCCTGTCTTTCCTTTAATCTCTGTTTTTTTTTTATTTTTATTTTTTTTGAGATGGAGTCTCGCTCTGTCGCCCCGCTGGAGTGCAGTGGCCGGATCTCAGCTCACTGCAAGCTCTGCCTCCCGGGTTTACGCCATTCTCCTGCTTCAGCCTCCCGAGTAGCTGGGATTACAGGTGCCCGCCACCTCGCCCGGCTAGTTTTTTGTATTTTTTAGTAGAGACGGGGTTTCACCATGTTAGCCAGGATGGTCTCGATCTCCTGACCTCGTGATCCACCCGTCTCGGCCTCCCAAAGTGCTGGGATTACAGGCTTGAGCCACCGCGCCCGGCCTTCCTTTAATCTCTTAATCCCGTCATCTTTGTAAACTGAGGATGTATGTCATCTTAGGATCCTGCGATGATTGCGTTATCTGCACAAATTGTTTGTAAAGCATGTGTGTTTGAACAATGTGAAATCTGGGCATCCAAAACGAACAGGATGGCTGCGATTTTCAGGGAACAAGGGAGATAACCATTGGGCCTGACTGCCTGCGGGGCCAGACACAACAGAGTCATATTTCTCTTCTTACAAATGTGAATAGGAGAAATATCACTGAATTCTTTTTCTCAGCAGGGAACAACCCTGAGAAAGAGAATGCATTCCCAGGAGGAGGTCTCTAAAATGGCTGCTCTGGGAGTGTCCGTCTTATACGGTTATAGGTAAGGGATGAAATAAGCCCCGGTCTCCAGTAGCGCCCCCAGGCTTATTAGGATTAGGAAATTCCTGACTAGTAAATTTGAGTTGGACTGGTTGTCTGCTCTCAAACCCTGTCTCCTGATAAGATGTTATCAATGACAGTGTGTGCCCAGTGGGACATGAAACTTCATCAGCAATTCTAATTTCGCCCTGGTCCTGTGATCTCGCTCTGCCCCCATTTGCCTTGTGATATTTTATTGCCCTTGAAGCATGTGATCTCTGTGACCCACACCCTATTCGTACACCCCTCCCCTTTTGAAATCCATAATAAAAACTTGCTGGTTTTGTGGCTCAGGGAACATCACAGAACCTGCTGACGTGTGATGTCTCCCCTGGACACCCAGTTTTAAAATTTCTCTCTTTCATACTCTTTCCCTTTATTTCTCAGGCTGGCCAACACTTAGGGAAAATAGAAAAGAACCTATGTTGAAATATTGGAGGCTGGTTCCCCCAATACCCTTCCTGTGTCCATGTGGTCTCATTGTTCAACTCCACTTATGAGTGAGAACATGCGGTGTTTGGTTTTCTGTTACTGTGTTAGTTTGCTGCGGATGAAGTCCTTGGTACATCATGATAAACTAACCCTACAAAATTCCATTTTCTCTGACTCAGGTGGGGTGTTCTACTTCTTTGTTTCCTCTCCCTCCCTCCCCAACACCAAACATACAGACACATTCTTACACTAAAGGAGAAACATTGAGCATGTTTAGAAAGTCAGATGTTTTTATTGCAGTTTCACAGCCTCTGGTTATAAAAGCATGGGCCAGTACGGTGCGGTGGCTCACTCCTGTAATCCCAACACTTTGAGAGGCTGGGGTGGGCAGATAACGAGGTCAGGAGTTGGAGACCAGGCTGGCCAATATGGTGAAACCCCGTCTCAAAAAAAAAAAAAAAAAAATTAGCTGGGCATGGTGGCACGTGCCTATAGTCCCAGCTATTCAGGAGGCTGGGGCAGAATAATTGCTTGAACCTGGGAGCCGGAGGTTTCAGTGAGCTGAGATCGCGCTATTGCAGTCCCGCCTGGGTGACAGAGTGAGATTCGGTCTCAAAAAAAAAAAAAGAAAAAAAATGTATGGGCCACCCTGGAATCTGAAATGTTGGATTATTTCAGTTCATTTGTTGAACCAATAGAAAGAAATTGGAAGTTTTTTAGATTATTGTTTCCTTTCTCCTGCTGGCACGATCAGATAGCAGTGATTGTCATGATCTTTTTATTGGGGGCGGAGAAGGAAAGGTAGAGGCCATAGGGTCATCAGCAAACCCCAGCAATCCCTTTACAGGGTAGAAGAGATATTTTTAACCTTTCTTCCTTTGATGATAGACGATATATGAGGAAAAAACAATCATAAAACTTCAAGCTTGGAAGCATATACATATTTTTTTCCTGAAGAAATGTTATTACAAGTAGAAAGAGGGAAAAGTTGATTCTCATCCCCCTCTGTCTTGGTCTATTATTAATTCACCTCTGATTTTTATCTGGAAAATTCATACTTTTTAGGCATGGAAAGGATAGGATGAGACGAATGCCATCCAGCTGTTCACAAATAATTAGGAGGCTGAACAATGATGGCTAGAAGTTGAATGTTCAATTCCCCATCTAAACCCCACTAGTTGCTGAGGTTTTGTGGGCAAAGATGATGGAGGCATTGGGGTTGAGGTGAGATACTAAGATCTAGAGCACAGAATTTTCTCCTAAATTGAAGGCATCATTGACCGGGTGTAGTGGCTCATGCCTGTAATCCCAGCACTTTGGGAGGCTGAGGCGGGTGGATCATCTGAGGTCAGGAGTTTGATTCCAGCCTGGCCAACATAGTGAAACCCTATCTCCACTAAATGTACAAAACTTAGCCAGGCATGGTGGCAGGCGCCTGTAACCCCAGCTACTTAGGAGGCTGAGGCAGGAGAATTGCTTGAACCCTGGAGACGGAGGTTGTAGTGAGCCGAGACTGCACCACTGCACTCCAGCCTGGGTGACAGAGCAAGACTCCATCTCAAAAAAAAAAACAAAAAAACAAAAAAACAAAAAAAAAACGAAGGCATCATCAGGGCCAAAGTAGCAGAACAATTTAGAGCTGATACAAGAGTGTAAAGGTTTGCAAAATGGAGAAGGTTAATCTGAGTAATGTTGAGATGAAATAAGAACAGAGACTGATATGAGGAACAAAAACCAACACAAAAGGATGCTTCTCTGTAAGAAAAGTTGCCTTGAATTGAGTCTTTAAGAAAGTAATAAAATTCCTAAACCATGTAGCTTTTGGTGTGGAAGAGATTCAGATATTAAACATCACACAAATAAATATATCATTCTGAATTTTGATAACACCATGAAGGACATGTACAGAAAGGATAGGGTGAGCCTAATTTGTTTTAGAGAGACATCTGGGAAGGGCCCTATTAAGAAGTGATATTTAACTTAACTTGAGACCTGGAAGAAAATTGGCCAGATGAATGGCTAAAGCCTGCAATGGGAAAATAGCTTTTTCAGAAAAGAGATTTTCAGAACATATGATAAAAGACAGGAAGGCTGACATAAGTAGAAGAAATAGAGAATGTAGGACTATGTTTAAGACTTTAAATTTTCTTCCAAGTGCAATTGGAAATGATTGAAAAGTTTAGTGAAAAAATGAGACAATGTGATTTTAATTTTTAAAATGTCACTTTGACTATTAAGTGAAGAATGGATCAAAATTAAAAGTAGGAGTAAAAAAATAATTTTTAGAAAATATAAAGGTTCTATAATGTTATTAATAGTGAATAATAGGGAAGGAAAAATACTGTAATTCAGAATTGTTAAGTTATCACACTATAAAGGGAAGAGACCTGAATGAGAGAAAACTGTTTTGAAAAATAACAATGTAGTCTTCTTTTTAAATCAACCATGCAGATACCAGAGATGTGTAGAAAAGTCTTGTGCAAGTTCTGTTTTTCCTACTGAAACATTGAGGACATTTAGAAAGCCAGATTTTTTTATTGCAGATATCCCACTCAACATACTAAAACTTTATAGCTTATCAAGGAAGTAAATTCTAGGATCTCCCCTTTACAAAACTGTGGCAGGAATTACCTGAATAAAGAGGGAAGAAGGAAGTTAACGTTTTAACTTACAGTTATTTGTGTTTACTTTGTGACTGATGTATGTGCACATGAATAAAAGAGTTTCAAGATGCCATTACCCTGTGCCAATTTTCTGTTAAGTTTCACAGGTTAGTGAAAGAGCATGTCTGAAAGGATAAAAAAAAGGATAAATATGCTTAACTCTATTTCCTTCTCACATACTTTTTTGAAGTCCCAATAATTACAATCCTATACAATACAAAGTCACAAGTAACACTGAGTGAAAGAAAAAAATATTAAAACCAAGGATCTGGAATTTGAACAGACAGTCTTGGAGAGAGAGTCAGCTTATATAAATCACCATGAGAAGATTCAGGAAAACCAGAACAAAAGAGATGAGTAAAACTTTCCTCACTGATCATTTATCTTAAGAGATTATTCATGGAATGATATGGAATAAAAACAATAGATGCAACTAAAAAACATCAAACTTTAAGGAGGCAATTTGATATACTTCAAGAGGAACCATAATCATGGCTGTCTTACTTGGGCCCATAAAATGCTAATAACTTTAGCAGAGTTATATCTATACTATACTGCTTTCATCGAGTTTCCCCAGGCCTTACATAAGGAGAAAGGAACTTGAAAAATTAGAGACGGTAGGCAAAACTGGTTTCCAGCATGCCCCACTGTATCAGTTATCCAGCACTATGACACACTATATAACAAATACAAAATCTAGATTACATACAACACTATGCATCGAATTCTTATGCATAGTGTTCAATGCATAAGCTGAGATCACCTAACGTAGGCTGGGTTTGGCTGGAGCAGCTCTGCTCAATACATCTGTCCTCCTCCTTGTTGATTTGACAGACTAGCTCAGAGGTATTCTCCTGGCAATGGCAGAAGCACAAGACTGCAAACAGAAAAACAGAAGGCCTAGAAGAGCAAGGCTCAAACCAGGCAAACTACCACTTCACTGTCTTCAATTAGCCAAAGCAAGTCAAACAGACAAACCCCAAAAAATCAAAGGGTGGGGCAATATACTCCACTTCTTAAGTGGTGGAGGCAAGAGTAAGTAAATATTTCTGAGCAATAATATAATCTACCACACCCTCCTTTCTTCTCTGCATCCTCTCTTTTGGGGCCTTCTTTAGCTCTGGGAGAAAAAACAATTAGTAAGAAACTGACTCACAATATGAGCAACTTGATGTACTATCTTTTGGAGAAATATTTGTATTTTGAAAAACAAACATAGGACAAGTGATTACACTTGTCATTTCAGATGGTGTCATTTCAGATCTCCCATGTGAGCTGTATTTCTGGAGAGAACCTTCATAGACCATAGACCAGCCCTGAACAACTGGAAAGGCTTTTCTTCTTCTCCTTCTCCTCCTTCCCCCTCTTCTCCCTCACCTCCTCCTCCTCCACTTCTTCTTCCTCTTCCGCTCCTTCTCCTCCTTCTCCTTCTTTTCTTCTACTTCTGGATAATATTATTTAAATAAGCTTTCTTTTTCTTCTGTTTCTCCTTCAGAAACACTCAAACTCTTATATAACTACAGGAGCAAATCAAACCATGTGATCACCATAATTGGCAAGCCACCAACTTTAGGCTTTCCTGGCCTGGTGAATTGTTGCTATTTTAGTAACAGAAAACCATGACATTATAATTTCAAAATAATCCAAAACCTAGCCTACTGAAACTGCAACATTATCATTTTAATTTGTGTTCTTTATTAGCTATGAGGATTCAAATTTCCAAAGACCTTTGGGTTTTTAATACATACCAAACCCACAAGCAGCTGCAAACTGCCATGGATGCTGTTTTACATTAAACGGGGTAACACAGATATCTTATATTTTCATTTGGTCACTTTATTTTCTAAGTCACATATACAAAACTTTCCAAAGTACTACCAAATACACAACTATGTCCAGTACTAAATTATTTACTAAATTAATTACTAAATTAATTAAAAAGTTCTTAGAACTTTTCAAGATTCTGAATTCCCTGTTAGTTCCCATTCCCTCCTCTGGCTCCTGCTTTGCACACATTTTTTCATAAGGCTTACCTCCACACCACTACCAGCCAGAAAAATACAGGCACACACCCTCTTAGTAACTGTCACATCGTATTATATTTTTAAAAGCAATTATCATACACAATCTGCATTTTTCAGATGAGGACTACCAGCCTGTGAAAGGGTAAATAACTGATCCAGAGTTTATGTATCTAGTAGCTTGTAGAAGCAGATTTCAATAAACTATTTCTAGGAGGGAGGAGACAGTGGTAGCAATTATTGTATGGATATTGCAACAGCCACCACAATGATAATAATAATCATAGATAAGTTTTATCAAATGCTACTCTTTGTCACATGCTAAACTATCCACGTAAATTGCTGGGTTTTTTTTTTTTTAATCACAATCATTGTGCGATTTATTTATTTATTTTTTTATCTCTTTCGGTTGATGAGGAAACTGGCACAGAACGCTCAAATTATGCCCTTAAAATTAACACTTAAGTTAATCCTTTAGCATGTTTTATTTCCTAAAAACATGATAACTTTGAACTTAGAGTTTGAACTCTTGACAACTATGTTCCAGAACCATCTGTCACCCTAGGTCTATGTATGGTGATAGATTAGAAATCAGGTGAAGGACCAGACCCCCATCTTCTGACCGCCAGACCACACAGTTGGGCCACAGTGCCATTGGTTGGGGATACTTCTTTCACTAATGTTTCATGACTGAAGTTATAGCAAGAAGTTATCATATATGAAAAGGCAATCAATATGTCAACAATTAAAACATCAGGAGGTAATCCGCAAGGAGAGAAATTCAACCTGAGTTTTCTTATCATTTTGAGTATTAGGCAGAAATGGATTCCAAGGTATGGGAATCCCAGAGAAAGTGACTATGTCAGGCTGGAGGAAGTCAAAAGAGCAGGTCCTGGCATCTGGCATCTGGCTTTTGCCTGTTCCTCTCGCAACACTCATGGGACTATGTAAAACCTTGACAATCATACCAACTGAGAATTGTCTGGGAAACCAGACATGCAGGCTTGGTTAATTAATCTTGCTACCCAGTGAACAATGAGGAGAAAAAAAATCACATAAAATATGTAAGGAGAAAAAAGGAAAGCTGACTGTTGGAGTCAGTACAGTGAGGAGAGAAAAAAACAAGGGCCAAATGTTGTAAGATTAAATTCCAGTCCCATGGTAGACTAAAAGAAATATTTGATCTGGTCACTTATCCTTCCAAAGCTTCAGTTTCCAAATCTTTAAAATGGAGGTAAGAAGTGGACAGTAATTAAATGTCATTGAGTTTTCTTTCCTGTATTAACGTTCTATTTTCCATGTTTTAGAAAGTTTTCAGAATTTCTGAAAAAAAATTCATTTATCATGCTTAGTTAAAATATGCATATAATGAACTATTATATCCTTGTAGGTATGCAGCTCTGTGTTTTAGCACATTTGTCAAGTCATGCAACAATCTAAAGAGCCACTTTCAGTCTAGTTTTCAGCTAGGACTTTTGTCTCTGGCCGTGTACACACCAGGACTGTCTGTAGCAATAGGGGCACTTAGAATTTCCTCAGGTAAATTCTATTACTTCAAGGGGTTCCAGTTCAGACTTCAAAACATATGATTGCATGATAATAAAAATAAACCTCTTTGTCTTTTTGTAATTCATGTTATTTATTTTTAAGCATGGACGTTTACATTTTTAAACTACATTTTTTCCTCCCTCTGTTACCCAGAACTTCCGTCTTCCAGGATGAGCAAACACTAATCAGTTTTCCTTGGGCTTGAAATTATCAGTGCTAACTTGAGTTCAGATGGCACCTTCCTTCCAAATCCTTGCTTCAGTTATTTGCCGTGAAAAAATTACTTTTGGGGGCTGAAATTTCTTGCTTGATTTTTTCCCAGAAGTGAATTATTTTTAGGAATTTAACTAAAATACATCCTGATAAGGTTTATATGCCTACCAAATGTCATTTTAAATAAACAGAGCAACCTCCCTTTCCAATATCTTTTGTGCTGCATAGGTGAGCAAATATAAAATCTCAAATTATTAGGTACTTATTATTTTTATCAAAATAGAAAAGGCTTCCTATTTCCCTTTAATTTTCTATGACTTTCTTTTTCTTTAGTGTGTGCAACTTTTTGAAATTGGCCCAACACTAGATTTGTTGACTATGTGAGGAGCAGATAATACTATTCCCTAGTGGTTTGCAACATTTGAGATAAAGCTCAGAAAAGTAGTCCCATAGAACCTGTGCATCAGCAAATTTAAATTTTTTTGCAATTAAAAATGTGAGATGGCTACTACCAAATGTCAATTTGAATTTTCTATGTCATAAATGCTAATACTATATGAGCACAATATTCTTCATAGCAATTAGCCATGTAGATGAACTCTCACAGTGTTTTAAAACACTTCCCAATCCTTTGGGAACCATAACAGACACTGAATTTAGAAACAGAAATTCCTGCATTGTTATAACTTGCAAGTCTCCTACACAAAGTCATTTTTACACCTTTTACAAAAGTAATTGGCACTTTTTTCTTCTATAGTTGCAAGATAAAAATAAAGTTAATACCAAGAAAATATGCATGCTTTCTGGAAAGTAAGATTAAAAATGAACCACAAAGGACATATCAAATACATTATTTTTATTATGTACTATTGGTACTGTGAACTAAGTATATATTTTCCCATTTATAACCAATATAACCCAGGTGGTCTAACGAACTTGTTTTTATTTAAGTAAAACATAGAATCACAGAAATTTAGAATGTCAGAGCCAAAAGAAATATCACATTCAAATTCATGATCTTATTAAGGAGGAAACTGAGGCTTAGCTGGTTAAATGAATTGTTCCACCGCCCACTGGTGCTTTTACATTTACATTAAATCATTAATGTACTTGCTCAAGTTAAGCTATGGTGCAAGTTTTCCGTAAAATAATATGCATATTTAATAATGTATTAAACTTATCCAAACTCAAGGTAAACACATAGCAAAGTACTTGATCATGGTTGGGGGAATAGACTTATTTTTAACTTAAATAATTTTACCCTGTAATTTTTCTCCTTTAGAACCCAATGCAAAACTTTTTCATCCAGTATTTACTATTTTCTATGTACCAATCTGTGTTCTAGAAAACAGAGATAAGCAAGACTCATGTTGTTCATTATATTCAAGTATGTAAATAGATATAGTTTGAATCATTGATTTTCTTTTTTTAATCATTTATGTTATTTTTCTATTTAACCTTCTGAAATTTTAAAATTTCCTTTATTAGACCAAGCTACTCATTACAAAATAAGTTCACCAATATTATGTTTAAGGAAAAAATGAAATTTAATTTTTTTATTGTAGACAAAGTAAACTTTCCAAGGCTATGCTTTGATTTCCTCAGTAATTTAGACTGATTCTATTAACTAAAAATTTATTCCTAAAAAAACTAGATAATGAGACTGTTAGTAAACCTAAGGGGTAATAATTATCATTTCTACAGAAATTTACAGTTCACCAATCACTTGCAAATGATTCTGATGGATAATTACCATTACTTTCTGTGTTTAGATATCTAAGACTTTAAGTCTGTATCAGTATCTGTCATCTATATCTATATTCATACTATGTAATTTGCAAATACAAATATGTAATATGTTTTCATATGCTTTATCACTTATGTTTAAATGCTAAATTTTGTGACATGTGCTACTGATTTTTGCTTTTCACGATAACAAAGAAGAGATGCATAAGGAGAATGTGAGGAGTCAGGGAAATTTAGTAAATACTTTTGGGGCTGTCAGATGCAGCAGCAACAGGATGATAGGTACTATTATAGATAGTTGCAAAGGAAACAAGCCAGAATTGGACAGTGACAGGGGTTGGGGGAACTTTACAGAAGTGATTCCTAAGTTGATTGTTGAGGATGTGCAAGAATCAATCAGAAACAGAAAAAGAGAAAGGATATTCAAGGCAGAAAGAAAAACATGGATTTAGATAAGGAGGTCCAGGAGAGCAAGGAAAAATTTAGTGGTGGAAAGTGATTGGGGAGTGCGTGAGTGTCTGTTTCGAAATGGGAAGTGGCTGTTGAATAGACTGGAGAGAGAAGAGGAGGAGATATAATGGAGGCCTTTGTATATCTTGCTGAGTTTGATTTTGTAGCTTTAACTTTAATTTGAAAAATCAAAAACTGTCATAAATGAAGAGGACTGAGAAGCAAGACTTGTGAAAAAGAATTATACATGGATACAAAAGTTAGAGAGAATTCTAACTTAAAACTGGATATGGCTACCAACATACCTCCTTTCATATTTTTTCCAAATACTATCTGTTGAGCCAAAGATAAAACAAAGCAAAACAAGCAAAAAAAACTTCACTATACCTTAGGTTAAATTAACTGAAACTAATTGAAGAACCTAGAAAGAATCTCACTAGTTACAAAAGGTAACAGAACATAATTGAGAAATATAATTTGCAGCCTGAGCCTAAATCCTTTAATAGAGAGCATCAATACTAAGGAAAATTAAGTGATTCTTTAAAAATAATGAGCTATCATGCAAGGCTAATATATAGTATATTACCAAGTAAAAATAAACAAAATTTAAAAATAATTAAGTAATATGTACAGAATGATCTCTGTTTTGTGAACACATTGATGAAGGGAAACAACTATGTATTTATGTATACTTTTGAATATATACATAGAGGCACAAAAAAAGATGCAAAAAGGACACTGACCAAACTGATTAACCTTGGTAATCTGTGGATAGAGAAGATATCACATTTATTCATAAATTTTGCATTACTTCAGTTGTTAAAACACGCATGCATTATTTTTAATATCTAAAATATGTAAATTGGACAAGCATAAGGCAAATATAACCGTGGGCAATTCAGAAAATAGTGAGAATATTACTGATTAAAATATAAGAAATGTGATCAAAGCACTATTCATTGAAAGAAGATTCATAGATTTGAATATGTTCCTTATAAAAATTATTTAAATAAATTAGATAACAATTGTAGAAAGAACAAGAAAATCATCAAAAAATCAGAAACTTTGAAGCATAAATTCATAAATTTTATTATGAATAGTCAATTATAATGCAATAAATAGAATACTAGTTTTAAAAGTATTTAATGCATGAAATTTCGGCAAATTAAGTGTAGAATACTTGTTTTTTAAAAGTGTTTTATGCATGAAATTTTGGCAAATTAAATAATGATAGAAAACATTGATAAATATATTTTGAAGCATAAAACAGAAAAACTTCAGTGTTTAGAAATATAGAGACAGAATACATCCATTCCATCAATCTGAAAAAAAATGTGTATGGAAAATAAAAATTATCTAAAATGATGTAAGTATACAAAATCTGAACCAATTAACTAACATGGAAGAAAGTGAAACATGTATCAAGATTCTCAAAAAAGTTCTAAGTAAAGATGTTGTGTTGTTTTTCTGATATAATCATTTCTGTGCTAAATAAACTATTTAATCTTATATAAAATAATGGAAAGCCAAGCAATTTGCTTTTGAATGGAGCACAATTAGGCTATCAGTAATTGGCAAAGTTAATAGACAGAGAGGAGCGCATGTGCACACACACATACACATATCTCCCTGCAACCATGTTTCCATAATAGTCTAATCTCAAGTATATTTAAATGAGAATACCTGATTTCATGAAAAAAAAAAAAAAAAAACTCAGTCATTCATTAAGTGACTTATCTGCTGAGAAAAAAATTAGAGCTATTTCAGGAATGAAAAGACTGCTTAGCATTAGAAATTTTGTTAATATAATATGAATATAAGGACACCTCTATATCATGAAAAGTAGTAAATTGAACTAACAGTAATTAACATTTTAAAGTGGGAGCAAGCAATAAGTAAAAATGTCCAAGTATGATCCTGGGAACTCATTTCAGTTTGCTAAGCAATTAGTTGGCTGAGACCTAGAGCACCCCCTATTCCCAGGGAGAGAAAGTGTACTTTTACTCAGCTTCTCCAGGGATGGATGACTTCCCTCTATTGAGAGCAGGGCTACACACTTATCATGAACTTCAGTGTTTCCAAAGGCAGGGCAGCTAGCTTTCCCAGAGAACCTTGATATCCTAGTAGCACAACATTTTGTTCCTACAGTGATGAGTTCGTTCTCACAATTGACCCCCAACAAGGAAAAGTAGGAAACAGGAAGTGTCCCTCCACTTGACTGACCATGGCATGGCTCCTTGTGGAAAGATGGAAAAATCAGAATATACAGGCCTTCTCTTGCTACTCTTGCCATGTAAATCCTCCAATGAAACCTATTCCTTAATCTATTCCTTATGATACTGTGCATTTTACTCTGATCAATCACATGGTTCATGGCACTTATCTAGAATCTTGGCCATTAAAATCTAAAACAAGAAAGCAAAGAACATAACATGCTTTTTCTAATGTAAAGAGAATAGAAACGAACCCAAAATGATGTATATGTTAGCTCCTGTCTTTTGAGAAGCAGATGCCAAGATGGGATTAAACATGCAAGAAATTTATTGGAGAAAATGCCTGTGAAGGAAAAATGGGGAGGAATCCTGAGGGAGCTGGAAGAGTCATCACACTGTGGTGCAAGTCTAACCATTGTGCAGGAGAGAAAAGGAGATAAATTTGGGCAGGAAATCTATTAGACTGTAGCACAGTTATAAGAAGATTTCAACAGTCCTTGAGCCAAAATCGGCCGTCAGAAGAGCCCTGTGTTTTCCAGAATGGGTTTGTCTTAGCATCTCTGCCACACTGTCATTAGCTGGGAACAGCTCATGAGAAGCATGGCATTTGTGCCAATGTCACAATGGAAGGCAGTAGCTGGGACCTCTGTCAATTATTATCCCTGCAGTTAGACCTCTGAAAGCCTCATTCTCATGATTGCCATAGTGTAGGTTTTAAATAAGAGAAAACCACAAGAATCGGTAGATAACATAACAATATGCTTGGAAAAGCCAAGAAGATGAACGCCAAAACATTTATTATTTAAAAGATGGTTTAACATTCATCTGTGGGGATGGTGATGTTCTGGAATTAAGATTAAATTGCTTTGCAGGTAAGAACACTATGTGCTATGAGGTGTGGTATAGCAAGGACTTTATTTATTCACAATTGCATAATTCAGGAATAATAATAAACCAACTACCATATATAAGCCTCAAAATCTCATGACACTATATCCAGTTTTTATATGCTATGCTAATAAGTAGAAAAACAGAATAAATGTATCTTAATAGATTATATGATCACAGCTTTATAATAGGAGAATATTAAAATTGACTGTATGTCTTAAAAAGAAAAATGTAAAAAAGGTCTGCATATATGCAGTGAAGTAGTATTTACTTATTTAATAAATCAGTGATTTCAAAGAGTTTGTGCTGAAATGGTAAGATTTTCAAAATCAGTGAAATTTATTGGTATATAGCTCTGTTTCTGGTGTGGTCCTGATTACACACACACACACACACACACACACACACACAGAAAAAGCAGATGCAAGGAAACAAACATAAACACACATGCATAACTTTTGAAGGTTGAATTAGGAATAATTTGGTGTTTATCCTTTATGCTTTGTAGCTTTTTTCAAAATTTTTATTATGCATAAAATGCAGCCAGAAAATGATTTTGTAAAATAACTTTAAAATATACAAACCATCATAGTAGAAACGTGGTCATCATTGATGCTGTTTTTCAAATATTTCTGGTCCCCTGCTTCCAAGCACATGGTAGGGATGCTCTTCCTGGTGGCTTCATAGCTAAGGGAGGCCATGTGACTAGACTGAAACAATGAGTTTAGAGGAGAAGCATGATATGTCACTTCAAGGCTGAAGCATTTAATTGCTGATGTAAGACACTCCAAAGTTCTTTTTCCTCTCTGCATTGATGACCAGAAATGTTGAAAGTGGTGGATGCTTCATCAGCTTGAATATCTGAGAAGCAACCAGGAGCAAAACCCCTCTGCAAACTTGTGATTGACATTTAGCATTAGCAAAAAATAAACCTTTGTTATTAAAGCACTGAGATATGCCAGTTGTAGTCTTTATAACATAATCTTGTCCTTTGTGACTGCCACAAAATTGGTTACTAGAAAATGGGTACTGCCATAAGAAAAACCTCAAATATGAGGCATTAGCTTCAGGACTCACTGTCAGATGGGAAGAAAACAGTTACAGCAAAGCACGCACACAAACACACACACACACACCTCAAAAATAACTGTAGACCGTACTTCTGTGGTATTCTTGCCAAAAATGAATAACCTCAATGGGATCATAAGAAAACATCAGGGAAACTCAAAATAGGATGTATTTTACCAAATGCCTGATCAGTACACTACACTACAAAACTGTCAAGGTCATGAAAGACAAAAAAGAGTGAAAAAAAAATCACACATGAGGGGAGGCTAAGGAGATCTAACGATTAACATATATTCTTGGATACTGGAAAAGAAGAAAAACATTAATGGGAACATTGATGAAATTTGAATTAGCTCTATAATATAGTTAATTTCCTGGTCTTGATAATTATACTATTGTTAAGAAGCAGTCTCAGAACCATTCAGGGAACTCTGAGTAAAGTTTTAGTTTCGTTAAGTGAGCAGAGTATAAATTCCCACAGAGGCAGACCTTCTAAACAGCAGGTGGAAAAAACCTGCATAATTTACCTGCTTTCACTTTTGCTCTCATTGACACCAAGTGTCACTTGAAATACCAAATGATAGTTTTTTTTTTTTTAATGTTTTGTTAGTATTATTGCTGGTATGCATCCCATGAAGTTATAGAGAGTGCCCCAAACTTGGAATTCTAGTTTATAACTCTCTTCTTATGGCCCGTAAATTCTCTTTTGGGACTCTTAAGATCCTTTCCTGAGAGCAGACCTTGGTAGGGGCTTATTGAGGCTCCCAGACCCCCAGGCAGTTGTCCCTAACTTTGGATCTCAGTGAGCAGGAACTTCAGTCATTATGTTCCATTCTAAATTCTAATCTCATTATGCAAATTACTCTACATTCTCCCAAAAACACAGAGATAATACTCATTTCAAGAAGTATTATCAAAGAAAAGCCACTGTCAGGACACAGGATGTTTCATTACATCCTTTTCCCAAGAAAAGTCTGCAAAGAATGGTGTGGTATAGGCCGGATGTGTTGGCTCATGCCTGTAATCCCAGTACTTTGGGAGGCTGACGTGGGCGGATCACCTGAGGTCAGGAGTTCAAGACCAACCTGGCCAACATGGTGAAATCCCATCTCTACCAAAAATACAAAAATTAGCCGGGCGTGGTGGCACACACCTGTGGTCCCAGCTACTCAGGAGGCTGAGACAGGAGAATTGCTTGAAACCAGGAGGCAGAGGTTGCCGTGAGCCGAGATTGTGCCACTGCATTCCAGCCTGGGCGGCAGAGTGAGACCCCGTCTCAAAAAAAAAAAAAAAAAATATGGTGTGGTATAGTTCATCGTGCTGGGGAAAAGGTGATCTTCTGAATTCATTTGCACAAATAACACATATAAAATAAAAATGAACATTTTTATTGAAAAGTAACTGAACATCTAGTAACTTAAATTTATATTAAGTAAAGCTTAAAACAATTTTTAAAACAATTTAAACTCATAAAACAGCTGAGAGAACTTTAAGCAATGCATGGAAGTCAAATAGGATTTTTCTACCAACTACATCACTTGTTAAGTATAAACAATCTTTATAGCAACAATTTTTAAAACTCATAAAACAGCTAAATTTTAAGCAATGCATGGATGTCAAATAGGATTTTTCTACCAACTACATCACTTGTAAGTATAAACAATCTTTATTGCACCAATTTTTAAAACAAACTCATAAAACAGCTAAATTTTAAGCAATGCATGGATGTCAAATAGGATTTTTCTACCAACAGTATCAAATGGCTGTAAGTATAAACAATTTTTATTGCAACTTATTCTTAAAAGTTAATTAAAATATATTTTTTCAAATATGAGAGATTTTTATATTCCTAGCTGGCATCTTATAGGAGATGCTTGTCTCAGGAGGACTTCCTGGAATATAATCCTGTGGGAGTTCCCAAGCATAAAACTTCAAGAAAATTTAATGCATAAACAATGTCATGTGATTAAATTTAATTTAGTTCTTACCAGCTTCAGTGTGCTCAAATTAATCAATATTATTAACATATGGATTCAGAAAATGTGGATAATCCCAAGTTATTTGCTCTGAGGAGATGAATTATCTAGTTAGGAATTCATCTACACACTACTTCTTCTGTTTTCCTTTTCTGAGGCTGTGTGTGTATGTGTATGTGTGTAGCTGGCCAGGAGCTCTGTGCCATGGTGGCTGTACACAATGCAGGTGATGTTTGTTGGGAAATCACAATTAACCAGATGATGAGGAGTGAATTTCTTAAGCACTCCATTGTTTTCTTTCTCATCAATTCTCCTCTGGTCATAAATCTTTACAAATTGATCATGTCCACCCACTGCGAATTGGTAAATATTGGCAGGATTCATAGAGATTGTATACAGTCCCACTTTCTTATTCTTTTCTCTGGTCACCACAACTTTTGAAGCTGTGTGTGTGTATGGCTAAGTGTTAGGAATTAATTTACACACTACTTATCTTTTCCTTTTCTGAGACTGTGTGTGTCCAAGTGTCAGTATTCAAAGAATTATGGTTTGCCTTATTTTACCTCTAAAGAATAAACACATTTATGAAATTTTCAAGTCAACTGAAGAACTTGATCTTTAAAATAAATTGGTAAAAGATGAAAAAAAGTAAAAAAGGAATAGTTTTCAGAATGTCTGAAATGAGTAGATACATCTAATAAGGCCATTAATTTTTTCAACAAAATTATGCAATTTTAGAGGTCAATTATAAGGGAACAGAGAAGAGAGGCATAAGTTGTGTATGTACTCATATAAGGGGTAACAAAAGAGGCATAAAGAAATAGAGGAAAGGAATGAGAGACAAAGAATGTGTGGAAGGAAGAAAGGAGAGAAGGAGATGGAAGAGATGGTTTTCAGAATATATTGTGAAAAATAGAAGACAAAAAGCAAATCTATTAATCTATTGACAACTCTAAATTAGTCAGACTGAATTTTAAAGTCCAGGGTACTCAGGTAACATCTAGCTGGACTGGATATGAGGCCTTCAGGATGGCAAGCACTGCACTCGATCTTGGCCCTCCTCCTCGGATGTATCTGAGGTGCTGGAAGACTCATCCAGCTCTTCATTTGGGAACTCAGCTCCATGACCTCTCCAGCCGGAGTGATGAGCTCTCTGTGACAGGTGACGCATGAAGAACCGAAGCATGTGGTTGTCAAACGGGTCGATATGGTGCAAGTTATCTTCATCTCGTTCCTGCTTGTTCTTCTTAATCACATCTTTTAACCCAGTAAGCTCAGTGGCAGCTTGAGCTGTGGGTGTCCAGATCTTGACATGCTGATCTAGGCCACTGGTCGCCAACACTGGTAGGTAAGGGTGGGGTTCAAGACAGTTTACTATACCTCCTCTGTCCCCCTCCATGAACTGGATGATCTGGCAGGACGATTTCTCCCAGAAGAAGACGTGCCCACAATCACTACCGCTCACAACAAACTCACTCCTGGGGCCATAGAAATTAACACATTTGATTGTGGCATTATTTCTGTGCCCCTTATATCTCTTAACATATTGAGCACCATCACTGTGAGAGGAGTTGAAGAGGTAAATATCTTCATCATTGTAGCTGGCCAGGAGCTCTGTGCCATCGTGGCTGTACACAATGCAGGTGATGCTTGCTGGGAAATCACAATTAACCAGATGATGAGGAGTGAATTTCTTGAGCACTCCATTGTTTTCTTTCTCATCAATTCTCCTCTGGTCATAAATCCTTACAAATTGATCATGTCCACCCACTGCAAATTGGTAAATATTGGCAGGATTCATAGAGATTGTATACAGTCCCACTTTCTTATCCTTTTCTCTTGTTACCACAACTTTTGAAGCTGGCCGGTCTTGTCTGAGGTCAATGGTGAACACAACGGCATCTTCACCTGAAGTGAGGAACTTATAAGGAGAGTCTGGCTCCAGAGCCAACTCGTGGGCAGGTCCCCTGTGCTTGGCCACACGCTTAGTATTCTCGCAATACGATGCATTAATTAGTTCTGCTACCCGTACTTGTCCATCATGGCCACACATGGCCATGATGGAATCACCACAGTTAGGAAAGAACTTAGCCTGGATGACATTAATATCGTGACCACTCTCAAAGTTCAGTACTGGCTTCTGCCTCACCCAGTCCCACACTATCACCCTTAAGTCATCACCGCTACTGGCCAGCCGGGTGCCACGCTGGTTAAAGTGTACAGTACTGACAGAACCAGCATGGCCTCCAAGAAGACCCTGCAGGCAGAAGCGCTGCACAAAGGCTCTTGCCCCACAGGCCTCATATACAAAGCGGGCACTTGAACCCAGCTGCCGCTGGCGAAGAGCAGTAAGGACTTGCCAGCGAGGTCGGGGCAGGGCAGACGTCTCTGACGAAATCCACTCCTCCAGCGCCCGATCCTCCTCTAACAAACACTGCTCATGGTTGGCGCCACCGCATCGTGTACACACCCGAGGCTGTTCTTCTTCCTCCTCCCCTTCCTCCTCCTCCATCTCTTCTTCTTCCTCCTCCCTTTCTGTCTCCTCCTCTCCCACTAATGGGTAATAAAATAAACCTTCACCACTCACGAGGAAATGCTCAAAATCCTCCACACTTTCAAGTTCGACGTCTTCACTTGAACTTTCTGGGTCTGTGTCTTGATTTTCTGTGCTGGCATCGTTCGGGAAACCACCATCCCTGGTATCACCGCCATCTCCGGTCGATGGCTCTGCGGCCGCCATTTCAGTGTCTGAGGAGGCCGCCGTCACCACTGCTGCTCCAGACTGCTCCTCTGGGCTGCTTAACAGGCTTTCAGTCCCTAAGTCTGGTAAGCCATCTGTGCTGCCCTCTTGGTGGGACATCTCGAACGACGTTTGCCGTATCTGATCTGGAACTGGAAAAGTCAACCCCTAAAAGCTCAGGGAAGACAGCACACCTGCCCTGAGGACGGACGGTCGGAGAAGGCAGTAGGTTAGCGGCAAAGAGACACCAACCCGATTGGCTAAAAGGGGCGACAAACTAATCCACCAAGGCTGACGTCAGTACGGGAGCCGGTGAGGCTCAGAAGGCTTTTTATCTGCTCGCCTCCTCTCAGGGTCCAGACTGCTCTAATTTTTCCAGGCCCAGAGCCACACCCCCACAGGCATCTTACACTGTGAGTAGCTGCGGTTTTTTTGAAGATTAAAACTTGCCACACGTTGGAAAATGCTCTTATTAGAAAGGTCACGCAGTGAATGCAAAGAACTCTGATATTCTTAGTCTTGCCACCAGACGGCAATATTTTGGCATGACAGAGAGGTCTCTACTATAGGTGTATCTTAAGTTAGACATAGGCTCTGAGACGAGGATGTATGTTTGATTAATTTAAGAAAATGATCTAAGGGAAGACAGTGGATGCAAGGAAGAGTGAAATCTCAGGTGAACATCCCTCAGAGGACAGCTTCAGCACGATCCTCCTGGGGAACTCTGGAGAGTAAATTACATCTGAGTTATCCTTACACCAGGCAAGGGAGTGAACTTTCATACTCCTACACTGTTCAGTCATTGGTTAAAGGCCACACTGGGAGGGATGAGTATATCAACTCCCAGATGTCCCAGATGCTTTACAATCTCTTCATCTGTGGGCAAAAGCCCCTTCAGCAGCTTGAGGGCTAAAGAGCTGTACATTAGTACTGATGCTTGGAAGGGAAAGGGAAGTAGATGGTACAAAAAGGGATTTGAAAGGATCTTGCAGAATAACAGCCACAAAGTAGCTAATACAACCACTATTAGAAAGGGCTTTGTTACTACTGTGTATGATGATGAAAGTACAACTTAAATAAAACTTTAAAAAGTGTATAGAAGTCTAATTTGGAAGGTGAAACTAAAACTAAAGTCATGGTAAGCAAATGCCATTCACTCCCCATATCTTGTTAAACGATGGTTCAAATCCCACAGTTGCCATACCCCTCTTCATGCCAGTTGAAGGAATAATCTGGGGAACAATGGTGAAGTGCAAAGACTGACAGTCTTAAATAATAAGACTCGAAAGTCTAAAAGAATCCTTGACCCAAGGTCTACGGACGAATGATGTGTTAGCAGACGTGAAAACATTAATCTCCTTGTGCTTTATCAGAACTCTTGGGTGACCAGGACCAATGTTAATGATCAGTAACATTTTGAAAGGAATATTCTTTTCTGAACAGTAGAACTCAACAGGGGATTAAAAATACTCAGTAAACCATGCTGTAAACAGATGTTCTGTCAACCAGGCTTTGTTTTCCTTTTTTTTTTTTTTTTTTTGAGATGGAGTTTCACTCTTGTTGCCCAGGCTGGAGTACAATGGCGCGATTTCAGCTCACCGCCACCTCTGCCTCCCGGGTTCAAGCGATTCTCCTGCCTCAGCCTCCTGAGTAGTTGGGACTACAGGCATGTGCCACCACACCCAACTAATTTTGTATTTTTAGTAGAGACAGGGTTTCTCCATGTTGGTCAGGCTGGTCTCAAACTCCCAAACTCAGGTGATGATCACGCCCCCCTCAGCCTCCCAAAGTGCTGGGATTACAGCATGAGCCACCGCACCTGGCCTGTTGTTCCTTTTTTAGAGCATAAAGTAGCTTTAGCATGGTTCTTAAGGGCCCTAGGATTTTCCAGATGGTAAGTGACCATTGGCTTCAAGTTAAAGTTACTGACTGCATTAACCCCCACCAAGAGAGCCAGCCTGGCCTTTGAAGCTGTGAAGCCAGGCATTAATTTCTTGTCTCCAGTTATGGAAGTCCTGCATGGCATCTACCTCCAATAGAAGGCTGTTTGTTCTACAGTGAAAATCAGTTGTTTAGTGTAGCCACCTTCATCAATTAGATACACTTTGTATGAGAGAACTGAAGTGATCCAAATATTCAGTGATCATTAAGTGGGATGATTTGTCAAGTACTACTGGTTCTTCAGTTATTAGTGCTATTTGACAAATAGTTCTGGTTTTTCTCTCATTGATGTATGTGATAGGCCTGTACTTCCAGGTCTTTATATGGTTGGATGGGACTGTGTGACCAGATTTACCTGCTCCCTTGTGAGAGGAAGTGCTGTTTGTTATTACTGGGCTGGCTTGTTTCATTGCTAATGTGTGGCCATCCATACATCTCTCTCCCCAGTTTGCTCATGACCTGCAATGTTCCAGATTTCAGCTAGTCTCCATGAATATCTACCATGAACAGAGAACACTTCTCCCATTCCTCCCCAGTAACCCATGATAGATATGTAGCATAAGCAAAATATCAACTTTATCATCATCATCTTTGGAAAATTGGGGAATATTTGTTACTGCAGAATAGCCTAGTCTATCTGACTGAGACAAACTACATTGTCGATTACTTTTTAAATTTTAGAACTTAGGTCAGAATATTAAGTTATGTTTTATATTTAGAGGATGACAAAACCTTCAAGTTATTAAAGATTATAAGTTTCTGACTATCCATTTACAAGATAGTCATGCTTATTTCTCCTAAACAACAAAGTACTCAGCACAGGATAGGTATGTAGTAAGTATTTTTCTGGTGAATTCATGTATTAAAGCTGTATATTTATGAATGAATATATAGAAGAATTAAACAAAACCAAAAAAAATTCTATTGAACATTCCATGGAGGATGGATAATAGTGAATAACCTAAGGGAGATATCCATTTTGAGTTTAATGTTAACATAAAAATCTAATATTGAACAATTTTACATCAGGGCAATGCAAACAACATTGCCTAAGACTCAGGCTGAAGATCATTCTCTGAAATTTTCATAAGAAACAGTAGATTTATGTTATCTTTATAAAGTGTCCAGCTAAGGGGAGGCAGATTCAAAACCATGTTAAAATGTTAAATTAAGGCCGGGCACAGTGGCTTATGCCTGTAATCTCAGCACTTTGGGAGGCCGAGGTGAGTGGATCACTTGAGGTCAGCAGTTTGAGACCAGTCTGGCCAACATGGTGAAACACCATCTCTACTAAAAATTAGCCTAACATGGTGGCAGGCGCCTGTATTCCCAACTACTCAGGAGACTGAGACAGGAGAATCGCTTGAACCCAGGAGGCAGAGGTTGCAGTGAGCCAAGATCACGCCATTGCACTCCATTCTGGGCGGCAGAGTGAGACTCCATTTCAAAATAATAATAATAATAAAATAAAATCTTAAGATGTAAAAACGAAAAGAAAATGTATGTTTATATGTTCATACTAGGCTTGCTTTTTTGTCATACATTGGGGTTAAATTTGAGACTCAACATAAAATTGCTTATAGGAAAGTTTATTTACCCATAATATATGAGAAATCTAAGTAAGATTAATTGCTAAATATCATACATCATTTCAACTGCATTACTTCCTCTCATAATAAGTAGATTACTTTTCACTTTTGTGAGTTAGTATACTATACTGGTAGAATTGAGAAAAGTAGGTCATTGACCACGTCCAGATGGGCAAAGATATTTAGCTTGCAGAGAAGTAGGCCAATCGCACCACAATTAAGACATCTACCTGCTTAATTACTGCTGCATTAAACGATAACCTTCACATTTTCTTCTAGCTCTACTGTCACTGAAAAGTTTCACTATGACACAGTCTGTCAACTCAGAGAGTTAAAATTTTAACATGTATTTCTTGATAATTGCAATATTTGTACATTTTACATGTTTTGTGAGAATCTCATGTTAAAATTAAATCATCACAATATTATTGTCTCTTCACTAAACACTGCATTTCAATGTAAGAAGTGTAATTGATTCAATTTAATTCAGCCAGCTGTTTTATTTTAAGAACAATTTGCTTTTCTCAGCTTATCTTTCCCATTTTTCCTTCCCATGTTTCTGAGAGGAGTTATTTGGTCAGCAGGAAACATTCTTGAACATCAAATATTTAAAACTATGCAGCCACAAATTTTAAATAGCATCCATGTTAGGCCTCTGCTAAGAACAGAGCTTTTGAATCAGGAGGTAATTTTTTTTGTGGTTTGCTAAAAGGTTCATTAACAACAACAATAAAATTGTGAGCAGTTCAGTAAGCTTTGACATTTTTGAGGTGTGCACTAAAAGTATTACCACATATGTTTGCCTTTTCTTTTTATAATCAAATTTTTTATGAAAAATTGAAGATATTATTTTCAAAATAGTAAGAAAGAAAAATAGCAAAGAACAATAAAAGGTCATGTATGCCATTCTACTCTTTAATTAAAAAAAAACACTAATAAATAAGACATGATGGAACCTGTAGCATATTCCATAGCAAAACAATATTAATAGTACAGAGTTAAATTTTAGTATAAAATTTTCCCACTGACATTTATGGTATTGCCTTGACATTTTGTTTACTTCTTTTTAAAAAGCACATCTGTCAGGAAGCAGTGACTCATGCCTGTAATTCAAGCATTTGGGGAGGCTGAGGCAGGTAGATAGCTTGAGCCCAGGAGTTCGAGACCAGCCTGGGCAAGAGATCCCATTTCTACAAAAATACAAAAATTAGTTGGGTGTGGTGACATGTGCCCAGCTCCTCAGTAGGTTGAGGCAGGAGGATCATTTGAGCTCAGGAGGTTGAGGCTGCAGTGGGCTGAGATTGCATCATTGCACTCCAACCTGGGCAAAAGAGTGAGATCCTGCCAAAAGAAAAAAAAAGCATTACCTAATTCCGTACTTTCTATATAGTAGAGGTGCAGTAAACATTTGTTGAATTGATTTAAGTGAATTTTTATTTAAAATTTTAGTAAACATATACCGGTATGAACTTTCCCTTTCATCAACATTTGCCCTAATTAAGTTACATCTTGGAATGTTCTATTAATAAAATATATTTCTGTGGCCGGGCACAGTGGCTCACGCCTGTAATCCCAGCACTTTGGGAGGCCAAGGCAGGTAGATCACGAGGTCAGGAGATCGAGACCATCCCGGCTAACACGGTGAAACCCCGTCTCTACTAAAAATACAAAAAATTAGCCAGGCGTGGTGGCGGGCGCCTGTAGTCCCAGCTACTCGGAAGGCTGAGGCAGGAGAATGGCGTGAACCCGGGAGGCGGAGCTTGCAGTGAGCCGAGATCGTGCCATTGCACTCCAGCCTGGGCGACAGAGCGAGACTCCGTCTCAAAAAAATAAAAAATAAAAATAAATAAATAAAATATATTTCTGTAGGAAAAAACATATCTTAAGGAACTGTTTAGACTTTATCAGAGGTTAAATGCAAGTGCTTTCTAATCGTACAAGAAGAATCCTTAAAAAATAAGTAATCTGTCTTCCCTTACCACTTAGCTCCACATACACATGATATACTCAGTGTTCATAGTATTTTGGATGCCTAATTTAGCTTCTGACAGAAATTTCTGTTAATGCACAGATACAATTTTATGAAGTACGTGTCAGTAGTTATTTGCCATGTGGGGTTTTGAGCTTTTAGTTTTAACTCTATTTGGGTAGCAGTTGCTTGAAATTTGAACGTGAGCCATGAGTGTCCTTTCAATACAAAATAAGTGAGGAGCAAAAATCTCACTGACCTTCCCCACCTCACAGTGGAATCAGTATACTGCAGTGGCATGTTTTGATTGATTGACACAGATTCACTCCATCTTTTATGTGGGAGACACTGTTTGGTGGTGAGGAAGGATAATAGAAAAGGGATGTTTGTTGCCCTTGAGAAACTTCTGATATCTAGTTGAGGAGCTGGGAAATGTATGGAAATATATGGGACTTATATGGAATATTGTTCCCATATGAGTCAAAGAATGTTTATGACAACCATTGTGATCTGAACTTTAGAGTCTCAAGATGCTTTTATCCTTATTTTTGTTACACAATGTATTTAATTACCTTACTATTTTACCTACGTCATGCTAGATCCTTCTTATTAGATTGCAAACTTCTTGAAGAAGCATATTGTGAGACACTTGTTTTCATGATTTATGTGGTTGGTACTATTAGAAAACTTTTCAAAATATAGTGAGTAATCGAGAGATATGGTGAGCCATCCATGAAATTCTCTGTTGCATCATGAAACTGTTCTTCTAGTTCACCTCTTCTATCCTTTGTCTTTTTCTTGATTCCTGAAGGGGTGTGGCATCCTTAGGAAAAAATCACAAAGAGGCAGAGAAAAAAGTTAAAATAATGCGTTTCAGTTATGTTATAAGTAGCTGACAATATTAGAAAAAGAAAGGTGGCTTTGTCCTCTCTGAAAAATTTAAAGGATCTAAAACCCCTCCAGTAATGAAGAGTAAGAATCTGTTGTCTTTCTAGAAATAGCCAGTGGTGTAACCCAGTACCTAGGGAGCCTTGTGACCCATGTGAAGGACCTTGATCCTGAGGGTTAAGTAAAGGCAAGGCTGAGAGCACCATAGAGAGCAAAAGGAGAGTGATGCCTAGTGCCAGATCTGTCTCACAGACCCTGGCCAACCAACGGGTGAAATGAATACTCAGACACAGGTATGCAGTGTAAGAGCAGCTGGGGGACTGCCTGGCTCTTGTGGCCAAAGTGCAGCCCTGAGAAGCTGGAACTGCTTGCTTTTATTCAGTGCAGGCACAATGCTGAAAGCCTGGAGCATATACAACCTGCAGGTCATTAACATTTATTGTTCCCCTTTCAGGGAATGTCACACGTGTGGATGTTCAAAGGTCTGTTCCTAGACAACTTCAAACAAACAAGCCTGAGCAAGATAACTTTCCCTTCCCTCCCTTGCACATACTCCTCGCCCTCTGCCTCAGGGTTAGAAAACAGCTGCCTTCAGCTATTCTCCCCTGAAGGTTTGCAGAGCCTTCTGACCTTTCAGAAGGCCTACTCCATTCCCTATAGTTTCTCCCACCACTCTGATTAATCTCCTACAGCCTAGAAGAGATATGAAATGAAATATAACAAAGAAAAACTGAAGTACAAACTTTCTTTTAGATTCCATATTCATGATCCTCTGATGATGTTCTGCAGTAGATCCTCAAATAGATCTGTTTTCTTCTGTTACACCTTTATGCACTTTGTAAGCACAAGCAAAGGATAATAAGGAGCACTGTAGAATGTTAGACCTGGAAAAGACAGAATTGAAACTTAGGAGGAACCCTCTAATTAATATGTGAGATTAGTAACTGATACCAAGAAAAGTTAAATTCCCTACAGATTAGAAAGAATCTATACTTATGAAAGACTAGCAAAAAGGGGCCAATACCATGTATTAGTATTTACTAAGTATCCTCTATTCTCTATACTCATGACTAGTCTGAAAGGGTGTCTCCCTTACCTTTTGGTTTTTACAGTGATGACTTGTTTTGATGTCCATGCTAGCAGGGAACGAGATCATGTCCCTTGCATTTATTTTAGTTACTACAATGCATCTTTTTCTCTGTTCATTGTTAACTTTTCCTCTTAAATTTGCCATTTTGAAATTAAACCATTACTCAAACCAAAAAGAACAGAAAAAATATTCCCACCAACTTCTAAACATAATCAGACTAAGTTCTTGCTATTAAATTATTTTACACATTCCCTCAGGCAAAGTCTAGATATAATCCAACTGTAGTAATTGCTATAAATGTTATTAAAGTGTAAACAGCTAGAATTAAATATAAGTTCAAGACAAAGCAGTATTATTCAACTCTCTATTTAATGAAAAATCTTCTGTGTTCATCTCATGTTTGTTAAGTATGCCTATGATATTTCATTTCTAGCTGGTGGCAAGAGAAGAAAAATAGTAAGTAAAGGGAGAGTATACCATGACAATCTAAAGGGTTAAAATTGATTTTAGAAAAAAATAATAAAATCCTTTGCAGGCAAATAATTGTCCTCAGATTCATTAATAGGAGCACAGTATTTAATTATTCCTATATTCATCACATTTTCAATGAGTGAAAAATTATACATATGTATGTATTCCAATATAAAAACTTCAGAAAAATAATCTCTAAAGTTTATTCACAATTGCTATTTATCAGTAGAAGTTTTGATTTTCCATAAATTTACTTCTTCAGAAAAGAAATTGCTAAAAGATATATCTATATTGTATATCTATTGTGTGTCTATATATATATACACACACACACACACATATAGTATATCTCTGTAGATACACAAAAGGTATATCTATATTCTATAACAATTTCTTTGTTTCAGAAAGTTATTTTTCACTGTACAAATCCACACATGTAATTGTTAGTTACATTACTATTTTTATATATCTTTATCTATTTTCTCACTATGTTTACCTGTATTTATCCTTTCACCTAGGATATTTAATATAATTTTAAGTTATTTTATTGGGGAAAAAGCATGATAAAATGTCCTAAACACACACAGTTGCATATACAAACTTGCAGCCCTCTTTCCTTACAGGAACCATCATAAATTTCTTGTGAACCTTCTGGAAATATCCCGAGCATATATCCATATTTTTTTAAAAAAAATTTACTTAAATGAGTAATATACACACTTCTTACATTTGTATTTGCAGTTTGTTTATGTTTTGTTAGAATATCTTTTATGTGCTTCAATATCAGCGTGTAAGGACAGGATCTCTATTTGTTTTAATAGCTAATATTGCAATTGTAGGTATCATAATTTTAAAAAATAAAATATGACTAAAATAACCCTTAGGTGCATTTCAGGATTTAGTTATTAATTAGTAATGCTGAAATGGCAAACATTTTACATATTTTAGTGTGTTTTTATCGTGTTTATAAATGTATGTGTAGGATAAGTAAAATACTGCCAAATTGCATTTCAAATGATTCTTTTCTTTCCTGTCATTTTTTCTTACCAAATACCTCAATGAATTACAAACTTTCAGATCTATGTTACTATAATAAAAAATCTGTACCTCAACTTTTTATTCTTTTATGCTTCTATTTAGAATTTGAACCTTCTAACATGTCTGTTCATATGCTTCACATTATTTTCTTTATAAAGTGTACATTATTACATCTGCCCATTTTTTGTTGTTTTGTAGATTTTTATTATTAGTATAAAATAACTTATCATATGTCAATGAAATAAGCCCTTCTCCATGTAGCTGGCTAATATTTTTGCATATTTTATTTGTATCTTGATACTGTATATGTTCTACTTTGCCATAAAGAAAATGTAATTCCTCCACTGTTTACTAGCTGACTTCTCTGTGCCAGATCCCTATCTGTAAAACCTCCGTCTGAGGTAGGGATAGTATTTTAGTCTTTGGAAGGATTTAAAGAGCTAATCCATTTAAAATTTTAGAATAGCAACTAGCACATATTAAGCAATCTGCAACTATCAGCAGCAGCAGAAGCATCATTAACACGGCTATTTTGGTTGTTTAAACAGATTTGTCAAATTTTTTTAGAGCTTCTAGGTTTTTGGCTTCCTTCTTGCTCGATGTAAAATTATTAAATAGTTTTTTTTAATGACTTCTGTTTTCACTCCAGTTGTTCTCAAACGTTGTTTTGGATTAATTACTTGATCTGAAATGCCACATTTAATACATGCTAAATTTTCATATTTTGGAAATCTCATTCTGAACTCTATTTTGTTTATTTAATCTGCCTATGCTTTATTTTACAAATGAATATAGTTTAATAACTGTAAGTTGTTCAGTATTCTTGTTTTCTTATTTCACATGAAATTTAAATGTATGACAAATAATTACATTGTTTATTTTATAGGGGTCATATTAAATTTCTAGATTAACTTGAGGAGAAAAGATACGTTTATATATTTAGTCTTCAAGGCTAACAGCAGTCTTAAGCTTCTAACAGTCTTACTTCAATTGAACTTTCAAATCTTTTCATACAAATCTTACACATTTCTAAACTTTAATTTGACTTTCTCTCATTATAAGTGAGATCGTTTTATTTCATTACATTTTTTAACTGGGTGCTGTTCAAATCAAAGATTTTATACCTATTCAAGGATTGGCAACCTAAGGCCCTCAGGTCATATCCAGTCCACTTTATATGCTTGTGACTGAAGTTTTATTGGAAAACGTCCATGCCCATTTGTTTATTATTATCTATGGCTACTTTCAATGCTATAAAAACAAAATTAATACTGAAATAAGGACTGCGTGGCCCAGTAAGCCAAAAATATTTACCATCTTGTCCTTTACAGAAAAAGCCTGCTGATCCCTGCCTTCAGTAATTTTATAACCATTGTATAATTCTAGCTATTCTAATAATTTTTAAGCTGATTTTCTTGGGTCTCCAGGCATGTGAGTCTATTACCAAATAATAAAACTTTTGCTATGCCATGTTAGTTTATGTATCTCTTATTCTATTCTCTTGCTTAATTCCATTGGTTTGTACTACCATAACAATGCAAAATAATGGTCATGATAGTAAAAATACTTTTATAATCCTAAATTAGATAAAATTTCATCTAGCATTTCACAATTAATCATACACTTGGCCTTTAATATTTACATTAAAGTATTCCCATGTTACTAGTGTATAAAAGTATCCTATCCTTCCCCAAATTAGAACTGGGTTTTGAATTTGAAGAAATCCACTTGGACACCTACAGAGAGAATCATATATATTTTATCTCTTGATGAAATATATTAATACATATCTTAATGATTTTACTTTATTCTGTTAGTACCAGCCAATGGAATTAGACAAGAGTAAAGAATCATAAGTATATAAATTATGCTGGTTTGATGAAAAGAATTTGGAACTGTCACTATTCTTTATACACTTTACAGTTTAAATATCATTGCATTTATAATCCCTGAAGGTTTCCTAGCAATTTTATATTAAACTACCAAGATTCGGTACCTTTTTGAGGCACATTCTTTAAAAGCATTCTCAATTTCCTTGATGGAATTGTAATGTTTAGATTGTTTACTTCTGGAATAAACTTATTATAATTAATATATCCCAAAATACACAATTAATGTAGCTTTCTGGTCCTTGTAAATATTTGAGGAAGATATTATCTTTTTTTCTTATCTGTTATTCTTTCATTTTTATTTCAAAATGTATTTGTACTTTCTTTTTAAAAATTAAATTAGCTAGTTGATTATATTATTATTTGCTCCATTCCCCCTCAAATAACCAGTTTTCAGTTTGTTTATTATATGTATTTATTTTAAGGTCTACTAAACATTCATCTATGTTGCTCCCATTTTCTGTTTCCTCCATTTTCTTTGCTTACATTTATTTTATTGCTCTCTTGCTAAATTTTAAATTGAGTACTTAATTAAGTTATTTATTTTATTTTATTATTATTATTATTATTTTCGAGATGGAGTTTCGCTCTTGTTACCCAGGCTGGAGTGCAATGGCGCGATCTCGGCTCACCACAACCTCTGCCTCCCAGATTCAAGCGATTCTTCTGCCTCAGCCTCCCAAGTAGCTGGGATTACAGGCATGTGCCACCACGCCTGGCTAATTTTGTATTTTTAGTAGAGATGGGGTTTTTCCATGTTGGTCAGGCTGGTCTCGAACTCCTGACCTCAGGTGATCCTCCCGCCTCAGCCTCCCAAAGTACTGCGATTACAGGCGTGAGCCACTTCGCCTGGCCAAATTCACTTATCTTCATTCTTGCTTGTAGTATCACTTTCTGCTAAAAGAGTATATAACCATAAGTGTGGTTTAAACAATAAGGGCATTTATTGTCTCACATACCAAGTTTAGAGGCAAGGTGATTCCACAGCTGGTTCAGCAGTTCATTGATGTCTTCAAGGATCATCCTCTATTCTCTTATCTTTCTAGTCTATCATTCTCACCATATCAGAGTTATCACCACTCATGTTTTCTAGGTAGCTACAGCAGTTCTCAGCTCCACATGCAAATTTAACTCTATCCAACAAAGCATTTGCTATTTTTAAGCCCAAACTGTGGAAAGAAATTTCTGCCAGCAAGTAATTAGGGAATAGGGAGCTGTTGGTTAGGAAACTAACAATGTCTGCCACAGTTTTTAAGATTTAAAATGTTAAGTTCTTAGAACATTGAACATTGCTTTAGCCATATTCTATTGGTACTGATATATGAGGCTTGCTTGTGAGTGTTTGTTGGCTATTTATGACTTCTAATTTTTGTTTTCTTACAGAATTAAAAGTGTTTAAAACTTACGTATATTGTGCGTAAGACATAGTGGTTTTTCTTACTATCAATAAATTGCTTTATTACATTATGAAAAGAGAATGTGGTATATTTTAATATTTAGAAAATTATTAGATATTTTTATTAATGTATGTGACCAAATATACAATCAATTTTGTAAAATTTTGTCATGTAGGCATTTCAGATGATGATATGGTCACTGATATTAGGGTACAGATTTTGGTATACATGTTAGAGGGCCATTCAAATTTGTGTTTACTTGATTGGACAGGAATTAATAGAAGTCAGTTAAATACACTCAGTGATGCTTCATTCTTTTGTTTATTTCCATTCTTTCTATATTGATCCAAATATGATCCTCTTTCAATGAATTTTCTTTCTTTTTGCATTCTGCAACTTAATATTTCTCTTTTATTCTCATTTTTCTTCTTTGAAGTCTTATATAGAATCTCAACCTTTGTTTCAGAGAAGCCAAATTTTTTCTAATATCCTTGATTTAATGTAGATTTCTTTAAAATGTGTAGTTATTCAGTGTGTGACTTTTCTAAAATTGTTTTTGTCTTTTTTTTTTTTTTAGAGGGACTTTTGCTCTTATTGCCCAGGCTGGAGTGCAATGGCACGATCTCGGCTCACCACAACCTTGCCTCCCAGGTTCAAGTGATTCTCCCGCCTCAGCCTCCCAAGTAGCTGGGATTACAGGCATGCGTCACCATGCCCAGCTAATTTTGTATTTTTAGTAGAAACGGGGTTTCTTCACGTTGGTCAGGCTGGTCTTGAACTCCCAACCTCAGGTGATGCGCCTGCCTTGGCCTCCCAGAGTGTTGAGATTACAGGTGTGAGCCACCGCGCCCGGCCTTGTCTTTTATTTTTAATTTTTTGAATTTTTTATTTATTTGCAGTACTTTTGCAGATGTCCTATGCTAGTTATAATTCATCTTTGAATAAGTCAATGCCTTTGGGTCAACATTCCAAACAGATTTCAGTTATATGGAACAGAAATGCTTCCCATTAATTTAAGAAGAACAAATTTAAAGTAAATTAGAAGATCTAAAGGAATGGTCTGACAGGCATTATTCCATGATAAACAACACAGAACTGATACTCCAGTGGAGTTACTACCTCTTCTTTTACGTTGACTTCAAGTACATATCGTCGTAGCTTTAATCCATTGGTCATTAAGTGGCTTCAGTTCCTGACCCTATAGCCATGCCATCCTATACAGATGCACACCAGCACAAAATAGATGTCCCATATTCTGCCTCTTGACACCCTGAATGCTAGGAACTAACACTGAATGTTGCGGGGGAGTGTGAGGGAACATGACCTAGCTTGACAGCAGAAAAAATAGAAACAACACTTCCTCATTCCAAAATTCATATGAATGCATCTAATTGGCAGAACGTACATAAGTTTCATGTCCCTAGCTACAAGGGAGCTAGAAAATAGGGCTTTTAGCTTTCTAAACTCTGAAGCACAGAAGAACAAACTAAAATGATATTGAAATGAGTATTAAGTCCCAATCGAACATATCTACTACAACCAAGCTTTAATTAAATACGATGAGGGAGAAGTACCCAGGAGATGAATTGAGAAAGTAAGCATCTTAGGTTTAGAGCAACAGAATTAAAACTCTTTGTCTCTGACACTCAATGCTGAGAGTATTTCCACTTACCAATTGCGAGGAGGCCTAACTCTCAGTGAATCCAGCCCTTCAGCGAGTCTTTATATGGTGATTTTTCTCCCACCACTCTTCAGCTAACCAAGATCAGCAACTATAGAGCTAAATCCTCAGGCATGATGAAAATCTGCTTTATCTCATGATGACATGTCTGTCTAATTTGATTTTTACCTTTCCCTGACATTTCTTGGCATCATGTGAGTTCTGCCTCACATCTATAACTTGTCTAAGGTCCATGTAGTTATGGTTCAATGGATAGATCGACAGTTTAGAAGATCACCAACTTCTGAATGACTCTGCAAGTTAGATGACTGATGACTGAAAAGGCATATAACTTCTTTGAAGATTTTATATGGTTTGGTCCAAATTTTACTCTAATTCATTGAGGACTTGATGATTTCTTTTGTTTGTTTGTTTCATCTTTTGAGTTTTTACTTCTTTATTTTTCCATGATTTTTGTTGTCAATTGTTTTCAAGGAAAGAAGGGATACAGTTTTATGTATCTATTTCCAATCTCATTAACTAATCAAATAAGCATGTTATAGATAATTTGGCTTGTGGAGAAAGTAAAAAAAGAAATAAAAGGTACCAATTGTTTTCAATTATCTGATGAAAAAATATGGGATCCTAGAAAGATAAAAATCATAGATTATAACTCAAATAAAGTCCTAAAAGCCAATTAGTTCCCAACTTCTTTATTTCATAGATTTGGAAACTAATAGAAATACATTTTTTCATACTATACTTTTTCAATTCACATTTCAGGACAGGAGAAAACAAACTTAAAACATGTACAAACAGTACTCTCAAGTTAGAAGCCAAAGAATTTCTAGTATGTGTGCTAACTAGGACATTGGAAGCAGATTTAGTTAATTCTGTAGATTCAGAAGCAAAATAGTTCCAACAACTAGTTGTATTATCTTTCAGCGAAGCTGGTTCAATCCTGAACTATTCTGATGGTTCAAGTCTCATAAATACAAGTTGCTCATTTATAAAGTGGTCCTGTGTAGAGGGACCATAGATGAAAAACAGCTACTGTGTCCTTCAGGCTTTTCAATTTCTTTAAACAAATCTGTCTGTGTCAGTGTGTTATTCATAGTAATGTCAATTTCTCTGAATATATTTGGGCCAGAAATGGAAAAGAAAGTAATAACAAAGGGACATGGGAAAGGACTGAGGCAGATATTGTGGGCACAGGACTTCTAAAAAGATAATCTTTCAACCATGTGTTTTCTTAATACCTGTAATAGCCACAAAGGAGTGATTAAAGAAACCATACCTGATCTTAAAAGCATAACATATCTATGTTTATTTTTGATTATGTGAGCAAGGGTATCCCACGAAGAAATTAGAAAGAAACATATAAAGGCAAGGTTGATAAGATGGACAGTTACTAGAAATGCTCTAGATAGAGATTTTAGCTCAGTTCAGAAGATGTGCAAAAACTGA
The DNA here is from genome assembly GCF_037993035.2 of Macaca fascicularis. Taxonomy (NCBI): domain Eukaryota; kingdom Metazoa; phylum Chordata; class Mammalia; order Primates; family Cercopithecidae; genus Macaca; species Macaca fascicularis. The sequence goes on from NC_088395.1 coordinate 27,993,626, forward strand.
TTTCCCTCAACACTACAAGTAAGTGTTAAAATCTCCCATGCTAGTCAATTACAGTGTTCATTCTCCAACAGTTTTCGGCCTGTGGGCAGTGAAGGTGGAATTAAAGAGCAATCACCTCATAAAAAGAGCTTAATGTAGTTTACAACTCTTATTTATATCATCTTCTTAAATGCTGGAATGCTTCATTCAATATAGTATAGCATAGACTATTTTTATAAGTCTTGCTTATAAAACTGCAATCACTGTGCAATTAAAATACCACTGCAATTAAAGTGTGTGTAATGGAACATTCAGAAATGCACACATGACTTTCCTTTATAATCACCAAGGGAAACATTTTATATTCAAGTCTTCCAACTTATAAGATTCATTCGGCTAACAAGGGAACTTTTTTATTCACACAATATCTTTATACACACACACACACACACACTCACACACATCTACTGTGGGGTGTTATATGTTTACAAACATTCAAATGAAAATTTCAGAAGTTTATGTTTTCAAAGTTTGAATTGCTATGTGAAAATAAAATTCATTTGGTGGTGTTTTTAGATTGTTCTTTTATATATATTTTTTCAAATGAGAAGAGAAAGTGAGCAACGTCACTGCACCAGATATTACACTAATTGTTTTATGTAAGTTATCTTAAATGAGTCCCAAAAAAGGTTGGCAAGGTAGTTCTTTTCTTTCAGTTTCACAGGGGAGGAGATTTAGGTTTAAAGAGGCAAAGTCACTTGCCGCTAATAAGTTTTAGGGCTGGAATGCAAACTTAGGTCTCTCTAGTAGCAAAACTCTTGTTCAAATATAAACGCCATTCGCTTAGCGTTATTTCTACTATAAATATATACAGTTAATGTATTTGGAAATTTTTTGGTTATTAGACAGACTCTGTGTGAAAAATTCCCCATGCATTTTGAATGTGTTTTACCTAAATATAGACACAACCTTACAGATGATCCAGCTTCATATCCTTATTTTTAAAGGAAAGGTTATGGGAATCCGGGAATTTGAGGTGATTATCTCAAGTTCTCAACAAGTGAAAAAGGAGAGTCAAATTCAGAATCCCAGAAAACCTAACAACTAGCTTGTTTTTTATTGATTTCAGGTTGCCAAGAACCTTTAGTTTAATGACTATGTAAGTATTGTATACTCCAAATGTTGATTATGAATATTTCAGCATATTAGATCAACAAATCTGGATTGAGCAACCACTTACATACCACATTAAGCACCAAGGGCACAGATATTACTAGGCATTCCTAAGTTGATCTTCCAGATTACTAGGCATTCCTATGTTGATTTTCCAGATGATCTCATTTTTTCTCTACATAATAAGATAAACTACCACATAGGATTGCTGTGAGGATTAAATGAAAAAAAAAATTATGTGAAATACTTAAAACAATCCATGACATATAGTTAATAGTTAAGTATTATTATTGCTAATACCATCAAACTAGCCCTCCTACTCTCCATCCATTGCATGCGTGCACTGCCTATCTCCCCTGTGGAGATGCAGTTCTATTTCCTAAAGCTGCTTACAAAACAAAAAGAACTGTAGTAAGTTAAGTAAATGGTATGCTGCATTTTATTTAAGAATAGAGCAAATTTAGATTGTTTAAAAAAAGCTTTTGTCTTTGATTTCCTCTAAGGACTGTGGTACACAGCCCCTAAGGTGGCCCTCATGATTCCCACTCCCAGATATTTCATGCCCTTTATAATCTTCTCCCTTAGAGTGTGGACAGGACCTGTGACTTCTTCTAGCCATAAAATATGGCAAAGGTGAAGGGACTTTGTGGATGTAACTAAGATCTCAAATGAGTATATACTTAAATAATCATAAGGGAGAGTATCCAGGATGTGTCTGACCTAATCAGATGAATCCCTTTAAAAAGAGTCTAGGATGGTCCTCCCTGAGCTGACTTGTTAAAGTATGTGGCCATGCTGACAAAGCCGGTGTGGCAGGAACTGTGGGGGAGCCTCTAGAACAGGGGTGTCCAATTTTTTGGCTTCCCTGGGCCACATTGGAAGAAGAATAGTCTTAGGCCACACACAAAATACACTAACACCAACAATAGCTGATGAGCTTTTAAAAAATTGCAAAAAAAAAAAAAAGAAAAAAAGAAAAAGAAAAGCATAATGTTTTCAGAAAGTTTACAAATTTGTGTTGGACCCCATTCAAAGCCGTCCTGGGCTGCACGCTGCCCGTGGGCCGCGGGTTGGACAAACTTGCTCTGGAACCTAAAGGCAGTCTCTGTTTGACAGATAGCAAAAAGTCAGGACCCTCAGTCATACGAGTGCAAGGACATTTATTCTGCCGACAAACCGAACGAGTTTAGAAGCAGATTTTTTCCTGTCAGGCCTCCAGACAAGAATATAGCCCAGTCAACATCTTGGTTGACGTCTTGTGAGACTCTGAGAAGAAACCTATATTTCTGACCCATGGAAACTGTGAGATAATAAATACGTGTGGTATTAAGCTGCTAAATTGGTGAAAACTTGTTACAGAGCATAGAAACTAATATGGGGTTATTCTTTATTTCATTTGTCCTTCTCCAAAGCATTAATGGTGCTGCAGACTGGAAGCAAAGAATAAGACACTTCCATACGGACGGGAAGGAAAGAATAGCTTTTTAGTTTACATATTAGGGAATAAAACAATGGAGAAAACAATTCTTCAGTTTGGACAGTAATTTTCTTGTAATTAACTTTAAACCACCAGGCAAGTTACCTCTGACCAGAGATTTCTTCATCTTTAGTGAATTTCTTTCCCTGAAATGCCCACTCCTACCTGTTCCTGTGCTTCAACAAAATGAAGGAAATTTTTTAAATGCTACTGTCCTAATGATAACACAGAATTGTCCAAATGTTTTCATATAAATGGTCTAATTTGAGTTCCATAACAATTTTGTGAGGCAAGAACAAAACAAATGTGGGATTCTCAAATTCAGGTGGCATAGTTGTAAACTCATTGGTCATCCATGGTTCTGAAAGCATCAGAGGCCCTCAGAAAGTGCTTAAATGAAACAGAATTATTTTATCAGTTGAAAAATATTATGGTTCTAAGAGAATAAGTGACTTGCCCAGCAAAGCCTGTACCCAGAAGTACAAGAATTAAAACTCAGGCCATCCACAACAGAGGCCATATTTTTTTGTGATAGTATTTTACCTCTAAAAATGAAACACATTTAGCTATTAACAGCCATTAACCTTTCTGCTTAAATTTGCATCTCCCCTTAGCAGAGAACCCTGAAGGAAGAGGTGCAAGGAGAGATGAAAGGAAATATCATGGGAAAGGAGTCCTGTTCAGCCTGCGGAATGTCTGGAATATCTGAGAAGCAGCAAGACAACAGTGGATGCCTCTGGGTAGACGTGCCTTCTGACAAAGCGAAGATGGGTTGGTAAACAAAATGTTAACATTTTAAGGAAGAATTACCTGTTTATTACTTTTTCTAGCATGGCCTTTGAAAATGCAAAGCAATAATTGTCCTTTTGAAAATGGATTTCCAAAAGCATTGAAAAATAATTTTGCTTGCCAACACTTTATCTTATTCTGATGTAACCTCAAGCAATGCTTCATCATTTAAGTCCCTGTCTCAATGAGAGTACTGGATTGCTTTGGAAACTATATTATTCGATGCTGAAGAAAATAACAATCAAAGCTGAATATCAGAAGCATCATCATACTGTCCTGAATATGAGGCTATCTGTGTTCTGTCACCCTAAGCCGCCTTGTTCTTATTCAGTGTAAATATGTGCTTTTTTAGGCTTTTCCATGCACAAAGGCAGTGGTCATTGAGGAGAAATCAAGATTTCTTAAGTCAGGAGTGTAGTGGTGTTGATGCTTATTAGCCAAAGACCATAAGGAAACACACCTGGAGTTATTACTTGCTGTAACAGGGAAAACTGCCCAACATGGTGGCATGTCTACAAAAGGCTAATAGGAGGAGCTTATTATACGATTAGGGCCTGTGGTGTTTTTGGTATATTTTCAAAGAGGCAGACATTTTGCCTGGATTGGGTGCTATCAGAAATCTGAGGCAATTTGATGACAGGTATCTTAATAATTTTTATCCAAGAGGTGTGAAAGATGAACTGGGACTATAATGCATAAAAAAGCAGCAGCCATTCTTGTAAGTTGGAAGAGGGACAAATTTGGACAATTTTTAAAAACTTTTCTTTTAGGTTCAGATGTACATGTGCAGGTTTGATATATAGGTAAGTTGCATATTATAGGGGCTTGGTGTACAGATTATTTTGCCACCCAGATAGTAAGCATAGTATCTGATAAGGTAGTTTTTCGATCCTCACCCTCATCGTTTGCTCCACCCTCAAGTAAGTCCCTGTGTCTGCTGTTCGCTTCTTGGTGTCCATGTGTGCTCAATGTTTAGCTCCCACTTATAAGTGAGAACATGCAGTATTTGGTTTTCTGTTCCTATGTTAGTCCACTATGATTGCTTCCAGCTCCATCCATGTTGCTGGAAAGGACATAATATTGTTCTTTTTCATGGCAGTGCAGCATTCCAGAAGAAAAAAGAAGTATTCCATAAGGAAAATATGTACCACATTTTCTTTATCCAGTCTACCGTTGATGCACATTTAGGTTGATTCTATGTCTTTGCTATTGTGAATAGTGCTGCAATGAACACACATGTGCGTATTTTTTTTCTTTGTTTGCAGCGTTCTTGTTTATATCTGAGCTCCGGCATGATTACAGAGTGGTCATGTTTTTGTCTCACTCTATTATGGACACAAACTGAACTTAATTGATGTCAGTCTTCTGTGAGTTCATGTTCATCAAGAGAAGACCATAGCCAGCTACCATATGACACCTGTTAGGGATGCTTTTTTCTTTCTCGGCAGGCATCTGGGTTGTTAATAGAATGCCACCCCTTGCCCATTCTCAGATTTTGGTTCAGGTCGGACTGATTGACTCTGTCCCCCTCCCTGTGGATGGCCACTTGGCTTAGGTCTGATTGATGAGGTTTCTGTATCTCTCAGTTTACAGGTATTGGTTAAAGGAAGAGTACTTGACCCAAGGTGGGCCAATGACAGCCAGCATCCGCAGAACTTTTGATGAAGCTACCTGGAAAAAGGTGTACTGATTTGATTAATGAGGCCATTTAGGCCTGGAGGTTATAAAGGGTTAACATTTTGTTCTACCTCTTCACTAAGAGTTGCAAGCTCCTAGCCTAAAGCAATAGGTCTTCCTGCTAAACGCAAAAATAGACTTTCTTAAACTGTCCATTTTCTTTGCTGAATTTGAACAGGAGTATATACTGTCTCAGAATTGCTTATCTGTAGAACATCTACCAGGGAAAATTAACAACTGTCCATTTGTTTTGCCCCATATATCACATAGATTTTTATTCTCTTTCTCCTAAACACCTGAGTGCTTATAACACATAAACACTCAGCTAACTGCTAGAAGGCACAGCAATCTCATTTCAGACTGGCTCTCCTACCACCAGCCAATAAAAGCTTTCTTGTTGCTCCACTTTGGAAGTCTTTATTTGAGACCCCTTCAAGAAGGTGCTGGTGGCCATTTTTATCTCTGTATGGGAAGAGCTTTCTGCAGAAATAAAGAGGAAAGCCAAGCCAAAACATGGAGAAAGAGAATATCATGATAAGGGAATTTGATCTTGTGAATATTTCCTCTACTCAAAGCCAAAAGCACCTCTGAAATTCTTAGTTCCAAGCATTGATAAATTAACCTTTTTGATTAAAGTATTTTGCATTGGGTTTCTGTTACCTCCAACGTGAATATACGTCTCCATTCTCCCCACACAAACACTTTCAGGTGCATCAAGTATCTCCAATAAAACCAGACTTAGATAAGAGAGACTTTATTTAGAAGGAAATACTATTGCAAAAGGGAGAAGATTGTAATCTAGGAAATTTGTGTCTCAAAATCAAACAGAAAAGGTTTTTCTTCTATAGTAAAAAGGAGGGGCAAGCAGTGATAAGCACAATCTTTTAAAGAGAAGCTTGACAAACAAGGGGAAATGATCAATGTGGTTTAAGCCTGGAAAAGTACCTTGCTATGGTCAGCTGATTCCCCAGATAAGCTGACAAGGGGTGCACACTTCACTTTTTGGTGTTTGCTAAGGCTTTGGGGCAATCAGAGTTCAGGGTCCTGTAGGAAAGAGAGAAGCCTAACTAAAATTTGGTCAAGACGAAGTGGAGGGTAAGAAATGGGCAACTGTGGGCACTTGGTCAAGTACAATATGACCATTTTGGATTCGGAGGATCTGCCAGCGTCTTGGTGAAAAATATAACAGTATTTTTTTTCTTTTTAAAGCTTTATTACATTAGGCTGCCAAATAGCAGATTTAATGTTTAATCTCCAATTTCTTAAATTTAATAGATGTACCTGCTCCTATGAAATAACACCTTGTTTTAGGTGTTATCCTTTCGTTTAAGATAGTATAAGATAACTTAAATCCCGACTGTATTAACAATGAGAAACAGAGTCATCAGCAAAAATCTATGACGATTTTCAGGGAGGGAGAAGGAAAGGAGTTTATTGTCCCTGATGCAGTTTACACTGTAGCCTTCTCTTCCACAACTATTTGACTCCCATTGGTAATTTGAGCTCCAGAGATTCATTCCTGCCATTAAGGGGAAGAGAAAATGCCTCTCAACTTTCTCCATGAAATTCTTTCTCTATTACCCCTATTTCTGCAACCTTAACCCGTTTATATGTGCTGAAGTTGGTGAGCAAGTAGCACTGTAAAACTTGTGTTTGCATGCTCTTCTTTACAAACCCTCCATAGATGGTTTTCTCATGCTTCAGAATAGGAGGTTATTGGTTCTTATTTCCTTGTGGCTTCAGACACAAATGAGACTAAAATAGCTCTGTTTAATATTCTGAATGGATTATTCATACAGAAGTCAAAATAGTTAGGTAAATATAAACTGGAAAAGTTATAATTAAATTATCATATATGATATTCTTAAAATTCCACAGTTATTGAATATGCAGAGACTACTGTGATAACAGGAGAGAGTAATTGAAAAGGTTACAAAGAAAAAAAGATTTCGTTGGCATTTCATTTTTCATGTGTCAGTCATTTATTATTTTTTTCTTTTTTCTGAGACGGATTCTTGCTCTGTTGCCCAGGCTGGAGTGCAGTGGTGTGATCTTGGCTCACTTTAACCTCTGCACCCCAGGTTTAAGCAATTATCCTGCCTCAGCCTCCAGATTAGCTGGAATTACAGGCGAGTGCCACCACGCCCAGCTAATTTTTGTATTTTTAGTACAGATGGGGTTTCCCCATGTTGGCCAGGCTGGTCTCGAACTCCTGACCTTGTGATCTGCCTGCCTGGGCCTTCCAAAGTGCTGGAATTACAGGTGTGAGCCACTGCACCTGGCCAATATGTTAGTCATGGATTTTTAAACACACTTTTTATATTCTTAATTCTCAGATCCACAGCATTCATACTAAGGATGATTTTGTTGAACTGCACATCATAGAGAGTTACTATTGTTGATAACAATGTAGTTTTTTTTTTTCAGATCTACACCCACTGTGAGAATGCTATTAGGGTATGTTATTGTTCTCATCCACCAATCCAAAGCTATCTTAATAGGTAAACTAATGAGAGGTTTGAGAAGATATTTTGTATTTCACTCACAAATGGTGACCAGAATTTCTGAATTGCAACAGAGTAAGAAAACACTTAGTTTCTTTATAATAAATAAAAGAGATCTGGCTTAATTTAACTGAAAGACAAGTGTGAATTTTTTAAAAATTTGAAGCACCAATTTTTTGTTGTTGTTGATGCCTGAATTCTTTTTAAATTTTTTTTTAAATTTTGTATTTCCATAGGATTTGGGGGAATAGCTGGTATTTGGTTACATGAGTAAGTTTCTTAGTAGTGATTTTTGAGATTTTGGTGAAACACTATTATTTAATATCAAATGGTACTAAATAAAAATCAGCAAAAATACATTTAACAAATATTCAAAATAATACCCATAGAAAGAGAAATTATCATATTAGATATTAGATGCACTACAATGTTTTTGTTTCAGTAGGGTATTCCTTAAACATTTTCATATAGGCAAAGGAATATGTTACTATTGTCCAAATGATAGAGAATTAATCTATATTCAAACTGCCTTTTCACGATTCAGGCTAAAAATTAAGGCAGGTCTTTGCTAATGGATAAATTGTTTGTTTTACGGTTTTCCACTGAGAAGAAGAGAAATTGAGCTTAATTAGTAGACCCTAGACCAAACTTTCCATATTTTATTATGCATTTCATAACTACTGCATGTATTTTTAATATGTTTTAATTAATTACATATATAAATAAAAATTAAGACATGGAGGTAAAATTGTTCTTGTCTTTTCGTGGCTATATTTATTTCTTCTTGTCTTTATGTGGCTGATGATGCAGCAAAAATGGCTGCCTCAGTGCATCACCAAGAATTCATTCTGAAGTTTTCATCTCAGTTAGATAATATTATTCTTCAACAGACTCAGATGTGAAGCACTGCACTAAGTTCTATAGGGAGACATGCTTGCCTTCAAGAATCTAATGATCATTTAAAGCATAGAGTAGATATAGTGAACAGCTATAATACACATGTATCAGCAAGCTTATGAAAATAAACCATAGATGAACTGATATTATTGAGGATTTTATACATGGCCTTTGGACCATAACCATAAAGTCAAGTAAAGATTACACTGCTGTATCTCTGTTTCTGGCTAAAGGTAGCATACCATAGAAATAATCATGCAAACCAAACAAAAACAAACAAATCTCACCAGTTTTAAATAGACAAATCTGGAATAAAAATCTGTCAGTGGGTGGACAAGGATACTTTTTTATTATCTGAGTAGCAATTTCCTCCTTTGAAAAAGGAAGTTATCCATCTTCTAAAACAGAACTATGCAGAGATCTGTGCATGACACATATTGTAAGCATTTTATAAATGTAGTTCTTATTACAATGCATATAGTAACATATGATGGCAAATACATAAGTGGTGCTGTCCACGAAGGTGCAAAACAACTTTTTCTTGAAAGCTAACTGAAGAGAATAAAAAGTTAAAATAAGAGAATATGTCATGAGCTCTAAACTAAAGAAGGAGGTCAAAACGTAAATTCCAAGCTTGGACAATATCATTTAACAATTTTGATTGTATTGACAAAGAAATTCTGGGCTCCACTTCTAGATAGAATGATGTAGAATAAATAAGCATACAAGAAAGAAAAACACTAATATATCCAAATATAAATAATGCACCTATGTGCACTATTCACTGTGTATTCTCTGTACTGTGGTGTAAATATATTATTGAAAATGTCAAAAAGGCCTGCAGACACCCCTGTTGGTAACAGTGATAAGAAAAAGAGGAAGCATTTGTGTTTATATATGTCACAGAAGGTCAAGCTGTTGGAGAAACTGGACAGCAGTGTAAGTGTGAAATGTCTTATGGAAGAATATGGTGTTGAAATGACCACTTTATATAACCTGAAAAACAGAAGAATAAATACTGAAGTTCTGTGTGAGAGTGATGAACAGAAGTTAATTAAAAATAGAAAAACACTGCATAAAGCTAATAATGAAGATCTTGATCATGTACTGAAAGAGTGCATCTGTCAGTGTTGCAGTGAACATGAGCCACTTAAGAGTATGCCAATTACGAAACAAGCAAAGATCTACGATGAACTGAAAATTGAAGGGAACAGTGAATATCCAACGGACTTCTTGCAGACATTTAAGATATACACAGCATTATATTTTTTTAAAATGTGGGATGATAAGGCATCTGCTGATCACAAAGCAGCAGAGAAATTCATTGATGAGTTTGCCAAGGTCACAGCTGAAGAAAATACAACATCAGAACAAGTCTATAATGCTGATGAAACATTATCGTTGGGGCATTATTGCCCTAGAAATACACTGGCTAAAGCTGATGAGACAGACAGCATAGGAATTAAGGATGCCAAGGATAGAATAACTGTGCTGGGATGTGCTGATGGAGCAGGCACACCTAAGTGTAAGCATACTGTCATTGGCAAAAACTTGCATCCTCGCTGTTTTCAAGAAATTAATTTCTTACCTATCTGTTATCATGCTAACAAAAAGACATGGATTACCAGGGAAATCTTTTCTGATTGGTTTCATAAACATTTTCTGCCAGCATCTCATGCTCCCTGCCACAAAGCTGGACTGTGTGTCAATTGCAAGATGTCATTACTCCTTGACAATTATTCTGCTCATCTTCCAGCTGAAATTCTAATGAAAAATAGTGTTTATGTCGTGTACTTTCCCACAAATGTGACTTTATTAACTCAGCCATGTGATCAGGGTATCTTTAGATCAATGAAGAGTAAATACAAAAACATTTTCTTGAACAGCATGCTAGCAGCACTGAACAGAAGTGAAGGTGTGAAAGATTTTTCAAAAGGAATTTAGCATGAAGAATGCCATATTTGCTGTTGCTAATGCTTTTAATACAGTGACTAAAAACACAGTTGTTTTTATTCTAGCCTGTGACTATGTTCAGTAATGGTGATGAACAAGGTGGTGACTTTGAAGGATTCCAAACATCAAATTTTAAAAAGTGATGTCTGACCTCCTTACATATGCAAAAAGTATACCTTCAGAGTCCAGAGTCCACCATTAAGGTGGAAGAAGTGGCTATTAAAGAAGTTTTTAACATCAAAAATGTGGCTTCAGTTGTACATTTATAGACCAGTAGTGAAACAGCCAACATGGTTCTGAATCAAGGTGATCATGATCATAGAAATGATGAAGATGACATTGTCAAAAATTGCAGAAAAAGTGCCTATAGACAATATGGTGAAATGTCTGATTATTTTATTGAAGGAATAGAGCAGTGTACATTCCTAACAGACCAGGAAATCATGTCAGTTTATCAAATCAAAGCGAGACTTCTGAGACAAAAATCATTCTTAAAGAGGCAGATGACTCTGGAGGGAATATTTTTAAAAGCCATTCAGCAGAATGCCTCCTCATCACTAGAGAACCCACTTCCTGGTCCCTTAACTGCTTCTGATGTTTCTTCGCACCTAAAAAATAAAATACAGTGTACAATATCCTTTTACTCAAAACACAGCATCACAGGTGGAGACTGAAAGCCTGCTGTTGTTGCTGTTGAACAGTTGATACAGGTATTCTGGTGTTGCTACTGAGCTGTTTAGTTACCCTGAACAAATTATTTTCCACTGTACCAATGGAATATAATATTTTTTACTAAGTACTTATGTATGAATGCGTGTAAGCAAATAATTTCTTATCAGGAGCACATAAATACAATCTACATGAGTGGTTGAGATAGCAACACCTTTACTTTCTGATTGTTCAATGTACACTCACTTTGTTCCATGCACAAAATTACCTAAAGTATTGTATAAAATTACTTCAGGCTATATGTATAATATGTATAGAAAACATAAATAAATTTCGTGTTTAGACTTGGATTCCATCCACAAGATATCTTATTTATATGCAAATTTTCCAAAATCTGAACAAAATCCAAAATCTGAAACACATTTTGTCCCTAGCATTTCGGATAAGGGATGCTCAACCTGTACTGCATTGTCTTCATGTTGAATTTAAAATGAGACACAACACAATGGAGTATAAGAGGTATAATACTTCTAAAACAATTCATTATTAGGTCTATAATATTACAATAATAGCTAAAAGATGTTTCCCTTGAATTTTCTTACAATGTATTCATAAGTACAAAACTATACTTATGGTCAAAAGAAATGCATACATATATCCATGGTTATATGTTATATACTTTTAACATATGTTATACATTTCTAATATCTACAGATACTACATGTTTCAAATTAGGATTTAAGTTTGTTCACTATACACACAACAGCATTGACTAAATCATATAGATGTAATAAACCTATACTCTGAAATTGTTTTCTAAATAAGGACAATTTGGCCTGGAAAGTTTATTTTTCTCACTCCTTTTCACTTCTGTCCACTGAATGGACAACTATAAGCATTTGTAATACTAAGAGGTGATTTTAACAATTGTATTTCCCTAAGTTATTTTCAGAAGATGTTCTTGAATATGAAATTTAACAAGAAATGAAGAAAAGCTTATTAACTCTACTTTTGTCATAACTGGCAACCTCTTTAAATTCTAGAAAAACTAGGTGTAAAATCAAAACCGGTTAGTCCATTATAAACACCATAGCCCAACAAAGTAAGAGGACATATGCAGAACATAGAGGACAAGTGTTTGTCTAAAACGGTACAACTATGAACACATTGTCACAAAGCCGTGAGTGCTGTCTTCTCCTCCGTCTTGCCAGACCAAGTGCATAAGCACAAAGAGTATTGCTCCAAGAGAAGGTTTAGCCATTTCTTTCCTCGAAGATAAGATTTCACATAAATTTCATATGAAAGTCTTATTTTACTGCCACTAGTATAAATACACTGAACATTTCTAAACATTTAGAAAGTCTGCATATCTGAAATAAGAACTTATTTGTCCACTTATGTAGAGGGCCATTAAGCAAAACTCCACACACAAAATGATGCTTATGGTTTGAGGTGTCTCCTAATTGTGCCCATCCTGGTCTTCAGCTATGTCCTCCTCACTTCACCCTCTTCACCATCAATTCAGTGGACAAGTATAGACAAGTGTATTGCTCAGAGGTGGTTGAAGAAATTTAAATTTATTTCCAAAAGTGTTTTACAGAAGACATGCTTTCCTATGAGTTCCAATATAAAGTGTACAATGTTTTACTTTTATTCATACGATTAAAGAATTCATAGAATTCTGTATTTGAACGTGAATGTGAATTTTATTTATACTCTTTAATCTTTATTTGAATATGAATAAAGAATTCAAAGAATTCTATGAATTCTCTAACATCTAGATAATAGAGTTTGCAAAATTGGGACTTATTCGTCCATTATGTACTTCTAAATATGGTAAAACAGAATATAGCTCACAAAGGAAGTTTAGCTATTTCATTTCCAAAAGATATGATTTCATCTGAATTGTAACAAACATAATTAACAAAATGTGTTATTTTATTTCACTGTTTTTGACATGCTTTGTGCATCTCAGAACACAAAGACTAGATATTTCAAACAAAAGTAATATTATTAACTGTATAACAAAAGGGGAACCAATGCATAAAGAAATGACAAATGTTTTAAGTGATGGATTTACTAATTACTCAGATTTGATTATGACACATTGTACACGTGTATCAATATATCACACTGTACCCCCATAAATATGTACAAGTATGTCAATGAAAAATAATAACAAAATAATTAAAATAACAAAAAGTAAGGGAAATGTTGTTTTGAGGAGGGTGTGGGGCTTGGGGGAGAAAAAATGCATACACAGAATGAATTTGTTATAACATGAAATATCCTCTAAATATGAACTCCTTTCTCTTTCTTCTCAAGGCCTTTTGCTCCACCTCCTCTAACCCATCAAACAAACGTGGTCATGCGTTGCTCCTGATGTCCCTTTTAGTGGTTATATTTCCAGAAGTCATTTCCAGAAGATATTTATTTTTAAGTGTTTTTTAAAACAAAAGGTCACGTACAAGACCTGTGATTTTCTAACTCTACATTTTTACCATATGTCAGCAACCTCTTTATTTCTAGAAGCCTAGATGTGGCAAAATAAGAATTTAAAGTTGGCTTTTAAAAGGTTGACAAAAATTGAGAGAAGTCTTTTTATAGTTATATGCGTTAAGCCTTTTATAAATGACCTGAGCATCTTTCAAAACGTTGTTGGGCACTCCCTGCTGACCAAATGAAGTATGTTGTTCTAGTTTTTTTCTCACCCACTCTCCAGGCCTAGCAGTAGGCCAACTGCCCACTTGCTGGCCACTGACCTCCCCCTGGCCTTGTCCAGGCTCAGCTCATCTGCTTGGACCCAGCAAGGCCTGTTTTGTCATGGTCACAGCAAAACAGTATCTATTTCACTTGGTGCAGGGAGGTTGCACAAGGTGCCCAGATCTGCATGTCTCCATGAAGCCAAGGTGGCGAGCTCGTATCCATGTAAGCTTCTTCTCACACCTCTGATGCCCCTGTTGTCCTCCACAGTGTTCTGACATCTGACAGCTTCTTGGCACCACTGCAGTAACCAAATGGCTGGACACTGTCAGGATTCTGGGCAGCCAGGATCAGTGAGGTCACCACCATGACAATCAGGTCATCAGCACATATAGCTGCCTTCAGGCTTGGCATGGTCTCCAGCGCATGGGCAGACCAGTGCAAGCATCCCAGGTTCCAAGCGCAAGGGTAGGTTGGTGGCCCGAAGGTCCCCAAAACCCTAGTTCACCGGCATGCTGGTGGTCAGAAAAGCCCCTTGGGGCATCAGCATGAAGGAAGGAAGTGGCTGGAAGGGCCCCCTGGGGCAACAGTATGAGGTCCAGACAGAGGCTGGAAAGACCTTTGTTTCCACAGCACGTGAGCAGGCAGATGGCCAGAAGGGCCCGGGTTCCCCAGCAGATGGGCATGGTGGTGGCTAGAAAGCCCCAACAGGTTATACAATAATTGAAAGGGCCACTGGGTCCAGAGGTAAGGGGTGGGTCAGTGACGGGAAAAGACCCGGGGGCATCAGTATGTGGCATGCATGATTGCTAATAGAGCCTGAAGTTCCACAAGCCACAGACAGGCTGCTGACCAGAAAGGATCCTGGGGTGCTAGCGCCCAGGAAAAATGTTGGTTGAAAGGGCAACGAGGTCTGAACATATGGGTTCACTGGTGGCTGGAAGGGACTCCGAGGCCCCAGCTGGCTGGATAGATGGTTGCTGATAAGGCTCTAGGTTCCATACCACACAGGCAGGTTGGTAACTAGAAGGAAGGCCTGGTTACCAGAACAGGAGAAGGATGGTCACCAAAGCCCTTGGTTCTATAACACGTGGGCAGCTCAGTGGTAGAAAACTGAAACAGCCCAGTTACTTCAGTGTGGGATGGAAGGTGACTGGAAGGACCCAAGTTTACTCAACACGTAGGCAGATTGGTGACTGGAAGATCATGTCCAGGGCCAGAAAAAACGTGTCTGGAAATTAATACAGAAAGACTTTAACCGGGACTATTGGAATGGGAAAAGGAGGACAGTTGAACTAGGGATATGCTCAAAGTCTAATTTAGAAACATCTCAGGGAAGGAGTAGGCAAGCAAAGCTTTTATATGCAGATACCATGGGATAGGTGGCTGTGGAAGGAGGAAGTGAGTGCTACAACTGCTAGCCAGAGGGCTTGAAATTACACAACTATATAAAATATTGCAATAAGGAGTATGTTGAGGCAAGAAGTGTTTGTGTTTAAGCACAAGGCAGAGGTTTGGGACTGAGATGAGCAAAGCACTTATAGTGCAGGATGTTCCCATAAAAATTAGCATCTAGCTGTCCTAGTCAAGTCAGTCTAAAGTTACATCAAGCACAAAGTTTCAGCAATCTTTTCAGTACCTTCTCTTTTTCAAGACAGATTCAGCCAGAGACTGTTCTTGAACAACTCAAGGATAAGGGGAACCAGAAACAGGGAATAGCTAAGTGAAATAATCCTCAGGGTAAATGTTTTCTTGGTGGAGTTGTCCCTGTAGGACCAGTTAAACCATCTGTTGGGCCAGCTGGCAGAGCTCAGTTGTTTTAGGGTCCTGCATTTGAGCCATCTTAAAAGAGTGATGCCCAAAATGAAAATGATATATGTTATTATAAAAGGTTATATGAAAGTAAACAGCCAGGAGTTGAGCACTAAGGGTATCCAGTTAAGCAAATTCCAAGAGGCTGATGGATGAAAATCTTTTGATTATGCAGCATTTTCATTGAGCTTCTGGTACTCTTGGTAATGTTCACAGTACTTGTTATCTCACTTATAAGGACATGCATTGCATGATTATTCTACCAGACTTTCTTAGTGTCTCAGACACTTGTCCAGTGAGAAATCCAGCCCATGCATAATTTGCCAGTAATGAATGCTTTAAAGTATATATCAAGTTGTTTGGGCTTTAAGTAACAGTGCTCCTTCAGATCCTGGGGAAAAGGACAGCGATGGGTTTACTTGGAGTCCCTATAAGGATCTGGGTAGTCATGTTTTAGTTCTTGGTGATGCCAAGGTAGGAAGGAGGGAAAAAATTTGAAAATGTTACTTTGGGGTAATATAGCCAGATATTGAAAGAAACTAGAAGAATGGAAAATTTGGTATGGCTTGACAATTTAGAATCTAATCCAGTTTATAGATAGGTAACAAAACCGTTTTCTCCCATAGTGGGAGTAAAAGTCAATTGAATATCTACCAGATGAGATAGAATTTGCATATCCATCAGTTACAAAGAGGTAAGAAGTAGCTCAAAGACTCAAAGACAATGAAAAGGACCAAAATTTGATAATCCATAAAGGTGGGCTGTAGTTTTTTTATTGTATATTTTTAAGGTGTGCAACATGGTGTTTTGATATAGATATACATAGTGAAGTAATTACTGTAGTCAAATAAATTAGCATCTGTATCTCACATAGTTCTGTTTCTTATTTGTGTGGTAATAAGTACCTAAACTTTACTCTCTTAGCAAATTTCCAGTATACCATACAATATTATTAACTATAGTCCTCATATTGTACATTAGCTCTCTAGGCTTATTCATCTCACATAAATGCAACTTTGTACCCTTTGACCTGTATCTCCCCATTTCTCCTATTCCCCCATTCCTGGTAACCATTTTTCTACCCCCTGTTTCTATATATTCAATTTGTTTGTTTTAGATTCCTCATTAATGAGAGATCGTGCAACATTTTTGTTTCTCTGTCCTGCTTATTTCTCTGTCCTGCTTAGCATAGTATCCTCTAGGTTCATCCATGTTGTCACAAATGGCAGAATATCCTTTTCTAGGGCTGAATAACCATATGAATATTATTCAGCCTTAAAAAAGGATACTCTGCCATTTGTTCATAATCTTATGGAATTATATATATAGATACACACACACACCACTACTTTTTTATCCATTATATAGCAACAGACATTTAGGTTATTTGCATATCTTCATTATTGTGAATAATGCTGCAGTGAACAAAGAAGTGCAGATACTTTTCTAAAGTGGTGATTTGATCTCCCTTGAGTATATACTCAGAGGAGTGATTGTTGATTCATATGGCAATTCTCTTTCTAGGTTTTGAGAAACTTACATATTACATTCCAAAATGGATATAATAATTTACATTTCCACCAACAGTGTACTAGAGTTGACTTTTATTCCACACTCTTGCCAACACTTGTTGGCTCTCGTTTTTTTGTTTTTTTGTTTTTTGGTAATAGTCATCTGTATTAGTCAGTTCTAGCATTGCTATAAAAAACACCTGAGACTGGGTAATTTATTTTTTAAAAAAGAGGTTTAATTGGCTCACTGTGCTGCAGACTGTACAGGAAACGTGATGCTGGCATCTGCTTGATTTCTGAGGAGGCCTCAGGAAACTTACAAACAGGGTGGAAGTAAGCAAGAGCGAGCACCTCACATGGCTGGAGCAGGAGGAAGAGAGAGAGGGAGTAGGTGATACACACTTTTAAACAACCAGATCTCACAAGCACTCACTCGCTATCATGAGAGTAGTACCAAAGGGCAAATCCACCCCCAGGATCCAGTCACCTCTCACCAGGCCTCACCTCCAGCGTTAGGGATTACAATTGAACGTGAGATTTGGGTGAGGTCACAGAGACAAACAATATCACCATCTTAACAGGTTTAAGGTGATATCTCATTATGGTTTGATTTGCATCCCTCTGATAATTAGTGATGTTGAGCACCTTCTCCCATACCTGTTGGTCATTTATATGTTTCTTTTGGAGAAATAGTTATTCAGGTCTTTTGCCCATTTTTAAGTTGGGTTATTGGTTTTCTTCCTATTGATTAGTATGAGTTCCTTATATACTTTTAATATTAACCCCTTATCAGATATACAGTTTGCAAATGTTTTCTTTATTTTGTTGTTTTGTGGCATGCAAATTCCAGTAATGTCAATCAAAAAAGTTTTATACAAAATATCTATAACATGATTAGCCTTTTCAAAGAAGAGTGGATATCCCATTCATAAAAATGAATAAGCACAATCATTACACAGAAAAAAATCTTCAGATGTGTAAGAATCCTGAGACATAACACACCATAAGTATATCAGGTAATCAGGTATTTAGTTAGAATATACCAAGACTATGTCAAGGATGTCAAGTAAAGAAATTCAGTCAGTCTGGACTAGGTCCTAAACAACAGTAAATGAAAACTCCCTAAGTTAGTGATGTGAATCCCCAGTTGAAAACCACTGGTCTAGAATATACTAGATTCAGTTCTAAGAAGTAAAATTGTAACCAAGTTAATGTTTTAAAAAATAATTAAAGGTATCACTAATAACACTATACTGTTCTCTAATATTAGGCGAAATAGCACCAGGACTCTGATAAATAGAAACATCATGGACAGCAAGGACATGGAAAATTCTCTAGGAACTTCATATAATTTCTGAACTATTTATATTAATAACATTTTATCCAATACAGATTTAACCTAGGAAAGGCTAAATGTCTCTTCTGATTTGACAACCCTTCCCATGCAACCCACAACATTTCAAATAAACCTAATTATTTCTAGTATTTTTCTCTGTATAAGGTGAAAGAACAACTCCTTTGTGATTTTCCAGGGACCTTCTTGGATGCAAAGGAAGTTTTAGGTGCTAAAGATAACATTTAAGATCTAATTTAAAGAAGACAAAATGCCAAAATTTGTCAGAAGGGTTGAACACTATATTAAATAAAATCGTGGGTGAGTGGAAAACAATACTTGGTTACTTATTTAATCCAAATGACAATGAAAAAATTTAAAAGTAAATATAGGAGGTAACATGATTGTAAAAAACCTTCATGCTTTCAAATGTGATATGAGGCTGGGTACAGTGGCTCACTGCTATAATCCCAACACTTTGGGAGGTAGAGGTGGGAGGATTGCTTGAGCCCAGGAGTTCTAGACCAGCCTGAACAGAATAGCAAGACCCCATCTCTAATAAAAAAATAAAATATAAAAAAAGAATAAAAGAAAAAAAATGTGAGATGAATTTTTCCTTAAATAATCAGGGACATGATAAAGTCAACATAAAGCATCAGAAATTATTCTGAAAGACATAGACTATTTACCTTCAAACTAAAATACTCAGAAGGTAAAGAAAAACCTTTTACAACCTCTTAAGAGAAGACCAGTAGTTCAAGAAAATATTGTCATTTTAAGAGAGAAAAGCGAATTCTAGTTTTGTATCAGTACATTTTACCCTAAAGTGCTTTCTAAATATTACAAATAAATGTATCAACCTTTGCTTTGACCACTGTCAAATTCCCTTTCTATGACTTTTTATAACTTTTTGTATCTATTCAGGTTTTATCCTATGCTTTTTTCTTTCCCATTCTGGAACAACCAGTTTTTTGACTTAGGACAAAACTATTTTCTTTTTCTTAATAAAAATATATTCTGCCTACCTTGCATATGTACAGTATGTTGATTATAATTTTTACCATTGGTAATTCTGTTTTACAAATAAACTTGGAGGTGGATAACTGTGAACTGTCTGGCATATATTGGCATTTTATAGCAGACTAGCAAAGCTTCAAGATATACATGTAACAACTTTTTTTGTTGTTACACAAAGGATATAGTACTACATGCTTAAAGTACTATTTCTTATTTTGGCAAAAATGAAAACATACCTTAACAAATCCATATATGTGTGCTTACAATTATTTATAATACTATTTCAGTATTTTGTCTCATTTTTAATGATCTAGGTATGTAATGAACATTTATTAATTAAATAATTTAGATAAGTCTAAGGTTTTCAGTTACCTAAACAGCTTGCAACTATCTTTTTTTATTTGCATAAATTTGAAGGGTACAAGAGCAGGTTATTTTTTGTTACATGGATATATTGTATAGCGCAGTGAAGATGTCTGGGCTTTTAGTATAACCATCACCCTAATAATGTACATTGTACCCTTTAAGTAATTTCTCATCCCACATTCCCTTCCCTCTTCATCTTACCACAGTCAGAATGGCTACTATTAAAAAGTCACAAAATAATAGATGTTGGTGATAATTTGGAGAAAAGGAAACACTTATACATTGTTGGTGGTAATGTGAATTAGTACAACCTCTCTGGAAAACAGTATAGTGATTTTGCAAGGAATGAAAAATTTTTAAACACCTGAATAGAGATAGAATCCATATATTGCACAATTCAGTCTCCTAAGGGTATAATTCAATGGTTTTTATTCATATATTACTAATTGTTAAAAAATTGCAGTAAAATGTCCCTGTTAGCCATTTTTCAGTGTACAATTCACTGTCATTAAGTGCATTCACAATGTTGTACAGCCACCATCATTATCCATTGGCAGAACTTTTTCATCATCCCAGATAAAAACTCTGTACCTATTAAACAATAACTCTTCTTTCTATCCTCCACATCCCCTGGTAACCTCAATTACACTTTCTTGGTCTATGAATTTGCCTGTTGGAAGTACCTCATATAAATGGAATCACATAATATGTGTCCTTTTTTTTTTTTTTGGTCTGGCTTATTTCACTTACAATATTTTCTAGGTTCCTCCATGTTGTAGCATGTATCAGAAATTCATTCCTATTAATGGCTGAACAATATGTATGCATATACCATATTTTATCTGTTCATCTAGATGGACACTTAGATTTTTTCCTCATTTTTTCTTTTGTGTATCATACTGCAAAGAACATCTAACAAGTATTGAACAGAACAAGTATCTGAGTATCTGCTGTAATTTCTTGGGTTATACACCTAGGAATGGAATTGCTGGGTCATTGGTAATTCTATGAGTAGCTTTTTGAGGAATTGCAAAATGAAACCATTTTCCCTAGCAGCTGCATCATTTTACCTTCTCACCAGCAATATATGAGGGTTCCATTGTTTCCACATTCTTGTCAACACTTGTTAGTTTCCATTTGTAATTTTTAAATACAGCTGTCTTAGAAGGTGTGAGGTGGTGTACCATTGTGGTTTTGATTTTCATTTCCCCAATGACTAATGTTGCACATATTTTCATGAGCCTATTAGCCATTTGTTTTTTTTTTTAATAAATGTCTATGCAAATTTTTTACTGTGTTATTTGTTTGTTTTAGAGTTGTAGATGTTCTTTATATATTGTGGATATTAAACCTTATCAGATCTATAGTTTACAAATATGTTCTCCCATTATGTAGGTTGCTTTTCACCCTCTTGATAGTGTACTTTGGTGCGCCAAAGTTTTTAATTTGATGAAGTTCATTATCTGTTTTTCTCTTTTGTTACTCCTGCTTTTGGTGTCATATCTAAGGATCCATTGACAAATCCAAGGTGATAAAATTTATTTCTGTATTCTCTTTTAAGAACTTTGTGGTATTAGCACTTATATTCAAGTTGTTGCTTTATTTTGAGCTAACATTTGTATATGGTGTGATGTAGAGGGGTCCAGCTTCATTCTTTAGAATGTGGAAATCCAGTTGTCCTAACAACATCTGTTGAAAAGACGATTCTTCCCTTGTTGAATGGGTGTGGCACTCCTGTCAAAAGCAACTGGCATAGATGCATAGGTCAGTTTTCGAAATATCAATTCTGTCACATTGGCCTATGTGTCTATCCTTATGGCAGTACCACCCTGTTTTGATCATTGTAGATTTGCAGTAAGTTTTGAAATTTGAAACTATGAGTCCTCCAACATTGTTCTTTTTCAAAATTTTTTTGACTATGTGTATCTCTTGAAATTTTATATGAAGCTGAGGATTGGCATTTTCACTTCCACAAAACAAAAGCTCTTTTTATAGAGATTTTTGATAGAGATTGTATGGAATCTGTAGATTGCTTTGAGTAGTATTGACATCTCAACAATATTCAGTCTCTCTATTCATGAATCCAGGATGTCTTTCCATTTATTTAGGACATTTTTTGAGCAGTGTTCTGTATTTTTCAGTGTACACTTTTTTCACCTCATTGATTAAATTTATTCCCATGTATTTTATTATTTTAGATACTATTATAAATGAATTGATTTCTTAGTTTCTTTTTCAAATTTTTGATTGCTGGTGTATGATAATGCAAGTGAATCTTATGTTTTGATCTTGTAGCCTGCAACTTTGCTGAATTTATTTATTAGATGTAATAGTTTTCTTGTGGATTTGTATTAGTCCACTTTCACACTGTTATAAAGACATACCTGAGACTGGGAAATTTATAAAGAAAAGAGGTTTAATAGACTCACAGTTCCGCATTGCTGGGGAGACCTCAGGAAACTAACAATTGTGGCAAAAGACAAAGGGGAAGCAAAGACTTTCTTCACATGCTGGCAGGAAAGAGAGATCGAGTGCATGAGCACAGGAAGAACTACCTTTTATAAAACCATCTGATCTCGTGAGAATTTAGTCACTATCATGAGAACAGCATTGAGGGTAATCACCCGCCTAATCCAATCACTTCCCACCAGGTATCTTCCTCAACACCCGAAGATTACAATTCAAGATGAGATTTGGATGGGAACACAAAGCCTAACCATATCAGGATTCTTTAGGATTGTGTATACAAAGGATTATGTCATAAGCAAATACAGAGTTTTGATTCTTCCTTTTCAATTTGGATGCCTTTTATTTCTGTTTCTTGTCTAAATTATTTGGCTAGAAATTCCAGTAAAATGTTAAATAGCAATGGTGAAAGCAGATATCCTTGTCTTGTTTTTGAGCTTAGGGGAAAAGCTTTCAGTCTTTAACCATTGGGTATGAAGCTAGCTGGTTTTTTTTTTTTTTTATACATAAACATACTTTATTATGTTGAAGAAATTCTCTTCTATTCCTAGGTTTTTGAGAATTCTTATAATGAATAATTGGTGAATTCTTTTCATGTCGATGGAGATGATTATGCATTTTCCCCTTTGTTCTATTAATCGGATGTATTAGATTAATTGATGTTCTTATGTTGAACCACTCTTGCATTTCTGAGTTAAATTCCACTTGGTCATGGTTTATAATCCTTTAAATGTGCTGTTAGAGACAACCTACAGAATGGGGATGATATGGTTTTGCTGTGTCCCCACCCAAATCTCACCTTGCATTGTAATAATCTCCACGGGTCAAGGCTGGGGCCAGGTGGAGATAATTGGATCATGTGGGCAGTTTCCCCGATACCGTTCTTGTGGTAGTGAATAAGTCTCATGAGATCTGATGGTTTTATGAGTGGGAGTTGCCCTGCACTAGCCCTCTTGCCTGCCACCATGTAAGATGTGACTTTGTTCCTCATTCACCTTCTGCCATGATTGTGAGGCCTCCCCAGCCATGTAGAACTGTGAGTCAATTAAACCTCTTTCCTTTATAAATTACCCAGTCTCAGGTATGTCTGCATTAGCAGCATTACAACAGACTAATACAGGGAAAAAATTTTGCAAACTGTGCATCTGATAAAAGTCTAATATCCAGCATCTATAATTTAAGGTATGTAAACAAATTTACAAGAAAAAAACTAAACAACCCAATTAAGTATTGGGCAAAGGACATGCATAGACACTTCTCAAAAGAAGACATTTATGTGGCCAATAAGCACATGAAAAAAAGCTTAACATCATTGATCATTAGCTAAATGCAAATCAAAACCATAATGAGATACCATGTCACACTAGTCAGAATTGCTCTTATTAAAAAGTCAAAAAATAACAAATACC
The DNA here is from genome assembly GCF_037993035.2 of Macaca fascicularis. Classification (NCBI taxonomy): domain Eukaryota; kingdom Metazoa; phylum Chordata; class Mammalia; order Primates; family Cercopithecidae; genus Macaca; species Macaca fascicularis. Next base: position 28,017,361 of record NC_088395.1, read on the forward strand.
AACGAGGTTGTGGAGGAAATGGAATGCTTATACACTGTTGGTAGGAGTGTAGATTAGTTCAACCATTTTGGAAGATAGTGTGGTGATTCCTCAAAAACCTAAAGAAAGAAAAATCATTTGACCCAGTCCTCCCATTACTGAGTATATACCCAAATAAATATGAATTATTCTAGTATAAAGTCATATGCACACGTATTTTCATTGCACCACTGTTCACAATAGCAAATACATGGAATCAACCCAAATGTCCATCAGTGATAGACTGGATAAAGAAAATGTGGTACATATATGCCATGGAAACCTATGCAGCCATAAAAAAGAACAAGATTATGTCCTTTGCAGGGTCATGGATGGAGCTAGAGGCCATTATCCTTAGCAAACTAACGCAGAACAGAAAACCAAATATTGTGTTCTCTCACTTATAAGTGGGAGCCAAATTATGGTAACACATGGACACATAGGGGGAACAACACCCACCAGGGCCTATTGGAGGGTGCAGGGTGGGAGGAGAAAGAGAATCAGGAAAAATAACTGATGGATACTAGGCTTAATACTTGGGTGATGAAATAGTCGGTACAACAAACCCCCATGACACGTTTTACTCTGATATGTAAGAAATCTACACATCCTGCACATGTAACTTTTATTTTAAAATTTAAAAAGTGAAAAAAAAAGTGTGATGTTGAATTTAGCTTGCTGGTATTTTGTTGAGACTTTTGCAGCTATATTCTTAAGGGATACTGGTCTGTAATTTTCTTTTTTTTGGTGATATCATTATCTGGTTTTGGTATCAAGGTAATGTCAGCCTCCTAGAGTGAATTAGAAAGTGTTCTTGCTGGGTTCTGTGGCTCACACCTGTAATCCCAGCACTCTGGGAGGCCAAAGCCAGCGGATCATGAGGTCAGGAGTTCGAGACCAGCCTGGCCAATATGGTGAAACCCTGTCTCTACTAATAATACAAAAATTAGCCTGGCATGGTGGCATGCGCCTATAGTCCCAGCTACTCGGGAGGCTGAGGCAGAAGAATCTCTTGAACCTGGGAGGCGGAGGTTGCAGTGAGCCGAGATCATGCCACTGCACTCCAGCCTGGGTGACAGAGTGAGACTCCATCTCAAAAAGAAAAAAATGTGTTCTCTCCTATTTTTTGGAAGCTTTTTTTTATAAGAGTGATGCAGCGACTTTATTTTAACATAGCAATATTTACAACATGCCAAAATTTTGTCCTATTTGACTCTATTTAAACTTATGATGAAAAATGTAAAATGTCCATTTAAAATTGTCCAAAACAGTATACATGTACTCAAAATTACTTTAGGCTGAACAAATACATTTGAAGACTAGATTAGCTTTAATCTGATTCAAACTTTCAGAAACCATAAGAACAGAAATCCAAGGTTCATACATTCATTCAAATGTTTGCTGAGCACCTGATATGTGTCAGGCACTATTCAATATGCTAATGATACAGCAGGAGACAAAATAAAGATTCTACCTTATGAATTTATATTCTGATGACAAAAGACAAATAATAAGCAAGTATTCATGTAAATGTATAATATATCATGTAATGAGTGCTACAGAGAAAAATAAAGCAAAAAAATATAGGATGAAGGGTAATGGGGAGGATTGCAATTATATGTAGAGTGAAGAAGGAAATTTCAACCGCTAAGGTGACTTTGAGCAGAGACATGAATGATGTCTGCAAGGGAGCCATGTGATTATCTTCTATCCAGGTTGGGGGAAGAGATGGGCATTTTACTCTGATTGAAAACAAAAGCCACTAAAGGATGGAGACAGAAGAGTGTTCTTTTAACAAGATCCCTATAGACTAAGGGATGAGGGTACAAAAATGAGTTTAGTTAAACAATTTTTGTTTGAACTAGCGACTTTAAAGGGCAAAAGCATTTCAATTTAGCTTTATAGAAAATGAAAATGTACTTATTGTCCATTAAATATAAGGCAGTGAGTTACTTCTAATCCAATTCATTATACAGCTAAATATTTACAAGTTTTAGATTTTTATTTTCAAGGATGAAAACTTTGGTTAGCTCCTATTATTAATATTTCTGCCTTCAGTTGCATATCCCTGAGTATAGCCAATCAAATGTAAGCAATGCACACATGAGGAGTACCAGCCTATAGCAGTTACTGTTATATAATTCCAGGAGCAATGCCTAGGATATTTCAAAAATCAAATTTAAATCTTAAAAGAAGGACTGTAAACTAGTTCAACCATTGTGGAAGAAGACAGTGTGGCGATTCCTCAAGGATCTAGAACTAGAAATACCATTTGACCCAGTCATCCCATTACTGGGTATATACCCAAAGGATTATAAATCATGCTGCTATAAAGACACATGCACATGTATGTTTATTGCGGCACTACTCACAATAGCAAAGACTTGGAACCAACCCAAATGTCCATCAATGATAGACTGGTTTAAGAAAATGTAGTACATATACACCATGGAATAAATACTAGGCAGCCATAAAAAAGGATGAGTTCATGTCCTTTGTAGGGACATGGATGATGCTGGAAACCATCATTCTGAGCAAACTATCGCAAGGACAGAAAACCAAACACCACATGTTCTCATTCATAGGTGGGAATTGAACAATGAGAACACTTGGACACAGGGTGGGGAACACCACACACAGGGGCCTGTCGTGGGGTGGGGGGAGGAGGGAGGGATAGTATTAGGAGATATACCTAATGTAAATAACCAGTTAATGGGTGCAGCACACCAACATGGTGCATGTATACATATGTGACAAACCTGCACGTTGTGCACATGTACCCCAGAACTTAAAGTATAATAAAATATATGTGTGTGTGTGTGTGTATATATATATATATATATATAAATAAATATATATAAAAATCTTAAAAGAAGGCAGAATAAACCAGTAAAGTGGTTTTAAACTTGTTTTTTAATAGCGGAATCCTTCAAGTAAATCTAAAATGGAACTCCACAGCTACAAGAGGTATTTTACTAGTATACATTTATTGCATATAATCAGATTCATAATTTGTACTAATATAAAGTAGATAAATGAGAATAATCTGTTCTGATGAAGCATAAAAGCTTTCAACTAGTTGTCAGTGTTATGTCAAACTCAGCATTCAATGTATTTCTGTATTTTGTCTTACATATCCAGTATTGAGAAAATTCAAATGCAAGGAGGTCAGAAACTATCTTATTATATCTCATTAAACTATCTTATTATACACCTTTTAATTTAAGGTTACTCATTGCTTAAATGATTCCAGTTGCTTGAAAGAAAAGTTAGAAAAATTGCTCTTTAAAAGTTTATTGTTACAGTGTTTAACTGCATATATTATTTAAGGGGTGATTATTCAATCTGAGAGAATAGATTTTGGAAGCTCTTGAGAAAGATTGAGTTAATTCTTCTTTAAATCTTTGGATGAATTCACCAGTGAATCCATCTGGTCCTGGATTTTCCTTTGTTGGTAGATTTTCAATTACTGATTAAATCTCTTTACTTGGTATAGATCTGTCAAGATGTCTGTTTCTTCTTCAGTCAATTTAGGTAACTTGTGGATTTCTAAGAGCTCATCCATTTCATCTAGGTTATCTAATTTATTGGGATGCAATTGTTCGTAATAGTACTGTCTTATAATCCATTTTTTCTCAGTGGTCATTAGTAATGCTCCCACTTTCCTTTCTGATTTTAGTTATTTGCATCTTCTCTCTTTTTTTCTTTGTCAGTCTGGTTAAAAGATTGTCAATTTTGCAGATCTTTTCAAAGAATCAACTGTTATTTTCATTTATTCTCTATATTGTTTTTCTGTCATATTTCATTTATTTCTGCTCTAATATTTATTATTTCCTTCATTCTCCTAGCTTTGGTTTTAGTTTTCTTTTTCTAGTTTCTCAAGGTGTAAAGTCAGGTTATTGATTTGATATTTTTCTTCTTTTTTACTAGTAGACTTAATTTTTAGAGCACATTTAGGTTTATAGATACATGGAGAAGAAATCATAGAGTTCCTACTGCTTCCCCATTCCATACACACAGTTTCCTCTATTATCAATATCTTGTATTATTGTTGCACATTTGTTTCCATCGATGAGTCAATATTGGTACATTATTATTAACTATAGTCCACCGTCTGCATTAGGGCTCCCTCTTGGTGTTATGCATTCTCTGGGATTTCACATATGTGTAATGACATGTATTCACCATTACAGTGTTTTAAATGTCATATATATATATATATATATATATATATAGAGAGAGAGAGAGAGAGAGAGAAAGGGTTTCACTATGTTTCTCAGACTGGTCTTGAACTTCTGGCCTCAGTCTCCCAAAGCACTGGGATTACAGGTATGAACCACCGCACACAGCCACCATTGTAGAATAGTTTCACTGTCCGAAAAATCCCTTGTTCTCCACCTCTTCATACCTACTTCCCTTTCTCTGAGCCCTTGGTGACCACTAATCTTTTCATTGTCTGCATAGTTTTTCCTTTTCCCAAATGTCAAATCATTGTTATTAAACAGATTGTAGCCTTGTTTCACCTACCAATATGCATTTAAGGCTTCTCCGTGCCTTTTCAGGGCTTGATAGCTCATATTATTTGTATTGCTGAATAATATCCCATTGTACCATGGTTTATTCATTCACCTATTGAAGGACATTTTGGTTGCTTCCAAGTTTTGTCAATTGTGAATCAAGCTGCTAGAAACATTTGTGTGCAGGTTCTATTGTGTGTATATAAGTTTTCAGTTCATTTGGGTAGATACCAAGAAGGAAAATTCCTGGATTGTATTGTAAAAGTATGTTTAGTTTTCTAAGAAACTGTCAAACTGTCATCCAAAGTGGCTGTACCATTTTGCACACCCACCAGCAATGAATTAAGGTTATTGCTTCATATCCTCTCCAGTATCTGATGTCAGCGTTTTGGATTTTAGCCATTCTCATAAGTGTGCAGTGGTAACCTGTTTAAATTTGCAGTTCCCTAATGACATATGATGATGAGCATCTTTTAATATATTTATTAGCCATCCTCCTTGGCAAGGTGTCTGTTCATGTCATTTGCCTATTTTTAAACTGGAATGTTTGCTTTCTTAATGTTGGGTTTTAAGAGTTCTTTGCGTAATTTGGATACTGGTCCTTTATCAAATATGTTTTTTTATGTTGTTGTTTTTTTTTTTTTTTTTTGCAAAAAGTTTCTCCTAGTCTGGCTTGTCTTTTCATCCTCTTAACAGTGTCTTTTACAGGGCATTTTAAAATTTTAATGAAGTCTAACTTATCCATTTTTTCTTCCATGACTCATGCTTTTGCTGTTGTATCTTAAAAGTCATTGCCAAAACCAAGGTTACCTAGATTCTGTACTATGTTACCTTCTAGGAGTTTTTATATTTTTTGTGTTTTACATTTGTCTCTTTGATCTATGATCAAATGTGCTGTAGTTGACACAGCAGGCAATAGGCTGATGGCCAAAAAAAAAAAAAAACACTTGGATCAGCAGCATGCCAGTAGGGTATAGCAGGCAGAAGGCCAGAACTCTCCTAATGGGAAGTCTGGTACCTGAAATGTTCCCTGGAGCACTAATTTGTTGAACAATGGCCAAATGTCTCTTGCTTTATTCACTTGTAAGGCAGACTGAAGTCCGAAAGACCCTATGGTACCCCTAGGAGAGGCCAGTACTGTGACCTAAAATGCTCTCATTTCTACTACCCATGGACAGTCTGATGGTCAAAGAACCCTAGGTTCTTCAGGCAGAGGATGGGCTGGGGATAGGCAGAAATACCCCAACCCTACATTTTGAGGAAAAACTGGTGGCCTGAAGTTTTCCCGACATACAAGCACTCTGGAGATAGCATGGCTGAAAGGGTTTCCAAGGCACCACTGTGTTGGGATCTCCAGTAGGTCCCTAATTCCATAATAATGGATCTAGTGCCCATAAGGGCTCACTGGGATCTAATGTGTGGGCAGTCTGGTCTCTGAAAAGGTGCATGGGGCATAAGTACAAGTGGAGAATGTGTCTGGAAGTTCTCCAGGGTACCAGCGCACTGTCCAACACATGTCTAGAAGAACTCCAGAGTCCTAGAGGTAGGAATGTACTCAATGCCCAACAGATTCTAGGCTTCACAACCTACAGAGAAGATTGTGGTCCAAAAGCTATGCAGTTGCCCAGCATGCAGACAGGCTGGGGACCATGAAGACCCAGCAGCGCTTAAGGGCCAAGTCATCTGGTGTTCAGAAAGTTCCCAGGGACAGAATTTATGGCAAAGTCAGTGACCAAAGAGTTCCAGTTTCCATTACAGATGGGCTAGCTGAGGGCTAAGAGGGTCATTGGTTCCCTAGAGCCATGCCTGTGGGGAAGAGAAGGGTTTTCTTTTCCACATCATATGTGCAGGCTAATTGCTGAAGAACCTTTGGCTTCCAGGCACACAGGATGATTCTGGGCCAGAAGGAACTCCAGAACCCTAGCAAGCGGGCATGCTTATGGTCAGGTATTTTCACAGGTCCTCTCAATAGGAGAAGGGTGGACACTTCGTGGAAGAAAGGGCCCAGAGTACCCCTGCAGTGACCTGTACTGTGACCAAACATGATCCAGTTTCAACAACAGGCTTGCAAAATGATGACTGGTGAAACCTCAGGCCCTTGGCATGCTTGTGTATTGTGTGCCAGAAGGAAATCCAGAAATGTCTAGAGCTGAAAGGGCCTTCATGACACTACTGTGGTAGGCGTACAGGGCCAAAACAGGCACCAGTATCCTGGAAATATGGTTCTCAAAAAGGCTGTACATTCCACCGCACAGGGTCTGGCTACTGTTAACCACCCATAGAACTCCAGTGCATGGGCAGTCTGGTCACCAAAAGGGCTTACTGGGCAGCAGTGTCAGGGCAGATGGTGTCCAAAAGTGCAATCTTAGGCACCAGTGAGGTGGCAGGCTCGTGTCGGAAAGAGTCCTGAACCTTGAAAGGGTACAATAGACCCAGGCGGAAATACCTGGTCCTGCTGACAGTCTAGTAGGAGGAACGCAGGTTCCATCACATAAAAGAGCTAGAGATGAATAGAGAAAGAAAATGTAATGTGATACTTATAGACAGTGGAGTACTATTCAGTCATAAAAAAGAATGAGTTTCTGTTGCAAGTCATTTGCAACAACATCAGTGGAACTGGAGATCATTATGTTAAGTGAAATAAGCCAGGCACAGAAAGACAAACATCACATGTTCTCAGTTACTTGCAGAATCTAAAAATCAAAGTAATTGAACTCATGGACATAGAGAGCAGATTGATGGTTACCAGAGGCTGGGAATGGTAGTTGTGGGCTTGGGTGAGGTGGGGTTGGCTAATGGTTACAGAAAAAAAGAGAAAGAATAAATAAGACCTTCTATTTGATAGCACGATAGAGTGACTATAGTCAATAATAATTTAATTGTACATCTTAAAATAACTTAAAGAGTGTAATTGGATTGCTTGTAACTCAAAGGATAAATGTGTGAGGGGATGGATTCCCCATTCCCCATGTTGTGCATGCCTGTATCAGAACGTCTCATGTGCTACATAAATATATACCCTTACTGTGTACCCATAAAAATTAAAAAATAAATACGTGATTTTATTTTAACAAAAGAAGGACCCCTGGACACCCTTGTGAGGGACAGATGGTGGCCAAGAGGCCTCAAAACTCCCAGACTTGTGGGCTTCCTGAACGCACGAAGGGCTAAGGGTTCCTGTGGCAGATGTCAGTGCCCTGACCATAATCACTCTCCTTCCATTGCAGGCAGGCCGGCAGGTAGCTAAAGAACCCTAGGTTGCCCAGCACACAGTCAGATGTGCTAGAAGGAATTCCAGAACTCAGGGAGTCGGGGAGCCTTGTGAACATAAACTTCCCCAAGTCACCACCGTGATGAAGGTATGTCAGTCAAAGTTGCCCTAAATCACCAGCTTTCTGGACAGATTGTTGACAATAAGACTCTAAATTCCACAGCGCAGAAGACAACTGGTGTATAAGGGTCCCTTGTAACCTAGTGTGAGGCTTTCTGGTAACTAAAAGATCATCCAAGGGGATGCTGTGTGTCGAAGGGCCTTTGGGGCACCAATTTGTTTCCAGGCACATGTCTGTAAAAGCCATGGGGCCACAGAAACTAAGATGGGCCAAGACTGAAAGTGCTTTCAGTTCTACATCTCGCAGGATGTTTGATACTCCACAGACTCTTGTTTCCCTAGCACAAAGTCAGGCTGGAAGCAGAAGTACCCTGGGGACCCTCATGAGAAGGACTTTTGCTGGCCAAAACTTTCCCCAGGACACCAGTTTGGTGGTCAGACAGTGAACAAAATGGCTTTTGATTCCTCTGCTTGTGTGCTGTCTAAGGGCTGATAGGATTCATGGTTTCCTTATGGTTGGTCTATGCTGTGGCCAAAAGTGCTCTCATTTCCACAGCAGACAGCAGCTGATTACAGAAACTCTTTGATTCCCCAGTACATGGACACGGTTTGGCTGATAGAAACCCTGAAACCCTAGGTGGCTGAAAATTCGGTGGTTGTTAAGGTTCCCCAGAATACCAGTGAAAGCGAGTGGAGATACGGTGACAGAAAGAGCTCCCTCACACCAGCACTCTGGACAGATTGTTGCCAGTAGGACCTTATATTCCAATTTTTTGTGCCTCCATAGCACAGGAGGAGGCAGGTGTTCATAAGTGCACCTAGAAACCTATTGTGAGGGCTATCTGGTCACCAAAAGGGCCCCAAAAGGACCTTGCAGCAGTGCATGGGCAGAAGTTTCCAGAAGAGCCCTGGGGAGGCAGAGGGTGGGATGATGCAAAACTGAAAGAGTTCCATATCAGACAGGATGGCTAATAGCCAATGATCCCTGTTTCCAAACACACAGGATTTAGTAAGGGGCAGAACATCTAAACACAATTTGCCCATCTACTGGTGTCCTGGATGCCCCTTCAGCAAGAGGACTACCCACATTCTGATAGTATGGGGACCTTTATAGGCACTAGTCTGCTTCTGTGCTGTGAAATATTTTTCCAATTGGCAGCCAGCTCTTCAGCACACTGATGCCCCTTTTGGCCACCATACCCCTAATACTCCTGCTCAGGGGAAATTTTCAGGCAGCCACTTCCCATCAGCATGATATCCAGGGGTCATTTCAGCTCCAGTTGAGTCTGTATGCTGCAGAACCAAAGGTTATTCAGCCATTAGTCTTCCGGTGGGATGAAACCAGAATCCTTTTGGTCATTGAATAGGCCTTATGCCTTTCCTTTCGATGGCCTTTTCCATCCTTAACTAGCCAGTGTGCAATGAAAATTAGTACCCTTTCAGCCACTGACATCCCTTCACTAACATCCTTGTGGAACTATCAAATGCCAGCCAGCCTGCTGCATAGCGTCCATGGTCCTTTTAGGTACAAGCCTGTTTGTACCTAGTTTCTGCTGGGAGTTTGGATTGTAACAAACCAAGTACTCTTCTGACCAGCACCCTGCCTGGTGTTGAACTGAGAGTCCTTTCTTCCTCAGTCTATTCTACCTTCTTCAGATTTGAGAGTCTTAACTGACATGTGGCTGGCAGGGTGTTGGCAGAGCACTTCCAGTCAAAGTTTGTCCCCACATTGGTTCCCTGGATGCCTTTTTGGTGACAAGACTGCCCATTCACAGGGGTCTTAGAGACCCTATGGGCACTAGCCTGTTCCTGTGCTGTAAAATGTAGGACCCCATTGACAACCATTTATCCAGATTGTTTGTACAAGGGGGTATGTTATGAGCTGGGTTGTGCCCTCCAAAGTTCACGTTTAGGTCCAAACCCCCAGTATCTCAGAATATGATTGTATTTGGAGACAGGGTCTTTAAAGAAGTAACTAAAATAAAATGAGGTCATATGGCTGGGCCATAATCCTATATGATTTAATGTCATATAAGATGATAATGTTCTTATAAGAAGAGGAAATTTGAACACAAACCTGTACACACAGAGGAAAGATCAAGTGAGGGCACGCATTGAGAAGGCTGCAAGTCAAGGAATCTACAAGCCCAGAAATCTGCAAGCCAAGGAGAGAGCCCACAGAAGGAACCAAACCTGCCAACACTCAGATCTTAGGCTTCCAGCCTCCAGAGCTGTGAGAAAATAAATTTTTGTTGTTTAAGCCACGATGTCTGTGGTATTTTATTATGGCAACCCTAGCAAATTAACACAAAACCCTTTTCTTCTTCTTTTTTTGAAACAGAGTCTTGCTCTGTCACCCAGGCTGGAGTGTAGTGCTGCAATGTCAGTTCACTGCAACCTCTGCCTCCCAGGTTCAAGCGATTCTCCTACCTCAGCCTCCCAAGTAGCTGGGATTACAGGTGTGCACCAACATGACCGGCTAATTTTTGTATTTTAAGAGAGACAGGGTTTTGCCATGTTGGCCAGGCTGGTCTCAAACTCCCGACCTCAGTGATCCACTTGCCTAGCGCTCCCAAAGTGCTGGAGTTACAGGCTTGAGTCACCATGCCCAGCCTATGGGGCTCTGTTTGTTACTAAACCTCCAGCATACTTGTGCCCTTGGGAAACTTCCAGCCACCAGTCATCCTGTCACTAAGGGTGCCTAGCTTCCTTCTGTCACCCAGCTTGTCTGTTTGCCGGGGGATTGAGGTTTCTTTGGGGATCAGCCTGGTGCCTGCTGTGGAAAAGAGAACACTTTCAGTCAAGTTGGCCTCTTGCAGAACTGTGGGCCCTACAGATCCTCTGCTAGCCCACAAGCTGAGGAAGCAAACCTTTTCACCTACGGTCTGTCCACAGAACTGGGGAACCTTCTGACCACCAGTCAGCCTGCCCGTTAGGGTTTCCAGAGTCCCTTCACCTCACCAACCTCCACAGCCTGCCTTTGTATTGAGGGTATAAAGATTCAGGGCTACCAGCAGTCTGAACTGTCATGGAACTTAGATCCCTTTTAGCGTTGATCCCTATCATGCACTGCAGGCCAGGGACGCTTAGGGACACATGCCTGACTTGGTGCTGGCACCCTGAGGGTACTTCCAGTCATGCTTTGCCCCATGAACTGGTGCCCTAGATACTCTATCAGTGACCAGACTGCTCCTCCCTGGTATCCTGGGGGCTCATATAGTCACTAGCCAACTCCCCTGCCATACAACATTGACTCTATTAGTAAGCCCATCCAGAATGCTGGTGCTCTGAGGCCTTTTTGGACACTGTACCTCCATTGCTCTGGTGCCCTAGGAAGCTCCCTAGCCAGCTGACCTTCCACTACCTAGGGTTTGTGGTTTCCTTCTGGCCCCCATTCTGTCCTCTTTTCAGGGAACTGAGGGTTCTTCAGCAACTAACCTGCCCATGTGATGCAGAAACTAGAACCTTTTCAGTCACAGCACAGGTCTCTCACTGGGGAACCAAGGGCCCTCCTGGCCTTCAATCAATCTCTGTGTTGTGGAACCTAGAACGCTTTTCCACTGTCCTTCCCATGCATTGGTATCTCTAGCAACATACCAACCACCAGCCAGCCCTCCCACTGCGGTTCCACAGGTCCTTATAGCCTGCCTGTGTGCTAGGGAATGATGTACTGTTTTGACTGTCACTGTCCCTATAGGCTGTGGAACCCAGGGTGCTTTGGACATTGGTCATTCCACCTTCTTTGTCCCTGGGATTCCTCTGGACACAAGCCTACCAGCACACTTGTGCCTCAGGGGCACTTTTAGAAACTCCTGCCCTTACACTGGTGTCCTACTCGCCCGTTTAGCAACCAGGCATCCCACACACTGGGTTCCTGGGGGCACTTATGGGCACACTAGCATGTTCCTGTGCCATGGAACACAAGACCTTGTTGGCCATAAGCCAGCCTGTGTGCTGTGGCCCTTAGTACCCTTTTGACCAAGGTACTTCTTATGTGTTAGTGTCCAAGGGGGCCTTCTGCCCTCTACTAAATCCTGTGTGTTTGAAAACAGGGATCACTGGCTATTAGCCATCCTGTCTGATATGGAACTCTTTCAGTTTTGCATCATCCCACCCTCTGCCTCCCCAGGGCTCTTCCAGAAACTTCTGCCCATGCACTGCTGCAAGGTCCTTTTGGGGCCCTTTTGGTGACCGGATAGCCCTCACAATAGGTTTCTAGGTGCACTTATGAACACCTGCCTCCTCCTGTGCTATGGAGGCACAAAAAATCTGGTCACCAGTGGCTGGGTGTGGTGGCTCACACTTGTAATCCCAGCACTTTGGGAGGCCGAGGCGGGCGGATCATGAGGTCAGGATATCGAGACCATCCTGGCTAACACAGTGAAACCCCATCTCTACTAAAAATACAAAAAAAAAAAAAAAAAAAAAAAAGCCGGGCGTGGTGGCAGGCATCTGTAGTCCCAGCTACTTGGGAGGCTGAGGCAGAAGAATGGCGTGAATCCAGGAGGTGGAGCTCGCAGAGAGCCGAGATCACGCCACTGCACTCCAGCCTGGGCGACAGAGCAAGACTCCATCTCAAAAAAAAAAAAAAAAAAAAAAAAAATCTGGTCACCAGCGTTGTGCCAAGCAAGTGTCCAGAATGGCACCAAGGTAGCACAGGATGAGATGGAATGATGCCCAAAAGGCTGTGGATTCCACAGAAGACTGGACAGCCTATGAACCTCCATATCACCAACACAAAGGCAGCCAGGGTTGTGGGGAAAAAATTGGAATCCTAGGGAGCAGGCTGACTGTTGGTCAGAAGTTTCTCTAGGGCACCAGCTCCATGGATGGATGGTGAACAAAATGGCTTTTGCATTCTCAGCTTGATAGCTAACTGAGAGCATGTAGAACTCATAGTTTCCTATCTGGAGGCCAGTAATATAACTAAATGTGCTCTTGTTTCCACAGCAAGCAGAGGAAAAATTGGCAAAGAGATTTCAGTACCCTAGCACGCAGGCAACCTGTGAGCCACAAGGAAAGCCAGAACTCTAAGGAGCAGGAAATATGGTGACTAGGGAGTTTCTGCAGGGCACATCCCAGATGGAGATGCACTGGTGAAAAGAGGCCTGTGCATCTGTGTTCTGGATGGATGTTTGTCAATAGGGCTCCGTATTCCAACACATGGGAGCAGGTTATGAGGGCTACCCTGGCACCCAATGTGGAGGCAGTCTGGTCACAGGGTCCAGAGGGTAGCAGCGCCAGGGCAGAATGTTTCTGGAAGTGTTTCTGGGGTGCCAGTGCCCTGGCTGGTACAGCTACAAAGAAACAGCCAGGGTCCTAGAGTTCAGGATGACTGGATGCCAAATGGTACAGGTCCACAGCATGTGAGGGAAAGTGATGGTCAGAAGGGTACACAAGAGAGGTAGGGATCGTCCAATGGGGTCTGTGTTCCCAGACCTATAGAAAGGGTGATTGATGAACAGAGGGTATGTGGTTCCCTAATTCTTCAGGCAGGCTAGAAGCCATAAGGACATGTGGAACTCCAGGGGCCAGGACAGCTGGTGTCCTAAAGCTCCCCAGGCACACTAACATTGGGAGGGAAGCGACTGAAAGAGTTCTAGGATTCATTGCACATGGGGTAGTTGAAAGCAGGAAGAACCAATGGCTTGCCAGTGGGAGGTCTGCCAGAGACCAGAAAGCTTTTGGATTCTGAATTGTGCAGGTAGGCTGGTGGCTAAAGAACCTTCCCAAGCACGCACAATGACTTGTGACGGGAAGGAGTCCCAAAATCCTAATGAGGGAAGATTCACCGGGTTATTCACACCAAAAGATTAACTGTGTAGGGGCCTGAATGATCACCAGAACTTTAGCAGGGGTCACATTGTCGATAGGATGATTCCCCAGGGCACACTCATGAGGGACAGATGGTGGTCAAGAGGGATCATGATTCCTGAACTTTTAGTCTGCCTGAAGGCCCAAAGAGTTCATGGTTCCCTTGCAAGACGGTAGGGCTATGATCAAATAGTCTCTTCTCCACCTAGGATGGGCAGGCTGGTCCCTAAAGAACCCTTGGTTACCTAGGGCATACACAGCTAAGCGCTGACAGGAAACCTGTGACCATAGTTGGCAAGAAATATGATGGAGGTTCCCCAGGGCACTCCAAAGATGGAGATGTGATAGCAAAAAGAGGCCCTTGTGTCCTAAGGTTCAGGATAGATGGTTACAAACAAGGCCCTGTGTTCCACTGTATGAGTGCAGGCTAGTGGCCATAAGGGCTCTCCTGAACCCAGTGTGCAGGCAATCTGGTTCCAGAAAGGACTTGGAGTGCCAGTTCCCTAAACAGCATGTGTACAGAAGAAGAGCCCATGGGCTCATATAGGTCGGAATGGGGATAGATATGATGCCTAAAGGGACTGGATTTCCCAGTAAACAGCGTTGGGGTGAGCATAGGGGCCATGAGGACACACAGAAACATAGTGGCAGGCCTAGACAGATATCAAAAGGTCCCCAGGGACACTAATGAGTGGGAAAGAACTATGCCAAAAGAAACCTTGGTTCCATTGCAAGCAGTGTAAGGTAGGACAGGAAAGACCATTAGGATCTTGATGCTAGGCCTGCCCAGTAAGTGTAAAAGATTCTGGATTCTACATTATGCAGACAGGCTGGTGGCCGAAGAAACTTTAATTCCAAGGAAACTCTGATGACTCTGGGTCAGAAGGTGCTACAGAACCCTAGCAAGGAGGCACATAGGGGATCAGACATTTCCGAAGGGCACCCACATGGTTAGCTTAGTAGGGGAAAAGGACAGTGGCCGAAATGACTCATCCGTGAAAGCAGAGTACACAGGCTTCCCCACTATGAGGTGTATAGGGTGACCAAACTTGCTCCAGTTCCAACAGCAAGCAGGCAGGCAAACTCATGACCAAAAGCCTCTCAGAACCCAAGCATGGCCAGGCAGGAAAGAACCCAGAAACATTATGGCCAGAAAGGCCCTGAAGTCACTAACACCGTGAAGTACAGGTGCCAAAAGGGGTTCCAGAGCTCTAGAGTCTTGTTACCATGATTCTCAATTAGGGCCACATATTCCACAGTATGTGATCTTGCTGTGGCCCATAGGACCCCAATTCACAGTCAGTCTGGACGCAAAAAGGTCTCCCAAAGTAGCAGTGCTGGGGCAGATGGTGTCCAGAAGTCCTCTGTCCCTGCCCCTGGCACCATCGGAGTAGCTGACATGTGTCCCAAAGGATCCTGCGGTGTAAGAGGTTGAGATGGACCCAGGCTGAAAGGCCTAGTCCTGCTGACGGCCCTAGTAAGAGAAGCCCTGTTTCCACCCTAAAAGGATTGTATGTGGACATGAAGGATCCCTGGAATGCTGGCAAGAGCAGAGATAGGTGGCTGGAAGCTTCCCTGGGGACACCCACAAAAGGGACAGACAGTAGCTGAAAAAATCATGATTCTTGAGACTGTGAATTCACTCAGTGCCTAAAGGGCTCATGGTTCTCCTGCAGAATGCCGGTGGCCCAATGGTAAATGCTCTTCTTCCACCATAGGAAGGCAGACTTGTCACAAAAGAAACTTTGCTTTCCCAAGGACATTAACATGTGGGCAGTCCGGTGACTGAAATTTCATACACGGACTAGCTGAGGACAGAAGAAACATAAGTTCCCGTGGCCTGTCCAGTAATCAAAAGGATTCCAGAGTCTGAATCACTCAGGTGGGTTGATGACCGAAGAACCTCTGTTTCTCAGGTACATGAGATAATGGGGCCAGAAAGAGTACTGGAATCCTAAATGAAGGGGCACATCCGTGGTCAGAAGATTCACCAGGATACACGCACTGGGGGAAGGATGGTGGTAGGGACTGAAGGATCACCAGAACCCTAGTGAGCAGTCAGACTATGGACAGGAAGATTCTTAGGGGTGCACTTGCAAGGGACAGACAGTGGCCGAGAGTGGTCATAATTTCTGAACTTGAAGCTTGGCTGAAGGCAAGAAGGGCTTATGGTTCACTTGCCCAATGAAAGTGTTGTGGCCAAAAATGCTCTTCTTTCCAGCTCATGCAGGTAGGTTGTTCACCCCTTGCTGGAGGCCAACAAGAAACCTGGAACCCTAGCTGGCAGAAGTATGAAAACCAGAAGGTTCCCCAGGGTACCACAAAGAGGGAGGTATGGTAGGGAAGTGGTTCTGAATGGATGGTTACTAACAAGACCCTGTGTTCCACACAAGGGTGCAGGCAACTGCCCATAAGTGCTCTCCTGGAACCCAGTGTGAAGGCAGCCTGGCTTCATAAAGATTCCACAGGGCAGCAGTGTCCTGCATGGCACGTGTTCAAAAGAATCCTAAATATCCTGAATGTTGGGATGGAGATAGACATAATGCCCAAGGTGTCTGGATTCCACAGCCTAAATAAAGTATGATGGTCGCAAGTATACATTGTTCCCCAGCTGATGAGCAACCAGTCAACACACTGTGAGGACACAGGAAACCACAGGTGCTAGCCCAGAGGGTGATGGGAAGGTCCACAGGGATTCTTGGTACCATTGCAAATGGGGTCACAGGACTGGAAGGGCCACAGGTTTCCTTCCCCAAACCTGTCCCCAAAGGCCTGTCCTGTCCCTGGGGCAGCCACAAGAGGGGCTGATGGCTGCTAGTGCTCATAATTCCTGAACTTGCAGCTAGCTCAAGGCCTGAAGAACTCACGTTTTCCCTGTCCTAAGTCAGTTTCCTAAATATAAATATAAATAAATGCTTTCCTTTCACACAGGAAGGCAGGTGGATCATATGATAACTCTCATTTCCCCAGAGGCACAGGATGTGTGATAGCAGGAATCTAAAAACCCTAGCTGGTGTAAGTCTAGTGGCCAGAGGATTTTGAAGCAATGCCCTGGTAGAGGGGCAGTGGAGAAAAGGGGTCCCAGTACTAGAGTGCTGGATGGATGTCTTCTTGTATTAGGCTGTCCTGGCATTGCTATAAAGAAATACCTGAGATTGGGTAGTTTATAAGGAAAGAGGCTTAATTGGCTCACAGTTCTGCAGGCTGTACAGGAAGCATAGTGGCAGCTGCTTCTGAGGAGGTCTCAAGAAGCTTCCAATCATGGCAGAAGGCAGAGGGGGAGCAGGCACATCACATGGTGAAAGCAAGAGTAAAAGAGAGAGAGAGTTGGGGGGAGGTGCCACACACTTTTAAAGGACCAGATCTCTTGTGAAATCAGGGCCACAGCTCACTTAACATCAAGGGGATGGCCCACTTATGAAGGATATGCCCCTTTGATCCAAATACCTCCCACCAGGCCCCACCTCCAACATTGGGGAATACATTTCAGCATGAGGTTTGGGTGGGGACAAATATCCAAACTATACCACTGCCTTTAGGGAATTGTGATCCATGGCATGGATGTAGGCTAGTGCCCATAAGGCCTATCTTGGAACCCACTGGGCAGACAGCCTGGTCTCAGAAAGGGCCTACATGGCATCAGCACTAGTGCAGAATGTAGCCTAGCCTCAGAAAGGGCCTGCATGGCATCAGCACCACTGCAGAATGTATCTGGAAGTGCTCCTGGGGTGCCAGTGTTCAGGCAGGGTAAGTCCAGAATAATGGACAGAGACCTAGAGGTGGGGATGGACACAATGTCCAGTGCGCTCTGGGTTCTGAAACCTGTAGGGAGGGTGAGGGGTGCAAGGGTACAAGATGCCCCAGCTCACAGTCACACTGGGACCATAAGGATGCATGGAATGTAGGGACTGGGCCAGCTGCTGTTCAGAAGGTCTCCAGGAACACCAGCACGTGGGCAGGTATGTAATCAAAAGAGTTACAGATTCAATTGCATACAGGCAATGAAGATTGGACATGACACAGATTCTTTTCCTAGCACCAAGCCTGCTTGGTAACTGGAAGGGTTCTGGATTCTGCATCATAGAGGCAGGCCAGTGGCCTACGAACCTTTGTTTTCCAGGCAACCCAGATGCTTCCGGGCCAAAAGGGGCCCTGGAAACCTAGCAAGGGACCATGTCAGTAGTCAGAAGGTTCCTCTGAGCACCCACACTGGCGGCAGGGGTTGGGGGTGGGGGCGTAGGGGAAGCGGAACGAATGTACGGGTACGGAGTGTGGCCAAAATTGCTCCAATTACTAAACGCAAAGTCCCCGCAATACCGCAGCTTGAGGTCTGTACTTGGACCAAACTTGCACAGGTTTCTACATTAGAAGAACTCACGAGCAGAAAACACCAGGTACCAAGCATGTCTGTGGACTGTAGGCAGGAACGATCTCAGAAACTTAGGGCCGTAAGGGACCTCTTGACATCAGTGTCATGGAGTACAGCTGCCAAAAGGCGCCCCATGGTAGCAACATGCTAGAAGTTTGGGGCCATATATTCCGCTGCACAAAAGCTGGTTAGGGTCCCTTGTTATCTCATGTCGTGGGCATTCTGGTCACCAAAAAAAAGGTTCCTAGGGCAGCAGTTCCTGGGTAGATATTGTCCAACAGTGCCCTCCTCGCTGCCCCAATACGGTAGCAGGTAGGTTATCTGGAAGAGTCCCAGGGTCTAAGAAAGCGAAATAGACTCAAACTGAAAGGACTCGTGCTACTTAAAGCCTAAAAGGAGGAGCCCAGGGTTTCGTCGCATAAGGACTGTCTGGGGGACGTAGGGATCCCCGGAACCCTGGGGAGATGGCTGGCTGGTGACCGGAAGATTCCAGGGCACCTGTGCGAAAGAGAGACGGTGGCCTAGTGGGCTCAATATTCCCTAGATTGCTGGATGACGCCGAAGGTCCCGAAAGGATTCTATTTTCCCTGCAAGAAGCCACTATCGGTATTGGAAATGTTCTTTACATCGCCGGCGGGCCGGTGGGTTGCAGAACCTCTCAGTTCCCCAGTGCTCGCACAGTCTTGTGGTAAGAAGCAACTCGGAACCCTAGCTGGTGGGAAGTTTGAGGGACAGAAGATTCCCCAGGGTTCTAGCCGGATGGAATTAAGAAGACCAAATGCGTTCCCTAAGCCCCCGCCCCCCGCCCCGACTCTGGAAGCATGATAGTCAGTAGATCCCTGTTACCCACGGAAAGGAGCAGGTTATAACCTGTAAGGCACCCCTGGAAACCAGTGCGCGTGCAGTTTGGTTTCAGAAAGGGCTCTTAGGCCCCCAGCGCCAGGACAGAAAGTGTCCGGAAGTGCTCTCGGATGCGACTGAGGTGGCAGGTACAAGTCTGAAAGAGTCCTGGATTCTGAGGGTGAGATGGACCCAGGCCAAACGGGCTAGTTCTGCTGATAGCTCTGGGTTCTAGCTCTGGGTTCCGCAGCACCCGCGTCACAGAAAGGTCCCCCAAGGCTCTTCATAGGGGTGAGATGATTGCTGCCAGGGCCCTGGGTTCTTTTAGGCTGTCTTAGGTAAGCAGTCTGATGCTTCCAAGGCCTTCGCTACACCAGTTTTTGGTCATGCTGGTGCCCCTAAGGGTCTGGGTCGGCATCTGGAGGGCTATAAATTAGCCTGAAGGACCACTGGCCACCTGTGCCTCATCAGGCTTGTGCTGCAAGGACCGTGTTTTCCCATAGGGAATTTTTGGTTGGCTTCTACTCTTCTGGGATCATTGCATGAGAGCTAGATAATGACTGGATAGTGCCCCTGAGTCCCAGCACGAACAGTGGCTGCTCCTCATGTACTCTTTGCTCCTGGAACTCCTATCTAGTACTTTTCCAGGGAGAAATATATCCCACTGCAATCCTAAATTTAACTAAACTGCCTTTTACAAACAAGATGACAAATTCTCAAAAACAAGAGACTTGGAAATTTACCATCCTTGCACTAGTCCAGAAAACTCTTCTTGTATAAACAAGACAAGCAGGGAAGTATATGCAAAAGAAGTTGCAATGCAAACCTTATCCATGTAGATAAAGGGATGTTTAAGTGATTTTGATAAATGCTATTACAGAAGATAATATGCAGATTATAATTCCTGAAACAAAAGCTACATTATGTATGCATAATTGTAATTTGATTCTAGTGGACTAGAACCAAAATCCCAGTAAATAAATTCACATAGTAAAAGAAAAAGAAAACACAAATTGGCCTTATCTCTTCTCCTTCGGGCATGGGGTTCAGGCATAAATTGTTGTTAGTGCAAATGATTTTGTTATTTTAAAAATTATATAATTGCCCTTATGATGGAGAAATATAAGACCATGTCTTGGATAAATTGAGTTGAATTGTTATATGTAATAAAGTACAAGCAGATGGAAAATTTATTTTGTCAGATTATGATATATGTATATATATTATTCATATATATCCATATACATATATATCCATATATATGATTCATATACATAAATTATATATGTAGATATAATATATATGTATGTGTATACACACACACACACACACACACACACATATGCCAGAAGTTTCACCTTGGCAGGGACTAGGGCCAAAGGAAAAATTTTTATGATTAGATGAATTAATGGCCTTTGTGAACAGTAATGTTAAGATATTTTCAGCTCTATGCTGGCTTATATTCCCCTATATTATTTCAAACTATTATGAACTCTTACTTATACACATTAAACTTGTTTTTACAAGACAAGCAAAGTCTAACCTTGCAGGCACCAGATCTCTGGTGCGTTTGGCTTTCCAAACCCAAAGCAGAGCTGAGGATGGTAGAAATAGGAGATAAGAGAACATCTATTTGCAGAAAGATATGACCCAGAAATTAGATGACAAATTTCTTTTTTAAAAAAATTGTGGGTACATAGTAAGTGTATATATATTTATGGGGTACATGAGATGTTTTGATGCAGGCATGCAATGCCTAATAATCACATCATGGAAAATGGGGCATCCATCCCCTGAAGCATTTATTCTTTGTGTTACAAACAATCCAATTACACTATTTTAGTTATTTTTTAATGTACAGTTAAATTACTATTGAATATAGCCCCTTTGTTATGTTATAAAATACTAGGCCTTGTTCTTTCTAACTACTTTTTGTACTGATTAACCATCCTCACCTCCCCCAATTCCCCCAATACCCTTCCTAGTCTCTGGTAACTATCTTTCTACTCTCTATCTTCATGAGTTCAGTTGTTTTGATTTTTAGATCCCATAAATAAATAAGAACATGCGATGCTTATCCTTTTGTACCTGGCTTGTTTCACTTAGCATAATAACCTCCAGTCCCATCCGTGTTGTTGCAAATGAGAGGATCTCATTCTTTTTGTGGTGGAATAGCACTCCATTGTGTGTATGTACCACATTTTCCTTATCCATTCATCTGTTGATGGGCACTTAGGTTGCTTCCAGATTTTGGTTATTGTGAACAGTGCTGCAACAAATATGGGAGTGCAGATATCTCTTCAATATACTGATTTCGTTTCTTTTAGTTATATACCCAGCAGTGCAATTGCTGCATCATATGGTAACTACATTTTTCGTTTTTTGAGCAACCTCCAAATTGTTCTCTGTAGTGGTTGTACTGATTTACATTCCCACCAACAGCATGCAAGGGTTCCCTTCCCTCCACATCCTCACCAGCATTTGTTATTGCCTGTCTTTTGGATATAAGCCATTTTAATGGAGGTGAGATGATATCTCATTGTAGTTTTGATATGCATTTCTCTGATGATCAGTGATATTGAGTACCTTTTCCTATGCGTGTTTGCCATCTTTTCATATGCTTGTATATATTCTTTTGAGAAATGTCTATTCAGATCCTTTGCCCATTTTAGAAGTTAGATTATTAGATTTTTTTCCTGTCGAGTTGTTTGAGCTCCTTATATATTCTAGTTTTTAATATATATTAATATTACTAATATTTCTACTAATTTCTGCTCAGATCAGTAGTTTGCAAATATTTTTCCCATTCTGTGGGTTGTCTCTTCACTTTTTTTATTGTTTCCTTTACTGTGCAGAAGCTTTTTAACTTGATATCATCCCATTTGTCCATTTTTGCTTTGATTGCTTGTGCTTGTGGGGTTTTACTCAAGAAATTTTTGCCCAGACCAATGTTCTGGAGAGGTTCCCTGATGTTTTCTTGTAGTAGTTTCATAGTTTGAGGTCTTAGATTTAAGTCTTTAATCCACTGCCAAAGTTCTTTTACCCCAAATATCAGAGAAAGTTAATTGAAGAGGGATCAGCAAAAACCAGAGTTACGCTATCACAAATTGGGAGGAAGAAATTAATAGTCAGGGTTTCATTTTAGAAATTAACTGAGGAAAATAAGTTTGAATAAGATATTTTCATTTATAAAGGTTGTGATGTCAAATGTCAAAGACAGTTTACTTTAGAAGTCATTGGAAAGGAAAACCAGATACACAGAGAAATACATGTTTGACAGCTTTTTTGATATGTCAACTTGACTAGGCTACTGTCCCCAGTTATTCAAACACTCATCTAGGTTTTGCTGTGAAGGGATTTTGTAATGTAATTAAACTCTAATTAATTGATTTCAATCAGGTTGGACCTGACCTAATCAGTTAGAAGGTCTAAAAGCAGGGCTGAGGCTTTCCTGTGACAGAGAAGATATTCTTCCTGTGTACAGTAGTGTCCACCTGTGCCATGGACAACTTCTGTCTTTTTCATAATTGTCCCTTCCTGACTGCCTGTAGGCATAGTTTTGACCCATGTCCATGGGTTCCAACATGTTTTTTGTTTGTTTGTTGGTTGGTTGGTTTGTTTTATGAGACGGTGTCTTGCTCTGTCGCCCAGGCTGGAGTGCAGTGGCGTGATCTTGGTTCACTGCAACCTCTGCCTCCTGGGTTCAAGCAATTCTCTGCCTCAGCCTCCCAAGTAGCTGGGATTACAGGTGTCTGCCATCACGCCTGGCTAATGTTTTTGTATTTTTTGTAGAGACGGGGTTTCACTGTGTTAGCCAGGTTCATCTTGAACTCCTGACCTCGTGATCCACCTGCCTCGGCCTCCCAAAGTGCTGGGATTATAGGCGTGAGCCACTGCACCCGGCCCCAACATGTTTATGATAATTCCTTCCTAACTTCCTTCCTTACAGATATTGGACTTCCTTAGCCAGCCAACACAATCATTTTCTTTGTATAAGATCAATCTCGCTCTCTAATATATCTATGTCTATATCTCTTATGTATACTTATCTTACACATGCCTATCCTATACATAGCTACCCTACTGGTTCTGCTTCTCTGGTTGATACATTATGACAAAAATAAAGAAATCTAGAAATACCTTAAATGAAATAAGCTAAAACTGGTTTTTTTTTAAGGAAGTAAGAAATAAAAAGAAAAGAGAGAAGAGCAATTGACAGATAAATCTAAAAGGTAGTATTTTGATAAATAGTTAAGCAAAATTAGATATGAGAAAGTGGAAAATAACAAATTCATGCAAAAATGGAAGGATTATAGGAGATTATTTTCTGTAACTCTACGCTAATAGCTTTTCCAGTGTTATATAAAATCCTGAATTTGACTCAAGTACAGTTAAAAAGCCACAATAAAGCATTTAACTCTGGAAGAATTAGAGATTGTGGTCAAAGGAACTACTCTGTCAAAACCTATACTGCTGTTTTTCATATCATTTCATTCAAATTATTGGGAATATATTTTATGGCATTAACCCTTCAAATCATAAAGAATGCAGAAAAACATAAAAGATGTTTATATGAAGCTACAATACAGTTATATTATTCAAACAAAAACACCTGAATGTTGCTTCTTTATGGTTACATATAAATTCCATATAAAATATTAGACAATATAATCCAGAATTACATTAAAAGAGTATAGGTTTAAGACAAACTTGTATTTACACTACAACTACAAGAATGGTTAATATGAGAATTTCATTATGTCAAAATAATTATAAGGTAATTTTGATAGAAGTTGATAATGCATTTGATAAACTTTATTCATTCCTAATAATAAAATTTTTTACTAAAAGAGGAACATAAAGATATCTCCTTAATCCTCAATAAATATGTGTTTTCTTCAACTTAACATACACGTGTGTACACACACATATATGTACACACACTAAATGATAAAAGACCAGAAGCATTTCTGTTAAATTTGGAGAGAGAGCTATCTAAAATATTATTATTTATGTACATTTTGGAAATGTTAGCAAAAACAAACAAGGAAAAATAAGAGTAATAAATACTGAAAAGGTTACAAATACATCTTCATTTGTACATGATATGGCTCTATACATAAAAAATTCCACAAAACAGACAAAAACCAAACATTTAAAGAATTATGGGAGTATTCAGAAAGTTGGGTAATTAAAATTTAAATGTTAAATTTATAGTTTATTTTGCTACCAAAATCTTTTGAACGCTACAGCAGAACATTAAAAATAAACCTAGAGTGACTTCTTTTATTACTGGATAGATCCACTATTAAAAAGATTCCAAATTTTAAACCATTTTATAAATATAGTGCAATGCTAATTAAAACCCTACACATGCTTATGTAGTTTGCACATATTCTTTAATTTGTTTGGTGGAGAGGAGTAAGAATGTTATGTGATGACTTTAGATATCTGGGTAAAATTTAGGTTGGAAGTGGGTACAGGTAGGATAAAACAGAGCATAGGTAATTTACTTCATTTCCATGCACTTTCAGTTACCACTATTGTCTTGAATCAATAGTACTGTCCACTTAGAGACAGTCTGAGTTTTAAAGTAAGTAGAGTATCTGAAAAGTAATAGCAACAATGCTAACATGTAGTAGATACTCAGTAAATGCCATCTCCCTTTCTTTTATCCTTCTTAGTTGAGCTGGTTGTCCAGATGAAACAAGTAAAGTTATGATTTGGGCCAATGTAATTTGATACAAAATCAGAGTTCTTAATGTATTACTACATAGTATAGTTCAGAACTATCATATTTACCAATACATGCATCCTTATGTGACTGAAGGACTAACACAATCTTTGGGGTCATGTTTAATCTTTGTGTAACTCCAGGGTTCAAACTTTAGGTATTGGGCCAATTAGGGCAAGTTCCCAAAACCTTAACTTGGTAGATCTCTAAATCAGTGTCTTTTGCCATTTAATCTTCTCTTCGGTTGGCTGGCAAAACCTGATGGATCAAGAGCTTAAATGAAGGTCACTAAATCCTCTCTGTTCTGTTCAGAATCCAATGAGATTTCATTACCTCCCACACACATAGGATTTCATCTCCAGCTTTCAGGGAAAGGAAATGATCCCTATCCTGTAGACAAGTTAGAGAATCCTTTCTTAGTTCATATACTCTCAGCTTAGCTTATGATAAATATCAGGTTAATGTGTCATCAGAAGGCTGGGGATTATTTCAGATATAAATAAAATGTTTTCTCCATTCTGCAGCTGTTTTCTGATAACCAAGATTTGGCTGGAGATTCAGTTTCTTGATCATAAAACACAGTTTCCACTGCCAAGGTGCTGTGATCAGATCATTACCATGGTAATCAAGCCCTTTACTTTGTTACACTTAGCTGCCTAGTATCTTCACATAACCATCCCTGTTTTTCTTATGTATTTGTTTGCTGGTGGACTTTCTGTTAGCAGATATTTGGCATTTCAAGGTTGTCTGTGAAATTTTATTTTCATTAGTTTAATAAATGTCTCCCCCATGTCAGATCTAGCAAAATATCTTATAGGACATAGCTAATGAGTATGAAGTCCACTTGGAGAAGAGAAAACAATAGACCACAATTCAGTTATGGTAGTTTAAATGGAAGGAATCCATAACTTACATCCTAACAGCCTCTAAAAGGAAAAAAAGTGACCATGTTTTTATAATATATATGTAAAATAATGTTAAAACAGTAATTAATAGGGTATATCATGTAGCACACCTTAAATATATATAGGTGATGAAACATACTATCTTATATTTGTCCTAAGGCAGAAAATGATTATAGTTTGTTTTCTACTTTCTGAAAGTGTTTTGAGGAAGGTTACAATAAATACACGTAGAAAAAAAATCATTCAAATAACTGAAAAAAACCACACACATACAATAAGACAGACCAACAAATAAAAGAACTTTCAGATCAATGAGAATATTATATGAGAAAATGCAAGCTATAGCAACCAAGTTCTAAATTTCATCTGAAGTATTTTAGGAGTTTTATTACCTAAAGGAAATGCACGAAGGCAAGAGGAGAGATTTTTTTTCCTTGTTGTAAGCACCAAGAGGAATTTTTCATAGAATTATTTATATTTAAATGAAAAATGCTTTATTATTTAGAGGTGGGGAAATGGACATTGAAAACATTGGATTATTTACATTCAATATTAATCTCCATTATGCTAAAAAAAACCTCATTGTGCTACAGAATTTAATTCTGGAATCTTGAAAAGATAAACAGTTTTAAAACAGGATTATTTATCTAAAATAATCCATGGCTCATGGTATGAAATTTTATATAATAATGTTTATTTTAATACAATATATGGCCAAAGTCCCTGAAAACATCTTTTTGATTATAAGTATAACATAAGATTGAGCTGATCAATGTAGCAAAATGATTGAAGAACACGTTGAGGTGTACATCACCCTAAAATTTCCAAAATAAGCAGAAAATTCCTAACCTTTTGAAAGTTTCAGAGTTGCTTTATTGACAGTGGGGGAAGAGAATGTGTTTAGAGGGGAGTCGGAGCACCAATGAGAAACCTAAAGGAGATCCTTTGAGACTGGTTTCTTAAATGATTCTTTATAAACTCAAAAGTGAGACAAAGCAATGTAGATGTGTAAAAAATGATGAAATCCCATCCACCCAAAGGGATCACTGGGGGACACTGTTTTGGATAATCTATTGTTGTGTAGACTCAGGTCTGCAGGTCTGGTAGCTCAGATAATTGATTTCAAGAACACAACACGAACAGGTTTGTCACTGAAAATCAGATTTGTATTCATTAAGCTTAGTGATAACTGTGTGCAAAGTTATAATCAAAATTTGTGAAATTTAAAGTAAAAATTATCAATCTGTTTTAATCTATAGACTAGAGTTCATATGCAGTAGTGCGTGTAAGTTGATATGACCAATATCTTTTCTTTCCTTAGGTAGATCTATAGTGAGAAGCTGAACCATAACTGAAACACTGCTAAGGAAGCATGGGATGATGAGAGAAGACACATTCATCTTAGGATGAATTCATTAACCATAAGGTAGATTAAACACTCATCCTCATAGTAGTACCATAATAATATTTATGATTAAGACTCACTGTTCCCTAGACAGTGCTTGGCTGAGTTCCACACACATTTCCTACTTCAACTCTTCTTTATTTTCATTGGCAATGAACCCCAACCTAAACCACTTTTAATGTAACTTAATACCTTCAGTCAAGCCCCATAAATATATATATATATATGAATTTTTTTTGAGACAGAGTTTCTCTGTTGCCAAACTGGAGTGCAGTGGCACAATCTCGGCTCACTGCAACCTCCACCTCCCGGGTTCAAGCGATTCTCCTGCCTCAGCCTCCCGAGTAACTGGGACTACAGGCACGTACCACCAAGCCCAGCTAATTTTTTGTGTATTTTTAGTAGAGACGGGGTTTCACCATGTTGGCCAGGATGGTCTCGATCGCTTGACCTCATGACCTGCCCACCTCGGCCTCCCAAAGTGCTGGGATTACAGGCATGAGCCACCACGCCTGGCCATATATATGAAATATTTATATGAAATATAAATATATATAAGAAAAAATCTATATATATGAAAGCCTATCTACCCAAAGGGATCATATTCCAAAGATGGCAGCTGAAGTCCCTGAAAACATCTTTTTGATTATAACATAAGGATGATCTGATTTATTTATTAAATCTGATTATCTTATTTATTTATTTATTAATTATAAATAAATATACAGAGCTTGACCTAAGGTATTAAGTTATATCAACATATTAGATATATATATATAACATGTTTAATCAAAACCAAGAGCTATACTAATATTTGAAGTAGTTTTATATATCCCTGCTGTGATTCTTTCTGGGCTGAATTTAGGGTAACACTTATCTCCCTTATTTCTGAGGCTTTTCCCACAATAGGCAGCTTAGCATCGCAATTAAAATGTATCTTGAATATGATTGCATGTAAGACTTCATGACATGACTCATGTAGATTTGCTAACATACCTGGAGGTGAAGGATTCTCTTCCCCCAATCTGCCCTGTTTTAAGAAAGTAGAATTGGGGCCTATATGTAAAGCAGGATTAGAATCGATATCCGTTTTAAAAAACTTTTATTTTAGATACAGTAGTACATGTGTAGGTTTGTTACATGAGCATATTGTGTGATGCTGAAATTTGAGGTATGATTGAAGCCATCACGGAGGTAGTGAGCATAGTACCCAAAAGGTAGTTTTTCAACCCTTGTTCCTCTCCCTCCCTCCCTCATATTGTAGTCCCCAGTGTCTGTTGTTCCCATATTTGTGTCCAGGTGTACCCAGGGTGTACTCAGTGTTTAGCTCCCACTTGAAAGTGAGAACATGCGATATTTGGTTTTCTGTGCCTGCGTTAGTTCGCTCAGTATAATAGCCTCCAGTTGCATCCATGTTGCTGCAAAGGACATTATTTTGTTCTTTTTATGGTAAAAAGAACATGCATAGTGTTTCATGATGTATATATACCATTTTTAAAATCCAATCCACCTTCGATGGGCACTTAGGTTGATTCCATGTTTTGTTATTATGAATAGTGCTGCATTGAACATACAGGTGCATGTGTCTTTTTGATGGAATGATTTATTTTCCTTTGGGTATATACCCAGTAATGGAATTGCTATGTTGACTGGTAGTTCAATTTTTAGTTCTTTGAGAAATCTCCAAACTGCATTCCACAGTGGCTGAACTAATTTACATTCCCACCAACAGTATATAAGTGTACCCTTTACTCTGCAGCCCTGCCAACATCTGTTATTTTTTTTCCTTTTTAATAATAGCCAAAGAATCAATGTCTTTAATGTTCTAGCATCTCTGATTTAAAATGAGAATGCAAATGGAGAGATTTTTATTTGTATTAAAATCATGAATATACGCTCCATTTTAAACCTGAATATATCTTTGAGTGCTAAAATTATGATTTTTTTCTCCATAAATAAATGATAGAGAAAGAAAAATATAAGGGGTTATTGAGTTCATATCTTTAAAAAATGCAATAAAGTTCTGATAATATTACAGAGGTTATACTTTTTTGCATGTAAAGGCAATCATATTTTAGTTGGTACTCGTGGACATGAATTGAAATAATAAATTGAAATGGATATAATACTTTCATCTATTATTCAGCAAGCTATCAAATGAGGTGTTATGACTTACAGTGAGCAACTTCAACCTATCATTTTTGCCAATCTAAAAATCTGATTAAATGTCAAGCAAGTACAATGTGAATGTGCTTTCCAGAAATGCTCTAAATAAGTAGAAATTGCTGTTTCTGTAGTTTTTCTGATACAAGCTGTGCTCTTTTTTTTGAGACATATTAGAACTGCGATGAACACTGGGTACCTCAAAGTGAAAAATGACTGAATTTCCACTCAGCAGCTTACCTCATGATCTAGTTCCTCTTTCTACTCACCCTCTTTTCATATGCTCTAGTTATATTGACCATCTTTAGATTTCTTCCACATTCCTTAAATGCTAAGACATGTTGCCTTTTTCAGCCTTCACATTCATGCTTCCCCAGACTGGATAGCTGCACTCACATCTTTGTATGACTGCAGTCTCTGAAAGATTAATAGGGCTAGAAGATCTGCTTCTAATGTGGCTTGCTCATGTGACTGCCAACTTGGTGCTGGCTGTTAGCAAGGGAACTTATTTTCCCTCCACAGAGCTGCTTGAATGTTCTCACAATATGGAAGCTGGCTTCTCCAAGAATGAGCTATCCAAGAGAAAGACAGCCAGATATATTTATGCTTTATATAACCTAGCATTGGAAGTCACATAGTATCACTTCCACTACATGCTGTATTTTAGAAGTGATCACTGAAGACTACTCCACATTAAGGAGGAGGGGAATTAGATTCTACTTTTTGAAGGGAAGAGTCAAAGAATTTGTATTTTAAAACCACCACACTAAGACTCCTGATTTTCTTGAATCTAAACAGTTACTCCTCACTTAACAGATATTGTATTGCTCATAAAATTAGTACAATGACAATAGTAGTATCTAATATTTATTTGAATATTATCTTCTTTCAACATGTGACCTTTTTATACTCCCTTGAAATTTCAAATTTAACTTTATTGTGTCTACTGTTTCAAGTCTTATCAAATATGTTTTTCTCCAATTTTATAATGCAAATATATAGAAAATCATAATTCACTCACAAATTGATCTACAGCAAGCAATGTGGGACACATAGATTCTGTTATATCCTATATAATAATATCTATAAAATGTATGTGAATTTTAGATCATTTTAAAAATTGATTAGCAAATGATGGTAGACTGTATTATGTACAAAGATTTGTGTGCCTACATTTCATTTTATCCAATTAATTAAAGTAGAAATTATTTTATTCTAGGACCTACTTCAATTTCCAAAGGATTGTATAAAACTGTAAAAAGAGAGAAATGCCATAGCATATAAGAAATGTATATGTTCTTTCTGGATTTAAATAATGTAATATAATAAGGGTGATTCAAACTAAGGTTTTAAATGAATTGGTTGAATGTTACTGCACTTATTATAAATTCTTAATCTTTGAAACAACTAATTTGATAAGCAATTTTTTTACAAAAATAGAAGGTAAAGCTTACTCATAACTGGCATTTTATGCATCTTATGTTGAAGTCATAAACAGAAGAGAGTTTACCAGTGTCCCTAAATACCCTATAGTTAATCAAGTCATAAAACAAAATAGCAGAATGCATTTTTCAAGCACACAAATGTACAAAACTCTAGAAATTAAAGGCCTTATCATCATCCCATCATCCACTATACTTAAAATATGCATACTATGGACTGATATCTTTCCTGGAGATATATTCAGTTATAGGCAAGAAAGGAATGTTTAAAATTACTAAAACTATTTCTGTGCTTCAGCTAGAAAAAGTCAGTTATATCACCAGCTGGAATCTAAACACAATGCATAGCCTAGCATTGAGTGGAATTAGTGTCTGAAAAATTGTCTTTTGATAATAGTTGTTAATTATAACCATCTTATTAACCAAATCTTGTAGTGTTGTTTTAATTTTTTCTTCTTGCTGTGATTTTCTTTCATAATTGTGCAAGGTGATTATTTTCGAATTGGATTATTTTTAATACACCAAGTAAATCTGCTTTGTCTCTCTCTGGGCAGCAGCATGTTACTTTTGAAAAAAGACAGGTTTTAGAGTCAATTAGAACTGTATTTGAATTCTAGGTCTGCCCCTCATTTGCTTGTGACCTTGGAAGTTACTGATCTTTTCTTGGTTTCAGTCTTCTCATATTTAAAACATGGGGTTAACACCCAATATGCAGTGCCATTTTAATGATTTAATTAGACAGCATGTGTATTTGACACATAACAGATGTTCAATAAATGTAAGTTATTCACCCTTGCCCAAAATACTCTGTTATCTTGGTGCCATTTTCTTTTTAACAAAAAAAATTATATGTGACTATAACCTGTGGTCTGATCCTGAGAAAATGGTGAAAAAACAGAAACGGACCTCTGTTTTCTTCTGAATCTACTTTAGGAAATCCTGTTCCTTTTTTGCCATCACCTGGTAGAATCTAGCACTCACTAGCTGTGAACTTGAATAAATTACTTAACCTTCTTGTGTTTCAGTTTACTTATCTATAAATTGGATACAGTAATAGTGCCTGCATCATTAGATTGCATGAAAATCAGTTGCATTAGTTCAAATAAATGCTGTGAAATAATAAACAGTTAATTTATATTAGCTACCAATATTATTTGTAAAGTTTGTATAGTTCTTTTTCCTAATGCTCAAGAACCACCTCCAACCCCCTACAACCTGACTTGAATCTAAATTTCAAATTTTCATATATTCCCATCACTACCAACATCCTATATAATTCTACTAAATTCCAGGCAGATGGTACACTATAATTTCAGGAGGTTCCCACAGCTCTTGAAGTCCATTCTTAGATCTCTTAACTTATTTACAAAAATTTCTAACTTGAGTGTTATGCAAAGGAGTATATAACATTTTAAGTGCAGAAGTATAACACAGCTCCAAATACATAGCCTAACAGTTGATGTTTTTATAAAATGATTTATATTTATTTAGACATCTTTAATATGTGCTTATTTCTACATCTCCCAAGCCTAGTCTCTTAAACTTCCATGGATTCCCTTTTCTGGCTTTTTCTTCTGAGTTCATAGCATATATTTTACTACAAAGGCATTCTAATGTATGTGTCCTCATTTTGCTGTTTATAGCTCAGATGAAAATTTTCATTATGTCGAACATGATGATTATTCCACTAGCTTTTTAAAAAAGCACTCATTTTCCTCCCTTCAAAGACATGCAAAACAGAAATCTTTCATAATTCTATTTACATAATGGGGTCCTATTGTGTGAGTCAGCATTAGCAAGACACATTTTTCAGTGAACCATTATTTCCTTCTTTAACTAAAGGTAGCAAGTCCTTTTTTTATTGATAGATCCAAATTTCATCTCCCTGGTTATTGATTAAGAATGAATCATTGGAAACTTGTCACAATTCAAACAGACAAAGAACGTAAATAATGGGTCTGCAAAATAAACTCTGACGAGAAGGGAAGGAGAATGGAAATAGCATCAGAGCAGTAGACCTTTTCATTTTAAAATATTAGTTTACTTCAGAACTGTACATACTGTCTGGGATGATGAGTAAGCAAGAACATCAATAAATGGGAAAGTCAAACCCTCATCATTTGTTTTATAAAATTTTTAAAAAATATATAATGTGAGTCTTCAATTTTATAAATTATGGTCTGGGAAATGCTTAAAACAGCATTTTTCATCTAGCAATAGTAGAGTCCCAAAAATGTACCAGTTATATACATTTTGCCCTTTCTTCATTGCTGTAGAAATGGAAAGGGAACTAGAACTTGATCTTTTCCTGAAAAATTAAGTGGATAGGTTCTGGTGAGATGGAAAAATGATTCAAGTGCTTGTTTTCAGTTTGAGTTTTCTGTGATTAAAAGATACACAAATGGCTAATAGGTATGTGAAAAGGTGCTCAACATCATTAAATATCAGAAAAATGCTAATGAAAACCACGATGAGATATCACTTTACACCCATTAAGATGGCTATTATCAAAATGACAAGAGAAAACAAATGTTGGCAAGGGTGTGGAGAAAAAGGAACTGCTGGTGGGAATGTAAATTGGTACAGCCATTATGAAAAACAGTATAGAAGTTCCTCAGAAAATTAAAAATAGAAATATCTTTTATTCATACCCTTGACAACACTTGCTATCCCTTGTGTTTTTGATAATTGCCACCTAACAAGTGTGAGGTGATATCTTATTGTAGTTGTGATTTGTGTTACCTTGATAATTAGTGATGTTGTGCACCTTTTCCCATACTTATTGGCCATTTCTATATCTTCTTCTTTTATTATTTGAGTATTTTTAAGAATTAATAAAATGATTGGTATCGTATTTCATTCTTAATGCCAGCTCTGACTTCAGTAGTGGTAGAAAACATATTTAATTAATGAAAGAGCAAGAAATGAAATCTGTTTAATATTATGCTAAACTAGAAACTTTGTTAATATTATATTTTATTTGAATTTATATTTCTATATACATATGGGTAGGTATGCATGAATGAATTTGAATTTATATTTACGTATGAATATATTTGTAAATATATACATTTAGATATAAATATATAAGAGCATATATGCATCTATATATTTATATAACTGATGAGATAGAGAGTAGTTTATGTATCATTTATCTTATTCTATTATTAGCTCATAGAAGATAGAGCTTCTGTCTTTTACTTCCTATGAAGAACTCTACATTTTCTAAAGTAATACTTTACATGGGTGTTAGCCCGATTTATGTAGATTGAACAAATTATAATGATCATAAGATTTTTAACTCAAAAATTTTTAATATCTACTTTACAATTAGCAACAAAATAAAGATGGAAGTGGTACTTTTTCCTACAGTTTTATATGTGTATTCTTTATTGATTTAAAAGACTCGCTACATGCTTCCTATTCCTAAAATTGTGTAACGTGTCTTTTTTATCTTGCCTTAAATTATACTAATTTAAATGTGTTTGCACATTGAGACTTTTGGCTTCCCTCTTTACCTTGTGTCTTTCTTTTTGGCTAATTTTTTATTATTTTAGTAAATGTAAAATTGCTTTAACCCTCTCGCAGAACTTGTAATATGTTCAGGAAGAAAGTACAGTCACCATTTTTTATACAAGGTAACAGACAATTGGTAATGAAGTTCAGTATTTGGTGATAAAGCAAAACAAATGCAATCAATACACACCAAAATTTCTATACTCTTTCCCCTCAGTTTCACAGTCAATTGTTAGTATTCTAATTGGGAAAAACTTTTGGCTTTAATGAAATATAAATATATGTTCAATATGTCATTTATATATATGCAATTTTTCAGTGTTTTGGGTGATTAAAAGCCAATAATACTTAAGTGTTTTGACTATGGTTTTAAGCTTAGAAACAGAGGCAATTGCTCTTAAGGCCTAAGATGGCTGCTAGCCTGTGCCAGGAAGGTGATGTGCATGACTGGCATTCTGCAGGACAACAGATTTCATGTAACAGCACATATAAGTTTCTCTGTTACTGCAATCAGGGCTGCTGTCAGTTGTCATGGCAGACTGCCAACTGGTGGAGTCAATGGTTGTATTTTATCATCGTAAGGAAAACTCATTCAGCAAGCTATAGAACATAACTACTGGCCTGTGACTTGTTTATTTTTTTAAATAAACATGTAGTCCAGGGAGGGAATCACCATTCTCTGCCTATTTACTTTTGAATCAAAGAAAAATAATCTTTAAGTTGCTGTGTATTTGAAAAGATAATATTGGGGAGCCATAAAAGCAGTTGTATCTAACTTGCCTAATATTTATGGCTTTGCTTCTTTAGGAAGCGACCAAGTTCTGTATTTTTGTGAGTTTCAAATTTTGAACATAAAATAGTGGAGAAACTTTGGTACTGAATTTTAAGGAGATATTGTGGTTAAATGAAGCAAAATACATAAAGGACCTTTAAGCATTCTACTTCCTGATCTTCAATGTCATCAGTTAGCTGTAGAGTTATGTTTCCTGAGTATACATAATGTATTGGATAGTTAAAACTATTGGACATCTCTGGAAAATGTTAAAGCCATAAAATTATTGTGTTGGCT
This sequence comes from Macaca fascicularis, assembly GCF_037993035.2. Lineage (NCBI taxonomy): Eukaryota > Metazoa > Chordata > Mammalia > Primates > Cercopithecidae > Macaca > Macaca fascicularis. The sequence goes on from NC_088395.1 coordinate 28,052,484, forward strand.
TTGATTCAAGTGATGCCTAATACATATGCTGTACTTTGAAGGATATTAAATATACTTTATTCTAACTCTTAACCAGGTTAAACTTGAGCATATAAACTGAAGATTTGCCAAATTAAAAGTGAATATATAAAAAAGCACAGCCTGTTAATTGATTCCTCTCTGGAAGAAAAAAAGTGATTTGAGTAGGATTCCCTTCTTTAATCACAACCTTGAGAACAGAGGTTTAGTCTTTTTGGCTTGGTGGCCAAATTTTAAGAGGTAATAAGCTGTCCTCAGAATCACCATAAATCTTTGTGGCAGTTTCATGATACTATACTGCAGTAGTTGAATCTGGTCCATTATTCAAATGAAGAATTCCAAACGAATTTAATGTTCTTTCTTTTACTCATGCTTCTTTCATTGATTCTGGCTTACAATTAGAGACAGAAGATTTAAGTTAGCAAATGTGCCAAAATACTGCATCATGTTGGCATGCAAGAAAGGACATGAGGAAAACAGAAATAGCCTGTGACATTTAGCCAGTAAATGTTGAAGGCATGAAACAGACTCAGGGAACAATAACCCAACAGTTCTTAATGGGTTAAATGAAAGTTTCTATGAAATACCAAACTGACACTTCTAACCTTTCACCAAAATGACATCCATTAATATGTTCTTTAGACATTCATTGAGTGCCAAATATGTGCCAGGTGTAACTAGTTCATCATCTCATACAATATGTACTTTGAATAAATTTCCAACAGAGATAACAGATTTACCTAACTCAGCTGTGCTCTCGTGCTGTCTTGCTGGCCTATCTTATAACCAAAACCATGTATTTTGAAATAGATAATCAGGGTGGAGGCCATGGAATGCAGTAAAAGTTGACAGCAAATTATTTACAGAATCTAATTTAGATTTACCAGTCCTGCTTTAATTCTGTGACCTCCCATTTTCTCAGCAACCTTATGTTTAACTATTATCTTTTTAATATAGCCTTACAATTTCTTCTGGATTCTTCCTATTAGCTAGTAAAATGGTTTTCTTTTACTGTCCTATGCCTGCTGACATGGTTTCCTTATCTATCATTCATATTTCAACAATTGTCTTGTCCCAACAATTTCAGTGAAATTACTCTGATTAATGTCAATTAAAATTCCCATTTGGATCAGTACAATTGTAACATTTCAGTTCTCATCTTAAATTTCACACCTCTGTTTTTTCCACTGTTTCCTGTTCCCCCTCTCCACTGTAGTATCCTCTTGGGGTCCCATCATTACATATTCATGGGGTACATGTGAGTGTTCATTACATGCATAGAATGTGCAATAATCACGCCAGGGTATTTGGGGTATGCATCACCTTGAGTATTTATTATTTCTATGAGTTGGTATTATTTCAAGTCCTCTCTTCTCATTACTTTGAGATACACAAAATGTTGTTACTAAGTATAGCCACCGTAGTCCGCTACAAAGCATTGTAACTTATTTCTAACTATGTTTGTATACATTATCCAACCTCTCTTCGTCCCCCTCCCCATCCTCACACCCTTCCCAGCCTCTGATATCTATGATTTTATTCTCTATGTCCATGAGATCAAGATTTTTTAGTTCCTATGTATGAGTGAGAACATATGGTATTTGTCTGGCTTATTTCACTTAACATATTGATCTCCTGTTTCATCCATGTTTCTACAAATCACATGATTTTATCCTCTTTTATGACCCAATAGTGTTCTGTTGTGTATATATACCACATTTGTTAAGTTTATTCCTCTATTGATGGCCATATAGGTTGATTCCCTATCTTTGCTATTATGAATAGTGCTGTGATAAACATGCATGTGCTGGCATCTCTTTGACATACTGATTTCTTTTACTTGGGATATATACCCAGTAGTGGGATTGCTGGGTCATTTGGTAGTTCTATTATTAGTTTTTTTGGGAAATCTCCATACTGTCTTCCATAATGGTTGTACTAATTTACATTCCCACCAACAATGTATAGGAGTTTCCTTTTCTCTGTGTCTTCACCAACATCTGTTATTTTTTGTCTTTTTAATAGTAGCCATTTCAGTTGGGGTGAGATGATATGTCATTGTAGTTTTAATTTGCATCTTCTGATGGCTAGTGGTGTTGAGCATTTTCCATATACCTGTTGGCCATTTGTATGTCTTTTTTTGAGAAAGCTCTATTCAGGTCTTTTGCCCATTTTTTACTTGTGTCATCTGTTTTCTTTCTATTGAGTTATTTTTTTATATATTTTGGATATTAAACCCTTATCATATATATGGTTTGAAAATATTGTCTTCCATTCTGTAGGTTGTCCCTTCACTCTGTTGATAGTTTCCTTTACTGTGCAGAAACTTTTTAATTTGATGTAATCCCTTTTGTCTATTTCCATTTTTTTGCCCATGCTTCTGGGGTTATATTTTTAAAAAAAAATCATTGCCCAGAACAATGTTATGGAGTTTGTTTTCTTGTTTTCTTCTATTAGTTTCATAGATTTGGTCTTAAGTTTAAATGTTTAATACCTATTGACTTGATTTTTGTATATGGAGTGAGATAAGGGTCTAATTTCATTCTTCTCCACGTGGATATCCAGTGTCCCAGCATCATTTATTACAGAGATTGTCCTTTCCTATTGCATTTTCTTGGCACCTTTGTTGAAAATCCACGTGTAAATGCATGGATTTATTTCTTGGCTCTCTATTCGGTTCCACTGGTATGTGTGTCTGTTTTTATGCCACTGCCACACTGTTTTGTTTACTATAGCTTTGTAGTATGATTTGAAATCATGTAGTATGATGCCTCCAGCTTTGTTCTTTTTCCCCAGGATATCTTTGGCTATCCAGGGTTTTTTGTGGTTCCATAATAATTTTAAGATTTTTTTTTTCTGTTTCTGGATTTTTTTGTTTTTGTTTTTGTTTTTGAGACAGCATCTCACTCTGTCACCCTGGCTGGAGTGCAGTGGCATGATCTCAGCTCACGGAAACCTCTGCTTCCCAGATTCAAGGGACTCTCCTGCCTTAGCCTCCTGAGTAGCTGGGATTACAAGCGTGTGCCACCACATCTGGCTAATTTTTTATATTTTTGGTAGAGATGGGGTTCCATCATGTTGGACCAAGCTGATCTCGAACTCCTGACCTCAAGTGATCTGCCCACCTCGGCCTCCCAAAGTGCTGAGATTACAGGCATGAACCACCATGCCTGGCTTTTTTTTTTTTTTTTTTTCTATTTCTGTGAAAAATGTCATTGGTATTGTAGTAGAGATTGCATTGAATCTGTATGTTCCTTTGGATAGTATGGACATTTCACGTCTGTGTTGGCAAGGGTTTAACATCTATGTTATGTGATACAATCATTGTAAAGTCTTCTGAACTTTCTCCAACAAAATGAAAGATCCCATTTCTCTCTTTAGAGTGAACTTTCATAATTCAAAAGGATGTTTCTAGTATCAAGAGAAAATGGATTTATTTTCTCATATATTATCAATTGTTTCAACTAATGGAATATTATAGTTTGTTTTATAATTGAGGTATTAATTTTATAGAAAATTTCCCCTGGAGTTCCCATTGGTTTATATTTGTACCATCTGCCTTTCAAGTTTTTATTAAATATTAAGCATATATCAAATAATATTTATAAAAATTAAATATTTAATGTAAATTAAACTTCATATTTCATTAAATGTGTATTTTCTTATGCCTTTAATATAAAATATGAGATACTTTGGAAATGTTAATATGTATGTATCATAATTAAAACTGTATATTGATAGTTACTAATTTATAATATTAAAACTAATGTTGAATATAAATATTAGTTTATAAACATTTAATATCTGTAAATTTGTTAACATATACTATTGTTATATATTAAGTAGTTCAATATATATTAAACACAATTTATAAGTTTTCAAGATTAGTGATAATGTGAACATCCATTTATTCATTCATATTTGAAAAAATAAAACATTACAATTAAATTTGTAATCTCTGTAGGGAAGTCCCTCCTACCATTTCCTTTTGTTTAGCTTCATAAGCAAGCACTAACATGAATTTAATATTTGTCATATCTCGCCTTTTTATAGAGGTTTAACATACATATTGAATTCCCAATACATACTATTTAAGTTTGCATGTTTGGAGTCTCTATATAAATTGAATCACAATTCTCTATGAATCCATAACATTTATTTTTTCTTCCTGTCATTTCTTTCAGCAAAATCATTTATGTTTTCATAATCTTTACATTCACATAATTTGTCTCTGATAACCTTAAGCCAAAGGATTAAAAATAATATTTAAATATAATTGCATTCATAATATACAAAATTTGATTTACTTGCTGTAAAATTAATTACATTTTTAAAATACAAAACTAAAATTGTCTTCACATGTTTTTAGAGAAGTATTTTATTATAGAAGTCAAAATTGTGTATCAAATTTAAAAAACATAATACAATTACTAATGGGTATCAAAGTATTAAATCAAAATTATTTAAATGCTGAATTTTTAAATTTTTTTCAAAAATTAAATTAAATAGTTTATACAAATAAAACTATTTCAGTTACAGAGTTTAGTGGTTTAATGTTCATGTGTTTGTCAAAAAAAGGATTGGGTGATGATTCATGCATGTTACATCTATACTAGTGGTTCTAAATTTGGGCTTGGGGGGCAGGGGTTGCTGCCAAGGGGACGTTTGGCAATGTCTGGATATATTACTTTTTGTTATTACAACTTGGGGGTGATGCTACTGGCATCTAATGAGTTCAAGCCAGGAATGCTGCTAAACATCCTACAATGAACAGGATAGCCCCTCTAAGCAAATAATTCTTTGACCTAAAATGTCAATAGAGTCAAGGTTGAGAAATCCTGACCGAGACCTACATATATTCCTGGCACATAACTGTCATCCAGGGATCATTTTTCACCATCATCTTCAATAGTCCCGCTGCCTGTTTTGTGTTTTGGATCTCCAGTTTACTTTGTCCCCAAGTTTTCCATTTTTTTTTTGTTTTTTTTTTCTTGATTACTCATTATTTTTAATGGAGCACGTGTTCCACTGGGATGCTAAGAAAGAAGGAATGTTTTGTAAAAACTCTTCCAACTCAGTACCCAAGACACTATTTCCTATCTGTTGTTTATGGCTATCACCTGCTCATCCTGTACATCTCAGCTTAAGTGCATACTTTGTCTCTATGGATTTAGTAAGCTTACACTTGCTATGTGCTTTTATAGTGTTCAGTACCTTTCCTGGATAGCATTACATTATATATTTATCTATTTAATTGTTTTTTCAATATTTTTCTTCCCTGCTAGACCATAAACTTCATAATAGCAAGGCTCATCTCAGCTTTATTATCTGCAATGTCTATCACAGGGGCTGGCACATCATATTCAGTAGTTATTGCTCCACTGAATTAATGAGTAAATAATTTGGTGTAATAGTAATGGTACTAGAAGGCTTCCAAATAAAGAGTTGCAAGTTTTTAATAGCCAGTATTCTAATAGTACTTGATATTTATTTCAATGTGTTATTATCCTCTTGTAAAACTATAAATATGTCTTCATCTGGCATTCTTTAGATACTTGCCACTATTAACACAGTTTATGAATATTTTATATAATAATACAATTCCTTGAATTGACATTAGGCTTATAAAGGACATCCATATAAATATAAATTGATCAATTTGTTTGATACAGGCTTACACACTGCTGGCTGGATTCTCCTGAAACAGAGTCAGAGTTTGAGGGGCAAGATGTTTATTAGAAATTAATACCTGTAAAAGGAAAGGGGAAAGCTGGGCGCAGTGGCTCATGCTTGTAATCCCAGCACTTTGGGAGGCTGAGGTGGGTGGATTACTTGATGTCAGGAGTTCGAGACCAGCTTGGTCAACATGGTGAAACTTCGTCTCTACTAAAAATACAAAAATTAGCCAGGCGTGGTGGCGCATGCCTGTAATCCCAGCTACTTGGGTAGCTGAGGCCGGAGAATCGCTTGAACCCAGGAGGTGGAGGCTGCAGTGAGCCAAGATCATGCCACTGCACTCCAGCTTGGGGAACAGAGTGAGACTGTCTAAAAAAAAAAAAAAAGAAAGAAAAAAAGGAAAAGAAAAGCAAAGAAAAAAAAGAAAGAAAAGGGAGAAGGCAGGGCTGGACAGAAAGAGAAGCTATCTGTAAACGCTCGGCTGATAAAAGCATTGGCCAAACCAGCCAGGGCTTCTGGAACGAGATGCCCATCAGAATGTCCCACTCTGTCTGAAATGGCAGGGCCTTTACGCCCATGCCTGATTCAGTCACCGGATACAGGCTGCTCTGAGAAGAGAATGGTCCTCTGACAAGGCAGCTCCCAGCAGCTGAGGCTGACCCTGAAGGAGCCGCCAGATGGAGGCAGCCTGCTGACCACACTACCCACAGCTGGAGAGCAAGACCTTCCTATGCTTATCATGTAAGTTCAACATTCTGAGTACTTGTGAGTTTTGACTCATTTTGTCCACAAAGCAACCGTATTCAACTATTCAACAAGAACCACTAGTAAGTAGCAGAGTTGAGATTCACACCCTGTAAGTGTGGCCTCAGAGTTCACACTCTTCACCACTCTGCTATTCTGTCTCCCTCCACTGTTCAGTAGAGAACTTCATGCACAATATGAACAAATTGACTGCCTTTCTCTCTCTCTGTCTCTCGTTCTCTCTTTGTCTCTAATACATATATACATGAGAGAATGTGCAGTTTGAGCTTGTATGGTAAACTAAAATTACGTTAATCCTCAAAAGTATCATTTTTATCTTTGCCTAGATCCGTTTTCTTTGATTGACCATGCAATCAACTTGTTCTCTTACTCAAGTGGTCTCCTCTATTCCAAGCCAGTCTATTCTAACCTGGTTACTTCCTGGCTTTTGAACCAATCTGTTAAAGCAGAAATTTCCTCCACTTACAAATCCTCAATGCCCCAGAGTTTCTTGGAGTCTCAAGGGAGTGTCTCACATGTTCTCATAAAAATGTTTGCTGTTCTACTGTATAGTGCCCACGATATATTTCTGCTCTCTTTTGTCCTTCTGTCCTCTACCATATATCAGTGTATCCATGAGGAATGGCCATGTCTGTCAAGTATCTTAGCCTCCAAAAATGCACTAGTGTTGTGCTTTCAGCTTCAAATGAAGAGACAGGAGAGTGGGTAATACTTAGAATTGCCCCTCTCCCCTGACAACTATAAAGTTGTTACTGGATCAAGTGACTTGTCTGGTTCTCTCCTCCCTCAGGCTGAGTTCTCTTTTAGAGTCCAGTCCCAGATCCTAATCCACATAGCTATCTGTTGTTCCGTGCATACCAGTATCTTAACATTGGTGGCTATAGTAATGTTCAAACTATATGTTTTAGGCTACATTTCCTGGAAATTAATTCTGAGATGGAGTTTTGCTGGCAGGATATTGACTGGTGATTGCCCTCAGGGTCAAAATCTGTGATAGAGTGAGCATAGCCTCAAGAAGCAGAGGGATAAGTTAAACTGCAGTAAAGAGAAGCCTCGTCACCCTTGGAGGGCTGGGGAGCTGGAAGGGCTCTTCAGTGTTTAGTGTTTTCAGCTAAAAGATGCAAGTGACTGGGTCTTTTACCCCTGAATAGATCAGTCATTGGATGCTCTGTCTATAACCTTAGGTGACGCATTTCCCCGTTGGCTGAGGACGAATCCTGGGGGGAGTCTCTGCTATAAGCTGTCATCAGGTAATAGTCCCAATAGCATGGGGAATGATTGCCTTGGTCCTGACTCAGTCTTGCAGGGGGCATCTGAGTGGCACCTCACAACATGGCCTTAAAATATTCGCTATTGTATTTCTTTGGTTCTGGATATTTTTTTCTCTTTGCTCCTAGACACACACACACACACACACACACACACACACACACACACACACGCGCGCGCGCGCACGATGCTTTTGCTATTAGGATGCTAATGCCCTTTTACTCTGCCTGTCCTGAGTATGGTGTTTTTCATTTGCAAAGGTTACAAAACATTCTGGCTGCAGGCAAATAAAAATATTATCTTCTGAGATGAGTGTTATCTGGAAGACATGTGTAACTCACATGTGCTTTTCCTGCATGATGGATTCCTTTCTTTCAATAGAGCTGGGACAGGATGCTTAATAGCCAAAGGCTGCCTCACTGAAGCCACTGAATGTGAGAAACACAACTCCCAAAAGAGAGTTCTAAATAAGCTTTTTTTGGTGAGTATTTCCAAGAATAATCATCTACTCCCCATTGTCCTATTTTTGCCCTTTGTCTCTCATTCTGTTCCTCAGTGCTGTAGATCTCTGACAAGTGTTAGGGCAATGAAGAAATCAAACACATAGACTTTAAGAAGGTAACAGCTTATGTACCTCTTCTAAATATTTGCATATGAAAACATGAAACCCTTTGGTGAATTTTGGGGCTGTGAGGCAACAATGAATGAAGGCTTTCTTTCTTTTTTTTTTTTTTTTTATACTTTAAGTTCTAGGATACATGTGCATAACGTGCAGGTTTGTTACATATGTATACTTGTGCCATGTTGGTGTGCTGCACCCACCAACTCATCATTTACATCAGGTATAACTCCCAATGCAATCCTTCCCCCCTCCCCCCTCCCCATGATAGGCCCCGGTGTGTGATGTTCCCCTTCCCGAGTCCAAGTGATCTCATTGTTCAGTTCCCACCTATGAGTGAGAACATGCGGTGTTTGGTTTTCTGTTCTTGTGATAGTTTGCTAAGAATGATGGTTTCCAGCTGCATCCATGTCCCTACAAAGGACACAAACTCATCCTTTTTTATGGCTGCATAGTATTCCATGGTGTATATGTGCCACATTTTCTTAATCCAGTCTGTCACTGATGGACATTTGGGTTGATTCCAAGTCTTTGCTGAATGAAGGCTTTCTATACATTAGATTGTAAGGAGGATGCCATTCCCAGTGCCCCTTAAAAGACACAATTTAGGTAAATTCTGATTCCCATACATGATTGACCTGCTAACTTTGTAAAATTTTTTTTATTTTTAACTTTTGTGGGTACATATTACGTCTATGTACTTATGGGGTACATGAGATATTTTGGTATGGGCGTACAATGCATAATAATCACATCCTAGAAAATGCAATATCCATTCCCTCCAGCATTTGTCCTTTGAGTTACAAAAAATCCAATTATACTTTTAATTATTTTTTAGTGTGCAATTAAATTATTATTGACTATAGTTCCCCTGTTGTGCTGTCAAATACTAGGTCTTATTCATTCTTTTTATTTTTTTTGTACCCATTAACCATCCCACCTTCCCTGCCCTATACCCCCACTGCCATTCCCAGCCTATGGTAACCATCCTTCTGCTTTCTATTTCCCTGAGTTCAATTGTTTTGATTTTTAGATCCCATAAATAAGTGAGAATGTGTGATGTTTGTCTTTCTGTGCCGGCCTTATTTCACTTAACATAAGGACCTCCAATTCCATCCATGTTGTTGCAAATGAAAAGATCTCATTATTTGTTATGGCTGAATAGTACTCCATTGTTTATAAATACCACATTTTCTTTATCCATTTATCTGTCGGTGGACACTCAGGTTAATTCCAGATCTTGGCTATTGTGAACAGTGCTGCAACAAACATAGAGTGCAGACCTCATTTTGATGTACTAATTTCCTTTTTTTGGGTATATACCCAGCAGTGGGATGGCTTGGTCATATACTAGCTCTATTTTTGTTTTTCTGAGGATCCTCCTAACTGTTCTTCATTGTGGTCATATTGATTTACATTCCCACAAACAGTATACAAGTGTTCTTTTTTCTCCACATCCTCGCCAGCATTTTTTATTACCTGTCTTTTGGATAAAAGCCATTTTAACTGGGATGAGATGATTCCTCATTATAGCTTTGATTTGCATTTCTCTGATGATCAGTGATGTTGGGCACCTTTTCGTATGCCTGTTTGCCATCTGCATGTCTTCTTTTGAGGAATGTCTATTCAATTTGTTTACCTATTTTTGATTGGATTAATAGAATTTTTTCTATAAAGTTATTTGAGCTCTGTATATATTCTTGTTATTAATCCTTCATCAGATGGATAGTTTGCAAATATTTTCTTACATTCTGTGGGTTATCTCTTCACTTTGTTGATTGTTTCCTTGGCTGTGTAAAGCTTTTTAACTTGATATGATCCCATTTGTCCATTTTGCATTGGTTGCCTGTGCTCTTGTGATATTACTCAAGAAATTTTTGCCCAGACCAAAGTCTTGGAGAGCTTCCTTGATGTTTTCATGTAGTAGTTTCATAGTTTTGGGTTATATATTAAGTATTTAATCCATTTTTATTTGAATTTTGTATATGGTGAGAGATAGGGGTCTAGTTTTATTCCTCTACATCTGGATATCTAGTTTTCCCAGCAACATTTATTGGAGAGACTATCTTTTCCCCCAGTGTATGTTCTTGGTACCTTTGTCAAAAATGAGTTCACTGTAGGCATGTGGATTTGTTTATACATTCTCTATTCTGTTCCACTGGTCTGTGTCTATTTTTATGAGTGTACCATGCTGTTTTGCTGTAGTATAAGTTGAACTCAGGTAATGTGATTCCTCCAGTTTTTCTTTTCCTCAGGATAGCTTTGGCTATTCTGGGCCTTTTGTGACTCCATAGAAATCTTAGGATTGTTTTTTCTATTTCTGTGAAAAATGTCATTGGTATTTTGATAGGGATTGCATTGAATCTATAGATTGCTTTGGATAGTATGGACATTTTAACAATATTGATTCTTCTAATTTATGAATGTTGAATATATTTCCTTGTTTTGGTTCCTCTTCAGTTGCTTTCATCGTATTTTATAGTTTTCATCACAGGGATGTTTCACTTTGGTTGCATTAATTCCTAGGTATTTAAATTTATTTGTGGCTATTGTAAATGGGATAACTTTTTATTTTTTTCGCATCATTCACTGTTAGCATATATCAACCCTACTAATTTTTGTATGTTGATTTTGCATCCTGCAAGTTTACTGAATTTGTTTATTAATTCTAATAGTTTTCTTGTGGAATATTTAGGCTTTTCCAAATATAAGAGCATATCATCTGCAAACAAGGATAATTTTACTTCTTCCTTTCCAATTTGGATGCCCTTTATATCTTTCTCTTGTCAGATTGCTCTAGCTAAGACTTCTCATACCAGGTTAAATAACAGTGGTGAAAGTGGGCATCCTTCTCATGCTCCAGATCTTAGAGTAAAGGATTTAAGTTTTCCCCCACTCAGTATGATACTAGCTTTTAGTCTGTCATATATGCCTTTTATTATGTTGAGATATGTTCCTTATATACCCAGGTTTTTGAGGGTTTTTGTCGTGAAGGGATGTTGAATTTTATTAAATGCTTTTGCAGCATCAATTGAAATGATCATATGGTTTTTGTCCTTCATTCTGTTGATACAATGCATCACAATGATTTATTTGTATATTTTGAACCATTCTTGCATCCCAGAGATAAATCCCACTTGGATATGATAAATTGTCTTTTAATGGATTGTTGAATTCGATTTGCTACTATTTTGTTGAGGATTTTTGCATAAATATTTATTAGAAATATTAGCCTGTAGTTTTCTCTTTTTTTGATGTGTCTTTGTCTGGTTTTAATATCCAGGTAATACTGGGCTCATAGAATGAATTTGGAAGTATTCCCTCCTCCTCTGTTATTAAGAACAATTTGAGTAGGATTGGTATTAGTTCTTAAATTCAGCAGTGACGATATCAGGTCCTGGGCTTTTCTTTACTGGGAGACTTTTATTACAGCTTCGGTCTCTTTACTTGTTATTGGTCCATTAATGTTTTGGATTTCTTCACAGTTCAGTCTTGGTAGGTTATATGTATCTAGGAATTTATCCATTTCTTCTAGATTTTCCAATTTATTGGCATGTAGTTGCTTATAATTTCCACTAATGATCCTTTGACTTTCTGCAATATCAGTTGTAATGTCTTATTTTTCATCTCTGATGAAAGAAATTGAAGTCAATACAAAAAAGGAAAGATATTCTATGTTCATGGATCGAAACAATCAATATTGTAAAAATGTCTATACTATCCAAAGCAACCAACAGAATCAATGCAATTCCTATCAATATACCAATGATATTCTTCACAGAAATAGAAAAAATATATAAAATTTATTTGGAACCACAAAAGACCCAGGATAGCGAAAGCTATCCTGAGCAAAAAGAACAAAATTGGAAGCATTGCATTACCTGACTTTAAATTATACTATAAAGCTCTAGTAAACAAAACAGCATGCTACTGACATAAAAACAGACATATGGACCAGTGGAACAGAATAGAGAACCCAGAAGTAACCCATGCATTTAGTCAACTCATCTTTGACAAACGCACCCAGAACATACACTGGAGAAAGGACAGTCTCTTCAATAAATGGTATTGGCAAAACTGGATATCCATATACAGAAGAATAAAATTAGACCTCTATCTCTCACTATATACAAAAATCAAATAAAAATGGATTAAAAACTTATATCTAAAACCTGAAACTATGAAACTACTGGAAGAAAACTTTGGGAAAACACTCCAGCACATTGATGTGGTAACAATTCTTAAGTAAGATCTCAAAAGGATAGGCAACAAAAGCAAAAATGGACAAATGGGGCCACATCAGCCTACAGAGTTTCTGCACACCAAGGGAAGCAATAAACAGAGTGAAGAGGCAATCTACAAAATAGAAGAAAAAGTTGCAAAGTATCAAACTGACAAGAGATTAATAACCAGAATATATAAGGAACTGAAACAACTTAGTAGCAAAAAAGAAATAATCCAATTAAAAATGGGCAGAAACTCTGAATACACATTACTCAAAAGAAGACATACAAATGGACATTAAGTGTATGGAAAAAGGCTCAACATCACTAATCATCAGGGAAATGCAAGTCAAAACTACAATGAGATATCATCTCACTGCAGTTAGAAAGGCAATAACAGATGCTGGTGATGATGTGGAGAGATGGGAACCCTTGTACACTGTTGGTGGGAATGTATATTAGTATAGCCACTATGGAAAACAGAATAGAGATTCCTCTAAAAACTAAAAAGAGAACTACCATATAATCCAAGAATCCCATTGAGTATATAACCAAAGGAAAATAAAGTCAGTGTATCTAAGAGATATCTGCACTCCCATGTTTGTTGCAGCATTATTCACAATAGCCAAGATATGGAATCAACCTAAATCAATCAATGAATGATTGGATAAAGAAGATGTGGTAAAGAAGACATATGCACAATGGAATAATATTCAGTTATATAAAAGAAGGAAATACTGTCATTTGCAACAATACGGATAGAACAGGAGTACATAATGTTAAGTGAAATAAGCCAAGCACAGAAAGATAATGTCACATGTTCTCACTCATATGTGGAAGCTAAAACAACTGAACTCCTGGAGATAGAAAGTAGAATGATGGCTACTAGAGGCTAGAAAGAGGGGAGGGTGGTGCGTGGGAATAAAGAGAGAATGATATATTGGTACAAAAATATAATTAGAAGGAATAAGATCTAGTGTTTGGTAGCACAATAGGGTGATGATATTTAACAATAATTTGTTGTGTATTTTAAAACAACTGCAGAAGTAGATTTGAAATGTTCAACAAATAAAGTAATGATAAATTTTTGAGGTGATGGATATCCCAACAAACCAGATTTGATTGTCGCACTATATTCTTATATTAAAATATCACACATATCCCATAAATATGTGTAACTATTATGTATCCATAAAAATTAAAAGAAAAAAATAAAAATTCAAAAAAGAACCTACTGTCATCTAGTTGTTTATTTTAGTTCTAGGAAAATCATGAGGAAGAGAACCAAATAAATGTCTTTTTGACAATGCAACAATAAGAAGAGGTAAGTTAACCCTGTTTCGGTTTATTAATTATGGAACTGCTCATCACCATACAAATGATTTTTCATGTAAGTTTAAAATTATTTAGTAAGCAGGTGATTTTCTTTAGCTTCTATATGTATGTTAAATGTGTTTGCAGACAGCCTGAGATTCCTCTTTATTTATAACTATTTGCAAATTGCAGCCAATTGCAAGTTAAAGATTAATATATCGAAGTCACACTTCTTTGTTTATCTAGGAGCTGTAGGTTATGGCATGCAACTTAACCTTGTGATGTTCAAGTTTTTTTAAAAAAGGAATTTTTAATTGTTATGGGTATGAAATAGGTGTATATATTTACTGGATATATGTGATATTTTGACATAGGTGTACAATGTGCAATAATCAAATCAGAGTAATTGGGGTATCCATCACCTTAAGCATTTATCATTTATCAGTTTTAGGAACATTCTAATTCTACTGTTTTGGTTATTTTAAAATACACAGGTTGTTGTTGACTGTAGTCACCCTGCTGTGCTATGAAATACTAGATCTTATTCGTTCTTTCTGACTATATTTTTGTACCATTTAACCATCCCCACTCCCTCCCCACCCCTCCCAGTCTCTGGTAACCATCATTCTACTCTCTGTCTCCATGAATTCAGTTGTTTTAATTTTTAGTTCCCACAAATGAGTGAAAACATGTGAAGTGTGTCTAGCTTATTTCACTCAACATAATGTCCTCTAGTTCCATTCATGTTGTTGCAAATGACAAGATTCCCTTCTTTTTATGGCTGAATAACATTCCATTTTGTATATGTACCATAGTTTCTTATCCAGTCCAATGTTGGTGGATACTTAAGTTGACTTCGAATCTTGGCTATTAGGAGTAGTGCTGCAATAAACATGGGAGTGAAGATATCTCTTTGTTACACTGATTTTCTTCCTTTGAATACATACCTAGCAGAGGTATTGCTGGATCATTTGGTAGTTCTATTTTTAGTTTTTTGAGAAGCCTCCACACTGCTTTCCATAGTGGCTCTACTAATTTATATTCCTACCAACAGTGTATCAGAGTACTCTTCCTCCACATCCCTGCCAGCATCCGTTATTGCCTGTCTTTTGAATGAAAGTCATTTTAACTGGGATAATATGATATCTCATTGTAGTTTTTATTTTCATTTTTTGATGATTAATAATATTGAACTTTTTTTGATATACATACTTCTTGGCCATTTGTATGTCTTCTTTTCAGAAATGTCTGTTCAGATCTTTTTGCCTATTTTTAAATTAGATTATTTGTTTTCTTCCTATTGAGTTGTTTGAGCTCCTTATATATGCTGGTTATTGATCTTGTCAGATGGCGAGTTTGCAAATCTTTTCTCTCATTCTACATGTTGTCTAATCACTTTTTTTATGGCTTCCTTTGCTGTGCAGAAGCTTTTTAACTTAATGTGGTCCCGTTTGTCCATTTCTGCTTTTGTTGCCTGTACTTTTGAGGTCTTACTCAAGAAATCTTTGCCCAGACAGCGCTTCCTCAATGTTTTCTTTTACAGTTTCATAGTTTCAGGTTTTAGATGTACGTCTTTAGCCTATCTTGGTTTAATTTTTGTATATGGTGAGAGAAAGGGGTCTAGTTTCATTCTTCTGTATATGGATATCCAGTTTTCCCAGCACCATTTATTGAAGAGGTTGTCCTTTCCCCAATGTATGTTCTTGGCACCTTTGTGAGTTCACTGTAGATGTGTGGATTTATTAGTATTTTGTACAGAATAATTTTTCCCATGATTAAACCAGTGAGGAGCACTAAAGTCATCACAATAATTGACAGTGACTCAATGCAGGGAAGGCTTTCATTGTGAATCTAGGTCAAAGTGAAATAGTGGCACTTACTTTCAAAATTGTCCAGCCACGATTGCTATAACATTTTTAGAAACTTTACTTCATAAGCGTTTTAGCTCTTCAACTGGAAATTACGCAAGTAAAATGACTATTTTATATACATATGCATACATATATATGTATGTATATAGACCCTTCATAAATATATATGTATATGTACATATATTTATGAGGGGTTTTCTAAAAATTTATGGAAAATGCATGTTATGAAAAAATATGTGTGGATTTCAAAATTTTTGGCACCAAAATCAATGTACTAAATTTTTATAACATGTCTGAACAAGATCTAGTTTGAGGCATTAAGAAGGATACATTCTATCAGAACATGAATTCTGCTAGAATTGAAGCAAAAAACAAACATCAAATTCATGGTGAATCTTGGGTATAAGAATAGTGAAATCATTCACCATGAAAAGTTTATGGTGAAAGTGTCCCCAAAGAAATCAGCAGTTTACAAATGGATAACTTGTTTTAAAGAAGGGACAAGACAATGTTGAAGTTGAAGCCTGTAGCAGCACACCATCAGCTTGGCAGATGTCAATTTGTGAGGAAAAATTAATCCTGTTTGTACCGTAACTGAAGAGTACCAACGATTAACAGCAGAAACAATAACTGACATCATAGACATCTCAGTTGGTTCAGATTACACCATTCTGACCGAAAAATTAAAGTTGAGCAAACTTTCCATGCTCTGGGTGCTAAAACTGTCGCACCCAGATCAACTGCAGTCAAGGGCAGAGCTTTCAATGGAAATTTTAAACAAATTGAATCAAGATCCTGAAGTATTTCTTCATAGAATTGTATCAGGAGATGAAACATGACTTTATCACTATGATCCTAAAGGCAAAGCACAATCACAGCAATGGCTACTGGTGGAACAATAGCTAACACTAATGACTAACAGGTGGAAGTGGTCCAGTCAAAGCAAAAGCAGACAGGTCAAGAACAAAGATCATAGCTACAGTTTTGGGGGGATGCTCAAGCAATTTTTGATTGTTGACTTTCTGAAAGGTCAAAGAATGATAATGTCTGCTTATTATAAGAGTTTTGAGAAAATTAGCCAAAGTAGTAACAGAAAAACTCCCCAGGAAAGCTTCACCAGGGAGTCTTTCTCTCCCATGACAATGCTCCTACTTATTCCTCTCATAAAACAAGGGCAATTTTGCAAGAATTTCAATGGAAAATCATTAGACATCCAACTTACAGTTCTGATTTGTCTCCTTCTGATTTCGTTTTGCTTCCTAATTTTAACAAATCTTCAAAGGGTACCCACTTTTCTTCAGTTTGTAATGTAAAAAAGACTGTATTGATATGGTTAAATTTCCAGGGTTGGACTAAATACTGTTGTTTGTAAAAGTGTCTTGAACTTGATGGAGCTTATGTTGAAAAATAAAGTTTTTAAAATTTTTATCTTTTCATTCCAATTTTTCATGAAATGTTTGAAGTCCCCTCATATACAATACACAATATTGACTTAATATTATGACATGTCAAAGGTTAAGACAGTGGCTCTGAAGGTCTGAACTTTGGGAAATAAGCTATATATATACACGTGTATATATATTCTTTCATTTTGTGTGCATATATATTTATATTTAACATGTGTATACATATGTCCATATGTTTATGTACACACCTTTGTTTTATTTACATTATGTCAATTAACCTAAATAATATAGGTTATATATAATAAAACCTGAAAATAGTATATTTATTTAGTTTTTTAGGTTAGTTTGTTTGATTATATCTTAATGTAAGAAGTATATTAATTGCATTTGCTAATGTTGAGATATATTTCTTATGGCACATCTTTTAGTGCTTTGATAAATGATATACACTTTCAACCACTTTTAATTATCCCTAATAACCCCAAAAGGTTTAAAAGTATTTTCAACCCTATTCAAAGTGGCTTGCTGGCTATTAAAGGCTGACTGTCTCTGGCTGAGAGGCATCTTGGCTGCTAACATGGGTAATTATAGACATTCCTAAGGCTATTAAATTCGTAAGGCTATTAAAACATCTAATGTTTCTTAGCTTTGATTATAAGACATCTGAAATTGCCTGGCTGGATTAGGAGAGTCTTGTATTAAGCATTTAGGTTATGAGATCACTAGACCAAGTCTTATCTGTGTTATATGATGTAAAGCTATATTTCAGCTATTCCATAAACATTAGCTAATATCTACTTTTTGAAGACTTAACCTGTCTTTCCAATTTATTGATGAGCTCCTTATTGATGCAGCATTTCTATAAACAATGAAAAATAAATCTCACACTTGGATCATACTGCCTGTGGAATACTGTACTGTGGGTGAAATTGTACGTACACACACACAAAGGGCATTTCTCTATGTGTATTAGTCTGATATATGAAAATATAAATATATAAAGCAATAGGTAATTTTTTTATACTATAAGGGACCTTACAGATAATCTAGACTAATCCTCTAGTTTTTAGTTGATAAAGCTGAGGCAGAGAGAGTTTATATGATTTACACTGTCACACAGCAGGTTATTGGCATATTGAAGCTATATGGAACTGCATTTGGCAATTCCTAATAGAGAAAAATAGCCCATTATGGCAATATAATCCATTCTTTGTACAATAACAAGCTCTCCCATTTATATTTTCTCCTAAGTAAATTTATTCAGTTTCTTGTGTGAATAAACCTGATGGTTGTTTTTCAGATGGCCTACAAATAAAAATAATAATAATTAGTTTCTGACAGTTCCATCCTGTCAAATTGCCTGAATCTATTTTAGAATACATGTACTTTTGAAAGCATTTGCATCATCTCTCTCTAAAATAATCTATACATGGAGTTTTTCGGGAAGAAAATAATTTCGTATAAAATACGGATGTATGTTCCATTACCTTAATTCAGTAAAGGCCTGAAAATAACTGGGTGCCTAACCTAAATTTCAGTGACAGATGTAATTGACAGGAAATCAATCAAATATTATGTACCTGAAAATTCCAAAATCAGATAGTGCTTTTTATAAACCCTAGCTCTGTCCATTTTATCATTTTGGAATAGCTATTATCTCACTAAACCTTAGTTTCTTCACATGTCAAATGGGGATAATGCTGCATTAAGATTATCTATTTTATGAGGACTAAATGAAATAATGATTGTAAAAAATGTGTCATACAGGAAATACCCAGTAAATGAAGGTGTTTTGGCATGTATTTATTTATACTAGGGCTCCATAAGTAGTTCTCAGATCTTGTAAGAAATGGTTCTGACTTTTAGAAATTCGGAGTGAAATGGACTCTAAACACCACAGGAGACCAGGGAATAGGCGGATCAGGCAAATGTTTCTGAAAAAAATAAAGCAATTTAATTAAAATTAGCTTCACATTTTTGGCCGTTCAGGAGATACAATACTATATCAGTAATTTAGAAGACATTGAATAAGGAAAATTTAAAACCAGACTACTGTCCATATGAGAGAGATTGAGTAGCTGGGCTTTACTCTAGAGAGGATATGATTCAAACCAAATGTCTCCAATTGCTCAAGTCCTCATCTTGTGTAACTACATAATATTTGATTATTTCATACAAACTCTAGTTTAGAAGGAAGTGGCTACATTTCCTACTTGATATTTGTCACCTCTTGCTCAAAAAATCTTTCCATCAACTTTGATTTTGACATTAATGACTTTTCATGCTTCTCTAGGGCTTCCTAACTTGCTTTTTCCCTTAATCATGGCTCATCCTTTCTTGCATTTTTCACAACATGTGCAACAGGTTGACACTCAATTTTTGTTGTTAACAAAGCTATATTGAAGATTGATGCAGGGGAATAAGGAAGGTCATGAAGACCATAATTTTGAAAAAAAAAAACTTAAAAATTAAATATCAGAACTTCCTCTTCCAGGTATAATGGGGCAAGATAGACAAAACACAAACGCACGCGTGCACACACACACACACACACAGACACACAATAATATAAGACATCAGAGAACAATAATAGTGGCCAATAATTGAAGGACAGTGATCTTGAAGGGAAAGACAATACATTTAGGGGAGTCCTACATTCCCTATTCCTTTCCCTTTGGGGAAGATAAGTACTCTTACTGTAGACATTGAGCCTAAAGAGAAGCAGCAACTTAGAGTTTGTGGTAGTCTTACTACCCTGGGAAGAAAATAATTAGAACTCAGGACTACCAAAAAGTCAAACATTAGCGTACAAGATGCAGGAAAGGAGGAAAATGCTGAAAAGTGAACTCTGTATTCTGTGTTCATTTTCCTCTTTTGAAGCATTTGCTAAACTCCAAGCTGCACAAATGCCCAGGTGAGACACAGAGAATAGGATGTTACATACAATGTTAATGGATTATGACATGCTATTGCTAATATATTGCAGTTCTCTCCCAAATTGACCTATAAATTCAGTGCAATCCCAATTGCAGCTAGATTTTGTTTGTGGACATTGACAAGCTGGTTTTAGAGTAGGCCGGGCGCGGTGGCTCAAGCCTGTAATCCCAGCACTTTGGGAGGCCAAGACGGGCGGATCACTAGGTCAGGAGATCGAGACCATCCTGGCGAACACGGTGAAACCCCGTCTCTACTAAAAAATACAAAAAACTAGCCGGGCGAGGCGGCGGGCGCCTGTAGTCCCAGCTACTCGGGAGGCTGAGGCAGGAGAATGGCATAAACCCGGGGGGCGGAGCTTGCAGTGAGCTGAGATCCGGCCACTGCACTCCAGCCCGGGCGACAGAGCCAGACTCCGTCTCAAAAAAAAAAAAAACAAACAAACAAACAAACAAACAAACAAAAAAAATATATATATATATATAGAGAGAGAGAGAGAGAGAGAGCCAAAAAGAGTCAAGGCAAGCTTGAAGAAGAACAAGGTTGAGGATTTTATGCTACTAGATATTTTTAAAAATCAATAATTAAAAGTATAATGTTAGCTCAGGGGTAAACAAACAGATCAATTGAATGGAATAAAGAATCCAGGAACAGGCCCACACTTACATGATTACCTTATTTAAGATGAAAGTGACACTGCAGTACAATGGAGAAAAGATGTTCTTTTCAATAGTATTGGATTAATTCTGTGCGAGATGGGGGAAAAATGAAATCTCTCTCCTCTCTTCATACACAAAATAAATTACAGGTGTGTCGTAATCATAAAAGTCAAAGTTAAAACAATAGTGTTCCTAGAAGATATTATAAAAGAATATTATCATAGTTTTGAGTAGGCAATAGTTTCCTTAAAAAAATTATAAAAGCTAATCAAAAAGAAAAGAATGATTGATGAATTCTTTCATTAAAGTTAAGAATTTCTATTTATAAAAAGACACTTTTAGAAAGTGAAAAGGCAAGCCACAAAATGGGAGAAGATATTTGCAGCATGTCGATCCAATATAGGACTCATATCCAGACATAAAGAATTTCTACAAATCAACAAGGAAAGGATTGACAACCAGAATTGGAAATTAGATAAAATATGTCTGCAGGGACTTCACAAAAGAGGATGTTATAATCTGAATGTTTATGTCTTCCCCAAATTCATATGTTAAGGCCCTCATCCCCAATGTGACTATATTTGGAGATAGAGTCTCTAAGGAGGTAATTAAGGTTAAATGAGGTCAAAAGGGTGACTGTGATCCACAAGAAGAGACATTAGAAAGCACCCCTATCTGCTCTCCCTGCCATGTGAGGACACAGCAAGGGGGTGGCCGTTTATAAACCAGTAGAAAAACCCTCACCAGAACCTGATCTACTTACACCCCTGATCTCATACTAGTAGCCTCCAGAACTGTGGAAAAACAAATTTATGTTGTCTATGACCACCCAGTTAGTGGTATTTTGTTATGACAGCCAAGGCAAACTAACACAGAGAATATCCAAATGGCCAATAAGCAGATAGAAAGGTGCTAGGTACTATTAGTCGTGAGTGAAATGCAAATTTAAAATATAATGAGGCAGGGTGTGGTAGCTCATATCTGTAATCCCAGTACTTTGGGATGCTGAGGCGGGTGGATCATATGAGGTCAGGAGTTCAAGATCAGCCTGGCCAACATGGTGAAACCCTGTTTCTACTAAAAATACAAAAATTAGCCAGGCATGGTGGCACATGCCTGTAGTCCCAGCTACTCGGGAGGCTGAGGCATGAGAATCGCTTGAACCCAGGAGGCGGAGGTTGCAGTGAGCCAAGATTGCACCACTGTACTCCAGCCCGGGTGACACAATGAGACTCTGGCTCAAATATATATATGTGTGTGTGTGTGTATATATACATATATATATATATATATATGTATATATACACCATTGCACAGTGATACCATTGCACAGTGACCATAATGTGGGGAAAATGACAATACAAAATGATGGTAAGAAGACTCCACCAAAAATCTATTAGAACGGATCCTCAAATTCAGTATAGTTGTGGGATCCAAAAATCAATATACAAAAATCAGTCACATTTCTATATGCCAGCAGCAAACATCTGAGACATAAACCAAGAAATTAAATGGAATTACCCTCATTTACAATAGCTACAAATGAAAATAAAACACCTAGAAATAAACTTAACCAAAAAACTGAAAGATCTCTACAATATAAAACAATGCTGAAAGAAAAAAATTGGAGAGGACACAAAAAATGAAGACATTCCATGTTCATGACTTGGAAGAATCAAGAGTGTTAAAATGTTCTTACTACTCAAAGCAATCTACAGATTCAATGCAATCCCTATCAAAATGGCAATGACATTCTTCACAGAAATAGAAAAAGTAATCCTAAAACTTATATGTAACTATGAAAGTCCCAGAATAGCCAAAACCATCCTGAGCAAAAAGAACAAAGGCAGAGGCACTTATTACCTGACTTCGCATTATACTAAAAACATACAGTAAACAAAACAGCACCTGGCACGGTGGCTTACGCCTGTAATCCCAGCACTTTGGGAGGCCGAGACGAGCGGATCACGAGGTCAGGAGATCGAGACCATCCTGGCTAACACGGTGAAACCCTGTCTCTGCTAAAAATACAAAAACATTAGCCAGGCGTGGTGGCGGGCGCCTGTAGTCGCAGCTACTGTGGAGGCTGAGGCAGGAGAATGGCCTGAACCTGGGAGGCAGAGGTTGCAGTAAGCCGAGATCGCACCACTGCACTCCAACTTGGGCGACAGAGGGAGACTCCGTCTCAAAAAACGAACGAACAAACAAACAAAAACAGCATGGCACTGGCATAAAAACAGACATAGACCAATGGAAGAGAACTAGAGAATCCAGAAATAAATCCATGCATTTACAGTTAACTAATCTTTGATAAAGATGCCATGTACATACGTTGGGGAAAGGACAGTCTCTTCAATAAATTATGCTGGGGAAACTGGATGACTATATACTAAAGAATGAAACTAGACCCTTATCTCTCATCATAGACAAAAATCAAATAAAAATGTACTAAATACTTAAATTTAAGACCTCAAACTATGAAACTACTAGAAGAAAACATTGGGTAAAAACTCCAGGACATTGGTGTGGGCAATGAAACTTTGAGTAAAACCTCAAATGCAGGATGACTCTAGTTAACAATAATGTATGATATAGCTTCAAATAGCTAAAAGAAAGATATTGAACATTCCCAACACAAAAAAATGATAAGTGTTTGAGATGATAGATACGTTAATTACCCTGATCTGATCACTACACATTGTATATATTGAAACATCACTATGCACCCCATTAATAAGTACAGTTATTATTTGCCAATTAAAAATATTAAACATAAATAAAAGACCTCAAAAGTACAGGCAAACAAAGCAATATGGATAAATGGGATCATATCAAGCTAAAAATTTCCGCACAGCAAAGGAAACAATCAATAAAATGAGCAGACTCTACACAGAATGGGAGAAAATATCTGCAAACTGCTTTTCTGAGAGGGATTAATAATCAGAATATATAAGGAACTCAAACAACTCGAAAGAAAAAAATAATTCTATTGAAAATGGGCATAAGATCTGAATAGACATTTCTAAGAGAAGACATAAAAATGGGCAGCAGTAATACGAAAAAAATGCTCAACATCACTTATTATCAGAGACATGCAAATAAAAACTACAATGAAATATCATCTTACCTCATGAAGTTAAAATGGCTTTCATAAAAAAAGAGAGGCAATAATGGATGCTGGCAAAGATGTGGAAAAGGGGGACTCTGATACACTGTTAGGAATGTAAATTAACACAACCACTATGGAGAATAGTATGACAATTCCTCCAAAAACTAAAAATAGAACTATCATTTTATCCAGCAGTCATACTTCTGGGGATATATCCAAAAGAAGGGAAATCAGTATATCGAAGAGATATCTGCACTTCCGTGTTTATTGTAACACTATTTACAATAGCCAAGATATGGAATCAACCTAAATGTCTATCAACAAATGAATGGATAAAGAAAATGTGGTACATATACACAATGGAATAGTATACAGTCATAAAAAAGAAATGCTGTCATTTGCAAGAACGTGGATGGAACTGGAGAACATTATGTTAAGTGAAATAAGCCAGATACAGACAGAGAAATATCGAATGTTCTCATTTACGTTGGGAGCTAAAAGAATTGACTCATGGAGATAGAGAGTAGAATGATAGTTACTAGAGGCTAGTAATGGTAGTGAGGGTGGGCATGTAAAGAGGGGAAGTAGAGATGGTTATTGGGTACAAAAATAAAGTTAGATAGAAGGAATAAGATCTAGTACTTGGTAGCACCATGGGGCAACTATAGTTAACAATAAAGTATTATATATTTCAAAATAACTACAAGAGCGGAAATGGAACTTTCCTAACACAGAGACATGATAAATGCTTGAGGTAATGGATATCTCTGTTACTATGATCATTGCAAGTTATGATCACAATGTGATCACCACACATTATATGCTTTTATAAAATTACCACTTTTTATGTTTACCCCCATAAAAGTGTGCAGCTATTATGTATCCATAGTAACTAAATTTTTTTAAAAAACAACTTAAAGGATGGCAAGGATGTAAAGCAACTGCAATACTTGACCACTGGTGGTGGGATTGTAAATTGATTCAACCATTTTATGAAAGTGTTTACTAGTGTCTATTAAAGCTGAAAAGTATGTCCTCAAATTAAATGAGTAAATATGTTCACCATAATATATGAAGCCTGAATGCAACATATTTGAAGAAAAAGGAAATGGTTTAATGTACTTTTATGAAGGTAGTATATCCTGTAAGAGACAATTACAATTCAATTGCTAGTTGCCTGTTTTTTCCTTAATTTAATGCCCTAGTATTATTGTTACTGACATTCAACAATTATCAGATTTCTAGATTTTCAAAGCTATTGATCCTGATTTGTGCAACTCACAGAATCAACTCAAAATGTTATGGATTTTAGAAACATGTACACGAACACATGGGCCTGGAATAGTTAAATAATAAAAACCAGTAAAGTAAAAAGTAGATGAAGCTGCAGGTGAATTGTCACTGATACAAGATTTTCTAGGATTACAAGATAAGATGACACATAAGGTGACTCAGACAGGCTTATGTCATCTGGTGAAAGAATTCAAGCAATATTATAACAGACTTCATCTTCTTAGTAGCTCCACCATTGTTCAGATGCCAGCTGTGGTTAAGAAATGTATGTTTTTTAGCACACTGAGAGAAGCTCCATCATCTTTGGGGACACATTCATACTTACAATAGTTATAAAACTGATATAAAAAATAGAATTAGCTTAAAATGAATTATTATCACAGAAACTAAAATGTTCAAACATGACAAGGGAAGCCAAATTATTATAAAAATAGAATTATAATATATTAGCTTAAAATGAATTATTGTCATAGAAACTGAAATTTTCAAACATGACAAGGGAAGCTAAATTATTATAAAATGGTAGATTGATGGAAACCAAATGAAGGAATTTCATATATCTAATGTTTACTTGCTTATGCTAAGATACTCAGATTCATACAGCTTAAAGTTGTAAAGATCTTGTCAATGGAATAGAATATTTATTTATTTCCCCTCCGTGGTGCTTAAATTTGTACTACCAATAAGTCCTTCAATAATATCTCTCTCTTTCTGTCTTTCTCTTTCATTTTATATTTTCAAATCAAACTAGATCCCCTTTGGATTGACTGTAACTACATTAATGTATTCAAGTGTGTTAAAGTGAAGTTTTGCAAGCAGGATGTGAATGTGTCTTTGAGGTGACTGGTCTGACCAATTATATATTAAATTTGAAAATCCTATTTGTCTGTTTCTTAAAAATTTAAATAAAGCCCCCCCACCCCACCGTATACTAACTGCATAATGTAAAAACACAAAGACTTTCAAGGACCAGTAAAATTCAAAGTGTCTTTTTTCCTCCCTGAACAACAAAAAGACTTGTAAAATTCTTTCTACGAAATGAGAGGAAAGTAAAAGGTGTTTTGAAGTAGGCAGGCATTTATTGCAGAGTTAAAATTAATATATTAATTAATGCATTCAATACTTCATCAATAAATACTCTTATGAGAGTAATAAGCAGTAGACAGTAGGAATGCAGAGTTGCAGAGTCTAGGGCATACTCTCTGAGTGCTCACAATCTTTAGGGGAAACAGAAAAGTAATCACGTGACCCAGTTCCAAATTTATTAACTGTGAAGAAAGACAATTCAATTTCATTTAAGAAGTATTATGATAGAAAAATTAAGAGATATATAAGGGTGTATAAGGAAGTTAGTTTCCTTAATCTAGCCCAAAATGGAGGGTGAGAATAGTGTTGAAACCAATAAAGATGGAAAACTCAAAGATACAGGAGAGAGAAAAAGGAATATTTGATACAGCAACTTCTCTAAGGAGATTAAGCTGAAAGTTTGTTTAGAAACTGATTGAGGTGAGTGTTGGGATATAGATAATAGTGAGTGTCTACACAGAATTTGTAGGTTGGTTTAAAGAGGGAGGATTTTTATGCCTGATAGCTTATATTGTTTTAAATAGGGGAGGTAACTTACTGAAAGTGAAAGGAAGCTGTAATTGGGGGATAGAGTAGAACCTGGGTGAATTTGAGTTCCAGAAATTTATGGGAGAGCCAATATAAAGAATTAAATGTACTTCTCCAGCAAACATCATAAGCCTATGTAGAGAGAGGTGAAGGATTAAATTATCCAGGGTTGGAAATGTATGTCACGGATGATGGAATAACAAGGGGGAAAGAAGGCTATGGCAAAGATGGATCACACTATTGAGGACTGATGGGAAAGAAGAAAGAAACTAGAAGAGAAGTAATAGATGAAGGGAATTAGGGGTGTGTGTGTGTATGTGTGTGTGTGTGTAGGGGTAGTGAGATGAAGAGACTGGAGGGCACCGAGCTGGAAGAACAGTGCCTGCATTTAAATGCATCTCGCCTGTTAGAAATAGAAATGAATGTCCATCAGTGACAGACTGGATTAAGAAAATGTGGCACATATACACCATGGAATACTATGCAGCCATAAAAAAGGATGAGTTTGTGTCCTTTGTAGGGACATGGATGCAGCTGGAAACCATCATTCTTAGCAAACTATCACAAGAACAGAAAACTAAACACCGCATGTTCTCACTCATAGGTGGGAACTGAACAATGAGATCACTTGGACTCGGGAAGGGGAACATCACACACCGGGGCCTATCATGGAGGGGGGAAGGATTGCATTGGGAGTTATACCTGATGTAATGATGAGTTGATGGGTGCTGATGAGTTGATGGGTACAGCACAGCAACATGGCACAAGTATACATATGTAACAAACCTGCACGTTATGCATATGTACCCTAGAACTTAAAGTATAATAATAATAAATAATAAATTAATAAATAAATAAATTTTTAAAAAAGAAATGAATAAGTAGAAACATACTAACAACATTCTGCAATTAATAGATAACTTTGTAAAATTACAGACATAAAGACTGAAGACCTTAGGAGTAGGTCAATTCTGATACAATGAAGTCGGGGATATAACATGACCTAATAATAATCAGCACGGGAATCAAAGCAGGTCAGTGGATAATGCCTAATTGGGAAGATTTAAAGTAATCTCAAGAATTTCAACAATAGCTTTGAATGGAGAGTTATGAATTATAGAGAGGTATTACAGATGAGTCCCCTCTGGGATTCAGAGTCAAGTTATTTGTAAAACTAGTGTGCCAGTGATTTTTCTCAGGTTTCTGTCTCTTTTCTTTTTCTTTTCTGTCTTTATTTTTTTTTAAACAGGGTCTCACTCTGTTGCCCAGGCCAGAGTGCAGTGGCGTGATCACGGCTCACTGCAGGCTCAACTTCCTTGGGCTCAGGTGATCTTCCTACCTCAGTGTCTCAAGTAGCTGGAACTACAGGCGTGCACCACCTTGCCCCAGCTAATTTTTGTATTTTTTGTGGAGACGGGGTTTTGTCATGCTGCCTAGGCTGGTCTTGAACTCCTGAGCTCAAGTCATCTGCCCACCTCGATCTCCCAAAGTGCTGGGATTACAGGCGTGAGCCACAGTACCCAGCTCAGGTTTCTATTTTCAGTAGTTGTTGTCCATGAGGATTTTGTTTTCTGGCAAAAAGGGAATAAAAGATGGGCAGTCTTCACACTTCTGGAAGACTACAAAATATCTAATTTTACTCCAGTGACCACATTTATGCCTTGAAGATTTTGTAGTTATTAGAAA
This sequence comes from Macaca fascicularis, assembly GCF_037993035.2. Taxonomy (NCBI): domain Eukaryota; kingdom Metazoa; phylum Chordata; class Mammalia; order Primates; family Cercopithecidae; genus Macaca; species Macaca fascicularis. The sequence goes on from NC_088395.1 coordinate 28,080,940, forward strand.
GGAGACAACCCAGGGAGAGAGGTGGACTGAGTAGAACCATAGCTAGAAACACAGGTAACGTTACCAGGTTTAGAGTGGAAATATCTGTATCAATTGCCCCTGATTTAATGTTAGGAGATGTGTGGCATCCTCTGGAGGGGAATAAAATTCTTGTAGGAGTGTGGACTTTTAAAAGGGCTAATGTTTTGCTTATACAAATTTGGGGGCTTACTTTCTAGTGTACTTTAGTAGTAGTATATATTCACTTGGACCCACATAAAATAAAACAGAGCTGTACTACATTTATATCTGTATGTAATCTGCATTTTACTATACATCTGAATTTATTGTTCAGCTAATTATGTAGGACATATAGATGTTTAATTTCTTAAATCTAATATCACTTTAAATCTCTTTTATTATTATAAAGATTATATATTAAATATATAAATATATTTTATATATTATCTTTATATGAGAAGCCTAGGCTGACCTCATCACCTTTACAACTAAGACCCTCAGGCCTACTGTGAGAAAGCTAGTGGGCAGATTTGTCTTAACAGGCATACAGAATGCTGTCTAAAAAGTGTCTTCTCCTATTTTCGGGCATGTTAGTTTCTTCTTACTGCTGTAACAAATTACCACAAATTTACTGGCTTAACATTAAGTATATTATATTACTTCTGGAGGTGAGAAGTCCTAAAATTAAGATATTGGCATGGCTGAATTCCTTCTAGAGCGTCTAGGGAAGAATCCATTTCCTCCTCTTTTCCAGTTTCTATAAATGATGTGCATTCCTTCATTCATGGCCCCTTCTTTCATCTTCAAAGCCAGCAACATCCATCTGCACATCTCCTCCTTTGATTCTTTTTTCTCTTTTATAGGATCCTTGTGGTTACCTTAGGTTCCTTCCTCTGTCTTATAGGACTCCTGTGGTTACATTAGGCCTACCTGGATAATATAAGACATTCTTCCCATCTCAAGATCCTTAACTTAATGACACCTGCAAAGTCCCTTTTGTCATTTAAAGTAACATATTTACAGGTTCAGAGGATTCAGATGTGAACATCTTTGGGAGGAGGGGCATTATTCTGCCTACCACAGGGAGCATCTGCCAATACACTTATCACTTGTGGAAAACTCTTTTCCTTTTATTTATTTTTTTGCACATATTTCCTGAGTACTTACTATGTGCATGGCCCATAGTGGAAGGCACTAAGTAAATAGTAAAGTCACTGTCCCTGCAGTCAGGAAGCTAAACATCTATTTTTAAAAATAAACTTTGGACTTCTGAAAAATTTTTTATTGTTTGTTGTACAGTGATGTTGTTTATATTTCATTTCCTATTTGTTCATAATAATAATATTGGATATTACATTTGTTTGTATTCATTACATAAATAGCAATGTCCTCCAGCGGAAGACCACCAGAAACATAACTGTAGTGGAATGAATTGGGTTTATTAGTTGTTGCAGTGAGGGATATCACACAATATGAGGAATGTGCAGCATCTCAGTAAGAGTGTTAGAAAGGACTTATTATTGGATTTGGGTTTTGTGAGGAAATCCTGAAGAACATCTAAGGAAATGGAGACTCACTCTGGATCATTTGTTGTCAGTAAGCAAGGAGAATCCTATGATTGGGTATCTCAAAACATCTAAAGGAAGGGCAAACTATAGTGGGGATAAAGCTGTAATAGGCAAAAAAGCAACAGTCACTCATATTAGCCAACAGAAAGGGATGTTTGGTGTTTGGTGAGTGGCACAAAATCTTTTTATATCTTGCTGTAGCATGGTCTCAGAATGGCCTTGTCTGATACTGGTGCTCTGTGAGACTGTTTATGACCAACAAGAGAAAAATGCGGCCTAGCAGTGAGCATCAGGCCAGCTTGTAATAACATGGAGACCTAGGTTACTCTAGTTCCTAGATGCTACACTTGTGGCATTTCCCATTCCTGTCCCATCTGTGGCACTTGCTAAAAATCCAGAATTCCAAATCTACCCTACAATTACTGCATCAGAATCTCTGAGAATTGATTTAACCAGGTGATTCTTATATATATTAAAGGTTAAAATTGCTCTATTTAAACAATTTAAATATCAATTGTTTATCAAGGTTAAATATTTGCTTGTTCATGATTACTGTCCTCAGTAATAATTTTCTGATGTTTTTATTTTTTCATTTATAATTCACAAACTATAGCCTTTTATTTATCCATGCCATTTTGTTAGCTATTTCTTGGAAATGGCTAAGCTGTGGGACTATCTTACGACAAACCAAAGGAGAGATACATTTCCAAAGAATTTAAAACTAGGCACTAATGATATTTGCATGGATTTAACATCTGCAGTTTAGTCTTTTATTTTCACAGTTTACTTATATGTTGACTGGATGTCACCTGAAATGAATACTGCAAGCCGCAGCAAGACTAAGCAACAATTCCTGTTCAGGTTCTGAATGCACACTGCACCATCTTCTCTCTGCATCATCTTCCTGTTGACAAGCTTTCCCTTGTGCTTTAAACCTGAAACCACATAAGCCTTACAACCTCACTCTGATGAGCATGCCCTTTAAAACCTCAGCTAAGTGTGTTTTCCTTGTCCCCACATGAAAATGTGAGGGGAAGCAAGCCTATAGGAGGAAGCCTGTGCCTTCAAAATAACATTGATGACACTCACACCTTAATTTCTTTTATTTCTTCCTTTTTTTGACACAAGATAAAAATGCACAATGGGAAAACAAAGTTAAAGGCAAGATGTATTCTCTTTGGTACAATCTAACATAATTATTAACACTCTAAAATATGGCTTCAAGCCCTCAAAATAAATTTTTCTGAAATGATAATAATTTTAATATTCTACTTTAAGTATGTGAATAGGTAACTTTAGAAAAATAAACGTTCATGAAGAACATGCTGAAGCTGAATGTCAATTAGGAAAGAGAAGACAGATATATAAAGTATGTATTTAGCCATAGTTTGTGCAACTTGTATTTCCATAAGAAAATCAGAATTTAATGAGAGTTCTGGAAGAATGAGAGTGAAAGATTTTCACATTCTAGATGGCAACAAAGTGTCCTATACAAGTGCTTTTCATACTATCCCCAGCAATAGATCAGTATCTTTTATCTCTTTGTTCATTCACTTTCTAAATATTATTACTCAGATTCATCACAGATGGATAATTTTTAATAGAATAACACTCAATTTGTTTAAAAAAATAGAAAAGAGACGTACAAACTACAGGTCCATCCTTAAATCATTGTTAGATTTGATAAGCATAAAATTACTCTGTCAAATTGCTATAAAAATGTATAAAGATTTAGTCTCAATTTCTGTATTTCATTGTGGAACAGTAAAAAAACTTCCATAGATCTCCACATGTTGAGTGGTAGTGTCTGATACTATGTTTAAGAACTGGGGTTTTAATGTTTATAGCATCATAATTTATTAGGGCTATAAGGGACATAAGAAATTTAACCACAGACTTAAAAGAAATAAGACCACTGAAATAGGTGAAAATGAAGGCAAAACATTATTGCTCAGAAACTTGTCAGATCCCAAAGCAAACATAGCCATTTAATGAATGGAGTAGGAGAGGCTAATGGACAAGAATGAATGAATACTATTTGATTTACAATGTATTTTTAGAAAAAAAATAAAGATAGCAGAGTGATGCTATTTATATTTTTTTCTTTTTATATATTTTTATTTTTTATTATACTTAAGTTCTGGGATACATGTGCAGAATGTGCAGGTTTGTTACATAGGTATACATGTTCCATGGTGGTTTGCTGCACCCGTCAACCTGTCATCTACATTAGGTATTTCTCCTAATGCTCTCCCTCCCCTTGCCCCCCACCCTCCGACATGCCCCAGTGTGTGATATTCCCCTCCTTGTGTCCATATGTTCTCATTGTTCAACTCCCACTTATGAGTGAGAACACGTGGTCTTTGGTTTTCTATTCTTGTGTTAGTTTGCTGAGAATGATGGTTTCCAGCTTCATCTATGTCCCTGAAAAGGACATTAAAAAGGATAGTAAGAATGATTGAATTGTAGAAATTGAGCTTTTTTATATATACCACATATAGAGATTAGCAGCAAAGCTAAATAGAACTGCGATCCATTTTTACTTCATGCCAGAAAACTATTCTTGCTACTGTGAGTGAGCTCATCTTTCATTTGCCTTTTTGCCTCCCCTCCCACTTTCAATGTGTCATCAAGTCCCACTGAGATGGCTGCCTAACGATGCCTCAAATCTGTAATAGTCTCTGCTTTATCACTGGGACCTCCAATAGTGCCTGGCAGATAGTAAGTGTTGAGTAAATATTTGTCAAATGATCGAATGAATATATGTTCTCCAACGCATGGCATAATGCCATGTTTTTCCTTGTCTTTATGATTTTGAACATGAGTTTCTCTTTTTATATAATGTTGCTACTTCTTAACATTTTTGAAGACAGGCTCACTCTACATGGCACAACTTTTCTGAACTCTCCCCCAAAATCCCCAGAAAAAGCCTCCTTAACTCTCCTCTGAGTCTATATGTATTTTCTCATTGCAATTATTTGCTTATATATGTCTTCTACAATAGACTAAATGGTCTTGAGGACAGAAATTATGTCATTATTCTAATCATCTTCCCAGTGCCTAGCATGGTGCCAGAAAATCCTAGAAATCAATATAATTTATCCTATGGATGAATAAGTGAATTAGTCAATGAGATCAAGATAAATTACAAATGATTTTAGCTCCATCTATCACACATAGAATTTTTGTGTTTTGCTTCTCCACATTTTGTAAAGCTTCTTGCTTATAAAGTCTAATAGTCATAATTTTTAATTTGATTGATAACAAATATATTAGCATCCTCTACTTCAATTTTTGTTGTGTTGTCATTTGTTTGATTTCTTACTTATTGTTCAGAAACAGGGAAGAACTCAACAAAATACAGGACAGCTCTGATTAAGATTCTAAAATATATAATCCTTTCTCCTGGAAATAGTTATGGAAGCTACAGTATCTCCTTTGATGTTTCCATGTTCTGGTATGCTCTTCTAAATACCAAAGATTTCTTGCCTGAGTACTGACCCCAATTTTATCAGAAGAAGTTTATAATTGGGGGCACACTCAACTGATTCCTAATCTATGTCAAGGTTATTCCCCTTAGCTTAATTGCCCAGTACTTAACTCTTGTGCATGACCCTAATACAAGAGCATATTCAAAAGGGTTTCGACTTTACTGAAAGTAACGGATTGCATCATTTCATAATTCCCTACTAGATAGTAAAGTAGTTTGCAACAAAATCTAATCTCTTCCTAATTTTATCTTATTGTTTGCAACATCACCAGATAAAGCTTCTTTGAATATCACTTATAAAACATCACACATTTTGTGGCATTTTCTCTAATTTGTAGTCCTAACTCCTATGCTCCCATTTATCTTCTGCTGAATAAATAGTATATTAACTGATTCACAGGGTTCTGATTTACTCCACATATTTGACTATAAAATTTAAGGAGAAAATTCCCTTTATTTTATAATACAATTCATGTTACACCTTTGGAGTTGTCAGTTTAATTTTTTCTTAGAGCACCTTCCCAAATTAATGTGGAAATAACTCAACCTATTTTGATATATGGTCAACCTGCTAGAAAATGCAAAAATATCAGTTAACAATAGTTCTTACACCATTTATTACACTAATACTACTTGGAAAATACTTTTTGAGAACTTGCTTTTAATCAGGCTCTGGTTTTAGTTTGGGGATTCAGTGTGGAAAAAGATAAACACGTTACCATCGACCTTATGTTCTGGTAGATAAAGATAAATCATAAAAAGTAAAAAGCTGCATAAACAAGATAATTTCTTATCATTATGTATGTGCAGTATATACAGGCAGATATGATAGTGACTGGACATTTTTATATATAGGGTTCTAAGGAATGCATCTCTGATGAGGTAGCCTTTAATCTGAGGACTGAGGGATGAAAGAAGCCAGCTACAAAAAAAGGAAAATATTTCCAAGTAATGGAAATCAACCAGTCCAAAAGCTCTAAAGAGGGGATACACATCAAAAAGGCCAGTGTGGCTGCAGTGTAGTAAGCAGGAGGTACAGTGAAAGGAGTGTGTGAATTGGTGTCTAGAGTTTGACAAGAACCAGATGACATAGGGACGTAGAGTGTGAAGGGAAGCCATGGTATAGTTTTAAGCAAGGGGATGACACAAATTTATGTTTTTAAAAATTTCTCATAGTGCTATAAGAAGAATGGACTTTAAGGAGTGGAAGCAGAAATCCCAGAGATAGGAGATTATGGCAAGAGTCCAGGAATAAGATGATGGTCACCTAGACTAGGAGAGAATTGGACTGATTTAAGATAAATGCTGGAAGTAGAATAGACAGCATTTGCAAATGGATTAATTTACTGGGTGAATAAAACATAAGCATGAAAAAGACTGCTACATTTTTGACTTGAGTAATTAAACATTCATGCCTCTTACTGACACATGTAGTTTGGGGGAGTGTAGAAGATATCTGTTATTTTTTTGCATTCAGCTTCCATTTCCATCTAAATATAGCACACCGATTTTTCATTGGGGATTCACCCTCCTCCTACTCCATCAGATTGGTTTTGCTTTTTTTGAGACTACTTCCAATTTCCAGTTCCAGATATGTGTATGAGAGACATGCCTGGGTAGTCAGCATTTTCAAATTTTTTGCCAAAGTAATTGACTTAGTGACAATACTTGCCCCAATTGGATGCCACCCTGAGACTTTGGGTTAAACTGTAGGGGGTTAAAGGTGTTAAGTTTGTGATTGATAAGTTAGTAGGATTTCAATTTGGCATGTCTAGAGGTTACCATGTTGAGAGAGCATGACAGAGAATGAGGCCAATGCAGAGGCAAACCAGGCAGAGTGGTAGAGTGAGAAACCAAGTCTTGATGATGTTTTTAAGTCCCTGAATTGCCATACCTGAAGCCACATTTACTCTAGTGCCTTTCAGTTATGTGTCCCCCAAATTAGCTTCCACGTGCTTGAGCACATTTGAGTTGAATTTCTCTCCCATGTAGCCAAGAGTTCTTTTTTCAAATTTATTTATTTTTAAAAAATGGAAATATAAAATTATATGCATTTGTATGTGTACATTGAAGTATGTGTACATTGTGGAATGGTTAAATCTAGCTAACTAACATGTACATTACCAAACATGGTTATCGTATTTGTGGTGAGAACACTTAACATCCACTTCCTTAGCATTTTTCAAGAATACAGTATATTGTCATCGACTGCAGTCGCCATACTGCACAGTAGATCTCTTCGTACAGTTGAGAAATGTATTTTACATGTATAAAGTTGGAAATGACTGTTTAGGTTTTCCAGATTAAAATACAGGATGCTCAGTTAAATTTGAATTTCTGATAACTGATGAAATTTTTTTTAGTATATGTCCCCAATACGGCTAAATCTGGTGAGCCTATGCCTATTAGATATCCAAGTGGAGATGTCAAGTGGGAAGTTGTGTGTACAGACATGGCTGTCTACAGAGAGGTCAAAGATTTTTATGTATATCTGCAAGTTGTCACAATAGCAATAGCATTCAAAGCTGTGGGACTAAAAGATCACAGTTTGGGAAACAAGGGAGATAGAGTTGAGCGAGTGTCCAGAGCCAATCCTGAGGGCAGCCTGCTTTATGAAGTCGAAGTCTAGCAGACCAGGGAGAATATGTGAAGTATTGAGAAGGAAGAGCCAGTGAAGGTGGCAATATAGTTTCAGGAAAAGCAAGAAAAAAAGACAAGTTTTAAGACAGGATTCATCAGCATCTCCAACAAAGATCAGCAAACCTCCTTCTCGAAATAATGGGTACACACTTTCCTTCTAATCACTTACCTACTGAACCTTTTCAACATCCCATCACTTCCTGGATCTATTCAGATGCCTAGCCCCTTTGGCCATTGTTGGAGACATCTAGAAACTCATCCCTTGTCTATGGGCATTGAGATGTTCCCTCTCTGCTGCATTTGATATTGGGGACTTAAAAATCCCCTTTCTGTTTCTATCAAACAGCTTGAGACTTTAAAGGTTTAAAGAGTTAGAACAGATATATGCAATGACTAATTAGTAATCCAAAGTTATCTATTCAGGAGTGAGAACATGGAAACAAACAGCTCTAGTGAACACCTGCTCATGACTAGAGTGTTATCAACATTGCAGAACCTACTGACCTCTTCATTTTTCCTCTCACCTTACTGTCTGACTTCTCTTCCATTTTCACTTTCTCCAGGGAGCCCACCAGTCACCCTCTTTACCTCTCCCTAGCACCTTCATTTCTTCCTTTCACTCCTCCCTTAATTAATGGTGGAATCAAAGCATATTGTGGAAGGAGTTTTTCTTTGTTTGTTTTGTAATTTTCTTTTTATTGTTAACCAAAATATTTATTACTATAATGTAATAAAAACTTATAGACAGAAAGAAAAGAATTAAGGCAGTTGAGAAAGGACAAAAAAGTGAGAACTAAAAGCCCCCTTTCTTCTTTCCTACCCCCAGTCACATGTCCTTTGGGATAGTGTTAATATTATACATATCTATCTATATATATTTTATGTCAAATGGGAAGTTTTATGCAAAGACACGTACCCACACAGATTATATAATATTAACATGCATTGAGTGGTTACCATGTTCCAGAAACTATTATAAATGCTCCAAATACATTAATTTATTTAATCCTCACAAAAGGCCTTTGGCAGATAAGGAAACTGAATTACAGAGCATAAAAGTAACTTCCCCCAAATCACAAAGCTAGTAAATGTATAATATGCATGAGCATTAAAGGCATGCTATAAAATGTGCTTTGACTAAAGTAAAATGAGCAGATATTTTCGGTGAAATCGAAATCTATCTAGAAAACGTGTTGTTTGAGGCATACTGTTTATTGATACAAATACTAATGCAACTTTCAGGTCTGCAGAATTTCTTTTGTGGCATTGGACTTCCAAATATGTTGTCGTTGTGGTCTGTGAGCTCAATTTCTGCTAAAGTTATCCTTCTACAGAAATTTTCACCCTTGTGTAATATGAGTCAGAATCTTATCTTTGGGAGTAGTTTGAGACATGTAGAAATGTTTGTATTAGCATTCAGGCCTAGGGTTACCACATGAAATGGATAGCACTTGTTGGGTTATACCCACAGGCTTGGCACAAGCTCAGAATTCCCGTATTCCAAAGATAATTTTGTCCACCTATGATATGGGGCAGGCAGTTTGTGATTGGCAAATAAGCCACTCAGCTAGCTAGCAGAGATTTATGGGTTTCTTCTCAGGAACAAAAAAAAACAGTCTGGGCTTCCAGCTTTCTACAGGGAGTTATGTTCTGGCTTCCAGCAGGAATGGAGCTTGTGGCCTCTATTTCTATCATGAAGCAGGCATTAACACCACAGCTTCCAATTTCTGTTATGTGTTATCTTGTTATTTCCAGCACTCTGAAAATTCTCCTTTCTTGTTCATCTTTCTATATATTTTTATTTAATATTGTCTGAAAACTTTATAAAGCATTTTAAATGTATTTGGAATCGGAGATAGAAATTATTTGATGTGCTCAATTGTCTACTCAAAAGTTTTAGTTTCGTTTTTATCTTGGAAATACATAAATCTTAAAAGTGTGTAATCCACTCAATTATTTTTTAATTACTCTAATCTTTAGCATTTGATAGGTTTCAAAACTCGTTTCACAAATCCCTTCCCCTTTTGCTCTTCTCCTACATTTATAACCTCCAAACTCAATGTTTTAACTGAGGCCAAATGGGGATCGACTTAACTAAAAGGGTTGATTTTTTTATATTGTTTTGTTATAAGTTTAGTTATGGTTTTGCTTATGCAAAAATATCATTTATAGCAAAACTGCATATATTTCCTCATTTTATTCACTAGGAAAATTACTAAAACTGAAGAAACTTCACTTGCTTTGATACAATGTAGGAAGTAGGACATATTTCAAAACAAAATGGCACAGAGAAAGATTTTCTGTGGCTCAGAAAATATTGCAATGCTTTCAACATTAAATAAAATTCAAATACAATGTAAATATTATTGTCCATGAATAATGGGAACTTTAACAGTTGACTTGTGTTGAGCAGCAAAAGAGAAAAGCATAGAACTCGAAAGAGAGGCTTGGGAAGCTTTCAGTAGGCAGAAATTTGATTTTAAGTTGGGCAAGCTGATTGCATGACACTCTAGTTAGGTGGCATTAATGTATCTGTTTTAAAAGTAGATTCCCCATCAATTTACACTTCAATTATTTCCCTCAAAACTTAATTTGTTTGAGACCCTGTGAAAGGCAAGGTCAGACTTTGCATCACTATCTGATACCTAGTGTTTTCCTATCATGATGAAGAGAAAAGGTATATGGGGGCCTAATGCCTTCAAAAGTCAAAAATATTAGTTAAAGCCTACGTGACATGTAGGACACCATAAAACAATCAAATATTCAAATTTTCGGTGTCCCAGAAAGTGAAAACCAAAAGGATGGAAAATATATTTAACAAAGTAATAGCTAAAAACTGTACAAGTCTAGCAAGAGAGTTAGACATCCAGATACAGAAACCTCAGAGATAACCAAATGGGTACAATTCAAAAGCATTTGTTGAGTACCTACTATAGAAAAAGCACCATACTAATTAATTAAAATTTATTTCTTACTAGGTTTTTGCATTCTAAATTTTTCTTTTATCCAGGACTTTTTGCTTCTTAAAGATTATGACTTCCAGCAAGTGACTGCTGAGCCATTTACTAGGTTTTGGCAAATGATTCTATCAACAACAATATTTCATAAATACAGATTAGGTCTCTGTTTGCTGTGATATTAGAAAACAGTGAAAGGGAGAAAAGTCAGTAGCCTGAAAATGAACTAGAGAGAAGCAATAAGAAGGATTACACTAATTCACAATTATTAAGGATGTCAAATAACATTGCTGACAAATTCCCTACAAGTAGGCTCCTTATAAGAATTTAGTTTTTCAGGAAAAAAAGATGCTGCAGGTGTTTTGGGACCAAAAAGTTTTGGCATTTATCATGAGAGATGTCAAAGAACTTCCACATGAAGGCATAGAGGTTATCCAAAAGTCTCTTCTTATTCTTATTGTCATGATACATATTTTGATTTGTTTCAAAAAATTAAGCACATTTCTATGCTAGAGCAAATATTGAAGAACTCATGTCTGTTTCTGTTTTTTCATTTTAGTGTAGTAAATCGATAGCATTTTTAACTTTTGTGCCTATAATTCCAATATTTACGCAGTTTTTATTGCATCCTAGGATTTTTTGAATGATTATTACATGATATTTTTATAATAATGTTTTCCAGAGATTTTTTTCTGCTTCCTCAGTTAGCAATCAAGTATCTATTTTTGTTTGCATTGATGAATACTACAGTATGATTTGGTCTGAAATAATGGGTAGGTTTCTCCTATATTTTGTAGCTTTTCTATGCTTTTCTTATTATTGTAAAGCCTAGAAAATGATTCCTTACATTTTCCTCCATTCTAACATAACACCACTTAAATATATATATGTGTGTGTGTGTGTGTATATATACTGCATTCCAAAGTCAAAGTGTCAGTTTCCAGGATGACACGACGATCCCTATTTCTAAACATTTGAATTCATTTCAAAGCTCAGGAAAATTGTCACGAATAATGGCTGTAATTATTACAGTACATTTGTTCTCTAAATCGACTTTAGGGAGAAAATGTTATACTGTTATTTTTAGCAATGATGTGAACTAGGCTGTTGAATTGAGGGATTGCTTCCAAACTGACCTGGAAAGGAGACACAGCTACCGCTGCTTCAATTACATTAATATGGAATACCTGGCTATTTTAAGGCCTATGTAGCCTTCAATTTTTTGGCTAGGAATCACAATGTTGCTACCTCCTCTACAATTTAAATCCCCAAATTGAGAAGGAACTATGATTTTTCTCTCTTATATTTTATTATTATTAATATTATTTTAGCATAATCTGTTTTTAGTTGTATATTTTTGTTGAAATTTTATTTGAACTTTTGCAGATGTAAAGCTAAGTGAATTCAGAATTGAAGTCATGAAATTAAGGCATCATTCGTATATAGATTATTTTAAATTAACAAAATCATAACTCTTCTAAATCAACTAAAATTGAATAAGTCTTTCAGTTAAGTTCCAAACTGATAGGTTTGTTTTCTGTGTCAAACCTGGAAGAGTCAGCCCAACAAAAACGGTGCAAATAATTGGATTTTTAAATTGAATTTGAGTATTTTTCTTGATTACAATTTTTTTAAGTTTGTGGTTATTTATTTATTATAATTTCAACTTTTATTTTAGATTCAGGAGTACACGTGCAGGTTTGTTACATGGGTATATTGTGTGATGCTGAGGTTTGGAGTACAAATGGTACTGTCACTCAGGGAGTGAGCATAGTACCCAACAGGTGTTTTTTCACCCCTTGTCCTTCTACCACTCTCCCCCCGACACTAGTGTCTATTATTTCCATCCTTATGTTCATGTGTACCCAGTGTTTAGCTCCCACTTATAAATGAGAACATGTGGTAGTTGGTTTTCTGTTCCTGGTTTAATTCACTTAGGATGATGGCCTCCAGCTCCATCCATGTTATTACAGAGGATATGATTTCATTGGTTATGGCTTTATTGTATTCCATGGTGTATATGTACCACATGGTGTATATATACCACATTTTCTGTATTCAATTCACTGTTGATGGGCACCCTGTGTTTGCTATTGTGAATAGTGCTGCAATGAACATACCTACATGCACGTATCTTTTTGGGAGAATGATTTATTTTCCTATGGGCATATACCCAGTAATGGGATTGCTGTCTTGAATGATAGTTGTTTTAATATCCTTGAGAAATCTCCAAACTGCTTTCTATAGTGGCTGCACTAATTTACATTTCTACCAGCAGTGTATAAGTATTCCCTTTACTCTGCAGCCTCACCACCATCAGTTATTTTTGACTTTTTAATAGCCGTTCTGACAGGTGTGTGATGGTATCTCATTGTGGTTTTGATTTGCATTTCTCTAATGATTAATGATGTTGAGCATTTCTTCATGTGTTTTTTGGCCACTTGCATGTCTTCATTTAAGAAGTGTCTATTCTGTTCATGTCCGTTGCCTACTTTTTAATGGGGTTGTTTGGTTTTTGCTTAAGTTCCTTATAAATTCTGAATATTAGACTTTTGTTGGATGCATAGTTTGGAAATACTTTCTCCCTTTCTGTGGGTTGTCTGTTTACTCTGTTGATAGTTTCTTTTTCTGTGCAGAAGGTCTTTAGTTTAATTAGGCCCCACTTGTCAATTTTTGTTTTATTTGCAAATGCTTTTAAGGACTTAGTCATAATTATTTCCCAAGGCCAATGTCCAGAATGGCATTTCCTAGGTTTTCTTCTGGGATTTTTATAGTTTTAGGTCTTTAATTTATGTCATTAATCCACCTCGAGTTAATTTTTATATTTGGTATAAAGTAGGGGTCCCATTTTATTCTTTTGCATATGGCTAGCTAGTTATCCCAGAACCATTTACTGAATAAGTCCTCTGCCCATTGCTTATTTTTGTCGACTTTGTCAAAGATTAGATGGTTGTAGTTCCTATTTCCTGATGCATTAGTGTTTCTGAGTTAAAACAAAACATAATATGAATGTTGTTTGCATATAAACCACCCTTAAAGACTTCTTTCAATTTTGTTTTGACATACTTTTATCACACAATATTATTTTTGTTTGGAGTAATTTTTTTGTTTTTGTTTGACTGTTTCTCCAAATTATTTGTATGAAACTGAATTATGTAGCTTACTGTCTGCAAATAATTTCTTCAATTTTTGGAAGTAGAGAATATTTTCAGAAACATAGTAGTCTAAAAGAATACATGGCAAGAGGAGAGTAACATCAAAAGGGAAAATAAATAGTGTTTTATACACAATTGAATTGCAACAACAGTAATAACAATAATAATAGTATTAGTAGCTGCCATTAATATAGCATTTATCATGAGCACTACACTGTTCTAAGCGCTTCATGTACATTAACTCATGTAATCCTCAACAGTGGGGAAAACAAAGGCAAAAAGAGGTTGAATAATTTGCTAAAGGTCACAATGGAAAAGTCATAAAGGAAAAATGAAAAGTCAAGATAAAGCCAGAAGAGTTTTAAAAATAAATGCTCAGAATATTGTTAAGTGCAACTACTGAGAAATGCAAAAATTAAGATTAGAAAAATATTAAGAGATATCAGAAAAAACTCATTTAATTTTCAAGGACCTGAATAAAAAAAAAGAATGATTATATCATCAGTTGCTAAAAGTAAATAAAATCAGTGTGTAAATAGATCTATTTGAAAAAAACAATTTTGAGGTTTAGTTGTGGTTCCAGGTTATCTAGATTCATTGGGCAAGTCATGTTAAGTCTAGGCACAGATATCTTTCACCATAACAAAAGGGATTTGGTGAATTTCTAAAGCCACTTTCCCCCAGATTAGTTTGATTACATTTACTTAATACTATTTAATGGCCATGGATTTTTTTTGGCTGAATGCAGTTAAAACCAGTGGGGTCACCTAAGCATAATGCATTGGAAATATTAAAGATTTATATTTTATATTAAAATATTAAAGATTTATTAAAGATTTCCCTTGAAGGGAAAGGCAAGGAACCATGTGTGGTCCAGAGTTGTATCTGGTAGTTTTTGAAGACCTTGGTAATAGCTGTGTGGCCTTCTCACCACCCTTCACCACTAGAGCCAATAAATCCTAATTATTTATTAAAACCTTGGCTCACACACACTCTAGGTCTAGGAGAGACAGCCCAGTTGGCCAAGGTTTTGTCATATGTCTAGATAACTGGCAACATTAAAACAATGAGAGGAAAGACATGGCAGAAGGAGTTTTATATAGAAGGAAAGCAGGTTCAGCCAATGGAAAATAAGCAGTTCTCTTCTGTCTATTATTGTATTAGTCCATTCTGCATTGCTATAAATCAGTGCCTGAGACTGGGTAATTTATAAAGAAAAGAAGATTATTCAGCTCACGGTTCCGCAGGCTGTATAAGAAGCATAGTGCCAGCATCTGCTTCTGGTGAGGGCCTCAGGAGGCTTCCAGTCATGGCAGAAGGTGAAGGGTAGCCAGTGTGTCACATAGCGAGAGTGGGAGCAAGAAAGGAGGAAGCTCCAGACTCTTTTAAACAACCAGATCTCTTGTGAAGTTGCAGAGCGAGAATTCAGTCATTATGGTGAGGATTGTATCAAGCCATTCATGACGGATCCACCCTTATGACCCGAACATCTCCCATCAAGCCCCACCTCCAACATTGGGGATTACATTTCAACATGAGATTTGGAGAGAACACCCAAACCACATCAACTATGGCTTAATAACTATAGGAATTTTGTAATACTTTTTTTTAAAAATGTGAGGCTTTAATATATGATCATGTTTTCCCTTGAGATGATTAATATCTCAATAGAGACAAATATATGAAGAATGAAAACTAAGATGTTAAAAATATTCTACCTTACCTACTGCTAAAGATTTATATTGAAAGATTGTAAAACAGGTAAGAATTGACTCTTAGAGTACTTCCCCTTTCAATTTTTAAGTCTAAGTGTATAATTATTGTTGCAAATGTATAAGATCTTTTAAAATCTTGTAACTGACAAGCTGAACATAATTATTAATTTCTCCTCAGAATTTCCATCTTTGATAGAGTTATGAGTTGAGCTTTTTCCTCAATAGATGCCCACTTGAAAAAAATCACACAAAAAATACTTTTTAAAATATGAACATTATATCTGAGTGAAAAACGTCGTCTTAATTGAGAATTTTTATATTATCACAAATTAAGTGAATGATTAAAAATGCCAGGGGAACAGAAGATTGTTTCATATGGCTCTCTGTTCAATGTGGATTGCCAATGTGGGAGAAAATCCTTGTAAATCTTAGCATTGCTCCCACACAGCCACCTACACAGATGATTGCTTGACTTTCACGCTAACAATAGATGTGTTAGTAGAACTCTCACCATCTGCAAAGTGAAGTGCACTTAAAAAGATGTAACTGCAGCAGACAGTAGTAATTGCTTATATATTGTGATTAGCATTTTATATTTACAATTAAAAGGTAAGATTTTAAGCTGTGATAGCTTCCAGTTTAAATAAAGGCAGTCCCTAAGGTAGCTCCCAGATTAAATAAGGTCAGTCCTAGATACCAGATAAACTTATTTTAGAAAACTTGATTTTGAATTTCTTTCTACTTAAGATTTATCTGTATCCAAGAATGCAGATATGAATTCTGATATTCTCACTTCTCCTTCAGTAATAACACTCAGAATCATGTGCATTAGGATAAAGTCTGCTACAGAGTCTAATTGTTACAACTGTCCTAATTTTGTAAATACAATTCTTTCGAGGGAACATTTATTTGGGTTCCTCTCCTCTTAAATCTAGTTTTATCATCACTGAAGAATGAGTATTATAGAAAATAAACTTTATATCATTGGAAAATATGGTCTTTGGTCTCCTTTCCCATATTGATTTTTTGTCAAGGATGGAAAGGCCCGTTATTCCATTACTTGGACTTAGTGGAAAATTCTAAGGCAAAGTGTTAGAAAATGAATTATCTAGATTATTCAGAGGGAATAGAGTGGCGTAAGGGCTCATGGGTAGAACCTGCTCATACTTGGAATACTGTGTGTGACAGAGAGGAAAGCAGGCATGTGGCTGATGGAAGGCAGGGTGAGACCCATTTTTCTCAACCCAATACAAACAGGTGCATTACCACTCTGTACTGGCAAAGATCCCATGTGTTTCCAACCCACATGTTTCTAACATTTGGCCTGAATAATCTTGTTCTTTCACATTGATGAGTGAGGCTGTCTGTATGAGCTATGAGAGCTACTATAACCCTAAAATATTATCTAAAATAACATTGCCTAAAATTCTATGATGAATTGCTCATTTTTGTATTAGGAACATGTCCTTTTCCTTGCCTATTTTACTGCAGAATATTATAGAAAAGGTAGTACATTAAGACAATAATAGCTTGGTATGATTTAGCTTTATTTATTTTCTCTCAAAATAAATTATAATTCTAGAAATTTAATATTAGAAGGAAATTTAGGATTAGAAGGAAAATAAAATATCACCTAGTCCAACCAATACATTTTACAGATGATAAAATTGAGGCTTAATAAACATTCATACACAAGCAGAAATCCAGAATGAATCCCTAAGACTCCTGACTTCAGTCTAGTGCTTTTTCATTTATACTATAATAAAACATTAAGACAACAGTTGTCCCTTGGGGCAAGGGTGAGGGTGTGCTGGAAAGGAATCGAAAGCATGAGGAAAGTAGAAGAAAGAGCGTAAGCTGGCCTCCAATTATTTTTCTAAAATTGATCCACATAATAGAATTTTTAGCAGGATTGAATTTATTTAAACCAGCAAGTTTAGTATACATACATCTAAACTCCAGTTGGAGTTTTGGTACTAAAAATATACTCAAGGAAACGTAATTGCCACTGTGGAAATCTGACATGTCTACCCCAGAAAGGAAGGTTACCATTTTACTAGAAAATTTAACCTTAAAAAGTAGTAGATTATCTTTGTGACAATTGTTTAGACAATTACCAAGTTTTGTTTTAACAGCCCTGTACTTGAACCAAGAAGATCAAATTCAGACTGCTCCCTAACTATATAACCTTAACTGAGACAAATAAACCATTTAACCCTCATTTAATTCTACAGTAAAATGAGTGTACTAAGATTTCAATTGGATAATTTATGTGAGGGTGCCAGATGAAAAGAATGAATTCAAACTCTTAATTTTTACTCTAAAACCTCTGCTTTTAACTTCTGTAACATAATGATTGAGGAAATGTTTGTCAATAACTATTTTATGTTACTAATAATAATACTTTGCATAGAAGATAAGTTTGTAAGTTTAAAAGCACTCAAACAACTTTCTAGTGTTCTCCACCACCATAGAACCTTTTAGCCTCTTGATCCTCCCAGTTCTACAAGGCTGCCACCACACTATTGGTTTTATGTGATTTGCTATTCAAACTGAGTCTTGTATCTATCCCCTTAAAACCAGCTTAACCAACATTCTCAATTGTACTTCTTTATTTCTTCTTTGCATATGTCTCTCAAAACCTCACTGTTATAGTTATCATAACTAAATATTTACTTTCTTTGCTCTTGCTCCAGGGCTGCCAAGATTTGCTAAGAAAAAAAACATAAGTGTATTCATTTTATAATCTGGCTTGCCCACTTTGCCACTTTATTAGCTTCATTGTAGTTGTGAAGATTAAATTATTTTTTAAAACGTAAGCTGGTATACATCATTTATTGCTGTGCCTGATATTGTAGACACTAAATAAATTATTATTGTTATTCTTTAGTCATAGAATATCTCATTGGAATAAGGGATGAAGTAACAGTTTTGCCCAAACAATTTTTCTCTGGCAATTATTCTAGACCCTATGAGGGACTTTGTACTGGATGGTCAATGGAAACTCATACAGGAATCAATGCTGGTGAGTCACCAAACAATTAAACTCAGAATCATGGTGGGAAAGGAAGTCCAAGGAATATATAATACAATTATTCAGCTTTGTAAATGAAACTCTGACTGACAAAACACAGTAGTTAGACAATATTTGGAATATAAAATGTAAAAATCAATAGCCCACAGGAAACCAGTGTGCTGTTTAAAACCATCTTATGAAAAGTTTAGATAAATATGTTTTAAAAAGCAAAACAACCAGCCATTCAAAATAGCTTCCTGAATCTTTCACCTCCTCCCATTCCTATGTTTGATACCCTAGTTCAGGCTCTTATTACTCTTCTCACATGAACTGTGGCAATAACAAAATAGTTCTTATTGTAATCAGATACTCGCTTCTGCAATCTAGCTGCCACACTGCTACATCCATCTTTCTGCCCATCAATCCAAATATTTATCCATCCACTAGGCACTGTGTTCAATATTGTGAATCTATTATAAAATAGATCTATTAAAAGAAACAATCAAATACCTCTAGAATTCTCTATTCTTAAGAAATACTCAGTCCTGTGAAGAGGGTGTATAATCATAAAATTACAATATAATAAAATAATCACTTCCAGGTATTCATGAAATAAATTATGTTAACATTTGTATATTGCAACCACATGTTTTAGTAAATGAAGTGGGAAGTAACAAAACAATATATAATGCTCATGCTGTATTATATTGATATTAATACATCTAATATATATTTGCATATGAATTATGCAAATATATTTTAGATAACTATTTTCATATGTATAAATGTACATGAAAACATCAAGAATGATATTCATCTTAGTGCTAACAGTGCTCTACAGAACTGTCGAAATTGAGAGAATTTTCATCTACTTCCTCCCTCTTTTGCACATTGATTTTTTTTTTACAATAAGCATGTATTTTATGAGTAATCAGATTTCTATTTTTAAAGCTATACAGGCAGACAGTATCAAGTTGTGCTTGACTAGGGGTTTAAGTGAATCTCAGATCTACCGCTTCCTAGATATGTTACTTTGACCAGTCTTTGCCTCACTTCCTCATCTGAGTAATAGAGGAAATTATGGTGCCTTCTTCATAGAGTTGTCGGTATGAGATAAGATAATCCAGCTAATGTTATGTTAGCTGGATTATGCCAGGTACCTGGCAAAGAGTAAATGTTTAAAAAAAGTTTGGTGATAAAGATTAAGAAGAAGATGATGATGAATTAATCCATTTAAAGTCCCATCTTCCATAGACCTATCTCACTAAAATGTCTCACAGTCAAAGGGAAATACAGTTCAATATTTACTATAGTCTCTTGAGATAGTCTCAACATTTATACTGCCCCAAACTTTGTCTAATTTTATTTATCCTCTCTTTATGGCTATAATTTCCATAATATCGTCCTCAGAAGGCAGGTATCTGATGCTGAATTAAAATTATCTTTCTCACTTCCTTCTTTCTTCTTCTGCCCTTCCCAGTAAATTTGCCTCTTCATATTTCTGCCCCTGCTCTCTTGCTCATCTCTGTTTTAAATTTGTATTCTATTTTATTTCATTAGCCATTTGGGCCCTTTTTCCTTTTAAATCTTACAAGCATCTCCATTTCTCTAGGGCCAACACTACAACTGCCTTATTAGCACAGTTTTGTTAAATCCAAAGACATGAAAAAAGTAAATGGATATGTCAAACAGGAAACGCCAAAGGACAGTGTCCTAGGAAGAACACTTACTTAAAGAAGGTTGCATGTGAACGGGATTTTGGTGATGAATCCAAGCAAATGAAAGGAATGGGATTGAAAGAGTTGATATGGCATGTTGTGGGAGCTACAAGTAGTTCAGTATACCTGGAGGGTAGGCTGGGATATAAATCAGAGGGTAATATGAGAATAGACTGAGACAAACAATAAATGGCCTTGCTAAGAAGTTTGGATTTTTATATGAAATTAATAGAGAATTATTTAAAAGTTTAGGCAGAGAGTGGTGTGATCAGACTTGCATTCTATAAAGATCACTTTTGTAGCAGTGTGAAAAAAAAAAACCACACATTTAAAGAGGGAAAGCTGTGAAGTCAAAAACACCTGTTACTATCTATAGTAAAAGGTGGAGTCAGAGTGTGGTTCCTTGCATCACAGCTATGTTTTAAACAACTAAGAGGGAACAATAATAGCTAATACAATAAATAATTATTATCTATGAGATATGTTCTATATGCCTTGCATTGTACTAAGTGCTTTATATTCAGTATCTCAGGTACCCCAGCTAGTCTGACTTCTGAGCCCATACTTTCAACTACTAAATTACAAAACAATCATCAGAGACAGCATCCAACATTAGCAATGGTGTGGTGGTAAAAATGTTTAACAGCTAGCTCTCTGGGGAAATAAAGCCCTGTTTTGAAGTGTTTGCTCATTTCATACTGTAAATATTTCAACCATGGTTGATTTCAAGCTACCAGCATGATGTCATTAAACGTTTAGTTGAAAAGAGTTGTACACGGTAGGTTCTAATGGGCTGGTGAGATCTATCTTCAGTACAACACTGGTGTCAGATTTCAAAGCTGCTGTGAAGTCAATAGTTCAATAGTCTGGAGCTAGGATATCAATTTAGGTAGGAAAAGAAAGTCATTCCTAGTGGCTTCGGGTTTTCTATTCTCATAGTGAATTTCCTGCTGAAATTCCAGATGTCGTATCCTCTCAACTTCTTCCCCCTCCCTTAGCTGCTGTCCCCATCACCTTGCCATATATATTTCTTCTTCAGAAGAAAAGTGATTACTTTTTCTTCTTGTATTTTATTGGCTCTGAATGGGATATGTGTCTTTCCCTAAGCCAGTCTCAGAGGTCAGCATGTTGATTGGCCTAAACTAATCAGGGCTCATAACTGGTGCAAGTTCCAAAACCCAGGATGTGGTTCACAGAAAGAGAAGAAATAGACACTAGTCCACAAGCAACTCTCTACTACAAACTTCCTGAGTTGGGCCTTAGGTGTTGACTTTAATCTTGGGGGTTGACAATCCTGTAGCAGTTTTAAAAGTCTGCTACCAGTTGATATGCCTTGTGTATGCCCTTAGTGCTCCTGAGGGTGTTCAAGTGTTTTCTTTCAGCAGATAAAAGCAGATGCCAGTATATCTGAGGTATCAGGACAGTGGAGAAATGGCAAGAATGGGAGTAAAGTTGTGGCGAAAAGGATGCTATGAAATTAAGTGTAAAGCAACACATTGTAGTTAGTTTCTGATATGAAGTGTCAGGGGAAACAGTAATGCTACTGAAGCCAAAATAACACTACTATGTATACTACTATGCATACTTCCTAATCAAATTGATATAGTTTTCTCATCTTTGTTGACGACATTGAACCATCAGCTTTAAATTCAGAATGCAATCTTGCTGAGCATGGCAAGAAGGCAGCAGAGCTGTTGGATCCAAGGCAGCACACGGTGTCAGGATATGAGCATCTCCAAAGTAAGCTATATAAAGAGCAGAAGCTGATTACCTATGCCTGTTGCTGTGTAAGACCTCAAGACTATAAAACATCACTTTTGGGGGGAGGAGAATAATAATGACTGGGACTGAATATCCCTCTCAACAGTGATAAGATGGAGACTTAACTAAGAGTTACATTTTTATGCATTAGGTATTAAGGAATTTACTCTCTTTTATGCTCCTGAGATTGTGGGTTGAGATGATTGCACATTACATATGGAGTCCTCATTAAGGCTTACTAAGAATTCTTATACTGCGCTTACATGCACCGTGGACCAATTTCAATCTCTAGAATTGGAGCTAATTCACTTCAAGATAACAATCATGATCGTTTTTTAAAAAGGTACATAGATATTACTATGAACTTTCAGAAATTCATTAAAATGTATAGAAAAAAGTTAACTCTGATAAGAACAAGCTCGAAAGAGTACTAAAGATTTCTTTAGGACCTCTGATAATATATAATTCAGTTGTTAGAAGGAATAGAGAGAAGGGAAATGAAGCTTTGTTTGCATTTTTTGAAGAGATTCATTTCTCCATGATTCCCAGAGGATACCTAGAAATGGAGACACATGGATGGTGAAACTTAAGATGCCTAGTTTAAACTAATAAAAATAGAACCAAACAAAAAACACAGGACCTCTTTCTAGAGCTGCCAAGACATGGGCTAAAATTATAAAACAGAATATAGGTAAATCTATTTTGGCAGTGATGGAAATGACAATCCATCAAAATTTAAAGGTATTGTCTACTGATGATAAACCTCTTTCTCTAGAAAAACAGACATTTAAATTTTGTATAAAACACAATATAATTGATGCCAAGTGACAGGTACCTGTGACCTCCAAATATTTGTAGACAATAGACATTAGTCATCTCAAAACAATGTTATAAGAACTATGAATTATAGAACATAAACAATACAACAGGCTAGCAGACATTCAAATCAGAGAGCATACTTAGTAAATTTGATTAAACACATTCCAGAAGGCAAGTGAATACAAGAGTTCAATCATACAAAGTTTGAAGACTTTGCCTCAGAAGACACTGGCTTTTGGAAGTGTCACTGGCTTTTCAGAAATCCTAGATCTGGCCCTTTTAGAACACGTCTCAGCAAGCACAGAAATCTGAAAACTTTTCCCAAATGATGACGCTGTGCCAGAACAGGAGAAGGCTAAGGGAGTTGCACTCCCATAGATCCAGGAAAGCTAAGCATGAAGGGTAGATTTCAATGATACTAGCCCAGACCCTGACAGCAGGGATGAGTCAAAACTAAAAAAAGCAGATAAAAGCCCAGACTGGCAGTATTCTAGAAAGCCAAATATTATCACTCTTTCATAGGCTGCCAATAACTGGCTCTCATTTATGCACATCAACGTGGTAATCTAGATCCCTTGTGCAAATCAGTTATTTGAAGGATGAACCAAACCTTATAAAGACCAAAGAAAGTACTATCCAACCTCAGAGTACATGTTGCTAATTCTGCTTCTTGGGATTAAGATAAGTACTCCTTTTTTGATTAGTTTATTTAAAAAATGTACATTTCATGGCAAACTGAGCCATAAAAAGAAGTTCAGTTAGTAATATAGAATCTAAGGTCCACTTCAGTGTACTTAGAAAGGTGGGATAAAAAACCTGATTGTATTTGAGTCTGCACTCAACTAGTACTCATTGCCCAGAAAGGAGTTGAGAAAGAGGAAAGAATGTGTCTACCTGGTCCTAGGCCTCTGGTGAAGGGAAGGCTTTGCATACTCATAGCAGCCCTTGACAGTCTCAAATGGGAGACTGAATCACTTGATCTTAATCCATAGGACTCAGATATGGTGGAGGGTGATGGATTTGATGACAATGAAGACACAATTAGAATTTCAGAATGGAAGGGCTGCCCACATTACCTATTTTAGTCACTGTTCTATCTAAGGCTGAAACATCCTCTGCGTAGGAACCTGTAGGGGTTGGAAAAGGTAGACTCTTCAGCAGTAATCACTCAGTTTTAGAGAAAAGAGATTCTCCAGTATACTGGCTCATCTATTCAGCCATTTAGAAAATAACCAGCTTTACCAGTCTGTGGCAAACAGAATAATCACCACCAGTCCAAAGTGTGGAGGTCCTAATGCCCAGAATGTATGAATGTGTTCTTTCACATGGTAAGAGAGATTTTGCAGATATGATTAAATTAAAAAGTTTGAGATGGGGAGATTATCGTGGATTATTCCAGTAGGCCTAATCTGATTACAAGAGGAGACAGGGAAGCAGGAAGGTCAGAGTCAGGAACGAAATTTGAAAATGGAAGCAGATATTGGAATGTTGTGGCCACCAGTCAAGGACTGCAGGTAGCCTCTAGAAGCTGGAAAAGATTCTTCCCTCCAGTCTCCAGAAGGAATATAATATAGCAATGCTACCATCTTTACATGAGCTTTGTAAGACCCATTTTGGACTTAAGACCCCCAGAACTATGAGATAATAAATATGTGTTGTTTTAAGCCACTAAGTTTGTGGTAATTTGTTATAGCAGCAACAGGAAACTAACATGCTGTCTAAGAGAACAGAGATAAAGGGCTCACTCTTCCAATGGGGACAGGGGAAGAAGGACATTTCCTCTGGAGAACATAAAGATTTAAAAGGGGAAAAGGAGACAGAGTAATTTGTTGAGAAAGAAATGTATTTCCTGTTTGCATTTGCCATTCTCCTTTCCAAGCAAGTAAGCAGCCGCTTTTGAGCACACTTGCCTCAAGGAGAGGCAGAGAAAGCGTCTCAGGAGTCTACAGCCTGTGCAATTGCACAGGGCACTGAGAAAGGCTCCACACTTGGTTTAATGCTCTGCTGTCACCGTCTTGAAATTCTTAATAATTTTCTAACAGGGGCCCTGCAATTTTTTTAGCATTGGGCCCTGCAAATTATGTAACCTGTGTTGAAAAGAGGTTTATATTTCAGGGCATAAAGAAAAGGTTTCCTACAAGCTATTTCTCTTCCTAGAACATAGCATAGAAACTGCACAGCTTCAAGACTAAAGGGACCATATTGGCTGGAATGACAGACATCTCATTGGTAGTGTGGCCAGGCTTTATTGCCCTGCTGGCTTTGTGAACTGAGATTGCAATGCATTATACAACAAAGAAGAGACTTGTGGTAGAAGTCCTGCACTTAACACTACATCAGAACTGTACGAATTTGAACTAGCCAATTAAACATTTCATGAATTGGCTTAAAAGCAATATTTGATCTGCATATCAGTAATTTACTTGCTTTCATAGTCAAATAAAATGTAAACATGTTTTATAAATTATAATGATATAAATATCAGGTAATATTTGTTATTATTACTTGATTCTTGTTTTCACACCTGAAAGATAAAATTAAACTCATGAACTTTAAAGTGATAGAAGGGTAGTGGTTAAGAAGTTAAAACTATTTTAAATGAAACACTTTATTCTGGAAATACATGGACTAAAAGGAGATATGTTGACATCTATAACATTACAAAACTAATGGCGTAACATAACATGACATTGTTTAATACATTCTTGCGTGACAGAGCAAGGAAGCATTCTTTGAAGCATGGCAGAGGTATTTTTGTACAATGGAAAGAAACCCTAATTCAAATAGTGGATGAGAATTTATGGAGTTCACCAATGCTAGCAGATGTAAAAACTTAAAAATGAAAAATATTCAATCTCAGTTGAGGTAAATTAGTGGTGATAAATTACTAACAACATAAATATTTGGGTGTATATTTTTCAACTATGAAAATAACCCCACAAAGGAAAATTATTGAATTCTGCTAATTTTTGCATACCACCTAAGAGAATACTTACTTGAAAGGGCTACAGGCATGTTTGGTAATTACTTTAAAGCAGTTTTAGATTCACAGCAAAATTGAGCAGAAGGTATACAGATTTCCCATATACTCCTTGACCCCACTCATACATAGCCTCCCCCATTATCAACATCCCCCACCAGAGTGGTACACTTGTTACAACTGATGAACCTACAATGACACATCATTATCTATCACCCAAAGTGCATAGTTTATGTTAGAGTTCACTCTTAGTGTTGTGCATTCTATGGGTTTGGAAAAATATGTAATGGCATGTCTTCACCATTATAGTATCATGCCGAGTAGTTCCATTGCCCTAAAAATCCTCTGTGCTCTGCCTATTCATCCCCATTTGATAATTTTTAAACTCTTACTTTATGTTCCCTCTCAATAAAGGTATGCTAGCAATGTATATTTTAGCCCCAGCTATCAACATTTATCTGCCCCATATTTACATTTAAATAGAAGGTATTGTTTAATCCTAAAGGAGCCAGGTATACAATTACCAAAAAAGAAGCTCAGAATTAGAATTTTTATTCCAATAATAAATTATATTTATAAACAGAATGTTAGTATACAGCAATATCATACCATATTCCATGTAACCCAATGTTTTCATTCACTTTAAAGAAAAAGAAATTAACGCTCAGAAAAGTAACTGATTTTCTCAAGGAATTTGCCTTCTGACTCAGAAGCAAGTGCTTAAAAGTATTCACTAAAACCTATAAAATGGGTTTTATCAACCAGTCAAGTAGTAATTACATTATTATTTCCAGTGGGCTTTGGTTTTAGCCTATTTAGTCCCTCTTCTACCCCTTACCCTCATTATAGGAAAAGACCCTGCCGTCCTTAGTGAATGTTGTATGCTGCGCAGATCTCTACCCCTTTCCCCTCTGGGGCTGGAGAATCCAATTCCACAATCCTGGGAGTTTTGGCAGCTGATTTTCTGCCAGTGGAGTGACTTTCAGCTGAGTCCCCCTCTAGAGATTACCCTAGCTGAGGAGAACCAAGCCTACAGTCACACCTGTTCCCAGGAGCAACCCTTATCAAATGACTGATGAATTCAGGAGTAAAAAGTCTGAGCCCCTCCTCCAATTCAGAACCACTCTGCAGAGACATCCCATTTTCATCACTCTCTCTGAAATTGTCATAACTGCACCTCAGCCCAATGTCTCCTGGTGTCCAATTCTCACAAATACTGATTTTAAGAGCACTTCCTAATAAGCTTCCTGCATGCGAATCTTCAACTCAGAGCTTCCCTTCCAGGCTCCGGATTTTCAGGGAATCAAACCTGGAACAATGCCCTTACCTCAGGGGTGAACACAAGACCCAGGCTTTTCCAATCGTGGTATCTATCACCTGAACGTGTGAGTGCTCCAAGGATCAGCACACTGCCCAAGCTAAACCAAACAGAGTTTCCCTTAGAGGTGTTTTTCAAATTTGGATAGGGTAAAATAACTTCTTTATTCCTTGGATACAACCTGTGAAGATGTGGGGCTCAAACTGGTGGATGTCATGTCCACTGCAATGTAGTCTGAGAGAAGAAAAGAAGCAGAAAGCAGGGACAGAAAGAATCCTGCCCCCTGCCCTTTTTATCATAGTGGATGTTTGAGCCTTGCATTTGCCTTTTTTGCTTAATTCAAGTTGAATTTCAGCACATAAAACCAAAGAACTCTAATCAATAAGCACTGTATGTCCAAGGTTTATAAAAATAAAATAATTTAAAACACCACTTCTTTATTAAGGTGATTGGGAAATTTTAGGTTTCTTAATATATTCACCATTAAGAGGAAAGGAAATGAGCTGTTGTTCTCTAGAAACCAGTATAAAAAGAGTCCAGAATTATCTTAATTGATTTCAGACCTTAGAAAGCTGAAACCATACTGTTTTAATATGAAGGAATGAGTATAAGCTGAAGGCAGATGAGATCATTAGGCCTTTTCTCTTCTGCTTGGGGATTTATCTTTGTACTCATTTGAGTAGTAGCTGTTGCACAAATGATTGTTTCTTTGAAAATGTGTGTAGACCTTTATCAATCCCTTTTGAAAAGCAAATTTCCTTTCCATGAATGGTTTTCCACCTATGAACTAATAATAGAAATATATGCCCTTAATACATTAATGATTTTTGTATGTTTGATACAAAAGAGATTTTGGTGCCTTGGGCATTTGATAACATTTAATTCCTCTCTATAAATCTCACAGACATTTTCCCTGGCTGAAATCTAAATCATTGACATAGCAAAAAGTGTGTATCAAAAAGGAAAGCTATATTGGATTAGGGGACAAGAAGACACCAGGGAACCTGTAAATATGTCTTGTTATGATTTTACTTTTTATTTTGTCCCTGTGTTTCAATTTCATAGCTTTCCAGTTCCTAGGCATTCTTTTCCATCAACAAATATTACCTCAGTTTACATTAGTTCAGCAGATATTTACAGCGAACCTATTACATGTCAAAGACTGTGATAAGTCTTATATTTCTTTTTAGCATCTCCCAGATTTTTTCCTTTAATGCATGTTTTGTGTGTGTGTGTGGAGAACCATCTATACCTTTTTTTATGTCTGATAATATATTTTTTACACTCATATATAAATGTCCATTTGACTGGTTATAAATATCTAGATGAAAACCTCTTTCCTTCGCTATTTTTAAAACGTCATTCCGTTGTCTTCTTGCATCCAGAGATGCTATGTTGTCAACCTGATTCTTCTTTCTTTGACTATCATCTACACTCTCTGGAATTTTAGTGCGTTTCCACTATTATATGTTGATGCATAGGTTTTTTTCTCTTTTTTGGCATTGTATGTCCCTTTTCAATCTAAGGTATTTAATTCACCTTTATTTTGGCAATTTTTTATTTAATATTTCTTCAAATCTCTCCTCTCTACCTCCCTCAGCCCCCCTCCTCCTTTTCCTTCTCCCCCTCCCACCTCTCTCTTTGTTTTAGTCCTTTCCTACTTCTACTTCTAGGCCTCAGTATTTGTTGCTACTATTCTATATCCTGTATTTTTAAACTTTGCATTTACATATGTTCTCTCTATATTCTTTCTTGCTGCTTTCACGGAAGATGATTTCATTTGTTGTTCTACCTCACAGAAACACTTATTATGTTCTTTATTTCAACGACCATAGATTTCATGTGCTAATAATTCTACTATTGTCATGATTGTTGTTCTTGTTTCATCTTATTAATATATTTACTGATTTACGATTTAATTTATATGTGACCTCTCTTTGCAAGCTTTTAAGGTTTTCTCATTCTCCTGGAATTTTGAATGTTCCCATTGATGTGACATGGTATGGGGTCCCTTTTATTCACATGCTAGTCTCTTGATGAGCCATTTTAATCTGGAGATTTATCATTCTGTTTGGGATCTTTTGTTTTTTGATCATGTATTTCCATCTGTTTTCTGTATTCTCTCTTTCCAGTGCTTCAATCAGTCAGGTGTGGGACCTAATCAATTGCTTACCTATTTTCTTATTTTCCATCTCCATCTCTTACTTTCTCTTTGTCTTATGGTTCTACTTTTCGTGACATTTTCCTCAACTTTATATTTCAGCCCTTCTGTTAAATTCTCATTGATGAGTATCTTATTTTTTATTATCAAAAACTGTCTTATGTTCTCCACCTTTTTTTCTGTTTTAATACAATTCTGTTTCAATGTCTTGAATGAAATATCTTTTCTTGTTTCCCTGTGGGTATTAATATCTTCATTTTCTTTTACTGCATATATTGTATATATTTCCTCCAATTTTATTTTTTCAAGTTTGAGGCTCATCAAATGCCTGTTAATTTGGGGCTATCCATTTAATTTAAGAGTGAGACACTACAAAAGTCTTTATTTTGATTGCCCTAACTCTAGGGTTATTGGATGCCAAATCCAGCTTTTATTAAGGGATCTACCAGATGTCAGTATTAGGACATTTTTTCTCTGAGGAAATTAAGAAAATAATCCTCTACTCTCATGCATGGCAAATATATGCCTGGCTGCTCATGTTCTGGGATCATGAAGGAGGAAGGGGACTTAGAGTCCCTGCAGTTCACTGTTCAGACTTATACTTAATTCTCCCATTTTGAGCCCTGCTTCTCAACCATGAAGCATGTGTTCACTGAGATTATTTTCCCCAACCCAAAGCCTCTGTGGTTTGGTTTCTTCAGAAACTAATTTCCCACCTTCCCACCAGGTTGGCAAAGGGGAGTAGTAATAGCCAACTGCCTTTGCAATATGGGGAAGGGATACAGGAAGGGAGTCAAACGTGTCTGGATAAAGGATTTCAAAATATCCTCATAAAGCCAGCCTTGTCCCTTAGCCCCACCTGCAAGGTATGTAGTATTTCCAATTGCTGAGTCACTCTTAAGATTCCGCAGAAAAATGTGGTGTCCTTTTCCCCATGTTGTCATTTCTTTGCCCTGCTTAAGTCATGCATCGCTCCCTCATCTGCCTTCTGACTTCTAACATTTTTGAAATGACTGCTGTGCACTAGTCATGTTATCATTGATCTTGTAGGTTAATAATGCCTCTTTTTTAAAAAAAACTAATTCATTGGCAATTTAGTGCCACTTTTGGAGGAAGAGGACATATGTACATGCAGCGAGACCAGCAAGATTAATTAAAATTTTATATTTGTCAATCTATTTTGTGCTCCTTGATTGCAAACTTCTTTGATATTTATTGCTCTGCTTTATTTTTCTGATTTTTTTCAACACATGTTGACCAAATGTTCCTTGCTATGAAGCTGTGGAAATCATTTTTATACTAGTGTTACAGTCATGCATCATTTAACAACAGGGATATGTGCTGAGTAATGTCTCATTAGGCAATTTTGTCATTGTGCAAACGTCATCAGTGGGCCTACACAAACTTAGATGATATAGCCTACTACATGTCTAAGCCATATGGTATAGCCTATTGCTCCTGGGCTACAAACATAGACAGCATGTTGCTGTAGTGAATACTGTAGGCAATTGTAACACAATAGTAAGTATTCGTGTGTCTAAATATATCTAAGCATGGAAAGGGTACAGTAGAAATATGGCATAAAAGATAAAATATGGGCCAGGCGCAGTGACTCATGCCTGTAATGCCAGCACTTTGGGAAGCCGAGGTGGGCAGATCACCTGAGGTCAGGAGTTCGAGACCAGCCTGACCAATATGGTGAAACCCCATCTCTACTAAAAATACAAAAATTAGCCAGGCGTGGTGGTGTGTGCCTGTAATCCCAGCTGCTTGGAAGGCTGAGACAGGAGAATCACTTGAACCTGGCAGGCAGAGGTTGCAGCGAGTCAAGATCACACCATTACACTCCAGCCTGGGCAACAAGAGCAAAACTCCTCTATCTCAAAAAAAAAAAAAAAAAAAAAAAAAAAAAAAGATAAAATATGGTACATCTCTATAGGGCGCTAACCACGAATGGAGCTTGCAGGAATGAAAGTTGCTCTGGGTGAGTCAGTGAGTGAGTGGTGAGTGAAAGTAAAGGACGAGGACTTTACTGTACACTACTGTAGTTTTTATAAACACTGTACACTTAAGCTACACTAAATGTATTAAAAATATTTTTTCTTTCTTTAAAAATAAACTAACCTTTGATTACTGTAACTTTTTAACTTATTTTTTTTTTTCTCTAGAGACAGGATCTTGCTCTGTTACCCAGTGGAGTGCAGTTGCACAATCCCAGCTCACTGTAACCTCAAATTTTGGAGCTCAAGTTATCTTCCTGCTTCAGTCTCCTAGGGAGCAAGGACTATAGGTGCATGCCACCACGACCAGCTAAATTTCTTTTTTTTTTTTTTTTTTTTTTTTTTTTGTAGAGATGGGGTTCTTGCTATGTTGCTAGGCTGGTCTTGAACTCCTGGCCTCAAGCGATCCTCCCTCAGTCTCCCAAAGTGTTGGTATTACAGGCATGAGCCACCATGCCCAACCTCATTTTTAACTTTTTAGCTCTTGTAATAACACTTCGCTTAAAACATACATTGTACAGCTGTGCAAAAATATTTTTTTAATCCTTATTCTATAAGCTTTTTTTTGTTGTTGTTTGTTTGTTTTTAAACTTTTTGGTTCAACATGAAGACACAAACACACATATTAGCCTAGGCCTATACAGAGTCAGGGTCATAAATATCACTGTCTTCCACCTCCACATCTTATCCCTATGGAAGGTCTTCAGGGGCAATAACATGCATGGAGCTGTCATCTCCTAGGATAACAATGCCTTCTTCTGTAATCTCTCCTGAAGAACCTGCCTACGGTTGTTTTATAGTTAACTATTTTTTAATACATAGAAGGGGTACACGCTAAAATAACAATAAAAAGTACATTATAGTAAATATATAACCCAGTAACGTAGTCATATGTTAACATTATCAAATAGTATGTACTGTACGAAATGGTATGTGCTATACTTTTAAACGACTGCCAGCACAGTAGGTTTGTTTAGACCAGCATCACCACAAACAAGTGAATAATGTGTTGTGCTACATTACAATGGCCCTGCCATCACTAGGGATAGGAAATTTTCAACTCCATTATAATCTTACGGAACTGACATCATATATGTGATCCATTGTTGACCAAAATATTACTATGCAGTGCATGACTGCATTTGAATGTCTGTTTTTCTTCTACTATCTGTAATGCATCGGTATTCTACCTCTTGGCAGGATAAAGTAAAGTATTTTACTACCCGTGACCCCTTTGTTAAATTAATCTTATTTTTGAAAAGAAGACTTTTATCTTCTTATTTTTAAATTTGCTCTTTTTAAAAGGCGTTTAAATTACTTTTCTGATTCCTGTTAGTATAGCGCTTATTTAGATATTGCTTTTTTTTTTTTAGTTTTAGCAGGTGAATGATTACTGCCATTTATTCTGTTTTTCTCATGCTTGAGATATTTAGCTTTAGCCATTCCTCATTTGGCTGGAGTGCTGCTATTAGCATTTTTTTTCAATGAACATGGATGGGTTAATTCTTAATTCCTGAAACTGTTTCTCTATTGCCCTCACGTAAGAACATAGCATAAATTTACTGCAAAGTAGATTCATAGATGATAATCTCTTCCTCAAAACTCTATATGCTCTGAGTTCCACTGGGCCATCTAGAATATGTGAATGGGTTTCCTGGACTTCATGAACCATGTAAAACTACCAACTCTTTATGTGAATGAGCACATGTGCATTTTTCTGGAGAAAGGATCCACAGTCAGATAGTAAAAGATACCCATTTCCCCCAAATATTATTTATAGACTTTGTATCACTGTATTCTGGTATTTAGTGTTGTCAATCTCCTTTTTTGCCCCCTTTGCTAATAACTTGCCTAGAAGCTTGTAGGAATTTTACTTAGTGTTTTACATTCTGAAATTTCACTGCGGTATGTCTACATGTTTTTCTTTTTCCATTAACTTTGCCAAATATTTAGAGAGTTATTTTTGTCTAAAGACTTTAGCCCTGTGTAAACTCTGGGAAAATTTTGTTCTGTTATTTCTTTCTTTAATGAATTTTCTCCACCATCTTCTTCTGAGAATTTTGTAATATATATAAGAGGTTCTTCTCTCACCTTTCTCCCTCTAATATCTTTTCTTTCGGCATAGCATGTAACTACTTTACCTTTTACTTCAAGCATTTCAAAACAGTGGAGTTAAGGCAATTCCATGCTAAGGCCAGGTGGTTTTTTTTTGTTTTTGTTTTTTTCAAACAAACAAACAAACAACTCCTATCCTTCTAGCAGGCTGAATTTAACTAGAAAAATGCATACTCTATCTGACACAACTACACACCTAGAAATTGTGCTATTATCATAAGAGTCCTCATTTTCTAAAAAGGCCAGAGATTGTAGGAGAAGCATCATGGCCAGTTTTAAAGTCAGCTCATTGTAGTAAATGTATGCTAGTCTGAAGGGTTGTGAAGCTTGTTCTTTCCCTTTCTCTATTTAGCCCATCCTTTGAAAGTCCACTGTTTTGTAATGGAGTAATTCCCTCTGGTTTATTTACTCTATACTTAGCTGGAATCCAGGGCCACAATAGAGCTCCTGAAATCTTGTTTATGTCCTGCTGGGACCACAGGCTGGCCTCTCCCTAGTTCCCTGTGCCCAGGAACTAGGGATTTTCTGAGAACAATCTTGGCACACACTTACGGGTTACCAATGTTGTTCCATTATTGAATTGGAGACTGATTCATATAGATTATTATTCACACAGTCGAATTATATCTGATTCATTTTTAAAAAATTTGTGAAGACTTTCTGTTTTATTTTCGGATTATTATGCATTTTCCATCTTTGTTGCAGGTTTCTTTTTTCATTTAATAGGCTTTGGGAAGGATTGAAAGGTAAATGCCTGCACTCAAATCACCATCTAAAAATTTAAACCTAAAGCCATTTTCTAAAATGCTGTTGTTTAGAATAATAATTTACTCTTATCCATACCCTCTGCCATTCTCTAATTTTTACTGTGCTGAAAAACCTTTAATGGTCCAATATCCTCCCACCATAATACAACTCAAGAAACCATGCATTTATTAGATGCCTAAATCTATCCCCTACCAACTTTTCCAACTTATCTCCCTGACTCTCCACATAAGACACCGGTCTGTTTCATCCAAACAACTCTGTTCATTGTTTCCCAGACAGCCCTGCCTCTGACACTTTAGTTAGGCTATCCTGATATCCAACATGTGCTCTTCCCTCCATGTCTGTATAAACATTTAAGAACTGACTAGACATCCAGGATACTACTTTAAAATCTGAGTCAATGAATATGGAATTGAAGAGGGAAAAAAAAAAATCTTTGTTTCGATTGGCAGGCCAAACCTTGATGGAATTAGGAGGCTCAGATAGGAATTGAAAGAAGCTATCTTACACTTCAAAGTTGTCATTAAGTTTCAAGAATACCAAAGACTATATGAATATTAGGAGTTATTTAGATAGATACAAGCCCTGGAGTGGTGTGATTTTAGTAACACAAACCAATACAAATATTAACATTTGCCTGGTCAAGAAGATGGCATAAGTAGCATAAAACAAAACAAAAAACAAAAAACCCTAGAACTCATATAGGCAGATCCCCATGAGTTTAGACAGAATTCCACTGGATATAGTTCATTCTACATATAAAAACTTCTAACACTTTAGTTTTTATCTAATCCACCTGAAAGCAAGCAAATAAAAATAACAAAATAAAACACAGTTTCTTTAGATGCCATAATAAATGAATTGCTAATAGGGCATTACAAAATTATCATTTTCCCATTTATCAAAATGTGGATTAATCTTACATAAGTTCTCCTGGGCTCATTTTTTATAAAACTTTAATAGAACATGGTGAGAAGGCAACAAATGAAAAACTCCGTATATACCATATCTTATTGAATCTATCTGTCACATCGCCAATTTCAGCGATATTTATATTCTTAAATAAATATAGCAATGGTAAGATGGTATTTATTGTAAGATAATTCTCTAGTTCTGAGATGTTTCAGTATTGGAAAAAATGAACATTTTATAGAATTAGTGAAATACAGGTGTCCCAGTTGTCATCAAAAAGCACTGCCGTGGTAGGAGCCTTCACAATAAATAGCACCTCAGTTCCTTGTTGAGTGCCCTTTAACTTTCCAATCAAATACATAAAGTTAAATTTAGTTGCTATCCCTGTATGGACCCATTTTTTAAAAAACTACCTGAGCTACTTCTAATCACTTTGATGTGAACTGAAATAAAAGTGTAAGTTTTACGTAAGATAGTATCAAACATCAGCTAAACCCTTTGGGATTTCTTTCCAAACAGGATGTGGATATGGTTACAGTTGCTATTTAAAATATAGAGAGAATAAAAATAAGATTAGTGTTTCTGTACATTTTGACAACTCCCATTAAGAGAAAAGCATCTGCAATCATATTTGAAGTGTACCTAATGTTAGTTAGGAACTGTCTATGACTATTGTGCTTATTAGTGCATTCAGGCAATTCAGAATTTAAATAAAACCCAAAGCACCAAATTTAGAAAAACACTGCATGGTAAGATGTAATGTTTGGTATGCTGTAGTGTTAGAGGTACTTTTTAAATTCTTGTTTTAATTAGCTTCTTTGTGGTTTTTTCTTGGGGGAGAGGGGGAGTGGTATACTAGCTTTACTCTTGATCTACAAAAGAAATACATGGTGCTGGTAAATTTTATTGTAAGCTAAAATGAATGAATCCCTGAGATACAAAGATAAAATTCTTTGTGAAACAGTAAAATAAATTTTAAAAATAATAAATTGTAACAAATGTTATTCAGATTTTTAATGACAAAATATATTTGCTATGCTGTAATTATTTCAAACCAATGGTATAGAAAATAATTGATAGACACAGGAATCAGAAAATTTATAGAGAAATCGAATCAAACCTAATGGACTCATGATTTTAATGTGAGTGACTTCAAATATATTTAAGTTAGGGAGTTGAAATGTCACATAGAAAAGGTTTGTGCCATTTTAAGTAGGTTACTCTTCAAAAGATTAAGAGAAAATGGAACTTATTATTTTCCCCAAATGTCAATAAACTCAACTCTAATTGTATTTTATTGCTGCTGAGATAAATTTATCTATCTCTATTCTTCATATCATCCTTAGGCCTTAACCTTCTGGCCCCTCATTCATCTTCACTCTTCTATGAGCATTTTGTTATTATAACTTTGTACTGCAATCTTGATTTAACTTGCAATATATGTCCAGGAGTATTTCTTCTCTTTCGTTTTATTTTCTTCTTTTTAAATTTCATTGTCTTCTCATGAGGAATGTATGTTAAAAGAAAATTAAGTCTCTAAATATTATCATATTTACAAATAACGTAGTACCCCCATCACACCTAGGAAAAAAAAAAATCTTTGCACAGCAGAAATCACCAGTACCTAAAGTATTGACTAAGTTCACCTTAAAGTTCCCTTCAGCTTGACTAACATTAGACAAACTTCTTCTTGACTCCAGGCCAGACCTTATTTTTCTTAGAGGATTTACTTTAGAAAGCTTGTTACTGTACATTCTTTCTCTTCCTTCCCCCTTTGAGATGCAAATATATTAGAAGCCTCTAACCAGTTTCATACCCCAGGAATGTCTTCCCAAGGACCTGGGAGCCATCCCTTTGAAATGTAATTATCAAGGAAGATAGTGCCCCTATGTGCCAGTCTCTGGATGGATAGGAGGCTAATTCAATCGTGACCAATTAGGGAACACAGATGGCCTAATCACAAAGGCAATAATTTGCAAACTCAGGAAACTAACTCAATGTGCTCATATTACATTGATTAACCTCCCCTCTATTGTCCTCCAGTACTGTTCCACTAGCTCATCCCTGTCCCTTTAAAACCTCCCGGCCCTTTGTTCTCATGGAACTGAGTTCAGACTGAGTTCTAGCTTACCTCCCCTATTGCAATAGCCTTGCTTGTTTAACTTTGTCCGGCGAAATTCTGCCTTGACAATTTTAATTTATCACTCTAGTCCCCCACAGAAACAAATATATTATTGTAGACAGCAATTTTTAGTATTTGGTTAACTTTCCATGTAAAATTTTCCAATTTTCTGCTTCAAGATTAACTTTTCTAAGAACAGTAGGCTGCCTATATAAAATGAGTTTAAAATGTCACCATATTAGTTTCCTATTGATGTTACAATAAATTACTACAAATTTCGTGGCCTAAAACAATACAAATTTATTATCTTACAGTTCTGGAGGTTAGAAGTCCAAAATGAGTCTCACTGGACTAAACTCAAGGTGTTGGCAGGGCTGGTTGGCAGGGCTGGTTCCTACTTAAAGCTTTAGGGGAAAATCCTTTTCCTTAAGTTTTCTAGCTTCTAGAGGCTACTCACATTCCTTGGCTCCTGGCTCTGCATCACTCCAACCTCTGATTCATCACCACATATCCTTTCCTGACTCTAACTCTCCTACTTCCCTTTTCCTTTACAAGGACCTTTATATATTGGGCCAACCCAGATAATCAAAGATGACCTTCCATCCCAAGATCCTTAATCACAACAGTAAAGTCCCTTTTTTTCACCATGCAAAATGGCTTTCACTGATTCTGATGACTGGGATGTAAACATCTCTGGGTTCCAATATTCTGCCTACTTATAATAGTCCGATGCAGAATATGTAGGCTATATTTCTGGAAGATCAGAAAATATCAATTACATGTAGAAAGTTAGAAGTAACACCACCTAGGTAAGATAAATGCATCAGGATGAATAAAGATATGAAAGAACAAAGTAATCATAATCTGGTTTGGCATATGAATATTCAAAATCTAGATGAAGGGGAGAAAATTGAGAAATGTCAAGACAGCCAAGAAATGAGTAGCTATAGCACTCATAGTAAGTCTCTGATAATGTTGACTTCTTCCTAAACTGGAACATCTGCTGCAAGTTACCTTCCTTTTTCTCCGGCCTTGTCACCCTGTTTTTTTTTCCTTCCACTTTTATTTTCAGTTCAGGGGTACATGTGCAGGATGTGTAGGTTTGTTACATAGGTAAATGTGTGCCATTGTGGTTAGCTGCACAGATCATCCCTTCACCTAGGTATTAAGTCCAGCATCCATTAGCTATTCTTCCTGATGCTCTCCTTCCCCCACCATGCCCCTCCGACAGTCCTTAGTGTGTGTGTTTTTCCCCGCCATGTGTCCATGTGTTCTCATCATTCAGCTCATACTTATAAGTAAGATCATGTGGTGTTTGGTTTTCTGTTCCTGCATTGGTTTGCTGAGGATAAAGGCTTCCAACTCCATGTCCCTGCAAAGGACATGATCTCATTCCTTTTTATGGCTGCATAGTATTCCATGGTATATATGTACCATATTTTCTTTATCCAGTCTATCATTGATAGGCATTTAGGTTGAATCCATGTCTTTAATAGTGTGAATAGTGCTACAATGGACATAGCATGCATGTATCTTTATAATAGAACGATTTATGTTCCTTTGGGTACATACCCAGTAATGGGATTGCTGGGTTAAATGTATTTCTGCCTCTAGGTCTTTGAAGAATTGCCACACTGTCTTCCACAATGGTTGAATTAATTTACACTCCCACCAACAGTGTAAAAACATTCCTTTTTCTCTGCAACCTCGCCAGCATCTGTTGTTTTTTGACTTTTAAATATTATTATTAAATATTAAATATTAATATTATTATCTCATTCTGACTGGCATGAGATGGTATCTCATTGTGGTTTTGATTTGCATTTCTCTAATGATCACTGATGTTGAGCTATTTTTCATGTTTGTTTGCCACATGTACAAACATGTGGCAAACATGTTTGTACATGTTTTGAGAAGTATCTGTTCATGTCCTTTGCCCACTTTTTAATGAGGTTGTTTGTTTTTTTCATGTACATTTGTTTAAGTTCCTTGTAGACTTTGGATATTAGACCTTTGTCAGATGGATAGATTGCAAAAGATTTCTCCCATTCTGTAGGTTGTCTGTTTTTTTCCTGTAAATTTGTTTGAGTTCCTCGTAGATTCTGGATATTAGACCTTTGTGGGATGGAAAGATTGCAAAGATTTTCTCCCACTCTGTAGTTTGCCTATTCACTCTGATGATAGTATCTTTTGCTGTGCAGAAGCTCTTTAGTTTAATTAGATCCCATTTGCCAAATTTTGCTTGTGTTGTGATTGCTTTTGGCATTTTCGTCATGAAATCTTTGCCCACGCCTATTCAGGAATGGTATAGAGAACTCAGAAATAAGACTGCACACCTACAACCATCTGATCTTCGACAAACCTGACAAAAACAAGCAATGGGG
Source organism: Macaca fascicularis (assembly GCF_037993035.2). Taxonomy (NCBI): domain Eukaryota; kingdom Metazoa; phylum Chordata; class Mammalia; order Primates; family Cercopithecidae; genus Macaca; species Macaca fascicularis. The sequence continues at coordinate 28,120,539 of NC_088395.1, forward strand.
GAAAGGCTCCCTAATTAATTAATTGTGCTGGAAGAATTGACTAGCCATATGCAGAAAATTGAAACTGGACCCCTTCCCTAGACCATATACAAAAAGTAACTCAAGATAGATTAAAGACGTAAATGTAAAACCCAAAACTATAAAAACCCTAGAAGAAAATCTAGGCAATACTTATTTTTTCATATGAGTATATTTTCTTGCCTGATCTTTATACTTAGGAAAATACTGAGAAACCACAAAATTTATTACATCCATTATTTTGCTGAGAAATATCAAAATTTACAAAATAATGTACACATTAGGAAATAAATATATATTTTTGAACTGAATTGGTAAATGCATGTTACAATTAAATTTCATAGCCAGATATGGTGGCACATGCCTGTCATTCCAGGTACTGAGGCTGGAAGCTGAGGCAGGAGAATTGCTTGAATCCGGGAAGCAAAGGTTGCAGTGTGCCACTGCACTCCGGCCTGGGAGTCAGAGTGAGACTCCGTCTCAAAAAAAAAAAAAATTCAACCTGTCTCCACAGTTCTTTCTCATCTGTCATAAAAATAAAGTGAATACGGATAATTCAAGGGACTAACTCTTTATTATTGATAACATTTTAATATTAATAACTGAACAAGAGAACACTGTCATGAACATTTTGAAAGTCTTAAAGTAAAATACAAATTATGTAAAGTTAGTATTTATTTTCAAAAATACACTCTACAAACATTAAAACTTTAAAAATGCATAAGAATATATCTCAAATGAAACTAACACAAAATTTCTTCCATATTTTTCAGGATCAAACTATTCTGTATATGGCCACTTAAAGATATAACTTGGCGATATTTTTTTCTTTAGAGGTAGCCTCATTTTATAGATACATATTTTAAATATGTGTATGTAATTTATTTACTTGAGTGGTCTGCTGGTAACAGAGACTTAGATTGTTCCCAGTATTCACTGTTATAAATAGTAACTTAATGGCCTTCCATGTAATTGCATCTTGAATAATTTTTGTCAGTTTATCTATAGGGTAATCTGTGAATATTGCCATTTCTAAAAAGGGAATACAGTATGTATGTTTAAATTTAAGAGATTTTACAAAATTACCCTTCAAAATGGGAGCACTAATGTATCTTCCTACTCATAGTGTATGACATTAACAGTTCAACATCCTTACCAATACTGAATATTATAATTGTGTATATAATTAATTATTTTCCTTATAGATTTCTGGTTTTCTGACTAACTTATGTATACATTCCTTCCTTATGCAGATACTTTTTCTTTCTTTCTTTTTTTTTTTTTTTCGAGATGGAGTCTCACTCTGTCGCCCAGGCTTGAGTGCAGTGGCATGATGTCAGCTCACTGCAACCTCCGCCTCCCAGGTTCAAGCGATTTTCCTTGTCTCAGCCTCCCGAGTAGCTGGGAATACAGGCACAAGCCACCACGCCTGGCTAATTTTTTTTTTTTCGTATTTTTGGTAGAGATGGAGTTTTGCCATGATGACCAGGCTGGTCTCAAAAAACTCCTGACCTCAGGTGATCTGCCCCACCTTTGGCCTCCCAAAGTGCTAGGTATAGGCATGAGCCACCACGCCCGGCGTTTATGCAGATACTATATATAATATTTACTCATGTTTTCTTTGAGTGCATTAATGTTTTATTTATTTATATTTAAATATTTTAATCCAAATATAAATGTGATGTTTGTATTTAGATAGGGATAATTTTACAAATGAATAGCCAACTGGTCCAATACTATCCTTTCTGCTATGAACTGATAAACCACTTTTATTATATGCCAAATACCTACAGATACTTGGATATGTTTATAAATTACATATTCTATTTGATCTGTCCTTCCCTGTCTTTTTTATTTAAATATTCCTTATTTTTTCCAACTTTTTCATTATTTGTTTTACATATACAATCTTTACTATTATTTTTGACAACCTAATAAAAATACTAATGATATTTTCATTTTGATATAATTGATTTCATAGATTTCTTTTGGGAGATTTGATTTTATTTTCAGAAAAAAAAACTTTCAGCTAATAAAATATGACATTCTATTTATTGTAGAATTATATGTTCCTTAATAGGATTTTATCTCTGTTATATAGATATTCAGCATATTCTCTGTTAGAATTTTTTCTAGATATTTTATCATCTTATTTACTAAAGTAAATGGATTATTGTCGTTTTACTATATTTTAATTGGTTATTATTTATATATAAGAAAGCTACTAATATGTTTTCATATTGATTTTGCAACCAACCACATTATTAAAATCATGTTGCTGCTGACTCCACTTGACTCTATCCTATACCTTTCACTACTTTTTAAAAAAGAAATGGTGTCAATTAACATCTCAATAGTAATGTTAAGTGATATGGTGGATAGAAAGCACATTCCTGACTGTAAGAGTAATGCTGCTAGAAATAAGCATGATGCTGGATTTGGCTCTGAAATATATACTGTTTTTTTGTATCAGTGAGATAATCATCCACTCCCTTTTCAGTAAACTTTTAAAAATCAGAAATGAGTGATAGCTTTAAGTAAACACTTTTTGGTTTTTGTTTGTCTGGAATGAGTTATGAGATGTATATATACCCCCCATGTTGAATTCCGCATACTTATGATGTTATATACTTTTTCTTTTTAATTTATGTTTAATTTACAAATAATAATTATGTATATTTATGGAGTACAATACAATCATTTTGATCTGTGTATACCTTATAGAAAGATTCAAATTAATTGCATATCATTAAATTTTGATAATATTTAACCAATATGTGTTCAAAATTACAAGGGACAATTGTTTACAATTACAATTGTTTCTTTTTTTCTTATTTTTGGACTATATCAGACTTTTTGTTGCATGTGTATGTTGGCTTTTAAAAATATTTTGAGTGTTTTCCTTCTTCCTATTTGCTCTGGAAATTTTTAAATAGGTTAGAATTATACTTTAGGTTAGAATTATACTATCGTGTCCTTGAAAATGTGAAATAATAATTCGAATGTGAAGCTGACAAATATATTTGGTAATACTCACATTTTTATTCTTATTAGGTTCTTTTTATGTCAACCCTGGAAATTCATGTTTGATCTAGATTAGATAATCATTCTTTTTTTTTTGAGACGGAGACGGAGTCTGTCTCTGTCGCCCAGGCTGGAGTGCACTGGCAGGATCTTGGCTCACTGCAACCTCTGTCTCCTGGGTTCAAGTGATTTTCCTGCCTTAGCCTCCCGAGAAGTTGGGATTACAGGCACGCGCCACCACACCCAGCTGATTTTTGTATTTTTAGTAGAGATGGGGTTTCACCATGTTGGTCAGGCTGGTCTTGAACTCCTGACCTCGTGATCCACCCGCCTTGGCCTCCCAAAGTGCTGAGATGACAGGTGTAAGCCGCTGTGCCCAGCCATCGTCATTTTTATCTGGATATCAATATTGATTTGTCATTGTCTTAGCAGAAGTGATTCAAAAAATCTTCCAGCATTGTATTTCTTACAGTATATATTTCTCTTTTTAGTTCTGTCTTGGCTTTTTGTTTGCTCTATAACTAAGTTGACCATAAAATTTATCACTCAAATCAGGACTTCATTAAAAGTAAAAGGAGGCACCATTAATAATTATGTGAGGAAAACAGGCATAAACTGGGGCATATAAACATGCTCTCTATAACTTCTATTTTATTTCTTGTGTTTGTATGCGTATGTGTGCACACATGATTCTACTCCAATATGAAATGTTTAAAGTCTATTCTAGTTTTTATAAAGATGTCCTTTTGAAATTGATATAATATACTTGGAGCTCTAGTTGTTAATATAGAAACTTAGGTATTATCCTTCCCAGAAAGACCAGAAATCTGTGTACTTTTACATCCTCCCACCATCCCTTCTTTGATCCCCCACCAACAACTATTTTTTCATGTTTTGTCTTTCTTTTATTTTATCAAACTTTCTAATTTCTATCTTATGTAACTATATTCCTAAAGACCGTTTAACCTTAGCTTTATCTTTCTTTCTTTTTTTTTTTTTTTTTTTTTTTTTGACAACTTCAACTGTTTTTTGTGATGAAGTGGAATGTTTCCATACGAAGTCTACAATAGCATAGATTATGTTATCAGTAACTATGATTTTTTTTTTTTTGGTCTGCCTTTTCCTGAAAAAATATTTAAGAGACAGAAAGAAGTTTCAGCTTTTGTTGATAACCTGATGAGATTTGGCAAACACAGTTCTTGGTGCTGAGAAACGGGAAAGCCCCTGCCAGCCAGAAACTGACCTGACACTCACAGCTAGGTTTTGGTGTTCTCCAGATGAACACAAACAGTTTCATAGAATATCATCAGTGTAATCACCCTGTGACCATGAGGAATTAACACAAAAACAAGACCACTCTATAATCACATTTGATCACAGATAAAAACACGAACACTTTCTAAACCACAAAAAGAGTCAGACATCCCCCCAATCTGACTAATATGTGCAACTGCTGCTTCATTACCAGTTGCACATTTAGGCACACTTCTTTCTTCTCTCCTTCTAGATAAGATACCCAATTATAGAATTATGTCTGCTTCCTGAAAGTGAATATGAAGCTTACCACTAACTGTTTTTCAAAGGGTTCCTGGTACATCATTGGTCAAGGATTCACGTTATCAGAATTTTTGTTTGCTTTTTTTTATTGTTATTTAAGAAAATGAGGCAGGGGCTTATGGGTTCCTACCTGTTTAAGAATGCCTGTTACTTTAATACTGGAGTAACAATTAAGTTTTCATATTTTATTTCACAGAAATATATGTAGTAATGCCTCTATTGTCCTCGTGCACTGAATACTATGTTAAAGAAGACTGAGGCAGTGTGATATTCAAATTTCGTGGCAGATTTGCCTTGATTTTTACCTATATTGTCTATAGGTAAAAATTTTTGTACCTTATTGTTGAAATTCCAAAGCATTACTATGTGTTGCTTTCATCTGTTCTGTTTCAGTCTTCCTTAGACTATTGTACATATTCATTGGTTCTTTATTTTTAAATAAAATATTTTAATTTCACCTTAGAATTATTTTTCTGTTCCATTTACTGGCATTTTAAAGACATACTAATTATTTCCCAGAGATCATGCCTATTTATCCTCCAGAACAATTATCTTCTAAGGACCTTTTAAAAAAATGTTTTCTTGTGTCCAGGTGTGGTGGCTTTCACCTGTAATCCCAGCACTCTGGGATTCGCTTGAGGCCAGGAGTTCGAAACCAGCCTGAGCAACACAGTGAGATCCCATCTCTACCAAAAAAAAAAAAAAGTTTTAAATACCTAGGCTTAGTGGCATGCACCTGTAGTCCCACCTACTTGGGAGGCTGAGGTCCGAGGATTACTTGAGCCCAGGAGTTTAAGACTGCTGTGAGCCGAGATTGTGCCACTGCACTCCATCCTGGGCAACAGAGTGAGATACTGTCAAAAAAAAAAAAAAGTTTTCTTTTGATATGATCACAGAGTCACAGAAAGTTGCAAAGAAAATATCTCCTTCACCCAGTTCTCCACAATGGTAGCACCTAACATAATTATAGTACAATATCAAAACTAGAAAATTGGCATTGGTATAATGTGTGTATAGAATTCTAAGCCATTTCTCACTTATATAGATTTGTGTAATCACTACTGCAATCAAGATTCAGAACTATTTCATCACCACAAAAATCTTCTTTGTGCTACTTCTTTATACTAACACCAACACCATTCCTCCCACCATCCCTAAACCCTGGCAAGCACTAATCTGTTTTCCATTTATATACTTTGTCACTCTGAGAATATTATATAAATGGAATAAAACAGTATCTGATCTTTTGAGATTGGCATTTTTTACTCAGCATAATCCCCTTGAGATCCATCCAGTTTGTTGTGTACGTAATCATTTGTTATTTTCTTATTGTGCAATGCTATGGATTACCACAGTTTGTATAATTATTTATCTTTTGAGGAACATTTTGGTTGTTTTTAGTTTTCAGCTATTACAAATAAAATTACTATGAACAAATGTGTGCTGTTTTTTTGCGTGGACATAAAATTTCATTCCTCTGAGATAAATGCCCAGCAGTGAAATTGCTGGGTTATATGATAGTTGTATACTTATTTTTTGAGTAAAATGCTGAACAGTTTTTTTCAGAGTGACTGTACCATTATTTATATTCCTGCCAGCAATGTATGAGTAATCCAGCTTCTCCACATACTTGGCAGCACTTGATGTTTTCACTTTTTTTTCTCATTTATTCATTCTGATAGGTGTGTAATTATATCTCATCGTAATTTCAGTTTGCATTTTCCTAATGGCTAGTGACGTCAAACATCTTTTCAAGGGTTTATTTGTCACCCATATATACTCTTTGGTGAAATATCTCTTCATATCTTCTTCCTATTTGCAAATTGAATGTTTTGATTTTTTATTGTTGAGTTTTGAACATTCTTCACATATTTTAGATATGAATCCTTTCTCAAACATGTGATTTCCAGGTATTTTCTTCTGGTCAGTACATATCTTTTCATCTTCTTTATGGGATCTTTTATAGAGAATAAAACTTAATTTAGGTAAGGTCAAATTTAATTATTATTTTTTTAATGATCATGCGTTTGATGTCAAGTGTAAGAAGCCTTTATCAAGCCTTAGGTCCTAAAGATATTCGCCTATGTTATTTTCTAATAGCTTTATAGGTTCATGTTTTACATTTATTTATTATTTATATGCCTTTTTAGAGACATAGTCTCACTCTGTCACCCAGGCTGGAGTGAAGCGGTGTGATCATAGTTCACTGCAACCTCAAACTCCTGGGCTCAAGCAATCCTCTCACCTCCCTCAGCCACCTAAGTAACTGGGAGGGACTTCAGGCAAACACCACCATGCCCAGCTAATTTTCCTATTTGTAGAGACAGGTTCTCGCTATGTTTCCCATACTGGTCTTAGACCTAGCCTCTGGCAATACTCCCACCTAAGCCTCCCAAAGTGCTGGGATTACAGGTATGAGCCACTGCACCCAGCCTACTTTTAGTTTTCAATTAAATTTTGTATAAGGTGTGAAACTAAGATTAAGATTCATTTCTATTTTTATTTTTATTTGCCTAGGGATGTCTGATTTTTCCAACACTATTTAATGAAAAACTATCTTTCCTCCATTGAATTGTTCTCTTCTTTTTCAAAAGTCAGTTGAGTATATTCATGTATGGCTACTTCTGAGTTCTCTAGCCAGTAGTTCCATTGACTTATGTGTCTGTCCTTCCACCAACACCAAACGGGTTTCATTACTGTAACTATATAATAAGTCTTTAAACTGAGTAGACTGATTCCTCCTATTTTCATCTTTTTTAAAAAAATGTTTTACTTATTCTAGTCCCCTTGTCCTTTGATATACATTTTAGAATGCACTTAACTACATCTACAAAAAATCTTGCTGGAATTGTGATGGGAATTGCATTAATCCTGTATATCAATTTGGAGAGAATTAACATCTTTATTATGTTGACTCTTCCAATTTGTGAACATAATATTTCTCTACAGTAATTTAGATCTTCCTTCAGTTTCCTCACCAGTATTTTATAGTTTTCAGTACACAGATCTTGTACATGTTTTGTTAGATTTAAATCTTAATATGTTACTTTTTAAGCAATTGTCAATCATATTGTATTTTTGGACAGTATCAATACTTTGGTCTCTGTGTGCTTATTGCTAGTATATAAAAATATGATTGGTCTTTATATGTTGACCTTGTATCTGTGACCTTTCTGGACTCACTTATTAGTTCTAGAAAATATTGTGTTTTCTTTCCTTTCTTTCTTTTTTTGAAACGGAGTCTCACTTTGTTGCCCAGGCTGGAGTGCAGTGGCGTGATTTCAGCTCACTGCAACCTCCTCCTCCCAGGTTCAAGTGATTCTCGTGCCTCAGCCTCCTGAGTAGCTGGGATTACAGGCGTGCACCAACACACTCAGCTAATTTTTGTATTTTTATTAGAGACGGAGTTTCACTATGTTGGCCAGGCTGGTTTCAAACTCCTGGCCTCAAGTGATCCTCCTGCCTCAGCCTCCCAAAGTGCTGGGATTACAGGTATGAGTCACCCGTGTGCCCGGCAGAACTATTGTTTTTTAACTTTAAAACATTCTATCTGTGATATTCTTTTTGTCTGTGTTTTTGTTTTTGTTTACATATAAGTTCCCAATAATTATTTCTTGGGAATTTCTTGGGAATTTAAATATAAATCATCATATTATCTGGAAATAGCAACTGTTTTATTTCTTCCTTTGTTATTTATTTTCTGTTCTTTGTTTATTGTGCTGGCTAAGGCTTACAACACTATGTTGAATAGCAGGCCTGAGAGGAGACATCCCTGCCTTGTTTCTGTTCCTAGTGGGGAAGCATTCAGAATTTCGTCATTAAATATGATAGTAGCTGTGGGTTTTAGTAGATGTTCTTTAGCAAATTAAAGAAGTTCCCCTCTATTCCCAGTCTGCTGATAGCTTTTATCATGAACAGTGTTGGGTTTTGTCAAATGCTTTTTCTGAATCAAGTGATATGGTCTTATGATTTTTTTTACTTTAGCTTGTGATACGGTGCATTGCATTGATTAATTTTCAAATGTTGAACCAGCCTTGAATACTAACACCTACTTGGTTATGGTGTACAATCTTTTTTATACATCACTGGATTATATTTGCTAATATGTAGTTGAAGATATTTGTGTTTAAATTCATGATAGAAATTGGTCTATAGTCATCTTTTTTGTACTGTCTTTGCTTTTGGTATCAAGGTAATACTGGCCTCATAAGATGAGCTGGTGAAGAGTCCCCTCCTCTTCTATTTTGTGGAAGACTGTATAAAATTGGTATTAATTCTTCTTTAAATACTATACTTCTCCAGCAAAACAATATGGTCCTGGATATTTCCTTTTTAAGAGTTTTAGAATTACAAATCAATTTCACTAGTGTGTATAGGGACTATTCAGGTTGTTTAATTTTTCTTGATTGAGTTTTGGTAGTTTATGTTTTTTGAGGAATTGATCTGTTTTTTCTAAGTTGCCAAATTTATGATAAAATGTGTTTGCAGTTTTTTCTTACTGCCTTTTTAAAATGGCTTTAGAATATGTAGTGATGTTTCCTGATTCATTTCTGATATTGATATCGGTGTGTCTTCTCACTTTTTAATCTTTGTCAGAATTACTGGAGGTTTATTAATTTCATTGACTTTTTCCAAAGAACCAGCTTTTTGTTTCATTGATTTTCCCCATTTTCCTGTTTTCAAGTTCATTGATTTGTGACTTTTCTTCCCTTTCCTTCCTTGTGCTTGCTTTGTGCTTCTTTTGCTCTTTTCCATATTTTTGTGGTTAGGTTTTAGATTATTAATTTTAGATACTGGTCATTGGCATAAAAAGTAATTTTTGATCAAAATGTAGGCATTTGGATTTTGTTATGAGTCTGACTCTTATTCAAATCTGGTGTTTTAGAAGGCCTCCTCCTGCAGAGGAAGGGAGGCACCACCTTGTTACTGCCATGTGGGGAGAAAGAATCCAGGTTCTCCACTTAGCCTGATACATACCACCTGATTATGAAAGGCACCCTGCTATTGCTAGGTTGGCCTGGAGTTCAGGCTCCCCACTAGGCCTGTCTTGATACAAGTCTGGCTTGGAATAGGAGCATGCCTCTTTACTGCTTTCTTACACTTACATTGCAGGATCATGGCCTTCTCACCACTGAGTGGTATTCAAAGTCCTGGCTTTCCACTAGGCCTCCTCTGACACAATGCCAGTGAGGAGGGAGGGGGACATCTTGTTACTGCCTGACTGTAGAAGTCCTGGCTTCCCACCCAGCCTTTTCTGACATAACCATGTTGGGGACAGGGAGGGGGTCAGGTGCCCTGCTATAGCCAGGCAAGAATGGCATTCTAGTTTGGGGTGGGGCTGTATTTTTTTCTGTGGTGTTTGGCTGGAGTAGAACAATTTTTGTCTAAAAAAAATTATTTCCTGCTAGGCTGCCACTTTTTTCGTTCTTTAGCTAAAGATAGAGGCATTTCTTGTTTTATTTATTTATTTATTTATTTATTTATTTATTTATTTATTTATTTTTGAGCCCATTGGCATTTCTGGGTTGCCAGCTTCTTTATTACCCAGTCTGGTATATATAAGGCAAAAAGAAAACCCAAGCACTTACTTAAGGCAAAAAGAAAACTCAGGGCACGACTGTGTCATTCCTTGAGTCCTGAGGTCTGTAGGCAGTCTGTAGGCAGTCTGTTTCTTTCCATGTTTCAGAGTTTCCTTATATGCGTTTTGTATATAATGTTCAGAATTTTTAGCTGTAAATAGCAGGAGGACTAAGGAAAAATACATCTTTTCCATAATTCCAGAAGTACAAATCAAGATTTATCTCTAAAATCTTTTTATCTTTTTAATTTTATTATTTGTGATTATTTCAAGATGTTCTACTTTGTTACCAACAACTTGCTATATTTAGTCTCTCATTAGCTGCTTATGATTTATTTGTTCATTCTGTCAGAATGTGAGTTCGAACTGCCATTTCACCCTTATCATCTCTTTCCATCATTTTATCATCTTATTTTTAATGTCTTCTTTTTCACTGAATGTATTTATTTCAGTTCTTCTGTAGTGCAAATCATTTATTCTGGGGATTCTTTTAGTTTGTTTGGTTAGGTCATGATTTCTGCTCCTGTCTTTTTTTCTCTGTGTGTCTTTTTCATATTATGCTTCTGTATTTCACTTTTTTTTCCATTTTGGCGTGTAGTAGTTCCCCCCTTATCCATGGGGGGTATGTTACAAGATTCCAGTGGATGTCTGAAGCTGTGGATAGGACTGAATCCTATATACACTATATTTTTTCCTCTATATAGAAAGCAAAAAAAAATAGAGTGTGTATATGTGTGTGTGTATATATATGTGTATAAATATGTGTGTATGTGTGTGTGTATATATATACACATATACATATATGTATATGTGTGTATATATGTGTATGTGTGTGTATACATATATACACACACACACATATACACTGTTATATATATGTATATACTTATACCTAAATAATATATACTTAAATATATTTATATCATATATCATAGGTGTGTATGTATATATATATGATAAAGTTTATACATTAGGCACAGTGAAAGACTAACAACAATAATAATAAACTAGCACAGTTTTAACAATATACTGTAGTAAAAGTTATGTGAATGTGGTCTCTCTCTCTCTCAAAATATCTTAATATTTTCAGACTGAGGCTGACTGTGTACAACAAACCACAGGAAGCAAAACCTCAGATAAGGGGGCCTACTGTAATTGGCATGATATTTCTTTTCATCTTATTTTTAAGTAAGGTGGAAAGTGCCATGAACACTATTGGCTCTGGTTTAATGTGTGTAAAGTATCCTTGATTCTTTCTCACTATATCTGTGACCTGTTTGTCTCACTTTCTATATGAGAGTTGGATACTAAGTGTTCTACTCAGTTTTCTTTGAAAACTGGTGGTGGTCAAAGAAAGGGGGACAGAAGCTTCTGGGAATTGGTATAGATCCTGAAGGTATTTGTCATTTTCTAGATGTCCTTAACAAGCACCGGTGTCATTGTAGGGAAGTATGGTGTGAGGAGATTAATATTTGGATGCATACATTTTCTGAAGAAACAATTTATGGGATTATATTATTTTTCTTAATGTTATTGGGTCCAGGGAAGGTACATTCATGGTGTAATCAAATTTTACTTGATGTTTTGGAACTGTTATAATTTCTTTCTTTCTTTAACTTTCTTTAACTTAATGGAGAGTAAGTTAATTTATAAATGATTTATTATTCGTTTAAATTTGCTCAGCAGATTGGTAGCTCTAATAACTGTTGTGTGATGAGATTCCACATATGCTTTAAATTGTTCTTTAAAATCTACAGGGAGCCTTGGAAACTTTGCTTTAGATAGAGACAGTTACCTCATCATCATTCTCTTACCTGAAATTGTTAACTCTGCTGTCAAACAGTGGAGGAAACATAAGAGAAACTCATTAGGAAAATTCTGTGAAATTTGAAAATAGGGAAAAGAGACTACTGGCCTTGACTTCCTATTGTCTGGGCTATTTTACAAGTCACTGGAGCAGAGATAAACTTTTATATTTTTTATCTGGTAGAGATTAAAGTAATTTATGTCCATTGAAACAGACCACCCTCAAGGGTTTATGGGCCAGTTAAACATTAACCAGTTTTGTATGTAACCCAACAATCTAACTCAAGCATTTCTTTGTTAAATTGCCTGTATACTTAACAGTTAAAATGTTTTTGGGGCTTTTATTTTTATTATCTTACAGGTTCTTAACTATTTAATAAAGTAAATATCTTTAGCATTGTTCATTTTAAATGTTTCTTAGTTTCATGATTTTACCTTTTTGAAAATTACATTTTAACCATATTTGAGGTTTCTCTGAGATTCCACAGTGGTCTCGCCTTTTGGAGCCAAGTAAACTAAACCTCTTGGGCTGGTTAAACCTAGCCCTGTCTTTCCTTGGCTCCTGGAGTGAATCCCAAGGGGCAATAAAACTTTCATTTTACTGACTCTATTTTTCTAAGTTGCTTTTTTCCCCTTTCTGTTGATTTTATATTTTTATATTTGTTTCTGGTTTTTACTCAGCTAACAAGTTATGTTCCCTTGCTGGCAGCAATGATTAGAAATTGGTTATAGACCATTTGGTGATATCTGTCAGATGAATAATAGAGATTTATTCTCTGCTGTGTGAGAGATGACAGAGAATATGGTTAATCGTTTTCTTTCTTTCTTTTTTTTTTTTTTTTGTCTACCTGTGGTGAGCTTAAATTAATTAAGAGTTTTATGCTTATTAGGAAGGTAGAAAGCTCTTTGAGATTTTAACTGAGAGGTTTTGGTAGAAAGCTCTTTTGAGATTTTAACTGAGAGGTAATGTTGAGCTGTGGCTGAATTTGTAGAACAGAAGCTATAGGCTCTCTTTGTGTCTGTGCACCTGTACTTGATAAAAGGACATACCTTTCATGATGTGAGTGTGAGATATTTTCCTATTTCCATGGAGTATTAATAAGTTATGTCCTTTAAACTTAAAAAACTACTATTCTGATTTGTTTTTAGAGATAAGTGAGCATATATACAAATTTAATATCCTCCCTCAAAATCACAGAAAATCAATTTGTAAAACTCCTGACCTGATATCTCTAAAGGAAGTGCTAGCTCAAAAACATTTTATGTCTAAGTTTACATAATTAAGGTGAATCTTAGGACAAATTAAACTGGTTTAGTAGTTTTGGTTCAATAATAAATAGTAACTCTTTTTCTTGAGTCTAACAGTCCTGTATGTAGCACAAGCGTTTTGATTTTGTATTTGTTTTTCTTAGATTTGGGTTTGCTTTGTCTTAAAGTGATGAGTTAATCTGAACTTCTAGACTTCTTATACTGTATTATGAATCAAATCATGTTACTCCCAGAAAGCATTTAAGATTATGAAAAAAATTAATTTGTGTTTAGCTAAGTTGAATCATTATTTTACTCATTTTTATATCAGTGGTGATTATGTTTTGTAGTGTTTCTGTTTAAATAAAATTTCCAAGATCCTTAGATGATTTACAAATTTAGATTAATTTTAAATTGAGTTAATTAATGCATAATGATTAGATGCTGCAGGGGAGAAAAAGTAATATATTTCCTTCACACAAGGCAAGGTTCACGGCTGACATGCCTATAACAAAAGACAGATTAACAAGAGAAAAGCATATCAGCTTTATGTAACTAGTTTTATGTGACACAGAAGCCTTCATAAACGAAGAACCCAAGGCCCAGGGAAAACTGTATTTTTATGATTAGGTCAAATGAAGAAGTATGATTGGACAAAAACGAGATATTACCTAAGGATATTAAACTAGGGGAAACTTAGAAAGGATTGTTTGTTCTGATTTTTTTTGGCCTCTCTGTGTAACATTCCTTCCCTCCAGGTATAGGGCAGGACACCTGTCACATAGGGTCTTATGAACTACTTTCAGGGGAGGTAGGTCAGAGAATTCTTTTATAGCCAACTCTCACACAGAAAAGCAGAAGGAAGTCAGATGGTGACCTTTCCGCTTCTACTGTTTTCTCAGTTTCCACAGTGCCGTATTTTGGGGTAGCGTGTCCTGTATCGTGTCAATGCCTAGATAATTTCTAGGTAAAATTGAATACTCAAACATTGATTACTAAACATAATTTTAAGTTTATATGCTCTTATTGATTAGTTTTTATTTCTCATTTACAGTCATGATATCTTTGGGTAACATTAATGAACATGTTCATTTGTGTCATTTTTAAGAAGGTATAAAAATGATGTGTGGGGCTGCAGGTAATGAGTTTTATTAGTCTGCTAAAGTATTTGAAAGAGAGTTCTGAAATTATAGGCCTCTCAGTTTTTCTGTGAAATAGAAGTACATTTTCTTCCTTAAAGGTTATAATTAATATGGTTAGTTGAGACTGTACTAGGAGCAATAATGCAAGATAAATATACCTGCATATGTAAGGTAATGGGATATAGTTTTGTTTATCAAGAGAAAAGGGGTAATTTTGTCTTAAAGGTCAGGTTGTTTCAGAATGTCAAACAGGTTAGTGAAAGACAAAATCTTAATGGATACAGAAAATTGTAAAAGGTTTTACGAAATGTAGTTTTTATTTGCCTTGGTTTATAATATTTGAATAGAAAAAAGCAAAGAAATGTATTAAAATTTTGCCAAAGCTGGCTCATTTTTGATGAGTTTATATATGAGAAAATATGTTGAAACTTAATGCCAAATATTATGTAAATGCAAAACTAGAATATGGATTTTTCTGCCTTAAAATGATTAACTTGCTTTAGAGCTCTTAACAAGAGGTAATAAAGATTATTATTTTTCTTCTGTAGGTAATTTCCTATATCACCAAGATAGTTTTCTCTGTTTTGTTTGGATAATTATGTAAAATAACAACACATTCAACACAGATTCTTCACCTGTAAAAAAAAGATAAAATGCTTTACAATTATGTTACCTTCTTAAATAATTATTTTAAAATATTTTATTGACACATTGATTAAATGGAGGAACAAATATTGTTTCTTGAGCACTGATCATCCTGACTGAATCAACTGACCTGATCTTTGGCAACTATTTTGATTTCACTTTCTCAAGACAGGACCTAAGTTGAGGAAAACGTAAAATAAAATTTCAGGCTATCTTTTGCATTTAAAGAGATGTTTTAGGTTCTCCAGTGGGTTCTTGGAAAATCAAAGATTTGTTATTTACTCTATAAAAGAAAAAATGCTACAAATATATTGTTTGTTTCCTCCATATTTCTTAACTATACTATTGTAAAAATTACACGAAAATAATTGTCAAATGAGAATAGATACTCAGCCTTCCTAAGGTTAAACTTATATGAGTATAATGTTATTAATATAAATATTCCAGAGACTTCACATTTTATGGGAAAACCCTAGGATTTAGTCAATGCCTATACTGCCATAATACATTCATATCCTTGGAGGAAGCATTGATCAAACCCTTATAAAATAGGGTTTTAGTGCACTCAAATAGAACATTTTGATATTATTAGAACTGTGATTAAGTAACCACAGCCTCTAGTCTCATTACTAAATGGCTTTCTACTTCCTGGTATTTGCCTGAAGTCTTTGGTACAAGCCAGAAGCTCAAATATCTATCTTCAACAAATAAAGCGAATGGCAGAGCCTTTTGGAAAGGATAGCATAACAGGTACTGTGAACTATTGACATTTCAAAGAATAGCCTTTTTTTTTTTTTTTTTTTCTTCTTTAGACACAGTGTCTCTGTTGCGTAGGCTGGAGTACAGTGGCGGGATCATTGCTCACTGCAGCCTCAAACTCCTCGGCTCAAGTGATCCTCCCACCTCAGCAGTAATAATCCTAAGGGGGCTAGGACTACAGGCACATGCCACCAAGCCCCGCTAATATTTTAATTTTAATTTTTGCCGAGATAGGGTCTCAGTATGTTCCCCAGGCTGGTCCCGAACTCCTGGCCTCAAGCGATCCTCCCACCTCAGCCTCCCAAAGCTCTGGGGTTACAAGTGTGAGCCACAGCACCCAGCTAGAGCTGGCATGGCTTGAACAACTGACAGTCTATATCATGAACTGAGTCAGGATTTTCAGGACTCTTTTTCATTCCAGAAGCAGACAGACTTTGCAAAAGCAAATTGCTGACCTGAGACCTAATGAAACAAAATTCATCATATAGGACTGAGGAAGAAAATCCTATTGTTATTTGGTTGGAAAATTATTGCAATTATTTTTAAATGTGAATTGTAATTGTATGTAAGGATGCCCTATTTATTTTTTAAGCTCTTTCTAATTCTCAATTTAGTAGACTATACATCTGTGAACTAAAATGAAATGTTTTAATGGTATCTGATTCTCACTGGCCCCTCAGAATGCAGAAACAGATACTTTTACTTGAGTGTTCTTACTTTTCAAAGCAATGCTATATATTTACTTTCCTAGATTCAATAACAATCTGTACTCCCTTTACCCAGATGTAACTGGGCAAATTGATTGTGCAACCAGGGCCATATCTAGAATATCATATTTTCAAATGATTCTCATCAAATTAAGTAATCAGATATATGAAGCCCACTTCTTAAAAAATCATACTTTAAGTTCTAGGGTACATGTGCACAACGTGCAGGTTTGTTACATATGTATGCATGTGCCATGTTGGTGTGCTGCACCTGTTAACTCGTCATTTACATTAGGTTTGTCTCCTAATGCTATCCCTCTCCCCCTCCCCATCCCACGACAGGCCCCAGTGTGTGATGTTCCCCACCCTGTGTCCAAGTTTTCTCATTGTTCAATTCCCACCTATGAGTGAGAACATGCGGTGTTCAGTTTTCTGTCCTTGCGATAGTTTGCTCAGAACGATGGTTTCCAGCTTCATCCATGTCCCTACAAAGGACATGAACTCATCCTTTTTTATGGTTGCATAGAATTCCATGGTGTCTAAGTGCCACATTTTCTTAATCCAGTCTATCATTGATGGACATTTGGGTTGGTTCTAAGTCTTTGCTATTGTGAATAGTGCCACAATAAACATACATGTGCATGTGTCTTTATAGTAGCATGATTTATAATCCTTTGGGTATATACCCAGTAATGGGATGGCTGGGTCAAATGGTATTTCTACTTCTAGATCCTTGAGGAATTGCCACAGTCTTCCACAATGTTTGAACTAGTTTACAGTACCACCAACAGTGTAAAAGTATTCCTATTTCTCCAAATCCTCTCCAGTACCTGTTGTTTCCTGACTTTTGAATGATCACCATTCTAACTGGTGTGAGATGGTATCTCATTGTGGTTTTGATTTGCATTTCTCTGATGGTCAGTGATGATGAGCATTTTTTTCATGTGTCGGCTGCATAAATGTCTTCTTTTGAGAAGTGTCTGTTCATATCCTTCACCCACTTTTTGATGGGGTTGTTTGATTTTTTTCTTGTTGATTTTGTATCCTGAGAATTTGCTGAAGTTGCTTATCAGCTTAAGGAGATTTTGGGCTGACAATGGGGGGTTTTCTAAATATACAATCATGTCATCTGCAAAGAGGGACAATTTGACTTCTTCTTTTCCTAACTGAATACCCTTGATTTCTTTCTCTTGCCTGATTGCCCTAGCCAGAACTTCCAACACTATGTTGAATAGGAGTGGTGAGAGAGGGCATCCCTGTCTTGTGCCAGTTTTCAAAGGGAATGCTTCCAGTTTATGCCCATTCAGTATGATATTGGCTGTGGGTTTGTCATAAATAGCTCTTATTATTTTGAGATACGTCCCATCAATACCGAATTTATTGAGAGTTTTTAGCATGAAGGGCTGTTGAATTTTGTCAAAAGCCTTTTCTGCATCTATTGAGATAATCATGTGGTTTTTGTCTTTGGTTCTGTTTATATGCTGGATTACGTTTATTGATTTGCATATGTTGAACCAGCCTTGCATCCCGGGGAATGGAGCCCACTTGATCATGGTGGATAAGCTTTTTGATGTGCTGCTGGATTCAGTTTGCCGGTATTTTATTGAGGATTTTTGCATCGATGTTCATCAGGGATATTGGTCTAAAATTCTCTTTTTTAGTTGTGTCTCTGCCAGGCTTTGGTATCAGGATGATGCTGGCCTCATAAAATGACTTAGGGAGGATTCCCTCTTTTTCTATTAATTGGAATAGTTTCAGAAGGAATGGTACCAGCTCCTCTTTGTACCTCTAGTAGAATTCAGCTGTGAATCCCTCTGGTCCTGGCCTTTTTTTGGTTGGTAGGCTATTAATTATTGCCTCAATTTCAGAGCCTGTTATTGGTCTACTCAGGGATTCAACTTCTTCCTGGTTTAGTCTTGGGAGGGTGTATGTGTCCAGGAATTTATTCATTTCTTCTAGATTTTCTAGTTTATTTGTGTAGAGGTGTTTATAGTATTCTCTGATGGTAGTTTGTATTTCTGTGGGATCGGTGGTGATATCCCCTTTATCATTTGTTATTGCATCTTATTTGATTCTTCTCTCTTTTCTTCTTTATTAGTCTTGCTAGCAGTCTATCAATATTGATCTTTTCAAAAAACCAGCTCCTGGATTCACTGATTTTTTTGAAGGGTTGTTTGTGTCTGTATCTCCTTCAGTTCTGCTCTGATCTGAGTTATTTCTTGCCTTCTGCTACCTTTTGAATGTGTTTGCTCTTACTTCTCTAGTTCTTTCCATTGTGATGTTAGGGTGTCGATTTTGGATCTTTCCTGCTTTCTCTTGTGGGCATTTAGTGCTATAAATTTCCCTCTACACACTGCTTTAAATGTGTCCCAGAGATTCTGGTATGTTGTGTCTTTGTTCTCATTGGTTTCAAAGAACATCTTTATTTCTGCCTTAATTTCATTATGTACCCAGTAGTCATTCAGGAGCAGGTTGTTCAGTTTCAATGTAGTTGAGCAGTTTTGAGTGAGTTTCTTAATCCTGAGTTCTAGTTTGATTGCACTGTGGTCTGAGAGACTGTTATAATTTCTGTTCTTTTACATTTGCTGAGGAGTGCTTTTACTTCCAACTATGTGGTCAGTTTTGGAATAAGTGCAATGTGGTGCTGAGAAAAATGTATATTCTGTTGATTTTGGGTGGAGAGTTCTGTAGATGTCTATTAGGTCACCTTGGTGCAGAGTTGAGTTCAATTCCTGGATATCCTTGTTACCTTTCTGTCTCATTGATCTGTCTAATGTTGACGGGGGGGGTGTTAAAGTCTCCTATTATTATTGTATGGGAGTCTGAGTCTCTTTGTAGGTCTCTAAGGGCTTGCTTTATGAATCTGGGTGCTCCTGTATTGGGTGCATATATATTTAGGATAGTTAGCTCTTCTTGTTGAATTGATCCCTTTACCATTATGTAATGGCCTTCTTTGTCTCTTTTGATCTTTGTTGGTTTAAAGTCTGTTTTAATCAGAGACTAGTATTGCGACCCCTGCTTTTTTTTGTTTTCCATTTTCTTGGTAGATCTTCCTCCATCCCTTTATTTTGAGCCTATGTGTGTCTCTGCATGTGAGATGGATCTCCTGAATACAGCACACTGATGGGTCTTGACTGTTTATCCAATTTGCCAGTCTCTGTCTTTTAATTGGAGAATTTAGCCCATTTACATTTAAGGTTAATACTGTTATGTGTGAATTTGGTCCTGTCATTGTGATGTTAGCTGGTTATTTTGCTCATTAGTTGATGCAGTTTCTTCCTATCATTGATGGTCTTTACAATTTGGCATGTTTTTGCAGTGGCTGGTGCCAGTTGTTCCTTTCCATGTTTAGTGCTTCCTTCAGGAGCTCTTGTAGGGCAGGCCTGGTGGTGACAAAATCTCTCAGCATTTGCTTGTCTGTAAAAGACTTTATTTCTCCTTCACTTATAAAGCTTAGGTTGGCTAGATATGAAATTCTGGGTTTAAAATTGTTTTCTTTAAGAATGTTGAATATTGGCCCCAAACTCTCTTCTGGCTTGTAGAGTTTCTGCCGAGAGATCTGCTGTTAGTCTGATGGGCTTCCCTTTGTGGGTAACCCGACCTTTCTCTCTGGCTGCCCTTAACATTTTTTCCTTCATTTCAACTTTGGTGAATCTGACACTTATGTATCTTGGAGTTGCTCTTCTCGAGGAGTATCTTTGTGGTGTTCTCTGTATTTCCTGAATTTGAATGTTGGCCTGCCTTGCTAGGTTGGGGAAGGTCTCCTCGATGATATCCTGCAGAGTGTTTTCCAACTTGGTTCCATTCTCCCCGTCACTTTCAGGTACATCAGTCAGATGTAGATTTGGTCTTTTCACATAGTCCCATATTTCTTGGAGGCTTTGTTCATTTCTTTTTACTCTTTTTTCTCTAAACTCCTCTTCTCACTTCATTTCATTCATTTGATCATCAATCACTGATACCCTTTCTTCCAGTTGATCAAATTGACTACTGAAGCCTGTGCATTCGTCATATAGTTCTTGTGCCATGATTTTCAGCTCCATCAAGTCATTTAAGGTCTTCTCTATACTATTTATTCTAGTTAGCCATCTGTCTAATCTTTTTACAAGGTTTTTAGCTTCTTTGCAATGGGTTCGAACTTCCTCCTTTAGCTTGGAGAAGTGTGTTATTACCGATCATCTGAAGCCTTCTTCTCTCAACTTGTCAAAGTCGTTCTCTGTCCCGCTTTGTTCCATTGCTGGTGAGGAGCTGCGTTCCTTTGGAGGAGAAGAGGTGCCCTGATTTTTAGAATTTTCAGCTTTTCTGCTCTGGTCTCTCCCCATCTTTGTGAATTTATCTACCTTTAGTCTTTGATGATGGTGACATACAGATGGAGTTTTGGTGTGGATGTCCTTTCTGTTTGTTAATTTTCCTTCTAACAGTCAGGACCCTCAGCTGCAGGTCTGTTGGAGTTTGTTGGAGGTCCACTCCAGACCCTGTTTGCCTGGGTATCACCAGCAGAGGCTGCAGAACAGCAAATATTGCAGAACGGTAAATGTTGCTGCCTGATCCTTCCTCTGGAAGCTTCGTCTCAGAGGGGCACCTGGCTGTATGAGGTGTCAGTCGGCTCCTGTTGGAAGATATCTCCCAGTGAGGCTACTCGTGGGTCAGGGACCCACTTGAGGCAGTAGTCTTTCCATTGTCAAATCTCAAACTCCGTGCTGGGAGAATCACTACTCTCTTCAAAGCTGTCAGACAGGGACGTTTAAGTCTGCCGAAGTTTCTGCTGCCTTTTGTTCAGCTATGTCCTGCCCCCAGAGGTGCAGTGTACAGAGGCAGGCAGGCCTCCTTGAGCTGCGGTGGCTCCACCCAGTTTGAGCTTTGCAGCTGCTTTCTTTACCTACTCAAGCCTCAGCAAAGGCAGATGCCACTCCCCCAGCCTTGCTGCTGCTTGAAGTTTGATCTCAGACTGCTGTGCTAGCAGTGAGCGAGGCTCCATGAGCGTGGGACCCTGCAGGCCAGGTGCGGGATATAATCTCTTGGTGTGTCGTTTGCTAAGACTGTTGCAAAAGTGCAGTATTAGGGTGTGAGTGTCCCGATTTTCCAGGTACCATCTGTCGTGGCTTCTCTTGGCTAGGAAAGGGAATTCCTTGACCCCTTGCAACTCCCGGGTGAGGCAATGCCCCACCCTGCTCCATGGGCTGCACCCACTGTCCGACAAGCCCCAGTGAGATGAACCTGGTACCTCAGTTTGAAATGCAGAAATCTCCTGTCTTCTGCATCGCTCATGCTGGTAGCTGTAGACTGGAGCTGTTCCTATTCGGCCATCTTGGAACCATTTTTTTTTTTTTTTTTGAGACAGAGTCTTGCTCTGTCACCCAGGCTGGAGTGCATTGGTGCAATCTTGGCTCACAACAACCTCCACTTCCCTGGTTCAAGTGTCACCCTCTATAGTAGCTGGGATTACAGGCACCCACCATCGTGCCCAGCTTATTTTATTTTTATTTTTTTTGTATTTTTAGTAGAGATGGGGTTTCACCATGTTGACCAGGCTGGTCTTGAACTCCTGACCTCAGGTGATCCACCCACTCTTAAAGAACATGTGTTGCCTTTGTGGACATAAAGACCACACAAAGCCCTCCTAAGTAATTGGCTCAGTATCTGGCTTATAAGATCTCACAGATGGTATTAGTCTCATAGAAGATATGAGAAAATTAAACCAAAAAGTTTCTGCACAGCAAAATAATCAACAGAGTGAAAAGACAACTTAAAGAATGGGAAAAGGTATTTGCATGTTGTGTAGTCAATGAGAGACTAATATCCAGAATGTACAAGGAACTCAAATAACGAACAACAACAACAACAAAAAACAAACAAATAACTCCATTAAAAAGTGGGCAAAGAGCCTGGGTGCATTGGCTCATGCCTATAATACTAGAACTTTGGGAGGCTGAGGTAAGAGGATCGATTGAAGCCAGGTGTTCTAGACCAGCTTGGGCAGCATAGTAAGAACCCCATCTCTACAAAAAATAAAAAGTTTACCTGGGTGTGGTTGCACACACCTTTAGTCCTAGCTACTCAGGAGGCTGAGGCAGGAGGGTCCCTTGAGCCCAGGAGTTGGAGGCTGCAGTAAGCTCTGATCATGCCACTGCACTTCAGCCAGGGCAACAGATTGAGACACTATCTCTAAATTTTAAAAAAAAGAAGAAGAAAGATAATAAAAAGTGAGCAGTCAGCAAAGGACATGAACAGACACTTTTCAAAAGAAGACATGAGTGACCAATACGCATATGAAAAAATTCTCAATATCACTAATTATCAGAGAAATTACAAATTGAAACTACAATGAGACATCATCTTACACCAGTCAGAATGGCTGTTATTAAAAAGTAGAAAAAATTAACAGATGTTGGTGAGGATGTATAGAAAAGGGAACACTTATACATTATTGTTGGAAATGTAAATTAGTATAACTTATATGGAAAAGAGTATACAGGTTTCTCAAAGAACTAAAAATAGAACTACCATTCGATCCAGCAACCCCATCACTGGGTATTTACCTAAAGAAAATAAATCATTGTATTAAAAAGATACCTGCATGTATATGTTTACAGCAGCACTATTCACAATAGCAAAGATGTGGAATCAACCTGTGTTCATCAATGGATTACTGGATACATAAAGTGACACACACACACACACACACACACACACACACACACACACACACACACGTATACACTGAAATACTACTAAGCCATAAAAAAGAATGAAATCTTGTCATTTGCAGCAACATGAATGGAACTGGAAGCCATTATCTTAAGTGAAATAACTCAGAAACAAAGTCACTTAGCATATGTTCTCACTTATAAGTGGGAGCTAAATAATGTGTACACATGGACACAGAGTGTGGAATAATAGACCTTGGAGACTCATAAGCATGAGAGTAGGGTGAAGGAAGAGAAATTACTTAATGAGTACAGTGAACACTATTGAGGTGACGGGTACAATAAAAGCACAGACTTTGCCAGCACAGACGTATTCATGTAATAAAACTGTACCTGTACCACCTAAATTTATACAAATTTTAAGTTATTTTCTAACAGGTCAGGGACCTTAGAAAAGTTTTGGGGACCACACCATTTTCTGGAAAATTTTCTCCATGAAGTGTTCTTAAAGATTGTTGCATTATTTGATTATTTTTTAAATACAAACTTGCAGTTTGTATTATTACTATATTTTTTTATTTCACTAGGTTTTGGAGAGGCAACTTCTAACATATACATAGATTTACTCAGTGATGGTGTCCTAGAAAGACACAAATAAGATTTCCATCACAATTCATGTCTCATGTTATTATATTCTTTCTTAAATTACAAAATGACATGTCATTTTACAAAATGATTCAATCTTCCTATAACTATTTTATCAATTTGGTAAATCTGAGAAATGATGGTTGATATTTTATTGATTACTTTGATTTTTTTAAAACATTGAAGGCTGGAATTTCCTATTTCATAATTTTTTTAAAAAATAGTATGTTAAGAAACTTTTAAAAATCACACTTTATAAGTGTTTGTTTTATGTATAAATAGAATCACCTTTACAATTATTTTTAAATTAACAAAATAAGAAGGCATGGTCTGGAGGAAAATCTCCCAGCATTGAATTTGCAGAGAATTTGGAAATTGGGACAGATAAGAAAATAACCAGAGGAAAAAAAATACTTTGTTTACCTAGAAAATTACCTGTGTATTTTGCTTACTTAATGAAATTAATCAAGCCATTGCAAAATGAGAATCATTTTAATTGGAAAATTATGATTTTCAAAATCTACGGGCATTGATTTATAAATGATTTATGTGTTAATAGTTCCCATTTTTATTTTACTCTAGGACAAATTTATTTCCATGAAATTCATCTTTAAATGAGTATCGTTATCAGTAGAAAAGCATGTTTTGGATTTTTAAAAACTTTACTAACACACAGATTTTGAAAATATTCCCATTCCTAAATTATAGAAACTGAAAAGTGTAAGCAACTTATTATACTCTTTAATCTATTATATGAACAATGTATTTGTTCAGACTAACTAGTTTTTTTTATTTTCTTATGTGAAGTGTTATAATCAATTTTTAAAATTTTGATTCAAATACATTTCCGAAAAAAAGTTATTGTTCATTAATTTTATTACAATACTCACCTTCTAATTAAAGAGTTGTAAAGGCCAAAGAGAACCTTTTTCGTGAGAACAGTCTCATTAATTTGAATACCAGTGACTTAACTACCTTGCCACCAAGGGATTTGATCATTTATACCAAAATTTCTCTCAATTTATTACCACATTTACAAGCAACTAAAATGAATGTTTTTCCATTGCTTTGCCTTTGTGAATTAAATCACTTTTGTTTCCTAAAATAGCAATTTTACAACCCTGAGTTGTGTATGTTTCTCAATGTTTGTGGAAGGAAAAGTTTTCCTTTTCCTAAAAACTAATGTAATTTGTGTATGTAACATTTCTGGATTTGACCATAAAAGGTAACATAATATCTTCCATTCAAGTAATATAAGTTCTTATGTCTTAAGATTTTAGCCTAAATGTATTTCATTGTTTTGTGCCCATATATAATTTTTTGTTGTAGGGCCCCCATGACTAAGCACCAGCGTAAATATAGCTTTCAGTAAAAGCTACATACAGAGCAATGTTCCTTGGAACGTTATCATATCTTGCAAACATAATTTGTGACATGTGCTCTAACATGTACCAATACTAGTGTACTTTTGAAAGTCATGGCTGGGGTGTTTGGCGGTAGGTCCATATCCTTCATCTGAGGCTTTCAAGGTGAATGCTAGTCTAATGTCATGAATGAGTATATGGCCTGTGGAATCAAATTGTATTTAGGACCCAGCCTGGGGGGCTGGGGTAACACCAATAATATCAACTAGTCTAGTGGCATAGACCAGTTGGTTGGCTCCTAGGTAATTGACTGAAACTCATCTTTCTTTTCTGTAAGCATGGAGATAATACATATTATCTTAATATGTAGGTCATAAATGGATTGTATATAAGTATGAAATGAATACATGTAAAGCATTTGAAATAGTGTCAGGCTTGGAGTCAGTACAAGTGTCTTAGTTCTCGTTATCATATACCTTTCACTGAAGGAATTTTTTGTTCACAGAAGATATTATTCCAGAAATAATTATCAATGATATATGTATATATGTCAATATAAATATATGTACATATATATCGAGGTTATGTACACATATCATATATTTTTACTTTTCCTTGACTCTCGTTCATTTGCAAAGGTTCATTTCTCTCTGCCTTTTTACTGAAGTCACTTCATCTGACATCAAAACTCACTCAATGGCCTTTTTAAAATACTCCTTCCTCCAAATAACTTGCAGTTAGTTGTCGATTATCAAAACTACCTTGTTGAAGTAATATGTAGATATTCTAGTGCAAAATAACTTCTGGTTCTTTTACAAGAACTGCACCAATCTGCAAGAAAAATGAATTTACTATACATTTATGTTCAAAGGCTATTAATGAAACTATATCAATATTAACTAATACTTCCCTTGCCAGTAGTAACAATAGTAAGTTAAATGTTACAGAAATACTAACATGATCCCATATAATATCAACAGTGATACTTTGAAACAATGGTAAAATAGCATATATATGGACTTATTTCTAAAGGATTTCAATCAGGAGGCTTACAATGGGTTAATTTTAGAAAGAAAAAAGCAAAAAAATGAAAGAAAGGAAAATGGGAATCACTTTTCTAGTTCAGTCTGAACAGGATCATGGTGTTTGTACTTTTATATAACCTAGTGCTCCTTGATTATTTTATTTACACATGTTTCTTTATGTTTTACCAATATTTTCCATTCCAGTATATCTTCTCATGAGGAGTTATTTTAAATTCTTCGAATATGGGACTGCCAAATCAATTGATTTTTCCTGGAATCCAAAAACGGACTTTAAAATATGGCCTCACGCCTCGTTTTCCCAACTAACAGCCACTCTGCTCTGGATAAGAGGCAATAAGTGACCAGATTTGACAGGGTTGGGGGTGGAAGTTTCAATCACGATCAGCAGGTTTACAGGACAGCAAGCACAATCCCAAGTGACCATAGAGTCTGGATCTGTGACTCAAGACTCCCTCCTTAAATGCTGTCACCAATCATCCAGGTATGATTATATCCAGATGTTAATAAGAATGCTTCTTAGAGTGGAATGTATGTAAGTGGGGGATGGAAGCCATACATACTGGCTCAAGCTCCTCTCCAACTTCACCTTCAAAATGAGCATGGACAACACTTAAGGGAATATTACATACAGCCTGGACTGACGCTAATTTCTCCTAAGCTGGAAAAGAATGCCCTGAGCCAGGGAGTTCTCTTCTACACTGAGAGGGTCTCAGCAGGTAGCTGATCAAGTCACATACCTGAAAGCCTTTATCATCTCATTAGTTTCAAATTGTCTGCTCCTCAGTGCTCTCACACATCATTTAGCTAAAGCCTCAGCTAGTCTTTGTCAGTTCCCATCAGGAGATCTGCATCCCAGTGATATCAAATCGATTTTATATAACAGTATAAGTCAGATCGTAAGTTTGCTTGGCCAGCATCTATGAACTATTTTATAATTACTGAAATTCAGCATTTCGAAAACCCATATTTTGAAAATACTGCCAGATGATGGCCCATAATAGACTTAGAAAGACCAATTAATTAGGATACCGTTTCATCAGTCAGGATTGTTTAGCAGTATCCAAGTTAACAGCCGTGTGTTGCTTCCAGGTGTATTGCTCAATTTCCAAACTTTCTTGTTGGCATTTTTAGAATAGTTTAAAGCATCTGTCCTCAACCTTGGCTTCACATTAGAACCATCTAGGGAACTTTCATAAATACTGATGCCTTGGCTCCACCTCCAGGTATACTGATTTAATTGACCTGGGGTGAGCCTCAGGCATTGGTATTATTTTAAAAGCTCCCCATGTGATTCTAGTAGGAAACTAGGGCTGGAAATCACTGATTTAAGATAACAGCAGTTGCTTGAACTTTTACATACTTCATAATAAGCTTCTGCTAGGTCAATTAAAAAAAAGGTGTTCCATCAAGAAAAATGTAATTAATATTTGAGTGCTTTATTCTGTTTATTTTTTAAACTAGTACATTTCTATATTGCCTCTTGAAAACCCACATTTGAAAACTCCCTCTTTAGCCTGGACTTCTTTTCTTGATATGAAAGATTCTATGTTAGCCTCAGAAGTGACAAATGCATTAAACAACTTATATTTATTTATTAAGCACCTACTATGAGTACGTTAGATTCTAGGAGAAAAATTACGATATTTAAAATATGTCCTTGATCCCAAGGCATATCATTTTATTTATGAAGGAGGCATATTCATCTGAAATAATGACCCATAATATAAAGATTAAGTGATGCTTGTGAAATTAGAAATATTTGCTAATTTGTTTGAAATTCTTTCTCTCGGGCCTTGGGAGTGAGAGAACCATCAAAGGGATGAGGTGAGAAAGGCTCTAATCTAACTACTATAGATAATATGGGAAAGGATGTGAGGTGATAAAAACTCGGCCTTATTATTCAAAGACAAACAATTGGAGAACAGTTACAGACATAAGCGCCATTGGTAGGTTGCAAAACTGGCCTTATTATTTCTTCTTCTTATATCCATACATTGGAATACTTTCCTCCTTTAAAGCTAGATTTGACCATGTGACTTGCCAGCTGTAGGCATGCCAGCTCCTAGTCTTCCATGTTTCTACTTGTCTCTTGGATTTCTGTTATTATCATGGGAAAATGCTCTGTCTAGCCTGTTGGAGGATGAGAGACATGTGGATCACAGCAGTTGCCCTGGTGAACAGTCAGCTGACTCTAGACATGTGTATAAGCACAGCCAAGGAAGACAGAGCCAGCTATCTAGCCTGCCGCCAGTTGAGCCCAGACACATGATCCGATAAGCAGAGTGGTGAAATAGTATGAGTAAAAACGTATGTCTATTATTTTATTCATCTCTCTGGGTTTTAAAATGTGAAAATTCTCCAGAATAAAATCACCTTTCTAATTGCTGCTTAAACACTGATACTTCACAACTAATTTTAGGAGTGTTGCTGAGTATTCTGTAGCAATGCATCTGTCTTTGTACAGCATCTATCTGCCAGAGAACTACTCAAACCTTCTAAAAGGACAAAGTCTTATTTTTAGATACACACTTTAAATTTGCCTCATCACCGACAAAAAATGGGAGGTAATATGAAGAATCCGACTCCTACTTAATCTAGGAGTAGCACTTGCAGACAAAAGGTAACAGTATCTT
Source organism: Macaca fascicularis (assembly GCF_037993035.2). NCBI lineage: Eukaryota > Metazoa > Chordata > Mammalia > Primates > Cercopithecidae > Macaca > Macaca fascicularis. Next base: position 28,149,358 of record NC_088395.1, read on the forward strand.
ATAAACTTAATTTGTTCTTTCCTGCATCAGGATTTTCAAACCATGCCCAACGGCTCTTAAAAACAGCTCAAAACATTCAGGTTTATTAGAGTTTTTATATTCTCAGGAAAAGATCCACCTACACAGTCAGTAAATTTTTGCAGAAATTAGAAGGCAAAGTGATATTCAGTAAACCTCGTGGAACTAATAAGGAGCAAAGTATAAGTAAAGAATTTAAGGAGGTACACAGTAAAAACACAAAATTACTTAATTCACTTCCAGTGTTCTTAAAGATTTGCCATCAGACTTTCTCTGTACTCCTCCTATTGCAATTCATATGGACTTCATACCACAAAAGTTTATCACACCGCCTGATCACTGGGACATAGGATTGAAGATCAACCTTCATCCTTGGTTCACAACACACATTCATTGTTGGACTAGGAATGACCCTCTTTTATTATTCTCTGCGTTAGATATATACATGTTTGTGTTTATTTATCTATGTTAATAATATAAGAACCTGAGAAATCACCACTCAACAAGAAAAATAGAACCTGAATAATAACTTAAATCATTTGTGAACCTATACAAAACATTCTCCTGCTCACCTCCCACCTAATGGAATTACCATCTGAATCCTGTGTTCAGCATTCCTTAGGTTAAATTTTATACAGTTGTAAATTATCTATCCATATATCTCTCTCTCTATATATATGTATTCCTAAAAAGTATATATAAAGATATAGATCTATAAATATAATATCAGTCTATATATTATCTTTTCAGGATTTTTAACTTAAAAATTCTGAGACACACATACACTGTCATGTTTTGCTGTGACTCTTTCGTTTTAACTGTGGTACAATATTCCTTTGTGCGAACATACGCAGTTCATTTATCCATTATTTTCTTCATGGATACCGGGTTATTTACAGGTTTTTGCTCTTACATACAGTATTACTATGGTCATTCTTACACATGTCTTTTCATGGGGATATGTGAGCTTCCCTTGGAAGTGGAATTATTGACTCAAAAGTAACATATGTACAATTTTATGAGATATTGTTGAATGTTTTCCAATCTCTAAGTGATGCTGTGTTTCCATTTCTCCTCTAATATGTGGCGTTGTCAGATATTTTTTATTTTAATTTTCACCAATCCAAATGGGAAAAATTGTATATCATTTTGATCTTTATTTGCTTTTCACTGATGAGAACTCATATTCAAAAATTTATTAGCACAAAGTGTTTTATCATCTGTCCGATGCCTGTTCTTTATTTCCCCTCATTTTTTCTAATTTTTTTGTTTGTTTTCTTAGTTATTTTTAGAAAATTTTTATGGTCCTAACTTTGTCATTTGTGTGCCTACAAGTACATTCCAAGTTTGTAACTTGATTTTTCATTTATACACAATGGAGCACTATTCAGCCATAAAAAAGAATGAGATCTTTAAAGTATCTCTTGATGAACAAAAGTTATTTGCCCATAAATTGTTATATTTAGTGTTTTCAAAACTACAGAAAAGTTAAAAGAATAGTACAGTGAACGCCTATTGTTTACAAATATTCACCCTAGGTGAACATCAATATTCATCAGCTGTTAACATTTTGCCATATATGCTTGGTTAACATGTATTGATGTGCATATTGAACTTGAAAGGAAATTGTTGACATCATGATATTTTCCCCTTAATTACTTCACCATTTACCTCTTAAGAAGAAGGACATTGTCCTATTTAATCACAATACCATTATATTTTAAAAATCATTTAAAAATTATAATTTTATATCATATGGTTCCAATATTCAAATTTCCCTGCTTGTTCTCAAATATTAAAAGCTATCTTCTATATCTTTTAAAAATCCAAAGTTCACAAACTTATTTTGGTTTTTATATCATCTTTAATTTCAAACAGTTCTCTGCCTTTTTGTTTTTCATGGGGTTCATTTTTTATACCTGTTTTTTTTGTCATGACATTGGATTTTTGAAGAATCTAGTCTGTTGTCTTTTATAGTATCCTTAATTACTGAAGTTTAGTAATTGTTTTCTCATTGTTAGATTTACAACAAATATTTTTGGCATAAATGCTTTATAGGTTTTTTTTGTTGATATGAAATAATTGTACATACTTATGAGTACATGTGATATTTTGATATATACATACAATGTGTAATGAATAAATCAGAGTAATTGAGATATCTATCACCTCAAACATTTATTTTTTTGTACTGAGAAAATTGCAAATCTTCTCTTCCAGCTTTTTTGAAATATACAATAAATTATTGATAAGTATAATCACCCTACTGTGCTATAAAATACTAGAATGTATTCTTTTATGAGGAATGTTATTGTCTTAATCAGTGGAATAAGGAAAGACTGTTATTTTTATATTGTCTTCCTATCTGTGAATATAGTATATTTCACCATTGATTTGGGTCTCATTCAATGTCACTTAGTAGAATTTTGTAATTCTGTCAAGGTTTTGCATAATTTTTGTTATTCTTAGATATGTGATATTTTGCAATACCAATTTAAGTACTCTTTTTAAAAACATTTTTTAGTTTCTTGTTTATGATGTATTGCAATATGATTGATTTCTATAAATTAATATTCCGTCCAACCAACTGCTAAACTCACCTATTATTTCTACTAAGTTGTTCTACTAAGTTGTCATTCTTTTGAGTTTTCTCAATAAATAATTAAATCATCCCTAAATAATGAATTTTATTTTTTCCTCTGTAATACTTTTGTTACTAATACTACTTGATTGCCTTATTTTGCTGACTACAAATTATAGTGCAGTATTTTATTGAAGTATGGTAGTGAACACCTTTGTCTTGTTTCTGGTTTTAAAAAGCATGTTTCTTGATGAGACCCCATCTCTACTAAAAATACAAAAATTAGCCGGACGTGGTGGCAGGCGCCTGTAATCCCAGCTACTCGGGAGACTGAGGTGGGAGAATTGCTTGAACCCAGGAGGTGGAGGTTGCAGTGAGCCAAGATCGCGCCACTGCACTCCAGGCTGGGCGACAGAGTGAGACTCTGTCTCAAAAAAATAAAATAAAATAAAATAAAAAATAAAATAAAGTAGTATGTATCTAAAATTAGCCCAGTTGGAGTAATTGTTTTCTAGTTTTTAATATGTATATTTTTATCAGGTTTTGGAAATTTGCCTTTGTTCTTCATTTACTAGAAGTTTTTGTTAAATATGGTGATTTTATTGAGTACATTTTCTGCATCTATTTAATGATTATATGATTTTTCATTTCTAACGCATCAAAAATTATCTAGAATTAAACCACCATTATATATCTGAAATAAAACTAACTTGGACACAGTGTGTGTATATTATTATATACTGATGAAATTGATTTGTTATGTTTTAAGGGTTTTTCATGAAAAAAATAGCCTGATACTTTTTATTTGTAATATCATTGTATGGTTTTGGCATCAAGATTATCCTGACTTTGTAAAATAGGTGGGGAGTATTACTCTTCTAATCTTGAAAGATTTTATTTAAGATTTACATGAGTTTGAATGTTTGGTAAATTTTTCCTGTAACACTATCTTATTTTTCAATTTATTGAGTTTTCATAGAACTAAGAATTTCTAAGAATTTTTAAAACTTGTCTATGTTTTTATAATTGTTGACATATTACCATAGGAAGCATTCTCTTATCTCAATTTCTACTTTACTTGTCATTATGAATCCTTTTAAAGCATAATATTGTTTCTTCATGTCTCCTCTCTTCTTTTGATCAAAGTTGCTAGAGGTCTGCTAATTTTGTTTTATTGTTTAAAGAACTAACTTCAAGTGTTAAAAACACTTCAATCTCTACTGTTTCTTTTACGATTTTATTTAATTATATATCATAATCAACTGATTATTGTTGAAGATATTCTATTGTTCTACCTTCTTAAGTTGGACTCTTAACTCATTCATTTTGAGCTTGCATTGTTTAATATTATAAATACTGAAGGCTTTAAATTACCCTCGATGTACCACTTTTTATTGCCTTCTATAGTTTGATACATTTAGATTTTCATTGCCAATTATCTGATTTATTTAAAATATCCATTATTATTTTATAATTATTTAGCATTGTGTTTCTAAATTTCTGATGTGGGGAAATTTTAGGTTATTTTGTTATTAACTTCTAAATTGCATTGAGAACAAAATGCATGGAGAATATGATGCCTGTTCTTTAAAATTCGCTGAGATTTGCTCTTCACCTAGTACATCATCAGTTTAGAATATCGTCTATGGGTTCTGAAAAGGATGCGCTTTTTCTTTTTTTTTTTTCACATGGCTAAGGGATTTATTCTTGGAATACATAAGAAAATACATTCAATATATGAATACAAATCAATGTGATACACAGTACTAATGGATAAAGGACAAAAAGAAAAACACGTGGTTACCTCAGTAACTACAGAAAAGGTACTTAAAAATTCAATACCTTTTCATGATAAGCAAAAAGTCAACAAACTACGAATAGAGGTTAATTTTTTCCTCCTGATAAAGTACAGGATGTGCTTTTTCTTCTTTTTGGATGTATAATTCTGTGTTTGTCCAATAGGTCAAGCTTCTGTTAGCATTTTCTCAGGTGCATCATATTACTGCTTTTTGGGAGCAACTTGACATATCAAAAAGAGCCGTGTTAAAAATCTGTTAGGATAATGGTGAATTTATCAACTTCTCATGAATTGTGTTACATCTTTGAGAATATATTTTAAGTGTATACATACTTAGAATTTCTAACTTTCTGGTTAGTTGCAGCTTTTATTGTCGTGTAGTTACCTACTCTATCTCTAGTAACACATTTTGCCTTAAATTCTATTTTATTTGATATTAATGCAGATATGTCAGCTTTTTTGGTTAGTATATGTCTTATATAGTATTTATATCATTTACTTTAAACATTAGTTTTTTCTTATGCTTTAGTGCTCATTCTTGTTAGTAGCACATATACAGCTTTATAAAACCAGTCTGATAATCTATTTTAACTGGTCAATTTTGTCCATTTTCATTTATGATATATCGAGTCTTGTTTTGACTATATTACTATGTCTTATGTTTTCTATTTTATTAAATACTGTTTTATGTTTTCTAGTTGACCTTGTCACTCAAATTTTATATTATTTGCCACTTACTATGGGCAAGAGGCTGTAAAAGGAGTACCATATTTTAGGAGTACCATATTTCATGTATCCCAAAATACTTGGCTTTTGTCATAGACAAGTTTCTGCTCGAGCTATAAATATGATTTTAAAATAAATATTTAAATAAACCATTTAATGATGGCATAAAAACCAATCAAATGTTGTATCTTTAGGCCATGTGGTTTATTACCAAAGGAATACACATGAAGCAAATGCTTATAAAATCGTTAAGAGGAATGAGTTACTGGTCCTAGGCTAAGATAGACATTCAGTGCAGAAGGATTTATTCAGGAAATGAGTCATGATATATTTTTTATGCATTGTTGTAGAATTGGAGGTCCAACCAGATTTGGCATGTTTATTTGTTTTCTTATATTCTCAACATTTCAATATACATTTGTTTCATTGAATTGTAGTCACCGTGTGATGATTCACTCTCTACTGTCTATCTAAAAAAGAATCTGACTTTTCACTCTAGTTCTTTGGCTACTTCAAAAGTAATTTTTAAAAGTTTTTTTTAAAGAAGATATCGAATTCCTTGGCATTTAAATTTATTTAAAGCAGTCTAAAACATCCCTGGAAAATTACGTTTCTAAGATAATTTCAGAATTAAGCTCTATCTTAAAGTGCCATTATGTGTGATAATGATTCTACAAACCTATCTACTGTTTGCCTCCATTCATCACACCCTCATTTCCTGTGCATGAGAAGTCATGAGTGCAAATAGAACTGGTGGAAGAATCTGGGGTCAAAATCTCTTTAGGAGTAAAAGAACAAAATAAAGAAACATATGCCAAAAAATTCTATAAATAGAAAACTGAGAGAGTATCCATTAATTTCTAAAAGAAACACATGCAAGTATTCAATAAATGTTTCAATTACTTATTAATTGATTAGTCAGTTTAAGTACATAGATACGGGGTTGCAAAAGCTGTTACTAATAGGATGATTCAGTTTATTGTCATTATTAAACTGCCACAATGTAATGTCAGAAAAACGCCGAGATATCAAAAAGGAAACAATGAAATGGAGCCAAGGTTCTAAAGGTCCCCTTTTTAAAATCAGGATAAATGGGATGAAGCAATGAATGTCCCTCATTTCTATTCATTTTACTGAAAGTGTTCATATAATGTCCTGGTCCTAAGCTGTGATATTTATTATTATTTTTATTTTTTTAGATAAAGGAAAAAGCAGTGCATGGAAGCTGAATATAAGATATGGGCAAACCAAGATCATTCATCTCATACAGTAATTATCTCTAAAGCAAGGGCTCCTCCAAGGTATTCCCTTTGCAGCAGAAGAGTCATTTTATCTTAAGGTCATGCCTACCTAAATTTCCCTATTCCCTGATGTTAGCATCAATAACCCACGCTGGGATTAATATAGCATACCTTCCTAAAATAACCTTCTATTACAAGGTTGGATAGTTCTCAAAACCACCTTCAATATCAATCTTATGTAATGAGGAAAACACAAGGTTAGAAAGCTTAGATTTAATGTGAATCTAAGATTCTACATAGTAACATGGGATGATAATGATTCAAGGTAATGGGAGAATCTATAGCGTGCTATTGATTACTTCAAACTACAGATAAAAGGCAAAACCCACAAATTAGACAAACTATGGACAAATAGCATATAACTGAGTTTAATTACTGTGCTGGGGAGTAAGTAAGCTCACCTCAGATTCTCTACTGCTTCAAAATTTTATTTCAAGTGTTGTAGAAATGATTTACTTCATCCAATCTAGATAATTATTTTATGCCTATTCTGGGAAAGGTATGCTAACACTTATTCTTCATATATAAAGATGTATGTTACATAAACCATACTAGGGTAGCAATATAGTGCAGTGCAAAAAGACTTAACTCGACACATTTGAGTGAAGTACACTTGGGTACAAATCCTGGCAAGACTTGGGAAAAAGTAATTATCCAAGTAATTATAACCCATCTGTAAAAGGCTGTAATAATATATCTCTCACAGGATTGATGTGAAGATTCAGTGAGATTACCTGCATATATCACCCACTAGGTAATTCGTTCTCCAGTATCTTGTTCTCTTTTAGTCTCTTCAGTAACACTCTGTGAGATGTTTGAAAGGGTAAATGTATGTATGGCTGTTTAAGAGCTGCAACAATTTAGAATTTAAGACTATTTTTTAAAATGCAGAGGCAGTCTAAAAATTTTGAAGTGAAATGTAATTAGAACTCTTTCATATAATGTCAGTTAAAGTGAGAAACAGAATGAGAGAGACCATCATCATTCTCAAGTGTTGCTCATATAGAAAAAAACATACATATATATGATCTGGGTATGAAAAAATAATACAAACGTGAAAGTAAAAATACATTATATAAAATGTACTATTTTACATCTCACATTCCATGTATCATATATATTATAAAAAACACATGTTACATATATTATATGCTATGTTATAATTTTATACTATATACTAAATACACATCATAATATATTACATCCACTATATCATGTAATATTCATCAATGTAGTATATTATGTACTACATTATATATAATGCTATTTATTACTGTATATTATATATCTTAATCACTTACATGTTAATATATTATTTATTGTACATGACATATTACATATTTGTAATACATATTATATATTACATATTACATATTATATACTATGTGTGTAAATATACAGGTTTGCCTGTGCATGTGTGTATAAAATAGTCACTTATTGTAGTTATTATCCTATTTTCCCTATTTAATGAAAGATTTCTTACTGAGTGAGAAAGTATATTAGCAGATTTTCAAGAATATTTTTGTTACACTAGTAGTTGCTTCATGTTAGGAAAAGTAGATTGAATGTTTCTTAGAATTAAATGAATATCACAATAGAATTAAGAAAATATATATTCTAGAGATATATTAATAAAAAGAATTTTTATTATTTGAAACAATGGTTCTACTTTATATCATTCCACTTTATATCTCCAATTAAGTTATTTTTTAAATTTATCTTTCATTCCAATGTTTACACTGGATTTTAAACAGCAGTGGTAGAGTGGAATCCTTTCTGTCCATAGATAACAAAATTTCTTTCTAGTTGTTCTGAAGAATTCCCTTGTTTCTATATCAGAAGTGGTAACTCTGTGAGCATCCTATTTGAACCCTTTTAATATTATCAGGTACTCTCTGTGATTACAGAACATCTAGATAAATTTAGTACTATGAACGCAGACTTTGTGTTCTTAAAACAGTTTGTAGTGATAAAGTAACCCATATTTCTGCCTTATTCTTTACTGAGCCATTAAAGTCACACTTTTTTGATACTATAATGTACAAACTTTATTTTATTATAACTTTCCAATACAATAAAAACTTCCTTTTGCTGCTTCAGTATTGTACTAGCAGATTTTCATAATAGCTGTGACGTTAGAAAAGGTCAAATGTTAGCTTTCACACAAAGAGAAGATGCTAATATATATCTAAAATTGATTAACATAATCAAGAAAAATGAAAATCCAGAACGGTTTTTCCAAACTAATATGATTACCACCTCGCAAAGTTTCTTCCCTGGCATCTCCACAAATTCATGGTACATAGGCGAGAGTAGAGTAAGGTGGGAGAAGCACAGGCCTGGGAATCAAATGGATGGGTGTTAGAATCTCATTCAGGCACTTATGAGCTATAGATGACCTTCAGCAAGTCACATCACCTTTCTAAGACTTGGTGTGTATTTGTTTCTTTGTTCATTTGTTTTTCTGCAAAATGGAGATAACAATGACTACATGAAACCTTGTGTCCAAAATATATAGCATAGAGCCAAGCCTACAATGTGCAATCTATAAATTACTATTTACACTCATCTTATTTTGCAGTAGCATTCCTACTGAAGTCCTTGCCTCTAGTCCTCCTCAATACTCCATCCTTTGCTGAAATGCCTTCCTCTATAAATGATTCTTAATTCATACCGATCAACTACCATCTTTCTGAATTTATCTTTAAATGTTCTTCTCCCACAACAAACTTTATGTCCAAGTGCGTAGGCCTACTTGTCTTTGATTCAGGTATTCAGATATGGCCTATGCAATTCAGATAGAAATATTTAGAAACTCCCGAAAAGAAATCTATGAAAATGAGCTCTGTGTTCCTAGCATTAGGCTAGACACTGACCGATGATAAAGATACATCAGAAGCGATTCCTGTTTTCAGGGACAGGGAGCTTTCTGTCTATAGAGGTACATTAATTTTTTTACTTAATTTTTTAACTTGGATTGTTTGAGACTAGAAACTAAATGTGGTGGAATATTTTCCAAATGTTAGTAACATTATGGTTATCCAGGTTTCAATGTTATTAATCTTAATATCAAAAGCAAGAGTATCAGAAGGGTTTGACTTGATTTCCCTTTTTTCTTTAAGCCAAGAAGCACACAGAATGAACATTTATTTTATAGCAACAATGTCCTTGTAAAGCAGTAGCAATGATGAGCTTTCAGTGCATGCTATATAAACAATATATGTATTAAGCTATGTGGGTTCATAAAGACACTGTTAAGTGAGATTAAACTTTCTCTTTATTAAGCCATTTGCTCCATGTAGTCAAAAAAACAAAACAGAAAGACAGAAAACATTAAAATAAATATCCACAGAGTTAATATTCTCAACGTGGGGATAAGCTTGCAATCTGGAACACTGCAAAGGTATATATTGTTTGCATGAGTGTACTGTTTTTTAAATATTCCCCCAAATTCCCACGCGTGTGACAAGTTGTGTGCCATTGGTAGCAGAGAGAAAGAAGGCAGGGCACAGTTAAGAGGATGCTTTTATGAGAGCATTTTGCATGTTGTCAATAAAAAAATTAAAAAGCCAAGTTCATTCATTACAATATAGATAAGCATTACTGAGAGGTAGAAAATTGGATTCCTCACTCTTGCCAAAAATATTGTAAAAGGTATCCAGATTGCTCCAAAGCAGCAAGAAGACTTTTTGGAGATACTTTTCTGCTTTTCTATATGCTGAGGCTGCCCTCTTAGCAGCACAACAGATGAAGGAAGAGGAATAGAAATTGCATTGAAAGTTGCTATTCAGCTAAGTTTTGCTTTCTGACCATTTCCTTGTCCTCCAGTGCTCTGAAGTCAACTAAAAGACCAATATACCTTCTCTGTTAATGGAATTCTTTCTTATTTTTTTATTCTCCCCTTCACCATGAAAAGACATTTTATAGTACCTTGGGTCCCTTTAGCTTTTACTATCTGTGGTCTCCAAAACTCTGCTAACTAGAAAGGTAGCCTAAAGTGTATAGAACTAGGCCTCTACCCCAAGGAATTTTGTAATCTGCAAGGATAGCCAAGTCAAACCTTTCTAACAAAGGGATTAAAAGCCAGAATGGTTATAAGAGTTCATTTAGTCTATTCACACAACAAAATTACCATCTCTATTTTCAGACCACCAAGGATGATGAACCCACAACTGATTTTACCTTTCCAGAGAGCGTAAGTTCAGCTCTATTACAAGGAATCTCCTTTCATTGTTTGGTGTCTTCAATTATTGGAAAACATTAGCTTACACTAAATATAAATTAGTCTTCCCTTAATTTCTACCGGAGAGTACTCTCTGGTATGTAAGAGGATAATTTCCCTCCTCTATAGAATAATATATCCACAAGTATGTATACTCCTGCACACAAATCATGTTCATCAACACCTCAGATGTTTAGTGTCACGGAGTAATATGGCATCAAAATTGTGTGTATTAAGTTTTTTAAGAAAAATATTTTAAATCAAGTGAAAATTCAGCATCCTAAATAGAGTATTCTAAATGTAATTTACATTTTGTTCAATAGCAACTTTCAATGCAATTTCTATGCCTCTTCCTTTAGGTTATCACTATTATTAAAATAAATCATTGTATTGTTCTCTAATATATTGATGCCTTCAGGATTTGTGGAATTTGGTGGAAAAATGTGTACCTATACTATATGTTCCTAGGATGTTTTCCTTTGGGACTTTGTTTATTTTTTCTATATATATTTTTCCCCATTGTTTCTAAGTATCAGATTTTGAGGTCCTGCCCTTGTCACCTTGTCTGCCTTTGCCTCTGGCTGAAACTCTGTGTTTTTTTTAAAAAATTTTCTTTTGTGGACAGGAATACTTCTTTTCTTTTTCTTTTTAAAAATATATTTAAATGGTTCAAGTGCAATTTTGTTACATGGACATACTGCATAGCATTGAAGTCTATGGTTTTATTGTACCCATTACCCAAATAGTGAACACTGTAATTCAAGTAGTTTTTCAACCCTTACCCCATGCGCAACCTCCCTCCTTTTGGGGTCTCCAATATCTATTATTCCACTCTGTATGTATGTGTGTACCCATTTTCTAGCTCTCACTTGTATGTAAGAACATGCAGTATTTGACTTTCTGTATCTGAATTATTTCACTTAGGATAATGGCCTCCAGCTCCATCCATGTTGCTTCAAAAGGCACGATTGTATTCTTTTTATGGCTGTATGGTATTCTATGATGTGTGTGTGTGTGTGTGTGTGTGTGTGTATACATACACACCACATTTTTTAATTCAATTTTCTGTTGCAGGACACTTATCTTGGTTCTGTAACTTTGCTATTGTGAATAGTGCTATGATAAACATATGAATTCAAGTGTCTTTTTGATATAATGATGTCTTTTCTTTTGGGTAGATACCTAGTATTGGGATTGCTGGATCTAATGGTAGTTCTAGTTCTAGGTTCATGCTGTTTTCCATAGAGGATGTACCAATTTACATTCCCAGCAAAAGTACATAAGTATTCTCTTTTCTCTGCATCCTTGAAAATGTTAGTTGTTTTTTGACTTCTTGATAATGGCCATTCAGATTGGTGTGAGCTGGTATCTCATTGCGTTTTTAATTTGCATTTGGCTGATGATTAGTAATGTCAAGAATGTTTTATGTCCTTGTTGGCCATTTGTATGTCTTCTTTAGAAAAGTTCCTGTTCATGTCCTTTGCCCACTTTTTAATGGGGTTCTTTGTTTCGGTCTTATTGAGTTGTTTGAATTGCCTGTAGATTCTGGATGCTAGTCCTTTGTTGCATGCATAGTTCACAAATATTTTCTCCCATTCTGTAGATTTTCTGTTTACCCTGTTGATTATTTGTGCTCTGCAGAAGCTGTTTAGTTAAGTCCCATTTGTCTATTTTTGGTTTTGTTGCATTTAGCTTTGAGGACTTAATCATAAATTATTTGCCTAGGCCAGGGATCAGAAGAGGTTTTCCTAGGCTTTCTTCTTGGATTTTTATAGTGTCATGTCTTACATCTAAGTCTTTAATCCATTTTGAGTTAATTTTTATATATAGTGAAAGATAGGAGCCCAGTTTTATTGTTTTTCATATGGCTATCCAGTTTTCCCAGGAAAATTTATTGAACAGGGTGCCCTTTCCCCAGTGTGTATTTGTGTCAACTTTGTCAAAGATTAGTTGGTTGTAGGTATGTGACTTTATTTCTGGGTTATCTATTCTGTTCCATTGATCTATGTGTCTATTTTTATACCAATACCATGCTGTTAGGGTTACTATAGCCAGTAATATAGTTTGAAGTCAGGTAATTTGATTCCTCCAACTTTGTTCTTTCTGCTTAGGATTGCTTTGACTATTCAGCCTCTTTATTGGATCCTTGTGAGGTTTAGGATTTTTTTCCTAATCTGTGAAACATGCCATTTGTAATTTGACAGGAATTGCATTGAATCTGTAGGTTGCTTTGATCAATATTGTCATTTTAATGATATTAGTTATTCCAATGCATGAGCATGAGATGTTTTTCCACTTGTTTATGTTATCTACAGTTTCTTTCGGCAGTGTTTTGTAATTTCCCTTATACAGATGTTTCACCTTCTTGAGTAAATATATTTCTAGGTATTTTTAATTTTTTTATTTCAATAGTTTTTGGGGAACAGGTGGTGTTTGGTTACATGGATAAGTTCTTTAGTGGTGATTTCTAAGATTTTGGTGCACCCATCACCCAAGCAGTGTACACTGTACCCAATGTGTAGTATTTTATCCCTCAACACCCCTCACCCATCCCCCCAAGTACTTAAAGTCTGTTGTATCATTTTTATGCCTTTGCATATTCATAGCTTAGCTCCCGCTTATAAGTGGGAACATATGATGTTTGGTTTTCCACTCCTGAGTTACTTCAATTGTAATAATGGTCTCCAACTCCATTCAGGCATTCGCATTGCTGTGAATGCCATTATTTCCTTCCTTTTTATGGCTGAGTAGTATTCATGGTGTGAATACATACATACATACATATATATATATATATACACACACACACACACACACACACACACCCCGAATAGACACCTTATTTTTACATTGCTATTGTAAATGGGATTAACTTCTTAATTTGGCTCTCAGCTTCATTGTTATTGGCATATAGAAATGTAACTGATTTTTGTACATAAATTTTGTATCCTAAAACTTCCGTGAAGTCATTTATCAAATCTGGAATCTTTGGGAGAGTCTTCAGGGTTTTCTAAGTGATACTGACTTCATAGAATGAAGTTGGGAGAATTCCTTCCTCAATTTTTTGCAACAGTTTCAGTAGGATTGGTACCAGTTCTTATTTATATATCTAGTAGAATTCGGCTGTGAATCTGTCTGGTGCTGGGCTTTTTCTTGTTGTTGGGAGATTTTTTAAATCATTGATTCCATTTTACTATTCTTTACTGGTCTGTTCATTATTTCTATTTTTTCTGATACAATCTTGGGAGGTTGTGTATTTCCAGGAATTTGTACATTTCCTCTAAGTTTTCTACTTCGTGTGCATAGAGATCCTCAGAGTAGTCTCTGGTGATGTTTTGTATTTCTGTGGTATCAGTTGTAGTGTCATCATTGTCATCATTACTGATTGTGCATATTTGAATCTTCTCTTTTTTCTTGGTTAATCTAGCCAGCAGTCTATAAGATTTGTCTTTTCAAAGAACCAGCTTTTCATATCACCGATAATTCGTATTGTTTTCTTGGTTTCAATTTCATTTAATTCTGCCCTGGTATTTGTTATTTCTTTTCTTCTGCTAGGTTTGGGTTTTTTTCCTTATTTTTCTAGTTCCTTGAGGTGTGACATTAGGTTGTTAATTTGAGATCTTTCTATCTTTTTAATGTAGGCATTTAATGCGATGAACTTCCCTCTTTGCACTGCTTTTGCTGTATTTCAGAGGTTTGGCATGTTGGGTCTCTACTTTCATTCTTTTCAAAATTTTGTAAAATTTCCACCTTAATTTCATCCTTGAGCCAACAATCATTTTGGAGACGGTTGTTTAATTTCCTTCTATTTGTATAGTTTTGAGAGTTCCTTTTGATTGATTTCTAGTTTTTTTTTTTTTTTTTTCCCCACTGTGGTCTGAGAAGGTACTTGATATGATTTCAGGTTTTTTAAAATTTATTGAGACTTGCTTTTTGGCCTAGCATATGGTCTATTTTGGAGAATGTTCCATGCACAGGTTAAAAGAATGTATATTCTGTGGTGGTTGGGTAGAATGTTTGGTAAATTTCTGTTAGGTTCATTTAGTCTAGAGTCCAGTTTAAGTCCAGAATTTCTTTGTTGGTTTTCCGTCTCAGTAATAGCTCCAGTGTTGTCAGTGGGGTATTTAAATGCCCCCACTATTATTGTACTGTTGTCTGTCACTTATTTTAGGTCTAGTAGGATTAGTTTTATTAATCTGGCTGCTCTTGTGTTGGGTGCATATATTTATGATTTTATAGCTTCTTGTTGAATTGATAGTTTTGTCATTATACAATGACATTATTTGTCTTTTTGTACTGTTGTTTTGTTGTTGTTGTTTTGTTTTGTTTTGTTTCCTTTGAGATGGAGTTTTGCTCTTGTCACCTAGGCTGGAATGCAATGGCGCAGTCTCGGCTCGCTGCAACCTCCGTCTCCCGGGTTCAAGTGATTCTCCTGCCTCAACCTCCCAAGTAGCTGGTATTACAGGCGCTAGCCACCATGCCCGGCTAATTTTTGTATTTTTAGTAGAGACAGGTTTTCACCATGTTGACCAGGCTGGTCTTGAACTCCTGACCTCAGGTGATACACCCACCTCAGCTTCCCAAAGTGCTGGGATTACAGGCATGAGCCACCGCGCCTGGACTATACTGTTGTTAATTTAATATATGTTTTATCTGATGTAGGTATAGCTACTCCCGCTTGTTTTTTGTCTCCATTTGCATGGAATAATATCTTTTTCTACCCCTTTACTTAGAGTCTGTAAATATATTTACCATTTAGGTGGGTTTTTTGTAAGCAACCTGTGGTTGCTTATTAGTTTTTTATCCTTTCCTCCAGTCTATGTCTTTTAAATGGAGGATTTAGTCCATTTACATTCAAGGTTAATATTGATATGTGAGATTTTATTCCTGTCATAATGTTAATTGTTACCTCGTTGCTTTGTAGTCTTAATTGTATCACTGCTTTATAAGACCTGTGAGTTTTATACTTTGAGGTATTTTTTACAGTATCACTCTTTCATTTCCATGTTGAAAAACTCCTTTGAGCATTTCTTGCAGAACTAGCCTATTGGTGACAAATTCCCTTCGCATTTTCCTGTCTGGGAAAGAATTTATTTCTCTTTCATTTATAAAGTTTAGTTTATCAGCATGCAAAATTATTGGCTGAAAGTTTTTTTCTTCTTTAAAAGACTGAAAATAGGACCCCAATCTCATCTGGCTTCTAAGGTTTCCTCTGAGGATTTTGCTGTTAGTCTGATGGGATTTTTTTTTTTTTTTATAGGTGATTAGATGCTTTTTTCATGCTGCTTTTAGGATTTTTAGCTTCATATTGACTTTTGATAGTCTGATGACTGGATGCCTTGGTGAAGTTCGTCTTGCAAAGTATCTTCCAGGTATTCTCTGAGCCTCTTTTATCTGGATGTCTACATCTCTAGCAAAACCATGGAAGTTTTCTGAATTACTTTCTAAAATCAGTTTTTCAGACTTTTACTCTTTTAGCTTCTGCCTCAGCAATACCTGCAACTCAGAGTTTTGGTTGCTTTACAAAATCCCATGTTTCTCAAAATCTTAATCCATTTTAATTTTTTTTCTTTATTTTTGTCTCACTGGATCAATTCAAAAGACCCATCTTCAAGTTCTGCAATTCTTTATTCTGCTTGGTCAAATGTTAAAGCTTTCAGCCATATTTTGTAATTTCTTCAGTGAATTTATTTCCAAAAGTTCTATTTGGTTTATTTTTTAAATAACTGTCTCTTCAGTAAATTTTTCACTCATATTCTGAATTGGTTTTCTGATTTCCTTATGTTGGTTTTCAACTTTCTCTTGCATCTCGTTGAGTTTCCTTACAGTCCATATCTTGAATTACTTATCTGTCATTTCAGAATTTTCATTTTGGTTAGGGTCCATTGCTAGAGAGCTAGTGTGATCCTTTGGGGGTGTCAAAACATTCTTTTTACTTGTACTGCCAGAGTTCTTATGTTGGTTTTATCTCATTTGGAGAAACTGTCACTTCTTATTTTTAAATTTACTTTTGTTTTACTAGTACCCCTTGAGGGTTGGATTGTAGTCTATGTTGGGTAAGCTCATTTGGCTTTGCTTCTGGGTGCTTTCAGGAAGCCAAGAGTCTGTAAGAATTCTTTGGTTATTAATAACCTTATTGTGGTGGTTTTTTTTCAAATGCTGCTTATTTATAGGTTGTAGTAGTGGTGTACTGTGTTTGTGTGCAAGCTTGATTTCTCCTACAGAGATGGGGAGGTAGAAATCTCAGGAAACTTATCTCATTCCCTGCTACTGTGCATTTCTATCAGCAGGTGTTTTACTGGGTTGTGCGGGTGTGTTTTATTGGGTTGGCCACCTGCTTGGCCAGTAGGTGGCGCTTCCAGGAGGGACACAGCTGTGTTGGTGGCAGTGGGACTTAGGCTTGGCCTTGTTAATCAGGAGAAGTACTTGGATGTCCCAGGCAATGGGTGGGGCTGTGGAACTCCAAAGGTTCCCCATCCGATGCTCTGCCACCAAAACAGGTGGAGGGGGCAAGACTGGGCCTAGCTGGGTTGAACAAGCCAATATCTAGGTTCACTAATGGCAGGCTCAAGTGTTGACCCCAGCATGAGTAGCAGGCAGCTCTCAGGCTGCTAGGGCAAATTTCCAGGGAGAGGCACAGGTGCATCTCCTACACCAAGGAGCCCACACAAGGATAAGGGCAGTCCCGAATCCACAGGCCAACAGGCAGCAGTGGGACCAACCTAGATCCCACGTCCCTGACCCAGGGAGTCCCCCTGTGGTGACCAGCAGCAGGCCCAGTCCCAAGCAGTGTGTGTTCAGATCACAAAGCCATCCCAAGACAGGAGACTCCCTTCCCAGGGCAGAAACTGAGGCTCTGAGACCACACTCTTCCTGGTCCAGTCCCACAAAAGGAAGGGCACCCAGCTCCGGCATCACAGCATGAAACTGTCATTTCTTACCTTTTGGGGTTCTGTAGCCACTCCATATCAGGTCACAAATCTCATCCCCATTCACTTGGACATCATGCTCAAGTCCTGGGAGGATGGGACTAGGCCAGTGGACTTGCCCTCAGACCCTCAGACTCAAGTACTATCTTCAATAGGGATAGGTGGGCTGGTCCAAGGCCACTAGTGGAACACTAGGGTGGGGCAATGGTAGCAGCACTGTGGGCCTGCCACCAGGAAGGTCAGGCCCACTTCATGGGAATGGCCACGCAGGCAGATATGGGGGAGGCTAGAACATGTGTGGCACATGGTCCAAATGCTCTGTGGCCCCACAGGAGCCCACAGCAGTGGTGGTGGAACTTGTCCTTGGGGCACATGCAATCACTGGGCCTCCCTGTTCCCTACCTGGCCTGGTATCAGGCAGCGGCAGCAGTGGCTTTATGGCAAGATAAAGAGCCTTGGAGGATGAGCTCCCAGAATGGTACTGTGCTGCAGCTGCCCAGCGCTTAGAAGCCTATGGGACTGGAGCAGTGCCTGTGCATAATCTCCAGGTGACTACCTATACCAGTATGGAGGTCTGAGGGGATTGAGAACCTCTCCTGTAGTTCATATTGTAAATGTCCATGGCAAGAATGAGGAGCTCGGAGGGTGGGATGGGCGGGGCGGGGAGCCGTGGGGGGGGGGTTCTCCCACTTAACCCTTTCTTGGGTCCACAGGCTGCTCCTGGCTTCCAGCGACCCTGAGCACATAGCCCTTCTTTTCCTTCCTTCACCCTCGGTGTCTCCTGTTGCTTCTCTTGAATTCCAGTGTTGTTTCTCAGACAGTCCATTCAATGTGTAAATATCTATTCAATATTTTGGTTTCTGTCTGTGGAAGAGGCATGGCCCAGGTGCATCTAGTCAGCCATCTTGAGCCTCCTCCACCTTTTTAAATTTGTTTAATTTTAAATTTTTATGTTAGTTTTATTTGTTTTACTTAATTTTTGTTTTTAACTGACAATAATTGTATATATTTATGGGACATAATGTGATTTTTATATATGTATACATTATGGAATGATTGCATTAAGCTAATTAACATTTATCACCTCACATACTTATCACTCTTTTGTAATAAGAACATTTAAGATCTATCCTTTTAGGAATTTGAAATATACATTATTAACAAGGGGGCTAATAATGTATTAATAATCATGCTGTGCAATAGATCTCAAAAACTCTTTCCTCCTTTCTAACTAAACCTTTGTATCCTTTAGACAACTTCTCTCCATTCCCCACCCCAGTGCCCCATCTTCCAACTTCTGGTAACCACCCTTCTACTCTCTTCTCTTATGAGTTTAAATTTTTTAGATTCGAGCTCCAGTCTCCAACTCCCAGCGCGAGCGACACAGAAGACCGGTGATTTCTGCATTTTCAACTGAGGTACTGGGTTCATCTCACTGGGGAGTGCCGGACGATCGGTGCTGGTCAGCTGCTGCAGCCCGACCAGCGAGAGCTGAAGCAGGGCGAGGCATTGCCTCACCTGGGAAGCGCAAGGGGGAAGGGAATCCCTTTTCCTAGCCAGGGGAACTGAGACACACAACACCTGGAAAATCGGGTAACTCCCACCCCAATACTGCGCTTTAAGCCAACAGGCACACCAGGAGATCATATCCCACACCTGGCCGGGAGGGTCCCACACCCACGGAGCCTCCCTCATTGCTAGCACAGCAGTCTGTGATCTACTGGCAAGGCAGCAGCGAGGCTGGGGGAGGGGCGCCCGCCATTGCTGAGGCTTAAGTAGGCAAACAAAGCTGCTGAGAAGCTCGAAGTGGGTGGAGCTCACAGCAGCTCAAGGAAACCTGCCTGTCTCTGTAGACTCCACCTCTGGGGACAGGGCAATAACAAACATAGCCGAAACCTCTGCAGACGCAAACGACTCTGTCTGACAGCTTTGAAGAGAGCAGTGGATCTCCCAACACGGAGGTTGAGATCTGAGAAGGGACAGACTTCCTGCTCAAGTGGGTCCCTGACCCCTGAGTAGCCTAACTGGGAGACATCCCCCACTAGGGGCAGTCTGACACCCCACACCTCACAGGGTGTAGTACACCCCTGAGAGGAAGCTTCCAAAGCAAGAATCAGACAGGTACACTCGCTGTTCAGAAATATTCTATCTTCTGCAGCCTCTGCTGCTGATACCCAGGCAAACAGGGTCTGGAGTGGACCTCAAGTAATCTCCAACAGACCTACAGCTGAGGGTCCTGACTGTTAGAAGGAAAACTATCAAACAGGAAGGATACCTACACCAAAACCCCATCAGTACATCACCATCATCAAAGACCAGAGGCAGATAAAACCACAAAGATGGGGAAAAAGCAGGGCAGAAAAGCTGGAAATTCCAAAAATAAGAGTGCATCTCCCCCGGCAAAGGAGCGCAGCTCATCGCCAGCAACGGATCAAAGCTGGACGGAGAATGACTTTGACGAGATGAGAGAAGAAGGCTTCAGTCCATCAAATTTCTCAGAGCTAAAGGAGGAATTACGTACCCAGCGCAAAGAAACTAAAAATCTTGAAAAAAAAGTGGAAGAATTGATGGCTAGAGTAATTAATGCAGAGAAGGTCATAAACGAAATGAAAGAGATGAAAACCATGACACGAGAAATACGTGACAAATGCACAAGCTTCAGTAACCGACTCGATCAACTGGAAGAAAGAGTATCTGCGATTGAGGATCAAATGAATGAAATGAAGCGAGAAGAGAAACCAAAAGAAAAAAGAAGAAAAAGAAATGAACAAAGCCTGCAAGAAGTATGGGATTATGTAAAAAGACCAAATCTACGTCTGATTGGGGTGCCTGAAAGTGAGGGGGAAAATGGAACCAAGTTGGAAAACACTCTTCAGGATATCATCCAGGAGAACTTCCCCAACCTAGTAGGGCAGGCCAACATTCAAATCCAGGAAATACAGAGAACGCCACAAAGATACTCCTCGAGAAGAGCAACTCCAAGACACATAATTGCCAGATTCACCAAAGTTGAAATGAAGGAAAAAATCTTAAGGGCAGCCAGAGAGAAAGGTCGGGTTACCCACAAAGGGAAGCCCATAAGACTAACAGCAGATCTCTCAGCAGAAACTCTCCAAGCCAGAAGAGAGTGGGGGCCAATATTCAACATTCTTAAAGAAAAGAATTTTAAACCCAGAATTTCATATCCAGCCAAACTAAGTTTCATAAGTGAAGGAGAAATAAAATCCTTTACAGATAAGCAAATGCTTAGAGATTTTGTCACCACTAGGCCTGCCTTACAAGAGACCCTGAAGGAAGCACTAAACATGGAAAGGAACAACTGGTACCAGCCATTGCAAAAACATGCCAAAATGTAAAGACCATCGAGGCTAGGAAGAAACTGCATCAACTAATGAGCAAAATAACCAGTTAATATCATAATGGCAGGATCAAGTTCACACATAACAATCTTAACCTTAAATGTAAATGGACTAAATGCTCCAATTAAAAGACACAGACTGGCAAACTGGATAAAGAGTCAAGACCCATCAGTCTGCTGTATTCAGGAGACCCATCTCACACGCAGAGACATACATAGGCTCAAAATAAAGGGATGGAGGAAGATTTACCAAGCAAATGGAGAACAAAAAAAAGCGGGGGTTGCAATACTAGTCTCTGATAAAACAGACTTTAAACCATCAAAGATCAAAAGAGACAAAGAAGGCCATTACATAATGGTAAAGGGATCAATTCAACAGGAAGAGCTAACTATCCTAAATATATATGCACCCAATACAGGAGCACCCAGATTCATAAAGCAAGTCCTTAGAGACTTACAAAGAGACTTAGACTCCCATACAATAATAATGGGAGACTTCAACACTCCACTGTCAACATTAGACAGATCAACGAGACAGAAAGTTAACAAGGATATCCAGGAATTGAACTCATCTCTGCAGCAAGCAGACCTAATAGACATCTATAGAACTCTCCACCCCAAATCAACAGAATATACATTCTTCTCAGCACCACATCGTACTTACTCCAAAATCGACCACGTAATTGGAAGTAAAACACTCCTCAGCAAATGTACAAGAACAGAAATTATAACAAACTGTCTCTCAGACCACAGTGCAATCAAACTAGAACTCAGGACTAAGAAACTCAATCAAAACCGCTCAACTACATGGAAACTGAACAACCTGCTCCTGAATGACTACTGGGTACATAACGAAATGAAGGCAGAAATAAAGATGTTCTTTGAAACCAATGAGAACAAAGATACAACATACCAGAATCTCTGGGACACATTTAAAGCAGTGTGTAGAGGGAAATTTATAGCACTAAATGCCCACAAGAGAAAGCAGGAAAGATCTAAAATTGACACTCTAACATCACAATTAAAAGAACTAGAGAAGCAAGAGCAAACACATTCGAAAGCTAGCAGAAGGCTAGAAATAACTAAGATCAGAGCAGAACTGAAGGAGATAGAGACACAAAAAACTCTCCAAAAAATCAATGAATCCAGGAGTTGGTTTTTTGAAAAGATCAACAAAATTGACAGACCACTAGCAAGACTAATAAAGAAGAAAAGAGAGAGGAATCAAATCGACGCAATTAAAAATGATAAAGGGGATATCACCACCGACCCCACAGAAATACAAACTACCATCAGAGAATACTATAAACACCTCTACGCAAATAAACTGGAAAATCTAGAAGAAATGGATAATTTCCTGGACACTTACACTCTTCCAAGACTAAACCAGGAAGAAGTTGAATCCCTCAATAGACTAATAGCAGGCTCTGAAATTGAGGCAATAATTAATAGCCTACCAACCAAAAAAAGTCCAGGACCAGATGGATTCACAGCTGAATTCTACCAGAGGTACAAGGAGGAGTTGGTACCATTCCTTCTGAAACTATTCCAATCAATAGAAAAAGAGGGAATCCTCCCTAACTCATTTTATGAGGCCAACATCATCCTGATACCAAAGCCTGGCAGAGACACAACTAAAAAGGAGAATTTTAGACCAATATCCCTGATGAACATCGATGCAAAAATCCTCAATAAAATACTGGCAAACCGGATTCAGCAACACATCAAAAAGCTTATCCACCATGATCAAGTGGGCTTCATCCCTGGGATGCAAGGCTGGTTCAACATTCGCAAATCAATAAACATAATCCAGCATATAAACAGAACCAAAGACAAGAACCACATGATTATCTCAATTGATGCAGAAAAGGCTTTTGACAAAATTCAACAGCCCTTCATGCTAAAAACGCTCAATAAATTCGGTATTGATGGAACGTACCTCAAAATAATAACAGCTATTTATGACAAACCCACAGCCAATATCATACTGAATGGGCAAAAACTGGAAAAATTCCCTTTGAAAACTGGCACAAGACAGGGATGCCCTCTCTCACCACTCCTATTCAACATAGTATTGGAAGTTCTGGCTAGGGCAATTAGGCAAGAGAAAGAAATCAAGGGTATTCAGTTAGGAAAAGAAGAAGTCAAACTGTCCCTGTTTGCAGATGACATGATTGTATATTTAGAAAACCCCATCGTCTCAGCCCAAAATCTCCTTAAGCTGATAAGCAACTTCAGCAAAGTCTCAGGATACAAAATTAATGTGCAAAAATCACAAGCATTCTTATACACCAGTAACAGACAAACAGAGAGCCAAATCAGGAATGAACTTCCATTCACAATTGCTTCAAAGAGAATAAAATACCTAGGAATCCAACTTACAAGGGATGTAAAGGACCTCTTCAAGGAGAACTACAAACCACTGCTCAGTGAAATAAAAGAGGACACAAACAAATGGAAGAACATACCATGCTCATGGATAGGAAGAATCAATATCGTGAAAATGGCCATATTGCCCAAGGTAATTTATAGATTCAATGCCATCCCCATCAAGCTACCAATGAGTTTCTTCACAGAATTGGAAAAAACTGCTTTAAAGTTCATATGGAACCAAAAAAGAGCCCGCATCTCCAAGACAATCCTAAGTCAAAAGAACAAAGCTGGAGGCATCACGCTACCTGACTTCAAACTATACTACAAGGCTACAGTAACCAAAACAGCATGGTACTGGTACCAAAACAGAGATATAGACCAATGGAACAGAACAGAGCCCTCAGAAATAATACCACACATCTACAGCCATCTGATCTTTGACAAACCTGAGAGAAACAAGAAATGGGGAAAGGATTCCCTATTTAATAAATGGTGCTGGGAAAATTGGCTAGCCATAAGTAGAAAGCTGAAACTGGATCCTTTCCTTACTCCTTATACAAAAATTAATTCAAGATGGATTAGAGACTTAAATGTTAGACCTAATACCATAAAAATCCTAGAGGAAAACCTAGGTAGTACCATTCAGGACATAGGCATGGGCAAAGACTTCATGTCTAAAACACCAAAAGCAACGGCAGCAAAAGCCAAAATTGACAAATGGGATCTCATTAAATTAAAGAGCTTCTGCACAGCAAAAGAAACTACCACCAGAGTGAACAGGCAACCTACAGAATGGGAGAAAATTTTTGCAATCTACTCATCTGACAAAGGGCTAATATCCAGAACCTACAAGGAACTCAAACAAATTTACAAGAAAAAAACAAACAACCCCATCAAAAAGTGGGCAAAGGATATGAACAGACATTTCTCAAAAGAAGACATTCATACAGCCAACAGACACATGAAAAAATGCTCATCATCACTGGCCATCAGAGAAATGCAAATCAAAACCACAATGAGATACCATCTCACACCAGTTAGAATGGCGATCATTAAAAAGTCAGGAGACAACAGGTGCTGGAGAGGATGTGGAGAAATAGGAACACTTTTACACTGTTGGTGGGATTGTAAACTAGTTCAACCATTATGGAAAACAGTATGGCGATTCCTCAAGGATCTAGAACTAGATGTACCATATGACCCAGCCATCCCATTACTGGGTATATACCCAAAGGATTATAAATTATGCTGCTATAAAGACACATGCACACGTATGTTTATTGCAGCACTCTTCACAATAGCAAAGACTTGGAATCAACCCAAATGTCCATCAGTGACAGATTGGATTAAGAAAATGTGGCACATATACACCATGGAATACTATGCAGCCATCAAAAAGGATGAGTTTGCATCCTTTGTAGGGACATGGATGCAGCTGGAAACCATCATTCTTAGCAAACTATCACAAGAACAGAAAACCAAACACCGCATGTTCTCACTCATAGGTGGGAACTGAACAATGAGATCACATGGACTCAGGAAGGGGAACATCACACACCGGGGCCTATCATGGGGAGGGGGGAGGGGGGTGGGATTGCATTGGGAGTTATACCTGATGTAAACGATGAGTTGATGGGTGCAGCACACCAACATGGCACAAGTATACATATGTAACAAACCTGCACGTTATGCACATGTACCCTACAACTTAAAGTATAATAAAAAAAAAAAAAAAAAAAAAAAAAAAAAAACAAACAAAAAAAAAAAAAAAAAAAAAAAAAAAAAAATTTTTTAGATTCTACATATAAGTGAGATCATGCAGTATTTGTCTTTCTGTGCCTGGCTAATGCCCTTAACATAATGTCCTTCAGATTCATCCACGTTGTTACAAATGATGGGACTTTCTTCTTCCTTAAGATTGAGTAATATTTTATTGTGAACATATTCTTTATCCATTCATCTGTTGATGGACACTTAAGTTGCTTCTATATCTTGACTGTTGTAAATAGTACTGCAATAAACATGCAAGCGCAGAAATCTCTTTAACATACTGATGAAACCCTGTGGTTCTAATCTTATGTGCTTTTAGAAGTTATATAGCCAAACTCATTACAAAGGTATCTAACAGTGCCACTGAGTGAGTTTCTCATCAAAAAAATGTATAAACGTAAATGTATGCTGTGGCGGACAGACCTTGAGGTGGCTTCCATGATTCTTGCCCCATGGTGACCAAGCCTTTTTGTAATCCCCTCCTGAGTATAAGCAGAACTTGTTTCTAAACAACAGACTATGGCAAATATGATGAGATCTCACTCCCTTGATTAGGTTACAATATCTGGCATAGTGAAGGGATTTTGTAGATATAATTAAGGATTGTAAATTAAATAAATTGATTTTGAGCTATCAGAAAGATTATCTGGGTGGGTCTGTCTTAATGAGAAGAAATCCCCCTGGGCCCTCCCTAAGGTTAAAGACTCTCTCTCCAATGCTGGCTTTGAATAAGAAAGCTGCCATGTTATGAGAGGGTCTATGATAAGGCCCATGTGGCCAGAAACTACTGGAGGTCTCTAGAACCTAAGGGCAGCCAACAGCTGACAGCCAGCAAAAAACTGGGGCCCTCAGTATTATAGCTGTAAGAAAATGAACTTATCCAACAACTTGAAAAACTTGGAAGCAGGTTTTCAGTCAATCTGGTGATGAGCCACAGTCATAGCTGACACTGATTGCAGCCTTGTGAGACCCTGAGCAGAGAACTCAGCTAATTAGAGACATCTGGCCTGCCACAAAATCCACCATCTCTCCTGACTCCAAGTTTTATATGGGAGTGCCAAAGGGCTGTTTTATGTGAGATCGTGCAAATGTTCTGTCAGTGAATACAAAGTGTCTTCCAAGTTTTCCCTTTCTTGCTTTGGTCCACTTTAATGGCATCTCACCCTAGGCCCAAGATGCTTATTATGTTATATGAACACATACAAGCCACATTCACCGGTGTTGTCTCCTAATGCTGGTCCTGATACCAATCAAAGTGATCAAAAATTGGCATTGTGTGAATAACACAATGAAGAGTGTGTAACTGGGGACCCCACCTGACTCCCAAAGGAGTGTAACCTTATACAAGTCAACATTGGTTCTTAGTACTCTTCTTGCTTTAGAACTCAGTTTCTGATCCGTGAAGATTGCCTAAGGCTTTGTCCCCAGGAACATCAGCATCACGCAGGAGTTCATTAGAAATGCAGACTCTCAGGCCACACTCTGAACCTACAGGATCAGAGCCCAGGTTTTAACAAGTGATGTGTATACGTATTAACATCTGGAGAAAACGGAGCTAAGAAACCAATACCTGAGATATATTAACATCTTCTAAATCTTTCACAAATATATAAGCTGCTGCAAGCTATATTCGCCCTATCACTTTAAATCATCCCTACATCTTCCAGAATTTCACAAACACCCCTTTTGAAGCAAACTTGCATTTCATTTTTCACTACACAAGGTTATACTAGAAGCTATTGAGTTTTTCACTATAATCAGCCCTTTGTATCTAGCATAAAACTGGACATATTACCTCCCATTATAAGTGCAAAACCATTTTTATATCTCTTTAAATTCCTATTAAGAAGATTTAAAATGTGAATACCTTTTAATCCAACAATTATACTTCAAGGAATTTATCCTGAAGATATATTCTCACAAGTGCAAAAGGGCAGATGTTCTTGGATGTTCACTGCAGTACATTGATAATAGTACTGACATCTAAATATGTAAATGTCCATCAATCAGGAACTGGTTAAGATAACTTATGATATCCATATAATCTGCACCTTCACAAAGTATGAAGAAAATATGCCTGTGTCTGATAAGGAGAGATATCTAATAAATATTTTAAGGATAAAAAGTAAGTTATAAACTTATATGCTATTATTTGAGTACATAAGTTGTATATTTAAATGTATATATCTACATGTATATAATTTTGTATACATTGAAACTTTGTAGTTGGCATTATATGTTGGCTTATCTAATCTTTATTTTCAACTCTCTTTTCCCCTATCTTCCTCTTCTGTGGAGGCTCTAAAAGGTAAGAACCTGATTTCCCAGACACCCTTCCAGCTAGGATTGACCATGTCAAACCTCTCTGGCTAATGATGTGTTATCGAAAGTCTAACATTAAAGTCTCTTCCCCTTCTTTTACCCTGCCTGTAATGCAGGGTGAAAACTGGAGGTATAGCAGCCAATTGGTGACCATGAAGCAGCAAATATGAGGCCTAGAACCAACATGCTAGCATGAGGGGAAAAAAGCAATGTGCGGCTGGACGCAGTGGCTCACGCCTGTAATCCCAACACTTTGGGAGACTGAGGCAGGTGGATCACCTGTGGTCAGGAGTTCAAGACCAAACTGGTGAAACCCTGTCTCTACTAAAAAAAAAAAAAAAAAATTAGCTGGGCGTGGTGGCGGGCACCTATAATCCCAGCTACTCAGGAGGCTAAGGCTGGAGAATTGCTTGAACCTGGGAGGCAGAGGTTGCAGTGAGATGAGATGGCGCCATTGCACTCCAGCCTGGGTGACAGAGCGAGACTCCATCTCAAAGGAAAAAAACAAAAACAAAAACAATGTGCTTGCGTCTCTCATGGCATCCTAGGTCAACAACAGCAGCACTAGGATGCCTACCTCTGTGTTTTTTTCGATGAAAGATAATTAAATCCCTGGATATTTAAGCCACTACATGGAGGTTTTTGGTGGTAGTGATGGTGATGATGATGATTACAATGAAACTAATTTCTAATGGCTACAAGTGTGAATTTTGAAGAATGGGGTAAGAGGCAGAGGAAGTACTTCTACTTTTTAAAATGTTTACTCTTTTGTAATGTTTGACATTTTATTCAAAGAAAATGACACATACATAAAACGAACTGACTTTAAATTTCTGGTATTTATTCAATATGGATAATATGAGAAAACGTTGAATATGTCCTCCCATAACAGAGTGGTTGCTAAAAGCACAAATATAATTACGTTAGTGATTATACAACTTAGTTGACAAATGAGTGCTCCTCTCGGAACGAAGGTAATTTCGCGTCTCTTGTTTTAAAGGAAATTAGTTAACTATCCCAATTTATAGAATAATGGTAATGATGGGGCTTCATATGGTTGAATGATAATGCCCTTCCCTCTTTTGTTCTTTTTGCAATGTTTGAAGAAAAATGAAAATAGGGCCCTAAAAGAAGAAATGAGCTAAGTATCTAGGGAATTGTTCTTCATGAAGCCTTTTTTTCTCAAGCAGTAGATACGGGTTGTGTTCTGTAAAGGAAAGGGTTAACTTGGCATGTCTGGATTGCTCAAACTCTGCACATTCCCATGAAAGGTCAGGTTTTGGGGTCAGCCTTGGTTGGCTCTTGGGAGCTGAGCTCTGAGCTCTTGGAATGTTCTGCCTATACCAGTCTGACTAAATAGTTTATGCTAACGATGTGATTTATTTTTGCTGTTTTTGCTCTGGGGGTCTGGAGTCTGAGAAGATGACATTAGTTGTGTATGCCTATATAATTGACCCCAATAACAATCCTGGACAAAAAAGCTTGGAGGAGCTTCCCTGATTGGTATGTGTTGTCTCACATTATTGTTGGGAGAATTCAGTGCATCCTGCATAGCTCCCCTGGGAAGGACACTTGGAAGCTTGTGCCTGGTTTCTCCTGGACTTCACCTCATGAAAGTTCTCCATTTGCTGATTTTAATCTGTATCATTTTGCTATAGTACACCATAACTGTGCCTATAAATGCTTCTGTGTCCTGTGAGTCCTCTAGCAAATAATCTAGCATAAGGGTGGCCATGGGAACCCCTGAGATAGTTAACCTAAAGTTAAATACCGAGAGCTGTAAATAACTAATAAGTTGTTTGATGCTAACTAATTGTGAAGGTATAAGTATCCCCTCAAAAGATCCTTTTCTTCCAGAAAATGGATTGAGATATAAAGGCATATTCTGGGAAAATGTATAAATATGTGTGAAGTAGAAATAGAAATCCCAGCAACTAATGATTATTGAGATTGACATGAATTATGTTTTCTAATATTTTGGTTTAACTTTTTAATTAAAGCATTTAATTTGGCATTAGATAAAATAATTGGATTGGAAAATACATTATTCCTCTAGTCAGTCATGTCAATGGGAGGTAATAGAGAATCTATAGTCAAGGTCACTAAAACAATAAGACAAAAGTATTCAGGGAGAAACACTCTCAAGAGGTAAAACTTTGTGCCTAAATGTAAAATAACTTCATAGTCTAAAAATATTTCATATGAATAAAGGTTTAGATACCTTTTAGTTTTGTGAATTATTTACCACTCTTACAGCCCCTCTTTGATTTTGGTTCATAGATTGTCACATCTGTTTTAAAATTATATACATTTAGCAAAAGAAAAGCAGCACAAACATAGTCTTAAAATATAGAATAATGTGAATATTAAATGTACCTCCTCCTTAAGCTTAACAAAATTACTTATTTGCTTGTTTTGTTTATGATTTATTTAACTGGCCTTGTTCCAGAAAGTTTAGCAGTTGGCTAAAACATTTTCTAAAGGAATAATTCTATGTTTACTTAGAAAGTGAGGAAACTGAGACATAAGATTCCTTAATGAGACATATTAAAATTCCTGGAAAGAATATTACCTTGTTTATAGTAAATTATATAAATAAATAATTTTTAACATATTCTGAGAGGCTGGTGTAAAACTAGCAGAGGCCTAGAAATAATTATCTTGGCTGCTCAACACATAGTGTCATAGTGTACAGGAAAATCAAACTTTTTTTCTCTGTACTCACAACACAGAACACTTCAATTTGGACACTAGATGTGTGAGGCTTTTTTTTTTAATTTCACATATCAAGCAATTCTCTAATTATCTGCAGACACCAACTGATGTCTTATAATTTCATTCAATTCTGACATTATCTACCTGAAGTTAGTATAGACCCCTCCCATGAGACTTGCCCCCACTTCAGATACCAGTCACAAATGGTGGGTTCTCAACTTCTGTCCAATCTGGCTACAAATTGGTGTTCCCACAATCCACTTCTCAGATTCAGTCATTTGCTAGAATGGCTCACAGAACTCAGGAAAACACTTACTTGTGTTTATTAGAAAGGATATTACAAAAGATACAGATACACAGCAAGAGAAGGAGGTTGGAAGGGTCCCGAGTGCAAGAGCTTCTGTTCCTGTAAAGTTGGGATGTGCCATACCTCTGGCACATAAATGTGTTCACCACCCCAGAAGCTCTATGAGCCACCATACTTTTGAGATTTTTATGGAGATTTCATCAGATAGACATGATCAATTATTAACTTAGTCTCCAACTCCTCTCACCTCCCTGAAGAATAGGGAGTAGGGCTGAAAGTTCCAAGCTTCTAATCATGGATTGGTTTTTCTGGTGACCATCCCCATCCAGGATCTCACCAAGAATGTGTCATTAGAAAAAACATCCTCCTATCACCTGGGAAATTCCAAAGGATCCAGGAGTTCTCCTTTTGACCCTCAGGAACCAGGGTCAGAAACCAAATAGTAAAGCAAAAGATGATCCTAGCATTCCTATTGCTTAGAAAATTACAAGAGTTTTAGAAGATCTGTGTCAGGAACTGAGGGGCAGACACATATATATATATTTTATTATTTCACACATGGCATATGTAGACATTCATCAGTTCATTTCTTCATTGAATATTTCTTCAGTTCCAATCGTGTGCCAAATCCTGTTGTAGCATTAAAGATACCAACAAAAATATTTTTCTTCATGGAATTTATATTCTATTAGAGGAAGCGTCTGGTGAATAACTCCACAAGTAAAACATTCTATATATCACATGGTGCAAAGTGCTACCTAGAAAAATAAAGCAAGAAAGACATTTCAGGACATAGGTCATGTGTTTTACAAATTTAAATAGCATGAAAGTAGACTCAGTCACACTGATGTATATGTGTATACTTGCTTGGTAAGGTTATCAAAACCACATTTGTAGAATCAGTTTAAAACTAACTTGAAATTATGACACATAGTAAATTTGTATCATGTTAGATCAAGTTTGGTATAATATGATTTACAGTAGAATATGTAATACAAGAATAAAGTGAAAGAAACAGATTTGGTAGAAGGGAGGTTGCTATGGTTTGAATGTTTGTGTCTTCTCCAAAATTCATGTTGAAACTTAATCCCAAATGCAACAGTATTATGAGGTGGGACCTTTAGGAGATGCTTAGGCCATAAAAGCTCTACCCACATGGGTGGGATTAGAGCCCTTATAAAAGGGTTTGAGGGACAGAGTTCGCCCCTTCCATCTCTTTTGCCCTTCCATCTCTTCCACAATGTGGACACAACATTCATCTTCTCTGGAGGATGCAGCAAATGGCACCATCTTAGAAGCAGAGACCGGCCCCTCACCAGACATCAAACTTTCCAGAGCCTTGATCTTGGACTTTCTGTCTCCAGACCTGTGAGAAATAAATGTCTGTTGTTTATAAATTATCCAATATCAGGTATTTTGTTTAGAGTAGCACGTGTGGACTAAGACAGAGGTAGAGAAGTAGTATTTGTTAGAATGATAAGCTTTTTATGTGGTGACTTGTACTGAAATAACATAAAAATGTCTCTTTTTAAATCAGAGGAATGTCTACACATATATCCTCAAATAACGGCTACCTTGCAACTGAATAATTTGGGGGGCAAAGTAATTCATATCAAATTGTGATAAATGGACCAACCTACATTGTTATTCAACTGAAAAAGAGGAATGCATATCTTTGGTAGGCTGCCTTCTAAAATGGCTCCTCTCTCACCTCCTAGAATTTTCACTTTTGTCTAACTTTTTCCCTTTAGTATGAACTGAACCTAGTTATGATGACAAATAGAGAACAGCAAAAGCAATGGCATATGACTTCTAAACTTAGGTTACAAGACTGACTTCTGTCTTGCTGACACTCACTTCTCTTTCACTTGCTCACTTTGAGAAAGCAAGCTGCCATCTTGTGAGCTGTACTGTAGAAAAGAATATGTGGCAAGGAACTGAGGGTGGTCTCTGACCAATATCCTGCAAGGAATTGAGACCCATCAGTTCAACAGACTGCAAGGAAATTAATCATGCAAACAACTACTGATTCAGCTTGGAAGTGGATTCTGCTCCTGAGAGACTGTGGTCCCAGCTGAACCTTAATTGCAGCCATGTGAGAGTCTGAGCTGGAGGACCCAACTAAGCCATTCCTGGATTCCTGATACACAAAAGTAGGAGATAAAAAATATTGTCATTTTCAAGTCACTGTGTTTGGGGAAATTTTCAAAGGCGCAATAGATAACTAAGACATGATTGTTCTCTTAGATTTCTAAGGCAACGTGTATTTTATCACACTTAAAACTTTAATGTGGTATGTGTGCTGCCTATTACAATGGTTCAAATGATCATGTAATTTAAGAGTGCTCAAGATATTGGTATGTACTTTCATTAAATACTACAAATTCAGTGATGAAGGGGAGACTAGTACAGGAATAGAGATGAATTGGTAGAAGACTTTCACTTTGTAAAGTCAAAAATAATAGTAACTAATAATCTATAATTTTAATTTTATAAAACCTGCACGATATGCAGTCATTTCAAAGTAGACCTACACTGAGGAAACATTGCACCAATGATAAAAAGAGAAAACAGGAATGATAAAGTAGTTTATATATGTTGCAGACTGCGAAGGTAGAGGAATTAGAAAAGATTTTTTCCAGAAACAATTACAAAACTGACAAGAATAAGGTATAGTAGTTTTAATTGCTTTAATATGCATAGAGTGCCATTATATATTTTTGAAAGATAATATTGATTTTTTGCTTGGATTCTTATTTATAATATTCTTAACTACATTGCTACCTATGATTTTACCAGGGAAGCAAGTTAGCCCTTTGCACAAAATATATAAAATCTCTCTTACAAGATGAACCTGGTATTTGCCATTCACCCTGTGAACTGTTCATCCTCTGTATCCATTCGTGACATCTCCTTCCAACTTGTGATATTTTTCAGTCAATAGAAGACCCCATCTGCTACTTTCACTTAACTATTAGCACCTTATCGTCTTTTCTCTCTCATGTCCAAGATTGGAACATTCATTTATACTGGACTTGATTTTCTGCAGTTTACCTTGCTGCTAACAGGGAGAAAAGCATACCTGTATTATATTGCCCCTAATTCATGGATGAAGTGTGAATTCTCATGTAACAAACCTAGAATAATTGAGTCACACCAAAAGCTCCTTGCAGATGGTTATTAACAGGCAATGGTCAGATATCATCTAATAAAGTAAAGCAACTTATTTTTATTTGACTCTGTTCTAAGAGGTAGACAGAACTTTAAACCCAGTAACATTCAGGTGAATCTAAGTCAAATCTAAGAGAGCTTACGTAAGACAAACTCCTAGACATCTGCTATATGAGTCGTAGAATCATTGTTTATATCCTTTTATTTCAAACTACCAAATCTCATTTTCTGTCAGAAAATGGTGCAGAGGTTTATTTGTAACCCATATAGTCTACAGGGAGGTAAGGCACTCTCAAAGGGGAATCAAATCCACAACATTACAGGCTGAGTAAAAACCTGTGTCTTAGAAATATAAGTTGAAAAAAAAGCTTATTGCCATTTCCAACAAAACAATCTGTATTAAACATGCTGTTATTTTATTTTTTACTTTCAGAAGTGTCTCATCAATTTTCTAGAATAAATGTACCTGCTGATCCCCTGTGTGGATGCATGAAAATTTATAATATCAACTGTATTAATTTTCTATGACTGCCATAATAAATTACCACAAACTTGGTGGCTTAAAACAACAGAAATTTATTCTCTTACAATTCTGGAGGCCAGAAGTCTAAAATCAGTATCATTGGGCAGACATCAAAGTGTTGACTGGGTCACACTCTTTCTAGAGACTCTACATGAGAATCTGTTCTTTGACTCTTACAGCTTCTGGTGGCCAGGGGCATTCCTTGGGCATTTCTGGACTTGTGGCTGTATCTTTCCAATCTCTGCCCCTATTGTAACACTCTGTTTCTTCTCTTTGGTCTGTGACAAGCATCCCTCTGCTTAATATCCCTTAAAAGGATATTTGTGATTACATTTAGATTCGACCTGGATAAACCAGGATAATCTCCTCATCTCCACATCCTTAATGTAATTTCATATGCAAAGACTCCTTTTTGCTATATCCAGAGATAAGGAACTGATATCTTTCATTATTCAGCTTACCACATCAACCAACTTTAAATTATAAAGTAGTACTCTTTAACAGTTTGATTCATCACACACCCACATCGCTGATTAATAAGATTCATTTGGGAGCTACAAGTTTTAAAATAGATTTGCCTTTCACCAATTCGGGGGAAAATGAATTCCATAAATGGAAACACTTCATGGGAAACACCTGATATTGAGGGTCATGTCATTATCAACTTAAATACCACAGTTATTTCAACAGCTGAGTCAGTGCCTATGAAACACATTAGCTGGAATGCAACCAAGACCATAAGCTTCTGAATCACTAAATTAAGAGCATCTACTTTTATTAGAATGCAGAAGCAAACAGGTAGCTTCTTCAAAACCCAAAGTGACAAAATAGTGATTAGATGCAATTATCTATATTTTAAAATGTGGCTGTTTGCATTCACCTTTTAGTGAGTCATGTAATGACTCACCACATACTTTCTTTAAATGATAAGTTCCATTAATAATTCCATTCACACATCTTGGATTCATCCACATAATTTTAGGAACAAAGCTATTCTCTATCTCTTACATATATATGTTTATATGTGATTAGTACATTGCCTCTCTCTTCCTTCATCTATGTATTTACATATGTATGTATGTGTCTATCTACCTATCTACCTAGTTACCTACGTAGGCAAACTATATGTGTAGTTCTACAAGTAATGTTTTTAAAAAATTAATATATAATAAACATCTAGGTCTGTTCTTGTAACTAGTACATAGTACAGTATTGCATTTTATATGCTAAAACTCCATTATTTTACCCCATTTTTGATATTACAAACAATGCTAACTCGTTCTGATAAATGCCCTTTTGTAAGATGTGTAAATACTCCTGCTATTTTGTAGTTTATTTTTACTTATGATATCTTTTAGCATAAAATATCTGTTTAAATTTAGGTAGTAATCTTCCTCAAATTCTCTTTTATGTTTTCTGAAACATTTTCTAATTTAAGAATTCATTTCTCACGCTAAATTAGAAAGAAACCCAATCTTTTATATTTTCTAGTAATTTCAAAGTTTTGTTTTCATATTTAGATCTTTAATCTACAAAGTATTTAACTTATAAAGTAAATGATGTGAAGTAGAGATATAATATTCTTTATTCAAATGAAGGGCCTGGTCTTAATACCTGGTCTCATACCATGTATACTCTACCCACCAATGTGAAATGCCCCCTGTCTCTTTCATTGATTAATTTGTCATCCATGTGCTGCTAATACCAATGTCTAAAATGAACTTCAGATTTTAGCTCCATTAATATTTCCTCTTGGACCCATATATCAAGATCCAAAGTCTTCTATAATAAGCTCTGATAATTCCAACTACCTCAGCAATATAGCACAGATTATGATTTATTTTTATAAGTTTTTTTAAATTTTTAAATTTTTTATTTTTTTTGAGATGGGTTCTCACTCTGTTACCCAGGCTGGAGTACAGTGGCTTGATCTCAGCTCACTGCAACCTCCGCTTCCCGGGGTTCAAGCAATTCTCCTGCCTCAGCCTCCCGAGTAGCTGGGACTACAGGCCCACGCCACCATGCCCAGCTAATTTTTGTATTTTTCAGTAGAGGCGGGGTTTCACCATGTTGACCAGGATGGTCTCAATCTCTTGACCTCATGATCCACCAGCCTCGGCCTCCCAAAGTGGTGGGATTACAGGCGTGAGCCACCATACCTGGCCTCTATTTTTATAAGTTTTTATAAATTAATATATGCCCAAAATAGATAGTAAATATGCTTTGTAAGGACAAGAGGATAGAATTCCCAATATATACAGTATCTGATAGAATGTAGGCATGCAATGAATGTTTTGAGAGTGAATAAATCAATGAATAAAAGATTGAATGACTGTTTTGATATCTAATAAAGTTTCCCTCATTTTTAAGCTGTTCTTGTTTAATATTCTTCATTTAATTGTTTGATAATTTTGGAGAGACATGATGCTTTAGCAAGGCTGAGTCTTACCATTGAAGATCATAGTGTATCTCTCCAGCAATTGAAGTCTATTTATTTCCTTTGATAAGGGTTTTTAGTAATTGTTTTATTTTTCTTCAAATAAATTTTAACCATTTGTGTTTTCCCAATTAAGTAGTGATAATAATATTTCACCATTATTATGATGTTTGTTGTTAAGTTTCTGCTAAGTCGTTTTTATCAAGCTAAGAAATTTTCTGTCAACACTGAGCTACTTGTACATTTTTTTAAAGTTTTTAAATTTTTTAATTTCTATGGGTACATGGTAGGTGTATATATTTGTAGAGTACATTAGATGTTTTGATACAGGCATGCAATGTGTAATAATTCACATCATGGAGAACTGGGTATCCATCCTCTGAAGCATTTACACTTAATATTACAAACAATCCAATTACACTCTTTTAGTCACTTTAAAATGTACAATTAACTTATTATTGACTATAGTCACCCTGTGTGCTATCAAATAATAGGTCTTATTAATTCTTTCTATTTTTTATACCCATTAACCATGCCCAACTTCCCCCCATACCCTCACTCCCCTTCCCAGCCTCTGGTAACCATCCTTATCCTTATCCATGAGTTCAGCTGTGTTGAATTTTAGATCCCAGAATTAAGTGAGAACATCATGTGATGTTGGTGTTTCTGTGCCTGGCTTATTTCACTTAACACAGTCATCTCCAGTTCCATCCCTGTTTTTGCAAATGACAGGATCTCATTCTTTTTTATAGCTGAATAGTATTCCATTGTGTATGTGCACTACATTTTCTTTATCCATTCATATGTTGATGGACACTTAGGTTGCTTCTGAGAGAGGGGAAAGAAAGAAAGAAATCAACTAGGCAGATAGGATGAGAGCCTTTGGCAGAATTCCCTTCTAACAAAAAGCGACCCAATAAGTCATTTCTCTTTCAGCAAAGAGCAGCCTGAAACATCAGGCTGCAAACACAGATAAGGAAGGCAAGTTCTAACACAGAAAGGGACCTCCCATGTAATCAGCAAGTTTTGCTGACATACAGTGGGCCCCATTGAGCATATTCCTCTCCCTTCTTGGATATACTCAGACAAGGAAGCTTGCAAAGAGTGGGGGGGTGCCTGCAACAGCACTGATAAGAAGAGCTACCCTGGACCAGGCATGTCCACCTTCGAGGGTTCTGCCCTGCCTTTTTACACGTGTGCAGTAGGAAGAGATAAGCAACATGGAGTAACTTATGCTAAAGAGCCGACATGTACACTAGAAAGATTGGGGTGGGGACGGTCAGAAATTCATGCCTTATTCAAATGACACACCTTACTCAAATGACACAGGTAGTCCTGACCAGTTTTTTGTGCCTTATGTAAATGAAGCACCCCTCCCCTCCAGCTCATTTATAAAAACCCTTGCATTTCAGTGTAAAACAGCAACCCATTTTTCCATGACCCCTCTCTGCACCAGAGAGCTTTGGTCCTTTTGCTTATTAAACTTCTGCTCTAACCTCACCCTTGATATCTTGGGCCGTGAGACTAAGAACTTTGGGTGACACCCCAGACGATGAGACCAGTTTCACTTCTGAATCTTGGTTATTGTGAACAGCGCTGCAACAAACATGGGAGTACAGATATCCCTTCAATATACTGATTTCCTTTCTTTTGGGTATATATTCCGCAGTGGGATTGCTGGATCTTATGGTAGCTCTATTTTTAGTTTTTTGAGGAACCTCCAAACTGTTCTCTATAGTTATACTAATTTACATTCCTGTCAACAGTGTAGGAGGGTTCTCTTTTCTCCATATCCTCACCAGCAGTTGTTATTGCCTGTCTTTTAGCTATAAGCCATTTTAACTGGGGTGAGATGATATCTCATTGTAGTTTTGATTTGCATTTCTCTGATGATCAATTACGTTGATCACCTTTTCATACGGCTGTTTGTCATTTGTATGTCTTCTTTTGAGAAGTGTCTATTCAAATATTTTGCCCATTTTTTAAATCAGATTGTTAGAATTTAATATTTAATATTAGAGTTGTTTGAGCTCCTGTGTCTTCTGGTTATTAATCCTTTGTCAGATGGGTAGTTTGCAGATATTTTTCCCATTCTGTGTATTGTATCTTCACTTTGTTGATTGTTTCCTTTGCTGTGCAGCACCTTTTTAACTTGATGTGATCCCATTTGTCCATGTTTGCTTTGGTTGCCTGTGCTTGTGGGGTATTGCTCTAGAAATTTTTTTCCCAAACCAACGTCCTGGAGATTTTTCCCAAAATTTTCTGGTAGGAGTTTCATAGTTTGAAGTGTTAGATTTAAGTCTTTAATCCATTTTTATTTGATTTTTATATATGGTGAAAGGCAGAAGTCTAGTTTCATTCTTCTGCATATGGATATCCAGTTTTCCTAGCACCATTTATTGAAAAGACTGTCTTTTCCCCAGTGTATGTTCTTGTTGCCTTTGTTGAAAAGGAGCTCACTGTAGGTGTGTGGATACGTTGGTTCTCTATTCTTCTCCATTGGTCTATATGTCTGGGTTTATGCCATTACCATGCCGTTTTAGTTACTATATCTCTATAGTATAATCTGAAGTCAGGTAATGTAATTCCTCCAGTTTTGTTATTTTTGCCTAGGATAGCGTTGGCTATTCTGGGTCTTTTGTGGTTCCATATAAATTTTAAGATTTTTTTCTATTCTTGCAAAGGATGTCATTGGTATTTTGATAGCAATTGCATTGAATCTGTAGATTTCTTTGGGTTGGTCAATTTCTTGATCACCATAAATTTTCTTGGTAGATTTGTTTATTGAATACATTTTACAGATTTTTTTTTAATTTATTTTTTATTATTATTATACTTTAAGTTCTAGGGTACATGTGCATAACGTGCAGGTTTGTTACATATGTATACTTGTGCCATGTTGCTGTGCTGCACCCATCAACTCGTCAGCACCCATCAACTCGTCATTTACATCAGGTATAACTCCCAATGCAATCCCTCCCCTCTCCCCCCTCCCCATGATAGGCCCCGGTGTGTGATGTTCCCCTTCCGGAGTCCAAGTGATCTCATTGTTCAGTTCCCACCTATGAGTGAGAACATGCGGTGTTTGGTTTTCTGTTCTTGTGATAGTTTGCTAAGAATGATGGTTTCCAGCTGCATCCATGTCCCTACAAAGGACACAAACTCATCCTTTTTTATATGGTTTTCTGTTCTTGTGATAGTTTGCTAAGAATGATGGTTTCCAGCTGCATCCATGTCCCTACAAAGGACACAAACTCATCCTTTTTTATAGCTGCATAGTATTCCATGGTGTATATGTGCCACATTTTCTTAATCCAGTCTGTCACTGATGGACATTTGGGTTGATTCCAAGTTTTTGCTATTGTGAATAGTGCCGCAATAAACATACATGTGCATGTGTCTTCATAGCAGCATGATTTATAATCCTTTGGGTATATACCCAGTAATGGGATGGCTGGGTCATATGGTACATCTAGTTCTAGATCCTTGAGGAATTGCCATACTGTTTTCCATAATGGTTGAACTAGTTTACAATCCCACCAACAGTGTAAAAGCGTTCCTATTTCTCCACATCCTCTCCAGCACCTGTTGTTTCCTGACTTTTTAATGATCGCCATTCTAACTGGTGTGAGATGGTATGTCATTGTGGTTTTGATTTGCATTTCTCTGATGGCCAGTGATGATGAGCATTTTTTCATGTGTCTGTTGGCTGTATGAATGTCTTCTTTTGAGAAATGTCTGTTCATATCCTTTGCCCACTTTTTGATGGGGATGTTTGTATTTTTCTTGTAAATTTGATTGAGTTCTTTGTAGGTTCTGGATATTAGCCCTTTGTCAGATGAGTAGATTGCAAAAATTTTCTCCCATTCTGCAGGTTGCCTGTTCACTCTGATGGTAGTTTCTTTTGCTGTGCAGAAGCTCTTTAGTTTAATGAGATCCCATTTATCAATTTTGGCTTTTGCTGCCGTTGCTTTTGGTGTTTTAGACATGAAGTCCTTGCCCATGCCTATGTCATGAATGGTACTATCTAGGTTTTCCTCTAGGATTTTTATGGTATTAGGTCTAACATTTAAGTCTCTAATCCATCTTGAATTAATTTTCGTATAAGGAGTAAGGAAAGGATCCAGTTTCAGCTTTCTACTTATGGCTAGCCAATTTTCCCAGCACCATTTATTAAATAGGGAATCCTTTCCCCATTTCTTCTTTCTCTCAGATTTGTCAAAGATCAGATGGCTGTAGATGTGTGGTATTATTGCTGAGGACTCTGTTCTGTTCCATTGGTCTATATCTCTGTTTTGGTACCAGTACCATGCTGTTTTGGTTACTGTAGCCTTGTAGTAT
The DNA here is from genome assembly GCF_037993035.2 of Macaca fascicularis. NCBI lineage: Eukaryota > Metazoa > Chordata > Mammalia > Primates > Cercopithecidae > Macaca > Macaca fascicularis. The sequence continues at coordinate 28,190,250 of NC_088395.1, forward strand.
AGTTTGAAGTCAGGTAGCGTGATGCCTCCAGCTTTGTTCTTTTGACTTAGGATTGTCTTGGAGATGCGGGCTCTTTTTTGGTTCCATATGAACTTTAAAGCAGTTTTTTCCAATTCTGTGAAGAAACTCATTGGTAGTTTGATGGGGATGGCATTGAATCTATAAATAATCTTGGGCAGTATGGCCATTTTCACGATGTTGATTCTTCCTATCCATGAGCATGGTATGTTCTTCCATTTGTTTGTGTCCTCTTTTATCTCACTGAGCAGTGGTTTGTAGTTCTCCCTGAAGAGGTCCTTTACATCCCTTGTCAGTTGGATTCCTAGGTATTTTATTCTCTTTGAAGCAATTGTGAATGGAAGTTCATTCCTGATTTGGCTCTCTGTTTGTCTGTTACTGGTGTATAAGAATGCTTGTGATTTTTGCACATTAATTTTGTATCCTGAGACTTTGCTGAAGTTGCTTATCAGCTTAAGGAGATTTTGGGCTGAGACAATGGGGTTTTCTAAATATACAATCATGTCATCTGCAAACAGGGACAATTTGACTTCTTCTTTTCCTAACTGAATGCCCTTGATTTCTTTCTCTTGCCTGATTGCCCTAGCCAGAACTTCCAACACTATGTTGAATAGGAGTGGTGAGAGAGGGCATCCCTGTCTTGTGCCAGTTTTCAAAGGGAATTTTTCCAGTTTTTGCCCATTCAGTATGATATTGGCTGTGGGTTTGTCATAAATAGCTCTTATTATTTTGAGGTACGTTCCATCAATACCGAATTTGTTGAGCGTTTTTAGCATGAAGGGCTGTTGAATTTTGTCAAAAGCCTTTTCTGCATCTATTGAGATAATCATGTGGTTCTTGTCTTTGGTTCTGTTTATATGCTGGATTATGTTTATTGATTTGCGAATGTTGAACCAGCCTTGTATCCCAGGGATGAAGCCCACTTGATCATGGTGGATAAGCTTTTTGATGTGCTGCTGAATCCGGTTTGCCGGTATTTTATTGAGGATTTTTGCATCGATGTTCATCAGGGATATTGGTCTAAAATTCTCTTTTTTTGTTGTGTCTCTGCCAGGCTTTGGTATCAGGATGATGTTGGCCTCATAAAATGAGTTAGGGAGGATTCCCTCTTTTTCTATTGATTGGAATAGTTTCAGAAGGAATGGTACCAACTCCTCCTTGTACCTCTGGTAGAATTCAGCTGTGAATCCATCTGGTCCTGGACTTTTTTTGGTTGGTAGGCTATTAATTATTGCCTCAATTTCAGAGCCTGCTATTGGTCTATTCAGGGATTCAACTTCTTCCTGGTTTAGTCTTGGAAGAGTGTAAGTGTCCAGGAAATTATCCATTTCTTCTAGATTTTCTAGTTTATTTGCGTAGAGGTGTTTATAGTATTCTCTGATGGTAGTTTATATTTCTGTGGGGTCGGTGGTGATATCCCCTTTATCATGTTGTATTGCGTCTATTTGATTCTTCTCTCTTTTCTTCTTTATTAGTCTTGCTAGCGGTCTGTCAATTTTGTTGATCTTTTCAAAAATCAACTCCTGGATTCATTGATTTTTTGGAGGGGTTTTTGTGTCTCTATCTCCTTCAGTTCTGCTCTGATCTTAGTTATTTCTTGCCTTCTGCTAGCTTTTGAATGTGTTTGCTCTTGCTTCTCTAGTTCTTTTAATTGTGATGTTAGAGTGTCAATTTTAGATCTTTCCTGCTTTCTCTTGTGGGCATTTAGTGCTATAAATTTCCCTCTACACACTGCTTTAAATGTGTCCCAGAGATTCTGGTATGTTGTATCTTTGTTCTCATTGGTTTGAAAGAACATCTTTATTTCTGCCTTCATTTCGTTATGTACCCAGTAGTCATTCAGGAGCAGGTTGTTCAGTTTCCATGTAGTTGAGTGGTTTTGAGTGAGTTTCTTAGTCCTGAGTTCTAGTTTGATTGTACTGTGGTCTGAGAGACAGTTTGTTATAATTTCTGTTCTTGTACATTTGCTGAGGAGTGCTTTACTTCCAATTATGTGGTCAATTTTGGAATAAGTGCGATGTGGTGCTGAGAAGAATGTATATTCTGTTGATTTGGGGTGGAGAGTTCTATAGATGTCTATTAGGTCTGCTTGCTGCAGAGATGAGTTCAATTCCTGGATATCCTTGTTAACTTTCTGTCTCGTTGATCTGTCTAATGTTGACAGTGGAGTGTTGAAGTCTCCCATTATTATTGTATGGGAGTCTAAGTCTCTTTGTAAGTCTCTAAGGACTTGCTTGATGAATCTGGGTGCTCCTGTATTGGGTGCATATATATTTAGGATAGTTAGCTCTTCCTGTTGAATTGATCCCTTTACCATTATGTAATGGCCTTCTTTGTCTCTTTTGATCTTTGATGGTTTAAAGTCTGTTTTATCAGAGACTAGGATTGCAACCCCTGCTTTTTTTTGTTCTCCATTTGCTTGGTAAATCTTCCTCCATCCCTTTATTTTGAGCCTATGTATGTCTCTGCATGTGAGATGGGTCTCCTGAATACAGCAGACTGATGGGTCTTGACTCTTTATCCAGTTTGCCAGTCTGTGTCTTTTAATTGGAGCATTTAGTCCATTTACATTTAAGGTTAGTATTGTTATGTGTGAACTTGATCCTGCCATTATGATATTAGCTGGTTATTTTGCTCGTTAGTTGATGCAGTTTCTTCCTAGCCTAAATGGTCTTTATATTTTGGCATGTTTTTGCAATGGCTGGTACCGGTTGTTCCTTTCCATGTTTAGTGCTTCCTTCAGGGTCTCTTGTAAGGCAGGCCTAGTGGTGACAAAATCTCTAAGCATTTGCTTATCTGTAAAGGATTTTATTTCTCCTTCACTTATGAAACTTAGTTTGGCTGGATATGAAATTCTGGGTTTAAAATTCTTTTCTTTAAGAATGTTGAATATTGGCCCCCATTCTCTTCTGGCTTGTAGAGTTTCTGCCGAGAGATCTGCTGTGAGTCTGATGGGCTTCCCTTTGTGGGTAACCCGACCTTTCTCTCTGGCTGCCCTTAAGATTTTTTCCTTCATTTCAACTTTGGTGAATCTGGCAATTATGTGTCTTGGAGTTGCTCTTCTCGAGGAGTATCTTTGTGGCGTTCTCTGTATTTCCTGGATTTGAATGTTGGCCTGCCCTACTAGGTTGGGGAAGTTCTCCTGGATGATATCCTGAAGAGTGTTTTCCAACTTGGTTCCATCTTCCCCCTCACTTTCAGGCACCCAATCAGACGTAGATTTGGTCTTTTTACATAATCCCATACTTCTTGCAGGCTTTGTTCATTTCTTTTTCTTCTTTTTTCTTTTGGTTTCTCTTCTCGCTTCATTTGTTCATTTGATCCTCAATCGCTGATACTCTTTCTTCCAGTTGATCGAGTTGCTTACTGAAGCTTGTGCATTTGTCACGTATTTCTCGTGTCATGGTTTTCATCTCTTTCATTTCGTTTATGACCTTCTCTGCATTAATTACTCTAGCCATCAATTCTTCCACTTTTTTTTCAAGATGTTTAGTTTCTTTGCGCTGGGTATGTAATTCCTCCTTTAGCTCTGAGAAGTTTGATGGACTGAAGCCTTCTTCTCTCATCTCATCAACGTCATTCTCCGTCCAGCTTTGATCCGTTGCTGGCGATGAGCTGCGCTCCTTTGCCGGGGGAGGTGTGCTCTTATTTTTTGAATTTCCAGCTTTTCTGCCCTGCTTTTTCCCCATCTTTGTGGTTTTATCTGCCTCTGGTGTTTGATGATGATGGTGACGTACTGATGGGGTTTTGGTGTAGGTGTCCTTCCTGTTTGATAGTTTTCCTTCTAACAGTCAGGACCCTCAGCTGTAGGTCTGTTGGAGATTGCTTGAGGTCCACTCCAGACCCTGTTTGCCTGGGTGTCAGCAGCAGAGGCTGCAGAAGATAGAATATTGCTGAACAGTGAGTGTACCTGTCTGATTCTTGCTTTGGAGGCTTCCTCTCAGGGGTGTACTCCACCCTGTGAGGTGTGGGGTGTCAGACTGCCCCTAATGGGGGATGTCTCCCAGTTAGGCTACTCAGGGGTCAGGGACCCACTTGAGCAGGCAGTCTGTCCCTTCTCAGATCTCAACCTCCATGTTGGGAGATCCACTGCTCTCTTCAAAGCTGTTAGACAGAGTCGTTTGCATCTGCAGAGGTTTCTGCTGCTTTTGTTGTTGTTTACTGTGCCCTGTCCCCAGAGGTGGAGTCTACAGAGACAGGCAGGTTTCCTTGAGCTGCTGTGAGCTCCACCCAGTTCGAGCTTCCCAGCGGCTTTGTTTACCTACTGAAGCCTCAGCAATGGCGGGCGCCCCTCCCTCAGCCTCGCTGCTGCCTTACCGCGAGCTCGCAGACTGCTGTGCTAGCAATGAGGGAGGCTCTGTGGGCGTGGGACCCTCCCGGCCAGGTGTGGGAAATAATCTCCTGGTGTGCCTGTTTGCTTAAAGCGCAGTATTGGGGTGGGAGTTACCCGATTTTCCAGATGTTGTGTGTCTCAGTTCCCCTGGCTAGGAAAAGGGATTCCCTTTCCCCTTGCGCTTCCCAGGTAAGGCGATGCCTCGCCCTGCTTCAGCTCTAGCTGGTCGGGCTGCAGCAGCTGACCAGCACCGATTGTCCGGCACTCCCTAGTGAGATGAACCCAGTACTTCAGTTGAAAATGCAGAAATCACCGGTCTTCTGTGTCGCTCGCGCTGGGAGTTGGAGACTGGAGCTGTTCCTATTCGGCCATCTTGCTCCGCCCCCCGGGAAGTCTTCATTTTACAGATTTTTAGTGTTAAACCATTTTTGCATCCATTAAACAATCTCTGTTTGTCATGATGTATTAATGTACTATTTAATTTGTAAAATATTAATTTTACTTATGTTTTTGCATAAATAATATTGGTGTTTATGGTGTGTGTGTGTGTGTGTGTTCAGGTGATGCATTTAGTCAAATGATGGTATAATGTCGCTGCTGTCCCTATACAAAGTTTATAAGATATTAATAGTAGGGGAAACTGTCGAGGGAGAATGGATATATGGGAACTCTACTTTCTGCTCAATTTTTCTGTAAACCTAAAACTGCTCTAAAAATAAAGTATATATAATATATATTTGTATATATACTTTGTATTAATGTGTGTGTACTCTATATATATATACACACATACTTAAAATATCTATATTTTAGCTGTCTCAACAAAGGAAAAATATAAAGTATATTAATTAAAAACAACTGCCAGACATGCAAAGAGATAGGACTAAAGTACTGAAAATTAAGAGATCATATATTTAAAATAAGATAAATTGACAGGTGATATACTTAGTAGAGTTTTTAGACACTATCTTTAAAGTAAATAGGATCAATATGAACAAAAATGGATTAAAAAGTGGATATTTTTACTAAATTACTGAAACTTATAAAATTAAATCAAATGGAAATTAGAAAATAACAAAACTGAAATTAAGAATAAAGTGTGTGTGATTAAGAGAAGATTAGACACAGCGGAGGAGGTCATTCACTAAATAAAGATAAATTAGAAAATATTCAGACTGAAGCAAGAGAAAAAGGATATAAAATAAGAATGTAAGAAATATATATGAGATAAAAGTATAAGGAATATATATATATACACACACACACACACATATACGTAGCCCAATCTATCTCCCCCCACCCCATACATGTGTATATATAGAGTCTCAAAGGAAAAGTGAGATAAAAAATGAGGCAAAAGCAATATTTGAGGAGTTATTGGCAAAAATATCCCCAAAGGGACAAAGGATAAGACATCTCAGATTCTATATCTATAAATTCAAAGCAGAAAAAAAATGCAAAGAATACCACACCTATGCATCATGGTTAATCTTAAAGGGAGACACTGAAAATAATTATTTTTAGAAGAACATCAACAAGACTGACAGCTTACTTTACAACAGAAACAGAAAAATGGTAGTAAGAAGAAAATAGTGAGCTATTTGAAGTCCTGAAAGAAGATAGCAGCTAAATATAAATTGTATAACCTGCAAAACTTTCCTTCAAAAAAAAGAAATAAAATGATTTTCAAAGACAATTTAAGATTTCTGGGAGTTGGGGGAAGGTTAGCAAACCGACATTAAAAGATATACTAAATATTATTATTTAGGCAGAAGGAAAACTCTTCCAAAAGGAAGTATAATAATACAGAAAGGAATGAAGTGCACCAGGGAGGAAAAATTATGGGAACATTTGGAATGCACATCAAAGTTCCCCAAAGATAAGTGTTTACTTTTCTGTTGTATTAAAAATATATATGGAATTAAAATTCCAAGGCTGGTAGGCATCTAGGTGGATCCAGGCTTCCTCTGTCTTTCTACCTCATGACAATCAACGTTGACAACCTTTACAATGGATTAATTATACCATTCATCACATCCACATCCCATTTAAGAGAAAGAATGAGGGAGACAGAACAAACTTCTTGGTTCTGACTGAAATAGGAATGATCCTGTCGTAATTGGAACAAACCATTTCCATATATATCCCATTGACCAGAACTTGGTTACATAGACACACTTTGCTGCAAAGCAAACTGGAAAATGTAGTCTTTATTCTGGGCAGCCATGTATCCTACTAAACATAAGCAATTATATTAATTACATTAACAAATTGAGAATGGGTAAACTTGGGGAACACCTAACATTCTGGGAACCCAAGTATACATGAATAACTTTTTCCCATATGGAATCATATCTATCTGTTCCCAAGGAAACAAACTCCACTGTACCGTATAGTTACTATGTCTCAAAATCTGAGCTCTGTGGGTGATTGGTCATCTTGTCATTCAGATTTATGTATGGTACTGGTTTTCCAGACATGTTATCAGACCCATGGTTATTTAATATTAAGTGATGAAGTATTAATAGAACAACCAAGATGAATTTCCCATTCAAAAAAGGGAAAATAGGAAATACAGATAACAATCACTGATGATTTTTAGCCATTATCAAACCATTATCGAATTCTATACCATAGCAATGCAGTAAGTTGCCTGGAAGTTGCTCTGGTTGTGTTTTCTAGGATAATGTTTTTTTCTGTATTCCTCTGTGGTGCTTCTTTTTGTCCCATGTGACCATATTTGAAGCATAGTAGCTGAGCTTTTGCAACTCGCTTCTTTCTGTGTAGCTTTAGAGGCCTGGGGATTGCTTTATGGGTTAAACAGTCACAGGATTTTTCAGTCTTGGTTTGTATTTTGGTTTGTTTGTACTCTTTGGGATTTTTATGGTAAAAAAAATTTACTTCAAAAACTTAATTGGTTTCTGGCCTATTTGTTTCAGGCCAGTTCCATATTTAGACATGTATTTAAGCCTTGAGACTCCAGTCTTTTATTTACTAGCCTCTACATTCTACCAAACTCCTGTCTCTCAGCCTAATAGCAGCTCCTTGTGGCCATCTGAAACTGTAGACTTTGATGAGAAGAAAAAGCTCTTAATCCTCCCCTTAATTAGAGGTTCTCAGCATTTTTTTTTTTTTTTTTTTGGAAGAATGTCAGTCTTATATTCTGCTAAAGCTATCCTTTGGAGACACCACTTACATAGAAGGCTAATTTTCACTCATATAAACAAATTCTGGAAATGAATAATTTAAGGGTCTATAATCTGCATACATTCCAACACTTTCTATCTTTTAACTCCATTAAAATCAATATGTGTCTTCTGACTCATGGTCCATAATGACTGTTGAGATCTAGCCATCACATCTGCACCTCAGCCAGAAGAATAACGAACTTTACTGGACGCATCAGCTTTAAACTAGGCAAGAGGCTGGGTGCGGTGGCTCACACCTGTAATCTCAGCACTTTGGGAGGCTAAGATGGGTGGATTGCCCAGGAGTGCGAGACCAGCCTGGGCAACATGGCGAAACTCCATCTCTACAAAAGTACCAAAAAATTTAGCCGGGCATGGTGGCACATGCATGTAGTTCCAGCTGCTAGGGAGGCTGAGGTGGGAGGATTGCCTACACCCAGGAGGTCAAGGATGCAGTGAGCCATGTGCATGCCACTGTACTCCAGGCTGAGCGTTAGAGTGAGACCTTGTCTCAAACAAAAGAGAAAAGAAAAATAAATAAACCAGACAGGCATTAATGATTCTATTACTTCAAAAATGAAAGAAGTCAATGGGCATTGGGAAAAAACTAGCAGTCTTTCTCTTGCTTATCCTTTATAATAGCTTTTGGTTATTTAATTAATAAAAATTTCTGCATTTTTATTCTACCTTACTACTGGGAAAACATCCATCATTTTCATATTTAATATCTATATGGCTTTTCTAATTATGATTTTTAATTAATATGGCTATTTTTTACTTATTTCTGAGCATTCTTCAACAGTAAAGATATATAAGTAGAGATTTTGCTGTTTATATATTTTGATACGAAGTGCTCTGCCTACATTGTTTTATAAATAATAAGTTCCCTTCTTATTTACTTTTTGGTCAAAAGATTAATCTAGTAGTATATTTCTTCACTTCAGTGTTGTTAAGAATTTTGCTAAACTAACTCATTTACTAGTGCTAGGAGAGTTTTTGTAAATTCCTTCAGATTATCTGTGTAAACAATCATGCCATCTGCGAATAGGGTCAGTTTTATTTTTTACTTTTCAGTCTGTATGCCTTTTATTTCCTTTTCTTTTTCTTGCTTTATTGCCCTTATTAGAATTCCCAGTAATATGTTGAATAAGAATAATGAGAGCAGTTTTGCCTTGTACCTAATCTTAGGGGGAAAACATTCAGTCTTTCACCACTAAGCATGAGGATAGTTATAGGTTTTTGTAGCTTCTCTTTAACAAGTTGAGGAAATATCCTCCATTCCTAACTTGCTTAGTGTTTTTAGTATGAATAGGTGGTGGATTTTGTGAAATGATTTTTCTTCCTCAGTTGATACGATCATAGAATTTTTCTTTTTTAGCCTGTTCTTATGATGGATTCCACTGATTTCTGAATGTTGAATCAGCCTTCCACACTTAGAATAAATTCCACTTTGTCAGGGTATATACTTCTTTTTATACTTTGTTGGATGTGACTTGCTGATATTTTGTTTAGAATTTTTGAATGTACATTTTTGAGTTATATTGGTCTGTGGTATTCTATTATATAGCCTTTTTCTCATTTTAGGATCAGGCTAATACTGATGTCATTACATGAGTTGGGAAGTGTCTCTTCTTATTTTTGGGAGAGTTTGCTTCCCTGGCTGTAGCTACTTATTGTAGTGTGATTGCCCTGAACTGTTCCTCCCATATGTATGTGGTGTCTCTGAGTGAAGAAGTACAGCTTTAATCCATCCTCCTCCTCCTCAATGTTTTTCTTCATTTTTCTTCTCTTTTCTTGTTTTCTTTTCACGTCTCTGCTGTCTTCTTTCTTTCTTTCTTTTTTTCTTTTTTAAGACAGAGTTTCACTCTTGTTGCCCAGGCTAGAACGCAATGGTGTGATCTCGGCTCACTGCAACCTCCGCCTCCCAGGCTCAAGCGATTCTCCTACCTCAGCCTCCTGAGTAGCTGGGACTACAGGCATGTGCCACCATGCCCAGCTAATTTTTGTATTTTTAGTAGAGATGGGAGTTTCACTATGTTGGCCAGGCTGGTCTCGAACTCCTGACCTCAAGTGATCCACTCGCCTTGGCCTTGCAAAGTGCTGGGATTACAGGCATAAGCCACTGTGCCTGGCCTGTCTTCTCCTTTCTTCCCCTCTTTTGCTCTCCCCAGTAAGAGCTGCTGTCTTTTTTTTTTTCTTTCTTTCTTTCTTTTGACAAAGTCTTGGTCTGTTGCCAGACTGTAGTGCAGTGGCACGCCCACAGCTCACTGCAGCCTTGACCTCTCTGGATCAAGTGATCCTCCCACCTCAGCCTCCCGAGTAGCAAGGACTATAGGTGTGCACCACCAGGACTGGCTACTTTTTGTATTTTTTTGAAGACAGTATTTCGCCATGTAGGCCAAGCTGGTCTCAAACCCCTGCGCTCAAGCAATCCTCCCACCTCGGCCTCCCAAAGTGCTGGGATTACAGGTGTGAGCCATTGCACCTGGCCAAGCTGCTGTCTTCATAGAAGAAATCATTCACTAACAAATCTCGTATTAGTCAGGAGAAAGTCAGGGTAATATATTCTCCAAATTCTCTGTCTTCTTACACTTCAGTCTGTTACCATTACAATCCTTTGGCTGAATCTGAGAGCCAGAGAGGATGGGAACTTGGTTGAAGTAGACCATAGAAGTCATCCTCTCTAGGTTATGGTCAGGACAGAGAAGGGCAGAGAGTAGCTTTAAAAGGGCACAGCTGGCCGTGCATGGTGGCTCACGCCTGTAATTCCAGCACTTTGGGAGGCCGAGGCGGGTGGACCACCTGAAGTCAGGAGTTCGAGACCAGCCTGGCCAACATGGTGAACCCCGTCTCTACTAAAAATACAAAAAAATTAGCCAGGCGTGGTGGTGGGTGCCTGTAATCCCAGCTACTTGTGAGGCTGAGAAAGGAGAATTGCTTGAACCTGGGAGGCAGAGGTTGCAGTGAGTTGAAATCATGCCACTGCCCTCCAGCCTGGGTGACAGAGTGAAACTCTATCTCAAAAATAAAAATAAAATAAAATAATTTTTTTAAAAGGGCACAGCTGTATTTGTTTTTTTTTTAAAGTTTGCATATACAACCTCATTATAAGTGTGTTTAAATTTTTCAATCCATATATTAAATATAAATTAAATTTATTCTCTTTCTTATTTTTAAATAAAAATAAATGTTCTAATATTTTCATATTCCAATAGATTACCTAAGGTTCCCTAGGGTGTGCTTAATTTACTTTGGGGATCATTATTCTAAATGGTATTTCTGCCATCAGAATGTCATTTTCAAATTAGCCAGTCGTGGTCACGCTCCTGTAGTCCCAACTACTTGGGAGGCTGAGGCATGAGAGTCACTTCAACGTGGGAGGCAGAGGTTGCAGTGAGCCAAGATCACACCACTGTACTCCAGCCTGGGCGACACAGCAAGACTCCATCCCAAAATAAAAATATCATTTTCTATTTTATCTGTCACACTATTAACTAAATTACCATATACCTCCTTTTGCTTAAAGTCTTTACTTTCTCCTCACTGCCTAAAGGATAAAACTCAAATTCTTTATACATGGCCCTCTCATAACCTGTAATCTTTATATTGTTCTCCTTTTCTTCCATGCAGCCTCACCAAATGATTCACCTTTCTCAAATCAAGACATACCGCATTATAATCTTATTTTTGTCCTGTCATTATTTCTTCTTGGAGTGGTCTTGTTCTTGTGTATCTTCCTACTCCATTTTCTACTCATCTTTCAAGACCTATTCAAATGTTATTACTTTCTCAATAAAAGTCTTCCTCAGGTACTCTGGGCAATGACAGAGCTTTTCCCTCTTTCTCTATGTTCCTACAGAATTTTTTCACATCATTTTTATGGTGTATTACTTGGAACTGAAATAGTTTATTTGTATGAATCTCCTAATAGACTGATAGACTGACAGCAAGGATGTTGTCTTAATTTATCTTTGTATATTCAGGATGTAGATCAACAATTGATATATGTTAAGGCCTCAAAAATGTGGAATTAATTCATCTATACATTGCCTCAGTTATCATTTTGAAAACCCAAATCTGTAAAATGTTGAATAAATTGAACTGAATCTATATTTCCCAAACATTTTTTCAATCAGTGATGAGAAATGATGTTAGATTTATTCTACCCCTGTTGGAAAGCTAGTGTCTCTAGAGGGCTACTTGAAATGCCACATCTTGATGAGGAGAAGCCAGAATGTGCTTTGTTTAATTAGTCATACATGTTATTGGTGTAAGAAGGTTGATAGTTGGATTTGTGTTATCAATTTGCCATCCCCAGTCTTATTTGTATTCCTATATTTGTGAAATCAATTTCTTTCATGCCATGTCTGCTTCTTCATGGAAACCAAATGCAAGGGACATTAGAGAATGAAAATATAAAGCTAAGAATTTCTGATCTAATATTTTTTAACTTGAATGTTGCTAATGTACAAATTCTGCTTATGTTGTAAAGCATGCTCAAAATGTAATTTACAATCAAATCATGCTATAGTGATTTCTGTTCTCATGTGATTGATCTCTTTAACATCATAAAAATTCTAGATAATTTGTTACCAAGTAATGATTTGTGAAAACAGATGGTATGTTAAAGTAATAATGTCTTATATTCTTAATTTTCAAAAGGCAAAAGTGAGGAAAGAAAACCAAGTAGAAACCAAGAAACTGATGTGAAGAGAAAAAGCATGACATGCCCACAGATTAGTAACTTTTTATATTCATTTAAATGCCAGAAGGGATGGATGAATTATTAATAAGTACTCAAAATTCCTTATCTGTAGGTTTTTCAGTTTACACTCTCTTGATTCACTGCCTAAAGGGAGTTTGATAGCAAGAGTAAGATCCCTAAATCTATAGCCACACAATACTTCCCAGAGATAACTTACATGCTCCTTGTGGGTAATATGGACATCAACAGAAGTCTCAAAAGACTACCTCTTGTGAGTGATTTTGATTTCTATCCACTTGCTTCACAGTCTAAGTTTACAACAAAATGTTATCTTTTCAGGAATATTTAGAATGTGTCTTTACATATAATATTTTCTTTTCTTTCTTGCCTTTAATGTACAGTTATAGAAAATGGGGACAGTCTTTAAAAAAATGTCTCTAGTTATGAAAAAGTAAATGGAAGGTTATTTAACAACATTCATAAATTTTGAACTACGTATTAAAAGAATATGCCTTCTGAGTGAGGAAATATTTGTAATGGAAAGATTAAATTAGGCTCCTTTTCTTTCATTTCCCCAAGTAGTATATTAATTTTGAAATATGTTCAACTTTTAGTCATATAGTATTTATTAGCCATTTATTAAGCACAAATGTTGTTCATAGTACTAGTTTAAATAATAGATTAAGGAAGATGAAGTTGTATAAGCAATGTAAAAACTATTTTTTTAATAGTTGGTGCTCCCTTAAACATCCTTTAATACCCCAAAGCCTTATGAAGACCTACAAACTCATCAAGTTTACATACAATCTGCTGACCTCAAGATCTCTGTTTACTCTGAGGTCTGCTACGTACTACCCTCATTACAATCTACTTTGAAATTCTTAATAATAAATGCAGTCTTTCTGGTGAGACAATAATTATAAGTATATTGTATTTCATTACATTTAAATAATTCAGGATATCATAATATATTATGCTTGGCTATAATTCCTCCTCCATAAATGTATTCACATTGTTTCATGGATTATTTTATCAGGCTATCTAGTTGTCACCTTGGAAATTAGAAAGATTGACCCCAAATTGACCATAACCAAAGCAAAAAAGTTTTGATGGTAAGATAAAAGGAGGATGCAGCAATGGTTTATGCCTTTATAAAGCAACCCAATTAGGATATGTACAGAGGTAGGGCCTTGCATAGTTCTATTTTGAAAAGTGGATTAAATGAATATTGCAAAAGAAAATTTGCATATGCTTGCAAATATTGCATATTTGCATACTTTTGCCTACATATCTGCTGTTTTGCATTTTCTAAACTAAAAGCTAACCATGATAGTACTATAGTGTAGAAATTACATGTCTACACTTCATTTAATGTCAAAGCTCAGAGGATCTTACATCTGGGAAAAACAATTCACCTTATCCAATCAAACTCTCTCATTTGACACATGGGGAAATAATCTTAACATAAATCTTATCCCCACAAGAGACCATTATTTTAAAGTTGTTATAGATGCCTATTAACAGATACAAAATATGGAAGAAGAAGAAAAGACATAAAAAATCTCTAGTGTAAAATCAATATCCCTTAAAAATGAATATTTCAATGACATGAGATATATCAAAAATATCTCATTAGAAGTATTTGTCATTTATTATCAACTAAACAAATACTCTTTATGATTGAATGTTTACTATGCGCCAAGCACAGTGCTAAATTCTAGGGATTTCAGGAGATTAAATCAGTTTGTTCCTGTCATTATTCTTACAATTTAGAAGGAAAAGTAAACACGTATCCACCTATGAATTTTTTAATTGCTATGAGAATTTAGATATAACATTTAATTTTATAAAATATGTTTGGTAACCTTGTATTCCTTTATGATTTGCAAAAACCTTTCATATACATATACTCATGTAATTCTCACAACTTTGTGAGGTTGGTATTATCATCACAAGAATTGTAATTACAGAAACCAAAAGTATGATTTAACATACATGTTTGTAATCAAAAAGACCAAATTCTTGTGAGGAAGATAATGTGTTTTTAACTAAAAAGAAACATGTTTAATTCTTAGAAGAGGTTTATATAGTTAAAAGCTGGATGCATCTTATACTGTATGAGTTTTGACATTATTTTGGAAAGCTATCTTTTATTAAAAGAAATAAGTTTCAACAATATCAAGGCATTGTTACTGCATTCTAGGAAATGATTGGGAAATGGGATTTTAGTTAAACTAAAGTTACCATTTAACTAAAAATCCCCTCTACGTTAAATGGAGCAGCCTAGGGCAAGGACATAGATGCCTAAGCTGTGGGAATATGTGGCCCAAAACCCTCTCATGAGTGAACAATTATATTGCTTGCACTCACAAGTTATTTCTTCTTAGAAATATAGCACTTACCAACCACAAATCTTTAATATAGTAAACATAGTGTCAACTCCAAAGTTGAAAGAGAGGTCAGAAATCATAAAGTTAAAGTTATTGCCTCTGGCGTCCTAGCCAACTAAGTAATCTGAACAACCGTTTGAGTGAAAAAAGGACAACAAAAAATGCTGGAAAAATATTTTTAAATAAAATAAATGTAAGCTAAAACCCAGAGGAAAAATACATTGAGAGATAGCTTTCAATTTGATAATATCTGACAAATGTGTGAACTTGAACTTTGATTTTCCAACTCTTTCAAGACTTGTGGAAGAATAGGCAAAGCACAAGGGTCATCCAATTTGGTGTGTCTAATAGGAAATACTCCCAACATAAAGCTGGGGTTCCCAGCAGCTACACCTTCAAAGTAAGAATATACTAGAAGTAAATCTGCCTTCCTCCCTCTGCACCTTCAGAATAATGCAAAGAAATATATCTAATTGATCTTTGGCATTGAGTTCAGGGGCAAAAAAATAAATCTTCCTTGAAAACTTGTAGCCAAAACATTGGTCTTACGTGCATCTACAGCCTAAATTCCTACTACATTGGTAGTTTGAAAAACCTTTATCCAAGAATTTAAAGTATCCAGAGCTGGTAGAACCTCCTGATAGCTTGCAGAAGAAAATGAAAATATTTTCTGGAGAAACTCACCGAAAGCCCAATCTTCAAAGAATTTTCGAAGATAAAGTCTCCAGAATTATGAAGTCAAATTCAAAAATCACTAAACGCAAAAGGGACTAAAGTGCCATATATGAAAGCCAGCAAGAGCATCAGACTGTGGAGTCAAACCTGAAAATACTCCATATATTCGAATTACTAGAAGAAGAATATAGAAGTAAATATAGTGATAGGTTTTAAAAAGAAAAGCAATTAAATATGATAAAAATAAGGAAATATAAAAAGGAACAAAAGACCTGAAAATATCCTTATTGGATTTAAGAATTAAAAATAAAATATTGAATATTAAGAGCTCAGTAGGAATGGAAAACATGTTCAGTACAATTTAACATCATTTTTAACTTAAAAATGATTTTAAAAATGCTAGAAGGAAATATTTAATTAGATTAAAGATACCTTCAAAACCCCACAGTAAAAACCATAATTAATGGAAAAATATGAAAAATGTTCCTTTTAAGTTCAGAGACATATTACTTCTATTTAACGATATATTGAATTTTAAAGCCAATACAATAAGTCAAAAAAAATTAGAAAAGGAGAAAAATATCATTTTTTCTCAGATAACATTGTGTTTGAAAAAACTCAAATCTACAGATTATTACATTCAACAAGAAAGTTTATAAACTGCATGATAAAAAATAAATATGAAAAATTAATTGCATTCAAATTAACAGTAGCAAGCAGATACAAAGTGTAACTTTTTATTTTTATTTTTATTATACTTTAAGTTCTAGGTTACATGTGCACAATGTGCGGGTTTGTTACATATGTATACATGTGCCATGTTGGTGTGCCGCACCAATTAACCTGTCATTTACATTAGGCATATCTCCTAATGCTATCCGCGCCCCCACCCACAATAGGACCCAGTGTGTGATGTTCCCTTTCCTGTGTCCGAGTGATCTCATTGTTCAGTTCCCACCTATGAGTGAGAACATGCGGTATTTGGTTTTCTGTTCTTGCAATAGTTTGCTGAGAATGATGCTTTGCAGCTGCATCCATGTCCCCACAAAGGACACGAACTCATCCTTTTTTATGGCTGCACAGTATTCCATGGTGTATATGTGCCACATTTTCTTAATCCAGTCTGTCACTGATGGACATTTGGGTTGATTCCAAGTCTTAGCTATTGTGAATAGTGCTGCAATAAACATATGTGTGCATGTGTCTTTATAGTAGCATGACTTATAATCCTTTGGGTATATCCCCAGTAATGGGATGGCTGGGTCAAATGGTATTTCTAGTTCTAGATCCTTGAGGAAACGCCACACTGTCTTCCACAATGGTTGAACTAGTTTACAGTCCCACCAACAGTGTAAAAGTGTTCCTATTTCTCCACATCCTCTCCAGCACCTGTTGTTTCCTGATTTTTTAATGATTGCCATTCTAACTGGTGTGAGATGGTATCTCATTGTGGTTTTGATTTGCATTTCTCTGATGGCCAGTGATGATGAGCATTTTTTCATGTGTCTGTTGGCTGTATGAATGTCTTCTTTTGAGAAATGTCTGTTCATATCCTTTGCCCACTTTTTGATGGGGTGGTTTTTTTCTTGCAAATTTGATTGAGTTCTTTATAGGTTCTGGATATTAGCCCTTTGTCAGATGAGTAGATTGCAAAAATTTTCTCCCATTCTGTAGTTTGCCTGTTCACTCTGATGGTAGTTTCTTTTGCTGTGCAGAAGCTCTTTAGTTTAATTAGATCCTATTTGTCAATTTTGGCTTTTGTTGCCATTGCTTTTGGTGTTTTAGACAAGAAGTCCTTGCCCATGCCTATGTCCTGAATGGTACTACCTAGGTTTTCTTCTAGGGTTTTTATGGTTTTAGCTCTAACATTTAAGTCTGATCCATCTTGAATTAAAAGTGTAACTTTTTAAATGTTCAAGTTTATACTCAGAGTAGACGATAAATCTATATTCACAGTTAAACAAGTATTAATGGAATGGAGAACCATGTAGCCAATGCTTTAGTCATAAACTGCAATATTGTTGGCACTGCAGCAACTCCCCATGTGCTACTTCCTTATCACGACCTTCTCCCTAAATGTAACCACAATCCTGGTTTGGGTGTTAATAATCCGACATTCAGGTCAGTTTGATTCTTTCTACCAGGAAATAGGGATCTCTAGGGAATCCCAAATTGTTTTTCTCCGCTACTGGCTGTTGAATTACCAGGACATACTTTTATTGGTTTGCATCCACAGCTATCTTTGCCCCTCACCACTGTGACAGCAGTTGGTTGCTGAACCTCCCTCATTTTCCCTCTCATTCCTGGATCCAGACCAAAGAAGTGATCCTCAATCTAATCATTTTGGACCATTTTTATAAACTGATGATAGTTGGATCAAATAATTCAAAACCCTTCACTAAACACTGTATTATATCAATTCTAATTTATTGTTATCCTCATCCTGGGTAGACAGTAAAGGTATAGTAATTCAGTATTTTCCTCTTTTTAACAAAACATTGGGAGATACAAGCCAGACATGACTCAGAAATAATTTAATATCTAATTTCAGGAGTGTTGGGTTCCTTTTCGTAGAAGCAGAGGCAGATGGGAATTCTTGAATAAGTTATTTATTGAAGGAGTACTCTCAGGAGAAAGAAGTGAAGGAAGCAAATACATCAGGCATTTATACGTCAGGTACATATAAATCAAGCAAGAGCATGTCTAACCGGGAATCTAGATTGAACCTGACTCTGCAGGGAGCTCTGAAGCATGAATTGTAACACAGAATAGTTACTGCCTTGAGGCGAGGAGGGCAGCCTTTTGTATGCCAATACCAGTCATTGGTCGGTGGTTGTCCCTGGGAGCAGGAGTGGGTGGGAGGGAAGAGGAGGAGCTGAGAGGGAGATGTTGTTTCCCAGGCAAGGTAAGGGCAATTTTCTGGAGAAAGGCCAGCTATGACTATCAGCAGCCAACCCTCACAACAGCTGAGGGATGAGAGCCATAGGCAGGTAAACAGAATCTTGGTGTGGAACCAAGAAGGTCTACTAGAAGGAGAAAGAAATTTTCTAGAAATACTTTTAGTGTTTATTAGACCATGGAATTGGTATATTAAAAGTTGCCTAGTTGGAATTCTGTATAACATATTGCTTGATATATCGCAAGCATATTTCAATTTACTGGAACAAAAGATATTGGGTTTTTAGAATAACTCCTGTTTAAATTGAGACAGGATCTGCACTTTAAGGGCATAACTACGAATAAGATTTCACTGAGCAACAATAGTTATAACTTGAATGACTGGTGATTGTCAACTAGAAGAAACTGTAACAATACAAATTGCAACATTTTGATATATTTGACAGAATAATGAGGACGTGGGGCATTTCAAGACTTTCATATAATCTTTGAAATATTATATTTACAAAATAAAAGTAAATCACATTTATCTGACCGAAAAAAAGAGAAAACTTCATAAAGGGAGATATTTCCCCAGAGAACCGTGAGTAGAAACTGTGAGTAGAAACATACAGCTTTTCCCTCAAAAAAAAAAAAAAAAAAAATCTAAAACCAGCATTTATTACCCACCCCAAATCATATACGATTTTAAAAAGACCTACTTCTAATAAGTTTTATGATCCTTTATGAGCAGAAGAGAGCACTAGTTATTATAATTGGTAACAGTTAGTCTAAAACAACTCATAATCTTAAGCTGTGGCTAAGGCTCCAGCTGTTGCCCAGTCTTTTAATACAGGGACCTTAACTCTTAGCAGCTTTCCTTTCCTGCTGCTTCATGTGGCCATCCTTCCATACTGCCTAATGTAGGATCTGGAAGCCTCATGCTTCTGCTGTTTCTGATGACACATTAATGCTGCTCTACCCCACTGTTATTACTTCCATTCATGACTTTGCTCTATTAAAAGTATTAGTAACTTCACTTGGAGTGTACAGTGGAGGGGATCAGTATTTGTTGAGTAGCTTCTAGAAAATAGGAAATGTACATATATTTTAATGAAGTAGTAATTTTCATCTTAATGATTTTCTTAAATAATCTTATAAAATATTTCTTCTTCTACAGCCATGTAAATTCAACTAAAGATAAGCTAAATAACTCACAGAAAGTCAAACAAATAATAAATGACTGGACAGGTCATTTATTTGAGCCCAAAGACTGGCCTTTTAAAAAAATCTGTGCTCTTTCTAGTACATAAGTTGTTCTCAAACTTACAACATCATTATGTTATGTTGGTCCTGAACCAGAAATGTCAGCATCACCTCCACTGTTAGAAGTACAAATTCTTATACCTTATTACAGATGTACTGAGCTTGATACTACTGGATTTGGGCCCAGAAATCTATGTTTTAACAAGTCCTTCAGATGTTTCTGGTGCACACTGAAGTTTGAGAATCTCTGTCCTATGCTGTATTGCTTTTTTCAATGGAATGAAGCAGATGAAGTCTTAGGTCAGGCTTCAGATACTTTCTCCTCTTAGAAATTACAGGCTTTGTGACCCCAAAGATATCCTTTAGCTTTAAACACTGTTTTTCAAGGTTTTGTTTACTTTGCTTTTTTTTTTTTTGGAGGCTCATAAACAGGTCTATTCCCTGGACATCATCCCATATCTCTCTATCATTGCCACAGCTTTCATTTACTGCTTAATTTATTCATTTATTTATTCATGTGTTATTTCATTCAGCTACTTTTATTTGAAAGCCTTTTATGTGTCAGGTACTGTGCTAGGCAAGTTAATGGCCCATCAAATAAAGTCCATGTCCTAATCCCCAGAAACTTTGAATATGTCATGTTGCATGGCAAAGGGGAATTTAGGTTGCAGATTAAATTAAGATTGCTAATCAACTGACCTAAAAATAGCGAGATTTTCCCGGATTATGTGTGTGAGCCCAATGTAATCACAAAGATCCTTAAAAGAGAGAGAGAAAAATGTGACTATAGAAGAGAGAACTAGAGAAATGACAGTATGGGAAGTACTCAGCTTGATGTTGTTGGCTTTGACGGTGGAAGAAGGGGCCATGAGCCAAGGAAGGCAGGCAGCCTCTAGAAGCTGCGAAAGACAAGAAAACAGATTCTTCCCTAGAGTCTCCAGAAGGAATGAAGCCCTGTCAAACCTTGATGTTACTCCAGTGAGACCTGTGTCAGACTTTGGACCTCCAGAGCTGTAAGACAATTCATTTATTTTGTTTAAAGATACTAAATTTGTTTTGATTTATCACAGCAGCAACAGGAAACTACTACAGGTACTCTCTTGGTTATTGGAGATGCAGCAGTAAGCAAGAGAGATTCAGTCCTAGCCCTCAAGTAAAGGGGAAACACTCTATTAAGGGAGATAAACCAAATAATTTGTTGTGTGGTAAATGTTATGCTAGATAGCACTTGCCTGGAGGAAAAGGACTTTAAGTCTAGAACGAACTTTAAATAGAAGCTAAATATGCAAAGAGGGGGGATAGGAAGTGTGTTTGTGGAACTGCATGTGCAAAGAACTAGAGGTAAAATAATCTGTGTTTTAAGAAATGTCAATGATGTTTAACCACCTCACAGTCCCTAAGTTATGTATGCAGAGGAGATACAGCTTCTGTAACCCATGATAGAAGAGACAAATAATTACAGACATTTAAAATTCAAACTTCTGTATCATTAACTCAATAATCCATGGCTAAAGTATTCAGTAGGTTCAATTTTTCTCCCTTATTTCCTAATCTCATCATTTATTCATTTGACTATTTGATATCATCTTTGTGAAAGACTATGTAAGAGAAAGGAAGGGTGACAAAACTAAAACACAAAACAATCTATCTTTAATTACAACTAGTCGGAGTAATTACAGGCACTCACTGAGGAAAGACAAAATTTAATGAAAACTGAAATTTACCAGTTCTCCATTATATTTCCAATTAGCAAGAATAACAGAAAATAAATTTCAAGTAAAATATCAATTTTATTCTAGCAACAGCAATTGTAGTTCATCAAAATATTCTGGTGCTCCAAAGAAATATGCGAAAGTAATTAAATGCCACAACATATTAACCAATAGGATGAAGAACAAGTACAACTCCTTTATTTAGTATACTTCACTTAGGACTTTAAAAAGGAAATGGGCTGGGTGCAGTGGCTCATGCCTGTAATCCCAGCACTTTGGGAGGCCAAGGCAGTAGGATCACTTGAGGTTAGGAGTTTGAGACCAGCCTGGCCAACACAGTGAAACCTTGTCTGTACTGAAAATAAAACAATTAGCTTGGCATGGTGGCACATACCTGTAATCCCAGCTACTCAGGAGGCTGAGACAGGAGAATCGCTTGAACCTGGGAGGCATAGTTTGCAGTGAGCAGAGACTGGGCCACTGCACTCCAGCCTGGGCAACAGAGCGAGACTCTGTCTCAAAAATAAATAAATACATAAATAATGAATAAAAAGGGAACGACTTTGTTTAGAATGAAGCCTTTTATTATTAGGCATGGAAGATGGTCTCTTAGAGCAGGTGCCAACAAACTATTTCTAAAAAGAACCACAGAGTAAATATTTTTTGACTTTCTAGGTGCAATGTTTCTGTTGCAAGTGTTAACTCTGTCATTGAATTGCAAAGACAGCCTCAGACAATATTTTCTAATAAAACTTTACTTACAAAACAGGGGGCAGGACAGTAGCTTGCTAATTTCTGTCCTAGAGAATTTTCCTTCCCTCCCTCCCTACTTTCCTTCCATTCCCTTCCCCTCCCCTCCCCTCCCTTCCTCTCCCCTCCCTTCCTCTCCCCTCCCTTCCTCTCCCCTCCTCTCCCTTCCCCTCCCCTCCCCTCCCTCCCTCCATCCCTCCCTCCTTCTTCCTTCCTTCCCTCCTTCCTTCCTTCCTCTTTCCCTCCCTCCTCCCCTCCCTCCCTCCCTCCCTCCCTCCCTCCCTCCCTTGCTTCCTTCCTTCCTTCCTTCCTTCTTTCCTTCCTTCCTTTCTTCTTTTTTCTTCCTTGTGTGGCAATGTATTTTTCCATTGAGAGAAGCAGAAAGCCAGTCTCTTCTAATGTAAACTACTAACTCCTGTCAGACAGGGTTACACAGAAAGCAAAATAAGGAAATATTGAAGTTTTCTTTTTGTTCATTAAAAATGAAAAGTTTTATTTAAAAGCAACCACGGGTCCCTTAAAAACCAGTTCTTCCTTACTTTTTTTTTTTTTTTTGCCAATGTGAGTGTGTGGGAAGAGAAGCTGTTTTTCTGAAATGCTTGTAAGTGATCATATTTTGTAGCTACAGATTTTGAAAAGCATTTAAAAACAGTTTCACAGTGTACTCTCCAGGATGACATCTTTCCCTTGAGGCAGAGGAGTGACTTTTCTAAAAAGTGTTTCTTAAGTAGTTCCTCTTCCCAAGGCAAAGGTACCTCATTCTAATCTCTTTGCTACCTCTTGTCCCTCTTCATCTTCCTTTATTTTTCCAAGTTATTTGTGTCTCCTGATACAATTTCCCAATATTTCATTAAGTGGTCTGGACCAAATGCAATATTTTATTATCTGTTGACATCAATTTTGAAATCATAAAAGAAAAACTTTTTATGTTACAGGACTCAAATTTTGTCTGGGTTTAATTTCCATTACATGTTCTAATTTGAACTCAACCACTTCTCCCTGGTTTTTATTTTCTTTTTAATAAAAGGAACATGAAAAACTCAAATCTACATGGTTGAAAGTAGAGATAGAAAGGGTGAAGATCGGTTTACTTTCGGTTATCAACAATTAAAAATAAAGAAAAGAAATGGTACCCTGGAGTTTTACTGCAACACCCAGAGTAGCAGGAGAGAGGTTTCGTGCTTACTATAATCTTTCTTGATATTTTGCCAAACTGCATAATGTAATTTGAACTTTCCAGGCCTTGTTAATAATTCAGAAACCTCATGTTTGTATATAAACTTCCTTTCAGAGAGCTCAAATCTCTTTCATAACATTTTCTCTAACCACATCAATATTCTACTTGGAAGGCTTAGTTATTTATTTTCTTATGAATGCTACAAATGAGAAAATGAGGCATAAATACTCAGGATATTTGACATGCATTCTTAAGTCTGAGAAGTGGTTGAATTAAAACTGTGATGAATCCCTTAAGTCCCAAACTAATTACTAATTCAGCTTTGATTTTTGTTTTTCTAAGGTTAAAAGTAATCGTTTATTCTTTAGGATGAGATGCTTCCTCTTGAATCCAGGGCTGAATTTACCTCTCTGTCTAAAACAACTTTTAAAATGGAAAAAGACATATATTTAAAAATGGTTTACAGACACTATATCAAGTAGCACAGGATAGTGATCCCCAAAAGAAGGAAAGCAAATGGTGTGAGCCTATGATTGCCCAACTTACTGTCTGGAGATAGTTCTTAAGCCTAGCACAGGAATGGGGAGATGAAGCAGAACCTGGAGGTCACCCCAAGTTGAGGAAATGGAGCTAGGACTCTGGGAAGGCCAAAACAACTGGAATTTGCTGGGCTGTATATCAGAGAAAAAAGAGTTGCACAATAAGAGAACTTCACGGATCTGCAGAGGGTTCCCAAGTCTTCTGCTACGTATAGATCAATACATATTTCTGAGGAAATTACCTGAAGTGAAGGGAGGAACTATTTTGGAGACATTCCTCTATGAGTCTCTGTTAGTCCGCCAGGGCTGCTGTAACAAAATACCACAGACTGGATGGCTTGAGCAACAGAAATTTATTTGCTCACAGTTCTGGAGGAAGTCCAAGGTCAAGGTGCCAGCAGAGTTGGGTTTTCCTGAGGCCTCTTTTCTTGGCTTGCAGATGGCTGCCTTCTCACTGCTTCCTCACATGGTCTTTTCTCTGGGCATGTGCAGGAAGAGATCTCTGGTTTCTCTGCCTCTTATAAGGACACCCATCAGTCCTTTTGGATTACAACTCCACCCTTATGACCTCATTTAATTTTAATTACCTTTTTAAAGGCCTTATCTCCAAATACAGTTGCTTTGGGGATTAGAGTTCAAAATATGAATTTTATAGAGACATAATTCAGTCCATAGCAGTCTGTTACATTTTTGCACATCTTACAGAGTCAAGAACTGCCTTTGTTCTGGTATATCTTATTAAGGATATTTTTGTTGTTGTGAACTGCCTTAGAAGACAGATATAGTTTCTTCTTTGGAAGCAAAGGACAGATATGCTTACTGTCCAATATAAAAGATCTAGATTCTGGGTTTCTCTCCTATAATACAACCTACAGCATGTGTGGGAGTTGCCTGGCCCTCTTTACATTGCCCTATGAGAATTGGCAAACTGTCTTCTGTTAACATCCCTGAAATTGTGGCAGGCTAAGTTCTCAACTTGTGAGTAGGGCAAAAGCTCCCTCTTTCAGAGACCTTCAAAACTACCTGCTATGGTTTTGATACCAAAACTCATGTTGAAATTTGATCTCCAATGTGGCAGAGTTGGAGGTGAGGCCTATTGGGAGGTATGTGGGTGATGGAGGCAGATCCTTCATGAACAGATTAATGCTTTCCCACTAGGGTGAGGGAGTTCTTGCTTGAGGGAATGAATTAGTTCCTGAGGGAGTGGATTAGTTCCCACAAGAGTGGGTTGTTAAATAAAGTCGGGCTTCCTCTGTTTCTCTCTTGTGCTTTCTCTCTTACCATGTGATCTCTTTTCACATGCCCACTCCCCTTCTGCTTTTCACAATGAGTGGAAACAGCATGAGGACCTCAACAGATGCCACTGGCCAATCTTGAACTTTTCAGCCTACAGAGCAGTGAGCCAAATAAACCACTTTTTAAAATGAATTACCCAGCCTCAGGTATTCTGTAATAGCAACACAAAAATGTACTAAGACACTCTCTAAAAGAAATAGAGAGAACAATCACCGTATCTCCTACAGGGCCAGGAACAGTTCATGCTTCCACCAGTCAAAGTGGAAAAGCTTGTAAATCACAAGGTATAAAAAAGAGTACTCAGAATGACATTGCTACAGTAATGCAGAAAGATAGGCTATAAACTAAACCTGCTCTGATCGTCTAGCACAGCTTAAATGCAAGTCGTGAAAGGATCAAAGTGTTTCAGAGTAACTTAATTGCAACTCAGAAGAAAGTTCAGGAGTTTCCAGTACCTAACAAGGTAATATTTGCAACTTCTGGATCAAATAAAAAAGTACCAGGGTTGCAAGGAAGCAGTGATGTATAGCCCGTAATAAGAATTAAAACAAATCAATAGATACAGATTCAAAAATTACACAAATGCTAGAATTAGTAGGTAAGGACTTTAAAACAGTTATTATAACAGTATTGCACATGCTTAAGAAGACAGAGGAAAGATTGAACATGTTGCTTGGAAACAAACGCATAAAAACAAAAAATACATTGGATAGCATTAATTAGAGATTAGCCACAGCAGAAAAACCAGCTCCTGGATTCATTGATTTTTTGAAGGGTTTTTTGTGTCTCTATCTCCTTCAGTTCTGCTCTGACCTTAGTTGTTTCTTGCCTTCTGCTACCTTTTGAATGTATTTGCTCTTGCGTCTCTCGTTCTTTTAATTGTGATGTTAGGGTGTCAATTTTAGATCTTTCCTGCTTTCTCTTGTGGGCATTTAGTGCTATAAATTTCCCTCTACACACTGCTTTAAATGTGTCCCAGAGATTCTGGTATGTTGTATCTTTGTTCTCATTGGTTTCAGAGAACATCTTTATTTCTGCCTTCATTTCGTTATGTACCCAGTAGTCATTCAGGAGCAGGTTGTTCAGTTTCCATGTAGTTGAGCGGTTTTGATTGAATTTCTTAGTCCTGAGTTCTAGTTTGATTGTACTGTGGTCTGAGAGACAGTTTGTTATAATTTCTGTTCTTTTACATTTGCTGAGGAGTGCTTTACATCCAACTATGTGGTCAGTTTTGGAATAAGTGTGATATGGTGCTGAGAAGAATGTATATTCTGTTGATTTGGAGTGGAGAGTTCTATAGATGTCTATTAGGTCTGCTTGGTGCAGAGTTGAGTTCAATTCCTGGATATCCTTGTTAACTTTCTGTCTCGTTGATCTGTCTAACGTTGACAGTGGAGTGTTAAAGTCTCCTGTTATTATTGTATGGGAGTCTAAGTCTCTTTGTAAGTCTCTAAGGACTTGCTTTATGAATCTGGGTGCTGCTGTATTGGGTGCATATATATTTAGGATAGTTAGCTCTTCCTAATGAATTGATCCCTTTACCATTATGTAATGGCCTTCTTTGTCTCTTTTGATCTTTTAGGGTTTAAAGTCTGTTTTATCAGAGACTAAGATTGCAACCCCTGCTTTTTTTGTTTTCCATTTGCTTGGTAGATCCCTTGGTAGATCCCTCCATCCCTTTATTTTGAGCCTGTGTGTCTCTGCATGTGAGATGGGTCTCCTGAATACAGCAAACTGATGGGTCTTGACTCTTTATCCAATTTGCCAGTCTGTGTCTTTTAATTGGAGCATTTAGTCCATTTACATTTAAGGTTAATATTCTTATGTGTGAACCTGATCCTGTCATTATGATATTAGCTGGTTATTTTGCTCGTTAGTTGATGCAGTTTCTTCCTAGCGTCGATGGACTTTACATTTTGGCATGTTTTTGCAATGGCTGGTACCGGTTGTTCCTTTCCATGTTTAGTGCTTCCTTCAGGATCTCTTGTAGGGCAGGCCTGGTGGTGACAAAATCTCTCAGCATTTGCTTGTCTGTAAAGGATTTTATTTCTCCTTCACTTATGAAACTTAGTTTGGCTGGATATGAAATTCTGGGTTTAAAATTCTTTTCTTTAAGAATGTTGAATATCAGCCCCCACTCTCTTCTGGCTTGTAGAGTTTCTGCCGAGAGATCTGCTGTGAGTCTGATGGGCTTCCCTTTGTGGGTAACCCGACCTTACTCTCTGGCTGCCCTTAAGATTTTTTCCTTCATTTCAACTTTGGTGAATCTGGCAATTATGTGTCTTGGAGTTGCTCTTCTCGAGGAGTATCTTTGTGGTGTTCTCTGTATTTCCTGAATTTGAATGTTGGCCTGCCTTACTAGGTTGGGGAAGTTCTCCTGGATGATATCCTGCAGAGTGTTTTCCAACTTGGTTCCATTTTCCCCATCACTTTCAGGCACACCAACAGACGTAGATTTGGTCTTTTCACATAATCCCATATTTCTTGGAGGCTTTGTTCATTAATCTTTTTACTCTTTTTTCTCTACATTTCTCTTCTCACTTCATTTCATTCATTTGATCTTCAATCACTGATTATCTTTTTTCCAGTTGATTGAGTCAGTTACTGAAGCTTGTGCATTTGTCACGTAGTTCTCGTGTCATGGTTTTCATCTCTATCAGTTCTTTTAAGGTCTTCTCTGCATTGATTATTCTAGTTATCCATTCATCCATTCTTTTTTCAAGGTTTTTAGTTTCTTTGCACTGGTTATGTAGTTCCTCCTTTAGCTCTGAGAAGTTTGATCAACTGAAGCTGTCTTCTCTCAACTCGTCAAAGTAATTCTCCGTCCAGCTTTGTTCCATTGCTGGCGATGAGCTGTGTTCCTTTGGAGGGGGAGATGCACTCTGATTTTTTGAATTTCCAGCTTTTCTGCCCGCTTTTTCCCCATCTTTGTGGTTTTATCTGCCTTTGGTCTTTGATGATGGTGACGTACTGATGGGGTTTTGGTGTAGGTGTCCTTTCTCTTTGTTAGTTTTCCTTCTAACAGTCAGGACCCTCAGCTGCAGGTCTATTGGAGTTTGCTTGAGGTCCACTCCAGACCCTGTTTGCCTGGGTATCAGCAGTGGAGGCTGCAGAAGATAGAATATTGCTAAACAGTGAGTGTTGCTGTCTGATTCTTGCTCTGGAAGCTTCATCTCAGGGTGTACCCAGCTGTGTGAGGTGTGATGTGTCGGTCTGTACCTCAGTTGAAAATGCAGAAATCACCCGTCTTCTGTGTCACTCACACTGGGAGCTGGAGGCTGGAGCTGTTTCTATTCGGCCATCTTGGGTGCCCCTAAGAACATTCTTTAGAGTGAACTTTGAATAATCTAACTCCTGAAGAGCAACGAGACCTGGTGAATTAATAACTGAAATCTGAATTCTGCTTACTATCTGCTTCTGTTTTCTTTTTTGACTTTTCTTTTTCTTATATATGTGATAAGGGATTTACATTAGAAGATTCTCATTTCTTGAACATTTGTAGAAGTCTAGATTTTATTTAGTTTTCTATCCCTAAAAACTGTCAAACTATCTGACAACTCATGGATAATGCTTTTTATGATATTTATGAATGGGGTAAAATATGGCCTTTACAGTCATCAAGTCTCTTGTAAAACTGGAGTTCTAAGGTTTTATATCAATAACTAGGTATTTTATTAAAGTTCATAAGATATTGAATGAAATAAAGATCTCACAGCAATTTAATGGGAGTTTTGTTGGTCAGGCTCCATTCCACCCAAAATTATTCTTTGAAATTCCAATTAAACATTTTTAAAAAGACTGTTCACTTTTAATTTCTACATTGATAGGTAGACCTAGAGGGAGATAAATAAAACCTGTTTCAGTGCCAGGCAACAGATGGCAGATAAAAGATATTATCATATACCTTCAACCAGGCAGGATAAATTGTACAAATATATTTTAGCAGCTGCTAAATTAAACAGATATATGGGGCAGGTAAAAACAAACAAAAAAATTTCCAGTGATCCCATGGAGACTAATTAAGAAATTGTGCAGTTGTAAAGCTATATATTTCTGTAAATACCAGCCTTTTCTGTGTACTTAATTGTTCCTTTTAAACTTTTAACACATCTGAGAACTGTTATCCTGTGTCTTTGTGCTCTATCTTAAGGAACCACTAAAAAGTCCACAACCTCCCTGTGGGAAAGCAAAACTCAGGTTGACTGAGACCAGGTCAGTTTCTAGCTAGAGGACTGACTGTTCTCAACACTGAAAGATATATCCTAATTGACTCGTGGAATTGACTTGCCATGCTATAAGGTTTGAAGTCACACTGAACAACAGGGTGATATTCTGAGAAGAATAGTGGTCCAGGCATAAGAAAACATGCCTTACTTCTAGTAATAACAATTATGGGAGGCCTGTAAGTCCCTGAGCATCTCATGACTCAATTTCCTTATCTCTGCACAGGGGGAAATCATTCCTGCCCTGCCTATTTCACAGGCCTTTTATGGAAATTAGTAGAACAAAGAGAAGAAGTTGACAATAACTAGGGAACAATAAATTATTTATAAATTATTCTAAATAATTTTAGGTTTATAGTCTCTAATGTTATAAATTTGAGATATATTTTCATTTTATTATTTATTTTTAATTACTTTTATCATTTTATTATTTTATCATGTTCTTATTTTACCATCTATCATTTTATAATTAAACCTACCCCTTTGAATTATATAAGGAAAATTTTCTAGTTCTCTACAAAGGAAACTGATAAAGGGTAGCCCAAGTTCAAAACTTCATTCATGACAGTCATCAGTTTCTCTTCTGTGTAAGGAAGACTTTTCCCAACCATTTGAGCTTCCCAGAAAATGGAATATTCTGTTTTCTAAGGTAATGAGTTTTACTTCTGTGGATATTATAGAAAGGGTTGGTATTCCTTTGAAAAGAAGGAGGTAAATAACATATTAAATGAGCCCTGGCTGCCGAAAGCGTCCATGTCACACAAAAAAATTCCAAAGAACCCTAGACTCTAGTGATTCTCTTTCATAACAGGGCTTAGCCGTGATGTGCAGACAAAATTAAAACTTGAGAAAACTGGGGAGACAAGAGGATAGGGAGGCCTTGCACGAACTGGATGTTTCTATGAGCTGGAAAATAACAACGTATTGCATCATCCTCTGGGTGCGATTTGTGAACAATGTGTCCCCCAGGTGACAATGGCAGTAAACATTCTGGTGTCCATTTTAAACAGATAAAGTAAAGCATGGAGCCACTGCTCTGGAACATTAACCAAGCCAAGTGAAATTCTGGTTAAATTCACTACTGGCAGACTTAAGGTCAACATAACAAACACACACACATGCACAAATTCTTTGATATTTTGCAAAGGTAATAATTACTCCTATTTCAACACATTTAAAATATTAAATTGTGTATATTTTCAATGTCAATATGTAGCTATAATTAATAATAAAAATTAAATTCCCACATCTCTGCATAATCCAAACAATGAAACATACCTGAGGTAATGTATAAGGCACTTCTGTTCATTGAAGAAGAAAATCTTCCAGCAATTATATTTTGGAAGAAAAGCAAATATTCCCTAGAGGTATGTGTCCCAATATTTTCTTCAATTTTAAATAGCATTTGTCCAAGGTCACAAAAGTGGATAAGCCTGGATTTGCACTAAGTCTTTCATAATTAGATCACAGCAGTGTCTGAGGGCTGTATGGCAGGAACCACTGTAAGGAATTTGCTTACATTGTTCCATTTAATCCTCCATAGCTCCATTAACTCAATACTATTATGATCCTCTTTGTAGATGGGCAAACTGAAGTTAGAGGGATCCAGAGTCTCCCAGTTAGGATATCACAGATCTAGGATTCTCCCCACACAGTCCGACTCCATAGCCAATGTGTTTAATTCTTGCATTCCACTGCTTTTGCAAAGTAAAAGAGGTACTTAAAATGACATGTACATAGAAATACTATGATCAGCTTATCTTTTATCACAATACGGAAACATAAATCCTTCCAATTCTTCAAACTTTATCTTATTTTTCATTTGTATTAAGTTAGTTTCTTAGGAACATGGTACACATTCATGATTTTAAGAATATCCACTCACTTGAACAGCATGTTGGGTTATGTAAACTTACGTTCTCTCAATGTGTGAGTACGATACTCTTTCAGATAGGAACCTATGCTGTTATATATAGCCTTACAGTAAAAGCCTCTCATATTTAAAGGAAAAATAAAGCCAACAGCTTAAAGAACTGAAAGGCAAGTAAGCTGCACAAATGCATTTTCACAATATTACGGACCCTTATTTCACTTTTTCAAAAATAAGTAGGGGTACTCATTTAGCAACATTTCCTGAAAACCCCGAACAACAGTCTATCTGGTAATTGCTTCTTGTAAAATGCGTAGCCTACAAAATCACTTCTGTGGGATTACTGCCAAAAATATATAACCTGAAACTAACCATGAGGAAACATCAGAATGAGTCAAATTGGGAGACATTCTACAAAATAACTGCCCAGTACTCTTCCAAAATATCACACTCGTGAAAGACAAAGAAAGGCTGAGAAGCTGTTCCGGATTAAAGAAGACTAAGGAAACATGACAACTAAATGCGACATGTGATCCTGGACTGAATCATCGACAAGGAAGAAAGAAATAGTTTTTGCTAACAAAAGATATCATTGGGACAATCAGTGATGTTTGAATCAGATTTGTGGATTAGCTGATAATATTATAGGAAAGTTAATTTTAGAGTTAGGTAATTGTACTGAGGTGATATAAGAGAATGTCTTTGTTTTAAGGAAATCATTAAAGGTAAAAGTGATTACTTTTGTAACTATCAAATATTGCAGAAAAATTGTATGTGTGTGTGTATGTGTGTGCATTGTTCATATGAGACCAATTTTGCATGCCTTAACACCATATTAAATTACATGTGGATTTATCAGATTACAACAGCCAACATGTTCATATTTGAAGCATTGGACATGCATTAGCATCTTAGAAGATATGAATACAATATTGACAACGGTGTTTCCTTATTCACTTTAAAAAATCTGACTCTGGATGATTATTTCTCTGTAAGCCACATCTGTAGGTTGGAATTCTGTTACACCCTAGAGGTTAGCTTGTCTTCTCCAAGCAACAACATGAGAAAAGTGGGGTCTGATGATATTCCATCAATGCAATTAACCTTTCAACTCTCATTCCTGTTAATCCTAAGCCCCGGACTCACTGGATCATTTTATAGCCAGCACTGAGTATGCTGGAAAGCTCATGAGAAACTGGACTTTGATCCCTGGATGATTCAGATTCTGTCAGTGTACTAATCTTGATAAGCCTTCTACCCAGTTGTGAGTCTCAAATTCTTGGAAACCTCTCACCATAACCTCAAAGTAATTCATGGCACATTGTTTCCAGGAACATACAAATCCTCAGATTAAAAGAGGCACACTAATGCTCTCAACCCTCTATAGCTTTGTCTAGTTAAAATAAGTTAAAAATTTAAAATTCCCACCTTACTACTCTGTCAACTTCTTAGGTACTAGACTAATCCATATGCTTTGACAGTTTCTCAGGGATACCTTTTGAAAGAAATATAGAAATATTTGGTCAATTAATTACCATTCAATCATACTATAAAAGTGTTAGTAAATGAGGACCTTATATTTCTTAATGTATCATAAAAATAAATAGATCTTTATTGATTCTTCATTGGGAGTGAAAATCCTTTCTTAAAGTAATCCCAAGGTCTGCTGACTATGAAACTGATTCTCCATATAATGTGAATGAGTATAGATGAAAGAGAATTTTAAATACTTCCAAGCCATGTCTTCTAAGGAAAATATTCCATTTTACAATATGCTACTGACTAGAAAACCCTTAATTGTCCTTACTTTGAAAAATAGACAGGTTAACTCTTAAGCTATTAAGAAGTTAAGAATCATCTTGACTCTTGTTTGATAAAGACTACCAAAGAGACACTACAGCAAACAATAAAAATCTAAAAGGGGAAATTCCATTGAAACACCTCAAATGCTTGATAATTTTAGTAATTTCTTATTTTAGCATAAAACTTCACTATGTTGAAAAAGTTTTACAAATATTTTCTAAAACACAGGTCAGAAGTAGGCTTCAATCCCAGCACCACTCCAACTTCAACGCAAGGACACTCTTCTTTTTGGCCCATTGTGGTTCCTGAACATCTTACATTGGCATGCTTTTATGTGTGTCAACATTTATGTTAGGATCACAGGGTACATGTGCAGGTTTGTTACCTGGGTAAATTGTGTGTTGCTGAAGTTTGGTGTATGAATGATCCCATCATCCAGGCAATGAGCATAATACCCAATAGGTAGTTTTTCCACCCTTGCTCTCCTCCCACTCTACCCCCTCTATTAGTCCCCAGTGTCAGTTGTTCCCATCTTTATGTCCATGTGTACTCAATGTTTGCCTTCCACTTATAAGTGAGAACATGTGGTATTTGGTTTTCCGCCCCTGCGTTAATTCACATAGGATAATGTCTTCCCGCTGCATCCATGTCGCTGCAAAGGACCTGATTTTATTCTTCTTTATGGCTGTGTAGTATTCCATGGTGTATATGTACCACATTTTCTTTATCCAGTTCACCGTTGATGGGTGTCCAGATTAATTGCATGCCTTTGCTATTGTGAATAGTGCTGTGATAAACATATGAATACATATCTTTTTGGTAGTATGATTTATTCTTCTTTGGGTGTATACCCAGTAATGGGATTGCTGGGTTGAATTATAATTCTGTTTTAAGTTCTTTGAGAAATCTCCAAACTGCTTTCCATGGTGGCTGAACTAATTTACATTTCCAACAACAGTGTATAAGTATTCCCTTTTCTCTGCAACCTTGCCAATACCTGTTATTTTTTGACTTTTTAACAGTAGCCATTCTGACTGGTGTGAGATGTTATCTCATTGTGGTTTCGATTTGCATTTCTCTGATGATTAGTGATGTTCAGCATTTTTTTCATGTGTTTGTTGGCTGCTTGTATGTTTTCTTTTGAGAAGTGTTTGTTCATGTATTTTGCCTACTTTTATAAGGATGCTGTTTTCTGCATGTTTAATTTTTTAAGTTTTTTATTCTGGATATTAGACTTTTGTTGGATGCATTCTGTAGGTTGTCTCTTTACTCTCTTGGTAATTTCTTTTGCAGTGCAGAAGCTCTTTAATTTAATTAGTTCCCACTTGTCAATTTTTATTTTTCTTGTAATTGGTTTTGGGGACTTAGTCATAAATTATTTGCCAAAGCTAATGTCCAGAATGGTATTTGTTAGGTTTTCTTCTAGGATTTTCTAGCTTGTAGGTGTGTGCTTTATTTCTGGATTCTCTATCCTGTTCCATTGGTCTGTGTGTCTGTTTTTTTACCATTACCATACTGTTTTGGTTACTGTAGCCTTGCAGTATAGTATGAAGTCAGGTAGTGTGATGCCTCTGGCTTTGTTCTTTTTATTTAGAATTGATTTAGCTATTCAGGCTCTTTTTTCTTTCCATATGAATTTTAGAATAGTTTTGTCTGAATCTGTGAAAAATTACATTGATAGTTTGATATGTATAGCATTGAACCTGTATATTGCTTTTGCAGTATGGCCATTTTAACAATATTGGTTCTTCCTATCCATGAATATGGGATGTTTTTACATTTATTTGTATTATCTATGATTTCTTTCATCAGTGTTTTGTATGCCTTTATACCTACTAAATTTTGCTTATTTCATTTCCTTGTTCTGTAATTCTCTTGTTAATTCTACCCTTTCAAATTCTTGGTTTCTGCCAAACTCTTATCTATCCTTCAAGGATCTATTACAATATCACCTCCTTGTTGACTACCTGCTCACCTAAAATAAAATGAAAGGTTCTCTTATGGGCATCCCACAGCACTTTTACGTATACTGCCTATGGAATATTTCACATAGTCTTGTATATGGTATGCATTTGTATTTCAACTTCATTCCTTTGCATGTGGATATGTCCTGTATCAGTTAGCTTTTGAGGCATAACAAACGAAAACTTGGTGGCTTAAAACAATAGCCATTTATTTTTTCTCACAAGCCATTTTCAAGAAGATTGTCATTTTAATTGAGTCATAAGAGTTATTTATGTATTCTGGGTACCAGTCCCTTAGTAGATAAGTGATTTACAAATATTTTCTTATTCCATGGGTTTTATTTTTGTTTTCTTGATGGTGTCCTTTGAAGTAGAAATATTTTTAATTTCGATGTAGTCCAATTTATTTTTTTTCTTTTGTCATTTGTTCTTTTGGTGTCGTATCTGAGAAACTATTTCCTAACCCAAGCTCACAGATATTTACTTCTGTATTTTCTTCTAAGAGTTTCATAGTTTTAAACATTTAGGTCTATGATCCATATTGAATTAATTTTTGTATATGGTATGCGTTTGTATTTCAACTTCATTCCTTTGCATGTGGATATGTCTTATATCAGTTAGCTTTTGAGGCATAACAAACGAAAACTTGGTGGCTTAAAACAATAGCCATTTATTTTTTTCTCACAAGCCTGTGAGGCTACTGGGCAGTTCTGATCCTGGCTATCTTGCCAGATCTCTGCATTTAGCTGGAGGCTCTTTTGAAACCAAATGTCCTAGGATGGCCTCACACATGTGTCTTGTGGTTGTCAGGCTAGTTCTTCTAGTGTGCCTCAGCTGTCCACATGGTGTTTCATCTTCCAGTAGGCTAGCCTAGACTTCTTCACATGGTAGGCTCAGGTTCCAAGAACAGCAAGAGAAGACAAACTCAAATGAACAAGCATCTTTCAAACCTCTGCTTGTGTCCTGTTGGCTAATACCCCATTGGAACCACAAGTTGCATGACCAAGCCCAGAGTCAGTGTGTGCTAGTACACTTTTGCTACAGTACTGACACCTCAACCCAGGGTATTACATAGTCATACCAAAAGTTCTGGTGTCTCCAGTGCTTACTTCCACAACTAGCATAGTTATTCTTTAGCATCCGATGCAAAAGAATGTATTAGAGTGCAATTCCTTATATCACTGCCACCTGGTAATATCTGTCTATTTCTCAGCTATATCTCTACAGTTAACTTTTGTGTATGGTGCAAGATAAGGGTCAAATTTCATTGCTTTGCATGTTGCTATCTAGTTATTCCAGCACCATTTGTTTAAAAGACTATCCTTTCTCCCATTAAATCATCTTAGCACACTTGTGGTTAATCAACTGACTATAAATGTAAGAGTATATTCCTGGACTTTTAATTCTATTTCATTGATCTATATGTTTATCCTTATGCCAGTACTACACAGTTTTTTTTACTATAATTTTGTAGTAAGTTTCTAAATAAAGAAATGTGAGCCTTCCTAATAAAGCTGTGACTATCCAAATGCCTTGCATTTCCATATTAATTTTAGGCAATAAATCAACACTTGTTGATTCCTTCAAAAATTCATTCAAGATTTTATGGAGATTATGTTAAATCTGCAGATCAATTTGTGGGCTATTGCCATCTTAAAAATGTTAAGTCTTCTGATCCATGAATGTGGGATATCTATTCACTTTAGATCTTTACTTTATTTCAGTGATGTTTCATAGTTTTCAGTGTTTAAGTCCTGCACTTCTTTTGTTAAACTTATCCCTCAGTACTTTATTATTATGATGCTATTGGAATTGAAATTGTGTTTTTTAATTTCATGTTTGGAAAGTTAATTGCTAGTGTATAGAAATGCAATTGCTTTTGTATGTTGCTCTTTTATCTTGCCACTTTGCTGAACCCATTAATTAGTACTAATAGTTTTTTCATGGATTTGTTAGGCATTCATATATAAGATCATGTCATCTGCAAACAGAGATAGTTTTATTTCTTCCTTTCAATGTGGGTATGTTTTATGTTTGTTTCTTGCCTAATTGTCCACATGAGTGCCTTATAATGTACACACAAGATTTTGCTTCCTCACCCTAGATTTTATTCTGTGTAGGTCTAGATTTTTTAGTCACTTCCAGTAATTGACAAATTGTCATTCTTACACTTGAACAGAATTATTCCCAAATATTATCATTGCCCTTCAGATACAATACTTTTATGCTCATAGTGTATCTTTCCTTTTAGACACCCTCTGATTAAAAGAACTTTTAGAAACAGTAGGAATTACAGTCTGCTTACAATCTATGAATACCTTATAGGCTTTATTCTAAAAATAATCATACCTCCTTCAAAGTAGAAAAGAGACAACAACAAACATAGTATCCCTAAAAAGTGCTAATCATGGTGTGTCATCAGCCTATGTTTGCCTCAGTGTTTCCACATTGACTAATACAGATTTTGTTAGTAATCATGATAGTGGCCAGTAACTTCCACATGCTTTATGCAGCACAAAAGACAATTATAGATAATGATTAAGAGAAGTCACTGGATATGTACATTATACTAGACAACTCATTCTTTGGATTTCCATTTTCTCATTAGTAAAATGGTGATATAAGGGCTCTGAAAAGATTATAATAGAGAATAAGGAATAAAATGCATTTGAAGTGCTCAGCATGGAATTTTGCACATAATAAACATATTATGCCTCTTTAATAACAATAATAATTTTTATTATTTGTATTATTACTATTATTATTACTATATTAATCTCACAACCAACTTTCCTGCTGCCAGGTTGTATTAGTCAGGGTCTAATAAGGAAAACAATATTTCAGGGGAGAGTGCAGAGCAAGATGGCAGAATAGGACTCTCTAGTTATCGTCCTTCCACAGAAACATCAATTTGAACAACTATTCATGCATGAAAATTCCCTCACAAGAGTTAAAGAAACCAGATGCATAGCACCTGGTTATAGCATAATAATGAAAAAAGGTGCATTGAAGAGGATTGGAAGGACAGTTTTTTTTTTTAAGTATTTCAGTAGAGATAATTTAATACAGGGAACTAACTATAGAGGTTGTCAACAGGGCAAAGTGAGGAAATCCAGAAGATAAACACTACAGGAAGTGCCTAACTATCATACGGGATTTAAAGGAAAAAAAGTATTTTAGTTGATCTCAGGAGAGGCAATCACCCAGAGATAGCTTGGAAATTTGGAATAGGTGACACCCGAGAGGCTATCCAAGCAAGAACTGGAAACCTGGAGGAGAAGTCTACCATGGAGGGTAGGGCCCAGGAGGAGCTAGAAGCAGACAAAAGAAAATGCCCAGCAGGAGCTCAAACAACAAAAGACAGGAAGACTCTGCTGGAGATGCCACCCTAAGCAGAGAAAGGGAAAAAAAAATCTGATTTCTCTCCTACTCCTGTCTTCCAATGTCTTGTCAAAGCTACACATTGGCTAAACCTAACCAGAAGCTATGTTGCCTAGACATGTAGTATGCAAGTATCAGATCCCTAAGAAATAGCGAACAAGAGCCCAGATGAATCTGAGAGCAAACATGCAGACGTCTGGCACAGACGTCTGGCTAAGTAAGTTTAAGAATCTTGTCTGATATCACTGCAGAGTGAGAATTTGGCTTGTTAGTACTCTCTATCATAATATGCAACCTCTCTAGATTCCTTAAAAAAAAAAAAAAAAAAAAAAACACTGAAGGATGCTTGGAATAAACCAAAAATACACAATAATTTAATAAGTAATTGACTTGGTAATTGGTTGCACTATGCTTTCTTTTTAATGCAGGCTCAGATTGTTTTACTAGTACTAAAATCATACAAATCATACAACTAATCTGATTATTTCTGTCGTTGCTTAAAAGAGCCTATTATGGCAGCAACAATAGATAAAGAGAAAGAGAGGAAGCTGGGAGAGAGAGAGATAACTCAAGTACAGTGAGTTATGTTAATTATTCTACTCAGTTTATAGTATACTGTCCCATACAAGGACCCAGTTTTGTCTTTACTAATAGACTTAGTACTTGACAAATTCCCTTTTTTCTTAATACCCTGTTCTCACCTTTCTTCTCTTGCCTGAGGTAACCATTTAGGTTGAATCTTTGTACAGGCATACATTGGAGAGATTGCGGGTTTAGCTCCAGATGATGACAATACAGCACATTTCACAATAAAGTGAATCATATGAATTTTTTGCTTTCCCAGTGCATAAAAGTTATGTTTATACTATACTGTAGTATATTAAGTGTGAAATAGCATTATTATATCTAAAAATGTACATACATTAACTAAGAAATAATTTATTGCTAAAAATGCTAATTATCATCTGAACCTTCAGTGAGTCCTAATATTTTTGCTGGTAGAAGGTGTTGCCTTGCTGAGCATGGCTGGTGACTGGTCAGGGTCGTGGTTGTTCAAGTTTGGGTGGCTGTGGCCACCCAGTGTCTTAAAATAAAATAATGAGATTTGCCATGTCGGTTGACTCTTCTGTTCATGAAGATTTCTCTGTAGCGCATGATGCTGTTTAATAACATTTTACTCAGAGTAGAACATCTTTTAAATTTAGAATCAATCCTCTAAAACCCAGCCATTGCTTTATCAAATAAGCTTATAGAATATCCTAAAGCCTTTGTTGTCATTTCAACAATGTTCACAGCATCTTCACTAGGAGTAGGTTCAATCTCAAGAAATCACTTTCTTTGCTCATCCATAACAAGCACCTCCTCATCCATTCAAGTTTTATCATGAAATTGCAGCAATTCAGTCACATCTTCAGGCATGACTTCTAATCCTCTTGCTATTTCCACCATATCTTCAGTTACTTCTTCCACTGAAGTCTTGAACCCCTCAAAGTCATCTGTGAAGTTTGGAGTCACCTTCTTCCAAACTCCTGTTAGTATTGATATTTTGAACTCCTCCCATGAATCATGAATGTTCTTAATGGCATCTGGAATGGTGAATCATTTCCAGGAGGTTTAAATTTACTTTGCTCAGATCCATCAGAGGGATCACTATGGCAGCTATAGCCTTGTGAAACGTATTTCTTAAATCATAAGACTTGAAAGTCACAGTGACTCCATCCATGGGCTGCAGAATGGATGTTGTGTTAGTAGGTATGAAAACAACATTAATCTGATTCTACATACCTATCAAAGCTCTTAGGTGACCGGGTGCATTGTCAATGAGCAGTAATATTTTGAAAGAAATCGTTTTTTCCTGAGCAGTAGGTCTTAACAATGAGGTAAAATATTCAGTAAACCATGCTGTAAACAGATGTGCTGTCATCCATGTTTTATTGTTCCATTTATAGAGCACAGGCAGAGTACAATTAGCGTAATTCTTATGGGCCCTAGTATTTTTGGAGTGGTAAATGAGGATTGACTTCAACTTAAAGTCACCAGCTGCATTAGCTCCTAAGAGAGTCAGCCTGTCTTTTGAAGCTCTGAAACTAGGCATTGAGTTCTCTCTAGCTATGAAATTCCTAGATGGCATCTTCTTGCAATAGATGGCCCCTGTTTTTTAGTGTATCCGCCTTTATGAATTATCTTAGCTAGATTTTCTGGATAACTTGATGTAGCTTCTACATCAGCACTTGCTACTTCACCTTACACTTTTATGTTATGGAGATGGCTTCTTGCCTTAACCCGCATGAACCAACCTCTGCTAGCTTCTAACATTTCTTCTGCAGCTGCCTCACCTCTCTGAGCCTTCAAAGAATTGAAGAGAGTTAGAGTATTGCTCTCGATTACGTGTTGGTTTAAGGAATGTTGTGGCTGGTTTGATCCTCTATCCAGACCACTAAAACATTATCCATATCGGCAATAAGGCTGTTTTGCTTTCTTACCACTTGCATGCTCACTGGAGTAGCACTTTTAATTTTCTTCAAGAACTTTTCCATTGCATTCACAACTTGGCTAACCATCTGACACAAGAGGCCTAATTTTCAACCTCTCTTGGCTTTTACTAAGATGCCTTCTTCACTAAGCTTAATCATTTCTACTTTCGATTTAAAGTGAGAGACTTGTGACCCTTCCTTGAACACTTAGAGGACATTGTGGGGTTATTAACTGGCCTAGTTTCAATATTATGTCTTAGTAAATAGGGAGGCCTGAGGAGAGAGAGAGAGATAAGGGAATGGCTGGTCAGTGGAGCAGTCAGAACACACACACGACATTAAGTTCACTGTTTTATATGGGTGTGGTTTGTTGTGCCCCAAAACAATTCCAATAGTTAACATCAGAGATCACTGATCGAAGATCACCATAACAGATACAATAAGAATGAAAAAGTTTGAAATGTTGTGAGAGTTGCCAAAATGTGACACAAAGACCGAAAGTGAGCACGTGCTGTTGAAAAAGTTATGCCAATAGATTTGCTCAATGCAAGGTTACCATAAACCTTCAGTTAGTAAAAGAAATGCAACATCTGAAAAGTACAATGAAGTGGAGTGCAATAGAATGAGGTATGCCTGTATATGTTCTTGCAAAACATGTGTTCTTTTGTGTGCATATACTTTTATGTTTTAATTTATATTTTTAACAGCTTTGAGTGTAATTGATATACAAAGAACTGAACATACTTGATGTAGACAGTTTGATGAGTTTGGACATATACATACAGCTGTGATACTGTCATCACAATCAAGGCAAAAGCTATGTTCGACACCTGCCAAAGTTTTCTTGCATCCCTTTGTCGTTTTTTGGTCGAGGGAGAGTGGATAAGAATACTTAACATGAGATCTACCCTTTTAACACACTATGAAGTGAATAATGCCACATTTTTAACTATAGACATTTTGTGTTACAACAGAGTTTTTTAAATTTAATTTTATTTAATTTTGAGTTCCAGGATACATGTGCAGGACGTACAGGTTTGTTACATAGGTAAAGGTGTGCCGTAGTGGTTTGCTTCATCTGTTGCACCTATCAACCCATCACCTAGGTATTAACCCCTGCATGCATTAGCTATTTATCCTGATGCTCTCCCTCCCTGCCAGCATCCCCTACAGGCCCCACGGTGTGTTGTTCCCCTCCCTGTGTCCATGTGTTCTGATTGTATAACAAATCTTCAGAACTTACTTATCTAGGCTGGACACCGTGGCTCATGCCTGTAATGCCAGCACTTTGGGAGGCCGAGGTGTGTAGATCACTTGAGGTCAGGAGTTCGAGAGCAGCCTAGCCAACATGGTGAAACCCTGTCTCTACTAAAAATACGAAAATTAGCCGGGCTTGGTGGTGCGTGCCTGTAGTCCCAACTACTTGAGAGGCTGAGGCACAAGAATCGCTTGAACCTGGGAGACGGAGGTTGCAGTGAGCTGACATAGCGTCACTGCATTCCAGCCTGGGTGACAGAGAGGGACTCCATCTCAAAACATAAAAATAAAAAAAAAAGAAGAAGAAGAACTTATCTATCTAGTATAACTGAAACTTTAAACCCATTGAACATCAGCTCCCTGTTTACCCCACTCCCAGTTCTCAGCAACCGCTATCGTATTCTCTGCTTCTATGAGTTCGACTATCATAGATACCTCATGTAGGTGGAAACAGGCAGTGTTTGTGTTCTATGACTGGCTTATTTCACTTATCATGTCTTCCAGTTTAATTCATGTTGTTGAAAATGGCAGGATTGGCTGGGCGTGGTGGTTCACATCTGTAATCCCAGCACTTTGGGAGGCTGAGGCGGGCGGATCATGAGGTCAGGAGATGGAGACCATGGTGAAACCTCATCTCTAATAAAAATACAAAAAATTAACCAGGCGCGGTGGCGGGCTCCTGTAGTCCCAGCTACTGGGGAGGCTGAGGCAGGAGAATGGCGTGAACCTGGGAAGTGGAGCTTGCAGTGAGCTGAGATCACGCCACTGCACTCCAGCCTGGGTGACAGAGCGAGACTCCGTCTCAAAAGAAAAGACGAGATTTCCATTTTAAGGGCAAATAATATTCTGTTGTATGTACATATTACATATTTTAAAATCCACTCATCTGTCAATGAACATTTAGGTTATTTCCATATTTTGGCTATTGTGAATAATACTGCAATGATCATATGAATGCAGATATCTCTTTGAGATCTTGATTTTGATTTTTAAAATATATATCCATGAGCGGGATTGCTGTATAATATGGTAGCTCAATTTTCAGCTTTTTTAGGTACCTCCATACTGTTTTTCATAGTTGCTGCACCATTTTGCATTCCTAATAACAATATACAAGGGTTCCAATTATCCACACCCTCACCAAAACTTATCTTCCTTTTGTTATGATACCCTTCCTAACAGATGTGGTATTTCACTGGAGCTTTGATTTGCATTTCCCTGGTAATTAACAATGCTGAGTGACTTTTCACATACCTGTTGGTCATTTGTATGTCTTCTTTGGAGAAATGTCTGTTCAAGTACTTCACTTATTTTTAATTGGATTATTCGGGGATTTATTGTTGTTGACTTTTAGGAGTTTCTTGAAGATTCTGGAGGTTAACCTCTTACCGCACATACAGTTTGCAAATATTTTCTTCTATCATATGCAGTGGTGAAATATTGAAAGATATTTTTCTACGATAAGGAATAGGCTAATTATGCCTACCTTGGTCGCTTCTATTAAACATAGTACTGGGAATCCTAGTAAGAGCAATTAGGCAAGAGAAAGCAATAAAGGTAATCCAAGTTTGAAAAAAGAGATAAAATTGTCTGTTTCCACATGACATGATCCAAATGTAAAAAACTCTGAAGATGCCACAAAAAAAGTTAGAACTAATAATTTCCTAAAGTTGCAGGATACAAAATTAATATACAATCATTAGTTGCATTTCTATCCACCATTTAAAAATAAAATTGTTTTTTAAAAATACTATTTTTAAAATCATCGAAAAGAATAAAATACTTAGGAATAAACTAAACGAAGGTGG
This sequence comes from Macaca fascicularis, assembly GCF_037993035.2. Lineage (NCBI taxonomy): Eukaryota > Metazoa > Chordata > Mammalia > Primates > Cercopithecidae > Macaca > Macaca fascicularis. The sequence goes on from NC_088395.1 coordinate 28,233,956, forward strand.
TAAAAGACTTGTACAGCAAAAATTACAAAACATTGATGAAGTAAATTAAAGGAGACACAAATAAATGGAAATACATCCCACATGTATGGATTGGAAGATTTAATGTTATAATACCATTTTATGTTCCAATAAGTGAGCTTTTCTTGGAAAAGCTTTCTTTTCTTTTCTGAGCTTTTCTTGCTTTAATAACATACTCAAAACATATGGTTATGTAGATAACTATCCAAAGTTATCTAAAGATTCAATGTGTATATATATGTATAATGCATGTAAAAATAGCATGTTTTACTTCTCATTTTGCTTATTAATTTTTGACACTAACCTCCATTTATGCTTTTAAGATCTACACATGTTGCACTTTGTAGATTTAATCTATTGCTTATAACTGTTAATAGTATTCCAAGTTGTGCATCTACCATATTTTACCTGAACACTCCCCTAGGGATAGACACACAGTCTGCCTCCATCTTCCGTGATGCATCAACACTGCATTAAACATCCTTGTGCATGTACCCTGATGCATCTCTATGAAATTTCCTTATCATGTAAACTCAGGCTCAAAATTGCTAAAGCTTAGTCTATGTGTGCACTTAATTTTACTAAGTAGTGTGGATTGCTCTACTAAATAGATGAACTGATCTATAGTCCTAAAAGCAATGATAAAGATGACTGTCGCCAGATCTCTGAACACATTTAACACAATGTAACTTTCTAATTTTTGTCAGTCTAGTAGGTGTAGAGCGATCTCATTTTCTTTTGATTTCTATTTCTGTAGTTGACAATAATGTTTAGAGTCTTATCACATGCTTGTTATCTTTTGAGGTTTCATTCAGTAAATTTCTTGTTATATCTCTTTTCCATTAGTTTTTGCAATTGGAATTGTCTTTCATTCTTTATTTGCACATAATTGTATACAAAAGATAAAATCCTTCCTTATTTCAGACATGGCAAATAATATATTTTTCCATTTTGTCAATTGTGAATTAAATTTGTCCAGCGTTTTTTGTTTAATAGAAATCCTTAATTTTCACATAATCAAATTCGTAACACTTTTGCCATATTGTTGGTGTTTTTAAAAGAAGTTTTTCCTTTCTATGAATCATGCCCTTCTAAATGTTTTAAAATTAATGTTATTATTTTGCCATTCAAATTTTGTCATTTAATCTGATTATAAACCGGCATTTCATGTGGCAGTAAATAATCAATAATCCAGTTTTATTTTATTTCTTATGGTGATCAAGTTTTCCCAATATCCTCTTTATAGCAATCCGTTTCCCCCACTGACATGTGCTTCATAATTGTGTCAAGTTCCCTTCTATGTCTGTCTCTGAATTCACTGTGGTATTTCATTTGCTGAACTTTCCTTGCTTTGATAACATATTCTTTTTAATTCTGGACTTAGTTTTATGTCTTAATATCAGGTATAGTCAGTCCTCCATTTTCAATCTTCTTTTTAAATATTGACCTATCTATTCTGGATTTTTCTTCATCCATACAGTGTTTGGAGCAATTTTATCTTAATATCATGCTACAATTTTAACTGGGATACTATTGAATTTTTAAACTAATTTGTGGAGAATTGCTATCTTTATATCTATCAAAAGCATGGAATATTTTATATTTTTATTGGAGTTTTAAAGTTTCTTTATGAATATCTTATTTATTCTTGCTTAAACTAATTTTTAGATTACAAATAGCAAGTCACTATTTCATCAGATGTTCTCATTAGCTACTACTGACTATTTTTATAGGATAACTTTGCTTTCAACAACACAACTGATTCCAATAGTTTGTCCGTAGTCCGTTGGTTTTTCTGGGTTAATGATCTTTTCATTCACAAAAAATACCAACTTTATTGTCTTACCTTCCAATCTTGAATAGCTCTGTTTTCTTTCTTTAGTTTTGGCTAGGTCCTCCTGTCCTAAATTAAAATGTAGCAGCAATAGTAGACACTCTTGCCTTTGTTCAAATCATAAAGAAAATGCAACAAAGTTACTCCAATAAGCATAGTATTTGCTGTAATGAGTTATAATACAGATTCACCAAGATAAGGAAGTTCCTTTATATTCTTGGCTTGATAGGAGTTTCCATTTAAATTGCAGAAGAATTGTATGAAATATTTATTCTGTATTGATTGAGATAATTATATGAATTCTCCTTTGATCTGTTTACGTTAAAAACAATATTTATAAATTTTCTGATGTTGGAATGTTGTTGTATTTTTGTGATACCCCTACTTGATTGTGTTGTGAAATACATCATTAGATGTAGTTTCTTAATATTTTACTCAGAATATTGGCATCTATATTTATAAGAAAACAGAGCTATTAATTTTGTTATTTGAAATTATCCTTATTTGATTTTGCAATCAAGATTGCACTATCCTGATAAAATGAGATGGGTACTCCTGTTCTGTATTCTGATCGATGATATAAGAGAAGAAATAATTGTTCCTTAAAAGTTTGCTGGAACTCACGTGTAAAACAATCCAGTTCTGGGTGGTTTTTTGATTTGTCTGTTTTTTTGTTTTGTTTTGTTTTTTCCTTTTTGAGAGAAGAGTGTTTATCAGCCATTTAGCCATTTCAATTGCTTTGATGCTTATTGGTCTATTGAAATTTTCTATTTCTTCTTGCATCCATTTGGACATTTTACATTTTTTAGGAGATAGTATAGTTCAATCACATTTTCAATAATAGTATATATTTGCACATGTACTTATTCTAAATTATTTACTGTATAGGTTTTTCTTCTTTCTCATTCTGCATTTTGTTTATTTTGTATCTTATTTTTTTCTCTTGACTACATCATAAAAAATTTGTCTACTTGATTAGCCTTTTCAAAGTATAACCTATAACCTTTGATTTTCTTAACCTTCTATATTACCATTCGTCACTATTTCATTAATTTCTACCCTTATCTTTTATTTATTTTAGATTTTTTAAAGTTTTACTTCTTGGTATTTATCAAACTACTTGAATTTAAATGTTTAGTTCATTTATTTTAAACCTTCCTTGTTTTCCAACAATGAATTTGAAGCTACAAAGTTTCCTGTACGTACATTCGTATTTGTGTCCTTTATATTGTGACATGTAGTATTTTGATTGTCACTTGGTTCCAAGTGTTTCTTTACTCCTTTTTATTTCATTTTACATCAAAAGATTATTCTGGCATATGTTTTGGCCTCCTGAAATATCACATATTTAAACCAATATTTTGTCATTAATTTGTATTTTGTTGCATTGTAATCAGAGAACATGATATTGATATTGATCACTTGAACTTCATTAAGATTTGTTTTATGGCCTAAACTTTGGTCTATTTTTTCTATAACATTTCCAGTATTTCCTGGGAAGAGTTCTATACATATCTAAAAATCAAACTGTATTATTCAAATCTTCAATATCTCTACTGATTACTTATATATTTGATATATTACTTTTATTTAGATGAAAGTGGTAACAATCTCTAGGTAAATTTGATAATTTCAATATTTATCTATTTTTTTCTTCATTTCTACTAGATATTTGACATATTTTGAGGATGTAAAGTTAGGAGTAGATAGCTTTTTGATGATATATATTCTTGATTTTTTTTTCCTTTTACAAGTATGTAATTTCTTCTTAGGGGTTCACAATATATTTGGCTTAAATTTTATTTTGTCAGTAATTGGGATTATTACTCAAGTTTTTTTGATTGACATATATATTTTCCCATTTTTAAAATGTTCAACCAGTTCATAACCTTTCATATTAAATATTTCCTCTATAGATTCATTGAATCAGTTACTTTTAAATATTTACATTTGTATTGTATATGTTAGAACACGTTTCTTTTCCCTGTTTTATGTTTTTTCATGTACTTGTTTTACTCCTTTTTTCCCTCCTTCCTGCTTTCCATTGGCTGGATTTCTTCTCTTGGCTTAAAATTTAAACATTCTAATTTACCTTAACATTGTGAATTAAGGTGCATTCATATATTTGTTTACCACTATTGATATTTTAAACTGTATCTGCATATACATTGACTCTTTAAAAAAGACAAGTACACTAGCACACATTTATTTCCCTTTGGTTCCTCACTCTAATGTAATAATAATATCTATTTTTTTCTTTTTTAAAATTTCTCTTAGAAACAACATAATTTTACGAGATAAAATTATTTTATTCATGATTAACATAGTTCTTTCATTTTCTCCTGAATTTGTTTTTCTTTAATTACAAAGAAATGTTTAAATACTGATTTGTTTCTTTAACCCATAAGAGCCATAGCAGTCTGGTTAAAATTTTCCAAGAGAGAATACCCTTTTAAGCAAAAAATAGTACAGAAGACAAAATAAAAATGAAATGCTTTCTCTTTGTTTCTAGATTTCTTTTTTTAATTTTTAGTTTTTGTGGGTAGATAGTAGGTGTACATGAGATGTTTTGATACAGTCATGTGATGTGTAATAATTACATCATGGAGAAGGGGGTATCTATCCCATCAAGCACTTATCCTTTGTGTTACAAACAATACAATTATACTCTTTTATTTATTTTAAAATACACAATTAAATTATTACTGACTATATAGTCACCCTGTTGTGCTGTCAAATAGTTGATTTTATTCAATGTTCTTTCTATTACTTTGTACCCATTAATCATCCCCACTTCCCCTGCAACCTCCACTCCCTTTCTTGGCCTCAGGTAACCATCCTTCTACTCCCTATCTCCATGAGTTCAATTGTTTTGAATTTAGATCCCACAAATAGGATCGAACATGCGATGTTTGTCTTTCTGTGCCTGGCTTATTTCACTTAACATAATGATCTCCCGTTCCATCCACGTTATTGTAAATGACAGGATCTCATTCTTTTTTATGGCTGAATGGTACTTTCTTGTGTATATATACCACATTTTCTTTATCCATTCATCTGTTGATGGATACTTAGGTTGCTTCCAAACCTTGGCTACTGTGAATAGTGCTCCAACAAACGTGGGAATGCAGCTATCTCTTCAATATACTGATATATTTTCTTTGGGGTGTATACCCAGCAGTGGGATTGCTGGATCATATGGTAGCTCTCTTTAGTTTTTTGACGAACCTCCATACTGTTTGCCATAGTGGTTGTACTAATTTACATTCCCTCCAACAGTGTACGAGAGTTCCCTTTTTCTGCATCCTTGCCAGCATTTTTTATTTTCTATCTTTTATAATATAAGCCATTTTAACTGGGGTGAGATGATATCTCATTGTAGTTTTTATTCGCATTTCTCTTTTCATATGCCTGTTTACCATTTGTATGTTTTCTTTTGAGAAATGTCTGTTCAGATCTTTTGCCCAATTTTAGATTGGATTATTAGATTTTTTTCCTATAGAGTGGTTTGAGCTCTTTATATCTTCTGGTTATTAATCCCTTGTCAGATGGGTAGTTTGAAGATATTTTCCCCATTCTGTGGGTTGTCTCTTCTCTTTGTTGATTGTTTCCTTTGCTGTGCGGAAGATTTTAACTTGATATAATTCCATTTGTCCATTTTTGCTTTGGTTGCCTGTGCTTGTGGGGTATGATTTAAGAAAGTTTTGCCCAGTCCAATGTCCTGGAGAGTTTCCCCAATGTTTTCTTGTGTGTTTGTTTCTAGATGTTTTACTGTACTAGGGCAGCCTACATCTTTATGTAGTAAATAAAAGATTAAACTCTTTCCTTCAAAAAGTCATAAGTTTCAGGTCTTCCTTTTCAAGAGATGATTTCAAGACTTTTTGAGAGCTTTTTGAAAATTGTAAAGAACCTTCTATTTCACCACAATATGAACAAGAATTCTGATTAACTTCAACATAAAAGTATTGCACAATCCAATTTAATACATGGGGTTTTTTTGGTTTTTGTTTGTTTTTTTGTTGTCGTTTTTTTTTTTTTTTTTTTTTTTGAGACGGAGTTTCACTCTTGTTGCCCAGGCTGCAGTGCAATGGCACGATCTCGTCTCACTGCAACCTCCACCTCCCGGGTTCAAGCGATTATCCTGCATCTGCCTCCCAAGTAGCTGGGATTACAGGCGTGTGCCACAATGCCCAGCTAATTTTGTAGTTTTAGTAGTGATGGGGTTTCTCCATGTTGGTCAACCTGGTCTCGAACTCCCGACCTCAGGTGATCCACCCACCTTGGCCTCCTAAAGTGCTGGGATTACAGGCGTGAGCCACCGCACCTGGCCTAATACATGTTTTTAATTAAACTAGGTAAATGACTCATGGCTGAACTAAGAGCATAAGCATTAACAATTCAGGATCCCACGATAATAATTTTGTTCAAGAAATAATTACACTTCCTTTAAAATTCAAAAATGTGCGGGCATATAGGAAAATTGCAACGAAGTCAACAAATACAATTACACGTTTTAAAAACAATAATTTAGGAAAAAGATACCAATTTTCATCAGTTTCAGGGACAAAGTTGTCTAATAAGAAATAAATTGGTAGGAACAGAGGGTATATGGGAATTCTGTACTTTACACTCAATTTTGCTGTGAACCTAAAACTACTCTAAAGAATAAAATTTGTTAATTAGAAAAAGAAAACAAATCAGTGATTGGCCTTTTCATGCCAAATATCTCTCACTAAACTTGGAACTTAAAATATTTTTTAAGTAATTGTCATTATCCACCTTCAAAAAAAACAGGAATAGGGCAAAGCTATTTAATAACTCCTTCATTGATCTTTACATAGAAGAGTATTTCTCCTTGGAAATGGGATTACTAGTGTCGAAATGAGTCTTTTTTTGCTTAGGTATGCACAGATTAATAAACATATGGCCATTCATAAAATATTTCCTAATAAAATTTTTCTGAATTATTCTAGAGAACTCTGAGCAAACTGCAGTGGTCATAAAAGGTATTTGCAGTCAGTTAAAACTGTAGGTAGAAATCTAATGCAGAAGAATTCAGTACCATTAGGTAGTTCAGCATTTACCACTTCGCAGGTAAAAATCTGTAAGATTACTTCCACAGATTCAAGTTCCTTTAGTATACAATAGCTTTAAATAATCACAATGATATAACCAGAATCCAGTACTGTCAATTCAGTCCTCCTCAAATTTAAGCATATGAGATTATATTTATTGTATCAGTAACCCTGTGGACTCAATGCCAGTTATACTGTGCATATTCAGTATTTGAGAAGTGGCTTGTTATCCAGCCTAGGGGAAAAAATCATGGATTTAAATTCTTTCTCCTAGATCTTGACACTAGGTTTTCCTTCATTATATAGGAAGTTGTTGGTGTCTGTAGTCATGTTGCCATAGTATTTGCTTACAGTGTCACCCAGGACAAAGTTATTTATCTCTGAGCATCAATTTACTTTTCTATTAATAGTAGCTGACACTAAAATTGTACTTTTATGTGCAAAGAATTCTTATATATGTAGAATTTGATATTTGCAATAAACCCTTTCTTAGATCTTATTTTTATTCTCAATTTTAATAGTGGATACTGAAACACTGATACTAAAGTGCCTTGCCCAAGATCACACACTTGGTCAGTGGCTGACATTGGACCCGAGCTGTCTGATTCCAGAGTGAATAGAACTTATTCCACAAGGTTGTTGTGAAGATAAAATGCTATAAACTCTATAAAGCATTCATACCATTTATAAGGCCCCAATAATGATTACTAAATGTTAACTAATCAGGATATAATAGTATGTGTATGCAGGGGATGGGAGGGTTGGGCCTTAAGTTTAGATTTTTGATGTAAAATAAAGTATGGTTATCCATATAGACATAAAGTCATTGCATCTTTCTATGCTAAGATATTAATTTGTTATAATAAAACATCTAAATTATACTACGATTTTTGTAATCACATTTTGACATTTCTGCATTTTAAAAACTTCCAATGTACATTAAAAATGGAAGCCCTTACAAATGAAATACTATTGGGCAATAAAAAAGGGTAAAGTACTGATATATGCTGCATGGATAAATCTCAAAAACATTATGCTAAGTGAAAGAAGCCAGAGATCAAAACCACATATGATATGACTCCACTTGCATTAAATGTCCTTAAATGGAAGATACAGAGAGATAGAATAGGAGTGGAAATAGGAGTGACTGTAAATAGGCATGATGTTTCTTTTTAGGGTGATGAAAATGTTTCAAAATTGGATTGTGGTGATGGTTGCACAACTCTGTAAATGTGCTACAATTTATTTAACAGTACTCAAAATAGGTGAATGTTATAGTATTTTAATAAAGCCTTTACAGAATATGGAAATACCCTAGGTCTTGCATAGCTTCTGTGAACATCTGAAATTAAATGCTTGGGTGCCCTTAAGCAAACCCCTTCTGTTTCCTCATTCTATCTAGCAGAGAACTTCATCGATTATCTAGCAGCTCTACCCTGGAGGATTGGAGTCATGTCTGGTTTTGCTCACCATTGTATCTCCAGTAGGAACTTTAATTTGGCTTTAATTTTCCCTAAAATACAACATCTGCTTGTCTACAACAAGCAGTACTATTGCTATGATTTCCAAAGTCTAACTTTATCAATTTACATCTGATTGTGAGTCAGGGCCACCATCCTCCTAACATCCAAACATCCTAACATCCAAACTGAATGAAAAGTGACATGACTTAAAAGAGCTGAAAAATTATGATGCTTATATGTCCTGAAAATACTGATGATGGCCGGGCGCGGTGGCTCAAGCCTGTAATCCCAGCACTTTGGGAGGCCGAGGCGGGCGGATCACAAGGTCAGGAGATCGAGACCACAGTGAAACCCCGTCTCTACTAAAAATACAAAAAATTAGCCGGGCGCGGTGGCGGGCGCCTGTAGTCCCAGCTACTCAGGAGGCTGAGGCAGGAGAATGGCGTGAACCCAGGAGGCGGAGCGAGGCGGAGCTTGCAGTGAGCCGAGATCGCGCCACTGCACTCCAGCCTGGGCAACAGCGTGAGACTCCGTCTCAAAAAAAAAAAGAAAATACTGATGATGAACATTTCTTTAGTGTTTATCTTTTTAAACAGTTTTAAATAGTTTGGGAATTTTTATCAACATTATATCTGCACCAAATAAGTAAGAATCTTTAGGACCTTTGGTTAAGAGATTAAACTTCTATAGGAGAGTAAGAATAAATATGTAAGGAAATACAGATATTTGTACTCTAGTGTATGGATGGTGAATATTTACATCACTTGGAATCAATAGAAAACAATATGTATATATATCTGTATAGATATATAAAAGTGGGTTTTCCAAAAAGAAGAAAAGATAGAGTTCAGATTTAGAAAAAAGCAAGGATGAAAATGCAGTTTTGAACCTACCCTCCTATTAGGGATGTCTCCATAAAGGAGAATTGCATTCTTTATTTAGAACCCTAACATTGTGTGGATTTCCCCCCCTCATTTAGCTCATTTCTGACTCCCTTATAAGTACTTTGGAACAGTTAACACCAAAACGAAGAGATACTGAGATCAGTAACATAAAATGACATTTCTAGAATTCTATATACTTAATTAATCTAAACAAGGCGGTATGGAATAAGGATGAGAAATAAATTTTCCTTAGATTGTATCTATATGAATAAGAAAAAGTAGCCATGGAAATACACACATTTAATGAATACCCAAGAGTTTAACAAAACACAGAGGTTAGGTTCTCTTATTTATTACATCAAACCAGATACTTTTATTTTTAATCCAACCCTTCTATGTCTACAAAGATATAAAGATGTAGTTGCAAATAACTTTATTTAATAAATGTTTTGTCAATGTTCCAGAATTGGTTGGTATAAGATCATAATGCATAATCAGCCAAGAATGACATTTTTCTTCTTGGAGCTTCTAGCATACATATATCCTGCATCACTTACCATATAGTGTTTGCAGGCATTCTTTATATTGCTGTCTAGTTTTATTATTCATTCTTGTACAGTGATTTATCATCCATTGTCATGACTTATGCCCAGTCTAGATTGACACTCCTTGTGGAAAAGGACTGGGTATTATATTTCTAAGCATTCTCTGCTGCCTCAAAACCAAATGCTGCATGTATGGCAGACCATCAATACTATTTGTTGAATGACTGCAGGGAAGTTGCTTTGCTGAGCATTCCTGTTCAGTTGACCGGGAGAATAAACTGATGCAGTGTTCATTTTATAATAAATAAGAGATATTTTCTGCTTGCAGTTGCATATTCAATAAATAAAATATATTCCTCTTTTTTGGCTTTATCTGATTTTTTATTTTAAATCACAAAAACTTACTTTAGACATTTGCTGAATTTTAGTAAAAAATTATTTCTGACCTACTGACATGAGAATAATGGAAAGATTCTAATTCATTTCAAGGCAAATTAGAGAACTGACTACTCTTTTTTCTTGAGACCTACTTTCACATTCTGACACACATTTACTAACAGTCTCTTTCATATATATATAGGATAGAAATTATGGAATCAAATATTTTACCTAGAAATAAATGCAAATTACAACCCATTAAGACCTGAGATTTGCATTAAAATATTTGTTTTAGAACGTCTAATTTTAAAGTATTCATAAATATAAGCTATGGAAATTGTGTTTTCAACAGTTGCTTTCTTGAAGTTTGTTTTCTGGAATTTGAATGATGAGTTGTAGTTTTTGTTCATAAAGACATATACATGTAAATATGTTAAATTTGGATTTATGAATATCTAAGTAGAAAATATTCATATTTTAAAACTGATGATATACCTTAAGTACTTCCAGTTTATATAAGTATGAATTTCAATATATTATCACTGATTTGAATATATAGCCAATAAAAAGTAAATGTTTTCTACCCCTTAAAAATAGTTTATTTCATGCTTGTTTCCTAACTTCTAATTATAGATTGCATGTCAGGTAAATCATCATCTCCCTCAAATCCAATAGTCTACCTTTTAAAACATTTCAAACATAAAAACATATTAAATACTTTTATATTTTTAAATGAAAACAATCTAATATAATCTTTGTGTAAGTCAGAAAAGCCCTAAGAAGAGAGAAAAAATTGTAAAATGCAGTTTCCATATAGCATAATAGAAATAACTAAGTAAAATTTTAGTAACTCACACTTCAATAGATGTACTGAGAAAATGTGAAACTTAGCTTATTTTCTAAGCTAAGTTAGAAAATAACTTAGCTTATTTGTATTTATATTTATTTGCATTTATATTTGTATAAATGTTTATTTGTATTTATATTTATTTGCATTTTAGAATACATATAAAATGTATGTATAGACATTTAATGCCAATACTAAAATGTTTTACAACTTTGTTGCAATAAACAATTATTTAAATACTATATCATATTTAGTATTCAATTTTTCTCCTTGTCTAACTGAAATACAAAATCTGCTGAAATCAAGCACTGTATCTTTTATTTCTATATACTTCCCACAGTACCTTGCAGGAGCAAATGTTTGATATCTCTTGATCTGATTTTGATCACCAATCTCAGAAGAAAAGGAAAAAAAACTCCCTTATTTTATAACAAAGATGAATTAGTTAGTAGAAAATGTGTCATTAAATAATAAAATAGGGTTTTGTCTTCCCTTTAATTTGCTAAAGTATTCCTCTGAACATTGTGACAAACTATTGAACAATATAATTATGATATCTCCATTTAGAATTAGGTGGAATTCTAAACTGAATAAACATATGACTTTGAAGGCATTATGCTTAATTTTAAGTGCTATAATATACAGAAGAGGCCAATCAGATTGACAATGAATCTCAAGGGTTGTCGTGAAAGCCAAGGAAAACAAATAAATGAAGAATTCCACACTTTCTTGCACAATGAAAGACAGCAATACCTCAAGGTATTCAGAGCCATCAAAACTCAGGACATGAGAAAGTCCTTTAAACCAAGAGTAATAATATTGCTACTGGACATATGTATTTCTTTCCCCTAAGGACTTTGGCTTTTGTCATTAATTGATTATTACTTAACAGATGAATACAAGTGTAATAAAGATGATATTAGAATAATAAGAATCATGCAGAGAAACAGAATTAAATCACAAGCCAATAATACAACCAAATCTTTATTTTGGGAATGCAAATATCATATCATTAACTTGTAAACATTGCGAGTACTACACTTTTAAACTTGCATTACTGAACACTGGATAAATATTTGTTGAATGAATTGGATGTATTCATAGCTTTCTTCTTTTCTGTTGGTTTCTCATGTGAACAAAGATAAAATCATCTCTGAGGCATGTCCTGTCAATGCCTATCATATAAAATCCTTTTTTAATTATAAAGTAAAAATATGTAACAAAATGTATGTCATGTATACACCTTCCCATTATATTTTATAATAAGTCAATGCTAATAAATGCAGGAAATAGTCACATTTATGAATGTTAGGTGTGAAATTGTGTCCTTTGATGTGAGTAGAGATATTAACTCAACCACTTACTTAAAAGCCCACATTTAATATGAGCATCATTTGACAGTTTGCACATCCATTAATTCTGAATAGATTTACTAGGCGAAGATATTTCATGATGTACATTAACTTCTAATGGAAAAAAGTTTCAGAGAAAAATTGCCCCAAAAGTGTATCTTTAAAAGTCCATTTCAATATATCAATCTATTTTTAATACCCTAGTTTAAATTCACAGTTCAAAGGGGGAATTTAGCAAGAAATAACAGTGTGTAGTGTAAAAAAAAAAAAAAAAAAATCTGTACTCTTAAGCAGGTAACCTGGTTCTCAGTTCCAGCCAATTATGGGATGTTTCAGCTTATATGCAAAACTCCTAGGCCTCATTTTCTCATCTGTAAAATAGAAATATTCAAACTTCTATGATTTCTACTTGTTCTCAAGCTCTATTTGGTAGTTCTGGAAATAGCTTTTAGTTTTCACTAAATTTTAGTTTTTAAATTTTAGTTTTTACTAAAAATAAGGGACGAAAGGATGCTGGTCACTCAAGATAATTTTTCTACATTCTTCTTACATATAATAACATTTCCTCAAGCTTGCCTCAAAAATCTTTGTTATTATAAATTTAACACATGCAAAATACTGCACAAAAATGTGTAGCTCAATTACATAACACAAAGCAAAGCACGTACAAATGAAACCATTCTTTTCTCCAGATTTGGAACATTACCACTACCAAGATGTTTCTCTATGCCCAAATATCACTCTACCGAACTCACAGGTAACCACTCTCTTGATTGCCATAATAATTGCTTTCTTATTTTTCTTCACACTTTTACCAAATAAAAATACAACTTTAGATTTTCTTGTGCTTCAAATTTATATTCATAGAATTATACACCATGTAATTTTTGTAAATCTGCCTTCTTACATTCAACATTATAAATGTTTCATCTATGTTCTTGCATGTGTCTGTAGTTCTCCTTTTCATTACTGTGTAGTATTCCATCAAATAAACATGGAAAACTTATTCTTTATCCATTCTATTACTGATTAATATTTTTGTTATTTTCAGTAATTGACTATAATAAATAATGTGCATGAATATTCATGTATGTGTGCACTTGTAGGTATGTGCATGTATTTCTGTAGGGATAGTTTTTAAGAGGGATTGCTAGGTAATCATGCTAAAATATTTTCATGCTAAAAGTGACAAATACCAATATATGAGAATTCTATATTTTTCATAATTTTTTAACATTTTATGTTGCCAGTAATTTTGATATTAGATATTCTAGTAGTGTGATAGAACCTCATATTTTAATTTGCATTTTACTGATGACTAAATGAGTTTGGATCCTAGGCCATATGTTTATTGGCTATTTGGATATCATCTTATATAACATTTTTTAAATTAGATTTTTTAATTAAAATTATTTTCTAATTGTTGCTGTCCAAAGAGGAATAAAAGACACTAAAGGTTCGTGTCTTCACACCACTATTCTTCACTTCAATCAGATATTTTTGGCCTTTAAGAAGATATTTTCAATATTTTTCGCCTGTATTATTTGTTGTTTTCAGTTGTCAGATTAATTTTAATTACCTTGGCCACTATTTCTAGAAGATTCTTGCCTCATTCTTTTGTATAGCAATAGCACTAGAAAGGGCCATTGTAGGGACACATATCTATAATTTTCCATCTTATACTACATGAAACCTACTTTCTTGAAGGCCATCTTGTTTTTCCCAGTTGGAAGCTCCCTTATTTCTGTACCCAGTATCATGGAGCTCCCAGAATTCTGATTATTCTTCAATGTTTGATATCATAGGACCAACCAAAAGAAAAGAGGCTAAAAGTAGAAGGTCGGTTAGAATCAGGTTTCTATCAAAATTTGTGTTCTGTAGCCGAGTTGTTTTTCCTTCTATATGCCTGACTCCTATTGGCTTTTACTTGTTAAATGTGCTTACCCTCCTATGCCTTGAATTGGCCTCTCAGCCCAGATCTTCAGTTTTCTCCTTCACTCTATTATCCAAAAACTCCTTGGAGCCATCATGCCTCCCAAACTTTCCACTTATTTCTGCTTTCTAGCCCGTCTGGGACATTGCCTTCAGACCTACTGATCAATGAGGCCAGTCGTTGCCCTGCCCACCCTTCAGTTCACTCCATAAGTGCCCGAGTTTTGACTTGAGCACTAACTAATCTATAACAATGCTTATGTTCCCTGGTCTTTCACTTTTGTGATAGTATATTATCCTAATTTCATCCTACTTTTCAGAGTTCTATGTTTCTTTTGACATAGTTCTTCTTTTCTCATTCCCTAAATATGTGTTTCTTTATATACCAACCCCTTTGAAAACCAAAAATATCATGATCTCAGTAATTATTTTCTACCAACTACCTAAATCTGCCTCCCTAGTCCAGATTTCCACCAGGATTGCAGTTCTCTGGTTCTAATTGCCAATGGGTCACAAAATTTAAAAGTGTCCTCTTAGCAGCTACGTTTCTCAATTCAACATCTTAATGGCAGCATTCTTCTCACTGTCCCTCAAATTAGTAATGTAAATGCTATTTTTTTCCTTAAAATGCCCCTTAAATTTTTCTTTCACTTTCCGTCTCCTCTGCCTGGAGTAGAGTATGGACTTGGGGTTTTCATTCAAGGGTCCATGGAGTTATTGGGAGGTGATAGACAATCTGAAAATCCACAGAAAGTATGCCTAATTTTGTATATACTTACATGAATGTATAAAAGAGCATTAGCTTTCATCAGTTTCTTAAAGGATTAAGAACCAATGCTCCAGATTCTCATCACCTTATACCTATTAAACCTTTGTACTCTCTAAATTTGGCCAATTCTAGAGATGAACCTTTACAACAATATTTTATCCATTCAACATTCATTTATTAATTAAATAAATATTTATTGAGTATCTCCTATGTACCAAATATTATTATGGTTCTGCAGTCACATTGGTGAACAAGATAAAGTTCCTTCTCTCATGGAGCTTACATTTTAGTGGATGAAGAAAAATCAAATAATATATCCATAAACAAGGAATTAAGGAAATACCAATTAGCCATATTTGCTGTTGAAATAATTAAATGGGGATAATTTCATTGTTATTGGGTGGCTATTTCAGAATAGATGATCCTGGAAAGCACCTATAGGAATATGTCAGTTCTAAATGACAAAAAGCAACCAGCTAGGATCTCCAGGGAAAAACATTCCAAACAGAGGAATACACTAATGCAAAACCCCAAAGGTTGGAATGACCTTGATCTTTTATAGGAACAAAATAGAATAAAAAGCCAGTTTTACTAAAGCACAGTGAGCAAGAGGGAAAAGTCTGGGTGAGATCAAAGGTTTATGTAGGGCAGATAACTTAGGACTTTGGAAACTAGAGTGGAGGCGTTTGAATTAAGACTTAAACACAATGGAAGTCTTAAGCAGGAGAGACAGAATCTGGTTTACGTTATGTGAAGAATAAATGCATCTTGACAAAACCAGAAGAGAAAGGCAATTAGTGCAGTTCAAATGGCAGATAATGGAGGTTGAGTTGCTTCTCTGCAAAAGGTACACTGTTTTCCTGTTGGATCCTCAGTGTAGTCATGCTGACCTTATCTGCTATGCTTTATTTATCTCATCTAGCTTTTGTAATGCATTACCTCCTTTTTGCCTCATAACAACCTGATAGTATTAAACTCTTTACACAAATATTAAAAAGGGCAGTGAGAGTGGTTGAGACTCATCCTGAAATAACCAATTGGCAAATTGAACTGGTTATTACTTACAAGTTGTGTTCTTTAAGCTATGCAATAGTTTTAAATACTTTGCTGACAGCCCCTACCCTCTATATTATTTGTAATCCGTAGTGTCTACAAATACATATATTATGCACTATGGTAAAATATAAAGGTCAGGGGTTTAGAGTAATTTAATTATAAAAATAAATATCAAAATACTGTTTTACCTTTAAAATACAAATGCCTATACTATGAAATGGTGACAATTTTCGACAATACTAATCAATGTTATTTTTAAAAATCAATTATTGTACATCACAAATTATGAGAACTGCCTTTGGCTAATAAACAAGAAAGATTTTTTAAATGTTTTGAGTGTTAACCTGATCTTTGATAACTAATTTGTATTACTTCTTTACCTAATTCCTTTCTTGAATGCCATCTCTCCTTCAAATTTCATTATATTATCTTACCCCATTTTTAAAAACATTAGTGCCAGACCTTGTCTCTATATACACATTTTAAAAACTACTTTAGCTATAGGCAAAGTTTAAATGCTTTGTGCCTTTCTGGAACATTAGACATTTAAAAATTGTGAAAAAAGCAGCATAAAACTCATATTGTGTTGATTACTAGCAGAAAATCACTATGACATTTGTGATTAGAGAAATGGAAGTTAAGTTCATCAAATGCATTTATGTTTCCTTAGATATACTTTCTAGTTACTCTTTTTACAGAGGGAAAAATGATTAAAAGCTCTTGGCAAATGCTTTCATCAGACATGCAAATTAGTTTTGTGTAGGTAAGATGGACAAATTATCTTGAATGTACAGAGGAAAGGTGCTGGAACAAGTGAAAATCCAGCCAGCTGCCATTAAAATTGAACAAGCCTGACTCCCACACTGAAACCAGCTACCTTAGATAAAATTGAAATCAGGGCACAGTTATATTGATTATGAAAAATGATCAGGATCTACCAGTAAAACATCATTTCTTACCTCATTAGTTTTCCAAATTCTTAAAAGTTAATTAGCCCTATATACTACATTAACCATTCCCATAACAGTATTCCTACAGCACTTTGGTTTGATTTCTATGTTTTACTTATTTCATTTGGTCTTATATTATAAATAGTTACTAGGTCATATGCTTAATTTCCCAATCAGATGAAAAGCTTCTTTCATTACATTTTACTTCAGTCCTCTTAATAGCTCTGTGAGGCAGAAATAATAGGGATCCCATACAATAGATAAGGAAAGCAAGACTACTTCACCCAGCTGTTAAGTATTGAGGTGAAATATGAATCTATTCTCTCCAAGTCCTAAGCCATGGTGTACTCATTATTCCATAATACCATCCAGTTCTTGTGTTAAGAACTCCTACCCCAGATGGAGAGAGGAACTTACTTTTGCTTAAGTTTTATCCTCACCCAGTGGGTTCCAGGGTCATCATTGGGAGTTACTCCAAGTTTCAGTGATAGAGCAATATTGTAGCATTTGATACTAGATCCAGGAAAAGAGTTAGAAAATAATACACATGTAACTTCCAGAAATCATGCTTTATCACCTCCCTAGTTATCATCAATTGTAAAAGATGTTTTAACTACTTTTCAATATTCACTTGCGATGACCTTAATGAAAAATGAATTACATACAGAAAGAAACTTCATGAATGAATAAAGAAATCCAAATTGAACAACAAAAAAATCAGTATGAAAAGTGATGGAACATTCCTTTAAAAATCACTATATGCCATGCTAAATACGAAGTTCAGGTTTATAAGCAATCTTTATAATGATTAACCATCAAGATACTATTTTTGCCTTATAAGTCCTAGTGCATTCACTTATATAAATGTAAAACAGTAATGCTTCTTTGACAATATTAATCAATGTCATTTGTTTTAAAAAGTAATTGGTGCACATCATGAGTCATGATTATAAATTTATGTAAACTCCCTTTGGCCAATAAACAAGGAGAATTAAAATCAAAATCTACTGTCAACTGGATCAATGGTAACTAATTTGTATAGATTTAAATTATATCTATCTACCTCAGGCAATCATTGATTTCTTTAATGGCTGTGTTGGAACATACTTTTGAGCAATTAGAACTCAATTGCTATCAAATAGCTTAGGTTTTAAAACGGCATTTAAAAATGACATGTCTGAACATTTAGGATAAATTAAAATCCTGTTTTATTTCTGATTGCTTATTATTCGGTCACTGAACATCTGAGTTTAATTTCAATTAATTCATCTGGTATTTTCTAGCATTATTCAGATTTCTAGGCTTTGTTAAGATTGAAGGTTAAAAACAAAACACACCTTTGATGTTCAACCATATAAACAGGATTTAATTCCTCTCCAAGAAAAATGACCGCCTATATATTTCTTCTTAACTTTGAAACTAGTGTGCTCAAATTAAAGAATCAATTTGAGAAAGGTCTAGATTAAATTTTTCTCCAAACTTCTGGAAAAAATCACAAGAGCATGTCTTGTGCCATGCGTAAGGGAAGAGATCTTCAACTCATATTTTCTGTTTTCTCTGCTGACGTCAAGCTGCTTTCAGAAAAGAATTACTTATATCTGTACTATAGACATGCAAGTAGACATTAGAACCCAAATGGTTTGAAAAGTTTAGGCAATAATGTCCTACGAAAATTATCACTACCTTTTCATTAGATTCCTTTTTCAGGGCCAATATTTTCATGCCTTAAATTGAGAGGATGATTAATAAGACATGTTATTTTCCCTTATAAACCCATGATGAGATAATGAGGTCAGCCCACTGAAACCTTACTCTTGATAGTGCCTCACCAGACTGTGGTGAGGGCTTTATCTAAAATTTTGTTTGTATCTCAAAGAACTGTTTATTGAAATATACTTTCAAAGCTAATGCTTTAAAAATTGAGACTTACACTTCTACAAATGGCAAACGTGGTGATAATGACCAATTCTCACATTCTGAACAACTAAAAAAGTTTTTAAATGCCTTCTTCAAAACATCAACAAGATATCCTGATAGTCAAGAAAATCTAAAAGAAAGCAAAAACCTAGAAAGGTAAACTGAGCTCACAAAACTACTTTTGCTCTGAAGGCGTTTCCTGATCTGGAAGAAACAGCTGGGAAACAAAGCTACAGTTTTGTTTAGCCTCACCGGGCTAAAGAAAAAAAAGTCCAAGGCCTTCCTAATGTAGGGACTCTGTTAACCCTTTCATTGAAAACTGAAATACCAAAGTCCTACTCCCTGATGATAATGGTAAGCTAGATTTGCCATTGGTAATCTGGAGCTCTGACAGCTTGGATAAAATGATCTTAGATGCTCCTGGCAGAAAAAAACAAAGTTCCTCTTAGAGAATCACCATTATACTTCACGGACTTTTTTCACAAATATTTTTATAACAAAAATTAGCGTCCAGTACTGGTTCCAGGTCCAGTATATAAGGGGCTTAGACATCTTCACTATGTCCTAACAGGTAAAAGGTTGAGCAAACTGAAAAATAAACAACTCTTCTTAGAACCACATGAAAAGTGAGATCACAGGGTAAACCACTGCCGTGTAAATAGGAGAGACAGGTAGGTGGACACAGAAAATCACAACTTACCAGAACAGAAACCCGTGAGCAAAAACCTCTGCAGGAACCAGTACTAGGGTAGGAAAACCTGAACTCTAATGAATGAATTGCTAGAGGCTCCACATAGACAAGTCTGAAAGATAAAAGCCCCAGGATGACCCAGTCATAGGGGGGCCTTCACACTTTCGTGAATTTTAACTCCAGGATCTCTACTGTGTCCTCATAGTGAATATTATAGAAAAATCCTCTTGTGCCTACAGCAGGGATTTTTTTAAAAGAAACCATTCTGAATATGCCAGAGCTCTCTCTTCTTATTAAGGCCTGCCCTCAGGAAAACTATATTACCAGAACCTTCTGGGGCTATATTAACCAATTCTAGTTCCCTATAGCCTTCTACATCAGTGAAGAGAAATACCCGACTCCAGCCCCCTCCAGTCATCCTGTCTCTAAGAAGGAAATGAGAAGCCCTGGTAAGTTCACAGTTAAGAGGCACAGTACCTGGAAAAGACTGAGACCTAATGATAGGATTATAGAACATTTCACCTTGCCCCCCCCCAATACACACAGACACACACACACAGGCACACACACACACGCCCCTTACCACTACATTATTAAAGGACGATTTACTGCAGTTTCTTTTACCAGTACACAATGACTGTCTTTCAACAAAAAATTATGAGGCACGCGAAAAGGCAAAAGAACGGTTTGAAGAGACTGAACAAGCATTAGAGCCAGAGTCATATATGGCAAGAATATTGGAATTGTCGGACCAGCACTTAAAAAAAATTTCTATGAATAATGCACTAAGGGTTTTCATGGAAAAGTGGAAAACATGTAAGAACAAATGGATTCCGAAAGCAGAGAAATGGAAATTCTAAGAAGGGATCAAAAAGAAATGTTGGAGATCAAAAACACTAAAGGAAATGAAGAATGCCTTTGATGGACTCATGAGTAGAATGGACATGGCTGACGAAAGAATCTCTGTGCCCGAAGATATGACAATACAAACGTCCAAGACTGAAAGCAAAGAGAAAAAAAAGACCGAAAACATTAAACATAATAGGCAAAAACTGTACAACAACTACAAAATGTATAACGTGTAATGAGAATAACAGAAGGAGAATTAAAAAGAAAGATAGTTAAGTAATACAGGAAGCAATAATGACTGAGAATTATCCCAAATAAATGTCAGACACTAAACCACAAACCCAGGAACCTCAGAGAATACCAAGCAGGATGAATGCTAAAAACATAAAATTATGCCAAGGCATGTTACGTTGAAATTACAGAAAATCAATAATAAAAAAAAAATCTTGAAAAAAGTTGGGGGAGATGGAAAAAAAACGAAAAACAACCCACCTTGCCTATGGAGGAACAAAGATAAGAATTGCATCTGACTTCCTTGAACCATACAAGCAAAAGAGAATGGACTAAAATAATTAGTGTTGAGAGAAAAAAAAAAACACCAATCAATAATGCTGCACCCTGAAACACTACTCAAAAGTGAAGAAGAAATAAAAACATTCTCAGTAAAACAAAAATTGAGGGAATGTGTTGTCCATAGAACTGCTTTTCAAGAAATGTTAAAAAAAAAAAAAGTTATTCAAAAAGAGGTAATATTATATAGGTCAGAAACTCAGAAATACATAAAGAAAGGAAGAGCATTGGATAACAAATAAGTGAAAGCAAATTTAAAACTTCTATTTTTTTCTGTTTTTAATTAACCTAACAGATAAGTTTGCTCAAAATAATGAGAAAAATGTATTAAATTATGTGTGCATACATATATAAGGTTGAGCACATATACAGGTTGAGCATCCAAAATATAACAATGCAAAATCCAAAATGCTCCAAATTCCAAAACATTTTGTGTTCAAAAGAATTGCCCACTGAAACATTTCAGATTCTGGATTTTCAGATTAAAATGTTCATTCTGTAAGTATAATGCAAATATTCCAGAATATGAAAAAATGCAAAATCCAAAGCACTTTTGGTCGTTTTGAATAAGGGAGTCTCAACCTGTATATGTGAAATGAATGACAGCAGTGATAAAAGGGGTCAAGAGGGGGGACTTAGAATATTTTGTTATAAGAAACATGTCCTACTTGTGAAACAGTATAGTATCATTTGAAAGTGGACTTGGATACATTGTAAAAGTATATTGCAAACACTAGGGCAAACACTAAAAAAAAGTTGTTTTTTTGTTTTGTTTTGTTTTGTTTTGTTTTGAGATGGAGTTTCACTCTGTTGCCTAGGCTGGAGTGCAGTGGTGCGATCTCGGCTTATTGCATCCTCCACCTCCCAGGTTCAAGTGATTCTCCTGCCTCAGCCTCCTGAATAGCTGGGATTACAGGCCCCTGCCACCATACTCGGCTAATTTTTGTATTTTTAATAGAGACAGAGTTTCACCATCTTCGACCAGGCTGATCTCGAACTCCTGACCTCGGGTGATCCACCCGCCTTGGCCTCCCAAAGTGCTGGGATTACAGGTGTGAGCTGCCGCCCCAGCCAAAAAAAAAGTTGGTTTTTTTTTTGTAGATTTTTTTGTATTATTATACTTTAAGTTCTGGGGTACGTGTGCAGAACGTGCAGTTTTGTTACCTAGGTATACGCGTGCCATGGTGGTTTGCTGCACCCTTCAACCCGTCACCTACATTAGGTATTTCTCCTAATGTTATCCTTCCCCTAGCCCCCTACCCCCGACAGGCCTCGGAGTGTGATGTTTCCCTCCCTACGTCTATGTGTTCTCATTGTTCTACTCCCACTTATGAGTGAGAACATGCGGTGTTTGGTTTTCTGTTCTGATAGTTTGCTGAGAATGATGGTTTCCAGCTTCATCCATGTCCCTGCAAAGGACATGAACTCATCCTTTTTTATGGCTGCATAGTGTCCATCAATAATAGACTCAATAAAGAAAATGTGGCACATATATCACCAAAAAGTTTTAAAAGAAATATAATTTATATGCTAAGAAAAAAGAGAAAATGGAATCATAAAATGTTCAATTAAAACCACAAAAGACAGAAAACAAAATGTGGAAGACAAAATAAAAACAACAAACAAGGGCAACAAATAAAAATCTGTGGCAAATATATATATAATCCTATATATATATAAAAAAAATTCAGTTATCAATAATCACTTTATAGATCAATGGTCTAAATACCCCAACTAAAAGATTATCACAGTGGATCAAAAAACAAGACCCAACTATATGTTGTCAGTAAAAAATCTACGTTAAATATAAAGACACATATAGATTAAAAATAAAGAGATTGATAAAGCTATGTCATGATAACACTAATCAGAAAAAAGTGGGAGGAGCTATATTAATTTCAGACAGCAGACTTTAGACTAAGGAAAGTTATGAATGATAAAGCGGGGCATTACATAATTGTAAAAGGGTCAATACTCCAAGAAGACATAGCAATTCTTAATGTATAAGCAGCTAAAAATAGAGAGTCAAAATAAATGAGTCAAAAATTGATAGAACTGCAAGGAGCAATAAATTAATCTACTGTAATTACTGAAGACTTTAACACCCTTTCATCCAGCAGGCAGAAAATCAGTAAGTGCATAGTTGAACCCCAACAGCACTATCAATCAACCGGATATAATTGACATCTTGAGGCTACTTCATCCAACAACGTTATACATTCACATTACACATTACATACTCCATTACACATTACACATCCATTACACATTCTTACCAAGGTCACATGGGACATTCACTAAGATAGACCACATTCTAGGCCCTATGATATACCTAAGCAATTTGAAGTAGTAGAAATCAAACAGTGTCTGGTCTGAGATCACAGTGGATTAAAATAGAAATTAATAACAGAAAGATACATGAAAAATCATAAAATACATGCAATTAAACAACATACTTGTAAATAACACATGGGTTGAAAAAGAAATGTCAAAATAAATTTTAAAATATATTGAACTAAATCAAAATGGAAATAAAACTTATCAAAATTTATGGGATGCAATGAAATCAGTGCCTAGAAGGAAATTTATATCATTTGAAAAATGGTATCACTAGGAAAAAAAATCTAAAATCAATTAAACTTTCACCTTAGGAAACTAGAAAATAAGAGCAAATTAAACTCACAATACGAAGAATAAAATAAATAATACTATTAGCGTAGAAATCAATGAAATGAAAAAGAGAAATCAATAGAGAAAATAAACAAATCCAAAATCTGGTTCTTTGAAAAGATCAATGAAGAAGACACAAATAACTAATATAACAAATGAAAGACAGGACCTCAACATAGAACCCATGAGCATTAAAAGTACAATAAAGGAATATTATGATCAACTCCGTGCCTACAATTTTGATAACCTAGATGAAATGAACCAGTTTCTTGAAAGATATCATCTGCCAAAACTCACACAAGAAAAAATAGACAATCTGAATAGGTCTTTATCTGCTGAATACATTGAGTAATAATTAAGACCCTTCAAAAACAGAAAGCACTAGGCACAAGTAGGTTCATTGGTGAATTCTGCCAAGCATTTAAAGAAAAAATATACCAATTCTGTACCATCTTTTCAAGGAGCTAGAGGCAGAAGGAATACTTCTTACTGTAGACTGAATGACTGTGATGCCCAAAATTCATATACTGAAGCCTAATCACTAATGTGATTAGTATTTGAAGATGGAGCTTTA
Organism: Macaca fascicularis; assembly: GCF_037993035.2. NCBI lineage: Eukaryota > Metazoa > Chordata > Mammalia > Primates > Cercopithecidae > Macaca > Macaca fascicularis. The sequence goes on from NC_088395.1 coordinate 28,258,330, forward strand.
TGGAGGTAATTAGGTCATAAGGGTGGAGCCTTCATGAATGAAATTAGCGAACTTATAAGAAGAGATGCGAGAGAAATGATCTCTCTCTTAGCCATGTGAGGATACAATGAGAAGCATGCCCTCACCAGAACCTGACCATTGTGGCACCCTGATCTTGGATCAGAGAAGATAACAGGCAGAAAATTACAGTGAGAGGATTTTTAGCTGGTGTCCCAGAATGACAGGAGAGAAATAATGGAGCAGGGACAACTTTTAGGACATAATGGCAAATATACAAAACATATAAAAGACACTAATCTACAGGAAGAAATCAACACATAGACACACACACACACATGCATACATACACCATCACTTCTATCTATATCTATATCTAGAGAGAGGGTCCATAAATACACTATGGTATATTCATTCAGTAGATACTATAGAGCAATGAAAATGACTAAATTTCTGCTCTATGCCACAACTGCTAAGGATCTTGCAAACACAATGCTAAAATGAGAAATAAGATAATGCAAACAATGTGATTAGACTTCCACACAGTTCAAAAACAAAACATAATTTTATGTATAAGATAAAATTACTAGGAAAAGCAAATAGGTCCTTAGCTAGCAATGGAGGGTCAAATACTTCTCACAGTGCATCATTCTGTCCTCTCCCATAGTCACATCTACCTTCTCTAATCTTTTTTCCCTTTTCCATGTTTAATGACACTTCTGATTACATTGGGCTCACCTGCACAATCCAGGATACTGTTCTTAGTTTAAGGTCATCTGATTAGCAATCTTAATTCCACCTGCATCCTCAGTTCTTTGCCATGTAGCACAACATTTTCAAAAGTTCTGGGGTTTAGCGCACAGGCATTTTTGGAGGGCTGTTATTCTGTTTATTACTTATATTCTTTATCAAAATTTTGAAACACATTTTTAGATCACAAAGTTTCTTTTTCGTTCATCTAAAGCCACATCTTGACATTAAATTCATATTCAAAATTGATGTAAAATGTGATGCCAAATTTCACTATTGTTCCTCTAGTGGTTTTACAAATTTACTATGTGAATATGCAGATGAAGTAGAATAATTCATCCAGCTGAAAGCCAAATATGAAATGAAACTATATATGTAGATATTTTGTAAAAACATACTGAAACTCTGGCATAAATATACTGTATATTGATATCATTATTCCTTAATTATAAAATTCTGATATAGGCAGACCTTTTAACTAATTGCAACTACTGCCTAATTTTATACTGAGAAAAGGAATAATTTGTCATATACATGCATCAGTAAAAAATTTCACTGTAAGGAATGAAAACAATGGGAGATATACTTGTATATATACACATATATATAGACAGAGAGGGAGAGAGACAGAGAGAAATGTGTGTGTATATATATATGTATCTATATATACCTATATAAACACAACAAAATGCATATTGGTTTGTAAAGTTATTAGCTCCCAGCTTCCATACATCTACTAGTCTCAAACAGCAGAAATTATCATCCTAGTAAGATTGCTTAGAAAGTAACTGCCTTTTAACACACGAGACTATCTCACTTTAATATTTAATATCTGTTTCCTACATGTGCAATAAACAAAAACTTGTTTCTATTTTTCCATACAGTAACTAGAAAAAATAGTAACATTATTTTTTTCACTAAACTTGTGATAACATAACCAAAACATTTATTTGATTGAATCTTTTGGACCATCCCATCATGGAGGCTATTTCTGTGTTTTTAATAGTCAGAAGGTGCCATCTGATATAACCATTTCATGTTGTTTATAAGTCAACCAAGGCACAGAGAAGTTCATTCCTACAATTGGAGAAAAGTTGCTAACAGAACTGCGATTGAAATTTGGTCAAGAATGCTTAAAGCCACAGAAAACGTGTGCTTCAGCAAAAGGATGTACTATTTGTAGAAATGGCTAACGTGTTTCTCCCTTAGGTGCAAACAGCAACCCATCCATCCATCCCTCCATCCATCCATCCCCCCATCCATCCATCCCCCCATCCATCCATCCTTCTTAATTATGTAGCCTAATAGCATGTACCACAACTAACTGAACTTTTAATTGAGAGCACATGTACTCTCAACCCCCATTAAGATAGTAAACTAATTTATAATTTTCAAAATCTTTGGGAAAAAAATAAACTAGGTCACTCCTCTAAGACCTCCAATATTGCTTTCCTTTAATTTTAAAACCACCTTAATTTAACAGAGACACTTCCTACTCTCCGGTCAGCATCCCAAACTATCAAAGGAAAGATTGCTTTGGAAATTTCTCAACTGTTTTTAAAATTACACAGTGGAAGTGTCATTAATTCAATAAACATTAGACACCTAATATATCAAAACCACTACAATATAAGATTTTAAAATATAATCATTGGAATAGCACCTCGGAACTCATCTTATTTGATCATTCCAATCAAATATGTGTTATCTAAAGCCTTTTTCACAGCTTGTGATTTTTCAGAATAATATGAACTGCATCCCTGATTACTAGAGAGACCTATTTGTCTCTATTAGTTCTCTGAGTTTCTAAAGAAAAAACTAATAATCGGCATAATCTTAAATTTATATTGCCTGATTTCACCAATTCCTTGATTAGTGTTTTTAAAATCTTCCTTTCATATTCTTGTCCCTCATTTAAAATTTTATCACCTCTCAAATAAAAATCTCATTTGCTGGTTACTTAGAATTACAATTTGGAAAAGATTTTTCTTCTTGATCATGAACTTCTTCTTTTAAATTTTACATAAAAGAAAATAATTGTTATTCTCACTACAAAGATCAGAACTTAATAATTAAAATATACACTTTTGGTTAAAAAATAAATTTTTAGGCCTTATATTTAAGTGTTGGTTATTCTTTACTCTTTCATGTACAGAAGATGACAAACTGTCTCATATGGAGAGTTTCTAGGTCTGCCAGATTGTTCATGTTGTGTTGGCCTTGGCACATTGTCACCAGATTCCACAGACACTTGAGGTGATATTAGCAAGCTTTTATGATAGCTGTGATGCATACCAAGTCCCATTCCAAACACGGTAGGTGCTATTTCCTAGGACCAGCAAGTGAAAGAAATAAGCACAGGACGGAAGTCTGAGCGTCTGATGTTGCCTAGGTCTAAGAGGCTCAGCTAGTGCCATCAGACTTGAAGATAAGGATTTTGTTTGTTAGAAATGAGCTAGAATTTCAGCACATATTAAAAAAAGAGATCTTCAGATGTGTCTTCTACAGACCAGACCAAGATCTTTGCTGTGCAAGAAGAATTTGTTCCATTAGAGCTTCCGTATTTACAAAGCCCTGGGGCCCCATTTGGCTTTGTGGTCCCAATGAATTCCAACTGTAATATGTTGTCATTCGTTGCACTTGAAGAGGCTTAGGCTTCAAGTTTATAAAAGGAAGCCAATCTGCTTAATGTCTCCAGCTCTATTTTACAGCTGGAAAGAAAACGTCAGTAAAAAGGAAAACATTTCCAAAGTAATGTTTTTATTTTTCCAGAATCCTCACCAGAGATGTGCTGTGATATATGTTTTGTCTGACAACACAAAAGACTAAAGACAATCCTTACTACCTCAACTAGGAACCTGAAGAATAGTGTGCTCTGATACAAGAGCATCTGCAGGAGAAAGAAAATTGAGACGTTAAGTCATTGGCTAACATTGCCATAAGCAGTTTTCCTGCCATGTTTGGGTTGGACAGAATTTGGTGGTGTTGATTCTGGACTGTAGGAGTCAGTCAGCTGCAGTTAGACTCCTTACCATGGAAAGGCACTGTTGAGCTGTGTCAGCACCCTGGACTCTGCTTTTCAAGGCTGTTGGATTGTGAACCTAAGTTCTGCTTTGGGAAGACCATGATTTCCTGCAGTAAACTGAGCAGGCTGCACCCCAGATAAACAAAAATTAGCAACAGCTGGGAGGCAGTTTCCAGTGGAAGTCCCTTGGAATCCTTGTTCATTGTCCCACATGCATTTAATCACTTAGCAAATACTTAATGAGCACTTATTACTTGCTAAGCCTTCTTGCAGCACTGGAGGTGTGTCTGAACAAGATATATCAAAATCTCTGTCCTTGTGAGGCATCCCTCCATCAGAACAAAATTTTGCACCTAGAAACTTGGCTTTAAGGGAAAAAAAATCAAAACTCATATTGGAAGTAAGCAGTGTATCCCAGGGCTGAGGTTCCAAAATCAGGGTTTGAAAGTGGGTGGAGCTGGGCCACAGCTGCATGGTGGAGAAGAAAGAGTATCAAGGATATGGAGTTTGGCTTGGGGAACACCTAAGAAGCATCAAGTACTAGGGGATTGTCCAATAGGTAAAAGTCAGATTGAAAGCTGAGTATCTGCACAATGGTGACACATAAGATGTGGCTAGTGGGGTTGGGAGGCAGAGCCAGGATAGTGGCTGAGAGAACATATAGTAAAATAGCGTTTTATTTAATAGCCGTGGTTTCACCATGAGCAGGGAGGATGCTATTAAGAGCACCTGGTTCATCAATTTTCTGATTAAATTTTGTGTTAAGACTGAGCAACTATAGAAACAGAAAACCAGTTTAGGACTCCTTACTCTGCAATATTCTCTGGATGAGTTCTAGCCTCAATACCCATCTTTGTTTTTCTGTTTTAATTAGATGGCTACATAGATAGGAAGACCCTGCACTTTCTTGTCATAGGTCTTTTCACAGGGTCCCTTAATTGTCCATCTTCCTTAGTAAACTAAAAGTTCTAAAAGAAAAACTACTTTGATGTCATTCTCTTTCTATTCATATTTGGTATCTATCACAGTACCTGATTTCATATTAAGCAGGATCACCTTACATAGTTGCACAGGTTGTTTTACTATACAACTCCAGGGGCACCGCACTCATAAATAGGATGTGAATGGCATACTTGAAATTGTGCAGTGCACAACCACAGAAGTACTGATGGCGGCTCTGGAACATCAATGTTTATTAAATTAAGGCAAATATTTTTTAGTTTATGATTTGTTGTCAGATGTCATAAATATGCCAACTTGTGACACACATAAGAGTACATGGCAAGGACAATGGAATTATATAATAAATAAAATGGATTTCTATTTTAATCTCAGACTAAAAGAAATGGCTTTGAAAATTTCTGTTCATTACTTAGTGAGGTGACAGAACAAGAGCACCTTATTTTTTAAAAGATAAAACTTTGAGTTTGAGAATAAGTGGATTTCAGTTTCTTCAGAAATGCATCATTTTAAAAATTGGAACTTTCAATATAGTTAGATTAGCAAATTAGAAGGTTCACTTACTTAGGTGAACAGAAAGCTTGGAGAACAAAAGTAGTATGTTAATAGAATTTGATTTTTCCAAAATGTCCCCACAAAGTAATTTTTATACTTATATATGCTTTGGCAATATATTCCACATTACACATGCTAAAAAAGTAATACAAAAGGTTGTTTCTACAAATGAACTTCAAATCCCCTTTAACAGATACAAAATAACAATTGGGATAAAGTGATAAATGTTCCTGCCTAATTTAGGAACATTTTTGATAGGTGAAGTGACTGAAAGCTTAGTTGTTTCCATTTGTACAAGAAGCTTTACAATTTGGATGTTTTTCTGAACTTTGTAAGCTATGATTTCTTGCTCCTTTGTTAAGTTCCAAGTTCATGTAAACTGCTAGCATAGTGTGTCTTTAGAAACAGTGTTCAGAAGTATTGTTTTAGTTTCAATCCAATACTGTTGTCTATTAAGGTTTACATGTTTCCAAGATGAACATTCATGATCTTTTTTCAAATCTCTGATTCTAAAATGTCGTATAAACCATTTCAATTAGAATAAATTGAGATAAAGTTATTTTATTCACAGTTATTCTTGTAGAACAACTTGACATGGGGAGTTCTTGGAAGGTGGTACCCTCAACTGGTCTATTTTTACTGTCATTAAAGAAAAGTCAAAATATGGCTCACCGGCTACAGGACCACAACATTGTTAAATGAAGCATTTTCTTTAGTGGATAAAAACTGAATGTGCTGATAGCTATCGTGACTCTAGAATTCCATGTAAAGCAGATACTTTTTCTTTCTTTTAATTTATTTATTTATTTGAGACAAGATCTCACTCTGTCACCCAGGCTGCAGTGCAGTGGCATGATCATGGCTCACTGCAACATCCACCTTCTGGGCTCAAGCAATTCTCCTGCCTCAGCCTCCCAGGTAGCTGGGACTACCGGCCCATGCCACCATACCCAGCTAATTTGTGTATTTTTTTGTAGAGATGGGGTCTCTCCATGTTGCCCAGACTGGTCTCAAACTCCTGAACTCAAGCAATCCACCCACTTTGGCCTCCCAAAGTTTTGGGATTACAGGCATAAACTACCACGTCAGGGCTGTAGGTGTTTTTTCAATTCAAGTGGAGATAAATTTAATGATTGAAGCATCCAAGGTGAACTGGTAGTAAAAAAAAAAAAAAAAAAGAAGTGGATCTCAAAGCAACGGCCCATGTGGTTGTTTCTCTAGGTGTTTTAAAGACCACCTACATAAGAATAACTTGGGGGCACTGGTTAAAAATTTAGACTTCTGCAATAAAATCAAGCATAGAATCTCAGGTGAGTAGAGCTGTGATGAGAATGTGCTTATTGAACAAGCTCCCCAGGACATTCCTATACATGCTAAACCTTGAAAAACACTGACTTTAAAATGCTTCATTCAACTGTGTTGTGGCCCTGTAACTGGTCAGTCACTGACTTAGAGAATAGTTTTGGGGTTTATTTCATAGTTTTCTTTAGTCTACATGGACTGGGCAGATGGAGCACTTGCTTTCTGAACATGAAAATATTAAAGAAGACATCAATACTTGAAATGATACTCATGCTTAGCATTATTAACTTATAGTTAGACATGTTTGCTAAAATGATTGAATTCAGTCTCCAGACTGAGAATCATGGTTTCAAAATCTGGGAAGGGTCTGAGATTTCACTCTGCTTTTAAGCTGTCTGCCACAGCTTCATGGATGCTGGTAGACAGGAGACTACTGGGTCAAACACTTTAAGATGGTCAGCTTAGCCTGGATTATCCATGTGGTCCTGATCTAATCACATGAATCCTTAAAAGTGGAGAATCATTCCTGGCTGGTGTCAGAAAAAACACCTGGCTGGTGTCCATCTTTCTTTCTGGATAATCTACAATAAACTGTCTATTTCAAGGTCTCTGACCCAGTAGTCTCAGGGCTGGAGAAGAACCACCTTGCTGGCCTTGAAGATAGGGGAAGGAGGCTGTGTGCCAAGAAATGAGGACAGCCTTAAGAAGCTGGAATAGGCAAGGAAATTTTTTTTTTCCCTAGAGAGTCTAGAAATAATACAGGTCTGCTGACATCTTGATTTTTTCCCAGTGAGATCTAGGTCTATCTTCTGACTTCCAGAACTGTAAAATAATATAATTGTGTTGTTTTAAACCACAAAGTTTGTGGTAATTTTTTTTTTTTTTTTACAGCAGCAGTAGAAAACCAATACAATCAGTAGCCAGAGTGTCAACATTTTGGTGCAATTCCCCAAGCTCCAATTCCCACAGGGTAATGTAAAGAAGGCCAGGCAATACCTACTTATGCAGGTTGCCTTACAGGAGAGGAACCTTAAGTTTAGGGAACTTGAGTCTTTTGTAATGAGAAGTAATCATGCCTGTGCTTTGTCGCAGAGAGAGACACTATTTCTGTCTCTCAAAGTCATTTACTATACGAACAACCTTGAAAAGTTTGAAACAAAGGGCAACTGGTGTCTCACTTGCAAGATGTGCAGAAACACAAAAGACCCGTGGAGAATTGTCTTCCAACACAAGATGCCACCCAAATTCATTACTCAAGTGTTTCTGCAACATCATGGAGTTTTCGTAATTCAAACTGAGTGACTTTGTGCAGTTTTAAGCATAACAATAGGTGATGAAATTGATAAAAGTTGATAGAGCTGTATAAGAAATAATCTGCTAATGAGATTTTTAAAATCCATTATTATAAGATCAAAATTAATATGAGCATATGCTGGGCTTGTTATATTTCTAGTGGTAAACACACATGCACACACAGAGAAATATACCTTTATTAATGAAATTGCTACAGCAAGGAAATTTCATTATTCCTAACTTTTTGGACTATAAAAACACTTTTCCACTTGAAACAATTGTTGTTATTATGGAATTTTTTAATAACAGAAGGTTTCTCAGTATTCTCACTACCAAATTATAGCAAAAGCAGACTGTGCTTTTTAGATAGTAAGATTTATTTTTCCATAAAACTTAGAAAATACATTTTATTGGAATCTTGGTTAAATTGGCCAAAGTTGCAAAGGAATGAGTATGAATTGCATTTTTCAGTAAAAGCAGCTGAAAATACCTAGTGTATGATATACTTTCTTGTCTTTTTTTGAGTTGATAGGCTAAATTAAGCCCTAATCACTCATTTAGAAGAACCATTTTACATATTCTTGCTATTATTAAATGAAATCATATCTATAAATAAAGATATATTTTCAACAGCAGTAGAAAATATACGGGGTCATGCAATTTACCTCATAAACATTACAGTCACCATGGTTACCATTGTAGTCCCTAAGTCTGAAGGGCCTCCCTTCTGCTCAGTTTAGCTAATGTTTATGAAATTCCTTCTAAGTCACCTTCTACCAAAATATACTTATCTAGGTCTGCCCCTGGGAATGTCCAGGAAACTCTATGTCCTCTCAGTATTTTGAAGAAAACATTCACATTTACCATTCAGTCTCTTTGGAGACTAAAATCACACTAGAGAGCAATTTAAGAACTGCCCCTCAACCGTTTTAGCAGAGAAGAAAAAGGTTCTGCTTCTGAAACTCTAATTTGGATACCCATCTTTGATTCCCACTGTGCTATTTGTTCAGCTGTTGCCTCTCTCTATCTCTCTATACTCTATCTCAAGCCTGTCTCTCTATACTCTGCTTTGTGATGCTTGAGCTGGGATACTGCAAACCCCATTTCTGCTAGAAGTTGCTTCATGTTAGTCTTTACCAATAAGTGGTGTTATCTGGATACCATATAGCTTAAGTTGGAAGGGAGGAAGAAGGCTAGAGGAGGAATAAGGGACTGTTCTGTGGGAACCCACATTTAAGCTTCTATATTTTAATATTACAACCTCTTTCTTTTCTCCCCCAGTCATAAAAATGGTAGCTGCTTTCTGCAGTTACTACCTCTCAGACGTTTCTAGGTCCCCTTTTGGTCTTTTATGTTCTCTAACAATTAAAAATTATTAAATTCTTTATTTTAAATTATTTTATTTATTTAGAGACAGAGTTTCTCATCCAGGCTGGAGTACAATGGCGCCATCCTGGCTCACAGCAACCCCTGCCTCCTGGGTTCAAGCGATTCTCCTACCTCAGCCTCCCGAGTAGCTGGGATTACAGGTGCCCACCACCACGCCTGGCTATTTTTTGTATTTTTAGTAGAGACAGGGTTTCACCATGTTGGCCAGGCTCATCTCGAACTCCTGACCTCAAGTGATCCTCCCGCCTCAGCCTCCCAAAGTGTTGGGATTACAGGCATGAACCACCACGCCCAGCCAAAATTATTTCTTTTAAAATAATTGTTGTACTTTCATGTTCTGATTGGACCCTGACTTATACAACGTCCACTATTACTATGAAACATTCCAGAGTTAATTCTGGGTGAGAACACATAAAATTTTGGAATAAATGGTTTCCAGATCACATAGCCCTTGCATAGTCCATAGATTTTTGGATGTTTGACACAAGAAGTCACATGTTCAGTAAACATAAATTGAACACCACCTGTTTCTCAGGCACAATGTTTAATGAGAGGTGAAATTTGTTCTCAAGTAATTCGCATGCAGGATAGTGATAAGGGATAGTGATAAAACCTTGTTAAAGATGAAACTGGAAAGGTGGAAGGGACCAGATCATGAGGAGACCTTTCTGTACTGCTTAGAAGTTTTACTTCAAACAGACAGAAGAGGAGAACTATTGAAGGCATTCAAGGCAACTAGGACACCATTATACTAATGTTTACTCAAGACTTGGATTTTCAGAACCTAAACACCCCAGTGAAACCAGGACTCAGATAGAAAAATTGAACGTTATTGGTACATTCCTAAGGCTTCTCCCACATCCGTTTAGTCACTGTCCCCACCAAAGGTAACCATTATCTTAACTCCTCTTTTTTCAAATTTATATATTTAATTTATATGACCCTGAGCTAGTTTGGCCTGTTTTTGAATTTTATGTAACTTGAATGAAACAGTATTGAACTATTTTGTTTCTAGTTTCTCTGGCTCAACATTGCTTGTGAGATGCATTCATGATCTTCTATAGATTTGCTTATTCTCATTGCTATGTAGCCTTCTTTTGTGTGAATATTCCACAATTTATTCACATTCTATTGTTGACGAACCTCAAGGTAGTTTCCAGTTTTTAGTTTCTATGAGTAGCTCTGCTAAGAAAACTCTTGTTTATATCTTTTTGATGAATTCACATACACATTTCCATTGCATATATACTAAAGAAGTGGGCTTGCTGGGTAAGTGTATGTTCAACTTCAGTAGATACTGACAGAGTAGTTGTACCAGTTCACCCTACCAGCAGCAGTATATGAGAGCTCTAACTTATTCCACGTTTTTGCCAACATTCATATTGTCCCTCTGTTGCATGTTAGCCATTTGAATGGGTCTTTAGTTGCATCTTATTTTGATTTTAATATGTTTCCCAGATAAAGGATAATGTTGAGCATAGTTTCGTATTTTATTGGATATTTAAGTATTTGAATATTTCCTTTATGAAGTGACTATTCAAAAATTTTTCTTGTTTGTTTTATTATTTTACCATAGATTGTTTTGAAGTGTGCTACGTAACATCTAAATATTTGTTGACTTTCTAGATATTATATTCTTACTGATTTCTGATTTAATTACTGTGATCATAAAATGCAACTTGCATGATTTTGACCTTTTGAAATTAATTAGAATTTTTTGTATGATCCTGAATATGTCCCAGTGTGTGTTATATGTACGTTTTTAAAAATTCTGTGTTTGCAATTGTTGGATGTAATATTTAAAAAGAAAAACATAAATTAGGACAAGTTTGTTGACAGTGTTTGTCACAGGTTGAGTTATACAAAAGCAGATACTGAGAATACATTTTCTGTGTAAGATACTTACTAAAGATCAACACTTGTGAATGGGGGTAAGAAAGAAAATCCTGCCATTTGTGATGACATAGATGAAAGTGGAGGACATTATGCTAAGTGCAAGCAGCCAGACGCAGAAAGACAAATACTGTATGGTCTTCCTAATATATGGAATCTAAAAAAGTCTAAATCATAGGAACAGAAGAGAATGGTGGTTGCCAGGAGTTAGGGGGGAGTGGTGGCAGAAATGAAGAGATATTAAACAAAGGGTACCAAGGGTACCAAGGGTATAACCTTTCAGTTATAAGATAAACAAGTTCTGGAGAATAATGTATAATGTACATTATACATTGTATAATGTACATTATATATATATAATGTATATACATGTATAATGTATATATATAATGTATATACATGTATAATGTATAATGTACATTATATAATGTTCTGTATAATGTACATTATACAGAACAATCCGTTTAGTCACTGTCCCCACCAGTATGAATGATGATGGAGGTGTCAATTGACTGTGATAATCATCACCCGATGTATATGTATATCAAACAATCACATTGTACACTTTGAATATATACAATCATTTTCAACTACATATTTTAAAGTAATACAAATAAATATTAGGCAAAGGGTAGAAGATGAATTACATTGCAGTCCCAACAAAGTCTCAGACAATCCTATGGGGCTCTCTGGAATGTATATGACCCATGGGAATTATATCTTAGTGGCCTGAAAGGCCTTGATTAGTCATTAGGTATGGGCCCTGGCCATGATTAATAACTGGGTCTGGGTCTCACAGGTTAAGGTGTGCCCTTGAATGAGATGGCTCTCTGCAGCTGAGGCAAAATCTGAGGGAACTGACTTGGACAACAAATCCTCCCTTGAAGGGGTATTTGAGTAGTTCATCCTTGTGAGTGCCAGTGTTATTTAAATCTCTTATATTTTTACTGATTTTGCATGTGCTAGTTCTCTTAATTTTGTTTCACGTGTTTTAAAGTTGTATTGTTAGGTATAAACTTCTTGATGAATTGAGCCTTCTATCATTACAAAATGGACCCTTGTTATCTCTGATAATGCTTCCTGTCTTGGAGTCCATTTTATCTGTTATTTAATATAGCAACAACATTCTTTCTTATACTTAATGATTGTTTGGAATACCTTTTTCAGTTCTTCAAAGTCAACCAGTTTCTGTTTTCAATTTCAAGATGTATTGTTTGTAAATAGCATGGAGTTTTGTCTTACTTTCAATCCGAAAATTGACCTTTTGAGTTTTTAGACAATTAAATGTTAATGTAATTATTGATATAGTTGAGTTTAAGTCTACCATGTTACTATTTGTTTTCAATGTGTCCTCTATTCTTTGTTCCTCTTTTCTTTCTTTTGGATTAACCAAATGTTTTTAGTAATCTATTGTATCTCCTCTATTTTATATCAAAATGCTTGTTCTAATGATAAATTATCTCGTTATAGTCTACCTTAATATTATAAGGAACTTACAATAGTATAATTCCATTTATACCTTCCTCAATAAGTTGACCTGGTAATTTTTTGCTTTATGCCAGACATTGTGTATGAAAAATTGTAGACGCTCTAGAAGATATCATCTTTTCCCAATAGAGTTAGCCATATTTTCAGGGAGGAAGAAAGAGTAAAGTCAGATTACCCTAACTCAACCAGGCGCTGATTACCTCAAAACTGCAATTTTCCCAAGATTCCGTCTTCCTCGGTTTTACATTCACTGTTAGTGTGTAGCCCAGCATGGATTCCAACTTAGAGGCTAGTGAACTTACAAGACGTGCCCCCTTTGCTGAGTTCTGAATTTCAGTTCTGCCCTCTCAGCATTGTAAGACTGATATAAATTCTGTTATGCTTTTCTTCAGCAAGGCATAATGTAGTTTTCAAGGATACATACAGAGAAATACATCCCATCCCATTACGTATGTTTTTCTTACAATTTAATGCTGACTTCAGGAAGCAGGACCTATGTTCCTTTGAATATGGGTGGAATTGCTTCCACGGTGAAGAAAATGCTATGTGATTTCTGTAACTAAGTTGTAAAAGGCAACATGACTTCCTTCCACCTGACCTTTTTGGGATATTCTCTCTTGGAACCAAGCCACAATCCCATAGAAAAGCCATAGGAAAGTGTTTAGATCGCAACCCCCACCAAGGTCCAGTGTCAACTGCCAGACGTGTAAGTGGTGAGAAAATGAGCCTTCATATAATTCCAGCCCCGAGCCTTCACGCAGCCCCAGCTGACAATGAGTGAAGCAGAGACAATGTGATTGAGTGAAGCAGAGACAATGTGTCCCTCCCAAAACTTTCCCAAATAGCAGAATCGTGAGCAAATTAATGTTGCTGTTGTTTTAGCCTACTCAGTTTTGAGAAGCGTTGTTACTCAGCAATAGATAATCTAAACATGCAACTTTCTACGTAGCTTTTTAGCTTGAGACTAGCGCTGCCAAGTATTGGGAGTCACCAGTATTCCCCATGTTTCACCAGGATCTCAGCCCCATATATCCTAGCTGCTTTGTCAGTCCCAAACTCCAGTCTTTGTTTCTTAAGCCCCAAGAGATTGCCAAACTCTCTCTGTTGGCTTCTTTGCTTCTTGACTGTAGCTTTCTGACAGAATCTGAGTGTCTCACCCAGTGCTAAGAAGCTGCAGATACCAGAATAGGGAAATGAGCTTATAGCATGTTGGCTTACCTCTCTGCACTTCCTTCACTCAGGGATCTTAGACTCTTAAATGAATCTTCTCTTGTTTATTTTTCTTTTTCATCTGGTTGTCATCAATGGCAACATTAGCCCTCCACAATTACTCTATCAGGACTGAAAGTGGAAGTATATATCATTGCATATTTAAATTTTTTTATTTATTTTACTTTAAATTCTGGGATACACATGCTGAACATGCAGGTTGTGCCATGGTGGTTTGCTGCACCTATCAACCCGTCATCTAGGTTTTAAGCCCCGCATGCATTAGGTATTTGTCCTAATGCTCTCCTTCCCCTTTCCTCCAACCCCTCGACAGGCCTCAGTGTGTGATGTTCCCCTCCTTGTGACCATGTGTTCTTGTTGTTCAACTACCACTTATGAGTGAGCACATGCAGTGTTTGGTTTTCTGTTCCTGTGTTAGTTTGCAAAGGATGATGGTTTCTAGCTTCACGCATGTCCCTGCAAAGGACATGAACTCATTTTTTTTTATGGCTGCATAGTATTCCATGGTGTATGTGTGCCACATTTTCTTTATCCAGTCTATCATTGATGAGCATTTTAAAAGATCTCCCTAGTGTTAATGTAGAGAATGGGCTGGGGGAGACCAGAAGTAATGGACAATAATCTGGGTGGGAATTGATGATGGAGTGAGTTATAATAAAAGTAGCAGGGCTAGAAAAAAATATTAAAAGTATTTAATGAATGATTGGAGCATACAATTTGCACAGTTTGGTACGAGTATGAGGGACAAAAAAGTATTTGAGAGCTTTGTAAGATTCTCACGTGAACACTGTGGTATGTGTTAAGATTCACTTAGATAAAGCATATTTCGCATAAGGGGTTGACACACAGAGATATTGTGTTAAATGTGAAACTCGTTCTGTTTCAGTTGTGGCTACAATATGTAGATGGAGATGGCCAATTGCCAGTAAATTTAAAATTCAGAACAGAAATCTCAACCACAAATAAAAAGACAATTGGGAGACCAGTTTATCAGTAGCACTTTGACACACAGAAGTGGATAAAAATCACCTTAAGAAAAGCATGTGGTAAGAAAGAAAATAGGTGAGCCTAGGAAAGAACAAACTTGCTTTGGCACCCCTTGGAAGGATGTAAAATGAAGTAAAACCACAAGCATCAGTTTCATGGTTCTCTTAATTTTCTCATATTGCTTTGCTTCTCCAATATAGACTTAGACGAATGTCTCTCAATGTGCAGAATACCCCTTTTTAAGTGAAAAGAGAGAAACATCTGAAAAGTGATATGAGTCAGAGGAAAAGAGCATAGTTTCCCGTGGTTCTCAATTTTAAACAATATAAAGTGGCTGAAATAACTTAGATAAATAATTATATGCCCATATTACAACCCATGCTTACAATCCTGATTGACAGGGAAAATCAAACACTCCAGAAAACATACAATCATAATTTCAGTAGATTCATTTCAAAAAGAAAAACTAAGTTAATAGAAATACTATGAAATATAGGTAAAGCAATAGTGGCAAAGAAAGGGAGAATGTATGATGTTATAAAAAGTTTATTACTTACAAATAAAATTTATTTTGGGGGAAATTACAATATGGAATGCATTCTTCAGTCTAGTCCACAACCTCAACTACATGCTATAAATTGCTTGATTAAAAAATACTTGAAATTCTATTTTAACTCTATTCATATTGCGACATAGTAATTCAACATGTTACAGAGACTTTTAAAGACTACCATTTCTAAAAAAGATAAAAAATATTTAATCAAATAAGTTATGTAAATAAAATTATATGAAAATATATGCCATGTACAGTGGACAGGTTTGTTTATCAACCTATTTATTTCTCCTTCTTCTGGAATTAAAGTCTTTATTTTCAGCTGGGTGCAGTGTCTCATGCCTGTAATCCCAGCACTTTGGGAGGCCGAGGCGGGTGGATAACCGGAGGTCAGGAGTTCGAGAACAGCCTGGCCAACATAGTGAAACCTTGTCTCTACTAAAAATACAAAAATTAGCCGAGCGTGGTGGCACGTGCCTATAATCCCAGCTACTCAGGAGGCTGAGGCAGGAGAATCACTTGAACCTGAGGTGGAGGTGCGGTGAGCCAAAATTGCACCACTGCACTCCAGCCTGGGCGACAGAGTGGGACTCTGTCACAAAACATAAATAAATAAGTAAATAAATAAATAAATATCACAATATCTTTATTTTCCTTTAGACAACCAAATCTACTTACATATTTTTGGGGGCTTACTAGCTTGAGAGGCAAGCAAATGTCCTGTCAGTGTAATGTATTTTCCTAGCCACAAGGTTTGGTTAAGGCATGATGAGGTAACCCAAAATTAGTATCAACCATATAGTTTTGCTGGAAACATTAGGAATGAAATGTTACCAGTGAGGATGCCAAGTGGAAATACATAAGCCTGGAGTTGCTTTTGTTCATCTTGTTATGGTCCCACTCATCCCCAATTGTTCAGGACAATCCTACTTCATGCCTGTAATCCCAGTGTATTTAGTAATAACATTGTCCTGGTTTGGATAATAAATTACACAGTAACTTTATTCTTTGAAGAAAACTTACCTAAGAAAACGTTTAAAATTAAAGAAAGCAAACCTGAAAGATGGAAAGTAACCAACAGACTGTTAACAATATCATTTGAGTAATCTGAGTCTGGTGTACCTGAGACTGGGTCTACCCTTCAATTTTTTTCTTCTATATGAGCAAAAGTAATAATAGTAATAAAATAAATAAATAAAAAATATATATATAATCTTGTATTTCGTAATGGGGTTTAAATTGGATTTCTGCCACTTGCAATTGAAACAGTACTGATTATTAATGTATGCTATGTTAAAAGTTTGCTTAATGACAAGAAAAGGTACACATTTATACAGAGATTTACGTACTTCAAAAGGACATCTTCAGGATAAGAGGCGGAGACTTCTTTATTGTATTAAGAACCTAGAAACACTGACCATTCTTCTGATACAAAATCACTAAATCTTGGTTTAAGTTAATACTTTAATGTTAGTGATTTACAGGGGTCTTCTATTTGAAATACCATCACGTCTTTCATTATTAGCAACCCCTACTCATCTTTCAAGACTCAGGAAACAAGCCTTGTCTCCTCAAAGACGCTCAGTTGAACAGCCAGGTGGACAAACATGCCCTTCAAAGTGCCTCCATGCTACAGAACTCCGTGACCTCCATCATAATAACACCTACTATCTTATATTTTAAATTTGTTTTGTTGAGATGTGTTTTACGTATATTAAAATTCATCCATTAGAAGCATACAGTTCTGGCCAGGCGCGGTGGCTCACGCCTGTAATCCCAGCACTTTGAGAGACCGAGGCGGGTGGATCACGAGGTCAGGAGTTCAAGACTAGCCTGGCCAAGATGGTGAAACGCTGTCTCTACTAAAAATACAAAAATTAGCCCGTCATGGTTGCAGGCACCTGTAATCCCAGCTACTCAGGAGGCTGAGGCAGAGAATTGTTTGAACCCGGGAGGCAGAGGTTGCAGTGAGCCGATATCTCACCATTGCACTCCAGCCTGGGCGACAGAACGAGATTCCATCTCAAAAAAAAAAAAAAAAAAGCATACAGTTCTATGAGGGTTTTAATTTATTTTTAATTGATGAATAACTATATATTTATGGAGTACAATGTGATTTTTTAAATCTATGTATACATTGTAGAAAGATTACTTCAAGCTAATTAACACATCTATCACCTAACTAGCTTATACATTTTTGGTGATGAGAACATTTAAAAAATATATATTTTTTAGCAGTTTTGAAAGTTAAAACACATTATTAACTACAGTCACCATACAGCCCATACAGGACAAAAAAATCACTAAAACATATTCCTCCAGTTTAACTGAAACTTTGTATCCTTTCATCAATATCTCCCCTTTCCTCATCCCTACCACCCCCACCTACTTCTAGTAATAATCACCTTTCTGCTCTTCGTTTCTATAAAATTGACTTTTTTAGGTTCAACGTATGTTTTGATAAATGCACACAGTCTTGTAACTACCATGAGAATCAATCAATATACAAAATAGTTTCACCGTTTTCCCCAGAGTTTCCTCTGTCCTCTTTACATTCAGTCTTCTTCCTCGACTCCAGCCCCTGGTAATTACTGATCTTTTTTCTGTTACCATACTTTTTTTCTATTCTGGAATTTCATATGAATTGGCAAAAGTTGTAGGCTTTTGTGTCTGCATTCTTTCTCTTAACATAATGCTTTCAAGATTTGTCTATATTGTTAATTGTATCAATGATTTATGCCTGAATAATATTCTTTTGTATGGATATGTTGTAATTTGTTTATCTATTCACCTGTTGATGGACAATTGGGATGTTTTCAATTTGGGAGAATTTTAAACAAAATTGGCTTCAACATTTGAGTATATATCATTGTGTAGAATTGTGTTTCAATTTTTCATGTGTAAATCCCTCTCATATAATACACAAGTGAACCATATTAATGTAAGATATTAATAATAGAAGCTGAGTGCAAGGTATATGGGAACTCCCTGTACTATTTTCATTTTTGTAAATCTAAAACTATTCTAAAATATTTGTCTTACAAATGTATAAAATATTTGAATAGACACCATATCATCAAATAATACATATAAGTGGCAAATATGCACAGAAAAAGACACTCACCATTACTAATTATGAGCAAAATGCAAATTAAAACCTATTTATTTAGGTTTGCTTTAATATCTCTGTGACGATTTGCAGTTCTGCAGTTCATAGTGCCAGAAGATATACTTTTTGTTAAATTTATCTGTAGGTGGACTGAGTGTGGTGGCTCATGGATGTAATCCTAACACATTGGGAGGCCAAGGCAGGAGGATTACTTGAGGCCAGGAGTTCAGGACCAGCCTGGGCAATTTAGTGAGACTTTATCTCTACAAAAAAAAAATTAAAAAAAAAAAACAGAGTGTTGTGGCACATGCCTGTAGTCTCAGCTACTCAGGAGGCTGAGGCGAGAGGCTCACTTGAGCCCAGGAGTTTGGGGTTACAGTGAGCTATGATGATGCCACTGCACTTCAGCCTGGGTGATAGAGCAGGACCCTGTCTCAGAAAAAATAAAAATAAAAATAGAAAACTTTAGATATTTTAGGACTTTCCACATAGACGAATATGTTGTCTACAAATACGGTTGTATGTTTGTCTTCCTTTCTACTAATCAGTATTCCTTGTATTTGTCCTTGCCTTATTGCACTGGCTACAACCTCCAGTACAAGGTAGAATAAAGGTATTGAGAGCAAACATCTGTGATTTCTTCATCATCTTAGGGGGAAAGCTTTCAGTCTTTCATCAGTAAGTATGATTTCAGCTGTTGGTTTTTGTAAATATTTTTTGGTCAGGTTAAGGAAGGTCCCTTCCATTTCTAGTCTCCAAGAGTTTTATTGTTTTTGGTAGGAATAGTTGGTAAATTTTGTCAGATGCTCTTTATGCATCTAATGAGATGATTTTGTGATTTTTAAAACATTTGTTTAATATGATGAATTATATCAATGTGTTTCTACTGTTAAACCAATCTTGTGTTCCTGGGATTAAACCTACTTTATCATAAAACATTATTTTCTTTATATGCTGCTAGACTCCATTAGCTAAAATTTTGGTAAGGTTTTTTGCATTTAGATTTACAAGAAATATGGACATATAGTTTTTCCTTTCCTTTCCTTATTTTTTCCTTTTTTTTTTTTTTTTTTTTTTTTAAGACAGAGTCTCCCTCGGTTGCCCAGGCTGGAGTGCAGTGGCACTATCATGGCTCACTGCAGCCTCAACCTCGTGGGCTCAAGTAATCCTCAGCCTCCCAAGTAGCTGGGACTACAGTTACGCACCATCACACCCAGCTTATTTCCTTATTTTTTGTAGGAAATGTTGCCCAGGCTGATCTCAAAATGCCTGGGCTCAAACTACCCTCCTGCTTCAGCCTCCCAAAATGCTAGGATTACAAAATGCTGGGATTACAGGTGTGAGTCACCGTACCTGGCCTATAGTTTCCTTTTCTTGCAATGTCTTTTTCTAGTTTGGGGTAACAGTGGTTAACAGTGGGGACATTTTTGACCACAGGGTGTTCATTATACCCTTGGGATGATAAGGGCCTATCTCTTTTCACTTAATATTCAACATAAGAGACAACACACAGCAAATAAATGTACAAAAAATAATGTAACCTTCCAAAAATATGAATTTGTATAACAAAATTTGCTTAATTTTTTCATCTATTTAGTATGAAATAAAATATAAAAATTAATGCCAATATGTAATGCAGAATATAAGTCCTAGGTAGGAGGACTTGGGCCACTTGTTTTGTTTTCGTTTTCCTCAGTGCTCTTTGCTTGAGTTTACCTGGTGTCTTCGCTGTTCTCTTTATCATCCACTATCTTATGAATATGGTCACTCCTGCCTGCCAACTTAAACAGTCATTATGTAATTCTAAATTTAAAAGACTGTATCTTCTATACAATAGAAAAATTAAAGAGAAAAGAAGAAAAAAACAAATATTTAAATAATTGATAGTACATATAGGTTGCAATAGTATTCAATTACACTGTGAACTTTGACTATAGCTATGTCAAATTTATACCACTGGATGAAAACTGGAACAAAAAAAGAAAAATGAAAGGAGCTGCTGAGGTTCAGTGTGTCATAGGTAGTATTATCAGTATATCCTTTATTACCGCTATAACTTTATTTGCCTTGTAAATGTACATTAGAAAAAATTTATAAAACATATATAGGTTACAAATTACTTTATTCTTAATCTAATTCATTTTTTTCTGATGGCATATTTCTTTCTTTGTTTTAATCTTGCTTTTAAAAATATCAGTTTTATGGTTAAATATTCCCAACTCTTCTTCCATATTGCATGACAATTGCATTGACATGGGTCAGTATGCTTGGATTCATGGAACAATTGTGCACTACCATTGGTTTAGTAGATGAAATAGGCCTATTACAAAAGGAAATCACTGCAATTGGGGTAAAAGTCCACATTGCCTGAGCCCAGCATCTTCACCAGGCAAATACATATTGAAGATGAGAATATATATGTGAGTAAGGGTCCCTTCAGAGCTTTTGGAAGCCCATATATCCTGTTCTGTGCTCGATTTCTATTCATAAATGAAATATGGGCCAGGCATGGTGGCTCACGACTATAATCCCAGCACTTTTGGGAGGCCGAGGCGGGCTGATTACTTGAGGTCAGGGGTTTGAGACCAGCCTGGCTAACATGACGAAGCCCCGTATTTATGAAAAAAAAAAAATACAAAAAAAAAATTAGCTGGGCATGGTGGCACACGCCTGTAGTCCCAGCTACTTGAGAGGCTGAGGCACAGGAATCACTTGAACTTGGGAGACGGAGGTTGCAGTGAGCTGAGATCACGCCACTGCACTCCAGCCTGGGTGACACAGTGAGACTCTCTCTCAAAAAAACAAAAACAAAGCAAAATTAAATATGTACGTAGTTGTGTCTGGATACGTAAGGGATACCAATTCTGAATCAGTAGTTCCTCATCAAACATGGTTATACAACATGCAGCAAATTCATAAAAGTTATTGCATCAAAAAACACTCAGAAATAAACATATTTGTTATCCTTGACTCTGCAGAGTAAATATGGCCATGTCCAAAAACATTCCTGAATTTCTCGTGGTATGTAACTAAATAAAGGATCAGTTATTCACTCATCTCTGGGGGTAAGAAACCAGTACCTGGGCCAGGCATGGTGGCTCATGCCTGTAATCCCAGCACTTTGGGAGGCCGAGGTGGGCAGATCACCTGAGGTCAGGAATTTGAGACCAACCTGACCAGCACTGAGAAACCCCATCTCTACTAAAAATACAAGATTAGCTGGGTGTGGTGGTGCATGCCTGTAATCCTAGCTACTCGGAGGGCTGAGGCAGGAGAATCACTTGAACCCAGGAGGCGGAGGTTGCAGTGAGGTGAGTCGAGATCGCGCTATTGCACTCCAGCCTGGGTGACAAGAGTGAAACTCTGTCTCAAAAAAAAAAAAAAAAAAAGAAAGAAACCAGTACTTAAACCATAGTACATCCTGAAATATCTTCTATCAGATTTTTCCAAGGTTTTAACAACAGTCATACCCTCAATTCTGCTCCCTATTTCTATGCCCAGACTGCGTGTTCTGAAAGTTTGCCCTCCCAACAAACTTGTTGGTCATAATTCACTTTCTCCATTTTGTTAAAGACAAATAGAACTAACAGTCAGAGTTTCAAATAAGCTGTGATAATTAGTTAACTTGCAAACTGAAAAGACTTCCAGGAAAAAAATAAAAGAGAACAAGAGAATGTCAGGTTTCACTTGAGTAGTGCAGCCTCAGCTTATGAAAATGTTGAGATTTGCATTTGGCTTTTCAAACAACTAAGCATAAGACAAGGGCCACCATTTTTGCTTTTGCCTCACCCAGGGGTGCAAGTGTCCAAGATTAAGAAACTCCTGAATAAGTTCACATGGAGGATTATTTAGAAAAAAGCGTTTTAATCATTACATTTAAAAATGTTCTTAGAGCATTGTCAATGAGGTATAAAGTCTGGGTGAGTAGAAGCTGAAGTATGTAAATCTGCATAATCAAAGAGCTTTGAATAATTATAGCAGAGCTGGATTACAGTAAAATATTTTTCTTTATATATCTCTATCTTCCTGTGTGTCATGCTTCAGGCCAATGTTTTGAATGAAATATATAAAACAAAGAGAAACTGTTGCATGAAATATGAATGTAATTAATTCATGTAACAAAAACTACATGCCACTTTAAACTACAACTGCAAAAAAGACTAATCCAAGGATTCATAAAAAGTTGTGCTTATCTTAACAGAAACGCAAAAGACATATTTGTATGAGATAGTGTTAATGAATAACATATTCCAGTCAGTTGATTAAATTGACATTATGAGGTTGAGAATGTGGAAAAGCAACAGTTGAACCTATTTAAGTCTAATTTGACTACAGTGAAAAGAATGTTCTGCACAGTTAAAGATTTTGATTAGAGAACTTATAAGGATAAAGTGTTTGAGAAATGCTTTTTAGAAGCAATGGTTTTAATTAATTAGTGAGAAGTGGAGAGGTCAACAAGAAAAGAGCCACACATGATTAAACTCTTGTCTGTCTTGTCTTGACGACCAAGAAGTGACAAACGTTAGGAATCACTTAGATAAAAGAGGGAGAATTTTTGGAAGTATACACAGAAAATATGGAAAAATTTAAGATCCTGCTAAGGTTGCCTGGAAACGGACAATATTGGGGCCACAGTGTTAGCGAAAATGTATAGGAAAAAAAATAATGTATCTGTTGAAATGTTAAAAGTACTGCCTCAAATTACCTCAAAATAGTTTTTTTTTTTTTACATCATTCTAAGTATAATAATGTAGATCCGGATATTTTTATATTTTGTCATTAAGGCTTGTGTGTATTTTAATGAATCCTATAACTTGTCTCTTCAGTAAAATGGGCATTGTATTAGACAAGTTAATTATGAAACAACCAAAATGCTTCTTCCTTGAGAATTACATTCATTAGTACTTTTAAATAATTTAAAAGTATGTTTTCAATGTTAATGACATTTCTTTATAAAACCTATATTTGTGACTGGGCATGGTGGCTCACGCCTGTAATCCCCGCACTTTGGGAGGCCAAGGCAGGCGGATCACGAGATCAGGAGTTCAAGACCAGCCTGGCCAACATGGTGAAAGCCTTCTCTACTAAAAATACAAAAATTAGCTGGGCATGGTGGCGCGTGCCTGTAATCCCAGCTACCCGGAAGGCTGAAGCAGGAGAATCGCTTGAACCTGGGAGGCAGAGGTTGCCGTGCGCTGAGATTGTGCCACTGCACTCCAGCCTGGGCGACAGAGCAAGACTCCATCTCAGAATAAATAAATAAGAAACCTATATTTGCAAATCAAGTTGCAAAAGCCTCAGAAGGAAACAATGAACAAAGAGGATAAAAGACTTAGCCAAATTGAGCTCCTGGTTGTCTCTGGGATGTTATTAAATTAGGGTAAGCAAAAATCAAATCCAATTAAATCAGCAAAGATTTCTTGAGTGTTTATTGTGCATCAGGCACTGTACTGAGCACTAATGATTCAGACAGGAGTAAGTCATGTTAAGGCTAATATTCTGCAAAAGGTGTTACTTAACAAGTTTTGCATTTAGGGGCCCAGATTAATATCTGTATTAGCAAAGTTGGATGTAGAGGTCCAACTTCAATAGTACCCAGAGTGTGTCCACCTTCCCACCCAACTGTTACCAGTAGAGGATCTTGACTTCAAGTTGTCCAGGTTCTTGGCATTTTGAATAAGGAACCGAACAAAACGCACAGCAAAGCAAGGAAAGAATGAAGCAACGAAAGAGCAAAAGCAGAGATTTATTGAAAATGAAAGTACACTCCACAGTGTGGGAGTTGCCCTAGCAGCATCTCAAGGGCCCCGGATATAGAATCTTCTAGGGTCCAAGTACCCGCTAGAGGTTTCCCATTGGCCACTTGTTGTTGTTACCTCATATAAATGAAGTGGTGGCCTGCAATCAGTCTGATTGGTTGCTTTCTGCAGAGGTACTTTCAATTTTCCATCTGCCGTGCCGAAGAGGTGGGAGTTTGCAATGGAGGTAGCCTATGGTTAGTTAGGCTTGGAAAATTAGGATTTTCCTTTCAATTTAGTTCTAGGAAGTCATCGTGAAATGGCCTTATGTTCCTTGCCTCCAGACCCTGCTCTCCTGCCTCACAATTATACTGAATACCTATATGACCTGCAAGACAGTACTGGCACATGTCATAGTTTACTTCATTAACTTATATTGTGGTCAAATAAAGGAAATATTAGTTTCTCAATGTTTAAAAGGTTTAAACATAAAGATTAATATTTTTAATAACTTGCCCCTGTTATTTATCTATGTATCTGTAAGCAGATAAAGACATATGCTTAACCTTGGATATGAACTTCAGGCTATGGTTTGTTATTGTCACTGGTTTTTCTAATATATCATCTTACTTTTCTCACCATGTTGGGTGATTAATAAATATATGTCATATCAGTAGTGGATGAGGAATTACTGAATATCATGAAACAGATAGGTACTTAAGATAACTGTCTGTCTTCAGTTCTATTTACCTATCTAGGTTAGGTTCTATTGGTCCTTTTTTCTAATTTCAAAACTGATTTGCAATGGAATATTTATTTATTTTAATAAGTATTAAAATGTGTTTAGAAATCGTACTTTTTATACAATTGTAATTTTATTTTGATTTTTAAAATAAAATGATAATCAATTATATTAACAGGGCTTTGCTTCTCTCTAGTATGCTGTACACAATCCTTCAACCAGTTCTGCATAACTATGAAAAGAATTCACCCTACATATCATCATAGTGTAGTTGCTACGCTCTATGCTGGATTCTCATCTGCTTATGTAATATGTTTTGTGTACGCTAATCAAGATGCTTTGATGGAGACATTTTAAAAATCCTACTCAAATTTGGGGAATGAAGTTTAAACTGCAGACTGAATCCTGCTTAAAAACAGATAAACTGATGAACAAAAACATGAATGTTATGATACATCTTGTGTACTACAACTAAATATTCCTTCTGACTGTTAGAGCTTAGGTATTTTCTATCTTTCCATTTCACTTCTAATATTATGTGAACCTTGCTATTTTATAATAAAACCCCACATACTTCTACATAAATATGGCTAAGAGTATATACATGTATCTCAGATCCCTCTTGAATCTCCAACAAAATGACAGTTAGGGAATTGAATATGTTATAAACCCAGAAAGACATTGAGAATGGGAGCGAGGATAACACTGGACAAAATATGTCATCCGATTTGTGGAAGAGGAAAGGCAAATGGAAGAGTTATACCTCATTAAGGGCCCCTAAGGAAACTATTATAAAACCTAAGTGCTACAGAGGGAGATACTGATGAGTAACAAGTCTATTTACAGAACGCTGGAGGGCACAGGACTTGGTAACAGCTAGCGTTGAGGACTGAGGTAAAGCAGTCAGGTGACTACTCCAATCACAAAACTTTCAGATGCTAGAGGCTTTTCTGTGGAGAAAATAAACATCAGAGAATCGAAATTCTGGGAGGATGAGAGAAGTAGTTAACCTAAAACAGGGAGTTGTCTACATAGCAAATATTGAAAAATACAGCTTCCAACACCAGTGTGTCAATACACTACCTAAACACCTTCAGATAGGAAATTAGAGTTTTCTTCTGTGAAGAAACTAAATATCCACTGAGAAAAAGCTTACTAATATCAAAAATAAAGTTCCTCCTCTAATTACCTTAGAACTATGGCCTGCAGGCCAAATCTAGCCAACAGCATTTTTTTTTTTTTTTTGAGACGGAGTCTCGCTCTGTCGCCCAGGCTGGAGTGCAGTGGCTGGATCTCAGCTCACTGCAAGCTCCGCTTCCCGGGTTTACGCCATTCTCCTGCCTCAGCCTCCCGAGTAGCTGGGACTACAGGCGCCCGCCACCTCGCCCGGCTAGCATGTTTTTGTAAATAAACTTTTATTGGAAATCAGCCCTACCCATTCACTGCATACTATCTGTGGCTATTCTCACCGTACAATGTCAGGGTTGAATACTTGTAATGGAAAACAAGTGACCCATGAAGCCTAAAATATTTACTCTCTGGCCCCTTACAGAAAAAGTTTGCTAACTGCTCTAGAGAAAAATCTCAATGGATAATCCCCATGTATATTGAACTAACAATTAATTTTTAGTGCCTTAATTAAATATAAAGAGAGCAACAAGAATCATGATACATTGCAGATAATTTTCTAACACAGAAGACTTAGATTAAAAAGCAAAAACCACCAAATTTTTTAAAAAGAAAAACTTTCTACAAAAAGATAAGAAAATATGTAAGATGGAATATAAAAATAAAACGAAAACATAAAAAATCTATTACTGTGACTCTTAGAGAAAGCTGAATGGAATGGTTATTTAATGAAGTAGCGGGGAGTAGGTTTGGAGATGGTAGTCAGACACGCAAGACTAAAATAGTTTACTTCCTGTGTACACTTACTGAAGATGTGCCTGGAAATGTGTTTTAACAAAAGGGAAAGAAAAACATAAGCAATCAGGGAGAAGGAGATTCACGATAAGAGTGAAGTAAAGTCTCAGAATGACAAGGAGCACAAGCATTCAAGAACAACTGCCGAGTGAACAGAAAGGATGGGTATCTGAGGAACAAAGGGATCTTGGAAAATAAAATGTAACAGATAGTGTGTTGAGAATTATGTTTGATCACTTGGGGAAAATAGCAATACATTTGTGAGAGATCTGTTGAAGCATTTGGAAAATACTGATAGATATTCAGAAAAACAAACAAATTTAATAACATGACTTATGAATGTCAGGATAAATAAAAGTGTTATGAGAAATAAAGTGTATTAAAGTACAATAATTGGTTAAGGGGAAAGCATTTTGATTAATTATATTGAGAAACTGTGAAGAGGAAAACTGTCCCATTCATATCACACAATACCTTGCCTATTTTCCTTATATCACCTATAGCCCTTTATCACGTATCTCCCCTATAGAATGGAAGTGTTATGAAAAGAGGCACTTGTCTGTTTTGTTTATCTGTGTTTCCAGAGCCTGGAGTAATGCTTAACATATAGTAGGTACCCAGAAAATGTTCGTTGAAAAAATGAGTAAAGAAGATGGCAGGAAAGCTTAAATGTTAATGAAACTACATTGGGAATGTCTAAATGTGATAAATCAAAAAATAGCAGTGTAAGCACATTAGTTAGAAATTTTTAGAGATAAATTCCAAAGAAAGCATGGAAAGGGATTAGGAGGTGTGTTGTTTCTGGGAAGCAGGACTGAAATAAGAAGTCCATAATAAAATGAGGGTGGGGCTGGGCGCGGTGGCTCATGCCTGTAATCCCAGCACTTTGGGAGGCCGAGGTGGGTGGATCACTTGAAACCAGGAGTTTGAGACCAGCCTGACCAACATGGTGAAACCCTGTCCCTACTAAAAATACAAAAATTAGCCAGGTGTGGTGGCAGGCGCCTATAGTCTCAGCCAGTCGGGAGGCTGAGGCAGGAGAATCACTTGAACCTGGGAGGTGGAGGTCGCAGCAAGCCGAGATTGTACCACTGCACTCCAGCCTGGGTGACAGAGTGAGGCTGGGAGAAAAATGAGAATATAGTAGTTTTCATTAAAAACATTATATATTTAATTTTTAGTGATATGCATGCATTATCTAGGTAAAAAATAAAAATGAATTTGAAATTTTCTTTAATTTAAATTTTACAAAATTCAAAGGAAATACTCAGGTCTATGATGATCTAGTATCTTTCAATATAGAAATTCAAGTAAAAAAACATTAATAGAATACTCATTAAGAAAGTATTCTTTACCTTAAGCCAATGACATTCAATTGTTTCATGCTATAAAACCCTTTGATATTCATTTCAGATTATAATATAATTACTTGGCAAAAGTACATATACATTTGTTTTCATATTAGACTGGGTTTCAATTAAATGTATGGGAAATTTTAGTGTCTAAAATTACTTCTTGACATAATTATTAATTATAGATTACCTTGAATTTTTTAGTTTTTTTAAGTTCTTTTAAATGCATTATCTAATTAGATTCTCTCAGCAAAAATAGGAAGACAGTATAACAATATTTCATCTCATGGAATTTGGATTAAGATACAAAGCCTGGTTTCCAGTCCTGCCTCTTCCATTTAGTTATTGAACTTTCAGCAAATTACATTGCTGTTCTTAGCATCAGTTTCATTCTTAGTAACAAGACCACAATATTTTTGTTTTGTAAAAATTATATAAGACAATGTAGGAAAGAGCATATAGCAGTTATTTACAGTAAACAGGGCATATAGCAGTTATTTACCGATACAGTAAATGGTATCAAATAATCTTTAAAGATTTGCTAAAGAATGTATTATATATTCTCCAAAGTCGTTCTTTGTCCATATACATAATATTTTATGAAAGATCCTAAAGAAAAACCCAGATATTTTTCCTCTAACTGAACTGTTTTTGTTACAAAATTGTTAGAGAAATTGTAATATACTGAAAAGAAAACAGTTTTAAGACTCACTGGTTTCTAGAGGTCCAAACTCTTGCCGTATGGCCAAATTTTGTCTATAGAATTGTTGTATTTGGTTTGTTAGTATGTTTGTGTAATTTTTGAAGGCGTATGAATGAGGCATATAGTCTCGTATTTATCACAGTCCCATGATTCCTTTTATCCACATGAATGCTGATGATTATTTTAGCATCTGGCCCCTGAAGGCATTTTAAAGTACTGCTTACTCACTACTCTACTTCCAAGCAACAATTCTCCTTCATTCCCCCTACTAACTTCAATGTCAGTGCTCTCTTAGGTCTGACTATTTCTTGGGATATTGATGGAAAGGTATATTGTTCCCCTTCCCTCTTGTCCCCAACACTCCTGGAACTATTAAGGTATAGGTCATATCTTAGTCC
This sequence comes from Macaca fascicularis, assembly GCF_037993035.2. Lineage (NCBI taxonomy): Eukaryota > Metazoa > Chordata > Mammalia > Primates > Cercopithecidae > Macaca > Macaca fascicularis. The sequence continues at coordinate 28,287,717 of NC_088395.1, forward strand.
ATTCTGGCTACTGTAACAAAATATCATAGACTGGTGACTTATATACAACTTAAGTTAGTTGCTCACAGTTCTAAAGGGTAGTAAGTATAAGATCAAGGTGCTGGCAGATCTGGTGTCTGGTGAGGGCACTCTTTCAGTTTGCAGATGACCGCCTTCTCATTGTATCCTCAGGTGTCAGAGAACAGAGAAAGAGAAAGCTCTCATGTCTCTTCTAATAAGGGCACTAATCCCATCATGAGGGGATCCACCTTCATGACCTAATCTCCTCCCAAAGGCTCCCACCTCCTAACATCATCACCCTGGGGATTAGAATTTCAACATAAATATTGGGGGGATGCAAACATTCAAACCATAGCAGGCCAAGAATTCTTATCACATAGATTAGTTTAAAACTTGAGCTAATATCTATCTTATTACAAAATCCTATCAAAATCCTGATCTCATGATATTATCTCAGTTACTTTAGAGCAGCAGAATTTGTAAAGTGTTTTCATCCTGCTTTCCTCAACCCTGAAGCACACTTGCCTTCCACCACCAATTTCTGCTCATGTTTGTCTTAGTGGTATGTGGCACTGCTCTAATATTCATGATACCAACAGTTAATTTTATCAAGAATTCATTACATATACTAAACATGCTACATGGATTATCTTATTTAAGCTTCTCAACTATATTATGAGGCATGTACTGTTACTAGTCCCATTTTATAGATGAGAAAATGCATGCTAATAGAGGTTAGAAAACCTGCACAGAGTCATACAGTTAACACAAGCCCTAGTCATTTGCGTTCCAAGTCTGTACTTTCCTAACAGGAAATATAATAAAGTTATTTGGAGATGTCTATTTTTTCTATTTTCTGTAACTATAGTTTGATGTTTTGCCCACTCTAGTTTGGAAATAAGTAAAGGTTACTCTATGAAAAATGTATCTTGAGAAAATGGTATTCTATGCTACTGAGCTGAAAGATTATCATCTGTCAACTGCTATGCAGGATTAGGGTTACCACCACATTGTTGACTGCTGCCACAAGATAACCAGACCAACACAACAAATAACTGCAGCGTAACAGGCAACATAGTACCAAAAATCATTATATGTGAAACAAAACCTACTCTTGCACAGTTTTGCTACTGGAATATTTCTTGCCGTTATGCTCAAATAATGGAACTTAAAATACTTTCAACTTCCCCAGGCCTTTCTGAATAAAAAAACCTAGTGACAATTCATTGTATTGTTGCTTTTGAAAATATAATTAACTTTTTGTTTGTAATGCTCACCCAGGAAATATACAGTACTGATTACAGAGTAAAAAGATTACCATAAAGATATTCCCCCTCTTATTAGAAAAATATGCCTATAAATATTTCTTTCAGTACATTTTCAGTCATATATGTACATTTTTAAAATAAGAGATTCAGAAGCCCACATTTTTATTATGACATTTCTCCTAACCAGCTGTGTGATGACAGGCATCTCTGGGAATTCCTAGCCTTCAGGTTTCTCTTCTTTAGACACAAGTTGGCCTTCATATCTCTTGGATTCTGTCCATCTCTAAAGGTCAATGATTCTAGCTCTTGTAAGAGAGTCACTGAAATGATCTGGAAGATAAAATAGTTTTTACTTGAGGTTAGAATAAGCTGACCAGGACTCTGGAAGGCTAATGAGGATACCATTAAGGATTTTTTATTGTCTTATATGTTTATTATATTTATCTTAACATTTTTGCAAAATAAATTCCCTGAAGATGAGAATATTTACTTTATTTTCTCAATATCTCGATAGTATCTAAAAAGCTATGTTGAGCATAGAAAAACATTTCTGATAATAATATAAACCAAAAAGTAGTTTAAAACATGTCTTGAAATATAATTATAAAACAATGAGGAGAAAGGACAAAATCTTATCTATAAAACGTGTTCCAATAGCAAAATATATAAAGATACGTTAGCTTATAAATTCCCTGCAATTATCAAACAATAACTTAGGTATTTATTTTGAAACAATAATATAATATGCAATTAAACATGAATTCAGTATTCACTTGCTAATTAAAATGCTCTACAAATGGAATTTATTTACAGTCATGACTGAACTCAAACATTCATTAAATTGGACCATCTATCATTCTGTTAGGAGTTTATTAAACATTAAGCTGTTAATAAGTGTCAGACACTTTTAAATGTAAAATATTATCTAAATAGGTAACTCTAAAAGTATATAAGAAAGGAATTTTTTTTTTTTTTTTTGAGACAGAGTTTCACTCTTGTCACCCAGGATGGAGTGCAATGACACGATCTTGGCTCACTGCAACCTCCGCCTCCCGGGTTCAAGTGATTCTCCTGCCTCAGCCTCCCAAGTAGCTGGAAAGAGACTTTATTAACTTTGTGCAACACATGATTCGAAGGTCCCTTATTCTGAAAAAGATACTATGACAATTGGTGAAAATTAAATAAGGTCTTCAAATGAACCAATATTATCGTATCAATGATCATTTTCAATAATTACAGTGTGGTTATGACTGTTCTTTTAAATACTTTGATGTATTAGGGATAAAGAAACATCATGCCTTCTTCAACTTACTGTCAAGCAATTTAGAAAAAAAAAAAAGTTGATATGGCTGTGTCCCCACCCAAATCTCAACTTGAATTGTGTCTCCCAGAATTCCCACATGTTATGGGAGAGACCCAGAGGGAGATAACTGAATCATGGGGACCAGTCTTCCTCATATTAGTCTCATGATAGTGAATAAGTCTATATCATATTCATGATAGTGAATAAGTCTGTATCATATTCATGATAGTGAATATGTCTGTATCAGCAGTGCTAAAATGGACTAATAAAGCATGAATACAGAGAAAGAGAGCATGCTAATATTTGGGAAATCTGAGTGAACGATATACAAAAATGATTTGTACTATTGTAACTTGTCTGTAAGTCTGAATCTATGTGAAAATAATTTTTAAACTTTTAGATCTATTATTTGATGATAAAAATACATGTAACAACATGGAAATTTAGTGATAATTGAGGTATATTCTATTTGTAAAAGAGAGCAATCATGTTTTTAAGTCCTTCAACAAATATTTAATAAGTACCATGTATTACATCCTCTTCTGTGTTAAAAATAATAACTGTGAAAAAACCATCAAAAATCCCAGCCTTTATAAAACTTAAATTTTCTGAAAGCTTAGATCTTCTTATAGTGTCAGTGAACTGGGCAAGCCATTTGTCTAAGTGAATCATTTCTCAGTTTCTTAATCACATTTTCAGTAGCTTGAAATATTCTTCCAATAAAAATAACTCAAATAATTCCTTTAGCTTGAACGTTATTGCTCCACCCAGTTCCCTCAGTGATGACCAAACTTTGAATCATTAAAAAGATCTCTGGAAATCTAAATTTTGACCATTTTTAGTAGTTAATTAATGAGTACATATTTTATCATGATTTTCTCTTTCTTTCACCAAATTGCTAACCTTCAACACATTTGTTTTCTAAATCTACATTTTCTTTATGCATCCAGAACTTCAAAAATTGTTATGAGTTTAATTTTATTGTCGACTTTTTATTGTTATTACTGTATTTTATTTTGAAAAAATTATTTTACCCATCACATATAGACTAAATATTATCCACTTAACTGAGAAAAGACAAACAATGCAAATGTAATTTTTCAAAAAATGTGCTTGAAAGAAAATGTCATTACTAAATGTAGGAGAGGAGTCCAAAACACAGATCTGTGGTAATGATAGCTTAGAAAAGAAAGTGTGAAAGTATCTAAGACTATGATAAAAATGGATTTATAAAGGCCAAGCATCCCACAGAAGTCAGCTGAGTGAAGCTCAAAGAGCTCAGGAACAGAAGAAGAAAGGAACAAGGGTTCTACAGGAACTAAGAAATGCTTATTATGCCATCCAGGTGACCGCTCAGGGCTTCAGTGCTTAATTTGGACTATAGACAAAGGAGCTGAAGCTATTGCTCTTAAATTTCAGATGCCAAGTACCTACTGAGACACCAAGTACCTACTGAGATACCCACGCAGCAGTGTGCCTGGGTATGAATATGAAAATAGGAGTCAGTGTGGTGGGGACACTGATTAAGCCCTAGAAACACATATATAACTTTCCACATTTGACACATATGTGTATACCATTTTCTTGTACACATCAATATTGTCTACCACAGGACAGAAACCTTCTATCTAAATTCCTGAATGGCAAAGGAATGACATCACCATCATCATAACCATCACCATCACTATCACCACCACCACCACCACCATCACCATCGTCTCTAATTATTTGGGAGATTATATGATTAGGCTTTGTGTCCCCACCCCAATCTCACCTTGAATTGTAATTCCCCATGATCCCCATAATCTTCATGTGTCAAGGAAGAGACCAGGTAGAAGTAATTGAATCGTGGGAGCGGTTTCCCCCATGCTGTTCTCATGATAGTGAGTGAGTTCTCACAAGATCTTATGATTTTATAAGGGGCTCTTCCCCCTTTGCTGGGCATTTCTCTTTCCTGCCACCTTGTGAAGAAGGTACCTTGCTTCCTCTTGGCCTTCTTCCATGATTGTTTAAGTTTCCCGAGACCTCCCCAGCCATGCTGAACTGTGAGTCAATTAAACCTCTTTCTTTATAAATTACCCAGTCTCGGGGAGTTCTTTATAGCAATATGAAAATGGACTAATACAGGATATTTATGTGATAGTCACTATTTTAAGTGCTTTACATATATATCTATTTATTATAAAGCTGAAATAAATACCATCTTCAGTTTTAAAAGAGGAATCTGAGTTGCAAAGGTTAGTAACCTACCCAGGTTAAACACTTATTGAGTGTCAGAGGCAGGATCAAAATGTAAGCACCTTAGAGGTATAAATAAATAGAAGACTGTTTTTTCATACAAAGCACTTCAATATCAGCCTTTTCTGAGGGTGTTATAGGAAATAACCAGAGAATCTTGGAGACACTGATCTGGAACCCTGGCTGTAACACGCCTGGTGTTTGCCCTACCTACGATTTTCATGTTATATGAGATGGTGAATTTGCTTATTGTCTTCCTTTATTTACATTTGATGCAAGGTTTTTATCACTTGCAACTAAGGAAATTTGCTCTTTCTCCTAGATTTCCCCATCATACTTCCATGACTTCCCTCATGTTGTCCTTCCCCTTTGCCAAGCTGAAAATACAAATATGGTTTGGACATCTTCACAGGGCTACTGAAGAGAGAAATACGGTTCTTTCTTTTCACACCTATATCCCCTGGTGTATAAATGCTATATGTTAATGTGTTATGGCACAAAGAATGTTCTTGACTTACCATGGACACAGCCTACTTCTATTCCCATCTTCAACCTTCCTATTCTCCACAATATCATGTGCGTGATTCACTTTCAATATTATCATCATTCCTCTTTTATTTTATTCTCTGCAACATTGTGACTTTACAATGTTTTATCATTCTACTAGCAGATCTTGAAAAATGAGAAACTCCTTTGAGTAAGAGCAAATAAAGCTTTAATGCTTTTTAAAGTTTTATTTTATTTTGACTTCTGGGCTGACATTATCTTCCTTGGTTTTATTATAGATTTTAGTCCTATTCAGTGATGACACATATTTCTGTGTGGAAACTTTTCATTGCAAAATCCTAGTTAGCAACAAAATCCCACCATAAATTTAATTAAAGGATTACCAATATTTGCATACTTCATGTGTCACTGACTTCTTCAGGTTTCCTCATAAACATAAAAAGCAGACAGATCTTTCAAAGCAGGATTTTGGTTTTGGAGGAGGATTTTTCTTTTACAGCATCTTATAAACATATCATTTTCTACATTTGGCAACCAAGGTGTAAATATGTGGTTTATTATGCAAATAGTGTCATGCCAGATGACCGTATAGCTTTTATTGCAGAATCACATCACCTACCTTCTACTACTTATAAGTAAATTAAAGTAACACGTTTTCATACTAAGCATTCAAAAACTACTGAAAATCAATGTCAAGGTATTTATAAATAAAATTATGCGTAATAACTTAAAACCTAATTAGATAGCAGTTCTAATAAAAGCAATCTTCAAACTATTTTCACTTTTCAAAACTTTTGACAAAGGTAATTGGCCTAATTCTTCTCTTCTAACAAGAATTCTAATAACAAAATGATCATACAGTGAGGTCACATCAGCTGTTTGAAATGCTAAGCTCATGATCCAAATACTATTTTAAAGAATTATTTTATAGCACGGATAGACCAAAGAGTGTGCAACTTCTCACCTGATTTTTAAGTAACTGTAGCCTTTATGATCTCCCTCTGAGAGTTTAAAACATTCGGAATGAGAGATGGAGAGTTAGGGTTCCTCATTTTCCTCTCAGTACAGTGTAATCTAAGCCAGTGGTTTTCAAAATGTAGTCCATAGACAGCAACATCAACATTCTTTGGAAACTTGTTAGAAATGAAAACTTCCTGGATCCCATCTCAGATCTACTGAATCAGAAATTCTAGGGGTGGTGCCCAGCAATGTGTGTTTTAACAAGCCCTTTAGGAGAATATGATGCGTCTTTAAGCTTGAGAACACCTCATATTAGACAACTTAATTAGTCATTGTTGTCTTGACTTCCAAATCTATTTAACTCTGAAAAGCTGTTAGAAATCTGCAGTCCACTTTCAGCTTGGACTTTTTAGATTTTGATTGGCCAAGCGAGATGACACAGGCCGGGCGTGGTGGCTCATGCCTGTAATCCCAGCACTTTGGGAGGCTGAGGCCAGCAGATCGCCTGAGTCCAAGAGTTCAAGACCAGCCTGGGCAAAATGGCAAAACCCCATCTCTACCAAAAACAACACAAAAATTAACTGGGCATCGTGGTGCGCACCTGTGGTCCTAGCTACTCAGGAGGCCAAGGTGGGAGGATCGCTTAAGCCCAAGAAGCTGAGATTGCAGCGAGCTGGGACCATGCCACTGCACTCCAGCCTAGGTGACAGAGACCCTGTCTCTACAGAAGCTTTTAGGAAATATCATCGCCATTTTTAATTACTAGTATTACTTAATTGTTTTTTATAACTGCCGACAAGAGCCAGTTTTAAACTTTCTTTCTGTAACCTTTAAATTATCCATATGTCATACATTCAAAACTTGTGGGTTTTAATAAATGGAATATACACACCATAGATCAATCTGCTTTTTCTCCCTATTGTCTATTTGTTAAAGACAATTTCATTTACCATTTTCCTATAAGAAATAGCTTAAAACTACATTGTGCTGCAAGTTACTTTTAAAAGATCTTGCTTCTCACCATATTCCTAATAGCCCAACAGCACAAGTTTTAGAGTGATGTTACTATATTCTGAACTTCTGGAACGCTGCCCAATTGAGCCCCAGGCAGTAAATTCTTTTCATCAGGCCTTGGTTCTTGATATCAGCCTAACAATGTGTTATATCCTGAGAGCCCCACGTATCTTCATTGAATTACCAGCTTTAGCATTACACAGTCATTGATTTTACTTTTCCCAGAATGATTTGATCCTAGTAACAGTTTATGAGTGTGAAATTGAGGACAAATAGCCTCTCAAAGCAGCAAATTAATAGAGTCATACCTATGAAATTTAGGCATGTTTATTTTTTAAGAGAGCTGAAAATCAGGTATGTATAGATTCACTAGGTTAATGGACTTTACTTTCTGTTGCAGATTTCCCCTTCCATAAATGGTTACACATCAGTAAGAGGTAGAAGGGGATGCCATGTGTTTCCAAAGTGACTCTAGGTATTCTCATTCATTTTTATATCTTGAATGAAGGAAGCTCCAAAGGGTAATTGGTTTAAAATCCAAATATCTGATTGTGTATCTTATTATGTATCTTATACATCAATTTTAGACAGACACACACACACACACACACACGTTGGTCATTGCTGTCACCATTCTACAAATGAGAAAAACAAAGGCTCAGAGAGAGTAAGTGAAAGCCCAAGGTCACAGCTAATACTTGATTTAAAACTTGATAGTTTTTCTCAACATAACCTCTCAAAAAATATGGGATAGTCTTATATTCTAGATCAGAAGTCAGCCAACTTTTTCTATAAAGGGCTAGATAATAAATATTTAAGCTTTGTGGCCCATATGATCTCTGCTCAAATATTCACCTCTGACATTGCAGTGGGAAAGTAGCTGTGGACAATTTGTAAATTAAAAGATTTGAATGTGTACCAATTAAACTTTATTTATGAAACCCAGGTGGTGGGCCATCTTTGACTTTTGGGCCAGTAGTTTGTCTACCCTTCTTTTAGACCCCTTGCTTCTCAAACTTTAATGTACATAAAAATCTCCTTGGGGGTCTTGTTATAATGCAGATTCTGACTCCATCAATCTAGGTTGGGGTCCAAAAATCTCCTGTCAGCTGATGCTAGATTCTGCTAGTGCATAAAACCACACTTTGAGTAGTAAAGTTAGACTTTAGAAAGCCTTTCATATTACCAGACATTTTCTCAATAACATCAATTTAAACAAAAGTCATGTTTGAGGAAGACACTATAGTCTGAAATTACCTTGGCCACAAAGCTGTTGGGATGTTTATAAATTTTTAAACAGATTTAGGAATTATTAGGGTATAACCTCACAAAGGCAATTGTTGCATATCTTTGTAAATAAGCATTTTACAACCTACTTTTGAAAGCCATACAGTAAGTGCTTACGTTGTGAAGACAACAAGTATATACTTAGAGCAGTGGTCCCAAAACTGTCACCAGGAAGCAGTTTCGTGGAAGACAATTTTTCCATGGATGTGGGAAGGGGGCTCCGGATGAAACTGTTCCACCTCAAATCATCAGGCATTAGATTCTTGTAAGGAGCACGCAACCTAGATCCCTCACTTGTGCAGTTCACAATAGAGTTCACGCTCCTATGAGAATCTAATGCCACTGCTGATCTGACAGGAGGAGGAGCTCAGGCAGTAATGCTTGCTCACGGGCCCCTCAACTCCTGCTGCGCGGCCTGGTTCCTAACGGGCCACAGACTGGTACTAGTCCATGGCCAAACTGTTCTTGGAGTTATTTCTGAATAGAACTAAAATCAGGATTGTCTGAATCATCAGAATCTTCTATTTTAGAAAAATCAGATTCATCAAATGAATTTTCAACCAACAACTGTCCTAGAACAATGTTAACATCATGCATAGGAATGCTATGTTTTCTAGGATTTGACATTACTATATTTTGTAAATGGAAATACCACTACTAAAATCAGAATGCTATAAATAGAATGCTTTCTTTTGTTTCCAAAGTCAATATACCATGGGAGGCCGAGGCGGGTGGATCACCTAACGTCAAGAGTTCAAGACCCGCCTGGCCAACGTGGTGAAACCCAGCTCTACTGAAAATACAAAAATTAGCCGGGAGTGGTGGCACATGCCTGTAGTCCCAGCTACTCGGGAGGCTGAGGCAGGAGAATCGCTTGAACCTGGGAGGCAGAGGTTGCAGTGAGCCAAGATTGTGCCACTGCACTCCAGCCTGGGCAACAAAGCAAGACCTTATCTCAAAAAACAAAAACAAACAAACAAAAAACAAAACAAACACACACAAAAAAAGTTAATATACTAGAGTGATGCAGTAACAAGAAAAGCAAGCTATTTCATGGCAAAGTTATCTCAGGTAAAAGCTACAGCTGGGAGCACAAACACCGAGTATTCTCAGGGCAAATGGGAAAGGGGTTAAAATTAATGAATAAAAATGGGATATATTTATCATGTACAACATGATGTTTAAAAATATGTTTACATTGTGGAGTGACTAAATCAAGCTAATTAAGATATACGTTGCTTCACATACCTTTTTTTTTTTTTTGAGACAGAGTCTCACTCTGTGCCCAGGCACTCGGCTGGAGTGCAGTGGTGCCATCTCGGCTCACTGCAACCTCTGCTTCTCAGGTTCAAGCAATTCTCCTGCCTCAGCCTCCCAAGTAGCTAGGATTACAGGCACCTGCCACCATGCCTAGCTAATTTTTGTTTTCTTAGTAGAGACAGGGTTTCACCATGTTCACCAGGCTGGTCTCAAACTGTTGACCTCAAGTGATCTGCCTGCCTCAGCCTCCCAAAGTGCTGGGATTACAGGTGTGAGCCACTGCACCCGGGCTTCACATACCTACTTTTTGTGGTGAGAACACTTAAAATCAGCAATTTTCAAGAACACAATACATTGTTATTAACTGTAGTTACCATGTTATACATCTCTTGAACTCATTCCTCCTATTCTAACTGAAATTTTGTATCCTTTGGCCAACATCTCCCTAATCCCTACCCCTCTCCTCCCCCTGCTGCATCCCTGGTAACCATCATTCTGCTTTCCACAGTTTTGTATTTGCTCAGGATTCTGCAATTTGGGCAGAATTTGTTGGGGATGATTTATCTATACTCCATGGCATGGCCTGGAGTCCCCAAGCACTTGAGGGTTTGGCTGGATCTCTTATGTTCTAGATAGGCTCTCCTCTTTATCATTCAGTGATCTAGCCCAAGCTTTATTACTACAGGATGGTATCTGGCTTCCAAGAGTGAATGGTCAAGTAGTATAAGGCCAACTATGCAAACATCAAGCTTTTGCTTGTGTAATACTTGCTACACCTCCATTGGCCAAGGCAAGTCACAAGCCCAAGCCCAGAGGGGAAAGAGACTACAGAATTGCACATGTCACGGTTCACTGGGGGCTACAAATGTCACAGTCTACAACACATACTGATGTCAAAGAGAGATGAAGACTTGAAATATATTTGCTTCATGTGATTTGAGTAAGATAAAAACACCATATTTAAATCAATAATATTTATATATCATGTATTTAAATATTTAATTGAGTTTTTTAAATATATCAAGTAAAGACTTGGCAATTTCGGGCCAGGCGCGGTGGCTCATGCCTGTTATCCCAGCACTTTGGGAGGCTGAGGTGGGTGGATCATGAGGTCAGGAGATCGAGACCATCCTGGCTAACATGGTGAAATCCTGTCTCTACTAAAAATACAAAAAATTAGCCGGGCGTGGTGGCGGCACCTGTAGTCCCAGCTACTCGGGAGGCTGAGGCAGGAGAATGGCGTGAACCCTGGAGGCGGAGCTTGCAGTGAGCCGAGCTTGCGCCACTGCACTCCAGCCTGGGTCACAGAGCGAGACTCCATCTAAAAAAAAAGAAAGACTTGGCAATTTCATCTACAAGCTAATGTATTCACTGTGTGTGTGGGTGTGAGAGAGAGAGAGAGAGAGAGAGACGGAGTTTTGCTCTTGTCTGTCACCCAGGCTGGAGTGCAATGGTACAGTCTCCACTCACTGCAACCTCTGCCTCCTGGGTTCAAGCAATTCTCCTGCCTCAGCCTCCCGAGTACTTGGGATTATGGACACCCACCACCACGCCCAGCTAATTTTTGTATTTTTAGTAGAGATGGGGTTTCACCATGTTGCCCAGGCTGGTCTTGAACTCCTGACCTCAGGTGATCCACCCACCTCGGGCTCCCAAAGTGCTGGGATTACAGGCGTGAGCCACTGCGCGGCCATATTCACATTTTTAATAACATTTAAAACGTCTCACTGGAAAGAAATGGGGGATTGACTTATATTTAAGGTCCCGTTATAGTTTTAGCTGTGTTATCTAAGACAAACTACTGAACTTCTGTTTCTTGTTTTCTAAAACAGGTTTACATTGGTCTTATGATGGTGGTGGGAATTAGAAGAAAGCAGGTATTGGAACTAATTTAGGAATGAGACCAAAATATAGAAAAGTAGTTCCATAAAGTAGAAAATGTACTTTTTTGTTTTTTTACTTTGTGTTTCCATGTCTCCGTGCTTCAAATTAGTAGAATAAGTCTGTGAGTCTCTATAGAGATAGAATGATCATCATAATAAATATGACAACATTTGTAAATATTATTTACATAGCAAAGGTCTATGTAAAAGTAAAACATTATTATAAAATTTTGAAAAAGGCTTAGAAAACCTTCATTTTAACCTTCAGCACAACCACTCTACACATTTTTTAGGGCAGGATGGTTGTATTCATCTCCTCCTTAATAAAAACATTTGCCCAGAGCACATAGTTAATACATATTTATTTGCTAGATTGAAAGTAGACATCATAACATCTAAATATTATCAAATTGTTTTCCTATTGCTAGAAAACAGGAAGCACTGATGTTTTTGTGCTCTCATCAAACCAAAGCATGCACACACACACACACACACACACACAGAATTTTGAAAAATATTTGTATCTTAGAATTTCTTTTAAATACCTAGTCACTTATATTAACTCATTGCTTATAAAATAATTTAATTAACAAAATAATAATTAAACATCAGTGTTGACCAAAAAAATCATAATGACGTGCTATAGTGTGTAAGGACTTTTTAAAAAGATTTTACCTTCAAAGTTCTCACATATTTCTTAATCAAATAACGTGTCAGGATGCTGTCAAATCAACTGGTTAGGAGTCATTCAGTTAACTTACTCTTCACTCAACTATTCCTGCATGATTACTGAGTATTGAAATGACCTGTATTACTATTGGCAATAAAAGAGGTCAAGCTTTCAGTTTGAAATATATTAGAGTTGACTTTTCAAGAGCATGTAAGTATGAAATAAACCTTATTTGTATTTATGTATTAAATTTTGCAAAGTGACATGCACACATGAATAACATGTATTCCACAATGAACACCTGGATTTTAGGAGCAAAGAGTCCTTTTTTTCAATTTGTTTTTAAAAGTCTTTTATATATCTCAAACATATTCACCTTGCACATCAATTTATCAACTTAATTGATTCTCCCACACAACTTTTATTATCAATTTTTAAAACTCACAGGAATTTTATGGGCAGCTTTCACTACTCATCACTATTTGAAAGTAGAATAAAAACCAAGGAAAAAAATCACTCACGGAAGATTAAACCAGTAAAAATGGTCAAGAACAATAGTTCAGTAATATCCTAATCATATTAACATGATGCTATGACTTTTCTATTTGTATTTTTAAAGTTGATTTTATTTTAAATTAAAGGAAAAGTAAACCAAAAAAAAAAAAAAACAGGAAACCTCTTTCAATCAAGTAAATGATTCTTTTATAGAGGACATATTATATCCTAAAAGAGCCACCTAAACTTAAAAAATAGATTTTGGAAAACATTAAGAACTTGGAGTCATTACATATATTTTATCCATGTTTCAGTTAAGATAATATCCATCAACTTGCTACTGTGAAAGATGAGAATATTAGTGCTCACTTTCTCCCACTCACCTCTTGATCTCTATACAAATTGTTACATTATCGTGATCTATAAATTTTACATTCTGTTCTGCAATCATAGCTCCAACAATTGTTTATTATTAATTCTATTGTAAGATGATTTAATCATTTTATGTATTTTATTGATTCTCTTCCAGGATCTTCATTTTATTTTATTCAGTTTTCTGGATTTCGATAATACAATGAGATATAAATTATTGCTCCCCCAAACACAAAAGATAACAAAAAAATGCTAATGAGTATTCTACTCCCTTAGTTCTTTTATAATTGAAAATGGCTGTGGTCTTGATACTACAGTGATCCTGTATGTGGTAATCAATTTTACAATTACAGTTACCTTCAGAAATGTGTGGCCATTGGTCTGGATTTTTCCTCTTCAAAGTGATTTAAATTTTATGCTTGAATAACTAAACAATTATTTATCCTTCTATTTCAATAATTTAACCAGATAATGTCTTAGCATTTCTTGGAATATGGTGCTTTTTCCAATTTTGGATTGGTCTTTCATTTCAGAGAACTTGTTGTATAGGTTTAAATCTTTGTTATTAGATTCCCTAATTCAGGTACATGGATTACTTTTATTTTGAATCATAGTTGTCTACCTTCCATATCTATTATTTTTTCTGTAATTGTTTTAATCTTTGTATTTATTGTTATCTGCATTGACTATGATTGTATTAGCCATCTTTCCATGTTAGTCATTCAATTTTTGTCAGAGGTGTTTGAACCGGAGCGACTCCATCTTGAATAGGGTAGGGTCGGGGTGAAATAAGGCTGAGACTTACTGGGCTGCATTTCCAGGTGGTCAGATGTTCTTAATCACAGAATGGGATAACGCTGGAAGAACTAGTGTCACGATATAGGTCACAAAGACCCTGCTGATAAAACAGGATACGGTAAAGAAGCTGGCCAAAACCCACTAAAACCAAGATGGCAATGAAAGTGACCTCTGGTCGTCCCACTGCTTATTATATGCTAATTATAATGCATTAGCATGCTAAAAGACACTCCCACTAGCCCCATGATAGTTTACAAATGCCATGGCTATGTCCAGAAGTTGCCCTACATAGTCTAAAGTCGGGGAGGAACCCATAGTTCTAGGAATTGCTCACCCCTTTCCTGGAATACTCATGAATAATTCACCCCTTGTTTAGCATGTAATCAAGAAATAACTATAAGTATATTTAGTCGAGCAGCTATGAAGTAGCCATTGTTTTATTCTTTCACTTTCTTAATAAACTTGCTTTTACTATATGGACTTGCCCTGAATTCTTTCTTGTGTGAGGTCCAAGAACCCTCCTTTAGGGTCTAGATCTTATCAAAGGGGTCTTAGAGACCCCTTTCTGATAACATTTTCAGTCATTTTGATTTTGTTCCTCTTAGGATATTTATTTCTAATTTATTTGTTCTGACTAGTATTTATTTTGTCCTCAATATATTCTTTCTCACGATTTGTGTTGGCACTTGGAAAATAATACCCCCCAATATGGTGCTTTGATATGCTAAGGAAGCAACCTCAAGATCCCTCTGACCTCCTCCCCAACTCCAACTCAACACTCTCTCCAAAGCACAGGAGGAAACTGATCTCTGAAGTTCCTTTATCTACCTAGAATCTGGACCTATCAAAGAGCAACAAATTGCCTTCAATCCCCTCTCTGAAATTTCATTAACGAGAGAAGATTAAAACTCATATCACAGAGGAAAGGATTGAAAATTAAACAACACATCTAGAACCCAGACGAACTTTGTCCCAAACCATTGTTTGTTCGCTCATCCTATTCAGTTTCCAAAGAGAATCATTCACAAGATAATGTCTGCCTCCTGGGTCCGTTCATTCCCCCTTAAGAAGCATTTACTCCTCCACTCCATTTCCCCTTCTCCTATGAAGAAGAGTATATAAGCATCTGCACTCCATTGGGTTATTGGGTAATTAATCTCCTGCAATTACCCCGTGCTATGCATGTTAAAATAATTTTTTATGCCTTTTCCCCTATTACTCTGACTATTGTCAGTTCATTTTCAGTGAAACTTTACAAAGCTAAGAGAAAGCTTTCCCTTGGCCCCTACAGATTTTGCACTGTGAGCAAGATAACCCCAAACGGTTAGCAGTGGAACATATCTGAGTCATACAGCACCAAAGTATGTTACCAGCGATTAATCCATATGGGGCTACACCAACTTCAGTTCTTGCCTCCTCAGAAGAAAGAATTTTACTGAGGGGCATAAGGCAGAAGGAAAGACCAAGGCAAGTTTTAGAGCAGGAGTAAACATTTATTAAAAAGCTTTAGAGCAGGAAGGAAAAGAAATAAAGTACACTTGGAAGAGGGCCAAGCGGACAACTTGAGAGATGAAGTGTGCAGTTTAGTCTTTTGACTTGGAATTTATACACTGGCATGCTTCCGGGGTCTTGCGTCCTTTCTCCCTTGATTCTTCCCTTGGGGAGGGCTGTCTGCATGAGCAGTGGCCTGCTAGCACTTGGGAGAGGCTGCATGAGCAGTGTGTTTACTGGCGTTGTATGCATGCTCACTTGAGGTGTTCTTTACTTACCAGTCGAGTGTCTCTAGAAGGTCATATATCAGGTAAATGCCACCATTTTGCCTCTTAATGTGCATGATTGAGGCCACTTGCCCAACTCCTGAGATCTTATCAGGAGGCAGCTGATCACCAGTTTCAGGTGTTTTCTATCTATTGCCTTTCCCTAGCCCTAGCTGCAACCAATTATTAAAGTAGTTTAACAACCACCTAACCATCACCTCATGGTCACCTGACATTCATGGTGGGGGTGGGGGGTGCTCCTCTCCTGCCCTGCTCGTGTCTGACTAGCTACCTACTATAACAAAACCACTGCTTCTGGAAGTTATAGTCAAGGGAACCCAGGACCTGACAAGCCTGCAAAAAGGGAAAGAATTTCTTACCAATCAGATTCCTGGGTGTCTTTCTGTGGAATCTGGTCAAGCAGAAGGTAAAAATCACTGTTTATCTTTTTTTTTTTTTCCTTTTCAAGTTCAGATTAATGGGAGAAATGCATTTGTATGAAAAAGTCCTTACGTTTAGTGATTCTGGTGTGGTTTTATCATGGGGGTTGCAACCCATTTTTAAAATGCCACCTATGTTCACGGTATTCAAACCTGGCTAGTTACCTCTGGGACTTTCCATAAAGAAGATTTATTGGCTTGAGTCACTTTTAAAATAAATGAATTAGCTATATTTAAAAGAATAAAAGAAAACTTTTCAGAGAAGTCTCATCTTAAACAGCTATCTCATTGGTACCTATGAAAAGATGCAACAGAAATATAACCTTAAAAACTTCCTTTAAAAAGCAGAAATCATATTTAAAACAAAATTAACATTTTTTGAACACTCAAACTGCTCTCTTTGGATTTCCTGTGGAATTTGCTAAAAGGCACTTCAGCCTGTGGTTAGGATTTGGTGCCAAGGACTGGGTTCGATTCCCAACCAGGAAACCAGTCCCTTAGAAATGTAAATCCTTTAACTCAGAAAAAAGAGAAACATTTATAAGAATTAGTTTGAATTACTTGTTTTGAGTTTATATTAGTATGACTTTTAACTTTTGGGGTGTACCCATTCATTTGTAATCCTTTCTTTCCCCATGGAAATCTTTTGATTTCCTGTTTATCTTACCTGCTGCTTGTTTCTTTTAATTTACCATCTATTGGGGCACACAGGTTGTTAGACTATTGTGTGCAGACAGCTAGCTGAGAGGTTGAGACACCAGAGAATATAGCTGGACAGAAGTGGGTTGCTCGCCGTTGTGGCTAGCAAAACTTTCGTTTCTTTAAGCTGTGGTTGAGAGTGGAAGGGTTGTAGCTTTTTGCTTCCTCTTTGGAAATGTTGGTTAAGACCATAAAGGACTTCATGGTTTTGATTTCATGTGTATTTATTTGTTTTGGCTTTGAGTCATTTGAATGTATGCCTTTGATTTAAAACTTTGGCTTATAGTTAGCGTATGATAGCAACTATTTTTCCCACTTATCCCACTTTCTCTTCTGGGGCAGAGAGATAGGCCTCTCGCTGAAATTCAGCCAGCTCCTCCCAGGTGTAGGGACTGAAGGGTGATCCTGCTCCCGTCATTCAGGTGAAATGCTGGCTGCTCACAATACGTTAAAATGCTTGCTGCTTGTCCTAGATGAAAACCTAATAATAAGATATTTGTAATAACTTTTTTAAAAAGCTCTATAATCAAAAGTCAGCTTAACTGAAACTGGTGTTCATGCCAAATGTGTATCTTTAAGGCTTACTCCATTTCTCAATGTTGGGTTTTGCTTCTCCCCACAGGAACTTCGTAGTTGACTAGATCCCTTTTTCTCAAACTCCTGCTAACTAGAACTTCATTGACCTTTTGGGAAGTGTAGAAACTCCCCAAACTTGTTCCTCTAAAACTTGTTCTCCCATTCACTTCTGTCCCTCCTTCCTCTTGCCACTTTTGATATCACACAAGGGGATCTAAAGGAGACATCCAGAAATCATGAGGCCCCTTGAGGAATACAAAAAAAGGTACCACTAACTCCCCTTTTATTCGGGGTCATCTGCCTTCCTCACAGAATCCTGAAAGTGGTAGCCAGGTTCCTCTCAGGCCTAAAGCTTTGCTCTCTTTTGCATTGAATTCCTTGAACTCTTTGGCTTTTAGATGCATACATATATACACATATGTGTTATATGCTGTGTCTACATGTATGTATATGTCTATACATGTGTTTATATATTTTCTACATGGCACCAAATTGACTTAAAAATAAACAGTCATAAATAACTAGCCCAAATACTTTTCTAGTTCATGTGACTTTAATAACTCTTTGGTAAGTAAAGCTAGTTTTAAAATTGTTAGTAAAATAAAATAAAAATGTCTTCAAAATTTAATTTAGACATTTTGGCTTGGGTCTACTGTTCAGACAGATTTATGATTTCTCTGCTAAATGTTTTAAGGTCATAAAACTGTTGCTTCTGTGATATTTTTGATACTGCTTGATTTGTCTGTGAGCAAAAGCTGTGACAGCTGGCTGTTGGGCTCCCCCAAAGCTTTGCAGACATCTTGTTGAGAGTTTATGTCTTTGATTTTGAGCTTCTGAATTCTGTCTGGATAGGTGGCCATAGTGAGGTCTGGGAGCATATGTGTGTCTGTGGCTCCTGGGACAACAGCTGTAAGGTAGAGCCAGGTCCGGTGTGGCCCTGATGTCCCTGGTCTAGCTCTGCCTCCTGGCCATTCTGGAAGGGATTGCATCCTTGAGGCATTGTCTTCACAGCTCTGTCCTCTGTCCTGGAATTTGTATGAGGTGTAAATTTAGGACCCAGACAGGCCCTTCCCTTTATAGCTGCTCTTAGTGACATATGAGTACTTGAGACCCAGGATGACAGTGGAGAAGGGGGGACATTAGAGAAAATACCTGTTTCTGGTATCTCGGAGGCCTTGGTTAAGATAGGATTGACTAATGCAGAGTTAACATAATTTTGCTTTTCTCAAAAGGGGAACAAAACCAATGTAAGTGGCTAGCTTCATTTTCCATGAACAATCCAAATACAATTGTTAAGAATGATTACATTTGCTAAATCTAAATTGGATAAACATTTAGAAATAGACTTGTCATAGTTTCAAAAGTCTTTCTAGTAATTTAAAGACTTAAAGTCAAATTTTGTTAAGTAATCATGAAATGTCTGAGTCATTTGTAGGAAAAATAAAATACAAACATATTAACTGCTAAACATATGTTCAAGTTTATTTACTTTTGGTTTCTTAAAATTTATGATAAAGGGAAGGGCTTCAAGATGGCTGACTAGAGGCAGCTGGCACTTGCCTCCTCCACAATGAAGAACCAAAATAGCAAGTAGATAATCAAACTTCAAATAGATCATCTAAGAGATAAAACTGGAATTCTACAAAGAAGTGTCAGAAAACACTTAAACCAAGGAAGGAGAGGGAAGCAGGACTACCTGCTCAGCTGGAATTAGCTGGGAGCCTGAAGAGGCTCCCCAGTAAGAGGAAAGGGTAAGTGAGTGACCCACAGCAGTCCACATTTCCACCATGATGCTTGCATCCTAGCCACGAAAAAGTCCCTAGACCCCCATAGCCCCATGACTAACATTGGGAGCTGCCTGGAGACTGTGTGGAAGCATTGCTTCAAAGAGAGGGTTCATAGAGGATGTCACAAACTCCCTGAGTTCTAACAAGGTACAACAAAGGGCAATATTGAGAACTCAGTCCCTACCAGATTGCATCCAGACCAGGGGCCCAACAGCTCCTGCATCTCCACATCTCTGAGCCCCATTGACATTCCCTGCCCACAGCAACTACTGCAGCTGTCTACTGCCTCCAGGGCTGAAGCGCAAGTCACTGGCAAAGACCGCACTAGCTCCAGCAGCAAAGCCTCCACACATTTTCACACATCCTGAGGACAAACTTTCCCATCCATAGCAGCCACTGCTACGGGATGCCAGAGCTGTGGCCAAAGCACAGGCAAAGTGCATGTTCCCCAGCTGCCTGCATGTGGCAGCTGCCACTGAAAGCAGCCCCACCCTCCCCAGTAGCAAGGCTACAGTACAGCCACTGTTGCCCTCATCCAAGCATTCTATCTTGGGCCTGGGAATTATCCCACTCCTGCATACCACAACCAGTGTCTGCATGCATCACTGGAGGCCTGAGGACATGTCTGCCTGGCCCAGCTCCACCCACCCAACCCCAGGTCCCAAGCCCACTCACCAGGGTCCTGAGGACCAGCCCACTACAGCCAATTCCAGCACAGACCACTAGGGACTCAGAGGATAATCCCACTATTAGAACTGACCTCACCCATGCCATGCCCATTGCCCAGGGACCCAAGAGCCCAGCCACCTGTCCACCTCACTGCTGCCACTACCAGCACCCAAGTAAGTCACCTGGATACCCAGGAATTGGTTCACCTGTACATACTAACAGTGGTACCAGCACATGCCACCCTGGGGCTGAAGATCAGGCATGCTCAGTCCAATGCTGCCACCACTGGGACTTGAGGACAGACTCACCAGATGCCCCAGTGCCCAGCAAATCATCATCACAGCTTCCACTAACAACTGTACCATAAGTCACTGAGGAAATCATAGATACCACTGATGCTGTTCACAGCTGAAGAAATCATATGGAGACTACATTACCACACATACTCAGAATCAAAACCAAAGTGCCCTACCCAACCAACACAATAGATGCATCTTCAAGAAAATGACCTCCCCTACAGAAGCAAATTCAGAAAATTGAAAGAAGCAACTGTTCCACGAGATGTACAGATGTCAGTATAAGGACATAAGAAACATGAAAAAGCAAGAAAATACGGCAAATCCAAAGAAACACAATAGTTCTCCAGCAACAGATACCAATCAAAAAGAAATTTGTGATATCTTGGATAAAGAATTCCAAATAAAATAATAAAGAAACTCAGTGAAATACAAAGGAATACTTAATACAATAAAATCAGAAAAAAATTGGGAACATGAGGCTGGGCGCGGTGGCTCACACCTGTAATCCCAGCACTTTGGGAGGCCAAGGTGGGTGGATCACTTGAGGTCAGGAGTTTGAGACCAGCCTGGCCAACATGGTGAAACCCTGTCTCTACTAAAAATACAAAAGTTAGCTGGGCGTGGTGGCGCGCATCTGTAATCCCCGCTATTTAGGAGGCTGAGGCAGGAGAATCGCTTGAACCTAGGAGGCAGAGGTTGCAGTGAGCAGATATATGACCACTGCACTCCAGCTTGGGTTAGAGTGTGACTTCATCTCAAAAAATAATAAAAAAAATTCAGAACATGAATGAGAAATTACCAAAAGGAAAGATATCAAAAAACAAAAATTCGGAAACTGAAGAATTTTAAATCTCAGAACATGAACAATGGTCTTTTGAAATAACCTAGTCAGTTAAAAATAAAGAAGAAAATAAAAAAGATTTAGAAAAGCCCTCATGACACATGAGGCACCATAAATCAGTTCAACATATGCAAATCAATATATACTAATCAACATATGCAAATCAAATGCGATACAACACATGAAATCTCTGGGACTAATAAAAATACAAAAACATCAACAGAATGAAGGACAAAAACCATATGACTATCTCAGTAGGTGCAGAAAAAGCATTTAATAAAATTCAACATCCTTTCATGACAAAAACTGTCAACAAACTAAGCATAGAAGGAACATACCTTAACATAATGAAGGCCATGTATGATAAACCCATGGCTGTCATCATACTGATTGGGGAAAAACTGAAAGCCTTTCCTCTAAGAATGGAAACAAGACAAGTATGCCTACTTTCACCACTCTTATTTGATACAGTACTTGAGTTTCTAGCTAGAACAATCAGGCAATAGAAAAAAAGTTATCAAAATTGAAAAATAAGAAGTCAAATGTACCTTTCTGCCAATGACGTGATCTTATATGTAGAAATACCTAAAGACACCACCAAAAACCTCTTGGATCTCATAAATAAATTCAGTAAAGTTTCAGAATACAAAATTAATATACAAAAATTAGTGTGTTTCTATACACCAATAATGAACTGCTTGAGAAAGAAATCAAGAAGGCAATTCCATTAACAATAGCTATAAAAAATTAGATATAAATTTAACCAAGTAGGTAAAAGATCTCTACAAGGAAAACTAAAAAATGCTGATGAAAAGAATTGAAGAGGACACAAACAAATGGAAAGACATTCCATGCCCATGGATCAGAATAATTAATGTCATTAAAATGCCCATACTTCACAAAACAATCTACAATTTCAATGCAATCCCTGTAAAAATACCAATGCCATTTTTCACAAAATTAGAAAAAAACAATCTTAACACTTGTATGGAATAAAAAATGAGCCCAAATAGTCAATGCAATCCTGAGCAACACTAACAAGGCTGGAGGCATCATACTGGCTGACTTCAAAGTATATTATAAGGCTATAGTAACCAAAAAAGCATGGTATTGTTGTAAAAACAGACATATAGGCAAATGAAAGAGAGTAAAGAACCTAGAAATAAATTCACATATTTACAGTCAACTGATTTCAACAAAGGGGCCAAAAACATTCAGTGGGAAAAGGACACACTCTTCAACAAATGGTGCTGGGAAAAATGGATATCCATATGCATTAAATAAAACTGGACATCTGTCTCTCATCTATACAAAAATCAACTCAAGATGGATTAAAGACTTAAATGTAAGACCTGAAACTGTAAAACTATTAGAAGAAAATATACAGAAAACATTTCAGGATATTGAGCTAGGCAAAGATTTTATTGCTACGACCTCAAAAGCACAGACAACAAAATCAAAAATAGATAAATGGGACTATATTAAACTAAAAAGCTTCTGCACAGCAAAAGAAACAACAGGGTGAAGAGACAAACCATTGAATGGGAGAAAATATTTGCAAACCATCCAACAAGAGACTAATATCCAGAATATATAAGGAGCTCAAATAACAGGAAAAAAAAATAATGCTATTAAAAGGTGGGTAAAAGACATGAATAGACATTTCTCAAAACATACAAATGGCCATCAAGTATATGAGAAAATGCTCCACATCACTGATCATCAGGGAAATGCAAATCAAAACCACAATGAGATATCACCTCAACCCAATTTGAATGGCTGTTATTAAGAAGACAAAAAATAAGATGCTGGTGAAGATGCAGCAAAAAGGGAACTCTTACATGCTAAGTTGGAATGTAAAGTAGTACAGTCATTATGGATAACAGTATGGAGATTTCTCAAAAAAATTAAAAATAGAACTACGATATGATCCAGCAATCCCACTTCTGGGCATTTATCCAAAGAAAAAAAAATCAGTACATCAAAAAGATACCTGTACACCCATGTTTATTGAAGCACTATTCACAATGGCAAAGATATGGATGGAATCAATCTAAGTGTTCATCCATGGATGAATGGATAAATAAAATGTTATACACACACACACACACACACACACACACACACAATGAAATACTCTTTGGCCATAAAAAAGAATGAAATCATGTCATTTGCAGCAACATGGATGGAACTGGAGGTCATCGTGTTAAGTGAAATAAGCCAGACATAAAAAGGCAAGTATCTCATGTTCATGCTCATATGTAGCTAGAGAAATTTATTTCATGGTGGTAGAGAATAGAATGATATATACCAGAGGCTGGGAAGGGTTTGGAGGAGAAGGATAAATAGAGGTTGGTTGGTGAGTGAAAATATACAGTTAGATGGAAGGAATAAGTTCTAATGTTTGAGAGCAGAGTAGATTGACTATAGATAACAACAATGTATCTTATATTTCAAAATACCTAGAAGAGGACTTGAAATATTTGCAACGCATAGAAATGATAAATACTCAGGGTGATGGACATCCTACTACCTCAATTTTATTATACAGTCTATGCATGTAACAAAGTATCACATGTACCCCATAAATATGTACAATTTGTATCAAAAACTGCATGAAAAGACTAAATATATTCAGGTTTTCTAGTAAATATATCCTTTC
The DNA here is from genome assembly GCF_037993035.2 of Macaca fascicularis. NCBI lineage: Eukaryota > Metazoa > Chordata > Mammalia > Primates > Cercopithecidae > Macaca > Macaca fascicularis. The sequence continues at coordinate 28,311,502 of NC_088395.1, forward strand.
CCATAAAAATGGATAAATCGTATTTTCCTAAAAATTATAAAATATGTATTTATAAAATGTTTTGGTACATAAAAATGAAAGTTGCTTGCTTCATGTGTCTCTGACTGAAAATTAGGGTTACTAGAAGTTCCAATTTTAATTAATATATCTAATTGGAACTACTAGACATAAACAATTCTGTTTACAGCATACACACAAAAATAGAGCTAATTTTTGGTGATGAAAGTTATAAGAAAGACATGAGGATGTGTTTTTTGTCCTTTTGTAACGGGACACAATTGGAAATACTGGTTATTTTACCATGGTTTTTACTGGAACGTTATATTTTCAGATGTGACCAGACTGCTTTGTGATATTGAGGTCAACTCTTTGGGAAGCAAAATAAATAAATAAATAAATAAAATCCCCTGGAAAAACTGGCCTGATACACAGTTCACCTGGTTGCCTTTATAGGAGGGTAAAGAATGTCTTTTTCTGGAAGGCCCAACAACATGAGAATATTTTGGGGACCTCAAAAAGAGAAGTACTCACCCAATTTGTACAAGTATTACAGAATCATTCTGATGGCAATCATTAGCTTGACTCTTTACCCTCAAGAGACTTTTTAAAAAAGTTTAATCCAAGATTTCTTATGAATAGTTTCAGCTAAGCCAATCTACAAAGAGCCTGTATGAACAATCACTGTCTTTGCTGCACTTTATTCAAATAATCAGGTGAAGTATAATATGACTAGAGCTTATTTTGCAAATAAATTGGTCTTTCTTTGATTCGTCTTTGGTAGAAATGAGGTACTGGAGAAAAAAAGTTGTTTTAGAAGAAAAGTACACCCATTATTAGATTATTAGACTTCAACTCATTGCTTTTTTTTTTGGTTTTGGGTTTGTTTTGTTTTGTTTGTTTTGTTTTTTTGAGAGGGAGTCTTGCTCTGTCACCCAGGCTGGAATGCAGTGGCACGATCTCGGCTCAGAAGTTCCAATTTTAATTAATATATCTAATTGGAACTACTAGACATGAAAGAAACAATTCTGTTTACAGTATAAATACAAAAATAGAGCTGATTTTTGGTGATGAAAGTTATAAGAAAGACATGAGGATGTGTTTTTTGTCCTTTTGTAACAGGACACAATTGGAAATACTGGTTATTTTACCAAGGTTTTGACTGGAACATTATATTTGCAGACTGCAACCTCTGCCTCCTGGGTTCAAGCGATTCTCTTGCCTCAGCCTCTTGAGTAGCTGGGACTACAGGCTCATGCCACCACGCCCGACTAATTGATTTTTTTCTTTTTTGTATTTTTAGTAGAGATGCGGTTTCACCTTGTTGGTCAGGCTGACCTCAAACTCCTGACCTCCTGATCCGCCCACCTTGGCCTCCCAAAGTGCTGGGATTACAGGCGTGAGCCACCACTCCCGGCAGCTCATTGTTCTTGAGATTTTGTTACCTGCAACTTGAACTGGATCTGAATTTCTTATACTTTCCTCCAGTACCTGGCTATGAGTCTTTAAACTAATGTTTTCCTTTTTTTTTTCTCCCACACTTCTGACTGGGAATTGCTAAAAATTAAAACTGCGTTTTTCCTGAGGCTGAAACTAGTCAACTTGGCTTTGAAGAAAAATCCCCATAACAGCTTATATGTGAACCAACTTTGTACACACAAACTGCAAACCAGAAAAATCTGTCAGATTGCCTCTAATCTTCTCAACTGAATGCCCTCCACACTCTAAAGAAACTAGCTTACAGACTGCTCTAGACATTAACCTTTGTTTTTCTTCTGTTTCCATAGAAATGTCTCTTATTAACGATCTGTTTGCCGGCATCATATATAAAGGCCTAGCTTTGAGAGCCCATCTACACCACCATCTCCTGAAATGAGATACAACATTTTAATTGGACTGGCCTACTCCCCAAAATGAAAGATTATTTTAATGAGATCTTTTGCCACACAGCTCCTGACACAATTTTTTTCTCCATAGCCCTGAACTCAACTTTTAATGTATGAGTCTTCTAGGGAAGTTTCAGCCTGTGTAATGTTAGAGTGTGTGAGCCCTGAATATCTGAGATGGGTCTCTATTAATTTAAAAAGTTTATATTAAGGCCGGGCGCGGTGGCTCAAGCCTGTAATCCCAGCACTTTGGGAGGCCGAGACGGGTGGATCACGAGGTCAGGAGATCGAGACCATCCTGGCTAACACGGTGAAACCCCGTCTCTACTAAAAAAATACAAAAAACTAGCCGGGCGAGGTGGCGGGCGCCTGTAGTCCCAGCTACTCGGGAGGCTGAGGCAGGAGAATGGCATAAACCTGGGAGACGGAGCTTACAGTGAGCTGAGATCCGGCCACTGTACTCCAGCCTGGGTGACAGAGCGAGACTCCGTCTCAAAAAAAAAAAAAAAAAGTTTATATTGCCGTGGTTGAGGACACGCACCCATGACACAGCCTCAGGTAGTCCTCATGACATGTGCCCAAGGTGGTTGGGCACAGCTTGGTTTTATACATTTTAGGGAGACATGAGACATCAACATACGTAAGATGAACATTGGTTCAATCCAGAAAGATGGAACAACTTGAAGCAAAGGCCGGACAACTCAAAGCAGGGGAGGGGGCTTTCCAGGTCATAGGTAGATAAAAGACAAATGGTTGCATTCTTTTGAGTTTCTGATTAGCCTCTCCAAAGGAGATAATCAGATATGCATTTATGTCAGTGAGCAGAGGGGTGACTTTGAATAGAATGGGGCTCAGGTTTGCCCTAAGCAGTTCCCAGTGAGAGACAGGACTAGCTGGATCTCCTAGGCAGACTAAGAATTCCTAAGCCTAGCTGTGGAAGGTGAACGCACCCACCTTTAAACCCGGGGCTTGTAACTCAGCTCACACCTGACCAATCAGGTAGTAAAGAGGACTCACTAAAATACAAATTAGGCTAAAGCAGAAGGCAAAGAAACAGTCAAATCATTTATTGCCTGAGAGCACAGTGGGAGGGACAGTGATTGGGATATAAACCCAGGCATTCCAGCAGGGAGTGGGCAATCCCCTTTGGATCCCCTCCCATTGTATGGGAGCTTTGTTTTCACTCTATTAGACCTTGCAACTGCACACTCTTCTGGTCCGTGTTTGTTACAGCTCGAGCTGAGCTTTCGCTCGCTGTCCACCACTGCTGTTTGCCACCGTCCCAGACCCGCCGTTGACTTCCAACCCTCCGGATCTGGCAGGATGTCTGCTGTGCTCCTGATCCAGCCTATTGTCCCTCCCGATCAGGCTAAAGGCTTGCTATTGTTCCTGCACAGCTAAGTGCCCGGGTTCATCCTAATAGAGCTGAACACTAGTCACTGGGTTCCACGGTTCTCTTCCGTGACCCACAGCTTCTAAGAGAGCTGTAACACTCACTGCATGGCCCAAGGTTCCATTCCTTGGAATCTGTGAAGCCAAGAACCCCATGTCAGAGAACAAAACGCTTGGTGCCATCTTGGGAGCGGCCCACCACATCTTGGGAGCTCTAAGAACAAAGACCATCCTGTAACACCAGCTTGACTTTTCCCTTTAGCTTAGTGATTTGGGGGTCCCAATATTTATTTTTCCTTTCACAGGTGCAAAAACATATCCCCAAATATGGCCCTTTGATAAGCTGAACTAATGAAGCAGTCTCCGAGTCTCTGACCTCCTCCCCGGGTCCCAACTCTCAACATTCTGTCTCTCCCAATGCACAGGATGAGGTTGTTCTCTGAAGTTCCCTTATCTACCTTGAATCTAGACCCACCAAGGAGGAACACAATTACCTTCAACCCTTTCCCTGGAATTTTATTAACTAGAGAAGATTAAAATACATATCACAGAGGAAAGGACTGAAAATTAACCAAGACACACAGAGCCCAGAAGAACTTTGTTTCAAACCATTGTTTTTCTTTGGTCCCATTCAGTTTCCAAAGAGAATCATTTACAAGACAATGTCTGCCTCCTGGATCCATTCATTCCCATCTACATTTACTCCCCCACCCCCATCTCCCCTTCCTCTATGAAGAAAAGTATATAAACCTCTGGATTTAATTGGGTTATTGGAGAGTCATTCTGTGATTCCCACACACCATGCACGTTTAGTAAATCTGTGTGCCATTTCTTCTATTAATCTATTTTCGGTGAACCTTCAGAGGGTAAGGAAAGCTTTCCCTTGGCCTCTATATCTGCAATCTCCATTATCATCTTATATTATCTCATCTTTGAGCTCTAGTTGTATTGAATGCATACATTGTTTCATAATGCAAAGCACAGGTTGCAAATTACCTTCTCCTTGGGTTATATTTTATTCTAAACTGGATAATTTGTGTTTTACATCACCCTCCCTCCTCCTACTTTTCGCCCTTCCTTTTTTATAGTTATCCTGTTTCTGTTCATCTTGCTGAAGCTTAGGCTCCACCCTCTAGCTTTTTTTTTTTTCTGATGTTTTGTAGATAATGTTTTAACTCCTTTCCCACCATTCCAGAGAAATGTTTGTTTCGTTCTGAGGTGCAGTTTGAAGACAGCTTATATACCTACTTCACCTCATCCCTCATCCTTCTTACATCCGCCTGCCTGCTTCTATAACTTGAGATCATATAATGGGAGAGAAAGTTCAGTTCAGGCAATGATTTATGTTTGTTAATAATTTCTTAGGCTCAGCACATTCTTCTAAGAGTTTGTTAAATGTCTCATTAGTGTTCACCCCTCCTACTTGAAAAGTAGTGTATACCATTGCCACAGAGGAATAAATCTGCCAAAGATAAACAAAGCTGGACATTAAAGTGGTAAAAACATATTTTATTCAGTGACTGCTGACAGTCGGGGAAAGAGATGAGTTCCATTTCTATATTCACAGAGGCAACTAGGTGTTTTAAAAGGAAAATGAAGGAATATAGGGCAGGAAAAGAAGGGGAGGTGCTCAAGTGGATGCAAGGAAGTCAAAAATTACAAAGAGTTGGTCAGTGTCAATGCGATTGGGCTAGCTGTGTCTGCTAACTGACAATTATGGAAGTTAGGATTCTATCCACCTATAGAGACCGGGAGACAGAGGCCCTATCTATCTAAATGATTGCATTTCAAAGGAATGGCTCTCATCCTTCAGAAAGACACTTCTGAGTTGTAGGAGATGCATATACACCTCAAAGTGTCAGAGGAATGATTCACCATTGTAAGCCCTTTTAGTAAATGCTCTAAGAAAGGGAGGTCAGGGGCCTATCTTCAGGTGTCGGCTGGAACAGTCAGTTCTTTTGAAAAACCTGAACTTTTCCAAAGAGGAACTTAAAAGGGGGCGGGGTCCCAGGGACATGACCTTAGGCTGCTAGAAGCCCTGCAAATGTTGGTCAGGTCTCAGCACAGGTGTTTGGATGGTGTGTTCTTACTGACAGTTTTTGCAGTTCTTAAACCTTGGAATTCTAATTGCTTTCAATTGGGTGAGACCTATAATCATCGTTTCCATTAAAAAGGGTCAGCTCTGTATCTCCCGTTCTTCTCCCCAGTGGCTCTTTTTCCTAAATCCACAGTCAGAAGAGGGAAAAGATAAATACTCAGTTTTCTTATTTCCAAATTTGGGAGTTTGGTGAGAACTCCCAGAATATTTTTTAATTTACCAGGAGTTTCTTGGATCTGGGATTGGGGAATGGAGTAGCAGTTGTGCTCCTCAGAGATGACCCAGAATATTCTTTTTCCTTCTTTGGCCTCCACTTTTGGATTATTTGCCTGACAATATTGAACTTTACCTGATCTATGTGCTCCTGGAAAATAATGACTAAGGAGGCTGCCAACCCCTTTGTGTTACCAGAAGCAGCTACCTGCAAAGGACCAAACTGCTCTCGCATTTGCCAGCATAAGACCCACCTCCACCTTTCTTCAATAACTCCCTTGTTTTATAAAACCCCAGGTTTTCTTCCACTTTTTTGAAAAAAAAAAATCCTACCTAATAAATGTTCTCCCTATTGAAATAGCCTGAATAAGTCATTTGCTTAGTGCATTTTGTGTCTCATACGTCTTTCATATTCCTTACCTTAGTATATGATTCTACTCATTACTTGTTTTTAATTTTTTGTTTCTTTGTTTTATTTCCTTGGATATTGGCAGTGAGATTATGTGATAAGGTACTCATCTACCAACCTAAACTAGAAATCCAGCTGTAGCTTTTAAATCTTGGGAAAACAACATTTAAAGATGACATGCAAACAAGATAGGGAACACAAACTGTTTTCCTAGACCATCTATGTGCTACTAACTTTCACTTGAGCCTTGTAAATGATGAGCCACTCAGACATTCAATTGTTTGAGATAAAAATACAATGATTTAATGCAGTAAATCTCAAAAATGGAGGGTGTCTTAGTCCATTTTCTGTTGCTTATAACAGAATACCTGAAACTGGATAATTTATTTTAAAAATGTATTTATTTCTTACAGTTATGAAGGCTCAAAAGTACCAGATCACAGGGCTGCATCTGGTGAGAGCCTTCTTGCTGGGTAGAGACTCTGTAGTTTCATGGCAGTACAAGGTGTCACATGGTGAAGGGGTTGACCATGCTCACATGTCTCTTATAAAGCCCCCAGTTCCAATCTCATAGAAATTCATTAATCCATTAACCCATTAATCCATTAAGTCATGAATGGACTTTGCCCTCATGACCCAATCACCTCATAAAACCTGACCTTTCAATACTGCCACATTGAGGATTGAATGTGTTTTGGAAGGGACAAATATTAAACCATAGTGTTGAAGAAAAGAGTCAAACTCTGTAAAATATTTGAAGAGATCTATTCTGAGCCAAATATGAGTGACCATGGCCTGTGACCCAGACCTCAGGAGGTCCTGAGAACATGTCCCCAAGGTGTTCCGAGTACAGCTTGGTTTTATATATTTTAGGGAGACATGAGACATCAATTAAATACATTTAAGAAATGCATTGGTTTGGCTCAGAAAGGCAGGACCTGGGGGCTTGGGGGATGGGGCTTCCAGGCTATAGGTATCTGGTTTACAATTGGTTGAGTTTGTCTAAAGACCAGGGATCCATAGAAAGGAAATGTTCAGGTTAAAATAAAAGATTGTGGAGACCAAGGTTCTTTGGAAGTCTTACGGTGGCTGCCCTGAGAGACAATAGCTGACCATTGTTTCCTATTCAAATGTTTAAAAGGTGCTAGACTTTTAGTTAATCTCTTCAGGATTGCAAGGGGCTGGAAGAAAAAGATATAGTTATGTTAATAGAGATTCTTTACATATGCAGATTTTCTCCCACAAAGGGCAGCTTTGCAGGGCCATTTCAAGATATGGCAGAGAAATATGTTTTGGGGTAAAATATTTTCTTCCTTGTCTTGTAATGTTATGCCAGAATCATATTGGAAAGTAAGTCACAATGTATAGGGTTAAATAAAACCCATCTGATGAGAATTCATGGTTTGTAGGGCATGACTCCCCAGACCCCTTAGACAGAAATTTGGGCAAGATAAAAAAAATCAGAGTTTAGTCCTCAATAGCAAAGGGGCAGGAAGACTTGGTGAGAAAGCAATGAATATCACAAAATTTTTTTCTCATTTATTAGGGAAAACGCAATTCACATTCATCTGCTGCTTTTTCTCCCAGGCTATCTTGCCCCTCCTACAATGGCCTGCTTGTGGTCTCTAAAATATCACAAACGCATTCCTACCTCAGAGAGTTTGCACTTGTTCTTCCCTCTCTTAGAATTTTCTTATCCTATATATTGTCAAATAATAGACAAATCTAGATTTAGAATTACTTCTCAGCCTTCTGGCTAAGATCAAGTGTAGACTTAGTTAAGGAAGACTTTACTCAGAAGGATTACTACATGAAGAAGAGGGACGCTAATACAGTAGGAACAGTTCTTCTACCATGAGATCCGCAAGTATCTTCAGGTTTAGAAAAGAGCTGCTTTTTTTAACAGGGAGAAGTAAACCAGACTAGAAAGAAACAGGTGGGGGTAAAGGAGTAAGGAAACATGCTTTCTTCCTCCATCACTAGGTTGATAGCTTAGGCCTCTATGACAAAAGATAAACAAAAGAAAATTATACAAATGTATGTAACATAAATTTTACATGACACAAGAGCCTTACCCCCAAAATAGGTAAACTTGTGTATTTTTATGCTTAGGCTTGGTGAAGAGTGGACAGTCATGGTGAAATATGATTGGAGGACAAAAGGGTATGATCTAATGGTAATAAACTGAGGGGAACTTAGCAAGACGTGTTTGTTCACTCTTTGTGCATCTGTGTCTACAGAGATAAGGATGTTCCTTTCCTCCAGATATAGGGAAGGCACTTCTCAAATCAGGCTCTTATGACCTTCATCAGGGGAGAAGGGCAGGGGGAAAGTGAGAGGACCTTTCTGCTTCTGCTGTTTTCTCAAATGGAAGGTGCCATATTTTGTGGTATCGTATCTGGAGTCCTACTGGGGGAAAGGGAGGCGAGCGAGGGTGGTGTGATCAGATCAGATCATGTTTTACCCTGAAGTAAGCTTACTCTCAAAAGGGGTTGTTAAGGAGAGGTTGTATTCTGGCTCAGACTGAGAGTGGGTCAAATTTTAGGGGTCTGGGAGGAGAGAAACAACCAAATTTTGGTTAATAAGTATTTTGTTCCAATGGATCAGTACAGCCAAAACATTTCACCTGGTCATTTATGAGATGAAGAGTTAAATTGGGTGGGGAAGGTCTGTGTCTGACCCTGTCGTAGGTAAACAGTAGGGGGGTGGGTATCTGTGAGTTTTATCTAAGTTTTATGTTTCTTTGCCATGATCCACTTCCCAGGATACAATGCATGGGAGTGGGGATTCTTAATCATTGCTGTTTTCCAGGAGCAAGGGCTCAGGTAAAAGCAATGAATATAACAAAAGAATTTGTTGTTGCTGCTGCTGTTTTATATATTAGGGAAAACATGTGATTCACATTCGTCTACTCCTCTCCTCCCAGCTCATCTTTCCCTTACTACGTGAACTGCTTGTGATAAACATCACAAGTTCATGCCCATTTCAGAGACTTTGTGTTTGCTGTTCCCATTCCTTGAATGCTTTTTCCTAAGATATCTACACAGCTTGCTCTATCTTTTAATTTCTATGCTCAAAAGTTATCACTTTAGAAAGATGTTTCCTTCCACCATATATAAAATAGTAACCTCTCCCCATCATTAAAATCTCTTTCTCACATACCTTGCCTTATGAACTAATACATAATAGGTACACAACATAAATGTTTGTTGAGTGGATAAATACATCTTTTGCACTTACTACCTGTCTTTTCAACTCTAATAAATGTTCTGTGAGGCAAACAGAGGTTATTTGGATGATTATGCATTTGAATGGGAGTAGTAATCCAATTAAATGACAATATTTCCTTGTGATTCATTAACACGAGCAACCTATCTTTTATGGAGATGTAACCACCCAATGGGTTCACCTTGTCACTGCCTAGACAGAGCCGATTTATCAAGAGAGGGGAACTGCAATGGTGAAAGAGAATTCACGCGGAGCCGGCTGTGTGGGAGACCAGCGTTTTATTATTACTCAAATCAGTCTCCTGGAGCATTTGGGGTTCAGAGTTTTTAAGGATAATTTGGAGGGTATGGCTTGGAAAGTGGGGAGTGCTGATTGGCCGGTTTGGAGATGAAATCATGGTGGGTTGAAGTGAGCTCTTCTTGCTGACTTCTGTTCCTGGGTGGGATTGCTGAAGTGGCTGAGCCAGATTAACGGTCTGGGTGTTGTCATCTGCTGCATCGGAATACAGGGTCTGCAAAATATCTCAAGCACCAATCTTAGGTTTTGCAACAGTGATGTTAGTCCCAGGAGCAATTTGGGGAGGTTCAGACTCTTGCACCCAGAGGCTGCATGGCCCCTCCACCATAATTTCTAATCTTGTAGCTAATTTGTTAGTCCTACAAAGGCAGACTGGTCCCTAGGCAAGAAGGGGTTTTTCAGGAAAGGACTATTATCAATTTTGTTTCAGAGTTTAAACTATAAACTAAATTCCTTCCCCTGTAGTTCAGCTTATGTCCAGAAATGAGCAAAGACAGCTTAGAGGTTAAAAGCAAGATGGGGTCGGTTAGGTCTGATCTCTTTGACTGTCATAGTTTCCTCAGTTATGATTTTTACGAAGGCTTTTTCAGAGATGGATTACACGCATGTATATGGTACTTCTAAAAGTAAAACTGTAGAATCTAAAAATAATTCGTAGTGAAGATCTATCTTAATGATTATTTAAAGCTTATAACCAAACACTATTTTTAACCTTAGACAACTTCTATAAACAACAAAAAATCTGTGTTTTTAGGAGAGTGTCCAGATAGCCAAAACGTGATAGAGAATTCCATGCAGTCTGGCTTCCTCTATTCAACATACTCGTTTTTTTCTTCTGAAATTATTGATATTTAAAGACATTTTTCTAAAGCTGAAAAAACATGATTAAAAAACTTCTTTTTTACAGAGAAGAGAAAGTAGGTGACATGTTTTTCTTTCTTCACTTTCTTTCAAAGGTGAAAGACATGGCCACTTATATTAAGCTTAATGCATTTCTAATTACAGCTTTCCTTGAAGTAGAATACTTTTCATCTACATATTTGAAGTCAATTTTTCACTTCCTATTTAATTTTACATATTTTATTGGTAGTATAAATGCATCATTAAAAAAGTTTTACAAATACTACTTATTCTTGTAAGGTCTATGTTGAAATCAACATAACCTCAAATCCTGAAATCTAAGAAGCAACCAAGATTTTGAAATAACTGCATGTCTGTTTTTAAGGACATACTTTTATTTTCTCTGAACAAGCCTCTTGTAGGAATTAATGAGGGCATTTATAATGCAATTTGTTCTTTCTCAGAGAAGGCATTATCTCTGAAAAGAGTAAGAATAAGATGTAACTCTATTCATTAGTTCTAATTCACACAAAAGTTGTGAGAACTCTCCAGACAAGGGTTTACAGAAAAAACATTAAATGGATAAAAGATTTTACATCCAAAGTAATTGAGGATATAATACAGGGCTATGATTATCACCCCTTATTAGGACTTGCCACTCAGGAATATAAATTCTATACAAACATTAACTAACTAAAACCTTCAAACTAACTTTATGAAATCTTCAACTGCTTTGGCCTTTGTTTAAAGCTGTGCAAGCAGATGGACTTAACGTAACAGAAAAATATCCATGGCCATTTAATCTACAACTGCCAAAAAATGTCTTCATTATTTCAAATATCTTTATTGAGGTATAACTTATATACTATAAAATTCATTTCTGTGTACAATGCAATGGTATTAGTAAATTAACAATGTTATGCAACCATCTCCATATTCCAGTAGAACATTGCCGTCATTCCAAACATTTCCCCCATTCCCATCTACAGTCAATCCCCATTCCCAGCTGCAGCCTTACATAGTCACAGATCTGCTTTCTGCCTCTATACATTTGCCTCTTCCAAACATTTCATATAAATGGAATCATACAGTATATAGTCTTTTGCATCTGCCTTTTTTAACTCAGTATGAGATGTGTTTGAAGTTCATTCATATTGTACATGTATCAGTAGTTTATTCCTTTTGATTGCTGAATAGTATTCCACTACATAAACATACTGCATTTTGCTTATCCATTTGCCAATCAAGGGACATTTGGATTATTTCCAGTTTTTTTGCTATTATGAATAATGCTGTTAGGGACATCCACTTACATGTCTTTGTGTGGATGTATGTTTTCACTTCATTTTGGTAGAGTTTTAGGAGTGCAATTGCTGGTGTGTATGGTAAATTTATGTTTAACTTTTTTATTTTTATTTTTATTCGTATTTGGGGTACAGGTAGTTTTTGGTTACATGGATAGGTTCTGTATTGGTGATTTCTGAGATTTTGCTGCTCCTATTAGCCAAGCAGTAAATTATCTTTTGTATTTCTGTGGTATCAGTTGTAATATCTCCAGTTTCATTTCTAATCGAGCTTACTTGGATCTTCTCTCTTCTCTTCTTGGTTAATTTCACTAATGGTCTATCACTTTTGTTTATCTTTTCAAAGAACTGGATTTTTGTTTCATTTATCTTTTGAATTTTTTTGTTTCAAGTTCATTTAGTTCTGCTCTGTTCTTTGTTTCTTTTCTTCTGGGATTGAGTTTAGCTTGTTTCTCTGGTTCCTTGAGGTGCGACATTAGGTTGTCTGTTTGTGTTCTTTCAGACTTTTTGATGTTAACTTTTTTTTTTTTTTTTTTTTGAGACTGAGTCTGGCTCTGTCGCCCAGGCTGGAGTGCAGTGGCCGGATCTGGATCTCAGCTCACTGCAAGCTCCGCCTCCCGGGTTTACGCCATTCTCCTGCCTCAGCCTCCGGAGTATCTGGGACCACAGGTGCCCGCCACCTCGCCCGGCTAGTTTTTTGTATTTTTTAGTAGAGACGGGGTTTCACCGTGTTAGACAGGATGGTCTCGATCTCCTGACCTTGTGATCCGCCCATCTCAGCCTCCCAAAGTGCTGGGATTACAGGCTTGAGCCACCGTGCCCGGCTGATGTTAACTTTTAAAGAAACTGCTGAACTGCTTTCCAAAAAATAAAAACCAGAAATACGTGAAGGTTCCACTTCCCCTATGCTTTTACAGACACTTAGTATTTTTGTTTTTTTCAATGTGGTCATTCTAGTAGGCATGCAGTGGTATCTTTTTGTGGTTTTAATCTTTATTTCCCTAATAAGTGGTGATGATAAGCATATTTATCTTCACCACTATTAACTATTCATGTATGTTCTTTGGTGAAATGACTATATGAATTTTTTGCCCATTTTTAATTGAGTTGTTTTTCTTATTATTGTAAGAATAGATATCTGAATACAAGGCCTTTATTAGGTGTATGATTTGCAAATATGTTGTCCCCAGCCTATAACTTGTCTTTTCATTTTCTCATTGACGTCTTTTGCAGCACAGAAGTTTTTAGTTTTATAAAGCCCAATTTATCAAATTTTTCTTTTATGGCTCATGCTTTTGTGTTGTATCAAAGAACTCTGCCAAATTCAGGGTGATAATTATTTTCTTGTTTCCTTGTAGAAGTTTAATAGTTTTAGCTCTTAAAGTCTATGTTTCATGAATTACATTTTAGGCATGGTATGAGATAAGGGTCTAAGGTCATTTTTTTTGCACATGAATGTTCAATTGTGTCAACATCATTTGTTGAAAAGATTATCCTTTCTTCCATGAATTGTTTGATATCTTTGTCAAAAATCAGTTGGTCATATATTTAAGGGTTTTTGCTTCTGGTCTCTCAACTCTATTCCCATGGTCTATATGTTTATCCTTATACCAGTATAGCATAGTCTTGATTACTGTGTTTTGAAATCAGGAAGTGTGAGTCCTCCGACTTTCTTCCTTTTCAATATTCCTTTGACTATTCAGAGTTCTCTGCATTTCCATATAAATCTTAGGATCAGCTTGCCAATTTATACAAGAATTCCTGCTGGACTATTGATAAGGATTGTGTTGAATTTATAGATCAATTTATGGGGAATTTCCATCTTTACAATAATGAATATTCCCATCCTTAAACATGACTGTCTCTCAGTTAATTTATTTATTCTTTAATAATTTAGCAATGTTTTGTAGTTTTCAGTATACAAATCTTATTTGTTCAAATTTAGAACCTCCAGTACAAAGTTGAATGGAAGCAGTGAGACCAGATTTTCCTACGTCCTTGTCTTGTATCTGATCTTCGGATGAGGTAATTCAGTCTTTCACAATTAGTATGATGTTAACTGGGGGGTTTTCATAGATGTCCTTTATCTCTATTATTATTTGAAGCTGCCATAACACATAAACTATATGTTCTTATTTGGACTTACTTTTCTCTCCTCTTCTTAAAATCATTTGCCAATATCAGCTTAGGTAGTCATCATGGAATTTTTAAAAAATGGGTACGAATTTGATGATGAGTAAAAAGAATACTGCAAGGTTAATGCAAAAATATTACTAAAACACAACAGTATCCAATATATTTAGGTATATATAACTGTCTTAACTTTGTCCATGGCAAAATTTCAGTGATTTTGTAAAGATTCTGAGAGTTTTTAGAGCACTGTTGATAACTCTGGATATAGTTATATACACCAACTCTTTACTGAACGTTCATAAGTTAGATTTATTTAGTCTTTACAACATTTATAGTTATACATATTACTAAAATATACCATACACATATTTGTTATTTTCTAAAGCAGGAAAACAAGGCATATATGTACAAAGTCAAAGATGACTTTATTTACTTTTTTTTTATTATACTTTCAGTTCTAGGGTACATGTGCACAACATGCAGGTTTGTTACATATGTATATATGTGCCATGTTGGTGTGCTGCACCCATTAATTCATCATTTATATTAGGTATATCTCCTAATGCTATCCCTCCCCCCTACCCCCACCCCAACAACAGGCCATGGTGTGTGATGTTCCCCTTCCTGTGTCCAAGTGTTCTCATTGTTCAATTCCCACCTGTGAGTGAGAACATGCGGTGTTTGGTTTTTTGTCCTTGCCATAGTTTGCTGAGAATGATGGTTTCCAGCTTCATCCATGTCCCTACAAAGGACATGAACTCATCTTTTTTTATGGATGCATAGTATTCCATGGTGAATATGCACCACATTTTCTTAGTCCAGTCTATCATTGATGGATATTTGGGTTGGTTCCAAGTCTTTGCTATTGTGAATAGTGCCACAATAAACCTAAGTGTGCATGTGTCTTTATAGCAGCATGATTTATAATCCTTTGGGTATATACTCAGTAATGGGATGGCTGGGTCAAAAGGTATTTCTAGTTCTAGATCCTTGAGGAAATGCCACACTCTCTTCCACAATGGTTGAACTAGTTTACAGTCCCACCAACAGTGTAAAAGCATTCCTATTTCTCCAAATCCTCTCCAGCACCTGCTGTTTCCTGACTTTGAATGATCGCCATTCTAACTGGTGTGAGATGGTATCTCATTGTGGTTTTGATTTGCATTTCTCTGATGGCCAGTGATGATGAGCATTTTTTCATGTGTCTGTTGGCTGCATAAATGTCTTCTTTTGAGAAGTATCTGTTCATCTCCTTCGCCCACTTTTTGATGGGGTCATTTGTTTTTTTTCTTGTAAATTTGTTTAAGTTCTTTGTAGATTCTGGATATTAGCCCTTTGTCAGATGGGTAGATTGCAAAAATTTTCTCCCATTCTGTAGGTTGCCTCTTCACTCTGATGGTAGTTTCTTTTGCTGTCCAGAAGCTCTTTAGTTTAATTAGATCCCATTTGTCAATTTTGGCTTTTGTTGCCATTGCTTTTGGTGTCTTAGACATGAAGTCCTTGCCCATGCCTATGTCCTGAATGGTATTGCCTAGGCTTTCTTCTAGGGTTTTTATGATTTTAGGTCTAACATTTAAGTCTTTAATCCATCTTGAATTAATTTTTGTGTAAGGTGTAAGGAAGGGATCCAGTTTCAGCTTTCTACATATGGCTAGCCAGTTTTCCCAGCACCATTTATTAAATAGGGAACCCTTTCCCCGTTTCTTGTTTTTGTCAGGGTTGTCAAAGATCATATGGTTGTAGATGTGTGGTATTATTTCTGAAGGCTCTGTTCTGTTCCATTGGTCTATATCTCTGTTTTGGTTACCATAGCCTTGTAGTATAGTTTGAAGTCAGGTAGCGTGATGTCTCCAGCTTTATTCTTTTGGCTTAGGATTGTCTTGGCAATGTGGGCTCTTTTTCGGTTCCATATGAACTTTAAAGCAGTTTTTTCCAATTCTGTGAAGAAACTCATTGGTAGCTTGATGGGGATGGCATTGAATCTATAAATTACCTTGGGCAGTATGGCCATTTTCACAATATTGATTCTTCCTATCCATGAGCATGGAATGTTCTTCCATTTGTTTGTGTCCTCTTTTATTTCACTGAGCAGTGGTTTGTAGTTCTCCTTGAAGAGGTCCTTTACATCCCTTATAAGTTGGATTCCTAGGTATTTTATTCTCTTTGAAGCAATTGTGAATGGGAGTTCACTCATGATTTGGCTCTCTGTTTGTCTGTTACTGGTGTATAACAATGCTTGTGATTTTTGCACATTGATTTTGTATTCTGAGACTTTGCTGAAGTTGCTCATCAGCTTAAGGAGATTTTGGGCTGAGACAATGGTGTTTTCTAAATATACAATCATGCCATCTGCAAACATGGACAATTTGACTTCTTCTTATCCTATTTGAATACCCTTTATTTCTTTCTCTTGCCTGATTGCCCTGGCCAGAACTTCCAACACTATGTTGAATAGGAGTAGTGAGAGAGGGCATCCCTGTCTTGTGCCCATTTTCAAAGGAAATGCTTCCAGTTTTTGCCCATTCAGTATGATATTGGCTGTGGGTTTGTCATAAATAGCTCTTATTATTTTGATATACATTCCGTCAATGCCTAATTTATTGAGAATTTTTAGCATGAAGGGCTGTTAAATTTTGTCAAAGGTCTTTTCTGCATCTATTGAGAGAATCATGTGGTTTTGTCTTTGGTTCTGTTTATATGGTGGATTACGTTTATTGATTTGCATATGTTGAACCAGCCTTGCATCCCAGGGATGAAGCCCACTTGATCATGGTGGATAAGCTTTTTGATGTGCTGCTGGATTCGGTTTGCCGGTATTTTATTGAGGATTTTTGCATGGATGTTCTTTAGTGATATTGGTCTAAAATTCTCTTTTTTTGTTGTGTCTCTGCTAAGCTTTGGTATCAGGATGATGCTGGCCTCATAAAATGAGTTAGGGAGGATTCCCTCTTTTTCTATTGATTGAAATACTTTCAGAAGGAATGGTACCAGCTCCTCTTTGTACCTCTAGTAGAATTCGGCTGTGAATCCGTCTGGTCCTGGACTTTTTTTGGTTGGTAGGCTATTATTGCCTGAATTTCAGAGCCTGATATTGGTCTCTTCAGGGATTCAATTTCTTCCTGGTTTATTCTTGGGAGGGTGTATGTGTCCAGGAATTTATGCATTTCTTCTAGATTTTCTAGTTTATTTGCATAGAGGTATTTATAGTAGTCTCTGATGGTAGTTTTTATTTCTGTGGGATTGGTGATGATATCCCCTTTATCATTTTTTATTGTGTCTATTTGATTCTTCTCTCTTTTCTTCTTTATTAGTCTTGCTAGCAGTCTTTCAATTTTGTTGATCTTTTCAAAAAACCAGCTCCTGGATTCATTGATTTTTTTGAAGGGTTTTTTGTCTCTGTCTCCTTCAGTTCTGCTCTGACCTTAGTTATTTCTTGCCTTCTGCTGCTACCTTTTGAATGTGTTTGCTCTTGCTTCTCTAGTTCTTTTAATTGTGATGTTAGAGTGTCGATTTTAGATCTTTCCTGCTTTCTCTTGTGGGCATTTAGTGCTATAAATTTCCCTCTACACACTGCTTTAAATGTGTCCCAGAGATTCTGGTATGTTGTGTCTTTGTTCTCATTGGTTTCAAAGAACATCTTTATTTCTGCCTTCATTTCGTTATGCACCCAGTAGTCATTCAGGAGCAGGTTGTTCAGTTTCCATGTAGTTGAGTGGTTTTGAGTGAGTTTCTTAGTCCTGGGTTCTAGTTTGATTGCACTGTGGTCTGAGAGACAGTTTGTTACAATTTCTATTCTTGTACATTTGCTGAGGAGTGCTTTACTTCCAACTGTGTGGTCAACTTTGGAATAAGTGTGATGTGGTGCTGAGAAGAATGTATATTCTGTTGATTTGGGGTGGCGAGTTTTGTAGACGTCTATTAGGTCTGCTTGGTGCAGAGCTGAGTTCAATTCCTGGATATCCTTGTTAACTTTCTATCTTGTTGATCTGTCTAATGTTGACAGTGGGGTGTTAAAGTCTCCCATTATTATCGTATGGGAGTCTAAGTCTCTTTGTAGGTCTCTAAGGACTTGCTTTATGAATCTGGGTGCTGCTGTATTGGGTGCATATATATTTAGGATGGTTAGCTCTTCTTGTTGAATTGATCCCTGTACAATTATGTAATGGCCTTCTTTGTCTCTTTTGATCTCTGTTGGTTTAAAGTCTGTTTTATCAGAGACTAGGATTGCAACCCCTGCCTTTTTTTGTTTTCTATTTTCTTGGTAGATCTTCCTCCATCTCTTTATTTTGAGCCTATGTATTTCTCTGCACATGAGATGGGTCTCCTGAATACAGCACACTGATGGGTCTTGACTCTTTTTCCAATTTGCCAGTCTATGTCTTTTAGTTGGAGCATTTAGCCCATTTATATTTAAGGTTAATATTGTTGTGTGTGAATGTGATCCTGTCATTATGATGTTAGCTGGTTATTTTGCTCATTAGTTGATGCAGTTTCTTCCTAGCATCGATGGTCTTTACAATTTGGCATGTTTTTGCAGTGGCTGGTACCAGGTGTTCCTTTCCATGTTTAGTGCTTCCTTCAGGAGCTCTTGTAGGGCAGGCCTGGTGGTGACAAAATCTCTGAGTACTTGCTTGCCTGTAAAGGATTTTATTTCTCCTTCACTGATGAAGCTTAGTTTGGCTGGATATGAAATTCTGGGTTGAAAATTCTTTTCTTTAAGAATGTTGAATATTGGCCCCCACTCTCTTGTGGCTTGTAGAGTTTCTGCCGAGAGTTCCGCTGCTAGTCTGATGGGCTTCCCTTTGTGGGTAACCCGACCTTTCTCTCTGGCTGCCCTTAACATTTTTTCCTTCATTTCAACTTTGGTGAATCTGACAATAATGTGTCTTGGAGTTGCTCTTCTCGAGGAATATCTTTGTGGCATTCTCTGTATTTCCTGAAGTTGAATGTTGGCCTGCCTTGCTAGGTTGGGGAAGTTCTCCTGGATAATATCCTGCAGAGTGTTTTCCAGCTTCATTCCATTCTCCCCGTCACTTTCAGATACACCAATCAGATATAATCTCCTGGTGCGCCGTTTACTAAGACTGTTGGAAAAGTGCAGTATTAGGGTGGGAGTGTTCCGATTTTCCAGGTACCATCTGTCATGGCTTCTTGGCTAGGAAAGGGAATCCCCTGACCCCTTGTGCTTCCTGGGTGAGGCGATGCCCTGCCGTGCTTCGGCTGACACTCCATGGGCTGAACCCACTGGCCAACAAGCCCCAGTGACATGAACCCAGTACCTCAGTTGGAAATGCAGAAATCACCCATCTTCTGCATTGCTCACACTGGGAGCTGTAGACGAGCTGTTCCTATTCGGCCATCTTGGAACTGCACCTGACTTTATTTACTTTTATTAAACTAGGACCTTGATACACACAAACACACACACACAAACACACACACACACAGAATAACTACAGTAATATTTCATGTTGCTATTTATATCTATGCTTAAAATATAATTGGCTTTAAATGACAGCACACTTAAAAAACCAAACAGTATATAAATGTATGTTGTGAAAAATAACTAGACAAACAATGCTAGTTTCTTATATAACACCTGCCCTCACAATTTTATGAGATAAACTTTTTTGTTCAGGATACTTATGTGCCCCTTTAAGAATGCATACTTCTACACATTCCTTTGCAGTTAAAGGTGGCTTTGTGCCTTACCTTGGGCTATCAAGACAGAAGCAGAAGTTCCTAGGCGGGGGTTCCCTAAAATTATTTTCCTGATAAAAATGAAGAGTGTCAGGTAGCATGCAAATTTGCCTTTCACCTTTCCTCATGTTCTTGCTGCCTGGAATGTAGACTAAATTCTTAGGGATCGAACCACCATCATTACAGTACTAACCACTAAAAACTGTACATCTGATTGCCAGGGACTGGGACTGGGGAATGGCAAGATGTTGACCTAGGATACAAAAGTTCAGTCAGATAGCAGAAATAAGTTCTGGAGATCTGTTGATAGCATGGCGACTATAGTTAATAATAATGTATTGCATATTTCAAAATAGCCAAGAGTAGATCCTAAATGTTCTCATCATAGAAAAATGATAAGTATGTAAGGTGATAAATATGTTAATGTGCTTGATTTATTCATTTCACAGTGTGTGTGTATAAACATCACATTTTATACTATAAATATCTATAATTTTATTTATCAATTAAACCTTAATAAAGCCAAAAGCAGGAATGTAAGGCAGGGAGGAAAACACTATCTCAGTTTCTTGAACAGGTGCATTGACTTACTTGCCCATTCATTGATCCCCTGTTTTGTGAAAATCAATAAATAAACTCAAAATTTGGTTAAGACACCATGGTCAACTTCTGTTACATGCTGTTGAATACTACCCTAAAATAAAACACCTTCCCACAACCAACCTTCCTTGCTCCAGTCTCCCTTCCCAGAGGTACCTGCAACCACCCATTACTGTTGTACTCTTCCAAATAAATTTTATGCGTTTTATTTAACTTTAAATACGTGATTTCTAGGTAAGAATTTCATCAATTTCTTAAAATTTATGATGCATTTTGAAGACACTAGAATACCTCCTGGAAATGTTTAACATAAATCTTATTTACATTCTATATATAAATTTAAAAGTAAAGCATTTCTAGCAATTGAATCTTGATTTGGAATATGAGGAATACATTTTTTGGTATTTTTTCATCTAAAAAGAAGGCTTAGAGAACAATCGAGAAAACAGTTGACAATCTTGGAAACTTTTTTCAAGAGCACAATCTTTGAGGGGGCAGGAGTGAAATCTGGTACTAAGGATTCGAGAAATTATAATAGTTGTGTAATATATATGACTTTAAAACACCCTAGTGGCAGGGATTTCTGTTGCTGACTGTGAAAAAAGTAGCCTGTATCAGACTAAGCCTCCTACAGAGACAAATTATAGTCTAAATAAAATATACAAAATAATTTTATGAAGCCATCAAAGAGCAACCATGACAGAACAATAGGGACCAAGATCTAGAAAGTGGGGGCGTGAAATGAGCCTGGAGATGCATTTGGTGACATGTTTCCTCTAAAGGCATTTGCTTATATTCATTAGATCTAGAGGCCCAACCAAAAGTAGTAGTCTAGAATTTGCAACAGTCTCATGAGGATGGAGAGGCAAACGTTGGAGCTCAGAGCTACAAAGACAGCCTATACTTCAGGTGCCAAAACCTTAGAATTTGATAATATTAAAGAACCCAACACCTGCACTCAATTTTCCCTTAAAAAATGAATGAAGTGAAAGGCCAAGAAACCTAGAAAAAAAATCAGCTGCTAAGGGTTATAATGCCAAGTAGGTATTTAGGCAGTCTCATAGTGCTAGAGAGAGAAACATTGGAGTCCAGTGCCTGCCAAGGTGGAAGCCCCTGAATTAGTATGCTCTAGGAATAAGGAAAACAAATGTAAATCAAATTTCCCAAAGCCTAAACTACAGCCTTGAATCTTTTAATATAGGATGAAATTGAGGTGAAATAGACAAGCTTGTAATAACAATAGAATATTTTAACACATCTCTCTCTCTGCAATCAATAGAATAAGCAAAAAAAAGAATCAGTAGAGAATATTACAAAATTCTTAATTGACATATATAGAACACAATACTCTAAAACTGCAAAATGTACTTTTATATCTTAACTTTTTTACCCTTATAAACTAATAATCAGACTCAAAGACATTAAGCAATTCCAAAATTACATAAGATTATCCTCTGAAAGGCTTCAGTTTCAAACCTGAATTTCACTCCAAAATCCATGCCCTTTTCTCTAAGCCATAATACTGTGATAGATTTGAAAGTGATATTGCAGTGTTTTGCATGACACCAGACTTTCCTGTTATGTTATACTTTTGAGCAATTTGTACATGAAGAGATGCTTTAGTGGGGAAAAAGCACACACATAAAAAGCATATTTTAAGAAAGAGTTCCATGGCCTATTAAAATGGGTCCCAATCCAGTGTGACTGTGTCCTTACAAAAAGGGATAAGTTTGGAGAAAGACATGCATACAAGGACTATGCCATGTGAGGTTAAAGGCAGAGTTGGGGTGATGTTTCTACAAGCCAAAGAACAGCAAATATTTCCAGCAAACCACCAGAAGCTAGAAGAGAGACATGGAACAGATTCTTGACAGTCTCCAGAAGAAGTCAGTCCTGGTGACATCTTGATCTTGGCCTCCAGACTGTGAAACAATAAGTTTCTGTTGCTTAAAAAAAAGAAGAAAAGGAAAAAAGAAAAAGAGTGTGGTTTACCTCTCTACTGGCACTTCTCTGTGTAATTTAGCACTTAAAAATTCAATTGTCATGAAATCTCCTCAATTTTTTTAATCTAGTGTTTCCTAAACTTGTTTTATCTCATATTCAACCTCACGCAAACATACTTTTTTTTGCATAAAGTCTATTAAGTAAATACCATATCATGAAAATTACAGGGTTTTAAAAAAGTGTATCTGGAGACCTTTCTTAATAATAACCTCTCCCCAGTGTAACTTTGTTGCTTTGCTTCAGAGAATCTCCTAACTTCTCCAGTGAAGAAACATTTATTTTCCCAGATATTATAATCTCTTGGGGTAGAGTAGAATGAATGGAGAGGAGGGAATAAGATAATATTAACTGTAAAAGCTTCTGGAGCAGGGTCTGGTGCCTTTATTACTCTCTCCACTGAGTCTTGATGGCTGGTAAGGAAAAACAGTGGAGATTAAAAGGGTCCAGTGTCAGATGAGACAAGTGGATTGTAGTTAACTTGATGGCCGTGCCTTTGTCAGTCTTCAGAGTGCCTGTTATAACTCTCTTGTCTATATTTCTGTCTCACTCCAATCTTCTTTTGTGATTTTGCACAATTTTTACCTCTTCTGTAAGAACACACTTGAATAATAGAAACGATCAGGAAATGGTTTTTGTATTTGTACTACCTCTCTACACAAACATACACCCAGCCTTGGGACCCCCTTTTAACTGATTTGTTTTTTTTTTTTTTAAATTTATTTATTATTATTATACTTTAAGTTGTAGGGTACATGTGCATAACTTGCAGGTTTGTTACATATGTATACTTGTGCC
The DNA here is from genome assembly GCF_037993035.2 of Macaca fascicularis. Classification (NCBI taxonomy): domain Eukaryota; kingdom Metazoa; phylum Chordata; class Mammalia; order Primates; family Cercopithecidae; genus Macaca; species Macaca fascicularis. The sequence continues at coordinate 28,334,398 of NC_088395.1, forward strand.
ATGTTGGTGTGCTGCACCCATCAACTCGTCATTTACATCAGGTATAACTCCCAATGCAATCCCTCCCCCTCCCCCCTCCCCATGATAGGCCCCTGTGTGTGATGTTCCCCTTCCTGAGTCCCAGTGATCTCATTGTTCAGTTCCCACCTATGAGTGAGAACATGCGGTGTTTGATTTTTTGTTCTTGTGATAGTTTGCTAAGAATGGTGGTAAAGAGTTCTTTTTTTTTTTTTTTTTTTTTTTTTTTTTTTTGTCGCCCGGGCTGGTTTTTTGTATTTTTTAGTGGAGACAGGGTTTCACCATGTTAGCCAGGATGGTCTCGATCTCCTGACTTCGTGATCCGACCGTCTCGGCCTCCCAAAGTGCTGGGATTACAGGCTTGAGCCATCGCGCCCGGCCCTTAACTGATTTGTTTCACAGAAGACTTTATTATAAAATTCTGATCATATGTAAGAATTTTTAAAGTTTTTGGTAGTTAATGTTATTGCTTAAAGGAAAGCTTACAGTTTTTAAATTCAAATATCACAAGACAAAAACTTCAAATGAGTCATAAAAGAGAAAATACAGTATTGCCAAAATAAATCTACAATCGATATAAATGCAGCTTTGGAAGATCTAAATAAAAACTTTTCTACAAAAGTGAAAAACGTTCATATCCAAAGTTAGGAAAGGCAGTCTTCCTTCAAATGCATTTTTTAAATGTATCAGTCTGAAAATAATTAATTCCAGAAAATGGCTTCAAATGCATTGTCATTCACAGGAAAATCATCATTAGAATCATTCAGATTCACTCCTACCTTTCAACTCATAAGACAAAATTAGACACAATGGCCTACTTAAGGAATACACACACACACACACTAGCAGGTATTATAACTTTGAATTTTTGATTCACCATTGATAGCACAGTGAGGAGCATAACATAGGGCAAATGTTTTGAGAATTCAACAAACCATGTCAAGTTTTTTGTAATGAAATTCTTCTGAAATTAATTTTTTAATTACAAAATGTGTACTTTCTCAATAAATGATAGTTTATATAAGTCTAGGAAACAAGTGTTCCTCAACAAAACTATGGGGATTATTTACTGGACTTTCTTTATGCCTGTATTAAATCAAACCCATTCCATAAATATTTATCAACAGCTGTGTGCCAAGACTCATGCTACCTGTTGGGGGATATAAAGAGTCACAATCTATTGAAATCTGGTGAGTTCATCTTAATTAGAGTTGAGGTCACACTGCAGTAGAAAATGTTTCAATCGTGTTTTAAAGTATAAAAGGAAACCTTCACGTTTGGAAATCTTCCAGGTTTCATGGACATTGTGTCATGATTTTTTTCAAAGTTATACATGGGCTTTCAAACTATGAATTGGTGCAGGTATTTAGTGTCTTTTTATATTTGGTTCTTACTCTCCCCCACTCCAATCTATCATGTTAAAAGGCATTTGAAGGTGAATGACTTGCATCATGAATAAACTCAATTGTTCAGCAGACAGCTCTTTAATTACAAATCTTTAAATGTTTGGGAGGACTGCATTTTACTTAAATTCCCTTCATACAATGACAAATTATGAAAATACAACGTTTGTATTCTATAATTAAGAGAAGATATCGCTTAAAAAAGGCCAAAATACATATTCTTTTTTTAAGTGTATATAATGGTACATGTTTACCTGCTGTCTTTTCCATAACATTTAAAGTCATTTATGCAGTGAAGATGGCAAAGTGTCTTGCTATTAAAAAATATATTCTTTCTGCAGTACAGAACACTTTAACAAAGTAATGCTGGATATGTTTCAAGTCAGTAACTCTAATGGCATTCTTCAATTTCTCATATTACTAACCCCTCAGAACAAAAGTGCCACTATTAATAGGGTTCAGATATTCTCACTAACTCATTTTGATTTCCATTGAAATCTTTTCTTCATATTAGGTGGACTTTCTAAAAAATCTCCAAGCTCTTTAAATATCGGATGTGAAGACTAAAGTCAGAAGCTATTTATTTGGGAAATGAATTATCCTAATCTCTTGCAGACATTTCTATACTATAAAAACATAGGAAAGAAATGAAGAATAACAACAGGAGGGACAAACGAGCAATGACAAAACTGAAGCCTGGTTTGAATGAGATAGTTTTCGATTTCCAAATGAGGATTTAATGGTAAAATTCAGGAGTATTCAAAACCAGGTGTCTACTTTATAGTTGCTAAAATGTAATGAACTTGCCTTGTTAAATTGGCTTAGGAATTTATAGTATCAGTTTTCACAATTCAAAACTATATAGAGAACACACATTTAAAATCAACTAATCAAATGCATTCTTTAAATTCCTCAGTATATACTAATGTACCCAGCAACGTGTTAGGCCAGTGGTTCTCAAACTTTTCCTTACTTGAGTCTGCAGGTAGGCTTGTTACCACGCAGATGAGCTTTAATGCCACAGCTTCTGATTCAGTAGGTCTGGGGTGGGGCCCAACACTTTGCATTCTAACATATTTTCAGGTGTATTAGGCTGGCATTACAAAATACCACAGTCTTGGGTGGCTTAAACAACAGAAATTTATGTATCACAATACTGGAGACTGGGAAGTCTAAGGTCAAGATGCTGGCAGGGTGGGTTTTATTCTAAGACCTCTTCTCTTGGCTTGTAGCAGGCTGCCACCTCCATGTGTGCTCAAGTGACCTATTCTTTGTGCATGGAGAGAGAGAGAGAGAGAGAGCACGTGAGTGAGAGAGAGAGATCTCTATGCTATCTATTCTTCATCTTATAAGGACACCAGCCCTATCCCTATCAGATTAGGGCCTCACTCTTTTGACTTCATTTAACCTTAAATACCTCCTTAAAGGTACTATCTCCAAATACAGTCACATTAGGGGTTAGGGCTTCAATATATGAATTTCTGGAAAACACAATTCAGTCTATAACACCAGGTGATGCTGCTGCCATGGTTCTAGAAACCACACTTTTGAGAACTAGTATATTAGATACTGTGATGAATACAAAAGTATATTTGCAAAGGCTACTGTCCTCAATAAGCTTCTGCTGTTTTCAAGAGAAGAGTCTAACAAATATAAAATATGTAGAGGGCAAACAAAAGGTATAAATGCTTAATTTTATGCATATGTCAAAATATAAAGTATATACATGAATTAAAACTTGGACACGAGGTTCTTATGAACACCTTGCAGTTGGGTAAGATATCAGATAGCACTAAAATTGGTAAGATTTTGAAAGTTAATGTGAAAAAATTATGGATACGAGGAATCAACAAGGCAATAATGTGGAGTTTGGAATAAGTGGAATATATTTGAATGGAAAGAGTAAGACGATTTTGTCTGAAGAAAAATTTGTGTGGATTATAATGGGAGATAAGGCTGATAAATTGGATTGAACTAGGAGAGTAAGAATTATAGGGTCTGTAAGTTCCCAAGAAAAAGAAAACATGATGAAATTGGAAAAATGAACAATGAACAAGAATGAGATCTAGGTGGTTCAGGGAAGTATCTACATTTTATGTGCTATTTTCTCTTTGTTTGCTGTGTTTCCAGAATTTGTAAATTGCAAAATTTTGATGACTGTTGAGAGAGCTTATTTCTTTGAACCATAATGCATGAAAATCATCTGTAACTCTTGGCTTGCAAAAAGGAATCCACAATCTTTCTCCATATTACAAATTATATAATGTCAAGTAAGAAAGTGCAAAATAATTATGAACAGAATTTTGTCTCTTTATATTCATTCAACATCATCACCAAGAAATTACTTGTCTAGAATTTGGCTGACACTTTGGAAATGTACATAACTTATTCATATTACAGAGTTTAACTGTATTTCTAGTGTATATAAATATGCTCTTATGATGCATTATTTTGTTTGGTTTCCGTTCTCAGTAGGAATAATAGATATTATTTTCCTTATGGTTTTATTCTTAATGGAATGAATTATACTTATGATTTTATAGTTATGTCATATATATTTGAAATCAATGTTTTTAAGGTAAACCTGGAGAATAAAAATTAACAAATATACTAATGTACCTCAAGGACTGTATTATTAAAATTTATTTTGCAACCTTTGTTTATTTGGATTAATTAAAAGTAGAGATGTCTTAGTTATACCATTTTATAATTTAAAAAAATAACCTCGCCCCAAAATGAAACTCAAGTCTTTCATGGTGCGAAAGAGAGGACAGTCTCATTGTCAATCTGTGTGCTCAAAAAAACTCGTTTTAATGGAGACAAAATTATAATGCATGAAGAAAGCCTGTGCTTCTTGGAATTCCTCTTGTAACTTTTTCTACAAACAGAAGTTTCTAGTGAATATAATGTCACAAATATAGTGTTGGTGAAGGGAACCACAGTTGTGTTGAAATGTATAGATGTTTATTCAACACAAGAATGCAATTCATAAAATTATTGCCAGGAGAAAGCATAGGGACTAACATGCTTGCCACCAGTGCTGACTCAATTGTTCACTGGGAAAGCATATCATGATACAGTATTAAGTGTATGAAACAAATTAGGAAGCATCTCTCTTTTCTGCTATAAGACTGTTAGAATGCCCCTGGAATTATTTATTTCTTAAAGGTTGGGAAGAAATCACCCATAGATTCCACTCACACACTTTTCTATGGGGGTCATTCATTGACATCTCATTGAATTTCTTCTATAGTTATTGTTCTATTCTGGATTTAGTACTCTTCTTCAGTTGGTTTTGTTCATTTATATTTTCCTAGAAAAACTTCGTTTCTGGGAAGAGACATTCATATTTATGGCTATATAATTGCTTTTTATATTTTCTTACAATTTTTAAACTCCTCTGTATATATGGTGCTATGGTTTGAATGTATGTATCCTTCTAAAGTTCATGTTGGAATTTTACCCCCAAGGTAATGGTATTAAGGGTTCTGCCCTCATGGATGTGATTAGTGTCCTTATAAAAGGGATTGAAAAAGCAAATTTGTCCCTTTTGCCCTTCCACCTTCCCTCATGTGAAAAGAAGACAACAAGGTACCACCTTAGAAGAAGACAGCAAGCCTTCATCAAGCACCAAATCTGCTGGTGCCTTGATCTTGGACTTTTCAGCCTCTAGAACTGTGAGCAATAAATCTTTGTTATTTATAAATTACCCAGTCTAAGGTATTTTTCCATAGCAGCCTGAGAGACATGTGGTTATATACATATTTTTTACTCATAATTTCACATACTTCATCTTTCTTTATTCTAGATCAGTATTAGCAGTTTTATATAATTTATTGTTCTTTAAAAACTCTGTTATACTAATTAACTCTTTCCAAAGTATTTATTTTAACTATATCATATCTTCTGCTTTAAAAAAATCTGTATTAGGCTTCTCAGTAATTTATATTTTAACCTATTTTTCATATTTTTGTAATGAGTAACTTTTTGCATGGACCAAAGCCTAAAATTTATATAAAAATATGTTGTACAGTGAAAAAAACTTCTTATTTCCCATCTTGTTCACAACCTTCCTTCTTCCTAACCACTTTTCATAATTCTTATGTATCCTTTCAAAGATTTATAAGCAAATACTTGCAAATATTAAGATATATGATTCTCCCTCTTCTAACAAAGCAACTTCAATATAATGTTTTTCAGTTTGCTTTTACTTATTATTTCTTGTAGATGTTTTTCTTTTTTCTTTTCTTTTCTTTTTTTTTTTTTTTTTTTTTTTTTTGAGACAGTCTTGCTCTGTCGCCCAGGCTGGAGTGCAGTGGTGAGATCTCGGCTCGTTGCAACCTCTGCCTCCCAGGTTCAAGTGATTCTCCTGCCTCAGCCTCCCAAGTAGCTGGGATTACAGGTACATGCCACTATGCCTGGCTAATTGTTTTGTATTTTTAGTAGAGACGGGGTTTCACCATGTTGGCCAGGCTGGTTTCAAACTCCTGACTTCAAGTGATCTGCCCACCTTGGCCTCCCAAAGTGCTGGGATTATAGGCATGAGTCACCACGCCTGGCCTTGATGTTTCTTTTTTAATTTAATTTTTGTGGGTACATAGTAGATGTATATATTTATGTAGTACATGAGATGTTTTGATACAGACATGTAATGTATAATAATCACAGCATGGAGAATAGGGTATCCATCACTTCAAGCACTTATCCTTTGTGTTACAAACAATCCAATTATACTCTTTTAGTTATTTAAAAATGTACAATTAAGTTATTACTAATCATAGTTACCCTGTTGTGCTATCCAATAGTAGGTTTTATTCATTCTTTTAAATTATTTTTTTGTACCCACTAACCATCCCCATCTACATCCAACCCCACACTACCATCCTTCTACTCTCTATGTCTATGAGTTCAATTGTTTTGATTTTTAGATCCAACAAAATAAGGGAGAACATGAGACATTAGTCTTTCTGTGCCTGGCTTATTCACTTAACATAATGATCTCCAGTTCCATCCATGTTGTAATGACAGGATCTCATTCTTCTTTATGAATAGTACTCTGTTGCGTATATGTACCACGTTTTCTTTATCCACTTATCCTTGGCTATTGTGAACAGTGCTGCAACAAGCACGGGAGTGCAGTTATCTCTTCAATATACTGATTTCCTTTCTTTTGAGTGTATACCCAGCAGTGGGATTACTGGATCATATGGTAGCTCTATTTTTAGTTTTTTGAGGAACCTTCAAACTGTCCTCCATAGTGGTTGTACTAATTTATATTCCCCTCTAACAGGAGGGTTTTCTTTTTTTCTGCTTACTTACCAGCATTTGTTATTGCCTGTCTTTTGGATATAAGCCATTTTAACTGGGATGAGGTGATATCTCATGGTAGAGTTGCACCCCAGCTCTTTTTAGCATTTATTATAAACAATGAATAAAGACTTTATGTATCGTTTTTTACATAGTGAGCATATCTGTAGGATAAATTCCAGGAAGTGTAATTGCTGTATGAAAAGGTATACATTAAGTTTGATATTGCCAAATTGTCTTCTAACAAATGAAACATTATTAGATGTTTTTCCTATAGAGTTGGGATATAGCTACTTATATCTTCTGGTTCTTAATCCCTTGTCAGGTGGGTAGTTTGCAAATATTTTCTCCCATTCTGTGTGTTGTCTCTTCACTCTGTTGATTGTTTCCTTTGCTGTACTGCAGCTTTTTAACTTGATGTTATCTCCTTTGTCCATTTTTACTTTGGTTGCCTGTGCTTTTAGGGTATCATGTAATGATGTTTCTTTTTCTTTTTTATTTTTTGAGATGGAGTCTTGCTCTGTCCCCCAGGCTGGTGGGCAGTAACATGATCTCAGCTCCCTGCAACCTCTGTCTCCCGGGTTCAAGCAATCCTTCCACTTCAGCCTCCCAAGTAGCTGGGATTACAAGTGTGTACCACCACACCAAGCTAATTTTTTTTTTTTTAATTTTTAGTAGAGACAGGGTTTCACCATGTTGGCCAGGCTGGTCTCAAACTCCTGACCTCAGGTGATCTGCCCAGCTCGGCCTCCCAAAGTGCTGAGATTATAAGTGTGAGCCACTGCACCTAGCCAGATGTTTCTATATTAATACATAAGGAGCTTCTCTACTCTTTTCTCCAGTTTTATTTTACTTATATACTTACTGTAATTAGTTTAACCAGTGTTCTCTTGGCAGATATTCTGGGTGGTTTTTTTTTTTTCCCTTTTAGCATTAAGAAATATTTCTTGAGAAAGGGTCTCACTCTGTTACCCAGGCTAGAGTACAGTAATGTGATGATAGCTTACTGCAGCCTTGAATTCCTGGGCTCAAGCGATCCTCCCACCTTATCCTCCCTAGTAGCTGGGATTACAGGTATGCAGCACCACACTCTAATTTTTAAATTATTGGTAGAGGTAGGGTCTTGAAATGTTGCCCAAGCTGGTCTTAAACCCCTGGCCTCAAGTGATCCTCCCACCTCAGCCTCCCAAAGTGTTGGGATTACAGGCATGAGCCACTGCACCCCAGCTCTTTTTAGCATTTATTATAAACTATGAATAAAGACTTTATGTATCATTTTTTACATAGTGAATATATCTGTAAGATAAATTCTAGGAAGTGTAATTGCTGGATCAAAAGGTATACAGTAAGTTTGATAGATATTGCCAAATTGTCTTCCAAGAGGTTGTATGAATTATAATTCTTACTAAAAAGGAATGGGACTATGTATTTCCCTATAGCCTTGCCAACACTGTGTATCGTCAAACTTTTAAAAAAGCTTCCGAACCAGTAGGTAAAAAAATATCATCTCAGTACATTTTAATTTACATCTCCTTTTAGCAGTAAAATAGAGTATGCGTCTTTATATTTAAGAGTCATTTGTGTTTTATTTTCCATGAGCCATCTCTTTATGTCCATTAATCATTAGGGTGGGGGAGTGGTTAGTATTCAGATATTATGGAACATATTTTTATTTGTAATGTGAGTTACAAATCTTTTTTTCACAACCTATTATTTATCTTTTGACTTCACTTATGTTTTTTATGCAGATTTTTTAATGTTATGTAGTTGAATTGTCAATGCTTTATATGTGGTTTCTGAAGTTTGATCAAAGTAGAAAGATCTCTTCCTATTTATTCTTAGTTGTGAAAGAATTTTCCCGTGTTTGTCAAGTTAGTTTTGGTTTTGGGTTGTACTTTGTATATTTAAATATGTTGTCCTTTGGAAATTGGTGTGCACCATGAGGTAGAGAGTAATTCTTTTATTCACAAAATTACCCAGTTATTAAAACATTATTTTTGCCACTTTTATTGTATACCAACATCCCTGCTAGAATTTTGGTTCTCCTACCCGATTTCCAGGCTGTGTCTGGCTCCTCTGGTAATAAGAGGGATGGGAGCAGAAGAAGTAAAGGGTCCAGAAAGTCCTCATTTGATTGGCACCTATGTGCCAGCGATTTCCTCTGGTCATGGCAAACACTTAAGTCTGACTCTTTATCAAGAAGGTACTTCTTGTCGTTTGCCACTAAGAGAGTTACTTACCAACAACTTCTTCAAAGTTGGTGAATGGCTCTCCACATTTGTCAATTTAGTCTCCTTCCCATCCTCACATACCATATTTTGCTGAGATTTTCTTGCCTGCTCAGAAAGTTTCTTAAAGTACATTCGGAAAATCTTTCCCTCTTGTGTTGTCCACATTTGTTCCTCTGATAAAGTACATGGGGGCAAAGGTAGAACATCAACAACTTACTTTTAAAAAAATTCCTCTCTTGAGTGTTCAAAATTTCCTTTTACTAACTACATGCGGGTGAGAGGCTACAAGGAATAAAATTCATTATTCATTTGTTTTCTTTATATTTGTTCCTTCTAAATCCTGTATGGGCATTTTGTAACTCACCTTGGGCATGACTGGCACTGAGATTTAATAGTGTTCATTTAACATCCTGTTGTATAAGCTATTTACCATGTTATCTATTTTCTTGTTATTTGATCTTTGAAAACTTATTGATATGTTTTACATAGTCTACCATAATTGTGTTTTTTCTCAATTTTATCTTCTGTTTCTGTACTACTTTTCTATTGTGAATGTAACAAATTACCACAAACTTATTGGCTCAAAACAAAAAAAAAAATATCTTAAGTAAGGGCTCAATAAACTGTAGCTATTGATATTTATTTTTTCCTGTTCTCGGAAAGCCTATTCCATTTAATGTTCAGATCTTATGCTCATGAAACTTTTTTACTTTTTGTTTTTCTTTAGTATGCTCTGTTCTCTCTTTATAGAGTTCTTATTATGCATATTGAATTTCCTGGATTTGTCCTCTAGGTCCCTTATCCTTTCACTTATCAACTTCATTTCATTAACCATTTCCTCTGACTTCTGAGAAAATGTCTCAGATCAATCTTTTAAAATAATTACATGGATTTCTGCAGCATTAAGTTTGTTGTTTACTGTCTCTTGAATTTTTAAATTTGATCAGTATGTCTACTGATTTGTAAAGACTGAAAGAGGTATGCAAAATCTCTCACTATGACTGTGGTTTTGTTCATTACTTGAAAATAATTATTTGGAATTTCCGATTGATTTTATTTCATAGAATAATAATGTAGTTCATTTTAAGGTTTAAAACTAGAGATTTAATAACTGTTTTCTTCTGCTCTTTCATAGGAGAATATTTACTTGGACTCACCAATATGGTGGAATGTTTACCCTTTTCATTTATCTTTTTCTCCCTGCTCATTCTTCAAATCAAGAGACAAACTTTACCAGAAAATTTGTCTATACTCATCTGTTGTAGTAATAGACAAAGAAAAGAGATGAGTGTTCTTTTGTTTTTGATAAAGTATGACTTTGTCTCATGTAATTAATTGTATTACTTGCTGTGCAGTTAATTTTCAGCACTTCATATGTAGGCACCATTGGGTGAGGAGGAAAGGAAGGAAGAGGAGGAGAAACAGAAGAAGGAAAAGAAGGGAGAGGAGGAGAAAAGGAAAGAGAAAGAGGGAGGGAGGAAGGAAGGAATTACTTATGCCCCTTCTTTTACTTAAAAAGCCTATTTTACTGTTTCAATGATTGAGTGTATTTACAATGTGTTTCAATATTGCTGATAAATTCTATTTTTCAGCTCTATTGAGGTATAATTGATAAATAAAAATTATATATTTAAGATGTACAACATGATGATTTGATATACATATATATTACAAAATGATCACCAGAATCAAACTAATTAAGACACCCATCACATCACATACTTACCAATTTTTTGTGGTGAGAACACTTAGGACCTACTCTCTTAGCAAATTTCAAGTACATTCATGCACCCCATAATGATGTTTCGGTCAATGGTGGATTGCATATCTGATGGTGGTCTCATAAGATTATAGTATAGTACTGTATTTTTACAGTATCTTTTCTTTTCTATGATTAGAGACACAAACACTTACCATTGTGTTACTATTTCCTTATTCTATCTAGTCCACTCAGCCCAGGAGCAATAGGCTATACCATATGGCCTAGGTGTGTAATAGGCTATGCCATCTGGGTTTGTGTAAGTACACTCTAAGATGTTTGCACAATGAGAAAATTGCCTGATGATGTATCTGTCAGAACGTATCCCCATCATTAAGCAACACATGACTATATACAATACAGTTGTGTTAACTGTACCATGAGGTACATTACATCCCCAGAACTTATTCATCTTGTAACTGAAAACATGTGCCCTTTGACCAGTATCTGCCTATTTCCCTTCCCTCCTTCAGCATTTGGTGACCACGATTCTTCTTTCAAATTTAACGTAATTGTAGATTCAGGAAGTACATGTGCAGGTTTGTTACATGGGTATATTGCATAACGCTGAGGTTTGGGCTTCTAGTGAACCCATCATACAAATAGAGAACATTCTACCCAATAAATAATTTTTCCCTCACCACCCTCCCACCCTCCCCCTTTTGAATTAACTGGTGTCTATTATTTCCATCATTATATCCGTGTGTACCCATTATTTAGCTCCCAGTTATAAGCAAGAAAATGTGGTGTTTGCTTTTGTTTCTGAGATATTTCACTTAGGATAATGGCTTCCATCTTCATCCATGTTGCTGTGAAGAATATGATAGCATTCTTTTTTATGACTGCATAATCTGATCTCTGACAAAGCCAACAAAAATAAACAACACAGAAAGGACACTATTCAATAAACAGTGCTGAAAAAACTGGCTAGCCATATGCAGAAGAATGACACTGGACCCCTATCTCTCACCATATAGAAAAATTAACACAGTTCTAATCTCTGCTTCTATGAGTTCAACTTTTAAAGATTCCATATATAGGTGAGATTATACCGTATTTATCTTTCTATGTCTGGCTTATTTCACTTAGTATAATGTCCTCCAGCTTCATGCATGTTGTCATAAATGGCAGGATTTCTCTATTTTTTATTGCAGAGTAATATTTTATATATATACCACATGTTTTTTGTCCATTCATCCGTTGATAAACACTTAGGTTGATTCCATATCTTGGCTATTAATACTAAAGTGAGTAAGAGAGTGCAGACGTATTTTCAAGATACTAATTTTATTTCCTAGGGAAATATACCTAGAGGTAGAATTTCTGAATCATGTGCTAGTTATATCTTTAAGTTTTGAGGAACCTCCATACTGTTCTCCATAATGGCTATATCAATTTATATGCCTAGCAACAGTGAGCAATGGTTTACTTTTCTCCATACCATCACAAACACTTGTTATCTCTTATATTTTTGTTAGTGGCCATTCTACCAGGTATGAGGTGATATCTCATTGTAGTTTTGATTTGCGTTTCCTTTATTATTAGCAATGTGGAACACTTTTTCATATGCCTGTTAGTTATTTGTATGTCTTCTTTGGGAAAATGTCTATTCCATTCCTTTGCCCAGTTTTAATTGGGTTACTTGTTTGTTTTTGTTATTGAGTTGTAAGAGTTTCTTATATATTTTGGATATTATCCCCTTATCCAATACAGTCATGTGTGAGTTGCCTGGTTCAGCTTTGAATGACTTCCTTCTTGTGTGAAAAATGCCTAGTTGTAGAAAAACTTACCCCTATTTTGTGACTCCAGCCTTTTAGTTATACCTGCATGATCTTGGGGTGGAATCAGGACTAAAACTGGGCCAATCAGATACTTTTGCCCTGGAAGTGTCAAGAGGGAAACAAGCTAGGGATTAGTTAGTTGAGTTAGGCTAATAGAAATGTTCATATTGATTAGGTATCTTAATTATTTCTGCAGAGATCCACTTGGCTCCTTGTTTTAATTATAAACTCTTCCTCTATCCTTCTAATGAATTATCTTTTATTATGCTTCTAGCCAAAGTTACCTTCTGTTACTTTCAACCAAAACTTCAGAATTTGACCCACTTGATGTCTTTTTTATTTTTAATTTTTATGGATACATAGTAGGTATATATATTTATGGAGTCATTTTATATCATTGATGCTAAGAACATTTTGCAGCAAAATTGTTGAATGTGTATAATTTCAAACCACAAAATAGTAAAGATACCAAATGGTAAGATTTGATTGAAAGGAATGTATAAACTCCAGCACATATTACTAAATCTTTAGCATTTCTGAAAATCAAATGTTTTGCTTTGGTTCTCATGGGAAGTTCAACATCTACATGTAAAAGAAATCAGTGATTGCTGGGAAGCCAATGAATATTTATTTCAAATATACTATAATTAGATTTTTTAAAGAGAAAATTCATCCGTGTTTTACTATTAGGACATCACAATATACTTTTATGTTACTTTATATTTTCAAAACCCTTAATCATAACTTATGAGTTAATCCTGACCATGTTAGTTAATGTAGTCTCAAATAAGTAATTTCATACAAGGAAACTCAAGCACAGAGAAGTGTCTTTAACCCAAGTTTTTAATCAAGATTGTTGCTGAGCCAAGAGAACTCCCCAGCATGTAACTTCTAGGCCTGTGAAATTGAATCTAAATTATAACAGCTTCTTTAGAACTTGTCAAATACCCTCAGTAAAAATTCAAGGGCATGTAATACCATGGGAGTTACTTGTCCAAATGTATTTTAACGTGACCCAACATGCAAGTTACTCTCTAAAGATCCATGGGGGTTGTAAGAGCAGGATGTGGTGTGTAAGAATTGTAGGCACTGCTGTGTCTCCAGCACTGATGTGTTCTCACATTGAGAAAGACACTCACAGACTGTCTACCAACAGCCAACATCATATTGGGAAAATTATCATGGAAATCTTTAAAAGAGCTTGTTCCTTTGTTATTTGATTTTATCAGCTTTAAAAACAAAAAGGTGATTGATAGATAAATAAATAGATATACAGAGGTATGTCTATATAAAGAGATTTTATTAATTACTTGGATATAGCCACACAAATAGCAATTTCATTATCCCATCTTTTACCATGTATAACTACTTTCTTTCACTTTTCTCAGCCTCTGAAGAAAATATTACTTATGGGAGAAGTCCAAGCTCTGACTGTAGCCATCTTATGTAATTGTTTGACTGTGGGAATTCCAGGGTCATCCATAAACTGGCACTTCTCAATTTCCTTATACACCACAAAAGCTTTTGCTATAATAATTCTACTATAATACTTTTACCATAGAATGAACAATCCCAAAATGTCATTGGTTCATGAAAAATATTTATTTCTTCATCATGGAACTCTGGGTTAGCTGCAATATCTCTCTTCCAGGTAGTGTTCAGGTTCAAGTTACTTCTCAGCCCTAAGAAACACATAATGGAGTATTCTCATGTAGATATGAGAGCAGAAGAGGGATGGCAGAAACTTAGAGCACCTCTTCAAGCTTCCCTTCAGAACTGCCTCTACTTAGAACTAGCACATTGTCACTTCTCCCCACATTCCATTAATCTGTTGGCCAAAGTAAGGTGACATGGTGAACCCAACATTAATGGGATGAAGAAATATCCTACTCTTACGATCTGGACAGGGAGAGAAGTAAAGATGTTCTAAACAATAAAGCAATCTATTACATATTTTCTGTCCAAGACACTCCTGAAAACTTAATATCCTGCTAAATTTTCAGGTGAGGGCTGGGAACCACAGACAATTGGCAGATTTGAAGTGATAACTTTTCAACAAAGAGAAATAATAAAAGGACTTTGAAAGCTGTGTGTTAGTGAGATTATGAAATGCTGAAAGTTTAAGTAATCAGCATACCATAAATGACTAAAATCTAGTTTCAGTCCAGTATCTTGATCTATTATCTCTACTCAATTTAATGTTTTCTTCAGCTTATATCAGTCATATATATCTAACATATCCTAACAAATACCCCAAATATAATAGTTTTAAAGTTGAAGTTTAAATAAAAATAAGTGATATGTGTTCAGTACTTTATCATGCTTCTTCTCTGAATGATGACATTAACATTGGAATTTTTCTCATACAGAGATGTTTGTGTCCCAGGCATCTTTCTCAGAAGTTTGTCAGTTGATAAAACATGCATACAAAGCTGAAGCTTAGGATGCAGTTTATTGCCATTTTTATTTTTCCCTGCTTTAATTAAAGCTTTCACTGATGGTGAAATTATTGGTCCTGGAATGATCCTTGAAAATGTCCGGAAAAGAACACTTAAACTCATTGTTATGTAGTGCTTTTGAACTATCAAGAAAAGAATAGCTATTACATTCATTGCATATGACAACTAAATTTTTATTTGTTAACTGCCTCATGGAGGTTAACTCAGAAGATACTAAAATGTCTGTAGAGCTCTTGTTTGCTGACAATTTAGCTTTTTTTTTCTTTTTTTTAGAAATGTATACTACTACATCCATCACTTAATAACATTTTTTACATCTATGGAAAAGAAACAATACCACACATTGTCTCTATTTGTATGTTAAATAACTAAAGTATTAACATTTACTTTTTGTCATCATGCAGTGTGTTTGTTTTCAATAACAGATGTTTTTTGTTTATTAGTTTTGCTGGTTGGTGTTTTTGGAGTGCTACGGCCACTCCAAGTAAGCGTGCTGACTTCTCCTTTGGTAAGCTTAGAAGAGATTTCCTGGCTCAGATTTAAATTCAAAACTGCATTCATCCACCAATTCCAAGTATATCATTATTAAATAGTTCAGTAATTTTTTTCTAAATTTTACATATTGTCTCTTGAGAATGGAACATTCAAAGCAAACTTAGAGTTTGCTATTAGATTTATAGTAAAGCAAGGCAGAACGACTGTGGTTTTAAAAGATACATGGAATACCACCAAATTAAAAGTGTGAAGCTGCCAACCTCCTGCTCTCCTCTTCAAAAGCATGTGCAGCAGGATAAGATAATCTACCATCACCTGAGCTGAGTGGTTTTCTCTAATTGAGGAGGAAGCCCCATAGGCCACAACTGCCTATATTTGTTAGGAAAACAGGATCAGAAAAGCTCCATTATATCCTCAGAATACTGTCTTCTTTGTGTTGCACTAAATTTATTTGGAACCCCAGTTTTGGAGCTCAGCATGGCCAGTTATCTTGCCTGACAAACCCACCACTAGCTCAGAGTGCCTTGGCTGGTTTCCCTAACATATCTTTAGTCAAAAAGAAACTCAAGAATGTAAAGTATAAAGTAAGGGGTTTGGGCTGAGATCCTGACATTTCTGCTTTACATATCCCTTTTTAGCAAACAAGTTGGGGCATGGCTCACAGCTGCAGATTCCAAATGTCTGCCTTGAACGGCTGTTTAATATATGGGGTATAGAAAACAGATTCTAACTTTGACTCTTCACTCTGCCGATGTGTGATCTCAATCATATTACTTATCTGTGCCTCAGAGTCCATGTTAATAGAAGCAGTGTATTAATAGTATTCTCTTTTTAGAACTGTGATGAGGTTTCAATGAAATAATATATAGAGAAAACACTTTGCATAGTGTTTGAGCCACAGTAGGTGGTCAATAAATGATAACTTAGAAAGATTTTTAAGTGAAATTATAACCTACCCAGTAAGAAAAAATAAGACACTATAAAAAACAAAAATGTTTGTCTCTAAGCCATATATTTCTCTTAATGAGAATCAAGTTGGTCTGGGTAAATGGAGACAAACTTAATAAACAATATTCTTTGTTGTCCATCTTTTCTCCTTTTAGTGTTCTGTGCATGACAACATGAGTGAGCTATTTGGAAGCAGTTGCAGCTTTTAGGTACTTCTGAGAAACAGTGGAAGGACTAGTGTGATACTAATAGTGAATAGGTAACTTTAAATATTTAAAAAATATTTTTTAAATAACCACATTAAAAAAGAAATGGGTGAAGTTAATTTCAATAATATATTTTATTCAAGATAGTATATCCAAAATATTATGCTTTCAACATGTCACATGTAAAAATGGTTAGTAAAATATATTTATACATTTTTGCCCTCTTTGAAATAGAATATGTATTTTCCACTTACAGCACATGTAAATTCTGACCAGCCACATTGTAAGTGCTCAATAGCCACATATGGCTAATGGTTCCCATATTGGACAGTGCAGGAATGGAAGATGAAATGAGATAAGATGAGATGAGATAAGATGAGAAAGAAGAGTTGGGGTAGGAAATGGGATTAGAGGCTATGCAGTGGTATTCATGTAAATTTTGTGACTAAATATTTTATAGGCTGAATGGTATCAGAGAATCATTTTCAAGGCTGCTATAAGCCACGTTAACCCGTAGTATATCTTCTAAGAAAATTTGACCCTCTTACTAAGACACTGATATTAGGCAGTGCTGGGGATGTCTTTTGTTGCCTACTTACTAAAATTGTAAGGGGTGTAACAGCTCTACACTGCTCATTTTTACCACGAAGGGTCTAATAAAAAGAGAAGACAGTACCTTTCACATGGTTTATTAAAACTTCATTGTAACCTCTTCTAGCCTTATCTTAGCATTTTATTCGAAACATACCACTAAGGATGGCTCTGTAACTGAGTCTCTGTGCACTGTGCTGCATATAGGAATATTGATCAGTTTTATCTTTGTCTCTTAAGAATTTCACATTTTATTGTACTAATGCTTCTTACAGTAACTATTGTATTAAGTCAGAACTTCAACATGATTCATAAATAGCATAAAACTTGGTTCCCATAAATCATGGCACTAAATTGGAAGTTTAAAGTTAAGATTTATAAACTAACACACTAAATCACAACTTTAAAATTTAGGATTCATTAATAAGAACTTTTATATGCATGATGTATAAATCAAAGTACTGTACCTGATTCTTGGAAGTTAATGCATGTAAATCAGAATTCTGAAAGTTAATATTAATAAATCAAGGAAATGCATTTTATATGGTAAATTTCTTTTTTAATGGAATAGTTCCTATATTAAATAACAGACACTATCTTATGAAAAATATGAACCTCAAAACTTCCTGTGATAGCCATTTCCGGAACATCTTTTTGGTTTATTTAAGCCAGTTTCTCTTACATGAGCATGGAAATATCAGATATACATCTTCTTCATATAATCTCTCTTATTCTTGAAACAGCAATTAAGTCACACTATAGGTTTTCCATTTCTAGGCTAAAAATACCCACAAAACTTAGCTTTCTTCCATAGGATTTATTTTCTGCACTTTTGAACATTTTTAACAAGTATCTGTGGTCCTTTTGAAGGTAATGCAAGGAAATCTGGACAAAGTGCTTTTACCCGTGTCCTACTAACTCAGAGTGTGGTGGATGAATTACTTCTGAACCCTCATATGTCATACCTGTTTGTAACAGTCCATTTATATCTCAGACAAAACAACAGGAGCAGTTGGAGTTTCCTATTGTAATGCATTACTACTTAGGAGAATTGCTTAATTCTCTTCATGCTTAGATTTTCTGGGATCCTAAGTGGCCTACAACAAACTGGATTCTGCCTTTTCTGCTCCATTAAAACTGTTCTTGGCCAGGTGTGTGGCTCACTCCTGTAATCCCAGCACTTTGGGAGGCCAAGGCAGGTGGATCACTTGAGGTCAGGAGTTCAAGACCAGCCTGGCCAACACGATAAAACCTCATCCCTACTAAAAATACAAAAATTAGCCAGGCGTTGTGGCAGGCACCTGTAATCCCAGCTACTCGGGAGGCTGAGGTAGGAGAATCACTTGAACCCGGGAGGTGGAGGTTGCAGTGAGATCGTGCCACTGCACTCCAGCCTGGGTGACAGAGTGAGACTCTGAAAAAAACAAAAACAAAACAAAAAACTGCTCTTAATTCAGTTACCAAAGACCTTCATGACACCAATGGCCAAAAACCCCATTGAATCCTTATGTTATGTGAATATTCATCAACAGTTGCTACAGTTGTTTCCTCTTTCATCATTATCTGTGACACCTCTTGATCTTTCTCCTACCTCTCCAGCAGCTCCTTCTAGTTTCTTTTGTGGAACTTCCTATTCTAACATCTCTTAACTTAAATGTTAGTGTTTGACATGGTTCTCTACTTAAGCATCTTATTTTCTCACCATGTCTTCTCATTTTTACCCACAGAGTCTACATGTAAGTGTTGATCATTTACAGAGCTCTTTCCTGAGATCTAGAAATATTTAGTAGGTATTTCTTCCTTGAGGGACTACCGGCCCCTCTGAATCCACATACTCAAATGGAAAACATTCTTTTGTAAAAGTGACTTTTCCTTTTCAAACTCACTCCAAACCCCATATCTAATCAGCCAAGCCTTTTCCTCACATTTGTTCCATCCATTGCATTCCTGCAGCCATAGTTTTAGTTCAAATCCCTATTAATTCATCCTTGGGCTGTTCTCATCATTTCCTAACTGCTCCTCAGCCTTGCAGAATGGAAATTTGATTATATAACTTCCTAATTTGGACTTTTCATTTCCATTCCCCACTCCTTAAATAGATGGTCCTTAAAGACTCATCTGCTTCTATCTTCTCAAACTCTATCTCTACCTCCCAGCATACTCTATACTTTCAATGAGTGATTCTGAACCTGGGAATTTTGCCGCACAGGGAATATTGGCAATGTCTGAGGACATTTTGTGTTGTCACAACTGGTGGTGGTAGTGCTACTGGTATCTAGTGGGTAGAGGCCAGGGATGTTGCTAAACAATCGACAATGAATACAACAGCCTCCCACAACAAAGAATTATCCAGTCTCAAATATCAGTAGTGCAGAGGTCCAGAAACCCTGCTACAGACAAATGAAGTATGCATATTTTACCAGAGAATAGAACTGCTGTGTGGATCTGAAACTTTGAATACATTTATAAGTGCCATGTCCTTTGCCTGAAATGTCCTTTCCTCATGTACACTCACCTTCATCCTGCAAGCCTCAGTTCAATGTCTTCTCCACTGTAAAGGGGTTTGCTCATCCTCCCAAACATTGGTGACCTATCTTCATGGTTTTATGGAAACAGTAGGCATGTTATTCAGAGTCAGAATGACATTGGTTTGAAATATGACTCCACTTTACTACTGGTGTGTACTTGAGCAAAGTAAACTTTTTGAGCCCAAATTTCTTCTTCTGAGATTTGTGAGTACAAAATATCAAGCCAACAAGTTTATCATTAGGATCTAATCAGGGAAATCCAGGTCCACATTTATTACTTCACTGACCACTAATATTAACTTGGCTGTTTTTGCAGGTTGTCACTTACATAGTATGTGAAAAGGATGGATCTTCCCACATAAAGAATGCATATTCTTCAGTAAAAGAAATACAAATGATTAGGCTCCCCAACTAGACCTTCCTAAGATGCTTTCAAGGTTGATTTGCAGGTGAATTTAAAACAAGAAAACTAACTGTAAAATGTATCTAATATCTGTCATGAGCTACACTTGGATAATTGGATTGTTCCAGCTAGGGAACTGTATTACACCTGATGCATCTATTAATACTTTTGGAGATATGTTAGCTTATGCGGATTATATAATGAAACCAGAATTTGCAGTTTAGTTGGGAACATAGGACTAGGATTCTAAAATAAGCAGAAACAGAACACTATAGCTTATAATCAACTAGTACAATTTTGGTACAGAAAAGTGCTATATACTTTTCTATACAAAATTTTTAAGTAGTGAAAAGGTAGTACTTACCACTAATACATGAAATGGAAGCTAGCTTATCCATCTTTGTGTTTGTACGTGCATGTGTATTTCCCCTCTTTCTCTTCTTTCCACTCCAACAATTTTTTTTTCAATCAGGTGATTTTGTAACATGGAAGATGCAATATGAGCACTCTAGACCACTTATTTAACAGGGCCACAAATATCAAATAATCAGAGTGATGTAAAGCTATAAGGAAAACATGTACAAATGTATTTGAAATAACTTTCAATTTAATCATGATTATTCCACCGAAGCTTCTACAACAAATATTTACTTGAGAATTTTTTGAAGCTGCCTTTTTTTAAAACTTGTGATGAATTCAACATTACGGTAAGCAGAGCCATTCTGTCTGCAGTAATGTTCTTGCATCATCTAAGCTATTCCCAGAGGAAATAATGGATAAAGGAAAACCAAGTAAAAAATAACTTTTATCAGATCTACTGTAAAAGCCTTTTCTGACATCAAGGGCATATGCAGATTTTCTTGATAGCCTGACTCCATGTGATTTAGTTTACTAATTATCTACTTCCCATCACCTATTTACTCTAAGTAACTTGACATCTAAACATATACTTGCATGCATAAAACTATATATATTATGAGAAAATATAGCATTGATACCACTTTGAGCATATCCTAAAGCATGCCTTAAGTTTAATAACATATATTTGTGATTCTAAGAGAATCATGTGTCATACAATTTGAAACAGGATTAGTTCTCCTATTTAGCTACTTCTTATTATCGATTAAGTAATAAAACTTTGAAACATTTATAACATTACTAGGTGAAACTATCTACAGTTGTCTGATTTCTGACATTAAATGTCATTTCTTATTACCAAATGAGAAAAAATTAAAATACTCTTTCTCCTTGAGATTTATGTCACTTATAGTCCAGAAAGAATATCAAAATATAAAGTGACAAAATATATCACTTATGTCTTGTAGTCCAGAAGGAATCTCAAAATATAAAGCAATATCCTTCAATATAAGTTTATAAAAAACCTGTATGCCGGCCGAGCGCTGTGGCTCATGCCTGTAATCCCAACACTTTGGGAGGCCGAGGTGGGTGTCACAAGGTCAGGGGTTTGAGACCAGCCTGGCCAATATGGTGAAACCCCGTCTCTACTAAAAATACAAAAATTAGCCAGGCATGGTGATGCGTACCTGTAGTCCCAGCTACTTGGGAGGCTGAGGCAGAAGAATTACTTGAACTTGGAAGGCAGAGGTGGCAGTGAGCCAAGATCGCACCACTGCCCTCCAGCCTGGGCGACAGAGCGAGACTCCATCTCAAAAAAAAAATAACAAAAAACAAAACAAAAAACCTGTATGCCATAAACAGTATTTTTAAATGGGAGGTGAATTAAAACCTAGGAGAAAAAAATAAAATACAACAGGTAAATAACTATTATTACTAGTTTAATACATAAAAGTTCTCACAAATGAAAATGGAAAAATTACACTAATAGAAATATTATAAGAAAATGTGTATAGGTTATTTTAAAAGAAGCAAAATACAGATGGCCTAGAATATAGAAATGGACAAGTTTACCTGTTATCAAATACATTGAAATTGAAGAAGCAAGATTATTCATTTACCTGCTATATGGTTCACTTTCTAATGCAATGTTGCTACTCAGTATTGATGGGCATATGAATAAAAGGAAATGATTTTATATACTTCTGGTAATCATATAAATTAGTATAACTTTCTAGGGAGAAATTTGTCTTCAAAATAGCAGTATCTTTTGACATAGAATGTTCCTAGAAATTTATCCTAAGGAAATAACATAGCCACAATATATATTCATTGCAGCATGGTTTAGGATCTACAAACACTCAGAAATAACCAAAATAGACAAGAAAAGGTCATGATTTAAATAAATTGTGTTATGAGAAGAACTATGCAGCCATGAAAAAGATATTCTAGAAACATATTTACTGCCATAAGATGTTCATAACATGATTATCTGAAAAAACATACCTTCCAAAAAGGCATATCATGATTCTATGTTAGAATCCTTTAGTCATAATAATTGCTTAAATTTACATAGGTAATAAAATTATATTATAATGTGTGCCCAGCAAAGTGAAGAGCCACTGTGAACCCTTCTGAAGAGCTTTCCATTCAGGACTCATGGAAGACCATGACAATAGCCCTTCATGACTCAGAACAGGAAATCAGCTTTAAGGAATCATCCCCCAAGAAGTAGGGTCCTGTTGTCCTCTTATGATTCTGCCTTTCTCACCTTTCTTCTCTTTTCCTCATTATATACTTTATTATTTCTGTTTCTTCTTCTATGCCCTCTACCTTTACTATTACTACTGCTTCTCTGTCTGTTTGACTGTGTTTGTGATTTTCAAAAAATACTCTCTGAGAGAGAATCCCATTGAGTCGGGTAGTTAGCATCCAATATGGCATGCCCAAGCTAGACAGAGTTCTTAATGGTAGGTTACCTCTTTAGCTCCTGATCTATCCTCTATCTGGTTATCTTTGGTTTCAGCATTAATTCATGATCAAATCAGTGTTATCTGGGACAGTAGAGTCACGTGACACAAAGCAAGACGCAGCCACCCTTTCTTGCTTTTCTCAAAAGGGAGTTCTAGAAATATAGAGGACACTAAGAGTTGCCTTTCTGTGGTGAAATTATAGAATTTATAATATAGAATCTATATCACAGATCTTTTTTTCTTATTAATGGTTCATTTGTAATGACCATTATCATTATCTGCCTATAAAGAAAAAATTAGTAAGAATAAGTTTTGCTTTCCATTTTAAATCACTTGGTCTAGTCTCCTGCCTACAAGGTATTCTATCCCTGCCAGTGACTATTTGTAAACATATGCGTTTTCAAAAGCATTCATTCTATCTCATCCATCATTTTGTCAGCTATTCTTGCTTCACTTTCCATTTTGATTCCTGTAAGAACCTTGTAATTGATGTTTAGTAATGTCAGAGGCTTCCAAACCCTAAACCCCCCCGCCACATCCATTTACATCATGTTTTATTTCACCTTTCTCTAAAAAAGTATGGGGATATTGCATCTAAGTAATTACTCAGATTGTATGCAGATATTCTTGTAGTACTCAGTTTTGAGGTCATCTCACCCAAGAGTACTTTGCCTTTTCAAAATTTAGTGGTTCTTTTCTATCTTAAATTATTTCTTCATTTTCAGAACCTTGGTTTTTTCCCACTTGCTTATTTCCTGACTTCAGAAGTAATCCTCTAAAAATTTCCTTATCTATAGGGATGTTATTCAATGTCCTACTTAATGTCACCTCAGTCTATGTATTTCCACTTCGTAAGCCTGCTGTTATGATCCATTTTCTTCCTGCTCTAGCACACAATGAGTAGTGGTGGGTTTTTTCCCCCTTATTTGACCTTTTTATTCTATCATGAATTTGATCCTGCTCTTTATAGACTTTCCATAATTCAAGTCATGTTTATTAATATCTACTCTGTGGAAGATGCTGTACTGCTCACTCTGAGGCCAGTCCTTGCCCTTTAATGGAGAAAAGGAATGAATGTATGTAATTTTAACAGGGGGAGGAGGGAAAAGAAGAGGACAGATAGCTAAAGACTGTACAAGAAATGTCAGGAGAAAGTGGGAGAATTAGTGAAGGGAAGAGGAATCTGAGGAGTACAGAAAACACTGATAAGGGCTATTATAATTTTTCTTTGTATCTCATATGCATAACATGAAAGGTATTAAAGAAATTATTTTGAATTGAAATTTGTTCAATCAGAAAAATATAATAGGATATCAGTGTGGGGAAGGGATGCAGAAAATCATTCAAGATGGAATGAGTCACAGTCAAATGCAGCAGAATGAAGACTAAGTAAGGAAAACTTTTAAGAGAAACCATTAAGAACCTTCAGGAATGCATAGAAGGCAGAAATACAAATGCCATATGTTGCAAGTAGAATGTGGCAAAGATTATTACCCAAGCATCTGAGCATTTTGGTAGTGAAAGAAGACAGGAAATTACAGAGGAGAAGGTAGATAAATGGCATAAGAATCAGTAAGAGTAAAACTAGGAATAGAAGGACGATCAGCACTTCTAAGAACAGGGTTGGGCAGCTCAAAGTATAAGTTGATATTTTTGACAAAACGTTAAAAAAATTGTGTGGCAATATTCAGAATATGTAGATAAACAAAAAATTTTAAATAGAAAATAGCAAAAAGAGGAGACTATTGGAAGAACATTCACATTTATATCAAAAATTAAAATTAAAAATCTTTTCATGGGAGATAACAATCTTTCAAACATATGGTGTTGATAACACTGGATATCCACATGCAAAAAAATGAAGTTGGATCTTATACAAGATACAAAAATTAACTGAAAATGTATCAAATACCTAAATGTAAGAGTTAAGATGATAAAACTCTGAGAAGAAAGCATAGGGGGAAATCCTCATACCATTGTCGTTGGCAATGATTTCTTCGGTATGACACCAAAAGCACAGGCAACAAAAGAAAAAATAAATTGGACCACATCAAAAGTAAAAACTTCTATCCATCAAAGGACATAATCAACAGAGTGAAAAGGCAACCCAGGGAATAAGAGAACATATTTGCAGAAAATATATCTGACAAAGAATAAATATCCAGAATATATAAAGAAATTCTATAACTCAACAACACCAAAACAAACAACCCAGTTAAAAATAGGCAAAAGAGGCCCGGTGCGGTGGCTCACGCCTGTAATCCCAGCACTTTGGGAGGCCGAGGTGGGCGTATCACAAGGTCAGGAGATTGAGACCATCCTGGCTAACACGGTGAAACCTCATCTCTACTAAAAATACAAAAAATTAGCCGGGCATGGTGGCAGGCGCCTGTAGTCCCAGCTACTCGGGAGGCTGAGGCAGGAGAATGGCGTAAACCCGGCAGGTGGAGCTTGCAGTGAGCAAAGATCTCGCCACTGCACTCCAGCCTGGGCAAGAGAGCAAGACTCTGTCCCAAAAAAAAAAAAAAAAGGCAAAGGCCTTAGACATTTATCCAAAGAAGATATACAAACAGCCAAAAAGCATATGAAAATATGTTCAACATCACTAATCTTTAGGGAAATACTAGTAAAAACAACAATGAAATATCCCCCTGACACTCATGAAAATGGCTACTTTTTAAAAAAAGCAATGTCAATGAGGAGGTAGAAAAACTGGAACCCTTCTGCACTACTGGTGGGAAAGTAAAATGGGTGGGAAAGTTATGGAAAATAGTATGGCAATTCCTTCAAAAATTAAAAAATAAAATTACCATACAATCCAGAAATTCCATTTCTGGGTACATACCCAAAATAATTGAAAGTTAAGTCTCAAAGAGATTATTTGTATAATCATATTGATAGTAGTAGTATTCACAATAGCTAAAAAGTAGAAGCAACCCAAGTGTTTATCAAAAGATAAATGGATAAACAAAATATGGTGTATACATACAATAGAATATTATGCAGCCTTAAGATGAAATTCTGACACATGCTACAACATGGAGAAAACTTGATGACATTATGCTAAGTGAAATAAGCCAGTCACAAAAGGGCAAATTCTATACGATTCCACTCATATGAGGTATCTAGAATATCAAATTCATAGAGACAGAAAGTAGAAAGGTGGCTGTCAGAGGCTGGGGAGCAGGAAAAATGGGGAGTTACTAGGTATACAGTTTCAGTTTTGCAAGATGAAAAGAGTTCTGGAGATTAGTTGCACAAGAACGTGAATGTGCTTAAACTATGTGCTGTGATTGCCCCTATAAATAGCTTCTGCACTCCAGCCTGGGCAATATAGTGAGACCCCCACCTTTAACTTTTTTTGTAATTAAAAAAATGTTTTTTGTTTTTACAAATGTAGTGTTGTTACATGGATATATTGTTTAGTGTTACTGTCATCCAAATAGTGTACAGTGTATCCATTAGGTAATTCCTTATCCCTTACCCACCCAACCCCACCTGTACTCCCACCCTTCTGAGTCTCCAGTGTCTATTGTTCCACTCTCTATGTTCATGTGCCTGCATTATGTAGCTCCCACTTATAAGTGAGAACATGTGGTATTTGTCTGTCTGTTTGTGAGTTGTTTCACTTAAGATAATGGCTTGCAGTTTCATCTATGTGGCTATAAAAGACATGATTTCATTCTTTTTTATGACTGAGTAGCATTTAATGGTGTGTATAGACCATATTTTCTTTATCCATTCCTCCCCTGATGAACACTTAGGTTTGTTAAACATATGAGTTCAGGTATCTTTGTGATATAATGGTTTCTCTTCCTTAAGTAGATACCCAGTAGGGGGACTGCTGAATCAAATGGTAGTTCTAGTTTTAGTTCTTCAAGAAATCTCCATACTGTTTTCCATAGAGATTGTACTAACTTGCATTCCAACAGTTTATTTTTTCTAACTTTTATTTTAGGTTGAGATGTACATATGTAGGTTTGTTTTATAGCTAAACTCTGTGTCACAGGGGTTTGCTGTACAGATTATTTTGTCACCCAGGTACTAAGTCTAGTACCGAAATAGTTATTTTTTCTGATCCTCTCCCTCCTCCCACGGTCTACCGTCAAGTAGGCTCCAGTGTCTGTTGTTCTCCTGTGTTCATGTGTTCTCATCATTTAGGTCCCGCTTATAAGTGAGACTATGCAGTATTTGGTTTTCTTTCTTTTTTAAAAAACAGTCTCACTCTGTCTCCCAAGCTAGAGTACAGTGGCACAAACACAGCTAACTGAAGTCCTGACCTCCCGGGCGCAGGTGATCCTCCCACCTCAGCCTCTTGAGTAGCTGGGAGTACAGGTGCACACCACTATGCCTCGCTAATTTTTGTGTTTTTTGTAGAGTCAGGGTTTCGCCATGTTGTCCAGGCTGGAACTCCTGGGCTCCAGTGATCCACCCACCTCAGCTTCCCAAAGTGCTGAGATTACATGCAGGAGCCACTGTACCCAGCTGGTATTTGGTTTCCTGTTCCTGTGTTACTTTGCTGAGGATAATGGCCTCCAGCTCCATCCACGTTCCTGCAAAAGACATAATCTCAGCTGGGCGTGGTGGCTCACGCCTGTAATCCCAGCACTTTGGGAGGCGGAGACGGGCAGATCATGAGGTCGGATCATGAGGTCAGGAGATCGAGACCATCCAGGCTAACACAGTGAAACCCAGTCTCTACTAAAAATACAAAAAAAATTAGCCAGGCATGGTGGCAGGTGCCTGTAGTCCCAGCTACTCGAGAAGCTGAGGCAGGAGAATTGCTTGAACCAGGAGGCGGAGGTTGCAGTGAGCCGAGATCATGCCACTGCACTCCAGTCTAAGTGACAGAGTGAGACTCTGTCTCAAAAAAATAAAAAATAAAAAATAAAGACATAATCTCATCCTTTTTCATGGCTGCATAGTATTCCATGGTATGTATATACCACATTTTCCTTATACACTCTGCTATTTATGGACATTTACATTGATTCCATGTCTTTGCTATTGTGAATAGTGCTGCAATGAACATTTCTGTGTATGTGCCTTTATGGTAGAATGATTATATTCCTTTGGATATATACCCAGTAATGGGATTGCTGGGTCAAATGGTAGTTCTGTTTTTAGCTCTTTGAGGAATTGCCACACTGCTTTCCGCATGGTTGAACTAATTTCCACTCCCAATTTTGTTATCTTTGTAGGTTTAAAGTCTGTTTTATCTGAAATTAGGAGTGCAACCCCTGCTTTTATCTGACTTCCATTTGCTTGGTAGATTTTCCTCCATCCTTTTATTTTGAGCCTACAGGAGTCATTACATCTGAAATGGGTCTCTTGAAGACAGTATACTATTGGGCCTTGCTTCCTTATTCAGCCTGCCACTCTGTGCCTTTTAAATGGGGCATTTAGCCCATTTACATTCAGTGTTAGTATTGATTTATGTGGGTTCGATTCTGTCATTGTGTCGTTAGCTGGTTATTATCCTGGCTTGTTTGTGTGGCTGCTTTGTAATGTAACTGGTCTGTGTGTACTTAAGTGTGTTTTTGTATTGGCTGGTAATGGTCTTTCTTTTCCATATTTAGTACTCCTTTCAAGATCTCTCATAAGAAAATTCCAGTGGTAACAAACTCCCTCAGCATGTGCTTATCCGAAAAATATCTTATTTCTCTTTTACTGATGAATCTTAGTTTGGCTGGACATGAAAATCTTGGTTGAAGAACTTTCTTTATGAATGTTTAATATAAGCTCCCAATCTCTTCTGGCTTTCTGCCAAGAGGGCCACCATTAGCTTGATGGGGTTCCCCTTGTAGGTGACCCGCCCTTTCTCTCTAGTTGCCTTTAATATTCTTTCATTTTGACCTTGGAAAATCTGATGATTATATGTGTCTTGGGGATGATCTTGTGTAGAATCTTTCAGGGGTTCTCTGTATTTCCTGAATTTGACTGTTGGCCTCTCTAGCAGGTTGGGGGAGTTTTCATGATGACATCCAGAAATGTTTTCCATGTCGTTAGCTTTTTCCCCGTCACTGTCAGAGATTCCAGTGATTGATAGATTTGGCCTCTTTATGTAATCCCATATTTCTCAGAGGTTTTGTTCATTCCTTTTCATTCTGTTTTCTTTATTTTTGTCTGACTGTCTTATTTCAGAGAGAAGTAAGAGCCAGTCTTCAAGTTCCAAGATTGTTTCCTCAGCTTGGTATATTCTACTGCTAACACTTGTGATTACTCTCTGAAATTATTATAGTGCGTTTTTCAGCTCTATCAAATCAGTTAGGTTCTTTTTTATACTGGCTATATAATTTGTCAGTTCCTGTACCATGTTATGGTGATCCTTAGTTTCTTTGCATTGGGTTTTGCTGTTAAGAATCTTGATGATCTTCATTCATGTCCATATTCTGAATTCTATTTCTGTCATTTCAGTGAGCTCAGCCTGGTTAAGAACCCTTGCTGGATAACTACTGTGATTCTATGGAGGACATAGGACACTCTGGTCATTGGAGTTGCTGGAGTACTTGCATTGGTTGTTTCTCATCTCTGCATGTGGGTGTTTCTTTAACTGCAGTGTAGATTGAGAACAGTCAGTAGACTTGTTTACTAGATGTTTTCACAGGGCTAAGGCTATGTGCAGGGTCATTATTTTGTAGCTGACTTGTTTTCTGGCTTCACAGAAGGGTATGTTAGCAAGGTATTTTTGGTGTTGGAGGTTTGGGACATGATCCTGTAGGGGGTGCTTAGGCGTAGTGGTCAGTTGGTAGGCTCTTCCTCAGTCATGTGGCTCCCCTATGTATCCTCGCAATTGCAGCCATGCTCTCTCTCAATGTTTTGAAAGTGTGGGCTCCTCTCCCTCTTGCATGCTGGCTGTAGATTGCAGGTTGTCACTCCCAGCTGCCCACCACAGTTCTGGGGTGATCTCAGAGTTTATGTTTCCTCCTCAACAAAGACAGCAGGGGAAGGGACCTTAGCAGTGA
Organism: Macaca fascicularis; assembly: GCF_037993035.2. Taxonomy (NCBI): domain Eukaryota; kingdom Metazoa; phylum Chordata; class Mammalia; order Primates; family Cercopithecidae; genus Macaca; species Macaca fascicularis. The sequence continues at coordinate 28,364,320 of NC_088395.1, forward strand.
TTGTGGCCCAAGGGCCTTTTACTTGTCTTCTGGGGCTCCACCCCAGACAGATGCAGGTCAGCAGTCACTCAGTGTGATCAGCGTGGGACTGGGGGGGCAGGTGCTGTGACCCACAGTTTGTAATCTTTCTCTTTTCTCCACATTCTTACCAACATCTGCTTTTTTTGTTGTTACTTATTAATAACTATTCTTACTGGTATGAGATAGTATCTCATTGTGGCTTTGATTTACATTTCTCTAATGATCAGTGATACAGAATATTTTTCTATGTTTGTTGTTCACATATATGTTTTCTTTTCAGAAGTGTCTGTTCATGTCCTTGCCTACTTTTTAATAGGGTTGTTTTTTCTCATTGAGTTGTTTGAGTTCCTTGTAGATTCTGGATATTAGCCCTTTGTCAGATACATAATTTGGAAATATTTTCTCCCATTCTGTAGCTTGTCTATTCACACTATTGATTTTTTCTGTACAGCTTTTTTAGTTTAATTAAGTCCCATTTGTATATTTTTATTTCTGTTGCATTTGCTTTTGAGGTCTTAGTCATGAATTCCTTGTCTAGGCCTATGTCCAGAAGAATTTTTCCTACATTTTCCTCTAGAATTGTCATAGTTTCAGGTCTCACATTTAAGTCTTTAATCCATTTTGATATTTTTGTATATGGTGAGAGATAGTGGTCCAGTTTCATTCTTCTGCATATGGCCATCCAATTTTCCCAGCACCATTTATTGAGTAGGGTGTTCTTTCCCCAGTAATTTTTTTTGTCGACTTTGTTGAAGATCAGGTGTAGGTATGTGGCTTTATTTCCTGGTTCTCTATTCTGTTCGCAAAGGCAGAGGAGCTCTCCAACAGTTCAGATACCAGTGGTCTGCCACAGGGGTAAGAGGAGCCAAAACACTCCCACCTACCCTTTCAATGAAACACCTAGTTACTCAGCATTCCTGGCTGATCTCTGTCAGCTCTTGATTCCTTTTCTGTGTCCCAGCTTCTTCCCATGAGTTCTCTGCTATGCTCCAGCACTGTCTGCTTGCTATGCTATTCAAATTATAATTATTCATTTGTAACTTTGGTTCTTCTTTCTGAGGAGACCTGAACATCTAGCATCTCTATTTAGCAACCTTGACCTCCTTTTTCATCTCTAAAAAAGGGAATATTTTTAAAATGGTTAATATGATAAATTTTGGGCTATGCGTGCTTTGTCACAATTAAACAAGCAAACAAAAAAAATAAACCCCTCATGTTCTGGGAAGACTTTCCACCCTCCTTTAGTCACTGGGCTTTTTATAATTCCATGGAGGTTCCAGGATCCTTCTTGTCTCCAGCCTTTGCTGTTTTTCTTTTCACCTATAAGACTCTTCCTCAGTTCATCTCCTGGCTATGTTCAAAGCTTTGAAAACTTTCTGTGAAAACAAACAAACAAACAAACAAACTTTTCTTGCCATCCAAACCAAAATTACACTCTTGTGTTTTGATGTCTTATCTCCTACAATAATTTCAAGTATACATTTTTTCGTACTTTTTCCTACAATAAGTTCAAGTATACATTTTGGAGGTGATCATTTCTTTTAGCCTGTCTTCTCCTCTAGATTGTAAGTTCCTTGAGGGCAGAGAACATAGTCCACTCGGTACACAGCTGTATCCTCAACAGCTGAGTGCTTGCCTGGTGCTGAGTGTTCAGTAAACACATATTTAATGAGTAAATGAATCTAGTTGATAATAAAATAAATTGTCTTTAGATTAAATGTAGTTAGATAATTCATTGTCAAAGCTGATGGAATTCTGGATAAGTGTTAGTAACCTTTGAGGAATACAAGTGAGATTAATACAGTTCATTGGTAGTTGTCATTTATTCCCATTCTTTTCTACGTACTTTCATATAACACAATCTAGAAAGCTAAAAACTACATTATCTGACTCTCTTCAAGCTAGGCCTCTAAATGGCAATTAGGTTCTACCAGGGAGCCCCACTCTGAAGATCAAATTGCTTGGAGGCCATTTTCCTGCTACAGCTGCTGTAACTGCTAGCAAAGCATTCATAAAGATATATCTGTTTGTGGCCTGACTCAGGGTTCCCATGACAAGTCATTAACTCCCAAACATGAGATACAGATGTGACACAGAAGATATGACACCAACAGCATCTTCCTCATCTTTGGATCTCAGCTATGATGAGTCTAGTGTCAGATGCTGACTTTCAGTCCCCCATATTTAAAACCTTAAGTCCTTATATTAAACCTTTTTCTGCTTAAAATACTTGGCATTGTCAGTTCACTGCATTGAAGCTGGAAAGATACACATAAAGTATCAAAAAGACTAGAACTAGAAAATGGTCAGTTTTCATATTATCGATCAATAGCCTTAAACTCAAGTCATGGCAAAATTCTGGGAACAATTACTAAATGAACTATTTATGATAATTTAAAATGTAACAAAAGTAATCACACAAAGCTAGCATAGAATCATTAAAAGAATGTCATGGCAAAATAACATTAATTGTTTTCTGATAGACTTACAGTAAAAAATCAGCAGTCCCATATTCATTGTGTGCTTGGATTTCTTGAAGCATTTGTCAAAAATCCCTCACATAACCGTCTCTGAGAATCCTGTCCTGGATCACTTGAGTATGCTTGATAATGGTCCTATATGCTCATATATCATTTTTCTTCATTTTTATACGATAATCAGTATCCTGTTAGTTTGTAGTTATATTTTCACATCTGTCCCTCCCTCATCTCTGTATATTTGGAGCTTATGACTGTGAAGAAACATGTATTTTTTAACCATATAAACCTCTGACATAGTACAGTGCTTGTCACACTTTATGTATGCTCAATAAAATTGAATACTTGATGTTCAACTATAATATAACTAGGTAAACTCATAAATGATTTAAAATACTAACCTCAAATGCACTCATTAATGGATCTATATGAAGTGGAAAGAAGTCTGAATTAGAATCACCACAGGCTTTTTCATTCTAATGGCGTAATTGTTTAATCCTAGAAAGAAGTGTTGCCTTACCTTGTGACATACTGTATTAAATTGATTCAGCATAATTTTTTATTCTGCTTTGCAGTTGAGCTCATCATTTTGTTTGGATGGTGTTCAGCCTCATCAACTTGATTTATAAATTTCTTAAAGGTTCAGGCTTTATCTACCTCTTTTCCTCTGCTCACATCAGTGCTGTGCCAACGGTGGCTGTGCAGAGGGCCCTTTTTACATGACCATTTTCTTGCAACTGATTCCCTTCCTCTTATCTAATTCTTCTGTTGGCCTCCAAGACTCTATGGAAGGTCTTTTTTCAATTTGAGAATTAGTAGGGGATCAACAGAAGCTATTGTGTGTTGCCTTTCATTTCATCATTTAGAATAAACTGACTTTTTTTTTGGACAACACCCATATACTTAAGACGCCCACATATTTGGAGTAAATCACTGTAAATAGGCGATCAGCAGAAAACAACAGCCTGTAGAACACATTACCAAGGAGCAGCAGGCAGCCAAGTTTTTTATAACTGGGCTACTAGCCACCAATTTAAAGCTTTAATCGGAACACGCTTACACTACACAGAAGTCTGTTTTTCTGCACAACATAAATGGAAGGGGACAAAACACTGCTGCCTTAATTTACATTGATATTTTTAAACATGATTTCGGCTTTGAGTTGGTAAACATGCTTTGGAAAATGCATATCCAAAAAATGAAGGATGCTAAAAATAAGAGAATGTATGTAAATATACATGAAAATAGGTCTTTTTAAAAGTTACATCCACCACCACCCTTACCCCTTACCTTTTAGGTTAACTTGCAACTAATTGGCTCTGGGAGTATTAGACTTGGTCCTTACATAATGCCACCAAATGTTTCTCTATCTTTTCGTTACTAATAACACTGTCTGCCATAGGGAAGGCAAATAACTACATTCTATTTCATTTGAATTCTGGAGAGCCTTTTTAAATTTTGATGTTTTCAGTTCCATGCTGAAAACAAGCATTTTCCAAGAAAAAAAAAAAAAACTATTTTGGAGGTGACTTATTGAGGGTGTTCTATTCTACTAATGATATTCTACCACAGAGCATTGAATATGAGCCTATAATCATAAAAATACTTGATGATGCCTTTTTATCCAAATATCCAAGAGCATTAAAGGAAATAAAAACTCCATCTATTTGCATACTACTTCTGATAGAGAATAAAATAAACAGGCAGAAAACTTGAGTTGCTGTGCAACACATAGTATCAAACCGTTGAAAGGAATATTTCTGATTCCCTGACACCAAGTGTAAACAAACATGCCACTTTCCATTGACTGCTCACATCTTACCTTAAACTTGTGTTCTGACTTGAGTCTCCAGTCTACTATATCCTTCTTGCTACTTAAAAAAATCCTTTTCACACATTCCTCCCTTCTTACCCATTTTTCCATCCCTCTGCTTCCAGGACTTCAAAATCTTCTGAAATATACCTTCACAAACCCTTTGGGAGATTTCAAAGAAACAGGTAAGCCCATCTCATGTTTTCCCTATGCACACACACACACACACACACACACACACACACATAATCCTGTTTTAAATTAATGTAAAGACCTACTGTGTTGGAGAGAAGAAAGAGAGATGTCATAAATGGCAACCTACTAGTGCAAAGAAAGGTCAACACTGTGGTCTGGGACCCAGGCAGCCCTGGCCCTGGTCCCACAAGACTTGCTTTATGTTTTGTTTTGTTTTCAGCCCTTCAAGCCACACGTCTTTGCTCCGACAGGCTGCATTTCTGTAGTTCTGTTTACATGTGATGCCTGCAGTTGGGAGACTTGCAAAATACCAAGGCCTGAAAAAGCACTAAGAGTTGCTTCACCTTAAGAACAGCTGTGAAAATTCAAGAGCTAATCGTGAAGCTCCTTCTCTTTATTGCAACCAGTTGTTCTGCTTCTCTAGGCGCTACCTTGCTACTCAAAGCATGGTCCAGCCGCATTGCCATCACCTGGGAGCTTGTTAAAAATGGCCCAACCTCTGACCTCTAAATCAGTATCTTCATTTTAACAAGATCCCCAGGTGGTCCAATTGCACGTTAAATTTGGAGCAGCACTGATCCCAAAATGTGTTCAGCTCCTGTCTACGTGATTTGACAAAATGGTTCTTAAAGCAGAAGATGATATTTGCAAAACTCTTTAGCTCTGAGAGATTTGGCTCTATATATTCAAGCCTTAAATTGTGGCAAATCTCCACAGTGCTGAAAACGTTTTTGGCTTCTCAATTCTAGACAGAGATTTTTATCTTTTACCTTTGATTTATCTTTTCTTTTATTTTGACAAAATATCACCTTTATTTCTGAAAAAGTCTTTGGTCGATGAAGCTAAGATGTGCCGGCCAAATGAACCTAAGATCTCTGGTCCTGCTTCTAATTCCCACATCTCCAATTCAGACTTCGGGACAATACTTTTCAAGAAGAATATCAGAGCAGACACAGTAAGGAACACAGCCTCACATGAGGAAAGGAAAGGAGATAGAATGCCAGTGCTTACTGGAGGCTAATCAATTACATCAGTCAATTTAAAACCGGGGAGTACTAATAGCACCATCCTCCACCAGTTTGGAGAAATAGGTCTGGGGCATGAGGCTGCACATCTCACTCTGGGGAAACTGTTCAAAGTGAGCTTCCTGAGGTCTTTTAGGATAGCTTCCTCCTTTTGTTTTTTAAAAAGTTATTTGTTAATTTATGCATTGGAATGTACACAAACCTTATTTCTGCCAGAAAGTATTAAGGACTATATAATCATTTTTACTTAGAAATGTGTTAGGAGGCCGGGCGCGGTGGCTCACGCCTGTAATCTCGGCACTTTGAGAGGCCAAGGCGGGCGGATCACGAGGTCAGGAGATCGAGACCATCCTGGCCAACATGGGGAAACCCCGTCTCTACTAAAAATACAAAAAATTAGCTGGGCGTGGTGGCGGACGCCTGTAGTCCCAGCTGCTCTGGAGGCTGAGGCAGGAGAATGGCGTAAATCCGGGAGGTGGAGCTTGCAATGAGCCGAGATTGCGCCACTGCACTCCAGCCTGGGTGACAGAGTGAGACTCCGTCTCAAAAAAAAAAAAAAAAAGAAATGTGTTAGGAACATACACACACAGACACACATACCCCCTCCCCACATACATACAATCACATATATGTCTAAGTTTCATGGAGTTTAAAACATCTCTACAGGGGACATGATACACATTTTTGTACTAAGTAGGTAATTCATAAATGTTTCCTGAAATGAACTATTATAGTAAAACTTGCAATTAAAAGATGCTAGGATATCCTTGCTTAGAAGTTTAAGATAAATGATTACAGATTGTGTTGGGCAGATCATAAGAATGGTATTCAATTACTAACAATCACTTTAATTTCTCAACATCTAAGTCAGGCCTTTATTTTGTGAATTAAAAGAATGATGGATTGGGAATCAGAAATGCAGACATTTTAATTTCTTTTCCCAGCTGATATGGTTTGGCAGTATCCCCCCCCAAATCTCCTATTGAATTGTACTTCCCATAATCTCCATGTGCAGTGGGAGGGACTCGGTGGGAGGTGATTGAATCATGGGGCAGTTACCCCCATGCTGTTCTTGTGATAGTGAGTGAATTCTCATGAGATCTCATCTTTTTATAAGGGGCTTTTCCCCCTTTGCTCGGCATTTCTCTCCTTCCTGCTGCCCTGTGAAGAGCGTGCCTTTTTTCACCTTCACCTTCCATCATGAATGTGAGTTTCCTGAGGTCTCCCCAGCCATGCGAAACTGTGAGTCGATTAAACCTATTTTGTTTATAATATTACCGAGTCTTAGATAAAGAAAATGTGGTACATGTACACCATGGAATACTATGCAGCCATAAAGAAGAATGAGATCATGTCCTTTGCAGGGACATGGATGAAGCTGGAAGCCATCATCCTCAGCAAACTAACACAGGAACGGAAAACCTAATACTGCATGTTCTCACTCATAAGTGGGAGTTGAACAATGAGAACACATGGACACAGGGAGGGGAACAACACACACCAGGGCCTGTTGGGGAGTGGGGTGTGAGGGGAGGGAGAGCATTAGGACAAATACCTAATTCATGCAGGGCTTAAAACCTAGATGACGGGTTGATAGGTGCAGCAAACCACCATGGCACATGGATACCTATGTAACAAACCTGCACATTCTGCACATGTATATAGGAACTTAAAGTAAAAATTTTAAAATAAATATAAAAATAAATTACCCAGTCTTGGGTATTTCTTCATAGCAGCATGAGAATGTACTAATACACCAGCTTTGTTGCTCACTGGCTGTCGGACCTTACCATGTTTTCTGTTTTCCCATCTGTGTCTGAAAATGGTGGACTAGTTTAGCACACCTTTCAGATCCCAGTCTGCTTTACAATCCTATGCTGCCAATGGCTCAGAAGCTTTAAATATTATTAGATGTATCATACCTAAAAGAGTGAGCATTTTGGTTAGTCATTTCCTTTTTGGTTGCTTTGTTCATTTATTTTTAATTTTGGAGAACTAGCAACTGCCACTAGGCATTATGGAAGAGGCATTTAGATGATGTCTTCATCATATTAAAAATTCTATCAACGTTTTAACACCACATTCCCCAAGAAGTGTTCCTTAACATGATAATGTGTTACGTGTTAAAAAATTGATTCCACTGTCAAATAAGTTTGGAAACACTGGATTAAGCAAGTGAAAAAAGAGCCATCTTTATGCCATGCTAATTAGGGCTTTAGCATGTTCATGAGAATTGAGAATCTACAAGAACCAAGGTATGACACGGCTGCAAAATTTCCTAAATTTATTTGATCACAGAGTAATTTGGGGGTGAAATATTCCAAGGGACTAGTGTTCTAAGAGAAGTGCTGAACCCAAAGTGGAAATTAGACCTTTATATTTACACCGTGTTTTTGAAGTGGGGCACCTAACACAGAGGTAAAAACTGTCATAATTTAAATCCCCTTATGTCTGGAGAAGATTTCTTGCCTATGACAGAAAATCTGACTTTTCCCAACATGAAGAACAGGAAAACCATGGGGAAATTTCTTACCTGCGTAAAGGGACACACTGCAGAGGATTTATCCTTGATGGTTAAACCAACACAGTTCCAATGTGTAATAAGAAGAATAGCCTGCAGATTTGGTACCTTAACAGTGGAGATATTTTTAGATATAATTCAATACTTGAATTAAACGCAAAACATAGCTGACTATATAGAAGTGTTGAAAGCTCAGCATTTATACTCAAGTAAGCAAATTGCAGCATTCTGCACCAGCATCAAATTCTGAGTGTTTTTCACCTAGATATCCTTCTGCAATTCAGCTTAAATGGTAGAAAATTAAATGTTACATCCTCCCAAGTAAAGGTGGACACATAGAAGGCAAGAATGCCAAAGAGATTATTAGAAATTCATGATGACCAACAGGCCGAATTATACCAGAATTTTTATTTCTCAATAAAACATTTTAGGTAAAGAAATATTTATGTCATGCTATTTATACACTCTTTGAAAGTGAAGAGTTTACTTACAAGAACATCTTGTGAAATAGAATCCTGTGTTTTGATCTTTGCAGGATAAAAAAATAAATAAATAAATAAATGAAAATGTTGCCTTAAGGCCCTAAAGACAGCCATATGCTTTTGCATACATTTTCACAACTCAGCAGCTGCTCACTGAACCTCTTCCATTTCCAGTTTTCCTGTTGACCACTCTCTTCTGCACGGCTTCTGTGACTGCCGGATGGAAATATTTATGAAAACACTGGGGCAGCCAGGATTGTCCAAGTGTTTTCAAAATGTTTGCTTGGCAAAGAGTTGCTGGCAGGCAAAATGTGCTCCTACAAGGGTTTTAGTAAGTGTTTATGCCTCCTCAGTGTATTCCATTTGTAAATGTGGGCAGAGACCTAAACTATGCTCTCTGGAAGCTTTAAATGAAGAAACTGAAATTCACTTTGCCTTAGAAAGCCTTTGCACCTGCCAGTGCTAACTCTTCCAGATCATTTTAATAGATTCATAGGCAGATGCCATTTTAAACCACCTCTATAATCACAGACACAGACTGGGAAACTTTCAGCTTCCCATTATCTCCCTGAAAAGAATCAGTGAAAGTTTTTCCAAAGAATTGTATTTTAAAAAGGGCTAACAGACACAATGAGGTAAGTGGTGAGATGTGTTGGGGGAGGTTTCAGACAAGGGGGAAAACCACAGAAGAACTGGAGAATATGATACATTCAAAGAAACTATAATATGGTGATCGTTATTAGAACAGTGGTTATCCCATGGGCGAGGCAGGGGATTAGGCTGGAGACATAGGCAAGACCCACATTACAAAGAACTTTCTAAATCACATGCAGGAGTTCACAGAATCATTAAAGGGATTTAAGCAGATCTCTGGTGTGATCTGATTTTTAATTTAAAAAAAGGCCATTTGTTGAGGGTCTGAAACTATAGTGGAAACTGAGGCAATACTGGACATGAACCAAACAGTATGGAATTGAAAAGTTCAGGCAAAAAGTGATAATGTTATACAAATGGAATTATACAACATGCAACCTTTTGAGACTAGCTTGGTTTATTCAGCATAATGTTTGTGATATTTATCCATGTTGTTGCTTGTGTCAGTAGTTTTATCCTTTTTAATGCGGAGTAGTATTTCACTGTATTGATGTACCACAATTTATTTATATATTTACCAGTTAAAGGGAGTTTGGTTTGCTTCCCGTTTTGCGAGATTATGAATAAAGCTGCTTAAACAATCACATACAGATGGAACTGTTGTATCCTGACTATGATAGTGGATACACAAATCTATAAAATGTTAACATTACTGTATTTAATTTTAATTTTAAAATAAAATTTGTAAAAAGCCAAGTTAAGAAAGGCGCAGTGAGACTGGAGAAGAAAAAGTACAGATAATTCAAAGATGAATTCAACACATTATTTCAGTTTTACTAGGAGACTAGAAAGTTTCAAGAGTAGATTTCAGCAATTGCAAGGACAATAGTGAGCTTCATTCATTCGCCATTCATTTTCTGGCTTTGATGTGTTTGTAAAAAGAAGAACAATAACAAAAAATAAATAAATAAAAACTATGCCAGATGGCTCTTGGGGAGTTACTTGCTTCTAATGGTGTTGCTGTTGTCAAGGCATTCTGGGAGAAACACCTTCACAGTTGATTGAAACACAGCTGCCACACCAGCCCATCTGGACTCTGCAACTTGCATGACATGGACCCGATAACTTCTTTTATTCGAATAGGCATTCGTAAGTGCCTATACCGTCATTTCTTTTTTTCTTTTTTTAAAAAGTAACACCTGGGTAAAGAAATAAAAAGGAAAGATCTTGCGTAGAAAAAGCAGCATGCAACATATGGTCTTTTTTTGTCCTTAGCTAAGCTGCATTAGAAACAGTTCAGAAAAGCCTTGAGATAACACTCCATTAGTAACTCCATATGGGTGAGGCTTGTTGAACCTGGAATCATATATTGAAAAAGGAATTTGGTAAAAATTTTTGCTTTTAAAAGCAAAAATACTTTGCTTTTAAAGGTTAATATAAATGGGATTGAGAGGCATATTGACTAGGTAAATAGCTATTAATGCTGTCAAGTGAATTAGTTAATCAGATCTTTTATAAACTAACAGTAGTTTATCAGAAGCTTGTCAGCATATGGGTATTCTACAGAAAGAGAAAATTATGAAATGGTTGAGGGGACGGCCAAATGCAGGGGCCAGAAAATCAGGTAAAAGCCAAGATACGTGTTTTTCCAAGAGTGACTGTGTGGTACATTCATTGCAAAAGTATTTCAAATTTGTTGTCTCTCTCCTTATCCACACTCTTTACATGACTTTGCAGCTCCTTTCACTGAGAATTGAAATCTATTTTACTAACCACTGAAACCTGGGCAGGCTTTGTGACATGCCTTGTTCAAAAGCAGGGCAAATGATGCTGTGTCAATTTTGAGCCCAAACTTGAAGAAGTCAGGTGTTCTTCCTTGTTCTCTCTTGTGGAAATCTGTCCATTCACCACGTGAGCAAGCATGGGCTAGCTTTTCTGGGGAGCATGTGAAACAGATAATTGCCACTACCCACCCCCTCCCCTGCTCATCAAGCTAAGGTCTCCCTAGACCAGTCAGCACACAGATCTGGCAAAGTGACCTGAGATACATAAGCAAGTTCAGCTGAGATTTGCCAAGCCCAGACCAGATTTGCAGAACCCAAAGCAACCCCAAAGACTTGTGAGCTAAATAAATGCTTGGTATTTTAAGTCACTGTTTTAGGGTGGTTTGTTACATAACACTAACAGATACCGACCTCAAATGACTTCTTCATCTCTCCTTGTATTAGTTTCTTATTACCACTGTAACAAAGTACCACAAAGTCAGTGGTACTTACAACAAAACACAAATTTATTCTCTTACAGTTCTGTACATCAGACGTCTGCAATCAGTTTCACTGGGCTAAAGTTATGGTGTCAGTAGGGCTGGTTCTTTCTGTAGGCTTTAAGGGAGAATCCATTTCCTTGCATTTTCAGCTTCTAGTGGCTGTCTGTATTGTTTGGATTGAGGCCCCTTCCTCCATCTTCAAAGCACAATCTCCAATCTCTGCTTCTTTCATCACATCTCCTTTTCCTCTGAATCTGACTCCTCCTGTGTCCCTCTTACAAGAACTCATGTGAGTGTATCAGTCCTACGTAAATAATCCAGGTTGACCTCCCCATCTCAAAGCCCTTACTCACACCTGCAAAGTCCATTTTGCTATATTTGGTAACACATTCAGAATCTGGGGATTTGGACATGAATATATTTGGGGTACCATTATTCAGCCTCCACACAACCTTTTCCTTGAAGTGATTGTAGTCATATTCCTTTCCACTTTTAAATTAGCAGTAGAAAGTGTATATATTGGAAGAAAAATGAAGTCCAAATAAAGTTGTGACAGGATGGGGGAAGGAAAGGATTGTGACCTCAGGTTTAGCTGGAAGAAAAGTAAGCTGAATAATAACTAATACTTATTGACCTCTTATTTTGGTCTGGAAACTGTTCCAGGCATGTTACATTTAATTTTTATAACTATTAAGGTCTTTTAAGGTAGTTCCTTGCCTTACTGAGGCTGAGAAATGTATATAACTTGTCTGCAGCTTGTAAGTGGCTGATTTGGAATGTGACCCCAGATCTTTCTGCCCACCAAGCACTTTATCCATTTTGTTTTATTCAAATCTCTTACTTTCTGAAACTGGTCCCCCAAATTGCAAATCTAATAGTCTACAAGAGAAGATTTACACTACAGAAATCTCTCAACGCAAGGATGACAAACATCCCCTACCTTTAGGATACTGAGAATTCTACTAGAGCGTAATATAACTAGAAGTCAAATGCTTAAGTCAATTTAAATGCTTCTGGATTTTAGCCTAATAATCTAACAGAAACAAGAAAAAAATTTTGATACTTTTGAACAAACTTTCAGTATTTTGACCCATGGCAAAACTTGTTTTAATTGCCCTATGAATCATATTTATTATTATTATAAGATTGCACTCAGCTTAATTTATTTTCAGTTTGGCCTAATTTTCTTTTAGGCAACAAATGTCTAAGTTCGGGTTGGTTTACAATTTCCCTGAAAGTTTTACTTTGAGAAGTACATTTGAAGAGGGTTTTTGTTAATGAAGAAAAAGTGCTGCTTCACTGAAAAACATTTCATTTCTAACTGAAAAGTTAAAAGCTTTTCTGACTGAGTATGTGTCAGTGGCAAGGAACAGAATTCAAATGCATGGTTAAAGGAAAACAATTTAAATATGTGCATACTAACTACCCTTATTTGAAATATTTGCTAATAAAATATTAATGCACAATTGTTACCAAATACCCGACTTCAGTGTATCCTTAAGACATTAAACTATCTTGGAATTGTATAACATTAGTAGAAAAGAAGAGAGTACCTTCTACACTGCAGACTAAAGCCCACTGATCTGTTTTGTGGTAGGGTTAAGGTTTTTTTTTTTTTATATCTCACGGTGTAGTAATTTCCTAGGGCTGCCATAACAAAGTACCACAAACTGGGTGGCTTAAACACCAGAAATTTACCATTTTATAGTTCTTGAGGCTGAAAGTCTGAGATCAAGGTATTGGCAGGGTTGATTCCTTCTGAGGGCTCTGAGGGAGAATCTGTTCCATGCTTTTTCCCTAGCTTCTAGTGTTTTGCCTGCAGTCTCTGAGGTTTCTTGGCTTCTAGATATAACCCTCCAATCTCTGTGTTCATGTTCACATGACATTTTCCCTGTGTGCTTGTCTGTGTACAAATTTTCCCTTTTTATACATGTAGTAATCGTATTGGTAATATTAGTGACCCATCCTACTTCAGTATGTATGACCTCATCTCAACCAATTACATCTACAACTTCCCCGTTTCCAAATAAGATCACATTCTGGGCTATTGGAACTTCAACATATGGCTATTTAGGAGACAAAATTCAGCCTATAATTCTTGGTGATAAATACATTTCAAAGCTGAAGCTTGAATAAAGCTTTAAAACAACAACCAGAAATAAATATGCATCTATCATAATGGTGAGGAAAAAAACATGCTACCATTGAAAAGAGAAGGGACATTTCAGAAACACAAGGCTTTAATTTGGGTATAGAAGAAACCAATGGATGTTTGAAGCTGAAAGTTCAAAATATTTTTATTATATAACAAGAATGTAAATTAATAAATTTTGTTCTCGGTTTTGTGCAGGCTAGATATTATATCTAAACAAAGATGAGAATAAGTAATAAGGAACAACTCAGTGGCAGAGATAAAATAATATTAGGATAACTGGCTCATCTATTTATACTCTCTAGCTTCACTTGTATTTCCTCAAAAATCTGTAGCTACCTGTCTATTTTAATCATAAACAAATCTCCCACCAATTCACAGTACTAAGCACAATAATAGAAGTTCAAAATGTGGAAGCTTCATACAAGAAAAGAATTTTTGATTTAAAAGAAACATGAAAAACTATCCAGTTCAATCTTCCTTCTCTTGCCAAAATCCCTATAGAATACCCAGGACATAGTCAGCCACCCTCTGCTAACATTCTTCCAAAGCTGATGCCTGCCAAAGACAAGTCATTTGATTTGAGATAGTTATTTTTCTTAGCAAAATTTTAATCTTTATAAACTGACCCATTGAAATATATAATGCACTCCAGAACAAGATAGACCATGTTAATTCATGTTCCATGTGGCAACCCACAAAGCATTTGAAAACCATGGGCATGCGCCTGTAAGGTTTCTCTTCTGGAGTTAAGCACCTCACTCCCATCTGGAGGTGTAAGTTTAATCATGTTCTGCTTGATAATGTTCCAGGAGTGTCTTCCCAATGCAGCATATAGTGAGACTGTCACTACCATTGTTTGTGTTCTCTTCAGTGCACACCAAGATTGAAATCACTATTCTGTACTTCAGATCATAATCTTTCTTTCTTTCTTTCTTTCTTTTTTTTTTTTTTTTTTTTTTTTTTTTGAGGAGTCTCTCTCTCTCTGTCACCCAGGCTGCCCGATCTGCGCACTACCTCAGCCTCCCGAGTAGCTGGGACTACAGGCGCCCACTACCGCGCCCGGCTAATTGTTTTGTATTTTTAGTAGAGACGGGGTTTCACCGTGTTAGCCAGGATGGTCTCCATCTCCTGGCCTCGTGATCCACCCACCTCGGCCTCCCAAAGTGCTGCGATTACAGGCTTGAGCCACCGCGCCTGGCCCAGATCATATTCTTGATTTAGACAAATATGTATTAGAGAAAATGTTAACTTAAAGAATAGTTACAATCTAAATTGGGAGCTCCGAAAGTGGGAGACTAGCACTTAGGTTTTCAGTTCTATTCTTTCTAAAATTACCTTGATAAGGCTTTTGGAGAAGATTCATTTAGAAGATAGAAAATATAAAAAAGGGACAACTAAATTGCTGTGCATAACCAAGTAGCAGGAATTTTGCAATAGTCCTTTGGTAGTTCGAGAGAGAGCTTTTTAAAATTTTCGATACATTATATTTGTACATATTTATGGTATACATGTGATAATTTGTTGTATGTATACAATGTGTAATGATAAATCCAGGGTATTTAGGATATCCATCACCTGAGTATTTATCATTTCTATATATTAGGTGCATTTCAAGTCAAGAGGGATATTTTTAATCCCATTGTAAAAAGAAAACAAATGAAGCATATGCAAAAGGAAAAACAAAATTCTGAAATCAGCTTGGAGTGCCGGCTATAACAGCACCAAAAAAAAAGGTTAATGCATAGCTTATCTCATGAAAAAGAAAGCAATTTCCCATCCCAGTTTCCATAAATTATGAAAAATGAAATACAGTTCTAATTGCTTCAGCTATTACTGCTTCACATCTTATACCATCTGAGAAAGCGTTATTGGATACAAAAACCAAGGTCTTGGTTATTATGTCACATAGGAATAGGAGATGAAGCCCAGGACCTGTATGAGAAAAGAAGTTGAAAATGAGGCCACAGGAAATATCCTGGACACACAAAAATATGCATCCACCATGAAAGTGAGTACTAGGAAAAAAATCACTAACAAGGAAACTTTGTTTCTCTACTAGGTTTTACAAGAGCAACAACAACAACAACAACAAAAACTCCTCTAAAAAGTCAAAAGCTGTATTCCAGCCAATATAGATTTGGAAAAATAAAATTTAAATTTAAAGCTTCCTAATAGCAAAAATATAGCCAACTAAAAGCACAGGTTTGTGTTCAAAAGCAGATTAGATGCAATTGAAGAGATAACTAATGATCTAGAAGCTACCTTTGAGAATTAATTGCTCAGAACGGCATATACAGAAGTAAAGAGATGGAAAACATATATGTTCCTGAAAGATAAACAAATAGAATGAGTATGCATCTATGACCTCAATGTGACCTAGGCAATATTAGAGGAAACTGCCTGAGAGATTTCCGGTATAGACTAAAGATTTTGATACTTAAAAAAGAAAATCACAAGTCTTGGGAGGAATAAATAAAAATTACTCCACATTTATATGAGTGATATAATATTTAGGACCACAAATAAAAAGTGTATATATTAATAATTTGAAGATAAAGCTTAAAATACTTGAAGGATATTTAAAAAAGTAAATAGAGTAGTAAAGAAGAAATAGCAAATAAACGGAGCAACCTGGTAAAGAATTAAAAACAGAAAAACAACAAAAACAGAAAGACGGAAATAAAAGAAGCATTAATAAAAGAAAAAACAATGGAAAAAATCAACAAACTCATAATTTGGTTGTAT
Organism: Macaca fascicularis; assembly: GCF_037993035.2. NCBI lineage: Eukaryota > Metazoa > Chordata > Mammalia > Primates > Cercopithecidae > Macaca > Macaca fascicularis. The sequence continues at coordinate 28,380,614 of NC_088395.1, forward strand.
AAATAGACTAATAAAATTTTTAAAAGCTCTAAAAACGTTCATGCTAATCAGGTAATCAGTTTGGGGGAGGAGAGGGAGAAAGAGAGAGAAAGGAGATGGTACATACCCAATATTAAACATGACAAAGAATACATGACTGCAGTTGTGGCAGAAATTTTAAGCAAATGACACAATCAACAGAGTGAAAAGGCAACCTATGGAATGGGAAAATATATTTGCAAATCATATATTTGATAAGCACTTACTATCCAGATTATACAAACAGCCCCTATAACTCAACAACTGCAAACCCAAAGAACAAAAGCAAAATGTAAAAATGAACAAAATACTTGAATAGCTATTTCTCCAAAGATAATATGCAAATGGCTAACAAGCATATGAAAATATGCTCAAAACCACTAATCATTAGAGAAATGCAAATGAAATCCACAATAAGATACCACCTCACACTCATTAGGATGGCTACCATCTAGGAAAATAACAAGCGTTGGCAAACATATGGAAAAATTGTAACCTTTGTACACTATTGGTGGAAATGTAAAATGATGCAGCTGCTATGGAAAACAGTAAGGTGGTTCCTTAAAAAATGTAATTCCACCTCTGGGTATATACACAAAAGAATTTAAAGCAGGATATTGAGGAGGTATTTGCACACTTATGTTCTAAGCAGCAGCATTCACAATAGCCATGAGGTTGAAGGAATTCAAATGTCCATTAATGGATGAACAGATAAAATATGGTATATGCGTACAATGAAATATCATTCAACCTTAAAAAGGAAGGAAATTCTGGCACAGTGCTACACAATGGATGAACCGTGAAAAACATCATGCTAAGTGAAATAAGCCAGTCATAAAAAAAGACAATTACTGTATGATTTCACTTATATAATGTACCTAGAGTTGTCAAATTTATAGAAACAGAAAGTAGAATAGTGGTTGCCAAGGGCTAGGAAAGAGGAGAGTATGGAGAAATGTTGTTTAATAAGTACAGACTTTCAATTTTAAAAGATAAAATGCCAGAGATTGGTTACAAAACAGTGTGAATATACTTAATACCACTAAACTGTATACTTAGGAATAGTTAAGATGTAAATTTTATGTTATACTTTTTACCGCAATAAGAATAATAATTAAAAAGTTTATTATATACATATTTATATCAATAAAATAGAAAATCTGATAAAATTGATAATTTCCTGAAAAAAAATATAGTTTATTAGACTCAATTAAATAAAAAAATTTTTTTAAATCTAAACATACCTATAACTCTTAAAGAAGTTGAATCACTAGTTAACCTAGTAATTAGGCTGCGGAGAAGGGAGAACCAGCCCCAAATTTTTCACATGACTATCTAACGAGTCTTTAGAGACCATGTAATTTTTTTCTTAGAAAAACAGTTCCAGAGGATGTAAAAGAAAGAAATCACCCAAATCATTTCATCAAGTGAGTATAACCTTCATATAAAAAATCAGTGATGGCAATAGGGGAAGGAAAAATTACAGACAAATCACGCTTAGGAAAATAGACAGAGAAATTTAAATATTAGCAAATCAAATTCAGCTATGCTTACCTCAGAAATATCATGGGTTCGGTTGTGGTCCAGTGCAATAAAGCAGATAGTACAATAAAGTGAGTCACATAATTTTTGTGGTTTTACAGTACATATAAAACATATTTACCCTGTACTACAGTTCATGAAGTGTGCAATAGCATTGTGTCTAAAAAACAATGCACATACTTTAAATTACCTAAGGCCCGGTGTCGCGACTCATGCCTGTAATTCCAACACTTTGGGAGGTTGAGACCGGAGAATCACTTGAGCTCAAGAGTTGGAGACTAGCCTGGGCAACACAGTGAGACTTTCTCTCTACAAAAAATTTAAAAAATTAGCCGGGCATGGTGGTGCACACCTTTAGTCCCAGCTTCTCAGAAGGCTGAGGCAAGATGATTTCTTGAGCCCAGGAGGTCAAGGTTAAGACTACAGCGAGCCATGATCATACCACTGTATTCTAACCTGGACAACAGAGCAAGACCTTGTCTAAAACAAACAAACAAAACTTCATAGCTTTAAAAAGCTAATAATTGTCTGAGACCTCACCAAGTTTTTTGGTGTTGGAGGGTCTTGCCTCAACGCTGACTGATCAGGACCGTGGAGTAGTGTGAAGGTTAGGGTGATTGTGGCAATTTCTTAAAATAAGACAGCAATGGAGTTTGCCACATTAATTGACTCTTCCTTTCATGAAAGATTCTGCTGTAGCATATGATGCTTTTCATAGCATTTTACCCACAGTAGAACTTTCAAAATTTGAGTCAGTCCTCTCAAACCTTGCCACCGCTTTACCAACTTTGAGACCAGCCTGGCCAACATGGTGAAAACCCATCTGTACTAAAAATACAAAAATTAGCTGGGCATGGTGGCGCATGCCTGTAGTCCCAGCTACTCGTGAGGATGAGGCACAAGAATCACTTGAACCCAAGAGGAGGAAGTTGCAGTGAGCCAAGATTGTGCCACTGCACTCCAGCCTGGACAACAGAGCGAGATTACATCTCAAAATAAAATTTTTTTTAAAAAAAGGAAGTCCTAGGTAGTGTCTTCTTCCAGTAGAAGGCAGTTTCATCTACATTGAAAATCTAGTGTTTAGTGTAGCCACCTTCATCAATTATCTCAGCTAGATCTTCCAGATAACTTGCAGCTTCTGCATGAGTACTTGCTGCTTCACCTCACACTTTTATGTTATGGAGTTGGCTTCTTTCCATAAACCTCATGAACCCAACTTCTGCTAGCTTCCAACTTTTCTTCTGCAGCTTCCTCATCTCTCTCAGTCTTCATAGAATTGAAGAGAGTTATGTCCTTGCTCTGGATTAGGCTTGGCTTAACAGAATGTTGTAGGTGGTTTGATCTTATATCCAGACCACTAAAATCTTCTCCGTATCAGCAATAAGGGGCTTTAATTTCTTATCATTCATGTGTTCACTGAAGTAGCACTTTAATTTCCTTTAAGAACTTTTCCTTTGCGTTCATAACTTGGTTGGTTGGCACAAGAGGCGTAGGTGTCAGCCTGTCTTGGCTTTTGACATGCCGTCTTCACTTCACTAAGCTTAATCATTTTTAGCTTTTGATTTAAAGTGAGAGACGTGTGACTCTTCCTTTCACTTGAACAGAGGTCATTTTAGGGTTATTAATTTGCCTCATTTTAACATTGTTGTGTCTGAAAGAAGAGGAAGCCTGAGGAGAAGGAGAGAGATGGGAAACTGCTGGTTGGTGGAGCAGTCAGAACACTCACAACATCCTTTAATTAAGATTGCCATCTTGTGTGTGCATGGTTTGTGGTGCCCCAAAACAATTACAATAGTAGCATCAAAGATCACTGATCACAGATCACCATAACAGATATGATAATCATGAAAAAGTTTAAAATATTGCAAGAATTACCTAAATGTGACACAGAGACACAAAGTGAGCACATGGTGTTGGAAAAATGGCGCCAATAGATTTGCTTGACACAGAGTTGCCACAAACCTTCAATTTGTGGAAAAAACACAGTATCTTCAAAGCGGAATAAAGTAAAAACACAATAAAATGAGGTGTACCTGTGTGTATTTTTAAATAAACCAAAGATTTTAATCAAGTGCTTTATATCAAAAATACAATGATGGCTTAACATTAGAAAATTGAATTGTCATTTACATTCCTATCTTGAAAATATTGATTCAAAAAATTGCATAGGGTTTATAAATATAATTTTTTAAATCATTAAATGCAGAATTAAAGGTGTACTTCTATGGGCATTTACATTTAGAGTAAAAGTACAAAAATGTGTTTGGATGGAACGTATAATGAATTCAGGGCAGTGGTAACTTTTGGGCAGGAAGAGGACTGGAGTAGAGGGGTCTGAGTTTTTAGTTATATCTATTATATTTTATTTCATTATGAAAAGGAAATCTGAAACTAAAGTAAAATATTCTCTCTTTTTATGGGTTGCATGCATGTTTATCATAGAAAAAAATATATTTCACTGAAAAAATATACACCTATCGTTCACTCTTCTGAGCTATTAGATTCTAGCTCTGTTCATTGCCTTTGAGCTATTCCACATTTCTTTATAAACTGTAGATAACTGATAGATACTGGCCTCAAATAAAGTTCAACATTGCCACATGAAATCTCTGCAAACTATTAGTGTCTTTCTGATAGAAATTTAATGCCTTCTTTTTCCATACCCCCCCAAAAGCCACAATTTTGTCTTCATTTGCAATTCACCTCAACATTGCTTTACTCCATATAAATTTGTGCTAATTTGACTTTTCCTTTGAACCGGTTATAACATCTGCCTGGTTCCCTCATAGCATATGTATAAAATAAATTTTTTAACATGTGTTCACTTTTATATCTCTATGAAAGTCATGATTTAACCTTTTCTGAAAATTATCTCTTAACACTATTTTTATGTGTTTGTAATATTTCACAATTTTAAAAAATTAAGCGACAGAGCTTTGAGAAGATCCAAGATCTGGAACCAGAAAAGGAAGGGACTAGAGTTATTCTGATGGAAGGCCCCCCAGTATTATGGCAGATAATACTGGGAAGAAGGAGAAGCATAGTCAGGGAGTGTTCTTCTAGGGTGGGGATCATGGAAAAACTTTGGAGCCATGATTTTTAATGTTTATTTTGAATTTCTTTCCTTTCCTATGTTCTGTTTTACTCTCCGTCTCCATTTCCCCCAAACCTTTAGCAAAATAGTTTACTCAAAAACGCCCTGTAGTCGTTCTTTTAGAAATAAACACAGGGGCAAAACAAGTTAAAGAACACTACAAACACAACACAAACACACCTGATGGCTCATTGCTTATTTCACACTGTGAGTTTCAAAATTCTGCTATTTGTAACAATCACCTCTTCCTTGTTGTCTGTGGAGAAGATTAATGGAAAGATAAGGGATTTTAAGCCAAAATTTTAAAACAATGTACTTATTTTCAGTAGATTATTTTATAACATTTATAGTATAAAATTTTGGGGGATTATTATGAGATGTATTGATTTTTTCTGACAAGTGTCATGGTTCATGTTAATAAAGGTGTTATTTTCCACCTAGCAGCCCTCGCTCTCACCTGAGGAATAGAATAAGTGACACTTTGTTGGATCTTGACATTTGTGAATGACAGAGTATACAGGACAATTAAGAAGATGATTTTATTCAGGCTATTGCAAAAGACAGCATGCTCATTAATGAGGAACATCTCATAGAAAAGAAAGAGAGCCTGGGATTTTATAAAGGCAGGTAAATAAGAGAGTCTTTTGAGAATCATTAGGAAGGGTAGAGAGAAATTTTGTGAGTCATCGAGGAAGGGTGGAAGTGGATTTTATCTCAGAATATGGGAGATCATGCAGGTCCTTTATGAGGATGGAGGCCCATTCTCAAACAAGTATGGGGTATTTTTCAACTGTCACTGCTTTCCAGGAGCAGAGAGCTCAAATAAATTTTAATATTGTCAGTCCCCTCTTTTGGTCATGAAGAATGAATACCATTGTTAACTCAGAGGTAATCATAAACCTCCTAAATGCGACAAAGCAGCGTCTAAGAAAGTTGCTCAAGGATTCTTTCTGGTGTTTCTCTTGACAAACCAGTTGAAGTATCTCTTGAAACTATGTTCTAGAGTTCTGTAGATCAGGCAGAAGTTTTTCTAAAATGAAAAAAAAAAAAAAAGAGAAATGTATAAATGGTTGCATTAAAGAGCCAGAAGTCAAACCCTGAGATTAACTGGTCTGGCAGATTTCAAGAGCTTAAATATTTCAGTTACACAGCACCACTCATTGAGTATCCTGAAACTCTCAAATAGGATGTCTATGCTCTTAGTGACATTATCACCTGTCATGGTTACCTCTCACACACGCATTTTCCTGCATTTCCTTAGTGGTCCAGACATCATCTTGTTCAAGGAAAATTTCAGCCCATGCATAGACTGTTGTGGTGATGAGTCTTTCAAAGTTTATAGCAAGTTATTGGGCTTCAGCTGACAGAGCTTCTTCAGATTTGGGGGGAAAGGGTCAGCTGCAAGGCAACCTAGATCCTGTGAAGGATCCAGGTAGACAGGTTTTAGTTCTCAGTGAGTCCAAGTCATGTGGGAAAGAAAAAATTTGGAAATGTTAGTTTGAAGAATTGTAATCAGATATTGAAAGAAACATGAAGAACCAAAAATTTGGTAAGGTTTGACAATTTGAAGAAGATAACAGAATCCAGTCCAGTTTGCAGACAGATACCAAAACTAGATTTTCCACGGTGTGAAAAGTCACAGTCTCCTCCATGCAAAACACTTTGAGTATCCATTAGTCACCTGCAATTTACAAAGAGGTGCAAAATAGCTCAAAGACAATAAATAGGACTAGAATCATGATTCAAAATGATATGCTATAGATAATGCATAGTTTTTCGGAGAAACACAAAATTTATCTTTATAATCTTCACCCTTCTGTTCAAAAATAATCTCAAAGAACAGTTATTCTCGATCACAAAAGTGTTCTCATTAGATTTGCTATAATTATTTACATAGATGCCGCAACAATCGTAATTTACCATATAGACCACCTTAACTTTTTTTTTTTCCGTTTCTTGTTTTTTTTTTCCTCCCAGTAGTCTGCCTAAAGACTCTCAGATTAGGCTTTTTAAAGAAAGCTTTATGAGACAAAGAAGCCAAGCCAAGAACTCACTATAAGATTTCACTTGCAGTAACTTGGATGAATCTCATCCAAGTAGACTTAGATGAATCTCTGTCTCCTTGAGTTCCCCAAAATATCCTAAGTTTCCAGGGCCTGCCAGGAAGTGACCCTCCTTACTCACCTATAAGGCTGAGAACCCTGTGAGAGAAGTACTAGACAAGTTTTCCCAATAAGGTTTTGTAAGTATGGACTCTATAAAGTCAACCTTAGTTCATCAAAAGTATTCAGTCATGTTTGATTATATGAGTTTTATTCTCAAATACGACACGCTAAAGGATATACTTTCTGTTGGAATAAAGTTCTTCAAAATAGATATTCAACTTCTTTAAACGCAAACTTTTGTTTAATAATCTTAAACATTTAGTAAAAGCAATGCCAGTTTATTCCATCAGTAAACCTGTATAATTTTAGGAAAATAATTTCCTAGTAGAATAAAAGTTTATAAATATATTATACTTAACACTGATAAATCAGAGAAGATAAAACCAAAAGTGTTAAGCTAGTAGAATGTGCTAAAATTTACCTAAATTATGTAAATTTGAATTCTTAACACATTTTCCAAGTTGGTTTCTGTAAAAATACGTTTTAAATTAAGCATATCGAAAGTTTTGGTGGATAAATCTCCTATTTTCTGGAAATTTTAGGAATTTTCTATTTATATAAGTCAGTTTTTAAAATCTCTATAGGCCATTCAGAATAGAGCTCCTTTAAGATATTTTTATAGTTTTATTTATTAACATTAATACCATCTAGAGGTAGAAACCTATTGCACACTTACACAATGATAGATAAATTGTATAAACTACAGACATAAGCATATAAACAGACACAGAGGGAAAACTTATAGCTTCAACTCTAAAATTTCAGCCCTGGGTCAAGCATAAACACAAAAATACAAACCACTAGGTATCCATCCCAGTGGACATAAAATTCTTCATTGATTTGGACCCAAAATAGACAAATAGACAAACAGGAAAGATTAAAAAACGGATTTTCTTTCATCTTTTGCCCAAGAGAGACAAGATCTCTATAAACCGTTAATCTTCTTACAGAAATCATCAAATGATCAAACCATGAAACCAAAAGAATTTAGCACCAGAAATCAAGCCAGTACTCAAAAAGAATAAAACCCAAATCCCTACTGTGGACAAGAGTTTCAGGCATAGGAATAAGAGTCAAATGTATTGCTAAGTTTCAGATCACCCGTCAGGAACAGAGTATAAAGGCTCTGAGAGGCCTTTTTACTTGAATGAAGTATATGGGGATCTGAAGGCAAAGTCTAATCTCATCCAACTCATGGTACTACACTGTGAAAGACAAAGTGAACCAGACAATAAAGGAAGTTATTTTATTTAGGCTATTGCATTAGGGAGCACATTTGTTAATGACACACATGTCCAATAAAAAAGGAAACCTTGGGTTTGTGGAAACAACAGAGTTATCAGTGAGTCATGGGTCTCATGAAGAAGGATAGTCATCTGTCTTATCTGAGTCACTGAGTAAGGGGTGGGGTGGATCTTTTATCAGATATTCAAGAGCAGGATGGTTCTTTGAAATTAGCAATTTCTCGGAAAGTGTTGGGGGATTTTACAATTACTGCTTTTGGGGAGCACAGCATTAAGTTCAGCCTTATCACATTAAATCTCTGTAACTTATTAAAATGGAGTCATATAGATATAGATTACTTTTGACTTATAATTTCACTTGTCATTGTCACTGAAGGTTACTCTGTCTTAATGTGGGACAGAGTACCTGTCAGACTGAGAAGGTACCATCTAGTGTTAAACCATAAATCCCCTAATACCATGATATGCATGTGGTATAAGTTTAAATACTATTAGCTTACACATGTGTTAAACTTTTCTTTCCATTTCATTATTCACAGATTCCGATCTACTTGACCAATATCCAGATTATAATTTCATAACGTGGATGGTTGACTTTTTTTGTTGTTGTTGCTAGAAACAATATGTAGATATAATGCTAGAAAATCGCTATTTTGTTTTTATGGCAAAGAAAATGCAAGGTTATTGTTTCATAGTAGGGAGTCATTCAATAAAATCTTAAGACAGAAGTTGGCACGTCAGAAATCCATATATGGTTTCTCTTTCTCCCACCACCCTGAGGGCAGTACTAATGTCATACTAAACAACTAGCAAATAATTGTTTAGCCTAATTACTTTATAATTTATCTGCTCCCCAAGAAGAAGAGCATTTTTGCCCATTCCATGAGTTTTATAGAATCACCTAATATAAAATGCTTCTCTACCCTAAGAGCCCAATGCTCAGTTGTTTTTTTTTTTTTTTTTTTTTTTTTTTTTGCAACTTTTACTTGTTCCAAATTATAGGACACCATTTGGCCTAGGGAAAAAATTACTGGAGGACCCACATGTTTTATACATACATAATTAAGATTAATTGAATTAATTTATTTCAAAATGATCGATTCGATAATTTTTCTTTATATGGGAGAATAAAGGAGACTGATAAAAAGTAAGAAAGTAGAGGGTCTAGGAAATTTAAAATGTAAATTGTCAGTCCTTGAAGAAATAGGATATATGTAACTGAAACACTTAAATTGTATTTCAGCTGTCCAACTATTAGTAGTTCAATAGTTCCTTAGAAAAATCAGGCTTGGCCTGGCAGAGACACAACAAAAAAAGAATTTTAGACCAATATCCCTCATGAACATCTATGCAAAAATCCTCGATAAATTGGCAAACCGAATCCAGCAGCACATCAAAAAGCTTATCCACCACGATCAAGTAGACTTCCTCCCTGGGATGCAAGGGTGGTTCAACATACGCAAATCAATAAACATATTCCAGCATATAAACAGAACCAAAGACAAAAACCACATGATTATCTCAATAGATGTAGAAAAGGCCTTCGACAGAATTCAACAGCCCTTCATGCTAAAAACTCTCAATAAACTAGGTATCAATGGGACGTATCTCAAAATAGTAAGAGCTATTTATGACAAACCCACAGCCAATATCATACTGCATGGGCAAAAACTGGAAGCATTCCCTTTGAAAACTGGAAGCATTCCCTTTGAAAACAGGCACAAGACAGGGATGCCCTCTCTCACTACTCCTATTCAACATAGTGTTGGAAGTTCTGGCCAGGGCAATCAGGCAGGAGAAAGAAATAAAGGGTATTCATTTAGGAAAAGAAGAAGTCAAATTGTCTCTATTTGCAGATGACATGACTGTATATTTAGGAAACCCCATAGTCTCAGCCCAAAATCTCCTTAAGCTGATAAGCAACTTCAGCAAAGTCTCAGGATACAAAATTAATGTGCAAAAGTCACAAGCATTGTTATATACCAATAACAGACAAACAGAGAGCCAAATCATGAGTGAACTCCCATTCACAATTGCTTCAAAGAGAATAAAATACCTAGGAATCCAACTTACAAGGGATGTGAAGGACCTCTTCAAGGAGAACTACAAACCACTTGTCAATGAAATAAAAGGACACAAACAAATGGAAGAACATTCCATGCTCATGGACAGGAAGAATCAATATCGTGAAAATGGCCATACTGCCCAAGGTAATTTATAGATTCAATGCCATCCCCATCAAGCTACTTTCTTCACAGAATTGGGAAAAACTACTTTAAAGTTCATGTGGAACCGAAAAAGAGCCCACATTGCCAAGACAATCCTAAGCCAAAAGAACAAAGCTGGAGGCATCATGCCACCTGATTTCAAACTATACCACAAGGCTACAGTAACCAAAACAGCATGGTACTGGTACCAAAACAGAGATATAGACCAATGGAACAGAACAGAGCCCTCAGAGACAATACCACACATCTACAACCATCTGATCTTTAACAAACCTGACAAAAACAAGAAATGGGGAAAGGATTCCCTATTTAATAAATGGTGCTGGGAAAACTGGCTAGCCATATGTAGACAGCTGAAACTGGATCCCTTCCTTACACCTTATACAAAAATTAATTCAAGATAGATTAGACCTAAAACCATTTACTCTAGAAGAAAACCTAGGCAATACCTTTCAGGACCTAGGCATGTGCAAGGACTTCATGAATAAAACACCAAAAGCAATGTCAACAAAAGCCAAAATTGACAAATGGGATCTAATTAAACTAAAGAGCTTCTGCACAGCAAAAGAAACTACCATCAGAGTGAACAGGCAACCTACAGAATGGGAGAAAATTTTTACAGTCTACCCATCTGACAAAGGGCTAATATCCAGAATCTACAAAGAACTTAAACAAATTTACAAGAAAAAAATCAACCCCATCAAAAAGTGGGTGAAGGATATGAACAGACACTTCTCAAAAGAAGACATTTATGCAGCCAACAGACACATGAAAAAATGCTCATCATCACTGGCCATCAGAGAAATGCAAATCAAAACCACAATGAGATACCATCTCATGCCAGTTAGAATGACGATCATTCAAAAGTCAGGAAACAACAGGTGCTGGAGAGGATGTGGAGAAATAGGAACACTTTTACACTGTTGGTGGGACTGTAAACTAGTTCAACCATTGTGGAAGACAGTGTGGCGTTTCCTCAATGATCTAGAACTAGAAATACCATTTGACCCAACCATCCCATTACTGGGTATATACCCAAAGGATTATAAATCATGCTGCTATAAAGACACATGCATATGTATGTTTATTGAGGCACTATTCACAATAGCAAAGACTTGGAACCAACCCAAATATCCATCAATGATAGACTGGACTAAGAAAATGTAGCACATATACACCATGGAATACTGTGCAACCAGAAAAAGGATGAGTTCATGTCCTTTGTAGGGACATGGATGAAGCTGGAAGCTATCATTCTGAGCAAACTATTGCAAGGACAGAAAACCAAACACCTCATGTTCTCACTCATAGGTGGGAACTGAACAATGAGAACACTTGGACACAGGGTGGGGAACATCACACACCAGGGCATTTTGTGGGATGGGGGGAGAGGGGAGGGATAGCATTAGGAGATATACCTAATGTAAATGACGAGTTAATGGGTGCAGCACACCAACATGGCACACGTATACATATGTAACAAACCTGCATGTTGTGCACATGTACCCTAGAACTTAAAGTATAATAAAAAAGGGTATTAAGAGAAACCACCATCTCTGTTTATATTATATATGTTATGTAGAATAAGCATATCCCATTGAATATGGAGAACAATTAATAAATATACTTTCTCAAAAAAATCAGGCTTGGTTACAGCTACAAGTTATCTAATGGATTCTACATGAAATAATTACATTTGTAATTCATTTGATTGCCCAAAATTCCATTTAATAATTATTTATTCGTTTATTAGGTTTACCAAGATGTGCTCTGGATAGGGAAATTAGGAATTTATAATGTTTTATTTTCTCTAATATAAATATATATTATATGTTTTAGATGATTATAGAGATTAATAGTAAGCTCCATAGTTTTTTGTAGTGGTTGTTAAAAACCTTTCAATGGCCAGGCGCAGTGGCTCACACTTTTAATCCCAGCACTTTGGGAGGCCAAGGTGGGTGGATCACCTGAGGTCAGGAGTTTGAGACCGGCCTGGCTAACATGGTAAAATCCCGTTTCTACTGAAAATACAAAAAATTAGCTGGGTGTGGTGGCATGTGCCTGTAATCCCAGCTACTTGGGAAACTGAGGCAGGAGAATCGCTTGAACCCGGGAGGCGGAGGTCGCAGTGAGCCGAGATCGCACCATTGCACTCCAGCTTGGGCAACAAGAATGAAACTCTGTCTCAAAAAGAAAAAAACAAAAAAAAAACCCTTTCAACATTTTTAACAATTAATGAAATGTAAGATTCATGTGAATTTTCTTTCAATTTTTAAAATACAATTAGATTACAATTTAAAATACAATTAAAAATTGTACATTTAAAATACAATTAAAATAAAATTTGTTTAAATTTTAAAGTGCAGTACTTATTTTGTAACCATATTAAAACTTGCTGTTTTGGAAGAGAATATGCAATAAGCTGATACTTTCTCTTTGTGCTTCTATGAGAACTCTTTCCCTAAAAATGTTCTCAGAGATTCTAGCTAGCCTAAATGTGTGGTTTCAAGTCATAAGAGACATCTTGGGGTAAGACACAAAATTCCCAGAACTTTTCTTTTTCATTACTTCTGTTTATGCCTTTACATTAATATATCCTCGACTTTGAAATTTCTGAGTGAATGGTGAGTTTTACCTCTCCCAACCAGCGTAATGAGTTAATTTAAAATTTTCTCAACTCTTTGGCACAGTGGCCAAGATCCATAAATTTTGTGGTGATGCGATTTAATCCAATTAAAAGGCGACTTCTTTCCTGCTGTGAGGTAAGCTGCACCTCTCTTTTGTTCTAGTTTTCTGGTATTCTTCCCAAAGGGTGCCAGCCCTAGATAAATTAACAACTTTGTAAAGCCTTCTTTCACTGAAGTGACTTTAAGATAACATGCTGAGTCTTTCTAAATTCAGCAGACTATCAATCTCTTTTTTATCATATTGAAATATTGGAATTGTGTGTGTGTGTGTGTGTGTGTGTGTGTGTGTGTGTGTGTGTATTTTCCTTGTCTTTGGCTATCATAGGTCTACATGAAGATTATAAAAATGGGCCATGGAACACCTTTCCTAATAGGCAATTAAAACGATTAAATAATATTGTGTGCCAATTCTTGTTTGTGATGATGAAAGAGAATCTTGCCAGCATGTAATAGGGCAATATTTTATCTACACTAATTGGTTAAATTGTAGCTTTGATAATAAAACTCTGTATCTAGCATGCAATAATTCAAGAACAGTAACAGTGCTCCATTCATTTCATCTGAATGGAAGATACAACTCTACAAAGCGTGAGGTTTCAACATTTCCTAAGTCTCTGCTCTTTAGAACTCAATTCTATTCCATAAAGTGGTAGTCCTTAAACAAAAACAAAAGTTTCTTAAATCTTGTGAAAAGTGAGAGTACATTATAAAATTATCTCCTCCTCATAATGTTAAAGTTATGCTTTTTGTTTGGTAATGTCAAAAGATAATGATCAGAAAAAGGTAAAATCACAACTCTCATACAGATATAAAAATAAACATGTGGTAAAGATGTTCTCACTCATATGAGGAAATCAGACACTTATAACTCGCTCAAAAGAAAAGTCAAAAGCACAAATTTTTATGGAGTGGAGGAACTAAATTGCAAGTAGAAGCAAAACTGGCTTTTTTAGGAGGAGTGTAAGGTGGTGTGTGTGTGTGTGTGTGTGTGTGTGTGTGTGTAGGGGATGTTAATTAAATCTCTATTAGAGTACAGAATTTGTGTATCAGTTATCTACAGTTTACAAGGTTGTACAATAGCTCAAAGTAAGGACAAAGGTTAGAATCAGATAATCCAGAAATATGTTCTGTAGACAATGCATAGTTTTCTATTGACACATTACAGTTTTTCTGCAGTAACTTCCTGATTCTGTTTGTTTTTGATAATTTTCTTACTGGACTTATATATCATTCCCCACTTACTGGAGTTAGAATGAAATGCCAAAATGATATATTCAATAGTGGACTCTAATCCTCTATGTTATTTATTAAACTATTATGAAAAGGAGAAATACTTTCAAAAGTTGTGAAAATTCCTTAGCAAGTCTAACACAAAGATTACTCTTATGAATACAATATTGAGCAAAGAATGACATAAAATAATGCATTTAAAGTGATTTCATTTATATAGTTTCCAAAACAGGTAAAAATATTTTGTTTATAAATGTATGCATATAAAATAAAATTATAAAGAAAATTAAGGACATTAGTATTATAAAATCCATAAGAGAAGTTCTTATTTGACTAAATGATTCTGCTGACAAATTTAAAAATTGTTTAAATAGTGTATCAAACTAGAGTGGCATATGAACAGCACAAGTCCTACCACTCCCCATTCTCACAGCCAGTCACAATGGTTTCCCTTCATGATTTTATACTATTTGAGATCTTGTGCATATGTGATGCTTCAGTGCTTATGTATAGGGATAGAACAAAATCTTTTCACCCAGTCAAGGAATGTTCTAATGGCTTCCTCTCTTCTCACATATTATGGGCTGCCATTATAATAGAAATCATTGTAGAAGAGGAAAGAAATCATTTTCCCTCTGTTTTCCTAGACTCCCTCCCTGGGGCCCTACAAATCAGACTGACAAAAGGCAGATTAACAAAAGAAATATAAACAGACACTTTTTTTTTTTTTTTGAGACGAAGTCTCTTGTCCCCCAGGCTGGAGTGCGATGGCGTGATTTCGGCTCACTGCAACCTCCGCCTCCCAGGTTCAAGCGATTCTCCTGCCTCAACCTCCCGAGTAGCTGGGATTACAGGTGCCTGCCACCATGGCCAGCTAATTTTTGTATTTTTAGTAAAGATGGGGTTTCACCGTGTTGGCCAAGCTGGTTTTGAATTCCTGACTTCAGGCGATCCGCCCATCTTGGCCTCCCAAAGTGCTGGGATTACAGGCGTGAGCCACCACAGCCTGAACAGACACTTATTAATGCTTACATCATCCATACACAAAGGAACACTCAATGATGAGTAAGTCAAAGAAGTGGTTAAAACTTGGGGTTATGTAAAATCTTAACAAAAGAGCAATAATGTGGAGAAGTGACAGACAAAGTAAAAGGATTTAGGCTTCTGTATTAGTCCATTAGTCCATTCTCACATTGCTATGAAAACTACCTGAAACTGGGTAATTCATGAAGAGGTTTAATTGACTCACAGTTTTGCAGGCTGTACAGGAAGCATGGCTGGGGAGGCCTCAGGAAACTTACAATCATGGCAGAAAGTAAAGGGGAAGCAGGTACATCTTCACATGGTGGAGCAGGAGACAGCAAAAGAGGAGATGCTACACATTTTAAACAACCAGATCTCATGAGAACTCACTCACCATTGCAAGAACAGCAAGGGGGAAGTCTGCCCCCACAATCTAATCACCTCCCACCAGACCCTTCTTCCAACATTGAGGGTTACAATTCCACATGTGATTTGGGTGAGGACATACAGCCAAACCATATCAGCTTCCAAGAGCATCAAACTGTAGGAATTTTAGGGTTATGGGGGAAATTAGTGGAGTAAGGTTTGTTTGTGCAGGTCCATCTTGGTGTCAACTTTCCATCTTTCTCATGTTCAAAGAATTTCCCCATGAGAGGGTATTTATGGCAGTCCTCATTCTCAAGTTTCTGCTTTTAGTCAGGTAAAAGCATCCCCTTGAAGGCTTCTTTCTTCATTTGGTGAATCTGAAACACCTTTGCTCAAAATCACCCTTATGCTAAAATGGCATATTTTGGAGTGGCATACTCTGGAACCCTTCATCATATAGACCCAAGATTGGCCCTGAAGCATTCTGTTGTACAGTTTCCCTCCCTTAAGAAGGAATAGAGGCTTAGATTGAGGCATTTAGATAAGGACCCTAGCATACACATTAAATGAAGGCTACCTGCATATTAACTTTAAAATTTATTGAATTCTAGAGAAAATTGAACCCAGTATATTGACAACAACTTGAATTATTTAGAATTTCTCAACAGGGATGCTAGTGGCATTTTGGGCAGGACAATTCTTTAATATTAATTGTCTGTGCCCTAAATACTGAATGATATTTAGCACTGTTGGTAGTTGGGCACTAAATTTCAGTAGCATCCAAGTTTTTGTGACATCCAAAAACCTCCCACCCATTTCCAATTACAGTCAGGGGATATACCATCCGTATTAGTTTATTTTCATGCTGCTATGATGAAATACCCAAGACATGATGAAATACCTGATGCTGGGTAATTTTTAAGGGAGAGGGATTGACTCACAGTTCTGCATTGCTGGGGAGGCCTCAGGAAACTTACAGTCACCATGGAAGAGGAAGCAAACACATCCTTCTTCACATGGTGGCAGAAAGGAGTGCTGAGCAAAGGGAGGAAAGCCCCTAAAAAAACCATCAAATCTCAGTGAGAACTCACTATCACGAGAACAGCATGAAAGAACCGCCCCCATGATTCAATTACCTCCCACTGGGTCCCTCCCATGACACGTGGGGATTATGGGAACTACAATTCAAGGTGAGATTTGGTGGGGACACAGTCAAACAATATCACCATCCCTGGTTTAAAATACTACCACCTTCAGAGGATCATTATTCACAATACTCAAGAGGTGAAAGCAACTCAACTGTCCATTGACAGATAAATGGATAAACAAACTGTGGTATACACATACAATGGAATATTATTCAGGCTTAAAAATGAAAAAAATTTGGTATATGCTACAACATGGATGAACCTTGTGGCCATTATATGACATGAAATAAGCCAGTCACAGAAAGATAAATACTGTGTGATTCCACTTATATGAGTAGCCAAACTCATAAAAACAGAAAGTAAAATGGTCATTTTCAGTGGGGAAGGGAGAGGGGAAAAGGGAAGATGTTGTTTAATGGGTATAGAGTTTCAGTTTTGCAACATGAGAAAATTATGGAAATAGCTTGCACAACCATATAAATATACTTAACATGTCTGTATACTTAAAAATGATTGTGTACACTTAAAATGATTAAAATGAACTTTATACTTAAGAATGATTTGTGGTAAATTTTATGTAATACAGATTTTATCACAATTTTAAAAATACTGCCACCAATCTGAAATATTAAGAAAAACATTATTTTAGTGTATAAGGTATTATATTGCTTACATGTTGGGACACCCAAATAATGACTTTTTATGAACAAATTATGACTTTAAAATTTGCAAGGGGATAAAACTAGTCATACATTTAAACATCTGAAGAAATATTTCTTTTAAATATATCCTTTACAGTGACACCAGTTCTCTGCTTGGTGCGGTGGCCTAGAAAAAATATTTTATAAAAGTCCTAGAGGTTTTCTATACAAGTTATTTCACAAATTTATTGCCAAATAAATGCATTGAGGGCTAGTTCTGGGTAGAAATGTGAAGTCATGTTAAAAATAAAATCTATTAGCACAATTGTCAGAACTTAAATGAATAAATAACAGGATTTTAGGCTCTGGAGAGTCTTGGGAATTTTTTTTCATGCCTCAGCTCTTACCACAGTTGTCCTTTGTGCTAACAAGCCCACTCTGCAGGCTTTTCATTGCTTGTGTAGAAACATGCTAAGCAGCAATATTTCTTTAAGATAGAATTTATTTCTAATAAATTGTCAAGTCCTCCCAACCAGTATTTTATTTAACTAAACAATGTCAAATCTTGACTTTTCTAGATGTTACATTAAGGGAGAAACAGAAACACATTTAAAAACACTAAACTTGGGTCAAGAGATTTGATCAGGTTAGGTTAAAATTTAAGCTAAAAGTAAACTAAAGGCTAACCTAAGATATTAATGTCACATTAAAGTGAGATAGAGCCAAGGTAATTCCATAGTGTTTGGGGTTAACATATGAACTTGGCCCTAATATAGTACTGAAAGATGTGGTAGGTTTTCCAAGGAAATTTTTAAATAAGATATATTTGGGTCCTGTCCTCCATTAATGCATAGAATATCCTTCTTTATGTCTACCCAGATTTATGTCCTTTTTAATCATCTTTTCAAGGAGTGGTACAAAAATGTGGATGTAGGGAAAGGAGAGGTGTGACAATAAATGTTATTTATAAAAAGTCATTGAGTTAAGGAGAGAGAGTTTGTGTGGTATGAAATAAAAAACAAATCTGGACTTAGATAAGGAGAGACTATTGCAATGGAGAAAGGAGAGCTACTGTAATACAGAGAACACTCAGATCCTAAGATTTCTAAGCATCTTAAAGGGCAGACAAATACAGTCTGTCTGTCTTTCTTTCTTTCTTTGATTCTTTGATTCTTTCTCTCTTTTTTTCTTTCTTTTTAATTTGCAATGCTTATTTTTTTAGTGTAGTATATTTAACTGTCAAATGAAGATTTAATATATACCAGCTGTATAACATGATGATTTGACATAGGTATAATTATGTAATGATTACCACAACCTAAGTGTCCATCAATGGATGAATGGACAAAGAAAATGTGATATAGAAGGAAACTCTGTCATTTGCAACAACATGGGTGAACCTGGAGGACATTATGGTAAGTGAAATAAGCCAGGCACAGAAGGGAAAATACTACATGATCACACTTACATGTAAAATCTAAAGAAGTCGAACTCATGACTTTTCTTTGTAGGGAAGAGTAAACCAGTCTAGAAAGAATTAAGTGTGGGGATATGGAATGAGCAGATGTGGTAATCAGACAATTAAGCAGGAAATGTTTTTCTTTGAGGTCAGCTGATTCTCTGGGAGGTGCTTTTAGAGGAGGTAAGGTTGCTCCACATTCCAATGTTTGCTGGAGCTCAAGGGTGGGCTGAAATTTAGGGGCCTGGGGAAAAGAGAATGCTGACTAAAGTTTGGTGATGTAGTTAGTAGGCACTTATCCAAATGGGTCAATGGTGGCAAGTCATTCAGCCAATTATTTATGAGACCAAGAATGGAAATTTGGAGGGTCTGTGTCTGGCCTTATCATAGGTGAGCAAGGGGGCATCTGGGAGTTTTATCTGATTCATATGGGAAATGATGGTTCTTTACAGTGACACAGGGGTCCCCAACCCCCAGGCCACTGACTGGTACAAGTCTGTGGCCTGTTAGGAATCAGGCAGCACAGCAGGAGGTAAGCAAGCATTACTGTCTGAGCTCCACCTCCTGTCAGATCAGCCATGGCATTAGATTCTGATAGGAGTGCAAACCCTATTGTGAACTACACACAAGAGGGATCTAGGTTGCATGCTCCTTATGAGAATCTAATGCCTGATGATCTGAGATGGAACAGTTTTATCCTGAAACCATACCCGCCCCCGCAACCTAGGTCTGTGGAAACATTGTCTGCCACTGGTGCCAAAAAGACTCGGGAGGCCAGGCGTGGTGGTTCACACCTGTAATCCCAGAACTTTGGGAAGCCAAGGCGGGTGGATCACGAGGTCAGGAGTTTGAGACCAGCCTGGCCAATATGTTGAAACCCCATCTCTACTAAAAATACAAAAATTAGCTGGACATGGTGGCACGTGACTGTAGTCCCAACTACTTAGGAGGCTGCGACAGGAGAATCACTTGAACCCGGGAGGCGGAGGTTGCAGTGAGCCGAGATGGCGCTACTGCACTCCAACCTGGGTGACAGAGTGAGACTCAGCCTCAAAAAACAAAACAAAACAAAAAACAAAAAATGTTTGGGGACTGCTGCAGCAACCCATTTCCCAGAATACAAGTGTGAAGATTTTCTTCACTGTCACTGTTTGCTGTTTTCCAGGAGCACAAGGCTTAGTGTAAGTTCAACATTGCAGTAGCTTAGTGGAAAGCATCCAGGTTGTTAAACAAATCCTTAAGTTAAAGTCTTGGTTCTTAAGCCTATTGCTTTGACTGTGCGCAATCTACTTGGCATCTTTGGGCCTCAGATTCATTAGAGATCATGATACATGTTCAACTTAATTATGCAATTGTGAGAATCAAAGGAGAAGAAAAGGAAATGCATTTTAATGGGCTAAATAAAGTTGCTACTATTAAGTCATCTATGGGTCAGACCTTCCTAGGACAACTGTTTCACAGTTATAGTTTGTCCACAGAAACATCACTTCTTATTTGTTCAAGGTCTAGTATATTGCTATGAAACCCAATCCAGGCATCCCTATTATAGACTACCAGAGTTTTGCTCACAATTCTCACTTGTTGACTATGCAAGGAAACTCTTATAAAACCACAAACTCTGATAGGAACTGTTTTCATATTTGCATTCATTTATTCAATTATCACATGTTCACTCCTTCTTGGGATAAAAGCTCCTAAACATACGGGAGAGAATTGAGCTCAATGTCTCATTGGTTGGGGAAGATACAGCAGTATTACAGGTTTCGCAGGGAGACGTCTCCATATATTCATGGATGTGATAAAGTTATATGAAATTTTTTATAATATTTATAGCAAAAACATGAAAAGAAGCACTGTAATGATTTTACAGATTGAAATCTCTATGACAATGATATAATTTGAAATAAAATTGATAATTACAAAATTTAAAAATAAAACATAAATTTCCTTTGTAGAACTACACAAAATTTTAAATCAATATAGTCAAACTCACTCCAGTGCTATCAACGCTTATGTCTCAGTATATCTAGGGTCATTTGTGGCCTTTTATTTTTCTTTCCCATCAGTAAACACCAGTATGTCTTTTGAACTCATTATTGGCAGGTACTGCATTTTATGAAAATTGACGGATACCTCAGAAAGTGATGGGGGAAAAATGCAGATCATGGAATCATGGCATGCTGGGGCATTTCTGGCATTCACTACTGGATGTGCTACTCCCAGGTACATTCTCCTTAGGCATCTTTAGGCCTCGAGCCTTCAGCTCTTCTCAGAAAGGATAATGTATTTCTTATTCCTATTAATCATGGACCCAACCTACTGCTGGCTTCTCCCTCTTCAATCCCATTCTCACAAATGAGAAAGTATTCTTTATATCTTTATATGACCTTCTGTGTATTCTGATAATGACAAAATATAATTACTCTTCCAAAAAGAATAAAAGGACGGGCAGATCCTATCCAAACCTTTCTCCTTACCCATCATGGTTTCTATGCTCATTATTACAATCACTTCCTTTTAAAGTGCTCTGAAGTCCTTTGCATTCTCTTGCACCCTAAATTACTCCCAGTTGGCAAATCTCAACCCTTCAACTATTTTCACTCAAGGAGCAGAAAATTTCTGGGAAAAATAAAATCCACACAACTTTGCTGACCATTCCCACTTTAAATTCATAGCAGCTATCAGAGAAAGAGCACTAAAGCCTAATACATTTTCCTAGGATATTTATTTCCCACTTTTCAAAACAGTCAGTTTGTAGATTTAAGCTCCTACTCTCATACGCCAATCCAATCTCAGCTGCTAAGGTTGCCTCCTACTTCATGAATAGAAGCAAAGAGCATCTCTGCCACCTTCCTTGTCGACCAACTTCCTAGAACCTTCACCCTTTTTATGAGGTAACAGTACCTCTACTCCCATCAAAAGCTATCACCCCCAATTTACCACTGAGTGGCATCCCTTCTGCCTTCTCAAGGGCAGTTCCCTCATTTCTACTTTTTTATCTTATCCACAGAAAACACACTTTGGCAACTCCCTTCTCATAAAAGAAAGAATTCACACCTTAATATCATCCTCCAACCAACACCCTTTTTATCTGCTCTTCCTCACATAAAAACTTTTCAAATTCATTGTGGTTTTGGACACATTTGCTTTGTCAGCACCCATCCAAACAGCCTATTAAATTGATTTGTCAAAGCTTCTAACAAGCTTCCATAGTGCCTTATCCAAACATTCTCATCTTACTCAACTTTTTTGTATCTCTTAAGTCTATTGACCTTCTTGAAATATGTCTAGTCTTCATGAAACTTTTCCTTCTCTGGATTCCACATACCCAGGTTTATCTCATCATTGACTCCTTGGCCTCCTTTGCTGGCTTCACCTCTTTTCCACCTCCACAAGATGGAAGGATCCAGGGCACAGTCCTTCCTATGCTCTCTTCCTAGACCAGTGGTTCTCAAGCCCAGACGCTGTCTCAAATCACTTAGAGGGTTCTTTAAAAATGTAAATACAAAGAATATCCTCTCAACATCCTAAATTTAATTAACCTGGAACAACACATGACATCTGTATGTTTAAGAAGCTTTTTAGGTTATTCCAAAATGCAGCCAGGATTGAGGAACACTGCCTCAGAAAATATTCAGGCCCATAGTTGTAAGTACCGATTATATGCTGTTGATTCCAAATAGATATCACTAGCCAGGATCTTTCCCTGTTTGCCTATTTGATATTGCCATTTAGATGTCAAAGCATCTTAAAAGGAACATACTCAAAATGGAATTTGATGTCTTACCTTTCCTCAATTCTGCACAGCTAATCTATCAAGTATTACTGACATCCTGTCAAAATTTTATCTTGAATGTATCCCTTTTTCTTCATTTCCACTATCTCTTTCCTAATTCAAGTTGCTTTGATTTTATTCCTTATCTGCTGCAATAGCCTTTCCACTGGTCTCCTTGCTTTTATACCCCATTCTTCTCCATTCTGCATACCATAATCAGACTTGTGTTAATGTAAACCATACCAAGTTTCTCCTTTGTTTTAATGTCCTCTAATTGCTTTGCATTGCTCTTAAAATACAAACTCCTTACTATGATTTTAAAGGCCCTATGTGATCTATCCCAGGTTGCTTCCTAAAGCAATTTTCATATGACATTTTCAATTACTCACTATCCTCCAACCTTACTATTTTCTGTTTTGCAAACACATCATGATTTCTCTTGCCTTAAGGCCTTTGCACTCGCTGGTCCCTCTGTACCTAATTGACCCTTTTCCATACCTTATGCTTCATCTTTCTGCTGTGGGGCCAAGTATGATATCCTCAAAAATATCACAGTTGTTAAGAACACTGCCTGTGTGTCAAACTGTATAGGTTAAAATCTCATCTCCATCATTTCCTAATAGTGTAATCTTAAAAGAGCTAGGTAAACAATCTGGACTGAGTATCTCCATATGTAAAATTAAGATGACAATAATGCCAACATCTTAAGTTGTTAAAATAGCCTAATCAATGCATATGGGAAACAAAGAAGTATTTGATGCATAAGTGTCCAATAAATGTTAACTGTTACTATAATTCTCTGATTATTTTATCTAAAGCAAGGTAGCTAGTCTATCACCTTGATTTTTGTCTTCAAAAACACTTATCTCCCTTTTCTTGAAATTTTTTTTTTTTTTTTTTTTGAGATGGAGTCTCGCTCTGTCGCCCAGGCTAGAGTGCAGTGGCGTGATCTCGGCTCACTGCAACCTCCACCTCCCGGGTTCAAGGGATTCTCCTGCCTCAGCCTCCTGAGTAGCTGGGACTACAGGCGCGTGCCACCACACCCGGCTAATTTTTTATTTTTAGTAGAGACGGGGTTTCACCATCTTGGCCATCCTGACCTTGTGATCCACCTGCCTCGGCCTCCCAAAGTGCTGGGATTACAGGCGTGAGCCACTGCGCCCAGCCTCTTGATTATTTTTTGATTAATTTCTATTTTAATTAATTTTTATTTTCTGCCTTCTCAAACTACACCCATCACTATGACCCAAGCCCTACTAGAATTTAAGTTCTGTGAAAGCAGGAATTTTATTTGTCTTGTTCAGTGCAGATTACACAGAATATAGAACAGAACCAGGCACAGAGCAGGTGCTCAGTAAATATTTGTTAAATCAATGGCAATGAGTATAAATTGAGCATAGGTTTTATTCATGTTTTTAAAGAGAGGGATATGTGAGAATGAAATCAGTAGATATCAGTGAGTATAGACATTCTAAAAATAAAGAACTATTTTATTGGGTTTAAATCTGACTCTGTGCCTCTTTTGAAGATAAGACTTTGGATAACTCAAAAGTGGAAGATGATGTATTACTTCCATAGAAAAAAATTAGATTTTTAAAAACTTGCCATACAATTACCACAATCATGATAAAAATCAATTGTACATTTTTTTCTAAAAGATATTATACTGAAATAAATTCAAATTCTATTAATCAAAATGAAGCATTATAAGGTAATATTTTCATCTAAAAGTTTGAGATCAATTCATTTTTGGATGCAAATTAACTCTATGTTCAACCGGTGTGTGTGGTGGCTCATGCCTGTAATCCCAGCACTTTGAGAGGCCGAGGCAGGCAGATCATGAGGTCAGGAGATTGAGACCATCCTGGGTAACATGGTGAAACCCCGTCTGTACTAAAAAAAATACATAAAATTAGCCAGATGTGGTGGCGGGTGCCTGTACGCCCAGCTACTCGGGAGGCTGAGGCAGGAGAATGGCCAGAACCCAGAAGGCGGAGCTTGCAGTGAACCGACATCACACCACTGCACTCCAGCCTGGGCAACAGAGTGAGACTTGGTCTCAAAAAAAAAAAAAAAAAAAAAAAAAAAAAACTATATGTTTAACCAGTACACAATGATTTCACTGGAAGAGAAGACCGTACAGCTTATGTTTACAGTTTAAAGACATACAATCTTCAAATTTCTTTAGAATGCATTTTTCAAAATCGTGTAAATTTATCTTGATTACTACAACTTCATCCTCAAAAAACATTTTGTCTGCCCAAGAAAGGATATGAGCAGTGTAAAGCAAGTTCAAAAGCTCTCGAATGAATAGAGAATCAGTCATGCTGAAGGGGCTTCACATTTTATTGAATGAGTTTTTAGGTTGAGTGGATTCTAAAAAATCATGGGAATTTCAAGGACAAATGCCCCTTTATTGTCTTCTAAAAACCCTGTTTGGTACATTCCAAAACATCATTCTATATTTTTATTGAATTTGAAAAAGTGAAATGAAACAGAATAAACATTTCTTTGTTGTAATGCTAATACTTCAAAAACTGGACTTATAAAGTTGTCACCACACCTCAACTTTGAGACTAACGAATCTCTGCTCTCCTCAGTTTTCTCTTTGTGTAAAAATGTTGAATGGAGGAGTAGTCCCAGATGCTTATTTATTTGAGTCACAATAGCTGCCTGAGAAAACCCTAAGCAAAGGTAAATGAATGCATGGATTTTCTGTTCCTGTTTTCTTGGTTTCCCAGTCCTCCAGTGATTTCATCCAAGAGGAAAGCACAAAAAGAGTTTGAATAGTATTGCAGATTTAATTTCATTTCAAGAACTTGTCAACTCACTAAAAAGAATGCTGACCTACCTCACCATTAGTTTTGTATTACTAATGAGGCTTAAAAGATGAATAACCCATCTTTGAACAAATTTTAAGTGGTTATCTTATGTCAAAGCTGTCTTTTAACTTTTAGTAGCACCTACAATCACCAGACTGAGCTGTACTATATAGGTGTCAACTAGGAAGAGACTGGTTCACAGAGATTTGGGTATTAACTGTCTAACAGTCACAACTATATGTCGTTTTGGAACAACTTACATATTAGAGTAACTTTAAGTTTGTTACTTTTTAAAACACAGTTTTGAGAAGAAAAAATTGTTCTTTTAAAAAATAATGGCCGGGCACGGTGGCTCACGCCTGTAATCCCTGCACTTTGGGAGGCCGAGGTGGGTGATCACCTGAGGTCAGGAGTTCAAAACCAGCCTGGCTAACATGATGAAACCCCATCTCTACTAAAACAAACAAACAAAAAAAATTAGCTGGGCATGTTGGTGCATGCTTGTAATCCCAGCTACACAGGAGTCTGAGGCAGGAGAATTGCATGAACCCGGGAGGCAGAGGTTGCAGTAAGCCAAGGTTGCTGTGAGCCGAGATTGCACCACTGCACTCCAGCCTGTGCAACAAGAGCAAAACTCCGTCTCAAATAACAATAATAATAATAAAACTGTAAAGTCACATGTATAAATATTTGCTGAGGAATATATTATTCACCTGATTCTAAATATAAGTTAAGTATCAAGTTTCTTACCCACCACTTCTCTCACCTACTATTCAGTAATGTCTACTTGAACGTCAATATGTAAATCACAGTTTTGATCCACAGCAGGCCTTACATGTGAGTAGATAAGATGGAAAGATGCCAAAAGACACATTGTGCCTCCGCAAATATCTCTCATTTTGCCTCATCTGAAGCACCAATTGCTAGTCATTTAATTGAGCACCATCTCCAGAAGAACTTGGTGACATCCACATATTACCCCTTGGAATCACAGACATGACTACTGTTACAAAGCTACATTGCTCAGATTAGCTAATTTCAGAAGCCCGAAAACCAATCAAAAAGTTGTGATATCAGAATGGAGAAATGTCCATGCTACATCAGTCCATTCAGGCTGCTATAACCCATAAACTGGGTGGCTCATAAACAACAGAAATTTATTTCTCACAGTTCTGTGACTGCAAAGTTCAAGATCAAGGTGCTAGCAGATTCAGTGTCTGGTGAGGGCCCACTTTCTGGCTCATAGACAACAATCTTCTCACTGCATCCTCACATGGCAGAAGGGACGAGGCAGCTCTTTAGGGCCTCTTTTGTAAGGGCAGTAACCCCCTTCATGAGGGCTCCACCATCATTACCCAATCACCCACCAAAGGCCTCACCTCCAAACACCATCACTTTGGGGATTAGAATTTCAACATAAGAGCTATGATGGGACAAATTCAGTTCCTAGCACATGCACTATGTGGAGAGCATGAAGGAAGATCCATTTGTGCCTGGCTCCATGACTGGGTTTGGATCCAGAAAAGAAAGCAGAATGGGACATTCTAGGCCATGCTACTATCCGTCGGAGAGGCTTACAAGCACCACTTCTGTGACCTGATTGGAGAAGTCAGTTACCAGATACGTAGTAGGAATAAATGTAGGCCCAGGAAGGAGGAAGCAAAAAATATAGGGGAAATATATTGGGGTAAGGGAAGGGAATAAAGATAACAATCTGCAAGTGTCTAGAGAAGAGTTATTTCAGTAGGAATCTTGGTAACATTGAATTTTAGCCACTTGGATACATATCTGCTGAGGAGACAAAGTTTTACGGGGATAAAGGTATTGGGAGCATTTTGAAGGTTATGCTAGTGGTTTCCAACATTTAGACTATGTAATCCTGGATGGCCTTGAATGATTTCTTCAATAATTGACTCCTAACATCACCCCTATATAAGGTAGGGAGCAATGAACAACTTTGATAATAAGAACAAAATCTGCACAGTCAAAATGGTCAGAAACAACTGCTACAGTGGATGATGAAGCACTACATGGGATGCCGAGCTCACCGCAACCGCCGCCTCCCGGTTCAAGCGATTCTCCTACCTCAGCCTCCCAAGTAGCTGGGATTACAGACATACGCCACCACGCCCGGCTAATTTTGTATTTTTAGTAGAGACAGGGTTTCTCCATGTTGGTCAGGCTGGTCTCAAACTCCCAACCTCAGGTGATCATCCCACCTCGGCCTCCCAAAGTGCTGGGATTACAGGCATGAGCCACCACGCACAGCCTTACTTTTTGTTTTATTTTTAACTCTGAATTCTTAAAATCCAAGCATGAGAGTGGTGAATACCTAATGAATAAGAGCAGAACTAATTTTTCTTATGAGCCAAGGATAGGACTTCTAAAGGAATGTGACAAAAGTAAAGGCTGGGTTGATGCACTTGTAGATGCGCAATGAGCTAGATGTTGTTACAGATTTCTGTCAAAATTGAGTTAATTGCCAAGTAATATTTAGAAGATCAGTGTAGTTCTTTGCAAAGGCTAAAAATAGAATCATGCCTTTGTTTGGGGCTGAATTGTGTCCCCCTACAGAAAGATATGTTGAATTATTTAATACCCAGTACTTCAGAACTAACCTTATTTGGAAATAGGGTTATTGCAGATGTAATCAGTGAAGATAAGGTTATACTGGAGTAGGGTGGCTCCTAATCCAATATAATTGATGTTCTCAAGAACAAACAGCCATGTAAAGACATAGACATATACAGAGAATTGTATGTGACAACAAAGGCAGAGATTGGAGTTATGCAGCTGCAAAGGAAGGAATGCCAAGGATTGCCAACAAACCACTGGAAGCTAGGGAGAGACAAGGAAGTATCATCCCCTATTGGTTTCAGGGGCAGAATGGCCCTGTTGACACTTCGATTTCAGACTTCTAGCCTCCAGAACAATGAGATGATAAATTGCTGCTGTTCCAAGCCACAGCATTTGTGGTACTTTATTATGGCAGCCCTAGGAAAATAACACAGCTTCCTATGCTGAAAAGGAGGACTTGGGTACCTCTACTCCAAGTACCTTAGTATGCCTTCTAGGATCTGAAAACCAAGCGTGTGAAACTCTAAGACATGGGAATTGGAAGAGAGATCGTTTCAAAAAGTAATTGTTTTCTAGGTAGCCTCATCTTGCCTAACTTTTCCTCTTTCTCACTTTGTGCTCCAAAAATTCCTCTCTACTTCCAGGTCCTGACAATGAGGTATTTTTTCACACTTTTCACTTTGGTGCATGCAGTCATGTGCCTCATTAATAATATTTTGGTCAATGATGGACCACATATGCAACAGTGGTAATATACAATTATAAAATCATATTTTCCTTTACCTTTTCTGTTTTCTAAACATATGTTTAGATACACACTTACAATTGTGTTACAATTGCCTGCAGTATTCAGTAAAGTCACATGCTATACAGTTTTGTAGCCCAAGAGTAATAGGTTATACCATATGGCCTCAGTGTGTAGTAGTCTGTACTGTCTAGGTTTGTGCAAGTACATTTTATGATGTTTGCACAATGACAGAATAACCTAATGATGCATTTCTCAGAACATATTCTCATTGTTAAGAGATGCATGACTGTATTAATCCATCTAAGTGAAATCCCCTCTGCATCCAACTAGGTCTCCCCTCCCCATTTCTACCCCAACTGAGTCTTATTATAAGGCTCATTACTTCATATTATTTGTTGAATAAATTAATGAATAAGTAAACATTATTAAAAATCTATGAGACTTCCACAGAAAGCATTATAGTATTAATACTCACAGTTTATGATCCAATAAAGTTAAAATAAATCAAAAGATGACCTGAATATATACTTTGAATATTTTAAAAAGGAAAGGAAAAACAGAAATTAAAAATCTATCTATCTAAAAAGCAGACAGCAGGAAAATATTCCATACAAAAATAAAGGGGAGTCATCAAAAGTTACACTCAGAAAAAAAAATACGTATCTTATATGTTTTCATTATTGTTGAAAAAGGAAGAAAAGTAGATAATATAACCATCATGGAAAGAAATTAAAAACACAAAGGAAACAACCCTAGAAAAAGAAAGTTTGTACATATAAAATATACTGAAGTACCTAAATGAATTAGATTAAAACACCAACAAAAACTCAAGTAAACAGAAATCTTTAAAAAGATTTTTTAAGGCTTACAAGTTGGAACAAGAAAAAATAGAAAATCATTGTATGTAAAATCAAGAATAAGAATAGTGACACAACTTAATGTAGGTAAAGGATTAAAATACTTCTAATTTTGTAACACATGTAATTCTATGGTACCACATTTGAAAATCTGGAGGAATTACATGATTCCTAAATAAACATGTCAAAAACTTAAATAGGCCTATTACTAGTAACATAATTAGAAATATTAGTTAAAACCTACCATTAAAAAGAACCTCAGAACAAGTTTATTTTACAACTGAGTTCTAAACTTCTGAAGACTAGATCATTTCAATGTTTTTAAAGAAGTTTCAATTCTTAGAAAAAATATCAAATTCCATTTATTAAGGCTGTATAACTGTGATAACAGAATCTTTTAAAAATGTACAACAAATATAGAAAGTAAATGCTAAAATTGTGATGAAAATAGTAATCCGTAGAGTAAATCAATGTGTTAAGAAAACCCTGTATATTATGACCAAGTAGAGTTTCTTCCAGTAATCCTATGTTAGTTTTTATTTAGTTTATGACTCAATAGCTTACTATCACTTTGTATTGCTATAAAGGAGTACCTGGGGCTGGATAATTTATTTAAAAAGATGTTTATTTGGCTCATAGTTCTGTAGGTTGTGCAACAAGCATGAGGCCAGCATCTGCTTCTGGGGAAGGCCTCAGAAGGCTTCCACTCAGGGTGGAACGTGAAGGGTAGCTATGTGTAGAGATCACATGGTGAGACAGGAAGTAAGAGAGAGGATGGAGGCGGTGCTAGGCTCTTTCTAACAATCAATTCTCTCAGGGAACTAATAGAGTAAGAACTCCCTGACTCCCATGAGAATGGCACCAAGCCATTTATGAGGGATCTGTGCCCCACCCGTCCAACATCTCCCACCAAGCCCCACTTCCAACACTGGGGATCAAATGTCATCAGACTTATTGGGACCAACGAAACTACATCCAAATCATAGCATGACTTAATTTCTGAATAGGCAAATCTCATCTTTTTACTATTCTTTTTTCAAAATTACTTTGATTTATCATGAACCTTCATGCTTTCATAAAAAGTTAGAATTAGTTTGTCACATTCCCCCAAAATTTCAACTTGAGTTTTCAATGGCATTTCATGAAATGTAAGTAGTAATCCAGTTTTTATTATTTGATTTTGTCATTCATTAATATAGCATATTTTTCCATTTATTCATAGCTGCTTTCATGCCCTATTTAGGATATATCCATGTTTTTTCTATACATGTATTGTGAATCCTTGGTTAGACTAATTGTTAGCTACATTTTGGGTCGTGTTGCTAATATATCCTAGGTTTTATTAAATTTTTAATTGGATGTTACTGCTTTACAGAAATTGTTTTATTCACATCATTTGAGAAAGGTGACAACATTATTTTTTTCCTTCAAATATTTTTTGACATATTTAGTTGGCCAGAAGCTCTAGATTATAATGAACTTTAACCACCATAGGGGGGATGCATCTTACCTTGGTTCATTGAGTGTGATATTAGCTGTTGATTTGGTGGGTAATTGTCCATTAACTACTATCTAGTTAGGAACTACCCTTTGAATTATTTTCTTTTTTTAGTAAATATATCTTGGATCTCTCACATTCTTTGCCTGCGTATACTTAAAATTGTATGACCTTTTTCGTTTTTAGTTCACAAGGTGTTTAATTTCTTTGAGAGTTTTTCTGATGTTGAACTATCTTTTAGTGTAGATACAATCCCTACTCAATTATGAGATATGTTCCTTTTATAACCACTGTTAGATTCAGATGCCAACATCTTGTTCATAACTTTAAAAAATGTGCCCATAATTGAAATTAATCAATAATTTTCTTATACTATGCTTTTTCGCTATATTGGGCAGCATTCTTTCTTTGTATTTTGTGTCAAGATTATTTATTCCTTGAAAGTTTGCGGAAACTCATATGTAAAGTCATCTGGATCTGAGGCTTTTGGGAAGAGTGGTTATAGGTGAACGTGAAGGGAAATGTAGATAAATATTTGATTTCTTTCAGGACTCATATGTTCCACATTTCTTCAAATTATTAGATGTATTTGCATATGGTTGTTTATAACTTTTTATTATTTTAATGTCTATTATAGCTGTAGTTATTTTTCATTTTTTCTTCCGTATTTGCTTATTTATATATTTATTTTTATCAATCTGACTTGAGACTTGTCTTTCTCATTAGTCTTTGCAGAGGGCCAGCTTTTGGTTTTTTCTTTAAATCAGTTTCACTGGTTGTTGCTTCTGAAATTCATTCATTTATGTCTTTATTTTTATTATTTTTGTTTAATGTTCCTGTTTAATTCCTTTTCTAGCTTCTTGAGTTGAATGCATAGCACATCCATTAAAATCCTTTTGTTTTCTGATAAATATCTTTAAATATACAAAACTTCCTTTACAGACTGAATTCCACATACTTTCACATGTGCTTTTATTGTCATCATTGTCATTCAACTACAAGTATTTTATAATTTATCATATGGTTTTTCTTTACTGAGTTATGTAGTAGTTTTTCTATAATATTATAAATGTGTAGGCTGCTTTAAGTTATAATAATATCTTTTTTTGTTATTGCATTACATTCAGAAAATATTGTCTCTGAGTATATTGATTCTTAGAGATCAAAGCTTTCTGTGACACCTAGCACATGGTGAATTTTGAATTTTGTAAACGATTCATGTGTGCTTGAAAAGAATATATATTCTTTTTGTTGAAATTAATGAGATACCATTTCACACCAGTCAGAATGGCTATTACTAAAAACTCAAAATATAACAGATGTTTGCAAGGATGTGGAGAAAAGAGAACACTAATGTACTGTTGGTGGGCATGTAACTTAGTACAACTTCTATGGAAAACAGTATGGAGATTTCTTGAAGAACTAAAAATAGAACTACTATTTGATCCAGTAATCCTGCTACTATTTACCCAAAGGAAAAGAAATCATTATATCAAAAAGACACCAGCACTTGTGTGTTTACTGCAGCACTATTCACAATAGCAAAAATATGGAATCAACCTGTGTCCATCAATGGATCATTGGATAAAGAAAATGTAGTATATATACACAATGGAATACTATGGAAATGTAAAAATAATGAAATCATGTCTCTTAAAGCAACATGGATGGTTCTGGAGGCCATTAGCCTAAGTGAAATAACCCAAAAATGGAAAATCAATACCCCATGTTCTCACTTATAAATGGGAGCTATATAATAGATACACATGAACATATAGATAGAGATAATAGATACTGGGGACTCCCAAAGAGGGGAGGGTGGAAGGAGGGAGAGGGTTAAAAAATCACCTATTGGGTACAATGTTCAACAGATAATTTTGGTTGGTGCAAACATAATTGTGGTTTTTGCATTGTTGGAATTTCCTGTTTGATATTGAAATACATTCTTAAATGTGGTTATGTTATACATCATTTTAATGGGCATTTCTCACATCTTTTTTGCTAATGACTTATTACTTGCTGTTTATTTTATGTTTATTATTGACTATGGAAATGATGTTAGACAAAAAGCAAATTCGAGTGACATTTGAGTTCAAAATGGGTTGTAAAGCAGCACAGACAACTTGCAACATCAACATATTTGGCCCAGGAACTGCTAAGGAACATAAAGGGCAGTGGTGATTCAAGAAGTTTTGCAAAGGAGATGAGAGCCTTGAAAATGAGGAGTCTAGTAACCGGCCATCAGAAGTTGACAACGACCAATTGAGAGGAATCATCAAAGCTGATCCTCTTACAACTACATGAGAAGTTGCCAACAAACTCAATGTCGGCCCTGGTCATTTAACATTTGAAGTAAATCCGGAAAGGTGAAAAAGCTCGTTAAGTGGGTGCCTCATGAGCTGAGCAAAAATTTAAAAAACCATCGTTTTGAAGTGTTGTCTTCTCTTTGCTACACAACAACAATGAACCATTTCTCAATCAGATTGTGTGATGAAAAGTGGATTTTATGTGACAACTGGTGACAATCGGCTCAGTGGTTAGACCGAGAAAAAGCTCCAAAGTACTTCCCAAAGCCAAATTTGCACCAAAAAAAGGTCATGGTCACTGTTGGGTGGTCTCCTGCCAGACTGATCCACTACAGCTTTCTGAATCCCAGAGAAACCATTTCATCTGAGAAGTATGCTCAGCAAATCAGTGGGGTGAACTGAAAACTGCAATGCCTGCAGCTGGCGTTGGTCGAGAGATAAGGCCCAGTTCTTCTCCACAACAACATCTGACCATATGTCGCATAACCGATACTTCAAAAGTTGAATGAATTGTGCTATGAAGTTTTGTCTCATCTGCCATATTCACCTGACCTCTCACCAACCGGCTACTGCTTCTTCAAGCATCTCAGCAACTTTTTGCAGGGAAAATGCTTCCACAACCAGCAAGATGCAGAAAATGCTTTCCAAGAGTTTGTCGAATCCCAAAGCATGGATTTTTATGCTACAGGAGTAAACATTTCTCACGAAAATATGTTGATTGTAATGGTTCCTATTTTGATTAATAAAGATGTGTCTGAACCTAGTTATAATGACTTAAAATTCACAATGTTCACCATCATGTAATGTATACATGTGACCAACCTGTACATGTACTCCCTGAATCTATATAAATAAAAGAAACCTTTTCTGTATTTATAATATTAAAGTTCAAACTTAATAATACTGTTATTCAATTGGCCTTTTATTGCTTGCTTAATCTGTCAGTATCTAATAAAAAGAGTATAATAAAATCTGTAATTACAATTGTCGATTTCTGCATTTCTTTGCTTGGTTCTGTCTATTGTAGCTCTATAAATTTTGAAGCTGTTGTAAAGATGTTCAAGACTGTTACATCTTTTTGAATTATTTTTCTTCTTACCAACATACAATGTGTGCGAATTTAAAATCTATTTTGTCTGAGATTAAAATTGCCCCCCACTCGGCTTGAATCTCTTCATATTTATCTGATACAGCTTTTCCCTTCCATTTTATTTGAATAAATAGCTGGATCTTTATCTTATGTGCTTATTTCCTTTTTAATCCAATCTGACAGTTTATACATAAATTTAACATATTTTTATTTCTATTTTTGTACTGTATTACATTAGGCCTCATTTCTGCACTTTATTTCATGTTTTAATTCAAAAATTATTTTTGTAATATATAGCATTCTCCTTTTTTTACCTTTCAGTGGACACATCAAATTTTATATTCTCTGGATCGAAGGTTATCTATTATATTTTTGTTCATCAGATGATTACATTAAATTACCAATATTGATATTGATGTTTATTTTCTTCCAGTCCATTTGGAAAGTTTCCCAATATGTAGGGCTCTCTCCTCCACTCTCCGTCCTCTTTTACTACCTAAGTACCTTTTCTCAAATTGTTAACATCATTCACAGCAGCAGTTTTCAAACTGTGGTCTGTAGCCCTTTGGGGGTACTCAAGACACTTTCAAAGTATGTGCCAGGTCCAGTTGTTTTCACAATGATACTAAGTATTTATCTTCCTTTTTCATTCTGCTTCATTGGTGAGTATATAGTGTATTTTTTCCGGAGGCTACATGACATATATCACAACAGACTGGAATGAGAATCTAGCTGTTTCCTATTATTAAAATATTTGCAAAACCCTAAAACAGTGCCAATCCTTAAATTTTTCTGCTTTGGATATTTATTCATAAGATACATCATTATGTAACCTAAAATGGGTTTACTATTATAATTTTTAATAAATACATATTTTAAAATTTCTGTTTTAATTTATAATTCATAATATGGTAAATATTGATGGACATAATCCACTTAAAAGTTCTTTGGTATTCTCAACAATTTTTAAGAATAAATTGATCTTGTGACCAAAATGTTTGAGAACTGCTGTGTTAAAAGCTTTGGTTCCAGATTGATTGAGATATAGTTTTTCAAATCATTATTTTGTAGACAACAATAATTCATACTAATTTGGTCACTTATAATCATATTGATCATTTCTTTTCTTACTGAAATATTTCCTCCAAGAGTGCTTTGAAATAGTGTGCCTGAGTAGTGTTATGAGGCATTTTAATCCTAATAATTTTTTTACACTTTCTTGTTCATGCGATATTTTAATGAATGTTAAATCTTTGGCCCATATTCTTTCTTGTAGTTTTTATTGTCTCCTTTCACCTGGCATTTCTGTCATGAAGTTTGATATTAATATAATGCTTTATTCTTTAAAAGTTTACATGATATATATTAGAGCTGAAAAAATATTAATATTGCAAAATATGAAAATACTTATACATGCATAAAAGTTTGAAAAGGCACCCAAAGTTTTTATCAAGTTTATTTTCAAGTTTTTATCTCCAGTTGTTATGAGTACACGAATTTCAATAGTTTCTTAAACTCCTCTAGATTTCTCAAAGTTTATACAGTAAGCATAAATTACTTTTTAAAAAAAGTTAAAGTTTTAACTTTGATTTTTGTGGGTACCTAGTAGATGTATATATTTATGGGGTACATGAGATATTCTGATACAGGCATGCAATGCATAATAGTCACATCAGGGTAAATGGGGTATTCATCACCTCAAGCATTTATCCTTTGTGCTACAAGCAATCCAATTATATATTATTTTTATAATCAGAAAAAGTGAATTTCTTTACAACATTTCTGAAGAAGTGCAAAAAATGGAAAAGGGGAAAACTATTATTTATTTTGAGGCTACATGTACATGTATCATGTACTCTGTGTTGATTGGATCATTTTGAACTTGACATAATTTGATCATCACAT
Source organism: Macaca fascicularis (assembly GCF_037993035.2). NCBI lineage: Eukaryota > Metazoa > Chordata > Mammalia > Primates > Cercopithecidae > Macaca > Macaca fascicularis. The sequence continues at coordinate 28,417,037 of NC_088395.1, forward strand.
GAAAATTGTGAAATAGCAATTATGGAGCTACAGCTTTGTCATTCCCTATACTTGAGATTTTGTAGGTTTTTGGTCTAAAGTATGTATTTTGCCTTTCATCAACAAAATAAAAATTGCCCGGATAATTTTTTAAAATACATTTTTAGAAACACAGTTATTCTGGTTGTGATTTTAGAAATTGTGTTTTCTATTTGCATTTCTCTTAATGTAACACTATTGTTTCTGATGAGTCATGATAATGTATATTTATGCCCTTCAAAATGTAAGTTTTGAAATACTTTGTAAATGACTAGATGTAATTATTTAACAACCATTTTGTGTCCCCCAAACCTGTCATTGTTGTTGTGTAAGTGAATGGGAAAGAAAATGGAAAAGAAGATCAGTAACACCAAAAATATGACGACCTTAATTAAAATTATTATTTTAAAACAGCGATAAATGACAAAATGAAGGGGGAATGTAAAGCTCTCATTTATGCATTTATGGCTTATATTTATGTTCGTTTATATATAGGATCATAAAGCTGACAAAAATTATTATTGCAGCAAAAATGTGGCAAAAGCTTCTTATATGTCAAAGCAAACTTAAGAAATTAGCAGCTTATAGACAGAAGTGAAGGTTGGTAGAAACTTGAAGAGCAATCTTTACATGATAATTAGGCAGTGAAATGCATACACAAGACGAACAAAATCAAAAAAATAAATTCTCTCACTCAAGTGTCAATGTATATTGCACATTACTAAAGAAAGTACAGGGAGAAGAATAATTTCTTGGAGTAAAATTGAGCAGCCTTAAATCCAGAGCTCATGTTCTATTCCTGCTAGGAACCTGAGTCATTGTTTTATCTCAGGCAAGTAAGTCATTTTGCTTCTTTCTGCCTCAAATTACTCATCTATAAAAAGCTATACTTTCAGCTTTCTTACAGACCATCCCATCACGCCTCTTTATCTACTGAGTGCCGGATATCAACCCAGGAAGCAAATTTAGGAATTAATTCAGAAATAAAAGCTCCAACTTCAAAAAATAAAAATAAAGATAGAACATTATGAACAAGCTAACTCTGGAAGTAGTGAGTCGTATATTTCATTTTAGCTCATGATGATTGACACAATCTTTAAAAATGATAATTGCTGTTGTTCAGATTTAATATCACCTATGTTGAAGTTAGATTATAATACAGATAAGGTTCACATTGTCATCATCCTGCCCCTGAGGCAAATTATCATATCTTTAGTTCTAATTAATTTCATAATTTTATTTTATGATTTGTTCAATTTTTTTTAATTTTACAAACAATAATGAGGACCATTCTATTACATGTCTACATGAGCTTTTTCTTCCTCAATGTGAGCTTCTAATAAATGAACAAAAAAAGATTTTGTATGCAATGGAAATAACCATTCATCAATAACTATATATTAAACCTGGCTTCTAGTCAGCCTAGCACAGTGGTTCATGTCTGTGATTCCAGCACTTTGGGAGGCCGAGGCAGGTGAATAGCTTGAGCAATATCATAATCATAGATAATTATGATTTCTAAGGGTGAGGAGTTTGAGACTAGCCTGGGCAACATTGTGAAACTCTGTCTACAAAAAAATACAAAAATTAGCCTGGCATGGTCGTGTGTGCCTGTAGTCACTGTGACTCAGGAGGCTGAGGTGGAAGGAACACTTGGGCTCAAGGAAGTCAAGGCTGCAGTGAGCCATGATTGCACCACTACACTTCAGCCTGGACAACAGACTGAGAGCCTGTCTCAAATATAAATAAAAACAAATTTAAATAAATAAAAGTAGCGCTTCTATTTGGTGTCCCTGCTTGGCAAAAATTTTACATATGTGATCAAATTTAATCCACGTAGCGGTCCCATGCCAAATGTATGTGGTTACTATAGCAAGTAACTGAAGAACATGATAATCAAAAAGATTAAATAACTTAAGTTACAGAACAAGTCCATGACACTACCAATAATTATGTCCAGATCTCATTGACTTCAATACTTCCCTATGGATTTTCTATTGTAACCTATATTACCTCTGACTCCATTCAACTCCATTCAGCAAATATTTATTGAACAGCTACTACGTAGGTACCAGGTACTATTCTAGGCATTGGTAAAACATTACTTTCATTCACAAACAGACAAAATCTCTTGCTTCTGCGGGTTTGAGTCTCAGTACATATTATTAAGTGCATGTTCTTGGGTAGATTAGATAACTTCCATGGACATTCAATATTTTTATTGATAAATTAAATATAAAAATATTTACTCATTTATATGATAGCATTGACATTAGGATCAAAGATGGTGCCTCATGTGAAAACACTTTTAAAACTCTAAAGCACCCTTCATAATAATGTGGGAAGAAATGCCATATTCAAAAATGTATTTCATCTTTCTCAAAGAGCTATATTTCAGCCAAATGGACAAAAGTAAGACATGAAACCAACAGAATGGGGAGTAAAGAGAGAGAAAAAAGAGATACAGATTTTTTTTAAACCTGCAAAGGTGTCATCAAAGTGACATTGATATGATTTCTAAGGGTGCAAAAATCTATTATAAGATTTCTTGGCAGAAAATTGATACAGAAGTGCCCTAGGTATTTCCTGGCATCATGTTTAAAATGTATACATGTTTGGAGTTTTGTTTTGCTTCTTAAACATTACTTTTGGCATATGGATGCACTGATCTTTTCTAAGTAAAAATTTGAAATTATAACAAAGAGTGAATCTGAAAGGGAACAATGAACAAGGAATTAACATAAAGTCTAGAGATAAGGATAAATATGTACTAAATAGAATTGCAGTGATATGTAATCCACTGGAGGAAAGCATAGGATCAAAGTTAAGTCGTTTTTATTCTTACTTTTTTTGGTATTATTCTGTTTACCATCATTGTTATGACTATTGTTCTTTTCTGTTTTAACTTTTAGTTTAGGTTCAGGGGTACCTGTGCAGGTTTGCAATATCGTAGGGGTTTGTTGTACAGATTATTTTGTCACCCAGGTACTAAATCTAGTACTCAATAGTTATTTTTTTCTGTTTCTCTCCCTCCTCCCATTCTCCACTCTAAAGTGGGCCCCAATGTCTGTTGTTCCCCTTTTTGTGTTCATGAGTTCTCACCATTTATCTCCCACTTACAAATGACAACATGTGGTATTTAGTTTTCTGTTCCTGCATTAGTTTGCTAAGGATAATGGCCTCTAGCTTCATCCATGTTCCTGCAAAAGATATGACCTCATTCCTTTTTATGGCTGCATAGTATTCCATTGTGTCTACGTACCACATTTTCTTTATCCATTCTACTATTGATGGACATTTAGGTTGATTCCATGTCTTTGCTATTGTGAATAGTGCTGCAATGAACATAGGCAGGCATTTGTCTTAATGGTAGAATGATTTTATATTCTTCTGGGTATATATGCAGTAATGGGGTTGCTGGGTCAAATGGTAGTTCTGTTTTTAGCTCTTTGAAGAATTGCCGTACTGCTTTCCACAAAAGTTTAACTAATTTACACTCCCACCAACAGTGTATAATTGTTCCTTTTTCTGCACAACCTCACCAGCTTCTGTTATTTTTAGACTTTTTATTAATAGCCATTATGACTGGAATGAGATGGTATCTCATTGTGGTTTTGATTTGCATTTCTCTAATGATCACTGTTGTTGAGCTTTTTAAAATATGCTTGTTGACTGCATGTATGTCTTCTTGTGAAAAGTGTTTGCTCATGTACTTTATCTTACCGCCCGCCTTTTTTTTTTTGAAATGGAGTTTTGCTCTTGTTGCTCAGGCTGGAGTGCAGTGGCGCGATCTCGGCTCACTGCAACCTCCGCCTCCCAGGTTCAAGTGATTTTCCTGCCTCAGCCTCCCGAGTAGCTGGGATTACAGGCATGCCCTACCATGCCCAGCTACTTTTGTATTTTTAGTAGAGATGGGGTTTCTCCATGTTGGTCAGGCTGGTCTCAAACTCCTGACCTCAGGTGATCCACCTACCTCGGCCTCCCAAAGTGCTGGGATTACAGGCATGAGCCACCACACCCAGCCTATCTTACCCACTTTTTAATGGGACTGTTTGTTTTTCTCTTGTAAATTTGTTTAAGTTCCTTATAGATGGTAGATATCAGACTTCTACCAGATGCATACTTGCAAATATTTTCTCCCATTCTGTAGGCTGCCTGTTTACTCTGTTGATAGTGGTATGAAAACAGACAGATAGGTCAATGAAACAGAATAGAGAACCCAGAAATAAATTTGTGTATTTACAGCCGACTGATTTTTAACAAAGGCATCAAGAACATACACTGGGGGAAAAAACAGTCTCTTCAATAAACAGTGCTGGGAAAACTGGCCATCCACATGCAGAAGAATAAAACTAGATTCCATCTCTCACTATATATAAAATTCAACTCAAAATGGATTAAAAATTTAAATGTAGGACACAAAACTATAAAATTACTAGAAGATAACATAACGAAGATGCTTCAGAACATTGGTCTGGGCAAAGATGTTATGGGATAAAACCTCAAAAGCACAGGCAACAAAATAGACAAATGGGATTATATCAAACTGTAAAGCTTCCACATTGCAAAGGAAACAATTAGCAGAGTAAAGAGACAACCTGCAGAATGGGAGAATATATTTGTAAACTATTCATCTGAAAAGGAATTAATATCTTTAATATATAAAGAACACAACAGCAAAAAAAATCTAACTGAAAAATGAGAAAATGATCTGAATAGACACTTTTCAAAAGAAGACATACAGATGGCCAATAGGTATATGAAAAAATGTTCAACATTTCTATTAATCAGAGAAATGCAAATCAAACCCACAATGAGATACCATGTCACCCCAGTTAGCATGGCTATTATTGAAAAGATAAAGAATAACAGATTCTGCCAGGGATGCAGAGAAACAGTTTATACACTGTTGGTGGGAATGTAAATTAGTGTAGCCACTGTGGAAAACACTAGGGAGATTCCTTAAAAAACTACACGTAGAACCACTGTATGATCCAGCAATCCCACTACTGAGTATATATCAAATAGAAAGGAAATTAGTTATGTCATTCTGCACTCCCATGTTTGTTGCAGTACATTCACAGTAGCCAAGATATAGAATCAACTTAAGTGTTCATCAAGAGATGAATTAATAAAGAAAATGTGGTATATATAGACAATGGAATACTATTCCACCCTAAAAAAGAAGAAAATCCTATCATTCATGGCAACATGGTTGAGCCTGGAGGACATTACGTTAAGTGAAATAAGCCAGGCAGAGAAGGACAAATACTGTATGTTTTCACTTATATGTAGAAGCTAAAAATTTGATCACATAGTAGTAGATAGTAGAATACTGGTTACTAGAGGTTGGGAAGGGAGAGAGGAGGAGAGATAGGGAGAGGTTGGTTAAGGGATACAAAATTACAGCTAGATAAGAGGGATAAGTTCTATAGCACTGTAGGGTAACTACAGTTAATAATTTATTGTATATTTTCAAATAGCTAGAAAAGATTTTAAATGTTCCCAACATAAAGAAATGATAAATGTTTGAGATAATAGATACACTAATATCCTGATTTGATCATTATACATCATATACATGTATCAAAATATCACACTGTACCCCATAAACATGTAGAATTATATCAATTTAAAATAATACTAAAAGTACAATCTCTCTATGATGAATCACAAATTTAAAAATAAAAAGAATAGGTTCAGCAATCCTAGTACTGGATGGGTATCCAAAAGAAGTGAATTCAGTATGCCAAATGACATCTTCACTATCACATTCATTGCAGTGTTATACACAATAGCCAAGTTATGGAATCAACCTAAGTGTTCACAACAGATGAACAGATAAAGAAAATATGGTATACATACACAAAGGAATACTATTTAACCTTAATAAAGAAGGAAATTCTGTCATTTTCAACAACACAGGTGAACCTGGAGGACATTATGTTAAGTAAAATAAGACAAGTACGGAAAGATAAATACCACATATTCTCACTTCAACATGAAATCTAAAAGAGTCCAACTCATAGAAGTAGAGAGCAGCCTGTTAGCTACCAGGGGCTGGGGGAGAGGAGGTTGGAGAAATGTTGGTCAAAGGATACGAAATTTCAGTTAAATAGGAGGAATGTGTTTAAAAGATCTATTTAAAAAAAAAAAAAAAAAAAAAGCAAGAATAATAGGGCCTTGGCTGGGCACGGTGGCTCATACCTGTAATCCTAGCACTTTGGGAGGCCAAACGGGCAGATCACCTGAGGTCAGGAGTTTGAGACCAGCCTAGCCAACATGGCAAAACCCTGTCTCTACTAAAATACAAAATTAGCTGGACGTGGTGTTGGGCGCCTGTAATCCCAGCTACCTGGGAGGCTGAGGCAGGAAAATCACTTGAACTCAGGAGGCAGAGGTCACAGTGAGCTGAGATTGCACCACTGCACTCCAGCCTGGGCGACAAGAGCAAGACTCTGCCTCAAAAATAAAAATAATTAAAAAAAAGAATAATAGGTCCAATATACAGCTGTTTTCCAACAAAAGGAAACAATGTGGATATGAGTCATCCTTGAACACTCTATTCTCATGCATATCTTTTAATCAGTTAGGATGATTTCACCTGTAGGTACTAATATATAATTTGCTTACTCAATTAGCTGGAAGTTCAGAGTTGGCGAGGTAGAGGGTAAGGCCTTCAGCAGTGTTGCCATCAGAGATGGATTCACTGAGAAGTTTAAAGCTTAAGCTTTAGAGGCAGTCACTTGCGTGTTTTTTTTTTAAATCATCTCACCTAATTTTTTACGTATATTTTTGTATTCATCTTTTTGATAAGACCCACACTAAATCGTTTAATCTTTAGGTCCTAGAAAAGAGGGATCAGTGCTTGGCTCTGGCATAACTTAACAATTAATTTCTCAGCAATGCATTCCTGATGGAGTCAGCTCTGCCCGCTGGCTAGCTTGCCTTTGGGTCATGAAATGGCTTGTTACTGCCAACCAGGTGATATGCTTCTCATTCACTTCTAGGTGTTCACTGCCAGGGTTTGTTCACTTCCTGCATAGTGCTGAACATAAGTTCTTTCTTTTGCAATAATATGCCATGTCCCCAGTCTCTAGGATGACTGCCTTAAGCCTGGATTTCAGAATCAACTTACTGACAGAGGAATGGATGTTGCCCCACTGGGTTAGACCAATATGAACCCACCTCTGGAGATGGAGTTAGAGTTAGCTTACCTAGTGGGACATGAGTTACATGGGAGGGGCTGACGCCTAAACAAAATTCAGATGTAGGAGGGGCTAAGAAAGTACGGACCAATTACATATGAGAAAAACCTTGCTTGAGTATTCCTGGAAAGAAACTTCATCATTATTAGGAGAGAACCATGGAAAGTCAAGCTCTCTCTCCCTTTCTTCTGGTGAATATGAACATGGAACCACATTACCCCAGTGGCTACTGGCAGCCATCCTGCCATCATAAAGGAAGCTGAACCTAACATAAGCCCATATATAGTGAAAAGTATACTTTTTTTTTTTTTAAAAAAGACATGTAGAGAAACATAACTAGAACTCTTGTTTTCAGTACTAAGTCCAAATCCAGCCAATTTCTGCATTTACAGTTATGTAAGCTAATAAAAGTTCTTATTTTTAAGCAATTGCAAATTTATATTTTGCCATTGGCAGACAAACGCAATCTAATTAATACATTTATTTAATTCCCATCACTCTACCTACACCAGAAAATTATTGAATTGCAGTGTTATTTTCTACATCTGTTAAGTTTTCATATAAGATTATGGCCTTTATATTCATATCTTTTCTGTTATGTGATGAATTTTATTTTAGTGCCTTTTAGATGTTCAAGTGTAGATGCTAGGAGGGCTATTGAACATATAAGACTGAAGTTCAGAGAGTGCTCTGGGAATATATATAAATTTGGGAATCATCTGCATATAAATGGTATTTAAATCCAGGAATCTGGATAAGATCACCTAAGATGTGAGTACAGATAGAAATTAAAAGAAGTCCATTGACTGCCTCTTCTTGGGTGTAATGAATCAATCTGAAAACACCTACACAAAAAGGTGATATCATCATGAGTTGAGCTGAGTTAGGTCCCCCCATAATAAATGCATTTTTCAATTTTATTCTTAATATAGGATCCTCTCTTTCTGACTGCCAATCATAGTGGTGAATTAGTTAACTAGTATTAGTTTAGTCCTTACTATTTGCAAGGTCTCCATGAAGATCATAGGACATTTGACAGCTAGCACTGGTGATAATAACAGATAATTGAAAAAGAACTCAATACTAAAGGCGCAAGGTTAGAGGTGAGGGGGATAAAAAGAAAGAATCATGGGGAGACAGATAAATGCACTGGGGGGCAATCATCAGTGGCCCCTCCTTTTGTGGGTACCCAGGGCTCAGTAATGAATGAGAAAATAATTAATGATGTTAAAAAATTGTCACAGCAACAGTTTTTCTTCCTATATAATGACATATCCAAAAATGGAACTTTTAAAAGTCTGCCTTATCATGTAAAAAATTCAAAATAGGATATAAAAAATAAGATTCTCTTAGGTGGTATTTAAATCTTCTGTTGCTGCCTACCTTTTTAAAGAAGCAGAATGGCATTTCAGAAAGGAAAACAAATCTAGAAAGCAAAGGATCACAAAACAGGTTAACAATAGCTAGAGTTCATGATTATTTTTCTAAAAATAGCTACTTGTGTTTTAGAAATACACAAAGGGTAATTTAGGAAGCTTTTTTAAAATAATAAAAAATATGTCAAGCCCACATTGCAAACCAGATTTAAACTCAGTGAAGTGATCTTTCATACATTATACAGTGGCAATTACCATGTAAATAGATTTTAAAGAAAGTAATATATTATTTAAAACCTCAGTGTTATATAAAGCAAGCACGGGGAAATGCTTGATATCTGTTTTATTTTCAAATCAGCAACCCCTTTACACACAGAAAAGGACAATGACTGCACTAGATATTTTTAATGATATTTCTCATAATTCTCATAATAAAGTACAGTGGCCTCTATGATTATATATTTTTCCAACAGTTGTGGGAAACAGTATAATATTCCATATATAATCGTAAGTCTGACATTTTTCCCATTTGAAAGCATTCTCCTTTCAGAAAATTTTTAATGAGAACTCCTAGAGAATGCATTTAATTCAGACTGTTATAAATGACCTAAAATAATAAAAATCATGATGAATGAGAGCCAGAATTTCCTCCCAGATTAGGGAAGTTTTTCAAGGTGTCCTTGTGGAAGCAGATTGGAAGGAAAGAGAGGAAGAGAAGAGGAAGTATTTCAAGAGGGTTTCATGGGCCCCACAAAGGAGACTCAATCTGAAAAATCATGACCAGAGCCACAGTCTGCTGACTACCAGGCCTCCTGTCAAATGAGTACCATTTGCACTAGTATCTGGGAGTCACGTGGAGATACATAGTGATCACTAATTAAGCCAGTTACCTTCAGGCTCACTGGATTTCTATTTGAGCAGGCACACCTCTTTCTTGATGCTAAGGAGCCACGGCACTTTCCTGCCTTTCATCTATGCTCCTGAGTCTGGGCCCATTGCCCATCTGCCTTAACCCATTTAGGCCGTTTCTATAAGCAGAGTGTAGGGGAGATTGGGGGTTGAATGGGTTCCTGAACACCAAGTGAGTTGATGGTGCTGTGAAGGGAGAATTCCCCCCACTTTATTCAAAGATAACCAGCTTGAATGTAACAAAATACTATATGTACCCCATAAAAATGTATAACTATTTTATATTAATTTTAAATGTTTGTATCAGGGGAACCTGCCCCCAATATTTCAAAGTAGGTTCTATTTTCCATAAGTGTTGGCCAGCTGAGAAATAAAGAGAAAGAGTAGCAAGAGAGGAATTTTACAGCTGGGCTGCTGGGGGTAACATCACATATCGGTAGGACCATGATGCCCACCTGAGCCTCAAACCAGCAAGGTTTTTATTACAAGTTTCAAAAGGGGAGGGGGTGTAAGAACAGGGAGTAGATCACATGCTTCAAAGGGCAAAAAAGAGAACTACTGGTAAGGGTCCAACAAAGATCACAAGGCAAAGGGCAAAAGGAGAACTACTGATGAGGGTCTATGTTCAGTGGTGCACGTATTGTCTTGATAAACATCTTAAAACAACAGAAAACAGGGTTCAAGAGCAGAGAACCGGCCTGACCACAAATTTACCAGGGCAGTTTTTCCCCACCCTAATAAGCCTGAGGGTACTGCAGGAGACCAGGACATATCTCAGTCCTTATCTCAACCACATAAGACAGACACTCCCAGAGCGGCTGTTTATAGACCTCACCCAAGGAATGCATTCCTTTCCCAGGGTATTAATAATAATATTCCTTGCTCGGAAAATAATTTAATGCTGTCTTCCCTACTTGCACATCTGTTTATAGACTCTCTGCAAGAAGAAAAATATGACTCTTTTTGCCCAACCCCGCGGGCAGTCAGACCTTATGGTTGTCTTCCCTTGTTTCCTAAAAATCAGTTATTCTGTTCTTTTTCAAGGTGCACTGATTTCATATTATTCAAACACACATGTTTTACAATCAACTTGTACAATTAACACAATTATCACAGTGGTCCTGAGGTGACGTACATCCTCAGCTTATGAAGATAACAGGATTAAGGGATTAAAGTAAAGGCAGGCATAAGAAATTATAAAAGTATTATTTGGGAGCTGATAAATGTCCATGAAATCTTCACAATTTATGTTCCTCTGCTGTGGCTCCAGCCAGTCCCTCCGTTCAGGGTCCCTGACTTCCCACAACAAGTTTGTCCATATTCTTTGGCTGACTGGGGGATGGAGGGTGTGGGGGTAGGAAACAGCTTAAGATTCACCTCCTCTACTCATTTCCTTTTACTAGAGAATCAGAAGCAAAGAAAAACACATTCTGGAGCATACATTTCTCAAATCAATGATCTAATTCTCTCAAAGTAAAAAGTAGATACTCTATGCATTAGTCCATTTTGGCACTGCTGTAAAGAACTGCCCAAGACTGGGTAATTTATAAAGGAAATATGTTTAATTGACTCACAGTTCTGCATGGCTGGGGAGGACTCAGTAAACCTACAATCATGGCAGAAGGCAGAGGGGAAGCAGGAACTTTCTTCACAAGGTGGCAGGAGGGAATGAGTGCAAACAGAGAAAATGCTAGATGCTTATAACACCATTAGGTCTCGTGAGAACTCACTCACTATCATGAGAACAGCATGGGGGAAAGCACTCCCATGATCCAACCACTTCCCTCCCTCAACACGTGGGGAATACAGGTACCTCCCTCAACACATGGGGATTACAATTCAAGATGAGATTTGGGTGGAGACAGAGCCAAACCATATCTCTTTATTACTTGGAAATTGGAAACACAACTATCTGTAAGATGTATTCAGTTGTAATTTATCATCTAATAACTGCTGCTTCCTCTTTGTCATCTTCTCCTTTTATTTGTCATATAAAATTTCAGTTGAATTGTTTGTCTTTGTTTCTAATGAATGGTACCCTCCTATCTACTTCACATCAAATCATATTAATACCCACTATCAGTTTCCCTTGCATCAAATGCCCTTTTACTCAACAAACATTTCTGAGCTCCTACTCTGGAGATTCTGCAGTAAAGCGCATGAAGTAGGACCCTCTTCTTATGGTTTCTCATAGTTTTTATTCTTGTATACTTGACGAAAGTTTTCATCTATCTTCCTTATGTTGCCTTTCCACTTACCAATTCCATTTAACTTTACATTACTTTTTAAAGCAAATGTAAATACTTTATCCTTGGCAATCAAAATCATAATGTGCATACAGACCTTTACCTCCAAACACACCTACCTCCACACTGTTCATTGAGCAAACTTTTTCAGCTGAGTAAGTTCTGGACATGGATATGAATTCACAGTTTTGATGTGCATATGGAATTTAGCTTCCCTGGGATTCAGTTTTATAATTTCTTTTTTTCTTTCTTTCTTTCTTTTTTTTTTTTTTTTTTTTTTTTTTTTTGAGACGGAGTCTCGCTCTGTTGCCCAGGCTGGAGTGCAGTGGCACAATCTCGGCTCACTGCAAGCTCCACCTCCCAGGTTCACGCCATTCTCCTGCCTCAGCATCCTGAGTAGCTGGGTCTATAGGCGCCAGCCACCACGCCTGGCTAATTTTTTATATTTTCAGTGGAGATGGGGTTTCACTGTGTTAGCCAGGATGGTCTCAATCTCCTGACCTCATAATCCTCCTGCCTCAGCCTCCCAAAGTGCTGGGATTACAGGTGTGAGCCACCGTGCCTGGCCCCTCAATTTTACAATTTCTAAACTGGAGATAATAGTTCTTCCTTTACAATTTTTTTTAATGACTACAATGTCATTCTGTCAATAAAATTATTTTGCAAACTATAAAGTATTATATCAAGATAAGTTATTATGTTAAATCACCCTTCACATTTGATGTTTCCTATGAACACTGGCTTGATCTACTTTGGAACCATGGTTGCCTGCCTTTTCTTTCCATCAAATCTAACGTAAACCTAGTGGTACATCTAATGACAACTTCAAAACCAATTTCAACTCCTATTGAAAGCTTACTATATGCCATAAATAAAGCATTTCTAATGTATTATCTTATTTCATCTTGCTAACATTATGAGATAATTACTATTAGAATCTCCATTGTACATGAGGGGAGTAAACATTCTCTAACTTGAACTTGATCACAGAGGCACAACTAATATACGATAGACTTAATGGTCAAGTATTGGTGGGTCTCTCTGGCTGAAGAGCTTATAATCATAATCAATACATTATATTTCACATCCGAAGCCTCCTATCAACCCCCTTTCCACTTTCTAGTTCACATTATGCCTTCCTACCTCTGGAGTTTCACAGCAATAAATTTGTTCATCATGTTATACAGTGATGGAAGCCTTTCCCCATAATGGTTATCAGCTTCTAAAGGGAATGAGCTATAATTTCTCTTTCAGTTTTGATTTGCTCCACTGCTCCAATACTTCCCTGCAGAAAGCAAAACAATTGACAGATAGACTTTGCCTTTGGTTGATGTTATAAGGATACCAGATATAAGAGAGAAATAATGTATACAGTAAAGGATACTGAAACAGCAATACCTAACACTGAAATAATTCAAGAATTTAATTAGAACCCAAAGAATTTTTATTTTATTCTCCTTTCCTCATTTATGGTTTGGGATTTCTTTAGATTTGAAAAGCACAACCCTGCATAAGTAAGGCAGTTCTTCACCAGAATATGTTTCTTGCCTGTTCTGGCATGTATAAGCAATGTATCTCTTGAGTTTGCTGGTAGCACCCCACTGAATGCTAAAATCCTTTTTAGTGCCCTGCTAAAGAGACTTAGCAAGATATTGTGTTTATCATGTTAGTAAAGTTATAACTTGTCATGTTTCTAGCTCTATTGGCCATAAAACTTATTTAAAAGCCTGATTTTGAAGTGTGTGTGTGTGTGTGTGTCTGTGTGTCTGTGTCTGTGTCTGTGTATGTGTGTGTTCTAATGATCTGTGTGGTGCTGTTAAAAGTTGAGTTAGTTATCACTGAAAAAGGGATTACTAGTGCCCTCATGGAAAAGCAGGTAAATAGCTTTCTATGTTTTTCTTCAGTAGGTTTGAGAGATTTAGGAAGGGACACATATTTGTTTGAATTGAACATTAAAACTTATAAAAGGGAAACTCTATATAACACATTTATTTCTAAGACTTCATGTACACACATTTATTTAAACATAAACATACTCATAATAATTGATTATCTTCTTAATTAAAATATGTAGTGCAATCTAACCAAGCATACTAAATGAAAGAAAACACCTAATTACATGTAGTTTAACCTCCCTAAGTATCAGATGTCAACTATAAAATGTAGTTGTTAAATCCCACCTCACAAAACTTTCACAAGAATTCAGCGAGATAAGAAAATTTCTACCAACGACTGGTACATATCAGGCATTCAATAAATGTTGGTTCTTCGGTTCCTTATGACCAACCCTTGCTCCCAATAATATTTTTTTAAAAAGAATCTCCCATATTGAAACAAAGGATAATGGTATAAATTGAAAAGAAATGACTACTTTTCCCTTAAAAAAGTAAAGAATGAAGAAATAAATGAATATACCTGTGCATGACCTTTACCAATGTTCTTTAATGAAAATATAAATATCCTTAACAATCTGTAAGTTATTGATTATGCCTCTAAGGAACAGATACAAAGACAATATTTAATCATGCAAAGAAATGTATGTAAAAAGCCTGTAATGCAAGATCTTAGAGTCAGCAAACATGTTCTTAGGACATTTGACTTGATTCTTTCTCCTTTGTCCCATCATAGACTGTGAGGAGTAAAGACTATGAAATGAGACTCAGAATTTACATAGATACATAAAGATACACCTACATAATTAGTATTAACATTACTTTGTGATACCTTTTAACCATCAAATTTTCTCAGTCCTTAGGCTGTGACTAAGAAAGTTGGGTCTTGACCGGGCGCGGTGGCTCAAGCCTGTAATCCCAGCACTTTGGGAGGCCGAGATGGACGGATCACGAGGTCAGGAGATCGAGACCATCCTGACTAACACGGTGAAACCCCGTCTCTACTAAAACTACAAAACTTAGCCGGGCGCGGTGGCGGGCGCCTGTAGTCCCAGCTACTCGGGAGGCTGAGGCAGGAGAATGGCGTGAACCCGGGAGGCGGAGCTTGCAGTGAGCTGAGATCCAGCCACTGCACCCCAGCCTGGGCGGCAGAGCGAGACTCCGCCTCAAAAAAAAAAAAAAAAAAAAAAAAGAAAGTTGGGTCTTAACTACTAATTAGCCAAAAGACCTTTTAGTGAGTACCTGCCCTGCATTCACCCTAAGCACTGTGGGGATAAAGTATAAGCCAGCATTAAATGCAGTGAATTAAACCCAATAAACTTCCATTCAGTGCAACACAAATGCAAGGAGTTAGGGTAAAATATCCATGACAGATCCAAAGACAAACCAAGACATTGGCCCTGGCTTCAAGAAGTATTTTGTCCAATTGTGAGAATGCTATTTGGCATAGGTTATAAGCGCCATGCACTTGAAAAGAGAAAACTGTCACTGAGCCCAAAGAGGATTTTGTAATATTTCATTAAGTAAATGAAAGTTTACTTTTATCTTTAAAGATGGTAGCATTTGAATGGATGGAGTAGATAGAGCATGGTAATAGGTTACCATGGAAAAGTGAACAAGAATAATGAATCTGGTGATACCTTCCTAATTGTTGACAATTCTATCTAGAAAGATTGTAAATATTTAGTGATTTCATAGAAAGTGTGAACTGTAGGTTGGTTTGTTTGTCTTTTGTTTTCTGGCGACCAGATCTCACAGCCAAAGAAGAGGATTCATCCACAATTGCCATGACCACCAGTGCTTAGACAAATCAAAGTCTCTCTGAAAGAAAATAACTGCACAAAGCAATATCTGAGCCCAGAAATGATTTTATATCAGAGTTTTATTGCTTAATTGGCCAACCATCTTTCCAAATGCACTAACTTAGTCAAAGTGCATTATATGAGTTTAGGAAATGACTAGGTTTCAAGGTTAGAAAAGAGTAAAAAATATTGCTTTATGTTTCATTGATTATATTCACATATTTGGACCCTGACTCCTTTACAACCATTTCAGGAGAAATATATTGTTTTCATAGAAAAGCATAGCACAGATTTTAAATGACCAGAAGATGTGAATTGTCTCTTATATTTACTCTCAATTACATTTTTAAACAGGGCAGGTGCTTGGCAAACCTTTCATTAGTGAATACAATAAAAAGGCTAGATAAAAAGAACTTGACAATATAATTGTAAACTCAAATTTCTTGTAGACATTTTTAATGTAGGTCATGTAGGAAGTCACCAAGATATCTGTCAAATAAAAAAGAGATAGTAATGTAGGAATAAATGAAGTCCACCCAAATGAGAAGCAGGAAAGCTATTTGTTCAGAGCTTGCTAGAGCAAAAGAGTCAGCCACCATCATTTGCATTTGGCAAAGCCTCAAAGGCAAGCAGGGGAGTGGGAAAGCTTTATAGCAACATAAAGGGAGGGTGCTAAAGTTTGGATATTTGTCCTCTCCAAATCTCATGTTGAAATTTGATCCTCTATGTTGGAGGTAGGGCCTAATGGGAGGCTTTGGGGTCATTGAGGTGGAACCCTCATAAATATATTAATGCCCTTGGGTGAGAGAGTGAGTGAGTTCTTACTCTATTCATTCCCGCAAGAGCTGGTTGCTAAAAAGAGCCTGGCACCTCCTTCCTCTCTGTTGCTTCCTCTCTTACCATGTGATCTCTGCACAGCCAGCTCCCCTCCACCTTCCACCATGTGTGGAAGCAACCTGAAGTCCTCACCCGGTGTAGATGCCAGTGCTATGCTTCTTGCACAACCTGCAGAACCTGAACCAACTAAACCTCTTTTCTTTATACATACCCAGCCTCAGATATTCCTTTATAGCATCACAAATAGACTAAGGCAGAAGGCTTTAGGTATGACCTGATTAGAGGGTGTTGGCATGGAGAAGCTGGAGACAGGCTAACTAGAAGTGGGGCATCATATATTATTGGTTTGGGGGGGGGCAAATTTGTCTTCCTTTAGTTGGTCACACATTGTAAGTGGAGACAAAAATTAGGGAAACTGGCAGCTATCAACCAAGCTCTGATCATTTGGGGCCAGTTCTTGCAGAATTTGTGATTTGGCATCCTGGACTGATTGATGTAGAGGTTGTGAGTCAGAGTCCTACTTTTATATATGGTCTGGCCCTTGTTCCTTTGTATATTCAATCTCAACCGTAAGTCTCAAATTATTTAAACTTAATGTTATAAATTGGCTCTTACTTTGGTGAAAATAATATTGTAATACCTTTGTGTATTACATTATTGTGTATAATTTAAGTAACATTATATTTGCTTGCCATGCCAGGTGCGTTGTAGTTTTCTTTTTTCATATTTGAAGTTATTGCAGGGCTGAAAAAAGTTATTGCAGGGCTGAAAAAAGTTCTTTCATTCAATAAAGTCAATGGTTATGAGCCCCTATTATGTGAAAAGTAGCATCTAAACAATCACAAAACCTTCCTCATATCTAAAGCAATGAAAGGTCAGCTTTATGACAAATTACTTTATAAACCTATTAAAGCAAATAAACACTTGACAGTGATGATTTTTCCATTTAATTTTATAAATATATTTATGAAGAAAATAACAATTCCTCTATCCTTGCTTCAAGTTTGCTTCAATACCTACAGATATATTAGTACTTAATCTGTCATCACATTATAATATATTGACATAATAATATTTATTTTCCAGTACAAAATATATTTCTTAAGGGGCAAAAAAATAAATTCAAGGCAAAGAGATAGTATTTCACGGATTAAAATAATTTTGTATGAACAGTACTTATCTGAGATCATTGGGAAAGGAAAGCCATTCTTGTTTTAAAGATGAGAAAGCTGAGGATTAAAGAACTACACTGGTTTGCCAAAGGTCTACATATAGTCCATGTTATAAATTAGATTTTTCTGAATTCTAGTTCCATATTCTTTTCTCTATATTATCCATCCTCTATATAATTACTAAAGTGAATAAAGTTTTTTCAGCCCTGCAATAACTTCAAATATGAAAAAAGAAAACTACAATGCACCTGGCATGGCAAGCAAATATAATGTTACTTAAATTATACACAGTAATTACTTTTGCTCTCTCTTCTCCCAGGACCAACCCTTCACTCTCACAATCATGTAGTGGAACCAAGATATTTTGTCCACCTTGATGCATAGATCGACACTCGTTCAACCAAGTTAAAGAACGAGTGTCGATCTATGCATCAAGGTGGACAAAATATCAATCCTGATTACAGAGAAGGGGAATAAAAGTATTAACAAGAACAGGCAGTGGCTACAGGAAAGAGAAACGTTAGAAGAAATAAGTCTAAATAGGTGAAATATGATCAACACATTTTACACAGGGCTGCTAGAAGAAACACCTTATTCTGAGGCTGAAGCAAAAAAAAAAAAAAAAAAAAAAAACCCACACATCTAGAAACCTAGAACACCTTTTTGTGTCACAAAGTAAGAAAATTCTCAAAGAATGAGGAAAAGTAAAAAAAAGAAGCTAACTTGAGTAAATTTCCAATGGCCAAATCTGAGACACTTTGATATTAATAATAATAAGGATGACAACATTAATGGGTCATAACTTATTAAATAAAATAATAATTTATGGGTCTATAATAATAGAAGAGAGAGAGAGGAAGAGAAAAAGATACAATGCCTTCTGAATATAGAATATCAACTACTAAATGTCAGAAGAAAGAGTAAAGCTCAACATTTTTCAGGAATTTTAATTAAATTTTATACAAGTAACAATCATCAATGGATGCTAGAATCAGTGAATGAAAAGTTGAAAGGGAAGAGGATATTAAAATAACTTCAAAGGGCCACCCCCTCAAATTACTTATTAACTACAAAAGGGAAAATCGTAACCATACCATGGAGAAACCTGGCAGAAACCACTGTACCTAAGCGATCAGTCAACATCAACAATAACGAGACAAACCAACACCTTGTACTTCCTGACATGATGCACTAATAAAAACACGACATCATATATGTAGTATTCCTGCCAAAAATGCATAACCTAAATCTAATAAGAAGGGAATTTCAGACATTTCAAAACTGAGGGACATTCTACAAAAATAACTTGTCTTAACTCTTCAAAATGTTAATGTCATGAAAGATAAAGCAATCCTCATGAACTTTTCAAATTAAAGGAGCTGAAGAAATATGACAACTGAATGCAAAATCTTATTCTAGATTGAATTCGATATAGAAAAAAATAGTTGCTTAAAGGATATTATTGGAATAATTGAAGTTATTTGAATTAAAATGCCATTTAGGTGATACTACAGTATCAGTGTTAAATATCCTGATTTTGAATGATTATAGTGATTATATAAGAGAATATTTTTGTTCATAAAAAACACACAATGAGATGTGAAACGTTTAGGAGAAATGAAGAATGATTCCTATAACTTACAAACAGTTTAAAGAGAAAAAAAACTATAAGGGGGAGGGTGGGGGGAGAGAGAGAGAGCATGAAAGCATAAGTGGAAGACTATTCACAGTTGGTGAACTTGGGTGAAGGTGATGGATAGATAAGAATTATTTGTACTATTGTGGCAGCTTTTAGATAGCTTGAAATTATTTCAAAGTAAAAAAATATTGAAGGCAGAGTAATAATAAAAAAATTAAAACTTTTTCACAGCAAAATTAACTTTCTGCTAGTAGAGCTCCTAAGCCTTATTGAGGTAATTAATAAATGTATTTCTCCTTTTCCAACCTTAAGACCCTCTGAGAATAGAGTCCTTTCAAATCAGTGCTATCCTATAGATTCTATATAGGTAGAATAGATTGCTTGAACCTGGAGAAAAATATTGAATGAAACGTTCTCCAAAGTCTCTGTGAGCAGGTACCAGGAAAGCTGTACTACTCCTTTCTTCTGCCAGAGAGATACAGTGCTGGTGTTATTGTAATATGCCTATTATGGTAACTTACTTGAATTATAACTAACCTGTCTTTCCTACAACTCTGAAAGCTAGTCCTCTAAACTCATGACCCTCACTTTCATATGCATTTTGTTCCTGCATATAGTCTTAATGATTGGAGAGCTGCTCATCATTTTCACCTCTTTCTCAGATATATCCCGTTTTAAAAGACCAAAATCAATGTGATCATTCAGGAAACATCAGGGTGCTCTACTAAACTTCAATAGCTATGTGTTCCCTCCACTACTACTTCCATACCATGAGGTATAATAGTGAAAATAAGTCTCAGAACAAATGTTACTATATGTATATAAATGTATGTATATAGAACTTGTTCTATAGCTAAGAATAGGCTCACTCCAACCAAAACCACAAATTGATATTAGAATCTTGAGCTTACTATATTCTCTTTTCATGAAGAGGCATTGGCCTGTGTAACATTTCTAACCACCAATCACCTACCTTAAATACTTTCTCTCTCTTCCTCTCTTCCTACCCTCTCTCTCTGACACACACACACACACACACACACACACACACACACACACACACACACACACGAGAAGAAAGTGGTTATTAGAAAAATGTTTAAAATTTAGGTTAAAACATTTATTCATTCAATAATGATGCAGATTGCTTCCTATATGGTCAGCCCATCACAAACATATGTTTTTATCTTAGAGCAGGGCTCAGAAAACTTTTCTGTAAAGGGTCCAGACGTGAAAATTTTTAGACTTTATGGATCATACAACTTCCGTTGTAACTACTCTACTCTGCCCTTGCAGCACAAAAGCAGTCATAGACTATATACAAACAAATGAGTGGGGCTGTGTTCCAACAAAACCGTATGTATAAAATAAGGGCGAGACCACAGTTTGCTGACCGCTCCATTGTAGTACTAAAATAGATTCATATACTGCAGAGATTTACCTCATGGGTTGTAATAGGCTGGGCTTTCCTCAAAGTTTTCTCCCAGGCTCCTCATTTTTTCCTAACTCATCCCATTGTGCTTTTGCCTCTTCTTCCCCGATTCCTGAAGATGCCATGCCTTCTCTACAAAACTGAACCACAGAGGAATACTTTGAAATGCATAGGGATTAATGGCAAAGTAGGTTGTCTACATAAAATGAATCTGCTCTCCTTGCTCTACTCTGGTCAAGAAGTCTCTTCCATTTACTGCATGCTGACTAAACTCTATCCTTCATTATCGGTGTTAAGTAGATTATTCTTAAAGAATAGAAAATACCTTTATGTGAAAGTTATTTTTATCCGTGCCCACAACTTTACTTTGTTAGTAATTAAAATACTGTAAAGATGTAGTGTTCACAGCTTGCAGAGTTTTTTCATGCATATAATGACTTTGTGTGGTAGACCATGATGGTAGTATTATTCTTGAAAGATTTTGAAATTGAGGCCTTAAGACATTCAGAAACCTACGTAAATCTCTGCAATTAGAAACTCATCCTGTCTTCAGCTCTTTTCACAATTTAAATTGCTGCAGAACTTGCTCTGAAGACTAAAGTTAAGCTCAACAGAATTTCAAAAGTTTAGAAGCTCTCATCCACCAGAACCATAATGTAATCAGAAGAAAAATGAAGACCAAGCCCTGAGAAGAGTAGAAGACACAAAGTCTAATTGTTTCCCCTTATTTGCAAAAACACAACTTGCTTTCAGTTATTCATGGCAATATCTTTTGAGTTTTGCTCATGATAATCTTTCCTCTTAGAAAAGGACATGATACTGTGCAAATTAGAAGTCTCTATCCTTGGGCCTAGTACAGTGGCTCACACCTGTAATCCCAGTACTTTGGGAGGCCAAGGCGGGCGGATCACCTGAGGTCAGAAGTTCAAGACCAGCCTGGTCAACATGGTGAAACCCCGTCTCTACTAAAAGCACAAAAAATTAGCTGGGCATGGTGGTAGGCATCTGTAATCCCAGCTACTTGGGAGGCTGAGGCAGGAGAATAGCTTGAGCCCAGCGGGTGGAGGTTGCAGGGAGCCGAGATTGCGCCATTACACTCCAGTCTGGGCAACAAGAGCGAAACTCTGTCTCAAAAACAAAAGTCTCCATCCTTATTCTACAAAGGAAAGAACACAAAACAAAGGTGAGTTAAAACCAGAAAGGAAGCAAAGAATTATTGCTATTATAATGATAATAGTCAAAATATTGCTGAAAAATTAAAAGACAAAAACAAAACTATGCTTTTTTCTATTAGGAAAAGGTAGCTTGGGAGGAAAATATTTTCCAATTTGGTTCAAAAATGTAATTACACTCTCCAAAGTCTATAGGGGTTCAACTGTTTTCTACAGAAAATTTGCCCATAAAGTAAGTGAATCAGATAGGTATTCAAGAGTATATTCTCTATATGTCTCTTATGGTCTCTAAAGAATCAAGCCAATAAATTATAAATTTGCAACTAATTAATAAAGTCTCAAATTGTGTTCAGAGTAATATTCATTATGGAAAGTTAATTTTTACTAAAAACATTGGCCATTTGAATTGAATGTAAAATGTTATATAAAAGGTTATCCTTCCTTCATCCAGAAAAATGTATTATCGTTGTTAAGGATCTCATTTAATAATCATATCAAATATCTTTAGCCAACTGTTTACTTTGACATTATTCATATCTATCAAATATTAGAACCTATTGATTAGGGAATATTGTCATAATCAGAAGTATGAATATTCACTAATCCTCTCATATCAGACATTTCCTTTAATTGATTTTTCAGCTTTCTTGTGGAAATTTCATTTTCACATTTTGTATGCACTTATATTCCCATTCTGATAACATAGATTACAGTCTAGAATAAACATTGCTATTTGGCTTATTGATAGGACACTATTGCTTGACTTTAATTTTCTCAGGACTCAGATGCATGGTTTCTAGCTGGAAAGTTTGGTACGATAATTTTTTTTTCCAAATGCTTTGGCATTCGATTAAGACTCCTAGAGGAAGAAATACGATAAGAGCTGTAAGTCAGTGTGCATATACGAACCCTACCACACCACCGCCTGCAGGTGAGTACATGTAATAATTGATGCTGGAATAACTGGCTAGCTATATGCAGAAGGTTGAAACTGGATGTCTTCCTTACACCATGATGAAAATCAACTCAAGACAGATTAAAGACTTAAATGTAAAACCTAAAACAATAAAAACCCTGGAAGTTAACCTAGGAAATACCATTCTGGATGTAGGCCCTGGCAAAGATTTCTCCAAAATCAATTGCAACAAAAACAAAAATTGGCAAGTGAGACCTCATTAAACTAAGGAGTTATTGCACAGCAAAAGAAATTATCAACAGAACAGACAGACAGCCTACAGAATGGGTGAAAATATTTGCAAACTGTGCACTCAACAAAGGTCTAATATCCAGAATTTATAAAGAAATTAAGCAAATTAAGAAGCAAATAACAAACTGTCCCATTAAAAAATGCACAAAGGGCATGAACAGCCACTTTTCGAAAGAAGACATACACACGGCCAACAAGCATGTGAAAAACTGCTCAACATTATTAATCATTAGAGAAATGCAAATCAAAACCACAATGAGATACCACGTTACAACAGTCAGAATGGCTATAACTAAAAAGTCAAAACATAACAGATACTGGTGAGATTGGGAGAAAAGGGAACGTTTATACACTGCTGGTAGGAATATAAATTAGTTCAGTCGTTGTGGAAAGCAGTGTGGCAATTTCTCAAAGAACTTAAAATAGGATTACCGTTCAACCCAGCAATCCCATTACTGGGTATACACCCAAAGGAATATAAATCATTCTACCATAAAGACACACGCATGTGTACACTCATCGTAGCACTATTCACAATAGCAAAGCCATGGAATCAACCTAAATGCCCATCAATGGTAGACTGGATAAAGAAAATGTGGTACATATACACCATGGCATACTATGCAGCCATAAAAAGAATGAGAACACGTCCTTTGCAGGAACATGGATGCAGCTGGAGGCCATCATCCTTAGCAAATGAACTCAGAAACAGAAAACCAAAAACTGCATGTTCTTACTTGTAAATGGGAACTAAATGTGGAGTACACATGACGCAAAGAAGGGAATAATAGACACTGCGGCCCACTTGAGGGTGGAAGATGGGAGAAGGGTGAGGATAAAAAAACTACCTGTCTGGTACTATGCTTATTACCTAGGCGACAAAATAATCTGTATACCCAACCTCTGTGACATGCAATATACATGTAACAATATACATGTAACAAACCTGCACATGCACCCCCTGAATCTAAAATAAAAGTTGGAAAGAAAAAAAAGTATCTTAAAAAAAGCAGCTATAAGTAAGCAGTCAAAAATGCTGTCCATGCAAATTTAGTTAGGTCCCTTACACTTTAGCTACAACAAAATGCCTTTTAAACAAACAAACAAAAAAGATGAAAAAGTAGTTTTTCATGAAAAAAGTGTTGTGAGTTTTATCTGGTTAAAAACATGTTTTCCAAACTTTATGCAACACATTCACCTATGAAGTACAATTGTTATTTTATTCAAATACTCTAGTGTCTTATGGTTTACAGATGCTTTCATCTATATTTTCTCATTTGACTTTTGCAGCAACCCTGCATTGTTATTATATTCCTTTACCAGATGAGAAATTGAGGCTCAGAATGGTAAAAAACAAAAATCTCTGACAGAGGTAAACAGTATTAGCAAGGTACTGAACCGGAAATGGAAGGCGGAGGACCCATTTAGCTTGAGTTTTGTGGTTAAATTGAACATGAAAAAGGTCAAGTGTATTAATGCTGCATCAAAACCAAGAGTAGCAAGCAGGTTAATTCTTATGTGCTAACGCTGATTGAATCATGATGGCTGTCTAGACCAGGGGTGATCAAACTATGGCCCACAGGCCAGCTGCCTGTTTTTGTAAATATCTTATTGAAACACTGCCACACCCATTTGTTTGTATAGCTTCTGCTTTTTGCTGCAAATTGCACTCCAACAGCAGAGTTAGTAGTTGCAACAGAGACTATGTTATCCACATGCGTAAGATATTTACTGACAATTTAATAAAAGTTTTGCTGACCCCTATTCCTGATTACCAAGTTAAGAACGTTTCTGAAGTTATAGTGGATCTTCATGATTGATTATCATTGTGTACCATGGACAAGGAAAGAAGGAAATTGTCTATTACCCTTCCATTGCCGTCGATAAAATATTATCTTGATGAGGCTGACTGTCATTTTCTGAATATTCTATCTGTGCTCCAGTGTGAGATCCTTGGGTTTGCGTTTTGAGAAATTCAGTTTATTAGAATCACTCGGCAATGATAAAACTGCATGATTTGATTCATGCTAACTCATCAAATCCCATTTAAGGGTTTTCTGGTGAAACTTGATACAGATCCCAAGTACATGTTTCTTATGTGTTCTTATCTATAATACGGTTGATCACAGTTTTTATTTGGTGTTATACATTTCTCTTTCTTCAGTTAGCAGAAAGGAATCCTCCAAAAAGTCCATGAGCTCGCTGCACTTAGGAACCAGTTGTCATAGGTCTTTGAATATCTAAGCATAGTCCTCTGCACAGTACTCTTAGGCATTTAATAAAAATACAGTGGTAGAAGTGTGGCTTCCTAAACAAAAAGGCAAAACATCACTGAGTAAAAGAGATCCCAAAACATGCCTTAACAATAGCCTTTCAGTTAAGCAACCAGAAGCAAAGCATTCCTGAGTAGCAGTTTTAAGAAGCTATTTCTAAGAATCAAGGTTTTGCTCACTCTGCTATTCATAAAACTACAGACTCTCTTGTGTGTTGAATCTACAGCAGGTGGTAAGAACTGACCAATTTTTTCTCCATTTTATCTAATAGCATAATAACACTACCTTAAATGTTAATAACTTCCTTCTATTAATGTGCTTAAAGCCTTTTGAGAGATAATTATTTTTTTCAATAAAACACTCCTCAGAGATGAGGGGTAAGAAAAGGTGTTGCTCTTCTATTGTTACAAATTGAGAGACTGAGGCATGCAATTATTTCATAGCTCATTTTGTTTCAGGGATTATTATTCAAGTAAACCAGATAAGTGACTTAATATAAATTTCACAGTATGTGTGTTCTTGGCAAAATCTATGTATTCTCTCTCCAGTTGCTTGGATAGAGATGTGCTCATAATACATTTTTTGAACTACAAATAGAAAAATAGCAAGTATATATAATTTATAAATATTATATATTTTATGTTATATATTAAATTCATATATATAATTATATATACACATATTCTCAAATGCCTGCTGTCCTTTGGTTTTCCAAGTTTAAAATGGTATAGCAAATATTCCTTCGCACTTTTTTTTATTAGTGCTGGTGGTATTTTCTCAACTACATAAAATTGGTATGACAAAATTAATCAGTTTTGCCAAAAAGTGAGAGTTTTTTTCACTTTCAAAAGTTGCTAAAATTTCTTTTTAAACTCTGCAAATGTGTATTTCCAGATTTGACAACTCAAAATTTCCCTCTAATGTATGCTTTCCTCTAGAAGAAGAGGCACTAACTATAGCAAGCAACTTACATATGTATCGTTTTTTGTCTTAAATGCACATCAAAGCTCCCTTTACCAGGGCATGTAAAGCATGTATAGCACACACAGACAAATGAGCATAGAGTATTGCAGCTGACAGAAACTGAGAAACACCAGAGTCCCACTTCTTAAAGATGAGTGGCCTGAGGCCCAAAGAAGTGAACAATGTATGAGTGAAATAGGCTGGGTCAAATAATCATGTAAAAGGCAACAAAAACAACCTTGATGCATCTAGGGCATGGAGGGAAGGAAAACAGTATCAGCAGTACCAGGAGGAAGTAGAACCTTGGGAAAATAATCTGAGGTAAGAGACAAGAAAATGGAATCTAGTCCCAATTGATTAAAAAGTAATTGATTATCTCCCTAGCACCCATGTTATTTTTTTCTATAAAATGTAAATTATTCTACCAACATATTCAGTATCATTGAAGTTCAGATGTCCGCATGTGAATGTGAATGTGAGTGAGCTCTTGCTTCTCAAGAATCTGGTACCATTCTTCTTGAGATCCATATTCATATCTACCTTGGTCTTTCTCATGTCAAATTTCTGCCATTTGCAGAAGTGATTTAAGGATTTCATATTCAACCTACTATCTGAAACTCTGAGACTTCAAGGACACAGAGTTATGGACTCTAAAGTCAAATGACCTAGATAAAAAATGAATCAGTCATTAATAAAGGTATCAGATGCCTCTGTTTTCCCATGCCACATTTCCATACCCACAAGTGATTTCAGTCACAGCTGCTGTGAACATCTTCTCACAAACTCAATTTCTCCTTTACTGTACATCATTTCCAGCTGCTGGAGTTCACTTGGTCTGCCAGCAAGTGCAGCCCACAAGTGTAGGGTTAAGGCCCTCTGTGCCAACACTCAACCAATGGTGGATGAGAGCTCGTGGATAAATGCTCCAGTCTCTGACTCTTCTGGTGGACTTGTTTTGTGGATCTTTGGTAGAATGGAGCCCAGTTACCCAAAGCAGTGACCTTGATAAGACACACTTAAATTGACTTTTCATCCTTATCATCCTTTCTTGTTTTACTCCTCCATTTCCTTCCACCTAAGCCCTAGGATGCATGCAAAAACCTTGCCTCAGCCTCTGCTTTGGTAATTCTGTGTTTAATTTTTTGAGGAACTGCCATACCATTTTTTGTAGTGGCTGCTCCATTTTAAATTCTCAGTAGCAATGCACAAATATTCCAATTTCCGCACATTCTCACGGATACTTGTTATTTTATTTTTTTGATAATAGCCATCCTAATGGGTGTGAAATTAGATGTTGAGCATCTTTTCATATGCTTACTGGCTATGCCTTTATCTTCTTTGGAGGAGTATGGATGATAATACCAAAAGAAATAATCCCAAAAACTACAAAACCAAGTGTTGAAATCCCAGTAGACCAATATCTCTGAAGTCTAAATCCTGAAAGTCTAAAATCCCCAATGTCTAAAATCCTGAAAATCAGAATCACAGAAGATTAAAATCCCAAATGTTGAAATTGTGAAAGCTGAATGCTGGGGAAGGAATTAACGCATTTTTGTTTGTACGAAGGGTAGTTACATTGTGTTAGTTGCATCGTGTAAGGTAGAACTATTACCTTGTTATTATTTTCTTTTTTTTTTTTAAATTTATTTATTATTATTATACTTTAAGTTGTAGGGTACATGTGCATAATGTGAAGGTTTGTTACATATGTATACTTGTGCCATGTTGGTGTGCTGCACCCATCAACTCGTCATTTACATCAGGTATAACTCCCAATGCAATCCCTCCCCCCTCCCCCCTCCCCATGATAGGCCCCGGTGTGTGATGTTCCCCTTCCTGAGTCCAAGTGATCTCATTGTTCAGTTCCCACCTATGAGTGAGAACATGCGGTGTTTGGTTTTCTGTTCTTGTGATAGTTTGCAAAGAATGATGGTTTCCAGCTGCATCCATGTCCCTACAAAGGACACAAACTCATCCTTTTTGATGGCTGCATAGTATTCCATGGTGTATATGTGCCACATTTTCATAATCCAATCTGTCACTGATGGACATTTGGGTTGATTCCAAGTCTTTGCTATTGTGAATAGTGCTGCAATAAACATACGTGTGCCTGTGTCTTTATAGCAGCATAATTTATAATCCTTTGGGTATATACACAGTAATGGAATGGCTGGGTCATATGGTACATCTAGTTCTAGATCCTTGAGGAATCGCCATACTGTTTTCCATAATGGTTGAACTAGTTTACAATCCCACCAACAGTGTAAAAGCGTTCCTATTTCTCCACATCCTCTCCAGCACCTGTTGTTTCCTGACTTTTTAATGATCGCCATTCTAACTGGTGTGAGATGGTATCTCATTGTGGTTTTGATTTGCATTTCTCTGATGGCCAGTGATGATGAGCATTTTTTCATGTGTCTGTTGGCTGTATGAATGTCTTCTTTTGAGAAATGTCTGTTCATATCCTTTGCCCACTTTTTGATGGGGTTGTTTGTTTTTTTCTTGTGAATTTGTTTGAGTTCTTTGTAGGTTCTGGATATTAGCCCTTTGTCAGATGAGTAGATTGCAAAAATTTTCTCCCATTCTGTAGGTTGCCTGTTCACTCTGATGGTAGTTTCTTTTGCTGTGCAGAAGCTCTTTAGTTTAATTAGATCCCATTTGTCAATTTTGGCTTTTGCTGCTGTTGCTTTTGGTGTTTTAGACAGGAAGTCTTTGCCCATGCCTATGTCCTGAATGGTACTACCTAGGTTTTCCTCTAGGATTTTTATGGTATTAGGTCTAACATTTAAGTCTCTAATCCATCTTGAATTAATTTTCGTATAAGGAGTAAGGAAAGGATCCAGTTTCAGCTTTCTACTTATGGCTAGCCAATTTTCCCAGCACCATTTATTAAATAGGGAATCCTTTCCCCATTTCTTGTTTCTCTCAGGTTTGTCAAAGATCAGATGGCTGTAGATGTGTGGTATTATTTCTGAGGACTCTGTTCTGTTCCATTGGTCTATATCTCTGTTTTGGTACCAGTACCATGCTGTTTTGGTTACTGTAGCCTTGTAGTATAGTTTGAAGTCAGGTAGCGTGATGCCTCCAGCTTTGTTCTTTTGACTTAGGATTGTCTTGGAGATGCGGGCTCTTTTTTGGTTCCATATGAACTTTAAAGCAGTTTTTTCCAATTCTGTGAAGAAACTCATTGGTAGCTTGATGGGGATGGCATTGAATCTATAAATTACCTTGGGCAGTATGGCCATTTTCACGATATTGATTCTTCCTATCCATGAGCATGGTATGTTCTTCCATTTGTTTGTGTCCTCTTTTATTTCACTGAGCAGTGGTTTGTAGTTCTCCTTGAAGAGGTCCTTTACATCCCTTGTAAGTTGGATTCCTAGGTATTTGATTCTCTTGGAAGCAATTGTGAATGGAAGTTCATTCCTGATTTGGCTCTCTGTTTGTCTGTTACTGGTGTATAAGAATGCTTGTGATTTTTGCACATTAATTTTGTATCCTGAGACTTTGCTGAAGTTGCTTATCAGCTTAAGGAGATTTTGGGCTGAGACAATGGGGTTTTCTAAATATACAATCATGTCATCTGCAAACAGGGACAGTTTGACTTCTTCTTTTCCTAACTGAATACCCTTGATTTCTTTCTCTTGCCTAATTGCCCTAGCCAGAACTTCCAACACTATGTTGAATAGGAGTGGTGAGAGAGGGCATCCCTGTCTTGTGCCAGTTTTCAAAGGGAATTTTTCCAGTTTTTGCCCATTCAGTATGATATTGGCTGTGGGTTTGTCATAAATAGCTCTTATTATTTTGAGGTACATTCCATCAATACCGAATTTATTGAGCGTTTTTAGCATGATGGGCTGTTGAATTTTGTCAAAAGCCTTTTTTGCATCTATTGAGATAATCATGTGGTTCTTGTCTTTGGTTCTGTTTATATGCTGGATTATGTTTATTGATTTGCGAATGTTGAACCAGCCTTGCATCCCAGGGATGAAGCCCACTTGATCATGATGGATAAGCTTTTTGATGTGTTGCTGAATCCGGTTTGCCAGTATTTTATTGAGGATTTTTGCATCGATGTTCATCAGGGATATTGGTCTAAAATTCTCTTTTTTAGTTGTGTCTCTGCCAGGCTTTGGTATCAGGATGATGTTGGCCTCATAAAATGAGTTAGGGAGGATTCCCTCTTTTTCTATTGTTTGGAATAGTTTCAGAAGGAATGGTACCAACTCCTCCTTGTACCTCTGGTAGAATTCAGCTGTGAATCCATCTGGTCCTGGACTTTTTTTGGTTGGTAGGCTATTAATTATTGCCTCAATTTCAGAGCCTGCTATTGGTCTATTCAGGGATTCAACTTCTTCCTGGTTTAGTCTTGGAAGAGTGTAAGTGTCCAGGAAATTATCCATTTCTTCTAGATTTTCCAGTTTATTTGCGTAGAGGTGTTTATAGTATTCTCTGATGGTAGTTTGTATTTCTGTGGGGTCGGTGGTGATATCCCCTTTATCATTTTTAATTGCGTCTATTTGATTCTTCTCTCTTTTCTTCTTTATTATTCTTGCTAGTGGTCTGTCAATTTTGTTGATCTTTTCAAAAAACCAACTCCTGGATTCATTGATTTTTTGGAGGGTTTTTTGTGTCTCTATCTCCTTCAGTTCTGCTCTGATCTTAGTTATTTCTTGCCTTCTGCTAGCTTTCGAATGTGTTTGCTCTTGCTTCTCTAGTTCTTTTAATTGCAATGTTAGAGTGTCAATTTTAGATCTTTCCTGCTTTCTCTTGTGGGCATTTAGTGCTATAAATTTCCCTCTACACACTGCTTTAAATGTGTCCCAGAGATTCTGGTATGTTGTATCTTTGTTCTCATTGGTTTCAAAGAACATCTTTATTTCTGCCTTCATTTCGTTATGTACCCAGTAGTCATTCAGGAGCAGGTTGTTCAGTTTCCATGTAGTTGAGCGGTTTTGATTGAGTTTCTTAGTCCTGAGTTCTAGTTTGATTGCACTGTGGTCTGAGAGACAGTTTGTTATAATTTCTGTTCTTGTACATTTGCTGAGGAGTGCTTTACTTCCAATTACATGGTCAATTTTGGAGTAAGTACGATGTGGTGCTGAGAAGAATGTATATTCTGTTGATTTGGGGTGGAGAGTTCTATAGATGTCTATTAGGTCTGCTTGCTGCAGAGATGAGTTCAATTCCTGGATATCCTTGTTAACTTTCTGTCTCGTTGATCTGTCTAATGTTGAGAGTGGAGTGTTGAAGTCTCCCATTATTATTGTATGGGAGTCTAAGTCTCTTTGTAAG
This sequence comes from Macaca fascicularis, assembly GCF_037993035.2. NCBI lineage: Eukaryota > Metazoa > Chordata > Mammalia > Primates > Cercopithecidae > Macaca > Macaca fascicularis. The sequence continues at coordinate 28,448,478 of NC_088395.1, forward strand.
TCTCTAAGGACTTGCTGTATGAATCTGGGTGCTCCTGTATTGGGTGCATATATATTTAGGATAGTTAGCTCTTCCTGTTGAATTGATCCCTTTACCATTATGTAATGGCCTTCTTTGTCTCTTTTGATCTTTGATGGTTTAAAGTCTGTTTTATCAGAGACTAGTATTGCAACCCCCGCTTTTTTTTGTTCTCCATTTGCTTGGTAAATCTTCCTCCATCCCTTTATTTTGAGCCTATGTATGTCTCTGCGTGTGAGATGGGTCTACTGAATACAGCAGACTGATGGGTCTTGACTCTTTATCCAGTTTGCCAGTCTGTGTCTTTTAATTGGAGCATTTAGTCCATTTACATTTAAGGTTAATATTGTTATGTGTGAACTTGATCCTGCCATTATGATATTTACTGGTTATTTTGCTCGTTAGTTGATGCAGTTTCTTCCTAGCCTCGATGGTCTTTACATTTTGGCATGTTTTTGCAATGGCTGGTACCGGTTGTTCCTTTCCATGTTTAGTGCTTCCTTCAGGGTGTCTTGTAAGGCAGGCCTAGTGGTGACAAAATCTCTAAGCATTTGCTTATCTGTAAAGGATTTTATTTCTCCTTCACTTATGAAACTTAGTTTGGCTGGATATGAAATTCTGGGTTTAAAATTCTTTTCTTTAAGAATGTTGAATATTGGCCCCCACTCTCTTCTGGCTTAGAGAGTTTCTGCCAAGAGATCTGCTGTGAGTCTGATGGGCTTCCCTTTGTGGGTAACCCGACCTTTCTCTCTGGCTGCCCTTAAGATTTTTTCCTTCATTTCAACTTTGGTGAATCTGGCAATTATGTGTCTTGGAGTTGCTCTTCTCGAGGAGTATCTTTGTGGCGTTCTCTGTATTTCCTGGATTTGAATGTTGGCCTGCCCTACTAGGTTGGGGAAGTTCTCCTGGATGATATCCTGAAGAGTGTTTTCCAGCTTGGTTCCATTTTCCCCCTCACTTTCAGGCACCCCAATCAGACGTAGATTTGGTCTTTTTACATAATCCCATACTTCTTGCAGGCTTTGTTCATTTCTTTTTCTTCTTTTTTCTTTTGGTTTCTCTTCTCGCTTCATTTCATTCATTTGATCCTCAATCGCTGATACTCTTTCTTCCAGTTGATCGAGTCGGTTACTGAAGCTTGTGCATTTGTCACGTATTTCTCGTGTCATGGTTTTCATCTCTTTCATTTCGTTTATGACCTTCTCTGCATTAATTACTCTAGCCATCAATTCTTCCACTTTTTTTTCAAGATTTTTAGTTTCTTTACGCTGGGTACATAATTCCTCCTTTAGCTCTGAGAAATTTGATGGACTGAAGCCTTCTTCTCTCATCTTGTCAAAGTCATTCTCCGTCCAGCTTTGATCCGTTGCTGGCGATGAGCTGCGCTCCTTTGCCGGGGGAGATGCGCTCTTATTTTTTGAATTTCCAGCTTTTCTGCCCTGCTTTTTCTCCATCTTTGTGGTTTTATCTGCCTCTGGTCTTTGATGATGGTGATGTACTGATGGGGTTTTGGTGTAGGTATCCTTCCTGTTTGATAGTTTTCCTTCTAACAGTCAGGACCCTCAGCTGTAGGTCTGTTCGAGATTGCTTGAGGTCCACTCCAGACCCTGTTTGCCTGGGTATCAGCAGCAGAGGCTGCAAAAGATAGAATATTTCTGTACAGCGAGTGTACCTGTCTGATTCTTGCTTTGGAAGCTTCCTCTCAGGGGTGTACTCCACCCTGTGAGGTGTGGGTGTCAGACTGCCCCTAGTGGGGGATGTCTCCCAGTTAGGCTACTCAGGGGTCAGGGACCCACTTGAGCAGGGAGTCTGTCCCTTCTCAGATCTCAACCTCCGTGTTGGGAGATCCACTGCTCTCTTCAAAGCTGTCAGACAGAGTCGTTTGCGTCTGCAGAGGCTTCTGCTGTGTTTGTTATTGTTTACTGTGCCCTGTCCCCAGAGGTGGAGTCTACAGAGACAGGCAAGTTTCCTTGAGCTGCTGTGAGCTCCACCCAGTTCGAGCTTCCCAGCAGCTTTGTTTACCTACTTAAGCCTCAGCAATGGCGGGCGCCCCTCCCCCAGCCTCGCTGCTGCCTTGCCGGTAGATCACAGACTGCTGTGCTAGCAATGAGGGAGGCTCCGTGGGCGTGGGACCCTCCCGGCCAGGTGTGGGATATGATCTCCTGGTGTGCCTGTTTGCTTAAAGCACAGTATTGGGGTAGGAGTTACCCGCTTTTCCAGGTGTTGTGTGTCTCAGTTCCCCTGGCTAGGAAAAGGGATTCCCTTCCCCCTTGCGCTTCCCAGGTGAGGCGATGCCTCGCCCTGCTTCAGCTCTCGCTGGTCAGGCTGCAGCAGCTGACCAGCACCGATCGTCCGGCACTCCCCAGTGAGATGAACCCAGTACCTCAGTTGAAAATGCAGAAATCACCGGTCTTCTGTGTCGTTCGCGCTGGGAGTTGGAGACTGGAGCTGTTCCTATTCGGCCATCTTGCTCCGCCCCTACCTTGTTATTATTTTCATCTGTATTGGGCAGAAAATTCAGAGGAGCAGACTGGCCATGCAATAAGGCAATGGTGAAAAATTCATTTTACAAATGTGTCATTTGTCTGAATTGGCATTTCTTCCAGCTGATGAAATTCCTAGAGCTTTTAATGAGTTAAAGCTGCATTTGCCTGAAGAAGCCAGCAAATTACTGACTGGTTTGAAAATAATTATGTGCATGATAGGATAAGAAGACATTTAGGCAATGGTGTTGCTCTTCAATCACCAGTATTGTTTCCACCATATTTGTGATTTGTATGTGAGTGCATGCAGCATGGATTTTCCTGCATCCGAAACAACATAGAAGCATGGCAACATAGAAGATGGGAAGATTTAATGTATATTGAATCACAGATGAATTTCAAAAATAGCAGTGCCATGTAGAAAATGGATGTGAATATATTCTCTGAGGTCAGCCATGCCCTAAATGAAAAAAAGTAGCTATTCATTGTGATGAAAGATTTCACAATATAGTTAATGATCATGAAAGTTGGCCAGCTCTTATGGACTACCTTCATACAATTGTCCAAAATCTATACCTGTAATATGTTTTTTCATATGCTGAATTTTCTTTTTAGCTTTTTAAAAATCTTTTTAGTTTTTTCACTATTTCAAATAGGTTTTACATTATTTTTTACAATTCACTATGCTATGTATTTCATCTTCACATCAGTTCAACTACTGAAGGTATAAATCCTGTGGAGATTTTTAGAGAGTTCTAATAAGTATTATGCATTTTTGCAAATTCGACTCCACCAAAGTGCATTATCACAACATTGACTTTGTGTGCAAGCATTGCACATGTATGTAAAAACGCCAAAACTTCCTCCATAAAGAGATGTCCTGTTTGTATATCTGCATTTGCAAAGTTAAAATTTCTCAAGATCTTGGCTCTTTGGTTGACTGCATAAGTGGTGGTGATCGATGGTGGTTTTTCATTTGTCTAGTCAAAAGACTGGTTGTTTGTCATGGTATTTCATAACCACGGTTATAAAGCTGAGTGTACACAGTTACCAGCCATAGTGATATGCATTTATACATTTTTTTTCTTTTGTCCTATCTATTTCTTTATAAATATGGTTCATCTGACCATAGCTGTTATACCCATGTGACTGTCGTTAGTAGACATGTTTATGTTTGCAAAAACGTGTATGTTATTGCCTAATTTATTGTGTAAAGTAGCCTAGGAAGTGTTGTCATGTTTTTGTATGTTTCTCAAATAAATCCTCTTTTTAAAATGTAGATAAACATTTAAGTTATTTCTTAAATTTTTTTTTCAGAATTCTATTTTCAGGATTTTTATCTTTCAGGATTGTGATTTTGCAGATTTTAGACTTTAAAGGTTTTAATCCTTCAATATTTCAACATTTCGAGATTATGGCCTCAGGCTTGCAAGAACATAGCCCTGCATTCTCCTAAAAGTAACAATTCAGTAATCACTAATTCAATGTTTGGAACTAGTGAATTCTCCCTCTTTGGAGAAGTGTCTATTCCCTTTCAGGAATTATGGTTGGCTCCCCCTTTGGAGGAGTGTCTATTCAAAAGTCCTTTGCCCATTTTTTGAGTGAGTTATTTGATTATTTTTTCTTGTTGAGATGTAGAAGTTCTTTATATATATACTGGATACTAATTATACACACACACACACACACACACACACACACACACACAGAGGATACTAATCCCTTATCTTCTCTCATCTGTGGATTGCCTTTTCACTCTGTTGGTAGTGTCCTTTAAAACTCAAAAATTTTAAATGTTGATGTAGTCCAATCTAGATATTTTTTCTTTAGTTGTTTGTGTTTTGGGTGTCTGCTCAGCATTTCCTGTGTCTAATTCATAGGAGGCTCTTGAAAAATATTTATTGAATCAAAGACAGAGAACTATTGAAGGACACATACATAGTGCCCTAGATGCAGATACAATTGATTCCTGTTACTCATAGCAGTTATGCTCTATAAATTCTCTGTGAACATTGAATTAGTGAATACTGAATGATTACTTTTAGGAGAACACAGGCTTCTTGCAAGACTCTGGTCAAAACATTTTCATCAACTTAATAATCTTGTTTTATGTTTATGTGTATTTCTATTGAAAGACAACTTATTTAATATGCATTGTTGATTAATTAACATTGAACTTATGACCAATAGCACTATAACTCATACCTGAATGAAGATTACCTAACCCACATTCATACCTGAATGAAGATTACTTAACACACGTATTTTCTCCATAATATTTGTCACAATGTTTTTGTACTTAGGAATATTAAGCAAAGCTTCAGAACTGTGCTTGAGGGCCATTTTAAACAGCAAAATTACCAAAAAAAAAAAAAAGCACAAAAATGCAAAAACAAAAACATGGCATCTAAAAGACCTTGAAAAGGACACTTGTTTAGTGTGAGAACCGAGAGCTGAAACAAGAAAGCACAACATCGCTTTGTTCAACATCAGCTGGGAACATTAATGTTGAGTGACTCAAATTTCTTGCCACTCTGAATATGTCCACAAATGAGAACAGAAGTGCCAAAAGTATTGATTTGGGGAATACAAATACATTTTAGTAAGTGGGCAAATTTGCAAATACAGAATCCATTAATAATAAAAACAAATTGTATTAATATAATTATGTAGACACAGATATAGACATATAGATATAGATATATTCATACACATAACCATAGATATATAGTTATAACCATAGACATTGTCATAGACACAAACACTGATACACATACACATCTATGTACTCACCAGATTGACAAACATTGACAATATATAATATTTGGGAAATGGTGAGTAAACAAGCTCTTTCATAGAACCTTAATGAGAATACAAATTACTACTAATATTCGAAAGGACATGTGGAAATATCTATCAGAAATTTAAAAGTGCATACGCTTCATCAAGTAATTTACTTTTAGAAATCAATCATATTAAAATAATAATAAAAGTCAGCATTTTTACAAGCATAATAAGCATCTTCAAATCTGACATTATTTCCAATAATAAAAAATAAAAAATGACCAAAACAACCCTCAAGAGAAACTGGCTAAATACATTAAAGTGCATCCATACAATTAAGTGTTGTGCAGTTGTTAAAAGGAAATGGCTCTCTGGGCAGGGAATCTCTGAAAGAAAGGCAGCAGCTCCAGTCAGGGGATTATACACAATTCTCCTATCTCCCTGGGACAGAGCACAGGGCGGGAGGGGTGGCTGTGGGCACACCTTCAGTAGACTTAAACGTTCCTGCCTGCTGGCTCTAAAGAGAGCAGCAGATCTCTCAGCACAGTGCTCAAGCTCTGCTAAGGGACAGACTGTCTCCTCAAGTGGGTCCCTGACCCCCGTGCCTCCTGACGGGGAGATACCTCTCAGCAGGGGTCGACAGACACCTCATACAGGAGAGCTCTGGCTGGCATCTGGCAGGTGCCCCTCTGGGATGAAGCTTCCAGAGAAAGGAACAGGCAGCAATCTTTGCTGTTCTGCAGCCTCTGCTGGTGATACCCAGGCAAACAGGGTCTGGAGTGGACCTCCAGCAAACTCCAGCAGACCTGCAGCAGAGGGTCCTGACTGTTAGGAGGAAAACTAACAAACAGAAAGGAATAGCAACAACATTAACAAAAAGGACGTCCACACATAAACCCCATCTGAAGGTCACCAACATTAAAGACCAACGGTAGATAAATCCATGAAGATGAGGAAAAAAACAGCACAAAAAGGCTGAAAATTCCCAAAACCAGAACGCCTCTCCTCCTCCAAAGGATCACAACTCCTTACCTACACGGGAACAAAACTGGACAGAGAATGAGTTTGATGAATTGACAGAAGTAGGCTTCAGAGGGTGGGTAATAACAAAATCCTCCGAGCTAAAGGGGCATGTTCTAACCCAATGCAAGGAAGCTAAGAACCTTGATAAAAGGTTAGAGGAAGTGCTAACTAGAATAATCAGTTTAGAGAAGAACATAAATGGCATGATGGAGCTGAAAAACACAGCATGAGAACTTCGTGAAGCACACACAAGTATCAATAGCTGAATCGATCAAGCAGAAGAAAGGATATCAGAGGTTGAAGCTCAACTTAATGAAATACAGCATGAAGAAAAGATTAGAGAAAAAAGAATGAAAAGGAACAAACAAAACCTCCAGGAAATATGAGACTATGTGAAAAGACCAAACCTACATTTGATTGGTGCACCTGAAAGTGACGGGGAGAATGGAACCAAGTTGGAAAACACTCTGCAGGATATTATCCAGGAGAACTTCCCCAACCTAGCAAGACAGGCAAACATTCAAATTTAGGAAACACAGAGAACACCACAAAGATACTCTTCAAAAAGAGCAACCCCAAGACACATAATCGTCAGATTCACCAAGGTTGAAATGAAGGAAAAAATGTTAAGGGCAGCCAGAGAGAAAGGTCAGGTTACCCACAAAGGGAAGCCCATCAGACTAACAGCAGATCTCTCTACAGAAATCCTACAAGCCAGAAGAGAGTAGGGGCCAATGTTCAACATTCTTAAAAGAATTTTCAACCCAGAATTTCATATCCAGCCAAATTAAGCTTCATAAGCGAAGGAGAAATACAATCCCTTACAGACAAGCAAATGCTGAGAGATTTTCTCACCACCAGGCCTGCCTTACAAGAGCTCCTGAAGGAAGCACTAAACATGAAAAAAAAAAAAAAAATGGTACCAGCCACTGCAAAAACATACCAAATTGTAAAGACCATCGACACTATGAAAAAACTGCATCGACTAATGGGCAAAATAACCAGCTAGCATCATAATGACAGGATCAAATTCACATGCTACAATAGTAACCTTAAATGCAAACGGGCTAAATGCCCCAATTAAAAGACACAGACTGGCAAATCGGATAATGAGTCAAGACCCATTAGTGTGCTGTATTCAGGAGACCCATCTCATGTGCAAAGACACACATAGGCTCAAAATAAAGGGATGGAGAAATATTTACCAAGCAAATGGAAAGCAAAAAAAAACCAAAAAACAAAACAAAACAGGGGTTGCAATCCTAGTCTCTGATAAAACAGACTTTAAACCAACAAAGATAAAAAAAAGACAAAGAAGGGCATTAAAAGGTAAAGGGATCAATGCAACAAGAAGAGCTAACTATCCTAAATATACATGCGCCCAGTAAAGGAGCACCCGGATTCATAAAGCAAGTTCTTAGAGACCTATAAAGAGACTTAGACATCCACACAATAATAGTGGGAAACTTTAACACCCCACTGTCAATATTAGACAGATTGAGACAGAAAAGTAACAAGGATATTCAGGACTTGAACTCAGCTCTGGACCAAGTGGACCAAATAGACATCTACAGAACTCTCCACCCCAAATCAACAGAACATACATTCTTCTCAGCACCACATTGCAGTTATTCTAAAATTGACCACATAACTGGAAGCAAAACACTCCTCAGCAAATGCAAAATAACAGAAATCATAACAAACAGTTTCTCAGACCACAGTGCAATCAAATTAGAACTCAGGATTAAGAAACTCACTCAAAACCGCACAACTACATGGAAACTGAACAACCTGCTCCTGAATGACTACTGGGTACATAATGAAATTAAGGCAGAAATTAATAAGTTCTTTGAAACCAATGAGAACAAAGACACAACGTACCAGAATCTCTGGGAAACAGCTAAAGCAGTGTTTAGAGGGAAATTTATAGCACTAAATGCCCACAGGAGAAAGTGGGAAAGATCTAAAATCGACACCTTAACATCACAATTGAAAGAACTAGAGAAGCAAGAGCAAGCAAATTCAAAAGCTAGCAGAAGACAAGACATAACAGATCAGAGCAGAACTGAAGGAGATAGAGACATGAAAAACTTTTCAAAAAATCAGTGAATCCAGAAGGTGTTTTTTGGAAAAGATTAACAAAATAGGCAGACTGCTAGCCAGACTAATAAAGAAGAAAAGAGAGAAGAATCAAACAGACATGATAAAAAATGATAAAGGGGATATCACCACTGATCCCACAGAAATACAAACTACCATCAGAGGATATTATAAACACCTGTACCCAATTCAACTAGAAAATCTAGAAGAAATGGATAAATTCCTGACACATACACCCTCCCAAGACTAAACCAGGAAGAAGTCGAATCCCTGAATAGGCCAATAACAAGTTCTGAAATTGAGGCAGTAATTAATAGCCTACCAACCAAAAAAAGCCCAGGACCAGACAGATTCACAGCCGAATTCTACCAGAGGTACAAAGAGGAGCTGGTACCATTTCTTCTGAAACTATTCCAAACAACAGAAAAAGAGGGAGTCCTCCCTAACTCATTTTATGAGGCCAGCATCATCCTGATACCAAAACCTAGCAGAGACATAACAAAAAAAGAAAATTTCAGGCCAATATCCCTGATGAACATCAATGCTAAAATCCTCAATAAAATACTGGAAAAACCGAATCCAGCAGCACATCAAAAAGCTTATCCACCACGATCAAGTGGGCTTCATCCCTGGGATGCAAGGCTAGTTCAACACACACAAATCAGTAAATGTAATCCATCACATAGACAGAACCAATGACAAAAACCACACGATTATCTCAATAGATGCAGAAAAGGCCTTCAATAAAATTCAACACCCTTCATGCTAAAAACTCAGTAAACTAGGTATTGATGGAACATATCTCAAAATAGTAAGAGCTATTTATCACAAACGCACAGCCAATATCATACTGAATGGGCAAAAGCTGGAAGCATTCCCTTTGAAAACCGCCACAAGACAAGGATGCCTTCGCTCACCACTGCTATTCAACATAGTATTGGAAGTTCTGGCCAGGGCAATCAGGCTAGAGAAAGAAATAAGGGCATTCAAATAGGAAGAGAGGAAATCAAATTGCCCTGTTTGCATGTGACATGATTGTATATTTAGAAAACCCTGTCATCTCAGCCCAAAATCTCCTTAAGCTGATAAGCAACTTCAGCAAAGTCTCAGGATACAAAATCAATGTACAAAAATCACAAGCATTCCTATACCCCAATAATAGACAGCCAAATCATGAGTGAACTCCTATTCACAACTGCTACAAAGAGAATAAAATACCTAGGAATACAACTCACAAGGGATATGAAGGACCTCTTCAAGGAGAACTACAAACCACTCCTCAAGGAAATAAGAGAGAACAGAAACAAATGAAAAAACACTCCATGCTCATGGATAAGAAGAATCAAGACCGTGAAAATGGCCATACCGCCCAAAGTAATTTATAGATTCAGTGCTATCCCCATCAAGCTACCATTGACTTTCTTCACAGAATTAGAAAAAAACTATTTTAAATTTCATATGGAACCAAAAAAGAGCTCATATAGCCAAGACAATCCTAAGAAAAATGAACAAACCTGGAAGCACCACGCTACCTGACTTCAAACTATACTACAAGGCTGCAGTGACAAAAACAGCATGGTACTGGTACCAAAACAGATATATAGACCAACGGAACATAACAGAGGCCTCAGAAATAACACCACAGATCTACAACCATCTGATCTTTGACAAACCTGACCAAAACAAACAATGGGGAAAGGATTCCCCATTTAATAAATGGTGCTGGGAAAACTGGCTAGCCATATGCAGAAAACTGAAACTGGACCCCTTCCTACACCTTATAGAAAAATTAGTTTAAGATGGATTAAAGACTTAAATGTAAGACCTAAAACCATAAAAACCTTAGAAGAAAACCTAGGCAATACCATTCAGGACATAGGCATGGGCAAATACTTCATGACTAAAACACTAAAAGCAATGGAAACAAAAGCCAAAATTGACAAATGGGATCTACTTAAACTAAAGAGCTTCTGCACAGCAAAAGAAACTATCATCAGAGTGAACAGGCAACCAACAGAATGGGAGAAAATTTTTACAATCTGTACATCTGACAAAGGGCCAATATCCAGAATCTACAAGGACTTAAACAAATTTACAAGATAAAAACAAATGACCCCATCAAAAAGTGGGCAAAGGATATGAACAGACACTTCTCAAAAGAAGACATTTATGTAGCCAACAAACATATGAAAAAAAAAGCTCATTATCACTGGTCATTAGAGAAATGCAAATCAAAACCACAATGAGATACCATCTCATGCTCAGTTAGAATGGCAATCATTAGAAAGTCAGGAAATAACAGATGCTGGAGAGGATGTGGAGCAATAGGAACACTTTTACACTGTCGGTGGCAGTATAAATTAGTTCAACCATTGTGGAAGACAGTGTGGCGATTGCTCAAGGATCCAGAAATACCATTTGACCCAGCAATCCCATTACTGGGTATATACCCAAAGGATTATAAATCATTCTACTATAAAGACACATGCGCATGTATGTTTATTGCAGCACTGTTCACAATAGCAAAGACTTGGAACCAACCCAAATGCCCATCAATTATATACTGGCTAAAGAAAATGTGGCACATATACACCATGGAATACTATGCAGCCATAAAAAAGGATGAGTTCATGTCCTTTGCAGGGCCATGGATGAAGCTGGAAACCATCATTCTCAGCAAACTGACACAGAAACAGAAAACCAAATATCACATGTTCTCACTCATAAGTGGGAGATTAACAATGAGAACACATGGACACAGGGAGGGGAACATCACACAGCGGGGCCTGTCAGGGGTTGGTGGACTAGGGGAGGGATAGCATTAGGAGCAATACCTAATGTAGATGACGGGTTGATGGGTGCAGCAAACCACCATGGCACGTGTATACCTATGCAACAAACCTTCACGTTTTGCACATGTACTCCAGAACTTAAAGTATAATTTAAAAAAAAAGAATAAGGATAATAATCTTTTAACCAAAAAATAAATAAAACTTTTTCTTTCTTTTCCAATTTTAATAAGGATATATATTACTACTGACCAGAAAATGTCATATATAAAAAGATAAACATGGCATTTCATAAACAATAAATATAAATTATCCAAAAAAAGGGGCAATGATCTGCAAGTGGAGACATGGAAAGAGGCTCATAATATGTGTGAAATAGATAAAGGAATTTTATTGTGCATAAATTATGAAACAGCCTTGTAGAATCCAAATATATGTTTATATATCATTCATTTAGTGTGAACATTTATTGACTTTATAAATATAAGAGACCTGAAATGATAACAGTGGTTATTTCTGAGTCCTATGCTGAATTTTTGCTCTCAGATCCCTCCTCAACCTCTCTATGCCCTTTTCTGGACTACAGAGAACTACATTTCTCCCTGTCCCTTTCCCTCTTCCTTCATGGTAAATTCAGGTTATTGGAAATAATATTGGTAGTCTAGAGGGTGGAAGGTTAAGAGAAGCTGAGGTTTTTCTCCTCACTCACTGTTTTGGGCTTTGTCTTCATCAGTAGATTAGTTCCCTTGCTCCACCTCTCTAGCCAGTCTTTTCCTTCATGGCCCCATTTTTCACCAGGCTGACCTATGATAGTTCCAGCTTCTACCATCAGCTCTTGGTCTTCAATAATGCTGCCCTTCCCTTTGTCCCTTCAGCCTAGGTGTGGCAGCAGTTTCTGCTTTTAATGTCCAGATTGCCTTATGCCCCTTCTTTGGATCCTCAGTGTATCAGTCACCCTTGTAACTCTCTGAATTAGTCTGTTCTCACACTGCTAATAGAGACATACCCAAGACTGGGTAATTTATAAAGAAAAGAGGTTTCATGGACTCACAGTTCCACATGGCTGGGGAGGACTCACAATCATGGCAGAAGGTGGGTGAAGAGCAAAGTCACATCTTATATGGCAAGAGAGCTTGTGCAGGGAACGTCCCATTTATAAAGCAATCAGATCTTATGAGACTTATTCACTGCCATGAGAACAGCATAGGGGAAACCACCCCCATGATTCAATTATCTCCACCTGGTCCTGCCCTTGACACTTGGAGATTATTACAATTCAAGGTGAGATTTGGGTAGGGACACAGCCAAACCATATCAGTCTCTGTATGAAATTTTGGTTCTTTAAAATCCCTATAGTGTATTTGTCAATTAAAAACAAATTAATTAATTTTAAAATAAATAAAACACCTACGGTGGTTTCTCTTTTCTGACAGGACACAGGTAACTGGGTAATGAGGAGAGGAAAAACTATCAATATTGTTTGTTTGACAAAATGACACTATACTGTGGTAAGGTGAAGGGGGTGATATTTAAAATTTTCTACCACAAAGCATAAGTATGAGGAAACTCTACATTTTTACAAAGTGTTCACACAATAATAAAAGAATTACATTTCAACCATGAACATTATGCAACAAATTACTGTAGTCCCTGGTCCTTTGCCATCTAAAATGAACTTTCCCTAACATTCATTATTGTTTCTCAGTGTAGTTTCAATTCACACTAGAAAGAAAACAAAACTTTCTGGCTCTGTTTTGATCCCTGGCAACACATTTTCACATGGCATGTTGTTCTGTTTTCCAATTTGGTTGATTTGCTGGCCTTTCAGGAAAAAGGTACCTAGCTACCCTTGGAGTGGCACACTGCATCAGCCAAGATTGAAATAATGAATAATGTCCAATGTGGAAAAAGGTTTGAGAATGCATGGACTTAAATACCTGACTTGGTATCTTGCAAGAACATCCTTAGTTGTTGCAACACTATAGATTCTTAGAGAGCAAGAATTATTTCTTGTTTTCTTTTGTGAACCCAGTGTATAGCATACTATCTAGGATAAAACAAGGTATTTGAATAGGTAGTGCCTGGGTATTCCCTGTATTTCACTAAGATTCCATTCTACCCTTGATTTAGGCTTTAAATAAACACCTTCAAAATTAAAATGGATTGGAATGGTAATATACTATCCATCACGTCTTAAAACATTGATAGATCACTGTATTCTCAGGCCCAGCTTACATTCAACCTGTTCCATGAAATACTGCTGATTATCTTGGCCAAAACTGATCTTTCTCTCTTCTGCCTGAATTATTTTTATGGAAATTATCATAATCTACTTTAAATAATTTATATACATATTATCTTTCTTGCTGAATTATAGGACATTCCTGCCACTCAATAGACACAGGAATTGGGTCTAATATATTATAAGACCTCCCAGTCATAAGCATACTATTTGCAAATATAATTTATTAGGTGGCTGGAAGAATGAATGAATGACCAAGATAGTCTTAGATTAGTCCAAAGAAAATAAGCCCCTCTTGAAGGGTAAAAGTTCTGTGATACTTAATTTAATCCTATGCACAAATTTTTAATTGGTAAAATATTTAATCATTTTACATTTAGCACGTTTTTCAAAATTGCATGAATTTTCACATTTTTGTAATGCTGTTAACTCTTTGAAAATATTTTTAGTGTCATTATGAAAATGTCACAAAGTGAAAATTGTTATTACCTCCCACACCTATAATTTCTAAACATGGTTAAAATTATAACAGGATTTTCACTGAATTTATATTATAGTCTGCAATGATTAAAACATCATTTTTATCATAAAATGAATTTCATACCTAGAGTTGAATGTTTTATAAGAATTCCTCTATAATATCACAGAAATTGTGACAGCTTTAACCCATTTACGACTGAGGTTGCAATTTTTTGAATTTTTGCAATCAGACCTTGCCAATGACCTTGAGCAGTAGGATATAAATAACTCCCACATGCTTAGTGTTCCAATAATGGAACACTAGGCATAAATTGGTTTTAATATGTTCTTTGTCCTTTAAAACTCTTTATCTGATTGACCATAAATTAACATGGGTCATTAGCCAGAAATAAGGAGTATATCATGGACATCACTTACCTAATTCTAATGTAATATTTTACAAGATTTCTTATGCTATTGTTATGGGCAAAATGAAGGAATACAGGCTAGATGAAAATATAGTTAAGGTGAATTTATAGTGGCTAAACAATCAGACATAAAAGGTATCAATTCCTGAATTGTGCGAAATGAAGAGGGACTTCTAGTGGTTTGTCCAGTCAACTCTCTTTTATTAATGCACTTGATGAATACATGGACAGAATGCATATTGATTTGCAGATTACATAAATCCAATATATTTAAAGACAGAAATGGCTTGTAAAATATCTTGACAGTGCTTAAAACACAATCACAAATCAAGATGACAAATTTTTAACTGTGCCTGGGGAGAAAATTCATCTTGATATTTGGGACAGGGAGTTAACATTCTTTCAACTTCAATGTAAAACAGTACGGAAGAGCCTCAAGAAGAGCTACATTCAAATACCCATTTTTCCATACACTGCTGTTTTTGTGAACTTGTGAACTTAGGTAAGTGCTTAACTTCATAAATAGCACCTATACAATGGGGAAAAATTTTCCTGCTTCATAGGGTTTTTAGAATAGAATAAGTAGTGTGCATTGATTGTAGTAAGTAATCATCGATGGTACTATAATTATTGCCGTGGCATAAAAAAATAAATCTAAACACAACCACAAGTATTGAGAGTAAAGTTCAAGGGAGGTGATATATGGTACCCTGACCACATGTAGAGAATCATGCCCCATTCTAAACAAATTTCAAAAGGAATCCTGGAGACCATCCAGAGAAATCCATTTTTATAAAGAACTTTTGAGGAAAGTGGATATTTTTGTCATAAGAGGAAAGCCTAAAGAGACATGATAGCTGTCTCCAAATATTTTGAAATACTATGTTATGAAGGAAGTGATATTTTTAGTCAGTGATACTCCAGGAAACAGAAGAAAGACCAATAATAGTTGGAGGTTTAGGAAAGTAAGTTTTGTGATGATCTGAGGACCCTATCAACAATGACATCTCTTTACCAATGGAGCAGGCTGCTTCCACATGCACCCATGCTCCCCATCTCTGAAATATCAGGGAAATTATAAATCAAATTCACTATATACCTGCGAAGATATCTTTCGATGTGTTATGCCACTTAAAACCTCTCATTAAACCCTGTAAGTCATGTATTATCTTTGTTATCCCCATTTGTCAGATGACAATGTTTGAATTGCCCCAGATCACACTGATAATAAACGTCAGGTTCATATTCTTAGAGTCCAAAATGTGTGCTTATTTCAGTATATAAATTTGACTTAGGGATTCATAAACTGAGTGTGAGTTTGCACAAAAAGACAGCTACAGTATCTTAAGGATCATGCATTAATTATCAGTATGGTTCAGTTTTTAGGCCGCTTCCAGTCTGATTCCATTCTAGTCTGCAGCAGTTTTCCCTTTATGTATACTATATGCCAGGCAAAGAACATTCATTATTTACTTTGATTTGTACAGCATCACTGTGAAGCAAGAGGCCAGATATATTTTGTGTTTTATGTATAGAGAGATCAAAATTGTGAGAAGCTAAATGATTTAACCAAGGTCACAGAGCTAGATGATAACAAAGACAGAGACAGAAACCAAAATTTATTCTGACTGTACATATTGTACTTTCCATTATAGCAGGCATCCTGAAATTAATTAAAGATTTCCATAATGGACTAAGATGTGTGGGTACAGATGATTGTTGCAAAAATCTATGAAGCAACCAACACCCTCACCTCAAATTATTTTTGTCAATAAAGTCTTCACATGCGGTATATTTGACAGAATTCCAAGTTTATACAGCTGGGAGATAATTTTTCAATTAAATAGAAAGCTATATAAATGTTTCTTTAAATTTTATTAGATGACATAATGTATCTTAATAGCATATTCAGTACTTTACATCTCTTACAGTCAGGCAGTGCTTTCTAATTTATGACCCAAATTCCTGCTGCTCCAGTTTCCACCGTGTTCCCTCATGTCCTGGCCTCCATGGAAAAAGAAACAAACAAAAAAGCTTCTTGTACATTTCCTTTCATCTACATAATCATCACTAAGTTGTTGAAAGTAGACTTCACTATGCTAAATTTTGCTTTCATATTCTGACATTGTCACCTAATCTGCTTAGATCTCTTTATAACAAAAATACCTTTCTTTACTTCATTCTTGCATTACCTGAAAGACAAGGTCATTTGAATCAAAATTTTAATTACTTATGTACCTTCTTCTCTCAAGAATATCACAAATTAATTATCATATTGAAATAACTTTAGCTTCCCTGTTTGATTGTAAATATTTGAGTAACAGAGAATTTAGTAAGACCATTTATTATAACTAAAAACTACGGAGTCAACCTTCACTTCCTGTAGTCTCAACTCCAGATGACTAAAGTAAATCTTTAAGAACTATATTTTAGTTATTATGACTGTGTAACAGATTACCCCAAAGCATGCTGGGGTAAAACAATCATTTATTATGCTTAGGGATTCTATGGGTCAGAAATTTGAGTACGGTACAAGATGGAGAGCTTGTGTCTGCTGAACAATGTGGAGCTGGAAGATCAAAAATTTGGGGGCTGGTATCATTTGAAGGCCCACTTACCCAAAAGTTTAGTGTTTGATGCTGTTGGCTAGGAGCCTTGGTTCTTCTTCATATGAGCTCTCCATGTGGTCTCTCCACATGGGCTAGTTTGGGCTCCCTCACAGCGTGGAGTATGGAATCCAAGGAAAAACATCCCTAGAGTGAAAGAGAGCCACAGTAAGTTGTAATATTTTCTGAACCAGCCTTAGAAGTCACAGATTGCTTTTACCATACTCTGTTAACTGAGGCTCTCACAAGCCTCTGGCCCGATTCAAGGAGAGGGAATGTTCACCTTTTCACTTTTTTTCGGGAAGGATGTCAGTCACACAGTAAGAAGAGCAAATGGAAAATATGTATACATAGGTGTAGCCATATTTGGAAATTTTCATCTGCCACAGTGAACCTTATGGACACTCATTTCACATTCCTCCCACATGCAACATACATTCACATCTAGTCAAAAAACATCCAATTACGGTAACAGAGCCAGGATCAAGGTCCAGAATTGCATCATCTAGGTCAGGTCAAGGTGTGGCTGAAGCTCTTCAGGTGTGGTTGTTCAAGTCCAGATCTTCTAGTACAGTTTCTCTCAGTTTGAAAAACTGTAAACTAAAAATAAGTTATTTGCCATTTTCACACCCAATACACAATGATTGAACAACCATAGGATAATCAGATCACTATAGACCCTTCAGTTCAAAAATGGGAGATGCTGGAGGCACACAGGAGTCACTGGTATATAGGTAACTCTGAAATCCAGCCAGACACCTGTTGCTCATTCTTTGATTATGGCTCAGTTTTACTGCCTGGGAATGATTCTTGGCTCCACTATGTGGGTTCTTGGTTCCACCATCTGAGTCATCCTTTCTTTCCTATTAAAAAATAGCTCATGTTTGCAGCTTGGTAGTTTTTATATCTTGTTTTCCACCCTTAGATATTAGGGACCAAATGGCCTCCTTTCATTTTGTAATTTCTCTTTTTCAGTACATGATGATATAATTCTTTTAAAATCATTGTGGAGTTCTTATGAATAAATTTATGATCTACTCCAATGAAATCCACACCCATAAATCTCTACAGGATAAGCTCTTCTCTACCTTGAATAGAAACAATCCCTAAAGGATTCTTAGACTCTTAAGTTGTATTGTTTATCAGAGAGACTGAGTAATCTCACTTTTACTGAAGTTCTTACTGGCAGCCTCCCTCAGAGCCATCACCTTTCTGTTAAGGCTTTTCCAAACGTCTGTCTCTTTGTCCCAAATCCAATGCTATATTTTAGGATTTTGTTATGGCAGCATCCCACCTTTGCAATGATTTAATGGTACAATACAAATAACTCCCAAAGCTTAGTGGTATAAAATGACCATTTATTATGCTCATGAATTCTGCAGGTCAATAATTTGGTTAGAGATTTCATGGACATTTCTTTCTCAATTTTTCACATGATTGCAGTTAGGTATTGGCTGGGGCTGCAGTCACCAGAAAGCTCAACTAAAATTGGAAGGTTCACTTGTAAGATATCTCACTTACATTACCGGCAATTTGGCACTAGCTACTGGGGAGACAGTTCTTCTCTTCATGGATCTGCTTGGGTGTTATCATAGCATGGCAGCTTACTTTCCCTAGAGCCAGGGATCCAAAAGGCCAAATCAGAAGCTGCAATGACTTTTATTAACTAGCAATTGAAACTAGCATTATCACTTTGTCCATGTTCTATTAGTCATATGTAACCTGCCCTGATTCAGTAGAGGAGGGGGATACACAAAGGCCTGAATATCGGGAAATATGGATTATTGGGGATCCTCTTGGGGGTTGACTACCACAAATTAAAAGTGACAAATGCAAAATGTGATCCTCTATACCTTCTAACATATTCAGACATATATTTGGATTATCTGTGTCAGTTGATGTGCTGTCTCCCTCCCTACCTCATTTCCTCTGGGCCCCGTTTACTGACTCATAAACGTATACTGTTTTCTTGTTTTCTCAAATCTACTCAAACATCTGATCTGACAACTAATATTAATATGCATCCAGAACTGAGAAGCATTGTTCTAAACCAGTGCTTCTAAAATACAAGTCACTCAAGTATCTTGTTAAATTGTCGATTCTGATTGACTAGATCTGGGACAAAGCCAGGATTTTCCATTTCTAAAAAGTATCCAATTGATGCTGATGTTGCTTTTAAGAGGCCACATTTTTGTGTTGTGAGGCTCTAGATCAGTGGTTGTATACCTTTGCTGCATGCTGAAATCATTTAGGGAGTTTTTAAAAATACTAATGTCTGGAGTCCCATCTCCAGAGATCCTAATTTAATTGTTCTGCAGTAAAGCTTGGGCATCAAGATTTCTTAAATCTCCCCAGATAATTATAGTATGAAAATAGGCTTGAAAATCACTACTGCAGACTAAAATAAGATCAGAAATTTGAGAATAAGCAGAAGTATTCTGGTTAATAAGAGTCCCCAGAAACTAGGAGCTGATAGTTATGGGGTGTGTCCTAAAAGAGTGAAAACTTCTGCCCAGGAAGACTCAGGTCTTCTGAAATAAGCTCCGTTCATGTTCCCAGGGGAATAGTAGAGCTGAGTCATTGGATATACTAGCTGTTCCTCTAGTTAGCATCCTCTCATGACTTGCCTGGCCAGTATCCTGTGCCTTGTTCAAGGGCCTCATGACTTCTTTCATTTTAAGGCTTTGCTTGGTTCTTCTTTATTCACTGTGAATGGAAACACCCTCCCCACCCCCAAAATAAGGTCTCAGTACATCTAAAACCAAGATAAGGCAATAGGAGTTAAAACACCTTCTGCAATAGAAACGGCCAACTTAAAAAAAAAACAGGATTCCTGGACCTGGTTTCTTGTCTTAGTCTGTCTGTGCTGATATAATAAAATACCTTAGACAAGGTAATTTATAAAGAACACAAATTTATTTCTCACTGTTCTGGAGGCTGGGAAGTCTAAGATCAAGGCGCTGGCAGGTTCAGTGTCTGATGAGAAGCTCTATCTCTCCTTTCACAATAGCATCTTGTTGCTGCATCCTCCAGAGAGGATGAGCGCTGAATCCTCACATGGAAGAAGAGTGGAAGAGCAAAAGGGACCTAAGCTAATTCCCTTCAGTCCTTCCAGAAGGCACTAATCCATTCATGAAGGTGGAGCCATCATGACTAAATCACTTCTGCAAAAGGTTTCACCTCTTAATACTACCACAATGCACAATAGGGATTAAGCTTCAAGAATGTTGGAGGGGACACCTTCATTCAAACCATAGCATTTGATATGTGCCTGAATCATGCTATGCTAATAGTTTTATATGTATTATCTCATTTATTCCTAACCAAAATAGTGTAAGGTTTGAGTTATCCTGTTTTGTTAATGAGAAAAATGAAATTCAGGTGGGTTTAGTGACAGGACAAAATCGCATGGCTCTAAAGGGATAAAATCTGTATTTCTATTTGATTTCGGAGTCTGTTTTTCTTAACCTGTATCTTAGAACGTCTTTCTAATATTTAAGTAAATATTTGTTTGGTAGTTGTAAGTAGAGATGGACATATTTTACATCCTACATGAAAACTATGCAAACTTCACTAATAGAATAGCATGTTGATTCATAGGAAGGAGTCTAAGATAACTTCCCAGATTTTATGGAAGAAGTTATTTAAGATATTGATTTTTGTTAAATGATGTATTAGTCCGTTTTCACACTGCTGATAAAGACATACCCGACACTGGGCAATTTACAAAAGAAAGAGGTATATTGGACTTACAATCCACATGGCCTGGGAGACCTCACAATTACCGTGGAAGGCAAAGAGGAGCAAATCACTTCTTAAGTGAATGGCAACAGGCAAAGAGAGAGCTTGTGCAGAGAAACTCCCGTTTTTAAAACCATCAGATCTCGTGAGACCCATTCATTATCACGAGAACAGCATGGGAAAGACCCGCCCTCATGATTCAATCATCTCCCACCAGGTCACTCCCACAATGTGTGGGAATTATGGGAGCTGCAAGATGAGATTTGGGTACAGACACAGAGCCAAACTATATCAAGTGAGGTTCAAGCATTGGGTAAAAGGTTCAAGCTGTGGGGAGAATGTAAAGAGAATGATTTGCATTTGTTGTACCTTGAATTTGAGGTTCTAACTTGTCATATGCAGTTGAAGAAATCTACCAGTCAATAGCTCACTTACAACCAGATCTCGGCCGGGCGCGGTGGCTCAAGCCTGTAATCCCAGCACTTTGGGAGGCCGAGACGGGCGGATCACGAGGTCAGGAGATCGAGACCATCCTGGCTAACACGGTGAAACCCCATCTCTACTAAAAATACAAAAAAAAATTAGCCAGGCGTGGTGGCGGGCGCCTGTAGTCCCAGCTACTCGGGAGCCTGAGGCAGAATGGCGTGAACCCGGGAGGCGGAGCTTGCAGTAAGCTGAGATCCGGCCACTGCACTCCAGCCTGGGTGACAGAGCAAGACTCCGTCTCAAAAAAAAAAAAAAAAAAAAAAAAAGAACCAGATCTCAGAGGTGAACTATATGGGAGTTGTTGGCTTATATATCATGGTTGAAAATAAAATATGGATGAATATACTGTGAGAATATACCTGGCCTGAAAGACAAAGTGGTCCTCAGATAGATACAAACAAGATTTTCCAAACTTAAAGGCTGGCCAGATAAAAAAAAATAAGAAAAATGACAGCATTTTTTTTTTTTTTTTTGAGACGGAGTCTGGCTCTGTTGCCCAGGCTGGAGTGCAGTGGCTGGATCTCAGCTCACTGCAAGCCCCGCCTCCCGGGTTCACGCCATTCTCCTGCCTCAGCCTCCCGAGTAGCTGGGAGTACAGGCGCCCGCCACCTCGCCCGGCTAATTTTTTTTGTATTTTAGTAGAGACGGGGTTTCACCGTGTTAGCCAGGATGGTCTCGATCTCCTGAACTCGTGATCCGCCCGTCTCGGCCTCCCAAAGTGCTGGGATTACAGGCTTGAGCCACCGCGCCCGGCTAGCATTTTCTTTATCACAGCATAAAACAGAACCAGGATGTGGTGACATGGGAACAGAGAGAGCACATGTGTTCGAGTGAGCTACTGTGCTAATTCTGCACCATGTCCAAGTAAGGGATGGAGAGAGTTTATCTTTTGAGAAGTAGGTTGCAATGGAAATGTGGGATATTCAAATATTATAAGCACCCAAGAAAGTTATATCTGGGCTCCTTGCAATGTGTCTCCCCAGATTTGAGTTAAACTTCAAAATAATAGGAGCCATCTGTGAAAAACACACAGCCAACATCACACTGAATAGACAAAAGCTGAAAGAATTCCTTTTGAACACTGGAACAAGACAAGGATGCCCTCTGTCACCATTCCTATTCAATACAGTACTGGAAGTCCTAGCCAGAGCAATTAGAGAAGTGAAAGAAGAGAAAGGCATCCAAATAGGAACAGAGGGAGTCAAACCATCTCTGTTTGCAGATGATATGATTCTATACCTATAAAATCCCATAGTTTCTGTCCTAAATCTCCTAGATCTAATAAACAACTTCAGCAAAGTTTCAGGATGCAAAATCAATGTACAAAAATCAGCAGCATTCCTATACACCAACAACATCCAAGCTGAGAGTCAAACCAAGAATGCAATCCCATTCACAATAGCCACAAAAAGAATAAAATAGCTAGGAGTACAGCTAACCAGGGAGGTAAAAGACCTCTACAATGAGAATTACAAAACACTGCTCAAAGAAATCAGAGATGACAGAAACAAATGGAAATTCATTCTATGCTCATGGATAGGAAGAATCAATATTGTTAAAATGACCATACTGCCTAAAGCAAATTATAGATTCAGTGCTATTCCTATCAAGGTACTAATGACATTCTTCACAGAATTAGGGGGAAAAAAACTATTTTAAAAATCATGTGGAACCTAAAAAGAGTCAAAATAGCCAAGGCAATCCTAAGCAAAAAATGAAGAAGAATAAGAAGCTGGGGACATCACATTACCCACCTTTAAACTACACTACAAGGCTGCAGTAACCAAAACAGCATGGTACTAATACAAAAACAGACACATTCACCAATGGAACACAATAGAAAGCCCAGAAATAATGCTGCACACCTACACCCATCTGATCTTTTACAAAGTTGACAATAACAAGCACTGGGGAAAGGACTCCCTATTTAATAAATGGTGCTGGGATACTTGACTAGCCATATACAGAAGATTGCAACTGGACCACTTCCTTATACCATATACAAAAATCAACTTGAGATGGATTAAAGGCTTAAATGTAAAACCCAAAACTATAAAATCCCCGGAAGACAACCTAGTCAATATCATTCTGGACATAGGCCCTGGCAAAGACTTCATGACAGACACCAAAAGCAATTGCAACAAAAACAAAAATTGACAAGTGGGACCAGATTAAACTAAATAGCTCCTGTACAGCAAGAGAAACTATCAACAGAGTCAACAGACAGCCTACAGAGCATGAGAACATATTTGTGAACTATGCATCTGACAGAAGACTAATATCCAGAACCTATAAGGAACTTAAATTAAGAAGCAAAAAACAAACCACCTCATTTTAAAAGTCGGCAAAGGACATGAACAGAAAATTTTCAAAAGAAGACATATATGCAGCCAACAAGCATGTGAACAAAATGCTCAAATCACTAATCATTGAAGAAATGGAAGTCAAAACCATGAGATATCATCTCTTCAGACAAGTCAGAATGGCTACTATTAAAAAGTCAAAAAGATAACAGATGCCGCTAAGATTGTGGAGAAAAAAAGAACACTTATACACTGCTGGTGAAAATATAAATTAGTTCAGCCATTGTGGAAAGCAGCGTGGCAGTTTTTCAAAGAATTTAAAACAGAATTATCATTTGATCCAGCATCCCATTATTGAGTATATACCCAAAAGAATATAAATCATTCTACCATAAAGACATATGGTAGATATGCTCATCATAGCACTATTCTCAATAGTAAACACATGGAATCAACCTAAATGCTCATCAATGGTAGCTGGATAAAGAAAATGTGGTACATATACACCATGGAGTACTATACAGCCATAAAAAATTATGATATCATGTCCTTTGCAGCAACATGGATGGAGCTGAAAGCCATTATCCTAAGAGAATTAATGCAGGAACAGAAAACCAAATAACACATGTTCTCACATATAAGCAGGAGTTAAATATTGAGTACACATGGACGCAGAAGGGAACAACAAACACCAGGGCCTACTTGAGGATGAAGGCTGGGAGGAGAGAGAGAATCAAAAAACTGCCTATCTGGTACTATGCTTATTACCTGGGTGACAAAATAATCTGTACAACAAACCCCCATGATACACAATTTACCTGTATAACAAACCTGCACATGTACGCCTGAACTTAAATAAAAGTTAAGAAATAAAAGAAAAAAATTTAGCTTATTAATGGCCATATTAAAGATCAGGAAACACAGAGAAATGGAGGACTTGACACACATTCACACATCTGGGACACAGCAAAATGTGGATATGAACTCACATCTGTTAATTCTAAGACACTTGCTCTTCTTTTGTAGGTACTTTTCATTGAGATAAAGTTCATATAACCTAAAATTCACCATTTTAAGTATTCTATTTCTTTCTTTATTATTTTCAGTTGACAGATATGTATTTATTGTGTACAACATGATGCTTTGAAGTATGTATACACTGCAGAATGACCCAGTCTAGCTAATTAAAATATACATTACCTTACACAGTTACCATTTTTTGTGGTGTGAACCCTTTACAGCCACTCTCTTAACATTTTTCAAGAATACATATATATTGAAAAATATAGTTAGAATGTAGTCTAAATATAGTTAAATATAGTCTAAAAATATAGTTAGAATATAGTCTTGTTAACTATAGCCATCACGTTGTACAATACATCTCATGAACTTATTCCTCCTATCTAACTGAAATTTGTATCCTTTGACCAACATCTCCTCAACCCCCACCCTCCAATCACCCCAGCTCTTAGTAACAACCATTCTACTCTCTACTTCTATGAGATCAACATTTTTACATTTCATATGAGTGAAATCATGTGGTATTTGTCTTTCTGTGCCTGGCTTATTTCACTTAATATAACGACCTCCAGGTTCATCCATGTTGTCACAAATGACAGAACTTCCTTCTTTTTTAAGGATAAATATTCCATTGTGTATACATTTATATATTATATTTTTATTCATTCATCTGTCAGTGGATACTCAGATTTATTTCATATCTTGGTTATTATGAATAATGTTGCAACAAGGATGAAGATACAGATATCTCTTTGAGATACTGATTTCATTTTCTGTGAATATATACCCAGTTTTAGGATTGCTGGATCGTAGAGTAGTACTATCCAGTAGTATGATCCATTTTTTTGAGGAACATCCTTTTGGTGGTCTATAATGACTGTACTAATTTACATTCCCATCAAGAGTGTTTAAGGGTTCTCATTTCTCCACATCCTCCCCAACCCTTGTTATATTTTGTCTTTTTGATAATAGCTATTATAATTGAGGTTTGATGATATCTCGTTGTGGTTTTGGTTTGTATTTCCCTGATGATTAGAAATGTTGACCATGTTTTCATATACCTGTTGACTATATGTATGTATTTTATGAGAAATGTCTATTCAAGTCCTTTGCCCTTTTTTATTTTTATTTTATTTTTATTTATTTTTTATTTTTTTATTTTTTTGAGACTGAGTCTCACTGCCACACCCAGGCTGGAATGCAATGACATTGATCTTGGCTCACTGCAACCTCCACCTCCTAGATTCAAGCAATTCTCCTGCCCCCCGCCTCCCGCGTAGCTAGGACTACAGGTGTGCGCCAGCACGCCCAGCTGATTTTTGTATTTTTAGCAGAGACGGAGTTTCACCATATTGGCCAGGCTGGTCTTGAACTCCTGACCTCAAGTGATCCGCCCACCTCGGCCTCCCAAAGTGCTGGGATTACAGGCGTGAGCCACCATGCCCAGCCTCCTTTGCCCTTTTTAATCAGATTGTTTTCTTGCTATTGAATCATTTGAATTCTTTATATATGTTTCATAATAAGCCTTTATCAGAGATAAAGTTTGCAAATATTTTCTTCCATTCTGTAGGTTGTTACTTCACTCTGTTATTTCCTTTGCTGTAAAAAACGTTTAAGTTGATAAAATGCCATTTGTCTATTTTGCTTTTGTTGCCTGTGCTTTTGGGGTTATATCCAAAAAGTCATTGCCCAGACCAGTGTCAGGGAGATTTTCCCTGATTTTTCCTTCTAGTTGTTTCACAGTTTGAGGTCTTACATTTTAAGTCTTTAATTCATTTTGAGTTAATTTTTGTATGTGATGCAAGGTAATTGTCTAATTTCATTCTTTTGTATGTGGACATCCAGTTTTCTCAATAACATTTATTAAAGAGACTGTCCTTTCCCCATTGTGTGTTCTTGGCATCTTTGTCAAACATCATTTAGATGTAAATGTGTGGTTTCATTTCTTCATTCTCTATTCTGTTTCATTGGTCTATGTGTCTGTTTTTATGCCAATACCGTGCTGTTTTGTAGTACATTTTGATTTGTAGTATATTTTGAAGTCAAGAAATGTGATGCCTTTAACTTTGTTCTTTTTTCTCCAAATTACTTTAGCTATTCTGAGTCTTTCGTAGTTCTACATGAATTTTAGAATTTTTTTCTATTTTTGTGAAGAATATCATTGGTATTTTGATGGAATTGCATTGAATTTCCATGAACATGAGATACCTTTCCAATTACATGTGTCTTCTTCAATTTGATTCCATCAATATTTTCTAGTCTTTATGTAAAGATTTTTACCCCTTTAAATAGATTTATTCCTAAGTATTATTTTATAGCTGTTGCAATGAGTTTGCTTTCTTGATTTCTTATTCAGATAGTTTACTGTTAGTGTATAGAAACACTCCTAATTTTTGTATATTGATTTTGTATCCTGCAACTTTATTGAATTCATTTGTTAGTTATAACAGTGTTTTGGTGGAGTCTTTAGAATTTTCTGTATGAAAGATTATCATCTGCAAACACAGACAATTTAACATATTCCTTTCCAATTTGGATCTTTTTTGTTTTATTTTTCTTACAGAGCCTCACTCTGTCACTCAGGCTAGAGTGCAGTGGTGCAATCATGGCTCACGGTAGCCTTGACCTTCTGGGCTCAAGCAACCCACCCACCTCAATCTCCCAAATAGCTGAGACCACAGGTGCATACCACCACACCCAGCTATTTTTTTCTGTTTTGTAGAAATGGGCTTTGCCATGTTGCCCAGGCTGGTCTCAAATTCCTGGGCTCAAGCAATCTGCCCACCTTGGCCTCCCAAAATGCTGGGATTACAGGCATGAACCACCACACACTCGGCCTTTGATGTATTTTATTTCTTTCTCTTGCCTAATTGCTGTAGCTATGTTTTCCAGTACTATGTTGAATAGAAGTGGCAAAAGTGAGCATCTTTTGTCTTGTTCTGGATCTTAAAAATAAAGTTTTCAACGATTCCCCATTTAGTATAATGTTAGCTGTGTTTATATGTGGCATTTATTATGTTGCGGTACATTTCTTCTATATGTAATTTGTTGAGAGTTTTTATCATGAAAGGATGTTGAATTTTATCAAATGCTCTTTCTACATCTATTGAAATGATCATATGGTTTCTGTCCTTCATTCTGTTAAGGTGATGTATTACATTTATTGATTTGCATATGTGAATCATCCTTGCATCCCTGGGATGAATCTCACTTGATCATGGCCAATAGTCTTTTTAATGTGCTGTTAAATTCAGTTTGCTGATATTTTGTTGAGGATTTTTACATCTATGTTTATCATGGATATTGACCTGTAGTTTTATTGTAATGTTCTTGCCTTACTTTGGTATCAGATTAATGCTGGTCTCATAAAATGGCTTTGGAAGTGTTCCCTCCTCTTCAAATTTTTGGAAGAATTTGGGAAGCATTAGTTTTAGTTCTTTTTAAAATGTTTGCTAGAATTTAGCAGTGAAGCCATGAGGTCCTGGGCTTTTCTTTGATAGGAGACTTTTTATTACTAAGTAGTCTTCCTTCTCATTATTGGTCTGTTGAGATTTTTCTATTCATAATTCAGTTTTAGTAGGTTGTGTGTGGCAAGAAATTTTACCATTTCTTCTAAGTTATCCAATTTGTTGGCATATAATTGTTCCTGATAGTCTCCTCTGATATTTTGTTTTTCTATTGTATCCATTGTAATGTCTCTCTTCTCATTTTTGATTTATCTATTTGACTCTTCTCTTTTTTCTTAGTCTAGCTAATGGTTTGTCAATATTTCTATCTTTTCAAAATAACAATTCAATTTTGTTGATCTTTTCTATTGTTTTTCTAGCCTTTATTTCATTTATTTCTACTCTGATCTTTATGATTTCCTTCTTTCTACTAACATTGGGCTAGTTTATTCTTGTTTTTCTAGTTTGTTGAGGTGCAACATTAAGTGGTTTATTGAGATGTTTCTTCTTTTGTAATGTAGGCGATTATTCCTATAAACTTCTCCCTTGGAATTGCTTTTGTGGTGTCCCACAAGTTTTGGTGTGTTGTATTTCCATGCTTGTCTCAAAAAATTCTTTTAATTTTTCCTTTAACTTCTTCATTGACCCATTGATTGTTCAGGAATATATTGTTTAATTTCCATGTATTTATACATTTTCTGAAGTTCTTTCTGTTATTGTTTTATACCATCATGGTCAGAAAATACTTTATATTATTTCAATCTTCTTAAGTTTTTTAAGATTTGTTTTGTGGTTTAATATATGCTGTTTCCTGGAGAATGTTCAATGCACAGTTGAGAAGAATGTGCATTTTTTTTCCTTTTGTTTTGTTTGTTTGTTTGTTTGTTTGTTTTGAGACAGTGTCTAGCTCTGATGCCCAGGCTGGAGTCCAGTGGCACCATCTCAGCTCACTGCAACCTCCTCCTCCTGGGTTCAAGTGAGACTCCTGAGTAGCTGGGACTACAGGTGCATGCCACCATGCCTGAGCCAAGATCACATCACTGCACTCCAGCCTGGCAACAGAGTGAGACTCCGCAAAAAAAAAAAAAAAAGTTGACAATGACCAAAATAGGGAATCAAAAATGATGAAACCATCTATGTAGCTTAGATTGGCTAACATAATCGTTGTAATGTACCATGTGGGAAACCTAAAATGCTATGTTCAGTTGGTGGGTTGGTACATCCTACTTGGAATTTCAGAAATCTTGAATGCAAACCTACCAGTAGGTAAATTTTAAGATTTAATTATTTTTTGCTCCAGATATAATGATGGGCAAATGGGAATACAATAGAGTGATGATTCTCAACTTTGAGTTAACCGTTAAACTCACCTGGGCTGCTACTCAAGTATCAGAAAGTTTTAAACCCTCCAAGGTTATTCCAATGGTCAGCCCAGGTTGAGAACTCCTGGCTAGGAGAAATCCTTTCTTCCTCCATTGGTACTTGCCTTTTTTATCTTCAACAATAGACCTTAATGGCTTATTAGACACACAGCAGGATCAACACATTGTGGAGTGGGAGCGAGGCAGCATGGGTTAGGTTTTTGTCCTCAATACCATCTGAGAAACCATGGGAATTGGGAAAGGATCTGGATGTCTTCTCTTTGGGAAGAAAGTGAAGGAAACAAAATAAATAATCACATCAAAACAATTAGATTATTCATATTTTGACATATTTAATTATGAAAACTGGGTTCTTTCACTGGCTCTGCCACTGTTGCCTGGGCCTTAGCAGAGTCATTTAACCTCTCTGCACTTCAGTTTCCACCTCTGTAACATGAAAGGTTTGGACTTGTCTATCTACAGTTGGTTTTACAAATAAAACCTTTAACTGATTTGGAGGAAACAAAGGAGACTAACATTTAAGGCCCTCCAGTGATGTGCTAAGTGATTCCTTATAGATGCTTTAAGCACACTACCTCATTTAGTCCTCCCAGAAACCATTAAGAGAAGCAAAAACTTTCACAGATAAGGATTATGAAGCAGAGAACTGTTAAGGGATTTTTCTAAATTCTTCACATAGCCAGGAAATAGCAGGGAAACCTTTCTCCTTTAAGTCTACAGGAGTGAATATACATTGTATAGATGATTGATCTTTAATAATGCTTTGGTTTGGAAATCACTACTTAAATCATTTCTGTAATACAGACATCAGTAGTTTGTGCAATGGTCTAGAGGAAGTTTACCAAGGGACTTTATATAAAACATAGCTTAGATTAACAGGAGATGGGGGCTAAACTAGAGTTGGTACATGTTAGGCAAGTGCTTTAAGAACACCTTTTTTTGGTCACTCACTTGGGTTTCTCCATTTTCATTCCATCTACCAGTGGCAATGGGGCTCCTCCCATCAAATTAGCAGTTTCCTTTGAAAGTTTAAATTCGACAAATTTCTCCCTTACAAAATTGTCTCTCTCTCTTCTCTAATTCCTGCTCTTTGGAAATGGAAATGAAGAGGGAACTGAAACTACAAAGTAAAACCCATTAGCTCTATTGAAATTTTTTGCCTTGGGAAGAAAATAATGGCATTAGTCAGCTCAACATACATAGTTTTCAAAAGTGTATATATACTTTTAACATATTTTAAAATATTACTATTTCAAATATTAATATTAATATTTTAAAATTAATATTAATGTTGATATTTTAAAATATAATATTTAAAAATATTTCTTAAGTTCTTTATAAAAATTCATTTTAATTAAATAAATTCACCTAATAAAAATGAAATACGGCAAAAGACTCAAATCTCATTTGACTACTCGATTGTTATTACTTTAGTATGTGCCCTTGTTGATATTTTGTACGCATTCAAAAACATGCTGATGCAATGTCAAAGGAAGATCCAGAGACACAATCATTTGAAAAAGGAAAGAAAAAGTTTATGTGCAAAGAGTGCAAGGAAGTCATAGTTCAGAAAGGCTGTCATGGCAAACACAAGTATCTGAAGAAAAAATGACAGAATTGCCAAGGTTACCCAGTTTACATGAACCTGAGAATGATGGAATATACCAAATTTTTCACAAGATGATGATATTAACAAAGGTCACACAACATATCCTCAGATATCAGCATAGCAAAACATTAATTTTGTTAGGAACCCAAGTTTATAGAAAATATTCAAGATTTTGTTCCACTCTCCAGGATAATATCTTGGGGGAAATTTTAGGTCAGGGTGACCCTCTTATTATCTTTATTATCATTTATTATGGTAATGAA
The DNA here is from genome assembly GCF_037993035.2 of Macaca fascicularis. NCBI lineage: Eukaryota > Metazoa > Chordata > Mammalia > Primates > Cercopithecidae > Macaca > Macaca fascicularis. The sequence goes on from NC_088395.1 coordinate 28,479,660, forward strand.
TTGCTTAGTGGTGTTGGAAGCAAAGCAAAATGTCAATTTTTGCTTCTACAATATCCATAAAATACGTAAGTATTTTTACATTGATGTCATGTTCTAGATATAATTTTTTCATCTTTTCTTCATTGAACAACACAGTCCTTGTAGAGTTTTGCATGTCAGGCCATTAGGATCCACTTTCCTTTTTTAACTGTTTTATAGTATTCCATAACATGAATATGTCATTGTTAGTCATCCTCTATTGATAGGAACTTAAGTTGTTACCATATTTTTACTTATAAATTGGGTGTCCTTTTAGATGCAGCCAGTTAGATGCAGCCATGCACTCATATGCAAAGGTTTCTCTAGAGAAGACACCAAAAAGTAGAATTGCAGATGAAATTGTGTTCTTTCCTGACAAATCACCCTCCATAATGGCTATATAATTTTATATTCCCACCCCTCTGCCTTGGGTTTCTATAATAAGTAATATGCCCAAGGTTGGCATCTTAAACTTTGAAGTAAATCCCCCTCTGGTGTATTTGTGGAATAACGGACCTGTTGATTCCACACAGGAACTGTTCAGTTGCCATCTGCTGTTCCACACCTATGATCTTCCTTGCCATTGCCAGGTATATAAGTTTCTTATTGCTGCTGTAACAAACTAGCACAAGCTTAATGTTTTAACACAACACAAATGTGTTATCTTATAGATTTGGAGGTCAGAAGTGCAAAATGCATTTTATGAGGCTAGAATGTGTCAGCAGCATGATACTTCTTATGTTCTAGGAGAGGATAGATACCCTTGCCTTTTCCAGCTTCTAGAAGCAGCTTCTGGAAAGCAGGTGCTTTCCTTGGTTCAGAGCCCCTTCATCTATCTTCAAAGCCAGCAGTATAGCATCTTCAAATCTCTCTCTGATTTTGACTTTCCTGCCTCCCTCTTATAATGACCCTTGTGAATACATTTAGGGTCAGCCTAGATAATCCAGGATAATCTCCCCACCTCAATATTCTTAATCATGTCTGCAAAGTTCCTTTTGCTATATAACATAAAATAGTCACAGGTTTAGGTGATTAAGACATGGACATCTCTGAGGAGCCATTATTCTGCCTCCCACACCAGGATGCTACATAGAAATTCAATATGATTGTCTTCCTCAATTCTATACTGCTATTTCCACCCTGGTCTCACCAAAGAATAGTGTGGTGATGGTCACACTCTTTTTGACGCCTGTGGTATTGTTAAGTCTAGGGGGTAACATCAGAGTAAAATAAGTCAAAACTCTTCTTGAACCATGCCATTCCCACAGCAAGGGAAAAGAACAATGACAAAATGTAATTATTTAAAGAAACGCCCCATTAGAACAGACCTTATTTTGCAACCAACTCCCCTATGTCCAGTGCCACTTATCCCTCCACTCCTTCAAGAGAGCCTCCCCCATGCTATTCCTCACCCTTTTGAGAGAACACACTCCTTGAATAAGCGTTAGTCTTTCTCAAACTGAGCAATCCAAGATAAGTTCAGCTTCAAATTCTCAGTATGAAATAAAACCATGCCTTCTCATTCTCTCCAGTTACCCAGTCAGCAACCACACACACACCCCCCTCAAAGACAGTTTCCAGAATTAATGCAGTCCAAAAACACACTGAGGCAGAGAAACATTTTTCTAAATTTGATTATATCAGAAAAGATTTTCTACTCATTATGATGCATCAAGTCAGATCCCCAGTTATTCATTATCTTGTTCCTAGGCCTCCTCAACTGTGGTAAACAACCTCGTCATGCACATTTGATCACCACTTTCTGTATATGAAAATGCATGACCGCCGGGCGCGGTGGCTCAAGCCTGTAATCCCAGCACTTTGGGAGGCCGAGACGGGCGGATCACGAGGTCAGGAGATCGAGACCATCCTGGCTAACACGGTGAAACCCCGTCTCTACTAAAAAATACAAAAAACTAGCCGGGCGAAGTGGCGGGTGCCTGTAGTCCCAGCTACTCGGGAGGCTGAGGCAGGAGAATGGCATGAACCCGAGAGGAGGAGCTTGCAGTGAGCTGAGATCCGGCCACTGCACTCCAGCCTGGGTGACAGAGCAAGACTCCGTCTCAAAAAAAAAAAAAAAAAAAAAGAAAATGCATGACCAAACTTTCAAAATGATTGTATCCTTTACACCGATCACATGTAAAGGATGCAATCACTTACATTAGGCCAGATATCACTCATGTTCATCTCCATAAGCAAAAGGGGAACAAGATGAAGCTTTGGTAACCTTTATTGTAAGGCCAGGGATTTTAAGAGCTTCTCTGTCAGCTGTAGACTTAAGCGAGATTAGGCAGACAGGCTAATAGCATTGTAAAATTTAGGAATACGGAGAATAGAAAAAATTCTCATACTTGGAACAATTCTTATTAGCAAAAACTACATGGAACACTTTCGGATTCAAGTGGAAATAGAAGACATGTAACAGGAATAAATTAGGTGGATAAGCAATTTTTATGTTAATAACAATGTGACTTAAAAAGAGTGTTCTCTGGATGCAGATAATTATTCTTAAATAATGAGCCTATTATAACAATCTGCATTAGGAACCTATATTTTAGCTATAGAATTTTTTTTGCTTTCACAAATTTTTCTGTTTTAATGAATTTACTCTATTATTTCTGACCTATTTTATATTACGGAACTGAGAGCTCTATTGAGAATATAATTCCAAATGGCTCTGTATGTCTGCATTTCATTCAAAAAGTTTTTTCTATGTACATAGAGCACTCGAATAGAATTTAAAAAGCTACCAAATCAACTCAAAATCAAAGGACACTTTCAGCATCTACAAACTATAATATGACATTTGATGTCAATTTTAATTTTATAAATAATTCCATGATAATTTTATATTCCATAGGCCAGTGCTTCATTAATGAGCAAACAAACAAATGATAGTGCTGAAAAAAACTTTATTCATATAGGCATGCAGCTCTGTGGTAAATCAAAAATGGCCACAAAATCTCTGGTCTTCTCCCATCGAGAAGTGGGGTCTATATCACCTTTCCTTGAATCTGGGTAAGCTCTTGACTGCTTTGAACAATAGAAAATTGCAAAAGTGGCAGGGTGCGGTAGCTCACACGTATAATCCCAGCACTTTGGGAGGCCGAGGCGGGTGAATCACGAGGTCAGGAGATCGAGGCCATCCTGGCTAACACGGTGAAACCCCGTCTCTACTAAAAATTCAAAAAATTAGCCAGGCGTGGTGGTGGGCACCTGTAGTCCCAGCTACTCAGGAGGCTGAAGCAGGAGAATGGCGTGAACCTGGGAGGCAGAGCTTGCAGTGGGCCGAGATTGCACCACTGCACTCCAGCCTGGGTGACAGAGCAAGACTGTCTCAAAAAGAAAGAAAAGAAAGAAAGAAAAGAAAGGAAAGAAAGGAAATTGCAAAAGTGACACTGTGTCAGGGTCTGGGCCCATGCTTAAAAGACTGACAATATCGACTTCCTATCTCTTGGAACCTTACTCTGGGGCAAGTCAGCTCCCTTGTAAGGAGTCCAGCTACCTTGAGACCACCCAGCCATCAGGAACCACAAACCAACCTGGAAAGGCTATGGAAAATGAGATTCATGTGAAGAGAGGGACAGGCAAGGAGTCTCAAGGCACTAAGTATGTGAATGATTAACCTATCCTGTGACAAACCTTCCTAGCTGAAACCATGTGATCAGAGAAATTCTACTAGTCAAGCCCTTTCTGAATTCCTGACCCACAAAAGTGAGCAAATGAAATGGTTGTTTTAAGACACTAAATTTGAGAGTAGTTTGTTAAAGAGAAATAAACATAACAAGCTCATCTGCTTTCTGATTGTCTAATAGAGATGTAATTAAGAGCATAGTTAAATTGGGGTTAACAAGGAAATGTTACCATTTCCACCTTAACAGGCAGCGGAACACCTTACCTTTTGGTTTCAGTACCTTTGCAGGTATCTGTAAAACCGAGTTGAAAATAGATTATTGTGAGTGAGATTAGCCTTTTGGCCTCTACAATTCTTTGGGTGATCTGTTCTGTTTGCCTTGATCCCAGATGCCGGTAAAAATCCAGTTTCCAATATAGTGTCTGTGGCCTGCATTCATCCTTATGGTGACGGTATATCCCAGCTATTTGTCCAAGTTCCATTCTTTGATAGAAATAATGGTTAATACCAATAAAGATGCATATTTATGGAGTGCTTCTAAGTGCCAGGCAGTATGCTAAACACTTTGTGTGTATCATCTTATTCAAAAATCCCAAATATCCCACATGAAATGTTCTATTTTTATTCCCATTACATGGATGAGGAAACTAAGACTCAAAGAAGGATAGAGACTTGACAAAGTTAATAAGCTATTAAGTGGTAGAAGTGGGATTTAAATCCAGACAGGCCAACTCTAGAGCAGACAGCACATTATGCTACTACCAAATGTGTTCAGATAGCTAGCTGCTATTCATTTATTAGTTAGTTTGATGTTCTGTAAGAAAGGAAAATTACTCACACATACCCTCCCAATATTAGGTTGAGATGAGTGAGAATGAAAAAATATAGGTAAATGTACAATGATAGACCTTTACTAAGATATAACAATTTTCTTCTACTTCAGATTAAATAAAGTTTAGTCCTAACTTTGTGATTTATCAAGAGATCATTAACTGCATTTGATTGCACAATACTCCCCTCTCAACATGGACATTAGTAGCTTGCTGTGTGATTGTTAATTCCAATCAGTTTACATTAGGTCAAGCTGCCAAGTTCACTAGTAAAAAGTAATGTATCTCCAAAATAAATGCTGCTTTAGGGAAGCTTTTCTGTCAATCACTATATTCTTCACAGAATTTTAAATGAGCCAACACAACTCACAGAAAATTGCCCAGTCAGATACATCAAGTAGATCTTTCCACATTTATAAGCTAGTCAATTCCAAACATTATTAGCCTAGTCAAGAATTACAGTTAGAAATAGTGATCATTCCAAGTTAATATGGAAGGGCCAAGTAAGTTGAGTTCACAAACAATTGTCCAGAAGCGGGTCTTTAAGTATTAGTAATAAGAATATGATTGGAACAAGAAGAATGATAGTTGACTTGAACTAAGATGTATTTTAAAAAGCCTAGCACCAGGTCTCAGATTTCCTGTTTCTTATAAATGCTATGGGAGGCTCAACAAGAAGAAAGTATGGTTTACCTATGTAAGGTTCCTAAATTTTGTTATTAACTTCTGTAGTTTTATGTATTGGTGCTACATCTGAATAAATGAAACATATTATGCGAAAAAGACCATCTTAGATTACAAATACTTATATATGTCTCTTCCTCCACTGAGTGTAAGTTCTCAAGGGTAAAGAATTGCTTTTATGGCTGGGCGCGGTGGCTCAAGCCTGTAATCCCAGCACTTTGGGAGGCCGAGACAGGCGGATCACGAGGTCAGGAGATCGAGACCATCCTGGCTAACACGGTGAAACCCCGTCTCTACTAAAAAATACAAAAAGCTAGCCGGGCGCAGGGGTGGGCGCCTGCAGTCCCAGCTACTCGGGAGGCTGAGGCAGGAGAATGGCGTAAACCCGGGAGGCGGAGCTTGCAGTGAGCTGAGATCCAGCCACTGCACTCCAGCCTGGGCAACAGAGCCAGACTCCGTCTCAAAAAAAAAAAAAAAGAATTGCTTTTTTAATTCATTTCTGTATCTGCCAAAGCACACCCAGCACAGTGCCTGGCACAGTTGTTCAAAAAGATATGGCTTGAGTGGAATTCAATTTAAATGTCTCTTTTTGTTCTAAATAACTATTTTTACATTTGCACAAAAGGCATTCGGGTATTCAAATTCATTTAACCTAGTCCATTACATTAATATCATATTTACTTTTATGTTAGCAGCTTTATTGAGACATAATTTACATGCCGTAAAGTTTACCCATTAAAGTGTGCATTTCACTGGCTTTTAGTATATTTACAGAGTTGTGCAACCATACCGTAATCAATTTCAGGGCATTTTTATCACCCCATAAAAAAACCCTGTACCCATTAGCAGTCACTCTCCCCACCTCCAGCCCCTGGAAACCACGAATAAGCTTTCTGTCTCTATAAATTTGCTTATTCTGGACATTTTATATAAACGGAATTATACAATGTGTGGCTTTTTGTGTTCAGCTTCTATAATTTATCATAATGTTATTGAGATTAATTGTAGCATATATTAGTACTCAGTCCTTTTTATGGCTAAATAGTATTCTGTTATAAGGATATACACATTTTGTTTATTCATTGATCTATTGATGGACATTTGGGTTGTTTCCACTTTTTGGCCACTACAAATAATGCTACTATGAACGTTTATGTACAAGTATTTGTGTGAACATAAGTTGTCATATCTCTTGGGCATATACTTAAGAGTGGAATTGCAGACTCATAGAGTAACCCCATGCTCAACTTTTTGGATAATTGACAGGCTGTTTTCTAAAGCAGCTGTACCATTTTACATTCCCACCAGCAACATGAGGGGATTCCAGTTTTTCCACATTGTCACTAACACTTGTAATTTTTCTTTCTTGTTTTATTTCAGCCATCTTAATGGGTGTGAAATGTATCTCATCGTGGGTTTCATTTGTATTTTCCTAACGACTAATGATATTCAGAAACTTTTCTTGTGCTTAGTAAACATTCTTGAAGTCCAACTTGAGATTTTTTCTTTTGTTGCTTATGCTTCTGGTATCATATCTAAGAATCCATTTTGAGGCCTGTATTTTGAGGCCTGTTTTTTGGTGCACACAAATTCAGTATCATTATATATTTTTGGTGAATTGATTCTTTTATCATTATGTAATGTCTGTCATTGTCATCAGTAATTTTCTTTTCTGTGAAATCTACTTTATCTGATACTGATATATTAATAGTTACTCTTCCTTTTTAACAATTAATGTTTGCATAGTATATCTTTTTTCATCCATTTATTTTCAATCTACCTATGTAATTGTATTTGAAGTCAATTTCCTATAGGAAAGATATTGTTGGATCATATTTTTAACCCACTTTGCCAATCTCTGTCTCTTAAATTGATGTATTTAGACCATTTACATTTAAAGTAATTATTTATATGTTAAGGGCTTAAGTCTGCCATTTTATTGTTTTCTATTTGTTTTCTCTGTTTCTTGTTCCTCCTTTTCTTCTTAACTTCCTGCGAGTAGCTTGAACATTTTTTAGGATTTCATCTTGATTATATATCTGTATTAGTCCATTTTCATGCTGCTGATAAAGACTTACCCAAGACTGGGCAATTTACAAAAGAAAGAGGTTTAATTGGACTTACAGTTCCACGTGATTAAGGAAGCCTCACAATCATGGCAGAAGGCAAGGAGGAGCAAGTTACGTCTTACATGGATGCAGGCAGGCAAAGAGAGAGAGCCAGGTGAAACGGGTTTCTTCTTATAAAACCATCAGATCTTGAGACTTATTCACTACCACAAGAACAGTATGGGGGAAACCGCTGCCATGATTCAATTATCTCCCACCAGGTCCCTCCCACAACAATGGGAATTATGACAGATACAATTCAAGATGAGATTTGGGTGGGGATGCAGCCAAATTATATCAGTATCTTTTGAACATATCATCTTACATTGTTTTCTTAGTGATTGCTCAAGGTATTACAATGCATGTAAGTTAGTTATCACTTACTTCTATTAATGGTTTATCACTTTGAGTGAAGTATAGAAATCTTACTTCCATTTAGATCCTTTTACCTTTCCTAAATTTTAAATATAATGATCTTAATTATTTACTCTAGATACATTGAGCATCACATCAGATGATGTCATAAATTTTGCTTCAAACATCAAATATAGTGTATGAAACTCATGAGAAGACTAGTCTTCAATACATTACCCCATTCTTACTCATTCTGATGCTTTTCTTTCCTTTCTGAAATTCCAAGCCTTCATTTGTTATTTCCTTTCTGTTTAGAGAACTTTCTTTAGCCTTTCTTTAAGGGTGCTTTTACTTGCAACAAAATATCATAGGTTTCCTTCTTGTAGGTTTCCTTCACCTGAGAATGTCTTTATTTCCCATTCATTCCTGAAGAATATTTTTGCTGGATGCAGAATTCTGGGTTGATAGTTACTTCCTTTTAGTACTTGAAAAATCTTGCACCAGGCCTTCTAAATTGCATAGTTTTAGGGTGAGAAATTCACTGCAATTCAAAGTGGTGTTCCTCTATATACAATATGTTGTTTCTGTCTACTTTTAATTCTTTTCTTTCTGTTTAGTTCTTGCAAGTTTGATTTTATTATGTCTTTGCATACATTTCTTTAGGTTTATCCTACTTGGAGTTTACTCAGCTTTTCGAATCTATAGGATATGGCTTTCACCAAATTTGGGGAGTTTTCAACCGTTATTTCTTTAAATGTTTTTGTTCTTCTCAGACTCTGATGATACAAATGTTAGATCTTTGTTATTGTTCTAAAGTTCCCTGATACTTTGTTCATTTTCTGTCCGGTCTCTTTTCTCCCCTGAGTTGAGATAAATTTCAGACTGAGTACATTCCAATAATCTGTACTTAAGTTCACTGATTCTATCCTCTGTGATCTCCAATCTACTCTTAAGCCCATCTATTGAATTTATTTTAATTACTACACTTTTCAGTTCTATGATTTCCATTTTGTTCTTTTTTATAATTTCTATTTCTTTGCTGAGGTTCTCTATTCTTTCCTTTGTTTCAAGAGTATATGTAATTGCTTGTTGACACATTTTGATAATGGCTGCTTTAAAAACCTTATCAGATAATGCGAAGATCTGATTCACCTTGCTTCCAACCACCTTGGTGTTTTATCAGTTCATCGGTTCTTTTTATTCACGCTGTGATTTTTCTGATTGTTCGTATAGCAAGTGATTTTTCCATTATAGTCTAGACATTTTAGATATTATATTATGAGACTATGGATCCTATTTAATCTCCTCTTTCTAGCAAACAATTGCCTGTTCAAGTGTAGCATGAGGGCAGTTTGCTGTGCATATTCTGTTTCCAACTGAACCCTACCAACACCATCATGAAAAAAGTGGGGCAGTGACTCACGTTGCCTCACTACAGATAAGTGGGGTGGAGGTTTAGCCACCCCTTTGGCCCTGTTAACACCATCTTGATGAAGGTAGGGCACTGAGTCACATTGCTTCATTGCCTCTGAGTAGGAGCATAAGCTCAACTTCCCACTGGACACTCTGACACCAGCAAGGGGGTAAGGACAGGACTGATGCATACCTCTTTGTTACTACAGATGGGGGCAGAAGCTCACTCTCTGCTAAACCCCATTAATACCAGGGAAGCACAGGGGAGGAAGCAGAGTGTCAACTAACTCTACATCCTACTACCTCATTCAGCTTCATTAATGCAGGTAGAAATATAGGGTCAGTTCCCTACTGAGCCCTACTGACATTAAGACCCAGTGGGGAGCTGAGGTTCAACTCCCACCTGGCATCAATGCCTGGCATCAATGAAATGCTTGGTGGCCCAAATTTGTACTGCCTTCCTAAGCCTCATTAATCCGGGGTACAGAGGAGGCTCAGCTGCCTGCTGGATCCCATGGCCACTACACTAGCTGGGAAATCAGAATACTGCCTGAGACGGCCAGGCAGAGGCAAAAAGACCAGGTCCCTGCTCAGTCCTGCTAACACTATCTTGGCAGAAGAATTGGAGCACTTCCTGGTTCTGCTGAATGGAAGCAGAATTTCAACTGCCCCATTAACTTGCTGACATCCCACAGTAGGAGAATTCAAGTGCTGTCTGCTTCTACCAGGCAGCAGAGGGAAGATTAGCTCCACATTTAGAAAATTAGGTCCCTGCTCAGCCCCACCCTAGGAAGAGGAAGGAAGAAATTAGAGTCCTACCACCTGCTTTCATAGAGCAGGGTAGTGGTGTGAAAATCAACTCCCCACTAAGTTTCAGTGAAATCCCAAAAGCAGGGGGCATTTTTTTCTATTGGTGTTTGGCTGGGGGAGTATGTATTGCTAAAAAGGATTTTTTTTTTTTATTGTTAGGACACCCCATTTCTGGTCAATTAGCTAGGGAAGAAAGTACTTTTTTTGGAGTTTTCTTTTATCCATGGCTATTGGCAGTTCCAGGTTAGATGCTTCTGGAGAGCCCTGTCTGGGATATATGGGCTATATTAAGGAAACCCACATAACACACCACCGTGTTATTCTTCAAGTCCCAAGGTCCCTTGGCAGTCCACCTCTTTCTTTCCATCTTTCAGCATTTTCCTATGCTTAGTGTTATATCCAAAGATCTAGGAACACATGTATTATATAAAATTCAAGTGATATGTCAACTTGCAACATTTGCATTAATTTATATTCTAGACAGCCCTTTTAGATCCTCTTAAAATTTGACAGTCAAGTGCCAATTCACGTGGGTAAAATTTGATATAAAAGGTCAGTGCTACTAATATTTTCCCTGGAAAATCCCCTAAGAATATCAATATATTTCCTGTTTTCCCCCATATCTTCCAAACATTTTTAATGCTTTTAAGAGCTGATTATTTTAGAATCTTTTTAAAGTGTATAATCATCTAAAAATAGCTCTGATTGTAAGAATTAGGAAAGAAAAAGGAAAGAGAACCATTAACAGTCCAATCAGATAGTTAAATGAATAAATTTTTGCTAGAAAGAACTGAGAAAGTGGCAACATTTAGCTAACTTCAAAATAATACATGGGTAAAAATATATATTGCTAAAACTATAAATGTTTACAAAAACGTCAGTTAAAAATTGAAACAAGGCCGGGCGCAGTGGCTCTCGCCTGTAATCCCAACACTTTGGGAGCCCAAGTCAGGCGAATCACTAGGTCAGGAGTTTGAGACCAGCCTGGCCAACATGGTGAAAATCCGCCTCTACTAAAAATATGAAAAATTAGCCGGGCATGGTGGCACATGCCTGTAGTCCCAGCTACTCAGGAGGCTGAGGCAGGAGAATCGCTTGAACCCGGGAGGCAGAGGTTTCAGTGAGCCGAGACTGCACCACTGCACTCCAGCCCCAGCGACAGAATGAGACTACGTCTCAAATAAATAAACAAATAAAAATGAATAAAATAAAATAAAAACAAAAGACAATTCTGGCCAGGCACGGTGGCTCGTGCCTGTAATCTCAGCACTTTGGGAGGCCGATGTGGGCAGATCACTTGAGGTCAGGCATTCAAAACCAGCCTGGCCAACATGGTGCAACCCCATCTCTACTAAAAATACAAAAATTAGCAGGGCATGGTGGCGGGTTCCTGTCATACCAACTACTTGGGAGGCTGAGGCAGGAAAATTGCTTGAACCCAGGAGGCAGAGGTTGCAGTTGAGCCCAGATCACGCCACTGCACTCCAGCCTGGGCTACAGAGTGAGACTCCATCTTAAAAAAAAAAAAAAAAAAAGACAGTCACTACACATTACAGTTGGAAGTTTCAAAACCATTCCCACAGATAAATGGAAGCATCTTGTAAATCCACAGAAATAATAGAGCATGGAACCAGTGGTTGGTTTCTCTACCTACTGTAATTCCCCTTATTGGCTTTAGGGCCAAGACAGCAGCAGAAATATTGGTCCTGGTGCAGTTCCTAAACCATGCAGCCCATCTGATGCTTCTTGTTCATAAAATGGAATCTACAATGATCTTAAATGTCTAGAGAAAAAGTTGTAAGTTGCCTTCCCTACCTTTTTCCTTGGTGATTGTTATTGAAAGAGTCTACCAAGAAATACAATCAAACCAAAATTGACACCAGGATTGTTTTGGTTTCCATACTTATGTATCAATTTTCAGCCCAAGTGAGTTGTAGAGGAAGCAGTTTCTCACTTAAGAATTTGTGGCTCTCTGAGGCTTTCTTACTTCTCAATGGATTCAATTTAGTCTTTATAGAAGTAGACAGTACTTAAGAATAATATTAATTAGTTGTAAGTGTTTATATATATAATCTTTTGCATTTCTACAAGCAGTCTGCATCACAGATGTAGTTAGACATAATTCCAAATTTTAATAAATCCAATAGTATAAGTAAATATAAGTAAGGAATAGATAGGTGTAGATAGGTAGCTATAGACAGATAGGGTTAAAGCAGAACTTTTAATCTGGTCAGAGTATAACCTCTAAACTTTAATTATTTTCATCCTCTTCTTCAGCCAAGACCTGAACTACTCTTCCATCTAGGTCTAGGGCAAGTGTGTCATTTCCCAAAATCTATTTGTGTTCGTGACCCAGGTCAGGAAAAAGGAAGAAGGGAGCAGAGAATGCAAGATGTAATTGCTCTGAAGAAATATCGTGTCTCTTGCTGAGTGAAGTCTTACCAATGCAGTTTATTAGCAAGTTTAATACCTTTCGATAAACAATGAGGCAAAAGTTTTGAAATAAAAGTAAGTAAAGTTTCTGTTCGCTTTAGTAATTATCAAAATTAAAAGGGTAAGTAAGCAGCAACTTACAGCTTGTTACAGGAAGGCTTCATGGAAACTGTGATTCTAAAAGGATACCTCTGACTCATTAGAATCATTCCAGGCATATAGAGCAAGATGAGGAGGGAAGAAAAAAAAAAAACTACCCAGAAAAGAGATTAAGAAAAGAATTCTGTTTAGTCATAGCGAAAGGAGGGAGGAAAGTATCAGAGGCCCAAAGGAAGCAAGGGAAGCAATATAAATGGGACAAAGGGATGAAAGGGCTGGGAGGTGAGGGCAGGTCTGGATTTGTTTGAAAGGCAATGAGACGAGGTTAAGTGATTTACTAAAGGTCTCCTACTGAGTCACTGGCAGCACCGCTTCCATCCCTCCTATTTTGGGTTTCCTCTTTAGTTCCTTGTCTCTACACAGAAATAGACATTCTATGTGATTTTCTCTCATTGCAAATCTTTTATACTTTAACTCAGAAAGCCGTGTTTAGAGGGCTGTGTAGGTGGTTGTTTTTAATGTTGAATTTTTTCCCCTTCTTTGGGAAAACTGCTGGTATAGAAAGCTTCCTTGACTCAGTATTGAGACAAATAAAAGACAAATGTGTTATTCTACTGAGACTGTTGAAATGAAAGTTTGCTTTGAAGTCAGGTACTAGAATACATATGAGAAAATACTGTTCTTGTCATAAAAACTGGCAGCTGAGTGTTCTTTGCCCTGTCGGAGAGAATGACAATCTAACGGGGCCAAAGTCAGACTGAGGGAATAGATTTTTTTTTCTTTAATTACTAACTCAACCTTTGGCCAGAAAAGGACAAATGTTAGACATAAAGAGTAGATTAAAAATCTGGAGAATATGACCAATAATCATATAATTAATATAAATGAATTTCAAGAATTCAAATTGTTATCTATTGATAGGAATATTATAAACATTAACAACTATTCCTAAGTATTTTTGAACAAGTTATTGACTTAATCCTGTAATTTTGACATAAGACAATTTGATTTAACAGAAATCTTCCTATCTTTAAAATGCTGCAGCTTAAATCCATCCATCTGGAATCTGATGTTTGAAACAGTTATTTCTAGAAGCCTCTGCTGATACAAATCAAAACAATATAATACAAAACCTTAAAAAATGACAACAAATATATTACTGGGTTTTTCTCATAGAATTAATTTCACCTTTAATTTCACATCTTACTGACTTGGATTTAACACCATAGCTGTTGTTTTAAGTGTGAATCAGTCCAATATATGATGTTGAAAATATTAAATTTAAAATGAAGAGAAATCTGAACAGATATTCTCTTAGTCAATACATATCGCTACAGCTGTATTTCTCTTAGTCATTAAAAAAATAAATTTAAGTGAAAACCTGTATTTATTAAAAGGCTATTAGAAGAAAAATCACTGACAAAATATCCAGTAGTTAAATACACTAGGGAAAAGCATTCAGGTAACTGGTTGCCAAGCCAACTCAAAACACTTGTCCTTCATGCCAGAGATGCTAGAGAACAGAACATCATAGAGGCACTGTTTTGGTGGGCCCAACTCCCACAAACATGTAGAGCCAAAGGATGTGTTTAACAATCGATTTTTAAAAATCACCACTTCAGTGCATTAAATATGAAATACTAAAACTGATGGCTTGATGTTGCCATCAAGACGCATCCAATGAAGTCAGCCTTTGTTACCCCCCGCAGACCTGAACTGCATTAGTCTTGGACTCTCAGTGCTTGTCTAGACTGTTTTTAAAAACTCTTACCTTTCTAGAGTTTATGGTTGCTCTGAGATTTCCTTTAGCCTCTTCAGATTATGGCCTCAGTTTCCTTTCTGCTTTCTGTTGACAACTTTCAGCATGCATTTAGTTGAAACCATCTTTTCTTTTTCTCACTGGATACAGAATAATTGCACATATTTTAGAGTATATGTGATATTTTGATACGTGCATACAGTGTGTCATGATCAAATCACAGTAACTGGGATATCCATCCCCTCAAACATTTAGCATTTCTTTGTGTTCAGAATATTCCAATTCTTCTCCTCTAGCTATTTTGAAATAAACAATAAATTATTGTTAACTATAGTCACCCTGCTGTACTATCAAATACTAGAACTTATTCCCTCTGTCTGACTGCATTCTCATACCAGGAACCATATATTTTCTGGTGAAAAGATTCAAAACAAGGGTTCTATGTTCTTGCTGTTGATTGGTCATGCTCTACAATCCATGACATCCAGATACTTCAGGGATTAATGATGTCTGAACCTGGGAGTCCAAATATCTTGGTTCTAATCCTGACTCCAGCATTAATGTATACCGTATCTTGGACACATCAGTTATATTCTTACTGACTCTTTCCTTACATAGATTCACGCATGTCCATCTCTCTTTAGTGAATCACAAAATGTGGTAGAGAAGGAAAAATTATAATATCCTAAATACTTTGAATTTTTCAGTGGAGAGTGATGGATAACATTATTGCTCTTACTATACTCATTAACAATATATAAAGACATCCGGCCGGGCGCGGTGGCTCATGCCTATAATCCCAGCACTTTGGGAGGCCAAGGCAGGTGGATCATGAGGTCAGGAGATCGAGACCATCCTGGCTAACATGGTGAAACTCCATCTCTACTAAAAATACAAAAAATAAGCTGGGCATAGTGGCACTCGGGAGGCTGAGGCAGGAGAATCGCTTGAACCCAGGAGGTGGAGGTTGCAGTGAGCCGAGATCACGCCACTGCTCTCCAGCCTGGGTGACAGAGTAAGACTCCGTCTCAAAAAAACAACAAAAAAATACATCCTCTAGAAAGAGATGAGACATTTCCACACCTTGAAGGGAGTACCAGCTCTATAATTTTCAGGGCACAGGCAAAATGAAGATGCAGGACCCCTTTTAAAATGTATTAAGAATTTGAAGAGAGTGAGAGCAGAGCATTAAGCATGGGTAGGACACTTCTGAAAACAAGGCCCTATGCAACTGTACAAGTTGCACACCCATGGAGCACATCGTGCCTAAAGCATTGCTCTTGGTAGGAAAAAATATAACAATTCCAAAAGCTTGTATTCTGGGGTTTAACCCTTATTTCGTGCCTCAAATGAGGTGCAAAGGAAACTAAACTGTGGAATTAGGTGATTATCCTGATTGTCACAGGATCACAGGAATTCATTTGACTGGGTGATACTTTTATTTTATTAATTGCTTTAAATGTAAGCATAGTCCAAAATATTAAAATGTTCTTTTAATCTAAAAAAAAAATTAAAAAAAATAAAAACAACGAAACTCTTGTTTCCCCCTTTATTCTCTCTTATGTGTCTGGTGGGATGACCCTTCCTACCCTTGCCATTATTTCAGTCATTGTCCAGAAAACATAAAAATCTACTGTAGAGAAGAGAAATGAAGAATAGATACAGTATTCACTAATTTAATACAATATTTGTTTAGTTTGCTGTCACTTTACACAACAAGTATGCAGTACAAAAGAAGGCAACATTCTGAAAACACGCTCTCCTGGCTCATTTCTGTTTGCTCCACTCTCTTTGCAGCTCTCAGGCTTCTTCTCCACCTCTTTCCTGTTCTGTTCCCAGGCAGGCTAATTCCCACAGAATATCACTGGGTCCTTTTGTTGGATGGCTTCCCATTAACAGAGGATTGGAGGTTGAGAGGCAAGAAAATTGTCGGTATTTCTTTTCAATTTATCCAGCTCAGTGTTGATCTCTGGCAGCAGCAACAGCCCTCCCATCAGACAGCCCCTCCTCCATGATTCCAGTGTTCAGAGGCCTCCCCCTATCCCTTTGATGGGGGCCTAAAAGTGGTAACCATTTCCTGCCGCTACTGCTCTTTGGATGCCTCCATGTCTTCTTTTAGTTTTGTCACTCTTGTTAAAGTATCTTCATTTAAACCTTGGGAGTGAAATTTATTTCTTATGGGAATGCTATCTGATACATATGATTAAATGTAATATTCTACTTAAATCAACTTAAACAGAGTCTACCCTTCTGAAAGGACTGCTCAAAATCCCAACATATTCTTTAAACCCACCTAAATACTTCGGTCCATATTGCTCTCACTCTTTTCTAGGGACTTGCGTCTGTGTGAAGAGACCACCAAACAGGCTTTGTGTGAGCAACAAGTCTGTTTATTTCACCTGGGCGCAGGTGGGCTGAGTCGGAAAAGAGAGTCAGCGAAGGGAGATAGGGGTGGGGCTGTTTTATAGGACTTGGGTGGGTAGTGGAAAATTACAGTCAGAGGGGGTTGTTCTCTTGCGAGCAGGGGTGGGGGTCACAAGGTGCTCAGTTGGGGAGCTTCTGAGCTGGGAGAAGGAATTTCACAAGGTTAATCACTCAGTTAAGGTGGGGCAGGAACAAATCACAATAGTAGAATTACATCAGTTGAGGCAGGAACCAGCCATTTTCACTTCTTTTGTGATTCGTCACTTGCTTCAGGCTATCTGGATGTATCCCTGCAAGTCACAGGGGATATGATGGCTTAGCTTAGGCTCAGAGGCCTGACAAGTACCTTAGTTATCATTACAAAGGAATCTGTGGTCCAAAAAGCAGTTAAAATCTCTGCTCTGTAAGTACTTTGTCTGCTGGACATATCTTAGTACATGAGTCAGTTCTCTCTAGTATTTCTACTTATTTTGTGAGTTCTATCCAGTCTGTAGAATAAGACTATAATATGTTTGAAGAGAGAAACTGTTTTATATAACTCTGTTATATTTCCCCAGCTCTTCTAATCCCAGTAGCAAGAACAGTATTAAAAAAAAAATAACGGATATCCAACAATCAATTATTTTGTGCAGGTATGAGATTTTTAAAATAAGATTTAAAATAGATCCCATGGATTCAAACTTTTCAAAGAAATTCACATTTAAAAATCCTTCGTAAAGTTAAATTGGATTTGACAGAAAGCCAGCCTACTTATTACAGTCCCCTATATCCATGGGTTCCACATCTGTGGATCTAACCACTGGCAGATAGAAAATATCTGGGGAAAAAAAATGGATGGCTGTGTCTGTACGGAACAGGTACAGGCTTTTTTTCTTATCGTTATTCCCCAAAGAATACACATAACAAAATTTCTGTAGCATTTACATTGTATTAGGTATTATAAGTAATCTAGAGATGATTTGAAGTATATGAGAGTATGTGCCAAAGGATATATACAAATACTACACTGTTTTATATAAGGAACTTGAGCATCTATGGATTTTTGGTATCCACAGGAGTTTAAGGGGAGGTCCTGGAGACAATCCCCCACACATACTGAGAAACAACTGTACCTTAGTTATGCAGCCTGTTCTGTAAGAAATGCAGGCCTGGGCCGGGCGCGGTGGCTCACGCCTGTAATCCCAGCACTTTGGGAGGCCGAGGCGGGCGGATCACAAGGTCAGGAGATCGAGACCACGGTGAAACCCCGTCTCTACAAAAAATACAAAAAAATTAGCCGGGCGCGGTGGCGGGTGCCTGTAGTCCCAGCTACTTGGGAGGCTGAGGCAGGAGAATGGCAGGAACCCGGGAGGCGGAGCTTTCAGTGAGCCGAGATCGCGCCACTGCACTCCAGCCGGGGGACAGAGCAAGACTCTGTCTCAAAAAAAAAAAAAAAAAAGAAATGCAGGCCTCCAAAACTGAGATAATCCTCATGGATGTATTATATAGCAAGAATTTTATGGATCAGAGAATACTTAACATACATGGGATGTAGGGCAGGGAAGACAGCAGAGTATAAATATATTTAGGGAACAGAAAGGAAAAATGGGATAAATAAACTTTTTTAAAGTGGAAAGAATCTAGATAAAAAGAGAATTAGACCTAAAAGCCTGTACAGCATAAAAATAGAAATAAGTTAAAATAGATACCACACTTTCTTTTCTTTCTTTTTTTTTTTTGAGAAGGAATCTCACTCTTTCGCCCAGGCTGGAGTGCAGTGGCGCGATCTCGGCTCGCTGCAAGCTCCGCCTCCTGGGTTCACACCATTCTCCTGCCTCAGCCTCCCGAGTAGCTGGGACTACAGGTGCCCGCCACCATGCCTGGCTAATTTTTTTGTATTTTTAGTAGAGATGGGGTTTCACCGTGTTAGCCAGGATGGTCTCGATCTCCTGACCTCGTGATCGACCCGCCTAGGTCTCCCAAAGTGCTGGGATTACAGGCATGAGCCACTCCGCCCGGCCCTATACCACACTTTAAAATTGGAAAATTTTATATTGTATATCATCAATTACTTCCGCATTAATCCATAAACACAATATGACTTTAGTTAAAATAACAACAGAATTTGTGGAAGTAGTTTACACAATTCCATTATTTATTCAACAGATGTAATTGAATATTTACTTTTAATACAGGTACTGAGCTACTCTAGAAAAAACAAAAAGGACTGACTTTTCAATAAATGGTATTGGAAAAACTAATCTTTTGAGGAAAAAAGTGCTGTATCCCCCATGCAACCCTTCAAAATAAATTTTAGATACATCAAAATATAAAAAGTAAAAACATTTCAAAATATTTGAAAAACATAAATGTTTTATGTTTCTATTATGTAGGTATACTTATAAATAATTATAAGATACCCAGTATAGTGAAAATTTTTGCTATTATGGCACCAGCCCCGGAAGCCATAAGGGTGAAAATTGATAATTTACTAAATAAATATTCACCATATCTCCACGACACAAAATAGCATTAAAAACAAAGCAAAGAGAAACAAACAACAAAATGCAAAAATAAAACAACATACAGTATAAACTTCCTTAATATAAGTTAAATCAATATGAAAAGTGAAAGAGAATTCTATAGAAAAACAAGCAAAATAAATTGTCAAGCAATTAACAGGAAAAGAAATATAAATTGCTTGCGTAGAAAGAAATGAAGAAGAACTTAACTTTTCTAAGTTTTTAAAAATGCAAGTCATAACCATAATTATTTTAGAGTAATAAGATGACAAAACTTTAAAAGCTTTGATAATAACTATAGGGAAATCATAAATTTGGTAGAATCACGAATATACAAATCTTAAGTATAAAAAATTTTAAATATATGCTGACTTTTTGTAGATTGATTTGTAACTATTACAAATTTAAGTGTGCTTATCTTTTTATCCAAAAATGTCTAACTAAAACTTTTATTCATGTCTTCATATATTTCTTATGCTACTGATATTGATGTCTTCTTATACATATACTTGCATGTTATATATCCTTTCGGATGCCTATAACATGAAATAAAGTAAAACAAACACAGTGGCCTGCATCAGATAGAAGTTTGTTTCTCCATCATGTAAAAATAGTTCCAAGGTGGGCAGCTGAAAATTTTTATGGTGGTCTCCTGGTCATCAGAGACTCAGGTATTTTATACCTTTCTATTTTATTATAACTAACGTATAGTTTCCATTTTCAAAGTCACTTCATGGACCAAAATATCTGCTGTGATCTAGCAATATCACATTTGCTCCTACTTGCAGAAAGAAGAAAGGGGAAAACATACACAAAAATGTTTTATCCAAGTAAGACAGGTACCTTAACTCAAAATCAGTTAGGATGTTTCTTGATGCACTTAATAAAATACTTTACAAAAAATTGCTTAAACAATAGGTGTGGTTTTCTTACATAGGAAGAAGACCAGAGATAGTTGAACCGAGAGTTTTTCAGTAGCTCAGTGATGTCATCAAGGTCCCTGGGCTCTTTTGACACCATTCCTCAGAATTCTCTCCATGTTTCTCCATCATGATTGCAGGATGGCTATTGTAGCTCCAAGCTTCCTGTCCTCACAAGTTAGTATCCAAAGCAGGGAGGAAGCAAAAAAGGGGGAATTATTCATCACATGCCGTTCTCTTATTAGTGAGAACAGACTTTTGCAAAAGACTTGGCAGCCTCTTCCTCAGCCTTTCCCTGTATTACATGAAAGGCTGGTAGATAGGGTATCCTAACACTTTGAGCCTTTACTGTGGAGAAATGGTAAAATCAGCCAAAAAGAAAGAGGGAAATGAAGGTTGTTGGTAGGCGGCCAATAATGCCTGTCACACATGCTGTGAGAAGAAAGACCTAATAGAAAGATTAAATAGGTATTGGAGAAAAGGCAATTATAGATCAATATCTCAAAGGAGAGGCCCTGGGATTCTCTCTAGATTCTAGGGCACTGTTGAAGGAGCAACTCAAGACAAGGAAGAAAGAAAGAAATGAAGATGTATGAGTTATTAGTAGTCAGGATAGGAAATTGAGTATGTTTTCACCTGAGATGATCAAGTAGGAAAACAGAGACAGATAAATTAATTCTCTTTTGGGAAAATACCGTGCAGCAACACTTTGAATGCAGTGCCAAACAAGCTCTATTCAAGATAGAATTTTCTCTAGAATTCAGTCCCTCTAAGCAAGTCTCTTCCCACCCTGAGGACACTGCCAGGCATCCTTCCTTGTTCCACTTCCAAACAGGGCACCATTGTAAGAAATACAGTGTCAATAACTGAGTTTCATGCTTGGTATATTTATGATCCAAAAATATACCTAGGACAAGAACCTGAATATGTTACCACTCATTTCAGAAAACTCCCTTTTCATCTGCTATATTTAAATGACAAAAAAGTAATATATAACTTTGATATTATAATATAAATTATAGGAGGTGAAAAAAATGGGGATAGTGCAAGTAATTAATTCAGTTAAAATCCTCTGAATTTTTCATCGACCATTTCTATATTTTTTTCTTTTACCCAGGAAATTTCTGATATATCTCTCCTTTCATTTGATTGGTTGGGATAAGTAAATATTTGAAAAAGTAAATATTAGTTTATGTATACAACAATTGCAATATAAAACTGCAACAGTAACCTCTTACGGATGAAAATATAGCAAGCCAGTCCTATGTTGCTAGTATTTGTGAAAATGTCATGTTTAATATTACCTTCTGCTTCTAAAAATAGAATTTATCAACAGAAAAAAAGTTTATATAGAAGTGTTGAATTATAAATGCTTTGGGCATAAAAAAACAAATGCTTTGAAATCATTCCTTGGTATTTCACATTTTTTCATAATTATATCATAATCACAGGCTGATATTAACTAATATGTTTTCAAAATGGGGGGTTATTCTTCATTCAAATTATGGTTTTCTTCTTAAGACAAAAATGGTGCCACTAGAGAGTTAAAGTGATCTAACTGAGAATGTTGCTTAAATTACAGAAGCCCCATGTGAGAAAAAAATTCCAAGGGCCCATTTATTCTAGAGTTTGGGATAATGGGCCTGTTACTCTTTCAGTGCTCATTTTGGGAATTAAACACAGTAATGTAGAAGTAAAGCTTCTTAGTTAATTTGTCGTCTGACTAATTGTTTCATGGTATTATGAGTTCAATGCTTTGATGAATAGGAATACAGCCAAATGGTTTTCAGAAACTACTTGCTTACAGCATTTAGTGCATTTATTGTAGAAGGGTCCTTGTGAACTAGTGAACAGAATAGAATTTATGACATTCATCAATTTAAAGATGGTCAGTGCGAATTGACCACATCAATCCTCATCCTATTAGTGATAGTTAAAGCCTCATTTCTACTGAAAAATTTGCAGAGATATCAATGACTTTATAAGGAGGATGTGATAGAATATTTAATATTTACAGCTATATAGTTGAGATAATAACCATTCTGCTTTAGATAATTTAATTTGCATTCATTAATAGGAAAGAGTAATAGGCAACTTAACTATTTTGTCTGTTTCATAGACAAATAAGAATAGAAAGAATTTGTGTTTTTCTTAGAAAACTAGTGACACAGATTTCTCTGATTTTGGAATTCAGTGGCAACTGATCATTCCCAAAAGTTGTCATTCTCAGGTAGAAAGACTTTATTGAGAATTATTATCTTCATGGTTATATGAAGATGCAGGTGATACACTAATAAGAAAACAAATTATAGAATTATATATTTGAAGGTTTTTCCCTTTTCCAAAAATGGCAACACATTTCTATGGAGCCATCCTTAAAGTCTTGATTTATTACAACTAAGGTGTGATTCATGGAGTTAGTGATATTATCAGTCACTACAAAACAGAGCGTTTCTCTACCTGGAAATAATTAGAAGCTTTGAGCCTGACTGTCAGGTCTGTTGAAGTTTTTTTTTTTTTGAGACGGAGTCTCACTCTGTCGCCCAGGCTGGAATGCAGTGGTGTGATCTCGGCTCACTGCAAGCTCCGCCTCCCGGGTTCACGCCATTCTCCTGCCTCAGCCTCCCGAGTAGCTGGGACTAGCAGGCGCCCGCCACCACGCCCAGCTAATTTTTTTGTATTTTTAGTAGAGACGGGGTTTCACCGTGTTAGCCAGGATGGTCTCGATCTTCTGACCTCGTGATCCGCCCATCTCGGCCTCCCAAAGTACTGGGATTACAGGCGTGAGCCACCTCGCCTGGCCTGTTGAACTTTTTTACATCGTTGCAAGAATGAAGATATACTCATGTATTTATGTACAGGGTGGAATGGGGAGGTTGGTCAATGAGTAAAAGTTTACAATTAGAAGGAGTAAGTTCTGGTGACCTATTGCACAGTAGAGCGATTATACTTAACAGTAATGTATATTTCACAATAGCTAGAGGAAAGGATTTTGATTGTTGTCACCACAAATAAGTGATGAATGGTGAGGTGATGAATTTGCTAATTACCTTGATTTCATCATTATGTTTATATATATACATATATATATATATATATATATGCATCAAAACATCACATTTTACCCCATAAGTCTGGGTCAATTAAAAATAAAATAAAACTTTAACAAAAAGAATGTACGGGGAAGATAGTAAAAATAGATTCCATCTCAAGAGCCAGGCCTGAAGGGAACTGAAGCCATCTTTATGACCATCATTCAGAATACAAGGAAAATCCAGAGCCTAGGACACCTTTCGGCATTTTTCTTTTTTTTTTTTTTTTTTTTTTTTTTTTTGAGACAGAGTCTCACTCTGTCACCCAGGCTGGAGTGCTGGAGTGTAGTGGCACAATCTCGGCTCACTGCAACTTCCGCCTCCCAAGTTCAAGCAATTCTCCTGCCTCGGCCTCCTGAGTAGCTGGGATTACAGGCGCATGCCGCCAGGCGTGGCTGATTTCTTTTGTATTTTAGTAGAGATTGGGTTTCACCATGTTGCTCAGGCTCTCGAACTCCTGAGCTCAGGCAATCCGCCTGCCTCGGCCTCCCAAAGTACTAGAATTACAGGCCTGAATCACCGCGCCTAGCCACCTTTTGGCAGTTAGTTCTATGGCAGGCCTGCAATCCTCCCTACTCAGGTGATCTGCCATGATGGCGATCCAACTACTGCTTATGCTACTTCTTCTGCTCTTTCCATTCCCAATAACCCTCTTCCAGTCTTCTTCCTGTGTCATGGCATCTTGTGTTTCAGGCATTTTTACATTTTCTTCCCACTGCCAACTCCCATGTCTTACTTTATGTCATGCAAATTCTAAGAGCGATGATTTCATGTTTATAGACAGTCACTCTCCCTTATAAAATATTCATGATGTACAAAGTACTTTTTCTGGCTTTCTCACTCATGATCCTGACCTTTATTCAATAAATTATGGAGTAGATAGATGATCAGCTTTCTCAAAGAGAATCTGGTTAGCATGAACGCTCATGGTTGATAGAGTCCTCTCCAAAAATATACTTTGGTAAATCACATTTAATCCAGTTTAATATAATAACTGAGTTAAAATTGAGTTTCAGTGACATAGTATAATCTCAAAACAAAGTCATTTATCTACCATCTCCTATATCTATGGGAAATGTATTCTTCTTTGAAGCTTTCATGCTTCATTAAAACCCAGGTATTCCAGGAACATCTGCTGTCTAAAAACAAAATACTATTGAAGCACTTCTGCTTTTATTCAGGTATACACAGATTAGATCAGCAAAACACCAAAAAATATTTAAAATCAATGAAAACATCCATCAGTATTTCATCATCTCCTAGCCAAAGACAACAATTATTCTTTCAATGTATGCAAACATATTTCTTCCTTTCCACCTTAGTACGTTTTCTTTATAAGACTAATTGATGGGCCGGGCATGGTGGCTCATGTCCGTAATCCCAACACTTTCAGAGGCCAAGGCAGGCCGATCACCTGCGGTTAGGACTTTCAGACCAGCTTGGCCAACATGTGAAACTCCATCTCTACCAAAAACACACAAAATTAGTTAGGCTTGGTGGCACACGCCTGTAGTCCCAGTTACTCAGCAGGCTGAGGCAGGAGAATCATTTGAACCTGGGAGGTGGAGGTTGCAGTGAGCCGAGATTGTGCCACTGCACTCCAGCCTGGGCAACAGAGTGAGACTCTGTCTCAAAAAAAAAAAAAAAAGACTAATTAATGCCTCAGTGGATGGCCAGATTAAAGATGAAAGCATGAATCTCAAACCACCAATAACCCTGTCAGTTGAACAGTTCAAAATATGACTGAGGCATGGACTTCAGCACTTTTCTTTTAAAGTTATTTCTTATTTTGTGTGCATCTTTTGGATTGGTTTTCAGGACGTAGAGGTAAACAGATTCTTTTTTTTTTTTTTTGAGACAGAGTCTCGCTCTGTCGCCCAGGCTGGAGTGCAGTGGCGCAATCTTGGCTCACTGCAAGCTCCGCCTCCCTGGGTTCACGCCATTCTCCTGCCTACAGGCGCCCGCCACCACACCCAGCTAATCTTTTTGTATTTTTAGTAGAGACAGGGTTTCACTGTGTTAGCCAGGTTGGTCTCGATCTCCTGACCTCGTGATCTGCCCGCCTCGGCCTCCCAAAGTGCTGAGATTACAGGCGTCAGCCACCGCGCCCGGCCCCAACAGATTCTTTTAATGTACCTTTTAAACTTGATCATACATGTATGTTATACAACATTTAAATGGTACAAAAGGCTATATATAAGTAAGTCTACAGTTGTATTAATCAGCTATTGCTGCAATATTGCCATGTAACAAATCATGCCAGAACTTAGTGACTCACATCAGCAATCATTTACTTCTCTCACTCACAAGTCTAAAAATTGGCATGGGCACCTCTGCTTCAGACTGTGGGCTGTGTGGATTTGGATCTAGGCTTTGAGTAAAGCTTGGGGATAATCCACTCATGTCATTCTGGGACCCAGGCTGAAGGGACTATGGCTCCTGGGGGCATATTGTTCCCATGGCAATCACAGAAGTGCGTGGCCAAGTCAGAACTGCTCAAGCACATTTATGATCCTTACTTGTGTGGTAGCTGCTATATCCTATTACCAAAATAAGTCACATGGCCAAGATCTAGTCACCAGGGCAGGAAATTATACTCTACCTTTGAGGGGATAGGGCGTGGGAATGAATATTTGCTGAATAATAATCTAATCCACTTTGTTTCCCAGTCATAGAGTTCACCTCTGAATATAAGAACTGTCACTCATTTCTTGTTATTCATCCAGAAAAGTTATATGCAAATATAAGTATACTCACAGATAAATATTTTAATACCCAATGGTATTTATACTATATACCTTGACCCTACCTCCCACATAATGATATATCTCAGTGAGTATGTAACTGGTATAGCCAGTTTGTGAGCTTATTCTAAAAGCAGCTCTTCCTCCCTTTGTTCCTTGCTACATATATATCTAATTACCTGTTTGCTTGAGAATTCCAAGAGCTAATCTTGAAAAGATCCAGGAATAAAGCAGAGGTGGTGGTTGCAATTTTCTCCCTTGGTGCACAGTTAATCCATAACTTGACCTCCACTGAAATGATGCCAACCAGGCCTCTGGATGGTCCATTAGTTAAGACAGCCATTGGAAAATGACCAGCAGACCTGCACCCCACACCACTCCTGTGCATAGTTTCCATGACACTTTTCCTCTTAAAACCCCTTTAGATAGCTTGAGGATTTGCAATGACTTTTTGAGACTAATCTGGCCAGCTCCCAAGCTGCCGGCACTTGAATAAACCTGCTTTGCTTCCACCCAACCTCACTTCTCATGTGTCTGACTTTTTGAGCACAAGCAGCCAAATCTGAGTTCAGTTACAAAAGTATTGCTTTTCAGTAGATATAGATTTCCTTCATTTCATTTAATACAGCTGTTTAGTATTACATAAAATAGACACGTGATGATTTATTTAACAAATTCTCTACTGGTAGGCATTGAGTTTGTTTCCAGTCTTTTACCATTTTAGCCAATACTGCAATGACTATCATTTTATATATTTTTGCGTGTATCTGTGGAATATTTTCCTAGAAGGGATATTGCTAGTTCCCAGGATTCTTGCATTTTTCATTTTGATAGATTTTTGAAATTTTCATGCATAAAAATTAGACAATTGAAACTATCACAAAAATGTGAAGGAGTACCTAATTATCTACACCCTTAGCAACACAAATCAAATCATTTTATCTTTGCCAAACTGATAAATTAGAAAACAACTATTGTAATTTGAGTTTGTATTTCACTTCTTATGTGTGAAATTGACACATTTTCATATGACAAAGAGCCATATCTTCTATATATGGCAGATCTCCCTCACCTATTGGGTCTTTTTCCAGAAATTCCCCTACCCCGTCCCATAGACTTGCTGAATAGTTGGTGTTAGACAACCATACTTTCATCATACTACATCATTTCCCAGGGTGTGGGGTCCTGAGGCAAAATCGTATAAGGGCACAGAAGTAAGAGAAAACCTCTGACCTGCATTTTGCATGCCTAGATTAAATCATAAGACAATCAAGACCAGACATTTTATAAGCTTTGACAATTATTTAAAGTGCTCTGTATAATGTTCTAGAGATGAAAAATAATAATTCCTGGCTCCCTGAGGCAGCAGTAGCTACCACAGCTGATGAAGACAACAAGCAAGCAGCCCTTTTTGATCAAAAGTCCAGAGCAACCTACAAATGCCATGAACAACAAATGACAAATTCCAGTAATCAGTCCTACCTACAGGATTCATATGGTCAGATCCATAACATCAAGAACAAGAGAAGCATAGCAGGATTCAGCCGCCAAAAAACTGTGTGCCTGAGAGAAGGATTCTTCATAATTAATAGGACTAAAATTAACTATGTACTGACTATGCATATTTAGTTAATCGCACTGTGACCCTCTCGGGTAATATTTCTTCTTCAAGAAAATTTTATAGACACATTAACATTTTTATTCATAATAACCTGAAATTATCCATTGAAACACTAAATAAGAGCTGAGATCATGAACTCAAAAGGCTCTGTTATAGCTAAAGTTATAACAGAAGCTACTGTAGTGGATAAAAAAGTTGGACTGTAACCAATTATGTTTAACCTTTAATGAAACAATTGTAAAACTTATTATGACTCACTAGTGGCTGATTAAGAGGTTTGGTTGTCAGCACCAGATAAAAAGCGTCTAATCTCTCCCAATATTAGAGCTATAATATTCTAACCACTTTACAAATAGCTTCTGGAATTCACTGAACACTCCGTATTGAATCTTCCAAAACCTTCCTAGAATATTCTCTTTAGAGGTTTATTCTAAATAATCTCTTTAATGTCATACCTCTTTACAGAGAAATAGTCTTTAAATGGTAGTCTTTGGTGACTATGCAATTCAACCAATCTGATGTGGGTAGAAGCCAAAAAAGACCTACTCATACTAAACTCTTCTCTCTGAAAAATACAGTACTGTGTGATGCTAATGTGTTCAGAGTGTTTCTCTTTTGTTCTGATTCCAGGCAAGGGTTGATAGCATCAAAACTGTGAAATCTCTATCAGCCCTCCCTCAGAGACTTGGGGTCCTGCTTCTGAAATTTAAGGCCAGTACTACCAAGTGTCACCTCTTTCCTCAAGTAGTAAAGACCTAGAAGACCCAATAAAACCTCCAGTGCCTTTGCTTTTTTTATTTTATAAACAATTAAAACTTAGAAAAATTTATCAGTCTTCTTATCAGGGATACCTTTGATAAATATTCCAATTTAAGTACGAATTTAATGAATGGGAAACACTAGAAAATGCTGAAGTGTTTTTTCTTGTGCTTTCTTTATGGTAAATTGTTATCTGTTTTGGCTTAGATCAATCTTCCCCTCATCTCTGCAGTTCATTGAAGATTCTTCTTGCTCCAACTGTTGTGATCCCCTGCTGACCTAGCTGTTTGAGGGAAAGCATCAGAGTATGGATCCAGCGAGGTGTCAAGTGTCAAAATAAATTAGCAACTGCTATGCTGTCTCCACTTGAGACAACTTATATCCAATATATCATGCACAATTGAATCCAAATGAAAATGACCTACACTCTAAGGCAAGAAAATATATTTACCCAAAGCTTTCTCTCATGCCCTCATCATCATTGAAATTTCTCATGACTAATCTGTTCAACCAAAAGAGTAGGAACTCGAAAACATACTGTGTCACTCAATATCACCCACCAATCCATATGGCAACTGAAGTTCCTTGAGTTATCCACCTCTATATGGTCTGCTCCTGGAAGCATCCCTTTCCAATATTTAAGTATTATAATTCAATCTATGGGTAAGGATTTTCTCTGACTCCTTTATTTTTGTTGAAGCTATCAGATAACTGACTCCTCTTTCCCTCAACTGGCTTTGTACTTTCAGAAACTGGCCTTTCCAACTCAGCTCATTTAAACATCATCACCTTTTTTATTCACTCTAACATAGTAAACAAGGTCTTAAAAAAGTAGGTCTTAGTTTCTTCTCATGCTAATGAATTGAATGAATTTCATGCTATTTATAAAGAACTTGATATTAATTTTCTGATCTTGTTTCACAAATTCATTATCAAAAGTAAATAAGATGCCGGAAAGAAATAAATAGTTCTCATTTTGCGATATTTACATGTTTACAAACCTAGAAGCTTTTTTTCACTTGCTTAGTACTATCAATTCACAGATATATTGTGACTCAGACATCAATGATACTGTTAAGTATCCTAGCACACCCATTGTTGACAACTATAAATAATAACTATATATAGATTAGCCTTGACTCCTTCAGTTCTGAAGATAATACACAGGTACTAGTATCATATGGTTTGGCTATATCCCCACCCAAACCTCATGTTGAACTGTAGTTCCCATAATCCCATGTGTTGTGGGAGGGACCCAGTGGGAGGTGATTGAATCATGGAGGCGGTTACCTCCATGCTGTTCTCATGATAGTGATTGAGTTCTCATGAGATCTGATGGTTTTATAAGGGGCTTTTCCCCCCTTCACTCTGCACTTCTCCTTGATGCCACCATGTGAAGAAGGACATATTTGCTTCACCTTATGCCATGATTGTAAGTTTCTTGAGGCCTCCCCAGCCATGCTGAACTGTGAGTCAATTAAACTTCTTTCCTTTGTAATTTACCCAGTCTTGGGTATGCCTTCATTAGCAGTGTGAGAACAGACTAATACATAGTATATCCATGAAATTTATGGAGAATGTGGACTGAGCACAAACTAAGAAGAACATATAGTTATTTTATAGGCAGTAATATAAGCTTAATTTGTCCTTCTAAATTTATGGGGCATTAGTTTCAGGACCCTCTATAAATACCAAAATCCTCAGACGCTTAAGTCCCTTATGTAACGTGGTGTAGTATTTACGTTTAACCTGAACACATCCTCTTGTATATACCTGAAATCATCTCTAATTTACTAAAATAATGTATGTGCCACATAAATAGCTGTTATGCTGCATTGTTTGGGGAATAATGACAAGGAGAGAAAAGTCTGTATATGTTCAGTACAAATGCAACTACCCTTTTTCTTTTCAAATATTTTCGATCCATGGTTAGTTGAATCCATGGATGTGGAACTTATGGATATGGAGGGCTGGCTATACATGTTAAGAATTTAAAATACAATCATTAATCTTTACAAGAACCTTATGATATAAAAGGTACCTATGTTTTACTGATAAAGAAAATGAAGCTCAGTGAGGTAAGTGATTTGCCTAATGTCACATAACTAGAAAGTGGGTAGGCTAGATTCTGTAGTAATGGTCCCCCAAAGAAGCACATCTCCTTATATTAAGGATACCAAGTTTTTTCTGTTTTTTTCTTTTGTTGCTTATGCTTTTGATGTCATATCTAAGAAATCATTGCCTAATCCAAAGTCACAAAGATTTTTATATATTTTTAATTCTAATTGTTTTACAGTTTCAGCTCTTCCATTTAGGTCTATGATCCATATTGAGTTAATTTTTGTATATGGCATGCTTTAACGTTTCAACTTCATTCCTTTGCGTATGGATGTCCTGTATCAGCTTTTGATGCATGATGAAAACTTAGTGGCTTAAAACAATAAGCGTTTGTTTTTTTTTTTCCTCACAAGTCTGTGAGGCTTCTGGGCAGTTCTGATCCTAGCTGTCTTGCCAGATCTCTGCAATTAGCTGGAGGCTTTGTTGAGGCTGAATGTCCTAGGATGGCCTCACACATGTGTCTGGTGGTTGTCAGGCTAGTTCATCTAATGTACCTCAGCTGCGATGGCTCATCTCTGCAACAGACTTTTCCATGTGGTGATTCATCTTTCAATATACTAGCCTAGACTTCTTCACATGGTAGTCTCAGGTTCTAAGAACAGCAGAAGACAAGCTCAAATAAAAATGCACCTTTCAAACCTCTGCTTGTGTTCTGTTTGTTAATATCCCATTGAATAGGCAAGTCATATAGGCAAGCCCAGAGTCAATGTGTGCTAGTACACTTTTGCTACAATACTGACACCTCAATTCTTGGTATTACATAGTCATACCCAAAATTCTGGTGTTGCCAGTGTATATCTCCACAACTACCATAGTTATTCTTTAGCATCCAATGCAAAAGAATGTATTGGAGTGTAATTCCTTATATCAGTGCCACCTGCTAGTGGTAGTCTAGTTCTCAGGTGTATCCCTAGAACTTAGACTAGTGCTTGGCACATAGTAAGCAGTAAATGGATAACTAAGTGAATGGATTTACAGAAAAATTGGAGAACAAAAGGGGGTCTAGTTTCATCTATTAAAGAATGATCTAGTTTAAGCCTATGCCCCATACTTATGTCAAATGCACATTGTTCCTATTTACTTCATGAGTTAAAGACTGAAAAGAAATGGTTGGTAATCCAGTATACTTGACATATTTTTGTACCCTTCCATTTTGTGCTGGTAATATTTTCTTAGTTTTATTATAATTACCTTAATGATAATATTTTAATTATTCACATTTTGGCTGCATTTTATCAAATGATAGAAGCTGATTTAGGAAACAATTCCCCAAAACCATACAGAGGCTTCTTTTCTCTGTTTTTGTTACTTCAAAGGTTTATCTTAACACTCTGGTGACATTAAGCATCAATGTAAGGAAGGGAAATGTTAAAATATTCGTATTTTAGATTTTTTAAAATATGCATGCTTGCTGCTAGAATTGGAGAATTATAAAGAAGTAGAAGCATTACTGCTCCTTAAAATCCATTGTTCTGATTTCACCTAGTGCTCTCTTCTACCCAATCCAATAGGGTATGGGCCCAAGAGAAAAGTGTGAGCCATGACCCCAAATAGATAATTGCCTCCTTATTCCTGTTATTCTGAGATTTGGCATACATTGGATATTCAGGCACACTTTAAGAGTGTACTAAGAATCAGCCTCAATACAGTACAATGGTATATTCCTATAAATAAAAGGAAATCATTTTGAAGGGGCAGACTTTCCAGAATGCCATCGTTGTCAATGATAGGGTGACTCTGCTGGATATCAATGAACACTATAAAGGCAAGTTAAGTCCAAATCTTAGGTGAAGTTTTTGAATGTTATACTTTACAATTAGAGCCATTCCCAATTTTTGTAGTACTGCATAGTGTTCAAAACGTTTTCATGTCCATCATCTCAAACTTGGTTTATAATAGCCAGCTAATATGAAATTTATTTCTGTAGACTTTCTTTTCATGTGTTATATCGTCTTTCCTCCTGAGGTTCTTTATAGACAGTTCCGTCCTTGTCATCCAGTAGATACCTGGGTATCAAGGATTCTCAACAATATTTGGTATGATGTTTTCAGAATTGTTTTTGAAAGTAAGTGCCTCAGACTATTCATCATTTTACAGCTATCTTAGATCCATACTGGCACATAACTTAGAAAGACATTCAGTTCTATTTCTCAAGAA
Source organism: Macaca fascicularis (assembly GCF_037993035.2). Lineage (NCBI taxonomy): Eukaryota > Metazoa > Chordata > Mammalia > Primates > Cercopithecidae > Macaca > Macaca fascicularis. The sequence continues at coordinate 28,512,138 of NC_088395.1, forward strand.
TTATTGTTGTTTAATATCTCACCATCAGCACCACCTTTGCCTTGTCTCTATCAAGGGCACCCACAGATAAAAAATTTTAATGATAAAGAAATTATTTCTAAGTTCCTGTTCTATATATTCAAAAGAATATTTCTTATATTTCTAAAGTATTTTAAAACTTAAAAGTGGTTTTACATGTATTACTCATCAGGCATATGTGCTCTGAGACATAAAATTGTAAATACATTGTGAATTGCATCACCTTCCTAGCCCTCTCAGTGTCTCCCAACATAGACCTGACCTTCCTAAAATTGTTGATGATCTCATATTATTTATGTTACATAAGGTACTACACCACATTGTTAAGAAGATGATTTGATTTTTTCTTTAAAAAAAGCATATGATTATTCTTTTATAAAATGTTAGGTTCTGAATAGCTACTTGCAATATACTAGTATTTTTTTAAGTATGGATTGTGGAACAGATATATTAGAACCCTATGAATAAGTGCTTTAAAACTTTAATATGTAACACATACCTGTGTTGATGATTGCAAAGCAGATTTCTGAACCTACCTCAAAACCTACTAAATCAGAATCTCTGGAAGTGGGGCCAAGACATCTGAACTTTTAGCCATCTGAGTGATTGCTGTTCATCTCAAAATGCTAAGAACTATTGCCTTACAATGAACTTAATTTTTCTAGGGTTTCCACTGAAACTTAGAAGAAAGTTCTGTGCCTTTAGAAACTCCAAGAACTCTTTAAGGCAATTAGCATACCATTTAGCGAGTAATTCAAACTTAAGAAAAAAGAACAATGGGATTTAAGTTATCATCAAAACATACTTCTGTGCAGTGCCCTGTACTTGGTGCTCTAAAAACTGTGGAAATGGATACAATTTCTTAATAAATATTCAATCTGTAATGACGAGCTCTGTCAATCTTAGAAAAGATAAATGTAGAGTTTAATTAGAAAATAGATGTCTTTCTGAATGTGAGGTGAAAGCTGGATAAAGTGCATTTCTGTCTGCCTCATAAGGTACTATTCAAGATATGACATTGTTATAATTTGAAAAGTATTATTCAGGAAGAAGACAGATTTCAGTTCAGCAGGTTTGACTGTAAGAAGACCAAGAAAGCCGAATGGAAAAAAGCTAAGTCACAGATGATCAAAACTTTAAAATTATCACATATCTTGAAAATTAGCTAAAGAGTTATAGCCAAATCTCAATTTACCTCTCAACAAAAAGTTAGACCAGGGAATTGTCACAATATGGGAGCCATTTTGATTAATGTGAACTTAAGTAAGGAAGTTTCTATTCCATGGTGGTTGGCTTGTATTGCTTCTTCATGAATTATGTTCTGATGTTTTTAGGTCACTGAAAGTATCAAAATAATATTGAGTTAGATGCATTTTCTTCATGTCTTTCATGAGTTTAAAACATCTGGTTCTCCACAATGGCAATCAACTGACATCTATCTCACTCTGGAAAATAAAAATAAAAATTTTGTCTAGGATGTTTCTGGAAGGGTATTGCAAAAAAAATTATCTGTGACTCTAGCATGCAAGGTTAGGTCAGACCCTATTAGCTGAGGGGAGTAAGGAGCAGATGTTTGGACCAAGTGTGGGGAAGACTGGGCCAGATAAAGGGTAGAAGTTTAGATTTCTCAATTCACTGTACATAACGGTTAACTCTTTTTTTTTTTTTTAAAGCAAATTAGTGCTTTAATATTTCTTCGTCTTTGACCCAATAAACCACTCAAGGATAAGGGGGGGGAAACAAAGCAATACTCATCCAGTATTTTTGTTCTGAAAGATGATTTAAGGAAATACTTTCATAATGACATGCCTGAAAATCCCACATGAAACAATGTGAAAAACATTTTTTCTTAGTTATGTTCCATGTCGGCTAAAACATTTTTTCTTAGTTATGTTCCATGTCGGCTAAAACATCTCAAATGATAGTTTTTATCATTCAAATTTGATTCAGTTAACAGAGTAACTTCCAAAAAAACAATCTAGAAAATTTGAGGAGGAAGAACATCTTCTGATTCACTCCCGAAAATAAGCAAACTTTATCCTCTCTTTATTTTACAAAGCTAATCTTTTTTATTGCACTCAGGTAATTAAAACACAACAATTCACAGATTTGCATACTATTTGGGACTGAAAAGCCTGGTGATAAATAAGTAGTCCCACTCACACTGATACCACATGACTGGTACAGCAAAATATCTATGTTTTAAAGATTAAGTTTCTCTTGCCACAATAACACCTCGTAACAACACAAAACCTCAGTGGCCTACAACAATAAGTGTTGATTGCTCACATGTCTAGAGTTACCTGCTGATCTTGTCCCCATTGGGGGAAAAAGTGCAAGAACCCATTTATCCTGACATTGTCAGAGGATCAGCTGGCTGTTGGTTGATATAAGCTGTCCTCAGCTTGGATGATTGGAGCAACTTGACTTAGCTCTGTGTTTCTCATAATCTAGAAGGTTAATCCAGGCATATTCTTATAGTAATGGCTAAGGTACAAAAGAAAGCAAGTGGAAATATGCCAGGGCTCTTGAGGCCTAAGCTCAGGATTGGTACACAATCATTTTCACCATATACCATGAGCCAAAAGCAAGTCATAAGACCGGTACCAATCGAAGGGGTGGGAAAATAAAGTATACCTCTTTAGTAAGAGGAACTGCAAAGTCTTGTGGCAAAAAAAATGATGAATATAAGAATTCAATTCATTAGTACAATTTCTTATTGTGTGAGATATTGAGTTCCTTTCCTCTATAGAGACCATGCTATGCAATATAGATAATAAGAGGCATAAGATCTGATAGAGATTCTCAAACATGGACGGCTTATTAAAACTCAAATTGCCAAACCCTTCTCCTAGAGTTTCTGTTTCAAGAATTTAGGGGAAGGGCCTTAGAGTTTGCATTTCAGGTGAATTCCCAGATGATGTTGATACTGCTAGCCTAGGGAGCACATTCTTAAAGCCACTGTTCTGTGGATCTAGAGTTAACAAGAACTTATTGGGATACTTTAGGCAACAGAGGAACACTGGTATTTATAGGAAAGGCAATTTAAAGTGAAGTGGGAGAATTTGAGTGAAATCATTTCCTAGATATCCAAACAGCTTGTTAAGAATAAGCAGGTAAATCAGGGGCCATTGCTTCTTTCTTTGCACTATTCAATTTAACTATATCAGGTAGCCAGCAAACAACGCAAGGGTTGGGAATGAATCAGTAATCAATTGTCTGTTGAAAGTTACACACAAAATTCTACATTGACAAACAAATTTTGGTGTCATTATTATTATTATTATTATTATTTTTTTTTTTTTTTTTGAGACGGAGTCTCGCTCTGTTGCCCAGGCTGGAGTGCAGTGGCGCGATCTCGGCTCACTGCAAGCTCCGCCTCCCGGGTTCATGCCATTCTCCTGCCTCAGCCTCCTAAGTAGCTGGGACTACAGGCGCCCGCCACCGCGCCCGGCTAATTTTTTGTATTTTTAGTAGAGACGGGGTTTCACCATGGTCTCGATCTCCTGACCTTGTGATCCGCCCGCCTCGGCCTCCCGAAGTGCTGGGATTACAGGCGTGAGCCACCGCGCCCGGCGGTGTCATTATTTTATTGGAAAAAAATAATTAAAATAAGGTGTTGAGATATCCATCACACTTAAAGTCAGTGAAAACACCCAACTTCTTCTAACATCAAATCACAATGAAACAATGAGTAAATGAGGCCTTAATTTTGGGGCAAGCAGAAAAATATTATTAAATTATTTTGGGGGAATTGGTGAACTACAGCCAGTAAAGATAATGTGATTAAATGTAAAGTATGTTTTTTTGAGACAGGGTCTTCCTCTGTCGCCCAGGCTGGAGTGCAGTGGTGTGATCACAGCTCACTACAGCCTCAACCTCCCAGGCTCAAGCAATCCTCCCACCCCAGCCTTCCGAGCAGCTTGGACTATAGGCACACGCCACCATGCCCAGCTAATTTTTGTATTTTTTTGTAGAGACAGGGTCTCGCTATGTTGCCCAGACTGGTCTCAAACCCCAGGGTTCAAGTGATCTTCCTGCCTTGGCCTCCCAAAGTGCTGAGATTACAGGCATGAGCCACCATGCCTGGCTGAAAGGCAAAATATTGAATATTGAGACCTACCTGAGGTTTAGTTTAGCCTGACAGCACAGTTAAGCACTAAGCAAAAAGAAAGTTATTATTAGACAAGTGAAAAGCAGATTACATTTTACCAAAAATATGTTACTTTTAAAAGTGTGCAGGCAAATATCAAAATTGAATCAGTATTTCCAGACCACTACCTTTGAAGGTATCCCTAATCTTATACTAATTGGAACAAAAAAATGAGAACATGCAAAGAACATATGAATTAATTCAATATCAACATTATTAGTGTCTTTAAATGCTCACATAGAAATTGGAATTAATACAATAGAGAAGGCACCAAAAGAGAAAAACTCATGTTTTCAAGCATTTAAACCCTTTTTTCATTGATACCCAGTCCTTAGATTCAATCTTAAATAGAAAAAAGTGTTTTATAACTGAACTAAAGTCTAAAACCAAACTCTTTGAATAAATATAAATCTGTTATGCAAATACAAATTTGAATGGAACACTTTACAAATTTATTTAATAAAGTATATTATATAAGCATGAATTTAATAACATAATTATCATTAAATGGTATTCATCTGATATTAAATACCCATTCACATACTTTAATTCAAAGTATGTGGAACTAAAATCCTAGAAGACAGTAGTTTTGCTCCCAGCTGGGTTGATACAATGATGTATCTCCCTTTATTATCCTTAATTCCCTAAACCACACAAGTACATAGAAAATTTGAGTTCTACTTTGACCAAATGATAAGAAGGCTATTATAATTTCACACTAAGGTGATTTTTATCTTTTTATCAACTTGAGTGTTCTCCCTATGAGGTTCTCCACTTCCACCTCCATCTACCCCTACATACAGTGAAAATGGTCCCTAAAGCCCAGGAGAATTAATAGATTATTTTCTTTATAGTGGTTATCATACTATCATGGTTTCTCATTTGCTTTTTCATGTGAACCAAAAAGAAAAGCTGCATGAGAGCATCTCTAAGGACAGCAAATGCTTTTTTAGTTATCTGTGAAGCCTTGTTTTAAGTATAAGTAGAGGGAAATCATTGGAACTTAGTAAAAGGAAATGTGTATGGAAAAAATCTTATCAACTGAGAAATATATATACTTTCCTTCTCATCTATCGGAATAGGAAAATGAGTTTAATCAGAACTGGGGCTGGAGGTTGGAGGCAGAAATGCAAATAAAGGAAACAAAATTAAATTCAGGCAAGTTTCTTAAATACCTTTTCCCAGTGATTTGACAATATGGATCTTTAGATAAATACAGAATCTTACTTAAAGGATAAAGATAATGTTGGTTTTTTATTAGACTTTTCATAAAAGCTACTTTTCTAAGTTATTTTGACCTCAGCAATAAGAATTTCAGAAAGTGGTGGGATTAAGCTCCAGGGTTAAGCTGCTGATGTCTAGACAACCTGGAATTGAATTCAAATAGAAATCAGAACCCTGAGGTTAAAAAGTTAGCAAACTGGTTCCATTTTTTAAAAAAAAAAAGACTATTAGAGTCATAACTAAATGCACTTTTGCTTCAAAAGAAGATAATTATCTATTTGTAGCATATGAATTTCAGACTACAGTGTCTTGATTTAATGCACCCAGCACACTAGTGAGCCAAAATTCACCAAAATCCAACAGAAATCTAAATTAAGTGAGAATAATGTTTTCCTGAGTAATCATTTCAGAATTTATTTAAATCTAGCCCAAATGTGCCATACTTCTCTGAATGTACTAATTAGATTCTACTGGAAACCAGCTGACCCCAAGTTCTCCCCTAGGTATTTGTTTGTAATACAAAGTTAGACATTGTTGAAAACATCTGAGGTCCTATTCTCAGGTTTCTATCAATGGGAGACCAGTCTTTGGCATTGTGAAATCCCTCAGTGGCCACTTTCAAGAGCCCACAGTAGATTCAACTGTGTTCTTCACGTGATCACAGGCTGAACTGGCCTCTGCTGTTGACCTCTTCTTTATGTCAGAAGCCGCTTCAGTGTGGGACCACTCTAACAACACATTTTCATCTGAAATTAATTCCGGTTTTTTTGTTTGTTTGTTTTGTTTTTTACTTTTTTCATTTCCCACTACTTTTATGCAGCAGAAAAACAAAATAGTGCATTTTTTTGCAGGGATTGCTTTGAAGCTCATAAGCAGGGCAGATCAATTAAATCCCCATCTAAGCATAATTAGGGTGATTGACAATGGCCTTTCCCCAATAAGAATGGTTGGCCCATCGCGGTGGCTCACGCCTGTAACCCCAGCACTTTGGAAGGCCAAGTCGGGCAGATCACTTGAGGTCAGGAGTTTGAGACCAGCCTGGCCAATGTGGTGAAACCCTGTCTCTACTAAAAATACAAAACTTAGTCAGACGTGGTGGCCGGTGCCTCTAGTCCCAGCTACTCAGGTCAGGCGGCTGAGGCAGGAGAATCACTTGAACCCAGGAGGCAGAGGTTGCAGTGAGCTGAGATCTGAGCTCGCACCACTGCACTCCAGCCTGGGTGACAGAGTGAGACTCTGTCTCAGAAAGAAAGAAAGAAAAAAAAAAAAAAGAATGGTAAAGGTTTATTGTGAGTTTACTATACCCCAGGCACTGTGGTAAGCACTTTACTTGCATTATTTTATTCAATTCTCACAACTGGTTCATGACATGGGTGCTGTTACTATCTCCATTTGACAAAAGTTACTTAGGATCAGAGAAATTAAGTACATTCCTTAGTCATTCCTAGTAAGTAGTTGAACCCAAGAATATGGGTGATTTTCTTTTTCAAAAATGTCTGTTCTGTTTTCCTTAAAGCTATCATTGAAATGGATTGAAGGGAGGAAATAAATGAGGGAGGGAGGGAGGGAGAGAGAAAGAGAGAAAAAGGATTTGGCTAAAGGTCAAGTTGCCTTGCCCTCTTTCCCTTCTCTTACACAATACTTGAGAAGAATCCTGATGCTCAATAATGAAAGCAGAAAAGATTCTGAGGGCAAGAATCTTTTTTTTGGTCACCACCGTTCCCCTCAAAGCCCAGGTTATTAGGTTGCATAGTTATTGTACTGAAAAAAAAAATTAGGAAATGTTTTAAAGCTCTAGAGACCCTCCTCTTTAGTGGTCTACTCTACGCAGGAGAAAATTGGCTCTAATGGATAATCTAGGTGTATTCCAAGGATGGTAGGTTTATCAAATATTTAGGATTACTTCTCTGTATACATCATATGTATTATGTAATGAACTCTTATTCTTGCATTACTAAGGAATATTATTATAAATAAACTGAAAATAGTTACATAATAGTATTTTTATCTCTTGAATTCAGCGCCAAATTAGTAGTGCTGGATTAGTTTGCACTTGATAGGAATGATAGGAATGAATTTGACCAAATGAACCATTTTTAACACTATTGTTTGACAAGTGAAAAAAATGTGGTTTAATTTCTGAAATAATTACCTTTTTCCCCCTACAACTTCATGGTTTTACCAGTGAAATGCTTAATGCTTTTCATCAGAAACATCTAACTTTCCAATGCCTCAGGGGACATTAAAACACCAGAGCTTTCCCACAAACATGCTATACAGCATATGCAATTGACTTGGGTCACATAAAATATTTTGCCTCTTCAGGCTGGGTGCAGTGGCTGACGCCTGTAATCCTAGCACTTTGGGAGGCCAAGGCGGGCGGATCACTTGAGGTCAGGAGTTTGAGATCAGCCTGGCCGACATGGCGAAACCCCGTCTCAACTAAAAATACAAAAAACAGTTGAGCGTGTTGGTGCGTGCATGTAATCCCAGCTACTCTACTCAGGAGGCTGAGGCAGGAGCTTGAAACTGGGAAGCGGAGGTTGCAGTGACCCGAGATCACACCACTGCACTCCAGCCCAGGCAACAGAGTGAGACTCTATCTCAAAAAAAAAAAAGAAAAGAAAGAACATATTTTGCCTCTTCAATGAGTATGGAGACAACAAAGGCACTCATAATCTTTTCTTGCATGAGCACTCTTAAAATCAAAATCTACATCCTCTAACTCGAAACATACAAAGACCACTCCATTGGTCTCCAGAATTTGTCAAGTTGTACACTTTGCTCTATTGTAGAAAATAAGGTCTTGGAAAGTACTCTTACGGCATTTTTTTTCTTATTCTAAACTTTTCCAAGATGTGGAGATACCGCTTTTTCTCTTTTAATGTATGCCAACTCACAAGTCTCACCTTTCAGTTTCACTGCAAATATTGTGAGTGCAATTGGACAAGATGGTTTATACTGCAATCCGTAAGGGGGAAAAGAATCCTTCCTCCCACAATACTAATCTAGGAATCTATTGCTCCCGCTTTTAGTCCCAGATCCAGCGTTACTGCCATCACACAGTTTCTCTATGACTACAGTTGCCTCATCTACAAAATGGAACAATTAGAGCACAATAGTTTGTTTTAAAGAATTACTATGAAAATGACAAAGCCCCGTATCAATGAAAAAAATTCATTATACTTTTGTATTGGTTTATTCCCCTTCTTTACTCAGTCCCCCAGCCATCCAGCCACCCCCGCCCTACACCTTCTCATAATATTTCTTCCCCTATTGGCCTCAGTCTTGTGCTTTCTGTTTTTCCTTCTCTCTTTACCACTTTACCATTCTTTCTCAGTATGGTTTTTGTTCCTCTTTTGGACCTAAAATTACTTGTCTTCCTCTCCTTAGGGCCATCAGAAGAAACAGTCATACAGATCTCTTGCACTATACCCTTTCATCCCCCACCCCTCCCCAATAGATTTGATTTGATTGGACATTCAAGAATTATAAGTTTATTAGGTTAAGAAGAAAGAATTTAACTAAACCTAGTTATGCCTGTGGCACAATATAATGCTCATGTCAGTTATTTTTTTAAAAGGTAATTTCTGGTGATAATTAAGAATGTACTGTAACATTAAAATGTCCTGATTTTATTATATGGATTAGTAATATATCTTATTTAAGGGGATTTTTAAACATTTCTTTTCTTTTTTTTTTTTTTTTTTAAACAGAGTTTCACTCTTGTCACCCAGGCTGGAGTGCAGTGGCACAATCTTGGCTCACTGCAATCTCTGCTTCCCATGTTCAAGCGATTCTCCTGCCTCAGCCTCCTGAGTAGCTGGGATTACAGGCACCACCATGTTGGCCAGGCTGGTCTCGAACTTCTGACCTCAGGTGATCTGCCCTTCTTGGCCTCCCAAAGTGCAGGGATTACAGGAATGAGCCACTGCGATCGGCCCAACATTTCCTTTTTAAGTTGGATTTTTAAAGTTGTGCACAATTTAGCAGCCTATTTCAATGAGTACACGGAAAACAGTTCATAGGTGGTGTGAGGTGTGGACTGTTTTGTGCTCTATTAACAGAATTCATGAAAAACAGAATGATTTTATTACTACCAATTCTCTCAAATATGGAGATTTTATATATTTTAATTGAATACATACATTGGTATGCTTTTTATATCTCCATGAAAACATCTATATTATGAGAGTTCCATCAGTTTTTCTGATTTCATATATTGAACAATCCTATATAAATTCTGTGGGAGAGGGAAAATCAGTTTACCAATAAAATGTATACAGCAGTTGGAGATTGTCCTTTTCCAGCAGTCTTCATACAAAACCAATTATTGCCAAATGTTATGACCTGAACAGTTAAAAATCATCTAAATGCAAAACAATATACAAATCCTAAGATGTATTAGCTTGGTACAAAAATAATTGCAGTTTTTGCCATTGAAAGTAATGGCCAAAGCTGCAATTACTTTTGTACCAACCTAATATTTTATTTTAAAAGTGAAATGCCTCTAGTGAGTTGCAAGCAAGTAGCAAAGAAGAGTCGGCGAGTTAAAAATGACTTACTCGTAAAATATTTTCCTTGTGTTTGGACCAGTTCTATATAATTCAAATATAACAAAAAAATGGGAGGTAAGCATATTTATGTACATTATACATTATATATTATATTTGAAAAAACCGAGGGTCTAGAGGACTAAGTATCATGCTAAGGATGTCAGATGGGATGGTTCTGTTGTTGGCGAGGCATCTACAGTACCTCAAAGTCCATCCCATACAGATCTACTGCTATTCTCATTTGTTATAGAGTTTCACCATTCTCTTGGTCATCTCAGGAAAGCACAGCCCTCTTTCCCTCAGAGCCTTCCAGTACAAATGAGAGAAGGGCTTCTCTGGATATTTTGACCCCATGCTAAACTGTTCCTGCACCGCTTCTCTGGATGTTTCTGCCCCATGCTAAACTGCTCCTGCACCACTAACAGGGAGAATGCCATCCTGGGCCTGACCAATGCTTGACTAGCTGCAGTAGGTGTGTGATCATGAGGAGAGGGATTAGATGAGCTACAACTGAGAGAACAGAAATTGGAGCACCTTAATGGAGATGCTCCTTTGAATGGAGACCTGCCTCTTGCCTATCCTAGCAGAGTGGAGCCCTCTCTTGGGGTGGGATAGACAGTCTGCAAATGCCAGCTCTGCCCCCTGCTATGTGAGGGGACCTCTTATCTGGAACCCCACTAATATTCCCCTTAAAACATTTATATCCTCACCCTAACCTTTCCCCCACTTGGATCTCAGTCTTACTTCTGAGGATAAAGTAGCCTAGTTCTTCATCTTTACTTTTATCCTTGAGGCTAAAATAAATGCAGGTCCTTATTTATTTAGATTCTGGATCTAAAACAAAACAAAGCATATTAACAACAACAAAAACATCCTCTTTTTCTCTCTCAAACTCAGGTCTTGAAAATCATGTGTCTGTACCTTTAAAATTCCACATCTGTGTGTCTGTACCTTTAAAATTCCACATCTGTTAATGAGTTTTTAAATATCTGTTTAGAAATTCAATTGATTCTTTGATTGTTTGTAAGATCTCTATGCCCTAACTTCCCTAGGGTAAATAATTAAGTGCCTCCCTAAACTCACTGGACTCAGTGGGAGGGGAAGAGGGGTGGATAGAGGGGAACAGGGAAATTAATGCTGGTTAATGACTCCAATTGTCATCCCACCACACACAATTATCTATTCAAATGGCCCCCTAGGCCGACTTGAGCTGATTGAACTGGTGATGAACGAAATCTGACTCAGTAACAGTCATTTACAAATTAACCAATAGCAGAGGATGACAAGGCACAAAGGCTCGAAACAATATTTGTCCTTGCTATAACTGGTGAATAGTGGAGTTCATCTAAGTATCACTCTAAACTATAACCAGCATGGATCAGTGATGATAATGCATCATAAACCAATAATTGTGTTTAATCATTCTGTTCAACTGAGGTTCCCCAAAATTAATTAACTAACAAATGGATGATAAATTACATAAGTAAAGGTAAACAAAAAAGGAATCAGGATACCAATCTTAATATTAGCTTAAGTGGAATTCAGGTCATAAGGTGAAAGGAGACAAAGAAAGACACTTTATAAAATTAAATGATAAAATTCACGAGGAAGATAAAATATTTATGAATATCTATGCATCAGATAACATAGCATCAACATTCATGAAGCCAATACTTCCAATAATTAAAGAAGAAAGAGAATAACAGTGGTGATGGGAGACATTAATTTACCTCTTGTGGGCCAAAATAGATCAAGTGGACCAAAACAATGTCTAAGGAAACAGCATATCAAAATGGGATTTTTTTTTTTTTTTTTTTTTTGGAGACAGAGGCTCGCTCTGTTGCCCAGGCTGGAGTGCAATGGTGCAATTAAAATGGGATGCTTTTTAAAGTATATAAAGTAAACCAATACTACATCACTAGGAAAAGAATACAAATGCTTTTCAAATACCCATTCTTTAAAATCTTTAAATGTTCTTTAAAAATCAACAGTATGTTAGTCACAAAGTAAACCTCAACAACATGCAAAATGTAGACATAGTATAAATAATATAACATTCTCAGATAAGAATATACCTAAATATTAATAAGAAAACCAAGAAAGAAAAGGCCCTTACCTACTAAAAGTTTTTTAAATGATTTCATACACCACTTGAGACAAAGAGGAAATACTAACCAAAATTGCAGAATATCTAGAAAATAATTATTTTAAAATTATGTATCATATCAAGACTTATGGGGTATAACTGGAAAGAATAAAAATAAATAATTGAAATATTTAACTGATTTTACTTAAATATAGGAAAAGAATCATAAAAGGAAAGAAAATAAAGATAAAAGCAGATATTGATACAACTAATAAAATTAATAATGTCTTTATTAATAGTAATGAAATGGATAATCTCTGAGTTAACCAAATGAAGAATAGGGGGAAAGTACAATAAGCAAAATAAGAAATAATCAAGGTACATAGGAGAATAGTAAGAGGCTGTTTTGCTAAGCTACACATAAATAAATTCAAAATCTATGATGAAATACACAATTTTCCAGGACAATGTACCTTACCAAACAAAAAGAAAGAAAACATGTAAAATCTTTATTTCTGTAAAAGAATTAGCTTGATTTTTATTCTATGGCTCTTTCCTCATGAAGCACAATAGAAGATATTTCTACAGGGCAAATTAACCTGAGTCCTCCAAAAAGAACATGTCAAGAGAGGATCTGAAGTGTATAAAATCTATTGGAGAATCACCTGTGAAGGACAGAGTGTGACTGAGCAGGGGAATGAGAGCCTTCAGACGTCAATGCAGGTCTGACACCTCCAAAAGTGGAGAGAGCACGAAGAAAAATTGAGTAGGAAGGAGCTCCAGACTGGAGTGCAGTTCTGAGAGTGTCTCAGCCAGCTCAATTGGGAAATCAAGCCTGTTAGAGGGGTCCCACAACTACCAGAAATGGCCCGTTTCTAGCATAACTCTCACCTACTGAGAAACATTTTTCTGAAATTTATCTACAGTGTAGCCTACATCACAACCTTCTCTCTTTACTAGATCATTCTAATCAGTATACAAACATACTGTAGTATCTCCCATTTTATGAAATATTTCCCTGCCCCCTCCCATAGTAGCTACTGCCCCATTTCTGTGCTTCCTTTGGAAGCAGACTTCTGCAAAAAAAAAAAAAAAAAAAAAAAAAAAAAGGCCTGTAATTATTGTATAATACTTACCTCTCCTCCAGTTTTCTCTTAAAACCAATTCATTTGCTCTTATACATCCACCACTTCACCAAAAACGTATTTCTCAAGTTCCTCAGCGACCTCCATGTATCTAAAACCAATGGTCAAATATCAGTTCTTAACTGACTTACTACAGAGATTTCTTCCTCCTATTTTCTCCTCCTTCCACTTCCTCTTCCTCTTCCTCTTCTTATCAGTTTTCAGAATAATTAGTTTTTTATTATACTTTTCATAAAAGCTACTTTTCTAAGTTATTTTGTTATTTTGCCTGTAATCCCAGCTACTCGGGAGGCTGAGGCAGGAGAATCGCTTGAACCTGGGAAGCAGAGGTTGCAGTGAGCCAAGATTGCGCCATTGCACTCCAGCCTGGGTGACAAGAGTGAAACTCTGTCAAAAAAAAAAAAAAGAAAGAGAAAAGAAATGTTTAAAAACATTTAAGCAATCTCCAGAGAAGACCTTTATTTTTTCTAAGAACTATTATTAACTTATGAATGTTAACATATTTTGGGCCGGGCGCGGTGGCTCAAGCCTGTAATCCCAGCACTTTGGGAGGCCGAGACGGGTGGATCACGAGGTCAGGAGATCGAGACCATCCTGGCTAACACGGTGAAACCCCGTCTCTACTAAAAAATACAAAAAACTAGCCGGGCACGGTGGCGGGCGCCTGTAGTCCCAGCTACTCGGGAGGCTGAGGCAGGAGAATGGCGTGAACCCGGGAGGCGGAGCTTGCAGTGAGCTGAGATCCGGCCACTGCACTCCAGCCTGGGCGACAGAGCGAGACTCCGTCTCAAAAAAAAAAAAAAAAAACATATTTTGGTGTATTTTTAATGCATTATAGACATTGTTCCTTTTAATACCTAAATCATTCTTTCTTTATCAATGGGAAACATTTAGAGTCAGCCCTTGGGTCATTTTGATGTCTCTCCACTTTGTACAGGACATCTCAAGTTTATCGTGCAAGTTCTATTTTTCAGATGTGGAATTGGCTTTCTCTAAGCAGCCCTAATTCTTTTCTGGGGGAAATGAAATTCAAAGAATATAATTTGGATGCTAGGGATGCTAGTGGCTACCAGGTTGTCATTGATTCTATATTTTTTTATTGGGCAGAGCTAGGAAATACACACTTTTAGAAAGAGACAAATGAATAGTAATTTTATTCTGAAATTTCCATTCAAATTGATTTATAGGATAGTTCTATAATATTAGGCCATCGTCTTGATTCTTAACATTATCATCATTATTTTCTTAATTCTAATCTATATTAGGCTGAGCCATTTTAAATTAACATTTTTGTGTTTATTAAAATGTTTTGTTTTAAAAGTAAACCAAATACTGTATCACTAGAAAAACAATGTTTTTCAAATACCCATTCTTAAATCATAAAATGTTCTTAAAATATTTATTACAGAATATTAGCGATTTTATATTGTCCAGCCATATGTGTGTATATGTATGTAGTTGTGTGTGTGTATAGTTTGTGTGTGTGTGTCTGCATGTGTAATTTCAAAATAAGAATATAACTTTTATTGCTAATAATGAGTCTACTAAAAGAAATTTAAGATGACTTTGATGTTCTTTTTGTCTTTGGAATAAATCCCACTAGGGATGTTCAGTCAAAATACTGTGTTTCAAAGTTACTTGAAATAATTCCTCTTTCTATGGTTATGCCACCAACTTGATACACAGATCACTAGTTTCCATTTCTTTTTTATTTCTATAATTTATTTTTACTTTTTGATTTAATATTGTTTTAAAATTTACATGGTTCCTAAGTCAAAATGATAAAATGTTGTAGATTCAGATAGGTCTAATGCCTATTCCTGTCTCTTCACCCATTTTATAATGCTCCTTTTTATGGTCATCAATTGTCGATCAAACAATTATTTAAAAAAATAAGTAAATATGTAAATATTCATACTTCACTCAATTTCTTATAAAACATTATTTATATGGTGAAAATTCTCTTTCCTTCCTTCCTTCCTTCCTTCCTTCCTTCCTTCCTTCCTTCCTTCCTTCCCTTTTCTTTCATACAACAAATTTAATAAATCACTCCATGGAAATGCATAGCAATCAAACTCATTTTTTCTCCCCTGACACACTTCATCTCCCCACCATGCTACAGAGCACTCCGTTGTATAGATGTGCCATGTTTATTGAAACAGTGCACTTTTGGTGGGCTTTTGGGTGATCTTGGTTCTTTTCTGTTACAAAGAGTACTACATTAAATACCTTTATGCTATGACGACTAATCCTCTCAGTTTGCCTGAGACTGATGGGTTTCTCAAGATGCAGGACTTTAAATGCTGATGCCAGCAAAATTCTGAACAAGCCAGAGAAAGTTGGCTACCCTACCATGTGCACACATCTTTCAGAGGATTGATATTTTATGAATTTGGATTTTTTGCCTGGGTACATGATAGGCTTTTCTATTTGTTCATATACTTCTTTTTTGTCCTTCAAGTATGCCTCAAGGTATTTTTTCATATTGGTCTTGAACATTTTTCATTAAGTTTATTCCTAGGTCATTTTTCTTTTTTGACACTACTATAAATGGGATCATTTCTACCATTGCATTTTTAAATTTATTGTTTTCGTACATTCTATAAAAGCCATAGATTTCTATATATTTATTTTTACTTTCCACCTCCAAGTGCTGAGCAAGCATCCGGGCATCTTCCCTTTGTAAAACTGATTTCCCCCAGGGAAACTTTGAAATCTCTTCTAAATCCCCTCTATCTGGTCCTCCAATTAACAAACAGAAAGAGAGTAGGTCACCTCCTAGTTGCTTCAGGTTACAATTGACATATTTCATTTCTGCTCACATTCCATTGTCTGCAATTCAGCTGATGCCTGTGCCTACCTGTAAGAATACAGGGAAATACAGCCTTCACTTGTGCCTAGGCAAGAGAGAACAATAAATGTCTACCTCAAGACTCTACTGGAATGTAAGTACTACAAGTACAGGGATTTTGTACTTTTGGTTCTTTAAAGAATCTCAAATACTTTGAACATCTCCTAGTATACAGCAGGTGCTCAACAAAGAGGTGTTGTTACACAATGGATATGTCTTTAACATGAAAATGTTTATTTATCTCAGCCTACCATTTTCATCAGTGAAGAGACACTAAAGGCATTCACATTAAATTCCAGATCAAGGTAAAGATGTTTGCTTTTACCTTTTGTATTTAACACACTATGGAGATAGTCACCCATGCAAACAGTAAATATTTTAGGGATCATGGGCCACATAGCCTCTGTTTAAACTCTACTCTAGACAATACATGAGCAAATGGGTGTGACTGTGTTCCAATTAAATGTTATTTGTAAAACCACTTCCCGGGTGGATTTGGCCTAAAGGTCATAGTTTCAGAATGATTACTGTAGACCACAGTTGTCGGCAAGACAAATAAAGGTTTAGGTAAAATTATTACCTTTTGCAGATGATACAATGTTATGTCTGGAATGTCTAAAAGAAACCATTTTAAAACTAGTGAAAATAATAAGAGAATTCAGTAGGATTTCTGGGGTGGTGGGGGACAAGACAAATTTAATATACTATAAATTTTAAAAATCTAGAAAAACCTGAAAAATAAAAGCAATGCGGGGAAACTAGTTCTACTAGATATATACCAAAAAGACTCAGTAATTTAAACTATGTATTATTGCCATAGGACTAGAAAGAATAAAATAGGAATTTTAGAGATAGACACTATGCATACAGAACTTATGATATAAAAAGGGTGGCATTATAAATCAATGACGAGAAAAATAAAATATTCAAAGAATGGTGTTGGGAAAACTAAATAGCAACCAGGGGGGACACAAAAAATTACATTCGCAGTTTGTACCTCCCAGAAGGTTGAATTGCAAACAGATTAAAATTTAAATATGCAACACACCACGAGAGCATAAAATTACAAAAGGAAACATGGGATAACCCTTCATTGAATCCAAACACACAGAGAGATTTTCTAACTATAAGACAACATGCAGAAATGATGGACGTATTTCATGCCATAAAAATCAAAACTTCTGCCTCGCAAAACAAAATAAATTGATTAATTTAAAGGTAGAGAATACTTGTATCTTAGATCACAAAGTGTATTAGTTTGCCGGGGTTGTCATAACAAAATACCATAGACTGGGTAGCTTTAAAAAAGAGGAATTTAATTTGTATAGTTCTAGAGGATAGAAATGCAAGATGAAGATATCAGCAGGTTTAGTGTCTTTTGAGGTCTCTTTCCTTGGCTCACAGATGTCTACCTTCTTGTTTCTTCATATGTTCAACTCTGTGTGTTGTCTGTGTTCTGATCTCTTTTATAAGGATGCCAGTCATATTGGATTGGGGCCCACCCATACGACCTCATTTTACCTTAATTACTTCTTTTAGCCCATCGCCAAATATAGTCACCTTCTGATGTACTGGGAGTTAGGACTTCAATATAGAAATTGTGGAAGGGCATAATTCAGCCCATAACACAAAGGATTAATCTTGGTTATATACAAAGAACCTCCCAGGAATTCACAGAGCATCCTCTATTCCCTCCCCTTACGTGGTCTGCAGTAATCATTGTCAAACTATGACCTTCAGGCCAAATTCACCCGGGAACTGTTTTTGCAAATAACATTTAATTGGACACAGTCCCACCCATTTCCTCATGTATTGTCTAGAGCAGAGTACTATAGTTTAAACAGAAGCTGTGTGGCCCATGATACCTAAAATATTTACTATTTAGTCATTTACAGAAAAAAATGACAACCTGTGGACTAGGGCACAGTCAGACTGGGGGTTAGGGAATGTGTAGGCAACATGGAGGTAAAAGTTGAAGAGACAGACCAGGTTGCATTAGGGATAAGCTGATAGATCCCAGTGTGCCTGGGATAGTGCCAGTTTACATTTACTATTCCAGCACACTTACTAGTGATATTTACACTTTTATTCCTAAAAGTGCCCTCCATTGAACAATAAATGATATGGTCACTGTTATGGGTTGAATTTTGTTCCTCCAAAAGATATATTGAGGTCCATATCCCCAGCACCTGTGAATGAGACCTTAGCTAGAAGTACGATCTCTGCAGATATAATCAAAATAAGACGAGGTCATTAAGGTAATCTGTAATCCAATATGACTGATATCCTTATAAGAAGAGGGAAATTTGGACACAGACACACACAGGGAAAAGAGTACTATGGGACAACACACAGATGCAGACACAGAAGGAAGATGGCCTTGTGATGACAGAAACAGATTGGAGTGATGCATCTACAAGACAAGGAGCACCAAGGATTTCTGTAAACACCAAGGCTAGAAGAAATGAGAAAGGATTCTTCCCTAAAGCCTTCAGAAGAAGTATGGTTCTGCTGATATCTTCCTTTCAAACTTCTACTCTCCATAACTGTGAAAAAATACATTTTTTGCTGTTTTAAATCAACCAGTTTGTAGTACAGTCATGCGTTGCATAATGATATTTCAGTCAGCCACAGACTGCATATATAATGGTGGCTTTATCAGATTATAATGGAGCATATACAGAAACCTGGTATATGGCACTTGATATTGGCATTGTTGATCAAGTAGGGGAAATGAGTGATATTCAGTAACGGTGCTGGGACACTTAGATTTCCATATGAAAAACACATATATGTAAATAATACTATATGCCATCTAGCTTTGTGTAAGTACACTCTATGATAGCCCAACAACAAAATCACCTGACAACACATTTCTCGTAACATATTTTGTTGTTACATAAAGCGTGACTGCACTTTGTTACAGCAGCCCTGGGAAATTCAGACAGTCACCTCAATCAATGAGGACTTATCTGAGGAAAATAAGTTAGCATTCAGGGATTATCAGTTAGAATATTATGGATTAAAATGGAGAAGAGCTAATATATAAGGAGCTCGAACAACTCTATAGAAAAACATCTAATAATCTAATTAAAACTGGTCAAAAGATTTGAATAGACATTTCTCAAAAGAAGACATACAAATGGCAAACGGGCATATGAAAAGGTGCTCAACATCATTGATCGTCAGAGAAATGCAAATCAAAACTACAATGAGATATTATCTCAGCCCAGTTTTGAAAGCTTATATCCCAAAGACAGGCAATAAAAAAATGCTGGTGAGGTTGTGGAGAAAAGGGACCCGTGATACATTGTTGGTGGAAATGTAAATTAGCACAACCACTATGGAGAACAGTTTGGAGGTTCCTCAAAAAACTAAAAATAGAGCTACCGTATGATCCAGCAATCCTACTGCTGGGTCTATACCCAAAGAAAGGACATCAGTACATTGAAGAGATCTCTGCACTCCCGTGTTCGTTGCAGCACTGTTCACAATAGCCAACATTGGATATAACCTGCGTGTCCATCAACAGATGAATAGATAAAGAAAATGTGGTATATATACACAATAGAGTACTATTCAGCCATAAAAAAGAATGACATCCTGTCATTTACAACAACAAATGAAGGCCATTACACTAAGTGAAATAAGCTAGGCACAGAAAGACAACCATCACTTGTTCTCACTTATTTGTGGGATCTAAAAAATAAAACGACTAAACTCATGGAGATAGAGAATAAAAAAATGATTACCAGAGGCTGGGATGAATAGTAGGGGAGGAGTGGTAGTGGAGGGGAGGTGGGGATGGTTAATAGGTACAAAAAAAGTAGGTAGAGAGAATGTCCCAGTATTTGATAGCAAACAGGGTGACTGTGGACAATAATAATTTAATTGTACATTTAAAATAACTAAAAGTATAATTGAATAGTTTGTGACACAAAAGATAAATGCTTGAGGGGATGGAAACCCCATTGTCCATGATGTGCTTATTTCACATTGCATGCCTGTATCAAAATATCTTATGCACCCCATAAATATATACACCTACTATGTACACAAAAATTAAAAACTTTTAAAAAACAAGATAAAATGTAGAAAAGCTAGAGGTGAGGATATCACTTAAGAGACTGTAAAAATTAGAATACACTACAATCAATTAGGGCATTGTTACTTAAACCAATTTAGTGAGGTTTTTTTAATTGTTAGGTATTTTTGCCAGAAATAGGTAGCTTCATATACTATCAGATTTTTAAAAAATCAGTGATTTCATGTTACTTTTATTTAGATTCTTGTTATCATGTGTGGGGTTTGTTTTTTGGTGAAGTTCGTATCTGTGAATGATATTTGAAATCCAAAGTCTGTTAAAAATGGAAAGATTATGTTCATACTTCCTACTCCACGTCCCATCTCCCAGGTGGTATATCACAATTAACATTTCTGAATGGATTCGGAACATGCCACCCCCAAAAATGTTGCTCTGGCAAACTGATTATTTTGAGTTGAAGGCACTTGAAAAACAGCAGATGCAGGAAGGGCTCTCTGACCTCCCCCTTTCTACCTAAAAGCAGGTCATGAAATTTCCCATGAGAAAGGTATTCGCCCTATATCAGGAAGAGAACAGCCTTACCACCAGAGAATGGAAGTCCACGCTGAAATGGATCTGTGCAAACCAACCTACTAAAAATCTCTTATCTTCCATTTGTTTCCTCCATATTATTTTCTAGTCACTTACCCACGATTTACTGCTCCTACTCCAAACTCTGTCTTTTTATGTCTCCACAAATTTATCATTTTTTTGTTTGAAAAGTATATAAGCTCCCACTCTTAACTGCTTCTTTAGTTCTTCATTTTTCTTGTGAAAACTCCTGTGTGCATGTAAAAATATTGTAAAATTTTTATACTTTTCTCCTGTTAATTGGTCTTCTGTGAGTCTAATTTTTGGGCCCAGCTACAGAATCTCAGAGGGTAGAGGGAAGTTTTCCTTCCCTACATTTCTTTTTTTTTTTTTTTCGAGACAGAGTCTCACTCTATCACCCAGGCTGGAGTGCAGTGGCATGATCTCAGTTCACTGCTACCTCCGCCTCCTGTGTTCACACAATTCTCCTGCCTCACCCTCCTGAGTAACTGGGACTACAGGCATGTGCCACCACGCCCAGCAAATTTTTGTATTTTCAGTAGAGATGGGGTTTCACCATGTTGGCCAGGCTGGTCTCGAACTTCTGACCTCAGGTGATCCGCCTGCCTTGGCCTCCCAAAGTCCTGGGATTACAGCCGTGAGCCACTGCACCCGGCCTTTCTGCCCTACACTTCAAACCAAATTCTGCCAAACATGCAAACATTTAGTAGCAAACAAACATGGCCTATACTTGTAAATTCATGAAGTTCTAGCTCTCTGCCTTTTTAGTCTCTCTGGCAAGAAAGATTCACTGCATGAAAGATTCACTTGATACGCATGAACTACATTTTAGTGCCAGGTTCAGCTAACCTTGGGAATGAGACCTCCAAATGTTTATTAAAGGCAGCACACTTGTCCAAATAAAGCCCTGGGAGAAGATGACCAGAGGGTTTCACCTGCTCATGCAGGGCCAGAGGTGCTTGTTTATTCTTTCCCACCAGTGTCTATGTATTGAATTACCATTCATTTCACCACTGAAAAATAATTTCTAATAGGTAATATGTAAATTATTAAATCTTCTTGTGTTGTTCTGACATGAGACAGCAATGAAACTAAAACAGAAAAGCACACTCATTAGACAATTCAAATGCTAATTAACCACACCTGAAGTGTGAATGCCTAATTAGAGCATTACAAGTTAACCAATAGTGTAGGATTAAATATCACCCCAAGGTATTAGAAAGTAAACTAGAGACAATATAGCAGGCCTGACCCAAGGGTGTAAGATGGTAGCTATTTCTAGCTGATTCCAGTTCTCTGAAAACAGAGCAGAGGAATGGGCTTAAGCTGAAATTTCATAGATTTAGTCAAATCAAAGAAGTGTCTGATAGGCTGTGATGTCTGCTACCATTATATACTTCTGCTTCCATGTATGTATGAGATCCCACCTGGAAGTAGGGGCTCAATGTCCTGTGGAACATCCTTCCAGTTTTAGGAGTAGCTTATTGATGATGTGCGTGCAGTAACCATTTTTGGATATTTAAAAATTATTGTCATTGATTTTTGTCCTATGTATGTATATTGTCTTCTTTGTTTGCTACTGTGGTTAAATATATCTATTTTTGTTGGTATTCTTTGTGATTGTATTTATCAAAATAACTATTGTGAACTATCTCTTGTCTTCTACTACTAAAAATAGGAATCTTTGAAAATATATAAAAAATTCTATTTCATACCAGACACAACTGGAGTTGTGATCATTTTATTAATTTATCTCCCCTCCTACAGCATGCTGTGAAATTTCCACACTCCATTTAACTTCCATAGGCATCTGTTCACATGTAAATAACTTCCAGGATACCTAACTTTCTTTGATGATTTACTCCAATTTAAAACTAATTATTATACATTCTTAATTGTGAGACTTAGTTACATGAAAAGGATGGTTTGCCTGATTTTAATTCAAGATTTGTAACACCTGTAATTTAACGGTGAGCAGTGTCCTATTTCACTTTTGATAAAACAGAGTGATTACTATCTGCTATTAGCTAATGAATATCTCAACTGAAATTGAGAAGCATCTTTAAATTTAGGAGATTTGATTTTAATTTGGGGATTTTATGTGGGACCAAGTTACAGCAACAACTCTAATGGGAATGGTTCTAAGTTCCAGAAGGCAGAATTATATTTCTAGGAGAAACAAAATTATATGTTTGTAGCATAACATCCTCTAGGGGAATGGCAAAGATGTTGAAGAGGCAATGAAGTATGTGGGGGGAAAAAACTCTCAGAATGTAAAGGGAGAATTAACAGGCTGTTACTGCTCTGTCTTAACTACTTAACCTTAGAAATTCACTTTGCTTCTTTGTGATTCCGCTTCCTTTTATTTAAAGATGGGGTAATTATATCTTGCAAACATCACAGAATTGTTGTGAGGTCCAATGAGATAATATATATGACATCAGTTCCATCCTTCTTTGTTGTTCCCTCCATATTTTGAGACCAGTCTTCAACTCTTCTATTGATTACTTTGTTACTGGCCCTTTTTATTCTCCCTTCTTACACACACGCACAAAGAGAGAGAGAGAGAGACATATAGATTAATGGGCATCTTCCCTCAAGTACATTTGCATTTTAAAAGATTGTGCCTAAATTGTGCAAGCCTGTAGTAGTGGTAGGTTCCTCAAATTCTATCAGGAAAGGAGACATTTCTTTGGGGACAAGTGTGTGCCTCAAATCATACCACAAAAGGAATCATGAACTCAAAAGAATTTTCCTTACTTCTAGTGTACTAGGAACTAATTATTTGAACTTGTATTTATTTACATATTTTATTTAATACATATATAATGTGTTTTATTTAAAATATGTAAATATTAAAATATTTTTTATTTATCGTTACTTAAAACAGTACTCTAAAGTCAGCATTATTGCCAAAAAAATAAAAATCCATGGATGTAGTTTCCCAGGAGGCAGGAAACTTTCTGTTAAGAGTCATATAGTAAATAGGTAAAGCATTGTGGGCTATACAATCTCTGTCACAACTATTCACCTAAGCATTATAACTCCAAAGCAGCTATAGATGATATGTAAATGAATGGGCGTGGCTGTGTCGCATTAAAACTTTATTTACAAAAATGGGCTGTGAGCTGGATTTGGCTCACATATAATAGTTTTCTGACACCTATAGTATTCCATCTACTCCTACATCTTCCCTTCTTATTGCGGGATCTGGCCAGCAGCCCACAATGCAATGGGGCTCTCTCTTTGTTCCTAGGCAGATCGGCAGGTCGAGAAATAATAGACACACACAAGACAGTGAAAGCTGGGTCCAGGGGTTCACCGCCTTCTGGTCCCGCAGTGCCAACAATGCACTGGATATGCTACCATTTATTAAGTTTAGTGAGGGTGGGGGTAGGTTAATGAGGGATTTAGGGTCATTTGATTATGAGGTGAGATGGTCACATGGAGATGAAGTAATTCTTTTTTTTTTTTTTTTTTTTTTTTTTTTGAGACGGAGCCTTGCTGTGTCACCCAGGCTGGAGTGCAGTGGCCGGATCTCAGCTCATTGCAAGCTCCGCCTCCCGGGTTTTTTTTTTTTACGCCATTCTCCTGCCTCAGCCTCCCGAGTAGCTGGGACTACAGGCACCCACCACCTCGCCCGGCTAGTTTTTTGTATTTTTTAGTAGAGACGGGGTTTCACCGTGTTAGCCAGGATGGTCTCGAACTCCTGACGTTGTGATCCACCCGTCTCGGCCTCCCAAAGTGCTGGGATTACAGGCTTGAGCCACCGCGCCCGGCCCAAGTAATTCTTTTTTGTTGTTGTTGTTGAGATGGAGTCTCGCTCTGTCGCCCAGGCTGGAGTGCGGTGGTGAGATCTCCGCTCACTGCAAGCTCCGCATCCCGGGTTCATGCCATTCTCCTACCTCAGCCTCCCGGGCAGCTGGGACTACAGGCTCCCGACACCACACTCAGCTAATTTTTTGTATTTTTAGTAGAGACGGAGTTTCACCGTGTTAGCCAGGATGGTCTCGATCTCCTGACCTCGTGATCTGCCCGCCTTGGCCTCCCAAAGTGCTGGAATTACAGGCGTGAGCCACCGCGCCTGGCTGAAGTAATTCTTTAACATAACATCTGTATGCAGCAGTACAGTATACAGAGATAAGAATTTACAATATAGTGTGTGCATCAGTAATTTCTAACAGCCTTAAAACAGGAACACAGTCTTTCCATAACCTGTAATTAGCAAGATATTAATCAGCAGTAACAGTTACAGCAAAGGCTGGTTACAAACAATTCATAGAAACAGGACATGAAGTTTAATTTCTAACAGAGCCTTAAAACAGGAACACAGTCTTTCCATAACCTATGATTAGCAAGATATTAATCAGCAGTAACAGTTGCAGGAAAAGCTGGTTATAAACAATTCATAGAAACAGGACATGGAGTTAGACAACCAGTTAGACCAAAATTTATCAGAAGGGAGTATGCCTTAACCCTAAAGAGGACTAGAAGAGCCATGGCAAGATGAGGGCGTTTATAGCCCTATCTTATCCATATGGACAGGCACCCCCCATGCGTCCGTTTATAGGCTCTCCGCGAGGGTTGCATTCCATTCCCAGAGCTATGAACATCTGCTTTTCTGGGATAGGAATCTTGGTGATGTGAAACCTTCCTGACTGCACGTCCATTCATAGGCTCTCTGCAGGGGGAAGCACATCACGCACTGTTGGCTCATTTTGGCAGTCCAACCTGCCATTGTCTTTACACAATCCTGCATGCAATTTTGTATTTACAATAATCAGAAGCATTTCATCTTTTATTCCATAGCAATAGTTTTAGGGGGTCTCCCTATACCTTCTTTTCCCAATCATCCAAAAAGTAGAATGTTTCACAGGAGAAGAGATATTAAACACTATAAATATATAGTTGATTCCCACTTCTCCTTTGTATTCGACCCCAAAGAATGTGCAGAAATTTCATGGCCTTGTCTTCCCTGTACTCAGCCCCTAAGGCAAGCATGATGCCCAACTAAAATAATGATCAGGGCCAAACACAACTCCTTCCTTTCCTCTGACTCTTTAGTGAAGGCTCACGATCTGAGATGCAAGGGTGGGGACACATGTAATCCCTGCTTGGAAGTTTAGTAGCTCCATTCTTCCTCTGACTAAAATGAAGGTATCTATGAATGTGTCGGTGCTTTCAGTGCATTCGGAACCTCAGAGTTTAGTGTACCAGCAATTACTGAGAACTGACTGCTTGCAAAACTGTATAAGAATGCAAAATAAGAAACACATCCCCTCAAGGATCCAACTGCCTACTTCAGGAAGCAGAACACACAGACACACATAAGAAAAATACTAAACAACACTTACAAAGCCTAACATCAGCAAAGTACATCTTTATAAAGTAGAAACTGACAGTGTCAGTGCTAACAGGAAACTCTGTACAGGAATGATCAGAGTTAGGTAATAGATCCTAGAAGAAGCAAGATGGAATGACATTTTCCCCTCCCCTCATTCCTACCAAAACAGAAGAAAAAAAAACAATCTTTCAGAAAAAAGAAATGCCTAATTTCTTTGATAACAATGCTTCCTTTAAGTTGAATGGTGGTGAGAACCCTGAAATGCTGAAAAAGGTGAAATATCAGGATCAATCTTATTAACAGGTTTATTTCAAATTTCATATATAGTTCAGTTGAGCCAAAAAAAATAGTTTGACTGGGCAAAACCCAGATCCTATTTAACCTTCAAATCCCACACATCCCATTTGCTGACACTCAGTGTACATTTCAAAATCTACATGAGATTATAAAATTTTAGAAATTATATATGAAATATAACTTGAATTTTTTCTTCACATTATGTTTTCAAATTTATATTGTTTTATGGATATAAATAAACTTTTCATATATAAACATTGAATAAAAATATATTGAGATGGGCTGGACATGGTGGCTCACATCTGTAATCCCAACACTTTGGGAGGCCAAGGTGGGTAGATCACCTGAGGTCAGGAGTTCGAGACCAGCCTGGCCAAAATGGTGAAACCCTGTCTCTATTAAAAATACAAAAATTAGCTGGGCATGGTGGCAGGCGCCTGTAATCCCAGCTACTTGGGAGGATGAGGTAGGAGAATCCCTTGAGTCAGGGAGGTGGAGGTTGCAGTGAGGTGAGATTGTGCCACGGCACTCCAGCCTGGGCAACAGAGTCAGACTCCATCTCAAAAAAATTAAAATTAAAAAATATATATTGAGATAATTGTCCACTTAAAAATAGGTAAGAGTATAATTGGATTGTTTGTAACTCAAAGGATAAATGCTTGAGGGGATGGACACCCCATTCTTCATGATGTGTCTTTTTTACATTGCATACTTATACCAAAATAACTCATGTACCCCATAAATATATACACCTACTATGTACCCACAAAAGTTAAAAATTATAAAATGAAAATACATTGATAAATACATACATTCTATGAAGTTTGGCTATTAAAACTTCATATTCAACTGCATGCCTCTTATAATGAAGAATAGTCTTTTTCTTAAATTCTTCTCAACTACCAAATTTGACCATGCCATCTTTTTTTTTTTTTTTTTTTTTCTGGGAACCTACCTGACACTGAAACATCCAGCATATGTGATGGGTTAAACTATGTGGGAGGCCCTCCCCTCCTATGCATGAATGGATAGAAGGATCAAGTGAGCGCTTCATCTTTTGAAATGTTCCCAAGGTTTGATTCTGAAATGGTCCTCTTGGTCCAGCCAATAATATATAGCTTTGCATTTGCCTTTTCCTTTTTCCCTTTTCTTTTCTTTTCTTTTCTTTTCTTTTCTTTTCTTTTCTTTTCTTTTCTTTTCTCTTCTCTTCTCTTCTCTTCTCTTCTCTTCTCTTCTCTTCTGTTCTTTCTCTTCTCTTCTCTTCTCTTTTCTTTCTTTTCTTTTCTTGAGACAGGGTCTAGCTCTGTCACCCAGGCTGGAGTGCAGTGGCCCCATCTCAGCTCACTGCAGATTCCACCTCCAAGGTTCAAGTGATCCTCCCACCTCAGCCCTCCCAGGTAACTGGGACTATAGGCTTGCACCACCACACCTGGCTAGTTTTTGTGGGTTTGCTTTTTGTAGAGATGGGGGTCTCACCATGTTGCCCAGGCTGGTCTTGAACTCCTGACACTCAAGTGATTTGCCTGGCTCAGCCTCCCAAAGTGCTGGGATTATAGGTGTGAGCCACTGCACCTGGAAATGTATAGAATTTTCTGTATCTGATGCTGACCATATATTTATTTAAACCCTCCTCTAAGCTGTTGTTGTCTTCCTCCTTTGAAGCTTTTGTATAAGGTGTGGTAGGAACACCCCAAAGGCCTGAGACCTGAGCCTTTACTGAGATCACAGAATAGATTGTCTGAACTATTTTCATGCCTGCTGACTAATAAATATTTGCTTACTAATGTTTGATGTTTGTTGAATTCATCCACAAACTTGTTTTTCAAAAATATTGTGGTAAAATATACATAACTTGAAATTCACCATTTTTAGTTATGTAATTCAGTAGCATTGTTACATTCACAATGTTATGTAACCATCACCATCATCTGTTTCCTGAACTTTTTCATCATCCCAAAAATAAACTCTGTAACCATTAAATAATAATTGCTTGGCCGGGCACGGGGCTCATGCCTGTAATCCCAGCACTTGGGGAGGTCGAGGCAAGTGGGTTGCCTGAGGTAAGGAGTTCAAGACCAGCCTGGCCAACATGGTGAAAGCCAGTCTCTACTAAAATATACAAAAATTAGCCGGGTGTGGTAATGCGTGCCTGTAGTTCCAGGTACTCGGGAAGCTGAAGCAGGAGAATTGCTCGAACCTGGGAGGCGGAGTTTGCAGTGAGCCGAGATCACACCATTGCACTCCAGCCTGGGCCACAAGAGTGAAACTCCGTCTTAATAATAATAATAATAATAATAATTGCTTATCCCCTCCTCCCACATTCCCTGGTGGCCTCTTTTCTACTTTCTAGTCTTTATGAATTTGCCAATTATAGGTATCTCGTATAAGAGGAATCTCACAAAATTTGTCCTTCTGTGTTTGCCTTATTTCACTTTGCATGATGTTTTAAAGGTTTGTCTGTTGTAGCGTGTATCACAATTCTTTTTGTGTTTTCCGGGATGGGGTCTCACTCTGTCTCCCAGGCTAGAGTGCAGTGACATGATCATATTTTACTCTCGCCTCCACCTCCCAGGCTCAAATGATCCTCCCAGTTCAGCATCCCAAGTAGCTGGAACAACAAGCACACACCATGTCCAGCTAATTAAAAAAAAAAAAAATTGTATACACAGGGTCTCACTATATTGCCCATGCTGGTCTCAAACTCCTGGTCTCAAGAAATCCTCCTGCCTCAGCCTTCCAAAGTGCTGGGATTACAGGCATGAGCCACCACCTCCAGCCCCAGAATTATTTTTAAAGCTGAATAATGTTCTCTATACCACATTTTGTTTATCCATTCATCTGGTGATAGACACTTGGGTTATTTCCACCTTTTGGCTGTTGTAAATAATTCTATTATGAACATTGATGTACAAGCATCAAATTTGTTTTTAAAGTAAAGTTCCTGATAGGCTGTGAGGGAAAATCTGTTGCCTTCATCTTTAACTAATGGCGACAACAAATATCTACCTTAAAGAACTTAAAGTTGGGTATGAACAAATGGACTTTCATCAGGTCATAATGCTCAGTTTCCTCATCTGTAAAATGGTGATACTGATAGTACCTACCTCATAGGTTGTTAAGAGGATTAAATGAGTTAATTCATATAAAGTGCTTACAAATGTGTCAGGCTGGGCACAGTGGCTCATACCTGTAATACCGACACTTTGGGAGGTGAGAGGATCCCTTGAAGCCGGGAGTTCCAGTGAGACTAGCATGGACAACATAGTGAGACCCTGTCTCTATAAAAAAAAAAAAAAAAAAGAAAGGAAATGTCAGTCACAATGTAAGCATTAAACAAATGTAGCTCTTTCTATCATTAGTATCATCATTCTTTATCTTTTAGGGACACATTATCTTGCTGTTACTGTAAGTATAATTTTACCATCCCCATTTAACAATCTACCCAGGCCTTCCTTAAATTCCAGCATGTTCTAGTTCCAAAGTCATCCACCTCCTCAATCCAAATTCTGCTCCCATGTGGCTAATCTTATCAAGAGAAGGAGGAGTGAGACTTTATTAACCAATTAACACCAATATATAAATTACTAAGAGACACTAACTATAAGACATCCTTATGATTCATACGTTCTTGTATCTCAGACTCTCAGACTTATGAAAATAGAGAAAAATGCAACAATTGAAGTAGAGTTACAGTACTACAATATTTCCCTTAACCCTATTTTCAGAAATGACAATCTAACTTACAATTAATGACTTTCCCTAGAGTAAGAGAGAATTTAAAGACAAGTGCTAGAATTTCTAGTGGTCAGGGGAATCATAAACCTTTAAACAAAGACAGTATAAAAATGCGACCAAAGATCACAATTTAGAATGCAATTTAATATTTAATCACAGTTCACAAAGATTATAGGAATAAAATATAAGGTTAACACAATTACTTTCTTTAAAAGAGATGAAATATATTTTATTTTTCTGTTTAGGCTTAATAATCAATGTAAATATTATACCTGTGATGTATCAATGGTATAGTTTTAAAATAGCTGTGCTTTACTTTAAGAAAATTAGTAT
Organism: Macaca fascicularis; assembly: GCF_037993035.2. Classification (NCBI taxonomy): domain Eukaryota; kingdom Metazoa; phylum Chordata; class Mammalia; order Primates; family Cercopithecidae; genus Macaca; species Macaca fascicularis. The sequence continues at coordinate 28,542,516 of NC_088395.1, forward strand.
CGACCGGCCGTGGTGGCTTACGCCTGTAATCCCAGCACTTTGGAAGGCCGGGGTGGGTAGATCACCCGAGGTCGGGAGTTCGAGACCAGCCTGGCCAACATGGTGAAACCCTGTATCTACTAAAAATACAAAAAATAGCCAGGTGTGGTGGCGGGCACCTGTAATCTCAGTTACTTGGGAAGTTGAGGCGGGAGAATCGCTTGAACCCAGGAGACGGAGATTGCAGTGTGCCAAGATCGTGCCACTGCGCTCTAGCCTGGGCGACAGAGTAAGACTCCATCTCCAAAAAAAAAAAAAGAAAAAAAAATTAGTATCCATAAATAAATAAAAACAAAACCCATAATAATTATAATAAATTCTTTATAGTATATAAATTAGATAACTAGTAATAATTTCAGAAAATGATTTTACCACTGGCCTCCTTAAATAATATGCTGTCTTGGTGCATTTTAAAAATACTCATTTTTGCTAAAATCTGATTAATGTTTATTGTATCAAGTGAGATTGAGATTCAGTTATCTATACAGATTCAGTTTAAAATAGAATTTAAAGTTGCTTCAAAATATCCTTTTGTACTAGTCAGTGGATGCTAAACAATAATAGACATGAAACTTGGTGAGTCTGATTATCTTTTTTCAAGCATTTCAAATACTAACATCAGCCCGTCCATTAAGAATTCTGTGCTAGAGTCCTTCAAAGGGTTGTGGATGAGGATGATGGTGGCTAAAGTAGTAGCATTTTGTCTGTGAATTAAGAGACCTGGGTTCGAAGGCTTACTGAACTGTTAACTAGCAGTTTAAACTTTTGGGGAGCTTGTTTTCTATAACAATGAGTGATTTGGATGGCCACTAACAGCCCTTATTATTAATAATAAAAACCACGTGAAACAATTAAGCCGTGTCCTGTGTGGTAAAGACAATAGGCTAGACAAAGAGATGAGCATTTGTAAAGCACCATCTAGACCACAAGAAACTCTGATTTGGTATGTAGGAGACAGTGTTGCTAATTTGCCTATATCCCCTCAGGCCTTCCCAGGGAGGTGCACCCAGGCCTGACCCGCCAACTGCCAACATCTGCATTTCTTTGCCTGAGGGCTTTCTTTGGCTGCTGGAGTCCACTCTGGGTGAGAAGCACTTGAAAATTAGCATATACTCTGAAATCTTCAATTTATAACTGATAAGAGTTAGTATATAAATACTTCAGCTTCTCTACCCCTTGATGCATTAACTATTCCTTGCCCTTGAGTTGAGATAATACCCACCACCACGTCCAGCTATTTTTCATATTTTTAATAGAGACAGGGTTTCAGCACATTGGCCAGGCTGGTCTTGAACTCCCAACCACAGATGATCCACCCGCCTCGGTCTCCCAAAGTGCTGGGATTACAGGCGTGAGCCACCGCACCCAGCCGACACAAATTTTCTTAAACCAAAGCACAGCTATTTTGAAAATACACCATTGATACATCACAGTTATAATATTTACATTGATTATTAAGTCTAAACAGAAACCCATTAGACACTGGTTCTCAAAATTCCTCAGCATGATTAATCCCTGTTTAGTCACAGTGGTACTTGCTTGACAACATACCTTTTATTGGCTACCTTCCCTTCCCCATTTCATCTTCCCCTTTACGTCACCTGGGGTCACCCCAAAGATACAGTATTTGCAATTAAATCCTTATTCCAGGTTCGGCCTCTAGGGGAGCCAAAACTAAATGATAACTGTGTATATGACCCTAGCCTCACTCCTCTTTACCCCCAAAATTTGTCTACAGACTTTTTCTTCCTAGGCCCTATCCTATTCTTTGACTCCCTAGCCCACTGTCTTCATATTCGCTCCTAGGCCCAGCCAAGATGGCTGTGCTATTCTTACCAAATTATAGGGATTTGTTAACCTATATATATGCCTTTATCCCTAACCTTACCAACGTGTGCATATCTTAAATTGTGAACTTGTATATCTTTGTCTTTATAACTCTAGTGCCTAACACTATATCCAGCACATGTAGAATTTAATTATATGATTTTTTGTGCTTGGGAGGCATTTCTTTCCCTAATTTTTCCATCAATTTCTTATTCTCATATTTTAAGAATCTTTAGGAAAATCTTCCCCAACTGCCTCACACTGAAGGAAACACTTCCTGCCGTATGAACCCGTGAAGACACTGAGCATACTCACTCCTTGAATACCACTTATCGTATTGTCAAATATTTACTGCTCTGCTTTTCTATTTTCTATATTGAATCAACTCCTCAAAGGGACAGATTTTGCCTTATTCCATTTTGTTTGTCCCAGGCCCTAGCAGAATTCCATACATATAATAGACATTGTCGAATGAATAGGGAGAACAGAAGGATGTTATAGGTTTTATTGGGAGTTCATGCCTCTTGTGTCACATTAAACAAATTTGTGCAATCTCTATTAAGGACAAAAAAGAAATAGCAACCACAAAATAAAATATATATAGTGGCTGAAAACCATGTATTTAGGGCAGAAAGTCCTTTGCTTTGATCTTACCTTTGAAAAGCTACAGACCACCAGCTTACTGAAATTAGCCTTCTAAACTGGAATTGAGCTATGGGGCCATATGGCTACTACAAACTCCAATATATTCATTTATGTGTTATTTCAGAAAAGAATTAGATAGGTATGTGAAATAAAAAAACTTTGCTGACCACAAGTTTAGACTCCAGTCGAGGTCCACTGGTCATATCATAATGCTCCAGCATCCATTTGGCCCTCCATATACAGAAATTTTAATACTGTCTCCATAAAATATTCTTAAATAATACACAGCAAGTCAGAAATTTGTCTTGAAATAACTGAGGACTCATCTCTTCAAGTTTTGCAAGGACATATTTATACTTGGCACATACTATAAATAACAGCTGGTAATTTTGCCACAGCCATTTTTCACTCACTTCAACTTTTTCCCACATTTATTCTTCTTCCCGTGTTCAGTCTCATTTAAACTTGAGTACCATTTTAGAGTTTTCACTAGGTCATGCCTATTGACTTATTCTGTATTTTAAATCCTCTTTCTAACACATCATAAAGGGAGTTATAGATGGCTACTTACATACAATTAATTTTTATAAGAATGTACATACTCTTAGGCAAAAATACAGATCGCTTACAATAAACTGAAGAGATACATTTGGGCCCTATAGACCTCAAGAAAAAGTAGAAATTCTAGTTGTAGGAAAAAAGTTCCAAAGGAACCATCGAGTCTGTAGAGATGAACAAAGAAAAAGCATTTGCCATGCTTTGGAACGTTCAATCCTGTGAAATGGATGGAAAATATATAAAAGTAAATATGAGAGCCTGGAGTCTGGGAGGAGTGCATCAAAGAGGTATGAACTAAAGAGGAGAGGAATAAAGGAAAAGTAAGCATTAATTCTGATAGGGAGCTTCACAAATTCATGTAGAAACTTCATGTAGAAAGTGAATTTAAGTAGGTTGCAAAGGCATCCCAGAGTTCAGGGAAAGCCCAAATTATGGAACAGTACCAAGAAAGTTGTAGGAATGGTGAGCCATGGCTTACTCATTTTGCTTCTCTCCTTCTGCTGTCCTCACCTTCTGCTCATTCCTAGGCAAGTAGCCCAGGAAACTATTTCTCTAGTATTTGCACTACATACTGTGCATTATTTCATTATCATTATTATCACATGATTTTTTTTCCCTTTATTAGTCTAACAGCTCCTACATGTAGGCTAGAACCAGGTCTTTTTATTTTGTATGCCAAAAATCTATCCTAAGACACTCAGCACTCAGTAAATATTACAGGAGCTGAGGTACTAGGATAATGTACAAAAATGGGTTTAGAAATAGAAAGAAAATTTGATGACATAAATCCAGAAGTCTTTGAATACTAGTCTAAGATTGATTTAACTCTCTAACAATAACAGGAAGATATACTAATAATAGCTTCTGTTGTTATACCAGAATCATCATATAATTTATTTCATCTTCACAACCACCCTGTTAGGTGGGCATTATCATCTTCATTTTGCAGATTTTGAAACCAAGGTTAGAGAGAATAACTCTGGTAACTTGCCTAAGGTCATTGAGAACCACATGGTATGTGGCAAGCACTGTTCAAGATACTGCAAATAAATTAGCCAACAAGACATACAAGTTCCTCATACTCCCTGAGCTTAGGATCTAGTTGAGTGAGACCAACTTTACACAAAATCACCAAAAGATAAATAAGAAAATTTATGCATGATGATAAATGGCCTGAAGTAGAGTAAAACAAACTAATATGATTGGGAATTGCTGGGCATTTTGTGGAAGACTTTGCCTTACTCAATGGATCATGATCTTCCCAATATAATATTCTGATCCTGTGTTGCTCAGAGAATGAAAGTGATCAAATATAAGTTTTGGAAAAATAAATAGTGGTAAAGCAGAGGATTATTAGGCAACAGTATTGATTAGGAAAAAAGAAATGATCAGCCAAAATGAAGCTTTGGAAGGTGAATGAACAGAAGCAATCGTTGTGAAAGAAAAAGTGACATGTTCTATGGATAAATTGATTTAATAAAAGAATATGGAGGCGGGTGGAGGCAACAATGATGATGATGTGATGATATTGATGCTAATAACAATAATGACATGTCTTGAGCATTTACTCAGTACATGCCCAAGGTTGCACAGGTGTCCTTGATGGAAAGTTAATTTTAATCACTTTGAGAATGTTTGCAGGGCATGGGACTCTCATCACAAAGTATCCAATATGATTTTGGGTGATAGTTAAGATAATTTTAAATTGTACTGGAAAGGGCATTAAAGAATATAACTATGACATAAAAAAAAGCTGTTCCCATTTTAAATCTCTTTCAGTCCTTCTAATTATGTCAAGAAGAAATTCTCAATTTGAGCTATTTGAGCTATTTTGACTTAACACCTCTCTAACATTTGCTAATCTCCTTTTTTTAAACAAAGAGTGAGCAGGCCTTATGTTCAGAGCCTTCAGCAGCCAGCAATATCTAGCTGAAATTTAAAAGTTTATTTTCATTGAATTTATTTTTACAGTTACCCTCTATTTATGGTCAATGATACTAGTGTACCCACTTACGGTAGTGATATATCCTCAACTTTTATAATACATTTATTTAAGTAAAAGAGTAAGTGGATTTAAAGGAAACATTAAAGATATAACTTGGTAGTTAATTTGAATATGTAGCAAAAATGTAGAAGGTGACAGAAGACTACAGTTTGACAATATTATGGTAAGTTACAAAAACCACCTGGAATTGAGCAAAAACTCAGAGGTTTTGAATCACACTTACTGAAAAGACTGTGTGATCACTTAGGGATCCCAGGAAACTGTGTCTCTGGATGAGTTAGGAGGTCATAGACTATGATAGATTTTGCTTTATACATGTTAAATTGTAAATGCCAGATGCAAGTAAAATCTCCTCAAGAAGTCTGGCATCCAGTGGTACATTCAAGACGGACATTTGAACCTAGATCTGAACTAAGCATACAGGTCTGTATTCATTTTCTATTGCTAGATAACAAATTACTGCACACTTAGCAGCTAGAATCTACACAAATTTATTACCTCACAGTTCTGAATGTCAGGAGTCCAGGTGGACTTATCTGCTGGGGTTTTTAGAGGGCCAAAATCAAAGGGGGTTATTTTTTGGAGGCTCCAGGGAAGAATCTGCTTCCAGCATCCTTCATATTGTTGGCAGAATACAATTTCTTAAAGTTCTAGGACTGAAGTTTTCATTTTCCTCTCTCACATTGAATTCTCCTCACATTTTAAATTTCTCAGACTTCTTTACTGCTACCACCCAGAGAAAACTCTCTGCTTTTAATGGGTTCAAGTGACTAGACCAGTCCCATCCAGATAATCTCCCTATTTTAAGATCAACTCATTAGTAACCTTAATTACATCCACAAAGTCTCTTTTGCTATGTAACCTAACATAATCATGGATGTAACATGAGGACAGTGGGTAGAGATAAGGGGAACCATCTTATAGTTCTGCTTACCACAGCAGTCATCTGTATAAAAATGTATTCATGTAATTATTTATTCATTCAGCAAACATTTACTGAGTATCTATTACATTACCAAGCAGTTTGGTAATCATTTGTGTATTGAACCATGGGATAATGTCTCTCATACCTTTGATGTGGAACATTCAAGCAAATGTTCTTGACAAGGGAATAGGATTGGGACACTGAGAGTGTCTGCTCTAATGTACTCCTTGTACCACTCCAATGCACATGTGTCTCCATTAAGTTTATTCCTTCCTGGCATTGCTTCTTCAAGTTAGTGGCCAGTAATCATTCCTTTTAAAAGAATAAAAATAAAGTTTTTAACAACTATATCATACTGCTGCAGTTGATTTTGAAGCCAGAATCAACATTCGTAATTTTCTTCCTCCATCAGCTATTTCAGATTCCCATTGCCCACCACCTGTGCTGATTTAGGCTTATTGCCCTATGGGATCTGGGGGCCTGATTACCAGACCCTTTTCAGGTCATGGTTGAGACAACTACCTGTTCAAAGTTGCCAGCAGGCATGGAAGCACCAAAAAAACCAGTGAATCTGCTCATTGAAACAGGAGTTCCAGAAATACTCCTTCTTGCTTCCATTATGTAGCAAAAACTATATCTTCATGTTCATCACGGTCAGTAACTCATGGCAATATAGTAAATCCTCTTTTTGTGCTGGTCTACTGGTATGGGAAACTGAAAATGGCCAGCCAGTAGACTTAGCTTTAATAACACTGAACTGTGTTCCCTGCTAGAACTCATATCCACACCTAGGAGCCAAGATTTTCAGTTCAGCCCAACCTAAATTTGAAGAGATAGGAAGCACAAATTCCCAAAGTGGGTCCTTGGGAAGAAGAATGAGAAAGTTAACTCCAACTTTCACTTTCTTTTGATTCACATTATTTTTAAAGTTGAACAGTATCTCAAGCCTATAGGATAACATATTTAAGCTCCCCTTTAACAATTTCAACATTCAAATACACCAAATAATGAGATATATGGTAGGATCAGGAGATCCCATCAACCCATGCCCACGCCTTGCAGTTTCACCAGAAGGTGAATGCCTGGATCTGAGGCTGTGTTAGTTGGCATTCCATATCAGTAAGTCAGGCTGAGTGTGGTGGCTCACATCTATAATCCCAGCACTTTGAGAAGATGAGGTAGGAGGATTGCTTGAGCCCAGGAGTTCAAGACCAGCCTGGGCAACATAGGGAGAACCCATCTCTACAAAAAAAAAAAATAGATTTAAAAAATTAGCTTGGCATGGTGGCACACACCTGTAGTCCCAGCTACTTAGGAGGCTGAGGTGGGAGGATCACACGAGCTTAGGAGTTGGAGGCTGCAGTGAGCCATGATTGCACCACTGCACTCCTGCCTGGGTGACAGAGACATACCTTGTTTCAAACCACCTCCCACTCACCAAAATTAAAACAAAAACAAAAACAAAAAAAAAACAGTAAGTCAGACATACTCACTCTGTGGGCGTTCAGATAGTCATGTTGTCAGTGATACTGCCAAGCCAAACCTGTACCATAAATATGTGTCAGCCCCAGCAAGAACATATTTCTGCCTTCTCTTGGATGGAAAGGGTTGTAAGTGAGCTAAATAATGGCCCCCAAAGATATCAGGTCTGAATCCCTGTGAACTATAAATGTTATATTATAAAAAGGGTCTTTGTAGGTGTGATTAAGTTAAGTATATTGAGATGGGGAGACAATCTTGACTTATTCGGGTGGTGCCCTAAATGCAATCACACCTGATAAGAGAGAGACAGAGGGACATTTGACACAGAAAGAAGAAGAGAAGGCAATGTGTTTGGAGTGATGTGGCCACAAACCAAGAAATGCTGGAAGCCACTAGAAGCTGTAAGAGGCAAGGAAAGAATTCTCCTCTAGAACCTCTGGAGGGAGCACAGCCCTGTTGACACCTTGGATTTGGCTCAATGATACTGATGTCAGATATCTGGCCTCCAAAACTGTGAGAGAATAAATATTTGTTGTTTTAATTCACCAAATGTGACTGGTTATTTGTTAAAGCAGTCATAGGAAACTAATAGAGGGGTGTAATGTAATCTACTTGCCACTAAGTGGCTGGTTATGCCCCTTCAAGTAAGGTACCTGTGTCAGTCCATTTTCACACTGCTATAAACAACTGCCTGAGACTGAGTAATTTATAAAGAAAGAGGTTTAATTGACTCATAGTTCCACATGACTGGGGAGGCCTCAGGTAACTTACAATCATGCCAGAAGGAGAAGCAAGGCACATCTTTTGTGATGGCAGAAGAAAGAGGGCGTGCAGGGGAAACTGACACTTTTGAAACCATCAGATCTCATGAGAACTCACTCATTATCATGAAAACAGTATGGGGAAAAGCACCCCCATGATCCAGTCACCTCCCACCAGGTCCTTTCTTTGACACATGGGGATTAAGGGGATTGCAATTCAAGATGAGATTTGGGTGGGGACACAGAACCAAACCGTATCATTCTGCCCCTGGCCCCTCCCAAAGCTCACATTCTTTTTACATTTCAAAACCAATTATGCCTGCCCAACAATCCCCCAAAGTCTTAACTCATTCCAGCATTAACCCAAAAGTCCAAGTCCGAAGTCTCATCTGAAACAAGGCAAGTCCCTTCCACCTGGGAGCCTATAAATTCAAAAGCAAGTTCGTTACTTCCAATATAAAATGGGGGAACAGGCATTGGATAAATGGTCTCGTTCCAAATGGGATAAATTGGAAAAACAAAGGGGCTATAGGCCCCATGCAAATCTGAAACCTAGCAGGGCAGTTATTAAAGCTCTGAAATAATCTCATTTGACTCCATGTCTCACATCCAGGACATGCTGATGCAAGAGTGGGCTCCCACGGCCTTGGGCAGCCCCTTCACAGGCTGGTGTTGAGTGCCTGTGACTTTTCCAGGCACACATTGCAAGCTATCAGTGGATCTACAGTTCTGGGGTCTGGAGGATGGTGGCCCTCTTCTCACAGCTCCACTAGGTACTGCCCCAGTGGGGACTCTGTGTGGGGGCTCCAACCCCACATTTCCCTTCCACGCTGCCCTAACAGAGGTTCTCCATGAGGGCTTCACCCCGCCTGGACATCCAGGCATTTTCATACATCCTCTGGAATCTAGGCAGAGGTTCCCAAACCTCAAGGTTTTTTTAATACAGGGTCTCACTCTGTCACTCAGACTGGAGTGCAGTGGCCCAGTCTTGGCTCACTGCAACCTCCACCTCCCAGGCTCAAGGGATTCTCCTGCCTCTGCCTCCCAAGTAGCTGGGATTACAGGCACACACCACTACCATCCAGCTACTTTTTGTATTTTTAGTAGAGACGGGGTTTCACCATGTTGGCAAGGCTGGTCTCGAACTCCTGACCTCAAATGATCCACCCGCCTTGGCCTCCCAAAGTGCTGAGATTATAGACGTGAGCCACCATGCCCAGCCCAAACCTCCGTTATTGACTTCTGTGTACCCCCAGGCCAAATACTACCTGGAAGCTGCCAAGACTTGGGGCTTGCACCCTCTAAAGCAATGGCCCAAGCTGTACTTTGTCTCCTTTTAGCCACAGCTGGAACTGGAGCAGCTAGGATGCAGGGCACCAAGTCCTGAGGCTGAACACAGCAGCTGAGCCCTGGGCCCAACCCAGGAAACCATTTTCAACTCCTAGGTATCCAGGCCTGTGATGGGAGGGGCTGCTGCCAAGATCTCTGACATGCCCTGGAGACATTTTTCCCATTGTCTTGGCTATTAACATTCAGCTCCTGGTTACTTATGCAAATTTCTACAGTAGACTTGAATTTCTCCCCAGAAAATGGGGTTTTCTTTTCTATCGCAACATCAGGCTGTAAATTTTCCAAACTTTTATGCTCTGTCACCTCTTGGATGCTTTGCTGCTTAGAAATTTCTTCTGCTAGATACACTAAATCATCTCTTTCAAGTTCAAAGCTTCATGGATTTCTAGGGCAGAGGCAAAATGCTGATAGTCTCTTTACTGAACCATAGCAAGAGTGATCTTTGCACCAGTTGCCAATGAGTTCTTCATCTCCATCTGAGACCATCTTATTCTGGACTTCATTGTCCATATCACTATCAGCATTTTGGTCAAAACCATTCAACAAGTCTCTAGGATGTTTCCCACATCTTCCTGCCTACTTCTGAGCCCTCCAAACTGTTCTGACCTCTGCCCATTACCCAGTTCCAAAGTTGCTTCCACATTTTCAGGTTATCTTTATAGCAGTGCCCCACTCCCAGCACCAATTTACTGTACCAGTCCATTTTCACACTGTTACAAAGAACTGCCCAAGACTGGCTCATTTATAAAGAAAAGAGGTTTAATTGGCTCACAGTTCCACATGACTGGGGAAGCCTTAGGAAACTTACAATCGTGGCAGAAGGCAAAGGGGAATCAAGGGATGTCTTACACGGTGGCATGTGAGAGAGAGAGAAGGAGGAAGTGCCAGACACTTATCAAACAACCAGATCTCATGAGAACACACTATCACAAGAATACCATAAGGGAAAGCATGCCCATGATTCAGTCACCTCCTAGCAGGTCTCTCCCTTGACATGTGGGGATTATGGGGATTACAATTCAAGATGAGATTTGGGTGGGGATACCAAAGGATATCAGTGCCACATTAAGAGCTCATCATCGTTCTCTGCTTCTGTCAAGTTAGATGTCCAGAAATGGCAGTAGCTAAATCAACTCAGATGAGAGAGGTTCATGTTCCTGCACCCACAAATAGTCTTCAACCCTGACACCATTTTTATAGCATTCATGGAGCCATTGCTCCGTTGTAAAACCACCAGTGATCAGAGGATAGAGGCTGGCTGATGTCCTCTGGACAGTCATCCTGTTCACCTAATACTTTACTGTCTTTTCTGTGGTAGATAATATCTGGTAGGTATTGACATGCTAACCAAATAATCATACAGTTTGTGTATGTCCACTCTCATAGACACATCTACCTGCCTTTTCACCTGACCTCTTTGACTATTCTTTCCATCTCATTCCTTCTAGAAGCCTTGGCCAACCAGTCAAGCCATTTACCATTGCCAAGAAATCCATATAGTCTTAGCTGAGATTTCGTGTCCCTCCATACAAGTTGATGAGCATGTGTACTCCTCAAAGCTCTGCCCACTGGAACAATTTACCCTTACCACTGTCATTTAAGGCCACTCCTATGTGGAACTTTGATGTAGCAGCAGTCCATTTTAGCCTGCACTAACATATTGAGCTATACCGTGTACAAGGACTGATTTTTTCCTTCTTCATCAGGTCATCATTGGGAATACCCATGAGGCCATAGTTTTAAAGGGGGAAATGTCAGCAACAGAGGTAGGTGACCTGGGGATTCAGACTACTTGTTTATGTAACTTATGGATACCTTAGTGAGAAACATCCTGAACTAGAGAATTCTGTTTTACATAATGAGTCTACTTAAACAGGCCCACTTCCCTAAGCCTTTTCATGACACTTTCAATCTGCCAAGTTGTTTTCAGTAGCATTACATTGCTTTCTAGAACCTATTGTTTCCAAGTTTCAAAGAACCATCTGACCTGAACTTTAAGATTGGCTCTAGTGTTCCTGCCAGGATGTTAAATTTGATTCAGGAGAGTGCCTCAGTAAAATCTCCTCTATCCAGCCTTAAGTTCAGTGACCTTTATCCCAGTCCAGCACCGACAAGATCCTTTCCCAGGCATGTTTTCCCATTTCCTAAAGGAACATATTTGACTGATTTGTCAGGAACAGAACTCTCCTGCCTGGATTATGCTGAGATTTATCACTAGTTATTGGTAGAAGCAAAGAGTGGAAAAGAGAGCAGATCTGTGGGTTCATGTTTTTCAGATTCTTCCATTCAAGTGTCCCATTCCCATATCTTAGGGTCCTACACTTTATCAGGGCTTACCTTTAGGACTACTTTTACAACCAAATCTTGGTAGTCATTCTCAGCATATTCTGCTCTATGATATCAGAACCTCCTTACAAGCTGCCAAGTAGCCTTCTGACTTCAACACCATGCCTTGAGCTGATAGTTGGCTGACCTCAGTCTGCAGACTTTTTCTTTAGGATTTCAATCACCGTTAAAAAACAGCCAGCAAGGGCTGGGCACAGTGGCTCAAGCCTGTAATCCCAGCACTTTGGGAGGCCGAGGCGGGCAGATCACGAGGTCAGGGGTTCGAGACCAGCCTGGCCAATGTGGTGAAACCCCGTCTCTACTAAAAATATAAAAATTGGCTGGGCGTGGTGGTGGGTGCCTGTAATCCCAGCTACTCGGGAAGCTGAAGCAGGAGAATCATTTGAACCCAGGAGGCGGAGGTTACAGTGAGCCGAGATCGTGCCACTGCACTCCAGCCTGGGTGACAGAGCGAGACTCCATCTCACAACAACAACAAAAAAAACCTGCCAGCCAAATATACAACCCTTATAATTCCCTTTGCTCTTATTTCTGTAGTGTGCTAGAGCTATTGTGCCTATATCCCATCCCAGTTCACCACATATAAAAGAGTTAGTAATTGTGATGCTAGAACATGCCCAGGCTTGTCAACAATACCCTGCTCACCACCATCAATGGATCTTTGTTACCATTTATCTAGGAAGTGATCTAATGTGAGCATCCCATCCTATGGTTCTGCTTCCTAGGACCACTTTTGATACCAACTATCTTAACTTGGGATTTTCAAGAAGCAGATGCTGAGACAAAAGTTTGAGAGAAAGTTATTTATTTGGAAGATGATTTCCAGGAAACACCAACAGAATGAGAAAGGAAAAGGGGGAGGAAGAAAGCCAATGAAAGGAGCGTAAGCATGCAGATAGCCACTGTGGTAATGTTGCTCAATCCTGGAAAGGATCACTGGAAGAGAGTATTAAACAGATTTGTGCAATCCCTTAAGAGCTGAGGAAGCTGGAGTATCTGTCTTCCAACTCCTATCCATCATTGGGTGAAGATTTCTAGAGACCCAGCACTCCTAACCAGCCCCTTGCATGTATGAGCTGAGATCATGCCTCAGGCTGAGAGCCACAGGTGCTTGCAAGAAGACATTGTTGGAATATACTGGAAAGCTAAAGGAGTAAGATAGGCTCTAATTGGGACATTCAAAATGCTGTGAGAAAATAGATTCATTCTGCTGGGAGGAATTCCAACAAGGGTTCAGAAATGGAGCCATTCACCCTGGTAGCTGATATCATGAAGTAGATGCAATTTCCAAGGTGGGAGGGGGATGTGATGTGCAGGAAGGGCTAAGCCTACTGAGAGAGGAATGTCTACGTTTTAGGAGTGGCTTGAGAAAGTGTTAACAAATGTTGAGTTCAATGTTAGTAAAGCTCAGTATTAGGAATGGCAGTCATTTTTCAGACCTCCAATGTCTCTGAACTCATAACCATTGGAAAACTTTAATTGGGAAGGAAAAACTTAAAAGTCCCCCATTGAATTTGTTCATTAAGTGAAATTATAAAACAAAGGAGATGGCAAAAGGAAATACTAAACAATTTCTCTTCTACCATGCACAACTTTTTTCTCTTTATAAGGATTCACAAAACAGCAAACCATTCAGAGGTTTTGAACACAATTATAAATTTTATTTTGTTCTGACTTTTGTAACTTAAATAACTAAGTGATTTTCAGTTCAGTAGTTATATATCTTTCTGCAAAAACATGCGCACAAGTTTTATTCCCATGCTGCCACCCTCTTTGCCACTTGCAGAGTGAATTATTAGAACAAAGTTATAAACCTCTAGATATTCAATATCTATAGTAGAAAATACTGACATGACCATAAAAAAATGCTTTCTTTTTTGTCTAGCTTTGCTCTCTTCTTCAACCTTTGCTCATTCCCTTTTCCCTTGGCCCTCTAAATATACAAGCCAGCAGCATTTGCTTTGCTTTGCTTTTTCACTCTTGCTTACTGCCTTTTTAAAAAGAGGTGGCTTGGATTAGAGATATGTGTTAACCCTGTAAGATTGTTGAGGGAAATATTGATATTTGCTGGAATTAACTGAATTTCTGTATGCTGATGTTTTGTACTATTTGTTTGTTCGTTCTGAAGAAGCATTTGAAGAAAGCCAGAGTCTCCATTTTTGAAATTAAGGACAAAGCAAGTTGATGGTTATAATAGTCATGATTAATTCTTTTAAATATCCCCCAAAATTGTTAACACTTTTTTTCTTTAATTCATTACTGTTAAAAATGTATTTGCTGTAATTGTAAAAAAAATTTACATCTTAGGATACCAGGCATCCATGAATTAACCAAAAGAAGTGGAAGTGGTAAATTTTTAACTAGGGACAAACCTACCAATGTCACCATTACTTTGTTTCAATTCATGTTACATCTAAAAATGGAAATATTTTTTACTACAATTTGCAATTAAAAAAAAAAAAGCTGGACAAGGTGGCTCACGCCTATAATCACAGCACTTTGGGAAGCTGAGGCGGGTGGATCACCTAAGGTCAGGAGTTCGAGACCAGCCTGACTAACATGGTGAAACCCCGTCTCAACTAAAAATACAAAAATTAGCCAGGCATAGTGGCAGGGGCCTGTAATCCCAACTGCTTAGGAAGTTGAGGCAGGATAATTGCTTGAACCCAGGAGGCGGAGGTTGCAGTGAGCCGAGATTGTGCCATTGCACTCCAGCCTGAGCAAGAGTGAGATTCAGTCTCAAAAAAAAAAAAAAAAAAAAAAAATTTATATAATATTCAAAATTTAATGTTGTGTCAATATTTTTATGAGTAAAAATGTTTTAAGGATTTTACCCTGGCATGAATGGCCACCTTTCCCACAGGAATAGTTGATAGAATTCCCATTATATACTTTCTAGGACTGTAACAGAAAAATCTCTAATAGAGGTGGGAGAAAGAAACTCATCAAAAATATTTGGAATATTTACTGGGTGTAGGATATTGTATGATACTCAAGTTGAGGTGAATTCCTGAACTTCCTTTAGGGGTAATAATATTTTCATTCCACAATTATAAATAAAGTAAAAGTAAAGATGATAATTATCACTAATAGTATCTAGAATTTATTAAATACTTACTATTAGCCTAGCAATGTACTAAGATCTTGACATAATTATTTTAACCTCGTAACCCCCCTGACTTGAGGGTACTAATATGTTCATTTTATTAATGAGAAAATCAGTCCCAGAGATATAAAGAACTTCAAGTCAAAAAGGAAGTAAGTGACAAACAACTTGATATTTAAACTAAATCTGTAACTAATGTACATTATCTCTCTAAATATTCACTGGGAGCCAAGAAATATTGCTTTAATATTAAAGTGACATCAATGATGAAAATTGGATCTGTTTTTGAAAGCTGATTATAAATGGGGTAAAGGAGGAGAAAAGCACTGGATATTTGAAAATGGGAAGGAATTTGGGATTCACCAAAAATAAATGATCTGCAGAACAGAAGGTTACAGAAACAAAGACAATCTAAAGTCACCCAATTTCATAATTTTGCTAAAGGCTAACCCTGGAAGCAGGGACTATTAAAACTAAAAATATATATCAAGACTAAAAATAATCCTATTATTTGACAGAGTAATTCCAAATCAAATATATGGTTCTTTACACATAATTCAAAATTTCAACCCGCAAAAAATAAAATAATGGCAACAAAGATGCTGATCTGTCATTATGTTAGCATTAAAAACTAAAACAAATACAAATATTTAAAATAATAAAATATCAACATTGCAAAAAGGATAAACTGCAGAAAATCATGTCAATGGGATAGCCAGTAACTATTAAAATTATAGAAAAATTAAAATTAAAATTAAAATTAGAAAGATCATGCAGTGAAATGGTAAATATTTTTGAGGCTATTATAAAGGGAAAAATAGGACTCAAAATTTTATCTCCATTATGATCACTGCTATATAGAACAGATGATAGTATAATTGAAGGGAAAATTGTAGGAAATGAACTAAAGTGATTGAATGTGTTAAATGGTAGAACTACTAGTGTTTTTATAAGAAGAATATAAAAAAAGTATTATAAAATAAAGAGGGAGAAAAATAAATGCTCTCAGAGAGGAATGCACATGAATTCCACCTTATTGCATTATCCTCTCTGAAGACCGAAAGGTAAATCCCACTTCTGTGTTGTGACAGGCACTGCTAATTACCTATCCATTCTCCCCCTTTAACTTACTAAAAGAACTTCCTTTTTTTGGGAGTTGGGGTGGGCAATGTGTTCGAGACTCTTGCTGATAGGAACAGCCTGGCCAGGAACAAGTTTTGTATGACATATGAATAATGTCATAATTTATAAATAAAAAGCAGGATGCCCAGTTACATTTGAATTTCAGAAAAACAGTGATTTTTTTTAAAGTTTTGTACAAGCATATTCAAGATATTTTATAAGACATAGTTATAACTAAAACAGTTTTTTGTTGTTTATCCAAAATTCAAATGTAACTTGGTATCTCGCATTTTATCTGGCAACCTTACATGTAAAGAACTTGAAAACTTAAAGTTTCTGGATACAGGCTTTATTAACAATAGTGTAGTTGTATGTGTTTGGATTGTGTTTCAGTGAATGATGAGAAACCAGGATATAATGGTAATAAAGTAAGAGTTTATTTCTCTCATATAACAAGATGGAAAGTAAGCAATACAGAGAGTGTGCATTTGCTCAAGGAAATGAAAGAATGAGGTTCCTTCAAGCTTCTGGCTCCAACTCCATAGCACATGTCTTTGGTGTTAAGTAAGAGTGGCAATATGGTGGCTCTACTTCTAGGTATGGTTGTGTGAATTCTGGAGAAAAAATACAGTAAAAGTGATGAGCAAAATGTGCCTGCCATTTCTACCTGTGCTTTTTCTGACTTTTATTATTATTGTTTTTAATCAGAAAAATTAGTTTTGGGAGAAGCTTTACGTAGTGACTTGAGGTTACACCTCATTGGCCTTCTATCACATTATTCCTTATCTCCCATCAGAAAACTATCTCATTCTGAGAACTCTCACACACTGTTGGTAGGAATGTATATCCATACACTCTTTATGGGAAAAAGCATGGAGTCTCCTCAAAAAATTATAAATAGAGTTGACATATAATCCAGGAATCCCACTTCTTGGTATATAACCTACAGAAAAGAAGTCAGTATACTGAGGAGATATTTGCACTCTCATGTTTATTGCAGCATTATTCACAATAGCCAAAGCATGGAATCAATCGTGTCCATCAATGGATGAATGGATCAAGAAAATCTTTTATATACACAGTGGAATATTATTCAGTCATAAAATAATAAAATACTGGCATTTGCAGCAACATAGATGTGCCTGGAGTACATTAGGTTAAGTGAAATAAGCCAAGCACAGAAAGACAAACATCTCATCTTCTCATTCATCTGTGGGAGCTACCGAGTTAGTCTCAAGGAGGTGGAGAGGGGAATGGCAGTTGCGGGGGCTGTAAAGGGTGTAGGGGGGGAAGAAGAGAGATTGTTTAATAGGTACAGAAATACAATCGGATAGAAGGAATAGGTTCTAGTGTCTGATAGCACATTAGGGGACTATAGCTATCAATGGTTTATTGTACATTTCAAAAATAGCTGGAAGATTTAGAATGTTCTCAACATAAAGAAATAATACATGTTTGAGGTGATAGATGTCCCAATTATCCTGATTTGATCATTATGCATTTAATGCACGTTTCAAAATATCACAGGAACCCTATAAGTAGGTACAATTATTATGGATCAATAAAAAAAGTTTTAAAAGAAAGAAAACACTCTCAACAACGACAATATCTACCTATTATTGAAAACCCTACTAAAGACCTAGTCCCTCCTCCAAACATGTTTTGTATATGCCAGTCTGCCATAGCCCTTAAACATCGGAGTATGTAGGCATGTTCCTTACTGTTTAGTTCTAAATTATACTCTTGTTTGTATTGGCCCTTTTTCTTGGAATATTTGTGTTGTCTTGATAAGTGGACTGCATGGTCCTTGGGAGAGGGATCATGCTTTATTCATCATACGCCAAGCTCCCAATAAATAATGTTTGTTGATGAGTTTACCACCAGTTGTCACTGAAGCTTAACAAAATTCCATAAGAAACTTCCAAGTATAAGCTTTTTAAAGCTGTAAAGAGAAAGTTTTAAGTGAAGCAGAATGCCTTTTATTTTACTTTATTTACTTATTTAATGCTTCATTGCATGTGCAATACATTTACATGGTTTAAAATTCCAAAGATATGAAAGATTATACAGTGTGAAATATCTCTTTCCCACATACATCCCTAGCCACCTAGCTTCTCTCCTCATGCAACGAACCTCATCAGTTTGTTGTATTCTCCAGAGAGAAATTTTGTATTTACAAGCCAATGTGCATATTTTAAAATTCATTTGAATATTAAACATTTACTGTGCACAAAACTTTTTGCCAGGCACTGTGGTAAATGCTTGACATTGAATCCTCCTAACAACTCAATGAGGTAGGTTTTTCTAATTATTACCATTTTGCAGATGAAGAAACTGAGGTACAGAGCCATATACCTTCACAAACCACAGCTGAGATTTGAAGCTGGGGAGTCTGACTAGATTCTATGCGCTTAACCACAAAAATATATTTCCTCTCCATGCTGAATCTTTTAGGAGACATATACAAGGTAAACGAAGTCTCAAAAGATTACATAGTACACATAGGGAAAGAATTACCTCCATCTATCTGGTGAGGATTAAATATATGCTTGTATAGTTCACGACTAAGGGAGTACAGTTGTGAAATCTAAAGATTTCAGACTTGGATCCTTTTTCTCAAGATAGAATTTGACCCTATGGCCATGTTATTACAGCTGAGCATGAATACTGTTTGTACCAGTATGGTGTCCTACAAAAAGAATAAACATGTATTCTTAATCAGAATTCTTGTCTTTTCACCTTTATTTCAGGCTCCTATGTTCTCCTCTGATCTTCATCCTCCTTGCCTTCCACCTTTCCCTGATTCATCTGTCTTCACTGCTCCTCTACTTTGTCTTTTACATTTGCCAATCAGCCCTATGACTTTGGTGCTGCCATGCTGCCCAACTTACTTTTCTGGGAAACTGTTGATTGCTTCCATGTAATAGTGAAAAAGGCTATCAGTTGGTACAGGTGTTTCATATATTAAAACCAAAATGGCCGGGTGTGGTGGCTCACTCCTGTAATCCCAGCACTTTGGGAGGCCGAAGTGGATAGATCACCTGAGGTCAGGGGTTCAAGACCAGCCTGGCCAACATGGTGAAACCCCATCTCTACTAAAAATACAAAATTAGCTGGGCATGGTGGTAGGCACCTGTAATCCCAGCTACTCCAGAGGCTGAGGCAGGAAAATCTCTTGAACCCAGGAAGCGGAGGTTTGCGGTGAGCTGAGATCATGCCATTGCTCTCCAGCCTGGGCGACAAGAGTGAAAATCTGTCTCAGTAAAATAAAATAAAATAAAATAACATAAAACCAAAATAAGTGCACAACCAGGTTACAGAAACTTTTATTAAATTCAAAATAGTTATGAAGATGATTTTAAAAGTTTTAGAAAATTACAGAGCTTTGCAAATGCAGGGACAAAAAGATGTAATACCTTTTCTCATCCATCATAAGGGTCACGACCGACACTCCTACAAAGAAATATGGGTTAACAAGAGAAAAACATAAATTTATTTAATCAAAGTTTTAGTAACATGGGAGCCTTCAGAAATGAAAATCTAAAGACCCAGGGAAAACTGTTTTTAGGCTTAGGTTTGAAGAAAAACGGCTAGCCCAATAGAAATGTGATTGGATAAAAGTGAATGCTCTCATGGTAATAGACTGATGGGTGAAACCTGGCGAGGCCTGTCTGTTCAGATTCTTTCTGGCCTCTCTATGGATCATTCCTTCCTTGTAGGTATGGGATAGGACCTCTCTGGGGTCTTATTACCTACTGTTAAATAAGGTGGGTCTACGAATTTCTTTATGGCCAGCTCCTACACAGAAAGGCAGGGGAAGATTAGAATAATATTTCTAGGTTTTGGCCAGGTGCAGTGGCTCAAGTCTGTAATCCCAGCACTTTGGGAGGCCGAGGCGGGCAGATCATGAGGTCAGCAGATGGAGACCAGCCTGCCTAACACGGTGAAACCCTGTCTGTACTAAAAATACAAAAAATTAGCCGGGCGTGGTGGCGGGCGCCTGTAGTCCCAGCTACTCGGGAGGCTGAGGTAGGAGAATGGCGTGAACCCAGGAGGTGGAGCTTGCAGTGAGCCGGGTTTACACCACTGCACTCCTGCCTGGGTGACAGAGCGAGACTCCTTCTCAAAAAAGAAAAAGAAAAAAAGAATAGTATTTCTAGGTTTTATGGTTGGCTTTGATGAAGAGGGGTTCTAGTTTTTTGACCTGCCTTAATGAAGAGGAATTTTGGTTTTTATAAATTGCTTTAGAGGGAGAAAGGGGGGTTGGAGACAGAAGGGCAAGAGAAGGTCAGAGACAGACTTTGCTTCTGAGGCCGTTTCTGAGGCCATCTAATCTACTTCAAAGTACTCAGCATGCCAAACCGCCATACTTTGGAGTATCATTTTCTGAGTCTCAATACAAACTTATGCAAAAATAGAATAAATCGTAAAAACAAATTTCAATTTACTCAGTTAAACAATTGTCTCTGCTTGAAATTGTGTTAAAATGGGAGTTCCTGTTAATATTTTAGTGCTAATTTGTATAAAATAGTTGGAATTTAATACAGGTGATATTCATAAATAATACATGGTAATCAAGTGCTCCACAAAGTTATTGAGTTAAAAAAATAGATTCTCTTACTGTTAAGACAGGTGGAAAAATGGCCGGGCGCAGTGGCTCACACCTGTAATCCCAGCACTTTGGGAGGCCGAGGCAAGTGGATCACGAGGTCAGGAGATCAAGACCATCCTGGCTAACACGGTGAAACCCCGTCTCTACTAAAAATAGAAAAAATAAACCGGGCGTGGTGGCGGGCGCCTGTAGTCCCAGCTACTCGGGAGGCTGAGGCAGGAGAATGGCGGAAACCCGGGAGGCGGAGCTTGCAGTGAGCCGAGATTGCGCCACTGCACTCCAAAACAAAACAAACAAACAAACAAAAAAACAAAAAGAAGGGTGGAAAAATGTTTAAACTATTAGCAATCCAGATATGTTATAGAGGTTTGTTGGTTTGTTTGTTTTTTATTAGTTGGAGGAGACTGGTGTTTTCATGCATTCTTGAAAGCAATTCACCTTGAGAAAATCTTTTTAAAACACAAGCTGTAGACTACCAGGCTGCATTCCTCAAGCCAGGGAGATATGCTTAGTCCCTAAATGCAGATTCTGGTGCAGTTGGACTGGAAGGGGACCTGAGATTCCGCTTATCTAACAACCTAATAGGGGATGCCAATCTTGCTGAACCCTTGGCCAGTATTTGAGCAGCAATGTTCTAGACACTACTTTTGGTGCAAGGACTTCTTTACCTGGCTTAGTTACCTGAGGACTGAATGATAAATAACAAAGGTGAGGAGGACTGGTTAGCACCCAAAAGGGAAGGATCAGACATATATATCTCTTCATAACTGGCTAGAGAAAAAAGGAGAGCCACAGTCATTTACATGGTCTGAAAATACTTTTATAGGTGAGGAAGAAGCCAGATTTTGAAAAGCAAGCCACAGAATCACCCTTGGAAGAGGGGTAGGTGAGGCGTGCTCTGGGATAGGAAAGGGAGTCCTGCTTATGAATTTAATGAAGTCAAAAATTCAAATAACTTTTTTTTTAAATCCTAAAAGTCAGAGATCTGGAGTAAATTGGACTTTGTTTTACAGATTAAGTTGTTGTGGAATATATCAATATAAGCTATAATCAGTTTAGGTTAGGGGTGGAGAGCTAAATGTTTCCAAATAAGAAGTAAAAGAGAATTAGGAGTTGAAAATTTTTAGACAGTACGGAGAAAATGTTGTAAAGGAAGAAAGAACCAAAAGGTGTTGACAGAAGAATGTGAAACTGGAGAGAGAAGAGACAGGAAACATTTCCATTCATCAATTTCCTGTTTCTAGCAAGATGCTGAAGTGGTACTCCTGCTGGCTCCCCAGAGAGCTGCCCCAGGGAGAAGCCCTAGGAGGTAATTAGCCAAAAAAAAAAAAAAAAAAGAAAAGAAAAAAGAAAAAAAAAGTGTGAAAACTCCTTGTGATAATTGGAGGAGCAGATGCTTTTGAACCTGTAAGAGTTGGGGTGAGGGGAATTAGGGTTTGGTCTGGGGCAGGAAGCCACCAGACTTGTGGACAAAAAATGTGATGGCATGTATGGGGAGGCAGTGCTGTAGGAATACTATTCTTGATTCTTCTTTGCTCTTACCTGTGGCTTCTCCACATTTTTGGAAATTCAGAGCTTGAGTTTTCGGATTAAAAAAAGTTATTAGCAGAAACTTTGAATTTTTAACTTCATCAAATTCATAGATACACAAAACTGGTAATTAATTAAAGCAGCAAAAACAAATTTTATTCAATAACTAATGTAGTAGGGGAGAGTTGAGCTCAATTCCAATATGTTCAGAGGTGATTTGGGCATTTTCGAGGAGGAATGAGGAAGCGGGAAGCCAGTGGTAGGTAGAGCAGAGTCAGAGAAGTGAAAAATTACAAAAAGTGGCTAAGATGGTGGGTCAATGAAAATGGATTAGGTTGCCAGTGCCTGCTAACTGGCATTTATCGAAGTTAGGCTTCCTAAAGACAGTGAGAGACTGGGACCCTATCCTTTCTAAAAATTACATGATTACATTGTAAAAGTCTCAGGTCTTTGAGAAAGACACTGCAAGGATTGTGGGAAATACATATGCATCTCAAAGGGACAAAGGAAATATTTAGATTTGTAAGCTTTTTTTTCCTTAACAAATACTCTAAGAAACAGAGGTCAAGGACCTATCTCAGGTGTTTGTTGTAACATCAGTAAATTCTTTTGGCATTCTTAAGCTTTTCCAGATGGGAACTCAGGTGGGACTTTGGTCTTCCCAGGAATATGGCCTTAGGCAGCTAGAAGTCATTGATCAAGTCTTTTAGTGCAGGGATTTGGATGGAGTCGTTCCCGGTGACAGTTTTTGCAGTTCTCACTATCCACGGGAGTAAAATCAGCGTCTCTCAGAAGCCCTGTGCTGTTGGAGCAATGAGAAAATCATTAAGCTTCTGGTATTCACTTTTCCATACCCCTTCTTCAAACACCCAAGCTTGAACTTTACAATCTACAGAGTGTCTCCTCCTACCGCTACCTCTCCCTGAGTGGGTGGAGGGGATGCAAACTGAAGCCAAGACCTCAGGGAACAAGGAGTGACTGGCCTTGGCTGCAGTTTGGAGATGCCCGCTGCCATTTGCCTTAGGGTTTAACCATTCCTCACCACTAAACTCCATGGGGCTAAATAAATTGGGTGATGGCCCTCTCCTAATGCATTGCCTAACGGGGTAGTTGGTACCCTGGAGAGGAGAGGGGGCTAGGGTAGATTCCCAAACCAAAATAACAAGACATTCTGAGAAGCACAGCTATTTCTAAAGGAAAACATATCCTGGATTACAGCTTCCACTAGAAGCAAAAAGCATTAGAGAATAAATACAGCAGGACTTTTAAATTATTCTAAAAATATTGTGTATAAAAAAAAGATGTTTGAAACAGAGGAGATGAGATGAAGAGCTGAATATCAAACAGAAATAAATTGATGAATTTGAAGACTTTAGATTGAAAGGGCCCAGAAAGTGCCAAAGAGGAGAATCTTAAAAAAAAAAAAAAAAAAAAAGACACCTGAATATATTACAGTGAAATTTAAGAATACAAAGACATAGACAAAATTCAAAACCAGAAAACAAAACAGCAGATTATATACAGAGGAAGAAGACTCAGATTGACGTCACATATTTCAATAACAGTGGTTACAGATGAACATTTTCTTTTTTTTTTCTTTTTTTTTTTTTTTTTGAGACGGAGTCTTGCTCTGTCACCCAGGTTGGAGTGCACTGGCACAATCTCGGCTCACTGCAAGCTCCGCCTCCCGGGTTCATGCCATTCTCCTGCCTCAGCCTCCCCAGTAGCTGGGACTACAGGCGCATGCCCCCACGCCCGGCTAATTTTTTGCGTTTTTTAGTAGAGACTGGGTTTCACCATGTTAGCCAGGATGGTCTCGATCTCCTGACCTCATGATCCACCTGCCTCGGCCTCCGAAAGTGCTGGGATTACAGGCGTGAGCCACTGCGCCTGGCCCAGATGGACATTTTCAAAGGACTGAAGGAAAATTACCTTTGAATATAGTATTTTACATCCAGCAAAATGTCATTCAAATGTGAGGCCATGATAAAAATATTCTGAGGCATAAAATATTTTAAAAGTTTGCTCCACAAAGACACATTTAAAAACGCTTTTGGATAAGTATTTAAAAGAAAAAGAAAGACAAATCTGGAGATGTTCCAATTGATGAATGAAGTAAAGGTGATCAGATAAATACCTTACCATTGGTCACTGTGGTTTTAAAACTAATAAAGACAAGAAAAGAGAAGAGAAAATACGTCAATAACAACCAAGAGTTTAAAGTCTACTTTAGTGATTCTCAAACTTTTTTGTTTGTTTGTTTGTTTGTTTGTTTTGAGACGGAGTCTCGCTCTGTCACCCAGGCTGGAGTGCAGTGGCCGGATCTCTGCTCACTGCAAGCTCCGTCTCCCGGGTTTGCGCCATTCTCCTGGCTCAGCCTCCCGAGTAGCTGGGACTACAGGCGCTCGCCACCTCGCCGGGCTAGTTTTTTGTACTTTTTTTTAGTAGAGACGGGGTTTCACCGTGTTAGCCAGGATGGTCCCGATCTCCTGACCTCGTGATCCGCCCGTCTCGGCCTCCCAAAGTGCTGGGATTACAGGCTTGAGCCACCGCGCCCAGCCCTCAAACTTTTCTGTACATATGAACACCTGGCGTGCTTGTTTACATGAGAATTCTGATTCAGTAGGTCTGAAATGGGGCCCAACGTTCTGCAATTCTAATCAATAAGTTCTCAGTTGTTGTTGATGTTGCTAGTCCTTGGACCACATTTTAAGAAAAAACCAAAGTATTGTTTTGATCAACATGATAGGGGCTGGAAGGAAGAGGAGACAAGGGATGAGAGAGTCCTTGCTTTATTCAGGGTAAGACATAGCTTCAATTAAAAGATAAGTAAGACAGGAATAAAAATAAATGTAGAAAAAGAGGGACATATTGAAATAAGAAATTAAGATGGCAGTAACAATAACAAAGATATCAATAATTACAATAAATATGAATAAAGGAAATCTACTGGTTTAAAGACACAAATGTATAAATTAGAGTAAAAGCCCAAATCCAGATGTAAATGGCTTCTGTGAGAAACACTTTAAGAATTTGGTTATGCAAAAGTTTGAAGTAAGGCTGGGCGTGGTGGTTCACGCCTGTAATGCCAGCACTTTGGGAGGCCAAGGTGGGTGGATCACATGAGATCAGGAGTTCGAGACCAGCCTGGCCAACATGGCAGAACCCTGTCTCTACTAAAAATACAAAATTAACCCAGTGCAGTGGCACGCACCTGTAATCCCAGCTACTTGGAAGGCTGAGGCAGGAGAATCCCTTGAACCCGGGAGGCAGAGGTTGCGCTGAGCTGAGATCATGCCACTCAGATGTTGCTCCAGCCTGGGCAACAGATCAAGACTCCATCTTAAAAAAAAAGAAGTTTGAAGTGAAAGTATAGTAAAAACAAGACCTATCAGGAGTACAACAATCAAAATAATGTTGATAACTATGTCATATTAAATTAAATACACTTGAAGACAAAAAATATTTGGGATGGAGAGAGTCATGACATAACAAAAAGATTGAATTTATCAAGGAAGTATAGCAATTTTAAACAAGTAGACACCAATAAAATAGCCTCAAAATATATGCAGCAAAAAATTGTTATTACTATAATGATAAATCTGCTATCATAGTGGGAAATTTCAACACATCTCTGTTGATTATTTACAGGTTACACAATGAACAAATCAGCAAAGATACAGAAGAAAAATAAGTAAAACAGGCCAGGCGCAGTGGCTCACTCCTGTAATCCCAGCACTTTGGGTGGCCAAGGGGGGCGGATCACAAGGTCCGGAGTTTGAAATCAGCCTGGCCAATATGGTGAAACCCTGTCTATACTAAAAATACAAAAATTAGTCGGGTGTGGTGGCGTGCACCTGTAGTACCACCTACTTGGGAGGCTGAGGCAGAAGAATCGCTTGAACCCAGAAGGCAGAGGTTGCAGTGAGCTGAGATTGCGCCACTGTACTCCAGCCTGGGTGACAGAGTGAGACTCCGTCTCGAAAAAACAACAACAAAAAAAGTAAACACATTTAACAAGCAGCACAATTAACAAGCTTGATTGTTAATTGGGGGAGGGGAATATGATTGTGCATGCATTAGGAAATATACAGTTGTCTCATGCACATGTGAGACATTTTAGAAAAGTTCATCATATATAATCTCTTAAAGAAATCCTCAAAAATTTCAGATCTTACAATATCTAACCATAATACAATTATGGTAGAAGATAATTTTAAGAATAAAAATATCCCTGATCATATGGAAATTTAAAACACACACACATACACGCACATACACAACACTACATAACTCTTAGGTTAAAGAAAAGCATCATAGTGAAATTTAACAATGACAAACACAGAATTATAGAGAAACACTAGATATTAGGAACTATGAGATATGGCAAAAATGCTTTAAGGAAGATTTACAGCCACAAACCTCATATTAAAAAAGAAGAAATTCTTAAAATTAATGATGTAAGTATCCATCTGAAGATGATAGAGTATGATTGACAGAAAAAATCAAAGAAAGTAGAAGTCAACAAATATCAAAAGCATAGCAGAAATAAAAATATGAGACAAAAATATAATTGGAAAGTCAACAAAATGTATG
Source organism: Macaca fascicularis (assembly GCF_037993035.2). NCBI lineage: Eukaryota > Metazoa > Chordata > Mammalia > Primates > Cercopithecidae > Macaca > Macaca fascicularis. The sequence goes on from NC_088395.1 coordinate 28,569,420, forward strand.
ATGATTAGTATGCAGGATATAATTGCAGACAAAGAAAATACTGATATGTGTCACCTGAGGGTGAGCCTTGGAGTTCATAAATTTGTCGGGTCAATTTCCTCAGTTTTTCCTCCCTGAAATCTGGTACGTTTCAATTCTCCGCCTTCACCCTTTTTGGTTCCCTAGTCAGAAACTTGGGGCTCTAATTGCCCCGATACTGGCAGGCTCTGTTGTGGACTGCTGTGATGAGATTCATGTTCTGGCTCAAGTGGAGGAAGACGGGCAATAAAAATAAACAAAACAAAATACAACAGTCAACCAGGAAAAACAAAGAGAGTTTGTCCTACCCTCTTGAAACTGCAAGCTGTATAGATCAGAGAAGACTCTTCCCTCAGAGTTTTCATTCTTACTGGTTCCAGTAACTGCAGCTGCCATCTCCACCACCACCACAAGATTGCCTGGGAACTGAGGCACAAGAGAATGGAGAAATAAAAAGAAAGGTGGGAGAGAGTTCTCCACTGTCTCTGAGCATTAGGAGTTTCTTTTCCCAGTCCTTGAGCCGGGAGAAGATGGTCTCTCCTGGAGCTTTCTGTTTCTGTGCCACAGAGCTCATTTCCAAATTACTGCTTGTTTTGACTTTAGATTGGGAGATATCAAAGGGAAAATAAAAAGGTCAACTCAGTACACATTCACAAAATTCACTTCAAATTCTGGTGTTCGGTCCTGATCTACCTACTACCATTTACTTTTCAGAGTTTTCAGATAGTTGCTCCATACATTCTGTGCAGGTTTTAAAGTCGTGTTCAACAGGAAAAGAAAGAATAAAGTGTACTTACTGCATTTTATCCAGAATTGGAGCCGATACTATTTTATGAAGTTAAAACAATTGAAATGTAAAATATGTATATTCTTTAGGGATATCTATAGATGCAGCAAAGTTATATGAAAAAGAAGTCAAACAAAAAATGCACGTGAAATTCAGGATAATAGTTTCTTTAGATGAAGGGAGGCAGATGTATAGGTTGGCAAGGGTACCATTCCATTTGATTGATATAGATCATTATTAAGATACTTGCTTTTGTTTCGGGTGGTGCTTTCTCAAGCATTCGTAACCTCATGAAAACTAAATAAATAAATACATAAATAAAACTAGGCTGCACATAGACCAATGGAAAAGACTATTAACCAAGAATAGTGATCAGTACAATTTTGTACACCTGAATACAAAATAATAAATCAATAGAGGAAAAAATAAAAGAAGAAAAATGTTTTCTTCTTGCCTTTGAGAGGTTAAAAGCGAGAGGTTATAAATCAGGGTCATCTAAGCTCTGTTGTACCAACAAATGAACCTGAAATCTCTGTGCTTAGTATAATGAATGTTTGTTTCCTAATCACACAAAGCCCAAGTCTGATGCTACTGGCTACATAACTCTCCTTTTAGCAATGACTTAGGAATTAGAGTCCTTCTATCACACGACTCCATCATCTTGAAGCCCTTTCCTTCAAGCCATACATAAGAAGAAAATAAGCATGAGAATAAAGAGAGGGGAGATCTCTCTGGAGATTTTAGGAATCAGGTCCAGAAGACGTGTGTAACTCATCTGTCCACAATCCACTGTGGACCCACCTAGATGTAAAAGGACCAGGCAACATAGTGTTTTGAGTGCTTAAGAAGGAAATTTTTATGCTTGGGCATGGTGGCTCATGCCTGTAATCCCAGCACTTTGGGAGGCCAAGGCAGGCAGATCACGAGGTCAAGAGATCGAGACCATCCTGGCCAACATGGTGAAACCCACTCTTTACTAAAAATACAAAAATTAGCTGGGCGTGGTGGCACGCACCTGTAGTCCCAGCTACTGGAAGGCTGAGGCAGGAGAATCACTTGAACCCGGGAGGCGGAGGTTGCAGTGAGCTGAGATTGCACCACTGCACTCCAGCCTGGCGACAGAGCAAGACTTTGTCTCAAAAAAAAAAAAGGAAATTTTAAAAGTTTGGTGAACACATAGTATTGTCTCTGTCACAAGAGATTTTTACCATAATGATATTCAATAGTCAATGTTTAAGTTACTGCCTCTATTCTGCTATGCTATAATCTCCCTTTTGTACATAGTATCTGCTATACAATAATCACATTCTAGTATAATATTCCTCAAATATTTGATAAACACACACACACAAATTGAATATAGGTATCTAATTATTAAACATCCATGATATCTCGCTGGTCTCCTGTATGATTTACTAAAAGAGTTGTTTTCCTCAATGTAAACATTAGTTCAGAAAGCCATACTGGTATTTACATAACATTAACACATGCCTTCATCATACTATTCTTAGGTGTTTTAAAAGTTGAAATATTAACATTTTTGCCCTGAAAGCCATAATTTCATCACCTTTCTCTCATTCAACAGAAACATAGCAATTCACTTAGATCTCCTATAGGAAAAAGATAAACAGCAAAGAGATACCCCAAATGAAAACTAACAGACTGCTGGAAAAAATAGTGCACTAGAAATTTTGCTGAACTGCTACTGACTCTTTAGTTTACAGCTTGATGTACTAGCAATATCAAGACAAAAAGGCAACATACAAGCCAAAGACAAAATTGATGATTTTTGCTAAATGTAACATAGAGAAAATAATCAAATGTTAAGAGTGGCAGATAAGGGTAGAAATTAAGAGAAGGTACAATTTCCAGGTTTGCCACTGTGAGACATTGAACAAGCCTTGATTTCCTCATCTGTAAATTGGCCATAACAATGGTACTGATTTATTTTGAAGATTAAATTAATTAGCAGGTATAAGATGCCTCCAGTGGTGCCTGACATGTAATAAGTACTGAATAAATGCTAGCTATTATCATTTCACAAAAGAAATTTAACAAAGCTTTGATTGACACTAAAAAGTCAAAGACATGATTATCTTCATTATCCAGTTTCTTTTCTATGTTAAATTATACTAAATTAATTACAATTCCAAAAGAAAACCCCATTTATTTCCTGAAAACATTTTTAAAAATAAACATATCCTGCCTTTTCATATCCATTTCACAGGAAGACCTTTGTATTCAAATACGATACAATATTTAACTTTCACAAACATCTGCCTACACTTCAGTTTTTATTATTTTTAATAACCTATAATTAATGTAGGAGTTAGATGTTTTTCTTCTGATATTAAAACAAACCTCTATTTTTTTTTTTTTTTTAGACAGAAATTGCTCTGTCACCCAGGCTGTAGTGCAATGGCACCGTCTCGGCTCACTGCAACCTCCACCTCCCGGGTTCAAGTGATTCTTGTGCCTCAGCCTTCTGAGTAGCTGGGAATACGGGTGTGTGCCACCACACCTGGATAATTTTTGTATTTTTAGTAGAGACAGGGTTTCACTATGTTGGCTAAGCTAGTCTCGAACTCCTGACCTTGTGATCCACCCACCTTGGCCTCCCAAAGTGCTGGGATTACAGACATGAGCCACCGCACCCAGTCTAAAACAACCTTCTTTTCGGTAAAACTTTGTTATTAAAATATGAAACATATGCACAAGTATACACATTATAAGCATACAGGTCAGTGAATTTTCACAGTATGAATATGCCCAAGTAATGAACACCAGGATCGGAAAAACCCAGAACATTATAGCATCCCTGAAACTCTTTTTATGCTTCCTTCTAGTCATTACTTCCACCAAAGATAACTCCTATCCTTATGTGTTAAAGTGTAGATTTGATTAGTTTTGTCCTTTCCATAAATGCAGTCTTACAGTATGTATTCTTTTGTGTCTGGTTTATTTTGTTCAACATTATGTTTGTGAGATTCAATAATATTGTTGTGGACAACTGTAGATTGTTACTTCTTATTCCTTTATGGTAGCCGACAGTCTAGATATAACACAATTTATTCATCCATTTTACTCCTGATGAGCATTTGGGTAGTTTCCAGTTTGCAAAAAACTTTTTTGGAATAAAACTGCTCTGAACTTTCTAATATGTGTTTTTAGTGAACATATGTCTGAATTTGTGTTGAGTATATACCTAAGAATGGGATTGCTGACATCATAGGTTATGCATATGTTTAGATTTAATAGGCACTGCTGAAAAATCCTCCAAGGTTGTTGAAGCAATTTTATCTTTCACTATGAGTAGACGTGAGTTCCAGTTGCTTCAACTCTTCACCCACATTTTCCATTGCCCATGATTTCATTTTAAACATTTTGGGGAATGTGTCATGATGTTGCACTATGCTTTAAATTTATATCACCCTTATGTCTAATTAAGTCAGTTACCTTTTGATGCATTCATTTGCCATTTGATTATCCTCCTTTGTAATGTGAGTGAAACAGACTTCTTCAATTGGCAAATATATGTTTCAATATTTTGTTCATTATTATTATACCTAGCTGGTTAGACGAAGCAGATTCATGTACTTGGTTTGTACTGAACAAAGTTAGACTGGTCCTCAGATGAACTGTCAGTAATACCCAGGAGTTGTAGTCAGACAAGGTTATTCTAACCCCAAACACTACCAGCTTATTTAAAAAAAAAAAAAGAAGAAAGAAAAAAGGAAAAGCTATCTTGAATGTCTAGTTCCCTTCAACTCTGTAGCCAGTATAACAAAAATAAAAACAAAACACAAAACAAAAATAAAATGTCCATGACTCCTTACACCACTATAATATTCTCTGATCAGAAAAGAAAAGAAACAAAAACAAATTTTAAAAGCTAAAATGAAACGAAGCACTCCTACTCCTCTCTCAAACACATACTACGTCCTAGGTACTCTGCAGAGTATGCATACTACAGCATCCCCAGGAGGAGGTGATCCCATTAACTTCATTTATTTACAGGAGGACATTGAGACTCAGAAAAGGTGAGGAATTTTCTGAAGGCTGTACGGTGATAGGATTCAAACCAGATCATATTATATCAGATATCTCCATTATGTCCTCAACTTATCTTTTCAAATAAAAGGCTGACAGGCGATATGGCTGAGTCATGCCAAAAAAGAACTCCTAAAACTTCCTAGCTATGTAAGCTTGAATAACTATGTCACTTTCCTGGGTGAGACTCAATTTACTCTGTCTAAAATAAAGAGATTATTCAAGGTTGTCTTGAGAGCCCCCTTCAAAAACTGATTCTGTGATTTTAAACACTTTTGAGTTCTACTACCAGAACCAATGTTATTCCCTTCTAGGTACAAGAAAATTGGCCTACTTAGATGTTGCTCTTTATTACTGGTCTTCACTCTTTTGTGATTTTTATCTTGCTTTATCGATAAACCTCAAGGTCACCGAAATAACACCTTCCCTGTTCAGTCTTCCCTGATTCTTTTAGGCTGAATTCAGATCTCTCCTAGAGTACTTACCACAGCATGTCTTACATGTGCCGTTTGTGGGTCACTCTATTGCTAGACATGAGCTCCTTAAAGACAAGGACTGTGCATTACACATCCCTAGAGCCTCAACACCCTGCACTGTCTGTCACATAGTATGTAATTAATAAATGATAGACAAACGAATAGGTGAACAAATATTACTATCTCCATACACATACGTTGAATATTTGAAAGCCAGAGTTGGGACCTCTATGATTATTTCTAGTTACCCTCTATCTTTCATTCCCAGAAACCAAGCAAGGGTGTGACTATAAGCACAGTTCCAGCCTCGGCTCTCCACAGGAGGGAGAGCTTGGGGTATAAATTGCACCACAGAGTTTTTTCAAACTATAGTAAAAAGAGCCAGGGTTTCATACTTCCACATCAGTCAGTTCTTGGGTAAGGTGGAAGAGGGTTTCAAATTCCAGGTACTTCCTGTTCTCATCACAGGCAAGACACACAGTGCTAGTAGCCCAAGGGCAGTTGTTAAAGAGGGTATGGGTGCTGGCCTTTAGAAGCAAAGTACAGAGAAGAGGGTGATGGCTGTGAGTACACAGAGCTAGTCTGGGTTGAACTTTCACAGCCCCTGCCTTACCTTCTTTTCCCATTCTATTTTCCTCTGAAAAATATTATTAATCTAGGTAATTTGAGTGATACTGAAATTTCATTCCATATTTTATACTTGGAAACATTAGCTCACACTGTTCTCTTTCTTCATCAAACCTATTTTATACGCCGTAATTACCATGAAATGCCCTGAATCATTTCAGAGGAAGTGATCTTCCATATATTTACATCAATACCATTTCATTTATTTTCCCAGACCCAGAAGAGTATGAATTCTGCCCTACCACCCCCAAAGCATTCAATGCAGGAAATATTATTATTTTACCTGCTTCAACCACAATATCTGAAGCTATTTTTTTGTGTGTGTGTGCATTCAATTTGAAGTAGAAGATATGCCACAGGTCCTGTGTCCTGGATATCATGAAGTCTGATATAAATACATATAAAAAGTGCAAGTGGTCTATTTCAGCAGAACTCTATGCAGAGATCAGAAATTCACCAGGAAATAGGGCTTTGTAACTCCCAAGTTCTGGTTAGATTTTAATAAAATGTAAGCTTTAGGAGAGCAGGAAACTTAACTAGATATATCCATAATGATACCCTCAGTACTTTGAACCATGCCTGGCACATAGTGGGTTTCCAGGGCACATTTCCTGAATCAATTACAATTTTAATATTTCACCCACCTGAAATATTGTTCTGCGGTTTTATTTAAACTGGCTGTCAGCATGGAATGACTTCTGCATTCTCTCCTGGAAGTGGGTGAATTTCCATGGTGAGCAATTCCTCTATATACAGTTTGCAAATCATTTTGGGAACCTTCCAAATGAAAGGCACTGTATAAATATACCCTCCCACCAGCAGCCAGCCGGCTTTCCACCGGGGATGCATTTGCATCGCTTATGTACATAGTGTTTCATTTGGGGCATTGCTTTTATTTTTATGACCATAAAAGAAATATTCACAGTATGAACAATAATGTAAACTGCATTCAAGAAGATATATATTTGTATATTTTTATGATTCAAAACTTAGAAATCTGAAGGAAAAGCAGGCATGGCATTTTTCTTTCCTGTTGCTGTTTGCTTTTTCATAGCATTCTTTATTATTCCTGAACTTTATGGTGGAATTTTGCTGAAATGCTCAAGTCTTTGTCTGTACCTTGTTTGAGAATATGTGGTGGTGGGTTCAAATGAATATTGCTGGCAAAAGGCCTGAAAATGAAGAGTACTTGATGTTGCATTTATTCAAGGCTATAATAATAGTTTGCTTTAGCGCAGCTTTTTGTGGATGGAGGCTTCTTTAAGGAGAGAAAGAGAAAAGGAAGCAACCTCAGGTATAAAATACCTTCTAAGTAACTTAGCATGATAATGGAAACTTTCACAGATGGAAGAGACTTTGAAGAGATGGTATTTTAGCTTTCATAACAAAAGGGGGGCTGATTTCATAGAGCGTTGTGGAGAGCTAGACTTTGAATTCATATCATATGGGAAATGTTTAGTGAACTTTCAAATACACTGCCAACAGTATTCAATCAAAACCTCTGTAAATTATGTATTTATCTACATAGAATCATCTGCACACAAAAATGAACTGAATTATAACTTCTTAATTTATACATTTCCATAATTAAATTTAAACTGAATAAAATAACCCAATTCAGACATATTTCCTAACCTTAAGGATATTCTAGCCTTAAGGATTTTATTAAAAAGAAAAGCAACTCTGAATATTCAGAGTAATTTTATATAAAAAGTATCTAAAAAGGTAGATTAAATAAAACTCTTGTTCACTTCACTGAGTAGCTGGCAGCTGAGTAGGCTCTCTTTCTCTCCTTAAAGAAGCCTCCATCCACAAACAGCTGTGCTAAAGCAAACTATTATTATAGCCTTCAATGACATGAAATGTGGAGAATTAAATTTCAACTACCAATAGTTAAAGACAATCAGTAAGATCTTGAATTCATTTCAGGTGTTGATCATTCTCTTTCGTAAATACCAAATTTGATATTTTCTCACGTTTTACTACTAAAACAATGAAAGTGATTTTTGAAACCTTAGCTATAGGATAGCAATATTAGGAAATAGCTCACTCAGGTTATTTTGGGGTTTATAAAGTAGGGTTATATTCTTCATCTCCCAAGTCAGAATATTTCTGTAGCTAACCTTTAATTTCATACTCCCATTAATACCAACCTTGTTTCATTAAAATGAATCTGATGTACAATATCTTGACATTCTTCTTTATTAATAGAAAATAAAACAGCAGTTTCTTCAACTGAGAAAAGCTAGAAGAATGGAATTGATCTGCAGCCAGTTTTTACTACAAACCCCATAATGCTTTGCATTATAGCCTACAATCCCCATACTGCAGTGCCAAACCTACAGTTAACCATCATATTACTGGAAAGAAAAATAACAGAATATTTGAGAACTATGTAGCATGCAAGGATTCTATTTGAGTAGTAAATTATCAATTTGTTTCCAGTATTTTGTGATTTGCTTGCCTTTTCCTTTAGTAAAAAAGGCATATTTATGGATATGCACTCTATTTCCTCATCCTCAATATAACGTCGCATATTCTCAAATGATATGTCAAGGTATATACTTTCCATGTCAAAGACTCTTTTAAAAAAATATCCATCATTGAGTTGTGTAGTTTTCCACCCTCCTTTGGAGGGAGGTCAGCTTTATTCCTATTTTAAAATAAAAATCACAATACATTGTTTAATGCTCTAAACATCTGCAAATGAGAATTCAGTGAAGTAATTAAAATTCTTAATTAGATGCACCTTGCAGCTGCCGTTACTCTTAATTGGCAAGAATGCAGCTACATTTTGTTCTGACACATATCTTCAGAAGAGTTAGAGAGAGAACTGAAGGGAGGCAAGAGGAAAATGTTCCCACACAGTTCAAGATAGTTCGCACAAAGAGGATCCCATGGCAACAAACAGCGAGGCCCACAGTTGGCTCTGTAGGATCCAGGAATAGACAATGCTTCACCTCAGATTCAGACAAACACTTCCTTTCCTGGGTCTGATCATTTCATTTCATTTGAAATGAAAGCACTTTAAATCATCTCTTGAAATAAGATTGAAGTGGTCTAATGTTCACCTGTGTCCTCGAGATGCTTTTTCAAAGCTTCTAGATGCTCTCTGCAGCCCATGTCAAGGTAATAATCATAACTCCTTCTCTGTGTAGAATAAGAAACTGACTTGCAGAACATTTCAAAGAGAGGACGTGATTTTTGTACCATATGGAGCTGGACAGCACGTTGGCAACTGGTTAATTTCAACCTGTCATTTTATAGACAAGGAAACTGAGGCCAAGAGAAATTAAAGTTATTCCCTTGGGTAATTATGGCTACTTAGGAGTAGAATTTAGACTCAAATCTAGGATTTGAGGCTACATTCAAGACGTTTATTTTTAAATTTTGCTTGAAGCAATTACACTTACACTTGTAAATTGTGCCCCCCTCCCCGTCTGCTTGAGGTCTAGTTACTCACATTTAAATGGCCAACTGAAGGACTGTGATGGAAGGTATAGAAAATACAGATCACTCACGATGAAAGGAGGGGAATATATTTCCTCTTCACCTCTAATATTCAGTTCAGGCTGAATTATAGCATGTGGGGAAGAAGCAGGGGGAGAAAAACACTGGCACAGAAGATGTGAACATGGGTGAGTTAGCTTCAAAGAAACCTTGTAAGACTTGCCTACCAACTTTAACCACATTTTCCCTCTGCTGAGGTTGGAAATTTCAGTGTACTGCTCCTTCTTTCGAAATACAGATTTATCTCCCTGTCTAGTCTCCCTGCCTGCTGTTATTCTCACCTGCGCGCTTAGTTTAGTTTGTATTCGTTTAGCTCACATTTTACCTAATTTTTAAAGTGTTTTCTTTATCTTGATGTGTGTTTTACTCCCCAAATTAAAGCAGTTCTGAAGGGCCAAGGCTACTTTACCTATTTATTGTTCTATTTTTGGTTTATCCTGTTAAGCCTGCCATTACAAAAGCTTGTGAGATACATTACAAAATGGGTTAAGGTTTTCAAGTACATGGGCTCCAGGTGTTGAATGGGAAAGGTTGCGGGGTGGAGAGAGGGAAAGGAGTAACTAGAAAAGAGGCTCTCTGCCTTTTAATCATCCAGCCTACTCAGCTGCCGGAAACTAACGCTGTTGCTGCAGTGTAAACATTAACATTTTTTCAGGGTCTTGCTACTCCAAGTGTGGTCCACAGCCCAGCAACATTATTATGGGCCACGGGCGAGCTTATTAGAAACGCAGGGTCTCAGGCCTCACTCCAGATGTACCGAATCAGAATCTGCATTTTAACAAGACACCCAGGTGATGGTGTGTACATCAAAGTTTGAGAAGCACGGAATCGCATGTGAGTGTTATACTATCCTAATGTAAATAGTCAAGGACCTTAAATTGAGCAAATAACCTAATGTATTTACCCGTACCTGCTTTGACCCTCTTTCTTCATCACAAATTCAACTCGGAAACCAGCAGCGAACTCTTTTGTAGGGAACTCAATTACGCGGTGGATGGAGGAGGATCCTCTTCAATATCCTCCTCTCCGCTCTTCCTCCCACTCCCCACCCCCCACCCCGCACTCCCGGAGAGCCTTCCACAGGCACCCTTCTCCCTGAGCCCCACTGACTTAGGGAAGATTTTGCTCCTCCTCCAAACTGAAAGCGCGGCTGCGAGGAGGGTTACTGCTTGAAGGACTCGCAGTTTGCATGTCAATACAGACAGAAGCACTTTTGCAAAACTGCCCTTTAGAAACAATTATCATCTTAGCACCTGAGGTTTGTTTGGAGCAGCCCCCGCACCCCTTCCCTCTTGTAATCCATCTTAAAGTGATACGGAGAATGGGGGCGTTGGGGAGACAGTGATGGGGGTGGGAGGGTCGCGTGCAATAATAAATCTGCTTCAAAGAGAAGAGATGAAAAGGAGGTTATCAAGAGCGCGTCGGCTTAGGCATCACTCTCTGTATCTTTCTGCTTCCTAGAGAAATGGAACCATAATTCTAAGGTGGCTAAGGCAAGACTGTATAAGCATCCAAATTTGCCAGTCCACTTTTGCCTGGAAGGACGGACTTCCGTTATTTGAGGCCTCCCCGGGTCCTTTCCAAAAGATTCCCAGGCTACCCTCCTTCCACTTCGGTCTTCTGAGAACTAAAACTCGCAAAGCGGTGGCTGTCTGTGGATTGGCTAGTACTAAAATATCCATTGGGTGGCAGTAATACTATCCTCTTTATGACTTGCAGCAAACCAGAGAATGCATTCAATCAAATGAACCGATCTTGTAGAAACACTGGAATCATTTATGCATTGCAGTTTCTCTTTCTTGTTTTCGCTCCTTCTTCCCTGGGATATTTTGAGTGGATTGTGGCTATTAATCGAGATCCCGTGCTATTCGTGTTTTGCTTGTCGTTTTCGCTCAGGATTAGCATCATTCAAGGCAAACGCAAAGCTGCTTTTCCCACCACCCCCCCACTCTTTTTTGAAAAATCATTTTTGGGGGCTGCTGAAGAGAGCTAGGACCCAGGAGACACCTTCCCAAACAGCAGGGGTTGTGTGCTTTCACATAGCAGTACTGTACAAGGAAAACCCCGTCGGATCTGTTATTGCGGGATACTTGTGAAATATACATAGGATTCTTTCTTATGGCTGCATCCCGGATCTGGAAATTTTACTTGGGGACCAGGAGGATTTGAAAGGCTGCATGTATTCAGAAGATTTGCAAGCAACACTCCAATTCTTGTCATAGAGCTCACAGACTTCTCACTTATCGGCTTTTTTCCTTCCTTATTTTTAAAGAATTATTCTTATTTTCCCCCCTCTTTTTCTGCTCTCTCCTCTCTCAGTCTCTCCTTTTCTATCTGCCTCTTCATTTTTCTCCTAGTCTGTTTTTTTTTCCTGCTCTGCACCTGGATTGTATCTTCAGCAAACAATCGGGCACTTTGAGAACTAACTGGAGACAGTCTTGTAGGGAAGATCTGTATGGAATTATCTGCTTTTATGGTGAACTTGGCATTTGTGAATGGGAATCTTGTTCACAATATTAATTGCTAGCAAAAACAAGAAAAAGAACACAGGAGTAAAACGTGGATTTTTCTGAATACGCATTGTGATGACCAGCAATTACCTTACCGACTAATATCCAGAGGAGAATAATTTGGAAGACTGTTGTGGGTAAGGTCATTTTATATATGTAAACCCGTCAGTGGCATGAGCAAACTTGGGCATTTGTAATGGGAATGGGTGACTTGAATGATTGCTGCATCGCATTGATGGCTGTGATGTGGCCGTTATTGGCACTGAATGGAATAACTGCAGTTGGGTGTGTTGATGTATGTGTGTGTGCGTGCGTGTGTGTGTGTGTATGTATGTGTGCCCATATTCTGAGTGCAATTGAAAATCAAAGTATCACTCTCTCCCCCAATTATTTTGATATGGAAGAGTGTCTTGAATTAATTCTGGGAAGACACTCTTTGTTTGGATGCAATATTTGTAGCCCCTACATTCTGGAAGGGGTAGCGGCACTAAAAGAAACACTTAGTGAAGAACCCCATTTAAAATGAAACGAGCTACTCTCTGTGCATTAAAAGAAATATGTTTTCAACTCAGTGCAGCATTCTGCTGCATTTCACAGCCGCAATGGGACCAGGGACATCCCACTTGTCAAGTTCTTAAACTTTAAGGTGATAATCATCGTTAATTGTTCTCTAGGTTGTGGTTACTGGAGATTATTAAGTGCCGTGGGCTACTTTTTTATCTACTGGATTATCACTCAGCGTGAAAAAAGGAAAAGAAAAAGCTAAAAATGATGGCTAACATAGAGAAGAATAAGGCAACATTATCTTAAATATCACCATAGTGCTTTCTTTCTCAAGTTCAGTTGCCCAATCATATAATTATTTACCCAATACCCTAAATAGGTGAAGCTGAGACCCACGTGCAGGGGAGTCGAAGGTCTGAAAGCGGAGACCATCCTTTTATTGCAATGCAGCCAGCTTGGGAAATGCAGGCAATTAATTCATACTTCCCCTAACCTTAAGCTGAAGATGTGTCCTATCTGCTACATCTATTTTACCCTTTCGGTAAAAAGTTAGAGACTAGAACACTAAGGATGTTTAAGCATATTCTGCCTGGGAAATGGGATAAAGAAATCAATATTGATGACGTGGTTCAGTGCACTGTACTGCAATGCTAAAGTCCCATATTCAGTGCCTGTGATGAGAGAATGGAGCATTTACATGTGTTATAAATCTCACCTGGTAGATTGATCGGAAGGGGAGGGGAGAAGATATGTGGATATGTAGGAAGATGGATGGAAGTCGTGCATAATCGGTGATTATGTAACTTCATTACATCAGCGAGTTCCAGTCAACGATAGTGAGATGAGATGATTGTATAGAGAGAGGCTCCATCACCCTGTTAACTTTTGAAGGCTTGTAACAGCTAACAGAGGAGGAGGGCAGAGAGAGATTAGCTCCAAGGGTCCTGTAAACCTTGATCTCTATGGCAAATTTAGCATGAGTTTTCTCATAGTGAGTTTCAGAGGGACATCAGATCATGTAAGCTTTAGGGCTGGACAGGACCAATTTTAGCCACACCCGTGGAGAGTCAAAATGAGTCCACAATGTTTCAGAAGTGCCCCATTGAGTAATGGGGACTGATGATTCCAGCCAAGGTCATAGTTCTTTACCCTAGGATTGAAATATATGACCCCAACTGAATGGAAAGTTAAATTCATTGAAATGAAGACTGTGAACAGAAGGAATATTTAGGGTCCTTTCTTGCATTTTCCTGGTAGAGCTTGATGCAGATTTCAGCCTGGTGGTTCCCTCATAAAAATGATGATTGCTTCCACAGTGTGTCAGAAATGAGTGTTTTATCCCTTTATCTAAACCATGACAATCTCTTTCTGGGCCATTTTAACCTTCTGGGAAAAGAGAAGTAAAAGCATTCAAAGGTAACAGTACCCTGTTGAATTACAAATTAAATGGCATTGGATTCATTATTAACACAGATCTCAGAAAAAAAGAGCAATCTATGTTCAAGTTTCACTTATTCAATGGTTTAAAAGACAGGTTGCAGCCGCCAAAGACTTTTACCATGAGATGAGATAAATGTACTGTGCTCACTGTGCAGAGGAGGGAATACTGCAGAATAAAATGTCATTTTTCCCTCATGTTTTATCTGGAGTTGTGATTTTTTTTAAAGAAGATACACATCAGGTTCTTTTGGCCTTCTACTGTTTTAGGATCTGTTTTCTCCTCAATAGATCACATATTCACAAAAAATGAAACTTCTGAAATCCTAAGCCTGTTCAATTGAATCATCTTATTATCTAGTTGTGCTATTTCCTATTTCTCTTTACGTTTATTTTACAGAGAAGGCTAAATGACTTTTCTATCAGGGAGATGAGATGATTTTTTTCTGTTTTTCTTTTATTTCTCATATTCCATTTCCTTCCAGTCCTAAGGAGTAAGATGCAGAATCTAGACACCCTCTAAGTAACTTTGAAAAGATTTGCTTACCCTGAGTCAGAACGGTGGGATTGGGGAATGAAATTCTAAGGTCTGATATTTGAGGTGACTTTCATACTTCTGCAGGACGTGCACAAACATTGATGTATTATACCAGTGGATTTGGAGGTTTGGCATTCATATTGTGTAGGAAATTGAATGTGAAGTTAACTCCTGATTCCTTCCTTCAGGGGTCAGGGTAACACAACGGCTGCTTCCAGGCTGTTGGTTTCCAACTATGTGCACAAATATAGTCTGTAATGATTTTTCCTGTACTCCTTCTTTCAATATTTCATAAATGACTTCCTCAGTTGTTTTCTGACGTAAGCCACATATATATAATCAAGCGGGGCATAGGTTTTCTAAGCTCAGTAGGATATGGAAATAATAGAAGGATGGAAAAGGATTCTGTACAAAAAGACACTGGTTGTGAAGCAAATATACATATGTAATTGCTAACTCCTTACTTGAAGACTGCATGTACTTCTATTAGGAAAGATAGTTTCAATCATGTTAATGGCACTTTATAAGCTGTCACTTTCTTTAGGAAGAAGATTATGTAACTAAGGCAGGTTATGGCATTTTTCTTAAGTATCCTACAAATCAATAATAAAAAGCTTTGTCTAATAGGAAAGCATTTAAACATGATGGCAGTGGGTAATTTAAAATATAACATCTATTTTCTATTTTATTTCCATTTCGTCAGCCATAGTCATGTAGTTAGGTTAGAAAATATTTAGGAAAAAAAAATACCATTTATGAATATCAGAGCTATCAGTTTTGTTTCCTGACCAGTTGCTTCAGCAAAGTAAGGAGATTTAGCAGATAAGTAATCACAGTATTCCTAAAACTAGAGAAAATTTTAAATTGAATTTTTGTTATGTTTGCAACACATGTGAACAAATCAGTATTACTTTAAAAATGACTATTAGATAAAACATTTTAAAGAACAGTTGAACTTTGAAGATTTATATTTCAGAATTTGTTATACACTGAAATGTTTGGGATATACTTTGACTTACAACAGATATGATATTTGGTATTTGGCAAATCTTGTGTTTTTATAAAGCAGACTACTCTATAATTTGTAGCAACAAAACAAGTGTTGATTATTGAGATTTAAAAGTAGCAAGTTTTCTGGTGATGCTCAAGTTATAAAGCATAATTATAATTGTACCGGTTGGGCAGCTATAGTTAAGGTCGCATCAGCATTTTTATTATTAAATTCCAACCGTATTTCCATTAGGTGTATCGGGAATCTCAAAGAGGAGAGTCCAGTTCTGTGAGACATCAAGGCATTGTAGAATTCCGGGCTGAGTCAGAGGGCTTGAAACTGTACTTCCGGCTCTGTCAGTTACTAGCCTTGTGACCTCTGACACCACATTTGATTTCTCAGTGTTCCAGAGAATCATTTTTAAAAAAATAAATAGTTGCATATTGCTCTACAGAAAGGAGATAATACGTGTCTAAGTATTTACCGCTATCCTATGCCTTAGAAATATATGGAGTTATTATTATTAAGGATTCCCCTAAGTCTTACGAATTTAGCCGTGCATGTTTTTTACACCCTTATTATAAATCTGAATAGGTGCTTTCTAGTAGCAATTACAGTTAGCTGTACATAATATTGTTCAGTGATTAACCAACAAAGACAAATTAAAAGCTTTGGTGGTTAACTTTCACTTAGTACTCAGTTTTTTCCAGAAGTACTCATATGGGAATATAGTTGTCTTAAGTAATTAAAACAATAGTTGCTTTTGAATAACATTCAAACAGTGGTAACTAAGGGTTTTATGTGTGAAAGTGTTTTATGCAGATTGCTTTTTAAAAAGATGCTTCTGAGTACTCAGGAGTTTCTGTTTCTGCTACCAAGAACACACAAACAAATGTACTCCAACTTGATGCTACCTCTCAAATTGAGTATATTGACCAGAAAGTGACTCTTGTCTCTCAGTATGTTAACAAAAGCATAATGAATTTGAATACCAAGTATAATAGAGAAAAAAAGAATATAAAGATACCCGGTCTGTTTGGAATTTTCTAGTTGTAATAATTACTAACTTTCTTTAGGGGGAGGCAATCCCCCATGTGTCACTACTAAAACTGCATCTCTTTAATGTTCTTGTATCTTAACATAATGACATTTACATATATGCAAAGAGGATAGTTTAGTGTTACGAGCTTCCATGTATGTTTTTCAGTGAGTGAATAATCAGGTTACAGAGTTAGTTTTTATATTTTGGTTAAAGTAGAATTGGAAAGTGCAAAATTAACCCTGTAATAAATTAGTAGTCCTGGGCTTAAAATAAAGAATTTTCATGTTGTAGAGCAACCTCCTCTTTGTAACTTCCCAGTGTCTTGCTTTTCTTTTCAAGGATTCCCAATATATTTTTGTTTCAGATGAATTTCATTATGCATGTTTATCTGACTTCATTGATGCCTATTAATAGCAAGCATTTTCTTGGTTTCCTATATTTAAAAATGCATATTCTTTACGTCTTATGGCAATACTTTAGATTTGCTCTGGCAGATTTATGAAGGAATATTGTATGAATGTGGACAGGCTGTTTATTTGACAAATTCAGCTAATCACCTTACAAATATGCTTTTAATTTTCATCCAGAAAATGCCACCCTGGAGTGTCTTATACTGCATATAACATTCTGTTACAGTCCAACCACATGGCTCAATGGACATACTTATCCATTAAGTATGCTTATCCTGACCATTGGTTTACAAGGAAAGATCCTTAATTGACATGCTTTTTTGGTATCCTTGTGTAGACACAATATTCAGGTGCCCAAACTCTAAAACTCCTGTACAGAGAAGGGATGAGTAGGTGGCTTGATGTTGCTTTCTTATCACACGATCTGAAAATCCCAGGCACTGAACTGTGAATAAAACAAAGGGAGAAAGAAAAGAAAGAGAACTAAAAGAAAATTTTACTTCTGAAAATTTTGGTCTTTCTCATTTCTTTTTTTTTTTTTTTTTTTTTTTTTTTTTTTTTTTGAGACAGAGTCTCACCCTGTCGCCCGGGCTGGAGTGCAGTGGCGCGATCTCGGCTCACTGCAAGCTCCGCCTCCCGGGTTCCCGCCATTCTCCTGCCTCAGCCTCCTGAGTAGCTGGGACTACAGGCGCCCGACACCGCGCCCGGCTAATTTTTTGTATTTTTAGTAGAGACGGGGTTTCACTGTGGTCTCGATCTCCTGACCTTGTGATCCGCCCGCCTCGGCCTCCCAAAGTGCTGGGATTACAGGCTTGAGCCACCGCGCCCGGCCTCTCATTTCTTAAAAGTAATCACAACCTTAAAAGTAATCTTTTTCATCACAAGCTATTCAAATGGTTTGTTATGGTTACTATGTTCATATATATCAAATACAATAAATGGCACTAAATGAGCTACTTTGTTCTTACAGGAGCTACACATCTATGAAGATAAACTGAAGAGTTAAACTAGATTGTACATTGTAACACTACGTCAGGATATTGTGTGTAGAATTTGGACTCACTGAAAAAATGAAACGGATTGTGGATTATAATCATATAATTATAGACTTTTACTCTTTCAATGTTTATTAGGTATCTTATACTTTATTTGAATTATAATTATAATACATCAGCATATGGATAATCATAAAATTATTCATAGTAGTTTATCTTCTTATGACCTAATCAAAGTGAGTTACCTTATCGATGTTTTAGATTAATATGTGTGACTGAGTATAGCGATCTTCATCATCTTCTGGTGCAAAGTTCCCTTTTTAATTAAAAACATTCCCTGGAAGTCCACTTAATCATAGTTATACTTTCAGTATCCATTAATTGAGAAAATGCATGATAATAATAGTAAATTATTATGAATATAATAACTCTTTAAAAGTGAATTTATGTATAGTCGCAACAGGGTCTACTTATATCTTTGAAATGCATTGTTTATTCTAGTTACATAGAAAGTTCGGTGTTTATATAGATTCTAGAGTCCTTGGAGTAACAAAAGGTCCATATGTCTAGAGGCAAAATACTTGCATTATATATACAAATTAATCATGTTCATCTTACAGAGAAGATGGAAGGCAAGTGCATATGGTAGTGGTTTGTGGATCAAAGGGGTTGAATTTCAGTATAGATGGACTTACAGTATATAATTTCCTAAGGATGTACATTTCAAGTTCCAAAATATTCCTATTCGAGTTTTAGGATTCAATAGTTGTAATTTAAAATTGGTTGATTTTGGAAAATAATTGCTTTTTTTAAAAAATAAAATAAGCATTGTTTTTATTGTAGCCGAAATAAAAATGAATTATTATAAATAAAGCCAAAGGTGATCAAAATCTCATAAAAACCTAATAGAATTATATGCAGTATAGGAGTAAAGGATGCCCCATCATGTGATTTTAAACAAGGAAATTGTGAACCAGAGGAATGAAGTGAAGTTTCCAAGATCTTCCAATTTGTTGGCTGTCTCATGATGCATGGTTTTAGTTCCTTGATATAAGCCCTGCTGGGTATTTTAGTTATATAGCAATATGTCCTGGCATACAGCATTATTTTTTATGAGTACAGCTAATGTTGGCATATCGAATCCTTTGGCCTCTAGCTTACTTTATCGACTTGTGATCAGTCATCTGACTTCTGCACTCAGAATCTGTAGACTTTATTTTTCCTGTATGTACACCTGATTTTCGACCTCATTTGATCCCTGGAGACACAATACAAAGGAGAGTTGAGAACATAGGTCACTGGTGGGTCTTCTTGTCTCTTCCATACTGTCCTTTTTCCCATTAGCTTTGTATCTTTCCACCTGCAGGGAATTGCTCTTCTTTGGAGCCTCTCCTTTTTCTGGACTTTCCTGAACATCCCTGGCCATCTTTGTCTCAGTGTTGCATGCTACCTTCTTGCTTCCAAGGGATTCCACTAAGGGATCCTATCAAAATATCTTCTATCTATACTTTATCCCACTTTGACGATATTAAATTTCATATTTCATTTTTTCAACAGGATCAGTCTGCTTACATAAACAATAATGAACCAATTTTGGAATAATGAAGACAGTAATATTTTATCAGGTTTGCCAAGCTAGAATCATATAACTACCACTAAATGAACAAGATACAGCTTATGGGTGTGTGTGTGTATCCTCATATCCTCATGACTGCGTTAATATGTGTATCCACACACATACATGATTTTTGTTGAAATGTTTGACAAATGAATCATTGTTAATATGCTAAAGAGGAAAGTTTGGAATAACAGGCTTTATCCCTTTGTATTATAATAGTGACATTTCTAGAAAAGATGCCATTAACTTTTTTCTGACCCTGAAAAATAGCTCGAATGGACTGCATTTTAGATAATAAGGTGGAGACAGGGCTATGGAGGACATACTTTTGTTCAGATTGAATCCTGCAGTGCCCTCTAGAGTTACTGGGTAGGGAGCTGGTAGCATACCTGTATGAAGAAATGACGCTGGCTATGAACACTATGATGTTTACAACCTCTCTGCCAACTTTATTTCAGAAGAGACACATCCAGGAGAGCTAAATACAGTGGTAAAAATGGAAAAACTGAGAGAGTTAGAATGGTATCAAGTATTTTGTGTAAACAAAGCTTCATGTGGCCAAGGGAGAAAATTTGAATATAACAAATGGATCTGGTAGCTCTCAGTGTTTGGTTTTTGAATACTCCTATTAAAGCTCCTAATTGTTCTCACCATGACAGAACTCCTGAATTGTACTCAAGAGGCACCCAGCTCCACAGTGTGCAGAGTAAATGCATTCAAGGGGTCTCTAGGGGTTTTTGACTCTGCTGTTTTTTCTTGTCGGGGTTCTCCTACAGGGCCCTTAATAACACAGCCACAGAGCAAGCCGCTTATGTCAGTAGGTATGCTTTTCTCAGTGAGTGAATGGTTTAGCTTAGCTCCAGGAGGCAAGTGCCTGCCGGCCTTGTATTTCCAGGGCCCAACATTGTGCACAGCATATAGTAGGTCATCAGTATATCATTACACAAGCAAATGCTTAAACGCTTAGGGATAACAGGTCAGTTTTAGATCTGTGTTCTCCAAAACTCATGCTACATTATACATGGAGACAAAAGCTTCTGATTTAAAAAAGTAAAAAAAGGAAAATTGAGTAATATAAAGGAGAGATAATTAATATTAGGTAGTTTGAAACCTACAAATGGACTGAAGGAGAAGAAATCACCTGCCTGTCTTCCTCCCTCCCTCCCTCCCTTCCTTCCTTCCTTCCTTCCTTCCCTCCAGCCCCTTCCTCTTCCTTTCCCCTCCCTCCCTGCCTCCCTTCCTTCCTTCCCTCCCTCCAGCCCCTTCTTCTTCCTTTCCCCTCCCTCCCTCCCTCCCTTCCTTCCTTTCTTCCCTCCAGCGCCTTCTTCTTCCTTTCCCCTCCCTCCCTCCCTTCCTTCCTTCCCTCCCCTCCAGCCCCTTCTTCCTTTCCCCTCCCTCCCTCCCTCCCTTCCTTCCTTCCTTCCCTCCAGCCCCTTCTTCTTCCTTTCCCCTCCCTTCCTCCCTTCCTTCCTTCCCTCCCTCCCTCCCCTTCTTCTTCCTTTCCCCTCCCTCCCTCCCTTCCTTCCTTCCCTCCCTCCCTCCCCTTCTTCTTCCTTTCCTCCCCCTTCCTTCCACCTCTATCATAGGTATTTAAGTCCCTTCACTGTGTAAGGGGATGCAAGAGGGACTGCAAAGGATACAGAGATGACTGATGTCATGTGTCTGGGCCCAAAAATGGTTTAGTCAGGGACATGACTACTAAACAAAATCACATATACCAACATCCCTTGGTATCCGTGGGAAACTGGTTCCAGGACCCCTTGTGGACACCAAAATCCACAGATGCTCAAGTCCCTAATATAAAATGGCATCGTATTTGCATATGACCTATGTACAACCTCCTGTATACTTTAAATCATCTGAAGATTACTTATACCTAATACAATGTAAATGCTATGTAAATAGTTGTTACATTGTATTTTTATTTGTATTATTTTTAAATATTTTATTGTTCTTTTTAAGTCGTTTTCAAAAAATATTCCTGATCCATGGTTGCTTGGATCCACAGATATGGAGGGCCACCTGTAATTATAATTCAAGATAGTCTACCATACATACTTCTAAGAGAGGTGCCAAGTGTGCTACAGGCTCAAGAAAGGTTCAGAACACATGCATGCAGAGGGATTAGGCAAGGTCTGCTAAAGGAGGCAGCCTTTGTATTGGACTTTGAAGGAGTTAACATGGGTATGGAGATAGGACCTTCTAAATAGAGGGGAGATAAAAAATAAATATATTGTAAGTAGGACCAAATGGAGCATGGTTAAGGAAGATCCAATGTTCTTGTTTCCCCAGAGAAGGGGGTATATCATATGAAATGTAAGAAGATAAGGCTGGAGCCCTGAGCCTCCATGTCTGGCAAGCAGGAGCCAATGGAATGGTATTGCATGAGCTTAAGGAAAACAGAACATTGCATGACCTGCTCAGATTTATGCTTTAGGAAGAAGGGGAATGAATTAAGAGTGTGTATCTCCAGGTTACCATTGATTTCAAGTTGTGCGAATTTCCCAGTGACTCCTGAGTTTCACGCTTATTCCAATTTTCTCATGTAGAACTGCAGGCCTCAAACAGCCATCACTAGCTCCCTTCATTTTCCTCTTTCTTTTTTCCTTTCAAAGAATAAACCGCCGGATGTGATGGCTCATGCCTGTAATCCCAGCACTTTGGGAGATCTGAGGTCAGGAGTTTGAGACCAGCCTGACAAGCATGGTGAAACCCCATCTCTACTAAAAATACAAAATTAGCCGAGCATGATGGCACATGTCTGTAATCCCAGCTACTTAGGAGGCTGAGGCAGGAGAATTTCTTGGACCTGGGAGGCAGAGGCTGCAATGAGCCAAGATCATACCATTGTATTCAAGCCTGGGCAGCAAGAGTGAAACTCTGCATCAAATAAATAAATAAATAAATAAATAAACTAACAAACACACCACTGCTACCAGTGCTAGACAAATACAGAAGCCAGAATTTAACATTAGTTTTTATTTTTTCAAGCAGAAGGCAAGCTTCTGTAATGGGGCTGATACATTCAAATTATATTTACTTGGTAGTGTTAGAAAGTTGCCACACACTGTAGCAACAATGCTAAGTGTAAACAATGTTTAAGTGTAACTCTTTTTTTTTTTTTGAGATGGAGTCTCGCTCAGTCGCCCAGGCTAGAGTGCAGTGGCACTATCTCTGCTCACTGCAAGCTCCGCCTCCCGGGTTTACGCCATTCTCCTGCCTCAGCCTCCCGAGTAGCTGGGACTACAGGCGCCCACCGCCTGCCACCACGTCTGGCTAATTTTTTGTACTTTTTTTAGTAGAGACGGGGTTTCACCGTGTTAGCCAGGATGGTCCCGATCTCCTGACCTCGTGATCCGCCCGCATCGGCTTCCCAAAGTGCTGGGATTACAGGCTTGAGCCACCGTGCCCAGCCAAGTGTAACTCTTTAATGACTACATTGGATAATGTTTAAAGTTTATTTCTTTACTGTGATGGCAACAGCAAAGTGACTCTAAAGTGACAATTCATCTGGAAGAAAGAAGTTGAAGGAAGCAACTGGGAAAAAAGAAAAAAGGAAAGTGCTTTATATAATGTAATGGCAAGGTGGAAATATAAATTTCAAACTGGTTTTATAGTAAGGTCATATGGAAGAAGAATATTGCTTTAGAGTAGAATGTACATCCAATGATAAGATAATAGGATTTATTTCTAACAAGTGTGAACTCTTTTGCTAACTACCAATAATTGTAACAATTTTGAATTGTAGATGGAAATTAGAAAGTGAGCCTCCTAGTAATAAAAAAAAAACCCATGCTAGTTTAGTTTAAATTATTTTTCTTATCAAATACTTTATGCTTCTAATAAATGGAAGAAAAGAAATGAATAAGTATAGTTTTGTTTCCCCATACTTTATCTGATCACTCTATATTGGAAGATGTAGTAAGCTGGAAAATGACCAAACGTTGAAGATAAAATGAGAAAAAATGCGATTTACTTAGGCACAAACTAAATGTTATGTACATCGTCCTTAGGATTCAGGTGAAAGAACAAGTCTCACAGTCTAGCTGTTGTGAAAACTCACTCACCTAGCCCTGAGGTTTCTGATTCGGTGTTTGGAATGCAGTATAGAAATTTGTACTTTTTTTTTTTTTTTTTTAGATGGAGTTTCACTCTTTTTTGGCCAGGCTGGAGTGCAATGGCACAATCTTGGCTCACTGCAACCTCTGCCTCCCGGGTTCAAGCAAATCTCCTTCCTCAGCCTCCCGAGTAACTGGGATTACAGGTGTGTGCCACCACACCCAGCTAATTTTATATCTTTAGTAGAGACGGGGTTTCACCATGTTGGCCAGGCTGGTCTCAAACTCCTGACTTCATGAGATCCACCCACCTTGGCCTCCCAAAGTGCTGGGATTACAGGCATGAGCCACCACACCCAGCTGAGAAATTTGTACTTTCAAAAACATTTGAGGGCCGGGCATGGTGGCTCATGCCTGTAACCCCAGCACTTTGGGAGGCTGAGGCGAGGGGAATAACCTGAAGTCAGGAGATCAAGACCAGCCTGGCCAACATGGGGAAATCCCGTCTCTACTAAAAATACAAAAATTAGCTGGGCACGTTGGCGGGTGCCTGTGATCCCAGCTAGCTACTTGGGAGACTGAGGCAGGAGAATCGCTTGAAACTGGGAGGTGGAGGTTGCAGTGAGCCGAGATTGTACCACTGCACTGGGTGACAGCCTGGGTGACAGAGCGAGATTCCATCTCAAAAAAAAAAAGAAAAAAATTGAGGTCAGTAGTATCACCAAGGTGTTCCTTGGGAGGGCTTCAACAGAAACCTCTCAGTCTCTGTCAGTATTGCTTTCCTCCTGGCATCATATGTTATTATGGATATTGGATGCTTTCTCAATATTTTCCAAAATGCTCCTCCAACTCAGCTTCAACTTTCAAGTAATAAGTCATATCCAACCACAATGGCACAGGGTAGGCCCCTGCTATGCTGAAATCCTCATGCTGCCACTGTCTCAGTTGATTATCATGCAGCAATTGTGGCTCATTGTTGGCCCCTACTAACCACTGTCCTTCAGTCCTATTATGTGATCAGAATTGCCCCTTCCCATATGTATTTTAATGAATGCCTTCAGGTGAGTGAATGAGAAATACTACTTGAGGGCCCTATCTGTTGTAAGAATGGTACTTAACACAGGCTGTAGATGTTCAAGATAGTTCTTGCCATCTAAAGCTTATGGACTGGTGGGAAAGGCATATGTGTTCAATTGGGCTCCCTGGAAACAGACTCTGAGATGAAGACTTGCATACAGAAGTTTTAGTCACTTCTGAGGCAGACAAACTGACTGCAATGTGGTTGCAGCTGGGGCCTCAGCAGTTCCAATGAGAAGTTCTAAAGATCTGATGGTCCTTCAAAATGGTCTCACATTGAGTCAAGGGGTTGGGGCTTTCTATGTTCACATCAGGCAGTGACTGGTGGGGGGCTGCTCCACAGGAAGGAGCATAATGTTGGGAAGACAGTTATTTGCAGCTGAGGGTAAATCCCAATGAGGGACACAGCTGTGAGCCACCAACGGCAGGATGGGTATACAGGCCATTAAGAGAGGAATGAAAGTTATTTGGAACGTCTGACAAGATCATATTTTTTCCCTCACCCCTTGAGGCATGATGCAATAATACCATATGAAATTACCGAGGAAATGCTATGAAATCTTAAACATTTGTTTAAAGGGATGAAGAAACTAAATACAGTTGAGTACAAGGCCTTGCTCTATGTAGTTTTGCTTCAGAGAATGTGATTTTCTCAGGAATGTAGTTCAAGTCACATTACAGTTACTCCTGTTGTAAGTTACCAGGCCACAAATATCTAATAAGCATGTTCTCTGTGTCCTAGACAGAGAGGAAAAAGTGGAAAATTCATGCCTGGAGAGTTTACATAGGACCCTTTTTTTTCCTCAGTGGTTCGTGTGCTTGATTTCGAGTTTAAGGAGGGGATTTGGGGGTGGGGGTCAGAGAAGGGGCAAGGAAATGGAACAGAGTAGAGTGGGGCCAAGTTTCCTGAATTCCAAGGATAATAAGACAATTGTTTGGGTTGTACAGGACCAGGCTACAGAGGAATATTGACAGTTGGCAGAAGGCGCAGACTCGATGAACTGAGTGGTAGTGGAATAAGTTGAATGTAGATTTACTGGTACGGAACAGACAGTGAAAGCAGTGTTTCATTAGCATTAGCCAGTCTATAATTTGGACTGGAGGGGAACTAGTTTTGAATACGATGAATTTGAAATCATAGAAATAATATATCCTAGAGTTCAATTTTCACTGAAAGGAAACATTTCATATAACACTATTCACTTTTATATTATGTGGAAATATTAATTTCCTTCCTTAATGCAAGGGAAGTGACATTACTTTAGGTTTTTAAAATGCTTTCTTCAACCCTAGTGAGGTAATAGGAGCACCTTCTATTTTTATCCTGTAAAGATTTTCAATCAAGTTAAATATACTGACACTTAATTTTACCAGTAATTTTTTAAAGCACTGGCTGTGTCTAAATGGGCAACCATTCATTAAATCATAGAAAAATTGAATAGGGATGAACTTACTACATACCTTTACAGATACAAACATCTCTCGGCTGGGCGCGGTGGCTCACGCCTGTAATCCCAGCACTTTGGGAGGCTGAGGCGGGCGGATCACAAGGTAAAGAGATCGAGATCATCCTGGCCAACATGGTGAAACCCTGTCTCTACTAAAAAATACAAAAATTAACTGGGCATGGTGGTGCATGCCTGTAGTACCAGCTACTCAAGAGGCTGAGGCAGGAGAATCGCTTGAACCTGGGAGGCAGAGGTTGCAGTGAGCCAAGATCCTGCCACTGCACTCCAGCCTGGTGACAGACCGAGACTCCATCTCAGAACAAAACAAAACAAACAAACAAAAAATATCTCAACTACCAAAAGATTATCCATTAACTGATATTCACTTTAATAAACAACCACTTTGGTGATTTTTTCCCTCACTTGACCTGACATTTGACTAGATGGTCAACTCAATTCAGTTCAACAAATACTTCCAGATGATCCACCTACTCCATGCTTAATTCACCTACTCCATGCTTAATTCAAGCACAAAGCTAGAATGAGCAATTTACTCATTGCCACAGCAACTGAGGATGCACATTGTTAAGCATTTTAAAAGATTTGTCTTAAAAAAATTAGTAGTCTTTGCTACCAGCACCTCGCTTGCTTTAAAAGCATTTGATACATTCCTTCTCTGACTTTGGCTTGATTTTTCTGGAATTAAAAAAACAAAAGTTGGCCAGCCATGGTGGTTCATGTGTGTAATCCCAGCATTTTGGGAGGCCAAGGCAAGTGAATCACCTAAGGTTAGAAGTTCGAGACCAGCCTGGTCAACGTAGTGAAACCCCGTCTCTACGAAAAATATAAAAATTAGCCAGGCATGGTGGCACACGCCTGTAATCCCAGCTACTTAGGATGCTGAGGCAGGAGAATTGCTTGAACCTGGGAGGTTACAGTGAGCCGAAATTGCGTCACTGTACTCCAGCCTGGGCAACACAACGAGACTCCATCCCCCCCCCCCCCAAAAAAAAGTTTATGGTATTTTTAAAAGACCAAGAATTCAATGAAGGTGACACTCCTTTTCCATCACAATACTCTACTTGTGTTTATGGACCTATATATTTTATTGTTTCAAATACAAACTGTGAAGCTTATTAAGGAGAGTCCAACATTTCTATATATTCACTAGCTGTTTTTTTCATTAAATATAACTTCAAGGCTCCAAGCTCAAAAATTGTTCCATTTTTACTGATTGCATCATGCTATTTGTGCACAGCACACTTTTATTTTTGTCCGCATAGATTTGAAGCAATGGTTTTTTGACTCCGCCACACAATGCCACATCCCTGACAGTAGGTAAGTTATGTTCTTTTGCATTTTTTACTCAGGAGCTATGTAGGTGGTACGGGAGATGAGTGGCGGCTATTGGAACAGACTGTGCATCAGAAGCTATTTAAACCTCATCTGTAAGAGTTAAGAGTTACTATTTCCTGTTTCCAAAGTGAAAATTAGTTTTAATTTCGTAAATTTGTAATCAGAGAAGATGTGAGTTATTTTTCTAAGCATCTTCTTTGGACTCTCCCAATGTCTTGGTAGCAAAGATTCAAATATTAGTAAGTCTAAACTCATCTTTTATCAATTTGGGTACTCCTGCTGGCCCAATCTTATTAGTTTTAATGTTAGTGTTAGTGTTACTATTGGCTATGATTACAAAAGTATAAAAATAATATATTTAATAAAGCCTCATCATGTGGCTTCAGTCTAGTTTTGGGAACCTGAAAGGTATTATGAACACTAAAAGTTTAGGCCGGGCACGGTGGCTCATGCTTGTAATCCCAGCACTTTGGGAGGCCGAGGCGGGCGGATCACCTGAGGTCAGGAGTTCGAGACCAGCCTAACTAACATGGTGAAACCCCGTCTCTACTAAAAATACAAAAAAAAAAAAAAAAAAAAAATTAGCCAGGTGTAGCGGTGGGCGCCTGTAATCCCAGCTACTTGGGAGGCTGAGGCAGGAGAATCGCTTGAACCCGGGAAGCAGAGGTTGCAGTGAGCTGAGATCACACCATTGCACTCCAGCCTGGGTGACACAGCGAGACTCTGTCTCAAAAAAAAAAAAAAAAAGAAAATTAAAAGTTTAGCATTGCTTCACTGAATCATTACTTAAGTCAAAGATGTTAAGCAGACTTAGTTATTATAATTAAATCCTTTTTACTCCAGGAAAGAATTACAGTACCAGAAATGTGCAATTTGTATACATACAAATTTAGTTTTTGAGACTATCGAAAGGTAATTGGAAATCCATACCTGAGGACAGTCTCTTAGAAAGCATATTTGTGTGAGTCCTTGTTTATTTGGATCACACTAGAGTTGTAGGCAACATATTTGTGTGACTAAGATCATCACCATTGTCTCCATCATAATCATTATCAACAAGCTGGTATTAATTTTAAAAGTGTTCATTATACAATCAAAAAAGCATGATATAGAACAGGACCCTGACTATTGAAGATAATGAGCTTGCACCAAGGATTATGTGGCTTGCGGAAATGCTGTGAGGGATATGAATTTTGTCTGTGACATACTTCTGTGTTCAGTTTCAGCAACTCCCACTTCATTTGAATCCCAAATGCTAATGTTAATAACTTTAGTTTCTGAATGCTAAGAGTATTCTATCCCAGAGAAGACTGTTTTCTCAAAAATATATGCTCCCAAGCCACCACTAGCTATGTATTTTTCTCATCAAATTTATTATTTTTAAATTTATTTCTTTGTGTCTTCCTAACTTTAGTGTGAGACTGAGAGGATATGACCTCATTTATCTGGTTCACCACATATCTTTGGTGCCCAGGAGAGTGCCTGGCACATTGTGCAATTCAGTTCAATAATTATCAAAGGAAGGAAAGAAAGGAAGAAGAAAGGGAGAAAGGAAGAAAAGAAAGAAGAATCTCCCAGAGTGTCCTGGTCTAAGCAAGATAATAGGAGAAAAGAGAGTTTGATTGAAAAACACACTAAGCCTAACTTGGGAGATACATGACATTTGCATTGTAAAGGTTTTGTTCATGATGCAATGTTACTGGTATAGTAAAGTTAGCATTTATTCCATCCCTCATGGGGATGGGTACAGGTATATCACATGCTCTAAATTGCCAGGTCTGTTGACAGAATGCCTGAATGCCAAGCTGATAGCTTAGAACCTATAGCCAAAGATTTTGGTTGCATCAATAATGCAGAAAGCGATGTCTTAAGGACCATTATTCTGACAGTATGTTTTTAACGTGAGCAATGCCAAAATAGATTGGAGCCTATAGTTAGATGGCACTATATTTTTTATAAATTACAAGGTGATAAAAGTTCTCATTGTTTTAGCTTCTTAGCTGTCCCTACAATTTTTCCTTATGTATAAGTATCCATTAAGAAGAAGCTTTAAAAAAAAACACTAATTTCATTTTTATCTCTTTCATAGTATCAATATACCTTCTCCTAATTGCAGAAGATATCATGTTATACTGGAATTCACATTTGGATCAAGGCAAGTGTGAGTTCCAATTTTGGCTTTGACATTTACTAGCTGTGTAACCTTGGATAGGTTACTTATGTTTCAGAGTTTCACTTTCCAGATCTCTGGAGAGAAAATAATACCTACCTTTAGAATTACTGGGAAAAGTAAAAATAGTATTTGTAGGCCAGGTGTGGTGGCTCACGCCTGTCATCCCAGCACTTTGGGAGGCCGAGGTGGGTGGATCACGAGGTCAAGAGATAGAGACCATCCTGGCCAACATGGTGAAACCCTGTCTCTACTAAAAATACAAAAATTTGCTGGGCATAGTGGCACACACCTGTAGTCCCAGCTACTCAAGAGGCTGCGGCAGGAGAATCACTTGAACCCGGGAGGCGGAGGTTGCAGTGAGCCGAGATTGTGCCATTGTACTCCAGCCTGGTGACAGAGTGAGACTCAAAAAAAAAAAAGGTATTTTTAAAGCATATCATGCAGTGCTTGACAAATCATAGCTACATAATAAATGCTAATCCTTATTTTAATATTTTAACATGTTGTATTAAAATATAATATATTAAAATATAAACTAAAAAATTAGTTTTCTCCCTGTACCCAATGGCCAATATTCCATCTTTATCATACTTGACCTGTGGGTAACAATTGCACAATGGATCAGTCATTGTCCTTGTTTATTTGGATCATACTTGACTTGTGGGCAACATTTACACAATGGATCACTCCTCCTCAGTACACTTTCTTTACCTGGCTTTGGTGACAGCACAATCTCTTGGTTTAACTTTTTTGCCCCTTTTAATTCTTTGCTGGGCTCTTTCTTACTTTCTCTCCTCTCCATGTCAAAATGCTCCATGGTTTAGCTCTTGGCTGTCTTCTCAGTCTACACTCACCCCTTAGTGATTTTATTCACTCACTCTTACGGCTATTCGTATCCTTTTTTTCACCACCTCTTAAATTTATATCTCTACCTTGGTACCTTTTCCGATTTCCAAACACATATATCTAAGCACTTATTTGACATCATCAGCTATTTGACATTTGTCACTTACTTTGTCCAAAACTAAACTTCTCTTTTCCCTCCCAAATCTACTTTGTTCGCAATTTTCCCATCTCAATTGATGTCAGTTTTATCCTTGTATTTGTTCAGGCCCAAAATCTTGAAATCACTCATCATTTCTCTCCCTCTCTCACAAACCACATCCAGTCATCAAGCCTTGTTGGTACTATCTTTACACAGATCTAGAATTTAACTATTTCTCACCACCTCTACTGCTATTATCCTGTGGAACCCCCCATCATCTCTTTTCTAAATTGCTGCAAACCACCAAACTGACTCTATGCTTCTGTTATTGTTTTCTACAATCTGCTCTCAATATAGCAGCTATGGTTGCCTTTTGAAAATGGACAGGTTGTGTCACTCTACTTTTCAAATCCCTGCATGGGTTGCTGATTTTACTTGGAGTGAAAGTAAAGTTCTTATAATGGCCTAAGGAAATTGGCCTACATTACTTCCTTGACTTCATTTCCCCAACTCATTCTCTCTTTTTTAGCTTTCTCATTTCTCACCACTGTCAACTTACTGTTCTTTGAAGGTGACAGGTAAGTTCTTGCCATAGGACCTTTTCACTGGCTGTTCTCTTTGTTTGGAGCATTATTTACCCAGAAGTCTCAAGGCTAACTTCCTCACTTCCATCAGTTTTGGTCTACCTGTCATCTTCTCCATGAGACCTACTCCGACCGCACCCTCTAAAATTTCAATACACTCACCTCCACACTCCTGATCTCCTTATCTGGTTCTACTTTTAGGTACTTCTTGTCATGTAACATTTTTTATAAGTTATTTGTTATTCTTATTGGTTATTGCTAGAGTTTAAGCTCCACAAGAGCAAAGATCTTTGTCCTTTTAGTTCACTGAAGTATCCCAAGCACTGAAAATGCTATATGTAAATTTGGTAAAATAAATATTGTTGTAAAATAAAGATAATTTTCTTACCTAATGTTACTATTGTGAAGGTTTAAATAAGATAATGCAGTTAGAGTATTTTTTCACAGGGCCTGACATAAATTAAGGGCTTAATAAATGGTCGCCATTATGAAGTGTCTCATGGCAGTAAACACACATGATATACACCAAAAATCAAAAGTATTACAGCATGAACCCTTTTCTTCCACATTAAAGTCTCACCAATACCATAGGCATATAATATCTTCTGTAGGTATACACAAGCATATCTTATTGTTTTATGCTCATCTAGTGAAGATAAAGATATGCTAGCATTCAGCAGTAGCTGACAGTTCACATATGCCAGTGAAATAAACTGACACTGTTCTTTTTTACTTTATCCAGTTAAACTTCATATAATTTAAAAAGTTAGTGACAAATATTCTCTAATAAGGATAATTTTTAAAATATCACAATAAGATGATATTCTCTAATAAGGATAATTTTTAAAATATCACAATAAGATGATTTGTAAGATTCCTGAGAGCTCCCTAAGAATTAAGGAGCTAACAAAAAAATGATATTCCCATTATTCATTTTAATGAATAACCAATTTTCTTCTTTTTGTAGATTTCAATGACAACTTGGAGTATTCAACATGTTTAACAATTTGATTCTTTTCCATGTTTTATAAATAGAAAAAAATAAAAATGATTATAATGAGGTATTCTTATGTGCATCACAAATGTAGGTTTTAGTGTGTGGGATTCAATAGCAAATAAATACTTTCTTTTTCCATCTTCATTTGTGAAAATACTGAAAAATAGTTATAACAGAAAGCCTTTTGTAAATCAAAACGAAAAGTATTATTTCTGAATATTGAATAGATGTTCTTGTCTATTGCCTGATCATCTAGTTGCTTATTCTAATCAAATACATTTATTCTTCTATGTTTCATTCACATATCTTAGTCTTTTCCAGAGAATTTACAAATGTTTTACTGCATGCCAAACCTTGGATAATTAAAGTCGATGACAGAATGTGCCCATAGTTTATTCTGTAGATCTGACTGTAGATGCAGAGGCTTACATTACTTTTGGGGTGAATGATAATCTTATATTATTTTCTTCATCCACTAAAAATATTTTAAAGATATAGATTATAGAATTCACTAAACAGGTAATCTGCGAATAAATATATTGCCATATTTTTAAATTGCTCTTTCGTTCTCTCATATGTTCATCATGCAGCTTAATTTCCTTTCTCCATGTTTGGGATGTTCAGGTAGTCACAGCTTCCCACTAAAGTTCATTAATTTTTCAACCACCAGAAAAAAAGGTAAGGAATGAAAGAAGGAGAGGAAAAGAGAAGAATGGCAAACTCCACGTAATTGCCTGAATGCTACCTTAGATCTAAATGTTGTAAGTTTTCTTCTAACATTTTAGAAAGAACCACTTTTTTCAAGCATTTTTATTGCCACTCGTGCCTACTTCACTTTGTTACTCCTCTGCTGCTTGTGGGTGGATGGAGTTTGACTATTTCAGAATAGTTACTGGTGGGTGGGTTCAAGAATCTCTAGTGGGTTGAGGAAAAAGCCATGTTTATATAGATAGTGATCCTTCTATTAAAATCCTAAGAGTGAGTAATATTTAATAGCTATGTTCACCACGCACATAGCAGAGTCCATCTGTACAGAAACTGAGGGTATCTGAAAAGAATTCCACAGGAGTTTTGGCTTCCTATAGAGTTTGCACACAGAGGCTCTAATCTCCCAAATTAAATTTTGTGACTTGGTAGATAAACAAGGTTTCTTTCCTGAGGGCATGACATGAACCTGGATGCCTACTGGTCCATACAAGTATAAGATGCTATGAATCTGTCAAGACTTAGTCTTCCCACTATAATGGATCATAACATACAGGGCCTTGTGTACATTGCTTTGACTACAGATGTAAAACATTTGGGTTGACTGGCTTTAAATTGTGGGTAGCTCTGGTAAGGGTGATCACATGACCTGCTTAGATGCCAAGTGAGTGAATTCTCTTCTTTGATTTGAAATCCAGTTCTTTTATATATTTTTGAGTACAGAGCTGGTAGCAACCAGTGATGCAATGTATACATTGAAAGTGCCATAAATTTAGAGAACACTTTCTGTATGACCAGACCACAGGAAATGACAGGCCTTTCAAAGTATAGACTATTTTAGATGATTGTTCTCGAAAGACCACTTCACTTAATGTGATATTTGGATTATAATAAATTCTAAATCATTGTGTTCTCATTTCTGTCTTTTCTATACTGAAGAAAATGCCTTACCTTAATCTTTACCACTTACCTTAATCTTCAGAGATTGAGTAGTCATTGATGTTCATTACCCACTTTATTGCAGCAATGCCACCATCAAAGCATGAGATTTGGGTAGCTGCAACATGTGTACAGCTGAATTTTAAGTTTTGCAGACAGAACACCAGTGATCAAATTACATATATTGTGTCATAATTAGTCAAAAATGTAACATATGAAGACAATTAAAGGTCTAAATAATTTGAGATAGAGAGCCCATTTTAAAATAACATTTTACTTTCGTTTTATTGGCAAGTTTTAAGACCAAAATTTAAAAGGACCAAAAATGGACATAATTTAGATGTGCATTTTAATGAAGAAAGAGAAAATGCTAAATGATTTGGAAAAAAGATATTTAGCATGATGCAACTTCTATAAATGATGTTTTTTTTTTCTCCTGTTCTTTAAAGAATGAAACAAAGTTACATGTAATGGACGGTACTAAATTCAGACTGGCATTAAGATGTGAATGTTTTAAATAAGTGACATATTTTAATTTGAAAATTTGAATCTAATATAAAATGCAAATTGCAATAGCCCTTAATGTAGAAAAAGGGAAAAATGTAGTGATTGAGTTTGGGGAAATTGTAACTTGGGCAGATCTAGCCAGCTGCAATGATGAACAAGGCTTCCTTTATTATTGCTTCAAGAAAAGCTATTGAGTGTCTAGCACAAAGTAGCTGCTTGAATACGGGAATATCCAATATCCCTTTGAGAGGCGTATTTGATTATACATTTTCCCTTTACCCTCTTGTTTCTTTCTGACTCTCCAAGTTCCACAAAAAGCCCCAGGATCACTGTTGTTATTATCATCGGTGTTGTTTTTTGACCCAGAGGTTATACCACTGACAACTAGTTACCTATGTAAAATGATCTCTATCAATCTTTGAGTAAATTTATACCTGATCCTGTTGTTCTTTTGTTTAAAATCTTCCCATAAATCTTTGGTCCTTACAGGATTATCTGTAAGAGAGTTAGCCTGACAGGCATTTTTTTTTTACAATCAGATTCAACAGAGTTCTTTTTCAGCTTCATTTCTCACTTTGATCAAAATGACTTCGCAGCATGCATGTTCTTCTACACACACACACACAGACACCTACCTCTCTAATATATGCTTCCTACTAATATCTGCCTAGAAAACTCTTACTCATCCTCCAATACCCATCTCAGATACAGCTCTTGTTTTAACCCTTCCTTAATGTCTCTGGTAGAGCGCGTTATCCAATACCACTCCCCGTCCCCGACCCCACTCAACCCCAATGATCAGAGAACATATTCCTGTTAAATCACCTATTTTACTGAAATTATTTTGTTTGTCTCTCTCACTTTTTAGAATGGAATCTTCATAAGGCCTGAGATGCTATTTATTTATCTCTGAAAAAACTAGCCTTGCATACAGGGCTTATCCTAATAAGTCCTAATGAATAGTTGATTGACTGAATGAACGGATCTTCACTTGTGGATTTTGCACAACCTACAGTTGTGGGTGCCAACTCAATGTGCAGAGTTGGAAGCTGTTTGTAGCTCTGCCAGTCAGTTTTATGTTCTGCCAGCACATTCTTGGTTGTTGTACATTCCCCACTGATAGGATTTTACCCAACAGTACTTGGCTTGATTACAGTGTTCAAAATTGTTTTTCACCATGTCTGGGTTTTTTTCCCCTACTCGACTTCATTCTTTCAGTTTCTGTACAGCAGGCTTCTGGGGCATCCTGTTGTTACCCATTCCCCTCCTGTACCTCGCCCATCCAAGTAACTTTGTGAGGAAAGGCTGCGAGACTGGCTAATTTCCAGCATCTTGTTGCTGGTGATCCTGTATTACTGTAGGCATATAAGTGGTGAACCTGGGCATGCTGCCATGGCCAGCAGTGAAGGTGAATGCATTCCAGTGCCAATAAGGGCTAAGGCATGGAAGTAAATCCATGCAGAATTGACTTTGTCAGTGCTTTCTAGTAAAGGAGGAGTTTATACATGGAAAGTATATCGGTAGCAGTGAGCATCATTTTGTTCCTTGTAGTTCTAGATGAAAGAACACCAATATTTTTTTACCTTAATTGCCTAGTAAGAATCTGATGTTCATAGAAAGTTCTGTATCCTTGTTGCATTTGCTGCCTAGCTCAGCTCCGAGACTGAAAACTGAATTAGGTATACAGTCCTATAAGCCACTGTTGCTCAAACTTGAATTGCACATGGATCATTAGGGGATTTTAATTCAGTAGGTCTGTGGTGGAGCCCAGATTCTGCATTTTTAATAAGCTCTCTGGTGATACCGTGGTGTGGATATTGTTGGTCTGAAAAACTCACATTGAGCAGCAGGATGTAGAGGGCAGAGTGAACTCCTCAACAAGCAGTGCCGGCTAATGGGTGTACCCTCTACATCTTGAGTGCCTCAACAATGCCACCGGATGACAGAGCATGCCAAAACACAAAATAAATCAGTTCCCTCATCACCACTTCATGTTAGTTCAGAATGTTACTGACGGTGGTGGAAGCATCCCTGAGTTAGTGTTCTCCCTCCCACAGAGCTCATTTAGATTCTTTGTGGAGAAGGGAAGAGGTTGGCTTCCCCACCAAATCTTTGGTGAAAACGATTTAACACATTAAAAGAGCAAATCACTATCTTAAGGTTTAAACTTCTTAGCTGCAGAGGAAGTTAAGTTCAGTTCCTAAGGACTTAAGGGTTCAGTGAATTTTCACCAGGTTCTTTTTTCACCTAAACTTCAAGACAGCGGTAGGAGAGCCATCATTTATTGAGTTCCTGCTATATGTGGGCACTGTTTGTTAGGTGCTGGAGGTACAAAGAGAGGCATCACACATAATCTCTTCCCCGAGGGAGTTTACAATTGACTCCATTATAGGTACAACTTTTTGAGGATAAAGGTGTGTCTTACTTGACTTTATATTTCCCAAAGTGTAAAATTAATAACTGCCTATTAACTAAAATGTTGCTAAGACACAGCATAAGAAGAGTGCATTGTATTTTAAGGCTAAATCATTCCACAAGTTATGACATGGTTAGTATAGTTACAAGTGACAATTGCATGCCACTTCCATTCTGTAAATCAGAGCTTCCTAATACTGCTTTAAACACAAAATGTGCCCTTGGGTAAATGCTGTATTAGCACCACTAGTACTCTGTTTTTCAAATTACAAAGGGGATCCCAGAGTTTTAATTTTGTTTCTTGGTGTAAAACTGTATGCTCTTTGGATAGCCACTCAATTTGTCCATGTAGCCAAGCTTCTCATAGGAGAGATGACAGAGGGGAGCAGATAACTGTAGAACACAAGATAAAATATGATGAGGACCAGGACACTGAAACACAGATAACGTAGGTATCAACAAACTACTACGCATGACCCAAATCCAGCCAGTCACCTATTTTTTTAAATAAAGTTTTATTGGAACACAGCCATGGCCATTCATTTAGGTATTATCTATGGCTGCTTTCATGCTACAACTGCAGAGTTGAGGAATTGCACTAGAAACCATATGGCTTGCAGAGCCTAAAAGCTATGCCTTAGAGTCTAAGAAGCAGGCTTTCTAATATTTGTGGGGTCAGGGCAAGAAAACAAAAAGAAATCTTCCAACTATGGCCCGCCACTGTGCTGTTCTCATCCTGGCTCTGTTCTGCACTGTGAGAGGTCTCAAATACATCCTAGTTATATCTAAGTTCCATCTACTCTCCTCACACTCCTGCTTCACAAACACCTGTATCCTGACCTTCTTTCAAAGGAAGGGTGCACACACAAGCACTGGTGTCTGTCTTCAGAAAGTAAACCAATGGAAGAGGCCCATTGAGGCCCTAGAAGTGGTCCTAGGGACTCCTGGGCAGGGTGTTTTAAATTTTGGGGTGGCAGATAGTGTTCTGAAAGATAAAGGACAATGGCTTTGGGCATGCACACCCCCTTGGTTCCCCTAGACTCCTTGTCCCATGGCTAAGGCATGGCAGGAATAGGGCCAGAGTAGCACCCCCTAAAGGGAGGGGCAGGAAACAGGTTTCTCTGCCTAGGTATAAGGGTGATATTGTTAAAGAGTCCTGTTTAAATTGGCTAGGCAAGGACACTATTAAAAACAGCTTTTAGCTAGTGCTTGATGATTATGAGAACATTGTTGTGCACAAATGGTGAAGAGAGGTATTCTAAGGAGAGAAAACTTTATGAGCAAAGTCATAGAGATGAAAAAGCTTTAAACACTAGTAGAGAATGGCTATAAAAGATGGATATTTTATACCTATGAAAATATGTACTATATCATTTTATCTTTGCAACAGGCTCTAATGGCTAGTATGGAAACTTTTCAATGGGGAGAAATTGAACCATATATTAGTTAAAATTAGAACCTGGAAATCTGAATGCTTGTTTGAATGGCAATACTATCAATAATATCTTGGCAAATTTTGTAACATTTCTGCCTATCAGTTTGGAAGATTAGGGACTCTTGTCATATAGATCTATGATGATTAACTGTGTGGAGGGCATCACTAAATAATAGGAATGTGTTGTATGCTTTAAAAATTGTTTCAGTGTGATTTGAGAGACAAGAGAAAGAAAAACCAGCTGTAAGTTGAGAAGCAGTGCTCAGCCTAGATAATGGCTCAGGTTGCCTTTATTTTAAGATTAGACTTAAACTAAAAATCTTATGTTAATTAGTGGCTGAGCTGGAATTAGAAAATAGTCCTCTTGACTTTGGGCCCTGCTGTTTGTCCTGTGTATCAGATTTGATAATCAGCAGCATGGCACTGGATACAAAATCTATTAACCTGTGGGAAACAGGGCATGTATTAGACCGGTGGTTTTCAAATCTTGGTGAAAACAGTAATCCCCTGGTGAGTTTTCTAAAGTGCTGATCCCTTAACCAAAGGCGAGAGACTCTGATTCAGAAGGAAGGCCTGAGGCCTGGGAAGCTGCATTTTAAAAACAGTGGTAGAAATTTGGATAAAGGTAGTCCTTGGGACTCATGTTGAAAAGCAGTGGATTAGAATGTGCTTTCTTTCCTTTTGGACAGAAGCTCTGTACTGAAGAGCCTTTAGTCTGTGAAAGACCTGAGTTATTTCTGCAGGGAAGGTGACTGTCTGGCTGAACCATTCACATTCTCTTGCCCAGTTCCACCGAGGTCTATGGAGTGCCCATATATGAGACTAAAGTTAAGGAGTCACCTCCAGCCACGGGACAGAAGGCAGTTTCCTGACCTTATCAGATTTTATCATTGCCATACTTTAACTTGCTGAGCTAACCAGCCACAGTTTTGTTGGAACTCACCATGGAGACAGATTAATTTTAACTCTGAGAGAACATGGGCTTTTCAACACAAGTTAAATATAGGCTGGCACAGAACATCACAGAAGCATTAGGTCCTCAGAAATTTTCTTTAGCTCCCAAACTTTGAGCTGCCACTAATTTATGCTACTCATACTTTCTCCTGGTCATTTTCATGTTTTTGTCTTCTTTTGATCACTGAAATAGAGAAGGCAGGACTTCATCTGCTGGAAACAGGTCGTCTATGAGCAGGTTTCTCCTAAACAATTACATGGAAAATTAGTGGAAAGAATAGGCTGTATGTCTCAGGCTCTTGGGCAGACCATAAGCTTTCGTTCTTGTTTTTTTGGGTTTTCTTGGGTGAAAAACTTAGCTTAAAGAAATATTAAATACATTTAAAAATTAATTTCCACAAAACCAAAGCTCTGAGATTTGACCAAATGAAAAAACTTGGAGGTAAAAACGCTGCACGGTTCCATGTGTAATAGTTTTTATTTTTCCTGGAACTAAAGAGAGCACATACATATTCATACAATTCCTACCTTTAGCAGGTATTTCATTAAAATACCACACAATTTAAATGTTGATAAGACCTTTTCAAATAGAGAAATTAAAATGATACCTTATTAACTTTCATTATAAGGCATTAATAATTTTTGTACTTCTGATTAGAATATGGAATTTTGTTAATGTGGTGATTTTCAATGGCAGTCATGTTCAGTGCAAGTGGGTTCTACGATAATATTGAGAAGCAGAAGATGAAAGTTAAAATACTGGTGATAATGGGCCACATATGACCTACATGGCGATACGCAGTAGTGTTTCAAAATACCAATAACTTAATAAATTACTAATACTAATAAATGTTTGATAAGATAGGAATTTTTAGTGCTTCGAATATTGACCTCCCTAAGTTACATTTCAATACCAGTTGTACAATACTAGTATTGAACTAGTGAGGATAAGAGTATTTGACGCCATTGCTTGTGTTACAGTTCACATTCCAGTTTTATGACCTTTGGTGACTTACATAAACTGTCGTCTGTTTTTTTTTTCTTTTTTTTTTGAGACAGAGTCTCGCTCTGTTGCCCAGGCCGGAATGCAGTGTCATGATCTCAGCTCACTGCAAGCTCCACCTCCCGGCTTCACTCCATTCTCCTGCCTCAGCCTCCTGAGTAGCTGGGACTACAGGCACCCGTCACCACACCTTGCTAAAATTTTTTGTATTTTTAGTAGAGATGGGGTTTCACTGTGTTAGCCAGGATGGTCTCAATCTTCTGACCTCATGATCCGCCCACCTTGGCCTCCCTCCCAAAGTGCTGAGATTATAGGTATGAGCCACTGCACCTGGTCAACTGTCGTCTGTTTTTTGTTTTTGTTTTTTTTTAACCTACAAATCTAATGAAATTACTCATAGGGTTGATATGAATATTAAGAGAGATCACATATGTAAAGAGCTTAGTACAGTATAGTATAGTGCAAGTAGTTAATAAGAGTTAGGTATTAGCAATATATTATAGTTTCATAATTTTTCTTCTAAAAACCAATTGCCAAAGGATGTATTCCTTTAGTTGAAATACTATAGCTCAATTGTGTATATAAACATATATATTAATTTGTTAAAGTCAATTAATAAAAAATAAGTATAATGGCATTTTTGAAACATAGCCCTATAAATAATAAACATGCTTCCAAGTTCTCAACGGATGATAAAAGCCATCAACAGGCCCTTGTCCTGCTGAGTTTCCCTGTGAAGCCAACAGCTCAGCCAGCCCCTCAAAGGCCATGGAAGCTTGAAGGTCAGACGCTGCATGTAGGGGTCACCCGCAGATTTAACTCTTAAATGCGAGTTGCTTAGATCTGTGGCTGCAACTATTTCTGTGAGATATGAGACATCTTCTACATTTGGAACATTGATGATATGATGAAGGAAGTCACGCCAATAATCATACCCAAAGCTGCTTAATGAAAGGCAGAATGGAGAGTCACACAAACGTCAACTCTTAGTAATAGAAACTTGACTGGGAGACCCAAGCGAGGCCCCTTCTTCCACCAGCATTCAAGCTGCATCAAACTAAAATGTCAAAAATACTTAAAAAATAGTAATAATAATAATTGTGTTTAAGGCCATATTCACTGATCAATGGTCCTTTATTGATTTAGATCTTTACAGAAGTGGAGCTCCTGAGTTCATTGCTTTATCCAATTCCTTGTTTTTATTATTTGAGTAAGGCACTCCCCCAGGGGATTTGACAGATTCACATATATAGTTCGAAATGGTTGATTAGCATGTCAGATGAAAACATAGGACGAAGGACTAAGGGCTCTTGGACAGCTTAAATTTGTAGTTTTCCTGATGTCTTTTAGGCGTATCATTTTGTCATAAAATGAAGTTAAAAGGGTCTGAATATGTAGACTTCTCACAGGCTCCATTGGAGACGTCTCACCACTTCTGTTTTCTGGTACGTGCTTACAAATTGACTATTTGTTCCTGGATTTTTGTACAGATCAAAGCATCCTGGCTGATTTGTTATTTTCTAGAATTTACATTTAAAAGCATGAAGGTTTCTATTTGTAGTAAAGGCATTTTTCTATTTGTATTTGGGTATTTTTCATAATCCCTTACTCATTCATCAGTTTAGAACAATAGCTAACTTTAATTGGAATGAATTTCAGTGTAAATTAAACAATTGCAGCAATAAAAGGAGAGATCCATAACTAAATCCACAATGGAAGACAATTAATGAGAATGCATAGAGAGCTAAAGAATATAGAACTACATCAGTCATAAGGAAGTATTCAAAAATTGTGAAACTTTACAATTTTGTTTTTCATATCTTGGCTTCAAATATGTGTTGCTTTCCTCCACAAAGGATTTCAAGAGATGTTTCAGAGAACTCTAAAACTTTCAATAATGTTTTAAATACCTGGGGAATAAAAGCAAAACCAACAGTAATAATGTTGGAGGAGGAGGCAGTGGAAAGGAACAGAGAATAGGAGCAAAAAGAAAAACAAAGATGTTAACATCCTTAGGTGCTACAATGGCTGATTCATCTGTAGTCTCCTATTATAAAATCTTATGTGGATTTGGGAGTAAGCTCCTTACTACCCCTTCCCACCCCCATGCCATTCCTAACACTAGTCTTTTTGGGGAAGAGGCTGTCATTGACAAGTTCTTACTTTTGCCATACTGTTCTCTACAGTTTCTTTCTAAATTATATTAAAATGAAGGATTATATGATAATTGTGTTAATATTTTTATTCTTGAAATATTTAAGCTCTGCCATATATTATCAATATAGCCTTATCTTTAAAATGAGGATGATAATAGTACTGGCATCAAGGCATGCTTTGAGAATTAGGAGTCAACCCAAATATAGGACCTCAAATATAGCCTTTAGCAAGCAGAGGCTAGCCCATAGAGCATGCTTGATAAATGGCAATCCTCATTGATAAAGCTCATTCAATGGAATCACTTATTTTTAAACTGTAGTTTAACCAGATATGGTATCTTCCTATCCAGTTGAACCTAGGAAATATAAATGATTATAGGCACAGCCTTTCCTTGGCTTTGTTTAGAATCGTTATAGAAATAGACTAATATTTTGAAATTTCATATGTTGATAGATTCAAGTAATTTGAATGGGAAAGAGGCAGGGAAGAACTTATTATTATTTTTTCCAGTCTTGAAATTTCTCAAAGCATTTTAATATTCTCAAAATAGGAAACCAGGTTAGCCTTATCTTCATCAGTTCTTTATACACATCCCTATATCACCAACATTTTTTCTTATCCCATTCAACCTTCGAGTACACTTGTAAGGCTACTTAAAAGATGCTAGATTAAAGAATGGTTTGTGTCACCCTCCCATGTCTTTGACATCTCCATTTTTCTTGAACCTACAGGGGTAAGTGAGCACTCCATGACAATATTCAAAGAGTAGATATATTTTTTTCACACCTGTCTCTTCTACTGTATGGTTCTGCTTATCTCTTTGTGACATTTCAGTGGTATAGTTTCTGCAAACATGATTTTATCAGGACTTTGCTTTCTGCTTTAGACTTGAAAGTGAATTTCTTTTGGGATAGTTACGTCTTACTTGTTCAAGGTGTGAAACATAAAATGGTATCTGATTTTTCAATGTTCTACTGGTACACAATAATTCTAAACTGAAGCAGTATGGTACTGTTGCCTCCAGCTTTTATCTTAGATAGAAGAATGAAAATTGAATATTCGGGTTAAGTTAATATACACAATACGTGGATTACTAAAGTTATTACATTTTCAATATCTTATAGTGCAGTAATACATATTTTAACAATAAAGCTCTTAGGAGAGTCACAGTGTAGGGAAGTAATCTTATTTTTACAACAATGACCATTATGTATTGCGCTAACATGACTTTGGTTTAATGGTACTTTCTGACCATGTGGGTAACAAAAATTATTGTAATTGGATTGGACCAACTGAATATTTGATCAAGAACAACTTTAATTTTCAGCATTTTTTTTTCAAAATTACTAGGGAAATGTAATTGTAAAAAATATTTTTATAAACTATATTTTATTTCCTATTCTGAGATTATAAGTTAACTTTTCAGTTTCTTATTAACAGGGTTTTGAGAAGCCAGATTCCACATTAAGCCACTTAAATGTTCTGTGGGTGGACTACAGCAGGAGGTGGAGGAGCTCCCATGTTTCTGAAGATAGTTTGAGATAATATTGTGGGTGGTGAAGGGGAGGGTACTTACAGTGTGTGGAGTCATGGACTCCGCAAGAATGTAACCCGGCTGGCAGCACCTTCTTTTCCTCACAGGGAATTCCAACAAAGCAAGAAGGGGTGAAGTGGCTGAGAAGGGTGAGTGCCAGTGGTATGTGACTCCAGGATCTACTCAAAGAAATTTGCAGGTTCCTTTGTAGACTCAATAGTTAATTTTACTCACTAAGTTAAAGGATTTATGTATCTGATTTTAACAGATGCAATAAAAGTTATTTACATTAATCTTTACCATATGTCCCTATTATCCTTTATATTATTCTACACATTTAGAAATTTTTAAAAATGGGCCGGGCGCGGTGGCTCATGCCTGTAATCCCAGCACTTTGGGAGACCGAGGTGGGCGGATCATGAGGTCAGGAGATCGAGACCATCCTGGCTAACACGGTGAAACCCCATCTCTACTTAAAATACAAAAAACAAAAAAAAAATTAGCCAGGCGTGGTGGTGGGTGCCTGTAGTCCCAGCTACTCGGGAGGCTGGGGCAGGAGAATGGTGTGAACCTGGGAGGCAGAGCTTGCAGTGAGCTAAGATCGCACCACTGTACTCCAGCCTGGGGGACAGAGCGAGACTCTGTCTCAAAATAAATAAATAAATTAATTAATTAATTAATTTATAAAAATGGTGGTAGAAAATACAGAACATGATGTAAAATGTCAACTCTTACCTCTTTTAAAGAGGTTAGAATAGGAGATGGTTGTTTAGTGCATCTATAAAATTGTTTACCTGAAGGCCAGGCACGGTGGCTCATGCCTGTAACCCCAGCACTTTGGGAGGCCGAAACGGGTGGATCGCTTGAGTCCAGGAGTTCAAGACCAGCCTGGGCAACATGGTGAAACCCCATCTCTACAAAAAAAAAAAAAAGAAAGAAAAAAAAAATTAGCTGAGCATAGTGCTACGTGCTTGTAGTCCCAGTTACTTGGGAGGTTGAGGTG
The DNA here is from genome assembly GCF_037993035.2 of Macaca fascicularis. Lineage (NCBI taxonomy): Eukaryota > Metazoa > Chordata > Mammalia > Primates > Cercopithecidae > Macaca > Macaca fascicularis. The sequence continues at coordinate 28,614,263 of NC_088395.1, forward strand.
GGAGGATTGCTGGAGCCCGGGAGGTGGAGGTTGCAGTGAGCTGAGATCATGACACTGCATTCCAGACTGGGCAACAGAGTGAGACCCTGTCTCCCAAAAAAAATTTTTTTTTAAAATTGTTTAACTGAGTTGTGCCATACAAATACCAACGGTTGAGTGTATCATAATACTTATGGAATGATTTTGATTGTATAACTTTGCTTGTCTTTACATGATTCATGCATAATTTACGATAAGAACTACCATGGTAAGCTAAATGAAGTTTAACATTTTGAAGTTTTCTTATGCAGTGGTTACCTGAGTCTCCAAGTTAACTTACATTGCATTTGTTCACTGTGTCTCCATTGCCTAAGTCACATTCTAGTAGATGATACCATGTAGTTTTGCATTTATATCCCAATGCATTTTCCTTGGGAGATTAATTATATGAAATATTCTAGGGGGGGAAATAAAGGAGGTTCTTTGATGAAATAACTTTGGAACATGCTGATTCTATGCCTCTTACATGGATATTCACAATGGACATAAGTATAACCCAAAGGCTCTGAGAAGTCCTGCAGTTAAAAAAAACAACACTAAAGTGTTTTAACCCAGTATTTTGTAGACACATTTGACCATAGGCACTCTCTTTCCATAATGCTTTGTTACATCCCACTGAACTTTGGGAAGTGCCATCTTAGACATACAACATGATCATAAATACTTCAAATTGCCTAAGTATTTTTACAGAAATAAATCTAAGAACATAAACTAAGGTTTGCCAGAAATATATTACATTTCTATGTTTTCATAAATAAACATTTTCCATTCCATGTCAATATCTCACAGGGGAATGCCTCTTGTCTCGCCAGTATAGTCACCAGACAGTCTTGCTCTCTGGAGTCCTGGCTTCTTTCCAAGAATTAGGCCCACATCTCTGGTCTTGCCAGATTTTACACCCCTCAAGCCCCTCATGTCAGGGTAATCTCTTTCTCCTCTGGGCGATGGTGAGGAAGAATTGGGATGTGATGAAGCTCTATTTGTCTCAAGCCCATTGGCATTCTTACTTTTCTAAGATATTCTGCCTCTTCTTCAAACCTTTCCTCTATTTCTTTCACTATGGATTTTGATGGCTTATTAAACCCAGAGCCTGATTTATCCCCCTTTTTCTTTGTATTCATAGAGGGCTGAATCCTTCAATGCTCCAAGAAGGTGAGGAAACAGATTTCCATTCCATCTTTCCAATCTAGTACAGAGGAAAAGAAAAATTCCCATATGAAAAGAGTCTGAAAATATTTAGACCATGATATAGTTGAAAAGGCATCAATTTCATTTACCTTTTGCTCTTACAAGATTTTATCTTGGACCCAGTCTATCTATCTCATATCATTGTATGTCACTCTCCTCTTTGCCTCTTAATCTACATCTAGACCAGACTTTAATCCACTTTCTGCTTTGGGGCCTTTTCCTTAGCTGCCCTCTCTGCATCTTCCCTGCTCTTCATACTGACTGGCCCTTGACATACAAGGCCTCATTAAGTGTTTCTTCCTTGGAGAAGTCTTCTCTAACTACCAGACTAAAGCATCTGACTAGTTCCTAACATGACATCTTAATTCTCTTAATTCTCTGCAGAGCACCTATTGTTATTTGATATTTTATTATTTGTTTATCTGTTTGTTTCTTCCACCAAGAATCGAAGTTCCATAAAAACTGGCACATTAACTTTCTTCTTCTCCATTGCTTCCCCAACACCTAATACACTGCCAGGAAAATGCCACAGGCTATGTAGATAATTGCTGAATGGATGATTGAATATTTGACTTTTTGTGTCTATTACTTCCTTGGTTATTTCTTGGCCTTTTTTTACTGAAAATTTCAGTTGCTCTTTGGAGGCATTCCTTGCATTGTTTCAATCTCCCCCCTCTACTCCTGACCACTCTATGCCACATTTGACGTGGCAATGCACCTTCCTCTTTCTTACCTCAAATTCTGTGGCACTTTTGAGGCTCTGACTTAGTCTTTTATGTCTCTTTATATTACGCTACCTTGGAGACTGCATTCTTTCCAAACTTAAAAGTACGACTCCTATGGCAAAAACCTTTCTGTAAAGTCTTCTTTGACACTTACAGCTTAATCCTATCACTCACTTCTCTGATTTGCCATTTCAGTGTTAGCAAAATTGCCAACTAAATCCTCAGTTTCTTATTGTTCATTGTGTATTAATATTATGTCCTTAAGCAGACTAGGAATATCTTTAGGGAAGGAGGCATACTATGTCCATTATTTATTTATTTTTAATAGCACACGACACATTTCTTGAACTTACCATATTTCAGTGGTTCAATTAGTACATGCATGTCCATAGATGATGTATACTGAAAACACAGCATCAGTATTAATTTATGATCTTAGATGAGCCACTTATATTGTTTAATATATTATTGGAATTAGGAAGGAAGAGGCAGGTGGCAGATCCCTATCCCTTACTCCCTTACCCCCTCCTTGCTTTAATGTGCTTTCTTTTGCCAGTCTTGCTTCCTATGGTGGCTTTCCCTCCACATCTAAATATACATCTTTAAGCTAGAAAAGTACTATATGAATACTAAACCTAGTTGAGAAAATAAAGAGAAAAAAATATAAACCATGGGTAAATCATCTTCTTGAATATTCTTCTCTCAATATTCTAAAATTAGGATGTATTATTTTGATGATCTAGGATAAAACCAATCTCCCTAACATATTTCGCATGTAGTATCTGTTTTGGTGTTTTTTTTTTTCTGATACAATATCATTTCAAGTTGTTATTGCTTAAGAAATTTATGTTTGTGGTCACAAATTCAAACAATACCAAATTGCACCAAATAAAAAAATGAAATGACGTTCTCTGGTTAGATTAAACTTGTAGCACATATATTCCTCTAATATACAAAGGTTTTATTAGTGACTTTTTTTAAAAAAAAAAGAAGATAAATGGAATCCAACAGTAGCAATATATATTTTCCAGTAAAATTTTATCTATGTGATCATAAAATTCATTTATGCTTTTTATTAATCAGTGAGAGAAGTAATGCTGTCAGCAAAAGTGGGTTATAGCTCTATCACAAAGTTCTAAAAGCAGCTATAGAACCTATGAATTTTTTCGTGTTTTCAGTTAACATTACTTGGGGTATAAAATGCTATTGTGTTGTCAAGTGAATTGATTCTAATCACAGCTGTTTTCTGTGAATTAAATCACCAAGAAAACTCAATCACCAACCAAAGACTTTTAAACAATAAAATCCCATTTGTGGTTGAAGATCAAATTTAAGAACGCTACTGGATATTCATTTATTTTGTCACATTTAATTTTCCACTCTGACTCTCAGTTTCTTAAAGAAACAAAGATTTAATATCTCCCAAAAGCCAGTATCTGTTGTGTAGTGGGTTCATATCTTAGCACTGAGAGTTAAATAATTGTGTGTAGAAAAAAATAGGATGTACAATGATTGAATTTTCACTCCATGCAAAATGGCAGAAAAACTAGCTGTTTGCTGGCTTTCATTCCTTTACTGTTTCAGAAACAAACACATCTCTTAACTTCAAGTGAAATTCATTAGTTACTTAGGGAGATATATAACTATGTATCTCTCTCTATATACCTTTGCTTTTTGGGTTGTGGCACTTATGCTAAAGTTATCCTCTGGGTTTCCTTATGTGGGTCATGACATAAAAATACCCATTTGAGGGCTGCTCAGGTGAGACTCTGTGAGAGAGCCATTATACTGTCTGCATCCTTCGTCCTTGTCACATTATAATGTTTTCATTCAGCCTCTTTGTACAGATCAAAGAGAGAATTGTTATGTATGGATAGAGTTATGAAGTGTTTTGTACTAGCTACCAAACTCAGGGAATTTATCGCAAAGGGTATTCCATAATGGCTTGGCACTAGGTCAGAAGCCACTCTCAGCAAATCAATTTATGTTACTTAGGGTGTCTCTTGCAGCAAGACAGGCAGATTCAGGCTGAAGGTGTTGAGAAGGCTAAAACCTTCTCAAACAGCAGCTATGTTTAAAGTGTAGCTTTATTGCCTGCATACATGGTACTGTGCTGGTAGAAATGAGAATGGAAGAAAAACAGAACATCGGATTATTGGTTAAGGAATGGCGTTTTATTCTTTCCTTCATAAGTTTTATCTTAAACCTTGAACATCTGACTTTGTGAAATTGAGCCCTGTGTCTAAATGACACAGCAGAACAGCAATTGCAAAGTCCTGTGTTCAGACAAGTCCTGAATATATATCTATTTCATTGTCACGGATTGTTTATCAGTGGCTGGAATGATTTTATATATCCTTTAATTCAGCAAGCAGTACCAAAAGCGAAACAGAGGAAAAAAAAAACAAACAACTCTTTGAGGCTGCATTTTAGAAATTCTTCAGTGTCATCTGGCACTGGGGACATATGGTATTTTTTTCATTTCTTGCTGCTATACCCTCTTACACAAAGTCACAGGCTTAAGCTGTTTCTCGTCAACTGTGGAAATGAACAAAATTATTTGAACATTTCATATATTTTAGGAAGAGTTTAGAAAATAGGGTCACATTTTTCAAATGTGCACGTCACTTGCTTCTCATCCTTGCCTTTTTTTCTATCTTCAAATTTGTTTTCCTTTAGTAGTTTTTAGTTAATTGTGAATGTTTACAGTAGGATTAGAGATAAAATAATTCTCTTAATTTATCTTTTCCATCATCACACCTGAGACAAATGGGGAAAAACAGACTTCAAACCACACACGATGTGTTTGATTTCTGCTCCTTTCAAATATCCATTTTATTTATCAAGAGGTAAAAACACTGAAAACTTGCAACATCTTATGTCCCACAGCATTACTTTTGATGAAATCCTGCTGTATTTTAGCCAAAACTTCTTTAGACAAACTATAACTGAGTCATGTTGATCCTCAGATGACATCAATCTTCATCCTCTTCTATCCAGCCACCGACTAGACACACATACACATGCATATGCACCCCACAGATCTCATCTTCATGTAAGACCAAAAGGTAAATGTAGTTGTTGCCTTTTCAACTATATCATGGTCTAAATATTTTCAGACTCATCTCATTTCATCTTCTCTACCTGTTGGTCATGGCCTTTTCTTCCTAGAGCTTGTTTTATTCCCATTATTAGACCTATTTCCATGTTACTGAACCTTTTCCATCAAACCTCAAGTCCTTTATCTTTATAGTCAACAGCTCTGTGAAGCTTTTATCAATCTGCCCATCAGTAGTCTCTCCCTTATCTGAACTCTAAATCTATAATCTGCAGCACAGCACAGAGGATCAAACTATGTACTTGTTTTTATTATCCTTTTAGCTGTTTTGTATATGTTGATTTCCCCCCTAATTCCTCACACTTTTTTTATAGTCCCCAATGACTCTAAACTGACAGCAGTTAGTGAGTTTTTAAATACAAATACCCTATTTCAAGATGAATTTCTGCACACTTTCAAAGCTTTCTGTAGAATAATTATGTCACCGTGAGTGAATTAAGGTTCCTCACCTTCTCTGTGGAGCCTTGCGTAGTACTTTAGTTGGAACGTAAAGAAATGCCCTGAGTTATAGGATGGGATCACTGCGAAGTCCTACTTGCATGTGAGCAAGGAGCAGAGTCTCTACAAGGTAACCTGTTACTTGGATATCTCTGAGGATATTAATGATAAAAAGGAGTGGCCAGAGGAAAGACTTTCCGCTTCTCAATTGCAGCACTGTAACTAAGTGACTTCTGGTAGATCAAATAGACTATTTTGGGGATTCCTGCTCACCCATCTCCTCTGTGTTTTCAGAGCTGCTGTAGAGCTGTTAGAACAGTGAACTGATGCTTTTTGACTTGCCAAACAGTGGGAGCTTTCTATTTAAATAGTTATCCCTTAGAAGAGCTATATTAGGGAGCTCAAAGGAAAGGATTTAAGGGCCCACACAGAGTAGAGAGGCAGCAGATCAGCCACCTACTGGGCCCTTGTTCCTTCGAATGCTTCAAACTACATATTTGTAAGGCAGAAGGCCTCCTGCTCACAGAACTGTATGCTCCTCACCTGCCCTTTTGTATTTAGCAAACACATGGGAAGGGCAGCTCTTCACTGCTGTCTAACTTGTCTCTTGTTGTTCCTGGGAAGCAATCCCTCACAGCCCAGTGGGCAGAGAGCCAGGTGTGCTGAATGCACCTAGGGGTTGTGGTCATGGGAGGAGGTCCTTCAGGGGCAAGAGGATCCAATTTGACTTAGTATGTGGTCATTTTCCAAGTGACAGATGTGAAAAATGCCAGTAGACTAAGAACCCAAAGGAGCTAATCAAAATGTGTGTGTGTGTGTGTTTTACCAAGAATCTGTATAGGTGCATTCTTATGCCTTTATTAACATCTGTTCAAATTCCATTAAGTCATACTGCCAAGCTTATTTTGATAAGGGAATCAGTTTATTTATTTCACCAAAGTTATAACTATATTGGATAGAGAAATTGGGATTATTTTCTTAGCTTTTAAGCCCATAATAACTTTATTAAGTCCGCAGAGAATAGTTTATGCTCTATCGTTGCTGTAATAATTTATTTTTCTTGTACCCATTCCATGGGGAAACATACAAACACCAGGAAGATACAGAAAATATGAGTTAGATGTACAAGACTCACTATCCTGCCAGATAAAGGTCTCTTTCTAAATCTCATTGAAACCTGACATTCAGAAGTAGGCCAGAAAATAGGCCTAGCTATCTACACAGATATCTCTTTTTGTATTATCATTAAACATCTCCTAGGAGGCAGCTAGCTCTGTGGTGGGCTGACATAAATTCTGCCATTACATTTTTGTTTCTTTTTTATTATACGTGTATTATTATGAACTATTTTAAACATAAAGAAAAGCTAGAAAAATATGACAAAATCATCTCAACACCCAGATTTAGCATATGTTAATGTGTTGTCAAATCTTCTCCAACTTTCTTTTTCTCTCTTTTTTTAAAGCAAATGAATGTTAAAGATACAGCTAAAGCCTCCCTCTCCATCCCCTCTTTATGCCACTGTGTTTCTTATATAATTATTACATATAAGGTTGCTAACTTTTAGGAGTGAATTTCTTTCTTAACTCCAAGGACCATCTCCTGTCTTAGGTTTTTTACAAAGGGGCAAATCAGAAGAGTACTACTCTACTGAGTGTCAAATTTAATTGTCTCCTCCTCTGGTGTCACTGGTGTGCAAATACTTTCCCCCTTGGGAAGGATATCTGGGGTTGCCTAAAGGGCAGCAATCTCTAGCATAACAATTTCAAAGTGCAAGAGCTGCTTATGACCTACATGAAACCATCCACCACTGTCATTCAGACCTTCACCTTTTGTTCTGAGCCGCCCTGATGATGATCATTCATTTTGCACTGTGCCTTTTTCTTTTTAGCATCCTATCATGAATAGCTAGATTGACTCTTCTCATCTGTTGGCTTACGGATCTACAGAATAATTTAATGAAATGAGGTAAGGTAGATTAATAACAGGCTTAAAATCAGACTTTTGGCTATCCTTGTTTTGTAACTGATGCTGTGCTTTCCCCACTCCCTGGGACACATCATGTTCTCTTAGCTTTGTGTCTCCCCAAATCAAAATATAGAACAAAAGTGAAGAAGTGGAAGTTGGCAGCTATGTGGTTTGGGTATTGAATTATTCCCACATCAAAAGATTTATGAACTGTGCATTTTAAACAGTTCTCAGTTCATGGCTCCCTTTAACTAAATTGAGAAAACAGGTAAGGAAAGTGAGGCAAATGCTAAAGAAAATGGCCTTGACTGTTCAATCTAACATTAAAGATAAAAATTTAACGAAGGTAGGTTTAGGACTTATAATTTTAAGTCTTGAAAACCCAACTTTTAAAGGGTAAAGCGGGAGGGTAGGGAGTAAATTCAAGTTTATGTGGTGGTTCTCCTCCTCTGTTGCTCACTAATGCAGCTCTTCTGAAGGATAGAAATTTAAATAGAAAGCTCTCACTGCTTAGGAAGCAAAAACATTAAGAGATTGCTTTAACAGCTTTTCGGAATCTGCCATTTTCATCCTGACTGCAGTGCTACAAAGTGAGCAGTAATCTCTGGGGTAGGAGCACGGCCCACAGTCAACACCTATGCTCACTCTGTGCTTTTTACACTTTTAGCTTTCATTTTCCTTAATCAATATTTACCAGGTGACAGTCACAGCTTTAGTAGCTTCTGTTTTCTACCAATCTTTCTGTTGCTGACACTTCAGACATTTAATAATTTCCTTGTGTATAATAATTTCTGTGCTAATTCCTTTTATAAGTATCTGCAGTATGTGTACCTAATTTCTGGGATCAGGTGCACATCTGAAAAATTGGGATTCCTTAATGAATTTTGGCATTCAAAAATCTCCTCCAGTACTCTTACTTTTATTGGGTCACATCATTTTCTTTCTTTCTTTCTTTCTTTCTTTCTTTTTTTTTTTTTGACATCATTTTCTTTGTTGTTTATTTTAAGCAATGCTCTTTCAGACAATTGTCACTTACAAGGTTAGCTACTGCTGTGTAGCAAACCATCACAAAATGTAGTGGATAAAACAATAAGGTCGCCCGTCTGAGCAGCTCTTCTGATTTGGGCTGGGCTAAACTGATCTCACTGGAGCATGTCCAAGTGTCTGTAGTCAGTTATAGAGGGGCTGCGGGCTGGCTCATCTGGCGTCACCTGGGTCATGTAGCTCTGATAATCCAGCATGTCAGCCTGGGTTTGCTTTTATCTGATGGTCACAATGTTCTGAGTGAGAGAAGAAGAAACACGAAAGGTGTCTTAAAGGGTAGGCTCAGAACTGGCAGATTGTGACGTCTGCTGCAATCTATTAACCAAAAGAAGTCACAAGGTCAGTACAGATGTAAGGGCAGGGGAAATTGACTCTGCCTCTTTAGTGACAATAATTTCAAAATCACATTGCAAAGTGTGTGGACACAGGGAGGGGCAAAGAATTGTGGTCTTTTTGCCATCTGCCACATGCACTTAACCTTCTCCCATGACATAGTTGTCTCAAGTAATTTCCCTTCTGGGAGCTGTTTTGATATACAGGAAATATTGATCCATCATACTCTGAAGAAAATTGCAGCACAGAAAGGATTATTTAGGCATCATAGGTGGTCATGAGAATAAGAAATGCTGAAGCCTTAAGCAGATGAGCTTTAAGCAGATGAGCCCTTTATGTTCTTAAGTGAGGCATTTTTATTCTTCCAAGCATCAACTGTGGTCTTGTTCTCACCAGATGAAAGCAACTCCAAGTCAAATGCATGAAACTGCACTAAAATTGTGATGCATTTGGTTACTCTGCATCACGTGTGGACAAAATAAATACCCTGATATGGAGCACAGATTATACACACATCGTTTCTCTGAATTCATAGCTATGCAAACAGTTCCTTATGGTTGGCGGGTTTTATTTTTTATATACTGTGATTAAGTTGCAGTTTAGCCTTGTATTATCTCATCTAAAACACTTTAGCTTTTCTTTTTAATTCTTATTCTCCAACTCATTAAAAATTTTTTTTAGGGCTTTGTTAGCCAATTCCATTTCTTCATTTTGTCCTAGGAAGAAGACCAGCAAAATAAATGTGGATATTAAATAATACTTATTATCATTTTGCAAAATCAAAATGTTTTACATAAGACTACTAAATAGCAAGTTCATAGTCTGAGGGAAGATGATTTTGCCAATGAGACAGAATTCTCTCATAACACAATTAGGGGGTATATAACATGAGGGTACCTTGCATAGTACACAATTGGAAAGTAGGAGAATAAATAGTGTGGGTAGGGCCGGGCGCGGTGGGGCTCAAGCCTGTAATCCCAGCACTTTGGGAGGCCGAGACGGGCAGATCACGAGGTCAGGAGATCAAGACCATCCTGGCTAATACGGTGAAACCCCGTCTCTACTAAAAAATACAAAAAACTAGCCGGGCGAGGTGGCGGGCGCCTGTAGTCCCAGCTACTCGGGAGGCTGAGGCAGAAGAATGGCGTAAACCCGGGAGTCAGAGCTTACAGTGAGCTGAGATCATGCCACTGCACTCCAGCCTGGGCGACAGAGCGAGACTCCATCTCAAAAAAAAAAAAAAAATAGTGTGGGTAGGAGAAATTTATGCAAAGAAAATGTGCCCTTGTTTATTGACTTTGCTTTAGTATAGAAATATAAAGTTTGTGGCTTGAAGGGGCCTTAATTATTTCATAGTTTATTCCTGCTAAAACTTCTAATAATGGGAAACTCATTATATCTAAAGAAGCAAAGTCCATTTATCTAAGTGGACAATTGGGTGGTCATCACTGGGGGACCTTACTATGTGTCATTGTTTTTATCTTCATGAAAGATATGATCTATTAAAGAGATGGACATGGAAAGTATCATAGCAAAATATGATATGTACTAAAATATAATACACACATACTTTGGGGACGAAAAGGAAAGTGAATTTCTTATCCAGTTTGATAGCCAGAACTTGATAATTATCTAAATAGGTAGGATAGTGGAGATGGAAGAGCTAAAGATGGTAGATGCTGTCTACTGAAATTGGGACTATCTAATAAGTATGATTACCGGGAGCATGTCAGACAGAACATTCTGTGTATCCATAGTGGTCAATGACTTAAATCTACATCCATTTTCAGAGATCAAATTCCATTCCTGGCCCATTACAGAAACACTACCTGGGCCTCAAGTGAGCAAATGCCAAGAAGCTATTTAACAATAGGCAAGCGTGGCAAAGAGAGGCTTAAAGTTGGCTAAAAGTGCTTCCTTTGCAGTCATCCTATTCAACTTGTGGCAGGTTTGAAACAGCATCATGAATTATTACTTTAATATTACAAATAAACTTTATTCTTCTCAGCAACATGCCTCCTGATATGTTAAAAATACACAAAACTCAGTTTGTCAATTCCTGGGAAATTATTGTCATAGCAGGGAGCCACACCAAGGAAGTTTAAAAGAACAATGACAACAATATGAAAAACTGCAGGAGAAAAGTCATAAAGATAGATTTCAAGGCACACTTTTCTATCTTGCTTTTCACTGTTGATTTGCAGTCAGTGATAGATCAACTTTTTTTGTGTGTTTGTTTCTTTTGTCCTCTTCCTTTCACTAATCTTGGCTTTATTTTTGTTTCAATTTTCCCTAGCTTTCTTCCCAGATAATATCTATTTCCTTTTCCCAAGCCCTAATTCACACTTTATCATTCTCTTACTGAAGTAGCTTTCACAACAATCCAATCAGGACACTTCTGTTCAGTTCGTTCCAAGAGGCTTATTTGATCATCATCAAGAAGATAATTGTCTATCCTTAAAGCTGGGCTAAACAAAAGGGCGAAGCAGGTTGTACACAAATTCACAAGACTCCATTATCATTCCCCTGCAGACTCCCAGCTACCCTTGTACTCAACCCCTCTGCCTTCTGCCCCTTCAGGCCACCTTGGTTGACCTTTTTCAGTGTGTCCCTGTTTCTATTTCATCCATCTGTTTTCATCCTTCATGCTTTCCTAATTCAGGTTTCCTACTCGTCTACTGCAACTGATCTTTTCTAGCAATTTTAAGGAGGATAAAAATAATTCTTGAGTGAAATAATTCATACTAGGCTGAGAGTGAATGATTTCAGATGTATGGGAGGTGTGTTATAAAATGACTTATTAAATGTGAAGAAATTCCTAGTGAAAATATATATTGATATATTATGTGGGGATCATGGGTGCCTCTATGAATTAATTCATTCAGAAATATTCATTAAATGCCTAATTCATTGATAACAGTGAAGAAGCCAAACATCTTCCCTCTCCCACCTCTTCTCATGGAACTTTCATTCAAATGGGCAAGATAGGTAGTGTCTTAGCCTGGATTTCCCCGTAATAAGCAGCACTAAGACAAGGCTTTAGATGCAGGTTTATTTGGGGAACAGAAACCGAAGGATCAGGAGTAGAAGACGAATAACAGTGAGAGAAACAGAAGGAAGGAAGGGTGTGTCATTGAGCTAGACTCAATCTCATCAGGCGCCTTTTAAGAAGCCATACAGAGTGTACAGTGGGCTTGTCTGCCACAGATACCTATTGGCTCCATCCCCCATTGCTCACAGGCTGCCCCACACACGTTTCACTCTCTTGTGCCTGTGCTTTTTGGAATGTGTCAGTTGGTTCCTGAAATTGTCCCACTAAGACATGGCAGAGAAATAAATAGTATAGCTGAGGAGAGACACTTTCAGGATAATCTGCACAAAGCTGATTGTTGTACCAACAACTGGAGTATAAATGAAGAAGATATAAGAAAGGGCTCAAGAGGTGTCTGATACAAAGAGCAATAAAATAAATTAAATATATAATTGCACACTGTAATAAGTGCTCTAGGGTCAAGGGTGCCAGGAGAGCATATGCACAACACACTCCAAAATAGTGGTATAGACCATAGGGGTGAAAAATTCCTTTAAACCATCATGGTTCCTTGACATGACCAAATGTTTGTAGTGCTACTAAAGTAAAATGTGTTGAAGATTAAAGCCAATTTTTAATTTTACTATTTAGCTATCCTGTTCCTAGGTAAACTTCAAATCCCCCAAATCTTTAAGCTTTTTTCCAAAGTAGATTTTCTTCCAAAGATTAAGAAGGTTTCAACACTATTTTAGACAAAATATTTTAGACTTCTGACTGTTCCAATACCTCCCCAAACTACTGCACGGAAAACCTTATTGGGAGACATAAGTACTCCTAGCTTTGTTTAATGTAAGTGGAAAAGATGTAATATAGTCAAGAGGTCAAACGCCTGTGCTCAAAAGACTCCGATTTAATATTGGCACGGCTCATGAGCTATACCTCTTTGTATCTGAGTTCCTTCTTTGTGAAAGGGGAATAACATTATCACTTGCTCGCATATGGTAAGAGATGATTAAGTAAGGAAACACACACAAAGCTTTTAGAACAATGCCAGGCATATGGTATAATCTCACTTATTAGCAAATGTATTAAATTACTAGGGCTGCCGTAATAAAATACCACAGAAGGGGTAGTTTAAGCATCAGAAATTTATTTATGCACAGTTTTGGAGTCTAGAAACCCACAATCAAGGTGCCATTAATGGTGGTTTCTGGTGAGGCCTCACTTCCTGGTTTGTAGATATCTATCTGCCTTCTCACTGTGTCTTTATATGGTGTTTACTGTGTGTGTGCATCCTTTGGTATCTCTTCCTCCTCTTATAAGGACATCAGTCCTATGGTATTAGATCTCCACCCTTACAACCTCATTTAACTTTAATTACCTCTTTAAAAGCCCTGTTTCCAAATACAGTCACATTGGTGCGTAGGGCTTCAACATGTGATTACTGTGGGCCCACAATTCAGTCAGTAACAGCAAGACAAGAAAATAACATTTCTTAGAAGGGGGCTTTAAAAAACTTTTTGGTCTGAGGATTCCTGTTATACTTTAAAAAATTCTTGAAAATACCAAAAAGCTTTTGTTTGTGTGAGTTATACTTATCGATATTCACCACGTGAAACACTGAAATAGAGAAATTTAAAATATACGTATTTATTATTTGAAAATACCAATAAGACCTCCCATTACAAATTAACATAATTTTAGGAAAAATAGCCACATTTTCCAAAACGAAATAAATTTAGTGAAGAGTGGCATTGTTTTCCAGTTTTGTAAATCTCTTTAATATCTATCTTTATAAAAGCAGCTGAATTTGCATATCTGCAACTATAGCCAACTTGTTCCGATACCTCATGAAATGTAACCTCTGGAAAACTTCACTGTATTTTTTTTTTTTTTTTTTTTTTGACGGAGTCTCACTCTGTCACCCAGGCTGGAGTGTGGTGGTGCATTGTGTGCTCACTGCAACCTTTGCCTCCTGGGTTCAAGCGATTCTCCTGCCTCAGCCTCCTGAAGCTGGGACTACAGGTGCCTACCACCACGCCTGGCTAATTTTTATATTTTTAGTAGAGACTGGGTTTTGCCATGTTGGCCAGAATGGTCTTGAACTCCTGACCTCAGATGACCTGCCCACCTTGGCCTCTCAAAGTGCTGGGATTACAGGCGTGAACCACCACACCCGGCTACACTGTACACTTTTGAGAGAACGAGAGCAAAAAAGGCAAATAGCATTTTGGTATTATTATGAAAATAGTATAGACTTTGCAGAGCCTCCAAAATCTCCTGAGGACCATTGGTGGTCCCTGTACCACACATTTGAGAACCACTGCCTTAAAGCTTAAGAACACTCCCAAATTAATGAGGTTCGTAATTTTGGCATCCTGCTTTTGAAAGTCTCCCCAGCTCCTTTAAGTTCCATACCACATTTTAGTGTTTTGTGCTAATGATAGTAAATATTGACTTTTTTCCACTTGCAGAGAAATACTGAACCATGGCATACAGATGGGTTTCACTTGTAAGTTAAATTTGATGATGTTTTTCACTTTATACTTCTTCATTGTCCACAATGAGAATGAGACAGAACTATTTTTGTGAAATCTGTTGGGCAATCCTTCAGTGAACTGGTTCAAATAATGTGTTTTCTTGAAAAGTCTTGCTGTAACATATCTGTTTTGCTACTAAAGCAATTCAGCCTATGAGTATTATTACATCTTTGAAGTGAACTTCATCCTAATGGTCAAAAAGTTGGGAGCCAACTGTATTGGATATTTATTTTTCACTATTATGTAAAACAGGCCATTCATTTACTCTTTTGAAGATGGCAATTTAATTTGTTAAAGTTTTATTTTATTTTTAATCGAAAAATAATTGTATATATTTATGGGATACAATGTCATTTTAATGACCACATTAGGCCACATTTCAATGGCTGATAAAAAAGTTCCCAACACTTAATTGCTTTTACTAAAAATACTAAATATTTAAAGATTGATTATATCATAGAATTTTTTCTATTTTTAAATTGACACGCAGTCTCACTCTGTCTCCCAGGTGCTATCTATCTGGGCTCCTTGCAACCTACGCCTCCCAGGTTCAAGTGATTCTCCTACCTCAGCTGCCCTAGTAGCTGGGACCACAGGTGTGCACCACAACGCCTGGCTACTTTTTGTATTTTTAGTAGAGATCATGTTGGCCAGGCTGGTCTTGAACTCCTGACCTCAAGCCATTTGCCTAGGCCTCTTAACATGCCAGGATTACAGGCCACCTTGCCCGGCTAGTTTTTTGTATTTTTTAGTAGAGACGGGGTTTCACCGGGTTAGCCAGGATGGTCTTGATCTCCTGACCTCGTGATCCGCCCGTCTCGGCCTCCCAAAGTGCTGGGATTACAGGCTTGAGCCACCGCGCCCGGCCGCTCTTTACTTTTTAATTAATATTTTTGTTCCTAGTTTTAAAATTATTTTCATTGTATCATTTATACCTACTTTTCTCAGACATTTTCAAATGGTATTTGGAGACAATTCTCCACGTGGCTTAGCTTTTCTGTATGTCTTGTGAGAAGAGGCATCCAATGCCTCTTTTATGAACTCTCTTCTCTGCACTATCTTGGGAGACAGAAATAATGTCTCCCTTTGGAGCAAGAGGAAGACATGTTTATTGTTTACTGTGAAAGATTTGAGTTCTTTAAGATCAAAGTTTCTCTCCTATAATGTACCTATTGCATGTACAAATATCGTCCGGCTCTCTTCATGTCAACCTGTAGGAATTAGACCTTGGGGAACTGGCACAAAATGTGAATACTCTGGGTACTGTTTGCACTGTGAGTAATGTTGAAGCCATTTTTATGGTTTCTGACTCAAGAGTTTCATGTCTTCTGTTAGTATCCATGAAACTGTGGCAGGCTAACCTGTTACCTTGCAAGTAGGGTACAGTATCAGATTTTGTTATAGACATCCCTGACTTACGACGATTTGATCCTTGACTTATGATGGTTCAACTTAGATGCTTTTACTCTACCATGGTGTGAAAGTGCCATTCAGTAGAAACTGTACTTCAAGTACCCATACAACCATTCTATCCTTTGCTTTTAGTACATGAGATAATCAATAAGTTGCATGAGATAGTCAACACTTTTTTTTTTATGTGTACAATAGGCTTTGTGTCAGATGATTTTGCTCAACTGTCAGCTAATGTGTTCTAAGCATGTTTAAGATAGGCTAGGCTAAGCTATGATATTTGGTAGGTTAGGTGTATTAAATATATTTTTGACTTACTAAATTTTCCACTTATAATGAGTTTATTGGGACATAACCCCATTGTAAGTTGAGGAGCATCTGTACACGGTTGGAGTTTGCAGCTAAATCTTTTGGATTACTTTTACCCCATCATAACTTTATCATGGCGTGTGTGTGTGTGTGTGTATGTGCAGCCCAACAGGCATGGCCATCCCCTGATACTTTGTCTTGTATTATAATTGCTCTTATTTTTCATATTACATAGGCAATTTTCCTTCACAAGTACAGTATTTTCTTGTCTTCCTCTAAGAACTTTTTACTCTCCTTTCATTGTCAGGTCTCATTATAAGGTTTAGAAGATTCATTTTAAAAAGCAAATCTATTATTTTTTGTATATTTATCTGGTCTATCAGTCTTTCCATAGTTTTCCATATCTCAAAAAGCATCAGCATAGCCATTCTTACCCACAAAGCAATACTGACCAAGTTATGTTTAGATGTGGCATTATTTTCCCACCTGGAATGTCATCTCTTTCTTTTATCTATGTTTCTTCCATTTCTTTTAAAACTTACTATCTCTACAGAGGCTTTTGTGAGTAATTCCAAATAACTTTACTCATTAAGCATGTATTTTTTGATTAATTATATCACTAATATTCATTGATTGCCCACTATAAATTCCAGGCAGAGTGAGCAAACCACAACAGAACTCGAACTCCATCTTGGGAGTTAATATCTTATAAATCAACATACATTCAATTTGATCTATGTTCATTTGGATTTAAAGATATGTAATTTTTTATTTTTGATGTTGCCTCCCTGATTTCATTGTAAATTCTTCCAAGGCAGGCAACTGTGTCTTTTTCCTTAACTAATAATAGTTTAAGCCCATTAAGGCTTTTCTCTTTCTTCAAGCAATAAGAAAAAAGCAGGCTGTCCAGCAGTGCAGTGCAATGATTCCATCAGGGACTTGACTACCATCTGACTTTCTGCTCCACCATGCTTAGTGTGTGGCTTTCAGCTTCATGATTGTAATTGGGCTGAGATACCTCTGGACCTCATGGCCATGTTCAAGGGAGGAAGAAGGAATAAGGGATAGAGCAAAAGGGGATCGTCTGGGGTCAAAATACTTTCCACCTGAGACTTATCAATTTCAGAAGTTTTCCCCAAAATGCTATATAACAGTGTCTCACTGATCACAACTGGGTCAATCACCCTCCCTAGCTACAAGGAAGTTTGAGAAGGTGAATACGTTTAACTAAGCATATGGACACTTTACACAAAATCGGAGGTTTTTTAAATAAGAATGGGACAAGATATGTTGGTTAGAGACTAACAATATTTGCCACACCACAAAACTCAACAGTGGCATAAGGATCCTTAAAACTACAGGATAAATAAAAAGCATTTTCTTAGAGCATCTTATTAGAAAATTTGAAGCAAAACTTCTCCCTAAAATAAGCATGGGGTAGAATACAGAGAAGATACGAATATTTAAGGTTAAAATTAGGTGAGATCAAAAAATTCTCACCTTTTACCATTCCCCCCATCTCTTTCATGTGCCACAGCCACACTAGTCTCTTTCATTTCTTGTTCTAATCATAGCCCTTTCTAATCTCTGATTTTTCTGCCAGAAATGCTCTTCCCTCCAAATTTTAAATAAATGGGAATATCTCAACTTTAAACTTAACAAAAAAAAAAAGGTCCTCAGAGAGATATTCCCTGTCCAACCAGATATAAAATAGCATCCTAGTCGCTTTCTGTGGTATTTTCAGTTTAGTATTTATCACTACGTGTTTATTGTGTGCCCTCCACCCCACCCCCAGAATAATGTAAGCTTCATGCAAGCAAATGAGATTAGGTGCTGTTTATCACAGCAAAGGGCACAAGAAAAGGTAGACTCTCAGTATGAAGTAGGGCACCAGAAGTATTCAATACACTGTTAGATTTTCAGTGAGATATTTATGCTTGAAACTAATCTGGACTCTTTCTTCTCCTGTCTTAGAACCTTGCATCAAAGAATATCAAGTCAATAGGATATTGCATATTTTCAGGGAAAAAAGACATAAAGACCAGGCTGATTGAAAATCACTGCAACATTTGTTGTAAAACATTGTGTTTGCGTCCTACTGTTGCTGTATAAATGTATTTTCAAGCTCTTTTTGTGAATGTCAAATGAGGAATAGATAAACCACTAGCTTGTGAAAACATTTTGATCACATTTTAATCAATGAATTAATTTTGTAAGACATAATCCTTTGCCTCTGTCTTCTCACCGCCCCACCATTATTTCAGTGCTCATCCCTAAAACCATACTTTTTAAAAACTGGACATTAATGCCATGTAAATGTTAAGAAAATATTTAGCTCAGGAATTCATAGACAAGATTCTTCTTGTATATATCTTGGAATTTTTCTTGGGACACAACTGGAAGTTTATTTATTCAGGGCATAAAATAACTCACTTCCTAAGGGGAAGTTTCCAAGTCAACAATTTAATGATTTTTAAACCAAAATCCTACAGTGGTAAGGGAAGATTTAGAAGAATTTTTTTACATCCCTTTATACTTCATTAAAGCCTTTTTGGTGTATATTGTGAAATTATATGCCTAATCCAGAATTAAGGGCCTGAAATAGGCTAAACAGGAAAATACAGGTTAGTAGAGTTATAATTAATCCTCATAAGTCAGAGAATAAAATGGGCAAGAAGAGTAGTCAAGTGCATTGAATAGTCTTCCATCAACATAATTCAAAATTGCCCTGGCTTCCCAAGAGCATTTTCATGTTTCATTGCTCAAGTGAAATACCTACCCTGTCTTATCTCGCTCTTCCCACATTACTTACTTCCTTATTAGGTTCCTCTGTAATTCTATTGACTGAAAATTCACTGCTGTGGAAATATATCTACTAGTGGACTTAATCCAAACAGTTTGGGCAATAAGACAAATACATGCTTAATGATGTGTTTGTCTTCTCACTTAATTTTATTTCCGACCTATTAGATAGTCAATACAGGATGGGAAATGACATTCTTGTGAAGGAGAGATGAAAATATTAATATATTAATATTATGTATTTAAGCATAGGGATGATCTTGATATAGGCATATTAAAAAGTACCTTAATATTTCATTGGCCGATTCATCAGAGTGAATCTATATGGTCTTAAATGAATGGGAAGCATGTAAAAATCTTGTTTATCTAACATGCACACTAAAAAGAGTCCTCCAGGAATCAGACTCACTCAAAATTGTAAGTTGTGCAGCCATTTGTTGATATAATTATATCAACATTTTTCTTGACGTCAGATCATTGTGGGTGGGAAGAGTATGGTTTTGGTGATCACACAGATATAGGCTTGAATATATTCTCTTATTACTGGCTGTGTGACCACGGACAAGTTACGTCAACACTCTGACTCTCAGTTTCTTTTGTAAAGTGGGACTCCTTTCCTTTGAAGCATGAGCACAAAGATTGAAAGATACATAAAACACTTTAACGTGTTGCCTGGCATGAAACAAGTGCTCATTACGTATTAATCTTCTTCCCCTGGGAGCAGTGAGTGATTTAGAGTTTGTAATTCAGTTGAGAAGAAATTTCAGAATTGTATAAAAGACAGTGTGCTTATATATTCATTCATTAGTACCCTTATTATCAGAGTGCGTTATTTGCATTACATAGTTTAGCCATGGTGTGTATAATTTGAATTCAACTGGAAACACCATTCCTTTCACAAATGTTGTTTCCAACTCAATTACCTGACCTTCAGCTAGGTTGGAAGCATTGGCATTTCTCGTAATTTTGAAATTCCAAAAATGTAACCCCCGTACTCTATGCTAATTTTCAAATCAGCAGTTGAATTGGCTGCACAATCACATTTGTTCCTAAAGACAGAAAATAAAAGTGTCTGTGAGAGGGCAGGCCTGGCTTAAATTCTGTCTTAACTTGAACGATCTCAAAAGCAGACTCTGAGCCAAGGATTCCAGCGCAAGTAATTTATTAAGGAAGTACTCACAGGAAATACCAGGGAAGGATCAAAGAAGCAGAATAATAAAGGGAAGAAGCCAAGCCAGGGTTCAATTTCAGGTGAAGTCTCTGACTCAGTCTGATCCTGTGGTGAAGCCCTGGACCAAAAATTGTACCTCTGAGTTTGTCTTGTCTCAAGACATAGGAACTGTCTTCTTATAATCCAGAGCTAGTCAATCATGAACTGTAGTCTGTCCTAAGGAACATGAACTCTCAGGAACTTCTGGTTCTAAGTTAGGGTGAGACAACTGTAGTGTCCAAGGTCAAGTTTTAGAGGTTTCTTCTGTAAGCCCTTATCATGAATTACAGAACAAGTATGGGATAAAACAAAGCACTGGTAAAGGAAATGAAGGGGATAGGAGCAGATCACCAATTGTGTCCAGGACACTCTTCTAGGCCCGTTGCATTTTCTGAACCAGGAGCATATAGTGGCCATCAGAGCATTACTAGTTCCCAGTAAGGTAAATTGTTTTAGTAAGTGAACAGTGCCCATATATTTAGGACTTACTTGAATTGAATGTTGCGTAGTGTGAATTGGCTATTTCATTGTACCTTAAGGGCTTCCAAGGATAATGTAAATATATGAACAATTAGTACTGTTATGATGACCAACATTTATTAAACACATAGGATGTACCAAGCTATATATTAGATGGTGTATATACCTTTCCTATGGTCTGTTTTTTGTTTGTTTGTTTTGTTTTGTTTTATGAGACAGAGTCTTGCTCTGTCACCCAGGCTGGAGTGCAGTGGCGCCATCTCGGCTCACTGCAACCTCTGCCCCCACCAGGTTCATGCGATCCTCTTGCCTTAGCCTCCTGAATAGCTGGGATTACAGGTGTGCACCACCATACCCAGCTAATTTTTGTATTTATTTATTTTTTTTAGTAGAGATGAGGTTTCAACATGTTGGCCAGGCTGGTCTCAAACTCCTGACCTCAAGTGATCCACCCACCTTGGCGTCCCAAAGTGCTAGGATTATAGGCATGAGCCACCACGTCCGGCCATATATACTTTACTATCTTATCAAACATTAGAAGCCTCATTTTAGTGATGAAGAAAATGAGCCTCAGGAAATTAAAAAAAAAAAACAAAACTCGTAACTAGTACATGGTTAAACTAAAACTATATTCCTGGTGCAATCCAAAACCCTTGATCCTTCCAATAAGCAAAATTTTGCCCTTTAATTGCAGTAATGGAATCTGTGAAACACTAGGAAGTTACCAGTATTCCTTATCTATGCTGCATAACAAATCCCCAAACTTAAAACAACAACAAACATTTATCATCCTCACAGTTTCTTTGGGTCAGAGATTTAAGAACAGCTTATCTGGGTAGCTCTGACTTGGTGTCTCTAATAAGATGGCCATAAAGATGTTGCCTAGGGCTGCAATCCTCTGAAGGCTTGACTGGAAATGTAGGATTTTTTTTTTTTTAATTATACTTTAAGTACTGGGATACATGTGCAGAATGTGCAGGTTTGTTACATAGGTATACACGTGCTGTGGTGGTTTGCTGCACCCATCAACCCGTCATCTACATTAGGTATTTCTCCTAATGCTATCCCTCCCCTAGTCCACCACCCGCCTTCAGGCCCCAGTGTGTGATGTTCCTCTCCCTGTGTTCATATGTTCTCATTGTTCAGCTCCTACTTATAAGTGAGAACATGCGGTGTTTGGTTTTCTGTTCCTGTATTAGTTTGCTGAGAATGATGATTTCCAGTTTCATCCATATCCCTGCAAAGGACATGACCTCAGTCTTTTTTATGGCTGCATAATATTCCATGGTGTATATGTGCCACATTTTCTTTATCCAGTCTATCATTGATGGGCATTTGGGTTGGTTCCAAGTCTTTGCTAGTGTGAATAGTGAGCACTGCAATAAACATATGTGTGTATGTGTCTTTATAGTAGAATGATTTCTAATCCTTTGAGTATATACCTAGTAATAGGATTGCTGGGTCAAATGGTATTTCTGGTTCTAGATCCTTGAGGAACTGCCACACTGTCTTCCTCAATGGTTGAACTAATTTACACTCCCACCAACAATGTAAAAGCATTCTTATTTCTCTATATCCTTTCCAGCATCTATTGTTTCCTGACTTTTTAATGATCGTCATTCTAACTGGCATGAGATGGTACCTCACTGTGGTTTTGATTTGCATTTCTGTAATGACCAGTGATGATGAGTGCTTTGTTCATATGTTTGTTGGCCGCATAAATGTCTTATTTTGAGAAGGGTCTGTTCATATCGATGTGCTGTAGTCAGGAGACCCATCTCATGTGCAAAGACACACATAGGCTCAAAATAAAGGGATGGAGGAATATTTACCAAGCAAATGGAAAGCGAAAAAAAAAGCTGGGGTTGCAAACCTAGTCTCTGATAAAACAGACTTTAAACCAACAAAGATAAAAAAAGACAAAGAAGGGCATTACATAATGGTAAGCGGATGAATGCATCAAGAAGAGCTAACTATCCTAAATATATATGCCCCCAATACAGGAGCACCCAGATTCATAAAGCAAGTTCTTAGACACCTACAAAGAGACTTAGACTCCCACACAATAACAGTGGGAGACTTTAACACCCCACTGTCAAAATTAGACAGATCATCGAGATAGAAAATTAACAAGGATATTCAGGACTTGAATTCAGCTCTGGACCAAGCGGACCTAATAGACATCTACAGAACTCTCCACCCCAAATCAACAGAATATACATTCTTCTCAGTACCACATCGCAGTTATTCTAAAATTGACCACATAATTGGAAGTAAAACACTCCTCAGCAAATTCGAAAGAAGAGAAATTATAACAGTCTCTCAGACCACAGTGCAATCGAATTAGAACTCAGGATTAAGAAACTCACTCAAAGTCGCACAAATACATGGAAACTGAACAACCCTCTCCTGAATGACTACTGGGTAAATAATGAAATTAAGTCAGAAATAAATAAGTTCTTTGAAACCAATGAGAAGAAAGACACAACTTACTAGAATCTCTGGTGTAGCAGAATGAGCCACAGACAAAACTCTTCAGACAACGAGTTAAGGAAGAAGGAAGGGGTTTATTTGGCCGGGGGCATCAGCAAGATTCTGTCTCAAGAGCCAAACTCCCTGAGTGGCAATTCCTGTCCCTTTTAAGGGTTCACAACTCTAAGGGGGTGGGTGTTAGAGGGTCGTGATTGATTGAGCAAGCAAGGGGTATGTGACTGGGGGATGCATGCACTGGTAATTAGATTGGAACAAAACAAGATAGGGATTTTCACAGTGCATTTGTATACAATGTCTGTAATCTACAGATAACAGAACCAATTAGGTCAGGGGTCGATCTTTAACTACCAGGCCCAGGGTGCGGCGCCGGGCTGTCTGCCTGTGGATTTCATTTCTGCCTTTTAGTTTTTACTTCTTCCTTCTTTGGAGGCAGAAATTGGGCATAAGACGATATGGAGGGGTGGTCTCCTCCCTTATTGGGACACAGCTAAAACAGTGTTTAGAGGGAAATTTATAGCACTAAATGCCCACAGGAGAAAGCAGGAAAGATCTAAAATTGACACCCTAACATCACAATTAAAAGACCTAGAGAGGCAAGAGCAAACAAATTCAAAAGTTAGCGGAAGATAAGAAATAACTAAGATCATAGAGACATGAAAAACCCTTCAAAAAATCAATGAATCCAGGAGCTGGTTGTTTGAAAAGATTTTTTTTTTTTTTTTTTTTTTTTTTTTTTTAACTGAGTCTCACTCTGTCACCCAGGCTGGAGTGCAGTGGCGGGATCTTGCAACCTCCATCTCCCAGGTTCAAGTGATTCTCCTCTCTCAGTCTCCCGAGTAGCTGGGAGTACAGGTGTGTGCCACCATACCCAGCTAATTTTTGTATTTTTAGTTGAGATGGGGTTTCACCATGTTGGCCAGGCTGGTCTCAAATCCCTGACCTCAGATCATCCGTCCACCTTGGCCTCCCAAAATGTTGGAATTACAGGTGTGAGCCACTGCTCCCGGCAGTATGTATTACAGGATCTCCTATCAGGGTGTCCCACTCATAGCATTGGCAAATTAATGCTGGCTGTCAGCAGAAAGCCTCAGTTTGTTGCCACGCCGACCTCCCCATAATACTGCTTGAGCATGCTCAAGAAACGGAAGTTGTTTGGTTTTTTCCCCAGAGTGAGTGGTTAAGAGAGGACTGTTGGAAGCCACCATGCATTCTGTGACTTAGCCTTGGAAGTCACATACCATCACGTCTACAATATCCTATTAGTTACAAGATGAAACCTATTCAATGTGTGAGAAAACTACATAAGGGCATGAATAGCAGGTGGTAAGGATCATTAGGGGCCATCTTGAAGAATGGTTACCACCCTACCATTCCTTTCTTCTTAATCCTAAGTATGGCACTCCTGCTGTCTCCTGAGGATTTGTTAAGCACTCTGTTGCTCCCACTTCCCCTCAAAAAAACTTAATTAAAAGTAGCTAAGTAAAAACAAATATTCAACACACTAGTAAGAAATGTAGATGTTACTAAACATTTAGAAAGGAGATCAAAGGCCGGGCGCGGTGGTTCACGCCTGTAATCCCAACACTTTGGGAGGCCGAGACAGGCGGATCACAAGGTCAGGAGATCGAGACCATCCTGGCTAACACAGTGAAACCCCGTCTCTACTAAAAATACAAAAAATTAGCCGGGCGTGGTAGCGGGCGCCTGTAGTCTGAGGCAGGAGAATGGCGTGAACTTAGGAGGCGGAGCTTGCAGTGAGCTGAGATCATGCCACTGCACTCCAGCCTGGGTGACAGAGGAGACTGTGTCTCGGAAAAAAAAAAAAAAAAAAAAAAGAGATCAAGAAGAGGATTTAGGCCGGGCGCGGTGGCTCAAGCCTGTAATCCCAGCACTTTGGGAGGCCGAGGCGGGTGGATCACGAGGTCAGGAGATCGAGACTATCCTGGCTAACATGGTGAAACCCCGTCTCTACTAAAAATACAAAAAACTAGCTGGGCGTGGTGGCGGGCGCCTGTAGTCTCAGCTACTTGGGAGGCTGAGGCGGGAGAATGGCGGGAACCCGGGAGGCGGAGCTTGCAGTGAGCCGAGATCACGCCACTGCACTCCAGCCTGGGAGACACAGCGAGACTCCGTCTCAAAAAAAAAAAAAAAAAAAAAAAAAAAGAAGAGGATTTACATCACACACCACTTGATAGAAACAAAATTAAGTTTTCCTTTACATCCGCCTGCTTTTCCCTTCCCAAATCCCTCTCTTCAGCCGCCAACTGTCTCGTTCCTCTTTATCTCTTTCCCACATAGCCTCAAAACTCTCCTCTGTTGTGCCAAATAATTCAGCTCTGGTCCTGAGTTTACAAACACATTCTTGGCAAAACAAAATCCTGATGGCCATTCTCATTTTCTTTAGAATGCAAACATCTTTGCCCTATTATGGAAAATAGAGATCAAAGTAGCTTATTGCTATTTACTCAACAAAAAGTCCTATTTCCTGAGGTGGAGGGAGAGAGAAAAATATGCTCTCTTGTTCAGAAAATGCGTTTTTTTCTCCTAAGTATTATATATATATTGTACCGTTCTAGCTTCCAGATCCAGGGAGGACAGTGATCCTTTTGTTTCTTGCTGATTAGCTACCATACCTGTTTGAAGTTACAGCTCTTACATTTTTGTCATTGAGTTAGTTGCTGATCAGTTGCTATACCTGTTTGAAGTTACATATCTTATGTTTTTGCCATTGAGTTAGTTACAGCCTTTCTTATTTTGTCACTGAGCTCTTAACCAGCTAGCCTACATCTCATCTTGTTTAGAAATATTCTCATGATTTCTGTTTTTCAGTTCACCTGATTCTGGAAAAGAAAACTTTGCCCCTGTAGGAAACAAGCAGTTATGAATGGATACTACATAAGGGCCCTAGCTTTGTCATGCTCGGTGATACACACCCCCACCCAGTGCCTTGCACTCAGAAGATTCAGTTCATAGGCCGGGCGCGGTGGCTCAAGCCTGTAATCCCAGCACTTTGGGAGGCCGAGACGGGCGGATCACGAGGTCAGGAGATGGAGTCGAGACCATCCTGGCTAACACGGTGAAACCCCGTCTCTACTAAAATACAAAAAAAAAAAATTAGGCCGGGCGCGGTGGCTCAAGCCTGTAATCCCAGCACTTTGGGAGGCCGAGACGGGTGGATCACGAGGTCAGGAGATCGAGACCATCCTGGCTAACACGGTGAAACCCCGTCTCTACTAAAAATACAAAAAACTAGCCGGGCGTGGTGGCGGGCGCCTGTAGTCCCAGCTACTCGGGAGGCTGAGGCAGGAGAATGGCGGGAACCTGGGAGGCGGAGCTTGCAGTGAGCCGAGATCTGGTCACTGCGCTCCAGCCTGGGCAACAGAGCAAGACTCCGTCTCAAAAAAAAAAAAAAAAAAAAATTAGCCGGGCAAGGTGGCGGGCGCCTGTACTCCCAGCTACTCGGGAGGCTGAGGCAGGAGAATGGCATGAACCCGGGGGGCGGGGCTTGCAGTGAGCTGAGATCCGGCCACTGCACTCCAGCCTGGGCGACAGAGCCAGACTCCTTCTCAAAAAAAAAAAAAAAAAGATTCAGTTCATATATCTGTTAATTGACTCTAATTGACTGAGGTTCCCCGGATGAGGAGATCAACGAGAACAGAGGCTTGTCAGCCCTTATAATCCCTACTAATAAGCTCTACTATACTTTGATGCTTATCTTCATTTTCTTAAACTGAAAAAAAAAAATCTTTTGGCAAATTCCAAAGGAGATCATCACTGAAATCTTGCTGAGTTCAACTTATAAGCTTGTGGGCATTAAAAAGTATATCAATGAGGCCGCTGCCCTGTAACTGTTCACACTTTTATTTGGAGGGGAACAGCAAGTTATGACTGTAGAATGTTGATACCAAATTTGAGAGGACAGGTTTAATGAAGCACATCTTATGCCTCTTCATCATTTTCATACTCATCCATAAAATATAAGCTCTATTGGCTATGTAGTAATTAAAGGCTGAAAACAACAAGGGGCTATTATGAGCTAAGAAGAATGGCAAGACATTTATTTTTTAGGGTGGCATAATCTCTTTGGGGAAAAAAGTATGAATAAAAGGTAGAGGGGCCAGGCTCAGTGGCTCACATCTGTAATTTCAGCACTTTGGGAGGCTGAGGCGGGTGGATCACCTGAGGTTGGGAGTTCAAGACCAGCCTGACCTACATGGAGTAACCCCGTCTCTACTAAAAATACAAAATTAGTTGAGTATGGTGGCATGTGCCTGTAATCCCAGCTACTTGGGAGGCTGAGGCAGGAGAATCGCTTGAACCCAGAAGGTGGAGGTCACAAGAGTGAAATTCCGTCTCAAAAAAAAAAAAAAAAAAAGGAGAGGTAGAAATGAAAGGCTCTATTCAGAGGTGATTGCAAAGATAAATCTAGATGTCACAAAGTGAAAAGTAGAGAGAGGGAAGGCTGGAAAAGGAGGTTTCTCTGGATTCCAGAGGCTCTTGAGTTGCAGATCAAAGCTTGGATTTTATGCTATTGGTGATGAGCAGTCATTGATGACCTAAAGTGACATAATAATGAAAATACTGCTTTTGGGAAAGGTAACCCAAGTCACCATGTGTATGAAAGATTAATGTAAGGAGATACTGAAAGCAGGAAGAGTAACAGGAAATTTTCAGAAATTTCGAAATGAGAGAGAAGAATTGAGCCTATGAATATTCCAATGCAAATTAATGTTCTATTTTTTCTTCGCAGTTTCTAGTTTCTCAAATCTAGGCTTCATGCAGTATGCTTTGAAAATATGATAATTATATTAATTTGTAGAATCACTGATTCCTCTTCTACTCCACCAATGTTTATAAGGTGCATTCTGATTATATTAATCATACCTCTTTGTAAAGGTGGTAAAATATTGAAGCTCTTAAAACGGCCTTGGCAAATGCATATAATCTGTGAGTGTATTGTGCTTAGAATTATTATAAAATGATTTTTAAAGGATTTTCACCCAGGCACAGCTAATATGAATAAGAATCCTAAATGTAAGTTACTTCTAGACCAGTGGTCCCCAACCTTTTAGGCACCGGGCACAGGTTTCGTGGAAGACAATTTTCCATGGATGGAGTCTGGGGGGTGATTTCAGGATTAAACCGTTCCACCTCAGAACATCAGGCATTAGTTAGATTCTCAAAAGGAGGATGCAATATAGATAGATCCCTTGCATGTATGTGCAATTCACAATAGGGTTCATATGCCTATGAGAATCTAGTGCCTCCCATGATCTGACAGGAGGCGGAGCTCAGATTGTAATGCTTAATACTGGCTGGCCAGCCACTCACCTTCTGCTGTGCAGCCCGATTCTGACCTGGGCCGCAGCCCAGGGGTTGGGAATCCCTGTTCTAGACATATTATTGTACTCGTATTATTTTACTGCTAATATATTACTGTACCATTTTACTACTAATATATTGTCACATTTTAATAAACTCCAGATGATAGCACAATCACAGCACAAATACTTATCTTTTCTAAAAAAATTTCCAGTTGTAGTTTTGTTCAATGAAATGTGGTATATTTTATGTTTCTGAAGAGCAGAGCAGTGTGGCAATTCTGAATATACACATGCTTGCTGAAAGCGATAAATTGGTGATTTTTTTCCTTCGTGGGACAGAAACAAGTCAGATGGATATAAAGAGAAAATCCTACAAGTAATAATTTTAGAGCACTTCTTAGTAGCAATTTCAATTTGTCACTAGCACTATATGTATTCCCAACTGTTACTCCTTTCATTCCATAATTTTTATTCTCAGATCTTTCCATTTCATATCCCAAAGATAACATTTGCTCAAACATAAAAATAACATTTAGCTGCCTTTGCATGGCCCTTGCAAATTTATCTCTCACTTCTTGTTTCCCTTAGTTCCCCAGTAGCCTTGAAAAACACCCAAGTTGGCTGAATTCTAAGCCGAATGACTGTGATATCTCCACAGTAGCATAATTCCAAATGCTTATTTGATAGCTCCAATTGATGGCTAATTGGCCCTTCAAATTTAACATGCCTAAAAGGAAATTTTTGTTTATCCTCTACTCTCAGAATTGATTCTTCTTCAGCTTCTCCCCCTAGTACATGGCACTACCATTAGTTGGCTGCCCAGGTTAAGAAAATCATGCTAATTTTAAAAATTAATAATAAATAAAAATCTAGATAACATTTATTTTTTTCTCATTCCCTAAACCTCTACCTACAAGTATACAATCTTCCAGAAACTTCTAACTGTAAAATATATTCCAAGTCTAATCACTTGTCTCCTTTTCTGCTGCCCCCAACCTTAGTTGACCCTCATCTCTCTTCAGCTGTCCTTCAGGTGTTTCCTCATGGGTCTCTGTTCTCTTGTCTGGCCTTTGATCCATACTCTTCACACAGTAGTGTTGACTGTAGCCTCCCCAAATGAACACCAGAAAAACCTTTTGATCATACATATTTAAGTTTTTGGACCGTCTGCTGTAAGAAAAAACATAATTCTACAGAGTCTTAGGATCTCAAAATGGGAAAATTAGAATAGGACATTTATTATATTTTACAGTTTGGGCTGGGTTGTTTCAAGGTGGGTCTTTTTAGGCAGGGATTGGTTAAGTTTGGACAAATTTCACTGCATAGTTTTGAATTGTTGGATACATTTGAGTGAATGGATTTGGATTGGTGGGTACTGTGAGACAATGGTTTTGAATTGAGTTCTGACAAATATGTCACTGTGTCAGTTCATAGTCATCTTTTAGGAGCAGGTGTTTCTTGGACCAAGCATCTAGGTTATTTTAGTTTGGAGTAAATATTCTTTTTTTTTTTTTTTTTTTTGAGACAGAGTCTTGCTCTGTCTCCCAGGCTGGAGTGCAGTGGCCGGATCTCAGCTCACTGCAAGCTCTGCCTCCCGGGTTCACGCCATTCTCCTGCCTCAGCCTCCCGAGTAGCTGGGACTACAGGCGTCCGCCACCTCGCCCAGCTAGTTTTTTGTATATTTTTTAGTAGAGACAGGGTTTCACCATGTTAGCCAGGATGGTCTTGATCTCCTGACCTCGTGATCCGCCCATCTCGGCCTCCCAAAGTGCTGGGATTACAGGCTTGAGCCACCGCGCCCAGCCTGGAGTAAATATTCTTTAATATGGAGCAGAAATGTTTGCCTGGTTCTAGTTTCATAGAGAGAGAAAATTATGCTTCATAGGTGTTTAAACTTAAAACAACTCTTCATATCCCTGCTTATAATCCTTGGAAAGCTTCTTGGTGTAATCAGAATAAAATTTAAACTCACATTAGAAGATCCTAAATAGACTGTCCCTTGCCTTCTCACTGACTTCAGTTCTTACCACTCTTCCCCTTACTCTCCACATTCCAGCCACACTAGCCTTTCCTTTCTTTGAGTAAACCAAGTTCATTCCCGCACTTGCGAATTGCCTCTGCCTGGAATGAGTCTTTCTCTTTCATCTCTTGAAGTCTCGCACAAATATCATCTCTTCGGAGATGACTTCTTAGAATACCCATCTAAATCAGCTCATGACTCCCATGTCACTTCACTTTAGAGTTCATGGCACTCATCCCAACCTATACAAAATTGTGGTCTTTTAAGCCAATATCCTCTATTCAGATCTTTCCTCTGCTACTTGCCAGCAGTAGAACCATGACTATGTTACTTTGACTATCTGTACCTCAATTTCCTCATACATTAAAAAAGGACAGTGATGATACATATAACATAGTGTTGTCATGAGCCATAAATGAATTCAGCTTTGTAGAATGTTGACTCTCTAAATATTAGCAATACAACTTGTTGGTAAAATAACTGTGATAAGGAAGACCACTAACTCAGGAGAACTACTTTGGTTTTGTCTCCCAAAGGTGAAGGCAAGGTCGGAATTTATTGAGAATTGGAAGTTTGGTTTAAGGCGGGGTTTTTTTCAAAAAGAGGAATTTATTAAGATTGGGTACAAATCAGGATATAATAGTCCAGGATTGGTGAAAACAGAAAAGCCAGGAATTTCAGACAGAATTTCAAAAAATTGTACAATGTAAGTTCTCTGTTGATTCTATTGAAAAGTTGGGAAGAGATGGGTCCTTTGGAAAGTCCCTGTAACAAACAGTCAAACCACTTGCTTCGGCCAGAGACTCAGGGAAAGTAATGACAGTGGATACAAAGTTACATTATCGTAGAGGTATGAGGTTAGGGAGCTTTAGTCCTCAATATCCAAGCTGAATATAGAGGTAGATGGTTTTGGTGCTCAGCACGTAAAGCACATAGAACAGTGCCTGGCACGTAATAAGAGCTTAAGTAAGGTGAATTTCATCATTAACTTATTATTGTCATGGAAGGCACAAAGGTGGTCATTTGTCTGAATCACCATTTCCTGGCACAAACAGTGCTTAGCACAAAGTCGGTACTCAATAAATCATTGTAGAATGGATAAATTTATTTATTTACTGGTTTTCTGTTTGTCTCCCTAACTAGGATATAAACTCCGCAAGAGAGAAACATGCCGTCGTTGTTCATCAAAGTATTCCAAGGGCCTGCAGCAGTGTCTGGCCCACAGTAATCACATAAAGTGTATTTGTTGAGCAAATTAATAAGCTTTTAAGTATCACAAAACAATCTTAAGTGTAAAACCAGCTCCTAGTTTCTTTCATCTCCACTGAAAGGTGTGAGTCCAGAAAAGGAGAACAAAATAAAGAACAGAAGAATAAAAAACCCAGTTACATTCTAAAATAAATTGGGGGAAATGCTGGTTTAAAAAGTTAAGTAAGATCCTTTCCTGTAAGTTTTCTCAGATCCTTTAACCTGCCAATGTGCATTGTGGATTCCTAATGGGGAATAGTGTATATGCTTGTTTGATCAGAGGAACTTGTTTTTCACCTTTTTGATTTGGGAACACTTATTTGCATCTCTGGAAATACAACACTAGTGTTATTAGAGATGTTCTTTGGGAAATGCTGTATTAAGCAGTTTTATCCAAAGTCAGGGACACCATCATAGGAAGAAGAATGAGACTCCTTGGCAGTGATCTGGTGTTGAGTCACTTCAGAATGATGGGAGAAGCACAGATGAAAGCAGTCCCATCCTGATAGGGCTAGGGCTTGGGCTCCTCCAGAGACTGCACATAAGTGCCCTGTTTGCTACTAGAAAGCATTCACATGTGAGGGAGAGTCTGGTTTAATGTCCCCCTAGTTGGTGAACACTCTCCAATCTTAACCACAAATTCCCCATATGTCTCTGACATGGAGTGCCATGAGAGAAGGGTTTTCTACTAGATACTCAGGCAGCATTTTGTTCTTTTACTTGGTTGGCCCTCACGTGTAACTTCAACTTGGGTTTTACCCCTAAAAACTTATGTTGTTGTGTTTTGGCAAAGCCAAAACCAGGACACATGAAGGATTCATGTTCTGGAGCTTGTCTGCTTAAAATGACCAATGCTTTCAAACAATTATTTCATCTTTGTGTGCCTCAGATTCTTCAGGAAGAAACTGAGTAGCTTGAATGATAGTCATGGGTTCTGAATTGTACATTGTATTAGTCCATTTTCACGTTGCTGGTAAAGACATACCTGAGACTGGGCAATTTACAAAAGGAAAAGGTTTAATAGACTCACAGTTCCACATGGCTGGGGAGGTCTCACAATCATGGTGGAAGGCAAGGAGGAATAGGGCACATTTTACACGGATGGCAGCAGGCAAAAAGAAAGCTCGTGCAGGGAAACTCCGCCTTATAAAGCCATCAGATTTCGTGAGACTTATTCATTATCACAAGAACACCATGGGAAAGACCTGCCCCCATGATTCAATTACCTCCCACCCAGTCCCTCCAACAATGTGGGAATTCAAGATGAGATTTGGGTGGGGACACAGACAAACCATATTGTACATTGAGGAATTTCAGTTTGGGCAAGGCGGGGAGGTGGGCCTCTGGGAGCAGCAAATAGGCAGCTCCTGTAAGTGCCCCTAAGTCAATGCAATCTTGCTCTTATTTTCTTTATGTAATTTTATTAGAAGAGAGGAAGTTCCTACTTAAAAGGTAATTTTTATTAGCCCTACCTGTGCAATTTCACTTGAAGAGATCTGCTACTAAAAAAAGTAGTTTGAAAACCACTGTACTATAAAATGGAGTCCACTGCCTTGTTTTATGTCGTCTCCAAGCTAACAAGGGTTTTGATATTTATAAATGGTTAAAAATATCAGAAAAGAGGGATATAAGTTAAGCATTCCTAATCTGAAAATCCGAAAATCTAACATGCTCCAAAATCCAAAACTTTCCTGGTGCTAACATGACGTCACAAGTGGATAATTCCATCCTTGGCCTCATGTGACTGGTTTCAGTGAAAATGCCGTCAAAATTTCATTTTGTGCATACAATTATTAAAAATACTGTATAAAACTACCTTCATGCTATATGTATAAGCAGTATATGAAACATAAAGGAATTTCTTCTTTAGACTTGGGTCCCATTTCTGATATATCTCTCTATGTAAATGCAAATATTCAAAAATTAGAATAAATACGAAATTTGAAACACAGACTCAAGCATTTCAGATAAGGAATACTCAACCTATATTCCATGATGCACATAAATTATATGAGATTCAGATTTCAGTGCCCATAAATATAGTCTTATTGGAACACAGCCACACCTATTTGTTTACATATCGTTAATGGCTGCTTTTTATTGTCTATGGTGCTTTAGCAGCAGAGCTGAATATTTACCACAGTGACTGTAGGGTTCACAAAGCCTACAATTTTTATTACCTGGTCTTTTACAAGGAAAGCTTGCTGAACCCTGACCTAGATGATTACTAGGATCCTTTTCTACCCCCAACATTTGATTTTTTGTTCATCTTCGTGGAACCATATTGACTGGCTATATATGATTCTTCTCAAAGCAAATTGAATCAAGCCAGGACTCTCTCACTATGTTATGAAATCAATTTAATTCTGTTACAATAATCCTTCCCATTTGAGAACATACACTACCTAACTAATCCATGTCTTTCCATCTGCCCTCACCTTCATTCTGAATGGCGTTTGGTATATTCTACTTTGTTACGTTGAACATTTCTTTTTTTATAGTATTTTAACGGGGTAGCATAAAATTGCATGGCTCCTCTGCAATGTAAGTACTTTAGCACGACAGAGTTATAGGGTTGTAAGGAAACTTGAGATGCCATCTAATCTCTCCTACTCCTTCTGGACAGAGTTATACTTAAAGCACCCTGGAAAGGTTTTGGTTTACTGTAGTCTTTAAAAATCCCTACAGAAGAACATTTCCAAATACTGACTTTGTAGCACATCAGCTGTCAAATGATTTGTAACTTGGGTGCCTATGTCTGACCAAAAGTATATTTAGAGTTGTTCCATTTTAAGGCTTTAAAATGGTTTATTAATAGGGCAGTACTTCCAGTTACTCAAACCTTGATTTTTATTCTAGCCCTGAGTCTTAAATCTGGGCAAGCACAGCTTCTCAGGCAAGATATCTACTAAGGGCAGTGATTAAGGGGCAGGACCTGGGAGACTACTCTGTTGTGGCATGCTGTATTCTCCCGTCCACACTGTAAAATCCTTGTGGATAGGAGCAGGATTTCTTTTTGTCCTAACTCCCACAGCACACAGTGTAGTGAAGAATGTTCAGCCCAACCTCTTTGCAAGCATCTTTATTACGAAAGATAAAGGGTGGGTGGATGTAATCGAATATGTACTTTATATTGGAAAGCAACCAAGCCTCTCTGTGCGTGCACTACCCTCATACAATCGATAATAAATTAGCATTTTATTTATACTGTATAATGCAGTTCTTCTCAGAAGTCTGATTTGGAAGCCAGCTACTGTTTGTGTTCTCCAAAGTGGTTTTTGATGGAGTGCTAATTATGTTTCACCTCGAGAGCAATGCTGACGGGGGACCACAATCGCCTTATTGCAGTAGATCCAGCTGATGAATCTCTGAGGATAGCCTCATGCTATATTCTGGGTGGCAAGTAAATATACAAATACATTTTTTATCAAGAAAATGATACCATTTACGCAACAGTAGCAAGATTCAGCCTTTGTGAAACAGCTGCATAGCTGCATAACTGTGACATGATTTTTTTTTTTTTTCCAGTAGAGAAAAAAACATGGAGGAAAATATATATCAGCTCAGGACCCTAGCTGAATCTGGGGTTTAGTAGTTTGTGGTGGGGGCAGGGGACTATATTTTCAATTAAATCTAGCTTAAGTGAATTTTTGTTCCATATAGAAGACCAACTTAATAAATGAGTCCTGCGTGGAGAAGTATGTCACATTTAGCAAAAGAAGACATGCACAGGTAGAGCCAATCTTTTCACTTGTGTGAACCTCATTAATCCTGTCACATAAAGTTTTGCGCTTGTATTTTAGCTCAACTCAAGGAAGCTTGATCCAGATATTTTTTCAGTATATTTTTCAATACAACATAATAAACATTGGAGAATACTTTAACTCCACCTTTATTTCTTTAAAGCTTTCTTGGCCGGGTGTGGTGTCTCACGCCTGTAATCCCAGCACTTTGGGAGGCCGAGGTGGGCAGATCATCTGAGGTCAGGAGTTCATGACCAGCCTGGCCAACATGGTGAAACCCTATCTCTACTAAAAATGCAAAAATTAGCTAGGTGTGGTGGCTGGCACCTGTAATCCCAGCTACTTGGGAGGCTGAGGCAGGAGAATCACTTGAACCCGGGAGGCGGAAGTTGCAGTGAGCTGAAATCATTCCACTGCACTCCAGCCTGGGCAACAGAGAGAGACTGGGTCTCAAAAAAAAAAAAAAAAAAAAAAAAAAAGGCTTTCTTTGGGTCAGGCTGCCCTTTGCAAGCACCAGTTTTACCACCAAAGTCCCTGCAGCTCATATACTAGGCTTCGATATA
The DNA here is from genome assembly GCF_037993035.2 of Macaca fascicularis. Classification (NCBI taxonomy): domain Eukaryota; kingdom Metazoa; phylum Chordata; class Mammalia; order Primates; family Cercopithecidae; genus Macaca; species Macaca fascicularis. The sequence goes on from NC_088395.1 coordinate 28,650,289, forward strand.
TGTATGTATGTATATAGTATATGTAAATGGATGTGCTCTCACATTGCTAGAGGTACATAGACTCTCTGCATGACTTGGGATTCAGAAAGTGTGTAAAAGTTAAGTAAGATGACAATAGCAATCCGTTAATTATTCTACATCTAACAGAGCACACTTCCATGTTTGGTCCTGTGCTTTTAAGGAAAGACCTGCCTTTTAGTGTCATGAGGGCTCTCAGGAATGGCATCTTGATGATCACAACATTAAATCCAACTCCTCTGTCGGCAGCTAAAGTGTTAATTAATTTTATATTTAGATCTCTTACCAAAACTCACAGGAACCTGCATTTGGATCTTATTTGATTATGTATAGACCTTTTCATATATGCCATCATATTAAAGGTTCACTCTATGTGGCCCACCTTATGTGCTCAGTAAACATTTGTTGAATGGTGAAACAAATCACCCTGGGGTTAAAGGAAAGCGTTGAGGCTCACAGAGGTTGACTTGTCAAACGTTACTAAGCTACTATGGGGCTAAGGCAGGAGTGAATAGTTCCTGTTTTAGGCAACTCCACCCACCTCCGACCCCATTTGTGCTCTTTCTTTTTTTCTAAATTGTTCTAGCAGTCTATGATTTGGTGTACTTCTTTGGTTAAAAAAAAAAAAAAAAATTCTTAAGGCTCTTTAAAAAATAATAAGTTACCTGTTATTGAGGACTTAATTTTGTGCACTACGCTGTACCAAATGATTTATATTTATTAACCTATTTCTTTTTAAGCAATAAATATAAAAGGTTGGTATTCTTATCCCCATTTAAAAATTACTTTAAGTAAAAAAAACTTCTCCAATGACTTTTATTGTATTCACATAAAGCTAATGGGGCCGATTAAATGTTTATTGTTAAATACCCATAAATCATTTCAAATACATGTGTATTTTTATAATTGTGACTCATAGATAATAATACACTTGGGCTACAAAAGCTATTTGGAGGACGACAACAATTCTATGTCAGCAATCTATGATTTTAGCAATTTATTTGGTCCATACGTGGATAGAAAATATCAAGCACAGGGAAGGAAAGTATAAACATTTGTTCAGCAACTACTATGTGTCAGACATCATTGGTGTTTGCCATATTTAGATGTCACAAGGACCCTGTGAGATCCTTTAAACATTTTCTGTAATTGAAGATGAAGCAACTGAGTGTCATGGAAACTGGGAAATTTACCCAAATACTTTACTTTGACCCAAAGGAAAATGCATGTAAACCCATACCACTGGCTGAATATTGGGGTTTTAAGGGTTTACAGGGAGAAATATTTTTCAAAATGTATCTTACTTGGGTGGGTCTTGAGTCCAGATAGAATAAAGCACTCTATCTCCTGTGACCTCGGAAAGGGGTGCCATTGGGGGTGGGAGGAGTCGAGATGGAAAATCAGGTCTGTTTGGGACCAAATTTAGTTCCCATTTAAAACACTGAACTGCTTCCAAAGAAATTAAACTCATGACCTTGGTCTACATGAAATGAAGCCAGATAAATTAACCTGACATACACACTTATATAAGAAATCATTGAAAAGGAAGAGCTGATGAAACCAGGGAATCATATTTCCTGTAAGAAAAGTTGGTGAAAATACCAGTGAGGTACTTTGGTGTATCATTTTATAACACTATCAATAGTATACTTGAAAAGAACAAAAATGGTTAAAAAATTGATCTAGAATGTTATCAACAAAGTATGCAACCATTCCTTTTTACTTCTTTCCAACTTTTTTTTTTAGGTTCAAGGTATACATGTGCAGGTTGTTATATGGGTAAATTGCATGTTTCAGGGGTTTGGTGTACAAATACTACATATCCTATTCTAAGTGCTGAAAAACTAAAGCTTTTAATGCTCCTATCAGCAAAAAGAGCACCAAGCAAATAAACACATCCTAATCATTTGCCATGGTAGTAGGTCATTTAAAAAATACATTTATCTTAATTATAGAATACATGCTAAGCAGAGGTTCAAAAATAAAATTTCTAATGGGAACTGACAGATCAACAAAAGGCTAACATAATATTTGCTTCATTTGTAACAAGTACCGGTTGAAGGGTCCAGGTAACTCAACTAGCCTCAGAATAAAGGAGGTAAAACTAAAAAGGAGACCTTAAAAACATTCTTTTTCAGTGGCAAAATTACACACATGTTTTATATTAGAAAGGTAATGAAAGAAAAGGGTGGAATTTTAAAATTAAGTTAATTTCATTGGGATGAATGCTTCTGGAGGCCTAGTGACTGTTGAGTATTTCTAGAAAAGAAGACAGGTGACCAAAAAGCAAATTGGAAACAAAAGACAGAATGTTTGAAGATGAAGGCTAGAGGTAATCGATTTCATTATTGTATTACATCATGTAAAAAATTTCTTAGTTCATTTTAAACAGATACACGGCCATGATGTAGAATTAGATTTTCTTAAAGCTCCAAAGAAAAAGAAATAGCAATTTAGAAAAGCAAATTGTAGGATAAGATATCAAGCTAGTTAGTCATCCAGTTGCTTCTAATGTCAAGTGTTTTCTACTTTCTGGCACACACCCTTGCTACTGCTTTTCCATTTCTCCCTGGTCATTCTCCTCCTTTAGTGTCCAACTCAGACTTCACCCACCCAGACAGTCTTTTCTTCTCCTACTCTTCTGAGTGTGCTGCACCACTTTGCTGCCTCTAGCCCTGCCACAGCACCTGTAGAATTTGCATTTCAGGTGGACGTTGAAATTGCATTTCAGTTCTGAGCTCTGGTGGACAGGAACCAGGTGCCATTGATGTTTTTCACTTTTTCATATATTCTCAGTGCCTCCCCAGTTGTTTAGCCTTCACCTGTCTTGCCCTTCTCTGAATTCCAGTCCCATCAACTTTCTTTCTGTCCCCATCCTTGTTATAAAGCCTCATCAGAGAGCATTTGCCCTATGCCTGGGCTGCTCTTACTTCTCTTTGCCTAATTATTTCCTGCATGTCCTTCACATCCCATCTCAGAGAGACCTTCGGTGACCTCTTTATTTAGATCAAATTGCCTTGCATTGATAGTGTTGTATACCTAGCATTGGGCACATTTGCAATTATAAATTTGTTTATTAAGATTTTATACCCCTACCAGACTATAAATGTAATGGGGGCATATACTATGTCCATATTTCACATATGGTTATATCCTTAGCTCATTTCATAGGGCTGTACGTATAGTAGATGGTCAATAAACATTTGTGAAATACATTGACAATATGGGGTGTGTAATATTTGTACTTTTGAATCTAATAAGTACTCATGGTTTAAATCAATTATCAGTGATTTATGGTTCAAGATGTTTGCTCTTAATTTTTCTTCACTGTATCAAACGTAGATATTGAAATTTCACTTTTACCATTGTCCACATTTTTTTTTTCCGGTTCCAGTAAAATTCAGATTTAGTAACCCTTTCCTACATTATTTCTTTCCCCAATTCTTTTAAGAGCATTTCAGTAGATAAGCTGATAACAGGGGAGAAGGAAAATAAACTAAGGGGAAGGAAAAGATACTCCTGATAAAAAGGATTTAACTATCTTGCCAAAATGAGGTTCTAAGGGAATTTGATTAAAGAAGTATTAAATATATGGACATTTGTATACTTGATACTTAATTTTCAAAGACCTTTTCCCTTTAATCAAGTAGTCAAGTGCTTTTACATGTGGGCTGTCTGACCCGGGTAGGGGCATAAAAAGGCTAAGAATTCTGGCTTGTTGGATCATGGCAGTTGGACATTTGAAACCTACAATTCTGATGTGCATCTAAAATGCCACTGGCTAAAGAGACCCCCCTCTAACCCTGTCCTTGCTTGTGCTACAGCTACAAGCACACAGATGAGAGCAGAATAAAGCACCTAAGAAATCTAAAAAATTGGAGTTTAGGATCAGAAAATGAAGGTTGCTGTTTGAGAGGCTAACTGGAGATTTTATAATGTCTGGCACTCTGGGGAAGAGAACTCATAGTGGTAAAGTTTAAGGAAGTAAAACGTATCTACTCCTTTATATTAGGCCGTAGTGTATTTTGCCTGTGTTTTTGTTATAATCAACAACATTGTGTTACGATTGATCCATTTTAGGTCTCTCTTTTGCAAGACTCTGTGTTCGTTGGACGATAAAAAGGTTGTTTTGTATTTTCATATGTCCAGCACTGAGCAGTGTGCTTGACACTTAATAGATGCTCCAGAAATATTTGCTGAATGAATTCCCATGTCCTTTAAATTTGTCCTATCCTCCCCGATTAGTTTAATTCATTAATTAATTTATTTTTGAGACAGAGTCTCACTCTGTTGCCCAGGCTGGATTGCAGAGGTTCGATCTCAGCTCACTGCAACCTCTGCCTGCCGGGTTTAAGCGACTCTTGTGCCTCAGCCTCCCGAGTAGCTGGGACTATAGGTGTCTGCCACCACACCTAGATAATTTTTGTATTTTAGTAGAGACGGGGTTTCACCATGGTGATCAGGCTAGTCTTGACCTCAAATGATCCGCCTGCCTTGGCCTCCCAAAGTGCTGGGATTACAGGCATGAACCACCATGCCTGGCCCTCCTGAATTAGTTTTTTGTTTGTTTGTTTGTTTAGTTTAATGTATTTTAATAGCAAACTTACAGGAACAGCACAGAAGACAGACAACATTCAAAACATGTACTTGCATGTAGGACAACTCAGAAAAATATAGTGAGTGGATGGAATCTACCATATGATAAAAATGCTACAAACACCATTTAGTTACCATCAATAAGAAATATACTTGTTTTGAAAAAATCCAAATGCTGGCATTGTCCAGGACAATTTAACAGGTTTATTAATAATTATTGTAAAGTTGAACTGCTGAAACTTGTTCACTGAAACATTTTAACTTGCATTAATGCTTTATGTCTCCACATTTGTATTAACAATTCACACACAAATGAAAATGGAAAAACTGCCAATACCTGATTTCTGTCCCCTATTTTCCCAATTGCAATCATATACTTAGGTACCTTTTGACCCCATGGAAAAAAATTATCTAACGTTCAGAACTACCACTAACAGGGAGAAGAGACTTATTATTATTATTTTTTTGAGAATGAAATGTTTCCCCTCATAGTGGATTCTTAAGCACGTTCTCCGCGTATGCAGCGTGCTAGCTGGATGTCTTTTGGCATAATTGTTACATGTTTGGCGTGGATAGCACACAGGTTGGTGTCTTCAAAAAGACCAACCAGCTAGGCCTCACTTGCCTCCTGCAGAGTACCGATAGCTGCACTCTGGTACCGCAGATCTGTTTTAAAGTCCTGAGCAATTTCTCGCACCAGATGCTGGAAGTGAAGTTTGTGAATCAGAAGTTCAGTGGACTTCTGATAAGGTCTGATTTCACCAAGCGACACAGTACCAGGCCTGTAACGATGAGGTTTCTCCACCCCTCCAGTAGCGGGCGCACTCTTGCAAGCGGCTTTTGTAGCCAGTTGCTTCCTGGGTGTTTTACGACCTGTCGATTTGCAGGAAGTCGGCTTTGTAGGAGCCACGGTATAGAGACCGCCTTACTTAACCACCCTTCTCCTTCCGCTGGAGCTCGGCGAGCTAGAGGCGGCGCTGGCGTTGGAGAGCGACGGTGGTGCGGTGGCGGCTGCGAACACAATTGCCCCAATTAGTTGTAAGCATATTTTTTAAACTGTGCTTACCTATGTTATACTATAGTTGTGTAAAGATATTTTAAAGCATTAGCAAAGGATTTAACCATTTAGTAATCAGAGAAGGAAAAATGTGTTAGAAAAAAACGAAGAGATTAATCTTTGTACTTTAGCTCAAGAAAACCTGAGATTCTTGGTGAAAAAAAAAATGTAGATTCTTAGGTTCTTGGGTCTAATCCTGGATGTAATGAACAATAGTTTTTTGGATGATGCCCAGGAATCTGCCTTTAAAAAGACAGTTACTTTTGGGGACCGGTGTTTTGAGATTTAGATGTTAAGAAGATGGGCAGGAAAACAAATATTCTTACTAGCATTGTTTTATCTTGGCTTTTTCAGGTCTGAGTGAGGGAAAATTACTCTATAACACCTCACTTGTGATAAACCGCTCCAGATTCCAAAGCAGAAGCAGAGTGAGGATGGTGTGTGCGTGTGCGTGTGTGTGTTGCGCGCGTGTGTGTATGTGTGTTGGAGGTTACTGGGTTGCCATTAAACTTAATTGACTCTAGTTATTTTTATTTTCTCATGTCATGCCCAGGATAAATAATGAATCTCAAAAGCAATGAAATACTTTTGACCCCTAAAAAACAATCTATTAGTGTTTTGATTTTATAATACATGTAAGAGTTATTTGTTACATCTGTTTCTTCTCTTTTTTATCCCTCACTCTTGTCAAAATGTTAGTCATTAAATAATAGGTATTTTAGATAAGAATTAAATATGTAGATATTTATTCACTAAGACCCTGCAGTTTTCCCCAAAATAGAAAAAGTCAAGTTTTGTCTTCAGTGAAAGACAGAAAGGGTAACATATGATATGAATTACTAGATATAGGATACTCAAATTCAAATTTGTTTATTATATATTTGTTATTTTAGAAATGACAGCTAGGACATGGAATGACTAAAAATATGTACATCTATCTAATAACACATTTAGAAATATAGGAAATTTTAGAACTAGGTACTCTTGAGAATTAAGAGATTAAGAAGGGATTATTTTCTATCTGCACAGTTCTCAGGGAATAGATATGACAAGTGATCCTAACTATTTGAGTAAATGTCAACTGCCAGCAGACAACACCAGCTTATATCGAAGAAAAGTCACAAAAAATATGAAGAGATTAATCACACTGGGAATGGGAAACATGGAATAAGTCAGCAAGTCCAGCAGCTGAAGAAAGTATTACAAGTATAATTTAAAAATAGTTTTGGCAAGAGTAGGTTGGGGAGAAAGCAGAGTAGGCTATAATAATAATTATAACTCAAAGATGGGCCAGACCTAAATGTACACCTTGGCCTCTTTCCACACTAAAATGTTCTATATTAGCAAAAGAGGTGTTATGATTTATACTCAGCTCCAAGTCTAGACTGGTTTAGGTTTCCTGTGTTTAAGTCTGCTTCTTTCTTACAAAAAATCTAGTCATCTAGATCTCAAGTGAAATGTGCAACTGAAGTATAAAAATAAAATTCAATTGAGGAAGGCAAGTTTGTTCTTAAAATAAAATTTAAAATACCAGCATTTATTTTAGAAAAACTACCTAATTACATCTAGTCCCATACATGTGTTCAAGATTAATATGCAACTGATGCATGAAAATAAAATTCAGTCGAGGGTATCTACGGTATCATTAAAAAGAAAATAGAAAACTAGCATTTCTATGAAAATGTTTAGCTAATCATATAAAAACTCATACATTGACAAGTAAATGCTGATGATATATTATTTGATTGGGGTCAATTTTTATTCTAAATATTTTTGCATAGTGGGAATTTGTTACGTTAAATAATTTTGAGATTGAATGGATCTCTGAGAAGGCTTAGTAATATATTTTATATTAAATTAATCACAGTGAAAAAATCTTTGAAATAGGCTTGATGTTTATAATTGTAGTATTCTGTGTTTAAAGGTGAAAACATTGTCTCCTTTTAAAAATGGTGCTAACTGTAGAAGACAGGATATATAATGATCAATTCTTTCTACCATGAAACTATTAATTGCTAACAGTGTTAGTATGCAAAATACAATATAAGTTGATAAGAAAAACCAATTCACATTTGATACCGAGTGGACAAATTAGAATAAAATATTCCAATGTTCAAAGAACACTCTATATTCTATAATGTTCTCTGTTAAGCCTGCGTCCTTCTGAGTATGGTGAGTGGCAATCCTGGCCTTATCTTCAAACATCTGCTTCATGTTTGCATCAAATTATGCTACATGCTTGTCCCTGCATAAGAGTAGCATATACTCAAAGCACAGTGAAGGAGATAGTAAAAGACTTGTAAGCAGGAGACTTATTAAAAATATTCTCCAGCTGATAAGGCTGGGACACTAATGATCAAAACAGTTCTGTTGAAAGGTGGGAGGCTCCCGCTTCTTTGCTCCTTCAGGTGTTAACCTTTGTTTTTAGATGGTGGTTGATTGCAGGGCCTGGAGGAGGGGGCTTGAGTGTGGCCTGTGTGGCCTTGGTCTAGAGAAGCTGTTATTTACCAACCAATTTGGAAAGAGTTTACGGTATTTAAAACTGTGGCAGCTGTTTCTGACCAAAAGTTAAGCTTCCGACCTTTTCCCCATAGATCACAGAGGGTGAGCCTCCAGGGAAGGTTTCAAGCCCGAGGCTGACTTGAGGAGGTTTTTGTTTTAGAAAGAGCCTTCAGGTAGCAATGTTGAAGATGATCGATTGCCTGAGTTTGAGAAAACATTCAGGAGGATTGTATTTAAAACCTAAGAAAATAATTGAGGTAGTGGCTAGGGAGCAGAAATGAAGAAATGTGGATGTGAGAACTACTTTGGAGGAGTAATTTTACAGAGTCAGTGACAGTTTTAGAATTGGACAGGGTGTGAGTTTGACTACCAGGATTCTGGCTTGGACCACTGTGGAAAATAGTACCATTACCTGGGAGAGGATAAAGATGTAGTGGTGTCTGTTGTTTGTTTTTCTGGTTTGCTGGCTGATTGGTTGGCTTTATTTAATTAATTTTCTGAGAAGAACCATGTTTATAAGCTGCAGGCACAACTGCTAATACATTAATTTAAACATAATAGTGCAGCTTTCTCTGTCCGACACCAAAAGAGAACCATAAAAGGAAGAGGGTGAGGGGCTGAATAACATTCCATGATCACCTAATATACCCTTTTCACTAATTTTAGAATCACATTCATGCCGTACAGAGGATAATACTGTTGCCATTTCACAGATGAAAATTCTGACTTACCAGGTTTGAATGACTGGCCTATTTTCTCATAGTCAGAATGTGGCAGCGTCACAATTTAAACCCATTTGTCCAGCTTCAGGGTCTCAGTGTTTAACTGTGTGAAAATACCTCCAAAGTGGAAAAGAGGGAAAAAGAATGAAAGGGAAGAAAAGGGAAAGAACGAAGAAGAAAGTATTTAGAGTGACCAAAGAAGAAAAAAGCAAATTCCAGTTGAAGGGAGCAAGCAGAGATGTTCATCCATGAGCAGTTCTTACTCCTGCCAAGACAAGGCCATAGTCCTCCCTAAAGGTGGCAGGAGGTTTACACAGAATATTAGTTCCTCATAGGTGTCCGTAGCCTTCCGGTGACCTGAATATGCAGCCAGTAAGTGAACTGGTGTCAGTTTATGGCCAAACCACTGCTCTCCAGACTTCTGCTTTTAGAGTGGTGCTTTTCAACCCGGGCTACTGCAGGTCCTCACATTATTTCCGGTCTATGGAGTAATTGAGAGTAGGTTGTTAGAAACTTTTATAGGAATCTGACTGAGTACTGTTGTATCTGTTGGATCCAGTAATTTTAAAGGGATTGTATTTTGTATGTCTCTCTTTCATTTTTCAAGTCATTGGCATTGCATGTTATGAAGTAATATATCTGTGATGAATTGGAAACAAAGGAACAGAAACTGGCCCTTCGCCACAGATAATTTGAGAAGTAAGCTTTAGAGCATCAAAAGAAAAAAAGATGAGAACCTGATAGGTGTTTTTGTGCTCTTGGTAACAGAGACTTTCTCTTATAAATGTGACGGTTTAGTGAACTGCCTTTACATAGCAATCTGTTAGCCCCATATACAAATATAATCAAATGATTTGTGTCGTTCGAAGCTACACAATAGATGAACCCGGTTTTTGTAATTTAACAAAAAATCCAATTTATGTAACATATTAAAAGAAGCATTATCAACTTGTTTTCTTCTCAAAAGACTGTAGCTATTAAACTCCTTAATTACTTCATTTTCAGTCTCAGTGTAACATTAGCAGTTTAGCACTTCAAGTACAAAAATGATTAATGAGCCTGAGAATTCATTCGCATACATATCACTTTGTAGCTTGACATAACCCTGGAGCCTGTTCTCTGTTCTAGCCATAGACGTACTTCCCTAGCAAATATCTTATTGCATATTAAATGCCTAATCATTGCAAAGTATGCATAATTATAGTCATCTTTCCTGTTTTTTTTTCTATGCAAACAGAAAAGACAACAGATCAAATGCATTCAAATGTAACAAACATTTTTAAACCAAAGTATAAATCCAAAGGGAGCATCATGATTTTTGAATTGTAACTGTCCCCGAAAATTCAATTGTGATTTGAGCTGAAATGTCATTCATCTAAAAATGTATCTTTAAAAATTTTTTGAACATGAAGGAAGAGACTTTCAATTTCTATATTTATATGTATGTGAGTACTGTGACTTGGGAAAATATGACGAGAGTAAAGACTGCATTGTGAATTCAGAGAATACAATTTTATTTGGAGTTACTGTAAGAAATATCTGCAGGGGGCTATTTCTGTCTAACCATCCTTGGCTTGCATTGGTGACATGTGTCTACATGTTTCTTTTAGCTTTACTGAATTTCTTTTTTGATCTCCTCCAAGGTGATCCCACAGTGCTGGCTTTGTCCAATCATTCCTGAGGCTTAATCTTTTAAGTATGATCAATGGTTCTTTGTGTCTTTGCCTTCCCTTGGTTTTTCTACTGTATTCTGTGGAGTTTAGCCACAACTCTGGGCTGTCCCTGCCTAATAATCCTCTTCTCCCCACATGCTGATCACCTCTAAGCTACGCTCGACCACATTCAGTATGGAATCAGGAAGACTGAATGAACTTTTTCTCAGAACTCAGAGAGCTGTGCTTGTCAGGCTTGTTGCCATTACACAACGTTGTAGTTACTGGAAAGTGAACCAAACAATTTTCAGGGAACTTCCATGTACAAGGGAAGAGCAGAACTGCAGACTACTTGCTAGTCTCTAAATCTGGTCTCCAAGTGGTTTTGTTCATGTAGGTAAAGCTATATGGTGTAAATTTGTACCTGTTTCCATTTGCTTTTAGAGGGAGACATTTAGTTTGGGGACAAAATAAATAATGTCCATTGAACTGGACATGGTCAAATATTTCCAATAAATTTTTAAAACCATGCGTGTACTCTGCTAAAGCACAGGTATCATTACCTCACTGCGCAAATGTGTACTACAAATGCAGTCTTGCAGCTGGACATCTCTGACCAACAACTAGACCACTGAAATTGCAAGGCAGTACAGTCAACTAAGGCACTGAGGCACTGTTCCCAAGAAGATCGTTTGATTATCATACAATCAGGACTCCTTATCTAGACCCATACTTGATAAATAGGGTTGGCAGATAAGTTACAGGATGCCCAGATATAAAAACAAGGAATTAAAGTGTAAGTATGTCCCAAATATTACATGAAATATATTTATATTAAAATAAAATTACTACTTATCCGAGGTACAAATTACACTGGGTGTCCTGTATTTTTATTTACTAAATATGGCAGTTCTATTTATAAGTGGCACTTTTTTTTTTTTTCTTTTTTTTGAGATGGAGTCTCGCCCTGTCGCCCACACTGGAGTGCAGTGGCGTGATCTCGGCTCACTTGCAACCTTCACCTTCCAGGTTCAAACAATTCTCCTGCCTTAGCCTCCCGAGTAGCTGGGATTACAGGCGTGTACCACCACGCCTGGCTAATTTTTGTATTTTCAGTAGAGATGGGGTTTCACCGTGTTGGCCAGGCTGGTCTCGAACTCCTGACCTCAGGTGATCCACCTGCCTAAGTCTCCCAAAGTGCTGGGATTACAGGTATGAGCCACCATGTCTGGCTATAAGTGGTACTTTATAAGCAGCAAAGATCATTTGAAACAGTACACTTCCTGAGGTTAGTGACTAATGAGATTATTCCTATATCCCTAAATGTCATAGAAGTGGGAGGAAATGTGAAAAAACAGAGACTCAAGAGTGGGTGTCAGCTATGGAGCATGCACGCGCACTCTGGTGCTTGCCCACGCTGTACTGGCCTGCACGGGCCTACACTGGCCCACGCAGGCCCACGAAGACCCATGCTCTGCAGGTTAGAGCACTTAGCCAGTGGATGGTTCAGCTTTCTGGAGGATGGGTGGAGCGTTCTTAATGCCAGCCCATTTCTCATCCCCACTAGGCTGTGGTACCCTGAGAAGTCGGAAGGTGATGTTACATACTAAGAAATGCTTCCTTTATGCTGCTGCAGGATGCCCAGTGAAAACAAGCTGTAAAATGACATCCAAATAACCCAACCCTTACCTGTGTGGATTTTGAACTTGCTAAAAGGCACAGTGGACCCCACCTATTTGTGGATTGAGCTAATAAAAATAATTTAACAATCTGATAAATATGATGGATATGGGAAAGCTGATAGTGAAGATCTTTGGGTCTTATAAGACTGTCAAAGAGGAAATCCAAGAAGAAACGGGACAAAGAAGAAGGATGAATTGCATTTCTAAGAAGGTATTTAAATCCAGTACCTCCAAAGTGTTAATACAAAGATAAATACATTACTAGGCGGTTTTTGAATAATTTTTTTGTTTATAAACTATATCTATTATTCTGTAAGTAGGACTAAATTAAAGTGAAAAAGAGTAGCAAAGTATGAATGAATACACAAACACACATAAAACTTTTCTAAGTAGAACAAAAAAAACCTTATTTCTTTTGGTCCTTTTGCTTTGATTGTTTTTTAAAGGTACATAATTGAAAAATCAGCTATTCTGAATGAAAGCTTTCTATCAAGTAGGTGATACTTGGATTTATTTTTGCTGTCACCTGGCTTAGTTGGCTATATAAACATAACAAATTGCTAATTGATATTAGTAAATATACAGTATTTGTGACTTCCTTCAGTCATTATACCTTTCCTTGAGAAAGTAGACTTAATTGCGCCATGTACTGGGGGCTAAATTTTACTAGTACTACTTATTTATCCAGCAGTGACTTTCTATTTGCTATATATTAACAATTTGCATCTTGAATTAGACAGTTTTCTTGTAGTGTGGAGATATTTATTACTTCTAATGACATGTCAATTCTACTTTACTTTTAGGCCTAATTTTAAATTCACGTAAGAAAACCATTTTTTATTGAAGAGATGTGTACATATTTTCAAGATGGTCATTAAAAACATTCCAAGCAAGTGAATGAAATCATTCTTGGGCTGTGAATTACCTTAAAAAATACATTTGGGAAATATACAGTGCTTCCTACCCAAGATAGTTATGGTGACTAATTAGCTTCTTACCTAGATTTACAGCACTGTTACCCTGTAAAATAATCTTTGTAAAATAGGTCACAAACTGGGTCTGCCTGAATCTTACGTATAAGTTTCATGTTTCATGGTTTTGTACCGCAGCTCTAAAGTAAAACAAAACTTATTGTCAATCGAATCACTTTGGAGGCCCATGTTGCCTCGCATGTCTTTTGCTTAAATTCTTGCCTACAGTTGCCTGCCTGATTTGGATCTTGTGCCCTGATCCTAGTAACTGGACTCCTGTTTTACTACTGTGAACACATTTTTGTCTCTTTGCCTCATGCTAGTAACTCCTTTCTCATTCTTCCACATACCTGGTTCTGAACACCCTTCTGGTGACTACAGCTCTGATCCCTCCTCTCCTGATTGATGTTCTGAACCTGTCTTAGGCTGTTGTATAACAAAGTACCATAGACTGGGTGGTTTGTAAACAACAGAAACTTATTTCTCCCAGTTATGTAGGCTTGAAGTTAGAGAACAGGATGCTAGGTTCTGGTGAGAACCCTCTTCTTGTTTGCAGAATGCCATCTTCTTGTATCCTCACATGGTGGAGAGCAGAGAGCAAGCTCTCTGGGGTCTCTTTTGTAAGGGCACTAATCCCATTTGTGAGGGTTCTACCCTTATATCCTAATTACCTCCCAAAGGCCCCACCCTCTAATACCATCACATTCTGGATTCAGATTTCATCATATGAATTTTAGAGGGACACAAACATTCGGTTCATAGCAGATCCCAGCCTTCAGCAGTGGCAACCTTAGAATTTCTATGTAGCAGTTAGGTGGTGCTTGGAGCTGAGCTGTTTGGGTATGGGAGAAAAGCAGCTTGTTTTAAAGCCATGTTTGCATTGCAATTACTCTATTTTTAGTAAAAATTACATATTTAGTTGTGGTGGCTTGGGGGTAGTCATAAAAATTCGTGAAGGGGCAGGTTTCTTTGTAGCCAATCATAGGCAATGCCACTGGATTCAAGGCTGGGAATCCAAAAAGAATTGTTTTCTTTTCTTCTCTCTTTCTCTCTTTCTCTCTTTCTCTCTTTCTCTCTTTCTTTCTTTCTTTCTTTCTTTCTTTCTTTCTTTCTTTCTTTCTTTCTTTCTTTCTTCCTTTCTTCCTTTCTTCCTTTCTTTCCTTTCTTTCCTTTCTTTCCTTTCTTTCCTTTCTTTCCTTTCTTTCCTTTCTTTCCTTTCTTTCCTTTCTTTCCTTTCTTTCCTTTCTTTCCTTTCTTTCTTTCTGACGGAGTCTTGCCCTGTCGCCCAGGCTGGAGTGCAATGGCGTGATCTCGGCTCGCTGCAACCTCTGCCTCCTGGATTCAGGCGATTCTCCTGCCTCAGCCTCCCGAGTAGCTGATATTACAGGTACATGCCATCATCCTCAGCTAATTTTTTGTATCTTTAGTAGAGACGGGGTTGCACCATGTTGGCCAGGCTTGTCTAGAACTCCCGACCTCTGGATCCACCCACCTCGGCCTCCCAAAGTGCTTGGACTATAGGCGTGAGCTACTGTACCTGGCCAAGAATTGTTTTCTGATTCAGTTTTGTGTCTGCAGCTTTGTATATAAATAGCATATAGCTGTAGTAAGTAAATATCTTTGATGATTGATTTAATGTCATAAATTTCTAGTCCTAGATTCCAAATAGCCACGTCTATTCAACTCTAACTCTTGGGATACCCTCTTTCTCCTCCTTGGAGGTCTCTGTTGGAAAACGCTTGCTTTAGACACTGCTTGTGGCCTCTCATGATATGCTCCAGTTATGAAGGTGTTTAATACACTGTGAGCCATGGATAGCATAATATAGTCATGAGATTTGTCATAAAACAGACCTGGAACTGAATTTGTGTCATACCAATGGTCTGGTTGCTTAACTTCTCTTTGCCTGTTTTACATTTCAGTAAAATGAGGATAATAATAATATTCATTCTTTCTCACAGTGGTTAAGAGGATTAAATTAGGAAACTTAAGTGTTTGACACGTCTTTCATAATCAGGAAACACTTATAAAAATTGCCCTCATCTGATATGTTGAACAAAGATGGACTTTGTTCAACATACTTTGTCCATGTTTTAGATAAATATAGGTATTCAAAGTGCTGAGTCATTCATTCAACAAACTGTCTCTTAGGTGCTACTTTATTTCAAGCTCTTTGCTAAGATGAACTGGACCAGAAATTTATCAGAAAAGTAATAGGGAATATGACATTAGAGTTAAGGACGGCTGGAAGAGAAATGGGGATGTTTCAGGTAGAATAACACAATTAAAAATGTAGCCCCAAGGCCAGGTGCGGTGGCTCACACTTGTAATCTCAGCACTTTGGGAAGTTGAGGCGGATGGATCACTTGAGGTCAGGAGTTCAAGACCAGACTGGCCAACATGATGAAAACCTTTTTTTTGCTAAAAAAAAAAAAAAAAAATTAGCCAGTGGTGGTGGCACATGCCTGTAATCCCAGCTACTCAGGAGGCTGAGGCAGGAGAATCGCTTGAACCAGGAGGCAGAGGTTGCAGTGAACGGAGATTGCACCACTGCACTCCAGCCTGGGTGACAGAGTGAGAGATTGTGTCTCAAAAAAAAAAAAAAAAAAGAAAAAAAATATAATTATATATGTATAAAATTAGATATATAACATTTATATATATATTATATATATCCACTCCAAAATTGAAGAGAATGGAGAAATAATAACAATTTGAGTTAATTTCAGTGATCTTGGAGACATTGCTGAGGCTAGAAAGGATATAACTTTAAGAGACTTGTACTTATGTGGACTTTATGGATAAATGCAAAAGTTTTCTCAGGCAAATGTAAAGAATCTCTGCTTTGTTTCCACTGACTTTCGGTATATCATCATGATAAACACTTTGGTGCTATTCTAATTGCATATAAACATGCACAACTCCCATCCTGAAGGTAGGATGACCAGTTATCCCATTTGCGCAAGCCCGAGGATTTTCCCAAGAAACAGGACTTTCATTGCTAAAGCTAGGAGTGTCGGCAAACTGGGACAAGTTGGTCACCCGCTTTAAAGCAAAGACAAGACTGTGTCTTAATCTTTATGCATCCCAGAACTTTGTATAGTTCCTTGTATAGTGCTTTGGAGGGGATCAATACATACTTTTGGTGACTCATCAGTTTTTAACCAGACCGTTGTGATTTTGTCTGGTTAACCAGAATACATGTTGGTTCTTTGAGGCTGATAAATTGGGAAAATAGAGCTGTTCGGCTAAAAGTAAAAAGTAAGAAGAAGAAAGCTAGCCTCATCTGCAATATTGAAACAAATCTGTGTTCTTTCTCTAGTCTGCACCTGTAATTTTATGTTTCAGGTTTATTTGGACTCTGAGAATTTTCACAATATAGCAGAATTGTTCCTGGCACTCAGTTAAGGAGTAATGCAATCAGAACAGGGGTTGGAATCATAATAACCAAATTCCTGCCACAGCTCTACCACCCTGTAATAATATAAACTTAAGTAAGTCACTTAAACTCTCAAAGCATTATTGCTTTCAATGAAAGTTATGTGTATAATAACAACTTCCTTATAAGAAACAGATCCATATGATAACTTTTATAAAATAGACTTATGAACTTTAAAGGATGAGATAAATTCAAATTATTCTAATGACCAGTCGTGCCATAATGATAGTGATATGCTGATTTAAATGATTCAGATTATGGTTGTCAGCATGTGATACTGAAAATAACTAAACGACCAAAGTTGAATTTCCATATACACATTTAAAGGAGAATATCTATAAATATCTATAGCACACCTCTATGGTCACAATTTCCAGTGAGTAACATTGATTAAGTAAAATTAAATTCTTCTGAAGTTTAAGTCTTTAGTCTCCTAAAATGCCCACACTGGCTCAATTATTCATGAATTAAGTTATATTCTTTTTTCTCAAGTCTTTCAAAAGGGCTAATTTAAAAACCAGAGAAGGTATTAACAAATCAAAAGAACAAAGGGAGATGCTCATTTCAAGTTATGCCTTGAAATTGTAGTGAAAACTTAAGGGCCCCACATATTTTCTAACTGCTAAATGGAATATCCTAGTTATACTTTTGTATCTAAACTGAACAAAACTTACAAAATTCATTCCAACACACTTGCCAGCTAAAGGATCCGAGCATATTTAATAGTAAAAATAATGCTACTGATATTACATTCAGTAATGCATTTTGTTTTATGCATTTTTTCTATTCCGAATATGGACTGAGTTAGTAGTCCGATGCTAATGTGTTACTTATCAGCTATGTGGAAATTATTAGAGTTTTTCCCAGTTGGCTGTGATGTCTACCAAGAAACTATGATGACAAAGAAGTCTGGATTTCTAGTCCAGCTCGGCAGCACAATAAGAATAATTCAGGAGCGCTGTATGGACTGAATTTATTGAACAAGAAGAAAACTGCGTGAACAAACTCTGGAAGCTTAACACATCTGGTCAGCAAAGAAATTTATTTTGACTGGAGAAATTAAAAACCTCTTTTTCCAGTAACTTATCCTGCCAGAGGTACAAGACTAGAATCTGGGCCATCCCACAGATCTTAGCATATGGGCATTTTTCAGTAGAAGGAGCATTGAAGTTACTGAACTGTTTTCTCTGCCTAGCCAATTTAATATGAAATATGATTGAAACCAGTAGGTCCGCACTGGTATTTATTTGTTTTCCAATGCTTTCCTAAACGAGTTTTATAGTATTCAGAGCATAGTGTTAAATTGATTCACCTTTCTCCATATGAGAATTGTAAGCAATTTGATTAGCTTTTCTCTATTTTCATCTTCTGACATACTCTGTTATAACTAAGAAAAATTATAACCCTTTTTTCTTACTGAAAATAATTTATATTCAGTAGCGTTTTTGTGCCTGCACAGAACATAATCTCTACAGGCTTAAATATCAACATTTGTAACTGTATGGGTATGATGGTATTAAGAACAATTCCAAAGACAAATTACACTTTTAAATGTTCGTGATACTGAATTTATCCTTCAGACCTTATAATTGAACTTTGCAAACCAGACACATTCCCCTGTGTTTTATTTAGTGAAGCAAGGAAAGAATGTTAAAAAAAAAATAAAATTAGGATTTTTTAATATGACTACTAAACATGATAAATTAAGGGAGTCTTGTTACCCTGAGAGATGTAACTTTATTGATCTCTCAGTTAAAAGCTGCGAAATGAGTGAATGAAAAGATAGAAGTTGAAGGAGGGGGACTGCTATCTTTGCTCTTCAGGAAATGGTTTATGCTAAGATTTAATGACCACCTGCTAAGAGCAGTGATGCATGGGGAGCCTTGGGTCCTTTTTTTCTTCCTTTGCATGCCTTTCACAGTGGAGTCTACCACTGCTGCTCATCCTTAGTTTCACCTGCCTTACTTTCTGTCCAGTTTTCTTCCTGGATCAGGGCCCTGGCACCCTATCTAACTTCTATTAATTCTGTTTCCTGGCTGTGGGTCATGTTCCTCATATCTACCACCTGCTTTCTAGTGGCAGTACAACAATTGCAGCTACCTGCCAGCCCCATCACCCCACTTGAAAGGAATCCGTTAGTTCCAGGGTCCTGCTTGGATTGCCTTATTTCAATCCTTTAAAAAAATATTCGTTCTTGTGTGCTTTTGACTTTCTTATTTCCAAGGTCTTCTTTTTTTAACCTTTAAGTTCAGGGGTACAAGTGCAAGATTGTTACATAGGTAAATTTGGGTGATAGAAGTTTGTTATACAGATTATTTCCTCGCCCAGGTATTAAGCCTAGAACCCATTAATTATTTTTCCTTATCCTCTCTCTCCTCCCACCCTCCACCTTCTGAAAGGCCCCACTGTATGTTGTTCCCCTCTATGTGTTCATGTGTTCTCATCATTTAGCTCTCACTTATGCATAAGAACATGTGGTATTTGGTTTTCTGTTCCTGTGTTAGTTTGCCAAGGATAATGGCCTCCTGCTCCATCCATGTCCCTGCAAAACATGGTACAGGTACAAAAATAGACACATAGACCAATGGAACAGAATAGAGGACCCAGAAATAAGGCTGCACAGCTACATCTATCTGATCTTTGACAAACCTGACAAAAACAAGCAATGGAAAAAGGATTATCCAATGAATGGTGCTGGGATAACTGGATAGCCATATGCAGAAGATTGAAACAGGACCCCTTCCTTACACCATATACAAAAGTTAACTCAAAATGGATTAGAGAGTTAAGTGTAAAACCCAAAACTATAAAAACCCTGGAAGACAACCTAGGCAATACCATTCAGGACATAGGCATGGGCAAAGATGTCATAATGAAGATGCCAAAAGTAATTGCAGCTAAAGCAAAAATTGACAAATGGGATCTAATTAAACTAAAGTCTTCTTTTAAAAGGTCACTACTTTCCAGGTGGGTAGCACATTCAGTGGCTAATATCTTAGTTTGAAGGGCATTTCCCTGGTCAGTGTCCTCTGGAGTTAGAAAGAGCTGAGTGGCATGGCAGCACTGGTCCTCTGAAAGGGGAAAACATGGAGTGGGATGTGATTAACTGAGATATAAAATCTCGGAGGGTGTGATCCATGACCCTTGTTGACCCTTGTCTTCCTCACACCTAGGAGTGCCTGTAGCATTGTAGATCCTCAGTGTTGAATATATGAATGTGTTAATGAAGGTACCTATTTCACAAATTGTCTAGGATTGACATCATCCTAAGGATGGATGTTGTTTATTTCACTGCAGTTTGGGATTGTGAAAGCCCTGTGTATGGTCACAGGCTTGAAATGTGTGATGCATCTGCACCTTTAATTGGGTCTGTATAGTCAAATGAGAATCTTCATTTTTCTGAAGATTCATACTGAGAAGCACAGGCTTTCTTTCAGTGTATTGAAGGTACATTGTATTACTTTAACACTGAACCAAACCATTGTCCTTTGAATTTCATGTTGAAATCAAACAATGCGATTGTTTTGTTAAATACTTTAAAAATTGTATTGACTTCTCAAACTAAACTAAATAGAAACTTATTTAGCTTAATAGTCAGCTTATATCATATTTTAGCTCATCACATTTTTTTCTTTTCTAATGACTATATTTGCTTTATTATTCTGAGGCTAAGTAAGATTAAAAAAAAAAAAACCCAAAACAACATTAAAATGCCTCCTTTTGACAAAGGTACTTTCTTCTTATTGTGGAAAACTCTTTCTCACATCAGTTGCACCACCACCCCCCTTCCCTGTTCATTCAGTGAAACAATTTAAATTAAATATCTATTTTTGTCAGCTATGGAGATAGACTTTGGGGAAATACAGTTCCTTTTTTCAGTCTTCATTTTGTGCCAACAAAATATTTTGAGGGAGGAATATTTTTATATCAATTATTTTCATTATCTAAGTTAAAATAGGTACAATGGCCATTTACCCTAGATTTGTTTTAACTGTCCTAATTTTCAATTAGTCTGAATTATTTACCTGCATTTAAAGCTATGAATCCTAATGTCGATTTTGGAAAATATGGTCCTCTTGGAGACATATTTATTTTCGGAAAAACTACCTCAGAATTGTTACATTTTTTCTTGAGTCAAATTAGACTTATGTTTTTTTTTTTTTTTTTTTTTTGAGACGGAGTCTCGCTCTGTTGCCCAGGCTGGAGTGCAGTGGCCGGATCTCAGCTCACTGCAAGCTCCGCCTCCCGGGTTTGCGCCATTCTCCTGCCTCAGCCTCCCGAGTAGCTGGGACTACAGGCGCCCGCCACCTCGCCTGGCTAGTTTTTTGTATTTTTTAGTAGAGACGGGGTTTCACTGTGTTAGCCAGGATGGTCTCGATCTCCTGACCTCGTGATCCGCCCGTCTCGGCCTCCCAAAGTGCTGGGATTACAGGCTTGAGCCACCGCGCCCGGCCCTAGACTTATGTTTTAATAGCTTGAATAAAATAAAATTTCAAAACTCTTAACTCATTTTAAAGTTAGAGAGTACCTAAGTTTATGTAGTATTCATGATTTATGAATAATTGGATTTTTAGATCAAAATTAGCTAATTGAACTTGAAAAATATCCAGTTCTATTTTTGTCATGTATTCAATGCATACACATTTTATATACCCAAATCTCTAGACACCGTGCCTGGCAATATGAATTTAAAATAATAAATAAATATTTCCTTAGTTTAGTTTTAATGCACAATAAAACACTAAGAAAAAATAGCCTAGTTGGTGTATATAAAAAATCCATAAGTAATGATTCAAAATTATTTGAAGATGGACATACTGTTTTTAGTAGTGAGTATATATGGGATGTGGCTGAAATTACTAGACATATAACCATAATATTATGTGACCATTTGGTGTAGATAATGCCTAACAATTGCAGCAATATATGGCTGTTTTTTGGTGTTTATACCGTTTAGACTTAACGTGCTTTAAATGCTTAAGATAAGTAATCTCATTCATCTTTCCTGTTGCTTGCACTGAATATTTGTTGCTGCTAATCCTTCTCATTTCCATAATATTGTTCAAAGGTACATTCCAGGGCATTGTTGAAGCATATTTTTTTAACCCCCACTGTGTCTCTAACTTGTCATGTAATGGTTGCTTGAGCGTGTCAGCCATTCTGTGTGTGTTTGCCAAGCCCCAGTGTGCTGGTATAAGTAGACGTTGCAATTAGGCTGAGAGACAAACTGCATTACGAGAACTGTTTGCTGCTTATATTGTCCCAATATTTTAACCTAAGCCAATACAGATAGCATTGAGCCTAATACTTTACATATGGTATTAAATATAGCATACGTTACATAAAGCATAATACAATATATATAACATTGCGCATAATATATTGGGCATCTACCATATGTCCAGCTTTTGCTAACTACTGTGGAGAAATATGGGGGTGGGGTGAGGAAGGCAGTGTTAGATGGGAGGCTAGTAAGAACAAGTATAAAGGAGACCTGCTCTTAATAAACTGTTGTTTTGTTGAGGATAACAGTCACAGACAAAAATAATTAGAAATCATATAAGGAAAATACACAAACAGCAATGCTTACATTGTGCTGATTTAACTCTTCATGATGCAGAACATATAACTGGGCAGCTCCAAGTCCTGAAGTCTTGGTAGGAGTTTAGTTGTTTGGGGTAACTACATTTCATTCATAAGTTAGATGAGTGTAGCTAACTATTTGCTGCTTATATTATCCCAATATTTTAACCTAAGCCAATACAGATAGCATTGAGCATAATACTTTACATATAGTATTAAATATAGCATACATTACATAAAGCATAATACAATATATATAACATTGCACATAATATATTGAACATCTCACCATATGTCCAGCTTTTGTTAGACATATATCATGTCATGTCTTACTACCTTTTGAATCATTGGTAATCATTGTTAAACACAATACTTTGGTAGAAGAGATCAGTGACAGTTCACCTCTATGATTGTTAATGAAAACATTTGACTACTGAAATACCTTAAGTGGTAATAGCCTCACTGTTCTTAATTTTTTTTTTAACCACAACACTTAATTTTTAATCTATGATATTATCATTTTATTGCTCCATCCTCTAAACTTAGCCACTAAGATGATTTTAAAGCATCCTTAAATTCCTTAAGAAAATTTAAAAATTAGGAAAAGACAGAAGGAAGGATTCACATCTGTATTTATCTTAATGTACTTTCCTGGTGTTTTGGAGGATGTCAGCTTCATCACAGATTAAACACCAAGGAAAAGGAGAGGTTTAAAAGTTCACATGGATGTGCTGCACTGTGCAGTATTCTTTTATTTTCTGTGTGCATATTAATAACACTTATTTTATGGCTGGGTGTGGTGGCTCATGCCTGTAATCCCAGCACTTTGGGAGGCTGAGGCTGGTGGATCACCTGAGGTCAGGAGTTTGAGACCAGGCCTGGCCAACATGGCAAAACCCTGTCTCTACTGAAAATACAAAAGTTAGCCGGGCATGGTGGCGCTCGCCTATCCTCCCAGCTACTCGGGAGGCTGAGGCAAGAGAATCGCTTGAACCAGGGAGGCAGAGGTTGCAGTGAGCCAAGATTGCACCCCTGCACTCCAGCCTGGGTGACAGCATGAGAGTCTGACTGAAAAAAACAAAAACTAACAAAGCAAAACCCTCTTTCTTTAGGATTTTGCCTTTTCTTGAGGACTTGTATTGTTTTTGAGGATTTTACTAGCATTTTCTAGGTCTAAGGACTCAAAAATCCTGACCCTGATTCTTTTTCTCTTATACATAGTGACAGACTGATATTCTTGTACCAATTATATAACTCAGTTTCTCACCATTTTGATGTGCGGAGGTTAATTTTTAGAAGCTACACAGCTAGTAAATAGTGTATTTAATTTTTACAAAGGAAAGTTCTACCTTATAAAATGATAGTTGTTATGAAATCTGATATATCAGTTATAGAGGGGAGGACATATAAATTATATTACTTATACAAGTCAACTAATTTTATTGTATGATAATGAGACAGATGTGTTATTAAAATTTCTTCGTTACTTCAGTTTTTCCAAAATAGACAGTTTTATTGACTTTTCTTTTTCTAAAGGTATTATGAATGTTATCTTTAATGCCAGCATTTAAAGATCTTTATGTTTTGTGTGCATATTATAGTTTTCTCTGTGTGTTTGCATGTTATATAAGAAGGATCATGTGATATATACAATTTTGAAACTGGCTTCAACTCCCCCTTTCACAATATGGCATAGACATCTATCAATGTAGTCATTGAATACAAATCCGCATCATGATTATAATGTCTGTGTAGCAGTATATTGAATTGATTCATATGTCTTCGTTTATTTACTTAACCAATCTCTTATTGGGGGACACTTGGTGTTCACATTTTCACTCTGATACCAACACAACACTGAGATGTGTATACTTTCTATGAGACTGTGTGTGTCATGCATACTTTCAAAGATAGCGTTCTGATTACTACTTCTTTTTTTTTTTTTTTTGAGACGGAGTCTCACTGTGTCACTGAGTGCAGTGGCGTGATCTCGGTTCACTGCATCCTCTGCCTCCCGGATTCAAGCGATTCCCCTGCCTCAGCCTCCTGAGTAGCTGGGATTACAGGCATGTACCATGATGCCCAACTAATTTTTGTATTTTTTGTAGAGATGAGGTTTCACTGTATTGGCCAGGCTGGTCTCGAACTCCTGACCTCAAGTGATCCGCCTCTCTTAGCCTCCCAAAGTGCTGGGATTATAGAAGTGAGCCAACACGCCCAGCCTGAGTACTTCTTCAGGATAAATTTCAGGAAGTTGCAGAGCATTGTCATGTTGCAGACTCTACCACCTCCTTCTTTTCCTCCTCCTCCCATTTTTTTTTTTTTTTTTTTTGTTATCTGTAACTAGCTCGTGTCTGACTGCTTGCCATTCAGAGGCCAAAAACATGAGAAGTGAGATATGGTGAAAGGAAAGCAACTTTACTGATCAAATGGTAGCAGATGGGAGATGGCCAGGCTTTTTTTGGGCTGGGTGAAGGAGTTTGAGAAGGAAAAGGTGTGGGAAATATGCCAGAATGGGGCAGGAGGTTGCAGGTCTGTGTTTTGTTCTGATGGCTATCTTTAGTAATCGCCCGTTGGAAGATCCTGTTTGCATCACCTTGACTTTGGCCCGGTAGTGGTGGGCTATGTGTAATTCCTCCTAAGCAGGAGGATTCTGCTGCTGGGTCTCTCTGCCTGATTTGTTTCAAAATTGGGCCCTGGAATTTTAAGCAAGCACATAATTGCATAAGCGAGCACTGTTCACTGCAATGCCTGGTGGGAAAGGAGGAAACAGAGTTTCAAAATATGTTTCAAGGCTGAAAGCAAGAAAGGAAAAAAGTTCTAAAATGCATTTTGAGGCTGAGATACTTGTTTACCTGCTTATTTATATTTATAAATTGATATTCTAAAGTCCCAATAGACCGTAGAGAGAAAAATACAGAGAAGGAAAGTTTCTTTTTTCTAATACTCTGCTGAATGTTAGGTACTGTAAATATAGTATTTTATTTAATCTTCATGTTAACCCTGAAAGCTGAGTGGAGAGTTTAAATAACGTGCCAAAGGCTACATTATCAATGTCAAGGCTAAAAGGGAATTTATTAATAGTTCTGTCTAATCACAGAACAGTGTTTTACAATTTAAGTGAAATTCATATACAATTGACCATTTAAAAATGTGCAATTCAATGTGTGTTTCCTTATCTTGGCTATTGTGAATAATGCTGCAATGAACATGGGAGTTCAGGTATCTTTTCCAGAACCAAATTTCATTTCCTTTCAATATATGCCCAGAAGTGGGATGGCTGGATCATATGGTAGTTTTATGTGTAGTTTTTTGAGGAATCACCATACTGTTTTCCATAATGGCTGTGCTAATTTACATTCCCAACAACAGTGTGCAAGGGTCCTCTTTTCTCCACATCCTCTCCAACACTTGATATGTTTTGTCTTTTTAATAATAGCTATTCTAACAAGTGTGAGGTGATATCTCATTGTGATTTTGATTTGCATTTTTCACATAATTAGCGATGTTGAGCAACTTTTCATATTATCTGTTGACCATTTGTATGTCTTCTTTAGAGAAATATCTATTCAGATACTTGGCCCATTTTTATTCGGGTTTTGTTTTTTCATTATTTAGTTTTCATTATTGTATGAGTTCCTTATATATTTTGGATATTAATGACTTATTAGTTACATGGTTTGCAAATATTTTCTCCCATTTCATAAGTTTTGTTTTTGTTTTAATTTTTTTTTTTTTACTTTGTTAATTGTTTTCTTCGCTGTGTAGAAGCTTTTTAGCTTGATGTAATCTCACTTGTCTTTGCTTTTGTTGCTTGAGCTTTTGGTGTCATTACAAAAAAGTCATTGGCAGGAGCAATGTCAAGAAACTTTTCTCCTCTGTTTTCTTTTAATAGTTATAAGGTTTCAGGTCTTATATTTAAATATTTAACCATTTTGAATTGATTTTTGGATATGGTGTGAAACAAAAGCACAGTTTAATTATTCTGCACATAGCTATCCAGTTTTCTTAACTCCATTTATTAAAGAGATTATCCTTTTCCCATTTTATTTTCTGGGCATCTTTGTTAAGCATCAGTTGACCATAAATGTGTGGATTTATTTCTGGGCTCTCTATTTTGTTCTATTGGTCTTTATGCCTGGTTTTATGCCATTGACATACTGCTTTGATTGCTGTAGCTTTGTAATATATTATTTTGAAACCAGGAAGTATGATGCCTTCAGTTTTATTCTTCTTGCTTAAGATTGCTTCAGCTATTTGGAGTCTTTGTGGTTCTATATGAATTTTAAGAATTTTTACATTTCTGTAAAGAATGCCATTAGGATTTAGATAGGAATTGTGTTCAGTATATAGATCATAGATCATTTTGGGTAGTGTGAATACTTTAACAATATTAATTCTTCTAGTCAATGAACACAGGATGTCATTTCTTTTATCTGTATTTTCTTTTATTTTCCTAATCAATGTTTTAAATTTTCAGTGTAAAAATCTTTCATCTTTTTAGCTAAATTTATTCCCTAGTATTTTATTCTTTTTATTGCTAGTGTAAATAGGATTGTTTTTTCCTTGATTTCCTTTCTGGATAGTTTGTTGTCAATAGATAGACAGGACAGTGGTTTTTTGTATGCTAATTTTGTATCTTGCAACTTTACTGAATTTATTATTCTAACACTTTTTTTTTTGTTGTCATTAGTGTTTTTTACACATATGATCATGTCATCTACAAACAGAGATAGTTTTACTTCTTCCTCTCTGATTTAAATGCCTTTTATTTCTTATCTTATTGCTGTGGCTAGAACTTCTTACACTATGTTGAAGAGAAGTGGTAAGCATGGGTACCCTAGCTTTATATCAGATCTTAGCAGAAAAGCTTTCAGCTTTTCTCCATTGATTATGATATTAGCTGTGGATTTTTCATATGTGATCTTTATTATGTTGAAGTCAGTTCCTTCTATACCTATATTTTGTTGAGAGGTTTTTTTTTAAATCATGAATGAATGTTAAATTTTGTCATATGCTTTTTTTTTGCATCTGTTGAGATGATCATATAGTTTTATCTTAGAGTCTGTAAACGTGGTGTATCACATTGATTGATTTGTTGAATCATCCTTGAATCTAGGGGATAAATCCCCCTTGATCATTGTGTATAATCCTTTTAGTATGTCATTAGATTTAGTTTTCTGATATTTTGTGGAGAATTTTTGCATGTATGTTATGTGAGTCTGTAGTTTTCTTGTAATGGCTTTGTCTAGCTTTGATATTAGAGTGATATTGGCCTCATCAAGTTATTTCTGTTTTTTGAAAGGGTTTAAGAAGGATTGGTATTAATATTTGTTTGAATGTTTGGTAGAATTCACCTGTGAAGCCATCTGCTTCTGGGCTTTTTTGTTGTTGTTAGAAGGTTTTTGATTACTGATTGAATCTCCTTATTTGTTATTCGTCTTTTCAGGCTTTCTTTTTATTCTCAATTCCTTCTTGTTAGGTTGTAGGTATTCAAGAATTTATTCATGTTCTCTAGGCTATCTAGTTTTTTGACATAAAATTCTTCATAATAGTCCTGTATGATCCTTTTTGAGGTACCCATTGCAGTGTCTCCTTTTTTCATTTCTGGACAAATGGATAAATAAATTGTGGTATCTATATACAATTAGATATTATTCAGCCTTTAAAAAGAAGGAAACCCATTTTCAAAAACATAAACGAACCTGGAGGAAATTATGCTAAGGGAAATAAACCAGACACTCGTCATTGCTGAATGATCTCATTTATATGTGAGATCTAAAATAGGCAAACTTATAGAACAAGAGAGTAGAATGGTGTTTGTCAGGGTTGGGGGGAAAGAGGATTGGGGAGATGTTGTTCAAAGGGTACAATGTTTTAATTATGCAAGATTAATAATTTCTTGAGATGGGATCTAATGTACAGCAAGGTAACTATAATGAAAGATACTTGGAATTTGTTAAGAAGGTAGACCTTAAGTGCTCTCGCTGCAAAAAGGAAAAGAAAGAAAATGGTAACTATGTGAGGTGATGAATATGTTACTTAACTCGATTTTGGCAATCATTTAATAATGTATACATATATCAAAACATCAAGATGAATACCTTAAATGTATACAATTTGTTTTTGTCGAGTATCCCTCAATAAAATGGAAAAAAAAAATCCTAAACTATTCAGCGGCTTTTGATACATTTGTAGTGTTGTGCAACCATCACCTCTGTTTAGTTCCAAGGTATTCTCATTACACCAATATCAAGCCTCATATGTATTAATCTGCTTTCTGTCTCTATGGATTTACTTATTCTACATATTTCATATAAATGGAATTATATAATACGTGACCTTTTGTGTCTGGCTTCTTTCACCAAACAGGTTTTTGAGATCCATTTATGTTATAGCATGTCTTCATGTTTTCTTATTTATGGCTATATAATATTACATCGTATAGATACACCACATTTGTTTCTTCATTCGTCTGTTGATATATGTATTCATATTCATTGTTTCCACTTTTTGGCTATTGGGAATAGTGCTGCTCTGAAGATTAATGTATAAGTACCTGTTCTCAATTCTGGTTTTTTTTGTTGTTGTTGTCGTTATTGTTTTTGTTGCATGTTTTTTTTTTTTGTTTGTTTTTGTTTTTGAGACTGAGTCTCACTCTGTCGCCCAGGCTGGAGTGCAGTGGCACGACCTCGACTCACTGCAACCTCCACCTCCCAGGTTCAAGTGATTCTTCTGCCTCAGCCTCCCAAGTAGCTGGGATGACAGGCGTGTGCTACCACACCCAGCTAATTTTTAAATATTTTTAGTAGAGACAGGATTTCACCATGTTGACCAGGCTGGTCCTCCCACAGTGCTGGGAGTACAGGCATGAGCTACCATGCCCAGCCCCTGTTTTCAATTCTTTAGGTATATAACTAAGATTGGAATTGCTGGGTCATCTTATCCATAGAACTTTTGTAGCCTTCTTTCACAAGGCTGTGAGTATTGTCTGGTAATATATTTTCTTACTATTTGCAAAATAGAAAATTCAGGTTATTACTTAAAAATATTTGAATAATCACAAATTTTATTATTGATATGAACTTTGATGTTTAGAGATCTAAAATCTTTTTTTTTTTTTTTTTTTTTTGAGACGGAGTCTCGCTCTGTCGCCCAGACTGGAGTGCAGTGGCCGGATCTCAGCTCACTGCAAGCTCCGCCTCTTGGGTTAACACCACTCTCCTGCCTCAGCCCTAATCCTCTAGTACATTTCTTCCTGGAATTTGAGACTCCTGTTAAAACTGTTACAAGTTAAAGTTGAAGAAAGCGCAAATAGACTTTATAGCTCCTGGCTATTGATATATGCGATTTAGCTGACCCATTTGATTCAAGGTCAGGGGTGTTAGTGATCCTATCCAGAGAAACCACAAATTCTTATGAATTCCCTAGTTTATAATTGGGGATGACAAATCACATTTTTTTGAATCTTGGAGCTGACAATGGCCTTTAAGGGGGAATCATCTTGATGAGAGGACATTTTTACATATAATTGCCCAGGAAACTATTCTCTAGGGATCTTGAGTTCACATTGGATTCCTATATAATTTCTGCCTGTGTTTTGAGACCTGCAAGATAGAACTAAGGGGAGATTAGAGTGGGCAAGAGAAGTTCCCTTCTTATTGTCAGTGAAGTATAGCAGCTGACATGGCTTGTCAGGGTAAGTGAGTCTCATTATCCCTCGGTAGTTGCTACCAGGTCAGCCAGCACAAGGAATTACCTTCTTCCTGAAGCATAAAATACAACAGAGAGGAAATATCTTTTTTTTTTTTTTTCCAAGAAGGGGAAAAGATAGGAAAGATGGGAAAAGAGAAAGGAGATAGTGTACTGAATTATAATATTTTTGAAATGGAGGAGACCTGAGCAATCACTGTAGTTCAGCTTCTTTAAATAGAAAGAGACTGGTTTAAAGTCACCCAGCCCTGTGGTTATAACCCCATGGACTAGAATCCAACTATGCACTCTCCTGTGGCTTGTGTTATTAGTCTCCTATGGCTGCTGTAACAAATTATCACATACTTAGTGGCTTAGACAACACAAATTTATTATTTTACTCTTCTGGAAGTCAGAAGTCTGACATAGGTCTCACCAGGCTAAAATCAAGGTATTGGTAGGGTTGCGTTATTTTCTGGAGGCTCTAGTTAAGAATTCATCTTCTTTCCTTTTCTACCTTCTGGCAGCTGCCTGCATTCTTTGGCTTCTGGGGCCCTTCTGTCTTCAAAGCCAGCAGTCACATCAGTGTGACCTCTCCGTTCATCATTTTTGACTCTGACTTTTCTGCTTCTCTTTCACTTTTAAATATTCTTGTGGGCCCACCCGAAGACCACAGGATGATTTCCCTAACTCAAGATCCTTAACATAATCACATCTGCACAGTCTCTTTTGCCATGTAAGGTTACATGTCCACAGGTTCCAGGGATTTGGACATGGACATCTTTGGAGGACATTGTTCTGTTTACCATAGCTTGACCACTCGTTCTTTAAGGAAAAACATGAAGAAAGAAACAAATTATACACCCCTTCTTCTGAGGACTTTGTAGATTTATTTATTGACAAGTATTTTCACTCATTTAAAGATGGCATCTTATATTTGTTATATTTACAAACTGCTTTTGTATATGCTATTTCATTTCATTGTTGCCCTTTTCACAGTGGCAATGAAGACTCAAAAACTTAAGTGAATTTTCAGAACAAATAGTGGTCTTGGCATATGAATCCCAAGTATTTGAGTCTGTCTAGTGTTTACAACATTCTACTCACTCTCTGATGAAAATGACTTTCAGCACTTTCTAACTTAATTACTTGAGACTTTGGGTGTCATATCTGGGTTGGTTTGTGGACGTTCTTCATCATGTTTAACATCCTCGAAGCCTCTCCTACAAAGAATGCCCTGCTTCTTCTGGATTTATGTTGTAAAATGTGTTGTAAAACTAAATTGAGTTCTTATACTTTCTTGCCTATTTTCTATTCAGAAAAAAACAAAGGAACTGATACATTTGTCTGCATAATTGTGAGTTGTTAGAAGCCAAATAATCAGTATGAATGGTATGCCATGCTGTATGAATGGTTGTTCAGCAGTCCATAAATTTGGTCTTCTTCTTGAGGGTAGGAGTAGTGTTTTGTTTACTTTATGGTTCTTAGCTATTAACTAAGTATCTTGCATTTCACAGGGCTTTAGTAAATTTGTGATGTTTTTAATTATTGAATGCTGATTATATCTTAAGCTTAGAAAAGAAGTGAAACTTGTGGTTTTAAATTAATTTTTAAATTAATCTCACATTGATAAGTGTAACTATTAACTATGTTATAACCTTAAAATGAGTCATTTCATGAATCTCCAAAGGCTCTTTGCTTGTCTCTAAAATGAGGAACAAAACAAACCAAAATAAAACTACAGATAATGGCAGAGCTTTTAACTTTGCGAGACTGAAAAATTTATTGGAGTAAAGAAAGTTACAATTTAAAATATGAAACTAGTTTAACTTTCTACCAGTTAAATGATGTACTACTGGAAAGCATGGCTTTTAAAATACTGTAACTAGTTAACAAAAATCAGCTACAATGACTGAATCAACAATCTTCTTTCCCCTAATTATAACATTAACTGCTTCACTTCCATGGTGAAACCCTAGCTGCCTCTCAGCTCCAGCTGAATCTGGTAAGGCCCACCATTGCAAGCCATCTTTATCTTTTAATATTTTAGTCAACCAAAATCAATCTCCATGTTTCATTTAGCTATTTAGGCTGATACTTACATTTGTCAATCATAATGCAATTGTGATTATACTTAACAATAGTCTTTTCTCTGGGATTTTATAGGTAAAGTAGTAATTTCTTAATAGTTTTCCAATTTGTGGAACCAGGTTGAGTTGAAATACTTGAATAAATTAACTCGTGAATTTCCACTGGGTTGACTTTTAGATGTTTTCTATGAGGAAGGTGAGGAAACAAAAAGCAACTGTCACATTTCATCCATTCTAAGCACATTTTTAACATCTCTGAAATCAGGGTTTAATCTGATAGTACAAGGTTTATCATCTTTCAGTTACCAGCATTTTGTTTTTTTCTCTCTTACTGGTACATAGGAGATGGCGGTGCATCTCTTACTCATTGGTTTGCCCCTTAGTTTTCATGAAATGTGGTCATTTCGGTGACTCTAAGCAGGAATCTTTTCCATTCTGATTTGCATAATTCTTTTTTAGGAATGATTACAAAGCAGGCTTTAGAACGTCTCCCTTCTCAAGATTTTCTTCATTGATGTATTTTTTTGAAGTATGGTTCTTTAAAATAAAATTGAGGTAGAAACAAACCTGCTTATGTGACATAGTTCAAGGAATATATTTGACAGGATTGAGTAGATTGAGTGGCATCTTGACACTAACAGTAGTGGGAATTTCTCTTCTATATTCTGCGTTTTCTTGGTGAACTTACATTATCCTATAACAATTGATTATTTGAACTGAAGTGACCACATTAAATGATTCTACGTGGCCTAAATTTTCTTGGGATCATGTGCTGTGCACATCTTGCCCACTGTTTTTTCTATCCATGTATCAACTCTGCCTGGGTCATAACGTCCTCAATAAGTCTATAACATGTTGAGTTGCATTTAACAAAACACATCATCATGGATTGAAGTTTTTATCCCAGAAGAGTTTTGAAGGTATTTAAAACATAAATAAAATTTTAAAGTGAGGATAAATAATTAAAGGAAAACCACTAGAATTTGATTATCACCCAATTAATTTTCATACCTTTCTTCTAGACCCCCAAAACAGGTAGCTATTTTCTTCTGTCTCTTTGGATTTTCTCTAGTGATTTTTCTAAGCAAGGCTGAATGGAAACTACCAGTGGTCATTTGTGATTGACACACTAAAAATATAATGTGAACACTCGGTAAAGAAAATGCCTCTGGACATTTGGTTACCTGCATAACTCTTGTCTCAGATGACACGCATATACTCTTTCACTTTCCAGACAACATAAAAATTAATGCTGTTTGCTATAGTAGAAAACAGGATTATTTTCAGCTTTTAGTGAACAGCTCAATAGCCTCAGGGAAATTGGGCATGTTACTTCATTTCTTGGTTTTAAAATGTATTTATATCACTTAATTATCTAATGGAAATGGTATTATTTATTTAAAATATTTAAGGTTTTTGACTCAGATTTTCTCCTCATTTTTACCTCTCTCTTTTCTGCCTTCTGCATCACCTGAATGGCCTTGCAAAAGACAGTAAGAGATGTGGACAAATCTGGAGTAATTGATGATATACGTTTTGCATTTGTATTTAAAGAATATGAGGAAGTCTGACAAACTTCAAACAACTATTCATAGGCTGAAATCCCACTTTCTCAAAAAATAAAATGAATTTTTGGAATGGATTTTTAGAGCTTATAAGGAAACTACTTTACTTGTACGTTTATTTTAGGTAACTACTATATTAATACTCTTAAATTTTATAGTGGTGTATTTCAAAATGTCTCTATTTTGAGATACTGAGTCAAATATGTTTTTCATTGAAATGAACCTCTGTCTCTGCTTTCCAGTGTAATTATTTGTCTACTAGCTAGAATAACATATGCCATTTTATTCTCCAAATCCCCCAAGAACACCCCTGTTCAGTATATATTTAGGGCAATGATAACAATAATAGTATTAAAATTTTATTAGGTAAGCAAATTTGCTGAATTATGAATTTAGGTCTTGTTGGAAGGACACTCTTTCTGAATTTGTATTTCTAGCTTTCCTTATTTGAATACTTGAGATTTTAGTATATTTTTACTTTATATTTTGTAGAATAACGTGAATTTTAGCATGAACAAAAAAAATTAACGCTTTATTTTACCAGTGAACAACTACTTTAAGAAAATATGGGGGTGGGGAGTGCATGGTGGCTCACGCCTGTAATTCCAGCACTTTGGGAGGCTGAGGCAGGCGGATCACCTAAGGTCAGGAGTTCGAGACCAGTCTGGCCAACATGGCGAAACTTTGTCTCTACTAAAAATACAAAAATTATCCAGGCATGGTGGCGCATGCTACTGTAATCCCAGCTACTCAGGAGGCTGAGGCAGAAGAATCACCTAACCTGGGAGGTGGAGGTTTCAGTGAGCCGAGATTGTGTCACTGTACTCCAGCCTGGGTGACAGAGGGAGAATCTGTCTCAAAAAAAAAAAAAAAAAAAAAAAAGGAAAAAAGAAAATATAGGAACAACTCTTTGTTGCAGAAACTACCCTTTGTTTATCAGTACCTATTATGTTATAATATATCACATTTTGTTTTTGAGACAGGGTCTCACTCTGTTGTCCAGGCTGGAGTGCAGTGATGTGATCATGGCTCACTGCAGCCTTGACCTCCCAAGGTCCTCCACTTGGGAGGTTCAAGTGGTCCTCCTACCTCAGCCTCTGGAGTAGCTAGGACCACAGGTGTGCACCACCCCACCCAGTTAATTTTTTATTTTTGTAGAAACAAGGTCTCCCTATGTTCGCCAGGCTAGTCTTGAACTCCTGGCCTCAAGTGGTCCTCCCACCTCTGCCTCCCAAAGCACTTGGATTACAGGCATGAGCCACTGTGCCCGACCTACATCACATATTTATTTAACTAGACATTACCACTTACAGGGCACTTTTTCATTTTATTCTCATCACAATTCTGTGAATTAGGCATTATTATTTGAAAAGAGGGAAACAGAGTTTAGAGGGGCTCTGAGGCTTGTCAAAAGCAATCGTATTTGAACTTTATCAATACTTTAATCCACATTTTCTGATTTTATGAGTGCTGCCATTTCCCTTATATCACGCTGCTTATTTGGTTGGTGCATGGAATTATCATCATCAATTAAATATAATCTCTACAGAATGAATGATAATGAACATTATCATGTGACAGTAACATTGTGCAGCCATTCAGAGGGCACTTCAAATTTTGAATTTTCAGAGGCAGTATCTCCAGTATTTAGCTGTCTTTAGAAAAATGGCATCTATAAATTCTCGCTAGTCCTTCCCATAATGAGAGAGTTATTGACAAAGCTAGGATGTGAACCACATTCTAGCTATTATTCATTTTTAAATTAAAATATCATTATATATGTTAGGGAAGAAAATAAGAGCCTTTAATCATGAATATGTCCTATATAGAACCAAGATAGCAATTTTCTCACTTGTAAGTTCACTCAGTAAACAGTAAATTTGAATGCATTTGCTATAAAGACAAGACTAAGTCCTAATATGAGAATGAAATTTGCTGCCCCCATGATATGCTTTGGCTGTGTCCCCACCCAGAATCTCACCTTGAATTGTAATAATCCCCGTGGGTCACGGGTGGGACCAGGTGAAGGTAATTGCATCATGGGGGTGGTTCCCCCATGCTGTTCTCATGATAGTGAGTTTTCATGAGATCTGATGGTTTTATAAGGGGCTTTTCCCTACCTTTGCTCTGCATTTGTCTCTCCTACTGCCACATGAAGAAGTACGTGTTTGCTTCCCCTTCTGCCATGATTGGAAGTTTCCCGAGGCCTCTGCAGCCATGCTGAACTGTGAGTCAATTAAACCTCTTACCTTTATAAATTACCCAGTCTCAGGTCTGTCTTGATTCGCAGTGTGAGAATAGACTAATACACTCCATTACTATGTCTCACTATAAAATTATTTAAAAATATTTTAACTATTGTTATTTTACCCACTTGTGAGAACTCAAAACATCCTTTGAAATAAATGGGGAAAATATTTCCAAAAATAAAGCATTTTATTTGTAGAGGTTCTTTTCTCAATGCCGCATAATCAAGCTCCACTTGAGGACCTTAATAACAATCTTTATCAAACTCTAAAAGGAGTTTATATCTTTCATTGCTAGGCAGAATACTCATGACTTACCCTGGTTGTCTGAGCAGTCATTATCTAGAATGTTACTGGTTACTATGGCAGAAAAAAAAAGAGCATTAGAGAGTCTCCCATTGGTAATTAAATTTTCTGTCAAAAATTGCCATGTTATTTCCTTCCACAAGTCATTATCAGAACTAGTCAATGATGACTGTGTTCCAGTCTTCTGCCTGTTTACTCTGAGGTCCTTTCCCTACCCTTCTCAACCTTGCCCTGGTTTTCAAGAACTGCATTTCATAGGGCTTTTTGCTGTCTGGATTCCAGGTAGTTTTGGCCATTGGGAGGTACTCATGGTGGAATGCGGAGGGTTTGGGGGATAGTGGATAAATTAGATGATTTCATCTCCTCCTTTCAACCTTGGACAGTATCTCCAGCAGCAGTGGCTTCTCTGTGATTTCACCTGCCAACAGACAGCTTGATGTAGTTCCAACTTCCACAAATGGCTTCTGGGGTCTGTTAATAGTACTTTCTCTTTGACCTTCCTTGCCTAGGTGGCTTTCCATCCTCTATTTGGCCTCTCAGCTCTTTTAACACATGCATAAACATTTCCCTGTATTAAATTCTCTATTGAAATGTTAGCGTGGTTTATGTTTTTGAGGAGCTCCTAACTAATACATCCAGATTAGGACATTCAATCTTACCGTGTTTCCAGAGGACACAGAACTGGAAATATTTGGTGAACAGCTCTCATGATTGCTGTACTGCCTATTTACATCTGACTTGCAATCTACCTCTCTCCAGCCAGACCTCTACTCTAAACTATAGGACCGTATATATACATATATATGTGTATATATATATATGTGTGTTTGTGTGTGTGTGTGGTGTGTGTATATATATACGTGTGTGTGTGTGTGTGTGTATATATATATATCCAATAAACTACCTGCTTTTGAATGTTTCAAACACACAGTAAACTCAGCATGTCAAGGTTGCAACACATGCTCAATCCCCCAGCAAACCTCATCCTCTCCTGCTCCCTCCCTCATGCATTTTGTTAGTCGAGACAAACAAATGTAATTCATTCTTGCAACTTCATTCCCTCTAGCCTGCACAACCGTAATTATAACCATAATCATGATCATAACCATAACCATACCAATAATTAAAACCCACAGCCATTACAGTTATGTAACCTGTGATACCCTAAATACCTCTCTCTTCTATTCACTTCTCTACATTCCACTGCTGTCCTATTCCAAGCTCCTGCCTTCAGCTGAATGATTGCAATAACGCCTTAACCTTGTATGCGATGTTATATTCTCAAAATTAAAGTCAATAATTTTTAAAGACCTTCAGAGATTCAAACCTTCAGTGAACAAAGATTGTGACCTTCAGTGGCTTCTAATTGCTCTTAGGAGAAAGACAATACTCCTTAACATAATCCTAGAAGACCTAGCAAAAACTTCCTCTTCAACCGTATCTCCCTCCCCACCCCTGCCCCTGATATGCCATCTTACTCTCTGAATTCTGGCCTCACTAGCTTCTTTAAGTCATTTATAAGTGTCAGTCCTTCCCAACCCCCAACATAACCTCAGGCTTTTAAATATACAATTACCATCGTCTGGAACACTTTTCTTCCTTACCCTCTATGTTAACATCATTTAGTAAGGATTTACTTCAGTGTTATAGCCTCAGGAAAAACTTGCCTGACCACCCTGACTACATAAAATACCCTGTTACACACATTCAGTTGTGTCATGTACCTCTGCCAGGAAGCATTAACAGAATTGTGATTTTACATTTCTTTGAGGGATTCTTTGATGAGCAGTAATCTCCTACAATCACAATTGTCTTTAAACTCTTTGAGATGAGAGACAATGGATGATTTTGCTAACCATTATATCCATAGCTCCTATCAGTGTCTGGGACATAGCTAGCTCTAAATAAATATTTGATAAATTAATGAGTGAGAGTACTTCTCTTCTTCTTCCCCCCTTCTTCTATCCTGTCTTTCTCTCTTTCTTTCTCCCTCCCTTCTTTCCTTCCTCTGTCATTGTGGATTTACTATTAGGAAATGACAGGTCTGGTACTGAACAGTTAATTCCTACCTATAATTTTTAATCCCTCACCAGTACCTTTTTTGGTTGATGTGGAGAGTATTCAGACAGTGTCTAAGTTAATTTTGTGTTGCTATAAAGGCATACCTGAGGCTGCGTAATTTATAAAGTAAATAGGTTTATTTGGCTCTTGGTTCTGCAGGCTGTATGAGAAGCATGGCACTAGTATCTGCTCTGTGTCTGGTGAGGGCCTCAAGCTGCTTCCCCTGATGGTGGAAGGTGAAGAAGAGCTGGCGTGTGCAGAGACCACATGATAAGAGAGGAAGCAAGAGAGAGCCGGGGGAAGGAGCAAGGCTCTTTCTAAAACCCCCCTTTTTTCTGAAACTAACATTCTCACCCAAGAGCCAATCCAGTCTCATGAGAGCTAGAACTTACTACCATGAGAATGACATCAAGCCATACATGAGGGATCTGCCCCCATGACACACACACACACCTCCCATCAGGCTCCATATCCCACCACCACCACACTGGAGATCAAATTTAAACATGAGATTTGGGGGACAAACATCCACACTATAGCAGACAGAATATTTGTGGTCATGGGCAGCCTATCATAGCAGAGAGAGGGTGCAGATTTTCACATCAGAAGGAATAAGTTTCGAGTCCTAGCTTTGCCACTTGCTTGTTTTGCACTCTGGGCTATTGCAATGATCTCTCTGAACTCAGTTTCCTTCTTGGTAACATAAGAGGATAATAAGCAGAGCCAGCTTGTGGGCATTACAGTATAGTAATTATATATCTAATGAAATAACCTCACATGTAGAAACTACTCAATAAATAGTAGTCATTTTGGCCATTGTTAAAAAATTATTAAGTAATTATAGATTTTAATAAGGACTATTAGGTAGCACAGTATATAGGAAAATCTTTACTGAGTGTTCATATGTAATGTTTGAATCAGACAGTGAAACATAATGGATAAGAAATATAACGTACAATTTTGGAGGATTAAAATGCAGTTCATTTATTAAATGCTATGTGAAAATAATGTGTGTAGGTGCATTCAACTATATATACACACACTGCGTCTGTTTCTATTTGCCTATATATTCTTTTTTACCCGTATACCCTTCTATTAATATTACTTAAATTGATAAATCATACTTGTATACGTTTATGGAGTACAGTGTGATATTTTCATGTAGCTATGCAATGTGGAATGATCAAATTGAGGTAATGGGTAGTTCCATATATCTTAGGTGAAAATATTGTAATAGCACCCATTGCTGTCAATTTTTTTCATTAACTTTTGCGTTGTTTAAAACACTGCATTTCAATACTTTTTTAAGTGTTTTTAATTCTTTAGAAAGATAATCCCACTGGAATACCTTGATCTCTTACTTCATA
Source organism: Macaca fascicularis (assembly GCF_037993035.2). Classification (NCBI taxonomy): domain Eukaryota; kingdom Metazoa; phylum Chordata; class Mammalia; order Primates; family Cercopithecidae; genus Macaca; species Macaca fascicularis. The sequence goes on from NC_088395.1 coordinate 28,689,838, forward strand.
GAGGAAAAGTAGAGGAAAGAAAAAGCTTGTGACTCTTTGCTGGTACCCCCAACAATGTCTGTCTTTGTGGGATGAGAACTGATGTCATTTTTGGCAACTGTATGGCTGATACTGTTCTGTGAGATTGCAACATATCCAATACATGCCTGATAGGAAACCCTTTTCAAAGTAGTAAACAACCCTTCACAAGGCAGCCCTGCCAAAGCTATGTATTGCCATTCAACAGAAGATGAACAGGACAGTCCTTTTCTCTTTACTTTAAAAAGCATATGCCTTTAATGATGTGTTATCGTTTAAGCCATCTGCAGATGTACTGTCCATCCAAATTGCCAGTTAAATTGTTGATTATTAGAAATTGTTGTGATTGTCTAATTATGTTTGTGTCATAAAACGACTCTATTTTCTGTCACAATTTGATGAGGCCCTGCTTTAGAATAGCAATACAACACATTTTACCCATTTGCAGGTATTTCAAGTATTAAATTGGATGAATCTTTTTAATTTTCTTCTACTGAATTGAGTTCAAGTGAATTTGATAGGATTATTAGAGCGGCTTGTGTCTGGAATAACAATGATGACTTACAGAAGGAACCAGCAGGGCTGATGTTATTGACGAAAAGATACTTTAGACCCTTTATTTGTCAGCAGGGCGCCCTGCTCTGTGGTTCCTCTATTGAGTCCTTTCCTGTGTACAGTGCCCGCCTGTTGTACTTTGAAGGCACTAAATGCATCTTTTCAATCAATATTCAATTATATAAGACAAGGAATGCTGGTTAAGTAACGGTGCCTATCTTACAAGGAAATGCATTTCCCCAAATAATTTGTCAGGGCTTCTGGGTTAGTTCGTCTTTCCTGCCTCTGGTTGAGTACTTGCCCAGTTACACTTGTTGAACACGTGCTTTACCTTCCTGCAGAGAGTCTCCTTTGGTGATGTGTTTCTTGCTTTCCCTCTGGAAACACCCTTCTCAGCTCCATTCCTTGCAGTATTTGACTCTCGCTGCCCGGGAAACCAGAGAACATTCTTCCTAGTTTCACTTCATTTTCTTGCCTTCTCATATAGGCCACTGCCAATCAGCTGCCTCATTTTAATCTTGCAGTATATGTTTATATTGGTCTTACCTTGTCCTTTCTTCCTAAATAAACCTGGGGAGCTTTGGTCATGTTCATTTTTCAACAAACCTGACTAGGTATTCTAATTTCATAAATTAACCATCATTCTTGTTTTATTCCACTGGAAATTGACTTAACATATCAGTCACTTTGGCCCAATCTGCCAGGCAGGCATGAGGATATTGCTTTCAAAGCTACCTTCTAATTGAAGAAATATGAAGATTTCACAGGTCAACACGTAGGCAGTGTGAACTGGGGAGCTTTTAGCATATTAATTGGGCTCTGAAGAATTCACTATAGTTAATGAAAGTTGTGCTTGTTATCTGAGATAAATGGAGGGTGCTGTTGTACCTTTCATAGGACAATTAAAAAAAACAAAAAAACCAAAATAAAACATTAACATAAAATAGATAAGCAATGCATAAATAGGTTGCAGCTCATATTATAAGAGTTTTGAATTCATTTTATTTCATTCCCATACTTCTCAAGCAATCCAGCTACACCCACATCTTGTTTAATTGACAGATTTGGACTGTCTTGCTGGCTAGGAGGATAAAGGCAACAAACTTTCTGACTGATCCTGGATTTTCCTCAAGAGCAAGTTTCCTTAGTTACTGGTGCTCACATCTACTCCCCTGATTTTCCTGTTCTGCTCTACTGTGTCCTCTGGATATCCTGCTTCCTGAATTCCACCTTTGAGCCTCCTGGTTCTTAACCATCCATGCTACCTTCAGAGTCTGCTTGTCTGCTCATTCCTGTTAATTTTTTTTAACTTGATCTTTAATTGTGAGTTTTCTCACTTCCTGCCTGTTCTAACTTGGGCTCAACCTTGACCTCAATCTTCAGCTCTGCAGGTGGGAGATGTATGGAATAACTGAAGTACTCCACTTGTGTTCCTGTTCATAACACAAAAGCCATTGTCATTTGACAAACAGATGATAAGGAATCTATTGTTATTATTTTTACTTTTATCTCATTATTACTAGTATTAGAAAATGCTTTACTAAGCTTCTGCCACATATTAGACTGTGTGCTGGGAGTTCTATATGTCATATCTCTTTTAAGCCTCACATCATTTACAGAGGAGGCACTGAGAGGCTGTGTTGCCTCCCCAGGCCACACACTTATTAAATGAAGGGGTAAGAATTTGAATCCTGACAGTCTGACTGCCTAGCATGTACCTTTATATTTGACGCTGTACCACACTAAATTATACCACATAAATCCATTCTTAAATATAAAAATCTGTATCCTCAGACTTTCAGGGTGTTAACTTTGCACTGTAAGTTGGAGTCTTGACATTTTAAAAAAGTTTCTTTCTGTTTGTTTTGGATTTTCATGGCTTATTTTTTTATTTAGGAGTATAAAAATAAGACAATGAAAGTTTGGACAACGTTACATACTTTTATCATCTTCAGAAGTCCAATTTTTAATGATATGTTAACATAGTCATATACAATCATTCTACAAATTCAGCAACTGTTTGCTGTGTATCTACTGTATACTAGCAATGATCAAAGGCACTGGGGATGTAATGGTGAACAAAAAGGAGTCTCTCTTCTTCTATAGTTTACACATGTAAATTGGGCATTGGTCCAGCCATGAAGAGTAAGAAACAACGTAAGGGACTTTATTGAGCTTCAAATTAAACTCTGTTAAAAACAAACAAACCAGAAATATATATGTAGAGTGCTTGATGTGTTCTGTGGCTCTCAATAAGTGATAGCTTTGAAAAATAAAAGGTAGGTAATTTGATTTAATATTCTAGAGAGTATCAGATGCTTGCAAACAGAGGGTATAACAAAATCATACTATGATATTTCCTGAAAGGTAATTTAAATTTTAATTTAAATGTTTTATTCAGCTTTTTTATCGCTATATAATTATACATAAATACATAACTTGAATCATAATATTCTAGTTTTACTTTTCTTGCTTCCTATTGGGCTCCTCCCTTTCCATCCCTTTCCCTCTTGATGCAAACCAGCCACCCCTTGCAGTTACCCCCAACAATATCAAAGTGTGTGTACTTTCATTTTTCCTCCCTATGTTCTTATATTTCTATTTAGGAATTACAGCTACACACACAAATACAGAGTTTTATCACTTTATAGAAAAAATTATCAATATTGGTGTTTCTGCATCTTGCTTTTATTAATAACGCTCAATAAATCATAGATAAGTTGGGTAATTGGTATAAAAATACAGTTAGAAGGAATAAATTTTAGCATTTGATAGATTATGGAAATTATAGTTAATAATTTATAATATATTTCAAAATAGGTATAAGAGGAGGAACATAGTGCTCCCAACACAAGGAAAAGATAAATGTTTGAGGTGATGGATATTCCAGTTAACCTTATTTGATCATTACACATTGTATACAGGTATCAAAGTATCACATGTAGCCCCTGACAGCTGTACAACTATGATATGTTAACAAAGACATACAAAAATTTCACATTATTTTTGTATTAAATAAGTATAATTTTATAAGTAAAAAAAATTCTCATTGAATCAGTCTAACTAAACGACATAGCTCTGTTTTCATTTTCCTAATAGGTGCCTAATATTCCAGGTGAAGTGGCATAATTTATTTTGTTTTACCCTATTTGCCACAGGCACATGGCTCCCAGGCTTTGGCATTACAAATATTGCTGCAATAAGCATCCTTAAATATATGTCCTTAAATAATTCTGTATCTGTGAAATAGATTCCAAAGCGTGAGCATGATTGGGTAAAGAAGATGAGTCTTAAAATTTTAAATAGATGTTGAAAGATTGCTTTAAAAGAAGAAAAGATGTATCAGTTTTGTTTTTACAAGTATATTCGGACATTTCTTCACACGTCCACAAGCAAGTGGTGTGAGAGAGTTGTTTAAATTGATGCTAGTGAGATAGTTATAGATTGATCAGTTGTTACTTTGAATTTGCCTAATGACTCATGCATTGAACTTTGTTTTGATAAGTTGCTTGGCCTTTTAAATTTTCTCTTCTGTAAATTATCCAATCTAAATATCTAGCCCATTTTTTTCTATGGTATTGTTTATCCTCTTGTCAATTTGTAAGTCTATTTTATATATTGTGGATATTAACCCTACGTGTTTTCTGCATTTCAAATTATTTTTCAAATCTACCATTGCCTTGAATTTTTAAATGATGTTTTCCATAAAGGAACATTCAAAGGTTTTTGTATAGTAAATTTGTCTCTCTTTTAGGGATCTACCATCTTAAGACGATTTTCTTGTCTCTTAGATTTTATGTCTTGCTTTCTAGATTTTTAAAAAACATATGTAATCTTTTAATATTTTAAACCATTTGTAAGCCTTTGATAAATCAGGATTTTTAAAAACTTGATTTAAAATAGAATAACTCTTTAAATTTCCTCCAGATGGAAGGACAGTTGTGATACAATGATTTAAAGCATAATTTATCATGTTCCCACAAAATTTAACTAAGATTGTTTATTAAAAGTAACCCCTCTTTTTATAGATACAAAAATCTCTCATATAAATATTTGGTCAAGTTGTCATTCATACATTCAACAAATATTAAGTACCTCCTGTTTTCCTGGAATTCTGAAAGAAGCATGGGAGTAGGGGAAGCACAATTTTGAAATGGCCACTGCTTTTTAGAGATACAGCATTCAATTGTGATAACAGTGGTGGGTCCAGAAATCTCAAAAGGCTGAAATCTGTTGATGGCTCTGTCACTAAGAGTATGACAGGGTTCTGACACTCAGCAGTGCTGGGGTTTAGTTTTCTCTGAAACAAAATGAGGAAGTTATGTCCAATGATCTCCAAAGCCCTTTCTAGTCCTCAAACATGACAGCAGCTGTTCAGTCTCTTGTACTACCCAGCTATTTAAAGTTATCTTCTGCCCAAACAAGCAAAAACTCATAGCTGAGAGAGAGAGAGAGAGAATGAATGAATACAAATAAATGAATGTGAATGTGTAAATTGGATGGACTGAACTCAGCCAATCTGAAATAGAGCTGAAAGTGATTTGGTGATCAAACTCTATGTCATCTTTCTTCTCTGAATTATGGTGTGATGGGACAGGGGTTTGAAAACTCATTTTAATGAAAGAGGTGAATCACTGCTTGGCTGAAAACAGGTAACAAATTACTTGAGAAAACTGGCACCACGATATTTTGCAGGTAATTAAGCATTCACCTTCCCTGAACTCTCACCTTGATCCCTCAAGACATATTCAGGATTTAATCACAATATATACATTATGTGTAGCTCAACCAAATTTTAAAATTGCCATTCTTAATTTAGTAGTAATTTGTTAGATTATTCTGGTTCAAATCACCTCAATAATATCGACTTTAATTAAAATAATCAGCGTAATCACAGTGATTCATTTTAGTGCTTTTGTTTTACATAAAAATCTATGAAAACTTTCTTTTTTTGGAAGACAATTTAAAAAATAGGCTGCCTGTCTTAATGTATATAACAAGTTAAGTGTAAAATCCTTTGCAGGTATATATTCTTTGTAATTTATGTCTAGCATAGTCATATACTTGAAATCGAGTTAGCCATTGAGATGAAGGAAGAACTTTGTCATGCAAAGCCATTGAAACAACATACAAAAATAACTCGAAGTTTTTATAAGTGACCATTTGTGGTCATCTTGTATGTTTGAATTAAGGAAACAAATTGAAATAGCCAAATAGATAAAGGAAGAGCTTCCCTGGCATGCAAAGCTAGAGAATACTACACAGAAAGAAATTCAAGCACATAAATTACAGTTCATGGGAATGTCAGAATACAAATTCTGTCCTCACAATCTCTTTCATTCAGTGAGTTTACCAGTTTTAAAGCATTAATGAAATTATTTCAGGCAATTACTGTTTTACTCCCATTTTTATTGTCTGGTATCTCTTTAGCACAACCCATTGAATCATTCTTTTGTCTTGTTAAGTCACTATTCATAAATGCACATGCAACAGATGGTTCATATTAGATCACGTAATCCTTTGAGCCAGAGAATGAATTTCTATTGGGTTTCATTAGAAATTATGTACCTCACAGATAACTGAAACCTAACTCGATAGTATTCCCTGTATTCTATTTAATACTTTAGAAGAGTATGCTTTATGTTTTTCTGGTTGTGTAAAATACACTTTGAACACATTCAGCAGACTGCTATGTACAAAGAAAGTGTCCAATAGGTGTGTCTGCTGCCATTTTAATTTGGGTGTTAGATATTCTAATTTTCATCAAAATGAGGCATTGTTTCAAGTTGTTTCCACAATAAGAGCGTATCTGCACAGGCAAAACATATTTTGAAATGGATAAATGGATACATATGGATATGGGTGATATTTCTTAATAGCGTAACTGGATTGACTCAGGCAGACATTTCAGCCCGACATTTTCTTTGAACTGGATCCTCTGTCCTGTAGCAGAGGACTCCAGCCAATGAAGTTAATTAGTGCCAGATTAAGATGGTCTCAGCAGGTGGCTGCTTCAGACTCTCTCTCTCCTCTGTTTGTTGAACCCTCTTGGTTGGAGAAGGGCTTGAGTAGTCTTGTCTTACTGACAGCTGTCTACTGTTAATGGACCATATGCAGTGATGGTAAAGTTGCCATCAACTGTTGATGAACCGTATGTAGATGGTGAACAGATAGCAGATGAATACTTAGAAACAACGAAAGGCCTTCACTGCTGGACTGGGAGTCGGAACCTTAAAATGATTTTAAGAAACGCTTGCTAAAACTGTGTCACAATCATCATACCTTTACTGCACACACCCTCTGTCACTCAGGTTGAGGATCTAAGACAGATAAGCCAATGGAAAGATTAGTGCCTTAGGTTTTCCAAAACCTGACATAGAAGGCTATACTACCCCACAGAGACATGCTTTTTCAGTTTCATTAATGAAAAGAAAATTAATGATAGCAAACTAATCACTAAGCTCAACCACTTTGTAAAGTTAAAAGTATTATCTAAGGGAAGGGCAGGTTTCTGAATTCAGTTACGTTGGTAGCAGAAATTCATTATCAAATGAAGAGTATGGGAAGACTTTTTTTTTAAAGACAGTTTGATTCTACAGGGATGCCCTTTACTTTCTATTAAGAGTATGATGTTCTATAAGCTGAGATGGGGGAAGAAGTAGCTACTTAATTTACAGAGAGGTGATTAAAGCTTATATACGACGGACATACTCTTAAAGTAATATAATAATAATTGCCAATATAATTGCCAGTTACTTTGGATATACTAATAATTTCATCCACACGTCATTCTTATGAAGCAGATACTATCATTATCTTTATTTTATAGATGAGAGAAACTCTAGCCTAAAGAAATTAAGTAACTTGCTCAAGATTACACAGCTGAGGGTTTTCACCTCAGTCTGTCTCTGGAACCTCTACTCTTTTTTTTTTTTTTTTTTTTTTAAATTTTACTTTAAGTTCTGGGTTACATGTGCAGAACGTGCAGGTTTGTTACATAGGTATACATGTGCCATGGTGGTTTGCTGCACCTATCAACCTGTCATCTAGGTTTTAAGCTCCGCATGCATTAGTTATTTGTCCTAATGCTCTCCTTCCCCTTTGCCTCCCACCCCCGACAGGCCCCGGTGTGTGATGTTCCCCTCCCTGTGTCCATGTGTCCTCATTGTTCAACTCCCACTTATGAGTGAGAACATGTGGTGTTTGGTTTTCTCTTCCTGTGTTAGTTTGCCGAGAATGATGGTTTCCAACTTCATCCATGTCCCTGCAAAGGACATGAACTCATTCTTTTTTATGGCTGCATAGTATTCCATGGTGTATATGTGCCACATTTTCTTTATCCGGTCTACTATTGATGGGCATTAGGCTTGGTTCCAAGTCTTTGCTATTGTGAATAGTGCTGAAGTAAATGTATGTGTGCATGTGTCTTTATAGTAGAATGATTTACAATCCTTTGGGTGTATACCCAGTAATAGGATTGCTGGGTCAAATGGTATTTCTGGTTCTAGATCCTTGAGGAATCGCCACACTGTCTTCCACAATGGTTGAACTAATTTACACTCTCACCAACAATGTAAAAGCGTTCAACCTCTACTCTTAAGCTGTGCACTAAACTGGGTACTGTTAGTTTAAAGGTGAAGTGATTTAGCCTCATTTGGACATTATTTCCAGCGATTGGACCAGTTATTCAAGTGACATCCATGGAACATGGTGTATGTTTGCTAAATCATTATTTGAGGTAAGAATAACTGAATAAATGGGTAAAATCTATGTGTAAGGAAGCTATTGTTATTGCATTGCTATGCCACAGGGGCAGTTATTTTCCTGCCATGATACTGATGACAGATTAATTTTACTCTTTGTAAAATGTAAGAAATTACAGGAATACTGCAAAGCTGCTTTGCAAACTCCATAAAGCAACATATGTTAAGTGTCTTGACCGCAGAAGAAAGTTGTTATACACCTAAATTTCATTGAGTCTGATTCTCTGATTTCCATTTTAGAAATAAAATGTGTAAATCTAAAGACAAAAATCCTTTATATAGGAGTTAGAAATTATTACTCTTGGTCATCCTGCTTACAGCCCATGTAGGAAGAGATTCAGCACCCAACAACTTCCTCCTTACGGCTTTATCTGTGACTTTTAAGATCTGAACCATGTGTTAAAGTCTAATGATCTTGTTACTTTTCTACAGAAAAGTTATACAGCAGGAAATGTTGGAGGGTAATTTAAATGAGGTTAGAAAGGGAAGATAATTAAAGAAAATCTAATGATTTACTAAAATGAAGGTATAATTTACAACATGTATTATACATCAAATACCTTCAGGTTAATAAAATAAAGCAAGGCATACTTACTTTCAAATAACCACTCTATACTACTTCTGCCTATATTATAGGAGTTTTATCAGGCTCTCATATCTGACAGTGAAATGGTGCTCATGGACTGAAGTCTTGTGTTGAGAGTTTGGAGGCTGTGGTGCTAGATTTTCTTTTACTATAGTAACTTGTTTTGTGATACTTGCTAAGTCATGTAAAAAGTTGGCCTTTAGATATTCCTTCTATGTAACAGTGGTTTAGAATCCATAATCTCAACATTTTTTGTTAGTTTGTTATATTGTGGTTTTAATTCTACCAGATGCTATGATTCAGGGTCAATGGAATCTTCAAATATTTAGTTATTAACTTGGCTTAAGCAAAGACTGCATTCATAAATTGTGTATTAGTAGAAATTTGTACTAATTGTAAAAAATGGAAACAATTGAAAAATACTTAAAACATTTATTACAAAGGTGTTTTTCAAGGTTATGATGGCACAATTACACGTATTGGAAGAGCTGTAATTGGTACTTTCAACTTTGAGAATACTTTCTATATAACTGATAGGTTTTCAAAAGGAAGAAACTCCAGTATATCAAGAAACCATTGGCCTTTTCAAGTAATCATTTCCATGCTAGTGTTAACAAAAGAAACACTGCAAATACGTAATATCATTGTGTAGTTTTCAGAGAACTGTTGCCTAAGTCACTGTTAATGTAAAATAAAGTCAGAATGCTTTTGACTTGATGCTGAAATATGTTGGATTTCAGCAAGCCTTTAAAAAAATATTTTCCCACTTGTATTATTGATGAAAATAAGATGATCATAGACACACCATTCACCCATTTAGTGACATTTCACATAATTGTTTCACATGTTTTTCCTGTATTTATTGTTTGCACTGTTTTACTTCCATGTTGTGGTGGTTTTACTTGAAATGAAGACTGTAGTTTCAAACATTCAAAATGGAATTGAGACCTAAACTGTTCTACCTAATGGTGGAGGCTCAAAGCTGATTATTTGAAGTATCTGGATAATCTTCTCAGTTCTTATCATGATAAGACTGCCCAAGAATGCCGATTGACATCGATCAGCCTAGAGTCTTTTCCTTATGCACAATTCTCTTGCCCTTGCATCAGACAAGCTAAACTTTGGATGTTTGTACACAACTAGTTTCAGTTTTGGTGGTTAGCTTTCAGAAAATTAAGAAGATGGAGTTATTATGAAAGCAAGCTAGGAAGTCTTACTTTCTACCTGTGTGGCCCTGGGCAAGTTACTTGGCAGATTTTAAGGCTAGTTTCCTCAGTGGGCTTAATGATATTGCCTGCCTCATTAAGTTGACGTGAATATATCTGGAGCTAATCCGTGTGAAAATGGTTAATCTACTGCCTGACATATAGTAAACTATTCAATAAATGTTAGTCATGATGACGATATAGATGATTATTGATGATGATGACGATGATGGCAGTGAAGATGATAATTTCAGAGAAGATTTTATCTGTGCAGTGTAGTATCATTCTTAACCTCTCTTGAAAAAGCATAGGTTCCATTGTACAATTACAGATTCTAGGACAGAAAATTAATGGAATAGGCTTTTGTAAGGGATATGCAGTAATTTTCTCAAGTCCCCAACCCCACAAAAGAATATCTAATTTTTAAGAGATCAGAGTGATGATCACCCCAAAGTTGGTCACAGTCTACTAGCAAATCTCAGGGTCATTGCTAAACAATTGCAACACCTGTGTACCACTCTATTTTCTATTATTAGCAGATCACAGTTCTCCCATTAGTGAGAGCAAACATCAAAATTGCCTTACATGTCTACTCTAAAGCAAACCACTTTGCTAATCTTTTCAAAAGAAAAGACTGGGCACTTCTGGAATATTATCTTTTGTCTACTAGTATGAATACATGTCACTACCACTAGTTTTCCTCTAATTTTTTCTTCCAGGACCTCCTATCCTGCCTCCCACATTTCCTACCTAGCTTGCTTGCTTTTCTGTTCATTTGACTTTCCACATGCTTCAAAGACTTTAGGCTATGAGTGGTGGAGGCTGTGAAGCCTTACCTAATAGCAAAAGTGGGGAAATGAAGTATATAATTGGATATCCAAAACTAGTTATTATGATCAGCTCTCTCCATGAAATAATAGGCAACACTCAGATGAAAAGTATCCTAGTATCAAATATTCCATACATATAGATTCTTGTATGTTTTAACCCTTATTTAGTTATACCTTGAGATAGCTCTAAGCCTTCTCCAGTCTGTTAAACTATGGCAACTAATATTATTTGTAATTTGTTTTCCATCAGGGAATTATATATATCTAATTATAATTTCCCTTTTTTCTGCCATTCATTTTTCTCCAACCTTAGGGAATCATAGTTTCTTTTCTTTTCCCTCTTTCTATTCCACATTTCATCATGTTCCCTCAGAATGGTATAACTTCACGTCTGCATATATTTTTATTCATTCATTTAAAACACACACACCAACACACACACATGCACACACACCCACAATTCATTCACGTATCAGAAAACTATAGTAGGTATTGGAGATCCAGAAGCAATTCCAACATAAAGGTCACTTCTCTCATGAAACTTACATTCAAGTGGGTGAGTAGATCATAAGGTAACAGCAATTGATAAGCCCTAACAATAAACATTACAGGGAGATTAACATCAATTATGGTGATGTAATGGAGAGTGGCTAGATAGGCAAGGTTTTTCTGGGGAGATCATATTTGAACCCAAACCTGAATAAGAAAGCATCGGACAAAGAAAGATATAGGGAAGAAATACAAAGTCTCTCTGGCAGCGTCAAGTTGGCAGGTTTGACTAACAGGAAAGAAACAAAGCAAAACAAAAAAAACTGTGACTGGAGCATGACAGGCAAGAGTAAGAATGAGACAATACTGGGATGGAGAAGTAGTCATAGGACAGATCATGCTGGGCATTGGCAGCGAACTTGCATTTTGTTCTAAATATAATAGGAATCCATTGGAAGGTTGTAAGTAGGATGTGTGATATGGTTTGATTTGCCATTTTCGTTTGCCACTTTGACTGCTTTTGGAAAATGTTTTGTAGCAAGTCATAGTGGGTATAGTGAGATGTGTGGTTGAAGGTTGTTACAATTCTTTTGGATTGTTCTAAGATGGTGACATTATAATTAAAGAGAAATTGACAAATTCAGGATATATTTTGGCAACAGAGGCAAAGGGACTAGCAGATAGATTGTTCTGTTTGTAATCTAATAGAATTACCCTAATTATGGCCGGGCGCAGTGGCTGAAGCCTGTAATCCCAGCACTTTGGGAGGCCGAGACGGGTGGATCACGAGGTCAGGAGATCGAGACCATCCTGGCTAACACGGTGAAACCCCATCTCTACTAAAAAATACAAAAAACTAGCCGGGCGAGGTGGCGGGCGCCTGTAGTCCCAGCTACTCAGGAGGCTGAGGCAGGAGAATGGCGTAAACCTGGGAGGTGGAGCTTGCAGTGAGCTGAGATCCGGCCACTGCACCCCAGCCTGGGCGACAGAGCAAGACTCCGTCTCAAAAAAAAAAAAAAAAAAAAAAAAAAAAGAATTACCCTAATTATATTTGACAAATCTGACCACAGTGCCCAGGACAAATTTGAATCAGGGATTGAGAAATTAAGTACTGAGTGGAAATTCTTACCATTAAAAGAAAAAACAGTGTAGTCAACCTTAAAAACATTTAAAATTGTTCATAAATCCCCATTCAAAATGTCTGCAAGACTTTCCATCAAACTTACCGGTATCCTTTAAATAGGCCTTTCTGTAAAAACAAATTATTAATATTTTGAAAAGAGGAATTCTTTTTCCATTCCTAAAATACATAATTAGATACAAAATAGGTAAAGAAACTACCAACATGGGCATGCGAATTAGGCACCGTAATAGACATTGTAATATAAATATAGTATACATTCCTCATACTCAAGGATTTCATATCCCAGTGGAGTGGCAAACATGTAAACAACAATACAAATACCCCAATGCATCTCAGAGGGTGGACATAATTGCTCATGAAACTCTGCTCAAGGATGTCTTTCTAGAAACAGGTATTTATCACTGATGCCTGTAGGCTCATGAATTCCAAAGAAAAGGCCCAGCATGGACCACTGTATGTGTATATGGCATGCTGTATATCAGAATTATCCAGTAGCTACAACTAGTAAAATTGTGATAAATTAATAAATGAAGTGATGAAAGAGTTGAGATGTGGCTTGCTGTGTAGGCTGCAAAAGATTCTGAAAAGCCCAGGTGCTGTGGTCAAACATTTTTTATGTATTTGATCCTGTAAAATGCCATACTGTTTTTTGCAGTGGCTGTATCATTTTACATTGCCACCAGGGTTCCAGTTGCTCCATGTCCTTGATGACACTTGTTATTTTCTATTACAGTCAAGAGCCACATAACGATGTTTCAGTCAATGATGAACCGCATGTAGGATGGTGGTCCCATAAGATTATAATGCTGTATTTTTACTGAACCTTTTCTACGTTTAGATGCATAAATACCTACCATTGTGTTGCAATTGCCTACAGTTTTCAGTACAGTAATTTGCTCTACAGGTTTGTAGCATAGGAGCAATAGGCCATACCATGTAGCCTAAGTATGTAATAGGCTGTATCATCTAGGTTTGTATAAGTACATTCAGTGCTGTTCACACAATGAAATTGTCTAAGGACACATTTCTTTCTTCTTTCTTTCTTTCTTTTTTCTTTTTTTTGAGACAGAGTCTCGCTCTGTCACCCAGACTGGAGTGCAATGGTGCGATCTCGGCTGAATGCAACCTCCACCTCCCGGGTTCAAGTGATTCTCCTGCCTCAGCCTCCCAAGTAGCTGGGATTACAGGCACTCACTAAAACGCTCAGCTAATTTTTTGTATTTTTAATAGAGATGGGGTTTCGCTATGTTGGCCAGGCTGGTCTTGAACTCCTGAGCTCAGGTGATCCACCCATCTTGGCCTTCCGAAGTGCTGGGATTACAGGCGTGAACCACTGCACCCGGCCATTAGGACACATTTCTTAGAACCTATCGCCATCTTTAAGCAACATGTGCCATTAAATGACACATGACTGTACTTTGATAATAGCCACCCAAATGGGCGTGAAGTATCTGTCAAGTGTTTTAAATTATGTACCAGATTTGCAAATATGGTGTAAGTTTTTGGGGGCCAGATGCACAAATGTGAATCAGGATTGATAATACGAGTAAAAGTGAAAAGAAATGATTGTCTTCATAAAATAATTCGCTCATCTAAAAAATATTAGGTGTTATCTTTGCACAAGGCACTATGCTAGCCTCAATGTATGTATTCGTTAGCAAACAGAACCTGTCAAGTCCAGTGGGGGAGTATGGGCATTTGTTAAGTAATTACATGAATATATAGTGTGACAGATGCTCTTGGTGCCCATCCACATGCCTTTGGCACTGTAAAGCAAAGACTGTTCACTTCGAATGCCTGTGAATCTCTGCCTGAGGGTTTTTGTTCCTGTTCATTACAACATGCTTGGCCCATGCATGGGGTAAGCCCTCCATGCTGAGGCATTTATATTCCTGGGAGAAGCCCTCAAGCAATGATGGATGAGAAATGGTAAACAACTACTTCAGTTTCTTTGTCCCTCATTTGGGATACCTCTGAGATGTGTTCTATATTTTCTCCCAGAGCTCCATAGCAGGATTATACTCTAATTGTCCATGGTGCTAACATACTTGATAAGGACAACTTTCATGGACTTCCTTTCCTTCTCTGTCTCACTCTAATCCCATACAGTGTTTCCTGGGATAACTTCTCAAATTAACTACTTGCACTTAAATTGTCTCAGGAAGTGTGCTAGGGAAACCCAAACTGAGACACATGTTAATACATTTTGATAAATTCTATGCAGGAAATGTAAAGATTGACCTAAGAATTTGTAATAGCAAGTTAAGTCTGTTGGTTCAGGGAAGGCTACTCCGAAGAAGTGTCATTTGAATGTTGAGTGGGAATTAATTAGGTGAAGGCATTCAGGCTGAGGGAAATAGCAGTGCAATAGCCCTGCAGCAGGAGAGGGCATGGCATTTCTTTAAAAAGGAGGTGGAACTAAAGAGAGTAAGAAAAATAGTGGCAGCAGGTGAAGCTAGAGAGATAGGCGGGATCCAGTTTGTACTCAGCCTTGTAGGTCATGTTGAAAACCTTGTGTTTGTCCAAAGAGCAGTGGAAAACCACAAAACGCTTTTAAGCATAGGAGAAGCATGGTGGGATGTGCCTTTTAAAAGATCTTTTTGGGTGTGTTATGGAGAGCAGATTGTAGTCGGACAAGGAGAGTAAACCATAAGAAGTCAGTTGCACTGGTACAGATGAGAGACAGTGGTAGCTTGGACTAATGTAGGATTTCTCAATCTTGGTACTATTGACATTTTGACTCAAATTATTATTTGTTTCAGCGGCCTTTCCTGTGCATTGTAAAATGTTAGGTGGCATACTTGGCCTTTTCACACTAAATTTTCTCTAGGAATTGCTGAATGTCATTTGGGGACACAGTTGTTACCAGGTAAGAACTTTCAGACTAGGGTGATAGCAGCGAGTATCTATAGGATGTACACTTAGGTTTAACCCCAAAGGTTTTTTTTTAAGCTAAAAACAGAGAGAGAGAGAGAGAGAGAGAGAGAGAGAGAGAGAGGGAGGGAGGGAGAGAGACAGAAGTTGGGCTTTGGCTAGTACCAAAGTTCATTCTTAATAGCAAATACATTAAATAATGGAATATCATGAAAATGAAAAGTTAACTCCTTTTAATGGTTCATCATGTTTCACATTAAACTTTTGTGACCCTCCAAAATACTTCTACCTGCCTGCTTTCTTACTTGGGTTAACTGGGCAATTGGTTTTCTACTTAACCTACTTTCAACATTTTCAGCTGTGTTTTCAAAAAACAAATCCAGTGATAAAACAGTAAAAAAAAAAAAAAAAAGTCATTGTTGCATATTTCTTTCACTATCTCTTTTATAGAGAGCCACTGCTACTAACGCAGTTGTAGCCTTTGTCTTCTGCTTCTTATCCCCCAGCAATTCTCAGAGCCCAGCAAGATGACCATCTCCTTCCTGTCTGATACTTTGGCCAACAAACTTAGGCCAAATTGGTCTCTTTCTCCTCTGAACTCTCACAGCGTGTGTTGATCTTTTGACTTATTTGTCATTAAGACAATTTTATATTAAGACAATTCCAGCATGTGTATCTTTCCTTTGTACCTAAATTACAACCACCGTGTTTTCAAGGTCTGTGTGTTTTTTGTGTGTCTCAGATAGTACTGTGCAAATAGTACATATCATGTAGTTACCTAATAAGTCTGCACATCAACCATATGATTGCCACATAAGTTAGTACTCCAGAAACATCTCTTACCACTTTGAAGGAGCTCTTAGAACCTTTTATAGGGTTGCCTAAAATATATAGAATATATTATACCGCTGACTAATCTTTTTTCAACTATTAAAATTTCAGAGGGCAAATGCCTGAAAATCTACTTTGGTGGCAATGCTGCCAAGGAGAAATGGTGACATTGCTGTGAATGAGCTTGACCCGAATGATGTTAACTACAATATATTGCTTCATGTTTAGTTCAAAGTCACAGAGAAGGCTTTTTATAAAACTACTAATCTGAGCTGATGACTAAAAGAGAAATATTTAAAGGTCTTTCCTCCTCTCCATTGACTCAGTATAAATAGGAATGACATGCACATAGTGAGGGGAGAATGTGGTGCCATGAATAGAGATTTTGTAGCACATTTTTTATTGACTTTAATGAGATGCGTGTGGATAAATGTGTTAGTGCAGTTGGCAGAGTGTCTTTTTTTCAAAGCATCAAGGTTTAGCCTAATGTCTCAGTGAATATTTGAAATGGAACTGGAATTTTAAAGATAAAAAGTAGTGTTCAGAGAGCCCATTGACCCAGGGAGCTTGCAAGGCCCCTACCAGTTTCAACAGTAGTGGGAACATTTGGCAACATTGAGGAATTAAGGCAAGTAGCCCTGGAGTTGTGGGCATTTATAAACAAGTGCAAAGGTAATTACCGGAAAGAGAATGGGAGAGGTACTCTAGCAATGAATAATTTTTCATTGTGTTGATTTCGTTGCTGAGAAAAATATCAGAATTCCTAGATTTCCATATTTAGTTATAGGAGATGCCTTTCCATAGGAAAGGCTTTGCTGATGTCCTTAAGGCAATGTCTTTAACATGTCCTTGCAACTCTTATATACTGTTGGTATGAATGTATACTAGTGCAGCCACTATGGAAAACAGTTAGGAGATGTCTTAGAAAACTAAAAATAAGATTACCATTTGATCTAGCTGCTGAATATCTACCCAAAGGAAAGTAAATCAATATATCAAAGGGATACCTGTACTCACATGTTTATTGCAGCACTATTCACAAGGAATCCATGTAAGTGTTCATGAACAGATGAATGGATAGAGAAAATGTGGTATATATACGCATAAGGGAATACCGTATTGTTCAGCTATAAAAAAAGAATGAAATAATGTCATTTGCAGCAACATGGATGTAACTGGAAGTCATTAAGTGAAACAAGACAGGCATAAAAAGACAGATATCTCATGTTTTCACTTATATGTGGGAGTTAAAAAATTTAGTCACATGGAGGTAGAGAGTGGAAAGATAGATAAGAGACACTGGGAAGGGTGACTTGAGGGAGAGGATGAAGAGAAGTGGGCTAAAGGGTACAAATATACAGTAAGATGGAATAAATTCAGTGTTTGATAGCAGAGTAGGGTGAATATACTTCACAAAAATATATATTACTTGGGTGATGGGCACACTAAATACCCTGACTTAAACATGTAACAAAATTTCACATGTACCCCATACATTTGTACAAAAAAAGTCCTTAAGGCAAGACTAAAAAATAAAGACAGTGTATGTCAGTTAGTCAACAGTTTGATTGCCCTCTTTGTACAGTAAGCAGTATTAGCTGTTGTAAGACAGGTAATTATAATGCATAATCTCTATCCTCAAGGAATTTGCTATTATCTGAGAAGATTAAAAAAAATCTGTGAGGGTAATTGATGATATCTCAATGCCAAGTGTGTTATAACATAAATGAGGGCATTTAGGATACACATATAGAAAATAGCCCCACATGTTCCACATATACTAATTCAGTCAATCATCATTACAAATCAGTAGAATGTACTGTTTATTACTATTTTACAAATGAAGAAAATGGTGGGAGGGCATAGAAAGCTTAGTTAACTTTCACAAGGTCACTGAATTTAATAGTGGAGCAGGAATTTAAACCCAGGTAATCCGACTTCAGAGTTTGTGTGCCCAAAACATTAGTCTGTGTCGAAAGAAGAGAATTGCCAGTTTTATCAGAACAGGAAAAAACATTTTCAGCCTTGAATGAGGGGTGTGCTGTAGATGAATGAAAAGAGAATGAGGTGGGGTCGTGGGAGTGTGTGGATCTGGGGATGTGTTTGTGGGGAGATGGCACAAAATGATAATGCTTCAAGCAGCAGCTTGAAGGTGGAAATTAAAATGGCACAATATGCGTGTATATGTGGGTGAAAGAATGAGTAGCAATTCAAACCTAGGCGATTTTGTGTAGGAGGTTAGTTGATGGTAGGTGGGAATGTAGATTGGTAAAGGTTTTTAGGCAAGCAATTTTGCAACACCTTAAAATTTAAAAAGTACATGGCTTCTTACTCAGCCTTTCCCAAACTAGGAATGCATTCCACAGATGTACTTATACTGTATTGTTTTAAAAGTGAAAAAAGTGACAGTGACATAGATGACCTTCAAAAGGAGAATTATTGGATTGTATTTTAGTGTACTCTGAAGTATTTAAAAAGATGGAGACTCTTCTATTTTTATTGACAGCGAGAGATGGTTGTAATTTATTGTACAGTGGAACAAAGCGATTTGATGAACAATATGTATAATATGATTCTATTTTAAAATTAATCGAGTCAAGAAACACTTATGGAACCCTCACTATGGGCTGGGCACTGGTTCCAGTATATGGGATACAGTAGTGAACCAAGCATGCAAACAGACCACACTAAACGGATCTCTGCCTTCTTGGAGCTTGCATTCTAGAGGGGAGACAGACAAGAAACAATAAGCGGAATAAATAAGTAAATTATATAACAGAAGGATATCAGTGCATGAAAAAATGAAAAGAAGATCAGGTAAATAGGATTGGGAATGCTGACTGGGGGTGGGGTGGGAGATAGTCTTAAATGGGGCAGTCAGGGTAAGACTCATTGAGAAAGTGAGATTTTAGCAAAGACTTGAAAAACATCAAGAGGAACAACAATGGGTCAAACATAGGCCTTAAATTGACAATATGTCTGGTGTTCGAAGAACACCAAGAAAGATGGTATGGCTAGTGTGGGGGAAGTGAGGGGAAGAGTAGATGAGAAGAAGTTGTAGAGTTAATGTGGGGTCTGGATTATATAGGTTAGGACTGTCCAAAACAAATATTATGTGAACCTCATATGTAATTTTAATTTTTTAGTAGCTACTTTGGAAAAAATGGAAGAATACCAGGTGAAATTAATTTTGATAGTATATTTTATTTAAGGTGACATATTCAAAATATTTTAACATGTAATCAATAAAAAAGTATTAATGTGATATTTTATACTTTTCGTACTAAGACATTGAAACCTGAGGAATATTTCACATATATCATACATCTAAATTTGGACTAGCTACATTTCAAATTCTCAATAGCCTCAAGTGGCTAGTGGCCATGATATTGAGTAACATAGGTATAGGGTCATGTAGGTCACTTGTTACGATTTGGCTTCCATGTGGAGTTAAATGGTCATTGTGGAAGTTTGAGCAGAAGAATGACTTAGTCTAATGTACATTTAAATAGATCACTCTGATAGGTGTGTTGAGAAATGCCCAAGTTTGGAAGGAAGAGGGGAATCGTGCATAGAAGCAGGGAGACCTGTTAGGAGGCTGTTGTGCCAATCTAGGCAAAAGATGATGGAGACTCACTCAGATCCAAGTGTTAGCAGTCAAAATGGGGAGAACTGGTCAGATTGTAGATTTATTTTGAAAGTAGAAACAGTGTAATTTACTGACATGCAGAAGATTGTAGATTTATTTTGAAAGTAGAAACAGTGTAATTTACTGACATGTAGAATGGGGGAAAAGGTTGAAAGGTGAAAAAGGAATGTCAAGGATAACATCAAGGCTTTTGGTGTAAGTGGAAAGATAGAATTTCCATCAATTGAAATCGTGGTTCTGCAGGTGGCACAGATTTGGAGGAAAAAACTTAAGTGTGAGATTGCTATTATACCCCCAAGTGAAGATTTGAGTTGTCAGTTGGATATATAAGTCTAAATTTGAGAAAGAAGTCTAGACTAAAGCTATAAATTTGAGAGCTATCAGCATAAGTAAAAATTATTTAAAGCTGTGAGAGTGGATGAGGTCATTAAGGGATTGAGGGTAGATGGGGAAGAGAAGATGTCTGATGACTGAGTCTTGGAACCCTCTAACGCTATGGGGACCAATACCAGTTTGGATGGACTGATACCATATTGATGATTATTTTTACCATTATGTAGGAGAATTTCAAGGACCTGGCCAAGAAGGGGAAATTTTAATATATAACTGTATTTTAAAAAAATAAATGTATATAAATATATAAAAATATACATTTAATGTATAATAAATGTATATAAATATATAAAATATACATTTATATATACTATATAATAAATTATATACATTTATTATAGTTCTGGAATTTAAACATATGTTAGCATTACAGAGAGGACTTCCAGCTATAGCTGAGATATGTAAAGAAGTTGGGAACTTAACACTCCTGTCCTTACAACAAGAAAAAGCTTGACAACTAAATATCAATGGATATTGATGTTATACACATAAGAGAAATGTATTTGCAGGGCAAACCTTCATTGCAAACCTAAAGAGGCAGGTACCTGCAGGGAGACATAAACTGAAGCATTTGCTTACCTGGGGCTAAAGCCTTCAGATGCCATGTAACCATATGAGGAACATTAAACTAGAAAGTCTGATGAATTGCTGGTGTGGTTAAGCATGGGCTAGCAAGCGTGTGTACAGTTCCTTGAGGGCCACAGTCATGGGTGTGGGGTGTTGCTTATACTTATCTAGGCTTTTCCTTCAGTTAGCACACTAGGCTCTCATTAGGAAGATTGGGGATAATCCAGAGAAACCTACCTACTGCCTTTCTCTCTGCCTTGGTGATTGTAGAAGTTTCTAAAGGATATTTTCACTGGATATAAGATTTTGGGTTGGCAGGTTTTTTTTTTTTGTTTTGTTTTTGGTTTTTTTTTCTCTCCACCCAATTCCCTGAGTGACTATGAAGAGCATAGAACCCTGACAATCTGTGATGGACATGCAGTGTGAACAAGAAATAAACTTTTTTTTTGTTTACATTTTAGCAAAAACAGAAAGTTGTCAGTATAATCATGTTGAGTCTTGAAAGCAAGCATAAGGAAATTTTATATTTTATATTACATACAGATTGGGGAAACCATTGGATGTCTTGAAGAAGAGGAGTATCTGATTTACCCAATAAAATCATGTTCTTTGACTATTAATCCAGTAGCAATGTACAGGCAAAGATTCTCCACTTTCTGAACTAATTCTGACCCTTGGCTCTATTATGTGTCTCAAGTTATGTAATAGGAACAGTAGTAATAACCCAAACCAAATGATAATTACCAGAATTCTATTCAAACTATTAAATAGAATTAACTTTGTATATGGTTTGCGGCTATGTTTTTTTAAGAAAAAAAAAGCCACATACTTATAATGTAGAGAATTATAATAGTATCTTACTGTTTATATAATTTCCCACAAAATAATATAAAAATACTCATATTGAGTAATTCTACCTGTTTTTACAATTAAATGTCCATCATTAAATAACACTTAGCTAAGAGTGTAGTTCCTTATTATTGGCTGTTATACAGAAAGTTAAAAAATTTCTTGTTCTATAATGCCTTTAAAAATAGTTGTCTATTGAATATATATCTATTTTTCACTGGACTTTTAATTAAATAAGAATCTAGAGATTTTACCTTATTAAGGAAAAGCACGTTGGTTTCAGAAATAATTTTTATGCATGCCCCGTAAATCTTTGAAAAGACAATTTAATATTATGCCTAATGTTATTTTTGCTTTGGGAGAAAAATAACCTATAGCCCCAAAAAGTCTTGTATATAATGGGTTGTCAATTATGGCAACTTACAGCAGGAAAGATTGGGTCTAGATTTTCCTTACTTTGCCTCAGATTTTTCATTTTCTAAAAAATGACCCTTTTCATGTGTTGCAACTGAGGAGAGTTGTGAGTCAAATGCATCCTGTTCTCAGATTCATAGATGATATTTTGGTTAATAAATGCATCAGGACCTGGAGGACATTTGAAATATAAAAGAAACATAGAAATAAGGCAGCCAATTGTGTCTGTTAACAGACTAAATATGACAAAAAAAGGTCTGAGAGTTTTAAGTTCTGCTTGTTCCCTAGAAATTTCTACTGATTTGAAGATGAACCTTGATTGAAATGTAAAGTTTCAACTTTCAAGAAGCTGAGTAACATACACAGCAGGAACTGCCAATATCGTTTTAATAGACATGTCTTGTAAAGGTGAATTTCAATGAGTTTTCAGAGCTTTCTGAACAGTATTGTGATGTTTTAAGTAAGTAGGTCAATGTTATCGTTTATATATAATTTTATTGCTTTAGTGCTATATTTTTGTGATTATTTTACAAATGCTTCAGTAAGAATATACAGAAGTCTTCTGATGATTTTATACTCTTTCTTATTCTTGTTTTACTTGAGAAGTTTTAACTTCGAATCCCTACTTAGCTACTTTAAAACCTGTCTCTTTGTTGAATAGGAGTGCTGAGAGAGGGCATCCCTGTCTTGTGCCAGTTTTCAAAGGGAATTTTTCCAGTTTTTGCCCATTCAGTGTGATATTGGCTGTGGGTTTGTCATAAATAGCTCTTATTATTTTGAGATACGTTCCATCAATACCGAATTTATTGAGAGTTTTTAGCATGAAGGGCTGTTGAATTGTGTCAAAGGCCTTTTCTGCATCTATTGAGATAATCATGTGGTTTTTATCTTTGGTTCTGTTTATATGCTGGATTACGTTTATTGATTTGCGAATGTTGAACCAGCCTTGCATCCCAGGGATGAAGCCAACTTAATCATGGTGGATAAGCTTTTTGATGTGCTGCTGGATCCGGTTTGCCAGTATTTTATTGAGGATTTTTGCATCGATGTTCATCAGGGATATTGGTCTAAAATTTTCTTTTTTTGTTATGTCTCTGCCAGGCTTTGGTATCAGGATGATGTTGGCCTCATAAAATGAGTTAGGGAGGATTCCTTCTTTTTCTATTGATTGGAATAGTTTCAGAAGGAATGGTACCAGCTCCTCCTTGTACCTCTGGTAGAATTCAGCTGTGAATCCATCTGGTCCTGGACTTTTTTTGGTTGGTAGGCTATTAATTATTGCCTCAATTTCAGAGCCTGCTATTGGTCTATTCAGGGATTCAGCTTCTTCCTGGTTTAGTCTTGGGAGAGTGTAAGTGTCCAGGAAATTATCCATTTCTTCTAGATTTTCTAGTTTATTTGCGTAGAGGTGTTTATAGTATTCTCTGATGGTAGTTTGTATTTCTGTGGGGTCAGTGGTGATGTCCCCTTTATCATTTTTTATTAACTATCGCAAGAACAGAAAACCAAACACCGCATGTTCTCACTCATAGGTGGGAACTGAACAACGAGATCACTTGGACTTGGGAAGGGGAACATCACACACCGGGGACTATCACGGGGAGGGGGGAGGGGAGAGGGATTGCATTGGGAGTTATACCTGATGTAAATGACGAGTTGATGGGTGCTGATGAGTTGATGTGTGCTGACGAGTTGATGGGTGCAGCACACCAACATGGCACAAGTATACATATGTAACAAACCTGCACGTTATGCACACGTACCCTAGAACTTAAAGTATAATAATAATAAAAAAAAAAGGTAGAACAAGCCCAAATCTGAGTCACCACTTGGAAGAGAGGGACCTAGACTTTAAAATTGTGTGAAGCTTTTGAAATCTGAACCTGTTTGTTATAGCAGTCAGTGTATTTTACCTAGCTAATAAAACAAGAATCTGGACACACACACCCAAAACATAAATAAAATGAGATAAAACCTGTCTCTTTTTTCTAGCTTATACCTTGTATCATCTCTCTTTCCTTAGAGCCCAGACATCTTGCTGGGCCATTCACTTCTTCCTAACATTTTAGATACTCCTATCTTTTTTCTATATTTGATTATTTATTTGTGAATCTCAAGAACAGAAGTAGTCTATCCCCAACACATGCAGAGAGCTGGAAAAAGTATAGGCATATACAATTTAATGGAAGGAAGGAAAGTAGGAAGGAAAGGTATGAATTATATCCCTAAAATTGAAACTTCAAGCCTTATGTCTTTATAATAATATATAATAATTTCCTTTTAAAAGTCAGAAACTCAGACCAAGACACTAACCCATGCACATGCTGAACTGTGAAACCATACATTTCCCTGTGGTGATGTTGGCTGACAGTTTTAGTTGGCTCAGAAAAATCTTACATAAGGAAAGACCCTCCCTCCATGAGCAGCCTTGAAAGTAGAAAATTTAGGAATAACATATCAATGATCAAATCTACTGAAAATCAGCAATATCTTTTGCATACTTGTGGAGTAAGGTGTGAGAAGTTATTAGTGGTATGGATGGCTGAGCTTTTCTGGAAAGAAGAGGACATTTTCCAAATGTGCCTTGTATTATGCATGGTCCTTTCCATGGTTATACCCACATACCGGTCAGTTTAAACATTAGATCATATTAAAATCATTCATGGGTCTTTCAAAAAGACTTAGACTCCCACACAATAGTAGTGGGAGACTTTAACACCCCACTGGCAATATTAGACAGATCATAGAGACAGAAAATTAACAAAGATATTTGGGGTGTAAGCTCAGCTCTGGATCAAATGGATCTGATAGATATCTACAGAACTTTCCACCCCAAAACAACATAATATACATTCTTCTCATTGCCACATGGCATTTACTCTAAAATTGATCAAATAAGCAGAGGTAAAACACTCCTCAGCAAATGCAGAAAACTGAAACCATAAAAAACAGTTTCTAGGACCACATTGCAGTCAAATTAGAACTCAAGACTAAGAAATTCACTGAAAACCATACAATTACATGGAAATTGAATAAGCTGCTCCTGAATGACTTTTGGGTAAATAATAAAGTTAAGGCAGAAATCAAGAAGTTATTTGAAACTTATGAGAACAAAGATACATTGTACCAGAATCTCTGGGACACAGCTAAGGCAGTGTTAAGAGGGAAATTTATGCACTAAATGCCCACATCAAAAAGTTAGAAAGATCTCAAGTTAACAACCTAACATCACAACTAAAAGAACTAGAGAACCAAGAGAAAAATCAACCCACGGAAATACAAACATCAGAGAATGTTAAAAATACCTCTGTGAACATAAACTAGAAAATCTAGAAGAAATGGATAAAGTCCCGGACACAGACACCCTCCAGAGACTGAACCAGGAAGAAATAGAATCCCTAAACAGACCAATAATGAGTTCTGAAATTGAGGCAGTAATAAATAGCCTACCAATAAAAAAAAAGTCCAGGACCAGATGGATTCACAGCTGAATTCTACCTGATGTACAAAGAAGAGCTGGTACCATTCCTACTGAAACTATTCCAAAAAATTGAAAAAAGGGGACTTTCCCCTAACTCATTCTATGAGACCAGCATCATCTTAATACCAAAACCCTGCAGAGACACAATAAAAGAAAGAAAACTTCAGCCCAATTCCCTTGATAACATTGATGCAAAAGTGCTCAACAAAATACTGGCAAACTGAATCCAGCAACGCATCAAAAAGCTTATCCACCACAATCAAGTAGGCTTCATCCCTGGGATGCAAGCTTGGTTGAGCATACACAAATCAATAAATGTGATTCATCACATAAACAGAACTAAAGAGAAAACACACATGATTGTCTCAATAGATGCAGAAAAGGCTTGTGACAAAATTCAACATCCCTTCATGTTAAAAACTCTCAATAAACTAGGTATTGAAGGAACATATGTCAAAATAGTAAGAGCCATGTATGGCAAACCCACAGCCAACATCGTACTGAATGGGCAAAAGCTGGAAGCAGTCCCCTTGAAAACTGGCACCAGGACGCCCACCCTAACCACTCATATCCAACATAGTATTGGAAGTTTTGGCCAGGGTAGTCAGGCAAGAGAAAGAAATAAAGGGTACTCAAATAGGGAGAGAGGAAGTCAAACTAACCCTTTTGCAGATGTTTAAAAGCAATGGGGAAAGGATTCCCTATTCAATAAATGGTGCTGGGATAACTGTCTGGCCATATGCAGAAGATTGAAACTGGACCCCTTCCTTATAACATATACAAAATTTAACTGAAGATGGATTAAAGACTTAAATGTAAAACCCAAACGTATAAAAATTCTGGAAGACAACCTAAGCAATACCATTCAGGATACAGCCTGGGCAAAGATTTCATGATGATGACACCAAAAGCAATTACAACTAAAGCAGAAGTTGACAGATGGGATCCAATTAAACTAAAGAGCTTCTGCACAGCAAAAGAAACTATCAACAGGTAACCTACAGAGTGAGAGAAAAATATTTGCAAACTATGCATCCGGCAAAAGTCTAATATCCAGCATCTGTAAGGAACTCCAACAAATTTACAAGAAAAAAAAAAACCATTAAAGTGGGCAAAGGAGATGAATAGACACTTCTCAAAGGAAGACAGGCACATGGCCAACATGCATGTGAAATAAAGCTCAACACCATTGATCATTAGAAAAATGCAAGTCAAAACCACAATGAGATTCCGTCTCACACAGGTCAGAATGGCTATTATGAAAAAAAATGAAAAAATAACAGATACTGGTGAGGTTGTAGAGAAAAAAAGAACACTTATATACTGTTGATGGAAGTGCAAATTAGTTCAGCCATTGTGGGAGACAGTGTGGCAATTCCTCAAAGACCTAAAGACAGAAATACCATTCAACCCAGCAATCGCATTACTGGGTATATACCCAAAGGAATATAAATTGTTCTATCACAAGGACAGATGCATGTGTATGTTCACTGCAGTACTATTCACAATAGCAAAGATATGGAATCAACCTAAATGCCCATCAATGATACACTGGATAAAGAAAATGTAGTACATATACACCATAGAATACTATGCAGCTATAAAAAAGAATGAGATCATGTCCTTTGTAGGGATGTGGATGGAACTGGAGGCCATTATCCTTAGCAAACTAACACAGGAACAGAAAACCAAATACCACATATTCTCTTTTAAGTGGGAGCTAAATGTTGAGAACACATAGACACATAGAGTTGAACAGCACACACTGAGGCCTACCCGAGGGTAGAGGGTGGGAGGAGGAAGAGGATCAGGAAAAATAACTAATGGATACTAGGCTTAATACGCAAGTGATGAAATAATCTGTACAACAAACCCCCATGACACACATTTTTACCTGTGTAACAAAGCTACACATGTACCCCTGAACTTAAAATAAAAGAATAAAAAAATCGTTCTTGAGTCTTTACAAAATCTTAATACCTGAGTCTCAGGATTGAGATTTGAAGTAGGGATGGGGACTGGAAGACTTTTTTCAGAGCTGATTAAGAAGCAGCTGGTACTTTCTATGCAGCCATAAAAAAGGATGAGTCCATGTCCTTTGTGGGGACATGGATGCAGCTGGAAACCATCATTCTCAGCAAACTTTTGCAAGAACAGAAAACCAAATACCGCATGTTCTCACTCATAGGTGGGAATTGAACGAGATCACTTGGACACAGGAAGGGGGGCATCACACATCGGGTCCTATTGTGGGGAGGGGGTAGCGGGGAGGGATAGTATTAGGAGATATATACCTAATATAAACGACGAGTTAATGAGTGCAGCACACCAACATGGCACATGTGTACACATGTAACAAACCTGCACGTTGTGCACATGTACCCTAGAACTTAAAGTATAATAAAAAAAAAAAAAAAAGAAAAAAAAAAGAAGCAACTGGTACTTTGAAAGAAGGTATACATTTCTTCCCTCCTCCTCTTTGGTAATATTCTGGAATCACTGATCCTTAAGACTCCCAGGATTTTCAAGTGGTATTCTGTTACATTTAGATGCAAAATAACCTAATGTAGTATTTTCCAAAATGAGCTCCCTGGAAGGCTGATCTTCTCTGAAAATGTTAGTAACCTCATATGATAAATAGGTAAATATTGAGTTTCTTTCAAAATATGTTCAAAACTAAGAAAATCACTAAAGAAATGTAAATAGTTCTTACTATTATGCAATACTTTTTCATTAGAAATACAGTATCAAATCTACAATGGCAAGGAGAATGAGAAATCATTCATTACTTTAATCTGTTCAATAAATATTTTTGAGCACCGATTATATGCCTGGTATAGTTGCAGGTGCTTGGGACACATCAGTAAAATGCATTAATACATGACTTTAATTCTGCGGCATTTAGAAAAAAAAACTCTCATGTTTGATGGGTTTTTACAATATCATATAATGTTCTTTTCTATTCATTTTTCATACAAATTTATAAATGAATTTAAAAAGTTAACTAAACCAGTCTAATTTGCTTTATTCATATGTAAAGGTAAAAATAATTAGATATTGATCATTTCTTACAGAATTTATTTCATTGATTCTTTTTATTCCTTTGCTGTCAAATACAAGAGTGAATTTCTGTGAACTTTGGAGATTTTCAGTGCATTTGAATTAAAAGACTATCATGAACAGAAAATGACCAATCCATACATGAAACTTCTTTGTAAGTGAAAGCTTTATTATATATTTCTTTGGGAAAACCTTTTGCCATGAAAAAATGAAGCAGGTTCTGAAATAAATGTGAAACAAAATTTTTATACAACTTAAGCAAATTTTACACTGGTTAATCACATGATTTATTAGAATTTTACAAATATTACAAATGTAGCATCTTACACTTTATCAAAATAAACAAGAAATAGAATATTTTCTGGTTGGCTGGCTGACGTGAAATAGTTTTTGATTCAAGCAAATTTCTGCAAGTAGCTCTTTGCAAACAGAAAAAAAGATAGATGGATATATATGGATAAATATATAAAACTAACTTATTTGACTCCTACTTGGTCCCACCAGTTGGGCTTTTAGGGATGTTTTCTGCATTCAGGAAGTTTATTGAAATAAGGATGAATATTTGTTGTTACGTTTGTCTGCAGAGAACAGTCTGCAAATAGTCATGTGTTTCATAAGGATCGCCTCAACTTTCTTTTTTTTTTGTTTTGTTTTGATTTTGCATATAGGTAGGGTTAGACATAATTTAAAATACTCCTTCTTAAAAAGGATATATACGCATAGGAATTTAGGAAATGTTCATATAACGGCTTTGAATCATATTAACCTGGATTTAATACAGGGCCCTAGGTATTGGGGACCCTCATACCCAGTTCTCTTTGACTTTGTTTTGTCATTTGTCACATAAAGATATTAGTATTTAATATACAAGGTTGTTAGAAATCAATAAGATAATGAAAGTGTAAAGAGCACAGCACTGAACCTGCCTAATGGTAAGGATTCATTGGAAAGTATTTATGTTATTATTGTTATTATTATTAAGCATCTGTTATGTGTTAGGCTTGGGAATAACAAACAGAATATTATATTGGACTTAGGTTTCAAGTATTGCAGCATCTAGTTGGAGAACTAAAGAGTATATGTTTGAAGTAATAACTAAAAATAAAAACAGTAGTATAGATGAAAATAGACAGTTTTTTAAAAATGTGAGCTTTGGAGGTTTTTGTTACATAAATATTATAAATGGTCCTGAAGAAATCAGAATCTAAATTTCTTCATGTATACAGCCCATTTATACTGTTCATTAGGTAGAAACCAGCTCGTAGATGACCTTCAATGAAGTTTGTATTGATTGCTAGGTTTTTGAGGAAACAAAAACAAGAGACAATTCAATTTTTCCAGCTTATTTCTTTTTGAACAGTAGAAAGGTGTTACATCTTGTTGCTGCCAAGTGGAGCAGATTAAAGGTCAGGACAGCATGCAAGATCTGTTTCTCTAATAGGAACATTCCAGCACACAGGAGTGGGGGATGGAGTAATTTTTAGTCTGTGTTTCTCATGAAAGTCAAGGATAGCATAACATTAGAGGTACTTTTCTGTTCTCATGTTTATTCAGTAGCTTTGATCATGGAGTTTTTTTTCCTATTTAGTGACTATATTATAGTTGGAAAATATGATGTGAAAGAAATTCGTGAAGAAAAATGCAAATGCCGTTGCATATCCCCAAGTAATTAGTGCTTTTTCTTATCCCCAAATTCTTGAAATATATTCATTTCTAATAAAAAGTCCCTGCACCTGGAGTTATCTTTTATTTTCCTTTCTTTTTAAACAATTACTCTGACATGTAATTGTAAGATACATATTTATGAAGAGTTGAGACAGGCCAGAATCCAATTTTCTTGTCCAGCTTACCCAGCTGCTGATGGCCATCTCTGAGATAACCAACTTGCTCACATATGCTCCTAATGATTTCTATTATATAGTTGACAGGGAGTGTCAGTCTGTCAGCACTAAATGCCATTTATGAAATTAATTACTCAAGGAAACAATGTAGCTCTGATAATAGTTGCAGCTATACACGTTAGCTGATTTTGGAAAAACGTTGGAATTTAGTAATATCTTTTCAGTCACATGATATTTTTCCCTCTACTCTTCCCCTGGTTTATAGCATTCTAAGCATATCAAATTACCTACTACTTGTTGTTGCAAATGATACTTTTAAATTTCTGATTTGAGATATTACTTGACCCATATAAAAATACAGAATGACTGATGGTTAGAGACTTTTTTGTGTTTCTATGAAAAAATTAAAATATGTGTGAGAGAGTAAACTGCTGATTATTCTATACAAGGACTTCTAACATGTCTTTCTTTCTGTAAATGGAACATGACTTGACATCTACCTCCAACTCTGTGTGTTTTTTAAAACACAATCAAATACATAAACATTCGCAAAGAACTACTTCAGAAAAGCAAGAATTCATTGGACTAGAGAGGACCTTTAAAACATTTGAAAGCTTCTTTGACAAGAAAGGATAACTGCTGTAGGTCTTTCTTATTGAGAATAATTTTCATTCACGTATTTTATTTTGTGTGTTTTAAAAGTTTATTATTACCGGTTTACTATGATAGATATAACTCAGGGTACACATAGGTCCAGGCATGGGAGAGGAGTTGTATGGAGCTTCCATACTCCCTCCTGTGTGCCACCCTCTTAGCACATCTGTGTTTTCACCAACCCAGAAGTTCTGCATACAATTTAAAAAAGTAGGCTCACGCCTGTAATCCCAGCACTTTGGGAGGCCGAGGCGGGCGGATCACAAGGTCAGGAGATCGAGACCACGGTGAAACCCCGTCTCTACTAAAAATACAAAAAATTAGCCGGGCGCGGTTGTGGGCGCCTGTAGTCCCAGCTACTCGGGAGGCTGAGGCAGGAGAATGGCGTGAACCCGGGAGGCGGAGCTTGCAGTGAGCCGAGATCGCGCCACTGCACTCCAGCCTGGGCGACAGAGCGAGACTCCGTCTCAAAAAAAAATAAATAAATAAATAAAAAAAAAATAAAACATTTTGCAAGACACTGAATTTTCTTACCTTCTTTCTCATAGGATCAGGCAAATTTCAATCTCTTTGTGAAAATGCTAACATGATGAGAATTAGCAAGGCAGAGCACTGGGTTGGATAATTCTAATAATAAATCATGAGCAAAAGTAAATGGTGATGGCTAGGATGGTGTGAAATAACCTGATGGTGTCATAGGCCTCTTGAAGGAATACTCTGGGAATCTCCCTTGTGACAATTTTAAGAGTAAATTTTAAAAATTGAGACTATTTATGCTTTTATGTTGTATTTAGAAAAGCACCACGTGCTTAAGTGGAAGAAAAAAAGAGGGATACTTCCAGCGTTGGATGGTTAAGTTTTTCTGAAGTCTATGTTTATTTTCAAAGTTATTTATGATAATGAAATAATATTTAAGGTTACAGCTACCACAATGCACTCATTTTTTTTCTAAATTGTGAAGAATACATGGTTAATAATAAATTTCAGATAGGTATCTGGATTCATGTGAGTGAACTTAAAAAGACAATTTCGATGATCATTCTGTTGAGGATAGAATTGTGATATATGTGATCGTGGATTTTATTTTTCTCGTGTAAAATGAAGTATATAATCTGAGTCTCAGGTGACTCCAAATTTTTACCATTCTTCACATATTGATATTATGTTCAAGAAATCAATAGGGATAACGGAGAAGTAAGGATAATAATTTGGTTCTACTTAATAACACACACTACTTGATTATTAACAACACTGCACACAAGTGTTAATACAGCTCATTTGGTTTGGTTGGAAACTGTAATGACTAAGATTCAAGCATACCTTCCTTTGGTGATGGCCTTCATTCATTCAACCAATATTTTTGTAGTGGCTATTGTGTGGGGATTGTGGTAGAATTAAAATGTTAAGGAAAAACCTATTATAAAACTCCCTCACAAGGAATACCATAAATTGAAATTTAAACATTATTATTATTTTTTTTTTTTCCAGCTCGGAAAGGTTCTTTTATTTTTTATTTATTTATTTTTTTAAATTTATTTATTATTATTATACTTTAAGTTGTAGGGTACATGTGCATAACGTGCAGGTTTGTTACATATGTATACTTGTGCTATGTTGGTGTGCTGCACCCATCAACTCGTCATTTACATCAGGTATAACTCTCAATGCAATCCCTCACCCCTCCCCCCTCCCCATGATAGGCCCCTGTGTGTGATGTTCCCCTTCCCGAGTCCAAGTGATCTCATTGTTCAGTTCCCACCTATGAGTGAGAACATGCGGTGTTTGGTTTTCTGTTCTTGTGATAGTTTGCTAAGAATGATGGTTTCCAGCTGCATCCATGTCCCTACAAAGGACGCAAACTCATCCTTTTTTATGGCTGCATAGTATTCCATGGTGTATATGTGTCACATTTTCTTAATCCAATCTGTCACTGATGGACATTTGGGTTGATTCCAAGTCTTTGCTATTGTGAATAGTGCTGCAATAAACATACGTGTGCATGTGTCTTTATAGCAGCATAATTTATAATCCTTTGGGTATATACCCAGTAATGGGATGGCTGGGGCAGTTAGAATGGCGATCATTAAAAAGTCAGGAAACAACAGGTGCTGGAGAGGATGTGGAGAAATAGGAACGCTTTTACACTGTTGGTGGGATTGTAAACTAGTTCAACCATTATGGAAAACAGTATGGCGATTCCTCAAGGATCTAGAACTAGATGTACCATATGAAATTTAAACATTATTTAAGAAATTTTATTACTTGGCAGATAAAAGATGATACTTACTGAGTGCTACCACACCCAGGCACTATTCAATTCACTCTACAGTTATTAATTGACTTATATCATCCTCATAGTGTTCCTATGAAGTAAATGTCATTATTTCCCCCAGTGTACAGATGAGGAAGCTGAAAAGCAATTTGATCAAGCATTTAAAATTGGTAAATGAGAGAGTGTGATTTGACCCCAGAGCTCTAGTGCCTACATGCTTAAACACTATATTGCACTGCTTCTTCATTTAGATATATTGCAGAAACAAAGGAATCTAATTGCAGATGCATCTGGCTCAACTCCTTTGTGAACATAGTAGTAATGTAACCAGAAGACTTATATCTTCAATTTTATTCTTTTATAGATTTTATATGGGACCAATGATAAACTTTCTTCATTTACCCCAATCTCTTAATAACATAATTTTCATTAGAGTGTGTATGAGATTATGATGATGGATTTCCTATTATATAAGAATTATATTTTCATAAATTCAGATAACACTGTACAGTTATTGTTGAATACTATTCTATGTATAAATGCCCACAAATCAAATCTTAACTATTCAAGGGTGCTTTCCTTTCAAAATGAGCAGAAAGATGATGTTTTCAACAGTTAATTAAACCATTTTGAAATTACAAGAGATAATGTAGAATTGATATCCAAAGTCTTATACATTTGTTCTGGCAGTACCTTTATTCAGCAAGAGAGAGGAATTTATTCTCTGCAGATAACCACTACTCACCCACAAACAGCCCAACATACAGCCGAGAGATGTAGGCTTCTCATTTTGAAAATTCAAACTGTTTCCAATGAAAAAAAATTATTTCTTAGGAGGCAAGATCATTCTATCTTCCAGGAAAGGGGAACTCCAAGACATGTCTTTATTCTAAAAACTTAAGAAAGACCCTCAAACCTCAAAGCACATAATGGAGACTTAGCAAACAATATTCTGTAATATTTGCAGAAAAACATAAACACAGCATCTTTACTAATGTTTATTTTTCAAAAATATGGTAATAACAGACATTTATTGGGAACTTCCTGCATTGCAATGCAGAATACTTTTTTATAATGAATATAAACTCATTATATAGATGAAGAAACTGTGTTGCAAAGAAGTCAAGTAGGAAACTCATTCAAATCCTCTGGAGTCATGTCCTTCCATAGTATTTTATATTTACTTTCTTGTAGATATTGTAGCTGTTATAAATATTTGAATATTTGCTGCTCTAAAAATCTTTTTACTTAAAGAAAATGTTTCAAGTTGTATTTCTTTTTCACTTTAAAAATTATTTTAAACTTAAAGGGAACTTTACAGCCCATTCTAGCTACCTTACTCTGTATTACCATTTACTTATCTCAAACATTTTGCATGCTACTATGACTACAAATATATCATTTTAAACTTTAATTTGTGCAAATTTAAAATGACTGGCTTTTATTTTGCAGTTAGAAAATAAGCTCCCAGACCAAAATGCTTTTAAGGGTCACATTTATGTTAAAAAATTATATGTATAAAATTTCCATTGGGAAAAGTTTGATTCCAATATTATTATGTAATAGCCAAGGGAGTGCCAGTTAAGTACAAATTTAATAGCTTTTCTAGGTAGGACTCCAGAATTAGTGCATGAAGGGAACATAGTTAATCTGTTTGAAGACTTCATTAAATTAGGTTATATATGCTATTATGAAATATAGAGGAG
This sequence comes from Macaca fascicularis, assembly GCF_037993035.2. Lineage (NCBI taxonomy): Eukaryota > Metazoa > Chordata > Mammalia > Primates > Cercopithecidae > Macaca > Macaca fascicularis. Next base: position 28,725,019 of record NC_088395.1, read on the forward strand.
CATAAAAGTATCCAAAGGAAAGCATAGAAACAACACAAATTACTTTGAACCAGAAATATTGATTTATGATGAATTATTAAAGATAAATGGATCTTAATAGTAAATGCTCCATAAACAGAGTATATGTCTAATGCCAAGAAGCTAAGTTCAAAGAAGCTTTACCTAACAATTAATGAGGACTGGAAATACTCTAACATTCCAGATATAGTTGTCCAATTAAAGATGTTATAGAAAATTACCTGAAAATAGGAAGCTAACTGAGCTTATCCAAAATTTAGATGATGACTTATTTTTTCAGGTTAGAAGATAGGGATGAGGCCAGGCGTGGTGGCTCAGGCCTGTAATCCCAGCACTTTGGGAGGCCGAGGCAGGCAGATCATGAGGTCAGGAGATCGAGACCATCCTGGTCAACGTGGTGAAACTCCATCTCTACTAAAAATACAAAGATTAGCTGGGTGTGGTGGCGCACGCCTGTAGTCCCAGCTACTCCGGAGGCTAAGGCAGGAGAATCACCTAAACCAGGAGGCGGAGGTTGCAGTGAGCCAAGATTGTGCCATTGTACTCCAGCCTAGGTGAAAGAGCGAGACTCTGTCTTGGGGGGGGCGGGAAACACTGTAGAAGAACAGGAAAATGAATGATTACAGTGGGAAGTAGTATGGATAAAGGTAACCAGAGGTGATAAGAATTTGTTTATATAACCACGTTTTTGTTTATATAAATAATTAAATTTTTTTTTTTTTTTAGATTTGGCATCAGTAATGCCTGGCTTACTGTGGACTGCTATGAATTTGACCTAGGTAGAAATGGCCACAACAAATGCATGTGTACAAGTCCCCCATTAGTCAATGCTGCTTTCAAAATCCTGCTGGAGGATGAACAAGATTCTCTAATTTTGATAGCCGTTATCTGATATTGATAATAAATTTATTACTGCTTTATAAAAGTCAAGGATATGGCAGGTCAAATTATTTCATCTGAGCCTATCACAGTGCCTGGCATCTAGTTGGATTTTGATGAATAATGAATAGTGAATGAATGGGATTAAATTTAAAAGACATACTATCTTTTGCAGGTGTACTCTCCATATTCTTATTAACTTCATGAAATAATAAGGACAACACACATAAACCAGTGACTTTCTTATACACTCTCTCTCCCTTACTTTTTTTATTCCTTTCTTCTTCTCTCTTTTTTTCTCTTCCTCTTTCCCTACCTTCCTTTCCTCCCTTTTTCCTCCCCTTGCTGCCTCTCTTCCTTCCTTCCTCCCTTTCATGCTTCCTTCCTCCCTTCTCCTTCCCTCTTCTCTTCTTTTGTGTTTCCTTTACTTTTCCTGTCTTGTCTTGTCTTTTCTTTTTCCTTTAGCAGTGGAATCATTAGCTTAAAGACAGTCTTTACCAAAATCACAGCAAGCACAGATGAAGAGGAAGACAGTCTGGTTGAAAGGTTTTGGAGACACTAACTCAGATTTCCATCCATTTCAAGAGGCAATTCCATGGTTCAGTATGGCACAGTTTGCAAACTACTGAGATAAAAAGTTCAAGTAATTGGACATTACCATTTTCCATGTAAAAATGATAATACCAGCAATGGAACTCTGTGTGTGTAAGTGGGGCTTGTAAGTCATAGCTTGAAATATTTATTCTTCAGTTGATATATGAAAGCCTAAATTTAGCACATGAATGATAATTTCAGGTTGTGATTACATAATGTGCAAGAGGATAGGTCGTTTGGGTCAGACACATGAAAGCCAAGTTCTGACTGGAGTACTTGCCAGTCTTAATACTTCATATTTTTTATTATCTACCTGAGTATATTTGGTCTAAAACTTTATGGACTATATATATATTTTTTAAATTAGAATTTGAAAAGCAAAGATAAAAAGTTGAAGTAACTTTCTATATCCTTGTGCGAATAAATTCTTAGTCATTGTGAAATAGATTAATTTTACATATATATGACGCACTGTGGTATTTTAATATAGGTCAAATCCAGTGGCAAACTTTTATTCTTAAGCAGTCTTTTATTTGATTTAATATTTATCTTAAAAATTAATAATTATGACTTGAAATTATCTTATGAGAGTTTCCAATACGTGGTTTTCCTCATTTATTTCAATTGTCATTAAAAATAGTTTTATAATTATTATGACACTTGTAACAATAGTAAAACTCTGCTTCAGAAAGCTTATCCATTTGCTGAAGTTTGTATTGCTCTCTCAGCTATTCCTTGGAGAACTTTAATGTTGAAGGAAAACAATGACAACTTTTATGATAGGAAATTCCCCTGCTTAACTAAACCAGCACATATTGGTCTCAAAAATTGAGATGACCTGAATCTTTGAATATATTTTCTTTTTACACATTGAGCATTGTATATAGTTAGAAAGGGCTATAGAAACTGTTTCATGTTTAAATAATTATTTCTTTCCTTTTATAAATAATATAAAGAGTATATGTCTGTTATGTATTCAGAGGAACACTTCAGAAAAACGACTAAATAGGTACTTGGCCATACGTTCTACAAAATTATCTAACATAGAATGAACATATTTATTCAATAAATGTATACTGAAAAAGCTAACTAATAAGTAAAATGAACAGTAAAAAAAAACTAATGATATTTTCCAGTTTTCTCGATAATGATTTATACTTGTTGAACTGTGATGTGTGATATACTTGTTGAACACGCTAAGGAATATTAAGCCATGCCCTAATTTTCATTATTTTATATTCATGCATTAACTTGAGCAAGACTCTAAGATTTATTTATAGGTGCCAGTTCAGAAAGTTTTTCTTGCTGTGAAATGCTAGACCTGATGTTTTAACATATATATGGACTTTGAAACCATGTTCATTCAATGCCTATGACCAATAGCGTTCATGAATGCCTAACAACTTACTTAAACCAAACAAATAATTAGTCTCAATTACAGAAGTGCAAATTTGACTCTAATTAATGAATGTGCCAGGCTCTACGCATTGGTTTAAGTGTAATTGATCTTAGGGCCACTGAGATCACTTTAAGGGTTGGCAAAATGACAACAAGTAGGAGGTGACTCAGATGTAAGGATGCTCACTCCTAGAAAGATTAATTGGTGTATTAGTGATAAACTAGTAGGTGACTGATGTAATAATGATATCCCTATATTAAGAGGCCTCAAAATAGGATCACCAACTCTAAAGCTTGTAATTTTATACAATTACTATGTCAAATACACTCTTTTAAAAGAATATTTGTCACATTCATTTGTCCTTTTTTTCATTTTTTTTTCTTTTTAATCATTATAATAAAGAAAAACATCCTAAGGGAAGCATAGTGATGTTTTACTTTATGCTTTGAAATGTTTTCACTGAACTGTGTCTCAGACCTGGGTGTGGTAAATTAAGTGGCTTGTGTTAAAAAGACAATGACTGATTGCTAGCTAGTATTTTTCCATTTCCTTTGCTGTCAGCAAAGTCTGCTTTTGTTGCCATGATAACTTCTCCCCACTTTGATGGTGAAATCTGGAGGGACAAAAAAGAAGGGCGTTTCTATTGTGCTATGACATTTCTTATCTTTTGAAGAACTTCTAATACTTTGAATGATGGGTTAAAAAGCCGAGATGATGTGATGAAGCTGAATGGTGGGCAAAAGCCAAATTATGTCGTATTCATTTGATATCAGTGCGTGAAAGGTCACTGGCTGAGGGAGAGATAGGCAAAGTCCTAGATCAAGAGAGTGAGAGGTGGCTGCTAAGTGGGGAATTGAGAAGATCAGAATACTACGGAGTCTTTGTCCTTTTTCTGACTATTCCCTGCCTATGTTTTTTTCCTCCCTTCTTTCTCCCCTACCTCCTAACCCCAGACAACTGTCCTAATGAAAAGATTTTTCAAGAAAGATGTCAAAGAAAATAGAGTTTTTTAAAGAAAGATGTCAAAGGAAATTGTTGAATGAGGCACAGGGGCCGCATGAGACCAGAGTGGAGGAAAGTGATAAAGGCACTATTTAGAAGTTAAGCCCAGAAAACTGGGGCAAGAATCAAAGCAACGCTACAGGCAGGGATGAGGTAACCAGGGTCCTGAAGATAATCATAAGGAGCTGGAGTCTGAGGCAGGAAAAAAGGCAAGTCTGGTTAAGAGGTTTAAGGCAGAGGATGACCTACTTAGAAAAAGATCTTTTCAACAGCCAGACTTCGGACTAGAGGGGAAGTAGGTCAGGAGGCCTGAGAGTAGGTTACATTCGTCTGAGAGGAAGTTGTTTTGACTAAACAAGAAGTTGTAATTATACCAAATTATGAGATCGTGAAATTAAGTAGTCATGTGCAATAACCTTTCCTCCTTAAATATTTTTAAACTTTTTTTTAAGCAGAGTTGTTCATCATACATCAAATTTTAATTTGTGTTATGTTGTGTAGTATTACTTCATTTGGACTACTTCAGTGGAATAACATTCGAAATTTATGAACATTCTGAAAGAGTTGGAATTTTACTTCTTATACGTATATAAATAGGATCAAGTTAACCTTTTATACTGTGTGAACTCCTTTGTCATATTTCTTCGAGGGCTTTTTAAAAGATAAGAATAATGAATACGAAAGGGATTTCATAAAAACATGATTAATTCAGGTAATTGAAATAGTTTGATATCCTAAGTAGTTTAAGCATTCTTTCTGCTACCTCATTTGGATTAAGAATTTGTTTCATCCCAGCACTTTGGGAGGCCGAGGTCAAGAGATAAAGACCATCGTGGCCAACATGGTAAAACCCCATCTCTACTAAAAATACAAAAATCAGCTGGGCGTGGTGGCACCCACCTGTAGTCCCAACTACTTGGGAGGTTGAGGAAGGAAAATTGCTTGAACCCGGGAGGCAGAGGTTACAGTGAGCCGAGTTTGTGCCACTGCACTCCAGCCTGGCGACAAAGTGAGACTCTGTCTTAAATAACAATAATAATTAATAATTTGTTTCATAATACAGCAGGATGGTATAGTGTTAAACACAAAAATTCTGGAGGCAAATTACCTGGATTAATTCCTAGCTCTATAATTTTCTACCTGTGTGAGGATATTGGATCTTAATGTTTATGTGTCAGTTCTCTCACCTGTACAATGGGCTAATAGTAGTGCCTATTTCATAGAGTGGTTGTAACAATTATACAGGTATGTGTGTGTGTGTATAATATATACAGGTGCACACACATAGTCACACATATATATACTTAGGACAGTAACAGAAACAGAAAATGCTTATCAAATATGTATGATGATTATGAGCAATGTTAACAGTAATTATATGTATCCTGAAATACTTCTAAAATAGTAATATACTATTAATCCAATCCTAATTTTAATGGTAATCTTAACAATATTTTTGTATACCATCCCCCAGCTCCTCCTGCCATTTCTTTTCTCCCCTTAAATAGTAGAACTTGGAAGAGTTGCCTGTGCTTGCTCTTCTCTCATTTCTCTTAGACCTCATCCAGTCTGGGTTTTGGAGCCACCACTCCAACTAAACTATTCCTGCCAAGGTCTCAAATGTCCTCCACGTTGCTGAATCAGACCCAATTCTCAATCCTTAAGGCAGGTAGTTGACCTATCAGCAACAATTTATCACCTACTTCTTTGATGATGTACTGTCTTCACTTGTCTTTCAGAATTGACTCTTGGTATACTTCCAGACTTCGTTGCTCTTTCTCAGCCTTCTTTCTGAGTTTGTCAACTCTTGTAGACTTCTCAAGATGATGGAAGAAGCCACTCTCATTCCTTGGTCCTCTTCTCGATTCACTTCCTTAGTCATTTCACCCAGTACTGTGGTTTTAAATATCATTTGATTGTTGACAATTTTGACTAATTTATTTTCTGTTTCCAACTCCTCTCCCAAATTCCAGATTTGTACATCTAACTCCTTACTCAAGATTTTCACTGAAAGCACTTGTAGACACTTAAAATTTAATATGTCCAAAAGTTATAGAGCCAATATTCTCCTCAGAACTGGTTCCACCAACACCCGTTCCCATATCAGTTGCTATAGTTCCATGTGTCTAGTTATTCAGAACAAATATCTTTGAGTCATCCTTCACTCCTTCCATTTTGTTATACTTCACATCAAACAGTTCTCACTTTCTGTTGGCTTGACCTTCACAAGAGATCCAGATGGTGACCATTTTTTACCACCTTTGCTGCTACCACCCTACTTTAAGTCACTATCATTTCTCTCCTGAATTTATGTAATGACATCTGGTCTGCCTGCTTCTGTTCTTCCCGTCTTCAAATCTACTCTCAACACAGAAGTCAGATGTCAGTAAAATCCTGTCAGTCCTCACCTTGAAACCCTGCAGTGAATCCAAAATTCATTCATTATAAATCAAAAGTGTTTATAATGGCTTCCATGGATTTATATAGTGGCCCCCATTGTTTCTTCTTATGTCATCTACTCCTGTTTTCCCTGTCATTTGTGTTAGTCTAGCCACAGCGACACCTCACTCTTTCTGAAACATACTAGACATGTGCCTACCTTAAGGATTTGCATTTGCTGTTTCCTCTGCCTAAAACCATTTTCCTATATATAATCCCACAATTCCTTTACTTATTTTAGGTCTTTACCAAAGTGTCATTTTTTTTTTTTTTTTTTTAATGTGGCTCTTCCTCTAGTTTTAAAACTGCAACTCTCTAACTCCTGACTACCACCTCTGGAATTTCCCATTTCTCCCACCCTCCTCTAGAGTTTAGTATATGTTCCAACATCATGTACAATTTACTTATTTGTTATGCCTATTATTTATCAGTCTTCTACTAGAAAGTAAGCTCCACATGGGCAGGGAACATTTTTCATTTACTGGTTGGATCAGTACTGATTATTTTGTAGGCACTCAATAAATACATGTCAAATGAATGAGTGAATGAGTATTCTGTTGGTTTTTCCTCTCCCCTACAAATATTATGTTGAAAAGGGTTTTCCACAAATGCAGATGTTACACAAAATACCTACATGATATAGGCAGTGAACATCATCTGCTGCTTTCATTTGCTAATGCAACAGGCAAGCTCAATGTGAAATTACTTACTGTGGCATCCAGTGTTGCTCTCCACATCTGGAATGTGTTTCCTTAATCTTATGAAACATTACTTCTCTATCAAGTTCTGTACCACTTACGAAGTTTTTCTTCTCTATCAAGTTCTGTACCACCTATGAAGTTTTTCTTCTCTGGACATTCTTGCCAACTGTGATTTCCAGTTCCTTAGAATTGGTGTAGCACTTGTTTTTCTTACTATACAATTTAGCCAATACATATTATATTAAGTTTCATTGTTTTGTCTCTTCAACTAGCTTGCCAAGTCTTGAAGGGCAGAAATCAGCATAATATGCCTTCTGGTAAAGCAATGTACATGTTCACATTCCAATCTATAGAGTATTAAAAAAAAAAAAAAAAACTTTTCAAAATAGATTTTGTCTCTTCAACTACCTTGCCAAGTCTGGAAGGGAAGAAATCACATACTATGCTTTCTGGTAATGCAGTGTACATGTTCACGCTCCAATCTGTAGAGTATTTTTCAGAAAAAAAATTTAAAAATAATTTTCCAGGAAGATTCCTCAGAATCTTAGTGGTAACCCAGGAGCAGTGGCTCATGCCTGTAATCTCAGAGCTTTGGGAGGCCGAGGTGGGAGGATTGCTTGAGGCCCAGAGTTCAAGCCCAGCCTGGGCGACATAGCAAGACCCCATGTCTAAAAAAAAAAATTAGCTGGGTGTGGTGACACACAACTGTAGTCCTAGCTACTTGGGAGGCTGAGGCAGGAAGATTGTTTGAGCCCAAGGATTCGAGGCTGTTGAGCTATGATCATGCCGCTGCATTCCAGACTGGACAGCAGGGCAAGACCCTGTTTCTAAAAGTATAAAATAATTAAAAAATTAGAATCTCAGGGATAAATTGCTTAAAAACAAGATAAAGTTGCAAAAAAATACCTAATATAAGACTGTCTTCAAAAGACATTTTTTAGTATTAATGATTTAAAGTATTTTCCCTTTCGTATTTCTTTCCTTATGGGTAAGGAATGTGGAGTATCAAGCCATTTTTCTTGGATTTTATAAATATTACCTATTGATTATTCATGAAATAATATGTCCTTTTATGCTTTTTTGTTAAATTCAAGATATTACATAATGATAAAACATTTAAGTATTTGCTGAATCAAATGATCAAACTGGAAAGAAGTGATGGTCGATTAGAATGTATACAATCCTTGTTCATTAAAATGATGGCTCATAGGCCAGGCGCAGTGGCTCACGCCTGTAATCTCAGCACTTTGGGAGACCGAGGTGGGCAGATCATAAGGTCGGGAGTTCGAGACCAGCCTGGCCAACATAGTGAAACCCCGTCTCTACTAAAAAATACAAAAAATTAGTCAGGTGTGGTGGCGGGCGCCTGTAATCCCAGCTACTCGGGAGGCTGAGGCAGGAGAATTGCTTGAACCCAGGAGGCAGAGGTTGCAGTGAGCCAAGATTGTGCCATTGTACTCCAGCCCTGGCAATAGTGTGAGACTGTCTCAAAAAAAAAAAAAAAAAAAAAAAAAAAGATGGCTCACAGATAATATTCATGAAAAGGTTCTCTCTTGCCTTACAAAACTTATCTGTTAATGTATACAGTTAATTTCCTGCAATTGCATGAATATATGCACATTAAACATACAAAGCCAAATAAAGTCAGTGGTAATGACAGACCTTTAACTCTCCCCATTGTTCTTAATGGCAACCATTGCTACTAAGGCAGCCTGTGCAATTATTCAGTATCCCAGGAGTACAAACCATGTGCTGGATAAAAAAGTAGGCAAAATAAGCTTGATGTATTAACACCAGGAGACTGCAGGTTGTATTTTGTTTCATAGATTTGAGAGAATATTTTTATTTTATTGTTAACTATTTTTTTCCCTTCAGGAGTGAGTTGCATGTTTACTGTCTTGTGTTATATATGCAACAGTAGATTTTCTTAACTCTGTTTTTACAAAATGTCATGGATTCTTTCATTCCTTTAACTTCTTTGAATGTTATGAAAAATGAGTGTTACGAACAGCTTAGGAGACTTGAGTGTTTAGAGAAACTGAGGAGACTTGGAGGGGCTGCTAAGCCCTGAATCTTTTCTTTTCTCTTCCCTTCCCTTCTTCCCTTCTTCCCTTCTTCCCTTCTTCCCTTCTTCCCTTCCCCTTCCCCTTCCTTTCCTTTCCTTTCGACAGAGTCTCACTCTGTTGCACAGGCTGGAGGACAGTGGTGCGATCTTGGCTCACTGCAACCTCTGCCTCCCAGACTTAAGTGATTCTCCTGCCTCAGCTTCCCGAGTACCTTGGATTACAGGTGCCCGCCACGATGCCCAGCTAATTTTTTGTATTTTTAGTAGAGATGGGGTTTCGTCATGTTGGCCAGACTGGTCTTGAACTCCTGATTTCAAGTGATCCGCCTGCCTCAGCCTCCCAAAGTATTGGGATTACAGGCATGAGCCACCGTGCTCTGCCAGCCCTGAATACTTCTGAAGTCCTTTCATTTCTCTAAGTATTAAGAGAGCAAACAATACAAAAGTAGTAATGAACACACTTGATTTCTTAAAATAAGGTTTATATTCTAATGTTTTAAAGTTTTAACATTTTATTATAGAGATTTTACATGATTTATGTTATTTCCTTTTTAGTATGTCTTTTTTTTTTTAACATCTTAAAGATACAACAAATACGGAATATTAAACTTGGATGAACAACTCTTTCATTATAAAACAATTCATCCAACAAAACTGTATCAAATGCCTCCTCAGTGCTAAGCATTCTGCTAGTCACTGGTGATACAAGTTGAATGAGGCAACCAATGTCCTAGGCTTCATACTGTTCGCATTCAAATGTAAGTGTGAGAAAATAAAAAATATATATAATGTAGAAAAGAAGGAAGGAAGGAAAGAGGCAGGGAGGGAGGGAAGAAAAAACAAAGGGGAGAAAAGAAAGGAAATAATTATCCATTCAGATAATTGCTAAAGCAAAAGTACACAGGTATAGTGAATAGCAATTTGCAGCCAGAAAATCACTATTATATACATAATTTCTTTACATGTTTCCAAATATATAACTCTTCCAAATATCCAATCTCTCTCTTTTTTTTAAAAAAACAAATAACTTAGAACATTCTTAAAAACTAGTTTATGGGAACTAGAATTGTCCTACAGGACAGAAAAAGTTGGCCCAAGCAGCCCAGTTTTAGAAATCTACTTCATGTTAACGTTATTTTTCTTAGCTGACAAATATTTACTAAATTCTTATTATGGGCCACGTATTGATTTTGGTGATATAGCAGAGAACAAAAGTAAGTCCCTGACCTCATGTATCTCATACGAAGCAGGTGATGATTGTAATAGATCAGTGGATGATAAGCACTCTGGACAAAAATTAAAACTGGGGGAGAGTTTTGTGGTGTCTGGGTAGAAGATGTTGGAGTTCTCTAGGGTGACAAAAGAAGGCCTCACTGAGAAGCAGTTATTTCAACCAAATCCTGAAAAAGGTGAGGGGTGAGTTATGTGTGTATTAGATCTAGAAAAATGCAAGTGCAAAGACCATAGGCAGGCACTATACTGGTTCAAGGAACACCAAGAAGGCCTGCGAGGCTGCAGTAGAGTGAGAAAGAGGGAGGTTAGTGCAAGATGGAGTTAGAAAGATGATGATGTTGGGAATGCTTTTTAAGGGCTTTGGAGCCAAGAATTAAACAAAAATCTGCTTGATGGCATAAGGCAGCAGATGACATCTGTTTGTGACTGTCCTTCCATGTAAGGTTGTGTCATTCCTAGGTAATGGTTCTTATTTCTGACCAGGAGTGTTAGTCTTTTCTAATTAGCATCCTAATTATTTTTTCCAACTCATCTTTTACTTGGCTCTCTAAGTGATTGTTCCATAATGCATGTCCCATCTTGTATTCTCAACTTAACACACTTTGGTGACACTCCATTAGCTTTTCAAAAAGACAGAGGTCTTGAATGGTATTCAAGGCCCTTCATAATACGATGTCTCCAAGATACCTACACATCATTCCTCTTCTGGGTCTTGATACTTGTAGTTCCATCTACCTTGAATGTTCTTTTCCCATGTCTTCCAATGACAGTTTTCTTTTAATCTTTTAAATTCCTATTTGAATGCCATCTTCACTGAAAGACCTGCCTTTCCTGACCATTCTGTCTAAAGCAGGTGACACCGAGTCTATATTTTCCATCATTATCATGCTGTAATTTTCCTCCTTACCACAATTAGAAATTACGTATTTTGCTTTACTCTTTCGATGTGTTTCTGTCTCAGTAGTATGAAGCTTCATGAAGGCAATGATCTTGTTGTCTTTACACCTCTGTACCAGCAATAAAAGCTAACACATATTTAATGCTTGTTATTTCCCAGGCACTATTCCCAGCACGTTGCATCCACTAACTCATTTAATACTTAACCATACGAGGAAGATACTGTTTATTAATCTAGACTAGGCTATCAAGGCACAGAGAGACTAAGTACCTGGACTCCAATTCCATGGCTAATAGAGTAGAAGAGACAGGATTTTAATTCAGGCAATCTGCCTCCATGAAATCAGTGTACACTCTGGGCATTAGAAAATTTGAGTATTTATTGTAGGTACCTTACACTTTCTATCAGCTGAGGCTTTCAATAGTGCTTCTTCTGCCAGGAATGCTTATATCTTCTCTTTTCCCTGGCCATATGCTATCTCTCTTTCTAGTTTTCATCCACGCTTCATCTCCTTTCCAAGGTTTTTATGATTTCCCCCTCCTTCCCTGCCCAGACAAAATAGAAGCTTCTCTTTGCCTATCCTCTTTGCTTCCATATGATAGTTTAGCAATTATTATGCTGTATTTTAATTATTAATTTTCTTATATCCCCTAGACCCTGAACTCCCAAGATGGGGACAGTGTCTTTTTTTTATTCCCAGTGCTCCTTATAGTTTATGGCATAAAAAGTTGGTGCTCAATAATTAAATCAATGTGTGACACAGAACATTTCAACAGCGTACTCAATAATAGTGTAGAAATATTACCTGGTTCAAAAAATACTAAGACATCTGTCCCAGTAGAAATCATAAATCCAGTAAACCCAGGATAATAGTTTTGAAGGAAGAGAGATTTAGGTTTGGAAATTGTCAACAGCCTTATGTCACTGAAGAGAAGAAGAAAGCTGCTGTTTCAACCACTGAATTTAAACTAAGCTGCTTTAGACAAAGAAACTAATTTTAAGTAAGAATGAGGAAGGACAATGAGCAGAAGTTAGAATTAGCAGAAGGATTGGGGATAGGGTTTGACTTTGTGTATATCTGAAACTTTCAATAACAGGCAACATTTATAAACCATTAATATCTCTGATAAGAGCCATATTTTGTTCCTTCAAGTAATTTTTTTAACCATATAATGTCATAAATGTATATTTTTTCCTTCCAATGTTTAGGTTCGGGGGGTACATGTTCAGGTTTGTTATATGGGTAAATTGCGTGTTGCTGGATTTTGGTGTATTGTCACCCAGGTAGTGAGCTTATTACCCTATAGGTAGTTTTTCAATCCTCACCCTCCACCCTCAACTAGGCCCCAGTGTCTATTGTTCCTCTCTTTGTGTCCATGTGTACTCAATGTTTAGCTCCCAGTTATAAGAACATGTGTAATATTTGGTTTACTGTTGCTGTGTTAATTTGCTTAGGATCATTGCCTCCAGCTGCATCCATGTTGCTACAAGGATTTGATTTCAATCTTTTTATGGCTGTGTAGCATTTCGTGGTGTATATGTACCACATTTTCTTTATCCAGTCCACCACTGATGGACATCTAGATTGATTCCATGTCTTTACTGTTGTAAGTAGTATTGCAATTAACTTATGAGTGCATGTGTGTTTGCACACATTGGTCTGTCATCCACAATGATGGACTACGTACCATCGTTTGGTAGAACAATGTGTTTTCTTTTGGATACATACACAGTAATGGGATTGCTGGGCTAAATGGTAGCTCTGAGTTTTTTTGAGAAATCACCAAACTGCTTTTCACAGTGGCTGAACTTTTTTACATTCCTATCAGTAGTGTTTAAGCATTCTCTTTTCTCCGCATCCTCGACAATGTCTGTTATTTTTTGACTTTTTAGTAATAGTCATTCTGATGGGTGTGAGATGTTATTTGATTGTGGTTTGGATTTGCATTTCTATAATGGTTAGTGATGTTGAGCATTTTTTCATATGCTTGTTGGCCATAAGTATGTCTTTTTTTGAGAAGTGTCTTCATATCCTTTGCCCATTTTTCACTGAGGTCATTTGATTTTTGCTTGTTGATTTGTTTAAATTCCTTATAGATTCTGGATATTAGACCTTTGTCAGATGGATAGTTTACAAATGTTTTCTCCCATTCTGTAGGATGTCTGTTTACTCTGTTTATAGACCTTCAAGTAATTTTCTAAACATGCTTCACAAACCTTGAAGTACATGCAAACATTTTAGATGGACAAACAGACATTAAACATTAAAACATTTTCCAAGAGATTCCTTATCTCATTTTGTTGAATGTGAGAAAGCAAGACGAAGAGGATTTGTAACTTTTGATACAAAATAGGGCACAATCAAATCTAATCTCACCTGAGATCTTCACCTCACCTTAGTCAGCAAATAGATTCTTTCTTTTACACCCTGCGCTATAAGTATTCTGTATCTATTAGTGTTATCATCAGCGTGAATAAATAATTTTACAACATAGTTTTGAGTTAACAGACTATTTTGCTCCAAATACCTATTTCGTAATTTCCCTTTAGTTAAGGTTTGATTCTGTTCTTTGTGACATTCATAGTTCTGAATTTATATTTTTACTACTTAAGCAGGGGATTTATATTTTTTGTTTCAAACTAGTGGTATTCTTTAGTCTACCTGATCAATTTCAGACTGAAATTAAATTGGTGTAAGCGAACAATTAATTTGGATGTTAGTAATGGGAAATTTTAGTTCTCTGCACAGAGACTGGCAGAACGTCTCACTGGGACATGATCTGAGAGTAAAATTTTGCCATATGGGAAATGACTATGCCTTCTGACTATACCTGTCAGAAGAAGGTAGCCTACAACTAGCCGAAAATGGTCAAACTAAGATTTATGGACCAAACAAATTAAAATACCAGTAAAGGGCACTGAAATCCATTAAGTGACTTATCCAAGCTAATGCCAGACAAGACGGCAACCAAAGACTAAAAATAATTATGTTTAGTGCAAGCTCTTGGCAAATAAGGAGACGGTATATCTGCAGTTCAACAAAATCAATGGATTTTGAGTGCCTGCATGTGTTAGACATTGTAATTGATAATAGGAATACAAAGATGAAAATGTATTTTCCTATTTTCATTTCCCATAGTCTTCATTGGAAGACATTTGTATTTCCACCTTAAACTTTTATTTTTAAGTGGTCAAAGCAAAGGGACTCCATTATGTAGTAAAAAATACAATGGATGCTCTAGATTTAATTAGTGGAGTCAATCTGAGTCTTTTTTGGAGAAGAACAACAGAAATGTTTTACATTTTTTGCCAGTAAGTATAAAGTACATATTTCAAATGGCTGTTATTGCAAGAAAGAGTGGATTAATCATATAAGTATTCAACAGGCACTTAAGGAGACTGTGTTCAGTTAAATAATTTCACTTCTGTAGATGCCAAATCACTGGATTCTATAACACATGGTAAGACCAGCATGATTTGTTAAGTGACAGAGACAACTTGAAGAGTGCAAAGAACATACCAGTGTCAAAAGACTTGAGGTTTAATATGTCTTCAGTCATTACTTAATCTTTAGGAACCTCAATTCATCTTCTTATAAAATGGATATAGTAATCTCTATACCTTGGGGCTTTGGTATGAACCAAATGTAGTTATATACATCAAAGAACATTGTAATCTGTAAAATATTATTCCTAAAAAGAATGCACTTTAATGAAGAATCATAATTGATTACATATGATTCTTCCTTATCCTTAATTTAACTTTCAAAATATCACTCAATTTGTGCTTCTGTTCTCAGCCTAAGGAATTAAATGGTGAATTTCAAATAACCTCTAATGGTCATCTATTTTCAAAGTGGAATTTACGATTCTTTGTGCCCAATTTTGTTCTCTTCCCACTGTACCTTGGTGCCTATTGATACTAACATAGTATAAGCACTTATCACTTCCTATTTTAAAACCTTACAATTGTGTCCTTATTACTTCCATTTATCTAAGGTCTCTCTTTTGAAATAATCCAGCACATAATCTTTAAAATGACTTTTCCAAAACATAATTTTTACAATACTATGGAAAACATTTGTTGTTTGAAGTCATACAGACAAAGCTAAGCCCTATGTCTTACTAGTTACAAGACCTTTCTTCTTATTCACTTTTCTGTGAATAACAGTGTCTATCTCCTAGGGTTGAATTGAGAACAACCAAGTATATAGTTTGCACAGTATCTGGATTACAGAAATGCTCCAATTAGACCTCTACCACCTAATCCTGACTCACTTTATAATTGAGTAGTTTATCATCATCCATGGGGATAAGTATGAAAATACAAACTCCTTTGTGATTCCGTATACTGCAAAATGTTTCTAGTCTTCTCCATCACCGATTCTTTTCCTGCTCACACCATTTGTTTGCTTATTTATTTATTTATTTAATGGTGTGCAACATAATGTTTTGATATATGTATTTGTTGTGAAATGATTATATCAAGCTAATTAATCAAATCCTTTATTTCATACAAACTGGTTTAATTTTCTGAAATCCCTATACTATTCACTTGGTCTCATGGCCGCTACAATATCTTGCCCTGTAATTGTGTGAATCCTATCAAGTCTTCAAGTCTGAGCATTTGCTAACCTTTTTAAATAAACCTGACTACTTTAAACTCAAACTGCTACTTTTAAGTATCAAAAATATTTACTAGATCCTTATCATTTATATTTTTCTTTATTTCCCTCTCTTGTTTCCTCCCTCCCCTTCTTCTGCCTTTCTTTCTTTCTATCTTTCTTACTTTCATTACAGATTTCCTTTCAAAATGTATATCTTATATGCATATCTATGCTATTAGTTCCTGAAGGGTAAAAAGAGTCTTTACATCTTCCCATGCACCTATGATGGAGAGATAGGGACCAATCAATAGTTGTTAATTGTCTGTACTGTGGGTTTAACAAAACACATTAAAACTAATATATGTTAAATGTTCCAGGCCTTAATTTAAGAAACTTACTTATATTAACGCATATAATCTACCTGACAATCCTATAAAGATGGGCAGACTGTAGCTCAGCGACATTAGGTAATTTGCCCAAGGTCACACAGGCCTTAAATTTTATAAGCAGTATGTGAACCCAAGCACGTTCCTGTCAAAGCATACACTCTTAACTACAAAGATACAGTGATGCTTTTGCAGTTTTGGAAAAGGATCCTTGTGACTCTGGGTGGTGTTTTCTTTTTTTTTTTTTTTTTTTTTTTTTGAGACAGAGTCTCGCTTAGTCGCCCAGGCTGGAGTGCAGTGGCGCGATCTCGGCTCACTGCAAGCTCCGCCTCCCGGGTTCACGCCATTCTCCTGCCTCAGCCTCCCGAGTAGCTGGGACTACAGGCGCCCGCCGCCTCGCCCGGCTAATTTTTTGGCATTTTTAGTAGAGACGGGGTTTCACAGTGTTAGCCAGGATGGTCTCGATCTCCTGACCTTGTGATCCGCCCGCCTCGGCCTCCCAAAGTGCTGGGATTACAGGCGTGAGCCACCGCGCCCGGCCAGGGTGGTGTTTTCTTTTCTTTTTTTTTTTTTTTTTTGAGACGGAGTCTCGCTCTGCTGCCCAGGCTGGAGTGCAGTGGCCGGATCTCAGCTCACTGCAAGCTCCGCCTCCCGGGTTTACGCCATTCTCCGGCCTCAGCCTCCCGAGTAGCTGGGACTACAGGCACCCGCCACCACGCCCGGCTAGTTTTTTTTTGTATTTTTAGTAGAGACGGGGTTTCACTGTGTTAGCCAGGATGGTCTCGATCTCCTGACCTCGTGATCCGCCCGTCTCGGCTTTCCAAAGTGCTGGGATTACAGGCTTGAGCCACCGCGCCCGGCCCAGGGTGGTGTTTTCAAAAGATGGTTGCAAGTGTGTCTATACTCAAAATGCCAATAATTATTATTATAAATTTATTTAGCAAGGATTTATACAGAACTATTGTAGGCACTGGGAATGAAATGATAAACACAGCAGAAGAGATGGTTCATTTTGTGAAGCTAGTTCGTGAGAGATGGACACTGAGCACATAAATTAGAAAATATGAAGTAATGATCAGTTCTATAAATAAAGCATGGATATGGATTGGATTAAGTTGAGTTTATACTTTGATTTGTGTGGTCAGTAAAGGCCTCTTTGGGTAAGTGACTTCTTATCTCAGACCTTATCTTAGAAAAATAATTCTAGTTAGTATAAGCACAAGGAGACTTATTAAAGGCAATTAGATGGCTTACTAGAAAATTAAGCCTGGATGCTTCTTGGAAAGGATCAGAGTGCCAGGAGCCACATACCTTTCGTAAATGTACCCAACCACACTAAGAAACCACTTAGCGCTGATACTTGTGGTTCCCAAGTGACCACAGTTTCTTGAGATACTTGAAATGGAGAGATTATTAGAGTGATTTCAATTAAGATGGAAAAGGGGATTAAGTTGTGTTTTGCATATAAAGCTTACTACAGAATTTCTCAACTGGTGGCAAAACAGGTTAATGAAATGCCATGATACTGATCATCTCAGCCTTTAGGATAGGACCCAGAGCAGACCAAATTCTCACGTTCGTTACCTTCAGCCTTGAGCAACCCCCTGTTTCCTTCAGTCTGCCATGCAGTGGAAAAGATTGGCGGCCACTAGCCTATAGTATTGGCTTAAGAATGTGGGATAGAGAAGAATCAAAGATGAATTATGGGTTTTTAACTGGATTGACTTGTTGGCTCATGGTGCCACTTACTAGTAAGGAAATAGGTAGGGCAGAGCAAATTATAGAGGGAGGAGAATAAAAAAGTTTTTTTTGTGTGTGTGTGTGTAAAGATGTGAGGTGTATGAAATTTAGTCTTTAATATGTAGATGTTAAATAGGTAGATGGCTACATAAAACTGGAGTTCAGGAGGGCAGTTAAATTTGGAGATATACATTTGAGAGTTACTAGCATAAAGATGTAGTGTAGGAGCATGGGACCGAATGAAATTACTAAGGGAGAAAACAGAAAACAAAGAGAAATGATTTTAAGACTAAGGCCTTGGGCACATAAACATTTTGAAGTAGAGCAGACTAATAGTGTGCTATATAATGTAGGTACAATATAGGAAGAGAATTCTTGATGTGATACATATTTTAAAAACTGGAGAACATACTGCTTACATAAAACTAATGCATTTCTACATGTGTAATTGAAAGAGAAAACATAGTTGGGAATAATCCAGTAAATTATAAAGAGGACTGAACATGTTGGGGAAGAAAGCTTTCATACTAGGACAAACTTTTTTTTTTTTTTAAAAGAACTTTTTAAAAATGAAGCCTAAGAGAAGATATTGTCAAAGCTTATAAAATAAAAGATTGTATGAATAGGGTCAATACATTCTTATTTACCAAAGTCAAAATACTAGAACCAAGAGGCACTCCCTGAGGCTTTAAAGAATTACTCAGAGGACAAAATGAAAGGAAATTCTATTTTAACCAGTGGGTAGTAAACTTACAAAACTCTTTACCATAAGTGGTAGAATGGGTTGAAAATATAAATAGTTTCAAGGTGGAGTTCATGGACAATAGATACACAGAAGGTTGTTTAAGGAGTGGAATATTTTAATGAGTGGTACATCTCCAATCTTTTAATTTTGATATCCTATTTTATAACCACCTTCTGTAAAAAAAGTTTATTTCAAGCCAGGGTTGGAATAGAAGGGATATAGTCTGATACAATATGAATTTTTGTTCTGTTAGCAAACATTTTAAAAGTGAATGTTCTGAATAGATTCCAGTTTTCTTAAAATAATTATTATACTTTATGAACACCTACATTATCCATGTAAGAGCAATGCTTTTTATATGTTGTAATAAGTAATTCATTAGAACATTTATTCACAATGATGAATTATCTTAAATAATATGGTGAAGTCAAAATAATTTCTGATATCAAATATCAGTATGTACTTGCAAAATTCTTATAAACTTTGGTTCATATGTCTGTTTTTCTTTAAAATGTCCCTAATTACTGACCTAATTTTATTCATTTTGCCATTTAATTTATTATAATGCCATTCTTTTCTTCTAATATGTTCTCCTGTTTGAAGAATCATATTCTCCTTATTCTCTTTTTCTTCTTTCTACTGGTTGGGGAATTATATATTCTATATACATTTTTCTGAGCTCCATCCTTAAATTTATATCATTCATAGTGACATTCTAGTCTAAACGTTGCAAGAACAGTAGAATGTTTAAATTCTGATTTCCCTCCTACCATATTTCATGTTACTGTTGCCTGATATTTTGCTCCTATACATTGTTACCCCTCCCATTAGTCATTTTTTTTAATGGTAGTAAAGTATTTATAATACTATTTTCTTATGAGTTCTGATTCTTCTTTCTGGATCAAATTTCCTCCTTCCCCATGTACACATGTTAGCAACTACCTTTGTAAATCTATATTTCATTCTTACCCTTGAAAAACAGTTCAGCAGGAGCCGGGCGCAGTGGCTTATGCCTGTAATCCCAACATTTTGGGAGACTGAGGCGGGCGTATAACTTCACTTGAGGCCAGGAGTTCAAGACCAGCCTGGCCAACATGGTAAAATTCCATCTCTATTAAAAACACAAAAATTAGCTGTGGGTGGTGGTGCACACTTGTAATCCCAGCGACTCGGGAGGCTGAGGCACGAGAATTGCTTGAACCTGGGAGACGGAGGTTGCAGTAAGCTGAGATTTCACCACTGCATCCTGGCCTGGGCGACAGAGTGAGACTGTGTCTCAAAACAAAATTAAAAGTTCAGCAAGGCATTGCATTCTATATATAATATTCTTTGTGTAATTGTCTTTTGTGGATAATACATCTTTTCTTTTTGCTACTCTTAAGATTTTGTCTTTCATGTTCTGTATTTCCATAACTATGTGTTCTGAGTATTTATACGTTGGAACTTGGTATGCATCTTCAACTGAGGACTCTTGTCTTTCTATTATTCTGGAGCATTGTCTACCATTATCATCTCAAATACTGTTTCCCAAGTTCTCTCTAGTCACTTTTTCTCTGATTCCACTGTATGTACATTGAATATTCTCCTCTCATACTACCATGTATTTTAATTTCTCTTTACGTATCTTCTAATTCACTAATTCTCTAGTTCAATCTGATCTATGGTTCGTCACATATTTTGAGAGCTTTGTTAAATTACTTAATTTGTTTTTGGAATTTATGTTTGGTTATTTTCAAATGTATGTGTTTTATATGTCCTCTTCTTATTTTCTATTATCTATTTTTATTTCTATGGCCATTTGAATCATATACACATCATGAATAAAAAGAAAAACAAATTGTTCTATTAGTAATAGTTCTATTTTGCTATCCATAAAATCAAAATACGAGAAGCCATATGATGGTAAGATGGAAAAAACATAAGGAAGAATGAGAAAATTTTAAAAATAGAGTAAGTGGATGGATTTGAAGTATCACCTTGTTATTTCCCTTTCTTGCATTTGGGTTTGACCATTTTAAAAAACAATCCCCATCCCTTTTACCACAGTATTTCCATGTGTTTGGAAAAAAAGAGGAAAGGTTTTTGTGGGCATATGGTGAAGCAGTACTCCTTCTACAATTTCTTAGGACTGTATGTTCAACAAAATGTGTTTTTAAATTTAATGGAACCAATTTTTTCACAAAATAATATTATACAAATATAAAATGACTGATTCATGAATTACCAACAAACAACTTGAATTTACAAAATAAACTTTCAAATGTATTTTTTCCCTTGAATAGTATTTTATTTGTATTTTTAATTGACATAGTTGTACATATTTATGAAGTACCTTTTGATATTTGAATACATGTATACATTGTATAATGTTCAAATCAGTGTACTTAGCATATCCATAACCTCATGGATTTATCATTTCTTTGTAGCAAGAATATTAAAAAACTTCTAGCTATTTTGTAATATAAAATACCTTACTGTTAACCATAGTCACCCTACTGTGCAATATGATACCATATTCCTCTTATCAAATAGTAGCTTTGTACTCATTGACCATCTTCTCTCCTTCCCTCCCTGCTCTCTGTTAATCACTGTTCTATATCTCAATGAGATCAACTTTTAAAAATCCCACATGAATGAGATCATGCAGTATTTTTCAGTGTGTCTGGCATACTCGACATAATGTCCTTCAGGTTTGTCCACTTTGTCTCAAATGACAGGATATCATCCTTTGTTATGGTTAAACAGTATTCTATTCTGTAGGTATACCACATTTTCTTTATCCATTCATCTGTTGTTAGGCATTTTGGTTGATTCCCAGTCTTGGCTATTGTGGATAGTGCTACAGTAAACAGGAGTGCAGATATCCCTTTGACGTACTCATTTCAGTTCCTTTGGATAAATATTCAGTAGTGGGATGACTGGATCATATGGTAGTTTTATTTTTAGTTATTTCATGAACCTTCATACTGTTTTTCATAATGGCTGTACCAATTTACAATCCCACCAACATTTTGTAAAAGCTCCCTTTTCTCCAAACACTCACCGACACTTCTTTTCTTTTGTCTTTTTGAGAATAGCCATTCTAATAAGAGTGAGATGGTATCTCATTGAGGTTGATTTGCATTTCTCTGATGATTAGTGATGTTGAGCATTTTTTTCATATACTTGTTGGCCATTTGTATGTCCTCTTTTGAAATATGCCTGTTAAGGTATTTTGCCTATTTTAAAATTAGGTTATTTGGTTTTTGCTGTTAAGTTCCTTATATATTCTGGATATTAACTCCTTGTCAGATATATAGTTTGCGAATATTTCCTCCCATTTTGTAGGTTGTCTCTTCACTCCGTTGTTTCTTTGGGTTTGCAAAATCTTTTTTGTTTGATGTAATTCCGTTTGTCTGTTTTTGCTTTTGCTGCCTATATTTTTAAGGTCTTACCTAAAAAAAAAAATTTGCCCAGCCCAACGTTGGGAATCATTTCCCCTATGTTTTCTTCGAGTAGTTTCATGGTTTGGGATTTTATATTTAAGTCATTCATCCATTTTGAATTGATGTTTGTATATGGTGAGAAGCAGAGGCCTAGTCTCACTCTTCTGCATGTGGATATGTAATTTTCCCAGCACCATTTATTGAAGAGACTATCTTTTCCCCAATGTATGTTCTTGGTACCTTTGTCTAAAATCAGTTGGCTGTAGGTGTGTGAATTGATTTCTGGGCTTTCTATTCTATTCCATTGTTCTATGTGTCTGTTTTTATGCCAGTACAAAGCTGTTTTGGTTAATATAGCTTTGTACTATATTTTGAAGTCTGATGCTTCTAGCTTTGTTCTTTTTGCTCTGGATTGATTTGGCTAGTCTCCATTTTGTGATTCCATATAAATTTTAGGATTGTTTTTATATCTCTGTGAAAAGTCATTGGCATTTTGATAGGAATTGATTTAAATCTGTAAAACTATGTGCCAACATCATTAATGAATATAGATGCAAAAATTTCCAACAAAATACTAGCAGACTGAATTCAACAGCATGTTAAAAAGATCATTCACTTTGATCAAGTGAGATCCATCACAGGGATGTAAGGACTTAACATACACAAATTAATAAATGTACCATACCACATTAACAGAAAGACTTAAAAAATGTGGTCATTTCAGTAGATGGAGTGAAAACATTTGACAAAACTTAACGTCTCTTCATGATAAAAGCCTTCAACAAATTAGACATAGAAGGTATGTACTTTAACACAGCAAAAGCCGTATGTGACAGACCCACAACTAACATCGTACTGAGTGGGGGAAAGCTGAAAGATTTTCCTCTAAGGTCAGGAACAAGAAAAGGATGCCCACTTTCACTGTGTCTGTTCAACATAGTACTATGAGTCCTAGCCAAAACAGTTAGATAAGCGACAGAAATAAAATACATCCAAATTGGAACGGAGGATGTCAAATTGTCCCTGTTTGCAGACAACATGATCTTATGTATTGAAAACCCTAAAGACTCCAGCAAAAACTGTTATAACTAATAAATGAATTTGGTGAAGTTAAAGGATATAAAATAAACATGCAAAAATTAGTAGCATATCTAATTCCATTTATAATAGGTAAAAATAAAAGATACCTACAGATAAAGTTAACCAAAGAGGTGAAAGATCTCTGCATGGAAAACTAAAACACTGATGAAGGAAATGGAAGAGGATACACATAAATGAAAAGATACATCATGTTCATGAATTGGAAGAATTAATATTGTTGTATATGTGTATATTTCAGCTCTATTTTACCTTTCAAAATGTGAATTTTGTGTCGGAATAATTGGAGACAGATGAAGTAATCTTATTAACTTGAAGGCAAAAACTTCTTTTGATGAGTGGATTCTGTTAATCTATATAGGAAAAGCCTATATAGAATGATCCCTTCATACATAAGAAAGAGAAGTTCATTTCACTGTGATTTATACATAGCAGTTGCTTAATACAAGTTTGAGTAAATGAATGATTAATATTTGAAAATTAATTACTTTCTAGGCTGGGTGCAGTGGCTCACGCCTGTAATCTCAGCACTTTGGGAGGCTGAGGTGGGTGGATCACGAGGTCAGGAGATCGAGATCATCCTGGCTAACATGGTGAAACCCCGTCTCTACAAAAAATACAAAAAATTAGCCGGGCGTGGTGGCGGGCGCCTGTAGTCCCAGTTATTTGGGAGGCTGAGGCAGGAGAATGGCGTGAACCCGGGAGGTGAAGTTTTCAGTGAGCCGAGATCACGCCTCTGCACTCCAGCCTGGGTGATAGAGCGAGTCTCCGTCTCAAAAAAAAAAAAAAAAAAAAAAAATTCTACTTTTTTTTTTTTTTGAAACGGAGTCTTACTCTGTTGCCCAGACTGGAGTGCAGTGACACAATCTCTGCTTACCGCAATCTCCGTCTCCCAGGTTCAAGCCATTCTCCTGCCTCAGCCTCCCTGCTAGCTGAGATTACAGGCATATGCCACCACCCCTGGCTAATTTTTGTATTTTTATTAGAGAAGGGGTTTCACTGTGTTGGCCAGGCTGGTCTCAAACTCAACCTCAAGTGATCCACCTGCCTCAGCCTCCCAAAGTGCTGGAATTACAGATCTACATTGTATCTTGATGGCAGTATAACTATTATTTTTTAAATTTTAGGATTTTTAGGCATCTTATGTATTGTACAGTGCCTTTACTTAAGGGTGGAAAAATAAGGTGAAGATATTTTGTGACTTGTCCCATGTACCATTGTTTATAAATAGCACTAAAACTAAAATGACTGAATTATTCACTCCTTGTTTTTGTCATTGCTCTAAGTATGTGTTTTCTTCCATTTATAGTATGAAACAGCTCAGCCATTTTCATTAAATATGAGAAAAATTTTTATATAGATCTTTACATAGCATGTTAATTTTAGTAGTTACATTTATATCATATTTGGAGTATTAGCTTTCATCGTAGTCCTTTGTTATGTTACTCATATTTTTCTTGATACTGAATGATGGAATGAGTCAATTCTATACACTTAGTATGAACCTTTCAGTAGTTAAAAAAGTGGCATTTATTTTTAGAACCCACATAATTGTTTCTGAACTTGTAAGGTAAGGCCATACATTTTCTCTTTAGTTCAAATAACTTTACATCCTAATATGTATATTTGGTTGATAAATATATTGATTAGGACAAATCAGTTTGGAAATAGTTATATATGTAAGAGGATACTTATCAGGAAGTGAGCCAAAAATGTTTGTCAGTAGTACTGGTTAAATATTGAAATTATATTTCTTCATTTGTCAGTCTGTAAGTCTGAGCACAATGTCTTAGCACTTGGGATAATTTGGAAGCAGCTCTGGCTCTAGATTACCTGGTGGGTTTCTCAACACTGGCTGTAGACTTTAATTCAACCGTGATTCTGTATTATGTTATATAGTAAGGCACTATTTCCACAGGCCTATGAATTTGTTATAAATTTGGAATCTTCACTTTTTCATTGTTTTTATTTTACCTACTTCACTTAATCTTTTCTGTAGAATGTTTTGTTCTCCCAGAGGTCTTTTGACTCTTAAATGTTTATAGAACTTTTATGCTACCTCAGAATATCATTAGCAATATGATAGCTGTTACTTCTGAATACTTTTCTTTTTAACTGTCTTTTAATAAGCATCTATAAACGTCTTTTTTGCATGTATGTTTAATCTATTAATTAGTTTCTAGAGTCTGCTACTTAAATAGGTGCTATCTTTCTTCTGGCCAAACT
This sequence comes from Macaca fascicularis, assembly GCF_037993035.2. NCBI lineage: Eukaryota > Metazoa > Chordata > Mammalia > Primates > Cercopithecidae > Macaca > Macaca fascicularis. The sequence goes on from NC_088395.1 coordinate 28,750,473, forward strand.
TGTATAGTAATTAAAACCAGCGGTGTGTAGTAGAGGACATCTTGCATACCATCAATTTCCAAAAAATTTCCAAATATTATGGTTTGTATTCATATGTCTACAAGTTTATGTTTTGTAATTAAATTCTTCCCTTAAAATGTTTATGTAAAAAAATTTTTGGTCTTTCCTTTTTTAGTCATAAATATTTGATTTCCAGGTTTTCATAAGTAATATATACATTTATTTCTACTTCAGCAGATACTCCATTATAATCAATGTTGCTACAGCAGTAGATAAAATACAAGCTCCATGAGGGCAGAGATCATGTCAGCCTCAAAACCAGTTTTGAGTAACTATATTTGACAAATAAATGGAAGAATAAGTTTGATTTCAATGTACATCTTCAAAATAATATCTAACTGAAATTAATCTGTGCTTTACAGGCCTAACCCTGTTTGAGTCAAGCTGCAAATGTACAAGTGGTGGGTTTTTTTTTTTTTTTTTTTGGGTATAGTAGAGTGGAAAGGGTGAAAGCTTTCTAGCTAGGCAGGTCTTGTTTCAAATTCTAGTGTTGCCGTGTAATAGCTGTGTGACCTTAGGTATATCCCTTAACTTCTCTGAGCCAAAGTTTCTTAATAGAAAAGATAAAATTTCTCCCCTGTGATGGTTTTAACAATTATGAAAAAATTGCATTGACGAAAGAAGATGCTCAGTATATATCATTATATTTTACACTGTGAGATAACGTGATCCACATAAACTGGCATGCACATTTTTAAAATAACTTTTATTTTTAAAAAATGGGCTTTAGAAATTGTTCAATTACCTGATGTTCTAATGCATTTTTAGCATTCTCTCCATTTTCTTTTATTTCTGCTGTTTTTATTTCCATATTCCAGTTTATTTGCACAATTTATCTCTGAAGCATAAGCAGATTCTTCCCCAGCTTCTCCTCTTGTTTTACATCTTCAGTTCTATAATAATACTGTATTAGTTAGGGATTGGTCACAAAAAGACGAGCTGCTCTATAGATTTCAATCAGTGAAGAGATTTTATCTCTGAAGCATAAGCAGATTCTTTCCCAGCTTCTCCTCTTGTTTTACATCTTCAGTTCTACAATAATACTGTATTAGTTAGGGATTGGTCACAAAAAGACGAGCTGCTCTATAGATTTCAATCAGTGAAGAGATTTAATACAAAGAATTAAGTGCTTTACTGAACCCCTGGAAAGGCTGGGAGAATAGGATTCAGGTGACGATGCCACTAGCTCTCCACTCAGCCACAGTGTTCAGAGAATGAGCAAATTGTACAGACCATAGGAAACTACTAGCAGCTTTCACCACTGCTTGTGCTATCAAAGCATGTGATGTTTAAGAAATACCCAGTGGCCGCTGTAAAATTCTCATGTCTGTAGAAGTCCAAACCTCTGCTTCTTACCCACAGGGGGAAGCTCTAATACATTTTCAGCCTCTCCTTGGCTTGCAAATCTGGTACAAGGTTTGGGAAAAGGTGATTGATGCCCAGGTTTCCAGACCCTATGATGACAGAGGAGAGCATGGCAGGTGGAATGATACTGAGATGCCAACAGAGAAGCTGGTACAGCTTCACCTGTATATGACTGTTCATTTTCATTCCAGTTTCAGGCATACTCTCTCTATTTTCAGTTCTAATCCCTATACCTCCTATTATTGCACTAATGCTTATTGAATACATAAATGGCTTCAATTGCAGAAAGAGGTTTACTTACGTTTAGCATACATACTACTGTCTCTTAGGCATCTTTATATTTCATTTATCTCAGAAACTTACCCTTTTTACAAACAAGTCTGTAGACTATAGGTAGGCAAACTATGACACAGAAACCAAGCCCCCTGAGGCTGCCTATTTGTGCAAATAAAGCTTACCTGGAAAGCAACAACACCCATTTGTTTCCACATTGTTAGTGGCTGCTTTCACACCACCACAGCAGCATGGAATATTTGCAACAGAGGCCATATGGCACACAAAGCCTAAAGTATTTACCATCTGGCCCTTTACAGAAAAAGGTTGCTGACCCCTACTATGGATATTATGTAAAGAAAGGAACTACTACAGGTAGATTTTTCTCACGTGCTTGCCGATTGGATTTTTCATAATTGATTTAATGAATATAGGCTTTTTTATCTTATGAGAAAATATCATCATAATGCACGTACTTGTGTGGGACTCTGTCAGTGATCTTACAAATAAAAATGTCATGCCCCCAACAGAAAAGTATTCATTCAACCAAGCCAATGAATAGGTTCCAAATCTTCCTCCTGCACCAGGCATTGTGATTTCACCTACATTTCCAAACATCTGATTTTTAATAATGCATCATGTAATCTTCATTCTCACATACTTCACAGGACAGCCCAATTCTTTTTCAAAACTTATAGTCACTGTTGAATTGTACCAATGATCTTTGCTTTTTAGTAGCTTCTGTATCTTTGTAACATTTTAAAAATATGATACAATACTTGGCCTATTTTACTCCCAGTAATTAGGCCTTGAATCTTATTAGCAACTTGATCATGCTGGTCACTATTGAGCCATGAAGGCAATTTATGAAATAAAAGGCTTTTCATTCTTTGCCAACCAATGATTCACCCACATCTTTCCCCCTATCCTCCTGTATCTTTTGTATTTTTTTCTGCTGTGAAGTCATTTTGTTTTTTAAGATGGGAAGGCTGGCAGGGAGGGAAGGAAGGAGGGAGGGGGAGAGAGAGAGAGAGCAAGAGAGCGAGAACACACTCTAAAAAGTTTTCTTATTAACTGTTCTCAAGTATTATTTATTATCAGCTATCATCAGCTATTTCTTCTTCTGCATCATCTTCAGGTATCTTTTTAAATCTTGTAAAACAGTGCACTTTTTTCTCACACATTGTAACTTCTCCCTAGGTAGTCCTTCATTCTTGTACGACCTCTTCCTTTGCTCACCACCTTGGGTCTTATTCTACATACTTCTCTCACTTGCTCTTTGATTTTTACTCTTCTTGCTCCAATTCTTACAATTTCTTAACCTCTATTTAAAAAAATCTTTTCTCCTCATCATTAAATGCTTTTACAGATGGAAACATTCATTTTGTTCTTTAAGGCATTTCAGTATTCTTCTTCCCTTGAGTACATTTCTTATGCCATTTTAACTTGCTCCTTTACCATCTGAAATCTTGAAAGGGGAATAGTTCATTCTTCCTCTTGAATATATAGTTTCATTGAATTTTCTTCCTGTTAAACAAGAATTTATGCCTTGTCAATGCTTTTGAAGAAATTACCAATTTTTTTTTGTAAAATTAATTTAACTGTAACCAAGATGTGGGCTTTCAGTTTGCTTTCTACAATGTCTATGTTCACCTGCACATAAATCTATTAATTCTGGGGACCATTCCCGTCCATCTCTGTTTTTATTATAATTCTGATAGCAAACATCTAAATATAAAATCTCAAATTCTGTATTCTTACAGGCGACTCTAAGTGTATGTATTGTGGCCATGGATAACTTCCAGTTACTTCCAACATTTTCATCTTTTTCTGGAACAACATTGGAAATCCCTTTCAAGACAGAAAATTCCTTCGTGAGTGAAGCACAGCTATAAAATGTTTCCCCTCTTTGTTTCTTTGGATGTAGGGTACCTACATATATAAATATGATAGGCCGTAATTCCTAATTCATTTATTTGATTACATATTTTCCAATGCAAAGCATAGATTATTAAATATCTGCACAAATAAGAATTCATGTTCACATTTTTTTTTGTTTTTTTGAGATAGAGTTTCACTCTTGTTGTCCAGGCTGGAGTGCAATGGCATGATCTTGGCTCACCGCAACCTCTGCCTCCTGGGTTCAAGCAATTCTCCTGCCTCAGCCTCCCAAGTAGCTGGGATTACAGGTGCCCGACACCATGCCCAGTTAACTTCTTTGCATTTTAGTAGAGATAGGGTTTCACCATGTTAGTTAGGCTGGTCTCGAACTCCTGATCTCAGGTAATCCACCCACCTCAGCCTCCCAAAGTGCTGGGATTACGGGCATGAGCCACCATGCTCAGCCTCATGTTCACATTTTTATCCCATTTATCCATATGAAATTAGCTGTAAATGTGATAACCACTAGCCACATGTGGCTATGTAACTTTGAATTAATTAAAATTAAGTAAAATTTAGTTTTTCAGTTGGCACTGGTTACATTCCAAGTGTTCAATGGTAACACTAGGCTAGGAGCTTCCACCTTGGGCAGTGCAGATAGAGATCATTTTCATTATTGCAGAACTCTCTATTGGGCACTCTAAATATTAGAAAACATACATAGTTCCTTCATTTGTAACACATCTCTCACTATCACATTAAGCTCTCTTCTTTTTATGAAGCGTGTGTAAATTTGATTCATTTCTTGTCGGAATTCATGGACTGTACTAAACTTTAGTGGCAATTTACACTTTGTATTATGTGCTCCTCTTTCTGGTTTCATTTTTTCCCATTTTTTGGTCATTTAATTCAGCCAAATTTTCTTTTCTTGCATTTTCCTATGTATTCCTTAGGTCAGTGGTTCTCAAATTTTAATGAGCATCAAAATTACTTGGAGGGTTTGCTGAACACACATTGAAGGGCTCACCCTGAGAATTTCTGATTCAGAAAGTCTAGGATGAGGCCAAGTAATTTACACTTCTGTTATTGCTACTTGTTCTGGGGGCTTTTACCCTAACAACCACCGCCTAGGGAAGACTTCTACTTTTCTTTGCCCACTTTTCTATACACAGAGCTATTTTTTTATACACCCTGCTTCAGTATTTTCTATACAGCTGATTTATTTCTTCCTCTATTTAATCATTAGATATTTCCCCCATAACTTGAAATCCATCTCCCTTAACTCTACCTGTCTCCCCATGCCTGTTCTGTCTGTGTTCTCTTTTTTCCCTTGCTTCTCCAGGAGACTTTCAAGATTTCATTTTTATAGATGTTTCATGTTCTGTTTCCTTTTGCTCTTGCATCCTGGCTCTTTAAGATGGCCCAACCATGCCTTCCTTCCTTTCGCTATAACGTGTCCTTGGCATTTAATTTTTATTTTACTAGTGGTTCTCTTCTCAGGAGGCACTGTGGTATCACTGCACTCCAGACTGAAACCGCATTTCCTAACTGTGTCCTATACATAAGTGACCTGGGAAGTGACAGTTATATCATGTCTTTAGCTGTCTTCTGTATAGAAGCAATAGTATTTCTCTGTTACTTACTGAGAATCTCTCGGCAGGTGGTCAGCACACTCACCATTTTGTCACCTCTCTTGTTAAAAATTGCTTTTTGCAGCTCAGTTCTCCAAATGTCCCAACCTCTACTGGACTGGCCCATACCTAATCACTTTTTCAAAATGATGTCACAGTATGTTTACTTTGTTTCTAAAGTTTGGACTCTCTTCCTTCTTATATAGTCTCAAAAAAGTTTCCATTTCTCTCTTGAGTTGGAATTTCTTACTTCCCATCATTTGAACTGCTGCATGATGTGTACCCTGGATCCATTCCAAATTGAATTAATAAGCAGACCTCAATTTTATTTCTTGCTAGACTGTAACTCTCATCCCCTGTGAAGCAACTCTTCAGGAACAACCTAGTATTGTTAAAGGGGGGCCTCTTGAGTTAGAACAACTCTTTTCACATTCCGCCTCTGCTTCTCATTTTTCTCACCTACACAATGGGCTAATATTAGCATCTACCTTATAGAATCATTGAGAAGAACAAATGAAAGAAGGTACTTTGCACAATGCCTGGATCATGGTAAATCTTAAATCTTGGCTGTTACTAATATTGTTATATTAATCACATTCTCCCATGAAGGAAGTTATTTCTTTTTTTTTTTTTTTTTTTTTTTTTTGAGACGGAGTCTTGCTCTGTCGCCCAGGCTGGGGTGCAGTGGCCGGATCTCAGCTCACTGCAAGCTCCACCTCCTGGGTTTACGCCATTCTCCTGCCTCAGCCTCCCGAGTAGCTGGGACTACAGGCGCCCGCCACCTCGCCCGGCTAGTTTTTTGTATTTTTTAGTAGAGATGGGGTTTCACCGTGTTAGCCAGGATGGTCTCAATCTCCTGACCTCGTGATCCGCCCGTCTCGGCCTCCCAAAGTGCTGGGATTACAGGCTTGAGCCACCGCGCCCGGCCAGTTATTTCTTTCTTTATCCTTTTGTTTCTTTACCTTGCAGAAAATGCAAAAATTTGCAATATTTTCCAGATGTTTATTCTGCTTCTCTATTAGCTTTTGCTTTTTCCTCTAAGTTGCCTATCCCAACTTTGAAAGCCTTTACCTGTTTCTCATTTGCAATTGAGCACTGACACAAAACAAGAGAAAACAGCAAGAGAATAAGAACACAAACACGACATCATCTCAGCACTTTCTCTCACTGTGTGTTCTTACAGGTTTGTTAGTTTTTGTTTTGTTTTGTTTTTTGTTTTGTTTTTTTTTTTTTAATCAAATCACAGCTTGATTTATTTCCAGCCTGTGCTCCACACCAGTTCAGTTCATTGACTACTGTAATCTTTGTAGTAACCAAGCGAAACAGGAGGGCAGGAACTACTATGCCTCTTGTGCAGACTTGGTAAGTGAGGCCACAATGAAAGATGTGACTTAGCAAGAATGGCGCAACCATGTAGTGTAAACAGGGCTGCTGTTCCAGACTGTGAAGGTGGTGCACTGCAGCAGGACACAACAGTTAAAGGGGGATACCTCCACCTCGAAGACATCACTGATTTGTTTTTTATAGTAAGGTAGTTTTCAGCACTGTCATGAAGAGAGGCTCCTATTTCCAGTTTGCCCAAAGGTGCCATGTGGGCTCTCATTAGCCAAGAAAACTCAACTCAACACATGTGTTCTGCTTTATAACTTATTACAACATAGATTAGTGTTTCCTTTTCAAATTCATTTCATCCTCTTATTTTCTTTATCACTCCCCCCACCCCACAGCAGCCCATTTATATTTTGCTTTACAATATAGGAAAAGTAAGCATTACAATTCAGTTGGACGATAAGGTGAAAGCATGTAAAGCTGTTGAAAAGCGAGGTGACCATTTTTACATGTGACTACATTCTAGACTATTCCGGATGACTAATGTATTTTAAATGGGAAGAAATAATTTAGACAGCTTTATTTGCTAATGTGAGAAAAATAGATTAAAATTGAAAGCCAGTCAGGCTATTGCAAATATTATAGCAGGAGACCATAGGACCCTGAGTAGGCATACCACAATGTAGTAATGGAGATGATTGGCTTTGGATGAGAGGCCCAGTGAGGAAGCTAATTGCAGAAGCCTGTAGTTGATTGGTTATAAGATGGGGAATAAAAGCAAGAGTTTCTGAGTCTAGATAACCAGGATGATGATGGTGCCATAGAGAGAAATGGAAAAATACAGAGAAAGAACAGATTTCAGAGAAAAAGAAAATACTTTATTTGAAGACAGGAGTGGTGTTCTGGTGGAAATGTCCTTTAGGTGATAGAAAAATGTGACAGGAAGTTAGAGGTGGAGAAAAGCATTACATATCATTGAGTAGAGCTACTTTTGAAAGATGTCAAAGGTATTCAGTTCTCAATGGCCAAAAGAGGGAAGCTGCCATTGTTAAGGTTCCACAATGTAGGGGATCTTCTGCAGGTAAGAAATAGAAGAAGGATGAAGAGCAAGCACATGATTTAGAGACAGAGGTTCTCAAGAAAAAAAGGGATGCTCAGCATGGTAGAATGCTTCTCATAAGTTAAAACGAAGACTGTTAAAATCTATTCTTTTTTTCTGGTGATTTGTTACAATTAAAAAAAATTATGTCTTCCTTTTTACTATCAGTGAAAATTCCCATGATAGCTTCCCGTTTTGGAGGAACCCACCAAAAATATCCTTTTATATATCTCCTTCAGTCTTAGATTTCTAAATTACCTTTTTCTGTAACCTGACCTCTTTCTATGAAATACAAAAGTTTGATTTAAAAGAAATGCCTTTCACCCTCCATAAAATAATATAAATTGTCCTAGCTGGGTGCAGTGGCTCACACCTGTAATCCTAGCATTTTGGGAGGCCCAGGCGGGCAGATCACCTAAGGTCAGGAGTTCAAGACGAGCCTGGCCAATATGGCAAAACCCTATCTCTACTAAAAATACAAAAAATTAGCCGGGCGTGGTGGTGGGCACCTGTAATCCCAGCTACTTGGGAAGCTGAGGCAGGAGAATTGCTTGATCACGAGAGGCGGAGGTTGCAGTGAGGCGAGATCACGCCATTGCATTCTAGCATGGGCAGCAAGAGAGAAACTCTGCCTAAAAAAAAAAAAAAATTATACACACACACACACACACACACACACACACACACATATATATATACACACACATACACACATTGTCCTTATCCAATAAGGTAGAGTTTTTTGGTTTTTAAAACAACACAGAGATTCATTAGCACCTCATTAGTTCTTGAAGAGAAGGAGCTCTGGATGCAATACTATCTGTCTTCCATTAAAAATGGAAGATATTCCCATAAGTTGGGAAAATTTGAGATTTAATAAGAATAACAACTACAATGAATTGAGACACATTAAATATTTAAAAACTGATGATCTTATAAATGTACTAATCAAGGAAACATTGTTAGTTTACAGCATTGCAGCATACTAGGACCCTGACTCATTATTCTGCAAAGAGACAAATAAAGGGAAGGAAGCATACACTTGGCCTGCCTTTTTTTTGGTACCAACTGTGTACGTATTTTAGGATAATCACATTGGAAATACATAAATATTATTTTTGAAGTATAGTTTCAGCTAATAAATGGGATAGAATATCACCCTTTTGTAGCCCATAATGAAATGATATGAAATGATCACCAAGCCTTTGGCTCTAAGGTTGATGGAGATGCTTGAGTATGGAAGGATTAGGGTGAAACCTCCTGAACCACACTAAATCTTGGTGTCACTAAAGTGTAACAACCAGAAATCAGGAATTACATGAGTTCTTGTACCTTGGAAGTATTTTTGCCTAATTTTTTAAAAAGACAAATATCCTCTAAATCATGCATGCCTGTTTTCATTAGCTACTTTACCTGACTTTTTCATGAGGAATTTAAAAAATTATTCTTCTATGCTTTTAGGATTCAAATTGATAAAAGAAAGAAGTTTTTAATTTTTTAAATACTTCATCCCCATTGTCAATATGTAGAATGTGAGATGTGAGATCACAATGAGGAAAAGAAAAGCCAGCTTCATGTGGCTTTCTGACAATATGATATTATTATTATTATGTGAATAATTATTATTATTTAGTGAAAAGGTAAACAAAAATGCTTTGTTTATATACTATTAGTGCAACCAAATATTTGTGTCAGAAATGATTAATAATTGGAAACTGACAGAATAACTGGCATATAAACTCTTAGGTCTGTTATCTAGCCCTGACTCTCCTTTTTATTGAATAATATGACAATGCTTAAATAATCACAAAAATGAATAGGAAACAGGGGTTATTGACAATTGTAGGTCAACCAAGCAAATGTCTTACCTGTAGAACATTATACAATCCAATAGAGAACAAACTTTATCTTAGATTAGTGAATGCCAAAGTGCATATTCTTTCATCAGGCCAAGGTGGCACTAACACTTTATTAGCCCATATGGATGGGTCTCAAAAGCAGTAATATAGGAACTTTGCAGCTTAACTGTATAAGAATAATGCTTGTAAATAAAATACCATAACGTGTAAAAGTTAAAAATGTCTCTCTTCTGTTTAAATATACTTCAGTCTATTCAAGACACACAAGTGGCCAAGAAACATAAGAAAAAAAATGCTCAACATCGCTGATCATCACAGAAATGTAAATCAAAACCACCATAAGATACCACCTCACATTATCCAGAATAGCTATTATTAAAAAGTCAGAAAAGATTAGCTGGGCACCGTGGCTCATGCCTGTAATCCCAGCACTTTGGGAGGCCGAGGTGGGTGGATCATGAGGTCAGGAGTTCAAGACCAGCCTGACCAATTTTGTGAAACCCAATCTCTACTAAGAATACAAAAATTAGCCAGGCATGGTGGCGTGCGGGTATAGTTCCTGCCACTCGGGAGGCTGAGGCAGGAGAATTGCTTGAACCCGGGGGGCAGAGGTTGCAGTGAGCTGAGATCCCACCACTGCACTCCATTCTGGGCGACAGAGTGAGACTGTCTCCAAAAAAAAAAAAAACAAACAACAACAAGTCAAAAAAGAACAGATGCTGGCGAGGCTGTGGGGAAAAGAGAACACTTACACACTGTTGGTGGGAGTGTAAATTAGTTCAGCCATTGTGGGTGGCAGTTTGAAGATTTCTCCAATAATTTAAAACAGAACTACCATTCAACCCAGCAATCCCACTACTGGGTATATACCCAAAGGAAAATAAGTCATTGTACCAAAAATACACATGCTCTCATATGTTCATCACAGCACTGTTCACTGTTGATATGCCCATTAATGGTGGATTTGTCAAAGAAAATGTGGTACATATACACTGTGGAATACTATGGAGCCATAAAAAAGAATGAAGTCGTTTCCTTTACAGCAGCTTGTGTGCAGCTAGAGGCCATCATCCTAAGTGAATTCACACAGGAACAGAAAACCAAATGCCACATATACTAACTTATAAGGGGAAGCAAAACATTGTGTATATATAAACATAAAGATGGGAGCAGTAGGCACTGGGGATTACTAGAGGAATACAGGAAAGAGGTGGGGCAAGAGCTGAAAAACTACCTGTTGGGTACCGTCCTCACTACCTGGGAGGCGAGATCGTTTGTACTCGAAACCTCAGAATCATGCAATGTGCTCATGTAACAAACTTGCACATGTACCCCCCAAATCTAAAATTCATACAAATAAATAAGTAAACTTCGATATATTCAGAAGAAACACAGATACCTGCTTGTAATTTAAAATCGAAATTTTGAGAAAAGAAAAAACGGAGATAGTTGTATCAGTTCTTAACAGTGTAGTCATAAGAGTCAGTCATACCTGGGTTTCAATCCTGGCTCTCCAGCTTACTAACAAGTTACCTTTCATCTCTAAACCTGTTTCGCTATCTATAATATGAGTCTAATAATAGCACCAACCCTTAGACAGGTGTCAGAATAGATGAGAAAATAGACGTAAACAGCTTAGCATAGCGCCTAACAGATTGTAATACTTAATAAGTAGTAACTACTATGATTAGTATCTGTCATAGTGAATTTCAGATGAATTAAAAATTTAGATCTAAAATGTTAAAATATACCAAAATCCAGAAGGAAATATATGGTTTTCAATTGCTGGTCTATAAATAGAAGAGAACATTATAAATGATGAAAGACATTACAAAAAAGAACATAAAACAATGACTAACTGGAGATATAATTGCCATGAAAAGTAACACATTTAATATCCTTAGTATATAATAAAATTTTACAAATGAGTAGGAAAACATAAATCAAAATAGGAATAAAAGGGCATGAATTTAAAAATTTTTTGACACACATACAACCACAAAGAAAAAGACAAAAGAAATGCAAAAGACTGCATGGCATTCAGAAAAGGATTAGTGTAAAGAAGAAAAAAGAAGTAACATTATCTGCAATCTTACCTCTTATTAATAATCACTGTTTAAACTTGGTGGAGTCTCTTCCAGTCATATCCACATGCATGTGGAAATACACACATGCACAGGCACACACAGACACTTTACATCCTATCTGCATTTTGCTTCATGTTTTCCATTATTCCATGGTAATTTTTTCGTGCCTAAGAATAGTCTTTAAAGTGTTTTATTTGGCTCTATAGAGTACTAGTATGTCAGCCGGGTCTCTAGTTGAAGGTTCCTGAAACTCAACTTGAACTACATTGTATACATATAAAATCTAATACAGACACACACACACACACACACACAGAGGGGGAGAGAGAGAGAGAGAGAGAAGCTTGTTTCAAGTAACCAAAGCAGAGGAAAAGACTTGATGGAATTACAGAAATGAGGTATTTTTATACCATTAATACTCATTTTGATTTGGCTTAGCTTTTTATGCCAGCTTTACATTTTTAGGCAAGTTTTCTCTGGTATGTCAGGGAACGTAGACACAAATAACTCCAAGCTAGCATCTCCATGTCTCCAAATTCAGAGAAAAGATGAACAGGTCTGCCCTTCTAACTCTAATTAGGGAAACTCCAGGGAAGACATCTGTTGGATATTGGATATTTGGGTCACCTGCTTATTCCTGGAGCAGTTATGTGGCCAGGGGCATAGGATAAGTAGCCTAGACTCTATCAGTCCAGGGATGAGTTAGGAGAGGCTGTTAATGAGAAGAGGATGGACAGGTACTGAGCAGCCAAAAACAATGATTGCCACAATATGAATGCTCCATAATTTATTCAGTCTTTTGTACATTAATATATATTTAAACTTCTCTAACATTTGATCTTATAATTAATGTTATGATAATTGTCGCCATGCATGTGGCTTTGTTGAAATTTTTATTGGTTTTCTCTTGTAGGATAATTTACTAGAATTGAAATTATTTTATGCAATCCCATGTAGCTATTTAAGGCTTTGAACACATAGAATAGAGTCACATCTTTCATGTACTTAACCTGTATAAATTCAATTGTGTGGAATCAGAAATAGAGAGTAGAGAAATTAAGAAAACAGTAGTGGAGGTAGAGAGAGTGAGAGGACAAGCGAGAAGAATAGAAACTGGTTGAATAGCTCAGCCGTACTTAGCTCAGCCGTACTTACCTCAAAATCAATGACCTTATGCTCGGAGGGAGCGACATGAACTAGGAGTCTCTAGTCCTATGTTATCTCAGTTTTTCTCGGTGTTGGCCTGTTTCTTGTAGAGTGAGATTGTGCCTAGCTGAGTTTCATTCTAGTGATAAGAGTTAGATTTTCTTTTTTTGTATGCCGTGGACTCCGAACACATGGCAACCCTTAATCTAGTATTCCTCCAAAGAAAACAGCAATCTGTTCAACACCACAGGAAAATCTGACGGGCTTGTACTTACCAAGTCAGTATATTATATTTTGTGTGCATGTGTGTGTGTATGATTTAGTGATATCTCAAGGATAATTTTGAGTATACCCTATTTTCATATTTCACACTGATTCTAAAGCCTACCCCATAAGGAACTTGCAACTCTGCTCAATTGCTAAATTACCATTACCAAATAATTTATGTCAATGGAAACTCCTACCATAGGATATGCACAGGCACATTTCACCTCATCCTTGCCTGTTCTGGGTTAAAGCACTTTAGAGTTAATGGGAAGAAAGAAAAAGAATTATTTAATATAAATAACAAATACAGAGGTGGTCACATTTCCTTTTAATGAAATGGGGCCATGAGACTTCCAATAAATCACAATTCTACTTCTATAAATAAATGGAAAAGAAGATAGCTAATCTTATCGTACCTGAAAGCCTCAGACCTAAGCTAACAACAAAACTGATTTATTTTTCATAGTGATCAGATCTTAAGAAATACACCAGCATCTTATGATGCTGTGCTAGAATGATTTTTAAAAACATATGGCTGGTTGCGGTGGCTCACGCCTATAATCCCGGCACTTTGGGAGGCCAAGGTGGGTGGATCACCTGAGGTCAGGAGTTCGAGATCAGCCTGGCCAATATGGTGAAACCCCGTCTCTATTAAAAATACAAAAAAACTAGCTGGGCATGGTGGCATGCGCCTGTATTCCCAGCTACTCGGGAGGCCAAGGCAGGAGAATGGCTTGAACTCAGAAGGCGGAGGTTGCAGTGAGCCAAGATGGCGCCGCTGCACTCTAGCCTAGGCAATAGAGGGAGACTCCATCTCAGAAAAAAAAAAAAAAGAAAAGTAAGAACCATTCTTAGGTTGTATGCCTTGCAAAAAAAGTCAGTGGGCTAGATTTGGCCCGTGGTCTGTTGTTTGCTTACCCCTGCCCTAAGTCATAGTTTCCAATGATTTTAAAATTATAAAAATTATAGTCATATAAATTATGTTGGATTGATCATATACTGATAATTTAATGATCTTTATGAAAAAATCTAAGATAATTTGATACAATTCTTTAAGTTACAGGAGAAAATGATATTGTGAGCAAAATGAAAAAAAGGGGATAAAATAGCTAATGGTGACAATACTTATTTGGTATACTATCTGGTATTTATCTTTAATATTTGGATAATAGGTACATTCCTAAGATGAAAATGAGAATGTAATTTGACCATTTGAAAATATATATTATTACACTGACTTAAAAAGAAAGTACTGATAATTTCACATTATCTCTGTCTTTGCATTAAAAAGTATCATGGAACAATAGCCACACTTTTTGGAAATTCAAGATTCCATAAAATACAGTTTGAAAAATATATGGTCATGTTTATTAACTTCTCCTTTCAATATTCTTTCTGGGCATACTGGAGGAAAATTGAAATGAAGAGTGTTTAAATTTGTTATGAAAAGTAGAAGGTGGCATGTAGGCAAAACTTTCCCTTTTGAGAGTGTTTCTGCATTATTTCTTTGCATGGGAAGATCTCACCACCAAAGTGTACCATGTCTGTACCCAATAGGAAAATGCATACCCTGATACTCATTGTAATTAAAAATTTCAATGACCTATAATCCTTTCCCAAATTGACCCTCTGATGGGGTAAGAAAGAAGTGAATTCTACCTTTTTCATAGATAGTAACCATAGAAAGCTCTGGTTTCTAGAGAGATTCAATCCTTTAAAAAGGAACATAAAGAGAAAAGGGATTTGGAGAGAAATTAATTCTAAGAATCTAGACCTGCATGTCTGTGTTACCCAAATCCTAGCAATTTCTAGAAAATAGAAATCAACTAGGAACTGGTCATACAATTGCTAAGACTTCTTTCATCTTAGGTCCAGTAGATTCAAGTGACATACTCTGTACATTTTTTTTTTTATTATTTTCGGTTTTTCTGGGTGGGTACCTGGCAGGTGTATATATTTTGGGGATATATGAGATATTCTGATAGAGGCATGCAATGTGAAATAATCAAATAATGGAGAATAGGGCATCAGTCCCCTCAAGCATTTATTTCTTTGTGTTACAAATAATCCGATTACACTCTTTTAGTTGTTTTAAAATGTACAATTAAGTGATTATGCACTATAGCCACCCTGTTGTGCTATCAAATAGTGGTCTTATTCATTCTTTGTAACTATGTTTTGTACCCATTAACAATCCTCCTCGCCTCCCGAGTCCCCCACTACCCTTCCCAGCCTCTGGTAACCATCCTTCTACTCTCCATGTCCATGAGTTCAATTGTTTTGATTTCTAGATCCCACAAATAAGTGAGAACATTCAGTGTTTGTCTTTCTGTGCCTTTCTTATTTCACTCAACATAATGACCTTCAGTTCCATCCATGATGTTGCAAATGACAAGATCTCTCTTTTTTTATGTCTGAATAGTAGTTCATTGTGTATATATACCACATTTTCTTTATCCATTCATCTATTGATGGACACTTCAGTTGCTTTCAAATCTTAACTATTGTGGCCAGAACTGCAGTAAACATAGGAGTACAGATATCTCTTTGATATGCTGATTTCCTTTCTTTTGGGTATATACCTAGCAGTGGGATTGCTGGATCATATGGTATCTCTATTTGTAGTTTTTTGAGGAACCTCCAAACTGTTCTCCATAGTGGTTGTACTAATTTACATTTCCACCAACAGTATATAAAGGATCCCCTTTTCTCCACATCCTTGCCAGCATTTGTTATTACCTGTCTTTTGGATATAAGCCATTTTAACTGAGGTTAGATGATGCCTCATTGTAGTTTTGATTTCAAGTGACACATGCTTTAGTATGAAAGTGTCATTGACATTGGCTGTCTAGTCAGTGTCTAATAGCCTTTTCTCTATCTTTGTTATAAAATCTGTTATCATCTATGGTCCAATTTGAATCTTTTTTTTAATGACCCCTGAGATAGTTGATATGGAAAATACATAAATAATTGAATAATTGTGTGAACTTTTCAGTATCTTCTGAAGTGACTTACCAGAGGAGAAGCAGGGTATAGAATGACAACTTTTTAATTAGGGATTTTTTCCCTTAAGAAACAGCTATGGAATAATGGAAGGAACCTAGATTTTAGATTTTGCATATACACACACAAACATACACACATGTGTGTGTACGTGCACGTGTGTGTGTGTGTGTGTGTGTGTGTGTGTGTGTGTGTGTGTGTATATATATATATATTTGAAATCCATTTATTCGACCTCTCAGTGTTATCTGAGCATCGGGGATGTGTGTGTGTGTGTGTGTGTGTGTGTGTGTGTATGCACATGTGTGTTCATATGTATTCAAAAAACTAAACATGAATTTTATGTAATAACCTATGAAATTCTTTACAACTCTGAAATTATCTAAAATACAATGCAAAAAAGTTAAATGATCACTGATCATAAGCAGACTGTTGCTATTCTGGAAGTCTGGGGATTTAAATTCAGAGTAACCGTGAATTAACAGAAGAGTATTGCTCAGTGCTAGTATCATGCAAACATGTACACATAGAATATGTCTGTTAAATTAAAAATCTTAATGTTGTGGAATAAATCCCTTGCTGTATTTTTACGTGTTGTATTTATAAAGATATAGTGGGCTCTAATATCTCGAGAGTCCTGAGAAGTCCATGAATATTAAACACGTCGTGTGGATTTTTATTTGTCATCATCTCTGATTTTATGTTCGTGAAATTATAACTCAGTTTTGTTGGAGTTCTAACTACAGGCCTAGTTCTGCAAAATTCTGATTTCCATTATCTTGACTACATTGATTTTGTGCACTTTGATCTTTACTTTGTATTATATAAAAGTCAATATGTTGATCTATAAACACATCTGCTGCTTGGATAGTAGTTATTTTAAAATTGGCTCTCTTTCCAAGCACAGTTATGACACTGAGAATTGGTACTGTATGCTCCAGTCAGCACCTCCCAGTCACAAACCTTATGAGGAATTTAAAGAACTATGTGGAGGAAATACTCTTTGTTCTAATTCAACATTAGTGTATAGATTGTGTTTGTGAAAAACTGTATGACAAAGTGGTCTTTTTAAAAATGTTTTTCCTTCAGTTCTGGAGTGTCAATATCAATTTTATTCAGTGTTTAGAAATCACATGACTATGGCCTGTATATCAAATCATTAATTCATTGAAATTCCTAATCAATGTAATATTGCTTTTAGGATCAAGTTTCATTAACTTACTGAGTTGGCGCGCGCTCTCTCTCTCTCTGTCTATATATATATATATAGAGATATATATATATAGATATATACACACACACACATATATATACACATACATATATATGGCAGTCTAACTATAAGAGCTATATTTTTTAGTGTAAAAAGGTTGTATATTCATGCATTGGATGGATACCTAAAGCTGAGAGGTTAGCCCTACAAAGTATTAAAAAACAAGTCAAAAAGTAAGAAACAAAGAAATTATCAAGAGTTCCATAGCTAGTTAAAACAAATCAGCAGTCTCAAATGAGTTCGAGTGTGAAGTTAAATACCACAAAGATGAATTATTTTAGACCTCATGTGAAAAGAAATGAAGGTGTAAGAATATGAGTTACAGCTTATACCTGTGTGTGTGTGTGTGTGTGTGTGTGTGTGTATATAACTGTATATATGAGATTATATGGGAAAAAGTTAAAGAGTATATGGAAAAAGTACTTTCCAGCTATACATGGGAAAAACAATACATGGGAAAAAGTTATAAGGCGGTTTAGTTTAGCATAAGTGTTATAGTTATCTACCGATGTATAACATAGAACATAAAATGTCACTTTTCTTACATTTTAGTGAAAAGGTAAGACGAAAGGGCAGCCAGTGTTCAAGGGGAAGGGAGGAATAGACCCCAACTCTCAATGGAGGAATGACATGCACATATGGAAGGGATTGAATTGATGAACCATATTGGAGACAGCTATCTAAGAAGTAAATATTATTTAATGATACTTTTGTATATTGGATGTGACTATCATGACAAGTAAGGAAATACTGAAAATAGTTTACATGGGTAATTTTACTCTCATCTGTTTATTTAAGTAATACATATGGATTTTGACCATTTGATGACGCAGAGTATGACACAGTGAGTATGTCCTTTTGGGTTTCAAATTGATGAAGCAGGCAGATCTGTTATCATTCTAGGGATGCTTCCCAGTTTGGAGGTCCTGAGTGCAAGAGGGCATTAGGAAGAGAGAGTTCCCTACTGCTGCTGCATCTGCTCATTGCAATGTGAGATTGGGTCTAAAATTCTATAACTTTGAGGAATATTACCAGATTATATAATTTTAAACATTCAAAGAAGACATTGTAGTGATCATCTTGTCCAATTGTTTTATCAAAAAGATACAAATACTAAAGCCCAGAGAAGCTGACCTCACAAAGATCTTAAGGTATAGGCTGTACAGATTCTGAATCTAAGTTGTTTAACTGCTGAGTTACTATTCATTATTCCATATATTGACACTGCTTTCCAAAAGTCTATGGTGTAATTATCAATCTGGCAATCCATGTAGGACTGTTTTCACCAAATGGTGAATAAAACTTTGTTATTTCATTATATTTTCATGTTTTGGGGTCTCTAACAGAGTGAAAATGTTTAGTCAACTTGAAAGAAGTATGGTAGTGAGTAATTTAAGTGCATATGGTGAGCTGGGGAGGATCTAGTTTTGATGGGCCCTGAAGCTTTTACAGGTTTGGCTCTACTCTGTAAGAAGAAAGGATGTAAAATTACCACCACAAAGTAAGTACAGGGCTTTAAAAGAGGCCTGTGTAATTTAAGGACCCTCAAGTTCAAACTTCATCAGTCTGTGTGGTTGAGTTGATTAGTTTAATTAAAATAATAGAGTTTGGAAAGGACTTAAGAACAAGGTGTTATTTCTTCAAATTGTTGTCGCTTTTGCAAAGGGTAACCTTTTCTCTGGACTTAAAGTGCTATCCTTCCAACATATATAATAGTTTTTAGATGCAATCTTGCTGACATGTGTGAACATATGCAAAGAAATTGAGAATACTTTCTAGCTCTTAGTGGTATGATACTGCCTTGCATGATGATTTACACATGCAGCTCTGCCTTTTGTATATCTCCAGCCACCAACATTTAGGTAGGAAACAGTACTATTGATCTTTGAAAACTAAAGAATTATGGATGATCCTTTTGATTGGTATGTTAGAGCTATCCTTTGTATGCATATTTTTGTAAGTCATTGAAGTACAGATTATTTGACCTTAGTTTCTCCATCTACAATATGAGGATCAATGAAGATGTTATATCATGTCTGTTGAAAATGGTTGGATATAAATGCAGGTCAGTGGAAGTATTCAGTGAAATGATGCATTTCCAAAGTATTGTTTTCCAGTCAATGTCCAGTGTTAGTATTCCACACATGGAATGCATGATAGGCATAGAGAAAATAAGGGTAGCATTTTACATCACAAAGTATTTTGAGATAGGCGAGACCATTATTATGTTTGCCATTCTTGTGAAGAAAATCAGTTGCAGGATATTAACTTATTTACCTGAAGTAACATAGCTGGGAGTCAAGCCCAGGACTTAAGACACAAAGGGCAGCAGGCTTTTTAACTGTCCCACTCTGTCTCTTCCGAGAGGCCAATAGAAGTTTCCACCATCTCCACTGTCATACCCCACCTGGAAACGATTGCATTCTCAAGGTCTTGTAATTTAGCTTTTCGTTACGACTGCTTTCCTCTGCGTTACTTAATTAGAATCTGTAGCTTTTGGCAGGAAAATAGTCAACCAAGCAAATTTCTAATAAGCAGTGTCTTTAGGGGAGAAAGTCGAAGTGAGCAAAGAGAAGAGAATAAATGCATGATAGTAGCTGCTAGAATATATTAGTTGCAGACAAATTTCAGTGAGAGTGTCAGTCACTGTGAATTAAATTTTTAAGTGAAGTGGCTGGAAAAACAAGAATGGAATGGAGCAAAGCACATATATTGTAGTTCAGAAGATTTGGAATTCTCCCAAACCTGTCATCCTTTAATGGAGAACCTGTTAGGAGCAAAGGCAGAACCTGCATTGATAGAATGATCTTGGGAAATGCCTTCCAAGGACATCTTTTTAATGTTCTTACTCAGACTTGATATTTTGAAAGTTTTTTCTGTTAGGTAAATAAACTTTTAAAAACAGTAATTAATATGTATCTCATTTAAATATAATCACATATAATGTAGGCCAATGGATCATACCATTACGCATTCTAAAGGGTTGAAAATTACTAGAGAGAATCTAGTCTAGCTTTTGGAAACAACTTTTACAGAAAATAAATGTTAAATACTGGGTGAAAAACCAGTGGTTTCACTGTTAACTGACAAGTATGGATTAAGAGCGCTTTCTAACCCTTTCTCTCGAAACGTTTCATTATTGGTAGATGAAAAAGAGAGGGATGATGGAGTCTGGTGAGAAATGCTCTCAACAGGGAAAGTGAGCTCTTACTACTGGGATGATAACATTAATGTGGTTCTTTATCATGTTGCACCCTAGAACATTTCAGATACATATTTTGTGTAGTAAATAGTTGATCACATGGTTCTCTGCATGATGTTGATGAGAAACTTTTAAAAAATCTATTCTCCTTAAAGCCCATAGGTTTCTCAAAATTAGCTTTTCTGCTGGTATGATTGCAATAAACTACTACTGGAGTTTAAAATTGTCCCTGTTTTTCCAGGAGTAAGCTTAAATCCTGTTAATTTACAGTGTCAAGCCCATAGTTTGCATTGAAGTTAACATGGAGGGAGTGGCAGACTAGCTTTCGGCCAGGAAATGTGAGGGTATTTTGACCCCATCATGCTGTAAAACATTTTTCTTAAGTGTAAACATTGGAAATATTACCTAGGGAGTTAAAATATATGCAGCTAAAGGGAACTGGGTTTTCTCAGTCTGTCAAATTATGCGTGTCTGCTTCTTAATCATTATCATGAAACTGTTCTGTGGGACTACTTGAACCAAGTTAGCTTTCAATTAGCATGACACTATATTGGCAGGTCTAAACTGTTAGACAAAATATGATTCTGGCATGGACAGTATATACATGAACAATTCATTGGTGCATTTTCATGATCCAGCACTATGACAACCTATTAAACCCTTAACACTCTAAAACTTGCCCTTCTATTTTTCTGTTATACTCACTTGGGGAAAATAACTCCAACCTGAATTAAATTCAGCTATCTACCTGCTCCTCACCTTCACCTAAGTTGTTGAGCATTAATTAATCACATTACCTTTCTGACTTAGTCTTTGTGATCACGTATCTCCAATGAACCTGAAATGGTGTCAAATAATCCTTTTTTCTTACCTCTCTCTCTCTCTTTCTGTCTCACTTTGAAGAAACAAGGTTCGCTCTGTCACTCAGGCTGGAGTGCAGTGGTGTGATCATAGTGCACTGCAGCCTCCAACTCCTGGGCTCAAGATATCTACCCACTTCAACCTTCCTAGTAGTTGGGACTACAGGTGTGCACCAGCATGCCCAGCTAATTTCTTTTGTTGGTTTTTTGAACAGACAGGGTCTCACTTTCTTGCCCAGGCTCGTCTTGAAATCCTGGCCTTAAGTGATTCTCCCACTTTGGCCTACCAAAACACTTGGATTACAAGAGTCAGCCACCATGCCTGGAATCACACAATCCTTTTACTTCTCTTTGACATTCATTTTACCACTCTTTGAGATATTATTTTGTTCATTCTCCTCTATCTTTAAACTTCTTACTCTCTTTGCACACCCTGGACACTCAGCTGTGAAACAATCAACTTACCTTTCCTCCCATTTCTTATTATTTTACAAATGATGCATTGAAATAGAACAAGCTCATATTTCTGTCACTAAATGTACCACTCTACGTTTACCTCTATTCAGAGTAGACGAACTCTGCTACTATCTAAAGCCAACTCCGAAAGTTATGTTTTCCAGTGATCTCTTGAAGACTGCTCCTTCAATTGTCTCCTCTTCCATATCACCAATTTATCTCTCAATATAAAGTCATCCCCATGAGTATACAAATGTAGCTTTTTTCACACGTTAAGTAAAATGTCCCCTCATGCTATGGCCCTATTGACTTCACAGAAATATCTGTCTAAAAGTTACCTGTATATAGTATCTTTGCGCTCTCACATTGCATTATCTCCTTAGTCAAAACAATGAGATTTCTGTTCCCTGCAAAATGTCCATGTTAAAGTTACTAATGAACATTGTTTACCAAATCCGATGGTCAATTCTCAGTTCTCACCTTAGCTGACCCTTTATATAATTTGACCCAGTTGACCACAACTTTCATTTCAAACCTTTTTCTGGTTTTACGCCTACCTCATTACTTTCTAATTTACTTTACTGATTCTTTTTTACGGTTTGTTCTCATTATGTTGTAGTTCAAGACCTCAATCCCGAGCCCTCCTTTATATTTTTCCCTCTTTAGTTGACTGCATTTAGCTTTTTGGCTTTAAATAAAATCTGCCTGTTGATGACTCCTAAATATATACCTGCAGATTAGATTTATCTTATATCATTTCCATCTGTATTAGTTATCTATTGCTGCATAAAAAGTTATCCACACCTTAGTGTCTTCAAGCAATAGCATCTACTATATCATACTTTCTGTGGGCCAGGAATCTGGGCATGGATTATCCAGGTCCTCTGGCTCAGGATCTCTAACAAGGCTGGAGTCAATGTATTGGATGGGGTAGCAGTCATCTCAGGGTCTGATTGGGGCAGGATCCACTTTCAGGTTCACTCAATGGTAGTTTATAAATTTCAGTCCCTTGAAAATTGAGCCACCTGCATTTTCTTGCCACATGGTCTTTTCCATATGGCAGCTCTCAGTATGCCAGCTGGCTTCATCAAAGTGAGTAAATGAGAAAATGTCAGCAAAAGGTGGGCCAGTATTTTATAATTTAATCTCAGAAATGACATACCATCACTGTTGCCTTATTACCAAGTCAATAGGTCCATCTCACACTCAAAGGTAGGGGATTACACAAGGTAATGAATAACAAGAGGCAAGGGCCATGTATGGTATGATAAAAGCATCTCGAACTTTATCCAAAACAAAACGACTTCCTAACTTCTCAAACTTTCTATGCTCCTAGCCTTCCTCATCTCAGTAAATGGTAGCACTTTATTCTCTGACCAAACCTGGAAGTCATCTTTGATTTCTCTTTTACTCACCACCCACACCCAATATATTAGTAACTCGTATTACAGTTATCTAAAAATTATTCACCAAGTCTGATGACCTTCGATCATTACCTTACTTAAAATTGTAGTCTAAGACAGTATAAATTCTTGGCTGAACTACTGCATTAGCATTCTACCTTATTAATATCTTTTCTTCCTTTCTTTTGCTCCATTATAGTACAAGTGAACTTGTTAAAAATATATATTATCTTATTAGTACCTGTATTTGTCTCCTAGGGCTGCCATAACAAATTACCACAAACAGGGTAGCTTAAAAGAGCAGAAATTTATTCTTTCACAGTTCTAGAGGCTAGAAGTCAAATATCAAGATGTTAGCAAGGCCATGCTCTTGCAGAAGTCTCTAGGGGTTGATTCTTTCTTGCCTCTTCCTGGTTTCTAGTGGTTACCAGCAATCTTTGGCTTTCCTTGGCTTGTAGCTACTTCACTCCAGTCTCTGCCTCCATTGTCATTTGGCCTTCCTCCTGATGAGTGTTAGTTTGTGTCTCTTCTTATAAGGATACAGTAATTGGATTTAGTGTACACCCCAATCTGTTATGACCCCATCTTAACTTGTTTTTATCTGCAAAGCCACTCTTTCCAAGGTCACATATATAGGTACTCAGAGTTAGAATTTCAACATATCTTTTTAGATGACAGTTCAACCTGCAACAGTCCCCTGCCTTAAACTACAAATGGCTTTTTACTGCAAATAAAATAAAATACAAAATATTCTGTTAATAAGCCTTTACATGAATTGGCCTCAGCCTATTCTTTATGCCTCACTTAGTTCCACTCTCTCCCTTATTCAATCTACTCCCACCACATTGGCCTAATTTATGTTGTACAACTATGCCAAGCTTGTCCTGTTCTTATGACCTTTGCATATGCTTTTATATTTTTTTGGAATTTTTCTCCTGTATCCACCTGTGATTGCCTTCTCCTCATGATTTAAGTCCTAAGTTACAGACAACTTCTTGGAGAATTTAAAATATTAACTTCTGTACTCCATGACTCTTTACCCTCATAGTGTATATTAACTGAAATATATTTCTTACTTGTTCACTCATGTTTTCCCTGGCAAGAACGTAAGCTTGATGAAGATAGGATATGGGTCTGTCCTGTTTCTTCTTATGTCTCTAGTACCCTAATATCTAGGACAGCGCATGGAATATGTTGGTCAATGAATTTATGTCCCCATTATAACCTAAAAGAGCAAGATGATATATGCATAACAGGTAAGTAGATTCTGGAAAGTAGAATGCTAATTCACCTCTGATCTTCTGAACTTGTGGAGGTGGTAAGAACTAATGTGTAGTATTTCTAGATGTGGTGGGAAGAACAGTCAATCTTAGAAGTCAATTCTTAGAACTCCAAGCAGGGAAAACCATATGCTAAGTACTGGGAAGTTAAGAAGCAACAAGATCAAACAGACATAAAGCAATTTATATTCTCTTTGAGGAGATAGTGCAGCTCCTGCAATAAAGCAGGAACCTCAGATAGTGAAAATCTTTGAGCTGAGTGACTATAGCCAATACCTAGTTGAAAGTCACATAAATATCACTTAGAATTTCAGTCCATGAAGAGACTTTGCAAGCCCACAGCTTCCAGAGAAATAGTAGTATAGACTACAGGTTGAACATTGGATATAGATAATTTATGTCCTTTTTTGTGTATATATTTGCATCTAAGGTCTCAGAACTTTTTAATTTATCATTGACTATTTAAATTATTGTCAGTAGAAAACATAGAACCTAATTGTCTAGCTGCATGACCTTGGGAAAGATACTCTAAATAGACAACAGTAGCATTACCTGGTTAATAATTTCTAAGGATTAATAAGATAGTACATATAAAGTGCTCAGATACATGCCTGGCACGTAGAAAGTGTTCAACAAATGTTGACAGTTATTAATAATGCTTATTATTTATAGGCATTTAAAACAGAATGTGAAAAATTAGATACGAACTTGTAGATAGTATCACAATTATCTGTAAATGCTAATGATAAACAAAAATATTCCTGTTAGCTTTCTGGCTTTTCAGATATTTTACTAGCTTCCTATTGCTGCTGTAACAGGGTATCACAAACTTAGTGGCTCAAAACAACATAGATTTATCCTTTTACAGTTCTGTAGATCAGAAGTGTAAAATATAATTTATGGAGCTAAAATCAAGGCATTGGCAGGGCTGGGTCTTCTAGGGCTTTAGGGGAGAATCTGTTGCTTGCATCTTCTAGTTCCTAGTCGTTGATGGAATTCCTTGGCTCATGCCTTCATCAGTCTAATGTCTACTTCCATCATCATATGGCCTTCTCCCTAACTTTGACACCCCTGCTACTCTCTTTTAAGGACCTTTGTGATTACATTGAGCCCACCATGTAATCTGTAATAATCTTATCTCAAAATTCTTCACTGAATCACATCTACAAAGTTCCTTTTGACATGTTAGGTAACATGTTCATAAGTTCCGGAGATTAGGGTATGGATATCTTTGCAAGCCATTATTCTGTCTAGCACAAATGCAGTCACTATCTTTTAATTTTAACAGTTAATTTGATACAAATACATTTTATTATTGCTTTTTCCTTTATAAGAGGATTCTATTGACACACTGGCACATAAGACAAGTACTTATATTTCTTTTCCTTGAAGCTTCAGTGCTCCTGTTCTCACTGAATAACCGTGGGGTGACTATGGAGCTCTTTTATAAAAGGTAACTAGTTTTTCTGTACTCCATGGCCTCAGAACGGAATTTTGTTTTGTTTGATAAAGCTCATTATTGTAATAGTGATTAAACTTGTGATCTGAGCATACCAGCCATGCCCCTGATTATCTGGAACATTAGGAGATATTTTTGCTTGTGACAACTAGGTGAAGGTGCTACTGGTATCTAGTGAATACAGGCCATGGATGCTGCTAAATGTCCTACAATGCACAGGACAGTCCACCTCCCCAGTGATGAATAATCCACCTCACAAGGTTAATAATACCATCTTTGAGAAACCCTGCCATAGGTAATTTTAAGAAACAGTATTATTGCTTGGACCTTTGCTTTTCAAAAGTGTGGTGCATGGACCAGCAGTTTTGGCATCAGGTGGGTCATCAGTGTCTTTGAAATCTCCCCAGGTGATCCCAACCTTCAGCCAAGGCTGAAAATCACTGCCTTAGCTTTTCTCCCACGATCCCAGCCTCCTGGAGGCTGACGGCCATTTCCATACTCGTAAGTTGTTATGGTTATGGGTATATAGAGTTTAACTGGAAAAATAAAACTAAAAAATTTGCCACATGTAACAAACATCATATATTAGAGCTCTAATTAGCATAATGCCACTTTTTCTTGAGAGTTGCAATAAATAAGAAATTCCTCAATGTGCTGAATTGTAAACACACAGAAATGTGGTAAGAGTCAGGTTTATCCAACTATTCGTTAAATATATTGGCAGGGAGAACTCACAAAGAGGGCAAATTCACTCAGCTAGGATCATGTTTACAGCCTGCAAGGGCAATGATGGAATATATTTGCTTTTCCTCCCTGGCTCTGTCGCTTGCCTCATCCAATCTGCTGACTTTAGAACCCAAAAAGTTTCTTTGGTATGGGCTTTTTGAGCTGAATTACAGTGAAGGGCATGATGAATACGAAAGGTGTAAGAAAGGTGAATTAGAAAAGTGGCGGATGGAAGCTGTGTAGTGTTTTTATTCATGCTCTCTATTCTTGAGCACAGTGCACTTTCCATTTTAGCTAGTCAGGTTCATCCATTTACGGTATTTTTTCTTGCCACCAAATAAGTGTGAGCTGTATTGAATTTCACAGAATTTTCTGGCAGCATATGAAACATATCAATTTCCCTAGTAATTCCCAGTAATTTAAGTTTGGAGTTATTATATAAATTAATTCAGTTAATGCTACAGTTATCAGCATAGCCCTGTTAATATTCTGTGGCTTATAAAAATAAAAGGTAATACAGATCCAACTAGACACCAGTGTTTCAGGGTAATCATACATTATTGTATTCAATGTGTGCAGTAATCCTTTGAGATACAGACTATTCATCTGGCCATTTTAGAGATGAAGAAAATCAGGTATTAGATATTGTAACGTTAAGTGTTAGTAATTTGTCCAAGTTTGCATAGCTAGTAAGAAGTGGAGCTGGGTTTCAAATACAAGCACTTTTACTCCTGAGTGTGTGCACTTAACCACTTTCATTGTATATTTCTTCAGGTTTGTCTGCACAGACAAGCATCGGCTAGTGCCAGGGATTTTCTAAACCGTATTGATTACATTAGGCAACTCTAGATTTTGCAAGGGATGGTTCCATTAGTTTTTAATGACCTTGATTGAAGCCTTTTCCTAGCCACTATTCCCCTAAGATGGGTAGTTTCTCTGCTTTGCCAAATCTGAGAGAAAGACCTAGTGTCTCAAAATACATTTAGTTGCTCCTGTTGACGATGATGTTATGGAAATGGACTTTTTCTATGCACCTTTGCAGTTCCACTGATCTCTTATTTAGCAGTCTTGACAATGTCTTTATATTGTTGTTCACATGGTTTTTGATTAAAACCCTATGATACTAAGCTCTGACTAGAATACGAAATCTAACCCAAGCTAGTTTATCATGATTTCTTTTGTTTAATTTCCTTTTTAACATTTTATTGAACATTGACAATTATACTTGTATATATTTATCAGGTACAGAGTGATACCATTATGTATGTATAGAATGTGGAATGATTGAATCAAGCTAATTAGTGTATTGCTCTTCTTAAATACTTATCTTGTTTAAACTGTAAAAAATACTTTATCTTAAAGCATTTATTGACTAACTGGATTATAATAAATGAATGTAGTATTAAGTATAATTTAAAAAGAAATTAAAACTTGACTTTTGTATGTCTTCTGTGTATTACCTATTTACTTGATTTGTTCATTTTCTATATTCATTCCCTTTGCTAATTTTCCCAATCGATTTGTAAGCATTCTTTATATTATATGGGCACTAGCCTATTGATATGTATGTTGGAAATATGTTTGCTAATTTATATTTGACTTTTAACTTTCCTTGTAAAATTTATATTTTTATGTTCTAAAAAACAATAAATATTCCATTTGAATTTTGACTAGAAGTGCATATTCCCAATTTGGAAAAATTTGACATTTTATGGCAAAATTGACAAAGTACTCAATATTTTAATCCTGGAGCATATTATTTGCATGAATTTATAATGGAATAAATAAAGTTTTCTAACTTTTTATCACCATGCCCTACTAATAATAAAAATCTTGCATTTATCTTTCTCTAATATTTATATTTACAGTCACCGCCTAGGAATTCCAGATCAAAGCTAAATGAAAATAGTAACATTAACTATTCTTGCCCACATTCTTTATATTAGTTTAAAGCACTTTGTCAGTTAAAAAAAAAAAAAGGTTTTCTTTATTTTTATAACCATAACCGTGGTTTTCTGTTCCTTGGACCAGACTCTGTTTCTTGAAAGTTTGGCAGTACTTATCTGTATTATTTTCTTCAATTAACAGTTTTGGAGTTTATACTTTAATAGCATTTTGAGATTTTAAATGGTTTTGGGTTTATTCATAATTTTCTTCTGTTTAATGAATTTTGGTTATTTTTATCCCCAATCATCCATTCTGTAAAATTTACAGATTTAGTAAACTTCAAAGTGTTCTAAATATGTTATATCATTGTATATTTTATAACTTCTTCAGTTCTCATTTTGTTTATATCATTGCTCTTTTTTTTCTTAATAGATTAGATGGAAGTTTCATCAACTCTTTAAAATACAAAACCGGTTGTGACAGTCTGTTCTTTAAGCACTGTTGGTTTTTAACCTCCTCAAGCATACAGTCAGGACATCTCGAGAGTCAAGCCAACCCTTTCCTTACCAGGTTCCTGTACAACTTTTCAGCTTCACCTGGTGCCACCCAGTAGGTGTGCCAATTATCCCCTAGTAACTGTGCTTACAGCTCCTGTAGTCTATAGGTTTGCAAGACATTCCACAGCATTTTATGTTAGATTGCTCCACAGTGAACTCCACAGGGTTTAATTCTCAGGACAATATTTAAATAAGGCACAGATGCATTTTGGATAAGATTATTTGACTGGTGAGTATAATATTCTTTATCACCTTGTAGGGTAATCTGCCAAGAAGCGTATGACTTCGGATTTTTATTGACACTTTGGTTTTTTAGTCATATTGTGAATTAGCTTTTGGAGATCAGTTTAGAAGCTTGGTTGTAAGATTTGGAAGGTCAACATTCCCTTGTCAGAGAAGTGCTATAGGAATTAATGGTCTTTTGTTTAGAATTGTGTTAAAAAGAAAACAAACAAACAAAATTCTCACAGAGTTTTGTAAGGGCCAATTTAGAAAAAATTATCTTAGTGACCTAAAACTTGTTTTCAATGATCTAAATATATCCCCCTACCTACTCCCCGACCCATATTGAATAGATTGTCAAGTATTTACCTTTATTTTCATTGTGATTTTCCAAATGGACCATGTACTCTTTCTGTCCTACTCTACCCGTAATCTCTTGCCCACCATTTATTAAACCCTTTCTACCTTAGTTATTAATGAATCCCCTCTTCTCCTTCTAGAGTCAGCCGAATGCCACCCTCTTCTGTGAATGTTTTCATGACCTATTCAGGCTGCACTGAGCACGTTCCATAGATTGTTGAGAAGTCGTCTCTCATACCATGTATCCCTTTGCTAAAATTGTTGATTTCCGTGTCTCTCTTCCATGTAATTCTTGCCACAGTGACCATTTCCTAATCATTTTGTACCACAGTATTTAGAACAGCGTCTGCATCATGATAGGCACTGTATAATTAAAAATACAAATATATACATACCTTTATAATTTGTGTTTAATTTCCTCAAGGTAATAGCCAAAGCTTATGATTTAGACACAAGTTTCCCTGTGACTAATTTGAAATATTGTGCCTTTTAGTAACTTATGGTTGCAGAGTGTCTAAGAGCTTCTGTTTATCTTCTCTATAGGAAATCTATCTCTAAACTTTAACATGCATTGCTTTATATAAATTGAACTTCTGGAAAAGTACTTTATCTGTGTCAGGCACAAACGGATACTTCAATTTTTGATTAGAGTGAAAAAATGGTTTCCTTAATCTTGAATATAGTAATGTTGAAACTTTAAGTATTAAGTAAAATATAGTGAATCATTTTTTAGCATAGTTAATTATTACATACAAGCTAGGAGTGGAAAGAAGGCATAAGAAAAGAGCTAGCATTAAAAAATGTCTATAATTAAACGCCATTGTTAAACACTAATAGTCACCATAAAGACAAGTATTTTATTTAAGACTTATGAAACTTTGAATTAGGTATTTGCTACCTCGATATGTTGGGGAAAAGTAGGTAAAAACTGAAATAAATATGGCAGATACTTATGTCCATGCTTTGTAGATGAGAAAACTGGGGCTTATAAAGATGAAGTAACTTGCTTACCTTAACATAAATAAGGCCAATAATCCAGGTTTTTCTGATTCTAAAACATATTCTCCCTGCTTTATAGTTGAGAATAAAACAAACGAGTGCAGCTTCCGTCCATTTCACTTCCAAATTTACCTTTATATTCACCCATTTGTACTTTATTTTCTACCTATAAAAGGAGGAGTCTCAACTTCCCCATACTAATGTCTCTTCCTTCTAGATTCAATTCCTTCCTCTGACTCTACTTCTCTTGCCTCAGTTTACATATGTGATCCAGAATTCCCCAGTCAATCCTCAACTTCTCTACCCTCAATTGTGGATTCCACATCCACATTCAAAACACATCATTGATTGTTTTGAATGTTGTTTTTGAAAAACATTCAAAAACAAGCAGATGCAACTTATTTTCCACGTTGGACTCTTTTGATTATGCCCACTTATACTCCCATTTGTGTAACGAAAAGATCGGTCATTAGTATCTTAACTCTGATGCCAGTTGTCTTTGTTATTTTGAGACAGGATCTCACTCTGTTGCCCAGGTTAGAGTGTAGTGAAAAAATCACTACTCACTCCAGCCTCAACCTCTGGGGCTCAGGTGATCCACCCACCTCAGCCTCCCCAGTACCTGGGAGTACAGCATGTGCTACCACACCTGGCTAATTTTGAAATATTTTTGTAGAGATGGTGGTCTTACTGTGTTGCACAGACTGGTCTTGAACTCCTGGGCTTAAGTGATCCTCCTGCCTTGGCCTCCCAAAGTCTTAGGATTACAGGCACGAGCAATCAACACTGGCCCAGATGTCTCTTTTTATTCTCACAATACATAAATTCTCCTGATTGTATTCCTAAATTCCTTGCTTGCTTATTTTACCCAACATTTTCTGATTGACACTCTCTCTGTGGCTTGCTTTTCTCACTTTTTCTCCCTCTTGATTCATTTTGCCTGTCCTATAAATATTTGTAAGCCCCAGGGTGGATAATGTGAGCCTTCTTCTCTTCTTTATCTGTGCTTCCTTCTTGTTTTTCCTAATACATGTTCTTAACTTCAGCTACAATTACAGTGTTGTGTTATCTTCCATCTCTACTGAGCTCCTGGCTAATATTTTTAATAAACTACATGAAAGTTTTAACAGGAAATTTCATAGGCAATTTAAACTAAACATGTCCCAAATATAATTTTGCATATTTCTCCACCCTCATTGCCCAAAAAATCTTCTGTATTTCTATATATTGGCAAATAATATCATGATAGACTTAGTTTCTCAAGCTACACACCTCAGATCCACAATCCACTTAAATCTGTTCTGTTTTCTCAGTATTCAATGTTACTGCATTGACTTACCCGCTTCCTCTTCTTTCAGTTCTGCTGCCTGCTGTTTCCTTCCAGCTTCAATCTATGCTACATAAAACAATTTAGATTATTCACTTAAAAGCATCCATTGGCTCTTCATTGTCTATACAGCAAAGAATCTTAGGGTTGTGTGAAAGGGAGGTAGGTCAGAATCTTAGGTCAGTTATCATGTGTATTCTGAAGAAATGTTTTTATGACTAAAGAAATAGGTAACAAAAAAATAAAGTAGTGCCAGTGCGGTGGCTCACACCTGTAATCCCAGCACCTTGGGAGTCTGAGGTGGGCGGATCACGAGGTAGGGAGATCGAGACCATCCTGGCTAACATGGTGAAACCCCATCTCTCCTAAAAATACAAAAAACATTAGCCTGGCGTGGTGGCGGGTGCCTGTAGTCCCAACTACTCGGGAGGCTGAGGCAAGAGAATGGTGTGAACCCGGGAGGCGGAGCTTGCAGTGAGTCGAGATGATGTCAGTGCACTCCAGCCTGGGTGACAGAGCGAGACTCTGTCTCAAAAAAAAAAATAAATAAAATAAATAAATAAATAAATAAATAAAAATAAAAAATAAAAAAATAAAGTTGTATGAAATAATCTTGGATGATTAAGTTAAAGCATGAATGAAGATGTTGCATAAGAAGTTGAGGATTTTTCCCTCATGCCCCTGTAATGTTTTCCATTGATGTTTTGTCAAAATCCTGCATTGACAATGTCTATCTGCATTGATGCCTTCAAATGTTATTACAACCCACAACCTGTGGTCTATTTGCACTTTATTCCTGAAACTTGCCGTTTCACACCTGTTTACATATGTGATCCAGAATTCCCCAGTCAATCCTCAACTTCTCTACCCTCAATTGTGGATTCCATATCCACATTCAAAACACATCATTGCTTGTTTTCAATGTTGTAATCATTTCCTGTTGCTGCTTTAAGAAGTAACCACAAACTCAGAGGCTTAAAATAACCCAATTTTTAAATCTTATGATTCTGGAGATCAGATGTTCAAAATGGGTCTAAAATCAAGGTGTTTGGCATGCTTACTTTTCTTCTGGAGAATGTATGAGAAAATCTGTTTCCTTGACTTTTCCAGCTCTTAGGGGCCGCAAACATTCATTGTCTCATGGCCTGTTCTTCCACCTTCACAGTGCATCACTTGAACCTCTGACCTTTGTTTCCATCCATATATTTAGTATTTTCTCTTTCTGAGTCTGATTCTTTTGCTCTCCTTTTGTAAGAGAGTTTGTGATTACTTTGGGCACACCTGAATGACTCTGTCCCATCTCAGAATTCTTAACTTAATCACATCTACACAGTCTCTTTGCTATGTAGAGCAACATATTCACAAGTTCCAGAGACTGGGACCTGGACATGTTTGGTGAGAGGAAAGGGACAATATTCTGCCTACCACACTGAGTATTTCACTCGTCCTTTGTCCTGGACCCAGAATTTCCTTTCCCTTAGAAAGTCTGTCCTTCATGATCTAGATGAAATACTTCATCCCCTGGACGCCCTTTCCTTTGACTTCACCACACCCAGCCTGGAGCAGAATTAATTGATTCCTTCCTCTACTCTCTAAGCACATTATACTGAATAAATGGCAACAGGGCCAGTCTAATTAAATAGGTAAGCATTTGTTTCCTTTATTGGTCTGTGAGCCTTTTTGATTAGACTCCATTGCATTGTCTTTGTGTCCCCACTGCATCATAGCAAAACGTCTTGGACCTAGTATATGCTCAAAAAGGGTTTATCAAATGATGAGTTTGAATATCAAAATTGAACTGCATATAATGGCAACCATATCCAGTCTTTCATTTGTTTATTTTTTTCCAGCTAGCATTCATTGAGCATTGCAAATAAAAAGTTGCCTAAAACTCACATTTACCCTTCAGGGCCTTCCTGTCAAGTAGAAAGCTGGTATACACAGAAAACTTCATAGGGAAAGAATGTGGATATTAATAGTATTAATTAATTAGTAGTACTTACAATAATAAAAATAATAACAATTAACTGCAATAACAACAATAAAAACAGAAGCTTTGCCTGTAATCCCAGCACTTTGGGAGGCCAAGGCAGGAAGATCACCTGAGGTCAGGAGTTCAAGACAAGCCTGGCCAACATAGTGAAACTACTAAAAATTAAAAAAATAGCTGAGTGTGGTGGCGGGCACCTGTAATCCCAGCTACTTGGAAGGCTGAAAGAGGAGAATCATCTGAACCCGGGAGGTGGCGGTTGCAGTGAGCGGAGGTCACACCACTGCACTCCAGCCTGAGTGACAGAGAGAGACTCCGTCTCAAAATCAAACAAACAAACAAAAATCCTGGAAACTTTGATTTGTCTTTCACTGTGCCAGTGCTGTTCTAAGCACTATGCTATATGTACTATTATAATACTTATTTTGCAAAAGAAGAAACTAGTCACAGAGAGGTTATTTGTTCCAAATCACAGTTGATAGGCGGCAAAGCTGGGATATATAGACTTTCTGCTCTTAACCATTGTGATATGCTCATTCTGCGTAAGGTTAAGTAGTGGTTTATGTCAAGCCAAATGGTGAATGGGATTGACAGGAAACAGGCAAGTCGTTTCAGGTCCTTTTATCCAGAAATTAAGGCCTCTTGAAATTAGTTCACCAGTAGTGTAAGCAATAAGAAAATATGTGAGAACCTCACTAAATGATTATGTACAGTTTGTATTGCTATTTCTGGGTACAAATTTTGATTATGAAACAAGGATAGCAAAGCTTGTATTCTGTGGCTAGATATATTTAATCTGTTTTTCAATTTAAGACACAACAAACTTCCTCAAAGAAGTTTGTAAAAAGATTATTATAGATTGACCAAAATGTTAAGTCTGTGAAATTTTATGGATTTCTTTTTGTGTTCCCTAATACACAAAATTTCAAGAGATTCAATTAAGCATCTTGATATTACCAAATTGATGCTTTCCATACCAATTAATTTTAAGAAATAGAATTGCAAACTAGCCTGTATGCTTTATAGAAATGAAATGAGTAAGGAAATAGTATTTTGAACAGGAGTAAAGTAGTAAGATACTTAAGCTGAAAGGTCTTGTGATGTATAGTTGATGTATAGTTGGGTCCTGGAGTTTCTTGGGCAGTGCTGATTAAACTCACACAAAGAGGAACTGATTCTCATAGCTAACTTGAAGGCTGAAGACGTCAACTTGAAGATTTCCTGCAGCTCCAGTTAGTGTGGTGGCTGGGAAATGGGATTCGGGTTTTAGGAATGCATGACTCAGATTTGTACTGTAATGTGGCAGTTCATCAGATGTGTCTGATGAATCAGCTCTTTGGATTAGGTTTCATTTATGTCTTTATGTAAACTTAAGGTCTTTGGATAGAAAACTTACGGCGATTATCATCCCTTAAAGGTGCTGCCATTAAAATAGATTATTTTCCATGCTATTTTACACATCCACTGATTTTCTGAATAAAATGATGGTGACACCTTGCCACAAGTGAATGGATTTTGCTTTTGTTTTGTGAATTAAATTGTGTTTTAACAGACTTATTAATGTGAGTAAATTAACCAATTAAAACCATTCAGAAGTATCTGAATGAGGCTCTGGGACAATGCAAAATACGATAGTTTTGGCTTTCTCCTCTTTAATACAGTTGTAGTGATTGAAAGCTGGATATGATCAGTCCTCAAATGTCTTGCAAAGAAACTTGTGCTGTCTTAAGTTTACAATATATTTGAACTGTGTTCTGATTTGCCACTTTCTGAAACTCAGTCTCTCAGCT
This sequence comes from Macaca fascicularis, assembly GCF_037993035.2. Taxonomy (NCBI): domain Eukaryota; kingdom Metazoa; phylum Chordata; class Mammalia; order Primates; family Cercopithecidae; genus Macaca; species Macaca fascicularis. The sequence continues at coordinate 28,786,264 of NC_088395.1, forward strand.
CTACTATCTCAGTCTTATACAAAAAGAAAAGAAGCAGAGAGTAGAATGGGTGGTTGCCAGGGGCTGGGACAGGATGGCGAAAAATGGGGATATGTTGGTCAGAGGGTACAAAGTTGCAGATATACCATGAGTACATTCTGGGGATCTAATGTACAGCATGTTGACTATAGTTAATGATACTACATTGTATACTTAAAATTTGTTGAGGGTAGATATTAAGTCTTACCACACACAAAAATATAGCAACTATGTCAGTTGAAGTATGTGTTAGCTAACTTTATTGTGATAATCATTTCACAGTGTATATGCCTATCAAAACACATTGTACATTTTAAATATATCCAACTTTGTGAATTATATCTCAATGAAGCTGAGACACAGAAGGATGATTTTCTGAGGAAGACAATGTTCATTTATTTAATTTCAAATGAAATGTTTCTCCTTTAGAAATCCAAACACACTGTGTTAGTGTCCCTTCTGATATCCCTCTGCAAGCCTTATAATAGAAATAAATGATTTTTTGGTAGCTTCATTGAGTGTTGTTTCTTCTTTTTCCTTCTTCTTCCTTTGTTGCTCAGTCTGGAGTACAGTAACACAATCTCAGCTCACTGCAGCCTTGACCTCCCAGGCTCAAGCCATCCTCGTACATCAGCCTCCCAAGCACCTGGGCCTACAGGTGCACTCCATCACACCCAGCTATTTTTTTTTTTTGTAGTGATGGGGGTTTTGCCATGTTGCCCAGGCTGGTCTCAAACTCCTGGGCTCAAGGGATCTGCCTGCTTCAGCCTCCCAAAGTGCTGGGATTACAGTCATGAGTCACTGTGCCTGGCCAGAATATACATTCTTTTAATAAAAACAAAAGGCTTAAAATTATATTAAAGTATCTTTTAGAGGTTTTTGAAAGACAATTATAAAATCATGATTAAATATTTAGAGGCATACAGTTTATGATTTAATCTCTTGGAAAGAATGACACTGAATAAAACCACATTCTATTGCAGCATGGAATGTTAAAAATGTCAGTTTGGATGATTTATATTAAGATAAATTGTTGGTGAAATAATTCTTTTGAAGGGATTGTTTCCACTTATTTAAATACAACTAGGGAGTTTAAGTAAAAAATCCAAAACCTCAAGTTAACATAAGATTTTAAAGCATTTTGGGGGTGAGGGCTATGGAGGCATAATTTTGGTATTACTGGTTTCGATTTAACGTAGGAACCACAACATATGGGACAATATAATAGAAATCCTGGTTATATTCTTTCCTTTTGTGTAATTCATTGCACCAATCGTGTTTGATCAAAGTTATGAAACTCATAATATTGCTATCTATTTTTAAAGCATGCATGTTTTTCTTCTTTTTAATCTTTGCTTTAGGGAACAGCCTTTAAGAGCTGGAAGATGAAAGCTCCGATTCCACACTTGATTCTCTTATACGCTACTTTTACTCAGAGTTTGAAGGTTGTGACCAAAAGAGGCTCCGGTAAGCAGTATTCCTCTATTTTTTACTTGTTTTTATAGCTTTAAGTGATAGTGCTACATTTACACATGTGCCATTTGGGGAAAAGTTGAGAATGATCAGTTATCCATATTGTGGAGATATTGTAGATATTATGAGTAAATAGGTGGAGCACACTCATAGGGAATTAGAAAAGTCAGAGTGGATTTAAAAGAATGTGGCTTATTTTGTTAATTACTATGAATTGGCATGGATTCAATAGCAAAACCTTGTATTTAGGCTTCATTTTGTGGTAGGATTTTAAGTATTCTTATATAAACAGTGTTATTTAATTTTTTGCATGGAAATATTATTGTATCTTTGATGTTAACTTTTATTGTTACCATTTTGGTGTCAGCTATGCTTAGGGAAGATTCTTTTCAGGGTTGTACTCCAGCTGATTTGATGAATTGCTTGGAAGTATATAAAGAAAACACTAGTGTTATTGAAGAAAATATCACGAGGAAGCACTAATATTTTAATAGGAAATATAGAGGTAAAGTAGAAGGGTAATGAAAGGAACTACTAAATAGATTAATGTTGGCATTTGTGAAAAACTACATGTTATCAGGCATCTTGGTTTGTGGTGGACTGTTGATACTTCAATTGTGTGGAACAATTGAATAAATACCATTATCAATGTGAAGTTGTATCTTGTCTAGTAAGTCACTAATAATATAAAGCTTTCCCATGCTCACACTATGTGGAGTCACATAAGTTTTGAAGTTATAGGTTTTAGGCATAAAGGAAGAAGAAGGGTATTGTGTTTTGTTGCTAGAATTAGAATGTATTGTCTGTTAGTTCCAGAGAGACTGTGGGAAAAAGAAGATGAGATAATGTACAAGAGGTTGCAGTGTTGTGATATAAGCAATTGCATGAACAAAAGCATCTTTGGAATTCAGAAAGGAAAGGGAATGAAAGGGCTGAGATGGGGCTGTGAAGCAACCATCTTAACCATGAGGTTAAAAGGCTTCAAACTCACTTGGATTGTATACCGAAAAAGCTCACATGCAGGGGAAATAGGGAGCAGCTCTGCTCTCATGAGCCCCTTCTGGGGATAAAGTCTGGGGGGAAATTGGGGAGGGCATTGTGCATGGAAAAAGGTTTGGTGCGTGGTTGAAAGTTAAAAAAAATACTGAGCCTGTTGGTTCTAGCATATTTGGTTATTATACAGCTGTTGTATCTGCTACTGATGTGGTTATAGGCAATGTGAAAAAATACTGTTTCTATGTCTACACATTATTTCATCTCTCCTTCTCAGTGGATCTTTTGAATGAGATAAAACCCTAGGGCAAGATTATGATGTAGTGGTTTATGTAATTCGAATGGGTTAATGGGAAATAACATATATCTTGATTTCTTTAATTGTACTATGCTCAAGTACAATTGAGCATAAGCAAGAGAGTTAGAGTAGGTAGAAAGGGGAGTAAATAGTGAAGAAAGCTGATAATTTTTACAACAATGATGTTTTCTGGGATAGAAATTTACATTAAAATCACTTAACATAGGTATTTGAGATAGTAGCTATATAGAAGAGAAACACTCATTTGTACAAGTATTATAACAAAATGACAATAGTTTATCCAAAATGGAAATATTGATTAATTCTTTAAAACTTTATTTTTGTGGTTGTTACCACTAATTATATAAAATCTGTTTTTGTCAGTTCTTCCTGTGTATGTCAGATCTATGATTGATTTATTCAAATAGAAATGTTACTCCTTTTTAATCATAAAGTAATGGTAATAGGTCCATTCTATATAACCTCTAATTTGGGGGCAAGAAATTTTATCAAACTGGGACTTACTTTGTGTGTTTGAGAAGCATGAGAGCAGAGCTAGACACATGGGGCCGTTGGAAAATGCAAATTTAATATAAATGCAAATATTAGAATGTCTCAAAAATCTATGTTAAGTGATTTTAATATAAATTTCTATTCTAGAAAGCATTATTGTTGTAAAAATTGTCTGCTCTAAAGGCTTGAGAAAACTCAGGAATCTGTCTCAAATTCAGTTTTATTTCACTTTTGTAATTATTTTAGAAGAATGGTAATAAGATGCTGTGCTAAGTGAAGCAGAAGTTCTGAGACCTTTCTCTCTTCAATGTATGAATGCAGTTGTCACATAATTATATAATACCTTCTAAACCAAATGTGTTTTCTATATTACAATGTAAAAATGACAAGGCAGGTACTGGGATTTTGCAGCATACCTGATTTGTTTACTTTTCTATATGATGTAAATTAGCACACCTTCCCCTAGTGTCTATATTAAGATCCAGATGAATGGAAGCTTGTTTGTTTGTTTGACTTTTAGATATTAAGTGTGCACTTTGGGAAGGAATATTATTATTCTCTCCATATACTTTCATAGCTTGGACTTATTTCAGCTGATGTCTGTTCCCGTGGCATCTTTGTTTGGGGGAAGCAGATATGTAGCTTACTGAATAGTGTCATTACTGATCTCCATACATCAAGTAGAAGAGGAGTGTACTTGGCATTTTTTCCTTAAAAGATGGATGGCTCAATCTTCACACCCAGCCCAACCTATAAAACCAGCAGCACCGTGGCCAGGGGATAAAAATCAATTTTTGATGTTTGATTTTGCGTATTAATCAAGAGGGCTTCTTATCTTTCTTCTTTCGTCTTATCATTTAATTCTCTTTTGATTCTTTATTCATCTTTTTGAAAGGTCAATAAACATGACTAACAACCCAATGCTTTTCATGTGTCTTTTACTAGAATATTATTTTTAGTTCACTGTGACCACTAGAAAACCAGAACTAGATATTTTAATAATTAGGAACATATACAATATTATATTACACAGAGAAATATTGATTTTTTATGGCATGCTAATTTTGTATCGTGTTTACTTTAGATTAACACATATTGTCATTCCATAAAAATTTAAAAGTAGATATTTGTTTCTCATTAACAGAACTAATTTGAAAGCAATAGGAGCTCTTATTACACAAGCTGGAAATGCATTATTTTTATCACATTGGCTTACACTCCCATCACTATTAATTTAAAGAACAGATTTAATATAATAAGGCAGTTATGTCATTATAACATCCTTGATTAAAATATTCAAATGCAACTTTATAATGTTTTGTTTTAAATATCACTTTAAATATGTACAATATGTTATGACAACTGAGGACTATATCTGGTCTCTCAGGTAATGTCCTAAAGTTGTGCCTACATTTAGAATCAATACTTTTAATATCTATAGAAGCAGATATTCAGCGTTCGTTACACAATAGATTTTATCCTGGGACAATTTCATACCTATTTGTTTAGTTTTTATAAGTAGCACTTGATAAAGGAGGCTAAGACGACCAATATTGCCAATCCCCCTCAAGCGTGTGAAATATTATAGCAATTCAGTAAGTAAACATCTCAGTTGCTGTCATTTTTAGAATTCTGGAAAAAAAAAACACACATGTAAAGCAAATGCTTGCTTGGAGAAACTTTGTCTCTCAACCATTTGAGAAATTTAGCTTTACGTTCTTGTCTGTTGGTCCCTTTTTTCCTTCATTCCTTCCTCCCTTCTTTCCCTTTTTGTTCTTTCCTTCCTTTCTTCCTCTCTTCCTTCTCCTCTGTTTGTATATTTATCTGCAAATAAAAAGAATTTTTTTTTCATATTTCCACTGCGTCTTGGTAGGACTTTTCAAACTATAAAAATATTATTATTACTTTGTCTGCATGGTTAAAGTATTTGACATGTTCCATCTTTAAAAGGCCATTCAAAGAGGTTAGCATAGTCTCTGTTAATAATAGCTATTCTTAAATATATACATTCTAAAATGGTGTGTAAGAAAATCTGGAGTAAGATTTGGGAGTAGGGAAATAGTATAAATGGTTGAAGGACTGTTATGGACAAAGTATAGCTGTAGCACTTTGGGGGGACTAAAGTGTGAGTTGTAATTTGCCTGAAAAGTTTGGGATATTGAAGAAAAATGAAGCTAGAGGGGTCTGGATGTAGAAATTAGGTAATACAAGGGGTTCCATGATGTTTTTCTCTCAAAAACGTACTCAGAATATAAGATGGTGAGTGCAAGGACCACGATTAATATATGTTTATAATCTCTACAGTGCCAAATATGCTGTTTCAGAGTCAGGGTTCAAGGAAATGTCTTAATGTATTAATGACTGCATGAATGGTTGAGTGAGTGGTTTTAATATTCAGGGTTACATCAGTGAGGATGCTACAGGACCAAAACGATATTAGAAAGATAAAGGTAAAATTAAATAGAGGCATTTAAGAAAAATGATTTTTTTCTTAAAGAGCAATCAGTATAATGTATAATGTGAGGCTACTGAAGCAAAAATCTCAGAATAAGCAATATCTAGGACATGATAAGGGTTTAGATGAAGACAATGAACCTTTACAAATGGGAAATGTTTTCATGGGCTTAAGATGCAGTTCAAAATCTGTTAAAGGGTAAGGAAAATGATTCTTCAAGTATTTTTCTATTGGAATTCTACTACATTTAGTGCTGCTTTAAAGAAGTACTAATGTCATTGTGCTGAAGTTTTGAGTTTAATGGTATTGTTCCATTGTGGCCATTATGAAAAGGCTGTGGCTCATGATTACTAATACAGGATAAATAAGCAAGTGACTTCAGTATAGAAAAAGTATTCACAGTTATTACAGCATATGGAGAAGAGTAAGTGGCTGCATTACCAAAAAGCACATGTTATTTTAGGAGGGATTTGAACTATATAAAAGCTCCCTAAAGCAGCCAACTATTAGAGAGTAAAAGGGTTACCACAGGGAGTTGATCTTCTTTTCATTCTAGAACCAGACAGGGGACACTTGTTTGTGTAAAATGATTTAGATGCAATTCTTCTTGACAGCAAGAGGAAGACAAGCCTCAAGAGATTTTCCTAAACTTGTGACTCTAGGTCCAAAAAATTTATAAAAGGTGAGAGTAGTGAAATAACCAAAGACACAGTTTCAGTTCTAATTTTTGTGTTGTTACGTATGGATATTCATTTAAGTAAAAGAAATTATGCTACTGTGTAAAGAAAGTGAGATTTAACTGAATAGGTATGAGAAAGTCTAGTGGGGGTACTTCCGTCTCATGTCAATGTGATTTATGTGCAACAGCTCTCTTGAGCATTCCTGTAAGTCAATGAGCTTAATTTCACATGATTAAGAGACAACCTAGTCCCCCAGCATCTGCCTTTTATTATGTTACCATGTGTTTATTCTCAGTTTGTCAAATATGTCAAAAAAGATAAGGTGTTTCTCCTTATTTTCCTTTGGGGTAGCTTATAAGACCAAACTTCTGGGGCTTTGTTTCTTTACCTTTTGAAGGTAACAAAAAAGCACTTTAATTTTTTCTCAGAAACAAAAATTCTCCTATTTATTGTACTTCTTTCAAATTTTGAAATTAGATCTAGAGTAATTTTAATATGTCTTTGAAATTATGTCCTTAAATAAAATAATAAGTCTAACAAAAATGGAACTTGCACCTAACAAACAAAATAAAATTAGCCAATATCTTTGTTTAGTTGTATCTATGTTCTGTTATACCTATATTCTGTTATACCTGTGAATTTCCCCACAAACTTAGCCATTCAATTTCAGTTGTCAGTATAATTTTATATGGAGTTGACATAGATGAATGCCAATTGTGGAAAATGATGCCTGCTTCATGGTGAGTTAAGGATAAAAGGCAGTATGAATGAATCTTCCAAGTTGACTAAGACTTCAATGAGGAGGAGAATATTCCAAGTTAATAAGTATAGTATTCCAAGTTATTCCATCTTATTAACTTGGAATTCCAACTAATTAATTTGGAATATTATTATTGGTAGTAGTATTACTATTCCAACTTATTAACTTGGAATATTATTACTTATATCAAGTAATAATATTCAAAGTATTACAAGTGTATAAGTGTGGTACTATGTTATGAGGGTAAAAAATAATATATTGTTCTATATATTTGATGGGAGAGGTGAGGGATAGAGGGAAGCAATATAGAAGCTAGCAAATGGTAGGCAATTTAAGTTTTGTTAGAGAAATGATGTTCGTGTTGGTACATTTTCATGCTGCTGATAAAGACATACCTGAGACTGGGCAATTTACAAAAGAAAGAGGTTTCATTGGACTTTCCATATGACTGGGGAAGCCCCACAATCATGGCGGAAGGCAAGGAGGAGCAAGTCATGTCTTACATGGATGGTAGCAGGCAAAAATAGAGCTTGTGCAGGGAAATTCCCATTTTTAAAACCATCAGATCTTGTGAAACTCATTCACTATCATGAGAACAGTGCAGGAAAGATCTGACTCCATAATTTAATCACCTCCCACTGGGTTCCTCCCATGACAGGTGCGAATTGTGGGAGTTACAGTTTAAGGAGAGATTTGGGCGGGGGCACAGCCAAACCATTTCATTCCACCCCTGGCCCCTCCCAGGTCTCATGTCCTCACATTTCAAAGCCAATCATGCCATCACAACAGTCCCCAAAAGTCTTAACTCATTTCAGCATTAACTCAGAAATCCACAGTCCAATGTCTCATTTGAGACAAGTCAAGTCCCTTCAGCCTATGAGCCTGTAAAATCAAAAACAAGTTAGTTACTTCCTAGATACAACGGGGGTACAAGCATTGAGTAAATACAGCCGTTCCAAATGGGAGAAATTGGCCAAAGCAAAGGGACTACAGGCCCCATGCAAGTCTGAAATCTAGCAGGGCAGTCAAATTTTAAAGCTTCAAAATGATCTCTTTTGACTCCATGTCTTGCACATCTGGGTCATGCTGATGGAAGAGGTGGGTTCCTATGGTCTTGGCAGCTCTACCCCCATGGCTTTGCAGGGTACAACCTCCCTCCCAGCTGCTTTCATGGGCTAGAGTTGAGGGTCTGTGGCTTTTCCAGGCATACAATGCAAGCTGTTGGTGGGTCTACCATTCTGGGATCTTGAGGACGGTGGCCCCCTTCTTACAGCTCCACTAGGTGGTGCCCCAGGAGGGACTCTGTGTGGGGGCTCTGGCCTCACATTTCCCTTCTGCACTGCCCTAGCAAAGATTCTCCACGAGAGCCCCACCCTTACAGCAAACTTCTGCCTGGGTATCCAGGCGTTTCTATAAGTCTTCTGAAATCTAGGTGGAGGTCACCAAACCTCAATTCTTGACTTCTGTGTACTGTGAGGCTCAACATCATGTGGAAGCCACCAAGGCTTGGGGCTTGTACCCTCTGAAGCAACAGCCTGAGCTCTGTGTTGGCCCCTATCAGCCACAGCTGGAGCAGCTGGGACATAGGGCACCAGGTCCCTAGACTGCACACAGCAGGAGGACCCTGGGCCTGGCCCATGAAATCACATTTTCTTCCTCAACCTCTGGGCCTATGATGGCGGGGGACTGCTTTGAAAACCTCTGACATACCCTGGAAACATTTTCCCCACTGTCTTGGGGATTAACATTCGGTTCCTCATTACTTATGCAAATTTCTGCAGCCAGCTTGAATTTCTCCTCAGAAAATGGGATTTTCTTTTCTATCACATTGTCAGGCTGCAAATTTTCCGAACTTTTATGCTCTGCTTCCCTCATAAAACTGAATGTCTTTAACAGCACCCAAGTCACCTCTTGAATACTTTACTGCTTAGAAATTTCTTCCGCTGGATACCCTAAATCATCCCTCTCAAGTTCAAAGTTCTACAAATCTCTAGGGCAGGGGCGAAATGCTGCCAGTCTCTTTGCTAAAACATAAGAAGAGTCACCTTTGCTCCAGTTCCCAACAAGTTCCTCATTTCCATCTGGGAACACCTTAGCCTGGACCTTTTTGTTAATACCACTATCAGCATTTTTGTCAAAACCATTCAACAAGTCTCTAGGAAGTTCTAAACTTACCCACATTTTCCTGTCTTCTTCTGAATTCTCCAAACTGTTCCAACCTCTGCCTGTTACCCAGTTCCAAAGTCGCTTCCACATTTTCCGCTATCTTTTCAGCAGTGCCCTACTCCTGGTACCAATTTACTGTATTAGCCTGTTTTCATGCTGCTGCTAAGGACATACTTGAGACCAGGAAGAAAAAATACGTTTAATTGGACTTACAGTTCCACATGGCTGAGGAAGCCTTAAAATCGTGGTGGAAGGCAAGGAATATGTCACATCTTATGTGATGGCAGCAGGCAAGAGAGAGCTTATGCAGGGAAATTCCCATTTTTAAACCCATCAGATCTCATGCGACTCATTCACTATCACAAGAACATTGCAGGAAAGACCCATCCCCATAATTCAGTCATTTCCCACTGAGTTCCTCCCATGACAGGTGGGAATTGTGGGAGTTACAATTCAAGATGAGATTTGGGTAGGGACACAGCCAAACCATATCAATGTTTATTGCAGAGATCACACACAGGCATTCACTGCTAGGACCAGAGGATTAACCCCTGATCCCTGGGTGGTCAACTATAGGCTTTCACATGATCCATAAGGTGGCTTGGAAATTAAGGACACTGGTGTATCAGTATCCTACTGATGTTTTAACAAATTGCTATAAACATAGTGGCTTAAAGCAACACAAATTTATTATCTTGTAGTTCTTGAGGTTCTTCATAATCACATCTCCTCTGACTCTGACCCTTCTACCTCTCTCTTTCCCTTATAAGGGCCTTCATTATTATATTGGGCATCCTTAGATAACCCAGGACAATCATTCCATCTTAAAATCATGAATTTAATCAAATTGGAAAGGTACCTTTTGCCATGTAATATAACATAGTCATACGCTTGGATGAGGCAGTAGACATCTTTCTAGAGAGCATTATTTGGCTTACTGCAACTGGCAGTTAGCCAATTCAAATAAACTGTCTGTTGAAGGCTTTGAAGACTAGAGAAAGAATAGTCAGCCGGGAGCCAGATGGCAATGGAAGAGAAAGAACAGGGAAGTTGAAAACTTTTGCTGAAGGGCCTATGTAATCCATGGTGCATGATAAAGGGTGCAGTGGGTTTGTAGCAAAAGAAGAAAAGGGAAAGAAAACAGGGCAGAGGGAAAGGAAGGAAGAGAGGCGGAAAGAGAAAGAGGAACTGATACTAGTGACGCTTTGGATCTTAAGAACGTTTTAAGATTCATCTGCACTCCACACATATACTTTCAAAAATACCCCATTTTCTCTGTGGTAGACTAAGGGCGTCTGTGTTCCTTTCAACAAAATAATACCTGACCTGAAAAATGATTTCCAGATGTAAAGTAATAGCAGTGAGAATAGTGAAGACAGGAGAGAGAGCAATTTTAAAGTTAGACTCAATTGAAATAGATGATCAATTAGATGTGAGAGGATATAAAGAAAGAGGGAAAGAAAAACATTCTGTAATGAGAGGATTGGGATACCATCCATCATATTAAAGGTCCTCAAAACACAGAAACTTGAAACAACTACTTATTGAAAGAAAATAGTAAGGTCTTTGTGACTACGATGAAGCCCCAAATGTAGATTGAGGATAGAATATGAAGGAATTTGGATATCTTGCAAGGGATTTTGGATTTTATCTTGAGAATAAAATATTTTCGCTGAGATATTTAATAACTTTGCAAATCCCTTTAGTAGAAAATTCAGTCTGGGTGGTTGGGCCTCTGATTTGATAGATCTGTTCATTATGGTGTCTTCTCTACACCATAAAGATGAAACTTCTTGCTTTGTATATGATGGTGTTACCCACATTTATGAGTCCATCAGTAAAGCTGCCTTTACAGAGAAGGGAAGACACACAATCAAGCTATGTAGGATCACACATGAAAATGGCATGGTCACACCTGATTTTTGACATGTTAACGCTCTCTGTAGAAAAGACTAGGGTGAGATTCCAGAATGACCAGTAAGGGACTCAATAAAATCATATTTACATATACTGAGGGCCTGAAAATCAATCAAAAGGACTGAAAATAAGTTTCTGAAGAATATATAGGATCTGGTAAGTGTTTGGACATGAATCGTGAAATAATTCGAGGAGAAGTTACATTGATGGAGTCACTAATTACAGAGAGAAGATCAATGGCAGTTTTTGCGGGGAGAGGGGATGAAATGAGGTCAATTTGGAACATACGAGCTGTGGTAGTCACTGGAAATGTTGAGCTAATGGATTTATTGGTCTGGAATTGTGCTTGTTTCCTGTGGCTTCTGTAACAAATTGCCACAAACTGGGTGACTTAAAACAATAAAATTTGTCCTCTCACAGTTCTGGAGGCCAGAAGCCTGAAATCAAAGCATAAGCAGGGCCACACTTCTTCTGAAGGCTCTGTGACAAAATCCTTCTTCGCCTCTTCCACCTTCTGGTGGCTTTAGTTTTCCTTGGGTTGTGCCCGCTACCATCTTCACATGGCCTTCTTCTCTGTGTCTTTAATCTCCTTCTGCTTTTCTCTTATAAGGACACCTGTCATTGGATTTAGGATCCACTCGGAAAATCCAACATGATCTCTTTTTGAGATCTGTAACCTTAATTCCATCCACAAAGATTCTTTATCCAAATAAATTCATATATTCACAGGTCTCAGTGGGCATATCTTTTGGGGGACCACTGTTCACACTGCAAATGTCAAGCAAGAGGTATGGAGTTTGAAATTGCCCTCATATTGAGAGCAACATGATGGAATGAGATTATTCAGGGAAAACATGTAGAGAGAGAAGAGGAAAAGAAAAGGGAAAGGGAGAGGATCAAGGATTCCATGGAACACTAGCCCTGAAGAGGCTGGCAGAGAAAGAGCAGCCAGTCAGGGAAGGAGACTAAGGGGAAGCTAAGAGAGGAAGAAAGAGACCTTACTTGTTTTGGTTACTGCAAACCAAGAGTGGAGAAAGTTTCAAAATGAAAGAGTGATAGTGTTAAATTCTTTGGAAAGTTGTGTCAGATAACTGAGAATACGTCATTAAATCAAGATTCAGGAAAATGTAGGGGTGGAGAGACAAGGGAGTCTAAAAGAAGTTGATGTCAGGTTTTTAAAAAGTATGTATTGTGCAAAATCAGTATATTAAAGGGCCTTTGTATATTAGAGGGATTTTATTTTATTTTTATTTATTTATTTATTTTGAGACGGAGTCTCGCCCTGTCGTCCAGGCTGGAGTGCAATGGTGTGATCTCGGCTCACTGCAACCTCCGCCTCCAGAGTTCAAATGATTCCCTACCTCAGCCTCCTGAGTAGCTGAGATTACAGGCACGTGCCACCACGCCCAGCTGATTTTTGTATTTTTAGTATAGATGGGGTTTCACTATGTTGACCAGGCTGGTCGCAAACTCCTGAGCTCGTTCAAACTCCTGGCCTTGTAATCCGCCTGCCTTGGCTTCCCAAAGTGCTGGGATTACAGGTGTGAGCCACCACACCCGACCACTGATTTTACTTTTTAAAGTTTGTTTAACTCTTTAGAAATTATGCTTTTTCTATTTAGTTAAAACAAGTATAAAACTTGTGGTCATCCATGCTAATGAAAAGAATTGCATTATACTACAGATAACATTTTTTTCCAATCAAAAACTTCTGTTACCAAGAATTGAAATATGTTTTGCCATAGATAAACCTCCTGAAGGAAGGGTGATACTGATTTAATTTTCAGTTTTTCATTTCATAGATACAGATATGAAAGACAGCTTACAAGTGTGTTATAATTTTCCATGGTTAATCTTCATGTTAACCATTGAAAGTTCCAGGAAAGGTCTACAGACAGCTGATATTTACACTCCAACTTTCATCTACAGTGATGATCACAAAAATAACATCTTTTTAGTTAATATATCAGAAGTGGCTTACATTAATCTGATGAGTATTATATTAGGTTGGTGCAAAAGTAATTGCAATTTTTGCCATTACTTTCAATGGCGAAAACCGCAATTAGTTTTGCACCTACCTTATAATACCCACAGCAGTGGAAATTAAGACATTTGGGTTTCAATCCAGCTCCTAACGAGCCTTGTTGATTGGGAACATGTCCCTGACTGAACCTGTCATGTTTTTGGTTTCCTTTTTTATAAGGTTTTGAACTACAACATCATCCATACAAATAATAGTTCATCTTTTTGTTCCTTTCACCAATATTTATTGAGCACTTTCAATGCATACTAAGTACACACCTGACACTTTTTTCTGTAACTTATTTTACATATTTGCAAATTGATCACACGTTTAAAAAGGCAGAGTTTGTGACCAGAGTACCCGAGGCCCATTGTTGGCTATATTTAACTTTATGCTATACAGTTGGAGCCAGCACTAAAGAGTGGAGGATGTTATTGGCTTGAAACAAAGTTTCTATTAAGAGAAAAAAAATTAGTTTTTATTTCTTTTTAAACAGCACACAGTATATCATTAGAAGGCCCAATTAAAAATAAGATACTTTTCCTTGCATGTGGTGATGTGACTACGTAAAATTTGGTTTGTCAGTTTAAAATACCAAACCATGTTTTAGTCTGTTTTTGCTTATTTAAGGCAAATTTCTTTTTGTAGAGTTATGGTCTCTTAAGACATCTATGCAAGACACCTTGCATGGGAAATGTTGCCTTAAGGCGATGACAGTGAATAACTTTGCCAAGTTTTAAAATCTCTGAGGGTTATATATAAATATTTCTTTAAAAAATGTCAGTGAGCCTCTTGTGAGTATTCTCAACATTATTCAATTGTCATTTATGTTTTACTAACTGTACTAAAATATTTCCGAATTAGTTTTGCTACCTTGAGCTCAATAAAGTACTGCCATTGGCATCTTACTTTAAGTTCTTAAAGCATATTCCACTTATTTTGTATTCCAAATACTATGTTGTAAATGATAAAGAAAAATTATTCTTATCAATGTGAGGAAAGATTTTCATACTCTGGTGAATTTATATTTTTCTGAAATATATGGTCATATCAGAAGAAATGCAAATATCTGAAAAGAGGATTCTTCCAATTTTTTCTATAAATATGTTCTATAAAGCAATTGTACTCTCCAATGCCATCTTGTGGCTTTTTAGGATTGATGAAAATGCAGTAATAAACACAGAACACAGAGAGAAATAAACATGGGAAGAAAACTTTTCATGAATTATTGCTCAGTGATTATTTTATTTGATCTCAATACTTTTCAAACATTTATTTTCTCTAATGTATTGCCTTAGGTTTTATAAAGAGTATATATATTTCTCCTATATTTTGGTACATTTTTATAATAGAAATGTTCATTGAGATCTTTCGAGGAGATAAAAATATCATATTTTTATGATCTTAGCATCATGTCCATTTGTAGCCCTGTATTACCAGAATTTAAATTATTTTGACAAGTGCATTCATATTATAGACTTATTAAAAATCCTCTTTTAATACATTGCTGTCATTAAGGTCTTGTCATTTTAGTAATTCAGGTGTCAAAAGGAGGAAAAGTCTTTAAAGATTTTAGTTGCTCACTAATATAAATAAGAGCTGCTGAGAAGAATATGGAAGTGAAGATCATGTGTGGATAGATGTGTGCTTCACGAGTTAGCTTTTCCTGCTGGTCTATTGGACTGGCCCTGGAATAGGAGATGGGAGGGCCTAGGTAGAATCAAGCTAAATGGAAAGCATTAGTCATCAGGCAAAGTTACCTTGAAAAAGCAATTACTTTTATCTGCATATCCCAAAGAATGAAGATCAAGAGGAATTATTGGTCGGCAATGTTTTGTTTTTTTTTTTTTTAAAGTGAAAAATTTTCAAAGGGTCTTACCTGTTATAAATGCTTTTTCAAACGAAAGGCATATAATACACCTTCCACACATGAAAATATTAACATGCTACCAATGTTTTCAAACTTCGATAATACTTTTCCAGTTATGAGTACTCATATAAAATATGTACAATTGTACTTGATTACATTTCTTTCTTTTAGGATTTTATGCATGGAAACTACTTCATCTTGTTAAAGGACAAAGTAACAGGTTGTGTACACCAATGTTAACAAGCATTTGTTGAATTCCTAATATATACCAAGTGCTTGATAACATTGATTCACATCAGCTATGTCTGGGCATAAAAAAGGTGAAAATATTAGATATTTGTTTGTAGAAACTTGCCTTTTGTATTCTTTGTTTAAAAAACAAACTTATGGAAAATTTTATTAATAGAAACCAATGCAGTATGATTTATCTTTATTAATTTGATCATTCTTAGTTTTCTATACCTACGAATCATATCCTGAAAATTGTTTATGTAATTTCCTCATAACTTTGCTGATATTTTTAGAAGCATATGGAGTGCTTATTTTTGTAACTGCATGCCTTTTTATAAAATCCGTGTTTCTGTCATATCTTTGGAACTGGTGGTGCTATAGGCATTGTCCTTTCATATTTGCTAGTCAGTTCTAGTTTATTCTTTGTATTTAGCAAATGTTTTCAGACAAAACATACTGTAAACAAGTGACTGGACTGAATTCTCTGGGGGATTAAAAAAGATGAACAATCTACCACCTCTGCTATTAAATACCTTGCAAAAAATAAGTGATATGAGATCTCATACATGTATATTACTTTCCTATTGTAGTTGTAACAAATCACCACAAATTTAGTGTCTTAAAACAACACAAATTTATTATCTTATGGTGCTTAAGGTCAGAAGTTCTAAAATCCAGGTATCAGCAGGGATGCATTCCTTTAGGAGGCTCCAGGGAAGAATCTGTTTTCTTGCTTTTCCCAGCTTCTAGAAACCACCTGTATTACTTGTCTTGTTGCTCCTTCCTGAACTCAAAATCATCAGCATAGCATCTTCCAATCTCTCTAACCTTTACTTGTACTGTCACATCTCCTTCTTTGACTCTGACTTTCCTGCCTCCCTCTTGTAAATATTCTTTTGATTACATTGGGCCCTCCACCTTAATCCAGAATAATCTCTCCATCTCATGATCCTTAACTTCATCACACCTTCTAGGTTCCTTTTGCCACTTAAGGTAGCAGTCACAGGTTCTAGGAATTAAGACATGGACATCTTTGGAGAGTTCATCAACAGATCACAGTGGTATAGTAGAGTAGCTTTTACATAAAATAGTTTGATATGGATGGAATACATATATATCGGGGCACAGGACAGAAGAAGTGATGGGGGAATGTCAGGAGAAAAGGTGGAAAAAGATAGATGGGAGCCATATCACAAGGACTTTGTATGACATGACAGGAAATGCTAATATTATCCTCTAGGAAGTCAGGAACCATTGGAGAAATTGAAGCAGAACTTAGCAGGAATAACCTGACCGGATAGATTGGAAAGAGCTCTAAGACGAGAGCGTGGGAAATGAGGCCAATAGTCCAGGTAAGAAAGTCATGAATTGAGCCAGTAACAGCAACAATAAAAGAAAGAGAGATTGATTTGGTTGCTAGTAAAAACTGGAAGTAATAAAAACTAGCGGGTGATTGTACAATGAAGAGAGGGAGGTGGAAGGTAATTCCAGCTGCTCTTATTAAGGTAAAAATTCTGTTGAGAATTAGTAGCTAATGTTATATTTGTAGTCTATATTTTTCCTGGTCAAATACATTTTTGGGTTTTTCAAAATGATGTATCTTTTGCGGTATGGATTTTGACTGACAAATTAAATTGTACATCTTAAATAAAAATCTGGGTTTGGGTCCACTGTAGAGTTCTTTCAAATGTCTTCTACCTTTGTGCCTATAATGAAGAATTATATCAATGGGTCTTGCCTTGATAATTTCAGTGAAAAACTTCAAGTTAACACAGGGAGAAGCTTTTTATTTTTTTTAAGGTGTCAGGCTTCTTTTAATATGTAGTGCTAAATTTTGGTATACCTACATGCATACACACACATGTGTACATGTATCCACTCAAATATACACACAGTTAACTATTAATTCACAAAGCACACTTTTATTGCGGCTCTCCTGTATGCCAGTTGCTGAGGACTCAAAAACAATGAGAATATGTGATTGTTGCATTTTAAAATATCTACGTTTTATTTACCTAACTAAATAGTATAAGCTCACTGAGTATAAAAGTATCTTTATCCTTTTTTATATGTATACATATATGTGTATATATATAAATATCTTTTATAATCACTGTGCTTAGAAGAGTCATTGCATAATCAGTACTCAGTACATCTTTGTATTTCATTTCTGGATTTAAGAACACTGACAAATCTCATCACAGCACTCTCTATTTTCCTGTGGCAGTGTACATGCATGTCATAACTCTTCTCTGATACCAGAAACTCCTTGAGTAATGATCTTTATATAGTTTAAGTTCATTACTGAGGCTTTACACATAGCATTCTTTGACCAATTTTTACATAAGCAAATGAATAATTTTAGCTTCCATGAAATGAATAGTTTCATTAGCGTTTACATTTCTCTGAAAAGGAAGAATTAAAGCTTTATTTTTAGCTGCCAGGGTGACCTGACCATTCATGGTTAGTGTGTATAATCCCCTGCCGAAATTGTAATAGCTAAAGCTGAAAGCACTGAGACTACACTGGAAAGTGAATCTTGAGATGGCATTTCTTCTTTAGCTCCCAAGGGCAAATTTTCAGTTACTTTGTTATAATAGGAATTGTGCAGCTTTTGCCTCCTTCTTATCTTTGGGAGATTTTGTCATATCTGTACATATGTAGGTCATTCCATGAAGGAGGAGTAGATAACGCAAAAGGACTCCTGCAAAGAAGGGTGGCTGGAAGGAGTAAGGCATTAGCCAAAGCAACTGCTGAATGTCTCCATGTTTCTCAAAACGGATCATAGCAAACCCTAGGAATGCTGGTGAATAGAAGTGGCCTACAACATTGAGGGTGTTTTATTTTAATTCAGAACGTAAATTAGTTCAATTTGGCAACTTGCACATTCATTCTGCCACTCTGTAACAGACATGCTGCTCTGCAATGAACAGTGGTGACTTACTGTTTGTTTCAAAGGCATGTTTTTGCTTTCTTTGGGAGACCTGCTTGGTTTGTTTTGTTCAATTTTTAATGATACATGATTTTATTTCAAATTTCTTTGGAAACTGCTTTGTATCCTAGGGTTTCCGGCTTCCTATGAATTGAGAGGAGGTTATTACCTTCTAGGTTTTCAATTAGGAAAACAAAGCAAGTTTGGAAGCTCTTTTGGGACCTTGTAAACCCTCTCAAAGCATGTTCTGAATGACACAGTTTTTGTGCAACCAGCTCTAATTGTCTAAGATGAGACTATCTTCAGAAGCTAATTGGAGAGTGTCTCATTCTGCAGCATGTATGGAGTCAGCAGAATAGTAATTTTACTTTTTTGGGTTGTTTTTCCTTTTTGTTGTTGTTATTTTGTTTGGTCCATACTTCCTTTCAGTACCTAGTATTTTAAGATAAATCTTTCTAAATTTAAAATTACTTATCTCCAATGATAAGGCTTAGGATTTCCATATAGACCCTTCTCAAACTCTGCGTAATAATGTTCCTAAATCCTCAACCATTCTTTAGACCTTATATAGAATTAGTAAGCCTTTGATGGATTTGTATTCTCTTTTGCTTTACCTGGATGTGGTATTAAATTCTGTTTCAATTTTAATGTTTGTGTTCTGAATTACAGCTGGTAGGTACAGAATAGTATTTATCACATTTTCTTTCTTATGATCACCACCTGAGTGATTATGGTGTTGACATATTCTGAATTAGACAAGAACATATGCTCAACTAAATTGATGCCTTACATAGAAACTTGCATATAATGAATTTCATTTGTGCAGTTATTTTAATTTTTGATTACACTTTTTGGTTTTAGTTTTATGTTTTCTTATGCTTCTCTAAAGCTGTTCCATCATGACTTAAAGACTAAGACTTCTCTGAAACTTGGAAATATATTATGCAGATCTCATAATTATCCTAACTAGAAGCCAGGTTCAATATAATTAAGGAAAAATATTTAAACTTTATAGATGTATGCCATTTGTTCTCCTATTCATCCTACATTTGATTTTTAGTTTATAGTCTTTAATAAGTGGGGAAAACAGAATTACACTGGCACCTTTTGGATTTAATTGGAAGGTTTTCAGAAAAGCTCTTTTGGGTCAGACTATCTCTTCTATAAATGTTCTAGTGATGACTGATGACTCTACAAGAAAACTGCATCAAATGGAAGGTAGAAGAGGAATCCCAAGTAGGAGGCAGCTGAGAATACAGAGTAGGAGAAGCTTCTGAGGCAGTGTTAAGTAATATTTAAGGACAGAGTAGAGACTTGTGTCTTCCTCCCTCTTCTTTCTGTGTCCAAGGCTACACTTTGCCATTATATAATTTTGACATCAAATAAAACCAGTTTTCCTCACAGTAGAATGAGGCAGGTATTATGAAGAAAAGGATGGGAAATGTCAATGGATTAATGGCTTAGCTCAAACACGTTTCTGTTGTGAAGAAACCTTGAGACAAAGTTTAAGACTGGGAAAAATAACATTAAAATCAGATGTTTTGAGTTAAGAAAAACATCTACATGCTGTTTGAAATCATTTTAAATGGGAACACTTAGTTTATGCCACCATGTGGTTATACCACACCATCTGTAAATTAGTGTTCAATGACAAATTATTAAAACTTATACGTTCAAACTCATGGTTAATTTTAATCTAGGTGCCTAAACCTCTGGGAATTACAACCATATAAAACTGAACTCAACTTGCATTAATACATGAAAAGTTAATGAGAAACTGTTTTCCTGTGTATATGAATATAAATGCATGTTTTTTCTATGTCATGTAGATAATTTATACATTCTTTACATGCTTTATGGGATTATGTAGTTACATATTTATATGTTATAATACTTGAATTGGAATGGGTATTAAACAAGACATAGGCTTTTAATATGAAAATATTAATATGCTTTAATATGAATAAGTTAAATATTTTTGAAAAACAAGTTAGGTATTCATTGGCAGCTTATAAATATGAAACGTTTTAAATTTATACTTTAGCCAAAAAGAGGTTACATTACTGTTTGCAGTTATTATTTTTAGAAGAAGGAGGGTATTTATTTTTCTAGTATTGTTGCTTTTTTTTCCAGCATTTTTGGTTCACTGGGTAAAATGCTTTTACTTGGTGCTGTTTTTGTACCAAGTACATTGTTATTTTACACATTGTAAATTATTATCTCAATGGTTTAGCATTTAAGGCTAAACCCTTAAGTAAGAAGTGTCTTTCTTTAAGGAAAATATTTGGAAACGTGCAAATGAAAAGAGTAAATCTATTTTTTGTCAGGTTGTCCAAACTCTTCTTAGGATCTTAGAGCTAGTATTTGCTTTTTTAATGGCTGTTTGGGGTGTGTTTAATTTAACAAGAATATGCCAGGGATTTATTAAACTATATAAGACAGTTCATTTCTTCAAAAAGTAGCTCTAGTAATTTTATTTTTCATTTAATACCCATTGTTGAATGGTACATAAAATATTTTGAGTTGTCTACTGTGTGATACCTACTATTCTAGGAACTTAGGATAAAATGATAGATGCATTTCTCATGAAGAGTACAGCCTAGTGGGCTTAAATAAACAAGGTAATTTCATAAAAATTCATGCTATGAATAACATAAAACAAGTTAGCATGATAGTGATTGGCAAAGCCAGTTACTTCAGATAGGGAGGTCTCTTTGCAAAGATATCATTTGAGTTGAGCCTTGACTCTGAAAAAAGAGCCCATTAAGTGAGAACATGGGAAAAGCTCATTCCAAGCAGGATAGTGAGTGCCAAAGATATGCAGCAGTAGCAAACAAGACACATTTAAGAAATAGAAAGGTGGTCATTATGGATGACATGTAGTGATGAAGAATCATGCAGTGAGTCAAATTGTAAAGTTTTCAAAGGGTGGAGAGCAATGATTGGAGTAAAATGGAAGGAAATGTTGGATAATTAGCTGTGGCCCCCTAGGTCATGGTTTAGAGTGTGCATTTTATTCTCAGTGTAATGGGAAACCATTGGAATCTAGCAAATGGAAGACTGAGTATATGATTTACATTTTTTCAAAGAATTTTTTTTGGGCTGTAGAGTAAGAAGCTATTTAAATCATCCTAGCAACAGATGACAGTTACTAGATCTTGAGTATTAAGTGGAAGATAGAGAGATAAAGACTGGTTTGGGTACAGTTTGGAAGTAAAACCAAATAGGACTTGATGGCATACTGGATATAGGGGATGAGGAATGTGTAAGGGATATATAACATATAAAGAAGCACAGATGACTTCTAAGTTTTATGAGTAACTGTGTTGATGGTGGGACTATTTCCTGAGATAGGGAAAATTAGGGGAGGGAGAGGTTCCTGTTTTCGACATGCAGTATTAAATTTGAGATCCCTATTCAGTCTTTGAGTGGGTTTTTCAGGGAGTCTGCAGGCAGCTCAGTAGACAGGTTAATAATGGATATTTAAATGGAAGGAGCCATTGTCATGTAAATCGTATTGAAAACCATTTGCCTGGATGAGATCACTCAAGCTAAGTGTAAGTAGATATATGAAGTAGAGGTTGCAGGACGGAACCCTAGGATACTCAATAGTTAGCAAAGAAGTGAGATACCAGAAAAGTGAGAGAGAAAATATGAGTATGATTTCATGGGAGCTCAGAATGATTTAGTAATATGTAATTAAATGTAGTGCATAGAGCTGAGAAGTGAAGTAGATGAAGACAGAATATTGCTCATTGGATTTGGACGTAGGTATAACTATCAATAATGTAAAACAATGAATGAATATGACAGAAAAGCATAGAATGGTGGGTAGGCGGAAGTCAAGGGAGCAAGCCCGGAAGTCTTATTTGCAATGTGGGCACTACACTGCAGCAAATTTAAAATCCTCTGTTGAATGTAAAATGCATATGAATATTTTTTAAAAATGCCACTAGTTAGCTAAAGGTGAATATGTAGGCCAAATGGAAAAGCAAAAAGAACAGAAGCATAGAGATCAAACTATTTTAGGGAACCCAAACTAGTTAACATCAAATTGGTTGAAATTTGTTTCACAACCCCATATTTCTCATGCCCACTGTCCTATTAGATCTATTATGCTGTTATGTAATGAAGAGCTGTGTTAATTATTCCTGCCACCTGCATCTAATGAAATTAGATGTGAAATTTCTGATAGGTACAGATGGCCATTTGAAAAAAAACAATCCACTGTTTTTCTTTTTTTCTATCAGCTGGTCAAATCTCATAAGTTAGAAGTGTTCAGACTATGAAATTAACCCCAGCATTCTTCATTTGTATAGATACTAAGTATAAATGACAATTTCCCCAAGCCCAAATAACTTGTTTGGATTTAGAGTTTAAATACTATCCAATTAAGTGTATCATGCTGACACATTGTCATTTAATACTCCCTTTGGTAGAGGTTTAAGCTTGTTGCATTATTTCAACTTAAATAATCTGATAACCCTCTCCCAGTTTAGTTCAGTTAATTTTATGCAAATAAAATTAAATCTCAAAATGCATATAAAGTAAGAGCATAATAAAGTATGTACTGGGGAATAATAAAGTTGCCAATGTTATAGTGAAGCTCATAGAAAAGGTATGACCTATTGTAATTAGTAATGTGCGCCTCTGACAAACTGTAAAACATGAATTATTGTGGTAAGAAAAAAGAGAGTATGTGATAATGGTGGCTAAAATCCTATTCATTTTGCATAGATTGCTACCAATATTCTGAAGCTGAGGGTTGTTGAAATTGGAATTTAGATGGTTTTATGAAGATGTGCTCTGGAAATTAGGAGTACAGATAGACCCACATGGTCAGATAAAGGAAGGATGACAGAATAAAGAAGCAAAGACATGAATTGGTTACTTCAGTTGTAGAGATGAATGAAAAATAAATTGAACAAGATACAATGATTAGAAATTGATACATTAAGCCTGGAGATGAATACAGTGATTAGAAATATGTTCAGACCCACATATGTACCAAATGCAACGGATGTCAGACATCTCACTGTGAAAGCAGGTGTTGAGATGTGTAAGGCTTAAGGTAACCACAAGCTGAGAGAGGAGCAGAAACATATTAAGAATTCTCTAAATAACAGTATTAAACAAAATAATGTTGCAGCCCAGAATGTCAGAGATTTTCTTTATAACTCCCTCATATAAGCTGAAATAACCTACTTAAGGTCGTTCAACTGGCTGTGTGGCCTACTAGGTTAGACCATCAGAGATAGTGTGGTCCTCCTTGGATCAGTTGTTTAGGAGAATCATACATTATATAAAGATAGGTCACAACCATGTGTTAGAAACCAATCTTTGTGCATTACTCCTTCTGCGGGATTCCAGGGGGGAAAAAAAAATCAATTGCTGACTAAATAGCATATTTGAATTACAGAGATCAGCAACAGTATAAATATTGTAGGAAAATTTATATATAAAGAAACTTCTATGTGCCTTTATTAGTTTTGTCCACACAAAATGAAATAATGTGTATATATACATATTTTTTTTCAGACAAGCACCCAATTGAATTTCAGAAATCAGAAAACAAATAATTTAACCTTTCTTTTTAATTCAGTCATATTGATTTGCCAAAGAATCGCTCTCTGATAAATAATTTTTAAGTGTCAACTTGCTGATTTTGTAAAATATGTAATTTGGGTAAATTTAACTACATATTCTTGGATCCTTACCATTTTCTTCTCTTGAATATAAAAGATTTAGAATATATCTTGATGATTTTTTGCTTGTTGTAATTAAAATGTCAAACTTAAAGTTGTTAAAGTGTACATCTCTCTGATACTAGTAATTCTTTTCTCTTTTAAAAAACATGCTTATCCAGTATTTAATTTCATATGTCTAGATTTGCTTAGGCGAAAGGTAGAAGTGCCTGCTCTTCAGTTTGCACATAAGCTAATATAGTGTAATATATATAAATGAATGTGTATAATAGAAATATATTCATAAGTTAGAATGTGACATATTACTTAACATAAAACAAATAAAACAGATAACTCAGTAGTTTGAAAGGGAAGCTTAAAGCTAATACTATACATATAGTGTCATAACGCTATCATGAAAATCTATGTTAAACACTATCTCCTCAGGCACATTCTGTTAACTCTTTCTACCACACTTGTCACATTACCCAGTTCCATTTTCTTGACATCACCCAGGGCCCTCTGAAAGAATTTTTTATATTCACATACTTGTTTAATGTTCCACTGTCCATATAAGAATGTAAACTCAGTCATAGCAGATTTTTTTTTCTTGTTCACTCCTATATCCCGATCATCTATGAACAATGCCTGGCATATGAAAGATGTTTGATAAATACCAATGAAATTAATGATTGAATGAATGATAACATTTCTGCTTCATTGTTTTTTCATTAAAAAATTCAAGTTTCTCTCAACTGATTTCCGATATTTTTTCTTTTCTAATATATGCATGCAGTACTATGAATTTCCCTCTAAATTCTGCTTTCACTGATCCCCAAAATTTTGATTATTGTCATTTGTTCAAAAGATTTTAACATTTTTTGGAGATGTCTTTTTTGAGTGTGGATTATTTAGAAGTGTGTTATTTAGTTGCAAATACTTGGAGATTTTCCAGCTATCTTTCTGTTGTTGATTTCTAGTTTAATTCCATTGTGGTCTGAGATAATACATTGAATGATTTCTATCCTTTTTAAATTTGTTAGGTTATGTTTTATTGCTGAGAATGTATCCTGTCTTTGTCAGTGTTCCATGTGAGTTTGAGACAAATATCTATTCTATTGTTAGATGGAGCATTCTATAATGTCAAAGAGTTAAAAATGATTGATAATGTGACTTAGGTCATATATGTCCTTAATGATTTTCTGCCATTTTAATGTACTCATTACTGATATAAGAGCTGTTTAAATCTTCAAGTATAATAGTGGATTTGTCTGTTTTCAGTTCTATCAGTTTTGGCCCATGGAGCTTGATGTGCTGTTGTTAGGTATAGACATGTTTAGGATTGTAATGTCTTTTGGGGAAATTGGCCCCTTTATTAAGTAATATACCTCTTTATTACTGATAACTTTGCACATTTGGAAGTCTGAAATGTCTTAAATTAATACATTAATAATCTTAAGTAAACTGAAACTCCAGCTTGCTTTTCAAGCACTGCACAGTACAGTAGTTTCTGATCTTTCTGTTTTGCCTTTCTTAGTGTAGAATCTCTGCCCTGTGAATGAGTTGAGTCCAGAGTCAATGAGGACCCAAGTATTCTGTCCTATGAAGGCTGGGTGCAAGAGGAGATTACCTCAACTTCTTGGTTGCACTCATAGTGATTTTGCTTCTTGAAATTGGAATTAGAAAGAGAAATGCTAGCAAATTACTCCTCCTAATGCGTTATGGTAATCTTTGATTGGGAAATAAAGCTAGAGAGTGCCCCATCTTCTTAGCCATATCCATCAGTAATTGAGCTTTTATCTAGCTGAGCTGTGTGGAAGGTTGTAGGAGGAAAGGAGCAGATATGGTTCAAATGCCACAGACTCCCACTATTCTAACTTAATTTTTTGTATGTTTTCTTGAATAAATGTTTGGTACAATTTTCAGGGGTGTGTGTGTGTGTGTGCGCGTGCACGCATGTGTATAGTTTTTTAAAAACTGATTTCACAAGTTTTGCTTGTTTCACTAGGGAATGGTCCATAGAGCTCATCACACTGTCATCTCAGAAGTGGATCTTTCCAACTTTTCTTTGATTAGTGTTAGTATGGTATATCTTTCTTAATCACTTTGTGTGTAACATATAGGAATATTCATGTTTAAAGTGGGTTTCTTGTACACAACACATCCTTGTGTCTTGATTGTCTTAATCCATTCTGACAATCTCCATTTTTTAATTGGTTTATTTAGACTAGGCCCATTTATTGTGATTATTGAAATAGTTGGGTTAATATTTACATGTTTGTAACTGTTTTCTATGCGTTAGTTCTTTGTATCTTTTTATTTCCCCTCTTTTTCTGCCTTTTTTGGCTTAGATTGAGCGTTTATATGATCCCTTTTATCTTCTCTCTTAGCATATCAATTATACTTCTATTTTAAAAAATCTTGGTGGTTGCCCTAGTATTTGAAATATACACTATTAGCTAATCTAAGTTTATCTTCAAATAACAATATACTGTTATATGCATGCTGCTGGTACTTTATAATAGAGTGGTCTCAAATTTTCCTTGTATTACCTATGACATTGATATTATTCGTATAATTTATCCTCATATTTACCTCATACATTGTTACTATTATTAATTTAAAGTTAGCAGTTATATAATTTAAGAATAATAAGAATAAAATACTTTATTTTACCTTCATTTATTTCCTCCCTTGATGCTCTTTCTTTATGCAGAGCGAGATTTCTAACCTGTATCATTTTGCCTCTGCCTGAAAAAACACTTAACATTTCTTGCAGGACAGATCTGCTATGATGAAATCCCTCAAGTTTTGTTTTTCAGAGAAATGCTTTATTTCTTCTTCACTTCTGAAGTATAATTTCACTGAATAATGAATTCTAGATTGATGTTTTTTTCTTTTTTTTATTATTACATGATGTACACTTTTTAGGGGTACATGTGATGATTTGAATACATTCATATAATCAAATCAGGATAATTGGGATATCCATCACCTTAAATATTTATCCTTTCTTTACACTAGGAACGTTAGCATTATTCTTCTTTAGATATTTTGAAATGTACAATAGATTAATGTTAACTATAGTCACCCTACTAATTTATCAAACACTGGGCCTTATTTCTTCTATTTAACTGTGTATTTGTACCCATTAATCAACCTCCTTTTTTCCTCTCTTACCCCACCCTGCTTGGCCTCTGATAACCATTAATCTACCCTCTATCTTCATGAGATTCAGTTTTAGCTCCCACATACAAATGAAAACGTGATATTTGTCTTTCTATGCTTGTATTATTTTACTTTATTTGATGACTTCCATTTCCATCCATGTTGTTGCAAATGACAAGATTTTATTCTTTTTTATGGCAGAATGTTATTCTATTGTGTGTGTGTGTGTGTGTATATATATATATATATATATATATATAAAATTTTTTTCTTAACCATCCATCCATGGAACTTAGATTGAATCCATATTTTGGCTATTGTGAGTAGTGCTACAGTCCATATTTTGGCTATTGTGAGTAGTGCTACAGTAAACATAGGAGTGCAGATATGTCTTTGATATATTGATTTTATTTCTTTGGGGTGTATGCCCAGTAGTGAAATGCTGGCTTATATGGCTGGATTATATATTTAGTTTTTTGACGAAACTCCATGCTGTTTTCCGTAGTGGCTGTACTAATTTACATTCTCACAAAAAGTGTATGAGGTTTTTTCTTCCTCCGTATCCTCGCCAGCATCTGTTAGTCCCTGTCTTTTGGATAAAAGCCATTCTAACTGGGTTGAGATGATATCTCATTGTGGGTTTTTAAAGGTAATTTCAACTTTTATTTTAGATTCAGGGGGCATGTTCGAAGGTTTGTTATATGGGTATAATGTATGATGCTAAGATTTGCGGTACAAATGATTCCATCACCCAGGTACTGAGCATAGTACCCAACAGTTAGTTTTTTAACACTTGCCCTCCTCCCTCCCTCCTTCCTCGAGTAGTCCCCAGTGTCTGTTATTGCCATCTTTATGCTCATGAGTATCCAATGTTTAGCTCCCACTTAAAAATGAGAGCATGTGATTTTTGGTTTTCTGTTCCTGTGTTACTTTGCTTAAGATAATGGCCTCCAGCTGCATCTACATTGCTGAAAAGGACATGATTTTATTCATTTTTAATGGCTGCATATTATGCCATGGTACATAACATTTTATGTATCCAGTCCACCATTGATGGGCACCTAGGTTGTTTCCATGTCATTGCTATGGTGAATAGTGCTGAAATGATCATACAAGTGCAAATGTCCTTTTGGTAGAACAACTTATTTTCCTTGGGGTCTATACCCAGTAATGGGATTGCTGGGTTGAATGGAAGTTCTACTTGAAGTTCTTTGAGAAATCTCCACAAGCTGCTTTCCACAGTGGCTGAACGAATTTACATTTCCACCAACACTGTATAAGCGTTCCCCTTTTCTCTGCAGTCTTGCCACCATCCAATTGTTTTTGGACTTTCTAATAATAGCCATTCTGACTGGTGTGAGATGGTATCTCACTGATACCTATTCAGTTCTCAATAAATCTCAGCCATTATATTGTTAACAATAACAATAATGTAATTATGAATCCCAGTGTAAATTATTTGATATATAAACCTAAGATAAGCCTAAGATTGAATTATACATATGTGAAATTTGACCTGATAGCTCTTCATGAAACTTATAACCTCTTATCTGGAATTATTATGATGGCAAAGGGATCACCATTTTAAAATATATACTCAGTGATATTTCTAGAAATATATTACAAGCAACAGTTGTATAAAGAAGACACAGGAAAAAAATCAAGTTTTTCTTATGACCAAGGTCTTCCCACTCTATCATTTCTAAGACCTCAGATACTGGATTTCATGCACTGTAACCTGTGAGTCAGTAACAATCAATTCCCAATACCATTTTATTTGCAGTAGGTCCACCATGTATCAGGCAGACCTTTCACAGTGATAGATAGTATACAGAAGCTACCATGCTGAGATAACAACAGTTTGCCATAATCTCGTGAAACACCACTAATAGGAGACTGTTAGCAGAGTCAATATAATGCATAATGTGCTTAGAGACATTTCTGAACCAATTGTACCAGTCATACATCTGGCACAGAATAAATAAATGGAAATACTGACTTTGACACAGGAGACTTGTTTTA
Source organism: Macaca fascicularis (assembly GCF_037993035.2). Taxonomy (NCBI): domain Eukaryota; kingdom Metazoa; phylum Chordata; class Mammalia; order Primates; family Cercopithecidae; genus Macaca; species Macaca fascicularis. The sequence goes on from NC_088395.1 coordinate 28,815,467, forward strand.
AACAATACCCAAGCTGTATAAGAGTTGAGGTCAATTTTGGTAACTTTTTTTTTATATGCTTGTCTAAGTATTGTGACTTTTGTCCCAAGTGCACATTACTAGTCACTTTGTCTTAGGATACAGGCAGGTAGCTAAATAATTAATTCTTACCCAACAGGTTCTGCTAAGCCTCCTCTAGAAGATGACCTTTTTTTAATGTTGACCTCACATATAGCTGAAGGATGGATGTGTCACTTACTGGCGAGCTCTTTTCTGTTTTGGTGGGGAGAGTTTAAGATCATTGGACTTGTAAATGGTGACAGGATTGTGGGTCTGGATATGATTGAGCAGTTTAGTAACATATATAATATTCATGACTGTCTGAAAGCTCTAGACACCTTTTCACTTTGGATCATGATTTCAACTGTTGTTGCCTAAATTACAAATCAAATGTTAGAACGACAAATCATGATGCTAGAGGCATAGCTTAGTCATGCCAGCAAGCCAGATATTGAGTTTTGTGAGGGGGCTTGTGAAAGACAACTTTTTACCTGTTTAGAACTAACTTGAAAGCATAGCTTTAGATTTACAAAAACTTAAGGACACAGGGATTACTATTTTGTTAAGGCTTGTTTAGGGACATTGAACCTTCAAAGTCTCAATTTTGAAGAAGTAATGATTAATATCATTTGGGACAAACAAAGATTTTAGAGATGAAAGGGTAGGTGACCTTGAATTTGTAATTTGTTTGTAGTATATCCCAATTAAGAGCATGAGAAATCTCTGGTTAATATCAAATGTAAGTACTCTATATTGTAAAACTGGCAGTAAAGATGGGAACATCTTTGTAAAATAGTTTTATCAAATGAGTGGCTTAGTATAAGAATTTGATTTAATTTATATATGTAAATTATATTTTATATGGAAATACAACAACACAAATACATCAAATGTGCTTTCATCTTAGACTCTGAAAATTAGTTAATGCCTGAAAATTTCTGAAGTCCTGGTTGAGGTTTGCTGTTTCTCAGGTGACTTAGGACTAAGGATTTATAACTTGATTCTAATAAATTCTGTATGTAAAATAGATTAACTTTAAAAGGTCTCATGAAATTTTTAAGTGATTGTAGGACTTAAGTTCCTGAGCTAAATTTCTTCTGTCTTGTAGTCTGACTGATGTCTTCAGTATGACCTCTAGCTTCTGAGCGTCCATTATTTTTCTCCTGTACGCTCTGGTTTCTCTAGTACTCTCGAGAAATTACAGAACAAATATTTGTGAAATACTGGAAGCATGTACATAGTTCCTGTGTTATTTATATTGGGGATCAGTAAAAGTATTTTAAAGCTAGATGTCATAGTTTTATTCATCTGTCTCCTTAATATTTACTCCAAAAATGTAGGAACTCTACAAGAACCATGGAAGCATGCTACTATATGTGTGTTTATATGTGAGTTACAAGTCAGTCCCTCCAAACACCCCCTCCCCAGGAAATATACCTGGACATGTTCATCATCTTAAAACTACTCTGATATTATACTATAAAAATAATGAATTATTCCCTTAAAGAAGTATAGATGTGTCTGAGAAAATAAAAACCCATAAATCTTTGGATCCTTTAAGAATTATTTTTTGGAATCTTGATATGTCAAGTGATTCAAAATGTTTCTTATATATGTTCATGGTTGTGTGTTGCAGACAAGATAATGATATGGAGCAAGTTAATTTATTTTTTCTTATTAACAATTTCTTCATTTACTGAAGGGTATTTTAAGGTAAATATCTTTATTACAACTAAAAATGTACTAAAGAATATGTTGTAATATTAGCAAGATTTGCCTAAGCCTGTATAACCACATTGGCGAAAACAAATATATACGCTCTTAGGATAAAGTAAAGTGAAGTTTAAGCCATACATGTATTGTTATGATGTCTACATTTTGGTAATAAGAAATAGGAATTCATCACTGACTGGCAAGAGATTTTTGGTTGTAAATGCTTATAAACATTTTGCAGGTATTTAAAATCCCATTTAGTTATATAAATCATATTTGTGGAAAATAATAAAATTCTGTAAGATCAGAATTGTTCCAGAAACCTGGGATGCAGGGTTACTTTTAAAGGATAACTCCAGAGGCAAAATTAAATATACTTATTATCAGGTTTTATATACTCATGGATATATGTATATGTAACATTAAGAATTGCATAAAGTTTTTTCCATTTATATCAAGGGAAACAAATTGGAGCTTTTAAATTAAATTTTTGATTTATTATTTTTTCTTCCAAAACATAAAGAACTTTTGTTCTATTTTTAGCTTTGTAATTACTGCATAAACATATTAATATATATATACTATATTTACAAATGAAAGAACATTTAATGGAATTAAGATACTTTATCAGAGGGCAGTCTATGTTTACTCTATAAAATACTACCTACTCAAATTATCCTTTTATATTCTCAATATAAAAATTATGAAAACAAAATCTACAAAATGTATGAAGATATTAAACCATTTGGGGGTTTTGTTTTTACTTTGCTCAAATGGATACTTTATTCCACTGTGGAACCAGTGGGTTTTGTCCCTGATGTAACAGTGATATTTGTATAATTAAATGACTATTTTTTATATTTATATAATTAAATGACCCTCAGGATAATCTATACCTGTTCCTTATAAGTGAGGAAACTGATGTCTGTGACAGTGAAGTGACTGACTTAATGGTACGCATCTAATTGGTTGCAGAGCCTGGATTACCACTTTTGATGTTTCTCGCTTACCTGAGCATCAGTCACATATATCATTTGGTGCAATGCTGGTTTACACCACTCACTGCTTCATCTAGCTGCCTTGTTATTCATAATAGGAAGAACACATGATATCATGGGATTCATACAAATAGTAAATGTACATATTAGGAAATCAGAAATCATTTCAGGTTTTTTAAGTTGGAAGAGTTTCAACTCAAGAAATTAGAGAACTACATAACCATTGGAAAAACTGAAAACAGAGAGGTCAGGGAAGCTAGTATTTGAGTTCGCGAAATCAGAATGTTGGATGATCAGGAAGCCATTGCTGGCTATATGTGCACCAAAGTGGGTGATTCACAGGAGGAGCTCGCTCAGGAGCTGCCGCAGTCTCCTCATCTATCATCTGATTTTGCTACAGCTGCCCTTGGAAACTAATGGCCCATCTTTCTCTAGACCCCCAAGGAAAGTACAAATGCTTTGACTTGACTGAAACAGTTCTGGAATATACAAGGAAAGGAATTATAGAAAATATAGTTACCGGTTTCCCATTGTGATAGGGAGTACAAAGGGGCCATAATGATGCTGAGTTGACAACAGGCAACATATAATCCAGCATGAAATAATAACACTGGATGCTGTCAAGCAGAGAGAGGTGTTTGGTAAAAAAATATTAAAAGAAATATAGCTAAAGCCAATGCTCTACATTTTTAAAAGAACAAATTTGGGACAAATTGAAACATTTTAACTTGATTTGAAATTATGTAACCAAGAATGATTAGGCATTTACTTGAATTTAGATTTAATTAATGCTTGTACATGTATACATATAAAAGTTGGAAAAGTTTCATGATAGTTCTTCTTGTTTGTGGGGTGTTTCTCTAAACATTATCTATATTTACTTTGTTCCTAGATTTTTTTAATGGAGAATATCCATTCAGTATAATATTCAAAGGGTCTTGGGATTAGGATGTGGACAAAATTGAGGGTCCATTACTCAGCCTACAGCAGAAATTGTAGTTCCAGTATCAGTATGTAAAATTATCAAAAATCTTTTAGGTTTCCAAAAGACATTTCTCAGTGTACTAGAACATTTTCTAAGCGGTATTATCAGTGTACACAGAAATCCAGATATGTATGGTAAAGCAGTACATTGTGATGTGGGTTACTTTGAATTGAGGCGTTTTGCCTAGACAAAAAGAAACTTTTTTCCTTTGTAAATAATATTACCAAAATATTTCCTAGTCTCATTTGATCTCTAAGCTTCACCACATCCCTGGCTTTCTTAAGCCCTAGTGTAAGGTGAGTGATGGGTTGTGCATGTAAAGATAATGCGTACCACGGTGTAAGGGCCAGAAATTGGGTGAAGTTTAGTGATGGAAGGGGTTATTTCTTACACATTGCTTCCGTTAGCATCTTTTTGGTCAGAAGAAACAAAATCTAAATCAAATTGGGCTAAATTATGACAGAGATGAATATGTTTATTATTTAACCAATATGCACAGACACAGGGTCGGCTTTAAGCATGGTTCATAGTTTGAGTTAGAGGTTTTGATAGCATTAGGTCTCCAGCTTGATTCTTCTGTGATTCTGTTGGCTCTGTTCCCTGCTTTCCCCTCCTACCATCCACTTAGTTTGTTTTGGGGTGATATATGATTGACTTGGAAGATACTAAACTGTACACAGGAAGGGTTCCCTCAAAGAGCTCCTCCTCATGTACACTCCAGAACTCCCCTGAAAAGGATTCATCTGCATTCTCATAGTACCTTATCTGCAGTTTTTCCTTAACCTTCTTTAAATCAAATTTTATGTTAGTTCTCTGTGTACACATTGATAATGACTTGTTAAACCGGGGTTTAGAAAGCAGTTGCCTGTGGAACACATGTGGCACACAGTGTGTTTTTGTGCAGCCCACAAGCTAAGAAAAGTTTTTCCAGTTTATAAAAGGGGTGTAGAAACAAAAGGAAAAGAATGAGTGACTCAGACTTCATGTGGCCTGAAAATCCTAAAATATTTACTATCTGACCTTTTATAGCAAAAGGTTGCCAATCCCTGTGTTAGACTATCAGACACAATGAACTGTCTTATTCCTGACACATTGCTGTTGTGCCTGATGCAATTATTTCCACATAGTGCTGTCATCCTTTAATTGTTCTTCCCATCTACCCTCCTTGGTCAAGCTTTTCTGTTTTATTCGGGGAGGACATGTTGTCATGGGATATCTTATTAATCAGGAGGGGAAGACTTGTGGGAGATGGCTGGTGGACAGAGATGAGATAAAAATTCTCACCAATGATAAAGGATCTGGGAACTAAAAGGACCTTGAACAATACCCTGCCCAACTGCATATTGCTACAGAAGAAGAAATAAGGACAAGGGATGAAAGGGGTGTACCCAAGGCCATAGGTCATAATCAGCTGCTAAGGCATCATCAGGAACCTGCTTCTTGGTCCAGTACCACTTCCACCAACCCCTTTTATTTTTTGTGACACAGCATCTTGTCCTATAACCAACTCATATATATACCAAGCTGCTGTATCCATGCGAGGACCATTCCAGACTGTTCTTTTAACCCGAGAGTTTCCCAGAATTCCATAGTTACTCCTGAAAATGGTGAGAGTGATCAAGAACTTTCTTAAAAGGATTTTCTCTTTCATTGTGTTTCATTTTCTTCAACCCATCTCATAATGCCTCTTGAGATTTCTATAGTCCTTTAATGCTATGTCCATGTTCCTTCCCAGTAGTTATATTTCAGTGGCCCTAGCTTCAAGATGTCTTTGGCTGCTTTCTAGGATATCTCGTTGATATTATCTCATTTATTTATTGAATAAAGGTGGTGACAAAAATATACCAGATCTCGGAGGTAACTTATGTGATTGTTCATTCAAAGATTGCTAATGGCCTGTTAAAGCTCTTAGATTTATTAATTTCCTCATGTCTCGTTCTCCTTGATTGCTCTCTCATTTCAACTATTAACCGGCTTTGTAACTATAGCTATTATGGTACTTCAGTCTCCAACCTGCCTTCCGATTTTTCTGATAGCTCCTTCCCCCTTCTTAGTTCTAATTTTTTCTTCCACCACTTAAGTATGAGAATTCTTAGTATATTTATTTCCTATTACTGCTATAAACATTATGGCTAAGTGACTTAAAACAACACAAATTCATTGTCCTAGATTTCTAGAGGTCAGAAGTCCAAAATGGGGTATATGGGTTAAAATTAAGGTGTCAGCACAACTGTGTACTTTTGGAAACTCTAGGGAAAAATTCATTTCTTTGTCTTTTTTAGCTTCTAAGAGAGGCCTGCATTTTTTGCCTTGTGACTCCTTCCTGCATCAGTCCAACCTCTGTTTCTGTAATCACATCTCCTTTTTCTGACTTTGACCTTCTTGCCTCCCTGATCACATTGGGAACACTGGAAGAATCCAGAATAATCTTCCCATCTCAAGTTCCTTAATTTAATCACATCAGCTATGTCCTTTTTGCCATGTAAGGTAACATGTTCACATATTCTAAGGATTAAGATGTGTACACTTTTGGGGGCCACTATTCTGCCTAGTCTACTTAGATTTCCACTACTGGATCTCAGTTCCATTTTAGTTTTCAATCTTACTGGTACTCTCTGCCTCTTTAAAAATGTAAATTGTCTTACAAAAGTATGCCTTGATTCATAAAGGTTATTTCTTTGCATTTCAAACTTGTTTTCTGTAAAATTATTCCAATCTATTCTTACTTTAATTTACCTACACCTCAATTTAGGCTCCTATTACCACTTGAATGGATTCTTTTCAAAAACATATCATTTGACCCCCTGATTTCATCATCTGAACCATCTGGATACTCCAAAAGAGTAATCTAAATTACTTTTCAAAGTTTTTCTCTTTACTTCATGTCTTATCAACATACTTTATTCTCTTGCATTGCTATACTTTTTCTTTGGTGTCTGAAATTCATTCTTTGAAAACTCTAGTCAAAATTTCTAGTCAATATTCAAGGTCCGTACCTCAATGGTGACTTCTTCAAATTAGTAATTATTTATACCACAAATCCTATTTGTCTCAACCCCTTTTAAATTCTGCCCTTCCCCCTATAGAATTTTGTGATTGTATCTGGCAATAGTCATTTTTCTTTGCTTTGTGTTTTATGTAACTGTGTAGTGTTCTGTCCTATCCTCCTACCACACCACCCAGGGAACAGAAAACACATCCTGCCCAGATTCGTATCTCCTAAGTCCTGCTCCGATGTTTTGTACATGAAAGTATAAATAATAGCATTACTGTGATGTTATTTAAAATTACACTGTATATGGCTGTGCTGATTTAAGATATGTGATGAAGAATTCACCTGCCAGCCAACTATACCTAAATGACTGTCTCCTGAATTTGTTTCATTAGGAGACTTTTTCTGTTTTTAAGAAACACCTTCTGGCATAGCTTCTGAGTTATTTTTGAAAGCTCAATTATAGTTATGTTGGATAGATCAAGTAATCCAGGGTATGTTATGCAACATACTCTTTCTGTATTTGTGTATTCATTAGTTGCATTCATATTAACTGAGAAAGACTGTGCCAATGTTATGCAGTGTATGCAGATGTGTATACCAACGTGGCTGTCTTCTAAAAGCTTCCAGGAGTATATGTTCCACTGTGACTTTTCCAACAGCAGAATTCTAGCATTTAGCATGTTTGTGAAACTCCTAGAGGCAATTAACACATTATGTGACAGAACCTAGCTCCTTAATGGTATTAAAAATGCTTTTATGAGGCCAATGAGAACTTGATATATAGCAGGATAATTCTTTAGAACTACCTTTTATTTGACATTTATTAGAAATGAAGTTGCCGTGAAAAGGCATGGGTGTTTATGTGCTGCTATAAGATAGTCATCTCAGCAGACATTTTGATCAGTCATTACCTTTGACAGAGAATGGCACAATAGCATGAGAGCCTGCAGAGCTTTCTTTAAAGATGGTTCATATAATAGTGGCATCGTGATACTTGGAGTATTAATCCAATATTGAGGGAAATTCCTTGCCCCGAGTGCTTGAATATCTATGCAGATTTTGGAATATGTCATTTTCTGTAGCTTTGACAGATGTGTAAATAACTGTTTCCCGAAATTTCATAATTGCCCATGTCATTTTTCCTTTTACTGTTTCAGAACAATTTAACTCTTTACACTCAAGAGGATAAATTATTATTGTGGTTCCATTTCATTGGAAAGCATACACCTGCAAATTTCAGAATCTTTAACATTTGAATGTGTAATATATAATCTAATTAAGTAAAGATTCAGATATTGAAAATGTACTTTTGAATAATCATGTTGGCCTCCTGATAATAAGCAGTGAGTAGTAATTGATTAGATTAGTATTCTATTTTTTGAATATAGTAGCAAAGACACAATAAGGTTTTATTGCATTCCTGTAAACATATTGATGGTTCAAGAATTACTTCTTTGTAGATAATATAAATTGGTAAGACTCTGAAGTGAATGATGCAGATTTGATATAGTAAGACATTGGAATTCCAACTTCTCTGAGCACTGATACTATTTCATTATGGAAATACAAAATTATGGAAATGCTGAGGAAGAATGAATGCATATTTATAGGCATAAATCACCAATATTAAGCTGTTATCAAAATCTTTACCTAAATTTGTTGGTTGCAAAGTTCTATAATAGACTTAAAAATGTATAGTGTTCAGTGGTTCCAAGATGGCCAAATAGGAACAGCTCCAGTTACAGCTCCCAGCATGAGCGACGCAGAAGACGAATTATTTCTGCATTTCCAACTGAGGTACCGGGTTCATCTCACTGCGTCTTGTCGGACAGTGGGTGCAGGATAGTGGGTGCAACGCACCGAGCATGAGCTGAAGCAGGGCAAGGCATCGCCTCACCTGGGAAGGGCAAGGGGTCAGGGAATTCCCTTTCCTAGGCAAGTGAAGCTGTGACAGATGGCACCTGGAAAATCGGGTCACTCCCATCCTAATACTGCACTTTTCCAATGGTCTTAGCAAACAGCACACCAGGAGATTATATCCGGTGCCTGGCTCAGAGGGTCCCATGTCCACGGAGCCTCGCTTATTGCTAGATCGCAGTCTGAGATCGAACTGCAAGGCAGCAGTGAGGCTGGGGAGGGGGGTGCCCGCCATTGCTGTGGCTTGAGTAGGTAAACAAAGTGGCCAGGAAGCTTGAACTGGGTGGAGCCCACCACAGCTCAAGAAGGCCTGGCTGCCTCTGTAGACTCCGCCTCTGGGGGCAGGGCATCGTCGAACAAAAGGCAGAAGAATCCTCTGCAGACTTAAATGTCCCTGTCTGACAGCTTTGAAGAGGGTAGTGGTTTTCCCAGCACGGAGTTTGAGATCGGAGAATGGACAGACTGCCTTCTCACGTGGGTCCCTGACCCCCCAGTAGCCTAACTAGGAGGCACCCTCCAGTAGGGGCAGACTGACACCTCACAGGGCTGGGTACCCCTCTGAGATGAAATTTCCAGAGGAATGATCAGGCAGCAACATTTGCTGTTCAACAGTATTTGCTGTTCTGCAGCCTCTGCTACTGATACCCAGGCAAACAGGGTCTGGAGTGGACCTCCAGCAAACTCCAACAGACCTGCGGCTGAGCGTCCTGACTGTTAGAAGGAAAACTAACAAACAGAAAGGACATCCACACCAAAACCTCATCTGCACGTCACCATCATCAAAGACCAAAGGTAGATAAAACCAAAAAGATGAGGACAAAACAGAGCAGAAAAGCTGAACATTCTAAAAATCAGAGTGCCTCTCCCCCTCCAAAGGAACGCAGGTCCTCATCAGCCACGGAACAAAGCTGGACGGAGAATGACTTTGACAAGTTGAGAGAAGGCTTCAGATGATCAAACTTCTCCTAGCTAAAGGAGGAAGTTCGAACCCATCACAAAGAAGCTAAAAACCTTGAAAAAAGATTAGATGAGTGGCTAACTGGAATAACCAGTGTAGAGAAGTCCTTAAATGACCTGATGGAGCTGAAAACCACTGCACAAGAACTACGTGAAGAATGCACAAGCTTCAGTAGCTGATTCGATCAAATGGAAGAAAGGGTATCAGTGATTGAAGATCAAATGAATGAAATGAAGCAAGAAGAGAAGTTTAGAGAAAAAAGAGTAAAAAGAAATGAACAAAGTCTCTGAGAAATATGGGACTATGTGAAAAGACCAAATTTACGTCTGATTGGTGTACCTGAAAGTGATGGGGAGAATGGAACCAAGTTGGAAAATACTCTGCGGGATATTATGCAGGAGAACTTCCCCAACCTAGCAAGGCAGGCCGGCATTCAAATTCAGGAAATACAGAGAACACCACAAAGATATTCCTCGAGAAGAACAACTTCAAGACACATGATTGTCAGATTCACCAAAGTTAAAATGAAGGAAAAAATGTTAAGGGCAGCCAGAGAGAAAGGTCAGGTTACCCACAAAGGGAAGCCCATCAGACTAACAGCGGATCTCATGGCAGAAACTCTACAAGCCAGAAGAGAGTGGGGGCCAATATTCAACACTCTTAAAGAAAAGAACTTTAAACCCAGAATTTCATATCCAGCCAAACTAAGCTTCATCAGTGAAGGAGAAATAAAATCCTTTACAGACAAGCAAATGCTGAGAGATTTTGTCACCACCAGGCCTGCCCTACAAGAGCTCCTGAAGGAAACACTAGACATGGAAAGGAGCAACCAGTACCAGCCACTGCAAAAACATGCCAAATTGTAAAGATCATCGATGCTAGGAAGAAACTGCATCAACTAATGAGCAAAATAACCAGCTAACATCATAATGACAGGATCACATTCACATGTAACAATATTAACCTTAAATGTAAATGGGCTAAATGCTTCAATTAAAAGACACAGACTGGCAAATTGGATAAAGAGTCAAGACTCATCAGTGTGCTGTATTCAGGAGACTCATCTCATGTGCAGAGAAACACATAGGCTCAAACTAAAGGGATGGAGGAAGATCTACCAAGCAAATGGAAAACAAAAAAAGGAAGGGGTTGCAATCCTAGTCTCAGATAAAACAGACTTTAAACCATCAAAGATCAAAAGAGACAAAGAAGGCCATTACATAATGGTAAAGGGATCAATTCAACAAGAAGAGGTAACTCTCCTAAATATATATGCACCCAATACAGGAGCATCTAGATTCATAAAGCAAGTCCTTAGAGACCTACAAAGAGACTCCCTTACAATAATAATGGGAGACTTTGACACCCCACTGTCAACATTAGACAGATCAATGAGCAAGAAAGTTAACAAGGATATCCAGGAATTGAACTCAGCTCTGATGAAGCAGATCTAATAGACATCTACAGAACTCTCCATCCCCAAATCAACAGAATATATGTTCTTCTCAGCACCACATCGCACTTATTCCAAAATTGACCACATAGTTGGAAGTAAAAACACTCCTCAGAAAATGTAAAAGAACAGAAATTATAACAAACTGTCTCTCAAACCACAGTGCAATCAAACTAGAACTCAGGATTAAGATACTGCCTCAAAACCGCTCAACTACATGGAAACTGAACAACCTGCTCCTGAACGACTACTGGGTACATAACGAAATGAAGGCAGAAATAAAGATGTTCTTTGAAATCAATGAAAACAAAGACAAAACATACCAGAATCTCTGGGACACATTTAAAGCAGTGTGTAGAGGGAAATTTATAGCACTAAATGCCCACAAGAGAAAGTAGGAAAGATCCAAAATTGACACCCTAACATCACAATTAAAAGAAGTAGAGAAGCAAGAGCAAACATATTCTAAAGCCAGGAGAAGGCAAGAAATAACTAAGATCAGAGCAGAACTGAAGGAGATAGAGACACAAAAAAACCCTTCAAAAAATCAATGAATCCAGGAGCTGGTTTTTTGAAAAGATCAATAAAATTGACAGACCGCTAGCAAGACTAATAAAGAAGAAAAGAGAGAAGAATCAAATAAATGCAAGAAAAAATGACAAAGGGGATGTCACCACTGATCCCACAGAAATACAAACTACCATCAAAGAATACTATAAACACCTGTACGCAAATAAACTAGAAAACCTAGAAGAAATGGATAAATTCCTGCAGACATACATTCTCCCAAGACTAAACCAGGAAGAAGTTGAATCTCTGAATAGACCAATGGCAGGCTCTGAAATTGATTCAATAATTAATAGCCTAGCAACCAAAAAAAAGTCCAGGACCAGATGGATTCACAGCCGAATTCTACCAGAGGTACAAGGAGGAACTCGTACCATTCCTTCTGAAGCTATTCCAATCAATAGAAAAAGAGGGAATCCTCCCTAACTCAGATTTTGTGAGACCAGCATCATCCTGATACCAAAGCCTGGCAGAAACACAACAACAAAAAAAGAGAATTTTAGACCAATATCCCTGATGAACATCGATGCAAAAATCCTCAGTAAAATACTGGCAAACTGAATCCAGTAGCACATCAAAAAGCTTATCCACCATGATCAAATGGGCTTCATCCCTGGGATGCAAGGCTGGTTCAACATACGCAAATCAATAAACGTAATCCAGCATATAAACAGAACCAAAGACAGAAACCACATGATTGTCTCAATAGATGCAGAAAAGGCCTTTGACAAAATTCAACAGCTCTTCATGCTAAAAACTCTCAATAAATTAGGTATTGGTGGGACATATCTCAAAATAAGAAGAGCTATTTATGACAAACCTACAGCCAATATCATACTGAATGGGCAAAAACTGGAAGCATTCCCTTTGAAAACTGGCATAAGACAGGGATGCCCTCTCTCACCACTCCTATTCAACATAGTGTTGGGAGTTCTGGCCAGGACAATCAGGCGGGAGAAAGAAATAAAGGGTATTCAATTAGGATAAGAAGAAGTCAAATTGTCCCTGTTTAAAGATGACATGATTGTATATCTAGAAAACCCCATCATCTCAGCCCAAAATCTCCTTAAGCTGATAAGCAACTTCAGCAAAGTCTCAGGATACAAAATCAATGTGCAAAAATCACAAGCATTCTTATACACCAATAACAGATAAACAGAGAGCCAAATCTTGAGTGAACTCCCATTCATAATTGCTTCAAATAGAATAAAATACCTAGGAATCCAACTTACAAGGGATGTGAAGGACCTCTTCAAAGACAACTACAAACCACTGCTCAATGAAATAAAAGAGGACACAAACAAATGGAAGAACATTCCATGCTCATGGATAGGAAGAATCAATATCGTGAAAATGGCCATACTGCCCAAGTTAATGTATAGATTCAATGCCATCCCCGTCAAGCTACCAACAACTTTCTTTACAGAATTGGAAAACACTACTTTAAAGTTCATGTGGAACCAAAAAAGAGCCCGCATTGCCAAGACAATCCTAAGCCAAAAGAACAAAGCTAGAGCCATCACGCCACCTGACTTCAAACTATACTACAAGTTTACAGTAAGCAAAACAGCATGGTACTGGTACCAAAACAGAGATACAGACCGATGGAACAGAGCAGAGCCCTCAGAAATAATACCACACATCTAGAACCATCTGATCTTTGACAAACCTGACAAAAACGAGATATAGGGAATGGATTCCTTATTTAATAAATGGTGCTGGGAAAACTGGCTAGCCATATGTAGAAAGCTGAAACTGGATCCCTTCCTTACACCTTATACAAAAATTAATTCAAGATGAATTAAAGACTTAAATGTTGTACCTAAAGCCATAAAAACCCTAGAAGAAAACCTAGGCAATACCATTCAGGACATAGGCATGGGCAAGGACTTCATGTCTAAAACACCAAAAGCAATGGCAACAAAGGCCAAAATTGACAAATGGGATCTAATTAAACTAAAGAGCTTCTGCACAGCAAAAGAAACTACCATCAGAGCGAACAGGCAACCTACAGAATGGGAGAAAATTTTTGCAATCTACTCATCTGACAAAGGGCTAATATCTAGAACCTACAAAAAAACTCAAACAAATTTACAAGGAAAAACAACCCCATCAAAAAGTGGGCAAAGCATATGAACAGACACTTCTCAAAAGAAGACATTTATGCAGTCAACAGACATATGAGAAAATGCTCATCATCACTGGCCATCAGAGAAATGCAAATCAAAACCACAATGAGATACCATCTCACACCAGTTAGAATGGCTATCATTCAAAAGTCAGGAAACAGCAGGTGCTGGAGAGGATGTGGAGAAATAGGAATACTTTTACACTGTTGGTGGGACTGTAAACTAGTTCAATCATTGTGGAAGACAGCGTGGCGATTCCTCAAGGAGCTAGAATAGAAATACCATTTGACCCAGCCATCCCATTACTGGGTATATACCCAAAGGATTATAAATCATGCTGCTGTAAAGACACATGCACACTTAGGTTTACTGTGGCACTATTCACAATAGCAAAGACTTGGAACCAACCCAAGTTTCCATCAATGATAGACTGGATTAAGAAAATGTGGCATATATATACCATGGAATACTATGCAACCATAAAATAGGATGAGTTCATGTCCTTTGTAGGGACATGGATGAAGCTGGAAACCATCATTCTCAGCAAACTATCGCAAGTCCAAAGAGAAAACACCACATGTTCCCACTCATAGGTGGGAAATGAACAATGAGAACTCTTGGCCACAGGAAGGGGAACATCACACAGTGGGGCCTGTTGTGGGGTGGGAAGATGGGGGAGGATAGCATTAGGAGAAATACCTAATGTAAATGACTAGTTAATGGGTGTAGCACACCAACATGGCACATGTATACATATGTAACAAACCTGTACGTTGTGCACATGTATCCTAGAACTTAAAAGTATAATAAAAAAGTACAGTGTTCAGAAAGTAAATTCTTATTTGATTTTCCAATGCAAATAATGTATTAGTTCTGTTCATTCAATTATTAAAGAAAAATTGTGTCATTTTTTTCCTATCTTGTAGGGTTGATATATATCACTTGGAAATGTGAGACAAACGAAATGAGTGTAAACCCTAAGAATATCCATTGGTGGACTAAAATGTAAATTTTAGTTTCTATATTCTCATGTAACTTAACTTTAAAGGGGTTTAATCTATGTAATAATTGTTTATTAAGTCATTACTGTAGATAAAACTGAATCACTACTATAGACTAGTGCTCAGGTCTGGAGGTACAAACGTAAACAGAATAAACATGGTCTCTGCCCCCATGAAATCTTTGGTGTGAGGGGGATTATGGACAAATAAAAATAAGGCTTCTATTTACATTGTAAGTTCTGTCAAAGGTGGTGTGTGGTTACTGTGGCTACACGATTATATTGGTGGATACTTTAGCCTGGATTTCTTTTTTGATCAGAAATAATAAACTTAATTCTTTGTACTCAACAATATTTGCTATTTATCAAATAATTACTGGCTCTATATAAGATAGACCTTCACAGAATACATGTGAAGGTCTTTGACTTGGGGAACATTATGTTTAAATACTTGGTAATATATGTGTGTATATATGCACATATATATTTGATAGCATACTTCATATATACATGAAACAATGTACAATGTTTATATACGAAGTATGCTATTAACTATGAAACAATGTAGGTGTTTCATGTACACTCATGTATGTGAATGAATGTACAATGTTTATATACAAAGTATGCTGTCATATATATGTGCATGCATCTATATTTCATGTACATGAAACAATGTACAATACATACATTGATTTATACTATTGCTAATTTATTAACTATCCACATTTTAGCCTCTTAGACCTACTCTGAAGTTGACTTAACTTTCAAGATGAACAGTCATTTTGACACCCTGCCATCCCGTTGCAACAGAGAGAGGTGTCCCGATTTTTGTGATTCTCTGGCACATAATAGATGCCTCAATGATACAGTGTTCTTATGGGTAGGTTATATCGTATTTTAAAACATGATAATACCAGAACAGAGTCAGGATCATGAAGCCAACTTTTTAGGGGAATACATTAGCTGGTTCTAAAACCTTTTACCTGTAGAATCCCTATTCTTGTTCCCAGATGCTATACTGTTACTGCAGACATGGATGTTTTCGCTGCATTAGCACTGAAGACAAGCTTCTCCTACACCGTAGTAGTAATAGGGAGAGAGAACCAGTACATCTTGTGTGAACGTTTCTTTGCATATTCAGGTAGTTTGAGAGGCAACCCAATTATAAGAATTAGGTCTATACTCTTAAATATGCTGTAAATATCATTAATTATCTGTGTAAATATTGGAGAGGATCAGCATGGATAATTAAATTGAATTTATTTGAACATAGGCAGTTTTCACATTGGCTGTGGAAGTTGCTATTTGTGCAAAATATATGATTTACTATAATTAGGACACTTTCTGAGAAGTTTTTTTTTAATGTGCCATATTTTCATGCTCAGAAGAAATATATATAAAGCATAAATACTTTCTTCGGCTACATATTTTTATTTAAGTAATCTCCATTATTTTAAATTCCTAAACATTTATATTATTTCTAAACCTGAAGTAATCTCATTCTTAACTAGGGTTGTAGGCTGGAAGTGTCAGAGCTATGTATAAGAAAATTGCTGTCTTTTTACTCATTAGTCTAATCAAGACTAGAATAGACTAAGTTGAGTGTTTACTCATATCACAGATGGGACTAAAAATAGAAGATTTCCAAATTACACATTTAATATGAAACAGGAAGTGATTTTGATGTAGGCTATATAAAGATTTTCTTCTGACTTTGTTAGGTTATTTTTTAATTCATATAAAGAACCCTCAAGTGTCTTGATCTTTTTTCTAGAATTTGAACAATTAAATTTTACCTTTACCTACAGTGGCTGTGAAGAGGATCTATATTATGTGGTAGTTATTTGTACATTTAATTAATTTCTCCTGTCAGTAGAACTGAAAATTTTTATTCATTTATTTGTACTTACAGCAAAGATAAAGTTAGAGAAGTAATTAAAATGTGAGTTGTTTTGCTTTCCCAGAAATATTGGATGTCATTAACATTTTAGTATCTCTCTGTTAGCTTAATTAAGAGTTGAATTATTTTAAGCAACAGTTTATGTTTTAGTCATTCTAAAAATTTAATCTACCTGTGAAAGTCCACTTTTCTCCTGTGGTATTGCCTCAAATTGTTTTCTCTAATAACACTTGTATAAGTACACTTTATCTCTCCTTAGCAGTATAATTTTGCAAATGTCTTGAATGTTTCTGATTTGTATGTTTCTCCACTAGTTTACTCTTCTTTTTTTGACCTGGCACTAGATCTTAGAATGGTCTGTACATTTGGTAATACTAATCATTTTGGTACTTTTAGAGCTATATCCTAGTTTCATTGTTCTAAATTGAAAGATAAATTTAGAATTCATCTTGACAATGAGTTCAGACAAGAAGAACATCAAAGTCAACATTTAGTGTGAGGAAATTGAATATAAAGTAGTACTTTTAATGAAATCCTTATATGTGAACATCAGTCTGTATGAAGTCCCATCTCAATGAAATATCTAACAATGGCCTGTTAATAGTTTCACTCTCATTTCAAGTAATTTTAAATTATAACACATTTCTAGCATTATAAAATAATTTAGAATATAAAAGGCTCCTTTCCATGTGCTTATTGCCATTTGTATATTTTCTTTGGAGGAATTTTCTTTTCAAATTCTTTCCCCATTTTTTAATTTGGTTGACTTGAAAGTTTTTTTTCTGTTGTCCCTAGATCATTTGTTTAAAGGTTATTATTTCCCGCATTGAATTGTCTTGATAGTCATATGAAAAATCAATTGACTGGGATTTCTATGATCTCAAACATTTATCATTTACTTGTGTTGGGAACATTCCAAATCTTCTAGCTATTTTGAAATATAAATATGTACAACTATTATGTATCAATCAAAAATCAATTGACTATAAATGTGAGAGTTTATTTTAGGACCATCGACGTCTGTTCTTTTGTTAATACCATACACTCTTAATTACTGTTGCTTTCCAGTAAGTTGTGAAATTGGGAAATATGAGTCCTTCAGTTTTGTTCTAGTTTTCAAGATTGTTTTTGCTATTCTTGGTCACTTGTAATTCCAGATGAATTTTAGGCACATCTTGTCAGTTTTGGTAAAAGTGATGCTGAGATGTTGAAAAGGATTGCCTTTTGATAGGGATTGCTCTGTTGATCAATCTGAAGAGTATTTCCACTGTAATAATGTTAAATCCTTTGATCCATGAAAGTGGATTTATTTAGGTCTTTAATTTCTATTAACAATGTTTTGCAGTTTTCAATATACATATTGTCCTTTTTAAAAATTTTTCCATGTGATTTATTATTTTTGATATTATTGTAAATGAATTTGTTTTCTTAATTTCATTTTCAGATTACTCATTGCAAGTATATGGAAATCAAATTATTCTATATTAATTTTGAATACTGTATCCTTGCTGAACTTGGTTTTTAGCTCTAATAAGTTTTTCATGTGTATGTATAGATTCCTTAGTGTTTTCTGTATATAAAATGATGTCATCTGTTAATGCCAATAGTTTTTCTTCTTTTCCGTTATGGTTGCCTCTTATTTCTTTTTCTTATCTAATTCCTTGGCTAACATCTCTGGGACAGTGTTGAATGGAAATGGTGAGTGAGTGTGGAAACTCTTGTCTTCTTCCTGATCTTAGGATCCAGCCCTTTACCATTTACTATGATGTTAGTTACAGTTTTATCATAGATGTCCTTTATCAAGGTGAGGAAGTTCCCTTCTAGTTCCAATTTATTGAATGCTTTATCATAAAAGGGTGCTGGATTTTTTTTTTTTTTTTTTTTTTTTTGAGATGGAGTCTTGCTCTGTTGCCCGGGCTGGAGTGCAGTGGTGCGATCTTGGCTCATTGCAACCTCTGCCTTCTGGGTTCAAGCGATTCTCCTTCCTCAGCCTCCTAAGTAGCTGTGATTACAGGCACCTGCCACCACGCCCAGCTAATTTTTGTATTTTTAGTAGGGTTGGGGTTTCACCATGGCCAGGCTAGTCTCGAGCTCGTGACCTCGTGATCCTCCCGCCTCAGCCTCCCAAAGTGCTGGGATTACAGGCGTGAGCCACCGTACCTGGCCTGGAATTTTTTCAGATTTTTTTTTTTTTCATCTTTTGAGATGGTCATGTGGTTTTGGTTCCTTATTCTACTAATATGATATATGACACTGATTGAATTTTAGATGTTAAATAAACCTTGCACTCTTGGGAAATATCCCTGTTGGTCATAATATATGCTTTTTATATACTGCTGGATTCTATTTCCTATTATTTTCTTGAGGAATTTGCATTTATATTTAGTAGGAATATTGGTCAGGTCAGTAGTTTTCATTTCTTGAATTGTCTCTGTCTAGTTTTGGTATCAGAGTAGTGCTGGCCTCATAGAATGAGGTAGGAAGTTTTTCATCATCTTTGATGTTTTGGAAGAATCTTTTAAAGGTTGATGTTAATTCTTTTTTACATGTTTGGTAGAATAGACCAGTGAAGTGTGGGAGGTTTAAATTTTATTTGTGTCAAGTTTTAAGTTACTGATGCAATGCCTTTACTTGTTACAGGTCTATTCAATTTTTTTTTTTTTTTTTTTTGTTCTTCAGACTGAACAAGTTGAATTAATCTATTTTCATGTTTGCAGGTTTTTTCTTCTGCCAGCTCAAATCGGCCATAGTGCATCTCTGGAGAAGTTTTTGCTTTCGTTGTTATACTTTACAACTTCAGAATTTAAATTTGCTTCCTTTATTTAATTTTTATCTCTTTATTAATATTCTCAGGTTGATGAGATATAATTATTAGGCTGTCCTTTATTTCTTTAGCTATTGTTTTCTTTAGTTACACGAATATTCTTGCAATCTCTGATTTTGAGTCTGTCTATCAGGATCAATACTTGGGCTCCCTCTGCAACAGTTATTATTGATGACCTTGTTCTTGTGTATGGGCTATACTTTTCTATTTTGTGTGTATGTGTCTCAATTTTTTTTTTGCTCAAAATGGGACACTTTAGATAATATAACATGGCTACTTTCTAAATCAAGTCTGTCCTCCCTGAAGCTCCAGGGTTTGTGTAGTTGTTTATTTGTTTAGCAACTTTCCTTAACTAATTTTTCAGAGCCTGTATTCCTTTTTAAGGCACAGCCACCAAAATATCTTCTTTTCTAATTCATTGCTCAGGTAATGATTGAGCATTTTAAAAAATGCCTTGAACCAATAATTCTCCCAACCTTTGCCCAAGGTTTCTCTCCTTCTCTCTCTCTCTCTCTCTCTCTCTCTCTCTCTCTCCCCCCCCTCCCTCTCTCCCTTCCTCTCTCCCTCTCTCTCTCCCTCTCTCTCTCTCTCTCTCTCTCCCTCCCCCAGTGTGTGTGTGTTTAAGCCCATTTTCAATATTCTAGCAATTTACAACTCTACCTTAGCCTTTTCTTCCTACTTGTGTAGACTCAAGGGCAGCCACAGATGAGAGATAAAGGTGATCTCAGGTCTTTTCTGGGCATGGCTATAGCTCTGAACTTACTCATAGCCTACTAGATCCCCAGAAATATTTCAGAGCTTTACAAGGACTCCTATGACCATCTCATTTTATAGATTTTTCTTTTACATTTTTTTGCCTGTCTTCTTTTTTGTCCCATGTGGCTTCACCACTTAAGGCAGATGCAAGGCTAAATAATTGAGATTCATAGTTTTTGCCATATTAGGGATAGAACTTTCTTCATTGAGCAAATTCTGAGTCAGGTGAAATAAAGAGAAATTCTTGAATGGGGTTTTTCAGCCAGCTACCAGAGGGATTTAAAAAAAAAAAAAAAAAAAAAAAAGGTGGGGGGGCGGAGCAAGATGGCGGAATAGGAACAGCTCCAGTCTCCAACTCCCAGCGTGAGCGACACAGAAGACCGGTGATTTCTGCATTTTCAACTGAGGTACTGGGTTCATCTCACTGGGGAGTGCCGGACGATCGGTGCTGGTCAGCTGCTGCAGCCCGACCAGCGAGAGCTGAAGCAGGGCGAGGCATCGCCTCACCTGGGAAGCGCAAGGGGGAAGGGAATCCCTTTTCCTAGCCAGGGGAACTGAGACACACAACACCTGGAAAATCGGGTAACTCCCACCCCAATACGGCGCTTTAAGCAAACAGGCACACCAGGAGATCATATCCCACACCTGGCCGGGAGGGTCCCACGCCCACGGAGCCTCCCTCATTGCTAGCAGAGCAGTCTGTGATCTACCGGCAAGGCAGCAACGAGGCTGGGGGAGGGGCGCCCGCCATTGCTGAGGCTTAAGTAGGTAAACAAAGCTGCTGGGAAGCTCGAACTGGGTGGAGCTCACAGCAGCTCAAGGAAACCTGCCTGTCTCTGTAGACTCCACCTCTGGGGACAGGGCACAGTAAAAATAACAAAAACAGCAGAAACCTCTGCAGACGCAAACGACTCTGACAGCCTTGAAGAGAGCAGTGGATCTCCCAACACGGAGGCTGAGATCTGAGAAGGGACAGACTCCCTGCTCAAGTGGGTCCCTGACCCCTGAGTAGCCTAACTGGGAGACATCCCCCACTAGGGGCAGTCTGACACCCCACACCTCACAGGGTGGAGTACACCCCTGAGAGGAAGCTTCCAAAGCAAGAATCAGACAGGTACACTCGCTGTTCAGAAATATTCTATCTTCTGCAGCCTCTGCTGCTGATACCCAGGCAAACAGGGTCTGGAGTGGACCTCAAGCAATCTCCAACAGACCTACAGCTGAGGGTCCTGACTGTTAGAAGGAAAACTATCAAACAGGAAGGACACCTACACCAAAACCCCATCAGTACATCACCATCATCAAAGACCAGAGGCAGATAAAACCACAAAGATGGGGAAAAAGCAGGGCAGAAAAGCTGGAAATTCAAAAAATAAGAGCGCATCTCCCCCGGCAAAGGAGCGCAGCTCATCGCCAGCAACGGATCAAAGCTGGACGGAGAATGACTTTGACGAGATGAGAGAAGAAGGCTTCAGTCCATCAAACTTCTCAGAGCTAAAGGAGGAATTATGTACCCAGCGCAAAGAAACTAAAAATCTTGAAAAAAAAGTGGAAGAATTGATGGCTAGAGTAATTAATGCAGAGAAGGTCCTAAACGAAATGAAAGAGATGAAAACCATGACACGAGAAATACGTGACAAATGCACAAGCTTCAGTAACCGACTCGATCAACTGGAAGAAAGAGTATCTGCGATGGAGGATCAAATGAATGAAATGAAGCGAGAAGAGAAACCAAAAGAAAAAAGAAGAAAAAGAAATGAACAAAGCCTGCAAGAAGTATGGGATTATATAAAAAGACCAAATCTACGTCTGATTGGGGTGCCTGAAAGTGAGGGGGAAAATGGAACCAGGTTGGAAAACACTCTTCAGGATATCATCCAGGAGAACTTCCCCAACCTAGTAGGGCAGGCCAACATTCAAATCCAGGAAATACAGAGAACACCACAAAGATACTCCTCGAGAAGAGCAACTCCAAGACACATAATTGCCAGATTCACCAAAGTTGAAATGAAGGAAAAAATCTTAAGGGCAACCAGAGAGAAAGGTCGGGTTACCCACAAAGGGAAGCCCATCAGACTAACAGCAGATCTCTCGGCAGAAACTCTCCAAGCCAGAAGAGAGTGGGGGCCAATATTCAACATTCTTAAAGAAAAGAATTTTAAACCCAGAATTTCATATCCAGCCAAACTAAGCTTCATCAGTGAAGGAGAAATAAAATCCTTTACAGACAAGCAAATGCTTAGAGATTTTGTCACCACTAGGCCTGCTTACAAGAGACCCTGAAGGAAGCACTAAACATGGAAAGGAACAACCGGTACCAGCCATTGAAAAAACATGCCAAAATGTAAAGACCATTGAGGCTAGGAAGAAACGGCATCAACTAACGAGCAAAATAACCAGTTAATATCATAATGGCAGGATCAAGTTCACACATAACAATATTAACCTTAAATGTAAATGGACTAAATGCTCCACTTAAAAGACACAGACTGGCAAACTGGATAAAGAGTCAAGACCCATCAGTCTGCTGTATTCAGGAGACCCATCTCACACGCAGAGACATACATAGGCTCAAAATAAAGGGATGGAGGAAGATTTACCAAGCCAATGGAGAACAAAAAAAAGCAGGGGTTGCAATACTAGTCTCTGATAAAACAGACTTTAAACCATCAAAGATCAAAAGAGACAAAGAAGGCCATTACATAATGGTAAAGGGATCAATTCAACAGGAAGAGCTAACTATCCTAAATATATATGCACCCAATACAGGAGCACCCAGATTCATCAAGCAAGTCCTTAGAGACTTACAAAGAGACTTAGACTCCCATACAATAATAATGGGAGACTTCAACACTCCACTGTCAACATTAGACAGATCAACGAGACAGAAAGTTAACAAGGATATCCAGGAATTGGACTCATCTCTGCAGCAAGCAGACCTAATAGACATCTATAGAACTCTCCACCCCAAATCAACAGAATATACATTCTTCTCAGCACCACATCGTACTTACTCCAAAATCGACCACGTAATTGGAAGTAAAGCACTCCTCAGCAAATGTACAAGAACAGAAATTATAACAAACTGTCTCTCAGACCACAGTGCAATCAAACTAGAACTCAGGACTAAGAAACTCAATCAAAACCGCTCAACTACATGGAAACTGAACAACCTGCTCCTGAATGACTACTGGGTACATAACGAAATGAAGGCAGAAATAAAGATGTTCTTTGAAACCAATGAGAACAAAGATACAACATACTAGAATCTCTGGGACACATTTAAAGCAGTGTGTAGAGGGAAATTTATAGCACTAAATGCTCACAAGAGAAAGCAGGAAAGATCTAAAATTGACACTCTAACATCACAATTAAAAGAACTAGAGAAGCAAGAGCAAACACATTCGAAAGCTAGCAGAAGGCAAGAAATAACTACGATCAGAGCAGAACTGAAGGAGATAGAGACACAAAAAACCCTCCAAAAAATCAATGAATCCAGGAGTTGGTTTTTTGAAAAGATCAACAAAATTGACAGACCACTAGCAAGACTAATAAAGAAGAAAAGAGAGAAGAATCAAATCGACGCAATAAAAAATGATAAAGGGGATATCACCACCGACCCCACAGAAATACAAACTACCATCAGAGAATACTATAAACACCTCTATGCAAATAAACTGGAAAATCTAGAAGAAATGGATAATTTCCTGGACACTTACACTCTTCCAAGACTAAACCAGGAAGAAGTTGAATCCCTGAATAGACCAATAGCAGGCTCTGAAATTGAGGCAATAATTAATAGCCTACCAACCAAAAAAAGTCCAGGACCAGATGGATTCACAGCTGAATTCTGCCAGAGGTACAAGGAGGAGTTGGTACCATTCCTTCTGAAACTATTCCAATCAATAGAAAAAGAGGGAATCCTCCATAACTCATTTGATGAGGCCAACATCATCCTGATGCCAAAGCCTGGCAGAGACACAACTAAAAAAGAGAATTTTAGACCAATATCCCTGATGAACATCGATGCAAAAATCCTCAATAAAATACCGGCAAACCGGATTCAGCAGCACATCAAAAAGCTTATCCACCATGATCAAGTGGGCTTCATCCCTGGGATGCAAGGCTGGTTCAACATTCGCAAATCAATAAACATAATCCAGCATATAAACAGAACCAAAGACAGGAACCACATGATTATCTCAATAGATGCAGAAAAGGCTTTTGACAAAATTCAACAGCCCTTCATGCTAAAAACGCTCAATAAATTCGGTATTGATGGAACATACCTCAAAATAATAAGAGCTATTTATGACAGACCCACAGCCAATATCATACTGAATGGGCAAAAACTGGAAAAATTCCCTTTGAAAGCTGGCACAAGACAGGGATGCCCTCTCTCACCACTCCTATTCAACATAGTGTTGGAAGTTCTGGCTAGGGCAATCAGGCAAGAGAAAGAAATCAAGGGTATTCAGTTAGGAAAAGAAGAAGTCAAATTGTCCCTCTTTGCAGATGACATGATTGTATATTTAGAAAACCCCATAGTCTCAGCCCAAAATCTCCTTAAGCTGATAAGCAACTTCAGCAAAGTCTCAGGAGGCAAAATTAATGTGCAAAAATCACAAGCATTGTTATACACCAGTAACAGACAAACAGAGAGCCAAATCATGAATGAACTTCCATTCACAATTGCTCCAAAGAGAATAAAATACCTAGGAATCCAACTTACAAGGGATGTAAAGGACCTCTTCAAGGAGAACTACAAACCACTGCTCAGTGAAATAAAAGAGGACACAAACAAATGGAAGAACATACCATGCTCATGGATAGGAAGAATCAATATCGTGAAAATGGCCATACTGCCCAAGGTAATTTATAGATTCAATGCCATCCTCATCAAGCTACCAATGAGTTTCTTCACAGAATTGGAAAAAACTGCTTTAAAGTTCATATGGAACCAAAAAAGAGCCCGCATCTCCAAGACAATCCTAAGTCAAAAGAACAAAGCTGGAGGCATCACGCTACCTGACTTCAAACTATACTACAAGGCTACAGTAACCAAAACAGCATGGTACTGGTACCAAAACAGAGATCTAGACCAATGGAACAGAACAGAGTCCTCAGAAATAATACCACACATCTACAGCCATCTGATCTTTGACAAACCTGAGAGAAACAAGAAATGGGGAAAGGATTCCCTATTTAATAAATGGTGCTGGGAAAATTGGTTAGGCATAAGTAGAAAGCTGAAACTGGATCCTTTCCTTACTCCTTATACGAAAATTAATTCAAGATGGATTAGAGACTTAAATGTTAGACCTAATACCATAAAAATCCTAGAGGAAAACCTAGGTAGTACCATTCAGGACATAGGCATGGGCAAAGACTTCATGTCTAAAACACCAGAAGCAACAGCAGCAAAAGCCAAAATTGACAAATGGGATCTCATTAAACTAAAGAGCTTCTGCACAGCAAAAGAAACTACCATCAGAGTGAACAGGCAACCTACAGAATGGGAGAAAATTTTTGCAATCTACTCATCTGACAAAGGGCTAATATCCAGAACCTACAAAGAACTCAAACAAATTTACAAGAAAAAAACAAACAACCCCATCAAAAAGTGGGCAAAGGATATGAACAGACATTTCTCAAAAGAAGACATTCATACAGCCAACAGACACATGAAAAAATGCTCATCATCACTGGCCATCAGAGAAATGCACATCAAAACCACAATGAGATACCATCTCACACCAGTTAGAATGGCGATCATTAAAAAGTCAGGAAACAACAGGTGCTGGAGAGGATGTGGAGAAATAGGAACGCTTTTACACTGTTGGTGGGATTGTAAACTAGTTCAACCATTATGGAAAACAGTATGGCGATTCCTCAAGGATGTAGAACTAGATGTACCATATGACCCAGCCATCCCATTACTGGGTATATACCCAAAGGATTATAAATTATGCTGCTATAAAGACACATACACATGTATGTTTATTGCGGCACTATTCACAATAGCAAAGACTTGGAATCAACCCAAATGTCCATCAGTGACAGATTGGATTAAGAAAATGTGGCACATATACACCATGGAATACTATGCAGCCATCAAAAAGGATGAGTTTGTGTCCTTTGTAGGGACATGGATGCAGCTGGAAACCATCATTCTTAGCAAACTATCACAAGAACAGAAAACCAAACACCGCATGTTCTCACTCATAGGTGGGAACTGAACAATGAGATCACTTGGACTCAGGAAGGGGAACATCACACACAGGGGCCTATCATGGGGAGGGGGGAGGGGGGAGGGATTGCATTGGGAGTTATACCTGATGTAAATGACGAGTTGATGGGTGCAGCACAGCAACATGGCACAAGTATACATATGTAACAAACCTGCACGTTATGCACATGTATCCTACAACTTAAAGTATAATAATAATAAATAAATTAAAAAAAAAAAAAAGGTAGTTCTCTGGGAATGGAGCTTTGTGACAAGTTCCAAACCCAGTTTGACCTCTTTATTGGCTCCTAGGCTGTTGTTTTTTTCAAGGATAATACAAACTTGGGGAAAGAGGGATGGAAACAGAAAGTTAAAATATAATAATGTTTGATTTTTTTATAGAATGTCAGCCATTTTTCTTGAATAAATGCTGTTCAGATTGTTGCTAGATTTTGATTAATTTTCAAAGTTCTGGAAAAGTTGATTTTGATAATTTTCTAGATTTATTTTTATTTCATGGAAATATGAATTTCAGAGTTTCATACTCCACTATTCCAGAAGTCCTTCTCATTTGAATAGTTTTGTTTTCTTTATGATACAGTATTTTGACAATTTTGTATTACTTTGTACTTAAGTTTTTTAAAAAGCTGTTAATGGTTTCAGTTTTTAAATAATTACAATAGTGCTTCATATGCTTGAAGTACTTTTCTTTTTTATTATTTTATTTTGATATAATAATTGTACATATTTGTTGGGTATCGTATGTCATATTTTGATACATGTGTACAATGTGTAATGATCATCAGGGTAATTAGCTAATTCATCACCACAAACATTTGTTATTTGTTTATGTTAGGAACATTCAAAGTCTTTCTTCTAGACATTTGAAAATATATAGTAAATTGTTTATTCTAGTCACCCTGCAGTGCTATAGAACACTGGAACTTGTTCTTCCTGTATCACTGTATTTTGTATCTATTAACAAACCTCTTCATATCCTCCCTTCCTCCTACCCTTCCCAACCTTTGGTAATCACTATTCTCCTCTCTAGTTCTATGAGATCAACTTCTTTATTTACTCGAAGTACTTTTAAAAGTTTAGGACTTAAGTATTTGAAGAACTTGGTTTGCTTTTTGTTTTTATTCTACTCAATACTTTTTAATATAAAGATTTGCAGTACCCCTAAATGCTTTTTTCAGAATGTTAATATAATTATTCATTTCTTCCTGAAAACGGTTTCTTTCCAAAATTAAACATTTGTTGTCATTTAATAAAAAACCAGAAGCAGAAGAGCTGGAAAATCCCTGCAAGTTCATCTGAACTTGATAAAAATCAAGTCTAAATTACTATTTTGAAAAGTACAGAGTTTTATTACAATAAACTTCAACAAGTTGCCTTTATTTGGAAAAGAAATAACCTCATTTAGCTTTCTACATTTTATTTTAGAGAATTAAAATACGTTTAAAGTCTTTTATTGGGTTGGTCAGGGAGTCTTTTTTTTTTTTTTTTTTTTTAAGCCTTAGTATTTTATTTTTGTATTCAAAGTATCTTCCAGCATATCTCTTAGAGATTTTACTTATTTTTATCTAATTTGTTTTTTTGATTCAGGGGGTACATTTGCAGGTTTGTTGTCTGGCTATATTGTGTGATGCTGAGATTTTGGATACATATGATTGCGTCATCCAGGTACTGAGCATAGTACCCAACAGTTAGTTTTTCAACCCTCCCTACCCCCTTAGTAGGCCCTAGTGTTTTTTGTTACCATCTTTATGTCCATGAGTATCCAATGTTTAGCTTCCACTTATGAGTGAGAGTATGTGGTACTTGGTTTTCTGTTCCTGCATTAATTCACTTAGGATGATGGCCTCTGGCTGCATCCATGTTGCTGCAAAGGACATGATTTCATTATTGTATAAAAAACCATACAGCTGCATAGTATTCCATGATGTATAGGTGCCACATATTCCTTATCCAATCCACCATTGATGGGGCTCCCTGGTTGATTCCATGTCTTCGCTATTGTGAATAGTGCTGTGAAAAACATGCGGGTGCATGTGTCTTTTTGATAGAATGATTTGTTTCCTTCCTTTTGGGTATATACCCAGTAATGAGATTGCTGTGTGAAATGGTAGTTCTGTTTTAAGGTCTTTGAGAAATCTACAAACAGCTTTCCACAGTGGCTGAACTAATTTACATTCCCACCAACAATGTGTAAGTGTTCACTTTTCTTTGAAACCTTGCCAACATGTATTGTTTTTTAACAGTTTAATAATAGCCATTCTGACTGGTGTGAGATGGTATCTCATTGTGGTTTTGACTTGTGTTCCTCTGATGATTAGTGATGATAGCACATCCCTTTAGATCAATGCCAATTCAATCTAATTTCAAATATCTATATTTACTGAATGTTATGATGTAATTGAGTTTCTTCACATCGCCACAATCCTTTATAAAATTTCTAAGATTTAACTACCTTCTATAGATTTCAAGTACAACATGCAACATAATAAGTGATAGCAGATGAATGGAAATTAAAGCAATTAGGCCTTTTCCCTGATATTTGATGAGCAACTAATGAAGGAGGAATAGACTTTGATTTAAAATCTTCTGGTGACTTTTATATAATATAGTGGGCTTGAGAAACTTTCAGTATTTATGGGTTCAAATATCATTTTATAATTTTAATAATGCATTTATGTAAACATTAAGTTAATGTTTTCTGAAAAGTACAGCAAGTATTTACTGCAAATAATCAATTTCAAATTATTTATTGAGGTGAAGTTTTCTTCTCATGAAATGTAGATTTTGAGTGAGTAATTCGTTTAGTTTTCATAAGTGTATGCATATATGTAACTCACATCCTGAGTAAGATATTGCATTTCTATCACTCCGCATCTTTACTTCATGCTCCTTCCAGCCAATCCCTACACACCAAAGGTAAACTACATTCTGATTTCTATTACCATCAGTTAATTTTGACTGCTCTAGAACTTCATATAAATGGAATTACACAGTAGGCAATTTTTTGTGTGTGTCTTCATTTATGAAATTTAATGTTTTAAAAGTTCATCCCTCTTGTTGGGTATGTCGGTTGTTCATTTTTATTTCCTTATTGAGTTTTTTCACGTAAACACATAGTAATTTTTTACTCATTCTTTTGGAATGGAGATTTTTTTGGATATGGCTTCAAATTTGGGACTATTATGAAGAACATTCAGGCTATGATTTTTCAAAAGGGGCATGAAATTTAAACGAAAAGTCTTCTTATAATTCTGTGGAAAAGGAGTAATGTGTGAGTGTGTGTATTATGCATTATATACTTACAAAAATGATATATATACACACATGCTAAATAATAATAGTAATAATATTGACAAGTAACATTTGTTTATGTTCACTTTAAGCTGGGCTCTTGCATAAATACTGTACACGTTTCATTCCATTTACTCCTCACAACAATTTGTAAAGTAGGTAAATGATCATATTATCTCTGACAAGCTGCGCATTTTGGAAGATAAGTGATTTGCCTAAGATCATGTGCCTAGGGAGCGGCCAACTGGGGATTTGAAATCTGGTTCGTAGACTGTCAGGCATTGTAGTATGCCTGCTACTTACTAATAGTTAACATTATTTGTGCTCCACCGTGTGCCAGATATCTGCACAACACACACAAACACACACACCGATAATACAGTGTGGAAAGATAATCTGTGTAAAGTTTAGCTAGGGTGCAGTGGAAGAATACCCCACATAGAGGTCATTTCCTCTTCAGAGGATTACATAAGGCAAAGGCCACCAAAGTGAGTTATTAGAGGCAGAAGCCAGTGAAAAGAGGTATAGCATTTGACCCCCAAAGGGCTTAAAACTTATATTCTATTTGTTGCCAGCATTTAAAAATCAGTATATCACATGTTAATATCTGGATTTCTGGCATCCTCCTAGATATCATGATATCTGAAAACCTTGCTCATTGCTGTGGTCTGAAGCTGACCCTCAACTACTTCCTTTGGGCCTGCAGCCAGCCTTGATGGCTTATGCTTTCTGAAGAGAGGCATATGACTTTATGTATACTGAATAATTTTTTGAGGAGTGGCTTTAAGCTTTACCTTAAAGAATTTCAATAGAGATTTCAGGCTGTGTGAGGGAATAGTATAATGCAAGGAAAGAATGACACTTGCTGGGTGAGCTGAAGGAATTGGAATTAGGTGGGAACTATCTTGATTGCCCAAAATCCAGCACAGTGTGGGGAACTAATCAGAATATGAGATCTGACCTTAATATCTTAGGAAATTCCTTGTTTTGAAAGCTTTTATAGAGGAATGACAAAATCAGAGCTTTAATTTTCTAACAGGCCAAATGCAGCGTAAACATTGCTTATTCCAGAAACTGTCATTTAAGTGTGGTTATTTGAATTGAACATATAGGCTGAAATGCATTAAACTGCCATTTTTTGTAGGTTAAAAGGAATAAAGTAGCAATAAGTACATGCAGTTTGACATTACAAGTTTGCCTAGTAGCACTTTAAATGAGTCACTAATTTAATATATTATTTATTTTATAAAGTTCATTTTTTTTTTCTGAACCAAGACGATGGAACTGGTACAAATATATACTGTAATGCCTCCCTATTTGTTGTTTTCTTTAAATCTTTAAAATGCGTTTTTATATTTATTTTTGGAGATGCTGAATTTCCATAATATTTATTAGAATATTATATGTATCGAGATGATATTTCACTATGTTAGGGAGAAACCATTTGTGTTATATAAACAAACAATAAAGTTGTCTAAAAATAGAAGATCCTCTTGGAAATGTTGATGCCTAAAAGACAAAATTATGTGGATGAACATACGTAAGCTTCAGTGAGCTTTTCTTGTACTAGGCATTTAGCTGTCTTGCAACTGTTAATCAGCACAGGCCTTAAAACAGCTGCTATCAGATTAATTAGAGGGAATCCAGGAAATAATTCAACTGAATGTAGCATTCATGTGTGTTGAAGGCAATTAAGAGTAACTATAGTCATTACTGAGACTTCCAGGAAGTATGCCAAAGGGCTTGAAAGTTATAAAATGCCTTTTGCTTCCCAATTTTATATATATGATAGAGAGAGAGAGAGAGAGAGAGAGAGAGAGAGAGAGAGAGAGAAAGAAAGAGAAAGAGAGAGTCGGTCCATATATCAACACACACTAATAGCAATAAAAAATAAATAAAATGGAAAAGCCTGAATTACAGGGTGTTAACTCTCTTCCCTCTTTGAAATTAAGGGGCCAAGGGAAAACAAGACCATTTGTCTAAATTCATTTAGAAAGAAAAGGGTTTATATGAAGATGCTGTGGCAGATAAAATTATGTTTCATCTTCATAATCCTAGTTTTCATAGCCAATGGAAGGCTTAAAATAAAGGAAGTTGATATTTCACCAAGGTCACACCATCTACGAGAAAGAAACTTAAGAAAGTTTCCTAATGTAGAATTTAAATCCTTAAAAACTTTATACTTACCATAACTCAAGCATGGTTGCTGTGGTCATCATCAGCATCATCATCGTCATCATCAGCACCACCACCACCGCCATTGATTATTATTATTATCATGACACAAAGGTTGATTACCTTGCATCTCATCTCATTCCTGCTGTTCTTAGGTTTCTTGCCTATTTTACTGAATGACAGTATGTTACTCTAAACTCAGAATGGCAAAAAATGTAAGTCTTTTTAAACCAATTTTGCCTGTGGTTGGCACCTTGAAAAACAATAGGAGACCATGGAAGAGGGAGCTGAGGATGGGGGTGGAAGATAAAGATTTAAAAGAATAAGTATAGATATACTTTTCTCTTTAAATTTGTTTTTAATTGACAAATAAAGATTATATATATTTATGGCATTAAATATCATGTTTTGATATGTGTATACATTGTGGAATGGTTAAATCAAACTAATATATGCATTACCTCACATACTTAATATCATTGTTTTGCTATTTAATAGGTCTAAACGCTGAAGTCAGAGAACTTCATTTATTTATGAGAATTTTGGTGTGTGACTGCATTTATTTATGTGTTACAGTCTTTTACCTACTTCCAAATCTCTTCTTAAGGATGAACTAGAAGGAGAGGCTGGCTGACATTCCTCATTTTTGAAGCCTTGGCTTTCAAGAAAGGGGTCTTCAGTGCAACAAAAGGCCTACTTAAATTCTGTAAAAAGATGTTCATGTTTTTCAGGAATGTTTGTCTCTATTTAGAAAAGATAAAATGTAGTTTGGGAATAGCGGAAGTGATTGATTAGAGTGTTACACGTGGGACAAAAGATAGATGGGCAATACCGTTCCTGTGTTTTCATGCCCTGTCCCTCATAAACAACAGGGCAGGAAGGTGATAGTTCCCAGGGGAAGCAGGAGAGGCTTCTGGATCATGAGGCGCTGTTCTCTTACAGAGGCGTGACCACAGTTACTAGGTATTCATTCCTCTTTTTTTTTTTTTTTTTGAGACTAATTTTGATTACGAGGCCTCTGGTTTATCAAGTGTCAAGCCCACCACAGTCCCATCTTTTCCTTATCTACCTCTTCTATATCACTGCTTGCCACCACCCTTCCCTCACCCACATACCAATACCACACACCATCTTTTCTCTTCAAGCCACATCTCTTACCCCTTGCAAACTGCCTTTGTTTTCACCCCAGTTCAAATTTCCTCCCCACAATAAAACGTTCTCCCCATACTCTGACTTCCTTGACCTTATGTTTTCCTAGGTGTTATTATCTTCGCCAAATCACCAAGTGTAGATTATGTATCCTTGAATGTTCATGGATTCATGTGGTTAGCTCTACTTTAGCACCAGAAACAAATGCCCTGGAATCACTCTAGGAAGAATATTAGTTGCTATGTGGAAATAAGGAGAAAGAAATATTTTAAGGATGGAAACTGTATCACAGAACTTCAGTTTTCAAAAAACTGGAAGGAGTCTTAGAATCCATCCAGTCTAAATCCCTCATTTGAGAGTTCTAGAAACTGAGAGCCAGAGGGCTTGCACATCTGGTAAGTAATGGAGTATATTCTTTTGACAGTAAGTACTAAAAATTAGGTCTCGTAATTCCCTGGCCAGTATACTTTCCACAACACTACACAAAATCTAAGCTTTGGGTTATATTATTTGAACAACTTGAACAAAAATGAGATACCAGATTTTGACAGCTGGAAATAATAGGAAGTCAAAGGGGTTAGTATTCCCCAAACAAGAAATAGACAAAACAAAGATGCAGAGAAGAGAAATGAGTGTCCTGTTAGGGAAGAACATATGGGTCAGTACACAACAGAGTACCAAGACTGGATAAAAGGAGTCTTGGTGAAGGCAATAAAAGGAAATGTTTTTCTGCTAAAGACATTAAAAGTAATATTAAAACAAACTCGGGTTTTTGTCTTCCTTTTTTTTTTTGGTTATCACCATGACCTGGCAATTCCAAACAATGCCAGTGATAAACCATTCCTCCTTGAAAAAAATACTTTTTAATCTAAATTCTAAATAGTATCTGCTGTTATAATCAGTATTTAATAATATATGTATAAGCATTAAATTAACACATATTTATTATATGCTTGAATGAACATTGAATTCTACCTGGAAGTTTACTAGGAGAACTCCTAATTGTAATGGTATCTCTGACGCATGCACACTCAGATACCAACATTAATTTTAAGAGTAAATTTATAAAAGTTTCAAATGATTGGAGCTTGCTTCAGAAGGACTTCATGTCTCCAGCACCCATGGCACTACGTAATCCTGCATTTAAACAGAAGCTTTGAAATAAACCATGTGAACACATTTATTATAAAGGTGAGGAAAAACAACTTGCGTTAGAACTCAAATTAGAACTTCATTCTATTGTGTTATTCTTTGTGAACACTTAGAATTTTTATATGTGCTTAAAGTTTACAATAATGAAACAGTGCGAATGAGTCATAATGTTTTTGGTAAATCCAAATTTTAGGTTATAAATTTTCCAGAATTTTAGTAATATTTCTAACATTGAAATTTGACCTTCTTGATGCTAGAACCTATACCAAACTGTGGTGGACAGAATTTACTGTATCCTAAGCAAAATATGCTTAGAAGCAAAATTAATATTACCTATGTTTTTTCTTATAGTTATAATTTTGTAAATCTGTTAATAATGAAAATTAATGAAATATATTTTGTTATGATTTAGATTGACTTTAAAATATGGCTATAAAGCATCATTTGTTTAGTGAAACAAAACATAAATAATTGGACAGTATTTTGAAATAATATTTTAAAATAATAGTTACTTTTAATTATATGTGATACCAAATTTTTTAATAAAATGTTTATTGAACAGCTACAGTGTTCAAGGCATTGAGCAAATGCATGTTGACAGTGAGAGCTACAAGCCATATCTAAACATCAAGGATTAATCCATCATGATGATGAAAAATAGATAGCAACTATTATCAGTACATATTTTTAAAACATTTATGACTACTCTATTTAAATGGGAAATAATTTATTTCAGTTTTTACATTGCATATTTCAACAACTTGTCTTCATAAAGGAAACTCATGATGTAAGCCTGACACCCAAAGAGAGCTGGAGGGAATTCATTCATTAGGAAAATGTAAGGAAGAAATCATGACATCAGCTACCTATGTTTAAAAAAAAAAAAAAAAAATCAGAAAAGAACCAGTAAGTAAAGGGGCATTTTAGAATATATAGTAGAGTTTAATACTGTTAAATATTTCAGCATAAGCATTTTGCTTTGAGAGATTAGAAAAAAATACTACACCAAGTAAGAAATGCTAGTTGCATCTCTTTGAGTGCACCAAAATAATATGAGGCATTAGAGTCTTGTTATGTATCACCTGAGGATGACTCATGGGAATAGAATTCTAATGCAATGGAAACAGCCACTTTATATAGGAGTAAATATCACAAAACACATTTTTAAACTTATCATTTTGAAATAATTATATACTTAAAGAATTTGCTAAAATACTAGAGGTTACCCATCTTCCTCTGATAGTGGCATTTCATATAACCATAGTACATGAACAAAATCAGAAAATTGACATTGGCACAATACTGTTACCTTAATACAGACCTTATTCAGATTTCACCAGCAAGCACATTTTTTAGCACTAACACTTTAAAAGAATTTAAAATATATATCCTGTTTATAAATCTTATTTTTTGTGAGTCCATAGTAGGTGTATATATTTATGGGTTGTGTGAAATACTTTGATGCAGGCATGCCATGCATAATAATTACGTCAGAGTAAATGGTGTATCTGTCACATCAAGCATTTATCCTTTTTATTACAAACAATATAATTATACTATTTTAGTTATTTCAACATGTACAATTAATTTAATTTTACGTTTAAATATTTTTGTGGATAACAGTATGTAAACTAAATTTAATTTAATAAGTATATATTTCTATATTCATTTTCTGAATATGAGATATAAGGTGTTTGGAATTTATCTCTTTTTTCTATGTCTTAAAAGACTTAAACTACTGTATCTAAGTTGTACTTCCCAATGGAGTCAGAATCACTGAGACTAGAACCCCTGGAAGCTATAATGAGACAGATACAGTAGTACCTGGAGTTGTGGGGAAACCTTAGGTTATATCCTCCAAATCATTTTAACAGCAACAAGCATGGAACCTAATTTCCAATGGAAATATGTTTTATATGTGGTCTTGCAAAATAGTCCTGTTTATGAACAGTTCTATTTCAGTTTAACAATAGACATACTGAATATTAAATCTTAAATGTGAGCAGAGAATTTCCAGAGGAAAATAATTTTTTCAGTATAATACGAAAATAGTGTCAATGTTTGTCAAAATGTGACTCTTTGAATATTCTAATATAGTAAGCTTGAAGAAAAACTATAAATCTTTCTGAAATGTCTTTTCCAATTTTTATTGTAGCAAAGTATGCAATACTTAATATTCCCATAGTCTACCAGTAGACAAATTTACACTTATTATGTTCACCACAAAGTCTTTTATAACTAGGAGATTGAGAACTTCTTATAAATCTCATACCATAATGCATAACTTAGCAGAATAATTTACATAAGAAAAATTCAACTCAAAGACTAAACAGATACCAAGAATAACATATTACATATCTAAAATTAGAAAGCACACGGACACATTTTCGAGATAATAGCAAAAGCTTTTTAGTGCACAAATAAAGTTGGTAGAAGAAAAACAAGGTAAAATGATACATATTTTTAACATTATAGAATATTACTAAGAATACATTGCCTAAAATTGATTTATAAACACAGAAAAGTCTTATGCTCACAACCCCTCTATTTTAATATAAATTTTAAAAAAGAGAAATAGTAATGAAATTGATAATCATCATATAAGCAATGATTTGCACCTTTGGTACACATCATAATTGCTTGGGGAGTGATTTTTAAATACACCAGAATAAAATCTGATAAGTGGTAGTTTGAGATAAATCAAATAAAACACATCTTTTTCTATAACAAGCAAAACACCAAGTATGGTATCATTGGTTTCTGTATGGTATATTTTATCCAGGACTGGCTTATAGATTATTTAAGAGTTAAAATTATCATTACGTGATCACATGTATTTGACTTTAGACACTTTTAAATTTAGCTGTATAGTTTAAGTAGAGATTCTTATGAATATGGAAATAAAATAATGTACAATGGTATAATAATCTGATTTGTCTAAATTCTGACTTCTACACATGCCAGTGAGGTACACTGGTAGTAGGACTCAAAAGTGGATAATGTAGGGAAAAACATGATTAATTGATTTCTTAAATCTTTCTCAGCTAATGGTCCCTTAGTAGCTTACCCAGTTTTTCACCTCTCCCATGATATTTATCAATACTTATGAACATTTTAGAACCTTTCTAGCCATAATTTGGAACCTAAAATGTTTACCTATGTATGTACTTCAAGGATAAATATGTTATGATTATGTTATTTGAAGGACCTGGCAAGAGTGGAGCCTATAGCTGAAGTAACCAGAGTTGGGGGAGTATGTTATAATAGAAACTTCAAAAAACAGTTTTAAAATATGGCTATGTAAAAATAGCTTTTATTACCTTTATTTTATGAATGATTCAACCTGTATAAAAAATGTAGTTCTGTGGAAAAAGCGTTGATATTAGAGAGTTCTGTTCTTTAATCTCTGCCACATTTTAGCTAAACATCTTTTCTTTGACCTTGGCCAAATTCCTTAACTGTTGAATCTCCTGGGGTGCCTGTGAGAATTTGAAATGCACCTCAAAACAGCCTAACACATGGCAGAGAATCAGCAAATGTTCCATTCTCCTATCCCCTAATTATCACACAAGACAATTACTCTTAATCTATACATGTTGACGAGCTTTGCATATTGTGGACACTTTGTCAATATTTGTTGAATGAATGAAATTGTGAATTAAATTTGCTGTATTATAAAACTGATATCTTTTACTTAGTAAAAGCTTGGCAGTATGAATTGATAGAAAATGAATAAGTCTATTTATTTGGTGATAATGAAGATTATTGGGATAAGTTTCCAAAGCAAGTTATAAAATGTTATTCCATTAAACTGTTAAAATGGGATTTGTTTTCCTGCTTTCTGCCTCATACAGAGTAAGTATGGCTCTGTTTCAAGATTCTGGTGTATTCACGATGACCTCTCAAGGTCACTTCTGAATCACAGAGAGAAAACGTTGAAATGATAAAGACATGGATACAAGAAATGCAAGCAAGTTATAGAACATTTTATTT
Organism: Macaca fascicularis; assembly: GCF_037993035.2. Lineage (NCBI taxonomy): Eukaryota > Metazoa > Chordata > Mammalia > Primates > Cercopithecidae > Macaca > Macaca fascicularis. The sequence goes on from NC_088395.1 coordinate 28,853,711, forward strand.
ACCCATTTTTTTTCTAGCTCAAGCAATTTCGTGTCTTATATTTATGGATAAAGTTGAAATAAATTTTTCACTTTTTTCTGTTAAATATTAAGAGTCTGGGGATTAGTTATGCAGCATCTATTTATTTATTTTCTGTCTTATAAAAATTATCTTAAATGGCTTGACTTAATTTCTATACCATAAAGAAAAAGTGTGTAAGATAATCCCTAGCTAGTTAGGATCATTTTCTCATATAATTAATGAGCTGAACATAAAAGATAGGTGAATCTACAAAGAAAATGACCCAGGCACCATCCATTAAAGCATGTTGCTGCTATATGTGCAAGATGTCCAGGGTATGGCTTCCATAATTATAAACCATTTACTATGTCTCAATTATTATTTCAATTGTTAATTCCCTTGTCACTGGATTGGTACTTTAGTGCATCATTTATTGTGGATATTTTGGATAAAATGAATCTTCGGATTTTGTAAAAACAATATTTCAAATTTTTATGCGTCTTTGAAGTTTAAATAGCATGTTATAAAAATTGAAAATTGACTGTAAGAGTTGGTACAGATTCATATTTTATGTAGTTTATTTTTTATTCCATATCTTGATTTGTGAAGAAACAAAAACCTCAACTTTGCTTGGTGGCAAGAACAAGGGGATTAGAACATGAACACACAAGATATTCAGAGCACTGGGTTTGTAAGGCATGCCTTATTTGAATTTCAGGTGATTGTTCATTAACATGAAATTTTAGTCAGGTAGTGTGTAGTGGGAGTTTGCTACTTGAAGATCAATAGTTTGAATTCTCTACCATATTGTTTCAATAGCCTCTTAACTGATTTCCCTGCTTTCTCTATTTATCTCCCAGCTCTTTGAGCGCCTAGCTCTTTGAGCTCATCTCCTATCACTTACCCTCTCTCCAGCCTTAGTAAATGCCCCCACCCACATCCATTTGTGATATCTTTTCATTTTCTCCCACCAAGAGGTGGAGTTTAACCTCCCCCTTTTTGAATGGCATATGACCTTGGAAATTCGTATGGTGGGAAATTCAAAATTCCCACCAAATTCCCATCAATGTTCCCAAATAAGGTGGGAACGTAAACACCCACATTTTGAATTCGAATGGGAATTCAAATTCAAATTTGATGGGGGTTTACGCTCCCACCTTTTGAATGCCATGTGACGTTGGTAATTTGCCTTGACAAATAGAATGTGGTAAGATTGACATCATGCCATTTCTAGGTTTAGACCTTTGGAGACCTTGAATGCTTCCATTTATTCTCTTGGAACCCTGCTATCAACAGATGATGAAAGACTTAATGTTTTCCTCACCCCATTCGACAGCTGGCCAATCATCAGACATGAGTGAGGCCATTGTAGAATAACAAATTCCCTAGTTTTGGCTAGGTTTCCTCATAGGTCTGGGTTGGCTGTTGTGGGTACTCATGTCTTACTTTAAGACATGGTCATTTAATACCTCTGTGTTGTTATTCCTCTAAGAAGATATAAGAAATCCTCTGGAAGATATGACATTCATGGACTTTCCTGAAATTTTCTGTGACTCTTTATGTCTCTTGAGGAAGAATCTTCAATAGAAAAAATGTATTTGTCTCTGTATTTTTATGGTTGAAAATGTGACTTAAACTAGCTACAGTGAGGAAAGAACATGTTACTTGATTGAGATATGGTGTTTCCTTTAGAAAAGAGAAATGCAGTTCTTATTGATATTGTCTTACAGGCATTGTGTACAGTTTGATAGCATTCAGTATTGACTCTTTAGTGTCACAGTTCTTGAAAAAGCTTTGATTCTTGTTTTAAGATTACCTATATCTTGAGTGATTTTGAAAGCAAGTGCCAAGAAAAGATGTTCTATTGATGTGTACATGACAGGTGAAATATCACAACTTTTCAGAAGCCTTCTCTGTGAATTTAATTCCAAAGACAAGCAGAGTGGAGGTGGAAGTAAAAGATACGATTTGTCATGTTATTATAAGTGCATTACAAAGGTAAAGAATCATAGCCCATGCAGGAGGAATGATGTAGGGTCTTGTTTATTAGACATTTTCCCCCAGGGTTTACATAGCTTAGGGATTATGCAAACAAAAATAAAATATATGTAGTCCAAGATAAGCAAGCCATATTGAAATTGATATATTTGTATGGTATTAAATATTGTTAGATTTTTTTCTGAAATTCTCATTTTTAATATATTTAACATGCATTACTTTAATTGTATTAAAAATATAAACATCACAAAATAATCAATGATATAAAATCTCTCCTTATATGATTTAAAATAATCTAGCAATGTCAGATTAAAGGAAACTATTCTGTACCTCTATATCTGGTCAACTCAGGATTTAGCCAGTAGGGCCCAGGGTATTTTTAGTTTAAATAATATGCATTTATATTTAAATCATTGATATGAATCTAATGGCAGCTTGTTGAAACATCAACTGAGTGCTTGACTTTCACAGACAAGTAACACATTTTTTACTGTAGAATTTTATCTGAACAATACAAGGTCAATCCTCATATATAAAGTATAAATAAATCAGGGGATTCTATTGCATACTTGTAACATGTATTCATATATTAGAATTTTATGACGTTAAAAAGATTTTATTTTCTTAAAGATTATTTTTAGAGCAGTTTTAGGTTCCCAACAAAGTTGAGAAGAAGGTACAGCGATTTCTTTTACACCCCCTACCCTTACATATGCGTAGCCTTTCTCATTATCAACATCCCCTACCAAAGTGGTACCTTTGTTACAATGAATGAGCTTATTGTGTTGACACATCATTATCACCTAAAGTCCATAGTTTTCACTAGAATTCACTCATGGTGTTATACATTCTATGGGTTTGGACAAATGTATCCACCATTATAGTATCATGTATTTTCCCTGCCCTAAAAATCCTCTATAGTTCTCCTATTCATCTTTCCATCTGCCTAGCCCCTAGCAAATACTGATATTTTCCTGTCTCCACAGTTGTGCCTTTTCCAGAATGTCATATAGTTGGAATCATGCAGTATGTAGCCTTTTCACATTGGCTTCTGTAACTTAGTGATATGCGTTTAAGCTTCCTCCATGATTTTTTATGACTTGATAGCTGATTTCTTTTTAGCACTCAATAATATTCCATTGTTGGGATGTACCAAGGTTTATTTATCTGTTCACCTTCTGAAAGACATATTGGTTGCATCTGAGTTTTTGCAATTATGAATAAAGGTGCTATAAATATTCATGGGCAGGTTTTTATGTCAAAATGCAGTTTCAACTCCTTTGGGTAAATTCCAAGGAGTATGACTACTGAGTCATATGGTAAGAGCATGTTCAGTTTTGTAAGAAACTGCCAAACTGTCTTTTAGTGTGGCTATACTGTTTTGCATTCCAACCTACAATGTATAAAAGTTCCTCTTGCTCCGTATCCTTGCCAGCATTTCCTGTTGTCAGTGTTCTGAATTTTGGCTATTCTAGTAGGTGTGTGGTGATATCTCATTGTTGTTGAAGATTTCAGTTTTAGTCACAAAAATCATATAGCATTGGAAGGAATGTTAGAAAGCATGTGGTTAAAATCACCACTTAATGTATAAACTTACTCTGCAATACTTCGTTTTAAGCCATCATCTCATCCAGAATCCTTTTAAGACCATCTATGGAATTCTTCATGTCATGAGATGCAGAAAAGCTGTATGCTACCAAACATCAGAGGGCCCCAGGGCTCAGTCCTTGGACATCTTTTCTTTGTGCACTCACTGCCTTGGAGATCTCTTCCAGTATCATGGCTTTAAATACCATTTTAATGCTGGCAATTCCCGAATTTTCATCACCAACCTGGACCTCTCCCCTGAACTCCAGACTCATGTATCAATCTGCTTAGTTGACATCTTTATTTTTTGTCCAAATGGGTATGTCACACTTAACAACCCCAAACAAATTCCTTACTTTTTCTCCCACACCTGACCCTTCACATTCTTCCTCAGTAGTAACCTTATCCTTTCAGATGCTCAAGCCATAACCTTCATTTCTCTTAACTCTTCTTTTTCATACACTCCAGTCTATCAGCAAATTCTTTGAATTCTTCCTTAAAAAGAAGAGTTGAAAGGACTCAAAATTTGAATAACTCTCACCACACCTGCTGCATCTTAGTCCTGTGCCCTTGTCTCTCACCTGTTTTATTTCAATAGTCTTCTTACTGTTTTCTCTGCTTTCTCCCTTGCTCTCTTTAACTGTTTTATTCTGAATGTGGCAGCCAGCGTGATTCCTTCACTTACCAATTGTGTGATATTCTTCTCTATTCAGCCTGTACTTATAATGGTCTTTTCTCTCTCTCAGAATGAAGTCCCAAGTCCCTACAGTTGCTCACAAGGTTCTCATGCATAAACATCTGGCTCCCCAATACCTCTTAGTATATCTCTTACTGTTTTCCCCTTGTTTGCTCAGCTCCAGGGCAGAAGGCTCCTCTGTTACATCAGACACACCCCGTCCCACGTCAGTGCCTTGCACTTGCTGTTCCTTTTGCCTGGGATGCTTTCCACACAGCTACCTCATGGTTCATTCCCGCTCCACTCCCTGTCCCAGTCAGCTCCTTCAGGTCTCTTCTGAAACACCACTGCTTAGTGACTCTTACTCTGGCCACCTGATTAAACTTGCAACCTACTTCTTAACACCAATGACTTCTTATACATATTTAAATAATTTCTTGTTGTCTGTCTCCCTTCACTTCAAATGTCAGCTTCATGAGGAGAGAGTTTTGTATGTTTCGTTCACTGTTATATCCTGCATGACTACAAAAGGGCCCTGCTTTATATACACCATAGAATACTATGCAGCCATAAAAAGAACGTGTTCACATCCTTTGTAGGGACTTGGATGTAGCTGCAAACCATTATTCTCAGCAAACTAACACAGGAATAGGAAACCAAACACTACATGTTCTCACTCATAAGTGGGAGTTAAACAATGAGAACACATGGACACAGGGAGGAGAACATCACACACTGGGGCCTGTCAGGAGGTGGGGGGAAAGGGGAAGGAGAGCATTAGGACAAATACCTAATGCATGCAGGCCTTAAAACTTGGATGACAGGTTGATAGATGCAGCAAACCACCATGGCACATGTATAACGTGTAACAAGCCTGCACATTCTGCACATGTATCCCAGAACTTAAAATAAAAAAAATTAAATGAAATAAAGATTAAAAAGTCCTCTGCTTAATAAGTATTGATTGACAGGGTGAATTTTTTTTTATACATTTTAAATATTAGGGAATTCTGTACTTGTAGGGTTTTTCTCAACAGTGTATTTTAAAGGAGAGAAACCAATCAACAACTTCTTTATTTTTAATTTGGGTTTTCTATATTTAACAGATTCATCATTTTATTTTTTCCCTCAGTGAACTTGTTTATTAAAAAGAAATCTGTCGCTAGCCAAAAGCTGTCTACCCTTTAGCTACTCAGCAATATTGGTGCATAATCATGGGTTCTTGGGATGCTTCCAACTTTAGTTTGACCTTTACAGATTAGCTCTGAATTAGGGACCACTGCTGGGTGAGAAGTAAGGTGTAGGAAGGAGACATATATTCCAACACAATCTGGAATAATTAGAAGGACAAAGACAACAAGGAAACGAGACTATTTTGAGTGCTTCAGGCCTCATTTTTATAACTGCTGACACATGCCTGCTATTAAAATAGTCACATTTCTTCAAATATTGGACTTTCAGATGCAAACGGAGCAGTCAAATAGTTCTGTTAACATGACCTAATTTTCAGAGCTAGGTGTTATATGTGCTTTCAGTCTGAGTCTGTAGACCTTTAGACCTCTGATTCTTTCAGCCCTAAGCTGATAGTATTATTGTCTAAAACCTAGCAATTTTATCTGTAAACTTTATCATTTTGCATTTTATAGAATCCTTTATACTTACTTACATAGAGGTTGGAGTTTTACTATCCTAGGGAGGAGTACAAGGCAATTTAAAAAAAAGAAAAAAAAAAAAGGCCTTGTGTTCACAGCAGAATGTTTCAAAAAGACTGTACTGCTGCAAAGGGAAAAAATCACCATTGTTCTGTTGGCTGAACATGTTGGAAGTATCTCAAAGAAGTACAATTGAATTAATTATATTTTCATCTCTGTGTACCCATTCAAGTCTGAGAACATGCACGTCACTGTAGCTTTACCTCCTGGATTACACGAGAAGCTGCAAGATTATCAAGATGTCAGACATTCCTATTGGGATAACATGACATCTTTACTAAGGCTTCTGTGGGTCTGATGTTCTTCCTCCTAGAAAATCATATGAAAGATACTTCAAAAGTGCCACGTGCCCACTTGAGCTTATTTTTTAATTCTGATTTAAAAAAATATTTTAGTACTTAAAGTGACATTTTAAAAGTGTATTAAACATAGATATAAGACCCTGACTTCACAAATTAGTCAATTTCTCTAAGAACGTCTAATTAAACCTTGTGTCTTGCCAGGGTGCATAGATGTAACCAACCTAAGCCAGCCCTTTTGACAATTTGCAGTATCAAAGCAAAATGGAACTCTCATCTTATACGTATATTAGTACATAGGTGGTCTTTCTTGCTCATCTTTAATCCCTTTTTAGAAACCATAGTATAGTAAGTGACACATCTTATATACTGCATATTAGACACATTTCTGTTTATCTTTGTCCCTGTCCTATGAATCTTCATTTTGATTATCTGAGCAGTGTTGCTCATTTGCTCTACTGGCTTTATTCAACTAATGCCAGTGCTCCCTTATTGGACTAAGATCTTAAAACTACTGTGTGCTTATGTGTACTGAAGGTAGTTACTGTCTGCAAGTGAGGAGTACGTTTGATGGAACTGATTAATTAGGATGATTTTCTGTTTTTGTGGTCAATTGAAATCTTTTGTTAATTTTATTTTTGCTAATTTTAGCTGAATTTTCTACAGTAATTTTTATCTGTAAGTATTCGATTTCTACAAATTGGAAGAAAAATCACTCAAGGTTGTTTACCCAGTTGGAGCTCAGATTTTTATTAAAATATTGTAGTTAATGCCTATAAAAGCATAGTGACTGGCTGAATGCATTGTGATGCTCACGAAAATGCCCTCTCACATCTCCTACCGCAAGAAACACACCTGACTACTGGGCTCGAGATGCTGTTTTCTGGATCCATCACAGCTTTGGTGTTGAGGCCCCACTCTTCTTAGGAGCTGCTTCTAGTCAGTGACAGAGTGCAGCAGGGGTACTAAAACGGACCCATTCCTGAGGGTTGTGGGACTCCACTGATGGCAGTGTGGACTCAAGAATCCCCATGAACTTGACTGAAACTTTCTTACACTGCACTATAGTGTAAAGCTTGTTTTCCTTCCTCCCTCTCTTCCCCCTGTTCTTCAAAGAGGTTAGACCCACATCGAGGTGAGATCGGTCTCCTAGCCTCCTCTGGCTTCCTCCTATTTTCTTTCATAGGTGTACTTCTCTGACCCTGCCTCTAATAACTCTTGGGTTTGTCTAACCTTATCTTTGTGTCTTCTTCTCCAGGTAGAGAACCTGGATTACCACATGCAAAAAAGATGCTTTTGTCCAAATAATTTCATGTTTGGGCCCTTTATTCATATTTGGCCACAAGTTTTAAAAACTTGATCTGTAGTCTTAAACTTGTATATCCCTATGGGGTTTTTTTTTTTTTTTTTTTTTTTGGAAGCTGTTAAATAAGTCTGAATATTCTCTTAATTTATGTTGTTGAACCTAGCATTCACTTCTTTTTAATTTGAACTCCGCCAACCAGTATAGAAAAGTATAGTCTCTTCTGCATCTGCCAGTCAAAGGTCGTTTGTTTACCTCATTTAGCAAATCAAGACAACTTGATGATGCTTTACTAGGTCCCCTACAATGTTGATATGTTGGAAAACACTTTCACAGGCTACTAGGTCCTATTATGCAATTTTGTACCAGAGGTTGAGGCTGGAGTTAAGGACTCACTCTTGCCTTGGAAGACTTGACACCCTGCTATTTAGAATGAGTGGTGCTTTGTTTTGTTGTGCCTGTTGTCCAGGATCAAGGCAACGAGACGTTTACCATCCCACTGCATATCATTTTGGCATGTATCCTTGTGAAGGGTTGTAGGAGGCAAAAGTTATTAACTCCTTAACTGCATATATATTTTGCAAAAATAGAAATTTTACTTGTGGATAGCCTCCCAGAGCTGTTATGGTGACTCATTAATAATCATTTCTAACACCTGGATATCAATACAAATTATTTGGGAACTTTGGCGGTTAAGTATTACCTAAATCTTGGTGGAAATTCCTTCCTTATTTAACTACTTTCCGCACACTAACGGCTTGCTCCGTACATCCACAATTAATATTCCAATTTTATTAAAAACATCTGAGAATGCTGATTTTATAATGTCAACTTTAAATCTGGAGAATCTCTGAGCATGAAATGGTACAGTAGTTACCATCAAAGGAGCAGCTGAAGGTCAGCCTCTGAGGTGCATTAATTCTTCCAACATTAACTCTTGTAAAAATGACACTTTATTGTTATTAAGTAGAGGTTCTTAAAAGGCCCATTAACTCTGGTGGCTTCAAAGTGGCACATCAATTATAAATTTGTTTTATGTAAATGGAACCCCCAAATGACACCATCAACATATTGCTTTGTACCTAGGATCAAAATAATCAAAGCCACTGTTTGAAAACGTATTTGCTTGATTTCTCAGACAGAATCTGGCGATAGCTGAGCAATCATATCTCATGCATTGAAGACAAATTGCCTCAATGAAATTTCTATTATAGTTTAAGAAAATTATCTCCCTGAATTTGACACACTGAGGTGACTGAGAATGTAGTTAGCCAGCAACACCTGCTTAAAATGCCAATAGGAGGTATGTGGTAACTTTGTTCCACTCAGTTGCTACACATGACCTTTGGAATCGCCACAGCTACCTTACAGTAGAGAACAGGGACGCACACAGGGATTTTCAGAGAATCACTAAGTACAATTTGAAGTGAAGCTAAATTTAAGAAGTAAATGATACTTAGACCTTTTGCAAGGAAAACCCAGAGATTTTAAAATAGACAATAGCATGACAATTTATAAAAATGAAGCTTTTTAACAATATGATGTGTAGCATTCACAATAGCTTAAAATATTGTATTCCCAGGAGCAACCCAATCCATAACTGTGTTTTCTTTGTTTTGTTTTGTTTTGTTTTTTGCTAAATGTTAGATGCTGATATTTGCAATGCATTGCCTTAAATTGGAAGATTATAACAAATTTGTATATTTTATGGTTTACTGTCTATTATCTCACAGCAGCTTTGATTCACTTCCATATTAACCTTGATAATTTGCTTCTTTCAACATTCAGAATCAAAACTACTTAATATGATTAAGTTGGCAAAGCCTGCATTTTGGCATTTTACCCCACTCTGCATTTTCTTGGTACTGCTTTTTCTACCCTCTTAATTTTTACACATGGACATAACTCATGTGCATCAATGTAAGTCAGTGTGTTATTTGCCAAGAGATATTCTGCATGAGGTCTTTAATAAGATAATGAAAGAATGAAAGGCATTTTCTGGTTGGACTTGCAGTCATCAGAATCCACAGAAGGGGTAAATTATGGCTAAAGCTTTACAGGGTAATGGCTAAGCATGCAGAATTGGTGCCTGAATGCTTGCCTTCAGATATTTGTTGTATGATTTGGGGCAAGTTCCTTAATCTCTTTGTGCTTTCCTTTTTTTTTACTTGTAAAAAGTGATGTATAAATAGCATTTAGCACAATCCGTCTAGTACACTGAGAACTCTTTATTATTATGGGCTTCTGAATATCCTGATATAGATAGACATAAATGCAAATCAATCACAGAACAGTGCTTGGCACATAGGAAATAATAAATAACAGCTACTATTAAAAATAGAGGCAGGGGATTGATCTGGATTTTCTAAATCCTTGAAGTTCTAATACTTTTGTATAGCGTGGGGTGGCATGAGCAGAGCAGTTTACAAAAGAGAAAACAAAATTATGAATGCAGAATGTCTATAGCAACTTCCGTGCAATTGCATAAAATAAATTATAAATATAAATGCCTGTAGTTTCCATGGGGAAAGCTCAGGCTAGTGAAGTGGGCCTAAAATTTAGGTGTCATTGGTGTCCAAATAAATATACCTTTGAAAAGGAACTTTTCCAACCCCATTGAAGTTATCTACCTCTCTTATGGATTAAGTGTAGAAACATTGTGAGGAGCAGGGCCAAGGTTAATAAGCAAAGATTTAGGACCAAGTTTTTATACCTTTTTAATCCTGTTCCCCATTGCAACCGCCTCAGCGCGCACACACACACACACACACACACACACACTCATGTTTCTAACAAAAATATATTGTTAAAGTACAGATTCTCAGTAAACATTTGTTAAATAAAGGCAGCCATAATGTATGTTCGTTAGCCTATATAAGTGTGAGGAAATAAAGTAGGGCTACTTTATAATCAACATGAGGAAAATAAAGAGTAAAAGAAAAATAATGCCAAAACTAATATGATTTATTTGTTTATCCAGGAATTATTTATCAACTACCTACAGATATATAGATCATTAAGATAGGGTAGCCGCCTTCGGGAAGTTTATAGCTTAAAAAGAATTATGAGATGCATAAAAGTTTCAAAGTGTGGTTAAGGACCGTCATAGAAACTCTGTAAGATGAGAGTGTTTAATTTTGCTGACTGTGGTTATTAGGAATGTTTTAAAGAGAAGGTACAATTTGATAATATCATCATAGTGAGGGTTTCATTGAGTAGACGATAGAAGGGCACGAACAGAAGATACAGAAATGTGAAACATGGAGGAACACTCAGAGAACTCCAAATATTTTGAAATAAGTAAATCACTGGGCTTTCCCAGAGGTATTGCAAGAGATATGGTCAGACCAGAGCCTGATTATATACCTTAACAAGGAGTCCTGATTTTCTAGATTCAGTGGTGTGAAACCAGAAACATAAAGGCAATTCAACTGGATGTACACTTTAGTAAGATCACACTAGGAATATAGTGACGAGGACTAGAGGAGGAAAGACAAATTAAGAAAACACCAGCATGTCAGGTGAGAGAAAATGAGTAGTAGCAATAGGGATGGGGAATGAGGAATACATAACAAGAGGAAGAATAAACAGGATTTGATCATCAGTTGGACTTCAGGATGAAGGAGAGAAAGGAATCTAAGATACCTCAAAGTTTTCTGGTTTAGAGAATATAGATGTGAAATTTAAGAAGATGTGAAATTTAGGTTTGATTATACTGTATTTAAGGAACCTGTGGGATGTCTAGGCATAGCTATCAGAGTTAGAGGGTGGGATCAGGGGATGTGGTTAGAAAGATATATTTCAGCAAATAATTAGTAGGTAAAATCATTGGAATGCATGTGATGACACACCAGTAATGTATGGAGTGGGAAGAGACCAAACGCAGAATCCTAGGAATCCAGTTTAAAGAGCAGGAACAATTGGGGTAGGGGCAGGGGAGAGAAAGAATTGCTAGGAAAGTAACACAAAACTCAAGAGAGCTGTGTTATGGAAATCAAAGATAGAGTTGTGCTATGGAGAGATTAACTAAAATGAGGTCATCAGTGACCTTGGCAAGACCAGTTCCTGGGAACAGAATGCACACAAATCTGATGATTGTTCTTGGAAAGGGACAGACATGAGTAACTGGAGTCAGCAAGAGTAAATGGTTGTATTAAGCAAATGAATGAAGTTGTCTCAGTTCCTCTTTCCTTGTAGTGTTGTGCCTAGCACATTTGACATGCACAGCATATCTTTTTTTTTTTTGAGACAGGGTTTCACTCTGTCACCCCGGCTGGAGTGCAGTGGCGTGATCTCAGCTCACTGAAACCTCCGCCTCCCAAGTTCAAGTAATTATCGTGCCTTATCCTCCCAAGTAGCTGGGATTACAGGTGTGTACCACCATGCCTGACTGATTTTTGTATTTTTACTAGAGATGGGGTTTTGCCATGTTGGCTAGGCTGGTCTCGAACTCCTGACCTCAAGTGATCTACTGCCTCAGCCTCCCAAAGTGCCAGGATTACAGGCACGAGCCACTGTGCCCGGCCCAATGTATCATTTTTAATTACTTCCCTCCTGTCTGCAACATTAGTGTTGGTAATAATGATGAAATAAGCACTAATAATGGCTAGAAAAGAAAAAAGAAAGATCCTATAATCATTCTAAGAAAATAAATTAGTGAATAAATTAAATATTATGGTACACCAAAGAAGGGGGAAGTAATGGAATAATACCTTTTATTTTTCCTTTAAATTTATTTTTATTTTTAATTTTTTGTGGGTACATAGATTAATATATTTATGCAGTACGTGAGATGTTGAAATAATACCTTTTAGTTTCATTAATATGTTTTCTGAATAAAGACAAAAAACTTATACCCACCTATTGATCTTTTGCAGTCATTTCTAGTTGTTTCTAGTTTCAATTTATTTATAGTTCATTATAATACATTTACTTCTAGTGCACTATAGTTTTCTAGTTTAGAGCCTTAACTCCTACAAAGTTGCCAATGACTTTGTCTGGAGAGCCCTTTTTATTAAGTTTCATTTTGAAAAGCTTCATTCACATCAGGAAGCAGATATACAAATAGGAAAAGTCTCAATGATAAGGTAAGATTGGAAGAGATTTTTAAAAAATCCTACCTTACAGTAAATTCTGGAAATTGCAATACAGTCCATATCTTTGTTTCTTTGGGATAAATTATAGGGGCTTTCAAATGTCTCTATGTCAAGGAATATTTAACACAAAATGTCCAAGTGGTCATGTAAATTGTTAGCAGTGAGGGAACTCAAGTTCTGTTTGTTTCTTTGGGATAAATTATAGGGGCTTTCAAATGTCTCTATGTCAAAGAATATTTAACACAAAATGTCCAAGTGGTCATGTAAATTGTTAGAAGTGAGGGAACTCAAGTTCTGTTTCTTGGTCTTCGTAATCATGGTGAGATTATTGTTTATTTTAAATATACCTTTAAAAGTGAAATTATGTAATACCTATGGTTTGGAGACAGCGGCTGCATCCAAAGAGACCTTCAATGACTTCGAGACATTAGGAACTCCTCTTGAAATGAACCTATGTAGGCAAATCTGTGTTTGTATGGGTTAGAATATGTGACTGAGAGTTCTCCCAATAAACTGCCAGGTAGAATTCAATGTTTACTCAAGGATAAGTCATAAAAATGAGTTCATTTGAAGCTCATGCAAATGTTATTAAAACTCAACAGGAACCACAGCAATTACTTAAAACTTGTAACAAAGGAGGTTTTTTTTTTTTTCCCCAAAAGTAATATTTTAACACAGATACACTGGTTTTATTGTGCTCTACTTTATTGTACTTTGCAGATACTGTATTTTTAACAAATACAAACAAAGGTTTGTGTCAATCCTCTTGTACAGTAAGTCTGTCGATGCCATTTTTTCAACAGCATTTGCTCACTTTGTGTCTCTGTGTCACATTGGTAACTCTCACAATAGTTCATACTTTTTCATTAAGATTATGTCTGTTATGGTGATCTGTGATCAGTATTCCTTGATGTTATTATGAAATTGTTTTGGGGTACCACAAATCATGCCCACATAGGAACTTAATAAATGTGTGTGTTCTGACCACTCTACCGACTAGCCACACCCTTATCTTTCTCCCTCTTCCTGTGCCTCCCTATTCCCCAAGGCACAAAAATACTGAAATTAAGCCAATTAATAATCCCACAGTGTCCTCTGTGTGTTTAAATGAAAGAAATAGTAACAGGTCTCTCACTTTAAATCAAAAGCTGGAAATGATTAAGCTTAGTGAAGCTGAGATAAGGTGAAATCTAGGCCTCTTTTGCCAAACAGCCAAATTATAAATGCAAAAGAAAAGTGCTCAGAAGAAATTAAAAATTGTACTCCGGTGAACACACACATGTTAAGAAAGCAAAACAGCCTTGTTTATGATATGGAGAAATCTTGCATAATCTTGATAGAAAATCAAACCAGCTCCATCATTCCCTTATGCTAAAGCCTAATCCAAAGCAAGATCCTAACTCTGCAATTCTAAGAAGTGAGGAACCTGCAGAAGAAAAGTATAAAGGTAGCAGATGTTGGTTCATGAGGTGTAAGGAAAAAAAGCTGTCTTTATAACATAAAAGTGTGAGGTGAAGCAGCAAGATCTGTTGTAGAAGCTGCAGCAAGTTGTCTGGATCTAGGTAAAATTATTGATGATGGTGGCTACACTAAACAGTAGATTTTTGGTGTATACAAAGCAGCCTTCTATTGGAAGAATATGCCATCTAGAACTTTCATAGCTAGAGAGAAGTTAGTGCCTGACTTCAAAGCTTCAAAGGACAGGCTGCCTTTCTTGTCAAGTGCTAATGCATATGATGATTTTAAGTTGAAGCAAATGGTCATTTACCATTCTGAAAGTCCTACGGCCTTTAAGAATTATGCCAAATGTATTTTGCTTGCGCTCTATACATGGAAGAACAAAGCCTGGATGACAGCACATGTGTTTACAGCATGGCTTGCTGAGTATTTTACATCCATTGTTGAGACCTATTGCTCAGAAAAAGATATTTGTTTCAAAATATTACTGCTTATTGACAATGTACCTGGTCACTCAAGAGCTCCCATGGAGATGTACAAGGAGAATAATGTTTTCATGCTTACTAACACAACATCCATTCTACAGCCCATGGATAAAGGTGTTAGTTTTCAAGTATTATTATTTAAGAAATACATTTCATAAGGCTATAGCTGCTATAGATCTGCTATAGCTGTGATAGATCTAAGCAAAGTAATTTGAAAACCTTCTAGAAAGGATTTACCATTCTAGATGCCATTAAGAACATCTGTGATTCATGGGAGGAGGTCAAAATATCCACATTATCAGGAGTTTGGAAGAAGTTGAATCCAACTGTTGCAGATGATTTTGAAGTCTTCAGTGGATTAAGTAACTGTAGATGTGTTGAAAATAGCCGATGATCTACAATGAGAATTGGAACCTGAAAATTTGACTGAATTGTTACAATATCATGATAACATTTTAACAAATAAGGAGTCACCTCTTATGGATGAGCAATGAAAGTGGTTTCTTAAGATGAAATCTACTTCTGGTGAGGACGCTATGAACATCGTTGAAATGACAACAGAAGATTAAGACTATTACATAGACTTAGTTGATTAAGCAGTGACAGATTTGTAGAGGATTGACTCCAAATTTTAAAGAAGTTCTACTATGGATAAAATCTTTTCAAACAGCATTGCATGCTACAGAATAATCCTTCATAAAAGGAAGAGTCAGTGCAGCAGACTGCATTGTTGTCTTATTTTAAGAAATTGCCAGTCACCCCAACTTCAGTAACCACCACCATAGTTAGTCAGCAGCCACGAACACTGAGGCAAGACCTTCCACCAGCAAAAAGATTAAAATTTGCAGAAGGCTAAGATGATCATTAACATTTTTAACAAAAATGTACTTTTAAAATTAAGTTATGTACATAGTTTTCAGACACAATGCTATTGCAAACTTAACAGACTGCAATATAGCATACACATAACATTTATTTGCACTGAGGAACCAAAAACACTGTGCAATTCGCGTTATGGAGGCATTTGTTTTATTGCAGTGGTCTGGAACTGAATCTGCAATATCTCCAAGGTATGCTTGTATTGTTTAGAACTGCCAGCGCATGGTGATAACAGAAAGGGATTCACTTTCAGTGAATTTTTTCATTATTTTTAAAAATTATCTGCAGAAGATACATTTGTTTATTGTCTGCTCCCTATGCCTGGTCTTTGGAAAAAGCCTCTTTTTTAAGCAATTAACCTTCTTTTTGAAAGTTAAGCTTTTCCTTTGATAACGTTTAAATAATAAATATGTTAAGGATCACCTGTTTCTTAAAATACTGAGTGATTGCAAACATATACGTGATCTTTACTAAGATTACTTACCCGTGTTTTCCAATTCTGCTAGAAAACCAGTGAATCATTCTTTGAAGGGTAGACAGCATACCTTATAGGTTGGATATTATTTCTTATGTCATTTATAGTACACAGAAATCTATTTTTAAACACACAGTAAGAGTTAAACATACATCCACATATAATATCCAATGATCGTCTCCTACAAAAAAGATCTTAGCTATTGATTGATTGATTGAGATGGAGTCTCACTTTGTTGCCAGGCTGGAGTGCAGTGGCGCAATCTTGGCTCACTGCAACCTTCGCCTTCCGGGTTCAAGCGATTCTCTTCCCTCAAGCCTCCTGAGGAGTGGGGACTACAGGTGCGTGCCACCACGCCCAGCTAATTTTTGTATTTTTAGTAGAGACTGTGTTTCACCATGTTGGCTAGGATAGTCTGGATCTCTTGTCCTTGTGATCTGCCCACCTCGGCCTCCCAAAGTGCTGAGATTACGGGTGTGAGCCATTGCGCCTGGGCAAGATCTTAGCTATTTAAAAGATATATTTCAAAATCTCTCCTTACCTAGTATCTATCTTTGTTTACTTAAGACATTGTTGTAATGTAAATTTGAAATAGGTTATGGTATTTATGTTTTAAAATCATTTAATTTTTCCATTGAGTACCACTCTATGGAAAAATTATTATTGATATACAATAATATATAATTGTATAATTATATAACATTGATACACAAAATTATTGATATACAATAATAATGTTTATTACTATTATTGTATATCAATTATAGATTGATATGCAATGGTGGTCTCTTACAAAAAAGATCTTAGCCATTTAAAAGATATATTTCAAAATCTCTGCTTACTTAGTATTCATCTTTGTTTACTTAAGATTATTATTATAATATAAATTTGAAATAAGTTATGGCATTTATGTTTTAAAATAATTTAGTTTTTCCAATGAGGGTACCACTCACTTCATATTAGTAAGATTTCTGTGTGTTTCTTTTCAAGAATTATCCCGAAGTAGACTTCATTGTTGCCTTATTTTAAGAAATTGCTGATACTAGCTAGATATTTACATAAATTGCTTTGACTAAACTATAATTACCTTGTCATTGTTTTCTAGTCAATTGTAATGCAGAAAAAAATAATTCAAACTATTAATATCATAGTGAAAAGCATGGGCTCTCATAGGAGATTATCAAGCTGAATTTCCATATGTGGAAATTTCCAAGTTAATTAATTTATATGCCTAATTCTATTCATCTGTTAAATGGGCCTAATGCTATATAGCTCATTACTTTGTTTTGAGGGTTAAGGGTAAAAACACACAAAGTTCTTATAATAATATCTAGCATATTGTAAGCCCTCAACATATGTAAGTTATTTTAGGAGATAATATATAATAATTATGTATTTATTTCCTTCTCTTTTTTTCTTTTTTTTTTTCTTTCTTTTCTTTTTTTTTGAGACAGAGTTTTTGCTCTTGTTTTCAGGCTGAAGTGCAGTGGTGCAATCTGGGCTCACTGCAACCTCCACCTCCTGGGTTCAAGCCATTCTCCTGCCTCAGCCTCCCGAGTAGCTGGGATTACAGGCACACACCACCACACCCGGCTAATTTTTTGTATTTGTAGTAGAGATGGGGTTTCACCGTGTAGGCCAGGCTGGTCTCGAACTCCTGACCTCAGGTGATCCGCCCCTCTTAGCCTCCCAAAGTGCTGAGATTACACAGGTGAGCCACCGCACCGTGCCTGGCCTATTTCCTTTTCTTTGCTTATGTTGCAAAGTGAGAAATGCCTCATATTTGACGAAGTTGTCCCTAGGACTTTACCAATCTAAGAATTTTTTTGTCTGAGAAAGGCATTCTGAAAGTCCAATCTAGATATGCTTTAAATCAATATCACTTTAAACATTTACATTAGCCATGTTTTTTACACCATAAGAGACTATCATAATATATAAATTATGTTAACTGTGTTTTATTCTTCCCTGTTGTAAAAATTATTTATTTAATAAATATATTTGTAAGATTTTTTTTTCTCGATAATACTACTGAAAAAATAGATTTCATCCAAGCACAGAGTTAACTAGGTAAGAAACCAACCCACTCTATTTTAACAGCAGCATTAATATTTTTCCTTACGAAAACAAGGCAGCCACTTATAGTATAACTAAGTAAGCTAAGAATGTCAAAAGGGCGCTCAATATGTCTGTCTTCAACATAAAAAGTGACGACAATCGATCAGTCTGACTTTCACAAGAGGCTCCCTAGGAGAGAACAGTGTACTGATAATAGTAAGGTCAGGAAGCCTATTTAGTTGTTTTATATTCTGTAGCTCTCTGACTGTCCCAGTAGTTACAAGCCAGCATGTTTGACACATAGCTAAAATTCAGGATGAATGCAACACACAAAAAGAGGGCAAAACATGGTGGGACCAATAAGGAGAGATCATTTCTTATTATAAAGGCATTAACTGTTTTCAAGATGGGTGACTTGGAGTTT
This sequence comes from Macaca fascicularis, assembly GCF_037993035.2. Classification (NCBI taxonomy): domain Eukaryota; kingdom Metazoa; phylum Chordata; class Mammalia; order Primates; family Cercopithecidae; genus Macaca; species Macaca fascicularis. The sequence continues at coordinate 28,872,161 of NC_088395.1, forward strand.
TGAGCTGAAGGGTTGGCTAGAAGAACACTTCAGTTTACAAAGAGAAGTGTACCCTGTAATGAACTGCAGCGGACTCTAAAATGAAATTGCTGGAAGCTACATAAGAAATAGAAAAAACCTAGAAACACAATGAAGAACATCCCGATTTACAGCATCCCTAAAGGCAGCTGAGAGTTGACCCCATTACTTTCATTGAGCAATTTGTTCCATCTCTCCTCACACATACCCCCTCACTAGGACTTCTAAAATAGAAAGATGCACAACATCCGTTAGTCTGTTCCACTATCTCAAAAGGGTCCCCAAACTTTGTTTACTAAGGTTTTAGAACTTTTTGTTTTACTATTTTTAGTATTTTTTTAAATTTTCTATTTTTTTCTTTTTTTTCCCTTGACCTAGATCATACAATAATATACTTAGAGGACATTTTTCTAAATTCAAGTTGCTAGAAATGACTTGGCAAAGATTAGTACAATTCACAGTGTCCTGCAGCAATAGAATTAACCAGGAGTTTTGTTTTTTTTTTTTTTAAAATAAGACATTAATTTTTTGATGATTTTGAAATATAAATGCTAAGAAGGAAATTTGAAGAAACAATTTTAGATAACATATCTAAAGTGTTAGAAGCATTTTATGAAACACTAGCTGTAAGATTAGTCAACAGCTTTGGTTTTTACCTTCAACAGATACTCTTTAAAACATTGTGTGCTTATGTATATCTTTATGTAGTCTTTATGTGAACACTCATAGGGGACTATTGTATAATGCTATCATTGGTAGCAACATTTGTGCTTTGTTTCTGAAGGCTTTTACTGTACTAGTAATTTTTTTCTTTGCTGAAACTAAAGTTTTCTTCCAGAAAAACTTTAGTTGGATCCTGATTTATAAGCAGATATAACAAAGCATGAGAGTCCCAGAGAATATCATGTAATCTTCAGTTGTTCAATCTGATAATTAAATTGGGCAAAGAGTTCCAGTTATGTGAAAAATATTTACCATGTTAATGAATCTGTGCCAAAACATTCCTAGAGGCTCAACTTCAGGCCACTCCCTGTGTTAATTGCTGGAGTCAGATGTTTAAGGTAGACACTTGCCACTGGATGGGTCAGGCTCCAGTGGGACCAGGTGCATTGCAGAAGGAATGCATTACTTTGCCCAACAGCTTATTAAGACTTTGAAAAGAAGTGCTTTCATTATATTGTTTGACGTTTTATACATTTAAGCGTCCTGGCTAGCTTTGAAGATTTCAGAGTAAAAAGCTAAAATTTGGAGATTGGTATCTAATATTTGGAAACAACTCTGTTTCTGTTTCTGTGATACTACTAAAAGCAATAAACCAAATATTTATTAAATAATTAGTTCACGGGAAATTATGCCTTTTTTTTTTTTTTGAGACAGAGTCTCGCTCTCGGCTCACTGCAAGCTCCGCCTCCCGGGTTCACACCATTCTCCTGCCTCAGCCTCCTGAGTAGCTGGGACTCCAGGCGCCCCTACCGCGCCCGGCTAATTTTTGGTATTTTTAGTAGAGACGGGGTTTCACCGTGGTCTCGATCTCCTGACCTTGTGATCCGCCCGCCTCGGCCTCCCAAAGTGCTGGGATTACAGGCGTAAGCCTCCGCGCTCGGCCTTTTTTTTTTTTTTTTTTTGAGCTGAAGTCTCACTCTGTTGCCTAGGCTGGAGTGCAGTGGAAACGATCTCGGCTCACTGCAACGTCTGCCTCCCAGGTTCAAGTGATTCTCTCGCACAGCTACTCGAGTAACTGGGATTACCGGCGTGTCCCACCACACCCAGCTAATTTTTGTGTTTTTGGTAGAGATGGGGTTTCACCATGTTGGCCAGGCTGTCTCGAATTCACGACCTCAGGCGATCTGCCCTTCTTGGCCTCCCAAAGTGCTGGGATTACAGGCATGAGCCACTGTGCCTGGCCTCAAACCTTGTATTATTAGATTAAACTGGGGACCTGCAAACGTTTTATACAAGAAGCCAGATAGAAAATATGTTTGGCTTTGCAGGCCACGTAGTATCTCTTGCAACTACTAAGGTCTACCTTTGTTGCATGAAAGCAGTAATAGACAATATGTTAAAAAAAAAATTGAGTGTGGTTGTGTTCCAATAAACCTTGATTTACAGAAACAGGTGCTTGGAATGATTTGGCCTACGCCCCCCCCCCCCCTTTTTTTTTTCCCGCCAATCCTTGAATTAAGTAAAGAAAGTGACAGGTTTCCTGCTAGAAAGGGTTTGTTACAAGGATTATATGATTTAATATATATGAGATACTTAGAGCCATGTCTGCATGTAGTAAATGCTGTAAATGTGTTATTATAATACCTTTTAGAGAAATGTAGGAAAAAAACACATCTAGACCATTTATAGGAATTACATCTTGAATATATATTTCTTTAAAACCTAGATTAGTGACTACTACTATACCTAGATTTCAACTTATCAACCAACCAAATACACTGTGAATGATTTGGTGGATGAAAACCTTCAGATGATTGAGTGTTTTGATTGCAAATTGCATATATAACGGTTTTCTCTAAGATATGAATAGATTCATTAATACATGCTTTTTTCAATTACCATTCATATATTCTTTGAACTTCTAACCATTTTCCCAAGCTTGGCTCATTCAACTGATATACATTGGTTTACTGTTTATACTCTTGCCTTATTTTTTTGCATATTATAAATATAATACAGCTGTTTCTGAGCAAGAAAGATAATTGAATACCAGTGTTCTGAAATACGCTTGTTTCTCACAAAGACATGTTCATCACAACTCTACCACATACCCTATACACATATATACTATTTTTTATTTTATCTGAGTTTTAGGAATATCCAAAACCTAAAATATTCCAGTTGGGGGACAATTATATTCTCCTGGGATAAGAGAAAGATAGAAAAATGTGGCTTTAGTAGCCTAGAAAAGCAGTGATTTTGTTAAGCATATTCAACATTTAGTAATGCACAGTCCTGACACTTAGGACTCTTTAGTGCATCTTTTTATTTGTAGTTAAAATTAAATAGAAAATATCATATTTAAATCTATGAATTCAAAATGATAATCTTTTAGTGCCTATACCATATCCAGGTTAAGTGCTTCTGCTCTCATGGAGCTGACATTTTATAAAATAACAATTATCAAGTAACATAACAAAGAAGTTTTTAAAACTTGGATATAGTTTTTGCTAGAGAAACACTCTCATAAAAACCAGAGCAACTAAGGGAAAGAGTTGTGAAAAATAGAGTGAATAACTATTTTAGATAGGGTGGTCTTGAAAGATTGTTTAGAGAAGGAGGCATTTGAGCAGAGAAAGTTCTAAATGAAGTGAGAGAGCAAGTCATGCAAAGATATGGTAGTAGCGTGTTTGGACAGTGGGAACTACAGTGTGAAAGGCCCTGATATGAGAAAAAAGCTGGGATATTTGTAGAAAAGGAGGAGGCTAGTGGTGGGTATGAAGGAGAGTGATCTGAAATAAAGTCAGTGATCATTTAGGGCCTCATGGGCTGCTTTTAGATCAGTGTAGCCTCTGAGGCAGACATGAGATAGCTGTGGGTAGGGCAGTGCTGTGAACGTCATTAAAGTTGTCCCAAGACCATTCTGGTCTGTCCAGTGGTAGTAGATATACCAGTAGAGAAGCTATTATAGCATTTCCCTGGGAAATGATGGTTGTTAAACTAAAGTGGCAGCAGTGACAATGGTGGGAAGAGGTGATTCCGGATACATGCCAAAGTAGAGCTAATAGGAATTGCTGTTGAGTTGAATGTAGAGTGTTGGAAAAAGAGTTGAGTCAAGGATGTTTTTTATTGGTATCAGGTAGATTCTGGTGTCGTTTACCAAGATGGGAAGGTTTATGTTGACAGGGAGTTGTTAAGAATCATGAGTTCAGGCCAGGTGCAGTGGCTCATGCCCGTAATCCCAGCACTTTGGGAGGCCCAGGCGGGCAGATCACCTGAGGTCAGGAGTTCTAGACCAGCCTGACCAATATGACGAAACCCCATCTCTACTAAAAATACAAAAATTAACTGGGTTGTGGTGGCACGCACCTATAATCTCAGCTACTCAGGAGGCTGAGGCAGGAGAATCACTTGAACCTGGGAGGCAGTGGTTGCAGTGAGCCGAGATCATGCCACTGTACTCCTGCCTGGGTGACAGAAGGAGACCCTGTCTCAAAAAAAAAAAAAAAAAAAAAATTAAGGGTTCAGTTTTAACTATGTTAGATTTGTGAGACCTTCTCTATATTCAAACGGAGCTGTTGAGTAGGCAATTAAAACATTGGAATCTAGAGTTCATGGAAGAGATCTGAATTGCAGACATAAATTTCAGAGGACTCGGTATGTAAATGGTATTTAAAACCATGAGTCTGTATAGCTATCATCAAGATAGTGATTGTAGACAGAGAAGTCCGAATACTAAATCTTGAGGTATTTAAATTTTAGTTGTTTAGCAGAAGAGATGAACCTTCACAGAAGACCAAGGAGTGCAAAGCGAGTTAGAAGGAAAGCTAGGAGAGTGTCACAGCCTCCAAGCCAAGTGGAATATGCTTCAAGATGAAATGTGTGATCAATTGGCAAAAGCTGTAAAGAAATTGAGTAAGATGAGAACTGTCAAAATTGCTCATTGGATTTAGAAAGATGCAAGAAAATGTTGGCCTTGAAAAGAAGAGTTTCAATAGAGAAATTAAAAACTACAGTTAATGAAAAATATAGGAGTTGAGGAAGTGGAAGCAAAGAGCATAAACAAATATTTTACTGAGTTTGCTATAAAAGGAGCACAGAAATGCTCTTGTAGCTGAGTAAAGACATGGGACTTAGGAAGGTTATTTTTTAAATGGGTGACATTATAATACGTTTGTATGCTAATAGGAATGTTTCAAACAAAGAGGGAGAAATTTATGATGCTGCAGAGAAAAGGAAATATTCAAATAGTAAATTCTGCTGTTAAAAAGAATGAATTAATGGCATTTGCAGCAACCTGGAAGGAACTGGAGACTATTATTCTAAGCAAAGTAATTCAGAATGGAAAACCAAACATTGTATGTTATCACGCGTAAGTGGGAGCTAAGCTATGAGGATGCAAAAGCATAAGAATGATACAGTGGACCTTGGGGACTCTGGAGGAAATGGTGGGAAGGAGGTAAAGGACAAAAGGCTACAAATTGGGTTCAGTGTATACTGCTCGGGTAGTGGGTGCACCAGAATCTCACAAATCACCACTAAAGAATTTACTCTAACAAAATGCCACTTGTTTCCCCCCAAAAAACTATGGAAATAATAAATAAATAAATTCTTTGAGTAGGCATGAAGAATAGAATCCATTGCACTAGTGGAGGGCTTGGACTCGGATAATGACAATAATGGCCATCATTTATTATGAGTCACTTACATATATTAACTCATTGAATTCTAAAAATAACCCTGTAAGCTATATTTTATCACCTCCATTTTCTATGGACAGAAAAATAAACATAGCAGGTTAAGCTAGTAATTGATAGAGGTGGTTTCCAAACTCAAGTTATCTCATTCCAGAGTACCACTCTAGAGAGTTATATGTTATACATTAGATTTACACATTGTAACTGGGAAAAAAGGCAGACTGCACAGATAAAGTTAGGGAATTTTTTTACATTTTGTCATAACAAGATGATACAGTATAGTTCTTATTCATTCTATTTTTCACTAAAGTTAAGTGCAAGATTATCATCTGAGAATGAGAAGGAGGAATGGGCCACTGAGGGATAGGCAATTTGAGAGTTGAGGAAAGGTTGGACAATTTAGGGGGAGAGCAAAAGGTATGAAATATTTGTCAAGTACAGGAGTACAATGGCCATGGAAAATGACCTGTAAAATCTGCCAGTGCCAAGGTCTCTTGAAGATTTTTGTCATTATTTTAAAGTGAGATGCATCATCATGTGAGGCAGAGAGCTAATTTCTATCCATCTTTGCTTCAAGGAGTCACCACTGAAATATCAGTGGTGGAATTGACAGGTAATCTAGAGGAATAGAGCGTGCCTTTTGTTTTCATATCTGTCTTCCTTTTATCTGGCATGGAGGTGTGATGGCTAGAACTTTGCTAGTCATAATTGACCATGGAGATAAGTACCACACTCTAGGAGTGGTAGAATATTGAGCCACGTGGCAAAAGTTTGTTCTCTGATGACGTCATTGAAGTGCCACAGCAGTCCTGGACTTTTCGCCTGCAGACATCTCTAATGGGAGTCAGAAATAAATGTGTATCTTGTCTAAGCCTGTTTAGGAGTCTCTTCTTCTTATGGTCAGACTTAATCCTAACTTATTCCAGAATTTGTTCTCAGAAGGGGGTTGCTAAAGGGACAAAACCTAAAAATATGACTTTGTTTAAATGGAGGCAAACAGGTGGTTAGCAGCAAGACTCAGATGTTGCAGTTTCTCTCAACATAGGCCACTGTTCTGATGGACACATGGCATACAGGGAGAATTATTTTAAATATGCTTTGGATTTTTTCAGGTGAGTAAAATAGAGTAAAGCAGATTCCCCAGTTTCCTTTAGTAACATATTTCAGTGTCTAGCAAACTTTACTTTCAGGGATTGCTTTCAGGTATGTCACTTAATATTTGTACTGCTTCATTTGATTTCCATTTTCTTATATACTAAACTCAAGAGACACATTTAGTTAAAATTTTTAATAAAATTTCATACTTGTCAGATATTTCAAATATTTTACTTTACTCCTGTCTATTATAGGAAATCCAAAACTGGCTTATATTTACCTTCTTAAACTTTGATATGTTCTCACAATCTCTTTATTTTTCAAAAATTTACATCAGTTTATAACAGTATAACTACAAAAAAAGTATAGTCACCAAAGTAAACAATGACATACTCTTTGTCAAATCTTAGGGTCTATTTCCATGCTCTTGGCCCTTATTTCTTCTCTTGCCTTTTTCCCCTAAACTGAGAGCCAACATCATCATGGGCGTATCAAGTAGAGACAGATCAATTTGTGCTGGAATCCATTTAGTCATTTACCAGTTAGTTATGTACCTTTAGCTAGTCTGAATTTCTTTCTGATCCTCAGTTTTCATCCATAAAATGAATTGTGTTAAATAGTGAGTGAACTAATTTTGTATACTCACATTTAGTTTATACTTTTTTTCAAACCTTCCTTTCTTAGATTCAATTTACACCATGCACCACCTACATTAGTACCTATTGATATTTGCTAGGGTTTTACGTCTTTGCCCCTTCTCCATTTCTATAACCACTTCTCAAGCCTTCAACATGGTACTCCTTGCCAGGAATCGTTCTTTGCTACCTGTGTTCCTACCCATTCTCTAGTTTCTTCTAGAGGTTTCTTGCCCTTTAGCAGGTCTCTCTTCTTGCTGCCTCCTTCATGCCACCCACTTGCACCATTTTCCATATATTATCTCTTGCATCAATTTTCCATTGCATATAATAATCTCTAGTTCACCAACCTGTATTTGTAACTCTCAATACCATATTTAGTCTTCATCATTGACTAGCTTCATCACAGTTGAGACATCACTTACATTAAGTTCCTCTTTGTATGTGTGTAATTTATCCTCTTATAACATTAAATTTCTTGTATTGATCGTTGATTTTATTTTAGGCTTGTCTTAATTATCCATTTAGGATGTAAAATCTTCCTTGTCTTCATGATCCGCTGATGGTGTAAAACTTCCTTCGTTTAAAGAAAGATAAAACTCTCTGCTGTTCCCTGTCCCATGCTTTGCAGTAATATCATTATGAGGAGAATTTATTAATTTATGCATGCTGCATTTAATATGTAAAAGCCTTTAAATAAATGAAGATTGGTACTACAGTGTCCTCAATCTTTGCCTTCTTAAACTCCAATAGTCTTAGTTACTTTAAAACATTATGCCTAGCGTTATTTTTGTGTGTATGTTTCCTCTAAATTCAAGCTTGTATATTCTCCTTTAGTTGAGATCCAGAATCAGCCTCACTGCCATCATATAATCAGATTCATGCAGAGTGGATTGGGGAATTTAATTCCCAGCATCTCTTCTTACGTTTGCTTCCATTTAAAAATTTTAGTATTAATTATTTCTAAAATTCAACTGAAGGTCCTCATTTATTATAATTTATATCATTATTGAATTATTAGTGGATTGTTATTTATTTGCTATATATTATAGTCAAGCCTGTAGCTGAATAAAGTATACCTTTATATATTGGAATACTTATATAAACTGCATAGGCACTAAGGGGCTAAAAGAAAGTAAGTTAAGTAGGATATGATAATAAATGAAAACTTACTGGAGTAGAAAATGAAAAACATGTTTAGGTTATATTGTATTCCTTTTAATTAAGATGAAATTCATATAAAATAAACTTCATCACTTTAAAGTTAACAACAATGGCATTCAGTGTAGATTTTATTTCACTTTATTTTTGACAACTTTTTTGAGGTGTAATTTACATACCATACAATTCACCCTCTTAAACTTTAAAATTTAATAGCTTTTCATATAGTTACAACATTGTGCAACCATCACCACAGCCAATTTTAGAATATTGTATTTAACCCCCCCAAAAACCCATACCTGTTAGCAGTCATTCCTTATTTTCCTGTATCCACTATCCCTAGGCAACCATTAACCCACTTTTTGTCTCCATAGATTTGCCTATTCTGGACATTTCATATGAATGAAATCATATATGGCCTTTTGTATCTGGTTTCTTTCACTTAGCATAATGTTTTCAAGATTCATCCATGCTATAGCATGTATCGCTACTTTGTTCCTTTTTATTGCTGAATAATATTCCATATTATGGGTATAACATGTTTTATTATCCATGTTATGCCATATTATGGATATACATTCATCAGTTGATGTTCATTTCTGTTGCTTCCATCTTTTGGTTGTTGTGAGTAGTACTGCTATAAACATTTGTGTGCGAGTTTTAATTTTAACACCTGTTGTCAGTTTTTCTGGGTATATACCTAGAGGTGTAGTTGTTGGATTATTTTTAATATGTAAACATATTCTATGTTTAATATTTTGAGGATCTGCCAAATAGATCCTTTCCTGATTTCTAAATTGGAGTATTTATTTTTTTTAACTGTAGGCATTACATTCCTTATATATTTGACCACTAGTTTATTGTACCATACCAGGTATTTTCTGATTTCTTTTGTGCTTTGGTTTCGTCACTAAATAACAACTTCCTTGAACTTTTAACTAAAATTACATCATTTATAGAATAGAAATATGAAAAGAGTTGTATGATTCTTAGACATGAACACTTCCATAATTAAAGATATTGTTAACCCCATGGTAACATATTGAAAGAAAAGGAAAATTAGATTCCTAACATTCTATTAATTTTATTTTCTTTATATATCTCTTCCATGATGCTGCAAAACACTTGGGCACAATTTAAATGCCCTTGTCTGCTTACTAGTGGGATGCATCTGAGAATTCAACTGTGCTATGTTTTGCTTGATCACCTATGTGTTCTACTAACCCCTCTGTTAACTAAATACTTTTTTGATATAGTCAATGTTACTTAATTCCAAGGGGAATCTGGGGAAAATATTGTAATTTACTAAGTGAAGTAGAAATAACCACAGTAGGTAATATCCATTATTTGTATGGGAATTGTACTCAAGTTAGTCCAATATGGAGTGATGGTTTTAAACCTTTTAGTTAGGAATTAAGTAAACAAATATTTGTGAAGCACCCACCGACTAAGTCATACAAGTCACTGAACTAAGGAGAGAAAGTGAAAATATTAATTTGTGGCTTAATTATTAGTAGCATATTTAAAAATGTAAAGGTTTATTATGGTGTTAGTTGGAGTTTATCATTTATTACATATACATGTATGAAAGGAAAGAATTATAGCACTAAGCTGGTAAGAGAAAAACAGCTTGATTCTGTTCAGAGTGAATAGAAGGAACATAACCGTAAAAGGAATATAAACAATAATTCTGAGTGGGAGAGAAATAATTATTTTTAAAGTAATTCAGGGACATGGCTTAATGCAATGAGATAACATAGACCTGCTAACCTAATTCCAGGTAACAAAGTACATCTGGTTATATTGTATCTTTTACAGTTTCATAGTTTGCTATTTTATAGTAGGAACAGGATAAGCTTTAACGACCTTGTTTTCCTTTATTCTTCCTTTTTTGACCCTGTTAAATTTAGGAAAGCACACACTTGGCTCATAAGAGCTTGTCCGGATAGAACAGTGTGTTTCCAAATGCAGCAGCAACCCACCTTCATCAGAATCTCATAAGAGGGATGTGATTGCAAAAATATAATTTTTCTTAGCCCTACATCCTGACTCTTAGATCAGAACGTCTAAGTGTTCTGAGCTGAGTTATGATGTAGGGCTAAGGTAGGGCCCAGGAATGTACATTTTATCAGTAACCTCAGGTGATTAGGGTAGGGTCCAGGAATGTACATATTATCAGCACTTCCAGGTGATTCTCATATATGCTAAAGTTTGAGAATCACTACACTGTACTGTATACCCTGCTGTAGTGACTACGATTGAGCAGAATGGTTAAAAGCATGGGCTTTGGTGTCAGGCTCATTTGAATTTAAGTTCTGATTCGGTTACCTCATTGTGATCAAACCTTGGACAAGCCTCTTAAATTCTTTCAGCCTCCACTGTATTCAGCTATAAAGTTTAAGATAAAAGGTGATTGTAATCTCTATTTGCCTAAAGAGTACAGACTATATTTTTAAACATAACATTACCTTATTATTATTATTGTTGTTATTATTATTATCTGAGATAAGATCTTGCTCTGCCACGCAGCTTGGAGTGTAGTGGCATGATCATAGCTCACTGCAGCCTCGACCTTTTGGACTCAAGCAATCCTCCTGTCTCAGCCTCCTGATTAGTTGGGACTACAGGGGGCAACCACTATCATGCCTGGCTATTAATAAAAAAATTTTTTTTGTAATAACAGAATGTCCCTATGTTGCCCAGCCTGGTCTCAAACTCCTGGGATCAAGCATCCTACCACCTTGGCTTCCCAAAGTGCTGGGATTACAGGCATGATTCACTGTACCTGGCTGCTGCCCAATTATTAAAAGAATTTTCCTTAATTCTTAAAAGTATCCCACTTTAGAGGATAAATTATATGATCTAGCATAGCTATGTAATCATTTATTGTGATGATTATATGACATCACTTATTTGATTTGATACAATTGGCACATAATACATATTTTTAAAATGTCCTTATAAATAATGCTATTTTTAAAAATCAGGCCAACTCTGGGCCCACTACCTAGGAGTTAGCCCTTCTCCTTAAGGAGCAGTAAAAACAAACAAGCAAACATACATATATATATATATATATATTTTTTTTTTTTTTTTTAAACAGAGTACTCAGGATGGTCTACTACTTTAATTGCTTTTACAAATTGATTTCCATGGAAAACAGGTCACTGATTATTGATTGTTGGCTAGTTTTGTCCTCTATGAGTACAGGTCTTTAAGTCATTTGTCTTCATTGTTTTTACTAGCTTGGCCATGCCAGTTGGCATAGTCTTATGCTAAAAGGCATTTTGTAGTAGAGACTTTGGGAAAAAGTCGTTCAAGAGAAGGATAATAAAAGTTTGTACAGTAGAACTATAGTATTACACAAATACAGTCTATAAGCCCCATTATCTACAAAAGATAAATATGACATTTTCCTTCTCTTATTAGCTTCATGATGAAAAACCTTGCTATTCTGCCTTCAATTTGCTTTTCACTTCAAAGTAAGTATGTTGCAGCAAGGGGAGAGTGGTATTTAGGAGTTTTTCTTGTATATAGATGGGAATCCTAGACTCTCTGCTCAGACTGCTCTGCGCCTGTATCTCCTAAGTGGTGCCATAAGGATGAGAGTTAATGTACATAGAGTTCTCAGCAGCACATCTTTGTTCTCTATTACTGTTTTCTAATATCATTATTAAGAAGAATATTGGAGGTAGTCTTAAAATTCTGTGAGCAGCAGATTTTAGGGTAATATGGGACTTATTTGGCTCATTGGCTTCTTTCAGCCACCTCGTTCAGAGTTTTTGCTTCTCCTGTCATACATATATATATATATCTTCTTTGTGAGATGGATGGGGGAAAAAGAAAGAATATAGTTTAAGGAGAATGAGGAAATCACAATATCTGAACATTTGAGGGAGAATAACTCAATACTCAAGGGCCAAGTGACACAGCAGATATACTGCGTTTTGCAGTGCCTGACTGTCAACACATAACAATAAGTGGTTGAGATTTTCATACTCAAGGCCTTATTCATTGCTTTTTAGAAAGTGTTTTTGTTCCACTTCCAATGAAGGCCTCATTCTCAGTGAAATGTAGAAAATGTTGTCAACATGAAAATACATACATTCATAGTAGCATAGCATTAAGCCTGAAGTATCCACCATCATTTTTATTAACATACTACTGGTATTTAAAATATAGAAAATAAACAGAAATATAAACTTCTACAGGTATTGCCTGCATAAATTACAACCTTCATGGCTATAATGTCCCAAATACATGTTTCAGATATGTGCACATGATGATAAATGGAAGAAACATTCAAGCATCAGTTATCTAGGAGACAATGATACACACTAGGTTATCTTGAGTTAATTATTTCATGCCAAACTTAAGTGACTATGTGAGAACCATATGTTTGGTGTGTAATTCACACTTTCAATAATGTTTGTATCAACTGAAATATTTTTCAATGAACCAGCATCCTTATAATGAACATGGTGTTATTATAAGGAAGCTGGCAGTACAAGTGGTACTTTGTGTTTTCTCATTTCATGCTTTCATTTAGATTTAAGATGTTCTTGGTTTCATTTCCAAGTTGGCATGAATTAGCAGTAAATAGGAATCTGCTGGCTTGTGTTACATTTGCTTTTCTGATACCTCTAAAGAAAGAATGGGAAGAATTCAGAATAGTAATCAGTTTTAATTGAGGTTATCCAGATAGAAGTCTTTCTTCTCTCTAAATATCAAGCCAACTTTCTTGGTATATAATCAGAAGGAACCATGTTGATTTCTCTACTTATTGATGGGTGTAAGCTTTGATTAAGGCGTCACAGGGAAAAAAGAGGTAATATTCTCATAGATTAATGATTGTGGATTTTCAGCAGTTAAGAATTTTATTCAACCTAGAAAACAACTTCTAAGAATCATTAATAGTGCAATTCATAGAAGTAGGGTTGATGAAAATTATGAATAATTTATAAAATGTAATATATGGATAGAAAGAACACATTGACTTTAACTCATGATTAGGCATACATGATTAATCCCATTTTCTTCCTTTAGCATTGACTTTTAGATTACAGAAGGAGAATGCCTCTAGAGAGTTAAAGAATAGGTACAACACAAAAGTAAAAATGAATGTTCCAAAAGTAGATATATGTTGTGCTTCTGATAACTTTGCATCTTGTAATGGATTTCCATCAACCTGCCCTCTGTATCAGTCAGAATAGTCTAGGTTACGTTGTAGTAATGAACAGCCCCAAATATGAATGGGCTAAAACTGTAAAAAAAAAAAAAAAAAAAAAAAAAAAAAAAAAAGAAGAAGAAGATATGTTTGCGTTTAGCTCTTGCTGCATGTCTATTTCAGGATGGAGTTGGTGGCTGATATGGTTTGGATATTTGTCTGCTCCAAATCTCATATTCAAATGGGATCTCCAATATCGGAGGTGGGGCTTAGTGGGATGGGAGGTCTTTGGATTATGGGGGTGGATTTCTTATGAACAGCTTGGTGGCATCCTCATGGTAATGAGTAAATTCTCATTCTATTATTTTCCTGAGAAACTCATATTTAAAACAAGAGAAATGTAGGTATCTCTAAAGACTATAGTAACCTAATTTTATTGATGATCAGAGGCCAAAAAAAGCCTTGTAGCCTTACATGTTGCTTAATCCTGACCATATAACAAAATCATTTGCCAAGAGTTTGAAATATGTGAATTCTTGGCTCCTATTTTCAATGTTTCTAATTTAGGAGGTTTAGGGTGAGACCCAAGCATCTATATTTATTCCCTTAAGAAGCGGGTGTTAAAAAGAGCCTGGCACCTCTCTCTTTCTTCTTCTCTTGCTATGTAATGTCTGTTCCCCTTTGCTATCTACCATGAATAGAAGCTCCCTGAAGCCCTCATCAGAAGAAGATGCTGGCTCCATGCTTCTTGTACAGCCTGCAGAACCATGAGCCAAATAAATCTGTGTTCTTTGCCTCTGGTATTCCTTTATAGGGACACAAAATGGACTAAGATGGAACGTGGGCCGTGTTGCATGCTATCCCAGACTCAGGCCTGAGGAAGACTCTACCAAGTGGAATGCTCCTGGTCACTGTGGCAGGAGGAAGGGGAGTGCTAGAAAATCTTGCAATTTAATTAAATGCTATCGTCCAGAAGTGATGTACAACATTTCTGTCCACAACTCTTTGGCCAGAATTATTCTCATGATCCTGCCAAGGGCAAGGTGGCAAAGAATTACCATTCTTTCATGTGGCTGGGAGGGAAAAAAGAACCAGATTGAGAAGAGCATTAGATATCTCTGTCACATCAGAGGAACAAATTCGCCATCAGAGCAAAGGTTCAGGCATACCACCTTGGCAAACAAAGCATGATTAACCCTCGAGCTGCTGATTCTGTGCTCATCCTAACTTGATTCCCTCCACTGGCCCCAAGCTGGCAGCTGTAGCTTTGCAAACATGGATGATGCTTCTCTTGTTAGAACTGAATTTAGAATTGGCAGCAACAGAAACGTGCAAGCTGCAGTTCATTTGTGTTTCCATGCTTAATTTAAATCTTATTGAATGAAATGCACCCTCATTTTATTCTTGATGAAAAAAAAAAAAAAAAACTAACAACATAAAAGCCAGTCCAACTATTAAATCAATATTTTCTACAAGATTTGTATTATTCTGTCTGTCCTTTCACAAGAATAAAACTGATTTTATTTTTCAGTTGTGATTCATTTTTGATACTTGAAGGAGTGAGGAGTACAGACCAGCTATGAACTATGTTTATTTTCCTGAGAAACTCATATTTAAGGCAAGAGAAATGCAAGTATCTCTAAAGACTATAATAATCCAATTTTATTGATTATCAGAGGCAAAAAAGGCTTTATAGCCTTAGATGTTGCTTAATCCTCACCATGTAACAAAATCACTTGGCAAAAGTTTGAAATACATAAATTCCTGGCCTCTGCTTTCAATATTTCTAATTTAGGAGGTTTAGGGTGAGGCCCAAGCATCTATGTTTATATTTAAATCTCACCAGGTGATTCTGATGGGCAGCCAGAAGTGAGATCTGTCCTGAAATGTTATGTAAAAGAAAGTTATTTTTGAACTTGTTTTCTAAATCAAATAACTATCCAAACCTAATTTTCCAACTTCAAGAGTAAGGCCATCTATTTAGCAGAACAGAATCCATGCTTACAATGTTTCTGGTTCACTTCTTATATGAAAAACAGTGAAGATATTAAATAATTCATAGATTGTTTTAGAATCCTGTCAGTCTTTGTGTGTTTCATATTCTTGTTTATAAGTCAGTGAGTAGGGAATACATCGATTTTGAGAATGCTACTCTGTCATATTTAATACATACCCATCCCATTATCATAGTTATTCTAATATATGATTCACCAAAATAATGGACAAAATGATGTAACTAGGAATTGATTTGCCTGCTCTAATACCTTTCTTTAAAACCCTGTAATAAAACAGGAAATGTTTTTTTAATCATATATTTTGAGTCAGGAGACTAGAGTTAAAATGAATCCTAGAGATGGAGGATAGTAATCTCCAATTGTGAAGCCAGTAATTACAGGAATCCATGTAGTAATAAACTTATTGTTTCCATCTTCAAAGTACCGCATCCTGTTTAAAGCTTCTAGTTGCAAGCATGTCATTTTGAAAGTAAATTAGACTAAACATCATTTTGATGTCCACAGTTCAATAAAGTAGATAAAACGCACATTCTATGAAAGATTGTCAAATAAATATTATGCTTATTCATCTCTCTGTTTGCTTTAAAATATACTTTAATTTAATAGAAATAAATAGTAATTAAGCCACATAATACAGATATTGTCAAGCATAAACAATCCAGACATAGATAAGGAGAGGCTCTATTCAGAAGGATTATTGTAAGAGCTGGGAGAGGGATTATTGCAGTAGGAAGAATGCTCTAGCTATGAGATTTGTGTTTTCAAAGTCAGGTAAAAATCTTTTCTTTGCCTGACCCTCACCGGAGCACTGCATATGCTTACTTTATCTCAACCCTAAGTGGTATGAATTGTTATCCATTTTTAGGTGTCAAAATTGAGACACAGAGAAGCCAAATATGTCACTGAGATTTTGGTTTATAGCGGATAGTGAGCAAAGTGAGGAAGAACTAGGTGTAGGGAAGTGGTATGAAAGAGTGGCATGATGACATGATCGTATAGTTGATTAGGGAATGCTTTTCGCTAACATAAGTCAATGGTCCAGGAGGCCTCTTAAGGAGAGGTTGTATGCTGGCTCAGGCTGTGTGCATGTGTCAAAGTTCAGAGACCTGAAGGAAAGAGAGAAGCTTTAGTTAAATTTGGTGAAGCCAAACTGGTAGGTATTTTATCCAGATTAGTCAGAGGATACAATTAGATCATCTAATCATTTATGGGATAAAGATTGGGAATTTGGAGGGTCCGTGTCTGGCCTTGTCTAAGTAAACAAGAGGGGCATCTGTTAGTTTTATCTAAGCCATACAAGAAAGGCAGTAAGCCTCCAGAAGTAAAAGGGTGGGAAGACATCTTTAACCATCATTGTTTTTCAGGATTGGAGGACTCTGGTAAAGTTCAACATGGGCAATATAGAAAAATAGGGTCTAGCTAAGTCACATCCAATAATAGGTATCATTTAGTGATTGCCTGGCCCTCAGTTGAGCACTGCACGTGATCACTTTATCTCAACCCTATGTGGTATGAATTATTTTCCAGTCTTAGGTGTTGAAATTGAGACTTGGAAAGGCCAAATATGTCACCAAAATTTAGTGGTTAATCTAGAATTCAAACTTGAATGTCCCTAGTAAAAAAAAAAAAAATCAAACTCATAGTCATTTACACTATGACATCAAACTGAAGTAGAAGGTGCAATAGTTTATCATTAACATTTTTAATTATTAAAAGCTAATGAATTTTTTATGGTTCTTTTATTTTTCATTTGCATTTTCATAGATGATTTCCATTCAGGCAGTTTAACAATTAACCATGAAATCTAAAAATCAGAAATGATCAGTGCCTTGAGTTATACAATGAGACCCCATATTGCTTAACAGTTCTAACAATGAGAATCTATTGAATTAAAAATTAAGAGAAATATAAAATATTCTTCAAAGCTACTGAGTTATGCTTAGGATACTGGTCTTTGTAAAGGAAGTGGAATGCAAAATGAGTCATGTTTTATTCAAGGATTTAAAGTCCAGTGGGAAAGCTATGACAATACCTAATATATAAATAATTATAATAATAAACGACATTTTCAAAAGAGAGGTATAAATAAGAAAGGATGGTAAATAAAGATTAATTTACATTTGGTCAGGAGTAGTTTTAAGAAATTGAAAAATCATATGAAAACTATGAAAATATTGGTAGTTTTATTAATATGGAATAGATGATTGCTAAGTCAGCTTAACTAGATTTAGTAATTCTGTGAATGCATGATATATGTCAAATATAGTACAGTCTTTCAGAGAAAAAAGTCATCTTTCAAAATGTGAAAATGTTTTCCTATTATTCCCAAATTTCAGTCATTTCAGTGAGAAGTTTTAGTAGGTTGTGGAATACATATTCAAGAAAAATGCACTCAACTTTTAATATTACTCTTGGATTTAACATTGAGACAGAGAAAAATACTCTATACAATTTCAAACAGATACGTATTTTGTGTTCTGAAATATGTAGATTGAATGAGAGACAGGAATGAACAGGACCCTAAGGCCGAAATCTTTACAAAAGCATAACTGTGGAGGATTTCACCTCCCAAGTGAACTTCTCTGATTCTCTTGCTTTTAAACATTATGGCAGGCTCTGTTCTTTTTCTTTGGACCATGCTGCGAGATCATGCTGAGAAGTTCTCTCTGCAGTCTGCTAACGGACATTTACAGTGAAAATTAAAATTATTCAATTCATATATGAATGAGCATATTATATCCAGAACCTACAGATTGTATTTTTGTCAATGTATGATTTTAAACTGTTTGAATTTAAAAAGCAATGGAAATTAAAATGTGACTAGGACTTTAAGCTAAATTGTTTTAAAGGAGAGTAATCTGTGATATTAGGACATCTAGAGTTGAACCATAGAGTTTAGAATTGCAAGAGGACTTAAAGGTCATGGAATCCAACCTCCCACACAGTGCAGGAATTCCCTTGTAAGAAATTCTTAGTAACTAGTCAGCTAAGCTCTGTTTGAATATCCTTAGTGTTGGGAATCTCACTACAGGGGCAGACATGCCACTTTTGAATAGCTCTAATTGTTAAGAATTTTCTTAACTGAGAAATAACTACCTAGCAAAAGAGGATTACTTCATTTGCATCAGTGCTTTGAAAGTTTAAAACCAAAGAAATGGAAAATATTAAATAATTTCTAAATTGAATACCAGCTCTAAGGGCCAGAATAAGCCTCAATCATTATTTGGTAACTTTTAATACTGTTTCCCTCATGACTCATAATTTCATAAGTTTTGGCTATTTTATTTTGTTTACTAATACAGGGGAAAATATGTGTTTCAATGGAAGAGCATGCATTCTCACATATAGCACAGGCTTGTGGATTATTAGATTCTAGTCTTTCTTTGCCTTTCAGCTATTCTATAACTCTCTAAATTTTGTCTAATTTCACGAAATTTCCAATGACTTCTCTCCTAACTGTGGGTAAGCTAGCTTTGCCTCCATTTGAAATTCAATTCCCTTACTCCCAGAAATTTGTGCTTTTTAATTTTCCTTTGAACTCTAGTTATAACATCTATCTGATTTTCTTATCGAATGAATAAAAATATTTTTAATACATGCTCATTTTCATTTTTATATCTGTATTAGTCATTGTTTTACCTTTTCTGAAAATTATCTTTTAATATTTGTGGAGGTATTCCCACCAAGATGCCCAATGATTTGCTTACTAGAGCCAGATATACTTTCTCATCAGAGAAGGGCACCTACTGAGCAGTTTAAACCTAGGCTTCTACCTAGGATTTCTGACTAAATAATTTTGTTGACTGTCTTTCTTATTTTTATTTTCCACTCTACTAATTTTGTGTTTTGCTTTCGGTTTGTTTTCAGCTAGTAAGTTATTTCTGATTGCTGGCAGGAAAGGTTGGGAATTTAGTTTTATGGTCTTACCATTTGGTGAAGTTATTGCACATCACTGGCAAGAGTAGTTGAAAATTTGGCTTCAATGTCTTATCATTTGATGAGTTCTGTAGATGCAGTAATGGTTTAAAGAGTTATTTTCTCTGTTGGGTGTAAGACGACAGAGAATCTTGGTTGGTAGGGTTTTCTATTTATCTTATTTGTCTAGTTTGAGCTGAAGTCAGTGATGAATTTCATGCCCACCAGAAAGCAGATATCTAGACTAATGAGTTTTTATTTCTGTGTTCATGCTGAAATTTTACACTGGAATTTTAAAATTTTAAAATTAAAGATAACTGTTTTAAAGATGCTCAGTGAGCTAAGAGAGAAAACAGACAATTAAACAAAATCAGGAAAAAATGAACAAAATGAAAATATCACTGAAGACGTAGAAACTATAAAAAAAACAAAAATTTTGGACTTGAAGGATATAATAGGTGAATTGAAAAAAGTCACTGGAGGGGTTTACCAGCAGACTTGACTAAGTGGAAGAAAGAGTCAGTGAACTTCAAGACTTGTTATTCAAAATTACCAGGTCAGAGGGGCAAAAAGTAAAAAGATTGAACATATACGAAGAGAGACTAAGGGACTTATGGGACATCAGGTGGGCCAATATATGCATTATGGATGTGCCAGAAGGAGAAGAGAGAGATGGAGGGACAGAGAGCTCAATTAAGAAAAAATGGCTAAAACATCCCAAAATGGAGGAAAGAAATACAAATATAAATTCAAGAAATTCAGTGAACTCTAGGAGAAACCCCAAAATATCCACACAGAGACACACTATAATTATATTTTAGAAAGTCAGGTACAAAGAGAGAATCTTAAAAATTAATATATATTTATATATCTTGAAAGAAGTCATACTATACCTTTAAAAAATCAAAAGAAAAATGACTCATCGTGTACAAGGTAGCTTTGACAAGTTATCAGTGGATTTCTTAGCAGAAACCTTGGCCGGGCGCTGTAGCTCACGCCTGTAATCTCAGCACTTTGGGAGGCCGAGGTGCGCGGATCACGGGGTCAGGAGATCTAGACCATCCTGGTTAACATGGTGAAACCCCGTCTCTGCTAAAAAAAAAAAAAAAAAATACAAAAAATTAGCCAGGCATGGTGGTGGGAACCTGTAGTTCCAGCTGCTCGGGAGGCTGAGGCAGGAGAATGTCATGAACCCCTGAGGCAGAGCTTGCAGTGAGCCAAGACTTCGCCACTGCACTCCAGCCTGGGCGACAGAGTGAGACTGCATCTCAAAAGAAAATAAAAAGGAAAAAAAAAAAAAAAAGGCCTTTTTCTGGCTGGAACCATGGAGGGTGTAGAAGAGAAGAAGAAGGTTCCTGCTGTACCAGAAACCGTTAAGAAAAAGCGAAGGAATTTCGCAGAGCTGGAGATCAAGCGCCTGAGAAAGAAGTTTGCCCAAAAGATGCTTCAAAAGGCAAGGAGGAAGCTTATCCATGAAAAAGCGAAGCACTATCACAAGGAATATAGGCAGATGTAAAGAACTGAAATTCGAATGGCAAGGATGGCAAGAAAAGCTGGCAACTTCTATGTACCTGCTGAACCCAAATTGGCGTTTGTCATCAGGATTAGAGGTATCAATGGCGTGAGCCCAAAGGTCTGAAAGATGTTGCAGCTTCTTCGCTTTCGTCAAATCTTCATTGGAACCTTTGTGAAACTCAACAAGGCTTCAATTAACATGATGAGGATTGTAGAGTCATATTGTTGCATGGGGGTACCCCAATCTGAAGTCAGTAAATGAGCTAATCTATAAGCGTGATTATGGCAAAATCAATAAGAAGCGAATTGGTTTGACAGGTAACGCTTTGATTGCTCGATCTCTTGGCATCATCTGCTGGGAGGATCTGATTCATGAGATCTATACTGTTGCAAAACGCTTCAAGGAGGCAAATAACTTCTGTGGCCCTTCAAATTATCTTCTCCACGAGGTGGAATGAAGAAAAAGACCACCCATTTTGTAGAAGGTGGAGATGCTGGCAACAGGGAGGACCAGATCAACAGGCTTATTAGAAGAATGAACTAAGGTGTCTACCATGATTATTTTTCTAAGCTGGTCAGTTAATAAATAGTACCTGCTCTCAAATTGGGGGGGAAAATAAAAGAAACCTTGCAGACCGGAAGGGAGTGGGATGATATATTCAACATACTGAACAAAAAAGAACAGTCTAATGAGAATACTATATCTGGAAAAACTGTCCTTCAAAAATGAAGGAGAGGCCAAGCATGGTGGCTAACGCCTTTAATCCCAGCACTTTGGGAGGCTGAGGTGAGCAGATCACTTGAGGTCAGGAGTTTGAGACCAACCTGACCAACATGGTGAAACCGCATCTCTACTAAAAATGCAAAAATTAGCTGGGTGTGGTGGTGCATGCCTGTAATCCCAGCTACTAGGGAGGTTGAGGCTGGAGAATTGCTTTAACCTGGGAGGTGGAGGTTGCGGTGAGTCAAGATCGTGCTATTGCACTCCAGCCTGGGTGACAAGAGCAAAACTCCGCCCCCATGCCCCCAAAAAAGGAGAAATTAAGACTTTCCCAGGTAAACAAAAGCTGCACGAATTCATCACCAGTAGAGCTGCCCTACATGAAATGCTAAAGAATATCATGTAAGTTGAAAGGATGCTAGACAACAACATGAAACCATATAAAAATATTAAAATTTTTGATAAAAGTGAATATATAGACGAATATAGAATCATGCAGTATTGTAATGTTAATATGTAAATCACTTTTAATTCTGGTATATAATTTAAAGTACAAAACCATTTTAAAAACCTATAGATCCGTAATAATAGATACATGATATAAAAAGATGTCATTTGCAGCATCAGTAACATAAAATGTGTGTATGGGAGAGATATAAAGGAGTAGAGATCTTTTAGGTGATTGAAGTTATCAGTTTAAAATAGACTCCTATAACTTTATTTAATCCCCATAATAACCACAAATAAAATACCTATAGAAAATAATCCTATGAATCCTATTACAACATGTGCCAGTTTCCTCAGTGAATAAGAAGAAATAAAATTTTTGGCGTGTATTCATATCTTTTAATAAAACCCTATGCAAACCTCTCTTTCTTTTTGTATAAATGAAGTAGTATTGGATTAATAGATATTTATAATAAAAATACTGGCTTTTGTCAATCTTGTTAAAGTTGAATATTGATAATTTAGTGTGATCTAATATAGCTCTATCCAATACAAATTTTTGTGATGTTGAAACTTTTCTGTATCTATATTGTCCTATACGGTAATCACTAGCTATGTGGAGCTATAAAGCATTTGAAATATGGCCATTGCTACTGAGAAATATAATTGATTTAGTTTAACTTAAATTTAAATAATCACATGTGAACACATGTTGCACAGATCTATGCAGTGAGGCTTGTAAATATTGCCAGTGACAAGGAAGTAACAAGCCTAACTATAAATAATTTTTGCTATGTTTCTCTAGTAGAAACTTTCAAACCAACTTACATTCTTTTTGCCTGCTTATACGTGAGTTAAGTAAATAAAAATGAAGGTTTTTAGAAAAAATCCTTTAAAAATAATGACTTTGTGTATTTTAGCATACAAAATTTATTTTAAAATCTTATACCAACACTTGTAATCATATAAAATAAAATGTAACAGACATCTTTCATTATTTGTAACTAATGTGTGTATTTAATTCAATTTAATCTGATACCATTCCTTGGAAACTAAATGCTTTTCAAATGATAATTCTTAGAATTTGTACATATCTTAGAAGTGTTTCTTTTGTTCTTTGTTTTTTGTTTGTTTGTTTATAAAATAAGGATATGTTACACTTTTCTGCTAGTGATCTAAATGATGCGAGATATGTAATCTTGGGAGAAACTAGATTTGGAATTTTGGTGGTAAACTAGTAATATGAACATGTAGGTAATTAAATGACAGTCAGAAATTGTTATCTAGAAGTAGATGTATTGGTCATCTCAGAAAATAACCATACACAAAATACAGAGATATATAAAAATGTCTGGGATCAACTAAATTTTTTTTTTTTTTTGGAGACAGAGTCTTGCCCTGTTGCCCAGGTTGGAGTGCAGTGGCACAATCTTGGCTCACTGCAAGCTCCGCCTCTCAGGTTCACACCATTCTCCTGCCTCAGCCTCCCGAGTAGCTGGGACTACAGGTGCCTGCCACCACGTCCGGCTAATTTATTTTTGTATTTTTAGTAGAGAAGGGGTTTCACCGTGTTAGCCAGGATGGTCTCGATCTCCTGACCTCGTGATCCGCCCGCCTCAGCCTCCCAAAGTGCTGGGATTACAGGCATGAGCCACCATGCCCAGCTAACTAAAATTTTTTATGAAGCTATTTTTGATTATCCTACAAATAGGAATTTGATGAATACTAAGGTATAGAACTTTGGAAACTTTATACTTCGAAAGGTGTTGAATTACGGCTTCTGGGAAATGATACCAAAATAGCCTGCTGTTGAAGTGAAGCAAAGTTTATTGCTTATTGTGATAATGGGGACTATTAGCCTTGACAGAATCTCATTCTAGAGAAGGAAGGACGTAGACTGTCTGTCATCTTCCTCTCTTTCACAAACAGTGCCAGGAATAATATCACAGAATCCCAGAGTATCTATATTGGAAAATATATTTGAGATTATTTTGGCCAATCTCCTTTTATAAACAAGCTTTTGAATTCTGAGATTGATTACTAAATTAACATGCATTGTTTCATCTAGTTTTTTTGTGACTGATTAGAGAACATACCTTATTATTTTATCATTCAAACTTGAACTTAAAGGCAGAGAAAGGATGCAAAATAAAATATTTATAGATTATTTGGCAAAGTATAAGTATCTCACATCTGTAAAATTTTAATAAAATTCTACAAAGTTTTTGTGTAACGCTTGCCTAATGTGATTTATCTGTCAATTGATATAGATTCCATTAAAAATTCATTTTTAAAAAGGTGAAATTATGACTGTCATAAATGTAAAATAAAACGATCAAAAATTTTATTTAGCTCAACAGTTAATGAGGAAACCAGTAAGATGTTACAACTGGTAAAAAGAGAATTTTAAAAAATACAAAACACACAGATACAGTCAGTTAGGAATTGTAAAATGAATGTACAAATAGATGCAAAAAAAAAAAAGCTTAGTATCCACAAGACAGTAATCAGTTGCATCTCCAGGAGGCACAATTAATTTATATATCTATGGACAATAATCATTATAATTATTATAATCAGTTTTCTACAATTTACAGAGAGGTAAAATAACTCAAGACAGTGAAAGGCGGACATATCAGAAAGTTGCTGTAGCGAGCACATCCAGTTAACTTTCTGCCTATTTCAAGGACTTTCACAATTTTTTTCTTATAACCCCAATGAAGATGAGAAATGGTTTTCACTTTACCCTACTCCCCATCACGTCATATTAGTGTTGCCTATTTGACTCATTAGTGTTATTTGCTTGATTCCTGTAGCCATTTTAATATAAAAATGTGAAATTCCTACTCTCAAGTTGAACATAGAAGATAGTCAATATTCTAAATTTGAAAGGTTAAAAACTTACATATTTGTTTTTAATTTTAACATTATATGTTTAATAAAATAAGAAACTTGAACACCGTATTATTTATGGTCTGCATAATCCGTTGGATTTACCTAATTCATGGATTTTAATACACATGTTGTCTTTAGGTTACCCCTGAGGGCAATTGTTTTGGCATACCTAGCATAAAGCAGGTATCCACTATAAGATTTTTTCCGATTTCATGTAAAAAGGTTAAATGCTGGTTTGGTGGATCCTGCTTCAACATTGTGAAAATAACATATGAACTACACGTCTTTTGGGAAATTATATGTGGATATATCTACAGATGTAGATATAATAGATATAAAACAGTAAGAAAGGAAATCTAACTTTTTAGTGATTTCCTTTTTACTTTAAAAAATTTGCTATTGAATTTTTTCAGTTAAATAGTAACAAAAATAGCTAACAAAATAGGCGCCATACAAAATTTAATTTGCCCCTTTATAACTTTTTAAATTCCTTTATACTGCATAAACCACAGATTTTTTGTTTCTAGCCTATAGTTTCTGCCTAAAATACAGGAAATGATACTCAGTTACCATACCAGAATGAAACCATTAAAAGTTTTGGATGCTGCTTTAAGTGATATACCACTTAAATAATGATCCAACTTTGTCTAAATTCTTCAAGAACTAGAATATATATAATTTTATTATCTCCTTTTCACGTTGTTTCTTTTCCTTTGGATCTGATTTTTCAAAACTTACAGTCTAATAATGTATCACTCTGTAAAGTAACATTCCTTATAATATTTTTAAAGTAGAAAGTCTTTTCACATGAATATATATATGTACTATATACATATCCATATATGTATATATTTCTAAACCCTTATGTTCTTTGTGTAATTGATGGAGGATTATTCTGTAGAGAACAACCAAAGTTGCAAATCATGGAGAAAATCTCTCTGAAGTGCAAGTAAGATAAAGAATAAAATAATTGGAGCATTGTTGTTTTTAAAAAAAGCTTCTCTTGGAAAATGTCCTTTAGTATACATGGTTAGAAAAATAATGAATCCTAGTTTTAAATTTGTGTGATTTAACTTAGTTTACAAATGTTTATGTATCTCATTAATGGAAAAACGTTTTAGCAATGAAGATTAACATGAATTGATTTGTAATAATTAGCATGTTTAATTTCAAGGATACTACCTCAAAACACTGAATTAAGTTTTAAATAATTTATTATGCATTTGACCACACAGAGCCTACACCAAGCTATTATGATGTGGTTATGTTTGTTTTAATACTTCAATCTCCACATAGATAGCACAAGATAACCTCATATTCATAATATTCTAAGTGCATGCATGAAAAAAATCAAAACTATTATTTGAATAACAAAGCTCATGGGCCGAGGAAATGATGCCAAACTATCTTTTAGGAAATTACAGAGTAAAATAAGTTATTTACTTTAGGTACAGTATTAATTATTGATTTAACATTCACATCTCTGATAAAGAGTTACCTACTAGTGTCAGAAATCACATATATCTCCGAGGTTTTACTATGGCTTGAATGCCTCCTCCACACATTCAGGTGTTTCCAATGTGATTGTATTGAGAGGTAGAGTCTTTAAACAATGATTAGGCCATGAAGGCTCCGCCTGTGTGAATGTGATTAAGGCCCTTATTAAAGAGGTTTCACTCAATGTTCAGCTGTCTTGCTCTTCCACCTTCCACCATGTGAGAACTCAGCCTTCCTTCCCTCCGGAAGACGGAGAAAGAAGGCCTTTGCTTGACATCAAAATGCCAGCGCGTTGATCTTGCACTTCCTAGCCTCCAGAATTGTAAGAAATAAGTTTTTGTTCTTTATAAGTTAAAAACATATAAATGAATAAATTATTTATTATACAATATTTAAGGAATACCTAAGCACATGTGTGCTCACCATCTAGCTTAAGTAATAAAACATTGCCAAAGCAGTGAAATACCCTCCTCTTTGTCTGTTCGCTCCCTTCCCTGATCACCTCTCCCGTCTTCCAGATATACTTACCATTCTGAATATAGTGACAATCATACTATGCATTTGTTATTTCTTTTTTTTTAATATAGGTGTCTATTCCCAAGCAATATATAGTATTGTTTTACAGTTTTTAACTTTGCATAAATGGTGTGATAAAATATGTGTTCTGAAACACACTTTTGCTCTGTTCATTGTATTTGTGAAATTCATTTGATATGTGTAGCTCTAGTTTATTCTTTATCAGTGATATATAATATTTCACCGTTTAGTCTACATTATCAAATGGTGGCCTGCCCAGAAAAGAATGTGGTAAAAGATAAAAACCTAAGTTGGGCAATATTCTGATTATTATGATTACTTTCAGATTTATTGAACTAAAGTTTATTTTGAATCAACTGGCAATGAAAAAATATTCATATTTAATATGACCATAAATCAGCTTTTCTATTGCCTTTGCATCAATAATTTAAAAATAAGTAAATAATGCACTGATTCAGTAGTCAGGTGCTAGTTATCCCAATTCTATCTAATTTGGAGGTAATATATTAGGTAGGAAACCTAAGAGTATCAGTACTGATTAGTGATTTGAGGCAGAAAACTTAAAAGTTAGGCTGGGAATTGCTAGTAAGGTTCTGGATTCAATCATGATGAAGTGACTTGGTTTGATGTGCCTAAGGAACCTGTCTAATGAGTTGTATTATCTTAATAGGCCACATACTGGTAAAAAAACCCAAAAACTAAAACATAAAAGCAAGTGAATGTTAATGATGTCTCAAAAGAGCTCATTAATTAGTCAGTCAGCACCTCAACACAGAAAAAATTTCTGGCCATGTGGCCCTCACTCCGCCTTAGCCTTAGCAGGTAGAAAAACTAAATGCTTGAGGAGTATTTCCTACTAATTACCTCTGATGGGTATGCCATGTCTGGTCTTGTTTTGATATAGAGGGCAAAAAACATGATAGCCAATGAACATTAAATTGCCAAAGTGGGTGTAACACAGCAAGAACATTTACCATTTCCACCATGTTTCATCATAAATGGGAGAAATAATATTGGAGTTGTGGAGGCAGGAATTTTGGAGATATCACAGACCTGAGTCATGGACAGCCATGTATGCTATCCATTATCCAAAAAAAGAAAAAAAAAAGTCCTTTTTAAATGGTATTAGTCATGTCTACAGGATATTTTCTGTTTTGTATAAAATGCTTCCTGAAATTTTCATGCTAATATAACATTAAATATTTCTGTTGTATAACAATCTCACTAGAACTTGGTTTTCCTTTTTTTTTAAGACATGAATTTTAAGTGGTGGTCATTATGATATCATTGAAAGGAAAGCCAAACTAACAATAGTTACCAAATACAGCCCTTTTATTACCTCTTTCCCAAAGAATCTCCATTTTATTTACCGTTTGACAAATGCAACCTATTTTATAAGTAGCAAAAACTCTGCAGGCAGAGTTCATCTTTTTTTGTTGTTGTTGTTGAGACGTGGTCTCACTCTGTCGCCCAGGCTGGAGTGCAGTGGTGTGATCTTGGCTCACTGCAAACTCTGTCTCCCGGGTTCATACCATTCTCCTAGCCTTCCGAGTAGCTGGGACTACAGGTGCCTGCCATCACACCCAGCTAATGTTTTGTATTTTTTTAGTAGATATGGGGTTTCACTGTGTTAGCCAGGATGGTTTCGATCTCCTGACCTCGTGATCCACCCATCTCGGCCTCCCAAAGTGCTGGGATTACAGGCGTGAGCCACTGCGCCTGGCCCAGAGTACATTTTTAATACTTTATTGCATTAAGACTCTTAGGTTTAAAAAAGTAGTTATTTCTGTTAACTTTAGTATTTTTCACTTTATAGAAAAAGCTTATGTCTGAATTTTCCTATTTTGGTGTTCTGGA
Source organism: Macaca fascicularis (assembly GCF_037993035.2). Lineage (NCBI taxonomy): Eukaryota > Metazoa > Chordata > Mammalia > Primates > Cercopithecidae > Macaca > Macaca fascicularis. Next base: position 28,900,996 of record NC_088395.1, read on the forward strand.
TTTAGTAAGATGATATAAAATACTATACTAGTTTAAGATATTATTAGTACTTTACTACTAAGAATGTATTATTAGGATTTAATTATTTATTCTTGCCTATATATATTAGACTATATATTTGACTTTGTGTTTGCATAAAGAGCATATTATTATAATCCCTAACATTTCTTAGATTGTAAGACAAACCTATATTCAGATGAGAATATATATTGAAGATTCCATACCTATAAGCCTGAGATAAATGTATGATTTGATGAGAGGAAGAAAAGAATTTATAATAATGATAAAAGCTATTAACACTAAAATATTTTAGGATTTTTAGGATAGTATCATTATCTACATGAAGAAATGGTTATATTTGCAAGTGAAATAGTTCCATGTGAATTCGAATGGCTGGGCTAGAAATTAGGAAGTTGGTACTATTTGGAATGAAGCACTTATCTTTTTTCTTTTTCTGAAAATATATCTTTTTTCACTCATCTCTCCAACATCTTTCAAGTTATTAAACAGGTCGCCTAATTGTAATAAGTTCTTTAGGGCTTTCGTACTTGGCTTCAGTTTCTCCTACCTTTCATAATAGATTCACCCTCTTTGTTCACCTTTCTAAAGGAGGCATTGTAAGGAAGCTTTCTTACAGCAAATTTACAATATCTGGTGACGTCTGACTCCTTTTTTTTTTCTTAGGCTAGACACTTTCTCACTGAAAGAAGCCTTTTGTCAGCATCTATTATGCTACTTTCCCACTGTTACAAATCCTCTATATTTTCTTAAATAGGACAGATTATATGAGGGATCCAGTTCCAATGCCGTAGCACTTGAATTTAAATGTGGGCAGTGTTTTATTCTCCTAATTTCTGTAAACTTTGATAGTTGCTTTAAGAGAACCTGCCTTTTTTGTTTGCTTTGTTCAGTGGTTAAACTTTAATAGTAAGTGACGAGGAAACATAGATAAAAGAATGTCTTTAAAGGCCATGAATTCTTCTCTCAGTTTGGAACAAACACCTTAGCTTCAATGTCTCTGCCACTTAGCATATTTAATTTCTTTGGTATGTGAATGTTTGTCCACAGTGTTCAAATGAATCTGACTTGAAAAGCTCAGGCATTTTTAGGATATATTTTGGCATTAATAAATATTGTGTTTTGACTTCAGAGCTGTTAATTACCCCTAGTTCCCTGATAAAATACTTGTAATTGGATTTTTTGGGTCAATATTAAAGTGTGTTTGAGTTTCAAGAGAGACATGAGTAATTTTTAATATAGAATAATATATTTAATATCTTACATTTATTTTTGGAAAGTAATTCATTGTATTTAAATTTCTCAAGTATTCAAAGCACCAAGGAAAATTATAGACAATAGTTTCTATTATTATTTGCTTATTTTTCTATTGGAAAAACTTGTTTTTTTCTCACGATACAAATAAGTTTTTTCAGTTAGCTTAATAACTTTGAACAACTTTATTTGACACTACATTTAACTGTTGTCAAAAATGTTATTTAATCATGGTTGAATAATTAATAAACCATTGGGTACTTTCTACATAACCATTTTAGTTATTTTATAATAAAGTCCTTCATAGGAGATACTAGTTGAGGTGAAAATAGTTCCTATCAGTATAAGCCCAAGAACTCTTGTCTGACAGTTAAGCAACAAATAATTATTGTGCCCTCATAGAAACCACTGGTAGCTCTTTCATGAATGAATGACAATAGTTCACTTTGTAGTTAATAATGTATGAAGACAGATGAAGGTGTTTGTGACAGATAATACTCCTTTGTGAAATACAGAATCACTGTTCTGCAAATATTGTTCATTAAGGGAGTGGTATTTGTCTGGATTAAGTAGTTTTTGGTAGCATGTATGCATAACCAATTCAAAAATGCTTAATGAAAATTTATCATTATGATAGTTATAAGGTTATTTTGTAGAATACAACGTTTGCAAATGCAGGCAGGATTCACAAAGGAGAGAAGGTAGAATAGGCAAGCTGTCAGGAACTCAGGTAGAACTCTCAATGTAGTCTCTGAGGTTACTTGCTCTCTTGATTTAATTAATTAATTCAGTCAGTCAGTTGGTCATGTGTCTATTTATTCAACAGGTGTTTATTTTGGAACGTGTGTCTAATCCACGCACTGGAACTATGTATAATACAGACTTGACTTAAAAATTAATAATAATATATAATTCACAAACCATGCAGTTGACCCATTTAAATTGTATAATTTTATGATTTCTATTAATAACCATAGAGTTGTGCAAGCATCACTACACTTTTAGAACATTTTCTTTACTCCATTAACAGTCAATCCCTATGCCCCTTTCTCCTGCCACTAGCAACCACTCGTCTGCTTTCTGTTGGTATGGATCTGCCTGTTGTGGATATTTCATATGAAATGAGTCATGTAATATGTGGTATTTCATGACTGGCCTACTTCACTTAGCACACTGTAATCCGAAGTTAATCCGAAGTACTCCTTCTTTTTTTGCAGAATAATATACCATTGTATGGATACAACACATTTTATTTATCCTTTCATCAGCCAACAGACATTTAGGTTGTTTCTACCTCCTGGTTATTATAAATAATACTGCTATGAACATTCTCTTGCAAGTTTTTGTGTGGATATATTGGTGGTTTGTGTTTAAAGTATTGAGGAACCAGATTTACCAAAACAGCTGCATCATTTTTCACTCCAACTAATAGCGTCTGAGGATACCAGTTCCTCCACATCCTTACCAATACTTGTTACTGGTCTTTTTCATTATGGCCATCCTAGTAAGTATGAAATAAAATATCATTGGAGTTTTAATTTCTCTTTCTCTAATGACTGATGATACAGAACATTCTTCATATACGTATTAGATATTTATATATCTTCTGTGGAGATACAAATCTTTATAGCTTTTGGTAATTTTTAAATTCGGTTTTCTGTCTTATTATTGAATTATAAGAGTTCTTTATATGTTCTAGATGCAAGTCCCTTATACATATGATTTGAAAGTATTTTTTCCTCATTCCTTGAGTTCCCTTTTTACTATCTGGACTGTGTCCTTTGAAACACAAGAGTTTTAAATTTTGATAATCTCTAATATATCTATTTTTTGTCTTTTTTGTTTTAAGTGAATAACTAGTAAGTCTGCCTAACTTAAGATCACAAACACTTCTATATTTTCTTCAAAGAGTTTTATAGATTTAGCTCTTACATTGAGGTCTGTGATTTATTTTGAGGTAATGTTTGTGTGTGGTGTGAGGATGGAGTCCAATTTCATTCTTCAAACTTCTTTTTTTCCTCTTTTACTTTAGAGCAAGTTATTGCTATGTTGCCCAGGCTGATCTCAAACTCCTGGGCTCAAGCAATCCTACCGCCTCTGCCTCCCTATGTGCCTGGCCATTTTCATTATTTTACATGTGGATATTCAGTTTTTCTAGCTTGATACCTATTTTTATAATCTAATAGAAAAGACTAGTGCTCCTCAAACTTCAATGTTAGTAAGAATCACCTGAGGTTCTTGCTAAAATGCAAATTTTGTTATAGTTGTGGGACCTGAGAGGCTGTTTTCCTACAAACTTCCTAGGTGATGCTGCTGATTCTGGTACTGGGACTTTTTTATTGTTTGTTTATTTTTGAGACTGTCGCCCAGGCTACAGTGCAGTGTTGTGATCACAGCTCACTACAGACTTGACCTCCTGGGGTCAAGAGATCCTCCCACTTCAGCCTCCAGAGTAGCTGAGACTATAGGCATGCCCCACCATGCCTGGTGTATTAGTCCATTTTCACAGTGTTATAAAGAACTGGCTGAGACTGGGTAATTTATAAAGGAAAGACGTTTAATTGACTCACAGTTCAGCCTGTCTGGGGAGGCCTCGGGAAAGTTACAATTATGGTGGACGGCAAAGGGCAAGCAGGTACCTTCTTCACAAGGTGGCAGGAAGGAGAGTGAACACAGGAGGAACTACCAAACACTTACAAGACCATCAGATCTCGTGAGATCTCACTATCAAGAGAACAGTATGGGGGAAACAGCCCCCATGATCCAATTACCTCCATCTGGCCTCTCCCTTGACACATGGGGATTATAATTCAAGATGATATTTGGCTGGGGACATAAAACCTAACCATATCACCTGGCTAATTTTTGTATTTTTTGTAGAGACAGGGTTTCACCATGTTGCCTGGGCTGGTCTTGAGCTCCTGGGCTCAAATGAGCTGCCTTCCTTGGCCTCCCAAAGTGCTGGGATTGCAAGCATGAACTGTGCCTGGCCCGTCCTGGGACATTTTGAATAGCAAGGAAATAGCCAAATACTAACCAAAGAATTACAAGTGCATTCTAACTGTGCATCTGTTTTATTTTCACCTCTCTGACCATGGCTTTCTTTCCTGCTTCCTGTATGTGGGATACTGTAACCTTTATACTGCTTCCAGGATCACATCCCATTAGAGCAAGCCATAAATTTAGGAGTTGCAAAATGGCATTGCTAATCCTGAGTTTTTAATTCCCAGCAGAGATTAGCCAATTGGCTACCTTAGATGTATCAGCTCTTAGGTGTTGAGTTCTTAGTTCTGTCAGCTGTGGCTAGGGGTCTGGCTTGTGGAGGGCTCAGTAAGTCAGTGGCAGCTCACAGAGAAGAGAGTTGTGGGCTGACCAGAAACTGAATACTTTTCTACAGATGTGGAATTGACCTTCTGTGTCATTTCACAGAAGTCTGGGCATCTTTTATTTTAAATTGAAAAATTTTAAAGGCACGATAATTAGTAGGAGTCAGGAATTCTCCAAATGACTGTTACTGACCAATTCTGCGCAGAGGAGGGGGAAAAAGAATTTTCCTTGATTACCAGCTAAACTGTGTTTCATATTTAGCAACATGAATGATTTGTCTGACTTCATTAAGGACTCCCGTTGGAACACAGGCAGTCCTAGTGCAGACTATTGAGTGGGCAGTCATGGGTAAGGTACTGAGCCTTTGTGGAAGCTTTCTCATTTATAGACTGAGGAATAATAGCTGTTCTGCAAAGACATTTTTAATCATTTTGTTTCTAGAACAAAGTGTAGGTGCTGAATCTGTTAGTTTTCCTCTCTTTCCCCGCCTTCCTACTTCCAGAAAAGATTTTCTGTGATTTACATATAAATGATCAAGTATAATAGGGCCATTAAATTAAGGATAAAAGAAGAGCCCTCTAATGGAAAGAGAACATAGTTTTTTTATAAAAATCAAGGATAAGATGGTTACTGTAACTGAACAAAAATTTAACTATGAGCTTTGTGGCACACATCATAAAAACAGAATAGATTAAGTTGTTTTTAATATATAAAAAATTTTAAATACCAGTTTGTTAGGAGAGAGAAAATGTTTTTTTCTATCATTAAAATTATGTTTACATAGAATAATAAGACAAATAGAATGACATAATTGACAATGATTTAAAAGTATCAAATGATAAAAATTTTTCCAGTGTACTCCTTGAATTCTAGCCTCTGCATACTGTCTAGTTTCTCATTTTTAGATATTTGTTACATCAGCATCCCGCTTCCAGGTACCAAAATCTGTATTAGTTTCTTATTGCTGCTATAACAAAATACCACAAATTGAGTGGCTTAAAACAACACAAATGTATTCTTACAGTTCTGGAGATCCAGAGTCCAAAATGGGTCTCAGTGTGTTAAAATCAAGATGTTACAGGGCTGAGTTCCCTATGCAGGCTCCAGGGGAATCTATTTCCTTACCCTCTCCAGTTTCTAGTGGCCACCTGCATTCCTTGGTTTGTGCCCCCCACCCTTTCCTCTGTCTCTAAAGCCAGCAACCTCAGTCCTTATCGTTCTTCCATCTCTATTGGTTATATGCTACCTCCTTCTAATTTTATGGACCTGTTATTACATCTGCTGACTTAATTTCCCTTTGTCAATAAAACTAACGTATTCACCAGTTGTAGGGATTAGGAACTAGGTCTCTTTTTTTAGGGGCATAAGAAGGGAGGGCATTATTCTGGTAACCAAAATGATCACTTAGGATGCCAATCCCTTGATAAAATCTAAAAGCATCATATTCAGTACTGGTTGTGTAAAGCATTTCTATAAGGAACTTAAGTAATAGAATCCAAGTACATAACTTTTTTTTTTTTTGTAGTCTTAACATGATCTAAATTTAGGAGATTTTAGAGAAGTAGATCTTTATCCCTGGCCTCCATGTTTTCACTTTTAATTTTTAGCTTTCTTAATTTGCCTGTTCTTTGGAGTTGTGTGTGATCATTTGAGACAAGATTGGGATTTTTATTTTAGAACCATTTAAACAACCAGCTTTACCTTATCTATTGAATGTCTCTGTTCTAGCTCCCTCTTTCTTTGTCCCTTATAAAGGGAAACCAGTAGTCTGTTAGTGAAATGAGTGGGAAAACCACTAACTTATTGTAAGAATATTAACTTTTACATATCACATAAAACATATACTAGGTCTGTTACATAGTACAAAGAATAAGTTGCTACAGTGCCAATAAGCATGCAAATAAATTTGATAATTAACAGCTGGTAGGATTTACCCATTTATTTACTCATCATCTATTGAACATCTAATATTGGAATTATAGTGAGTAACGAAACAATGGACCATAGCTTATATCAGTAATCTTCATGGTTGCATGCAAATGAAAGAAAAAAATAGAATGAGGATTTATGTGCTTAGGGCAAACACTAACATAGAGCCATTTCTTAGGCACTGTTTAGCACACATCAACTGATTTTATACTATATAATTACAATGCTTAGGTGAAAAGAGATAATACAATGATAGTTTTAATAAAATTAAATTTAACTCCTCTTGTTTCACTGTTACTGTTTTTCAATTAGGAAGCATCATGCCATTTGAAATTTCGATAATATAATATTCTTTTCAATATTTAGATAGCAGTTATGTTAAAAAATATTGTAAATTTTCCATTTTGCTTTTCACTTCATATTATCACCCTATTTGGACGTTTAATTTGTCTTGCTTGTTTTGTTGCCTGTGCTATACAATCTCTTATATTTCTGCTTTTCTTCAATCCTTCCTGCAGATTGCCATTAGACTCCTTTCCTAAAGAATAATCTTTGTTGTGAGAGTCTCTTGCCTACCATCTGAAATGCTGATGGCTGAAATTCAAGGCTTTCTAAGAGATGGCAGAAACTAACTTTTTTTGCCTCATATTTTATATCACTACATTCTTGAAAGTTTGAAGTGTAATAATTCACACAAATTCATCACATAAAACTTTAATTTGTTTTCATTTGCAGTATTCCCCATGAGTAGGATAGCAATTTCCATCGTGACTTGCTCAAATATTACTCAGCCTTTGTTGTGTAGATCAAAGGTCACTTTTGTGAAGCTTTCCAAGTTGACTTCAGCTTTCAGGAATTTCCTTCATCTAACTCTTTAAGAAATTTGGGCTAGTTTATATATAACCCAGAAATAATGGCTATGTGACTCCAACTCTATAGAGAATAACATTTTTAAAATCCGCATCTAATCATCTTAAATAATAAGGTGTACTTTTTGCTAGATTATACCATTACATGCACAAATTTCTCCAGAAATCCTCTGTAAGAGCTTCCCAAAGTTTTATATTCATGTCAGCTGCAAAAATTCTTTCTCTGGCTTCCTCCCATTCATGTTTGTTCATTGCTTAGATTAAGCCACTTCACCTTCCTCATCCTTTTTTTTTTTTTTTTTTTTTGTTTTGTGTGTGTGTGTGTGTGTGTGTGTGTGTGTGTGTGTGTGTGTGTGTGAGAGAGAGAGAGAGAGAGAGAGAGAGACAGTCTGGTTCTGTTGCCCAGGCTGGAGTGCAGTGACATGATCTCGGCTCACTGCAACCTCCGCCTCCCTGGCTCAAGCCATCTTCCTGCCTCAGCCTCCCAGGTAGCTGAGACCACAAGTGCATGCCACCATGCCTTCCTCCTCCATTTTATCACATCATGGCGCTCTGTCTTCTTGCTGGAAGTTGTCATTGGAACTTCTGCTGTTTTCTACTTCCTAGGGAACCCAGATTTTTCATACTTCACTCTTAACCCATGAGTTTCCCTCAGAGTTCAAGAAACTTCTAGGTAATAGCAGTTCTCTCATTCTAACTGATTTTTGTTGTGAGACATCCTTGTGGAGACTTTCTGGTAAATAAAACTTTCTACTATTGTCTTTTCCATATCATTTTCAACAAGTACTTTCTATAACTGGTAATAGTGTATGTTTAATCTACTCTTCAAAACTAAGGGGAAAAATGAGGACAGGAAGTACTTTTTTGTTACTCATGGCTTAACTCAGAGGTCCCCAAACCTCAGGCCACAGACCGGTACCATATATGGCCTTTTAGGAACTGGGGCACACAGCAGAGTTATACAATGGGTGAGCGAGCATTACTGCCTGAGCTCTGTCTCTATCAGATCAGCAGTGGCATTAGATTCTCATAGTAACAGGAACCCTATTGTGAATTGTGTATGCCAGGGAGTGAGGGATCTAGGTTGTGTGCTTCTTATGAATCTGAGGTGAAACAGTTTCATCCTGAAACCCTCCCCACCGTCTGTGGAAAAATTGTCTTCCATGAAACTGATCCCTGGTGCCAAAATGATTGAGGGCCACTGGCTTAACCTTTAGCAAGTCCTCTTCTTTGGTTGAAATACAAGTAGCAAATTAAGCTTCAGTCACATATTTTCTTTCCTGGTTTTTTTTTTTTTTTTTTTTTTTTTTTTCCCCCCGTTGGTTTGTTTTATTTATTTTTTTTGAGATGGAACCTCACTCTGTCACCCAGGCTGGAGAGTAGTGGTGCGATCTCGGCTCACTGCAACATCTGCCTCCTGGGTTCAAGTGATTCTCCTGCCTCAGCCTCCCGAGTAGCTGAGATTATAGGCATGTGCCACCATGCCCTGTGAATTTCTGTATTTTTAGTAGAGATGGGGTTTCGCCATGTTGGCCAGGCTGGTATCGAACTGCTGACCTCAAGCAATCCTCCTGCCTTGGCCTCCCAAAGTAGCAGGGTAAGCCTCAGTCGTGTATTTTCTTTCCTTTTTTTTTGTTGTTTTGTTTTTATTACATGCATGAGCCACCATGCCCGACCCAGTCATGTATTTTCGATACAAGCAGGGTGTCATTGACATCTACCACATGTCTACAAGGCATTTCTTTCTTCTGCATGTAGTGTTTAAGAAGGTGTACATAAAATTCCTGTCCTTGCTTCCTTTTCTAAGCTTGCATTTCTTTTCCTCCCCTTAAAAAGAAATGATAATAGCTTAACTAATTAAAGCAATTTCTGATTATGCATGATATAATAGATTATGTTATCAGGACTAGGTAAGACAGTCATCAACTAACCGAATATCTTAATGTTGGAGTTTATTATGAGCTACCTATGTGCATATATTCTATGGGCAAAATATTATAATCATATAATACATACATATGTGTCTTTTAAGATACTTCTGTGTGGTTTTTCTAAATAATTGTATTATATTTAAATTATGAGAAAAGTTAAAATATTAACTAATGAGTAAAATTACACGTGTATATATGTATGGGATATATATAACCATATATAATATATGTATATATGTGTATGATATATATTACCCATAGTCTTCCCTCTTTCTCCGTTACAAAATAGACCTATAGGTATAGTTTTTGTTTTAACACAAACTTCTATTGAAGATGCAAAATAGTAGAATTTCTTATCTTGCTGTCAAATTCAAGCATTATCATCCTCATGGCAACATTAATAATAGCTGTTTACTGTACCATTTGTATGTACCAAGCACTACTCTAGGAGATTTATAAAAATTAAATTGTTTAATCATAAATAAATAATTATGAAGTGAATTTTCAGAACATGGAAGCTCAAAGCCACACTGTAAGTGGAAGAGATGGAAAAAATGGTATATAAAATTGGTCTGAATATCTGGATTAAAACTTCTAGCATTCTTAGTTGGAATAGTATATATAACAAAATACTGTGTAGAGCTCAAAACAACTGCTATTCATTGTAAGCATATTTCTCACAGTAGGTACTTAAATGATCTTCAAGCCTGAGCATCAGCCACAGCATCACTGAGCAAAGTAGAGAAAGTGGTTGTGAATCTGACAGGCCATACCTTAACATCTGGCACAATAAATCATTATTATGAAATTCTAAAGGTTAGAAATGAGTGATAATTTAAATGTTTACATTAAAGAAGTCACGTTTTAAATTTCTGTGTTCTTGGCAAGTTATACTTCTTAGCCACAGTTTCCTTGTTCATAAAATGGGGGCATTTTTTAGATCTGTAAGGCTCCTTCAAGCCCTAAAATTTCTACAAATTCGTGATTCCTTTTAGTTAACATTTTATTACCAAACTAAATTAGTTTAAAGGTTGAAAGAATATGAGATTTAAACCCCATGAGTTATTCTATTGCATTAAATTCAGAAGACCAATAGAGAAAAAAGTGTAAAACAAATATATGCAATAGAGAAATATCAAAAGTTTTCCGTAATATTTCCACATGTATGTATACATTGAAATAACAATTTTAATAGTTACCATTTAAATAAAATCCTATGTTCCACATTTTCTTAATCCAATCTGTCACTGATGGACATTTGGGTTGATTCCAAGTCTTTGCTATTGTGAATAGTGCTGCAATAAACATACGTGTGCATGTGTCTTTATAGCAGCATAATTTATAATCCTTTGGGTATATACCCAGTAATGGGATGGCTGGGTCATATGGTACATCTAGTTCTAGATCCTTGAGGAATCGCCATACTGTTTTCCATAATGGTTGAACTAGTTTACAATCCCACCAACAGTGTAAAAGTGTTCCTATTTCTCCACATCCTCTCCAGCACCTGTTGTTTCCTGACTTTTTAATGATTGCCATTCTAACTGGTGTGAGATGGTATCTCATTGTGGTTTTGATTTGCATTTCTCTGATGGCCAGTGATGATGAGCATTTTTTCATGTGTCTGTTGGCTGTATGAATGTCTTCTTTTGAGAAATGTCTGTTCATGTCCTTTGCCCACTTTTTGATGGGGTTGTTTGTTTTTTTCTTGTAAATTTGTTTGAGTTCTTTGTAGGTTCTGGATATTAGCCCTTTGTCAGATGAGTAGATTGCAAAAATTTTCTCCCATTCTGTAGGTTGCCTGTTCACTCTGATGGTAGTTTCTTTTGCTGTGCAGAAGCTCTTTAGTTTAATGAGATCCCATTTGTCAATTTTGGCTTTTGCTGCTGTTGCTTTTGGTGTTTTAGACATGAAATCTTTGCCCATGCCTATGTCCTGAATGGTACTTGCAGCCATAAAAAAGGATGAGTTTGAGTCCTTTGTAGGGACTTGGATGCAGCTGGAATCCATCATTCTTAGCAAACTATCGCAAGAACAGAAAACCAAACACCGCATGTTCTCACTCATAGGTGGGAACTGAACAATGAGATCACTCGGACTCAGGAAGGGGAACATAACACACCGGGGCCTATCATGGGGAGGGGGGAGGGGGGAGGGATTGCGTTGGGAGTTATACCTGATGTAAATGACGAGTTGATGGGTGCAGTACAGCAACATGGCACAAGTATACATATGTAACAAACCTGCACGTTATGCACATGTACCCTACAACTTAAAGTATAATAATAATAAATAAATTTAAAAAAAAAAAAAAAAAAAAATAAAATCCTATGTTGTAACTTAGAGAATAAAAGCTTTTCTAAGGAATTCAATAATTAGAGACTTTTATAGTATGTTGCCTTAAGATTCTCTTTTGATTTGCTTTGAAGTATCTGTTACTTCTTTGAAGTTTGTTTTTTTTACATTTACTTTCAGATAATTTCTCCCATTACATTTTTCTTCCATAATCTCCAAGATAAACACATTTGATTTATTATTAAAATGCAGTAGATTTCACTAGATCTTTAAAGTGCAGTACAAAGTATCATTTTCTATGCGTTATCATTACCACTATTAATCTGTAATTTTAAAGTATTGCATATACTTATATTATTTTCAAGTTTGTGGATCACATTCCCTAGACAGTAATGAGAAATAAGTGCTTCTAGTTAAATGGATATTCAAAAAGTATCATATATTTGCTGTGGATCTTCATCTCAGTGAATTTGTGAATGTATTATTTATAATAAAATTTAAATAAGTGAATGCTAAAAAAGTTTTTCCTTTTGCCAGGGGATTTACCATAAAGAGAACAAAATGGATCTACCACATATTTAACACTGATTTTCCTGATGGAAAACCAGTAATTGGGATGGGAATGAAATGGTGAGATTCAGAAAAAGTTCAACTCTCTACGTGGTATCTTTCGGAATTAGAACATTTTGAATGAATTTGTATTTCTTTAATAACTACTAAAATATGTCATTATATTAAGATAGTCATATTTACAGTCTTCATACTAATTCTTGAAATCACAACATTTTATTTCATATGTAAAGAACAATTGCAAAAACCTCTGTCTTGATGGAGTTAATAGTTCAGTGGGGGAAAGGGTGATAATAAGAAAGTAAAAGATGATATGTAGAAAAATAAAAACACAGAAGGGCAGTAGGAAGTGTACATGTGTGAGATATAATTCTTAGTAAGATAAAGAAGGCCTTTAACTGAAAAATTAACATTTGAGTGAAAACTGAAAGAAGGCAAGTATTATTAGTGCAGACATTCTCACACTGCTATAAAGAAATACCCGAGACTGGGTAGTTTATAAAGGTGAGAGGTTTAATTGACTCAGAGTTCCACATGGCTGCGGTGGCCTCAGGAAACTTACAATCATGATGGAAGTCAAAAGGGAATCCGTGACCTTCTTCACGTGGCGGCAGGAGAGAGAAGAGTGAGGAGTGAAGGGGAAAGAGCCATTTATAAAAGCATTAGATCTCTTGAGAACTCACTCACTATCACAAGAATAGGATGGGGCAAACCACCCCCAATATCCGATCACCTCTCATGAGGTCTCTCCCTAGACATATTAGGATTATAGGGAGTACAATTCAAGATGAGATTTGGGTGGGGACATAGCCAAACTATATCAGCAAGGGAAGAAACCATGCAGTTGTCTGTAATAGGAATTTCAGGATGAAGGAACTGCTAGGACAAAGGCTCTGAGTCAAAAGCACATTTGGATAGTCACAGTAAGTGGGAGTGTGGTAGGAGATCAAGTCAGAAACGTAATGAGGTAATAGGAAGCTTGGGCCGTGGTGAGAAATTTTATATTTGCTAGATGAGTTAAGAGTGAAATAAGCATTAAGAAGGAATTAAGTGGTTGGATAATTGAGTAAAATATGGTTTGAGTGCCTCAAAAAAAGAGCAAATACAAATAGAGAAAATACTAATGATTTCGCCAGCTACCAAAGTATTTTTGGAAAAATTAATATATTCTCATTAGGCATATGTATATATCCAAGTTATTTAGGTAAATAATATGATTTAAACTGATAAGTAAGATATTTTACAGTCTTTCATTCTTTCATTTTTTTCATTTATTTCTTGAGTATCTATTATGTATCACAAGACAAAGTCACATCATACTCTCAAGCTTACAGTCTAAGTCTACAATGTAAGTCTAATATACCCAGCCAAAGTTAAGTTTGCATTTATTTTGCATGATAATCAATGTTAGAATCGTTTCAAGTAACACTTGGAAAGATAACCTAAAGTGAAAAAGTTTAGAGAGTGAAATGCATATTATTTTTCATATTGGAAACATGAATCTTACTTGTGAAAAATAACCTTGATACTCTGAGGAAAAGTAACCAGTTTGTTTGTTTGTTTGTTTGTTTGTTTTTTGGTTAAACCATTAAGTGTGATGTTAGCTATAAACTTTTGTGGATATTCTTTGTCATGTTGGGGAAGTCCACTTTCATTCCAAATTTTCTGACAGTTTTTATTATGAATGAGTGCTGGATTCTGCCAAAGGCTTTCTTTACATGAATTCATATGATTATATGATTTTTCTTTAGTCTCTTGATGTAGTGGATTGCATTAATTCATGTTTTATTATTTTTATTTTTATTATTATTTTTTGAGACAGATCCTCACTCTGTCACCCAGGCTGGAGTGCAGTAGCACGATCTCGGCTCACTGCAACCTCCTGGGTTCAAGCAATTCTCATGCCTCAGCCTCCCTAGCAGCTGGGATTACAGATGAGTACCACCACATCCGGCTAATTTTTGTATTTTTAATAGAGATGGGGTTTTGCCATGTTGACCAGGCCTGTCTCAAACTCCTGGCCTCAAGTGATACATACATCTCAGCCTCCCAAAGTGCTGGGATTACAGGCGCAAGCCACTATGCCCAACCTAATTGATGTTTTAAATATCAAACCAGCATTGCATACCTGGTATAAATCACAGTTGTTCTTGGTGTATGTAATTTTTTATGCTTTGTTGTATTAGATTTTTTAATAGTTCATTGAAGATTTATGCATATACATTTATGAGAGATATTAATTTATAGCTTTTATTTGTTATAATGTCTATCTGGGTTTGGTACTAAGTTAATACTAGCCTTTTAGAAAAAGATAGGAACAATTTTCTTTACTTCTGTTTTATGAAATATATTGGAAGATTAATATTGCTTCCTTAAATGTTTGGTCGAATTTCCTGGTGAAATAATCAGGTCCTTGTTCTTTTGTTCTTAGAAGGTTATTAGTAATTAATTCATTGTATTTAATAGACATAGGCCTATTTAGATTATCTGTGTCTCCTCGTATGAGTTTGTGTCTCTCAAGGAACTGGTTTATTTAATATAATTTATCTAACTATTGACCATAGAGTTATTTATACTATTGCTTTATTGCCATCTAATATCTGTGGGATCAATATTTTACTTTTGATATTGGTAATTTTTGTCTCTATCATTTTTTTCTTGGCTGGCATGGCTAGTGGTTTGTCAATTTTATTGATCTTTCCTGACAACCAACTTTTGATGTCTTTTTTTTCTATTTTCCTTCTTTCAGTTTCACTGTTTTCTGCTCTAAATTTTGATGTTTATTTTCTTTTTTAGATATAAAGTGTTGTTCTTTCTCTGGTTTCCTAGGGTGAAAGCTTAGAGTTTGAGATCTTTCTTCTTTTCCGGTACATTTACATAATATTATAAATTTCCCTTAAGCACTATGTTCCCTACATCCCATAAATTTTGGTCAGTTGTGTTTTCATTTTCATTTAGAAATATTCTAGAATTTCTCTTAAGAATTCTCCTTGACTCATTTATTTGGAAGTATGTTTAATTTTCAAATATTTGGAGATTTTCAAACTGTCTTTCTGTTACTGATTTTTAGTTTAATTCCATTCTGGTCTGAAAGCATACTTCATATTATTTCTATTCCTTTTATATTTGTTAAAGTGTGCTTTATGGCCCAGAATGTGGTCTATATTGGTGAATGTCACATGTGAGCTTGAGAATAATGTGTATTCTGCTGTCGTTGGAGAAAGTACTCTATTAATGTCGAATGTATCAAGTTAATTGATGATGCTGTTCAGTTCAGCTATATCCTGACAAATTTTCTGCCTACTTGATCTATCAGTGACTGAAAGAGGAGGGTTGAAATCTCCAACTTTAATAGTGGAGCTACCTATTTTTCTTTTTATGTCTATCAGTTTTTGCCTCATGTATTTCGATACTCTCATTAATATGTATTAAAGATGTTATGACTACTTGAAGAATTAACCCTTTTTTATTATGTAGCCTCCTTCCTTATCCTTGATACTTTTCTTGATCTGAGGTCTACTTTATCTGACATTGATGTGGCTATTCCAGCTATTTTTTAAAAATAATGTTAGCATGGTATATCATTCTTTATTCTTTTATTTTTAACCTATCTGTCTTTGATACTTAAAGTGATTTCTTGTTAACAACATGAAGTTCAGTCTTGTCTTCTCATTTACGCTTACCGTCTCTGTTTTTTAATTGGTTTATTTTGACCATTCACGTTTTAAGTAAATATTGATACAGATGGATTAATAACTCTCATATTTGTAACTGTTTTATCTTTATTGCATTTGTTCTTTGGGGAAAGGAAGTTAAAGTCACTAGGTTTATTATTCCTTGCAACATAAATTAATGGCTCTGGGGGGATATATGCAGGTCTGTCTGAAAGTGTCTATTGTGAACTTCTAGCTTTCTTTTTTTTAAAAGCCTTGACCCTGCAGAAAAATGAAAATGTTCATATAGCATTGTTTCCTGACAGTTTATAGCCAATTTATGTCAGTTCCATAATTTTTAAACTTAGAAGATTTCATTAACCTCCTTATTTCCTTTTTATAAACATTTTCACTTTCAAGCATTGTATTTAGCTTGATTCTGAACCTTACTCACATGATTAACCCAATCCTTTAAGAAGATACTGAATTTCTGAAAAACTTTCTTAATAATATTGATTTAAAATGATGAATGATAGTCCCTTTAGTTCCCATTCATGCTTAAATTTTATAAAATAAAGTCCTTTTTATTTAGAATTTAAAGATTTTTTCTTAAATATTGTGAGGTATTGCAGCAGTAACGGCTTTTTGTTTTTAGCAAACTTTTCTCCGGTTATAGTAAAAAACTGATTTATTCCCCTTCCCAAATTTGCAAACTCACCAAAAGCCCTCTATGTGTTCTTCCACAAAAATGTAATGCAGAAATTTGCTGTTGAATTCTCAAAATACAAATATGGCTTTAAAAAAAATCTGTATCAACTTCTTCTGGATATATTTTGTGCAACAGCATTTTAAAATTCTTATTTATTCTTTTGACCACCTGTGAAATTTGGAGTATTGTATTTTAACCAGGCTAATATAATCAATTCTGCTAACTCTATATCAACTACAAGGAAATATTCTTATTTAAAACAAATAAATACCCCTAATTAGCTCTTCATTTCGTGAATTCTGAGAATGTGAGGCTCAGATAGTAACCATTAAAAAAGACAACTCAGAATGTTATTTGAGCATAATTCTATTGTTTCTGTGACTTGAAAAGAAGCCTTTCTCCCACAAACTCCAAACTTCAAGGGATTTTCTTTATTTGATCTGAGAATCACTGATACCTTTTCCCCTTGTCGACGCAGCCTGATTCCTTGTTTGTTACAATTTTAACAATGACCACAAGGAAAAACATTTGATGTTAGTAATACGTGGAATCTTAGGATTCTGCGTCATTCCCTTTATTTTATAGGCCAACACATATTTACTACATTTCAACTGCATATATAGAAACGGAAAGTGAGATTTATATACTAAAGCATGAAGTACGGTGTCACAAAAGCAGAAGAGGAAAGAATTTCAAGAAGGCTGAAACTGTCATCAGTGTTAGATTCAACACTATTTTTTTCATTAAAAAAGAAGTAATTTTCATTTGAAAAGTTAAAAACAAACAAACATTTTGTAAAGCTTTTGGAATGAGTCTTACTACACTATACTTGTTTTTGTAAGACTGCCTGACCCTAGAAATTCTAAGATAGATGACTAACGTAGATAATGGTTGCTGCTTAAGTTTGCTTATGTGTAACCCTAATTCATCACTGTCCGATGGTTAATAGATTTAGAGTAGCTGCATTAAAAAAAAACCACGTGCACCCTTTTTTAAAAACATAATCTGTCTTGTCTTTGTCAAGTTGGCAATAGAAAATGTAGTTTTATTTTGATAAAGGTTGAAGAATTTATTGGGAGAAGATATCTGATGGCATTAAAAATGTCTCCCTCAAAGCAATTTAAGATATCAGAGTTTCTTATTGAGGCTCAATCTCTTGACACAGTCATACACCAATAATTTCCTAAAGGCAGTACAGAATACTAATGGGTGATTAATTTTTAGAAAAGAAAATGCAAATATATTCTGAATTGAATGAATGTTATATTAAAATTAGATGATGAATATTTGAAATGAGGGAGAAAAAGTTCCTTACAAGAAAAATCTCATGAATCATTAATATTTCCACTATAGAGCAAGTTGATTTTTTATTTTAGTACAGTAATGCATAGTATCACATCAAGTCATCTTTTGCTTATACAGTTAGAAGGAATTTTTCAGGAAAGTATTTACTTCATAAACAAAGCCTTTTTTTTTCCTGGAGGTAATTGAAGTCGCATAGCAGTGTCTTCAGTACAATTAACGTTCCACGTGAAAAGAAAATATACACAAACTTTGGGTGGAGAATAATACATATTTCAAACACATCACTAATTCAGTTGACTTGAAGCATAGTGGGTGTGTGTCTTACATGCTATGCCATTTTCTCTGCTAGAATTCCACTTCCCCCATCGTATCATCTCAACTCCCATAACTCCTCTTCTTTTTTTTTTTTTTTTTTCTGAGACGGAGTCTCTGTCGCCCAGAGTGGAGTGCAGTGGCTGGATCTCGGCTCACTGCAAGTTCCGCTTCCTGGGTTGTCGCCATTCTCCTGCCTCAGCCTCCTGAGTAGCTGGGACTACAGGCACCCGCCACCACGCCCGGCTAATTTTTTTTGTATTATTATTATTATTTTTTATTAGAGACGGAGTTTCACTGGGTTAGCCAGGATGGTCTCGATCTCCTGACCTCGCGATCCGCCCGCCTCAGCCTCCCAGAGTGCTGGTATTATAGGCGTGAGTCACTGCGTCCAGCTCCCATAACTCCTCTTTAAATTTTAGTTCAAATATCACTTCCTCAGGAAGGCATTCCCAGATTCTCAGATATTGTCAGCATCTACTCTATATTTATTTGTACCGAGTACTTATCACATATAGAATTAAAGATTGGTCGTTTAATGGTGTTATCTATCACTAAAAAGAAAGTTCTTATTGTCATGGAACGTGATTGCATGGTTCACCCTTGTATTCCTATGGCCAGAAATGGCACTTTGAACATAATATCCACTCAATAAATGTTTGCTAGGATTACTGAAAAAGGAGACTTTTTAAATGGGGCTAGAAGATATATTGGTTCCAATCGTCAGGGACTTAGGATTTTTGTTTGTGTGTTTAGGCTACTAGGGAGCCATGAAGAGTTTTTTATCAGTAGATTGACAAAAGGAAAGCAATACTCTTGTCAGGTTGTAATGTGTAGAGAGCTTTAAGTGTAGTTAAACTGCAGGGAAGGACACTATTAGAGTACTGATGGCAGTTCACCTTGAAGACAGTATGGTAACAATAACATAGGAGATGGTAGCATTAGGAAAATATTCATGATACATTCCAAGGGAAGAATTCATAGCACTTTGGCTTTGATTCCATGTGGAGGAGGAGTATCCTAGATAATTTTAAGGTTTTGAGCCAATGGATAGGATGAGTGGTAATGACATTACTCAAGAAAAGGCAATTCAAGAAAAAGCATGTTTGAGGAGGGATAACAATTGCAACAAAGGCATCAAGTTGACTCTTAATGAGAACATGCTGTCTTATATCATAGTAGATACTACACACATTCTTTCTGATTTGCACAGTAATTCAGTGTTACTCTTCCATTTGAACCATTATGGAAGGTAAGGCTCTTGGAGGTTTAGAAACTTGCTTACAGTCCAACAGTTAGGATGTGGCAGAATTTGGATTTTATTCCATATTTTATGCTGCCTCCATTATGCCATTTTAGAGAGGATAAGATGTTAAGATAGAGAAATGATAGAAAAAATATGTGTATATATACACATATACAAACATCTATGTATATAATGTATGTGTATATTATTATAGATGTATGAGTGTGTGTGTGTGTCTGTGTGTGTATTTGATGTGTATGAGAAATTGAAACACATTTATGCATGGATATTTAGGAAGTGGTGAGGAATTTTGAGATGAGGATTCTGCTGTGATATTGATGTTGGAAATGGGCAATTTATTCCCACATCAAGTTCTAACATTTAAAATGCACCTGAATTTGTATTAAGAAACTTGTCTTGCTAAATCTTCATTCTATCAGATTAATACTAGCCATAGAGCTTGTAAAGGGAATCATTATTCTAACCTTTTGAAAAGTTTTTTTTTTTTTGTAGCTAAGTTTAAAAAAATGGAATCAGCAAAAGTTTATGGTTGTTTGTCATCCAGAGTGTTTCCATTAAAAAGGTTTTGTGATTATTTTATTCAGTTATATTAATAATAAACTTTTTTTTAAATTTATGGTTATTGTGTTCCATCAGATTCTTCTATTTGTGTTGACAGGTAACTTAACACCCTTAAAAATAGCTGTTTACAAGATGCCATTCTGTAATGTGGGTTTCTTTCTCTTTTAATGGGAGGTCCTAATGAGCAATGTAATGATCCAGGAAGATGAGTAAAGGGAATTAATAATTGAAGATTGAGTACAAGAATTGTTCTGTAGTTTATTAAAATAATAAATCATTGAGTATTTTGGAGATAATCATTTCACATTAGAATAGAGAATATGATTGTACCAAAAAGGAACATGGGCAATCATTCTGTCTAGCCTTGTAAATTCTTGATCTGCAGCTCTAGAATTTTGGTTCTGACCAGTTTATACTGACTACATCCATTTTTGAATTGCATATATAATTTTAAATTGTACTTCATAGTCTTATGCTTAACAGTGTGTTGCCTTTGAAAGGCGTTTCAATTTCAATGTAAGCATTTCTGAGCTCCTCAAATTGATGGCAAGCTCCTCCTTTAGGGTCAGCATATGTTTTCTGCAGATTTTTATATCCTTTAAACTGCCTAATGGTGAGCTGAATACAAAATAAAAAATAATATGTAGGCCAGCTACTTCGAAGGCTGAGGCAGAAAGATCACTTGAGCCCAGGAGTTCAAGGCTGCGATGAGCTATGATTGCATCATTGCACTCCAGCCTGGGTGACAGAGCAAGACGCTGTTTCTAAAAATAAAATAAAATAAACTTAGGGAATTAGATACAGCATCTCTTATGGCATAGAAACATGAAGATATTTGTTTCTGTCAACTCAGGGTGAAAATCTGATAAAATGGAACAATCTAGTTGACGTTCAGCTCTGGCTATATGACTTCCGTTTTCTCACCTATAAAATGGTGATAATCAAAGCATTTACCAGTTGTATGTTATCAGAAATTGAATTTTAGGTACTTCTGTGAGCATTTGGAATCTTGTTAATGTTATCATTTTTCCTAATACCATCATGTGATATATAATACTGAGAACTTGGAAAATACTACCTTGTGTTTTTATACCGAGAAAACTCAAGTATATATAAATAATTAGGTTAATTTGAATGAGATAAATTTCAGCAATTAAACAGTTAAAAATTTCACTATTTCTACATTTTTTATGTGCTAAATGAAGACCTAGAAAACTCAATGGGATGAGAGCAAATACCTAGACATTGTGCCGGATCAGTACAGAAAGATAAATGAGGTAAACATGGACTCTACACTTAGGAAACTTAGAGAATTGACATAAGCACAGGAAATATAACACACATATCAAAGAAATGTAGAGTCATCAATTATTTGAACAATGTAAAATTTTCATCATATAGCTATCTAGCATTGAATAATTTTAGATCTCAAGTCTCATTGTAAGTCACTTCCCCTTCTCCCACAAATGGCCTTAAATTATTCCACCAACTCTATATCTTATTACTTCTTTTGTCAAAGCGAATATTTGGTAAGTAAAATTTTAAGTAAATTGCTTCAGAATGTCACCATCTTCTTTCAGACTTTTATGTACACTTCAACATTTGAACCTCCTTTTTTTTGTACTTAATGGGACTAAAAATATCTGCACTACCTGTATGACACATTGTTATTTGAATGCTTTGAAACTATAAAACACTTTGAAATACTGAGTGTCATTATTTTACTCCAGCTAAACAAACAAGGTTGATATAGATGTGTTCAGTGTTGCTGACTGACAGCAAAACTTGTTAGCTCAGCAAGAGATATTCTGTATATATTCTATGAAAATACTCACTGATGAACTTTCCATTAATAAAAGTAATCACTTGATAAAGAGGATATTATTTGTTTCTTCTTCTATCCCATATTTTTACAAATTTAGGCATATGAACTACAGGCATATGAAAACCCAGGTTTTACAGTGAAAACTGTAGATCAGTGGCCCCCAACCTTTTTGGCACAAGGGACCAGTTTTGTGGAAGATAATTTTTCCATGGACAGATGATGGGGTTGGGGGCAGGTGGAATAGCATTAGTTAGATTCTCATAAGGAGCATGCAACCTAGATCCCTTGCATGCACAGTTTACAATATGGTTCATGCTTCCGTGAGAATCTAATGCCACTGCTGATCTGACAAGAGGCAGAGACCAGGCGGTAATGCTTGCTTGCCTGCCACTCACCTCCTGCTCTGTAGCCCAGTTCTTAACAGGCCATAGACTACTACCAGTCCACAGCCTGGGGGTCGGGGAACCCTGCTGTGGATTCTTGCTTCATTCTCTGATATTTTACCATGTTTTAAGAAGACTTAGGGAAGATTATAGGTCTAGGCAATATAATGTAATGGCAAGTCCTCAGGTTCCAAAGTCGTAGATTTCCCTTCGTATCTTGGCCCCAACACTAATGATGTTTCTTTAGAAAACTTGCGTAAAAAAACCATTTATTGAATGCCTGTAACATGTCAGGTACTGTTGCATATACTTTACATGTATGGGTTATTTAGTATTCCCAGAAACACTAGAAGTACCTTATTATTATTGTTTGTATTTGATAGATTGGGTAGCTCAGGTATTAAAGAGTTGATGCAAGATTTGATCCCAACAGTGTTTTCCAGAGCCTGTTATTTTTTTACACCATGCTTCTCAGGCTCTGTTTATTATCTATAATGAGATTAAAAGATTATCTACTTTATCAGTTTTTGAGAATTAAACGAGACAATAGGTGATTAATAAATTACAATTCAACAGCACCTGTAAATGCTTTCGATATATGCCAAACATCTGTTGCGCAACATATTGATTTTTTTCAACTTGGGTAGCAGTGTTAAAACTAGCATAGCTTCTACATAGTGAAAAAGAAAAAAAGAATATATATATATGCTTGTTAATTTGAAATAGCTAATAAAGAACTAAGTGAAATCAGCTACTTATAAGTAGAATGAAAACATTAAAGCTAAGTACAATTTAAGAGGATGTAGTGCATTTTGATGGGCTGATTTTTGGTGTGGAAGAGACTATATTTCTTCACTACTAACATTCACTGTTAAATTGGATTAAGTTCCGAATTTTAGTCAGTCAAGCACATAAAACCTAGAATAACCACAGAGAGTGGGAGCAAATGTAGCCTACACCTTGGTCCCCAGCATCCCTAAGGAGGGCACATAACTCCCAGAAACACTGTCTCCCCATTCTTAGGTCAATTCTTGCTGGGACACTGGCTATTTATTCTCCCAGCTTACGTCATCATTCAGGAAGTTGTAAATGACAATCTATGAACATGCATTCAAAGGGAATGGTTACAAGCTCAGAATCAACCAGGGTCACATCTTCATTTGGGTTTAACATATTCAAGAACTAGTGGACCCTAAGCCTAAAAGTAGAGACTACCTCCAGCGCTCTAGCCCAGAATAGCTGTGTATTGTCAAGCCCTAACAGTTTATGAATAGATGCTCTGCATGTGTTCTTTAGAACTGTGTGTTTGAAACTTGAATTTGTGTAGGAAGCACCTGCAGAGATTGTTAAGGAGATGGTGATCTGCTTGGCCTGACGTGGGGAGTGGGCTTTCTGCATATCCACCAGATTATCAGAGGATGCCCATGCAGCTGGTCGATGGACCAAACTTGGAATACCAAGCCTGTAAAGCACAGATGATGCATTACCTAGGTGAGCTTCACACATTTGTAAGGAATTTTTAAGATAAATATTGTCAGACACCCAGAGCCAGATGACTGTAGTTTTAATCTGTGTGCTGCTCTGTTTTTAAAATTAACAGTTCTATTCCAGGGACCTTTTATTAATTATAATATAGATCTGGAATGACTTTTTTTTTCTAAATGGCTCCCAGTGTAATGACTGCGTCTTCAGATTCAGCAGCCATGTTTTCATTATCCTTTGAATCACAGAGTATAATTGTGCATTAGAGTTTGGGGCTTGTTTTTCCCTACTAAAAAACTCCTTTTCCTTGAGTCCTCTCTGATAAATTTCATTATTTTTTCCACTATGGAATAATAGTACTTCACTTTTGAAGCATGGGCCCAAGATCATAACCTCATTTTAATGTATTTTAACTGGGACTTCATTGCCTGAGGGAAGATGGATTATTAGTGACATGTGTCTTGCTTCTTGATACAGAAAAGATAATATAAAAGCAGTGTTTCTACTATATCTTAAGAAACAGTTTCATATATGCTAATTTGCTTTAATGATATTGTAGCCAAGGAAAATATTGAACTACTGATTTACCTTTATTTTTATATATTTTTCAACCTAAATGATAATTCTGGAGATTTTCATTTCCCTTATCTTGAAATAAAATTAAATCATTCTTTTGTAATATGATACGTGATTTGTGACATTTTGAGCCAACAGTATATTAAGATTTAATTTTCAGATCATTATAGACCTGGTGCTTAAACGAAATTTATTGAGACTAAGTAACTCTGATTACAATGATTGTGGGCTGGTGGTTCAAGTACAAGTGATTCTTAGTAGGGGAGAAGACAGAGCATGTAATTGAACTTATCTCTGGATTTTTGAAAGATTAAGGCAATACCCGTTCTTCCAACCCCTCACTGGCTCCACATTTCAAACACACTATACCTGAGTTGGAAATATCAGCAAATGTGTTTCTAGATAGATATGTGAAAATAAAGAATTATTGACTTACTGTGTTTTTTAAAATTGTGGTATACCATACATAACATTACTGCTTTAAACATTTTAAGTGTACAGTTCTGTGGCATTAAGTCCATTCACACTGTTGTGCAGCCATCATCACCAGCCATGTGTAGAACTGAGTTACTATTTTTTAAGATGTATTTTTTTCACTCAGATTCTTCTGAGTTTGTTACTGATGTCTAATTAAATGTATACTTATTTTTATATGTATGAGGTTACTTTTTAAATGGGAAAGTTGAGCTCCATCTGCCTGAGGGCACAGTAAAAATTTAACTTTCAAAAATGTAATTCCTGTTTTGCTGTTGTTGTTCCTCATGATTTCCTTTTTATATGACTATTTTCTTTAAACATATTGACAGTGAATTTGACAAGCTGTCACTTCTGGCAAATGCCACTTTTTCCATTAGTAATTTCCTTCTTTCAAGAAACAATATTAGTCGCTATATCTTATTATATTTCTCCTTTTAACACTGGTAATATAAAATTGTTTTAACTAACAGTTCTCACACAAAAATATCATACTGACACAAAAATTAGAGGACCAGAGGCATTTACTCAGAAAAATCAAACTCTTTTTCTTAGTAATGACAGTGACCCAACCAATAAAATAAATTGAAAAAATGACAAAATGAATGCATTTTTAGCTGAAATGAATGCCACCAATAACATTTTGGGAATTTGTATTTATAAGGCCCAATGCCCCCATGTAAGATTAGTTTTTCAAGATACTTAACAGGGCTAGGATATTAAAGTATTTGTTTCTCTATTGGAGCAGCTCTTTCAACAAGTTGCAGGACTAATCACACCCCTTTGCCAATTGCAGTTGAGATAGGCTCTGGGAAGGCAAAGTACAGGATGCCATGCAAGTGAAAACAGAAGTGATTAATGTTATGGATAGATGAAGGAAATTTCTCTGAACTTCAGAAGTGAGACTTGTTGCTAAATAGGTGTTTGGTATATGAAAACTCAGGATGAAGCATTCCTGCTAAAGAGAAAGGCCTGACTGAAAGCTCTGAGCTGGGAACGCAGCAGAGGGAAGCCTACCTTGGAAGGAGGGATTGGGGTGGCAAAATGCTGGAGAACATAGGTTGTAGGTCATGTGAAACCTTGTAGGGGGTTTGAGCTTCTTGAAGCCTGTGAGTGCAATGAGAAGCCACTGTAAGGGTTTTAACAGGAAATTAACATTGTTTCTAATTTTTATTTTTAGTAAAATAACTTGCTACTAAGTGGTGAATGGGAGACAAGAATGTCTATGAGGCTAAAGGCTGTTCCTGCTGAAGCCCAAAAATACTTATTTACTCTTTCTTGGTGTAAATGAGATGAAAGATACTGCAGGAACACCACATGTGTTCAATAACTGCGGGAGTGATATACTTGCCTACGGGGAACAGCTGTTAATGTCTGTTGCCCTTAGGAAATTTATTTCATCAAGCATACAGTGTTTCATCCCTTATTAACTTATTTCATAAGGCATAATATATCTGACTGTGATCTGTTCACCTAATGCTACTCTGCTCTTTGCATGAGCGTGGGACAATCAATTGCTCTCTGTAGTTATAGTTTATAAATGTGCAATTACAGACGTTTATCATATCTCTGAAAATGTCTCTGCTCCCATAAAATTAACGTCATCTCCTTAAAAAGATGCTTACAATATATGCTGGATTATAGTTACTGTTAAAATGTATTCGGAAACAAAAATAGAATTGAAAACTATAGAGGAATTTTTTTAAAGCATAGGCTTTGGAATCAAACTTGTGTTTGAATTCCAGTTCTGCCACTTACCAGCCATTTGCACTTGAGTAAGGTACTTAGCCCTTGTGAACTTCAGTGTTTCATCTGGAAATAAGCATAATAACATCTACTTTACGAAGTTGTTGGTTATTTAAAGCCATCTATGAAAAATGGTTAGACCAGTGACTGACACATATGCATTCCGTAAGTGATAGATACATAAATAATATACATAAAAAATGAATGCTATAGCTGACAAATGGGCTTAAAAAGTCTATAATGCGAATTATTTTTATAAAGTATAAAATCCATGTGACCATATAATATACTAGGACAAGAATGCCTGTTAGATTTCAGATTCAAGATAACACACTAAGTTTAAGTGTATTTATTTTTGCTAGGTTAGCTTTATGTATTTGCTTGAATAATTATTTAAATTTGTCTCATTATACTATGGACTGGCAGGCAATAAATTTCATTATCTAGTGTTAAAATGTGAAGTGAAGACAGCTCAAAGTTCATTTAATTCTCATGCCTTATCTTTCTTGGGGATACAATGTACAACATCAGATAATTCTTTTGCCTTCTTTTCTTTTGTGCATCCAGTAACAGTTACATCATTTTTTTTTCTGAATCAGCCTTTTCACAAAACCATTATGTGATAAGCTCTTGTCTTGGAAAACCTCAACAGCTTCCTCAACACCTATATTTTAAATCCTGCTTAAATGAGATTAAAATACAGCACTCTGTTAAGCTGTAAAACTGGCTTTTTGCTTTTCAGTGGAGTGTTGGTTTGAATGTGTCATTTGACCTATATTGCTGCTCTGAATCTTCCTTGGTTGCCCCAATGATGACAGTTTCAATGATGTGGGTGTTTGCAGCAGAGTTGTTCCTAATAAGGAAGTAATGCTATTGTCTTTCAGACATCATTCAGCCTGAAAAGTACTATTTTTCCCACCTAGAGCTATAAATGTCTGTAAAATCTTTTCTTCTTCTGGTAGCATTTGCAGCAGCTGCAGGAAAGAAAAATAGTCCTAGTCGATTTGCAGCTTTTGTAGTTTTGGGGTGTTGTGGTTCCAGGCTAAGATTCACTCACCCTTCTTCAAAAGTTGTATACAAAGAGTTGATAGCTAAATGGTGACTGAAGTACTTGATTTATTAGTGTCTGGCAGTCATCCAGTATGTACTAGAATACAAGACTCTCCGTCAACAATAGCTGCATAAAGAGTAAACTGCTCTGCCTGAACCTAAAATAAGGCCTTCTGCTGTCTGCCTGTTAATTGAAGACAAATGGGCCAGGAGTGGCTGATGATAAAACACAAAGAATAGGCAATTGTCATGCACACAGAGGCACTACCTGTGCCTCTTTGAGAAACAGACATCCCCTGACCTGGTTCTTACTTTGAGAGAAGCTATCCCTGCCCAGTAATACATTTTAGTTCCTTGCATGTGTAATTATGGCCATTGAAAAATAGGATACTACCTTTTTATTGGGTCAGGTAAGAAGATGGAGGAGGAGGGAGAGCAAAGTGCCCTACTTGAGGGTGGGATTGAGTTTAGAATGTAAAGAGAAGAGCAGAAAGCTTCCTTCTTACACAGATGAAGGTTCTGTCGATTCATCTAGAAAAATGAGTAAAAGTAAGAAAAAAAAAAAAGGAGTGGAACTGTAGTTTCTAAAGTCTGTGGAGTTGGGATAAATGGTAGTTATAAAGACTAAGTGTGAACACTCATAGTTCTTTAATTTGATTGTATTACCACTTAATTCATAGTTTTGGAGGAAATAGCCATTACATTAGATGGCACATTAATTTTAAGAAGCAACCCAATTTTCAAAATGTTAAAATGGAAAAGAAAGCTAAAGGGTGATTGTTAGAACAAGCATCTCCAAATACTCTGTGTGAAGGCATTTTAATTTCATGCTACTGCAAAGTTAAACTCAAAAATGTTTCAAATTACTGGGTGTTATATAC
Source organism: Macaca fascicularis (assembly GCF_037993035.2). NCBI lineage: Eukaryota > Metazoa > Chordata > Mammalia > Primates > Cercopithecidae > Macaca > Macaca fascicularis. The sequence continues at coordinate 28,929,413 of NC_088395.1, forward strand.
CCTTCTGGTGGAAGCCACATTTTCTCTTTCCTTTGTTTCCCTGTCTACCCTCCCTCTTCCTCCACTCCCCAAATCTATCAGTAAAGGCCACCTTGCTGTGGGGAGCTAGCTGAAAGAGACCATCTGCCTTAGGAATAAGCCTGCACTAGATTCAAACTACAAAGAAGCAGGTTGGGGTAAAGAGGAGGTGAGGATTTCAAGTCAAGAAAGCATTATCCTGCTTACTCTGGCAAAGTGATCTGCCAGCAGCCTATTTGGATTTACAATGTGAGTTTAATTCTTTCCATTTAATACTTTTTTGTTGACTTTATAAAATCAAAAAATAAAGGAACACCCATGGCACTGCTGGAAAGAGATACCTGGTTTGTGAGGAACCTGTAGGCATTTTAGCCACTAACCAATGTATCAAAGTGGGCACAACTAACACAGGTTAACGGTTTACCCAAAGTAAGAAGCTTGGTTTGGAGTGAACAGCCCTTGTACTTTTGAGATTTTATTTTATGATCTTGTGAATTGATGTTCTGTGGGGAAAACTTACCTTAGTTTTAATATAATGGTCAATGACTAAGAAATATCAAGGAGTTGGGCTGGGTGCGGTAGCTCTCACCTGTAATCCCAGCACTTTGGGAGGCTGAGGCAGACGGATCACGGGGTCAGGAGATTGAGACCATCCTGGCCAACATGGTGAAACCCCATCTCTACTAAAAATACAAAAATTAGCTGGGTGTGGTGGTGGGCACCTGTAATCCCAGCTACTCAGGAGGCTGAGGCAAGAGAATCGCTTGAACCCGGGAGGCAGAGATTGTGGTAAGCCAAGATCACAGTGAGCTGAGATCACGTCACTGCACTCCAGCCTGGCAACAAAGCAAGACTCCATCTCAAAATAAATAAATAAATAAATAAATAAATGAGAAATAAAAATCAAGGAGTTGCTTTTTTGTTTTCTATCTTCAATTTCCCCCCACTTCCATGTTTCCAGTTGTAGGCTGGGGGAGGTCCCCAAATGCCAGTGGGACCAAGACACCATCCTGTGTTCAGGCTCTTGACACCATTGCAAGAAGGTATTCAAAGATGAACCAGAAAATAGTGAATTTACAGAGATTTATTTAAAAGTAAAATGTATACACCTAAGAAAGGGCAGTGGAGACATATTTGAGAGAAAGTTGCCCAATGGAGTTTGGGGTTTCTACCTTTATAGGTTTCTTTAACCAAAGGGTGCAATATTTATGAAGATTCCTGGAAAGAGCTGGAGATTTCTCAGAACGGTGGTGCCACCCATTTTTACACCAAATATGGGTGATCCTGGAACTGTCATGGCAGTGGTGGGTGTGTGTTTAGTATGCTAATATGTATATAAAAAGGTTCTAGGTGAAACCTAGGTCACATCCAGGGCCATGCTGGGTCCAGTCGGTCTTAGCCAGCTTGGCCCACAACCTAGTTTTTCAGGGTCTTATCAACCCCTAGCTTATGCAGCTATTTCAACGGTTACCTTTTGCTAGTCATGTGAACTGCTCCCTGGAATTTTCTATTCTCCTGTAACTGCCTTGTATTACTTCTGTCTCACAAGTAGTCAAGAATGTAATGGCAAACAAACCAAATAAATTTAGAGGGAAAGTATAAATGAAACCATATATAGTCATTACGCATCTTCAACAATTTTTTTCCATTTAAATAAATGTGTTCTTTTCTTTCTTTCTTTTTTTTTTTCTTTGAGACAGAGTCTGACTCTGTCGCCTAGGCTGGAGTGCAATGGTGCCATCTTAGCTCACTGCAACCTCTGCTTCCCGGGTTCAACTGATTCTCCTGCCTCAGCCTCCCGAGTAGCTGGGATTATAGGTGCACACCACCGTGCCTGGCTAAATTTTGTATTTTTAGTAGACACGGGGTTTCACCACATGGGTCAGGCTGGTCTTGCACTCCTGACCTTGTGATCTGTCTGCCTCGGCCTCCCAAAGTGTTAGGATTACAGGCGTGAGCCACCATGCCTGGCCTGATGTTTTCTTTCTTTCTTTTATTTCAAAATCTTTTTCTTCCTCGTTTTTTGTTTTTTTGTTTTTTTGTTTTTTGTTTTAAACCTCCAGCATTTTGTTAGGGCGAGGTGGAAGGGTCACTTGAGCCCAGAAGTTTGAGAGCAGCCTGGGCAACAAAGTGAGACCCCATGTCTTAAAAAAAAAAAAAAAAAAAAAACCAGGCATGGTGGCACTATAAATTATAACGACTAAATGTGAACACTCATAGTTCTTTAATTTGATTGTATTACCACTTAATTTGTAGCTTTGAAGGAAATAGCCATTACATTAGATGGCACATTACTTTTAAGATGCAACCCAATTTTCAAAATGTTAAAATGGAAAAAAACGTTAAAGGGTGATTCTAAGAACATGCATGTTACTTGGTGCTACTTAGGAGGCTGAAGCAGGAGGATCACTTGAGCCCAGGAGTTTGAGGTTACAATGAGCCACGGTATTCTGTCCTGGATGAGAGAGTGAACCCCTGTCTCTAAAATAATAATAATAATAATAATAATATTTAACTAAAATAAACCTAAAAAATAAAAAAAAATGCAATGGTTAGTGAAATAGCACTTTTGTGAGGAGAGCGGTAATAGCCCAGCATATATATGGTTCAAGAAAAGGAAAATGGTCTTAATCCACCTTGTGTTAAAGGAATTTTAAAAAAACTACTTTATTCAATAAAGATTCATTATTTTAAGGGTATGTAAACTTTCAAATATAAATTAAGTCTACTTCTGTCTTTAAAATTTCATTGGATATAAATTATGTTCAGTTTCAGTTACTACCTGTGTATGAACACATTGTAAAATCTCTGAATACTATGTGAAAGCATTTTAACACTCATTCCTTTATACTTCAAAATTTACATTTGTACGTACTTCCTTGTATTTTTATATGTGTTCATTTGACCTCATCTAAAATGTGGCCACGTAATATTTTTATATGCCCTTTCGTGCTTACCACAATACTGTGTCCATGACAACTATTCTGTACATATTTAACTGTAAAAGTCTTATGTATGGCATCTGTATCTTTGGTGCTTTAAAGATACGGGATCCAACTAGCTTTCTAGAATTGCAAAAGAAGAAAAACTCACTTTCAGAAGTCACGCGAGATTGGAAAATCATCCTGGTCTTACCCAAGGAGGTATATTGTTGAGAAACTTACATGTCCATCAGTTTCTTGTACTGTAGTTTGAAATCAAGAAACGACCTCCGTTTCTTGTACAAGTAGTTTGAAATCAGGTTGTCAAGTTTCATTCTACCCTGCTAGAATGTACAAGAATCCAAAGCAATAATGTAATTTATACATTTCAAGAGGCTAGTGCCAAATTGTATCAGCAAATTGGTCGTAAGTCTCCAACTGGAATAAAGTGAGTGATTGTTAGGCAATGTAGTCCTGCAGTGCCAAATTCTTGTATGCATTCCTTCTTAAAAAGAAGCAAAATAAGCCTTTCCTATAGAATTTCCAATTCAAGATTCCATCATCGGCACATATCAAATACTGTTGGCAATGCTGACAGTAAAAGCAAGGGCTCATATAAAGTGTTTTGTTGCTGAAATTAAAAATAGTTGTCACTATTTTCAATATCAAAATCCTATGGTTTTTGACCTATGGTTTTTGATTCATTTCAGAATAGGGTCATCTTTCTATACTTCTTTGACATTTTAAAAAAGAAGTAATTTGGCTAGGAATTGAGTGTTTGAAGCCATCTTGGTTGTTTGCACCCTAAAATTTCAGTAACACTGTCAAGTGAATCAGTTCTTAGGAGCTGGAAACACAAAGAAGAAAATTATCAAAGAATTAATTAAAATCTTTTCTTGAATGAGAAAATTGACATTATCTACTACTTATATAAAGAAACTACATTGTGGATTAACCCTGAAATTCGTACTTGGAAAGTTTATTCCAGTGTGTTTCACTGAAATTTAAATTCATGACATTTGAAAAATATAAGTTATAATTAATCACTGAGAGTAATTCTTGTGGTTATTATATATTTGTTAAGTATTTCATGGCAAATGTGACCAACAAATCTGTTAAATTAAATCCTTGGGAGTAAATTTACTTTTACTTTCTGTGGAAACATTTGGATTACCCTAACAGTAAAAGTAACAGATTGAAAATATAATATTATTTATTTTCAACTTTTATTTCAATATATATGCCTGTCAAATGCCAATGAATAATAATCACATTTGATTGTCAAAGCTCATGGAATGGTACACCGAAGATTTGTACATTTCTTTTTTTTTCTTTTTTTTTTCTTTTTCTGAGACGGAGTTTCACGTTTGTTGCACAGGCTGGAGTGCAATGGTGTGATCTCGGCTCGCCACAGGCTCTGCCTCCTGGATTCAAGCAATTCTCCTGCCTCAGCCTCCTGAGTAGCTGGGATTACAGGCATGCACCACCACACCCAGCGAATTTTGTAGTTTTAGTAGAGACAGGGTTTCTCCATGTTGGTCAGGCTGGTCTCGACCTCCCCTACCTCAGATAATCTGCCCACCTCATCCTCCCAAAGTGCTGGAATTACAAGTGTGAGCTATCATGCTCGGCCTGTATATTTCTTTATATATGAAGTTTGCATTAAGAGAGCATGAATATTGAACTCTGGTGAATGATATGTTTGCTGATGTGTTTTAAGGGTGAAGAATACTGATGTCTGCAACTTACACTGAAATAAAATGGAGTGATATTTGGATAAAAGGATGAATAGATGAGTGTGTGTGTATGTGTGTAATAAAGCAAATATAATACAATTTATTATTGAACCTTGATGGTGGGTATATGGGTGTTCACTGTAAAATTCTTCCAACTTTTCTGTGTGTTTGAAAATTTTTCATAATAAGATGCAAGGAAAAAGCTTCAAACATGCTTGAATTATAATTCTATAATGATGTATTAATATTAAAATACTGGAAGTACTCCTGCTTTATCAAAGTTACTTACATTAAAAAATATTGGTTTTTGTCATCTTCAAAGCATGTAATGAGAATTTTTAAAATTAAGTATTAAAAATAAAACTTTTAATATTTGAAACGTAAATCTCACACGGCACTGTTCCTATTATGGATTTTGGGGGTTAGATCTGTAGCTATATATGGTATCTTCTTTCAGTGGCTCATACATACAGGACTTCAATTTGTAGTTCACTCACTAAAAACAAACAGGCTCTGATGAAACCTATCTTGATAGGGACATCTGAAAGTGTTGATGAATGCCAAGGACTCTAATGGAAAACAAAAAAAACAATAATAAAAAATACTGTTTGTTTTAAAATTCTAGTAAAATGGAATTAGACTACATGATAGCATTAATCCCATTTGCTATGCCAACATTTAAGACGGAATCTGTGGTTTATTATCTGGTTTGCCTAGTTTTTGTTAAATATAAGGAATATTTTAGTACTTTTTAAAGGATGACATGCAATAATAGCTCAAACTTTAATACCCATTAATGAACATCCATAAAGAAAACAATTCAGTACCACTTAAAAATCATTTGAATATCAGTCATCCATAATACGATGAACACATTTGATAGAGAATATGTGAATAGAAGTATATGTGAATCAGTTTTATTCTATCTACAGATGCTGAATGGCATAGGGAATTGTGGGTCTCATGAAATTTTCTCAGAAGTACCCAGAGGGTCTTCACTACCAGATTGATAAACACAATTTTTTGGTTCTTTGCCGACACAGGGAACTTTTCTAGAAAAGTTTCAAAGAATACATGCCTAAATATGAATCCTGGAAAAGAAAAGTGGTCTTCTAAATTTGAAAAGGAAAGGTTTATGTGGCTCTCACGTGAAATATCCTCTGGTAAGGGAGTAGGTACATGATGGAAATACATGGATTTTCACTGAAGAAATGAAAATATAAATTGCAAAGTAAACTTCATTTATACTATTGAAATATTCAACTGAGGAAAATACATTACTTTTAAATTGGAAGAAGCAAAGGCACATGACAGTTTTTTACAGGTCATGTCATTCTCTCATTTCCTTTCTATTGAAATTAGTTGAGCTTTTCTTTGTCATAATGAGTGTTGCCACAGTTTACACCTGCCATTCTGACTTTTGGTAGACTGCCTGTTGAGAGGAATTTTTTTTTCATTCTGTTATCTACATCATGGAAAAACTTAACACAATCCATGTGAAGAAGGAACAAAAATGTAATGTTCACATAAATATAAAAATATAACTTAGGAGTCCACCTAATGCTAGAATTTTTATCGCATTTTAGTGTTATGGAGTTTTAAAATTTCCATGTGACTTAATAGCTGGAAGGAAGCATTAATATTTAAATATGAATTTCAATACCAAAGATAAAGCAAATTAATACTTTTGAATGAATATTTTAAATTCCCTAATGAGAAGACAATTGCATAAAATTAAGTATGTATTTTAGTTTGAAGGACTAAATCATTCATGATACATGACCGTACTACCTACCTTATTCATCTTTTTGCTAAATATTTCCAAATTAATTCTTGAAGTCAGTTCTCAGCACATATCAACTTTTACTGTTGTGGTGGGTGAGAGAGTGGAGAATCAAGCTTTAAGGTGAATATATAATTTACCATGTGAATATTGCCAGGAGTTAAAATGACCTTTAAACTTTGTGTGAATTGCCTATTTCAATATTTATGGATTTTGTATATGCAACCCTGTATAGTAATTATCAAGCATACTAAAGTTTTAGAACTACCAAGTTAAACTTAAGAACCCAAGGAAGTCTATTTTGCAGATATTTAGACATTCGTTTATTTGCTTTACAAATAACTAAGAAATACGTAGTGATGAATAAGAGATGGATAGGTGATTCTATAGCTAAGCTGTTCAGTACCGTAGCCGTTAGCCATCTGTGGCTACTTAAATTTAAGTTCATTATAATTAAACAAAATGGAAAATTTGGTTCATCAGTCACAGCAGCCAGATTTTAAGAACTAATAGCCAGATGTGCCTAGTAGGTTCATATTGAACAGCACAGAAAGACATTTCTATCATTGCAGAAAGTTCTACTGAAGAGCATTGTTCTCAACTGTTTGTTCATCTCCCTGGGATTTTATCTATTTTGTTAAAATATCAGACTTCTAAAAACGTAACACATTGTTTTGAGAATTATAGAAGCTATTTGAGATTCAAGTTATCTGATAGAAAAAGTTGAACATATTTTCGATATTGTATTTTCTAAAAATAGCTAGTATTTTTAAAACAGGAGTACTTAATAAGAATTATTGATATGGTACTACACATTCTTTGTCATTAAAAAAGTGGTCAGCACATGGAAAAAAAAACGTATATAGTTTAATTAAAAATCACTTTTCCTTTCCTAAAATTATTCTTTAAATTGTGGTTTACAGGTTTGATTATAACAACCTTCTCAATGCCTGCATGCAAATAGCTAAATATTGTTGACTGATCTCATTTTAAATTCATAGCCACAACAATTCTCATAGGAGATTCAGCCTCTCCAAGCACCAAGCATCCTATTCCATTTCCATTTCCTATTCTCTAAACTGATTTCACACCTTCTACTCTCTTAAAACCTCCCTCTCACAACAGTTTTGTCTTCTTTTTACTTCACTGAGGAAAAGAAATATGACACCCCATTTCCCTAATTTTTTCATCTGCAAATCTACCAGCTCATCTGGGTCCAAATCTACATTCTCCTCTTCTCACTTTTTTTTTTTTTGGAGAAGGAATCTCCCTCTGTTGCCTAGGCTGGAGTTCAGTGGTGTGATCATAGCTTACTTATTGCAGCCTTGAAATCCTGGGTTCAATAAATCCTCCCACCTCAGCTTCCTAAGTATCTAGGATTACAAGTGCATGCCACCACACCTGGGTAATTTTTAAAATTTTTTTGTAGAGACAAGGTCTCACTGCGTTGCCCAGGCTGGTCTTAAACTCTTGGCCTCATGTGATCCTCCTGCTTCAGCCTCCCAAAGAACTGGGATTACAAGTGTGAGCCACTGTGTCCAGTCTAAATCTACATTCTTGGCCTGCTTTTCAGTGTTACTGGAATTGACAGGTTTACCTGTTCTCATATCACGTCCAGCCTTTCACCTTAGACTCTGGATTTCATTTACTTTTAATTTATTCATGCATTTTCTTTTGAAATTATCTCTCTCCTCCTTCAGTATCAATTTTTTGTATGTGTCTATAAATATGTTCTGCTGTTTTCTAACTTTAAACCCAAACAAAAATAAGCTCTTTTGATTCTCTTTTCTCTTTCGGGTATTACCTTGTTTTTCTACTCTCCTTGCTACATGCAAACACACATCCAAATCTAGAAGGAATTATTCATACTTTTCATTGCCATTATTTACCTCATATTCTCTTTTCAACTTAGTTCATCAGGGCTGCCATGACATAGGCTGGTTTTCCTTCCTTCTTTCCTTCCTTTTTTTTTTTTTTTTTTTTTTTTTTTTTTTTTTTTTACTTTCTTGTTTTTGTCCCCTATGGTCACATGACTATTGGATTGCCAAATTGAATGGCCATGTCTCTGTTCGTCCCATACTTGATCCCTCCACAGAATTTGGCACAGTTGACTACCTGCTCCTTCTGGAAAACTGTCTTCTTTTGTACTGAGCCACATAAAATCATCCTGGCTTCCTCTCCTTCTCAGTTTCCTTTTTTTCATCATTTCTGTACCCCCAAATGTTAGTGTCAGTCCTAGCTTCATACCTTTTTTAGATTAAATCATCCAATCTAATGTTTTTAAAATGCTAACTATATGCAAATGACCCTCAATATATTTTTGTATTTAATTCTAACCTTTCTCTTCAACATGAGGCTTTTTTCCCCTTAAACAGCTTACTTGACATACCCATGGGAGTATGTATCTAATATGAATGTCAAACTTAACATAAACAGATCTTTTGATTTTTTTCCATCAGACCTCCCAGAATAAACAACAAACAAAACTGCTGAGCCCTCACTAACTAATTGGTTCCATTATGACCCAATCACTAATGTCAAATTTATAAATGCTTTTATAAACTTCATGTCTAATCATCAGTGAATCTTGTCTCCTGTACCTCGCATTCCCCAAATCTGTTTCTTCATTATCACTACCTTATCTCAACCCCTATTACTTCTCACCTAGACTGTTGCAATTATTTCCTGTCATGTCTTTTGTCTTTTGTCACCATACAATTAAATCTCCCTTCTTCCTTTACAGATACAAATCTTTGACAAGATAGAACAAGTAATTTTACTCCAATGACTTCCCATAACCCTAAAGCAAAGATCTGAATATTTTAACCTGGTCTACAAAATCCTTCATGTCCTAATCTCTGCCTAGCTTTTTACTCTACGTCATTCCTTTTCCCACTTCCATCTCAGGCCAACTCCTACATTAGTATCTTTATGTAGTTAGTAGATGTTTCTCTGCATGAAATGTTCTTACTTCAGATCATCTCAATGCGGGCTTCTCCCTTAATTGATACTTTCTCAGAAATCTTAATTAAGTGATACTTTCTTAGAAATTCCTTTCCTGACCTAACGAAAGTAGGAACAGTCACTCTCAATCACTTCAGCCTATTACAATTATCAGTGTGGAACTTATGCCCTCTAAAATCTTTCTTATTTTACTTATATACTGATTCATTATGTATCTTTATCTGCCCCAAATAATCTCCATTTTATCTCCCCTGTCTGGAGCTTTGCCTGGTCTAGAATCTGAAGTCTTTGTATGAATTAGATAAGGATGAAAAGAAACTACTGTTTTTTGTTTCAAGTATCAGGCAATATTTAACTATTTGAAGTTATAGGACTACCAAAGATACTCCTTTTGGTTGACACATTACTGAGACAAACACCAGTGATATGAAATTTTCATATAGTCATGCATCACTTAACAACAGGCATATGTTCTGATAAATGCATTCTTCGACGATTTTTTTTGTTGTGCAAACATCAGTGTGTACTTACACAAACCTAGATAGTATAGCCTACTACAAGTCTAAGCTATATGGTAGAGCCCATTACTCCTGCCAACATGTTACTGTACTGAATACTGTAGGCAATTTGAATGCAAAGGTAAGTAATTGTGTATCTTAACATTTCTTAACATAGAAAAGGTACAATTCAAATGCAATATTACAACCTTATGCTACTGCTATCATATTATGTGGCCTGTTATTGACAGATACATTGTCATTCTGTTCATGACTGTATTGGCACTAGGTTGTGGCCGTTTCCAATCTATTGTCTCCCACTCCTCTCATTCTTTACTGAAGTCACCAGGGTAGTAGCAAATCACTGGAACCACACCTATAATATATCCCACTTGCTATCTGTGACTGTTCTGAGAAACATGTGTTGAAAGGCAGCTAGGCTGCCTGATGATTATTTAGTAGCAGTCTTTCTTCACTGAACAACAGTGAATAATATCTTTGATCTCTGCCACCAAGAAATAAACAGAACCCATCAGGAATTTAATCCCTGGGAATGATTTTCACATTTCCTGGTATAGATGTTTTATTTTGAAGCTCATATGGTTTGCACAATAAATATTTACCTCTTTATGTCAAAATACATGTTAAATCATTTTTATGGTTGGTATGAGGAATTTGTGAAGCAATCCCATACTTTTGTTATTACTGTGTTGTTGGAAGAGGACTTCTCACACCTTAACCTCATTAATAGTTTTTCCTGTGTGTTAATGCAACAAAATGGAAGTAAAAAGATATATTTTGTTTTCATGTATTTTATTCACCTGAATCTATCCAGAGGGAAAGCACTGGAAGTGTTTTCTTTTTAAGAGTGTTAACTTGTATTCTTGGCAAGATCTCATCAAAAGCTTAAATAACGAAGGTAAGAGTCAGTATTCTGTGGACAGCTTAGCTCTACAGTAGACCTTCTTTCCGTCTTGCTAGTTATTTTCCAGTTAACGGAAATCTTATAGACAGAAAAGCTCGTGTTAGCTTCTCCCGTATGGTATTATGTCAACAATCCTTACTCTAATCCTTGATGCAGCTCTTTACCTAAATGTGAGAGAGATGGAGAACCACAGCTGCCAACAATTCAAAATATAACATGCAGTAGCTATTTTTTAAAAAAGCATTTTTACTTGATCTCATAAAAATATCATCTTAAAGGGTTTTTGAAAATTTGTGATTTTGTCTCTTTTTAAAAATTATTGAGAAAACTATTGAGTCTGAAGTAGGTCTCTAAAATACATCTTGTCTTATTGTAAAGTAATGTGACTGACCTTTTGTGTGAATTTTAGAATTAATTTTTTCACTTTATAGATTCATTACATAGTGGCACTTTATTTAAGCATTGCATCTGTACTGTAACCCTTTATATTTCCTTGGGGCATCATGTATAGAGTGTCTGTTAGCTTTAACTCATTTCTAAAAGATTAACTTCTTAGAATAAGAAAAATACTGAAAACTCTTGAAAGTAATTTAGAAACTTGACCATGATTTTTTTTCATTTTCATTTTTTATTTTATTTTTATTTTTATTTATTTATTTTTTTGAGACTGAGTCTCACTCTGTCACCCAGGCTGGAGTGCAGTGGTGCAATCCCAGCTCACTGCAAGCTCCACCTCCCGGGTTCACACCATTCTCCTGCCTCAGCCTCCTGAGTAGCTGGGACTACAGGTGCCCGCCACCATGCCCGGCTAATTTTTTGTATTTTTAGTAGGGACGGGGTTTCACCGTGTAAGCCAGAATGGTCTCCATTTGCTGATCTTGTGATCCACCCACCTCGGCTTCCCAAATTGCTGGGATTACAAGTGTGAGCCACCACGTCCGGCTGATTTTTTTTTTTTTCCCCCTGCAAAACCAGCTGAGGGAGGTCTTTGAGTTTCCAAGCAAATACCAGCTATAAGCATCATTGGATGTTTTGGTGGGGTAGGTTTTTTGAAAATGTGTATGCAGGTAATAATGAGCGATATTACATATGTATTTTAACTACTTAGACTAATTGTTTAAATTTGGTTAACAAATCTATTAAGGAAATGGCTTGCATTATTCTGTCTTTTCTAAACAGTGTTTCCTTAACAATTAATTCTAACAAGTCTTGGAACCATGAGCACTTTCTTTCCTCCTGTCACCATGATTGATCCCTATTTTGTTGGAAAGTGAAAATTGAGCAGTTTTAACTCTAAAGGCTAACATTATAGAAAAAAATTTCAACTCAATTTGGTGGTAAATGCTATGTATGAAAATATTTAGAATTTAAGTACTTCTCTTTACAGACAAAATAATTTATTTTCAGTGTATTATGAACAAACTTCCTAGTGGGGTATGTAAATGATTCACTTTTAAATTATGATTATTTTGTTCCAAATTCCATTATTAAAATTAGTAAGTGTAAAGTATGACTTTTAAGCAATATTTCATTAGCTGTCGTTAACAAGTATTTAACCACCTTGTTTCAAATTAGTTAGCTAATGAGGTATAAATTATTAAATCAAACTTGAAAATTTTATTTGGACAAGTATTGTATAGTTAATTTAAAATGATTACAATGTAATTGAATTGTTATTCAATATTTAATATTTTATTGCCTATAAAAATAATAGCCATACAAATTCATTTTTCAAATGGTGTTATCTGTGCTATATTTAAAATAGGCTGGGCGTGGTAGCTCACGCCTGTAATCCCAGCACTTTGGGAGGCCGAGGCGGGCAGATCATAAGGTCAGGAGATTGTGAACATCCTGGCTAACACGGTGAAACCCCATCTCTACTAAAAATACAAAAAAAAAAAAAAAAAAAAAAAAAAAAAAAATTAGCCGGGCAGGTAGTCCCAGCTACTCTGGAGGTTGAGGCAGGAGAATGGCATGAACCTGGGAGGCGGAGTGGGCAGTGAGCCAAGATCACGCCACTGCACTCCAGTCTGAGTGACAGAGCAAGACTCTGTCTCAAAAACAACAATAACAACAACAAAAAAAACATAAATAAATAAAGTTAGGTTTGCATATGTGAGCATATACATTTATTCCTAGACGGAAACTTCCTTAAATATTTAACATTTCTCCTTAATTTTGATATTTTATAGTACTTTTTTCTGGGTGGATTCTAAGTTCTACTTATATTCATTGTGTATACAAATTGAGATAGAGGTTGGAATGGAATATATAACTTGAATATTTCTATTTGCATTACCATAGCATTTTATTTTGCTCTTAGCAAAATCTTTCTTTAGAGGTTTCTTCTCCTTTCAGTTGTAAAGAATCTCTTATCTTTAAAAAATATGTCTCATTATTTTCTTACAAGGTAATACTAAAAAAAAAAGTTACCATCAGGTTTTTCTTGATCCTTCCTATTTTCCTGAATGTGTGCTTTTGTGTTTTTATTGATACGGATAAATACATTTTCAAATTCAAGTACTGGTGTTTTAGAGAAGTAATATGCTTCTTTTGTTCTGGTTCCTCTTACATGTTAGTAATAAAGAAACAATTAACCTAGATATAGAGCAACTCAGTAAAGGGAAAATGTCTTCATGGGCCCCTTGAGAAAGACCTATTTAGCCTTTTATGTTTCTGGTTTTTAACATTGAGTATAGAGTATATAGCTGTCTTTTCACTTTTCTTTGTTTTGTTTTTTTTTTGTTTTTTGTTTTCTGTTTTTTACATTTTAGCTTATTTGTAATACTAACAGGTAAAGTAGAAAAAAAACATTAAAAAAATTTGGATTTAGTAGAAAAGGAAAACTCAGTCCCTAATATCCTACACATTTACATTATTTCCTTATGATATTTTAAATGTTCCATATGAATATTTTTATTTTCAAAATGCCAAAGTTATCACTAATTTTACAGCTAATACTGCCAATCTTACTCTTCCAATTCTACTCCTAATCTTTTCTTCCGAAATGCTTGATCCAGGTACCTCCCTTTGGGACAAGTACCAAATGTCTTCCTCCATATCGTTTATTGGATGAATTAATTCTGAGTGAGTTAATTAATTCTAGGAACTAATATTTCTTTGATTTCCAGCAAGCCAGAGCATTTTCTTCAAATGTACATTAACCATGTATTCATTATATCTTTATGTATAAACCGTAGACATTGTGTATGTGTCTGCAGATTTCCAGCTTGGATTTATACATTTTAATTTTCATTGGTTTGCTTTTACTGTCTCAGGCCCCTCAATCTGTGGATAGAGCTTGGAGGAGCAAGCTTTCAGGTATTCTCCACTCGAGTTTTCTCCCTCATTGCAGCTCAGTGGCCATCATGATATCTACAAGAACATTCAGTTTTCTGAAACTGTGTAAACACTGTTGTGGAAACACAGTGTAGAGTCACTGTGGCAGAGTGTGTTTTACCACCATTCCTATCCTGTAACTGAAAATAGGTGATAATATGTCAGTAATTTTATTTTTGTCCATCATTGAAATAGAGTTCCACAGTAATTGTTTCCTCTTGGAAGATAACTTGCTTAGCAGTGCGGAAAAAAAATGGATTTGACGGGGTCAAATGTTACCGGAAAGGGGCCCTGATCCAGAACCCTAGAGAGGGTTCTTGGACCTCACACAAGAAAGTATTAGGAGAGAGTCCATGGAGTAAATTGAACACAAGTTTATTAGGAAAGTAAAGGATTAAAGAATGGCTACCCTATAGGCAGAGCGGCGGCATGGGCTGCTTGACTGAGTATACCTATAGTTATTTCTTGATTATATGCTCAATAAAGGGTGGATTATTCATGAGTTTTCTGGGATAGGGGCAGGCAATTCCTGGAACTGAGGAATCCTCCCCTTTTTAGACCATATAAGGTAACTTCTTGACGTTGTCATGGCGTTTGTAAACTCTCATCTTGCTGATGGGAGTGTATTTTAGCATGTTAATGCATTATAATTAGCATATAATCAACAGTGAGGACGAACAGAAGTCACTTCATTGCCATCTTCGTTTTGGTGGGTGTCGGCCGGCTTCTTTGCTGCATCCTTTTCTGTTAGCAAGGTCTTTGTGACCTATATCTTGTACTAACCTCCTATCTCATCCTGTGACTAAGAATGCCTAACCTCATGGGGATGCAGCCCAGTAGGTCCCAGCCTCATTTTACCCAGCCCCTAGTCAAGATGGAGTCACTCTGGTTCGAACACCTCTGGCAAACATATTCTAAGTATAAATAAATCAAATCACACTGAAAAATTCATCACCAAGGTACTTTCAGTACAGTTCATTACCCCATATTTAAAAGTGATCTTGAAATGTGCTTGGTTGTTAGTGGAGACATTTCACTTCCTTGTCATTAAAAACTTTTTCACTAACTGCCTTATTGAGATGTTATTCATGGCCGGGCGCGGTGGCTCAAGCCTGTAATCTCAGCACTTTGGGAGGCCGAGACGGGCGGATTGCGAGGTCAGGAGACCGAGACCATCCTGGCTAATACAGTGAAACCCCGCCTCTACTAAAAAATACAAAAAACTAGCCGGACGTGGTGGCGGGCGCCTGTAGTCCCAGCTACTCGGGAGGCTGAGGCAGGAGAATGGCATAAACACGGGAGGCGGAGCTTGCAGTGAGCTGAGATCCGGCCACTGCACCCCAGCCTGGGCGACAGAGCAAGACTCCGTCTCAAAAAAAAAAAAAAAAAGATGTTATTCATATACCATACAGTTCCCACCTTTAAAGTGTACAATTAAATTGTTTTTAGTATATTTACATAGTTGTGCATTTATCACCATAATCAATTTTAGAATATTTTCATCACACCAAAGGAAACAATGTACCCTTTAACAGTTACCACTCATATTGCTCCTAACCCTTCCCCCTCAGCCATAGGCAACTACTAATTTATTTCCTGTCTGTATGAGCTTGCCTATTCTGCACAATTTATTTAAACAGAATAGTACAATTTGGTGTTTTGTGACTGGTTTCTTCCACTCAGCACAATGTTTTTAAGGTTCATCCATGTTAAAATATTTATCAATACTTCATTCTTTCTTATTCTTGAATTACATTCCGTTGAATGGATATACCACATTTTATTTATCTGTTCATCATTTAATTGTCATTTATGTTGTTTCTATATTTTGCCTATTATAATGCTACTATGAACATCATTTACAAGTTTTTTTTAATATGTTTTCCTTTCTTTATGAGTAGAAATGCTGCATCATATAGTAACTCTATATTTAGCTTCCTGGAGAACAGTCACACTTTCCAAAGAGGATGTACCATTTTACATTCTCATTATGTAATGTATGACGCTTCCCGTTTTTCCATCTTTCTCAACAATACTTGTTATTATCTGTCTTTTTTATTATAGCCATAACTGTTTTCAGCAGTTCTGTGGATTTATTTCACTTTCTTGATAGTGTCCTTTGAAGCACAATAGTTTTAAATTGTTTTATAAAGTCTGGTTTATTTTTTTTTTTCGTTTTTATTTTTGGTGTTATTTCTAAGAGATCATTGTCTAATTCAAGGTCACAAATTTGATCCTATGTTTTCTTGCAAGTTTTGCTATAGTTATAGCTCTTAAATTTAGTTAATTGATCGATTTACAATTAAATTTTTACAAAACGTATAGGAGATTTCCAGCATCCTTCCTTTGTTACATATATGGATATCCAGTTATCTCAGCACAATTTGTTGAAAAAACTATTTTTTCTCCCATTAAATTGCCTGGCACTTTTGTTAAAAAACAATGGATCATAAAAGTGGGTTTTATTTCTGGACTCTCAATTCTACTCACTGATTTATATGTCCATCTTTACATTAGTACCACACTATTTTGATTATCAGCACTTAGAGAACTTTAAATGGTTTATGAGGAGAGAGTAGCTTTGGACTTCCCCGAGGGTTATGTCTTGCAAAACCAGAAGCTCGGCTATGGTACTGTTACAGGAATTTTTGGCTCACAGAATTACTTACTGGCTCTTGTGTGATGTGAGACTTGTAATCCAGGGTGACTCCCACATCTATCAAATGTGGACACTGGTTTATCTTCTGGAGGGTCAAGGAGAATTATTTATGAATGACTGTATTGACTGTTGAACATATTCTCATTGAAGAGGAATACCTAATGCTGCCCTGCTAAGATGCTGTTCTTATGCCTTCTGTTCTCAGAATGGATCTGATGCCAAGTATGGGCTATGGTCATCTTGTGAGTTTGAATGTTCAGGAGAGCCAAAGATGCAGGCTAAGTTCGTGTCTAGACATAGAAATAGGGTGTAAAAGTGTTTAAAATACTTGGCATTTGTCTGTGAGGAAGTGTATTCACACGTATTTGCAGAGTATGTTTGCAATTAGGCAAATGTACGTCACTGGCATTGATCTGCTGTGAACTAATTGATCTACCTTCAACAAACCCTTTAACCACTGAGCCACAGCCTCTTCAACTGTAAAATTTAGAGACTAGCAATTGATAGTCTCTATCCTTTATGCTGAATCGAGCATTCTATGACTTCTCTAAGATTGTTCAAACTGTAGTTTGATACTTTCTTACATTCCTGAAAATGTGAGTTTTGAGGTTTTTTCAGATGATTTTCTCTATGGGGAAAAAATAACATACAGAACATTCTCATGACCACACACTAGCTAATAAATGAGAGAGCAATGGAACTGTAACTGTGAATATTGAAAATTAAAAAAAAAAAAAAAAATTTAGCCAGACATGGTGGCACATGCCTGTTGTCCTAACTACTTGGGAGGCCGAGGTGAGAGGATTGCTTGAGCTCAAGCTTTTGAGGCTGCAGTGAGCTACGATTATGCTAGTGCACTCCAGTCTGGGCAACAAATCGAGACTCTGTCTCAAAAAGTAAGCCCCTGAATGTACTGCAATGATACAATAACCATTTCTATATACATATTTGTGTGTATCCGTATGTATGTATGTTTGCATAATATTATATAAATCATATTATAGTGATGCTTTTGATTGAAAGACAAGGAGATCTTAACTCAGAGTGAGTGGTTTTAACTCTGATTATGCTGCTACCTGATGTACGACAATGGGTGATATCACTTCCATGAGCTTCTGGTTCCTCCTCTTTACAATACAAGTTTTGTGTCACTTGAGTTCAGATTTTCCTTTCAACTCTAAAATTATATGATTAATGACATTATATTCTTCATATACATGCATGCTTCTTTGACTATTTAGGTCATGGTGTCTCTCTGTAATACAAATTATCAGAGAATTTGCCAAACCGAATTTTCAAGACATTCCTTCTCAGAAACATGGCCTCCAATAAATAGGTTTTACATATTTTTTCCTTTTCCTTTTGGCCCTAACGCTATCAATCTTAGCCTCATCGTCTAGCGTAGTCATTTATGCAGCATCCTGTGTTAAGTTCATGAAAAATTCTGTCAATATGAAATGTATTGAAGATTGCCTGTTTACCTTTTTATTCATTTATTGTCGTGTAACTTGAAAGATGTTAATGTTTATATCTGTCTAAAAATTTACTCTCTGAAAACAATAAATAACATTTGGCCTTTTGTGTTACTCTTTCTATTGAAGAATTATTTTGAGGTCACCTTTCAGCCATGAAAGCACAGTAACCCGTACTCTAAAGCGAACCTACAAAACATTAGATATATCATATTTAGGCTTATGGTAAAATCTATTATTATGCTTGGGTCCTTAGGCTGTATGAGAGTGACCAGTTTTTCCTTTCCTACCTACTTGATTAAGGTAACTCTAGTGAGTTAGAAAATAAGGGAACTGAGTCATGAACACAAAGTGTGGTATGTAATTACCATTTTAGATATTATTAATAGTCACACTCCCGAAACATTAAAAATTAATGACAGAGTCAGGAAGAGGAGAGAATGTATCTTTTTCATTGCCATAATTTTTACAATGTCTACATGCTGTCCTGTAGCCTGGAATATGAGATTTTTAAAGTCATGGTTACTGTCATCACTCAAGTTTCTCAGGCTGAAATAGACATTTACCATATTTCATAAATTCAACTCTCAGAGCAATCAAGCAAGAGAAAGAAATCAAGGACATCCAAATAGGAAGAGAGGAATTCAAATTATCCCTGTTGGAGACAACATGATTCTATATCTAGAAAACCCTATAGTTTTGGCCCCAAAGCTCTTTCACCTGATAACTTCAGCAAAGTTTCAGGATACAAAATCAACGTACAAAAATCATTAGCATTCCTCTACACCAACAGCCCAGTTGAGAGCCAAATCAGGAATGTAATCGAAGTCAGAATTGCCACAAATATAATTAAATACCTAGGAATACAGCTAACTAGTGACGTGAAAGATGTCTACAATGAGACCTACAAAACACTACCCAAAGAAATCAGAGATGACACAGACAAATGGGAAAACATTCCATGCTAAGGGATGGGAAGAATCAATATTATTAAAATGGCCATACTACCCAAAGCAATTTACAGATTCAATGCTATTCCTATCAAAGTAACAATGACGTTCTTCACAGAAGTAGAAAAATGATTTTAAAATTCATATGGAACCAAAAAAGAGTCCAAATAGCCAAGGCAATACTAACCAAAAAGTACAAAGCTGGAGGCATCACATTACCTGACTTCAAACTATACAACAGAGTTGCAGTAATCAAAAGAGCATGGTACTGGTACAAAAACAGGCACATTAACCAATGAAACAGAATAGAGATCTCAGAAATAAGGCTACATACCTAAAACCATCTGACCTTCAAACAAAGCTGACAAAAACAAGCAATGGGGAAAAGACCTCCCAGTTATTCAATAAATGGTGCTGAGATAACTAGCTAGCCATATCCAGAAGATTGAAACTGGACCTCCTCCTTATACCGTATACAAAAATCAACTCAAGATGGATTAATGACTTAAACGTAAAACTTAAAGCTATAAAAACCTTGGAAGATAACCTAGGCAATACCATTCTGGACATAGGAGTAGGCAAATATATATTTCTTGAGAAAGATGCCAAAAGCAATTGCGATGAAAGCAAAAAATTAAAAAATCGTATCCAATTAAACTTAAGAGCTTCTGCACAGCAAAAGAAACTTTCAACAGAGTAAACAGCCTACAGAATGGGAGAAAATATTTGCAAACTATACATCTGACAAAGATATAATTTCCAGCATCTATAAGGAACCTAAAAAATTTGAAGCAGAAAACAAACAGCCCCATTAACAAGTGGGCAAGGACATGAACAGATACTTTTCAAAAGAAGACATACATGTGGCCAAGAAGCATATGGAAAAAGAGTTCACTATCATTGATCATTAGAGAAATGCAAATCAAAATCAAAAACACAATGAGATACCACCTCACACCAGTCAGAATGGCTATTATTAATAAGCAGTCAAAAAATAACTGATGCTGGCCAGGTTGCATAGAAAAGGGAACACTTACTACACACTGTTAGTAGGAATATAAATTCGTTGAGCCATTGTGGAAAGCTGTGTGACAATTCCTGAAAGACCTAAAAGGAGAACTACCATTCACCCAGCAATTCCATCACTGGGTATATACCCAAAGGAATATAAATTATTCTACCATAAAGACCCATGCATGCATATGTTCACTGTAGCAGTATTCACAATAGCAAAGACATAGAATAAATATAACTATCCATCAATGGCAGATTGGATAAAGAAAATGTGGTGCATATACACCATGGAATACTATGCAGCCATAAAAAGAGTGAGATCATGTCTTTTGCAGGAACTAGGATGGAACTGAAGGCCATTAATCCTTAGCAAGCTAACACAGGAAGAGAAAACCAAATAACGCATGTTTTCACTTATAAGTGGGAGTTAAATGATGAGAACTCATGGACACAAAGAAGGTAACAATAGACACAGACGCCTACTTGAGAGTGGAGGGTGGGAAGAGAGAGAGGATTAAAAGAAAAATAACAATTGGATACTACGTTTAATACCTGGGCCATGAGATCATCTGTATGAAAAACTCCTGTGACATGAGTTTGCCTATATAATAAACTCCACATGTACCCCTGTACCTAAAATAAAAGTTTTTAAAATTAATCCAAAGATAAAATCTTTTCTCTCATATTTTTAAATCTCTGAAATCAAGAACTATCTTATCATTTTGTAATTAATTGGCAGCAATTTTCTTGCTTGCTTGTACATAAAATAACATTGAATCTCGTCATCAGTGTATCTTGGATTAGACAAATTTAGTATGTTCAAAGGCAATTTAGATAGGGAATGACAGACCTCAAATTCCACACTGTGTCACAGACTTATTAAATAGGAATACAGTATGCAAAAATTTGCCGATTAATCAACCCATCATAATTGAAGTTTGACCATATGCCTATGTGCATTTTTACTTTGTCTTTCACTTCAAAGCAGGTACAGCTGCATAGTATGAATTCAATACCCATGGTAAAGAGTCCCTTCAAAAGGTTGTATTTTTATATTTAATATGCGGATATGGAAATAACAGAAAAAGAGAAATAAGCTATCCAAATAGAAAGAAAATTTCATTCATATAAATACTTCTTATTACCTTTTCCTCAGTTCTTCAGAAAATATGAAGCAGGTTGGAATGTTCATTTTATGTGGCTCTCAAGGTACTATTCTCATAAAGGTAAAATGAGAAACAGTAAATTATTTTGAAGTTTAGTAATAAGAGCAAAAAAGACATATATTTATGAGAGTAAAAATATTGAGTAGCATTTGGCCAAAGGATGTTGCAACTGATTTGTATTGATTTCTCTTAACCAATGTAAATAAAAATGATTTATCAATAAAAGCTTATTTCTAATAGTGTTTTTTTCCTGTTTTTGCTGTTCTTTTCAGAAGCGTTCCTTTGCTTATGAACGATTTAGAATATGATCTTTTTATCAAATAAAATTTCCAGCACCGTGCAATATCAGAGATGATTTTCTTTCTAGAAGTTTTAGAAGATGTCATTATGTGTCATTCTAGACAAATAAGATGTGTTTGGCTGAAATGTTTTAGAAGTCTCTAAGGAAAGAAATAACCTATTGATTATATTATGACTTGGCTTGGGGAAATGGAAATTCACAGCCAAGATAATGGTATGTCTCTGCCAGTCACATTTTATTACGTGGCCTGCTTGCCTTTGGCCCTCTCTCTGCCCCTTGGAGGAACAGGTAAATATTGGCACAAGTCAGATGAACCCTACCCATCACTTTTTGGATATATCCGCATATCATGATAATTATCATGACATGATCAATCAGTGTACCAGATAATTTTCATAATTGCTGTACCTCATGAATGCAGAATTGAGTTGAGTATGAGTGAAAATTGGATTTTCCCCACTCAGAAAAAAATAAGCCAGTATATATTTCTTTTTGTTTAGTTCTTTTTATTTTGGTTATTCTTTTCCTTTATGTTATTACTTAAATTTATTTATGATATTGATTCAAGCGCTATTTAACATATCAACATTTTGAACAGTTTTAAGTATGAAAAAATTTGAAATTCTATTCTAGTGTGAAAATACATCAGTGAGTGACATCTTCCAATGAGCATTTGTAGAAGTATGTTGACCCTAAAAAGCAAAAGGATTTATTTTTCCTTTTCTTCAACAGATATTCATATTTGTACCAGCCATTTTGTAAAGCTCTGGGGAATGCTCCACATTTTCAAAAGGGTGGAGATTAGTGTTTCATTTTGTTCTTGACTTACCTCTCTTGTTATAAGCTCTCTGCAAGATATTTAAAGATATTTACTTAGAGTTGGATTAAATGCGTAAATTTAACGTAATTTATGAAGCAGAAGAGAATTTGGAACCTTTAGACATCCCTTTATGGTACCAATTTTATGACACTTTCATCTAATCTAGCTCCATCTCAATTGACCTCCATCTAATTAGCCATAAAAGAGAATCATGTTCTGTACTGAGCAAGCATGTCTATACTTCATCAGTAACATTTAAGAAGGGACAGAAATGAGTCAAACACTTAAAGATGCTGCTTTAAAAATTTTTAAGTGTTCTTCAAAGATGCAAGCTTATTAAAATTTTAGTTCCGTAGAAGTAACCGCAGTATCTAGTTTGGCTCCACTGACCCTTTTAGACATATGTCATGCACTTTCTTCTCATGCTCAAGAGGGTGATTACATCATTTGCATAGATGTCCGTTTTATCTCTAATAGATTATGAATTCCTTCAGGGAAATACTTGTTTTAAGGGAAATAACTTGTTTTTAAAAGCTTTATTTTGCAGAGAGTAACTATGCCATCAACTTGCATGTAGTAGGTTTTTAATAAATCTAATTAAATAAAAGCACCATTGACTTCTGTTCTTAGTGGTCTCAAAGATAATACTTGAGTCTGCTAAGTTTGGAGGACTACCATGTAGAAAAGAAAAGAAAAAAAAATGCTTCTAAAGACTCCGAGTAAAGCTAGAAACATAGTTCCATAGTTCCTAGTCTCTCCATAGAGAGAACATGATGACTGAAGAGGACTTTATGTGCTGAGATGGAATTTATTGTATTCAAATCCGTAATGAATTGCCATCGGGAAGTATTGGACTGCTTGCCACTACAAGTGTTCAATCAGTCTGGACAAGATTTTAAGAGGAATTTTCTAGAGAGATCTTAGTCA
Organism: Macaca fascicularis; assembly: GCF_037993035.2. NCBI lineage: Eukaryota > Metazoa > Chordata > Mammalia > Primates > Cercopithecidae > Macaca > Macaca fascicularis. The sequence continues at coordinate 28,952,905 of NC_088395.1, forward strand.
CCTAATTTGCAGCTGGCCTATTTGACCTTTTTCTTCTTTACTCCTGAATCTTGCTTATAATAAAATGCAATATAATAAAATATAATTTATATTATATGTAATAGAAAATTCTTTATACCTCTGTGAATATATATTATGAACAAATGCATATATTCAATGTAGCAACATTATATTACGGGTTATTTTCTTCCTAAACTATAATCATTTTAACAGCTTTAAACCCAAAAGTTAGTGAAAATACTCCCGTGAGCCCATTTTAAATTTCTAGGAAGTATCCTTAAATTGTTTTCTCCGTCTTCTGACTTACTTCACATATAATCCTAACATACATGGTTGTCTATTTTTCATGTCTCAATAAAAAAAAGTTGACCATAATATAAAGGATAGTTGGAAATTGTCCATATATAGGAATATAAGACATCTAATAGCCAAAGAAAAGTTTATAATTAAAGAGAATCATAAATTTTATAATGACTTAGAGGCATCAGATGAAAGAGAAAACTTGTTCTGTGCAATCCCAGGGGAAAGAATTAGGAAAAATGAGGTCAAAGCTGAAAGAAGTACAAGTTTCTGTTTAATATAAGAAAGATATTTTTAACATTTTTCTGAAAATGGACAGTTTTATCTCAAGTAGTTTCCTCTTAACAGATACGTATTTTCAAGCACAAAATGAAAAACCATTTAATAAAGATATTACAGAATACATCCAAGAATCCGATGAGATATTATCTTAGTTTGCTCCTTTAAATATGCAAGTTTCTTAAATCTTCTATAGATCAACACATTATGTGATGGTTTCAATATGCCTAGGGTTTGACTGTGTATTATAGCGTTGACTTAGAAGTTGTAAATGGCAGAATTACCTTTTATTTCTCAGCCAGCAGAACCTATTTACCTCTTTATTCCAGATACATTTGGTGATATATAATTGGCAATGAAAAGGCTGATCATTAGAGCAGCTTTTTTTTTTTTTTTTTTTTTAACTCATCACAGCAAATGGAATCTGTGTTGATCGTTCAACTGATTGGAACTGAAACTTTAACAGGGGGATAGAGAGACAAATGAGATTAAGGTAGGGACAGTTGAAAAAATAACAAGAGTGTCATTTTGAAGAATTTGAATTTGGTAGCAAGCAATATTGTGAGTTGTTGACTAGGACAATATGTTTATGAACGTAAGATTAATCCATCAGTAATGTATATGAACCGTTAAAATGAGGGAAGTAATCATGGAAATGGTTTTCAAGGCTAGGAAATGGGTAATATTGTCCTAACCATTGTAGTTAAAGACATCATGGAGGAAGAATTGTAATTTTATGATTTACTATACTGTGATGAGGAGTAGGATGGAGAATTGAGTGGTGGATATGTAACATTTTTTTATGCATTAAAATTTCCCCAGCCCCTAAATAGGTTGTCATATTTTAAAACTCTTCATTATTTTATCCTTGATTGTCTCGAGTTGCCAAATATATTAATAAGTACAAAAATTATTGGTATTAATTTTTAGTGAGAAAACACCACAATTAATCCACTGGGTATAAGTAGTATACCAGACCAGAAAGGGCCTATTCAAAGGAGTAATGAAATGTACTCAGTACTTTAATTTAAATTCCACAAAGTGCTGAAATGCTGTTTATCTTCCCGGTTCCCTTTAGTGTCATTGGTATACCACCTTTATTATTGTTTCCTTAATATATTTTTCTGAGTTTGATTCGACATTCACCTCAACATAGATTTGTAAATCTACTTTTGTGAAAGTTATGCAACTGCTGCATTTGGACAAGTCAGCTCATCTATGAAATAAAATTATCCTTAGTCATTGTGGAGGTAAAATAAACTAACTCATGTGGATGTATGTTGTAAATATAAGGCAATTTAGTTATTTTTGTTTTTACTTATGGAAGCCAAAGATCAAATATTATTATTTTTAATAATCACAAGCAAATTAGTTGTTTTTTTTATTTATTATGGGTACAGAAGCTCATATTATTTTAAAAATTATCGTGGAGAAAATTTTAAAAATCACATATTGCTTGGGATAAATTAAGATTTGATAACTTCTCCCTAACAATTTATGCCACTTTCTTCACCTTGCATTTGATATCACCAGTATTCAAATATTAGGGTAATGATTTTTAAGTTATCTTTTCAGGAGCTATCTTTGTATTCTATTTTAAATTTTCTAAGAAAATCTCACTTTCCTTGCTCTGCTCACACCATTTTTATGAACTGATCTCATATCCACTGGGTGTGCAGTTAGAGTTTAAATGATTTCACAATATACATGTTTCCTAGCTTTTAGACAGTACATTATGTGTTTAGATTACAAATAGTTAGAAATCTATTTGCATAAAATTTAAAATTATTGTTACAATGTCAGTGATTTAAAATTATTGAAAATTTCTTGGATTTTGTTCTGTTCACAAGTTTTAAAAATAATGGTTGTACCTAAAAGAGTAAAAATATCCAAAATGAAAAACATCTACATTAAATAATTAGCATGTTTTAAATTACAGTTGAAGAATAAAGTGAAAATAGACTAAATGTGATTTTTTTATCATATTTCCAAGTGGAAAAAGAATCATCCAGTGTTTGAGATAGAAAGTTGTTTTTGTTTTTTTTAGATAAGGAAATGATCATTTTAAAATTTGACTGCGATGTTTAATCTTGCTCAATTAGAAAAAGTCATAGCATGTCACTTTCATTGTTAATTACCTAATCATATTCAAATTCAGTGATGGACATTTTCAGGAATCCTTATGTGGCATAAACACTCACACACACACTGTGTGTGTGTGTATATATATATGTTTGTAGTGGTCCTTTCCTTACCTGTAGCTTTTGACTTAGTGTATCAATAATTCATTTTATGCAAATCAAAACTACAAGGAGATACCATTTCACGCCACTCAGAATGACGATTGTTAAAAAGTCAAGAAACAATAAATGCTGGTGAGGCTGTGGAGAAATAGGAATGCTTTTACACTGTTGGTGGCAATGTAAATTAGTTCGGTCATTGTGGAAGACAGTGTGGTGATTCCTTAAGGATCTAGATCCAGAAATACCATTTGACCCAGCAATCCCATTACTGGGTGTATACCCAAAAAATATGAATCATTCTACTATAAAGACACATTCACACATATGTTTATTACAGCACTATTTACAGTAGCAAAGACATGGAAACAACCCAAATGCCCATCAATGATAGACTGGATAAAGAAAATGTGGTACATATACACCATGGAATACTATGCAGCCATAAAAAGGAATGAGATCATGTCCTTTGCAGGGACATGGATGCAGCTGGAGCCATAATCCTCAGCAAACTGACACAGGAACAGAAAACCAAATAACACATGTTCTCACTTGTAAGTGGAGGTTGAACAATGGGAACACATGGACACAGGGAAGGGAGCAATGCACACCAGGGCCGGTAGGAGGGTGGGGGATGAGGAGAGAGAGAGCATTAGGACAAATTGCTATTGTATCCAGGGCTTAAAATGTAGATGATGGCTTGATAGTAGCAGCAAACCACCATGGCACACATATACCTATGTAACACACCTACACATTCTGCACTTGTATCCAGGAATGTAAAGTAAAATTTAAAATAGTAACAATAATAACTCATTATAGTTAGTTGTTTAATGAGGCTATATTTTCACCCAAGTTCTGCTTTTATGGAAGTACTGGATACTAATTATGGATTACTGTTATGTGTGTGTGTGTGTATACACTCAACTATTTTCAAATATTTAAAAGGATATATTTAATCCAGTACATAGAAAAGGAAATAACAATGTCTAGCATAATTTTAAATGAAGGGCACTTATGAATAACACATACGGTATAATACAAATATATATTGAGCCTACCAATTAAGTTCTGATTTTTAAAAATGAGGTATATGATTAATATTATCAACAAATGGTTAGTATAGAATACTAGATGTGGGTTAAAATAAAATCATTAGTTTGTATCTGATGCAAAAATAAAGGAGTCAAACTTCTAAAGACTGATTTATGCACGTGTAACACCATTATTTGGTTATCTTTTCGTGTACAATAAATTCAGTCATTTATTTTACTTCATTTAATATTAAGCAAAACTCTTTTTGTATGGTAGTTTGTAGAGGAAAGCAATAGGGGGTAGTATTTTAAAGTAAGGCCTCTGAAAATGATGCTGCTTCTTTTACTATCTAGGCACTGCCATTATTAAGTATATAATGATAGAAAAATTACTTTTTCAGCCCCCCACTTTTTGATTCATATTATGAAGATTAAAATATGCAAAAATATTGTGAGGTCACCTATAGAAACTACTCCAGAGACTGCCTGATACCATTTAAGCATTCAAGTGAGCCATAATTATTAAAAGGAATCAACTTACCCTCCAGTCTTTGGTAATTCTGGAACACTAGATATCTAATAGATTTTCTCATTTCAATCCAAACAATATTTATGGGGCCTTTGGTATGTTCAAGGCACTGTGCTAGATTAGGGACATAAAAATGAGTAAGACAGGGGTTCCACTCTCAATTTCTCGCAATTTAGTATTCTCCTTGAAGGCAGTGTCCATATATTTTGATAATCTGCAGCATTTGATGTAGTAAAGCGCATAGCCATGATATCAGTTAATAAAAGCACAGTGCTATTTGCTTATATTTATTACAATGTCTTCTTCCTCCTGAAGAGTTCAATGAGTATTTTATCAGTGCCAGTTCTATTATCTACTTAACACATTTGAACACTGAGAAACAGTAAGAGAAAAACTGAATGCTAATAAGCACTCACAGTCTTTGACAAATTTGTGTCTGCAACTGCAGGCCAAGGAAGCATGAATCAGAGCCACAGTAATCAAGTTGTTCCATTTTTCTTTTGACCATGCAATGTTGGATACCATTGCTTTCTTGAATTTTCCTTTTGGTCTGTTTTAGATGTCTCAGACTCGAAGTTTGTGTGATGAGAGGAGCACAGTCCCATAGCAATGCTAAAAGATGTATATGTATGTATGTATGTACATGTGTATGTTTGTGTATCTCTGTGTCCCTGCACACACACATATATGTGTTTGGTAAATTGGGTTTTGATTTTCATCATTCTGAAGTTTAATTCCCCATTAGAGTCAATTCACTACGTACCAAAGGGTATACTAGTTTATTCACGTATTCAAATTGTACTGAGTGGCTCATATGATCAGTGCCATGAGAGGTACAAAGATAAGGATACTGTGGTCCATTCCTCAGAAAGCCCTTAAAAATTTACTGTTTAGCCACTGCATGTTCTCAGTGCAGGGAGTGGGGAGGGATAGCATTAGGAGATGAGTTAATGGGTGCAGCACACCAACATGACACATGTATACATACGTAACAAACCTACACGTTTTGCACATGTACCCTAGAACTTAAAGTATAGTAAAAAAGAAACTTACTCTTTAGCATGTAATACATCAGGAAAACAAGTAGTTATATGTACTACTTATATGAAATAATAAAAGTATATAGAGAAATATTCTCAGTAAGAATGTGGAAATATTACATTTGTTTTTGGTGCTGACTGAAAGCTTCGAGACATGTAGCACTTATGCTGAAAATTCAAGGATGTGTTAGGCTTTAGAAATGGGAAAATTGTGTAGAAGGACGCTTTGGCCAGAGGGAAGAACATGGCTGAAACATTAAAGAGGCTATTAATGTTTCCTCCAACACTATGCTTATTATGAGACCTAGCAGGCACTCAATAATTAATAGGTTGAGTTAATCAGCTTGTAGTAAACTGAAAAAAAACTGTTCTACAGAAGAAATATGACTTCTGAGTGACTAGAAGTCTGCTATTAAGGCCTGAAGACAACTGTAGAATTCATAATGCCTTCTTCAGTTAAAAAAATCAGAAATTTGGTTATGATTCCGCATCCCATATATTGAAGTTATTATGTAAAATTATTTAACGAATGTACTTTCTTCATTTTATTCTTCTAATATTAATAAAGGGCCTACTTCTGGACACATCAGCTCTGAAACGCTGGTTTCATTCTACCTTTTACCTCCTTAGATATGGGGGTGGCTGGATTTGTTCTTCTTGACCCTCTTCCTTAGACCCATTCACTGTTCCTGGTCTGATCTGAACCTAGACATCTCTCCCCAATCCTCAGGAGACAGACAGGATTGAACACCATGCAGAGAGAAGGTAGTATGATGGAACTGAATTCCCAGACAGATGTGATATTGAACTCTGGCACTTTTTCTGAGTGCCACTGGTCATCATGTTGTAGCTTAATTTCCTCCCCCCAAAAAGAATGGAATAGCAGTCTCCTTGAAGTGTTGTAAGAATTTTAGATGGTACATGTAAAGCAGCTATAACTTTCAGCGCCTTTAACATTAATGCTGTAGGCATTGAGCACATGCCTAAATGGAAGGTGCTGGTAAAGTAGTCCCTCCTTATCTGCATGATATATTTTCTAAGACCTTCAGTGGATGCTTGAAACCACACATAATGTTGTATATATATACTATAGGGTATATATACACACACACTATATGGTATATAGTATATATATACACCCTATATATACTCTTTTTACTGTAGTATAGGGTATATAGTATATATACCCTGTGTGTATATATATGCTATAGGGTATGTAGTATATATATAGTATACACATACCCTGTATATATATACTATAGGGTATATAGTATATACATACCCTGTATATATATTATAGGGTATATAGCATATATATACCCTATATATACTGTTTTTTCCTATGCATATGTACCTATGATAAAGTTTAATTTATAAAGTAAGCACAGTAACAGAATAACAATAATAGCTATTAATGAAATAGAATAATTATAACAACATACTGTAATGAAAGTTAGTGAATGTCTTGTCTTTCCTTCTGAAAATATCTTGTACTGTCCCATGGGCAACTGAAACCCTGGAAAATGAAGCCGTGGATGGAGGACCACTACTATATCATTGTTATTATTATTATTTGAATCAAATAATTAGTCTCTAACAATGGTGTTTGGTAAATATATCTTTATTAACTAGTAGAGTGCTTTAGGTTAGTTATGAACACAATTAAACAACACTTAAGACAGTCTCCAAAATGTTATTTTTTAAAAAAATCCACTTTATTTCAGCTATATTTTGTGTACTCATCCTGCTCTATGAAAATTCTTCAAAGATAACTGCAGAAAACTGTTTAATTGGGAAAAGGTGTTTTTTGTTTTTTGTTTCTCAACATAAATGAGCCTTGTGTGCTTTCATTTGCACATACCTTTACTTACCAAGTTAAAAGTGTTTATATATTGTCAACAGTGTATTGATAGTCTATGCCAAGGACTGGCTTGTGTAAGCATTTGACTCAATGCCTGTTTTTGTTAAGTTTTACTGGAACACAGACATTGGTTAATATACTGTCTGTGGCTATTTTCACACTACAACAAAGTTGACAGGACGCCTTATGGCCTATAAAGCTGAAAATGCTTACTATCTGGTCCTTTTCCGAAAAAAAATTTTCAACTACACTTTTACATGTAGCATGCCATAGAAAATTATTTTACAATTTAGGGTTTTATTCTTATAGAATATCAGCCTTTTATGACTAGTATTTATAATTGTGAATCAGTGACAGACTGGATTAAGAAAATGTGGCACATATATACCATGGAATGCTATGCAGCCATAAAAAATGATGAGTTTGTGTCCTTTGTAGGGACATGGATGCAGCTGGAAACCATCATTCTTAGCAAACTATCACAAGAACAGAAAACCAAACACCGCGTGTTCTCACTCATAGGTGGGAACTGAACAATGAGATCACTTGGACTCGGGAAGGGGGACATCACACACCGGGGCCTATCATGGGGAGGGGGGAGGGATTGTATTGGGAGTTATACCTGATGTAAATGAGGAGTTGATGGGTGCTGACGAGTTGATGGGTGCAGCACACCAACATGGCACAAGTATACATATGTAACAAACCTGCACATTATGCACATGTACCCTAGAACTTAAAGTATAATAATAATAATAAATAAAAAAAGAAAAAAAATAGTAGTACACATTTATTCAACTTTGAGGGATTTGAATATTTAGGGAACAGAATTGATATCTACTTAGCATCATTAGAGTGAATATTATCGGAGGCTTCAGAAATACAGTTTCTACTTTTATTTTATCATTTACAGCCCCAATTAAATTGTCTTGTCTTTCTTTCTAGGACAATTGAAAAAAAATAACAAAGTTCAATTGACAAAGACAATGTAGTTCACTATAATGGAGCATCTGAGCTTCCTGCCAGGCTATATGGAAAAGGAAACACAGATAAATACTTTTTTAATCATGAGAAAATAGGAAGTGTATCAATTACTACAGCAAAATAAACTTGATCTTGATGCTGGCTTTTAATGACCTTAATTATATGAGCTGTTGTGAGGCAGTACATGGTAGATGTTAAGAAGGATAAAATTGGCATCAGGGAGATATAAGACTGGATCCCAGTTCCAGTCCTCATATACTCTCTGGCCATGGGCAAGTTACTTATTCTTTTATTAATTCAGTTATGTCCAGTTACATTATAACTACCATAAATAGAATGCCATAGAGAATTTCCCCATACGCACTTTCATTTGTCTTAACTTATGGTGATACTATGTATAAAATGGTGATACTATGTATAAAAACAGAAAACATTCATTTTAATTATTAATGTATTTAAAGGTTACGTAAAGTTAAAAACACATTTCCAAAAATTTATACTTTTAGTTTAAAGTATGCATTTATTAAGTTGTTAAATATCCTGGGCTTGATGTATATTTAAAAACAAGGAATTTAAGGAAACCAGGTATTTGGTACAATTAATGGGCATTTTAAAAACTTAGGCTTATAAATTGTAGGGTTATATGTACATGCAAAAGAAATTTAAATGTAACATAAATAACAGCAACGTAAAAGTTTATTTCTTAACCTTCCTAATCTACTTAAAACTTTTAGAAAAGCTCTTCCTTTAGACATAAAGACCAGCCTTCTGCCATGAACAATTTTTTAAAAAATTGGAAAAATAGAATACACATTTTTCTCATCTAAGCAAATATTTTTAGTCATTATTTGTATATTTTTTTCCAGTTTAAGAAAATATAGGGTGCATATCAGGAAATACAATCTACCAGTATCACTACGAATAAAGAAACTAATTTTGACATATTTGACTCGAAGAAAACAAAACCATTATTGATGACAGTCATGTTTGAAAAGAAAGGAAAACTGTTTTTATGGAAATATGTAGTGTTTAACATCCTTAGAATAAAGTACATTTGGTGATATTTTTAAAAGGCTAAACAAAGGCAGATCTTCACTATACTGATATTTATCTCCATTTTATTTCTGGCTTTTACTTTGATATTAACAGAAATATATGCATAGATATATCAGCAGGATTAAACAAGGGTCGTGATAAAACTGAATTTATTTTTGCTAGAATTATAAGTAGTTTTACACATTAATGAAAGTCCATTGTTGTGGTTAATCCCCTGGCAATTTGATCTGTGTAATGGGTTTTCATTTTCTTTATAAATAATTACTTGCTGTTTAATATTTCAATAAACTATAGTGTAGACAAATTGAATTGTTGAATAAAGCTTATTTGTATTCATTGTGGACTATTGAATATGGAATATAGCAGCCAGTGAAATTGATGGTGTTTTCTTGTTATGAATAATACAAGGAAAAGTCCAAATCTATTCAATTAAATTTTTATGTGCAAAATTACAGCTATATTCTTAAGAAGCTACATAATTTATATTACAATCATTTTGGCTAATCAGGATACCCAGTCGTATTTTAATAGATTTTCCTGGGAGAAGAAATGGGATTTAAGCTTATTAATCTGTATGGCATGCAATTAAGCTAACATTAAGATGACCAAACCAATATGTTTTATGCCTTTTGGAATAGGATCACTTCTTTAGAGTAGCAGATATTTCAGAATTTGCAAAGACCTAGAAAATGTGCATTCCTTTATGATTTTTACTGCATGCTTAACTATTTATTATTCCACCTTGTTCTTCAAAGATTTTTAAGTTCTTTATAAAAATACATACATTACAAAGTAATAATCAGTAGAAGAGGGAATTGCGACAGTTTTGGGAAGAAAAGCTTGATCCAGAGGTGGATCATAAATTTGCATCTGTAGTTTTTAGTACTCCTTGCAAAAAAAACATGGTATCAACATAATTCCACCTTTATGAATTGGAACTTTTTTTTACATTAATTACTGGAGCTCAGATCTTCTGTTCTAGATACAAACAAAAGTTTAGTTTTAATGCCAGATCATTTAAAGGAAGTTACTTTAAAATTGCACCCTACAAGACTACTTTCTGTCAACTGCCTGTTTCCACACATCTATAGGTTAAATAAACCAAATATTTAATACCATTGACGTTACATTATTTCGGGATTTGAAAGTGACTCATGAGTCATTAAGGAGACGTTGAATTATGTCAAGTTAAGTTTTAGTATTACATTTAACTAATACTTTTAAAAATGTGATCACTTTCATATAGTGCATAAAGCTCTGTTTACTCAAATATTTTCATTGTCCTTGATATTTAATATCTCAGTCATTGATAGCAGTCAATTGCTCATAACCAAAGAAATGCAATTGACACAGCATAGGAGTTCAATTTCAGTGTTCTTTCTTTTAAAACCCTTCAAAATGAGTTTTAAAATAAACTAATAAAATTTCTTAGTCAACACTTAAAAAATCTAGATAAGCCAATAGTTTCATATAGTGTCTTCAGTGTTACTGTGAGTACTGGCATGTGGATCAGAAAACAAGGGGTTTGAATTCCAGCTCTGCTCCATTTTCATTGCAATTTCAGTTATCATTTTAGCAATTCAGAATAAAAATAGATTTGTTTAATTTCTAATTTTTTTTTCTACCTGTCACCTTTTTTCAACCTGTATGTGACTGGATTGTCCCCACTTTAGTTAGGTTATCATGATATACATGTATTATTTGTCCCCACTTTAGGTTATCATAATTACATGTATTATTTAAACATATACAATTTCATTGTCACCTTCTCCACAATATTTAAAGAAAAGCTCTTCAAAAAAATGGAAAATGTTCTGAACAACGTGAGCCTAAGAGGCCTAAAAATGCCTAGGCAAAACAGTAAAGACATAAACATTTTTATTCTCCTTTCCTCATTTACCCCCACATTCATGTCATTTGCCTGGTTTATTTACCTGAGTATATATGCTCATTGCAATGAAACTGTATCATGTCATTTTATACTACACATAAACATTAGTGGATATATTACCATTTAATGCATATTAACATATTCATGATGTGAAAGATATAGTTGATCTTTACATGTTCTATATTATGCAGAAATCCTTGATAGATTATTACTCAGTAGTTAGACTCTTTTGATTGGGGCTCTGGGTGAACTGGAAATAAATTCTTGTTTTTATCATTTAAAATAATGAAATATAGACTCCTGCTAGCCAAAACATTTTATCAAACACGTGACAGGAATGGATTACATTGATACAATGAAAGATATATGTAACTGAGATAATCTCTTCATGGCCGTAAAGATAAGATTTGTGCTGTTTTTTTGTTTATCTTGTTAAATTGTTTTTTCTTCCTTCTTTTGTGATAATTCAGACAGTAGTTATTTTGTTTCACATTCACTTTTGGCTCTTTAAAAGCACTTCACAGATACTAGAATTTTTACCTAATAAACTAGATCTTCAAATACATTAGGTTAAATCATTAAAAATTACTAATATTTAACTCATTTGACACATAAGAATGACAATTTCATATAGTTTATTTTAATTCCCACCTTACATTTTATTTTTAGTCTCCATTTAACTATAACTAAATTTTAAATACTTTAAGAATTTTAATGAAGCCCTTCTCTTAAGATATGTTTAACTTTTGTAATTTTATGACGTATGTATATGTGTTTAATATGTAATTATTATTTGCACATATTTTACTTATTCCTATGTCTTTAACTGCCTTCAACATTCATTTCTATTTCTTTTATACAACATCTGCCTCAGTTCATTAGTGTTTTTTTTGTTAGTATATCACTTATTATGAGTTTATCTCTGATCACTTGTAGAACGGAATTTAGGTTTTTTTTAATGTTTTAAAATATTTGCCAGGCACAGTGGCTCACGCCTGTAATCCCAACACTTTGGGAGGTCGAGGCAGGTGGATCACGAGGTCAGGAGCTCACGACCAGCCTGGCCAACGTGCTGAAACCCTGTCTCTACTAAAATACAAAAATTAGCCGGGCATGGTGGTAGGCACCTGTAATCCCACCTACTCTGGAGGCTGAGGCAGGAGAATGGCTTGAACGCGGGAGGTGGAGGTTGCAGTGAGCCGAGATAGCAACACGGCACTGCAGCCTCGGAGACAGAGCAAGACGCCCTCTCAAACAATAAAATAAAAATAAAATATTATTTATTTATTTGTAATTGATAAATAGTGTATATATTGTGGACAGCATGATGTTTTGAAATATGCATACATTTTTGAATGGCCAATGGAGCCAGTTATCACATGCATCACCTCACATGCATACCATCTTTTTGTGATGAGAACACTTGAAATCTATATTTTTTAGAGATTTTAAAGAATTCATTGATATTAACTGTAGTCATGATGTTGCACAATAGATCTCTTGAGGTTGTTCCTCCTATCTATCTGAAAATTTGTATCCTTTAACCAGCATATAAATATCTTCAGCTCTTTTTAAAACAAGCTATATTTTCCTCTTTGATGTTTATCAAGATACATGATGATCAGCATATTTTAAATATAAAGAAATGTAACATCATTTTTGAAATGCAAAAGTAAGGAGAAATAATTAAAGAAAATTACTTATAATCTTACTACCCCGATATTTGTTTATATTGACACTTTATTGTGTATCTATTTTTTAATACATATTTCTTTATTTAAAATAAAATGCAGATCATGCTATACAAACTATTCATAACTTGCTCTTTTTACATGCAGGGAAACATTCCTTAATATCCGTACATATATTAAGATTCATTTATAATGGCTCATATGGCCTTTTATCTTAGTGCTGTATTTTAAAAATGAATTATAAGTGGAAATTCATTGGAATGTAGTTAATAATTTTAACTCTTCTGAAATATCTTTTCATAAAAATTGTGCCAATTTGTACTCACCAGTAGAAGACAGTGTTTGTTTCATCCCCTTATCACCATTATTATTTAAGCCTTTGCCAGTTTAGTAGGTGAAAAATAGTATGTAATTATAATTCCCAATTATTTAGCAGTTCACTTGAATTTTATCATATTTTCATACTTAATACAAATATGTTTCTCTTAGGTAGAATTCAGGTTTATGTTATTTGCATATTTTTATGTTTTCTTATTGATTTGTAAGAGATGTTTATCTAGCAATGACATTTGTGTCTTGCATCTGTAAAAATTTGGAAATGTTCTTTTACAGATGTTAAACATTATTCATTTTTACTGTATTTTGGAGTTTTCCTCAATTTCTATATCACTGATTTTTTTTTCAGTACTAAATCTGAATTTTGTTGCTTGTAGCACATATTTTATTTCAACCATTGCAGTTTCATTTCTCTGTACTTTAATTTCACTCTACATTTATTTAAGAAATGAAATGTGCTCTTTTCTGTCCCTGAACATAATGTGATGTAACTACATATGTTTATACCGTGGCTCAAATGGAGAGAAGAGGACCCAGGTAACAAAGGAGAAAGATAAAAAATAGATAAAGATACAGTTGAATTTGGATAAATACACTAATTTGCAAAAGTCAGAAGACATTTCTGTGCAGAAAAGGAATTGGCCATTAGGTAGGATGAGGCACGTGTATACCTATGTGTTAAATAATGTGTTAAATAGTTGTCATTGTTATAGATGATCGTAGAGATTCCTGCTAAAATCTCACATTACCTCAGTTCCTATTACTCATTAATTTTTCTCCTGAATATAACTTCATTATCATGATGTCATGATAAGTACAAAAAGCATTAGGAAAAGGGGGTTTAGCATTTTGATTTACTTCAACATTTTAAAGTATTTTATGATATGTGCCTTTAAAATAATATCTTATGGAATATCAAAAGACAGAGGGACTATAATAATTATGGCTTGAGTCAACCACACTGTTCAGTAGGAAATAGCATCAGTATATTTTCTGAAAATCCTGCCCTTTTGCTTGAATATTATGGCCATTTTGTTCAAAATAAAAATACTCAGCAAAACCCTCAAGAGAAACCTTCAAAAGGACAAGTACATGCCAAGTAATCTATAGTATAAGTGCAAGGGCAAGGATACTTCTCCATCCTTATATTGATGTCGTTGAAAATTTGCTACACATTGCTAGAGTTCTCCAAAACGGTTTAGAGTTTACTATTATTGTTGTTGCTGTTATTGCAGTTGTTTCTGTTAAGAAAATGTGGGTAAAGGGCCAGGCGTGGTGGCTCACGCCTGTAATTCCAGCACTTTGGGACACCGAGGCGGGCGGATCACAAGGTCAGGAGATCGAGACCATCCTGGCTAACACAGTGAAACCCTGTCTGTACTAAAAAAGTACAAAAAATTAGCCAGGTGCGGTGGCGGGCGCCTGTAGTCCCAGCTACTCGGGAGGCTGAGGCAGGAGAATCGCATGAACCCAGGAGGTGGAGGTTGTAGTGAGCCGAGATCACACCACTGCACTCCAGCCTGGGTGACAGAGCGAGACTCTGTCTAAAAAAAAAAAAAAAAAAAAAAAAAAAAAAAAAAAAAAAAAAAGTGTGGTTAATAAGAGGAAATGTTTATGAAATCCGGATAAATATTGCGAGTAATGTAACGAACAGATAGCTTACGCCCATAAAAAACAGATCGCTTATTCCCCTTAGGGAAGAGTTTGGGTCCGCTAAGAATATAGAGAAATTATTTCTTGTGCATCCTCATTTGATACTCTTGTTACTCTGATAGGGACCACAAAGCAATGTAAACACACCACAGTTAAAGAATGCTTGAAAATAGAACCTAAGGACAACTGTAAATGAGGTTTGGGGAGCTATTTTCTTTCTGTATTTTATTTTATTTCATTTCATTTTAGTTTACTTTAAATTCTGGGATACATGTGCAGAACATGCAGGGTTGTTACATAGGTATACATGTACCATGGTGGTTTGCTGCACCTGTCAACCCGTCATCTAGGTTTTAAGCCTCACATGCATTAGGTGTTTGTCCTAATGCTCTCCCACCCCTTTGTCCCCATCCCGTGACAGGCCCCAGTGTGTGATGTTCCCCTCACTTTGTCCATGTGTTCTCATTGTTCAACTCCCACTTATGAGTGAGAACATGTGGTGTTTGGTTTTCTGTTCCTGTGTTAGTTTGCTGAGAATGATGGTTTCCAGCTTCATCCATGTCCCCCCAAAGGACATGAACTCATTCTTTTTATGGCTGCATAGTATTGGGGAGCCAATTTCTATGGCTGACTTTGTTATCCATGTGACTGTTCATTCCGCCTCTCCGAAGTTAATTATAATTGCTTTGGCTTCATATTTAAATACTCTCTATATTGCCAATTGTCTCCTGGAAAGCAAAATTGCCACCCTTTGAGAAATATTGGTCTAGATAA
Organism: Macaca fascicularis; assembly: GCF_037993035.2. NCBI lineage: Eukaryota > Metazoa > Chordata > Mammalia > Primates > Cercopithecidae > Macaca > Macaca fascicularis. The sequence goes on from NC_088395.1 coordinate 28,968,573, forward strand.
ATAGATATAATTTTATTCTTTTTGAGACAATGGTATGAATATTTCTATTTGTGTAGACATTTGATTCAATCAAAGAATAAACTCGATTTTTAAATCTTATGTTTTCTTATATAAGGTGTTACTTTAAGAGTGCCCAAACTATCTAAATCCACATATTTACATCATTTTAGCCCTTAAGACACAGCCTGGGAGGAAAAAGTACAGCTTAGGGATGGCATTAGAAGATATATATTTGTTCTTTTCTGAAATTTAGGAACATCAAATATTTTGCTATGAGACCTATGTTCTCTGGAAGAAAAATAATCAGATTTGATTGTGATAATCGGGTTCTCTATTGGAAAACATGAACATTGAAATAACTAAGCTTTATATAGAACTCTCTAGCAATGGTTTGTTTTCTAGTCCGCTTACACATTATGAGTACAATCTTTAATAATGATGAAGATCCTTTGGCTTAAAATTCAAACTACATTTTCTTATGTTTAGCTTATTTTTCTGGCAGTACCACTTTGTTTTCAGATAATTTTCTTTTCCTTTTACTCTCCCATTTCCAAGTTTCGGTTATTAAAGTTTGGCATCTGAGACCCAGATTCCTGGTAGTAAGACGTTTGTTTCATTTTCTTTCTCCCAAAAATTACATTTGATTTTAATTACGTTGCCTGCACCAAGAGTATTCCTTATGCATGGGTTCTACATCCATGTATTAACCAACTGTAGATTGAAAATATTGAGAAAAAAATAAAATAACAATTAGTTATATATCAATAAAAATATTATAAATAAAAATACAATATAACACAGCATGTGTTATACTGCACAGTATTTAAATTGTATTAGGTATTATAAGTAATTTAGAGATGATTTAAAAGTATATGCGTGTATGTGCATAGATTATATACAAATACTACAACATTTTATTTAAGAAATTTGAGAATCCTCAGAATTTGGTATCCGTGGCAGGGAGTGGGGGGCGTCCTGGAACCAATTCCCTGTGGATACTGAGACATGATTTTGTGTGTGTGTGTGTGTGTGTGTGTGTGTGTGTGTGTGTGTGTGTGTATGACATGTTGTTTGTTGGCTTTATTAGCTACCAAGTTTTTATATTGTGGCATTTTTAAATTCACGATTTTGATAACTCTCTCAGTTACTTGGAGTGCTTTTTGAAGGATTTTGTTCAATAAAAATACATGGGTAAAATATTTTCTAGGATTCTCTAAATCGGAAGATATATTCCACTTCTGTAATTTCTTGGCTGAAAATACAATTATTGAATCACAACCATCCTTTGAAAAAATCTGTGGGCACTGCTTCAATGTTATTTGACTTTTAATGTTGCAAAGGAAAATAAGGACAATTTGGATTTTTATTCTTTTGAGTGCATATTGTTTTTGCTGCCTAGAAGTACTTTTTTCTTTGCCTTTGTCATTTAAATCTGTGGCCAGAATATGTTCATTTTTGGTTGTATCTCATAAATATTGCCTTAATAAAGGTGATCTCTATTTTACATTATATATTCCTCTGCATACCCCCAATATAGGTATATCAGTTTATGAATCAATTGCATGTTTTACTCTTATATCTTCAATTGATATCAATAATTAATACATAGAAATTAATAAATATATATAAGTAGATGAAATTAAAATTAATGAAAATTAAACTTCTGATATATTCTTTATGCTGCAAGGGATTAATCAATGCCATCTCTAAGAATGTGCCCATCCTCCTTTGAAGACCACGGTCCTGGAAAACTGAGGATCCTTAAATATGCATGTTTGTGTGTTATTACTTCCCTGGAAAGTTTTCAGAAGTTGTGTGTTTAATTCTGGCATTGATTTTAACTGCTCTTGTTCCATCATTCCAGAATCTCTATAATTCTTAAGTGGGTTTGTTTTTCTGTGCAAACTTCCATCATCTTCTTTCTCTTATTCTTTTTCTAAAATTTTAATTGTGGTAAAATACACAATATACCCTTTTTCACCTTACTTCCCTCGCCCTACCCCACCTTCTTGCAGAAACTTACTCCTTTCAGAAGCCATTATATTTTTATATGTATCATTCTACTCAATTTTCTATGTGTATCTGTGCTTATATATATTTGCATAAATTATACTCGCCATTGTTTTCTGTGCCTTGTTATTGTGAATTAATCATATATCTAGGAAATTTTTTATGAGTGTATATTTAAATATAACATCATTTAAAGTAATCCTTGAAAATATTTTAATACTTCTTTTAATTTTATAAATAGATGTGAGTGGTTAAAAATTCATCAGTGTAGAATGGTATAACATAAGAAGAAACCATAAAATGCTTCCACTCCATCTGGCACCACCATTTTTATTTCCAGGAATAAACACATATGAGACTTTCCTATCCACTTTTACATAAAGTATCTACGCATATGCAGACATATGTCCATTAAGTAACTGGCTTCCTTTTTTACATAAATCATATCAATGTGTCTCTGCACATATAGATTTCTTTATTTCTCTTTATTTTCTGCAGGGTGTTCAATACAATGGATATATTTTCCACTTAATGACTAAATTAACCATTCATTTTGTCATGGATGGTTGGCTCATATACAAATTTTGTCATTAAGATGCATGATATGGTGCTTATTCATTTACACCTATTTTTGCATAATGTTAGGAAATTAGCAGTAGAATAAATTTCTAGTGGTTAAATTCTTTCTGCAAATGGTATGTGCATTTTGTTTGTAGATATTTCCAAATTATTCCCCCAATTTTTACACTATTTGATACAGCATAAATTTGGTTCTTTGTTCTTTAAGTGCACGTATTAATTTTTTCATTTTATTTTTCTTTCTGGATTTTTTCTCATTTCTTTGCATCTCAAAATGTTCCCCTTTTGTGAGACCTAGGTCTTCTCTTACATCCTATTTGCGTAAGCAAGTAGTCTTGAAATAATTTCCGTAATTCTGTTTTTTCTCTAAGGTTTGGGATCAGAGTCACAGTTTATGATTTTGAAGTAGTTTTTTTATTGCGTATGTGCGTGTGTCAATTTTTCTTTTGACTATTTCTGTAATATACACCTTAGTTTAGTTCTCACTACAAGACAGCTTGTTTGTCGTGTTCTGTGCTTTGTATACTGTCCACCTGTGTAGAATTGTAAAAGAATGTTACACACACACACATACACAAAGCTCAATCTCATATTACATTAGTGCAGAAGTCAAAGTCCTTTAAGAAATGTTTGAAATGGTGGGAAATAATTTATTTTTCATCCATACTTACAAAATGCTCATTCCCCATACTTCAGGTTGAAAAAGAACTTAAAATTTCTCTTTTAAACATCCCATATAATAGAATTGAACCTTAATAGTAAGATAATTATTAATGTGCATATGAGTAAGCTTGTTATTTAATACCCTGAAATTAGCACCTGCATTTCAAGGTACAGAATTTGGGTTAGGTTCCAGTTTGATCATTTATTTAAGAACATGTTGAGCTTATAGAAGGAAAGTGAGCCTTTTTTCTCTCTCAGAAGACATACAACAATACTAAAGGTCTGAAAAAAAAATGCTTTTTACATAAAACTGTTTACTTTAATTGAACAGTTTTTTTGCTCCTGTTAATTCAGTTCTTTTACCTAGTAGAGAAAATAAACCTTAGGAATTAAGTTATAGTTTCTAAGGACAGCTTCAAAACTTCACAACTCATTGAACTGGCATTAATATCAGTGAGACTTGCACTTGATTTCATTTTAAATCCTCTAATTCTTTGCCTATAAGATTGGCATTGATTTCAGCGTAGCTTTCATATGGGCCCAGGTTGCAGTATCTGTCTATCAGGAATGCAAGTACTAATGTGATAAAAATAATAAAGCAATCTGTGTTCTCTTAGTGGTTGTGTCCTTAGGAGATTTCATTTTCCTTTATACCGTGAAGTTATTTAGTAAAGCCATCTATCATAAAGAGTGCTGTTAGAAATACAATTTTCTCGTGATGAATGATGTAAAAGTAACCTTTTCCCGGACAATTTATTGATTATTTTGATAAACATGTAATTTGTGCCTTTTATTCTCGGGGCACCATGTTAGGCATGTTCTAAAAAAGACCCGCAAAGCCCCTTTCCTTGTTTGGAATGGGTTAGATGATGGGGCTACATAATGGCACCAATATTCAATAAACATTAGGTTAAGGTGCGATACCTTGGTTTTCAAACATACATCCACATAGGTCCCCAATTTAGAGCAAAACAGAAATTTTACAATTAGACTTCTAATGAAACTTGCAATTCTTGTTATAAGAAACCAGTCCTTAGCATTTGTAATTGCCAAATTATGTTTCTCTGCTTTTCTGAAGGAATACATGGTTATGCTTTGTTTTCTGAAGCATAAATGAATGTTTTTACTTATTAGTTAGTTGTGACCAGAAGTTATTACTCTTGTTCTTCTTATTTCCTCTTCTTCCAATTAACTGTCAGATCAAGAATTCTATCTATGAGAATGCCTTGAGGTATTCAGATGTCATCTACAACAGGGAAGAAGGGTGACTGTAAGAGTGCCAAACATTGCTGCTGGAAGGCAAAGTGTTATTTCTTGACCAACTCATGCATTTTAATAGTCAGTGCTTTTGCTTCCCTATGTGGCTTTGTAAAATGATCATCCTCTGCCAACTCTTCCCCTCTCCTCTTGTTGTTGCTTTTGGTTTCAGTCTGTATGACACAGGAGCAATTTTAAAGTCTTTCTTGGCCAGTATTTTATGTAAATAACATAGTGGTTGCAATGTATCAATTAAGCAAACCCAAAAGTTATCTTTATACAACTGTAGATATTGAATCCTAAACTAGTGTTTTATCAAGTATTTGGTTCTAATATCATCATCTGAATTTTAATGTAAACATCTACATCAAACTTCGACTGGAACAGTTACAGCTGATTTGAGGTCTTCTCCTCCTCTAGATTAGTGACATTTTCTTTTAAGCATGATTTATATTTTCTTTACCTGTAATCATTTAGGCATCACAAAGAAAACCATTGTTATTAGAGTCTAGAGACTAGAGCTTGTTGGAAGCTTTCTGAATGGTTTTCCACAACAGGTGGCCAACTCAATTAGTACTGGTTCAATTTTTATCAGTTTTAGTTTGGTTGCAAATTCCACCTTTTGGCTTGTAAATTGATTGCTGTTGTGATATAACACAATGACCAATGGGCAAAAGCTAGGCCAAAATAGTGACCAAACAGTTGAGCTTGTGGAAGTGGTCTCCTTTCCCCAGTTACATGAATACTGCAATAGTTTCTAACTTCTGCCACTCAAAATATGTGAAGCTTCTCTACCAAAGTCAAGGCTCCTTTTACAATGATCACTTGGTAACTCCATCCTTCTGGTGTTGGTGTAACTATTCACGATTTAAGTCATATATATACTATTGGCCACATATACTATTATCGGCCACAATCAGTTACATAAGTATTATATTACTATTTCAGCCTCACAAATGTTCAATCTCAAATCCAGTATTTAGATTTATATATAACTTCCTTTCCTTCTTTACCCGTACATCTACATACTGTTCTAAATCAAAAGTCTTTTATTTTGTCCCCTTGGCCAATAAGAAAGTGAAGCCATTAAAAAAAAAAAATTCTACTTTCAATAGAGAGCAAATTTTCTTCTTATTCCTTAAATTAAAGATCTCCCCTCAACCCTTTACCTTTAAATCTCTTGTCTTTCTAGGCTCACTGCTTTGGTGATTTATCCATTTCCATGACCTCACTTATCATTACAAGTACTTGACATTTAAACACCTAGATCAAACCATTCCTGAGTTGCACATGCCCACTTCTAACTTCCCTATGAACATCACTAGTTGCCTGACTATATATTGACATGTACGATTGAGATTGTTACAGTGCAGGCATGCACAGCCTAACAAGCAAGATACACTCGCTGAATGAATGTTAAAGTGGAAAAAGTCTTCCACCTTAAAGGTTATTTTAAATAATCCCTAAGGGGTGCAAAAATCATCTTTACTTACATTTTAATTTGTAAAAAGGAGAAAAATATTGATAAAGCAGTTAGAAATCTTGTGCCTGGGAGAGAGCGTCCCTCACTTTTGATCCCTGTAGTGTGTCTCTTTTCAATTACTGTAAGTTGCTTCCCACATTCTTTTATCATAAGGGCAGCGGGGCCAGATGGCATGCTACCTACTTCTTGAGAAACAAAAGAGAATTTCTTCCTTACAAATGTTATCTAAAATGTAGTTTTGAAAGTCTCTTAAGCAAAGATCTCCTTTATAAAATGTAATATATAGTTATAAGCTGGTGGACTTCTTTTTGATCTCTAAGATTATTTTGGGTGTACTTAGATTACTGACAACCCTTAGTCAAGAGCCATTAGTTCTGTAGCCATTAGTTAATTATTATGGTATATAATTATTAGTTATCTAATGAAGTGTAGGTTATTATTAATTTGGGGGGCTCAGATACAAAGTAACATCATGTATAAGGAGTTTATGGAAGTTCAAAAATGTAAATTGTGAGTTATTTCATACTCATTACTCATCATATGGAAGTTCTGGTCCTGCCAGTTTCAGACTCTATGACCTTAGACAGGCAAATAATTTATGTCCCTTAGCCTCTTTTACCCAAGTGCAAAATGGAATAATAAGGTCGACCTCACAGAACAAGTTTGAAGAAAGCATTAGAAAATACATTTGTAAGATGATTCTATGATAACCAAGGGAAATTGTTAATAAATCACAGTATTCCCGTAAAATAACATATTATGAGTTCAGCATTATGTAGAAGGAAAATAAATTTCAAATATATAATAAATATGGAGGCAATGCTCAAAATTCAATTTTATGTGAAAAATACAGGAATCAGACTTCTACAGATGTTATGCAAATGTATGTGTATAGTCGCATATGTGCACATTTGTGTACATGTATGTGCACATACATATATAGAGATGGGATGAGTGTAGAGGCAGTAAGAAACCAGGAACAGTGGTGGGAATACATGTTATTTTCTTTATATGTTTGTTTAGAAGTGATTAGTAGTCAGACTTATTAGGTATTGTATACACTTTTTAGACTAATTTATTGAATAAAAAGAAGTCATTTTTAACAATGGAACAATTGAAATTTGTTGTTTTCCATAGTAAAAGCTGTCTATCTTATCATTCATTCATCCCTCCTTCTTTGACATCTGTATCAAAGCCGTGTGCTATATGGTTAAGTGAACTAATTGACAATACATGCTTCAATAAGGAAGAAGTCTAAAACACATAGCTTCCAACTTGCTTTAAACCAGATCTTGTTGGTGTGAAGCTACTGTATAGTTATATTTATGTATTTATTCATTTAAAAGGATTTCCAAGCTGGAGTTTTGGTTACTTATTAAAACCTACAGAGACAAATGTGTGTTTGATATGAATTGTGTTATTCCAGATTTTTCTTATACCATTACATCATGCTCTTTCCCAATCTGGCTTCCTGAATTTTCTTCTTAAAGTTACATGATTTTTAGTCTCATTCTCAAGAGACTTGGAAATGTAAATTGAGTTATTCAGGCAAAACATTGAATTTCAAGAAGCCAGCTTGCCATTATATAGAAACTTTTTTTTTTTTCAGTATAGGCATTTTTGCTCAGTTTTTAGAAGATTTAGAATGTAATACTTGAATAGCCACATACCGATTTCTTAATCCTATCTATTCATGTACATCAATTCCTGTGATGATGTTTGTTAGGTTTATAATCTTGGCTGGTCTTGGTAAGGTAGATTAAAATATTATAGCTTTTAGACTCTCACAGTAGTAATGTCCACCATTTTTCTCCCTAGTGTTAATTTTTTTAAAAGCTAAGAAATTGTATTCTCAGAGATTCAGGAATACAAATTTTACACTGTAGCCCTATATATTCTGGTCTTTGGCTAGACAATATTTTTGCTTATTTTTTTCAATTCATCTTTAGAAATATATATATATAAATAAAGATAAAGTTTCACTCTTGTTGCCCAGGCTGGAGTGCAGTGGTGCGATCTTGGCTCACTGCAACCTCCACCTCCCGGGTTCAAGTGATTCTCCTGCCTCAGCCTCCCGAGTAGCTGGGATTATAGATGACCGCCATCACACTCAGCTAATTTTTTGTATTTTTAGTAGAGTTGGGGTTTCACCATGTTGGCCAGTCTGCTCTCAAACTCCTGACCTCAGGTGATCCACCTATGTTGGCCTCCCAAAGTGCTGGGATTACAGGCGTGAGCCACTGCGCCCAGCAAACTTTTACATTTTTATGTTGACATAAAATTCTAAACTATGTAAGCAAGTTTCACTTTTTTATAAGGATTTAGAAATGAACCAAATGGGTACACAAAGAACAGATTCTTAATTTATTTAACAAACATTAATTCATTTAGCAAGTATTGAAGAGTATATACTTTGTATCAGTTACCATGTCAATCATACTAGAAGAAATAAGGTCCAATTTTGTCAATTGGATGTTCTAACTGTTCTTAACTTCTATGATTCACAAGTTTGTAACTCCCTAATAAATCCTTACAGATAATTACATTTGAGTATCACAATAATGAATAATACCATTTTCCTTATATAAGCTTTGTGAATGTGAAACAAAAAAACAACAACAGCATACAGAATTGAAGTTAGAATCTCTTAAAATAATTTTCCACAAAAAGTTATCCTTTTCAAAAAACCTAACTTTTTAAGCTAAGCAGGGTTTGGCCTGGTTAGTACTTGGACATGAGACCACCTGGGAATACTGCATGCTGTAGGCTTTAATAGAACAGAAAGAAAACCCTAACCTAAAATATATATGTAAGTTCTTAAAAATTATATCTTGCCATAATTTATGAAAACCCTTATATATACAATTTTTATTGTTTTCCAGCCACATAATACCAGTCTAAAAAAGCACATGTAGAATATTTATATGTAGTATACATATATTCAACTACCTTGCATATCCAATCTTATGAAAAACAAATCAAAAGGGAAAGAGAAGTATAGAATTTTCAGTGTAGTTAAGCCATACTACTTTCCCTGATTTTGAAAAATCCCTTAAGACATAGGTTTTACTTGTTTCCTTGGCCAGAGTGTGATGGATTACTTGTTTCACAGCCATCTCAGTAACTAACAACTGCCAACTACAGAACTGTATTGTTCTACCAAAGCGAAACCATCATAACAAGAGATGATGTTTTTCCCTTGCCCTTTCGAAACTTCTAAATTACCTATAAAATCGTCATAATGTATTAGTAATTGGAAAATTCTGAATGATTTTTGTTTATAGTCTTAAAATATATGGATGAAAAAAGAACAAACAGTTTTGGCAAAACAAGTTCAGAATTCTTGATGAAGCTGTTCCTTGGAGTCAAAGGGAGCGTGATGCCATTGCCACTCAAGGTTCTCCTTTGTAATCTCTAGCAGATTATCTATAAATCCCAATGACCTACAAGAGGAAGACAAGGACTGCAGGTGCTTAGGCACCATGATATCATTAGCAATAATCAATTCATGGCTGTGTTTTCTCACTAATACATGGGTAGAGTACCAAATTATTGAGCAATACTAGATCTCTCTTGTATCGAACTCATTAGTGTTTGAAGAATTCATTAATCATGTAAGCTTAGAAGAAAAATGTGACCTAGGATTTGGCAGAACGATCAATGAGACTTACGTGAGAGAGTGTATGTATTCAAACAGGGAGGTAAGGAGAATTGCAAGTTTTAGCGTTGGATTTAGCATAGAATTTAAATAGACCCATCTGTATTTGGAGTTGAGAGGGAGGTCATACACGGGGCTGCCAACATAGGTACAGACAGAAAACAAATAACTCTGAAAATTATGTGTGTGTGTGTTTGTGTGTGTGTATTTCTGTAACAGTTTAAGGTTTTAATTCTTTTCCAGAAACCGTAATCAACATAGTTAACTTTCCAGCTTCAGATCTAATTGGTCACCACATCCTGTCATGGCCACCACCAAATTATATCTTGTTTACTTCTTTTTATGCCTACTGCTGGAAACGTATTTCAAAGCCACCTGTATTTTCATCTGAACTGTTTTAATACCTTGCTAACTGGCTTCTCTATTATTTTCCCCTGTTCATCATTTATATTGACTTCCTTATTTAAAAGCATTCCAGATCTCTTCATTGCCTACCCACGAAATCCAAACTTTTTAGCATGAATTTGAAACAATAATAATTATTATTATCATTTATTAAAAAACTTATATTGCTAGACATAAAACATGATTATCTCCAACTTCCAAAGTGACCTTTGTCGATAGGGTATTGTTATGTCTTGCTTTGCAGCAGAAGACTTTGATACACAGAAAGGAAATATCTTTCTGAGTTCAAGGAGCTGGTGTAAGAGACAGAACTAAAATTCAAAAGCTGTGCTGTGACTGCAGAGGTCAGGCATTTTCCATTACACCATGGTTCTGTTTAAACCTGACCCATTTCACCTTTGTAGATTTAGCAACTACCAGTCTCATCTTCTCGTACATCTTATACATAGCTTTACCCACTCACCATGATTTAAATCTCTTATACTTTTTCCCATCCTCACCCTGTTGGTCATGCCCTTCCTGCTGTCGTTTCCTTGGTCTTTAGTTATTTTCATTTAGATAGCATCTACTAATCTATCCAGGTTCTGTGCAAATGTCTCTTCTTCTCTGAAGTCTCTTTTAACTTACGGTGTTTCCCCCTTACCCATGCAGTATTTCCAGAGCCTGTGATACATACTTCTATTGCTGCACCAATCCCATTTTTGTAGTTATTTGTGTGTCCCTAAGTTACCATGACTGGTTGACAACAGAGCACTTTTCTTCTTACTTTGTTGTTTATGACACAGTGATTGTCCCATCAAACATGCTCATACATATTGAATGAGTGAATTCTCTACCCATCTCAAACCAATACATTATGGCAATGGCACACAGCATTAGTTTTTGTAAGTAACTTTTGAAAATTAAGCCAATAGTATCTTCATGTTAATTAATAGTGCAATTTTGAATGTGTTGGAATAGTTGAGAATTGGTTATTCTTAAGATTTATTTCCTGCCCAAACTCCACAGCTCCATATTTCATAATTTTCCAATATAACGTATCATCTTGGCTGTAAAGAATACCTTAATTTTGGCCTTAGGCAGGACAGATATGTTTGATTGAACTTTCTCTGACTGATTATGTTAATTTGTCGGCTGGATTCACGGTTCTTGTTTAGTTTTCTTCTATACTACACTTATGATAACTCTGTGTTTGGATATTTCTTCGTTTATTACAGATATTAAACTTGTAAATTTAATGATTCTCTGTAATTTTTCAGAGCCCATCAGCCCAGGCATCTTTCCACATACTGATGTAATAACTATGAGTACTTTTAAAGCTCTTGTATATAAACCATAGCTCCATTATGGTTATCCTCTGCTTCATTCATTTAAAACCTATTTTGTGTATTTACTATTTGCAAAGTGTTTAAGATAAACCAAGTACTTTCCCTGTTCTTGAGAAACTCATAGTGTATCCTTTGGTTTATGATCTAGCCTAGGACTCAATTAGAACATTAATTTTGAAAAGTTAAAGGAGACCTCTTTGGAGATTATGCGTTTGTTTTAGTTGTGCTATTAGCGAGTTTAATCATATAATTTTGCTCAAAGAAATTTCTTAAGGGTCTACTATGGGCCTGCATGAGGGGCGAAGGGCTCAGAATAAATTGATGTAGTGATTACAGATGCTGGCACTGGAATAAAATTTGGCTGTGACTCCTGGCTTCTCCCATACTTGTTGTGTGATGCCCTTCAACTTACAGTAACTATCCGAGTTTTCTTTTTGATATATGTAAAATGTAAATAATAGTATTTCCCTTATAGGTATTCAGGGACGATTAAATGAGATAATTAAAATGAGCATAGAACATTATATGACCTTTGATAAGTGTCCAATTTTTGTTGTTTAATTATTAAGTTTTCAATAAATATTTGCCAAATAAAAAATTAAGGAAAATAAACACTGAAGTTATTGTCATGACTTTCATGTATATCTCCATTCTTGAACTTTTGAGAGTTATAGAAATTGAACTCTGAGTTTTGGCTAAAGAAATCTCTATTAATCTGATATGCATAAATCTTGAATTAAGGTTTCCTTTAGTACTGTTACTATTCCTACTGATAATACCTTTTATAGCTTTTATATTTTATTATATATTTCCCATTACCTCCTAAAGTCCTTAGAGCAATCCCTGTGAGGACTGGTATTATTTTCCTTTATAGATGAATAGACTAACACGTGCAGGGATTAAGAGTCTTGATCTATGCCATTTGGCTCATAAATGGCCAGCTCAGTCCTGGAACTCCCAGATGTCCTACTCCTGTACTTCTTGCCTCTCTTCCCTAAATTTTGGATAGTTGAAAAGTGGACGATTATCATCTTCTGAAATCTTCTGTATGTAGTGTAAGATAGATACAGTGTATTTATATAGAGCAGAACATAAGGAGATGGAGGTACTGGCCTAAGGGTATGTATAGATATAAATGGTGTGTGTATACACATTTTAAATGCATGCTAAGTGGAACATGGAAGTTTTTCACATTGACTCAAAGTGATTTATTTGAAGATACTCAATTATAAATGTCACGTCAACTTGCATTCAGGTAAATTATTGTGTCCCTACTTCTAACATTTTTAATACAAATCATCTGGCCAATGCTCATCTCTTCAGACTCATACTCTGTCATTTGTTCTTTTTTTCAAAATCACCATATGATTCAGCTGTATAGAAGTATTGTGGTGAATACTTGTTTCATACTACTTTCTTATTATGTTCCCTCTATCAGTGTTCTCCCTGCCCCTTCTGCAACTCTTGTTCATCCTGGGAAATGCTGGATGATCTTTGAAGATAGCAAATGCTTGCCCCCTCTGTGTTACCATCTTTTAGCTCTGTAGACTCAACATTTTCTGGCACTTACAACAATTTAACTGTCCTATCACATTAAACAACATTGCTCTAAGTCATTCTGGGATTCCTTAGCTCTAGTACAAAACCTGGTACAAATGTAGAAACAATTAATATTGGAATTGGGCTAAAAAACTAAGATACATGTTTCTTTGGGAATTTACTGAAGGAAAATTAGAAGTAAAAAAATTGAGCAACTTTCTAATTGTTTTCTTTCAACTCCAAGTGTTCATTCAATCAGCACATGTTCATGAACACCTATGAAGTCTCTTCTGCTAACCAGGGATCCAGCAGTAAATAGAACATATAACAATCTTACCCTCAAGGAAAATGTTTTCTAATGTAAAGAGATACGCAGTAAGTTATATAAATATAGAAAATATTTTACATGGTGATAGATGTTTTAGAGAAAGATAAAGCAGGAAGGTAGAATATACAATACCGAGAGGAACTTGCAGTTTTAAATGGGATGGACAGGGAAGACTCTGCTGAGTAGGTGATATTTGCAAAAGAGGGGAAGGAGATAAGGGATTGAGGTATTAGGATATCTCAGGGAAGAGCATCCTAAATGTAATATCTAATGTAAACAACAAGAGAAATGAACATGTATGTCATATTCAAAGAAGAGTTCAGAGGTCAGAGTGGCTGCAGCATAGTAAAGAATGGAGGAGAAAAAGAAGACAAGTTCATAAAAATCATGTAATAAGTCTTGTAAGTTAAAAGATTGATAGTTAATATGAGTAAAATGGGATGTGAATGGGAGGTTTTGAAAAAGGCATAATGTCATCTAACTTAATATTTTCAAAGAATATCTCTGGCTTCTGTATTGAGAATCAAATGAGAGAGGATTGGCACGGTAGATTGAGGATAGGAACAAAGGAAAGGATAGGGAGACCAGTTATGAATCCATTGAAATAGTTTAGGCCAGAAATGATGATGACTTGGTTTATGGTGGTAGCAGTAGAGATAATGATAGGTGGTGGGTTGTGAATATATTTTGAAGATAAAGACAAGAGAATTTCATAAGAGGACATATATATATATATATATGAAAGAGTCACGTATGAATCCAAGATTTTGGTTTAACCTTTTGAGAGGATAGAGTTGTCATTTACTGAGATGGGAAATACTGCAGAAGGAACAGATATGAGAGAAGGTCAGGAATTCAGTTTTTGACAAATTAATTTCAAGATATGTTTAGTCATCCAAGTGAAGTTTCCAAATAGACAGTTTGTCATTAAAACTGGGTTTCAAGGAAGCATTCCAGGAAAGATGAAATTTAATGCTATGGTCCTGGATTAGGTTACCCAGGAAGTGAGTATAAACAGAGAAGAGAAGAGTTCCAAAGACTGAATCTTGGGGCATTTCTATATTAAGTGGCTTGGGAGATGAAAAGGAACTGGTTAAAGAGAGTGAACTCCTAAAAAGAGAGTGAACAGTGAGGTAAAAGGAAGACAAGGATTGAAGTCAAGAAGAAGTTAGGGATCATTGGCAAACTTCTTCTATAAAGTGCCAGATAGTAAATATTTTAGGCTTCATAGGCCAAAAGGAAAACAGCTAGAGGCAGCAGGTAAGCAAATGAACATGTTTATGTTATATAACTTTACTTAAAAATGAGGCAGCAGACTTGATTTGATCCATAGGCTATAATTTGCTGATTCCTGTTGAAGAAGTCAAAGTAATAAACTGTTTCCAGGAGGAAAGTGTTATTGATTGTATCAAATGCTGCTTATTTGTCAAAGAAGGTGAAACTTAGGAATTGACCATTAGATTTAACAACTTGGTAGCTGTATTTGTCCATTCTCACACTGTTATAAAGAAATACCTGAGACTGGGTAATTTACAAAGAAGACAGGTTTAATTGGTTCACAGTTCTGCAGGCTGTACAGGAAGCATAGCAGCTTCTGTTTCTGGGGAGGCCTAAGAAAACTTAACAATCATGGCAGAAGGCAAGGGCAAACAAGGATGTCTTACATGGCCATAGCAGGAGCAAGAGAGAGAGTGGGGAGGAGCCACACACATTTAAACAACCAGATCTCATGAGAACTCACTCACTATACAGTACCAAGATGGGATGGTGCTAACCCATTTATGAGAACTGTGCCCCATGATCCAATCAACTTCCACCAGGCCCAACTTCCAACATTGGGGGTTACAATTGAACATGAGATTTGTGTAAGGACACAGATCCAAACCATGTCAGCAGCCTTTAGTGACCTTGATGAGTAGTTTCAAAAGGTGTTGGGAGTAAAGGTATAATTGAAAGAGGAATTTGGGTTAAGAGAGAATTAAGGAGAGACCTAAGAGATAAGAACAAGTCAGTACTTTGGGAGGCTGAGGCAGGTAGATCACGAGGTCAGGAGTTCAAGACCAGCCTGGCCAACATAGTGAAACCCCGTCTCTACTAAAAATACCAAAATTAGCCAGGTGCGATGGTGCATGCCTATAATCCCATTTATTCTGGAGTCTGAGGCTGGAGAATTGCTTGAACCAGGACCGGGGAGGCAGAGGTTGCCGTGAGCCAAGATCATGCCACTGCACTCCAGCCTGGGGCTACAGAGCGAGACTCCATCACAAAAAAGAGGTAAGAGAACAAGTGTTGAAAAATGAACATGTTTCAGTTTCACATTTGAGGGGAATAAAAAAATGGAGCTGAAACTCTAAGTGGGAAATATGGTCAAGAGAGGATGTTTTTAAGATGGGAAAATAATAGCATAGAATACACACAGGAATGACCAGGAAGAGAGGAAGAAATTGGTGATGCAGTAGAGAGTAGAGCTAATTGCTGGAGCCATGTCCTTGAGTAGGTAAGAGGGAATGAGATCTAGAACATACAAGGTGGGTTCCGTCATCAGAACAAAGACTGGTGATCCACAGTGTTGGGCACCAATGCAGGCACGTGGGAAGATATGTTGACATGAGGCTAGGGAGCAACTGTTTACTGATTGCTTCAATTTTCTCAGATAAATGAAAAACAAGGTCATTAACTGACTGTGGGAAAGGAGGTGTTGAAGGTGTGAGGAAAGGGGAGAGAATAAAATAGCCATTCAGACTCGAGATTCTGAAACGTTGCTATATACTAAAATGACCTCAGAGAGCGTTTAAAAATTCCAAAGGCCAGATGATTGTAACCAAGACATCTTTACTCAGAATCTTGGGGTGATGCCTTGCTTTATTGGTTTTTAAAGATTCCCCAATATTTAGGTAAATTTGAGAGTGAGTCAGATTGCTGAGTCATTTTAGGAGCCAACTTGAATCTAGTGGTCATGAATTCAAAAGGTGACTAGTCAGAGAGATTATATGTTTTCCTCCAGAAGTTTCCATAGCATGAGAGTGAACAGTGAATGATTGGAGAGTTGGTGGTAACCGGGGTTTAAGATTTATCAAGTGGGCACCAGATTTGAGAGAGAACAGAGCAATGTAAATATATATTTAAAAAAGTGTTTACAATACACCATGGAGTTTATGCTTGATAAAAAGAGAAGTGATGCCACGAATGGCATAAGGAATAGTGAAAAGCCAGTAGAATGAATGGATTGGAGGGCCTGGTAATATCAACGTGTTGTTGGAATGGGGTACTAGACGGAATTATCTGGAGACTTAGAAGGTGGAGGTTAGAAAGTGTGATGTGTATAACTGAGTTTCTAACAACATCTATCGTATGATCACAGAACCAAATGACCAAGGCAGGGTGGAGGACAAGGTCTCTGGAGTCAAAAAGTTCAGTGAATTACTAGGGCAAGATGGTGAGAGGATTGTTTTCAACAGACACTTAAAGTACCAGAAGTTATGACAAGCATCATATGTTGGAGAGGGTAACAGTTAGGCAGGAGCTAAAATCTTCAGGGAGTGAGGGGATGGTACCACCCATACTTAGATAGCTCCAGATACTGATTCCATCTTTAAACATTTTGAACAATGCAACAGTGTTAATTTTCTTATACTTTATTCAATAGACTTTCATGTGTAGTCAGGTACTAGTATTTTCCTTTTTGCCCTATTTTATTCTGGTTATTAGTAATTCACTAGTTTCTAAAGCTAATTGTATCATCATTTCTTTTTACAGTTGAAATATTCAGTCATTATTTGTAGAGAGCCAATTTTTCTTCTTGAAAGAATGTATCTCTTAGCTACAAGAATGGTCCTGCAATAGTAATAGAATTATTCTCCATGGAGAATACCTTTTTGCTTCTCTGGCTCTCCCTTTTAACATTAGCCTTAATCCGATAGCAAAATCAGCAATCCTAAAACAAAAGGAAAAATAATGATGTTTCTGAAAAGAGAGAGTCAGAAACATTACCAGCACACTGAATATGTATTTCAATCTCTTGGGTAACAAGTTTGTTTTTGTGATGGTTGTTTTTTGTTTTCCCTTTGGTAATGGCAATGTATTCTGGGGAAAAATGCAGTATGTTGATTTTTTTAAAAGCCTATTAAAAATTTCCAAAGTTAAAAATGCCTGAAGCCCTTAATCTACCACATGAAATTGTAAATGATCCCCAGTGGTGGAGTTCTCTGTGATTCAAGTTCATCAGAGTTGACTGATGGATATTTTCAGATCATTCCTGAAGTTATAGTGCATTTCAACAATGAGTATTTAAGGTATAGTGTACAAATGTTCATCTTTCTATGACTGAGATGGCAGAGCCTTTTAGCTAAGACTCAGTGTGATTTACTACCTCTATCTACATCAATCACCAAACATGCAAATCATCTTGACTCTCAGGGGAGCCATGACTCATTCATTGAGATAGAATGGTTCTCCGTCACTTGGCTGGAACTCTCTTCTCTCACCTCCAATGTTTTACACAGGCTGTTTCACAAATGTGAACAAACTGATTTCTCTGCCATCCCAGTTTTTTCATCTCTTCAAATTGATGTTTTTTTCCAGCACATCTTTACTCTGCTAGATCATATTCCCACCCCATTAAATGTTACTGACCATTCTTACCCACTCATATTTATATATCAAGTCAAACGTCTGTTAACATGGGTGAAGTTTATTATAATCATTCTGTGTTATGTTCTCTGTTTAAATTATCCTATCTAATTTTTATATTAATTTCTTAAATAATTCTTTTGTCAAACATGTATAACTTGGACTTGAAATAGCCTAGTGTAAATCTTGAATGTTAGTCCCTGCACCTTCTGCCACATTGTCCATTTATGATGCTTGTAATTAGTTTGTAGATTTTACTTTTTAAGTGAAATATTCCAGAGCAAGAGTTTTCTGTCAAGAGGGAGTTTACAGTTAGGTTGAGGACAAATGCATATATGGGTCACCTGGCTATTTTTTTTCTTGTGTACAGCATACACATTCCTTATTTCTAGCCTACTTCCACAAACAAATCTGTGAATGCTCAAGGGTCCAGTATCTCTAATCTGATAAAATATTATACTTAGATCAGGCACGGTTGCTCACACCTGTAATCCCAGCACTTTGGGAGGTCAAAGCAGGAGGATCTCTTGAGCGCAAGAGTTTGAGTCCAGTCTGGGCAACATAGCAAGACCATATCTCTACTAAAAATTAAAAAAAAAAATTAGTTGGTGATGGTGGCGCATGCCTGTAGTCCCAGCTACTCAGGAGACTGAGGCAGGAGGACCACTTGAGCCTGGGAGATAGATGGTGCTATGAGCTATGTTTGTGCCATTGCACTCGAGCCTGAGGGACAGAGTGAGACCCTGTCTCAAAAGAAAAAGAAAAAAATTCTGCTTAGTCCCATGCTGTAGGTAGAATGAGTCTGGCTTTTAATGGCCTGCCTTGATAAGAGGTCAGGTGCACTTTCTCACACATCGTGCCATGTCTCTCAAAGGAGGACTCCTTATTAACATTGACACTAAATAACTGATAAGCTAATCATGGAGTTTAACTTAATAAACCTGAAAAAGATCCTAAAATGATCTAAAAATCTCTTGGGTTTTTTTCTTTTCACAGAGAAGAAAAATTGAAACAGTCATCTTTCAGGACTCCTGAACCAATGTTTTTTCTATTATGCCATACTACCTCTAAAATAATTGTTTGCTAATAGCCAGCTATATGCAAGGAAATATATTAAGGCATTAAAAATGTTTGAAAATATGATTTATTCCTCAAGGCCCTTAACATCCAGTTGGCAAGATAATGCAAACTACCTGTGCCTCTCTTAGATTTCTTAGCACAGTGTCTATATTTTGTGATGGTCTGTATTGTGTTTTCTTCTCTTCTCCTCCCAGCCCTGTCTTCCTGTTTACCATCCAAATGTGGTAAAAATGCAGATCTACCTTTGTTCTCCCTGCTGAACTAGGGCCTGGCTCATAGTTGGCATTCACTGCAGTTAGGAGAAGAATTGAAGAGAAGTCTACACTTTCTCCTTTTTGTACATGTTCTTCATTAATCCTGAAGTATCCTAACGCAACCCCTAATTATCCCCAGCTCTTTAAGCCCTACCTATCTCCCTTTAACCTTTGCCTGCCTCACTGTTCAAACCCCCTCTCCCATCACTGCTTTTGGGTTTGCATCTACCTCCTGTCCCTGTTTTATGCTACTGTATTTATGCATATATGTTCAATATTTATTAAAATCTTAAAATATACCAGTACCTTAAATAAGAACTGAGGGATAAAGCAGATATGCCTCAAATTTGAGGATATTTTTGTTCTATTTTTTTCTCCAGAACTGATCAGTGCCACAAAATATGATGAGGGAGCAAGGTGTCTGTTTTCTCTTTCAATTTCATTGTTCTAAAGACAACACATTCAGTGTAGGTGCTGTGTATCCATTTCCTGTTTAAATTTACAGTTGTTTTCCAGTGGTGCTGCCTAACTCTCTGCTGATAGCTATACTTGACATTAGGTCATCTGGGCAGCTTGCTGTAATCATCTTTGAGCAAGCTCCTCAGGAACCCAGCTGTGGGCATTAGAATAAAAATTGCGTTCAGTCTTATAATTTCCTCATTTATAATATGGGGATAAGTGTACTACCTTCCTTGTGGGGTTCTTGTGAGGATTAACTGAGTCATTGCGTGTAAAGCACTTAGAATACAGAAAGCACTCAGTAAATATTATTATTCATATGGCGCTCTTCAGTACCCAAAATATAACACCACACTATTTGTATTTAGTACCTTTCTGTTGTGGAAGCTTCTATTCAAACAAGGGTATGTATTTTATTTATTTTTAACATTTTGCTTTTGAGAGAGCTTGGGATACATTTCATAGTTGCCTATTGGCAAAGAGAGACACCAATAAATTGATTTCTGCATCCTGCATCATAAGGTAAGTGCTGAAATGCAGTGATCTGACCATAGGAATAGTGCTTCTGCCACTAAACCTGAGTGTCATCAACCTTACTGGTTCTTTACTTAGATACTCTTGTCCAAAGTTCTTAAACATATCCTCAATACTATCATACATCATTCTTTTATTATTATTTTTATTTAAATAAAAAGCCTACAGCACCCGGTATTCCCAGGCAGTCTCCCACTCAAGTACTCACCAGGCCCAACCCTGCTTAGCCTCTGAGATCAGTCATGTTCAGGGTGGTATAGCCATAGACTCATGAATCATTCTTAACTGCATTTTAGCTAGGAAAAATCCTGAATTAAACTATCATTTCATATAACATAAATATGTTTTAACCATATTAAATGACTTCTCCTTATATGAAATACACATGCATATCCTTTGGTCTAGATGGATACTTGACTGTAATTTACTTTGCTGAAATGTATATCTCTCTATCCACATTTGAATTATTTAAATTACTTGGAGAGCCAAGTTGGCTCCCACACTAAAATTTCCCCTATTGTCCTCCCACTGCTACTTGTTCATGTAAGAAATTTCTCTATCCTGTACACAGACATCAGAGTGTTGTACTCCAAAGAGGCCCTAGGATTTTTATCTCTTCCCCTTTCCCAGTCCTTCTGACAACTTTCCTTCCATTGTTTAAGCAGTATTAAAATTATCCAAATGTTCATCATTGCCTTTTTCTACTTTCAATATTCCTCTAGCAGTGCTGCTAATCTAAAGCTTATGCTCCCGATTTCTCTTCCCTCATGACTTATGATTTATAATGGATTAGCATGAGCCTAGGAGCCACGTACTTCCTCTTGTCCCCGACATATTTAGAACTTTCCAATTTACACTGACATTGGAGTTTGTCATGGGGGCATTTTTGTCCATCTATTTTTATGATATTTCAGTCAACACTGCATTATATTTCCATATCACATTATTCTGATATAAATAAAAATCATAAGGTAAAATACAGGTATTCATTATTTTCTTGGTATTTATCTTATCCACTGAGTAGCTTTGACTATACTTTAAAAATTCTCAGCTTATTTAATAGATTAAAAATTATAACCTGGACTGAATTAGAGGGAATGAAAGTATGTCACAAAAATCTTTCTTTCTGAAAAGGTTTTAACAACGTAAGTACAAACAACTCTGAGGTTTCTGGAAGTTAGTACAGAGAAGGCATAACAAATATGTCATTATTGTCAATATTTTCAATTCACCACTTCAGGTAGGATAAGGGATGTTAAAATATTTTTCTTTCAATATTTAATATCACTAATAGGACCAAGAACATTGGAATAGCATGTGTGTGACATAAGCTCAAAGTTCTAGAGCAGTGCTAGTCAATAGAATTTTCTGCAGTATTGGAAATTTTCAATATCTGCACTCTCCAATATGGAAACAACCAGTCACATGTGGCCATTGAGCACCAGAAATGTTATTAGTGTAACTGACCTGATGCTGAATTTTAAATTGTCTGTACATTTTATTTTAATTAAATTATAAATTTAATTATAAATAGCTACATGGGGCTATTGTCTACCATATTGGATGAACAGTAAAACTTTAGAGACTTCCAGTTTTCTGGTAAGATTGTAATTCACATAATGCTGGTTCATCTTGTGATCATTATCAGGCCAGTGTCACACTACAAAGCAACACAAATCCTATATTAAAACAACCATGTAAAATGACCTATAAGAAACTACCACAACACACTGAAAAATAATTTTGATATTTATGGTTTTGCAAGCATGTCAAAATATTTAAGGATCCTTTTCACACATCTTTCTCCTTGAAGACTTCTCACTATGCTTCTTCAGTGCTTTCTTCTTGTTTCTCCTCCAAATATTTTCCCCCAACTTATCTATACATCTCAGGTATCCTTCCCTTCTCTCATCCTCATCTCTTCTCTACACCTTTTAAGATCTGTCTCTTTATCCATTATCCCCACACATCAACTGGTCCCTAACTGTGAACACTAAACACAAAATCCTCATCCCCAGAGAAGGGATTTGCTATCCATCACAAGAATAAATATTTGTAAAGGCTGAATTGGGGGCTATGTATTAGAGTCATTTCTAGATGTCACCCTTTTTACATCCTCTAGGCAAGATTAATATGAATTTCATGAGGCCTCTAGAGTTTAAGAAAAAAGCTAATGCTTATTGAATGCTTTGAGTTAAGTAGCAGCACCTCAAGGCAATAAAAACACCTCAAGGTCTCTTCCACCTCTTTGATCTGATGAAAAATTGAATAATAAATATAAACTGGCTATGATAGAAACCAATGAGCGAATCACTTTTTATGTGAAATTAATTAACAGAGGAAAAGGTTTAAAAAGGATGCCCTTCATCTTCCCTGAATTGGGAGCTTATCCTTTAGACTTTAGGTTTTGTTCATTTGGGATACAGTCAACAAATATTTGTTGAGCCTTGACTGAGTGTTAGGCACTGTTTTAAAATTATTTTATTTGTATTGGTGATAAGAAGATGGTGATCCTTGCCCGTATAGAACTTACAAATGTTAAAGGAGGCAGAGAGAAAACAAGAAAATCTATAACCTAAATATAAAATTATCAATCGTGATCACTGTAATTAAGAAGTTAATGGAGTTCAATAATAGAATAGCAGGATGGGAATGCCATACTAACGCATGGCCATTAAAAACTAAGTGATCCTATGTAACACATATGCACAGAGATGTTCTTTATAGTTTCATAGATTTGATGTTAGTGCAACCCATCCTTTTATATATTATATATTGCCAGCCTTAGATGGTCTTTGGTAAACCACATCTGAATTTTTTATTAGGAAATGTGAAATAAAGACTTCAGCTTATTCCCTGACGGGGTTGAATACCAATTAACAATTCAGTATGAATAACATTTCCATCTTTACCTAACGAGCACATTTTTTAAAAGGTTGTCCATTTTATGAAAATGAGTAGAAATCGAAAAATGCAATGCTGATAATGCTAAGAAGGATAGACTCATGAAGATTATTATGCATATTGTATTAGCCTCGGGTGGCTCTGAATGCATTAGATATAAGCTGGTAGATGGTGGGCTACATGAGGAAGAAAAATAAAATCAAAGAAGACATAAAATTTGCTGACCCTGCAAAAACCTCAAAGTTGTGCCTAAAAGATGAGATTTAATCGAGTATTTTTAAAAACTAGATGCTAGGTCTTATGGAATAGAAACTTGTTTCCTATCCTGTGAGTCTATTCAATATTTTGCCATTAAGAATTTATTTAAAAATTCTTAACTGCATTATGTAGAAATTACATGGAATGTGTCTTATACATTGTCCTTTCCCCCAAAGTGTTATTTCTTCCCATTTTATACTTAATAGAGTAGAGGTTAAGTAAATGGATGAACATAATATAACTAGAAAATTGCATAGATAGGATTAAAATGTAGAATGTTTTGGCTTCAAAGTCTATATTCTTTCTAATTCATGACTTCTTTATAAAAATATGTTTATCGGTGTTTTTGGTTGGATCATCAGAAAACTGGGTTCTTCCTTCACTCGTATAGACAGAAATAAAGAGTGAAATTATAACATACAAGGGAGTAATTTGAAATATGCTCATTTTTCTTGCTGTTGTCAAAAATGAGTATTTTATATTGTTTTCTTTTTAAAACACAATTTGCTTTCTTGCACAGAAAAATGTATCCATTTTTCTTTAGAAATTTACTAAATTTTTAATTTGCTAATCCCAAGGGAATGATTATTTACTTAGGATTAAGTATAGTCAATTGGTATTACGATGCTGGGAAGTAAAGTGCAGAATTCTATTAAGGACTTAGTGATTTGGATTTGTCAAAGAAGAGTCACTTGGTGATGTAATTTGCATTGTCATGTATATGCAAAGTTCTGTTTCAGCTTGGAGACTTTATCTTTGAATTTTCACTGAGAAGATATTGGCTTTCTGTGTAGTCATTACCCTGGACACACATGTATAGAAAGAGTAACTCCTTAGTACATGTGCTTTCGAAATATTGCCTATGATCGGTGCCTCCTTAGGGAAAGTGAGTTTTTTGTTAAGAGTCTGAAAGTCTATTTAGGAAAGTTGTTTTCAAAGAGTGTCCTGAAGCTTACTTGGTCTGACTTAACAGCAAAGTCAATTTAACAGAGTCTGCCTTGCAGAATCCTGGATCTATCAGAGATTTAGTTCTCCATGCTGTGTGGGAAAATTATACTGGCTGATTTCAGGAGAAGTTACTGTGGGATCACAATTTGGCACATTTCTGCTGAAGCCAGAAACCTGGATGCCTTGCTCTTTGTGAGGTATCAAAAATAAAAATTCATGAAATTCTGACATCCTTCCTGCTCCTTTATCTGGGTTAAATGCTGTGGTAAAATTCTCTTTTGGTTGAAATATTTAAGAAGAAAAGCAATACATATGAACAAACACACATTTATACACACACACACACACACACACACACACACACACACTTGCTTTTCTTTACTTGAATTATCTTGTTGAATCCTAATTACTGTACTCATATACTGCTTCTTCCCAGAGAATATAGAATATTACTGTTATCAAGATATGCCACACATATCCTCACTGGTGACCTACCCTCTCAATTCTCTTTGCTGGTTTATTGGATTAAAATAGAGAAGCAGAAATCTTATGTAGGAGGAATATGTTGACAAGTGGTGGGTTTTATCTTGATAATTTCACCAAATATATGAATTGACGTTGTCAGTCACTAAAGTAAGTGTGCTGAATGCCCTCTGTGTGTGCATCAGGACAAGTGGTCTAATCAAGTTCAAATGTGCTGTGTCTATTTGGCTCAGCTTAATTAAAATTCAGCCCTGCTTTTGAGCAAGCCACAGTGGGTTGGCAGACCTTCAAAGGGCTATATTGCAGCAAACAATAAAAGTGATAAAGGCACACAATAGCAATAAATACAATGCAAATGCCTCTGTTACTCACAAATCCAGTGGAAAATGATTGCTTGGAACATGCTTATCCACTTCTCATCATAAAATTAAAGTTTTTGCATCACTGTATTTTTAAGTATGCCTACATTCTCCTTGTCAATGGGCTTTTTTTGTTTGTTTGTTTGTTTTACTACTGATGGAGTGAAAGAAAATGATAGTAAGATAAATCAGCTCAATACAAATCAAATACTTTTTAAATTTTTACAACTTTTGTGTTATTTTTTACACATATGGGTGACAACTTACTAAAAGGATTTTTACCTCTATGAAGAAGACAGCCATAATTCATCCACCATTCATTTGTAGTGGAGGTGGTATATTCTTGGTGATCATCCTTTTTTTTTTTTTTTCCAGTCCACTGTTTTTGGCTGGCTGCCACGGTCCCAGATTTTCTCACAAACTGCCATCTGGCATTCTTGCTGTCCCTCACATATAGCTTTGTCAGGACCTCCTCCAAGCAGGCTGGAGAATTTCACAGCTCGGGGGCATGGGAGTATACACGAAGTTGCAGCCACTTCAGGGTTGATTTCTCACCTACAACCCACGTATCTGTCACTGCTAGATGTTTAGTGGAAAGAGCTGCTAGGGCACTGGAGATTAGGGGACCTGGAAAGAAGTATCAACTCACCTCTGATGAGCTGTATTTGTAGCCACTCTGCATTTGAAGAACAGAGATTTTAAAAATCTAATCTCTGTATTTTACATAATCATTGTGGACCATAACTGTGGGTAAATTATTATGAAAGATGCTTCTAAAAATTCAAGATGGAGATATTGATATTATAGTATCTCTTATAGCACACGTGATTGTTGTATCATTTCAAAGTTTTCAATGAATGCTTTTATCTAGTCAGATGGAATCTGTATATATAATTCCACAACGTAACTAAGATATAAGAGAAGGAAAGTTTCACATTGCATCCAAAATATATACATGAGGCCACCAATGGTAGAAATCTGGAAGTGTTTTTGTTACAGTTTTCAACGTAGTGAGACACTATCTCTTCTGTGTGTATGCTTTAGGTTTCATTTTGGCTTCTAGGCTTTGATCAAGCACTGAGATAGTTCTTATAAAGATATGTTTCACCATTGTATTAACTACGTCACTGACTTCAATAGGTGAAAGAGATGCACTGGGATAGAGCCATCACAACTGTTTACAAAATTCTGGCCAGTGGAACGGCTAGTCACAAGGCCAAGATTTTGTGAACCGTGGTCTATGGCTGTATCTCAGTACATCTCTTATCTTCTGGAGTGGAAGCCACATGCTTTTCACTTCTTTTATATTTCATCCATTACCTACTAATTGCCCTTAAATCATCCTAAACTTTGATTGTTTTCTTATTCTATTCAAATAATAAATGGCAGAAAATAAATTTGAAAACACTATTTAATTATTAATATAAGTAACATGCTCTCTTAACACGCTGAAGAATATCATACTTTCAAGTGAGAGAAGCCAGATCAAGTGTTAGTTTTTATTTTAGATGCCACGTTAAGATAATAGCCTTTAGAAAAGGCGTACACCTGTAGTGACACACTGACAGTATGCGTTCAATGAAAGATTCAATGAAATTCCTGCTGCAGAGTATTGACTGTGACATTTATATTTCACATCAAACAATTATATAGATTCCAAATATCTAGAAAGTAAAATTGTAAACAAAACTAAAATCATTTCTTTCTTGGATAATGTAATCAATATTTCTCTGTGAACATAAAATATAGAACAGTCAGTGGTCAATATTTTGGGGAAATTTCCATCATAGTATAATAAATATTTTGGGAAGATAAACTTATACTTGTAGAAAATAAAATTTTCTTAAAATGTGTCATGAATATATTGCTCAAATTTATTATAATACAGGTTATGTTAGAAAAAATATTTCTAGGCAGTTATATTAAATGGTTATGACAAATGCCAATGAATGTCAGGTTAAACAAGTTTGCAGTATTTTCAAGACATGCAGTAATTTGGTAAATTATTGTATTTTAACAACAGATGTATTTTCTGATTTTTTTTTATTTTCTGAATTTTAATGTGCAGAACTTAACACTATAGTAACCAAACAAAAGTGAAAATCTCAAAAGGTATTGTTTTTCTAAAGCCAAAAACAAATAAAAAATTAGATGCACCAGTGGCCCCCAGGTGGACACCCGTAGTCTCCAATTGAACAGTTGTTTCATTCCTAAGTGGATGTGACCATAATCTGCTTTGAGAATTATATTCAAACTTTATCAGTCTTTGTTTCAGTCTGTCCAACGTCTGAGCCAAATCCTCCAGCTTTCCTTAGAGATCATATCTAGAATAAGCTTACCTTGTATTACATCTCAGAAGTTTCTTGAAACTAAATCGGGGATAGGGTCATTGCTAAGTAAGCTTTCATTGATCTGGATCGGAGATGTCTGCCTGAAATGGGAATTAATCTAAAATCCTTAGACATGTTAAATAGTTCTCTATTTCAGTGCAACAGACAAGTCTTCACTGATTCTTTTCAGTTTGTTACCTGAAGCTTAAGTTTCCTACTTTGTTTTTTCCTGTTGCTCACTTTTTACCTATAACTAAGAGTGAGGCCGAATATATATACCATCAAGTTGCTAAAGGAGAAACAAAGTAGGTAGGATCTGGGGCCAGCCACTCTGCCAGTGACCGTCTGTTGAGATCTTTCTATATATAGGGTCAACCAACTGTAAATATATATGAGACGAGGATGTCTCCAGCATAGAATCAAAATGCCAGATTTGAGCATCCTGTGTGGCTCACCCAACAATGATGGTATCCATATGTAAGACGGTTTTATTTTGTACTGCTTTCATATAAACTCTTTGGAGGTCTTTGAATAGGGATTTTTTTCTTCTATAATTTTAAATACCTCAATGCCAATGAGATATGAAACTCATAGCTATAACTTTTCCTACAATTAGGGACAACAATTATAATTTGGAAAAGTAGATGACTAAGCAAATGTATATGAACATATACATCTTCAAATATAAATGCTTTCTTAATGGAAACTTGCTCATAGAAATCAGAAATGTGTAGTTTGTTTGCTGTTGTATCAACCTGCATTTGACTATGATTCTGTTCTAAATGTAAGTCGTGTCTCAATTTTTGAATTTGTTATGGAGTCTTTTAAGGAGACAAGAACATATCAATAGAAGAAACAGATTCTACTGTGTTTATGCTTGTGTTTGTGTACAAGAGCATTCACAAAATATTCATACTTTTGAACTAACTCCCACAGAAAAATTTAAAACTAAAAAGACTTAAAACATATGACTGGCAAGAGCTTCAAAAACCTGAGAACTCTATGCTTATCAGATAAAAGAAGAAGCAGCATTATGAAAATGTATCTGGATACCATAAGATAATTTCAAAGTACTTCAAGTAAAAACAGAGTGAGAGGGGCTCTTTGTTCATCTGACCTTATATTTTATAAAAACTCAACCTTTGATTCCATGATAAATAGAATAGCAAAATCCCATAATGTTAGATATATATATATCATCTTTGATCTTCTGAAATGTTATGTATGTCAAGTTAAAAAATATTGAACTTTGATGGTAATAATACAATGCAAATATTTTGATCAAAACTAGTTACTTTGCGAAGACGGAAATGATATTGAAGTACTTGTTTTTTCAAGAGTCATATGGAGTCATATATATATTTGGATAGCATAAAACTTAGAAACAAATTATTGTTAATGAGAGTTCTGAGATAGAATTTTATGTTTAGATTTAATACTTTTAAAATAACATTTTTCAAAATGCAAATTGAAATATTATATGGATGCATACCATATCATACACAGGTAGTGTTTATTTACCTTTTGTTTAACAATTATTTATTGAATGTCTTTTTTTGTGGGAGATGCTGTAGTAGGCACTAGTAATTATTTGGATTATAAAACAGATGAAATTCCTGACATTGTGGACTTACTTTCGAGTTTGGTGCTATAAAACTTGGTGCTCTTTCAATCAAATATAGGTTGAATTATTGGCTTCAATTTTTACTGACTGAATCCTTTTGAATTTCAATACCTTATGAGAAAGCTATGGCTTAGATAGAATATAAAACTTGGTGATCAATAATGGAAGTAGGAAATAAAACCAAGCTTGCCTGACTGTCAAGTCAATAATTTCCCCATTATTCTAGATTAGATAATAAATGTATAAGTGTGAATTTAAAACTGCAAAGTATGGTAGAAATAACAATTGGCTTTATAATAGCTATTTAATTTTATTTAATATTCCTTGGCAATTTTATTTATATAAATTACCAATATTTATTGAGTGCCTATTATTTGACAAACATAGTTTGAGATCTTGGGGATATTTTCAGGAACAAGAAAATAAGCCCTACTTCTCAGAGTTCTGAAGTTTTAGCATGAAAATACAGACAATAAACAAATACTTGAGAAAATGTTTAGTGCTAAACACTATGGTAAAAAGTAAATCAGGGAAACCAGATGCTCAGGAAGTCTTTTCCAAGTCGACCTCAATGACTGAAAGAGCCAGCCATGCTAACATGTGGGGAAGAATGTTTGAGAAAGAAGGAAAATGTAGTGCAAAGCCCCGAGAATGGAATGAGGTTGGTATGATCAAAGGTCTAAGAGAAATCAAGTGTGGCTAGAGCACTAGCTTTTAAAATGTGATGACCAGACGAGCAACCTCATCATCTAAGTATTTATTAGTATTCTAGGCATGTTAATTTCCTTGATTTGAAAATTATGCTGTGATTCAGTAAGACCTTAACATTCAGCGAAATTGAGAGTAAAGGGTATGTGGCAGCATTTCATTGTCCAATTTTTCCAATTTTTTTTTGACAAATTTGAAAATACTTGACAATGAAAATTTAAAAAAGAAATGAGCACTATACAGCAAAAATGAAAGGTTTTAAGCAGTGCAACCAGTGGAATACTGTGATCTAGTTTGGGTTTTAAGAAAAATATTATTGCTATATGATATGAAAAATGGGTTAGAAGAGGGAATATAATGCAAACACAATGACCAGTGAAGGAGCTGTTGCCATTGTCCTGAGGAGACATGATGGTGACTGGGACTGGAGTGACGGCAGTAGAGATCAGCTGTGAGCAAATAGATCCAAGATAATATAATTTGAAGATACAATTGACAATGCTTACTGATTGATTGATTGTGAGAAGGAGTAACAGAAATAGACAAGTTAAGAATGCTTAGGTTTTAGACCAGAGCCACTGGCTTGATGCTAGTGATATTTATTTATTGAGAAGGCAAAGATTGAAGTAGGAGGTTGTCAAATAATGACAGTTGATTAATTTTTATAAGTAAATTATTAAAGGAAATCTAAACAGACAATTTGCATTTTCTTTGAGTATTTGTAATTAGTAGCTGGTAGTGACAAATTTAGCTTGATGAATGCCATATTGTCTATAAATAAATTAACTCACTTGAGTGTTCTCATATTTTTCCCAGGTTTTATAGTTGAATGCAGTTTTAGAACATTAAATTGTGCCATATATTAAATAAAATAATTAAACAATACCAACAAGTACTCTTAATTTGCTCTTATAAATTTGTATATCCTTATGTAATTTATTATTTTATTCAACAAATACTTGTGGAGTGGCTACTTTGTACCAGGTACTCTTTCAATCACTGGAAATATAACACTGAACAAATAGGCTGAAATCTCTGCTCTGATAGAGCTTTCATTCTGGTACATTCTAGAATGAGGCATTTTAAGAAAACAAAATTATGATGTGTGGGTGGGTGGAATAGACAGTTTAAACAAGAAGTAAAATGACTATTAAGTCAGATAATACCAAGGATATGGACAAAATTGAAGTCAATAAGGAGCACTGATAATATGAGAAAGGAAGGGTTTGGGTCTTGAGGGTGTTTTAAGTTAAAATAAGGTCATTAGGAAAGACCTCTTTGATTAAGAGTTGAGGGATGGAGTTACAAAGTGCTAAGAAGAAAGGTCATAAATGTGGGGGAACAGGCAGATATAGGGAGCTTTGTATACTTATTTCAAACACGACCGTGTGATTGCCTGAATGACTGGACGGATGGCATTGCCGTTTATCGAAATGGAGAAGACAGCCAAAAGTCTAGGTCTGCATTGTGGGCATGTTTGGGAGATCACTGTGGACCTGATAAATTTGATATGCCCTTTAGAATTCCAAGTAGAGATGCCAGTGGCTGGTAGGATTTAAGAGATCGTAGATCGCATGAGAGGACCATACCTCTGAATAGCAAGTGTTGTATCAAATTAAGTAGTTATATTTCAGGATTTTTTGTGTTTGTTGTTGTTGCCAGGGAACTGATATACGGGAGTAAGTTCTTGATAGTTTTAAATGCAGTGAAGAGTGATTTTCTCAATTCTTATGAGAATTTGCATCAGAATAATTTTATTTCAGTGAAAAATCGGAAATATCAAATGCAGCTTAATTGCACTGACATTATTAAAAGAATGAGGACTTAAGCATATGGCAAATTTAATTAAAATATTACTCTTATAGAAGAGTGATCATAGTAGGGGAATTTTTCTTTCTTAAAGCATATTATATGTCTTCAGCAGTACTCATTTTTACAAAATGCAGAAGACTATATTTAAGATGATTTCTACTTCATGTTATTATGTGGTAAAATAAGGAAATACATGAAGTTGTGTTATGTTAGTTTGGGTTATCTTTGAAGCTTTTGATTGGGAATTGACTACTAAACACTGTAAATAATATATAAGCACTAAGTTCTGAATGTGAATGTGATCTTAGATGGTCATCAAGACACTATGTTTCCTTTGTTTTCCTATCAAATGTAGGGGGCAATAATGTCAGCTATTATGTATTTATTTAAAAAAATATTTTGAAAATGAAAACAAGCTATAGATATACCTATAAATGTGAATATATTTTCAATTCTTCAACAAAATATGTTTTAAAATAAGAAAACCTGTTCTTTTTCTCATCTTCACTAATCTCTTTTTAGCAGGAAAGATTATTTTCTGTTTGCAAATAACAAGGCTTAGGCAGTAAGTAAGCGTTGGAGAGAGGAACAATAGCTCTACTCTAGGACAGATTGAGGAATCATACTTAAAAGTACCCATAATTAACTTGGAAATTAATTGGAAGAAAAGGAAGAAAATTAGGAGAAATTACTGTGCTAGAGATTGTTTTGCATTGATCAAATGATAAAAATGTCCTCTTTGAGGTTTTCATTTAGGATCCCTGAACTGATACTCATATTATTGCTATAGAGGTATTATAAATTCCCAGTCATTAGCGTAAGGATTTAGTGACAGATCTGAGGTTCTCCAAAAACACCTCAATGCCAAGCAAATGATTCTGCTATTAGTCTTCTTAATGCACCTGGCAATTTCCTGTCCTTCTACTTTGATCTTCTTTCTCTTCTGAGCTTTGCAATATTAAGAAAGGGGTAGTGGCAAAAAGACTGTCAACTTAGAAGGCTAACTTTGGGGGAAATCAGTATAGCACAGCCATCCCCCAAAAGCTTCCTTTGTGTTAATGCGAACTTCCACACAATATTTTCCAACTTCTATGAACCAGAAAAGGCTCATTCTTTAAAAAAAAAAAAAAAGCTTTATTGAGTTATAATTTACACACTACATAATTTACCTATGCAACATTTAAGATGCAGTGGTTTACAGGACATACACAGTGTTGTGCAACCTTTACCAAAATTAATTTTAGAACATTTTCATCATTCCAAAAAGAAACCCCATGCCTATTAGCAGACAGTTTTCATTTTCCTCCAAATACACCCCCTCCCTTCCTCAGTCTTGTGCAACTACCAGTCTACTTTCTGTCTTTATGGATATGCTTAGTCTGGACATTTAATAAAAATGAAATCAAGTCATATGTGTCCTTTGTGACTGGCTTCTTTCATGTACTGTAATGTTTATAAGGTCCATCCATATTATGGCATCTATCAGTATTTCATTTCTTTTGATTTCCACACATAGTCCATTATATGGATGTAGAAAATTTTATTTACCCACTAATCATTTGATGATCATTTGGATAGTTTCTATTTTGGGCTATTAGGAATAGTGTTGCCATAAATTTTTTTGTACAAGTCTTTGTGTGGACATTTCTTTGGGGCAAATTCCTAGGAATGGAATTGCTGGGTCATATGATAATCCTATTTTTAATCTTTTGATGTACTGCCAGACTGTTTCCTAAAGTGGCTGCACCGTTAACATTCCGAATAGCAGTGTATTAGTGTTCTTATTTCTCTGTTGATCTCCACCAACAATTGTTATTTTCTGGGTTTGTGTGTGTGTGTGTGTGTGATACGATACTCTGAGCATAAAATGTACCATTTTACTGTGTACAATTAAGTGGCCTTAAGTACATTCACAACCTTGTGCAACCATCACCATTATCTAGTTCCAGGGCTTTTTCACGATCTGATTGTAGCCATCATAGGATGTGTGATGTGGTAACTCATTGTGATTATGATTTGTATTTCCCTGATTTCTGATAATTCTGAGCATCTTTTTGCGTGATTATTGGCCATTTATGTATTTTTAAAGAAATATATATTCAAATCTGTTGCCAGTTTGTAAACCGGCTTTTAAAATTATTGAATTATAATAATGAAAAGACTCATTCTTAAGTTAACAGTGAATGTATTTCATGAAAAACTCAACCACCCCATGGTTTGAGTTTAAATGTATTTGCCAGTGATCCTGGACTTACCCAGTGTGCAGATATTACATCTTTATGACATCAGAACATTGATGTCAAGTGCTTATTAGTTCAGGGTAGTGTGGAAGAAGTTGTACAAAGCAGGCACTTTTATACCCGTCTCTCTTAGAACATTTATCTCTAAAAAAATACATGAAACAACTGGCAAAATCCAGATGCATTTGTTGTATAACATTAATTTATAGGATGTTAACTTGTTTTGTTGTAAACTACTGGAGTGCTTTGAAGAGGAATTTTCTTAAATCATATTCTTGAGAAAAGTATTAAATCAGAAGGTACACATATGGATGTGCTTATTAGTAAGATAACTCTATGTTGGTGATATTCAGTGTATAGTTTTCAGAGCTGAAGCGAGCTTTCTGTTTCCACAGTTTAAATGAGATGTGTTTCAAAATGACACTTAGGATTATCTGATGGAGATGTTGTCCCCTGTCATATTTATCATTTAATCTTATATGGTCTCAAAAAGAGAAAATCATCTTTTTGGCATACTGGCATACTTAATTTATGCAGCATACTATATAGTGAAAAGACTCATTTCACTATAAAGGGAGGACTGAGCCAAACCAGAGAATGGAATAGCCTGCTTTATTTGCAAATGGATAACCATAGACATGTCCAGTTATTATTAAGATAAAAAGGAAATGATGACAAAACCAAGATCTTGGCTATGTTAACAAATTTCAGTTTCTCAGTCTATTTCTGAAAATGTTGAGTTCCTTCCAAGATCTCATGTTCCCCCCACCCCCACAACCAGATTTATTCCAGGCGATAGTAAATACACCTGGTATTCAAGGGAAAATATTCACATATTCACTTTTAAAGCCAGTTTTGAAGTAGTCTCCAAGACATTGAAGGGAACCAGATGGTGTGCAGACCATTCTACAAGGTTTATGATTAGTTTGGCTCAAGCAGCTGGTCTCTGCAATGAAAGAGTTGTCATGGTAGAAAAATCCTCTTTTCCCTCAGTGCAGCTGGGGTTGTCCAGGGATGACTTTTCCCAGGCAAGTTTTCTCTCTCCATTGGGCGTTTGCAAAGTCTGTTGTACTTAGAGAAGTTAAGTCATTTCTGTTGAACCAAGATGACAAAAAACACAAATGAGCCAATGTTATTTTTTTTTTATTTAGCTCAGGATGGTTTAATTGCCTTAAGAAAAAAAAAAAAGTTTTCACCTCTGAGTGGGCCTTTTCTGTCCAGTATTAGAAATAACAACTGAGACTATTCAGGGAAAAAAAAAAAAAAAAAAAGATGGCACTCTTCCAAAAGAGAAAGTGAACTTCAACACAATTCTCAGATTCAAAAGGATCGCAAAGGAGGATTATTTCTGCCAGCTTTGGTCATTTGACAGCTACAATTCTCCTTCTTCAATATGTCATCACAAATCTCTCTCAACTTATTAATGAGAATCCTGCATTTAATTCTTTCATTTGTATGGAGAGGGAGGTGGGGTGGAGAGGGAGACTGAGAGAGAACTTTCACCTTCTTTATGTGATAAGATGTTTAAATGTAATTGACTGTTCTGCTTTTGCCATTAAAATGTTATTTTGCATTCCCATTGTATTGATTTTAAATTGAAACTCAATGCTTTTGCAAAGACAGTCTTGGGTTTGTAAATAGATAGGTTTTATTGCAAAGAGAGGAATATTTATCTGAACAGATACATGAGTGTTTCCGTAAAGAATGGGCCTATTTTACTTTATCAGCAACTAAGGGGAAGGTTAATGGCTATGATGTATCTTTTCTGTTGTGTGTGAAACATGCAGTGTTCTTGCTGTTGAGATTTATGGTATGGAAGACAAAGCAGGTGCTATTCCAAGCCTTCTTTCAACAGCGGAGTATAAACTAGGGCCTGAACTTATCTGTCAAAAAGTAAGTTAAAATAACGTTAGGGAAAGCCTAGAATTTCACACTTTTGCATACCTTCCTCTCTAGCTCAGGAATTTAGGCAGCGTGATTAATGACCACTGTTATTTGTGAGCTTTCCAAGTCCCTACAGACATAATGAACTCGACTTTTCAGCCACGTAGAAGGAAACAGGCTGTTAGAGCTCTACAACACGACATGTTCATAATGATGAGCTCTCTGCAGTTGAGAAGAAAGGAAAAAAGAGAAAAATCTTCTCATGTCCTATAGTCTCAACTTCAAACATCTTCTACTCCCTCTCTTTCTTATTTCTCCATCTTCTTCCTGCCTACACACACACACACACACACACACACCCCACACACAGAATTTATCTATACTTTTATTAACCCAGAATCTAAGTCTGGCTGTACTTAGTCTTGCCTCTTATTTTTCCTTCATATCAAGCAAGCAAACCATGCTTACTGATTTCCTTGTCAGCATATCATATGGATTTGTCTTTCCCCCTGTTCTGTTCACCCTGTCGTCTTGTGTTTATGCTAGCCCAATCCCTGAGTTAATTTAGGCTCCAGGCACTGTCTGCTTTTTGAGGTAATACAACCTCTTCATTTTCCTGTGTCTTATTTTAATCCCAGCAGTTTTTTTTCTTGCTTTTCAAAATCTTCTTTTTATTCTGACCCCACCTCCAAAGATTGTATATGCTCCTTTTTTTGTTATCTCTAATGTAAATATCTCTTATCCTTTTTAAGTTCAATATTCATTTCCATCAAGATGTACTTTAAATGCGTCTTCTTGCATAATCCTTTTCAGATCAGCTTCACCTCATAAGGTCCATTCTGATAAACTGCTTACAATGTTTTTACCCCATAATACTAATCATATCTTAGACTACTTACTTAAATAAAATACAACTTCTTGCACATATGCGTTTGTTCTAAGGATAGTTGCTTTGTTATCTATATAGTCAGTATTCAATGCCTTTTCAAATATAATTCAACAAGGACTGTTTTCAACCTCAAAGAAGTGAATGAACAGTCACTAACTTTAAACTTCCATCAATCCCACAGCATTCCCCAGCTCTTCCAGAGTACCTGTGGAAATTAGATTCCTTGTAAGCCCCTGGTAATTTTAAGAGTCTGCTGCTTGCTACAAGATAGCAGAAATTTGTGTGTTGGTTAGTTCTGATCCTGAAAACCTTGCCCGTATCAAAGAAAGAATATTTCCTGAATCTCCCTATGATATAGTAAAGTAGTGGGGAGAAATTAATCTCCAGCCTTCGCCAGTGTTTTTACTGGATGCTGCATAGCGTCCTTCCTGTTATGGAGTGTTTCTTTGACTAGAAAAAGGATTAGGTCTCACTGTGGGAGAAAGGCATAATGTGGTGAAGCTTGTACGAATTTTCATTTACATCCCTTCTTTTTGTCTTGCAAATTACTATTCTTTTTCTCTCTCATTTCCACCCTAGAAGTCCCTTAGATGCTCTCTTTATTCTCCATTGCTCTCTGATTCTCTTTTATTCAATTCTATGCTCCTTGAATACAGGTCTTATGTCTTGTTTACCTTTGTATTATTACAGCTATCTCTGTGCCTTCCACACAACAGGTGTTCAATAACGATTTGCTGAATTGAATTGAGTAATTTTGGAAGACTAGTCTATATTATAGACACTGATAATTTCCTTTTATTCTACAAAAAAGATTTTCTATTCCAATTTTTCTTACCAGTGTCATACCACTCACAATACAGCATGCTGCTATTCCATCAGCCCAGAGAATGTGTGTGAACATAGCTACTCAGGTATTCCTTATTTTTTCTTTTGAACTAATCTTAAAGACACTGATTATATCTCTCTTATGAAGAGTGATTATACAATTTTGTGATAGTTCTTTTTTTACAAGTTTATCTTCCTAGTGGACTGTAACTTTTTTTTTTTTTTTCCCCCAAAAAGGAGACTATTTCTTGGTATCCCTGGGATATAGCATGATGTGTGATAAATAGTTATTGCTCTTTTTTTTTTTTTCAGAGTGTGATCTTCGGGTGATCTTTTCATGCTTTTTCCATCCTTTCCTCATATTGTCTTTGACTTGTCATAGTTTCTGCCTTTCACAGTGCCTCCTAAATTCATCTATTACTCTCACCTTTCTTTCCACTTTTCTCAGGTGAGAAATACACATTTATCTTCATTTATCCTGGAAGGTGTTCTCCTTAACAACAGTGTCACACATGACACACTATACATTGCATGCTCTATAAAATAAAACATAATATATGAGAGAACAAATTCATACGTTTTATTGTAATCAAAAGTTTTTTTCAAAAATCTTACATAAAGTATTAATTTTTCAGTTTCCTCTGATATGAAAGACACCCTCACTTTATGAGAAAAAATGTCTTAGAATATGAGAGCTGAAAAGTGCCTTAGGGAGATCAGTTGGCACACACATATGTTGCATAGAAGGTAGGAAATTACTGCATAATCACACAAGTAATCAGTGACACAGTGTCTAGATAACCCAAGTCTTCTAGTATAATTATAAGGCCACATATTCGTCATGGTGACTCATGTCTTTATTCACACTGACCCTGTCTTTAATTGTGTGGCTTTTCACAGAGAAAAAAATGGTGGTCTTTGTAGATCTAAAATGAGTGACTATTTCCTGGTAGATACATTCATTTTTCACATTTTAGTATAATCTTAGTGGATTTTAATTTTTACTAAACTACTTAGGAAAATAAGATTAAATAAGTATATTTTTTAAAGATTTGACCTTCTAAAAGTTCATTTAAAAGAAAGAAAAATTATATGAATTGATGGAAAATGAGCAAACTTATTCAAAGTGACCTTAGTTGCAAATTCATTCTGAGATCATCAGATACTAAAGCAGTGCATTTAGAAACGTTATTCTTCATATTACCAAGCGAAAGCAATTTAAATGTCTATCAATAGTAGAATGTATAAGAAATTGTGGTAAATTCACACAATGAAGAACTTTTTTAAAAAAAGTTTTATTTATTTTTTTAAGACGGAGTCTCGCTTTGTTGCCCAGGCTGGAGTGCAGTGGCGTGATTTCGGCTCACTGCAACCTCCATCTCCTGGGTTCAAGCAATTCTCCTGCCTCAACTTCTCGAGTACCTGGGATTACAGGTGCATGCCAGCATGTCCAGCTAATTTTCTTTGTAGTTTTTTAGTAGATACGGGTTTCACCATGTTGGCCAAGCTGGGCTCGAACTCCTCACCTTGTGATCTACCCGCCTTGGCCTCCTAAAGTGTTGTCATTACAGGTGTGAGCCACCATGCCAGGCCCCTAGAACTATTTTATCATGAAAATGATAGAACTAAACTACAGGCTGTAGCATGGATTAAGCTTATAAACACAATCAAAAGAAGTTAGACCCAAAGGAATACTTATTATATAAATCTATTTTTATGAAGTTATAAAGTTCAAATCTGTGATATTCGAAACAAGATGGTAATTAGTGCTGGAAGGAGGGAAGGCCAGTGTTTTGGATGAGGCAGGAAAGGTGCTTCCGAGTACTGGTAATATTTCTTGACCTGACTGATGATTACACAGGTGTGTTCATGTTGTGATCATTCAGTAAGCTTGGGATTTATGTACCTCGCTATATGTATGTTTTGTTTTAATAGCCAAAATTTTTAAAGATATCTAAAGGGGAAATTTATTGAATACCATTAGTTTTTAAAATGTGTTTTTGTTTTTAAGAGTTTTAATAAGTAGTCATATTTTAAATTTACATATTGTTGGGAAAATTCTGCCAATAATAGGATAAAACGATAGATTTCAATTGAAATATTGAAAGCAACTTGTCTTGGTAAAAGATGAGATGTGAGGGTGGAAGTCGGATTATAACTACCCAAAATATCATAGTGATAACACTTTAATTTTTCTTTTTTGTTAGGGTGGGGACAGTACCATTATATAAATACAAACATAAGCTGCCTTTTTATATCACCAAGTAAGTAATTGAAATTTAAGGAAATCAACCAGTTATGTGTGCACACACACACACACACACACACGTGCGCGCGCGATCTCATAGAGTGAAGGGTTAGTTGATATACTGACTGAGTGCAATATACAAGAAAATGTAGACCCTGAAGACAAAAAAGGGGAAAAAATCAACTTTGCCTAGGAGAATAATAAATTAAATATAATTATAGGAAGGAGGGGAATCAGGGTAGGTGTAAAAAGGGAGTTTCCTGAGAAAATAAGGAAGTGAGGAAGGGCATTCCAGGCATAAAGTATGGTTGCTATGTGCAAAACAACAACAGTGGGAAGTAGCATAGAGTCTTCCATGTACGTACTACAAGTGGGCATGTGATGGTGGAGCTACAGTTGGAAAGGTAGGTAGGGGTCGTATTATCTAGCCGGATTTACTAGAATTTAAGTTCATTTACTCATGAATAGGGAGATCTGGAGAGAATTTAATGAGGGGAGAGACATCAGGTGACAAGTACCTTCAAGAATTTAAGCAAGGGAAGGGTTTTATGGTTGCAGTGATTAGGACACATTTGAGGAATATTTGGACAATAAAGTTAGTGGAACTTGTATTTTTATAGGATGTAAATGAAGGGGCACAGGGAAGCCACTGGAGGTGATTCCTGAGTTTGTTTTGCATAACTTGTCACATGATATGCCACAGACATAAAGGGGAAATGCTTTCAAAGAGATCTGTGTTTTTCTCAAATTTTACCCAGTATATTTGCATAAAGTCCAATGTAGATTGGAACTATAGCAATTTTATTCATTTCCACAGCTTAATTACGCGTTATTTTGTTCAGTTAACTGAAAACGAAACTATACCTGACAGAAAGCTGATTACTTATATGCTAATGTGACAGTATTATAGATCATAGGACTCATAATACCTATTAATTTGGTAAATGGGAAAAACAAAACTGTATACTATGTAATAAGTATTTATGTTATATATATAAGATATAGTTGATTTAGGCTGGGTGTGGTGCCTCACACCTGTAATCCCAGCATTTTGGGATGCCGAGGCGGCTGGATCACCTCAAGTCAGGTGTTTGAGACTAACCCAGCCAACATGGCAAAACCCCATCTCTACTAAAACTACAAAAATTAGCCAGACGTGGTGGTGTGAACCTGTAGTCCCAGCTACTTGGGAAACTGAGGTAGGAGACTCACTTGAACCCAGGAGGCAGAGGTTGCAGTAAGCCAAAATCGCACTACTGCATTCCAGCACTATACTCCAGCCTAGGCCACAGAGTGAGACTCTGTCTAGGAAAAAAAAAACAAAAAAAATTAAGATATAATTGATTTAATAAATGCTTATGATAAATGCATATTATCATACTTTCAAGTTAAAATTCATATGCTTATAAAATATTTTTGAACAGATATTTTAAAATCATAGCAGGTTTTAGAAATCAAAGTTATGGAAAACGTACTAGTTTCATGTGTATACTCTAACAAAGTAGAAAGAGACAAAAATGTAGTTTTAGATTTTCTGCAAATGCTAAAATTAAGCCAGAATAGGTAAAGGACTTGACGTATGAAATGCACTCTGTCTCTTAAACTGAGTTTATATCGAGAAAAGTAATTTTTGTAGGCAGTGAACACATAAGGAAACTGGTCCAAGTCTTATGAATGTGAAAATTAGTAGAAAATAAATTATCTTTAGTATTTAGTAGGAACAGCAGGAATACTACATAGAGGGAAGAAATAATCCAGGATTTACTACTAGTAAAGACATTTTTAATTTTAGTTCACATTTTGGGAGAATTCTTACAAATTTCATAAGCTATATACCAAACCTGAAGAAGATGTTCCTAATCAAATTCTGTGGTAAGCCAGTCACAGTGGCTTACACCTGTAATCACAGTGCTTTGGGAGGCTGTGCTCGGAGGACCACTTGAGCCCAGGAGTTTGAGGCTGTTTTGACTCTTGATCGTGCCACTACCCTCCAGCCTGGGTGGCAGAGTGAGACCCTGTCTCAAAAATTAAAAAGTAAAACAAATCCTGTGGTGGCTATTCCTCATGATAGTGACAGGTACAGATAGTCTTTTTATTCTATGTAAATAATGAAGTGAGTCAAATCATGTTGTTTAATGTTTCCCATTTGGCATTTTGAGCTTGTTTAGTGGTATAGCAAATAGAGCTATAAATATTGCATTGAACTATGAATTAATATGGTCTGTCTGAAATCAATGGAATTTTCAAGCCCTTTCTGTTAATCTAGAGAGAACCAACTTAAAAATTATGACTAGCATGCAGTTAAGAAACTTGGTAGGCTAGACATCTTAGAACTGCTTAAACAAAAGTGACACATTTACTCACATGATCTACTAATTCATTATTATTGGTACATTAGATGTTTTTCAAAAAAATACTGTTGGAAAAATTTCCCTCAGGTTTGACAGTGAAAAGGAACGTTGTAAAACTACTCTGATTAAAGCACCAAAGGTGCATTGGGTCATTTTATATATATACAGCATTCCGTTAAGTGCGGTTGAATACATAGTTACTATATTAGTATAGAATATATGAGATTAGAATTAGGTTTTCTTTCCTCTGATTTGAAATTATTGGAAATCAAATAGTGGCAAGAATGAGTATATTTTCCTGCAAGGCCTTTGAAAAACAAGTCTTCCGTGTTATGTTTTATTAGTTCTTTTAAAAAGAGTAAACTTTTAGCAGCAAGAAAGATGTTTGAACATTATTCATATATCTAATAGCTGCCACTTTTAACATATATCTAGTAGCTGCCACTTTTAAAACCAAATGACTAGGGAAAAATGACCCCAATTTTTCCCCATTATGGTTTGTCTATGTTTGCGAGTAAAGACATGTTCACTAAAATGTTTTAAATATGTAACTAAATTTAATATGAGAAACTCACAATAAAAGGCCAAATACTCTTTAGCATGATTCTTAATAATCAAACTTTCACTTCTGGTTATAAAATTACATACCTAGAATAAAATGAAAACATAAAAACGTTCATTCATATGTCTTGACATTGACCTATTGATAAATCTAATTTGCTAATATAAAATCCTGTAAAAGTACTATAATCTACCAAATGAATGTACTACAATATACTCATCTTACTTATAAACATGTATGTTCAAAAAGAGAGAGGAAATATTTAATTTGTCTTCTCAAAACCAATATGCTGGCTATCTTAATATATCTCCCCAGATCTACATCCACCTTCCAGAACATTCTCTATACCATGGGACCGGGATCTGTAAAGAATGCATCAGTGGGCTTCCTGTCCTCCTGCCAGATGGGTATGG
This sequence comes from Macaca fascicularis, assembly GCF_037993035.2. Taxonomy (NCBI): domain Eukaryota; kingdom Metazoa; phylum Chordata; class Mammalia; order Primates; family Cercopithecidae; genus Macaca; species Macaca fascicularis. Next base: position 29,011,617 of record NC_088395.1, read on the forward strand.
CCAGTGAGGAACACCAGAAGATTAGTGAAAGGGGGAGAATTGGGTGGAGGGGTCTTTGTTCTTGTTGTTACATTTTTGTAAGTGATCCTTGAGGTGTACTGGAGAGCAGATTAAAAATACTACACCTTCATCCCAGCACTTTGGGAGCCTGAGGCGGGCAATCACCTGAGGTCAGGAGTTCGAGACCAGCCTGGCCAATGTGTTGAAACCCTGTCTACTAAACATACAAAAGTTAGCCGGGCACGGTGGCAGGTGCCTGTAATCCTAGCTACTTGGGAGGTTGAGGCAGGAGAATCACCTGAACCCATAAGACAGAGGCTGCAGTGAGCTGAGATGGCGCCATTGCACTCCAGCCTGGGAAACAAGAGTAAAACGCCGTCTCCAAAACAAAAACAAAAACAAAAACAAATCCCACACCTCCTGTCAGCAAGCCCTCTTTACCCATCTTGCCCTCAATATCTGGGTTCTGGTATCTGTTCCATCCTTTAGCTTTGTCTTGCCTACATTTGTGTGTGTGTGTATATATATATATGTGTGTGTGTGTGTGTGAGTGTTTGTGTTATGAAATGCTCCTCAAATTAACAAATTCAAGTATGCTGTTTGTTTCCTGGAAATAGGAAAATATGTAGAATCTACTTCTAAGTGACTTTGAAAATCTGGCAGTGACAGTTGGGGGCTCAATTTTGAATACTTTAAACTTTAAATTTATATCATTTATATATTTATAAAATGCATATATTCATTCATTGTCAATAGTAATAAAATATATAGCAAGTATTTGAGAGGCAGTTTTATAAGAAGGCCATTCATTTTGCCTCTTTAGAAAATGTTTTACGTAAGGTGTTTCAAAATTTGGAATTTGACTCTGCATGTACCAATTGGTATGTGTTTTACTAAAGAATTATACTCTACCTGTAAAAATTCTTTTAGGTAACGACCTGGAAATTACATTCAACATTTGTGAATTGTACACTCTTTAATGCAGTCAGGATTGTAGGCAAATTTTCTAGTAGAGTACAAAATGCATAAATTGTAAAAGTAATAAGAAGAAAGGAAATTTGAATTTTGCTATAGTTATTAGAGAGAAGGAGTTAGATGATTTTTATTCCTGTTGCCAGTAATACTATGTTAAAATGATTAGAGTTACGTACATTTTATATATGAAAACTTATAGAAGGTATGAAGACCAGAATTGTTGAGCAGTTTATAATCTGAGGACTTATATGATGTTCTTTAACATTTTTTATGCTAAGAAAGAATATTATTAAACAATGAGTAAAGTCAGAACATAATGTGACAGTGAAATGTCTGTTAAAAAAATACATTTTTGGAGGCTGAACTTTTGTGGTAGAATATAGAGATCAGCAAACCCTTTCCCCAAAAAAGTAAAAATAAAGCTGGACAACATTGATAAAACCATGAGTTTAGTGTTTTGGAAATTGGCCAAAATCATAAAGTAATCTGGAGAGATTTTATGGCTTTGTAGTATAAATTACAATTATTCTAAAAATCTGAAGGCTATCATGAGATTTTAAAATGGAGGAGACATGCTAAGTAAAACAATGACAACAGGTGATTAAGCAAAAGTGAAAAATACTAATTTTAGTATATGATTCCAGGAAGTATGTTTGGACTGTTGAACTATTATGAATATTTACCTATCATTATCATCTTTAAAATGTCTGCTCACCTAGAACATCTCACTAATTATGTATTTCTTTATTTCTCCCCAATAGTTGTGCTTTGATAGTTTTTGCAAATTTATTTAATCATACTTTATTTGATTGTATTACATTCATATTTTATTTTTTAACACAGACATTTGATATATTCAGAATGGTACAAAATTAAATGTGCCTTTTTATTATTCTTATTATTTGAGACAGATTCTCATTCTGTTGCTCAGGCTGAAGTGCAGTGGCACGATCTCAGCTCACTACAATCTCTCCCTTCTGGGTTCAAGTGATTCTCCTGCCTCAGACTCCCGAGTAGCTGAGATTACTGGTGTGCACCACCAAGCCTGGATAATTTTTTTTTTAATTTTAATTGAAACGGAGTCTCACTCTGTCGCCCAGGTTGGAGTGCAGTGGCGTGATCTCGGCTCACTGCAAGCTCCACCTCCTGGGCTCACACCATTCTCCTGCCTCAGCCTCCCGAGTGACTTGGGACTACAGGAGCCCGCCACCACGCCCGGCTAATTTTTTGTATTTTTAGTAGAGACGGGGTTTCACTGTGCGTTAGCCGAGATGGTGTCTATTTCCTGACCTCGTGATCCACCCACCTCTGCCTCCCAAAGTGTTGGGATTACATGCTTGAGCCACCATGCCCGACCCGGCCCAGACAATTTTTGTACCTTTATTTTTTGAATTTGTTAATTAGCTTGATTTAATCATTTTATAACATGAACATATATCAAAATATTACATTGTACCCAACAAATATATAAAATTGTTTTTCAATTTAAAGTACAATTTTTTTAATGTCAATCTTTCTATTTCAATGAATCTTTTATTTATTCACTTCATTTTTATTTTTTTCAGCTCTTATTTTAGATCTATGTGTACATGTGCAAGTTTTTCACGTGGGTATATTGTATGATGCTGCAGCTTGGGATAAGAATGATCTCATCATTCAGGTACTGAACATAGTACCCAATAGTTAGTTTTTCAACCCTTGCCTCCCTTCCTCCCTCCCCCCAGCAATAGTCCCCAGTTTCTATTCTTTCCGTCTTTATGCCCGTGAGTACCTAATGTTTAGCTCCCACTTACAAGTGAGAACATGCTGTATTTGGCTTTCTGTTCCTGCATTAGTTCGCTTAGGATAATGACTTCCAGCTGCATCCATGTTGCTGCAAAGGTCATGATTTCATACTACACAGCCAGAAAAAAGAATGAAATTATGTCCTTTGCACCAACATAGGTATGGCTGGAAGCCATTATCCTGAACAAACTAATGCAGGAACAAAAACCAAATACCGCATGTTCTCACTTATCAGTGGGTGCTAAACACTGGGTACACACAGACATAAAGATGAGAACAATAAACACGAGCTCCTTCTTGAGGGGGTAGGGGGTAGGAGAATGAGAATAAAAAAAACCTGCCTATTGGGTACTGTGCTCACTACCAAGGTGACAAAATCATTTGTACACCAAACCCCAGTGACACACATTTACTCATGAAACAAACCTGCACATGTACCCCATGATCCAAAAAATAAAAGTTGGAAAAAAAAAAAAAAAAAGGAATTACCTATATGTGAAGTTTGACGTCTTACATTTAAATCTCTATTCCATCTTGAGTTAATTTTCATATATGGTGAAAGCTAAGGGTCCAGTTTCTTTCTTTTGTATATGGCTAGCCAGCTGTCCCAGCACCATTGGTTGAATGGGGGTCCTTTCTCTATCACTTATTTTTGCTTACTTGTTGATGATGATCAGATTACTGTAGGCATGTGGCTTTATTTCTGAGTTTTCTATTCTGTTCCATTGGTCTGTGTGTCTGTTTTTGTACCAGACCATGCTGTTTTGGTTACTGTAGCCTTATAGTATGGTTTCAAATCAGGTAATATGATGTGTCTGGCTTTGTTCTTTTTCCTTATTTTTGCTTTGGCTATTCAGGCTCTTTTTGCTTCCATATAAATTCTGGAATAGTTTTTTCTAATTCCATGAAAAATGACATTGTTCATTTGATAGGAATAGCATTGAATCTATAAATTGCTTTGGGCAGTATGGCCATTTTAGCAATATTGATTCTTCCAATCCATGAGTATGGGATGTTTTTCCATTTGTTTGTGTAATCTATGATATTTTGCATCAGTGTTTTGTAGATGGTAGATGCCCTAAGTGATTAAGTTGAAATATATCTTACTAGAAGAATATGTCACAACAGGATAATTAAAAGTGAGTAATAAGAAGTACCTTATATTAGACTTAAGTCTCCCCAGATATCAAAAACCTTAATGTCTATTTGGGGAATTCCTGAGATTTCAACATAGAGCATTAATCAATGTATTTGTAAGGCCCCTCAAATTCACTTCCATAGAGAGGAGAAGAAATATTTTCTTCAGAGAGAAGTTCATCTCGGTAACTCAAACCACGTGAATCCAAAGTCTAATGTTCTTTGGGGGCAAAATTTCTCTATTGTACTCACCAAAAAAAAGTCAAGGTAGTAATTGTTTCTGTCTAAAGAAAGTCATTGAAATAACAGGAAATTCTGAAGTTTGTACTTTTACAGTTCCTTAACTTTAATACATGTTTAATTAAAAGTTAATAGATATTTACCAAACACCTTGTTTGTGTGCTGTGGAAAGAGGCATACATATATGTGTACAACTGTTCTTCAATTCTCAAGCATTTTCTTAGTGGGTAGAGAAAATGGTCATTAGGTATATACAGTACTGGTAATAATACAGAATAGACTGTGATAAGTGCTAATATCATTTAATATTCATTAGTAAGTATTTACAGCTCAGTTCTATTGCTAGGAAGATCAAAATGGCTAATGTATGGTCTCTGGTCTCAAACTCACAGTATAATGTGGGAGGTAAACAGATACAACATACAATGATAAAGCCTGCACTAGAAGGTTCACAGGAAACATAGAGGCAGACACATCTCATTCTCTTTGTGAAAAGGTGGCAAGTTCTGAGGAACTTCTAGTGGCTTTGTCCAATATATAACTTATAGTTACAAAGTAAGCAGTATGATAGAGGGAATAATTTAATATGTGAGGCATTATTACATTATAGTTCCTCTTTCAAGGAAACATAGCTATTTAGTCCAGTGGGATCACATGAGCAAAAATATCATAAATAAACTAATATAGATATATAATCTTCTTAAAATTCCATATGTTACTCTAGAACAGCCTTTGTAAGCCCTTTGCAATAATTAAAAATTTAAAACCTTATTGTAAATTTTATAGTAAATTTGAATTCTAGGCAGCATAAGAAGTTTTATATGTATATTTATACAGAAAAGGGACAAACTGTACATTGTGAATCACTGGTTCTTTCAGCATGCCAATGTGTCACTTACTGTGGATATTTTCATGCCAGATCTTCAGAAAAGTTTGTGTGTGTGTAGGTTTCTATAGTATCAGTATAGTAATTCTGTAATATAGTTCAAAGTTTAAGTATACTTTTATATAATTTACTATGATGTTTAAACTTTTTTTACATTTAGGAGATTCATGTTCAGATTTCTTACATGCATATATTGTGCAGTGGTGAAGTCCACGCATAGTAAAACATATATACCCATGGACATAAAAAGATACATATGTATTTACAATAGTTCTGAAAGTTATATTTTTCTAGAGTAATATGTTCATTTTACAGGACCCAATGATAAATTTGAAAACAAGCAAAAGTACTACGTTGTACTTTTCTTTAAAAATTGAGATTGTAGATTACATTTAATAGTAAACCAATAACTCACATTTTCCTTTATTCTGAACACTGGTATCAAATAAGTATGACTTCTATAACACTGACTAGATTATATGATTCCATGTGAATCTGTTAGAAGCAAAGAGAATGATGAAAAAACTATAATATTTAGTTGCACTTGGTCATTTTAAGAAGAGAAAAAGCATGGAAGGAACATTCTGATTGACTGGTGAGTCACTAGCACGTATTACATGTTGCCTCAATGAATTAACCGAGAGTGGATTTGTGTGCTCACAATCTGCTTCTGTAGAATAAGAATGAACGTGGAGTGTTTACCTGCTTATCGCAAGCACTTATCTTTCAAAATCCTTTAGTCATCTGAATATCAGTAATGCAAAAACAGGACCCAGGTAAATCAGAGAAAATAGTTCATTCTTTGAGCCTTTAGGAACCAGAAATTTCTATAGCAACAAGAGACTTTCTTTTATAAGGTTTTAATACCTCTGATTTATTTTTCATTGCAATAGAGGTTTACAAAGGCATTCGTGGAGGCTTCGTTAGGATTTTCTAGAGTGTCAGCATAGTCCTGGTGGATGTTGCAGTTGCAGTTGTAATGAAGGTAGCTTAACTTTATGCAGGAAAAGCAACCTCAGTGTAACTAAAAAGGTAAATTTTAAAGTGAATCTTAATCTATGTGGTAAGGACAACCACCACTACATCCATAGAATGGACAGAATTGATGTTTGAAGAAATTTAGTACTCACACAAATTTGGAATTTTTCTGAATTAATATTTGTAAGATCCGTACCTTTCATCATGTTAGGGATAGCGAGTATGTAGCTCATTTGGAAAATAGTTGATATTCATTTAAAATATTTTCTTTTTCCCTTTCTTCTAAATATTTCCCTGTCGATTGTTCAAGTTAGTAATTTGCCAAGGCCATCACTGTTTTTCAGTTTCTCTATTAAAAATTATCTGAATCTACATGGATATATCATTTATTATTGATTGTTCCATAATAAAAGAATCTCGATTTGTAGGATCATGGAAATAACTGAATTTGAAGCATTTATGATTTACCTGGTTCTCCATATCCAATTTATGATTATATACCTTTGTATTGATATTTTCTGATGAAAACAAATTCACTATGTGCCGATTTCTACATTTCCACTCTCATTGTTTTACTCTTTTGCTCTAGCAATTTATCTATGTCTTTTGTTTCATTGCCTCACAGACTAAACCAGTCTCTAGTATTAACTCCAGTAATATTTAAGGTCCTTCAATTAATCATTCCTCAATGGGTTTACATCTTAATCTATTTATGTATTCATGCATGTATTTGCAAGTATTATTTGAAGCCCTACCATTTTCTCGGAATTCTGTGAGAACCTAGGGAATAGTTAGGACAATGTTGATTTTGTCATCATGGGGTTCTGGAAACATTCAAGAGGAGCATCTGATCTAGCCTAGGGTGCCAGAAAGAACTTGAGTAATCAAGAATTGGGTCTTAAAGGACAAGTGAACATGTGCAGGTGAGAACGTTCTAAAATGAAGGAACTTGAACAAAAGCAAAGCCATGTTAAACAACTTGTACTTCATCTATAGGTAGATTAGTAAGCACTGAGGGATTTTAATCAGGGAAATTATCTCCTCAGATTTGGCTTCATATAAATCTTTCTGCTTACCTTATGTCACAGGGATATATCAGCAGATCATCAGAGTAGTCCAGACAAGCAGGAATGAAGATAAGCATTTGGAATCTAAAAATGATTATATTAAAACAGGCCTAGACACAAACAACCACATTTTTGCCAGAAAGACATAGAGACAAATTATATTAGTGCTTGCCAGGTTCTGGAAGGAATTGGGGATGGAGAATGACTACTAATGGGTATCAGATTTCTGTATTAGTCTCTTCTCGTGCTGCTATACGGACATACCCGAGATTGGGTAATTTCTAAAGGAAAGCAGTGTAAATGACCTCAGGAAACTTACAATCATGGAAGAAGGGAAAGCAAACACGTCCTTCCTCACAAGGCAGCAAGAGAGAGAAGAATGAGTGCCCAGTGAAAGGGCAAGCTCCTTATAAAACCATCAGAGCTCGTGACAACTTACTGACTATCACAGGAGCAGGATGGGGGAAACCACATCCATGATTCAGTTTTCTCTAACAGATCCCTGGCATGACACGTGGGGATTATGGGAACTATAATTCAAGATGAGATTTGGGTGGGGAAACAGCCAAGCCATATCAATTTCTTTTTGGAATGATGAAAATGTTCTGAAATTAGATAGTGGTGAGGGTTTCACACAATTTTGAATATATTCAAAATTAATAAATGGTTCACTTACAAAGGGCAAATTTTATGGCGTGTGAGTTATATCTCACGAAAACTGTTACTAAAAAAAGAACACTGGATTTAGTGATGAATGAACAATAGAGGGAGATGGAGGTACCTAAGAAAACTCCCAAGTTTCTTGCTTTGGTGACTGGGTAGATGAATGTGTTATCAACAGGATGGAGATCACCAAAAAAGGAGACATTCTGGGGTGACAATAGGGATAAAATTGAGGTAGTTGGTGTTGATTTATTTTTAATTGTGTTTGAGGTCTGTATAACATCTAATGGTACTTGAACTGGTGTTTGGTCTACTCCATAAATACAAAACTTGTATGTAAATCTTGTAAATCTTATCCCAGAAAGTTAATGGTTCCCCAAATTTTTCTGCCTTTACATATTCCAGAAGTACAACATAATCTTATTAATAGCATCTCCCTTTGCATGCCAGTGATTCTCATTCATGGAGTAGAGCATGTCAGTATCTGCCATGTAACAAGACTATAGTTCATAAAGGCCAGCTTGTCAGAGATGTTGATGTATTCCATAGGGAATTTTCATCAAAGTTTTCCATATCCTCCATTGGAAATTATTGATATACATGATGACAAAATCCATGAGATCAGGTATCATCACCTCCAGCTTTATGTCAAGTGAGGAGAACGTTTAAGGGCTCAAAGAAGTAAAAGCAGTATTTGAAGCTCACATAAAGAATGAACGAATGAATAACAACTGCTAGAAAGATTCTTGGGAGATAATAGTTTCAAAATTAGTATTTATTTAGCAAATGCACTCGTAAGTGAATGAGTGTGTTTTCAATAAATCGAAGAATTTCAAGAATAATAAACTATTTTAAAATAAAGATATAAATCCAATAAGAGAATAACAGGTAAGTCCATTGTACAGTCATGCTCTGCATGATGTTTTGGTAAATGACAGACCAAGTTTACCCTGGTGGTCCCATAAGATTCTAATACTGTATTTTTACCATATTTTTTCTATGTTTAGCTATGTTTACATATACAAATACGTACAATTGTGTTACAATTGCCTACAATGTTCAGTACAGTGACATGCTGTGCAAGTTTGTGGCTTAAGAACAATAGACTATCTCACAGAGCCTAAGTATGTAGTAGGCTATGCCCTGTCGCATTGTGTAAGTATCCTCTGTGATATTCACGTGACAGTGAAATCACCTAACGATGCTTTTCTCATAGCATATCCTCATCATTCAGTGACGCATTACTGTATTTGGTGACCATAGTAGGTTGAATTTCAGGGATGAGTAGGGACTAGGAGGAGGAGATGAAAAGGCAATGGGTATGAACTATGCTCTTAAGAAATGTGGATAAAGGAGAGGGACTGAGAACATAGGAGGGCTCTGGAGGAAAGAAGATAGATTTAAAGCTACTTTTCCCATATAAAGTCATTCTTCTCCTAAATGAAAGTTTCTATGATTTTATTCAGGAATCATATTTAACCAGTTTTCAATTGTCATATGAAACCAGAATAAAACTGCACCCAATTTCTGATCATTTTCTTTCTTAATTTGTATAATTTAGAAATAGGTATGAGGGGCCAGGCGCCGTGGCTCACACCTGTAATCCCAGCACTTTGGGAGGCCGAGGTAGGCAGATCACAATGTCAGAAGATTGAGATCATCCTGGCCAACATGGTGAAACTCCGTCTCTTCTGAAAATGCAAAAATTAGTGGCGGGCACCTGTAGTCCCAGGCTGAGGCATGAGAATCGCTTGAACCTGGGAGGTGGAGGTTGCAGTAAGCCGAGATGGCACCACTGCACTCCAGCCTGGCAAGAGAGTGAGACTCCATTTCAAGGAAGAAAAAAAAAAAAAAGGAAAGGAAAAAAGAAATAGGTGTGACATCATTACTTCAAAATGTCATCTTTTTTCACATTCCATCTTATCTGTTTGTTGGAGGTTAAATTCATGTATCATTTTTTTTTTTTGTAGAATTTACTGATAAAAGCTGGGCCTTTAGTAGTATCAGGTCTGTGAGTGATATGTCACAAGTTGATGACTTTCCCATTGTTAATAATTCTACAGCTGTCTATCTTATTCATCATGGTCCTTATTCTTGGTATAGCTCTTCTTTAAATCACAGAAGTAAAAGTTCCACATGTATTTACTATAAAAGATATGCATTAGAATATTTCAAAACAGTTTATTATTCCGTATTTAAGCACACTAATTTCTACTAGATTTTTTCTCATAGAAAGAGAAATCTTTTCCCTTTGCTACTTTCTGCTTTCATCTTGTTTGATTTTTCGTTGGATCCTGCCGTTTTCTCCATTATTTTAAATTTTTAATCTGCTATTTATTCACTGTCTTCTTTGTCTATGCCTAAAAGCAGGGACTCTTAGGACTGTTGCAAACCAGCAATAAATCTTATTTAAGTCTTTCATGTATGTTTTCAGCTTCCCTTTTCTTCCTTTCATGATGGAGAATTCCAGAATTATATCTACAACTGGTATTTTCTTGACATATACTCACTCTTTAACTCATTGCCTTCACACTTACTACACTGTGCTTTTGAATTGCAGTGATCTCCTTGTTATTATCTAGTTATATTTTACATATCTTCATTCTCTTTAAACTCCCAGCAATAGTAGAGAGGGTTAATTACCCCTTTCTCCACTTTTTGGATTCCTTTTTGGACTTTTCAGCCCCCAATTTTTTCTCTGTATTCCATTTGCACTTTCACCAGCTCCTTCAGCAAGTCCTCTTCATTCTCCCTCTCTTCCAATGTCTATGTGTCTGAAGCTACAGCTTTTCCCCTCTGCACCTTTCTTCCAGTTGAATTCAGCCCCAACCGTCATGAGACTCCTCTATTCTCAAGGCACCTGTCACTACCTCAGTGTGACCAAGTTTTCCATGTATATCCTTTTCTTCTCTTGAAGGCCTTATCTGCTCTCTCCCACTTTTGCCTGGATACTTTTGCCTATCATTCCTATGGTAAATTTAACTTTGATATGCCCCAAACTATATTTGACAGATAAGTATGTTTCTTGCTTGAAACAGAGATTGCTTCCATTCAAGTCATAATGTGTATCATAAAAATATCAAATATGGAAATCAGGTGATCCGAACATAGAAACATTGAAAAGTAAATATTGAGAAAATAACTTTTAAGTTCCAAATATTACCTAAATAGTCTTTAAATGCAAATGTGTTATAACGATAAGCTTTACTTTATTTATTTTTGGTTATCAGAGTCACAAATAATGGGTGATTGGCTTAGAATTCCCATTTTGAAATTCATTAAAAAATAAAATATTTCTCTGTAAAGGACTTATCCCCAAAGCTGTCATCATTCTTTCTCACGTAGCACCCCATGCTTCTTTTGATTCCCTGTTTCCTTATTGAGCAGTAATTTAATGCAACAATCTTGATTAAATAAGTATTACAAGATACAATAGATTAACTTTAACTCTCACAGATCTATAGGCTTTATATAAATATTAAACAACTATTGATTTTAATGTATAACATTGTCATAATTCTTGTTATTTAGAAGCAATATCCAATCTCCAGTTAACCACTCAGTGCAGCCCACACTTGTTAGCATAATCAATTTATCACAGTTGTTTTATAAAGTTGTAAGAGAACCCCACAGAAGGGTGTTACTAAAAATTATAGCTGATGTAAGCTTTTCACTCCATGCCAAACGGAGGGCAGTTGACACTACCATGAAATAAACTCTACTGCAGCCTCTTTAATCATTTGTCAAGATGTATTATGTCCTTGTCAATATCAAAGGAGGTAAACACTGTCATTAATCTGCAAGTGAGGAAATAAGTAACCACGTCAATGTTCAGGCGCCTGGCTGTTAATGCAAATTCATCTTTATTCCATCTTTCTCCATCTTTCATTTTCTGATGTTGTTCCTTTTTCATAAAACGTGCAGTTACATTGTAATGTTTAGAAAATATACATAATGCATTATTAGGATGTTGGCCATTGTGAAATTTGCTGGGTGCGCTTAGCAAGACAGGCACTGACAATGCAGCAGTTCAGCTGAGCCAGCATAGAATAGTCTAAAGAGAACATACCAACTATAAATTTAACAAACTGTTCATTTTCTAAAGTGATTGCTTTATGCATCTGCAAATAGGGAATAACAGAACATTCAACTCTATTTTTTTCCCTAGGCAAATAAAAAACTTAGATCTTGAAAAGCTTTCTTTAGAAACTTTAAATAGTTATTTTAATTTTAGATGCTGTCACTGATGTGTTATGCAAAAGAGGGATGTTACTTACAGGGGATATGAAATGGAATTGCAGTTTTAGCATCTATTATTTGACTTGAATTGCCACTTATGTCTTGATACCTCCCTATGGGGAATCTGCAGCTCATCTATATCGATTAGATAAATATTTAAAGTAAAGCTGAATATAGCAGTGTTTTATATCTACCAGATTGTTCTACAAAATCCAGTGGCTTTAGATTTTTTTCTTCATAGGATTTTTATTTGAAACCAACACATTGACAATATACCTTGTTTATCTAGCACAGTTACCCTCAATGAATTAGCCAATCGGAAGCTTAACTGAGAAAATAGTTAAACTCTAGGAGATATAAAGAATGATTAACCAAATAATAAATCACTATTCATTGAGTTTATGCCTGTGTCAGATAGTGTACTGTCATTTCATGTAATTTATCAAAGAGAACTATGAAGTATTTTTTATCATGCAGACAAATTAAATGACTTTCTCAAACCACACAGATAATAAGACATAGATCTTGGATTTGAACCCAAGTGTGACTAGATCAAAAATCTCAGCTATTGTGCAATGGGTCACACTACTTCTCAGAGCAATTTTATCTAGGAAAATCTTATATTTTACTTTGAAAGATGTCCGGTGTGTTTACTTAAGTCATTTAAGTAACTTAATTAGGGATAAGATACCCACATTCCTAAAGTCCCATGTTTATTTTTTTAGAGGACCAACAGGCAGTTCTTTTATTAGGAATGTGATAGATTGAATAACATAGTGATTAACAGTGCAGATTGTAGCCACCAATTGCGTTTTTTCAAATTATGACTCTGGCATTTCCTATGTGTGATGTTAGGTAAGTTACTTAACCACTCTCTGCCTCAGTTTAATTACCTATAAAACAGTCACAATTACATTGGATTATTGTGAATATTAAATGTAATGATAAATTTAAAGTAATTGAAAAAAGATCTGAAATAAAGTAACTGCTCACTTAGCAGCTATATCTTATCATTTAAAGAAGCAATGTCTGGCTCATATATTTGTTAACACGAATGGGAATAAATGTCCCATTTAGTTCCTTAATGTCTTTAATGTCAGTATCTATTATCCAGTCTTGTTCATTCAAAGCTTTCTGGCCCACTCTTGCTCACTCTCTCATTTTTCTACAGTATTAATCCTGATATAATTCACATAGCATACAATTCACTTAATTTAAGTTTATAATTAAAAGGTTCTAATATATTTACAGGGTTGTACAACCATCACCACAGTCTAATTTTAGAACATTTATGTTCCATTTAAAAGAAACACCATACTTAGTAGTAGTCACTCCCCATTTCTCTCCTCCCCCTCTGCCCAGCCCTAGGCAACCACTAATCCAGTTTCTCTCTCTATAGATTTGCCTATACTAGATATTTCATATAAATGAAGTTGTGCAACATGTGGTTTTTGTGTCTGCCTTCTTTCACTTAAAGTAACAGCTTCAAATTTTATGTATGTGATAGCGTGTGTCAGCACGTGTCTATTATCCTTGCCAAAAAATACTGCATTGCATGTATACAATATTTTGTTTATTTAGTCTTCAGTTAACATTCATTTAGGTGGTTTCCACTTTGTGGCTATTGTGAGTAATGCTGAATGAACATTAATGTACAAGTGTGTACATATGTTATAATTTCTCTTTGGTGTGTAGTAGTGAAATTGTTGAATCAATAGCCTTGATTATGTTTTACTTGGAGGACCACATAGCCTCCTAGTTTGGCTTCCAGTTTCTGGCCTAGCTTAGCTTGTGAACATTTGTACACTGCTGCCTGGGAGATATTTGTAGATCTTAAATATGATTGTGTTCATCTCATGTTCATGGCCCTTAGTGGTTCTTATGTTGTTTTGGAAATAAATTAAAGATAGCTTAACTCGACATACATTATTTAATCATTGAATACTTATTGGGTTCCTACTGTATTCTCGGCACTCTTCTAGATACTTGAGTATCCTTGAAATCCTTGAAATCATGCCACATTGGAATACATTATTACTAAAATCAGAATCAAATTTTTGTAGAATGTGTGATTTAAAAATACTCTCCTGCTTTAGTCTATTTTTCACTATACCATGGTGCCTAGGATTAAAGATTAATATGGTAAGATAATTACACTGCTTTACATGTTGCATTATTGGCAGGTTATTCTAAATTATGGAATAACAGCAATGTATTGTGTTTGCCTGTCTCTTTACAGAGATGCTCATTTTATATGAAATTCCAACATCCCTGAGAGAGGATCATGGCAAATTACTCATTTCCATCATACACCTAGAAATGTTGAGACTAAATAAGTAAATAAAGTACAATGTTTGCTCTACTAAAGGTGAGAAATGTCTTTTGAAGTTAAGTTCCACCATGCTAGGAAGTCGCTGGAAAATTGATGAACTAATTTTTAGTTTTTTCCTTTACTAAGAGAAAAAAAAGCAAGAAGTGGGCAAATGAAAGCGGAGATGACTGCAGTCTCATTAGGACCTAGTATCCTGGTTGCTTTTTTATCCTCTCTCATGTTTTTAGTTAAAACCACCTCTATAATGTTATTGATAACTGTATTACTTCAACTTTAAATTAAATAAATTAAATGCCAGGTAGTGTGACTATAGATTTGATTTGATTTGATTTGATTTGATTATCAGAAACCGTGATAACTTCTGTTCTGTAACAAATTCTAAAAGCCATGAATCCAAAACAAGATTTGTTTTCAAAGCTCATCCAAATTCGCAGTACTGCAATTTTAATATAAATGTAGTTATTCACACAACGGGGCCAGTTGGGGCGTGGGGGGCGACGGCAGGGAGAGCATTAGGACAAATAGCCAATGCATGCATGGCTTAAAACCTAGATGATGGGCTGATGGGTGCAGCAAACCACCATGGCACACATCCTGTGTAACAAACGTGTACATTCTGCACTTGGATTCTGGAACTTAAGGTAAAATAAAAGAAAATAAACGGAAAATCGAAAGTGTAGTTATTATAGCATAAATATTTCATCAAATATCTTGTATTTTCAGAGAAATTTGATCATATATGAATATTTTATTATATTTATTACCTATTCTTATTTTTAGGTGAGATAATGGCACATTGATTATGTTTTCAAAACGCATCCTTAATTTTTAGAAATGATAACTGAAATAGTTTATGAAGGAGACACATAAGGATTTGTATCACAATAATGTAGGGACAGATAAATAGGAGTAGAGATGAATCAAGACTGGCCACAGTTTTAGTTTTTGTGATAGACTTTATCTTTTAGAGCAGTTTTAGGTTCTTAGCTTGATTGAGTGGAAGGAACAGAGATTTCCCATATATTCTCTAGCCCATCTATACACAGCCTCCCCCTACAATTTACATCCTCTACCGGAGTGGTACACTTGTTGAAATTGACGAACCTACATCAATACATCATTATCATTCAGAGTCCATAGTTTACACTGGAGTCACTCTTAGTGTTGTACATTCTCTGGGTTTGGACAAATGTGTAATGACATGTATCTACCATTATGATATCATACAGAATAGTTTTTCTATCTCAAAAATCCTTAGTGCTCTACCTATCCATCCTTTCTTCCCAATAATCCGTGGCAACCACAAACATTTTACTATGTCCATAAATATTCCTTTTCTAGAATGTCACATAGTTAGAATCATACAGTATGTAGACTTTTCAAATAATTGACTTTTTTCACTTAGTATCATAAATTTATGTTTTTTCCATGTCTTTTCTTGGCTTGATAGCTCATTTGTTTTTGACATGAACAATATTCCATTGTTTGGTTGTACCACAGTTTATTCATTCTTCTGTGGAAGGATATCTTGGTTGCATCCAAGTTTTTATAATTATGAGTAAAGATGCAATAAATGTCCATGTACAGGTTTTTATGCAGACCTAAATTTTCAGCTCCTTTGGGTAAAAACCAAGGAGCACAGTTGTTGGATTGCATGGTAAGAGTATATATATTTTTGTAAAAAGCTGCCAAACTGTATTCCAAAGTGGCTATTCCATTTTGTATTCCCACCAGCAATTAATGAGAGTTCCTGTTGCTTTACAAGCTTACCAGTATATGGTGTTGTCAGTGGTTTGGATTTTGGCCATTCTATGAGTTGTGTAGTGCTATCTCCTTGTTGTTTTAGTTTGCACTTCTCTGATGACATGTAATGTGAAGCAACTTTTCAGAAACTTATTTACTATCTATATATCTTCTTTGGTAACATGTCTGTTAAGGTCTTTGTTGCATTTTTTAATTGGATTATTTTTTTTTCCATTGTTGGGTTTTAAGAGTTCTTTGTGTTTGTGTGTGTGTGTGTATATATATATATACACATATATAACATGTAGTTTTAATTAAAAACATATGTATTTGTCATGTACAATATGATGTTTTCAAATATGTATATATAATGGAATGGCTCAATCAAGCTAATTAACATGTGAATTACCTCACATACCATTTTTTGCAATTAAAACACTTAAACTCTATTCTTGCAGCAATTTTTAAGAATACAATACGTTGTTACTAACTATAATCCCTATTTTAAACAATAGATCCCTTGGACTTATTCCCCCTTTCTAACTTAAATTTTATATCCTTTGACTCCCCTCCTCCTGCCAGCCCTGGTAGGCACCATTTTATGCCCTACTTTTTTTTTTTTTTTTTTTTTTTTGAGATGAAGTCTTACTCGCCAGGCTGGTGTGCAGTGGCGCAATCTTGACTCACTGTAACCTCTGCCTCGCAGGTTCAAGTGATTCTCCTGCCTCAGCCTCCCAAGTAGCTGGGACTACAGGCACACACCACTACGCCCAGCTAATTTTTGTATTTTTAGTAGAGACGGGATTTCACCATGTTGGCCAGGATGGTCTTGATCTCTTGACCTTGTGATCTGTCCGCCTCTGCCTCCCAGAGTGCTATGATTAGAGGCGTGAGCCACGGTGCGCAGCCTTTATGCCCTACTTGTATGAATGCAGTGTTTTTAGATTCCACATATGAATGAGATCATTGTCATATTTGTATTTCTGTCTCCGATTTATTTCACTTAACACAATAACACAATATCCTCCAGTTGTATGCATGGGATTTATTCTAGTTCTGGGAACTTTCTGAGCCTAGAGCTGCTGCGGTCAGCCTGACAGTAAGGTCAGTTCAAAGAACTAGTCCAAAAGGTAAGCCTGGATCTTACAGGTGGAGGATCTCATCTGGCACTGGGATGTGCCTGGAGGTGTAGTCCATGAGTACTGGCCTAGTCTAGGATAGTGGGTGTATTAGTCTGTTCTCACACCGCTATAAAGAACTACCCAAGGCTGGGTAATTTATAAAGGAAAGGGTTTTATTTGAGTCACCACTCCACATTGCTGGGAAGGCCTTGGGAAACTTACAGTCATGGTGGAAGGCAACAGGGCAGCAAGGCACCTTCTTCACAAGGTGGCAAGAGGGAGAAGTGTCAGCAGGGGAAATGCTAGATGCTTATAAAACCATCGGATTTCGTGAGAACTCACTACCCCAATAACAGCATGGGAGAAACCACCCCCATGACCCAGTCACTTCCCACCAGCCCTCCCACGACACGTGGGGATGGTAACTACAATTCAAGACAAGATTTGGATGGGGACACAGCCAAACCATATTAGTGGGGTCATGTTTGTCACTGGGTTTTACTGGGGTGAGCCAAGTGTTGTGGTCTAAGGCAAATTCCAGTGCTCACTTGCTTAATTTTCCTCCAAGTAGAAGGTATCTCTCTTCACAGTGCTGCCTGGGATTGGGGGAGGGCTCACACAGGTAATGTAAAACTGCCCTTTCTACTCTTTTCCACACATCTTTTCTCATTTTTATGCTACACCCAGGTGCTATAATCTCTCATCTGATTTCCTTAGCTCTTGTGAAGGTGATTTTGCTTGTGGATAGTTGTGAAAATTGATGATTCTACAGGTAGATAAGTGCTGGAAAGTCCTATTCTACCGTCTTGTTGATGTCCATCTTCGTGTATTTTGCATAACAGTCCTTTATGAGATAGGTTTTTGCAAATATTTTCTCCCATTTTTCACTAGATTTTTCGTTCTCTTGACATTATCTTTTGCAGAACAAAAAGTTTTAATTATAAAGTCCATCTTATCATTTCTTTTTTTGATAGGTATTGCCTCTAGTGTTTTATTTACAAAGTCATCACCTAACCTAAGGTCATCTAGATTTCATCCTGTTATCTTCTAGTAGTCTTTTAATTTTGTGTCTTACATATCAATCTATGACCCATTTTGAGTTAATTTTCGTGAATAGTGTAAAGTCTGGGTGTAGATTCTTTTTCTTTCTTTCTTTCTTTTTTTTTTTTTTGACTTGTGGATGTCCAAGTGTTCCAACACCATTGGTTGAAAAGGCTATCTTTTTTCCATTGTATTGCCTTTGCCCCTTTGTCAAAGATCTGTTGACTATATTTATATGGGATCTATTTCTGGAATCTTTATTTCAGTCCATTGATCAATTTGTCTAATTTTTTTCACTAGTGCCACACTGTCTTGATTATCGTAGCTTTATGATATATCTCAGAATTGAATAAAGTCAGTCCTCTGAATTTTTTCTTTTTCATTATTAAGTTGGTTATTTTGAGTCCTTTGCCTCTCCATATAAACTTTAGAATCAGTTTCCTGATATTCACAAAATAACTTGCTGGGATTTTGATTGGAATTGCTTTGAATCCATAGATCAAGGGGGAAAGAATGGACACTTTAACAATATTGAGTCTTCATGTAATGAACACAGAATATATTTCTATTTATTTAGTTCTTATTTTGTAGGTTATTTTCTGAACCTGGGTAATGGGTACATAGGTATTTATTTTACTCCTTTACCTGTGTGTGTTTTACCTTTTTATGTTTTACCTGTATATATTTTACCTTTTTCAAAATAAAATGTTAAAATATTTTGTATTTTTGCCTTTGTGATATTAGTTTTTTTGGCAAGGATGGGCTAAAAAGTTAAATAGGACACTGACATTTCAAATTTTGAATTTCAAATCTCCTATCAGGGAAATTGAATAAATATGTTGAACATGGTGGTTTGTTGATAAAGGGCTTTGGCAAAGAGGTCAGATTTGGTGTAATGATAGTTCTATTGAGATCTATAAATATTCCTATTTGAGGAGTGAAAAATGCTACCAGGTGTTCACAAGAAAAGAAATGTTAATGAGAAGGCCAAAGATAAGGTGAATGTTCTATCAAAGTACAAAAGAGAATGAAAGTGGGATTCAGCTCCTTCTGGGTGAGAAGACTGTCTTAAATTATTTCTCAATTACGATATCATATTTTCCCCCCATTTCTTCATCTTGCATAACTTTGTGTTTAAATGCGAGTTTTAAAAATGTGTTTAAAGCTAGTAATGTATTTTACTTTGATTTTGCAAGGATAACACTTTCCAGTATCCTTTTTGAGCTCATAGAATTTGTTCATGTTCTTTTAAATCTCCTGATTATTAGTGATTTACTTTTGATGAAAGTGATAGCATATTCTTTATGAAATAACTATAAAGCTTAGTGTTAAGATAATTTAAGAAACTAACGCAGAGTTATAACTTCTTGATTTTTATGATAATGTCCCTTGGATGTATAAATTAAATTACTTATTTTCATTTCTAAATTTTGTTAACCATTTTAGAAAAGTGGTTCAGCACAATCGTTGCCAATTCTTCTTCAAATCAAGAAATCTTTAAGCATCGTGAAAAGCTACCATAATAGGCCTATGGCACTGTGTGTCTTTAGGAGATTGATTTCTCTTGTGGGTATTCTGTTTACTTAATAACATACAGAATGAGTGGGGGAGACGGCAAAATATTCTCCCAGGAAGATGGAGAAGAGTGGTCATTGTGGATTAGTTAGGCTTTCAGTGAAAACAACATTGTAATGACCTTGTGATTTTTATCAAACCACTTATAACTTGGTATTAATTTACATATAAGGTCCTTTAAGGTTGCATCAAAAGTACAGAGCTCTTGTTATTCTTAACAAGGTTTGACACACAGCATTTCCTCTGGGATAATTTGTGGGTTTAAAAAATTGAAATGCCATTGGTAACTATCTTGGTCCTTGCTGCAAGATGATTTCTATAGTGGGAGTATCCTTTTGTATAATCGTGTGGATCCTTTTCCGTTTTTCTGGTTCTAATATCAGTAAAAAGTACCACTTGGCCATATGTGACTTTTGTTTATACATTGAATGAAGGAAGGAATTATTTCTAGTTGTGCAACATGGAGAATATTGAGAGTTCTCTGAATGCAAGTTTCTTCATATGTCAAAGAAAGTGATAATACCTAACTTTAAAAGATGTTGAAAAGGTTGACATATAACTTATGGAAGTACTACCTACGTTCCCACCTACCTACTTACCTACCTACTTAACTGTCTATCTGTTTTTATGTCTATCTATCATGCTTAGCATAGTAATTGGCAGATTGTAGGCAGTCAGGAAATGTTAGTTGTCTTCTCACTCATCATATCATGTACTTTTAAAAGGATGGTTTTCACATCTGTGCAGGTTGTGCACTGTACAACTTCAGAGGGCAATGTTCATGTAGCAAATAATATGAATGGCACCACTGGAATTTTGTAGTGTGCAACTTGAAATACTAAACATAGTGTCTGTGTATTTTTAACCCTCTATGTTGGTGATTCTCCAAAAGGGAGCAATTAAAGTCTTGCCTGAGAATCACCTAGAAATGATTTCTAAAAATGCAGGTTCTTCTGTTCGTTTCTAGATCTTCCTAAGCAGAATCCATTGAGATGGAACATATAGATCTGTATTTTTTAAAGCTGCTGAAGTCATTATTTTGCTGACAGCTGTCTTGTAATGACTCATACGTCATACAATTAACCGATTTTGTCCAGGACATTCTTAAGCATGCTGAACCATTCCTCTCTTAATTGCCTTTGTGAGAAAAAAAGGTGTCCCCTGGTCTTTTCTTTCTCCGCGATTCTTCATGGATCAATAACAAATTCTTGCACATATTGTATTGTACATATTACTTTCTTTCTTTCTTTTTTTTTTTTTTTTTTTGGAGGCAGAGTCTTGCTCTGTCGCCCAGGCTGGAGTGCAGTGGTGCGATCTCGTCTCACTGCAAGCTCCACCTCCCGGGTTCACGCCATTCTCCTGCCTCAGTCTCCCGAGTAGCTGGTACTACAGGCGCCCGCCACCGTGCGCGGCTAATTATTTGTATTTTTAGTAGAGACGGGGTTTCACCGTGTTAGCCAGATGGTCTCGATCTCCTGACTTTAGGTGATCCGCCCGCCTCGGCCTCCCAAAGTGCTGGGATTACAGGCGTGAGCCACCGCGCCCGGCCGTATTGTACATATTTCTTCTATAACTTTCATCACATTCCTTCATTCTTAGTGCTTAATCTCCATTTTCTCTTCTAGCTTGCATGCATGCATGAGCACGCGCGCGCGTACACACACACACACACACACACACACACACACACACACAGAGACAAAGGCTTAGAGTCAAATTGAACTGAGTTTGATTTGTGGGTCTGCCACAAAGTGTATGGAACTTTGGGCAAGTTACCCTTTCTTGGTTAACTGAAAAATGAAGCCCCTGATACCATTTTCATAAGGTTGCATGAGAATAAAATGGAATAAAATGGAATAAAATGTAAAGATGCTTATTATCCTATGTGACAAATAAGGCTAATAAGATGTTTTCATCAGGTTGTATGAGAATAAAATGGAAGTTGCTTAGTATATTATGTGGAACATATAAAAATATGTTAGCTATAATAAAATGAGAGCCATAATTAAATTGAAGAGAGTAATATGTACTCCCTTTTATTTCTTGTCTATCTATCATGCTTAGCATAGTAATTGGCAGATTGTAGGCAGTCAGGAAATGTTAGTTGTCTTCTCACTCATCATATCATGTACTTTTAAAAGGATGGTTTTCCTAATTTTAATAAATTTATCAAATGTTTATTGATTACTTAATAAATACAAGATACTGTGCCTGATGCAGTATGGAATATAATTATAAATATTATATGAACTCTGCCCTGAAAGACTTTGCCATTTATAGTACGCAAATAACCAATTACAATAAATATTTCATAATGGAATAATAGAAAAAATACTAGAGTGGATTTTTACAAATAAATATTGTCAGAACACAGAAGATAAAAAATTTTTATTTGAGACAAGTATGGAGTCAGATTTCACAAAGAGGGTAGAATTTGGTGTGGGACTTTAAGGGTGGTTGAAACATGGCTATGGAGAAAGGAAAATGGGGTTTGGCTGAGATATGGATACACGGTGGAGAGTTTAGGAGGGTATAGGCGAGATGGGAGAGTCTTGATCTTAGAGGATAACACATGACAACGCAAAGTCTTTGAATGACATTCTTTAAGCTATTAGAAACCACTGAAGACTTTTAAGTACGGCAGTGACATCAGCTGTTCCATATCTAGGAAAAGTTGTTTTAGCAGTATGTGGAATAGTTTCTAGGAGTCAGGGATAGGAAATGAAAACATCATTTATAGGGTTCTTCGGAATATTAGTAGGATTGTAAAAGAGAGGTTAGGCAAAGAAGGTGCAAAACCATCTTTCAAAATTCTGGATTTGTAAGAGGTTTTAAAGCTCCCATAAGTGAACTTTTGTGCAAAAGTTAGGTGCTGAACTAGGGCAGTACCAATGAGAATGAAAAGAAAAGGGAAAAGCAAGAAATGGAACACACACACACACACACATTCACAAACATTTGAGAGATAATTGGATGAACTAATGAACATGCCACATAAAAAGAAATTATAGTATTTGCCACAATAACATAAATTTATTCCAAATGAATCAAACGAGACTAACTTGGAAATAGCAGCAATCATTTATATTATTGTCTAAAACGTTTTTTGACAAAAGTGAACACACATGTTAAAAATGTTGATGCTTCTCACTTGAGAACTTAGTCTATTTTTACATTTATTCAAGTCTTTATGTCTCAAGTATTTTATTTTTATGTTGATTTTTAGATATTTATGATTTTTTCTTTTATTTTCCAATGCTGATATAAGTGAAATTTATTGGTTTGTCTTTTCTTATTTTGTAACCGAGTTCTCTATTTAGTTTTAAGTGTTTTTCAGTTAATATTTTATATTTTTTTGACAATCATCTTTACATGACTGCTTTACCTTTTATTTTTATTGTGTTATGGTATTAGCCAGGACTTCGAAAGCAATATTAACTAATAGTTGTAAAAATCTAGCTACTTGTTTTTTTAACTTAAGCTTTTGACCACTTAGCAG
Source organism: Macaca fascicularis (assembly GCF_037993035.2). NCBI lineage: Eukaryota > Metazoa > Chordata > Mammalia > Primates > Cercopithecidae > Macaca > Macaca fascicularis. Next base: position 29,034,898 of record NC_088395.1, read on the forward strand.
GCTGTTTTAAATCATCTTCATTTGATAAAGAATGGATTCCTGTACTCTTGGTTTGCTCTGAATCATCAAGATAGACACTGAATTTTATCAAGTGCTTTCAGTAGACTTGTAATATTTTTAACATGAAATGTGTCTTTTTCATGTTGTTTCCTGGAGTAACATTTATACTAGTTTTACAAAATAAGTTGAGAGTTTATCTTTTTAGTGCTTTGCAGCAATTTTTTTTTTTTTTTTTTTTTTTTGAGATGGAGTCTAACTCTGTCACTGAGGCTGGAGTTCAGTGATGCGATCTCGGCTCACTGCAAGCTCTGCCTCCCGAGTTCACGCCATTCTCCTGCCTCAGCCTCCCGAGTAGCTGGGACTACAGGCGTCCGCCACCACACCCGGCTACTTTTTGTACTTTTTCGTAGAGATGGAGTTTTAACATGTTGGCCAGGATGGTCTTGATCTGTTGACCTCATGATCTGCCCACTTCGGCCTCTCAAAGTGTTGGGATTACAGGCGTGAGCCACTGCGCCTGGCCACTTTGCAGTACTTTTATTGGCTTTAGAATCTTTCATTTCTGGAAACTGTTCAAGTGTTTACTGGTAAAATTATTGAAGCCTGGGGCTTTTCTTGGAGGAACTTCTTCACCAGGGTTTTTAATTCCCAATATGTAATTTTAAAATCCTAGAATAAATCCATGCGAAGTGTTTAATTCTTAAAAGAATAAAATTATCAATTTGCCTTTCCAATGTTAAATCTCCAATAATTTTTAAAGGAATTATTGTTATAGGGATAGACAGACACCTATGACACATTCATGGGGCAGAATAATGAATGCACAAACAGCAATGAATTTAGATCCAAATGTAGCATATTATAAAAATTTCATTTCAAATTAGGGCAAAATAGTTTATTTTTCAAATGATGTTTATGCTTATGATATCATGTAGAATGAAAAAAGTTAGGTACCTACTATATAGCGTACACCAAAGTTAATTTTAGGTGGATTAAAAATGTTAATATAGGAAGGCAGAAGCACGAGAATCGCTTGAACCCAGGAGGCAGAGGTTGTAGTGAGTCGAGATCGTGTCACTGCACTCCAGCTTGGGTGACAGAGTGAGACTGCTTCTTAAAACAAAAAAATGTTAATATAAAAATAAAGTTGCAGAAGTACTAGAGAAAATGTTACATGAACACTAGTATAACATTGGAGTGAAAAAGGCATACTGGAAAATGACCAATGAATTTAACTATTCCATTGCATTTAAAGGTTGTTCTTAAATGTTTGAACTACTACCCAAGAATGCCCAAAGCCCATGGTGGAAATTCTAATTTTTATTGTAATATGTTTGTCATATTTAAGTGATAGGTTTTTGTTTTAACATTCCAAAACGCAGCTCCTTTTTTTGCCTTTGACTGCCTTCTGTAGAAATTTCCCCAGCTACCAGGACAAATTTCACACCCAGATTCAGGCACTCTTATTGCGTATCCACTAGAGCATTGACGCTGCCAAGTTCGCATTAACTCTCTTATTAGCTTCGAGAAGACTTGAGACAGAAGCTGTCAACACTTCCTCTTTGGCATCTATGTGGCTGTGAAAGATGGTCATATTTTAGTCCAAAGACATAGTCCTGTCCAGTTATATTTGAAGAGAATCAACCATTTTCCACTCCTGTTTTTATAGTGTTCACAAATATAAAATATTCACTAACTTCTTATACTCTTTCCACCTGTAACGTAAAGATGCAATTCTGTAAAAAATTGAGAAAGAGGGCAAAAACATGGATTTTCTGAGATAATTTAAAACCGTTAAGAATCTGCAGCCAATAAGAATTTAACTCACAAAGGCAGAGCAATTGAAACTGTTTCCAGCCATCAGTATACAAATAGCAAGCCAAGCCTCATAATTCTCCTTTAAATGCAAGTTATTTAAAACAATTTGGTTTTAGTTTATTTTCTTACATCTGTTAATTACTGCTGGAAAATATTGTCAAGGTTGGGAATTTCTTTTAATCAAAGTCTAGAATATTAAATTTTAGAATCTATATAGGTAGAAACATCACAAGCATGTATTTATTTTTATCTTTGAATAAGCATTGGGAATTAATGATTCCTTTAGTTTTCTTACCTGCAGAAACTTGAATATTCTCATCTAATTCTTCAAAGTTTGATTAAAAACACGAATGTCTGTATGGCAATAGACTAAATCCCATTTCACAGAATGTTGATTTTTTTCTATCAGATATTAATTAGTATCCCTCAGTAAAAGGGGGATTGTTCTATAATCAAACAATTTTGAGAAATAATAGAATCAATACAGGTCAATTTTTAAAATGTGTGCAGGACTCAGAACTGTTAATGTGCTAATGTGCATTCTGATGTTCCAAGGGGCATTCATAACATCCACCATGTCCTGTATATTTGAATGTAAAACCCTTTTTGCATGCAGTATCTATTGAGATCTGTTGGGAAAATTGTATTACTTGAAACATAATTTTGAAACTGCTACTTTAAGAGCTTTTAGAATATGTGGTGATAAAAGCTGTACATTATGTTAAAATAGCTCTTGCTATTAATACATCTAAATAATGTTTGTTGAGGATATTCCCTTGAAGGCACTGTTCTGAGTGTCTCTGTAACTAAACTAGTGTTCTGTGTCAGTGTTATACTGTGGATAATATCTGATGTTCATGTATGAACACAAATATGACCAGTTAAAGCAATTTCATGCCAGCTAAAAGATGATGTTTTCTGTCTGATTATTTAATTCAAAAAGCAATTCATGGCCGTGCGCGGTGGCTCACGCCTGTAATCCTAGCACTTTGGGAGGCCGAGGTGGGCAGATCACGAGGTCAGGAGATCGAGATCATCCTGGCTAACAGGGTGAAACCCCGTCTCTACTAAAAATACAAACAATTAGCCGGGTGTGGTGGCGGGCCCTTGTAGTCCCAGCTACTAGAGAGGCTGAGGCAGGAGAATGGCGTGAACCCGGGAGGTGGAGCTTGCAGTGAGACGAGATCGCACCACTGCACTCCAGCCTGGGCGACAGAGTGAGACTCCGTCTCAAAAACAAAACAAAACAAAAAAGTAATTCACTGGTCTTACCTCCTTATTTGCCATTGTACATGTGGTTAATAAGTAAAATCTTAATTCCTAACAATTTCTTTTAGATTAATATGTTTTGATTATTGACACTTTAAATATTTTTGATATGGTCAAAGTTAGTTCCCAGACAGGGAGGAGCAGGATTTTTCTCCTCTTGCTTAACTGGTTTCCAATTTCTTGTGCGATTCCTTTATGTGAGTTTCACCATGGTAAAAATGCAATTATTTAAAAAAATTATAAAATAGCGTCCCCTTCTCTATTTTAATAATCAATATACCTCTGAATCTACTGGTTATTCCCATGATCTGTGAAGTAGTTTCCATGCTTTTCAAAGTGTATTCCATGTGTGTTCAAAATAAAGGATAATGACTCACATTATAATAAATAATATGACATTAGGACCCAGAAGGAGGAGGAGTGTGCAAATTAACTTTAAGGGTTTTACCTTGAAGATTTGTGTAATACAAAGGCACAGTTTTTCTAAAACAGGAATATACCTCAGCTGTCAGGAAGAACTAGAAATTATAGCTCTGCCTTATTGGGATATAACATGAGTTCAATGACCCCTATTCTCATTGTTCATCTGTCTCCAATATTTCTTGTTAAGAGGACACAATTAGGTCAGTTTTCAGTGATCCAATATGGAACACCTCTGACAAACGAGGTTTCAAATCAAGGTGTCTCAAACAGTTGGCCTCCTAGCACCCTGCCATCCCTTTGGCTTATGCCCAAATACAGCCCAGAGTCAATTAGTGGATTACAGCCTCTAGAATGGTTTCACTCTGTTCACATTCAAGAAGATCCAGACAGAGCTGCTATGCAAAAAAAAAAAAAAAAAAAAAAAGGTTCACAGGTTGCCTTTCTCAGAGGGGCTATGTTTTATGTACTTTGAGACTTCATGGCCCGTCAAGTACACACATGTTGAAGTAATGCAAGTGAGAAATTTTGCTGACAACTGAAGGAAAGTGACATTTAAATCTAGAGCTCTACCTTTGTGGGCAGCCTGAGACAACCCTAGATTAAACATTTTAATTTTTCTATTTACTGTTTGTAGTTTTCTGGTTTCTGTAATTCATTGAGTCTGTTCTGATATGTATAGGTAGATATTTGCACCTAGAAAGCATGCATCTTGGATATTTATCATATATAAAGAAAAAACTGTATATGTAGCCATTTAAATATGCTACAAATGGTAATAGAACATTCATAAATATGTACATGAAATGAGCTTGTGTTTATCCTTAAATTAGTGGTTTTCAACATTATTTTATTCCTTGACACTGTCCCCATGACCCATCATGTTCTGATCACTAATATTCTCTTTGACCAAACCATGCTTCTGGAATGGAGGCCATTGGTATTAGTCTTCATGTGTAGGGACAAAGGGACAGAGTTTTAAAATATACTGTTGAGACTTTTTCCAGGTTAGAGTTAATTTAGCTAATGTAATCAAGACCAATAGTTGTTGGGTTAAAGTGTGGAATCATTAAAAAAAATTGCACACTTGAAGTAAACATTCTACTTAACATATACACATACATTCGTTTATTAACCTTTTCTTCTGTGGTCAAGAGCTTTTCCTTAAATATTGGATTCAAGATGTTCATGTATTACTATAGTTCAAGCTGCTCATAGCTTATCCTCTTTAAGTTGGATTGTAGCCGCTGAAAACTTTTGTGATAGATTGGGCGATTTCCACTAGTGAAAAGCTCCAGCACAAAGGGGACAAAGTAGAGAAACAGGATTTAGAGGAAGTCCCAGAAGTAACAATCCTCAAAAAAAAAAAAAAAATCTTGAGGCAGTCTAATGGCAACTGGCCAAAGACCAAATCAAGATATTAAAGTTGCCTGATTTAGCATCCCTCAGGAGATCTGCTTCCAGCATACCCTATATGTAAAAAACAACAAAAATAGAATCTTAAATCCCCATCCTAATTGTACAACAAAATCATATGTAGAATGTTTTAAATGCAGATATCTGGGTCCTCTCTAACAACTACCAAATCGAGACCTTCCAGATACGTTGCGTAGATTTAAAAAAATGAAAAATATTATTTGTTGTTACAATGGGCAGTTACATTTGAAAAGTCAGTGGAATAAAGTTATGAAATATATTTGTACTGTTGGAAAAGTGAGTTTCTAAATGATAAATATTTTCCTCCTTACATATGGATGTTCCTTTTCGTGTATGATAGCTTCTACCTTAAAACCCACCTTTTGATGTGAATTTGCATAGGGAAAAAAGTGGTCGGCTCAGTGAATGGGTGCCAGGCAAGCAGCCTCTCCTGGGAGGCTCTTTGCTGTCTCCTCTGGACCCAAAAGAGTCCTCTTGCTTAAACCAGCACTTCTCAAAACGTTAATCTGCAGAAGGATCATCTGGGGATAGTGTGTTATTAAAAGTAGATGTTGTTTCAGTAAGTCTGGGATGGGGCCTGAAATTTTGCATTTCCAATGAGCTCTTTGTGCTGCTAGTCCAGAGACCACATTGTGTAGCCAGGGTTTAAGCCACATTCAGCCACTAGTTTTCACCAGCTGCATCTAATTGAGTGTCAAAATTTAGGTCTACATTCTCTCTTTTCCATTTACAACTTCTAAACTTTATTAAAGTCCATGAATTATTACTCTAAAAAGGAAAAAAATAAATAAAATAAAAAGAAACCCTTTTCACTTTACACAAAGAGATAATGTGTAGGGTTTGTTCACGCTTTATGGTGTAGACTTTTTGCCTGTGAAGACCAGGAAGTCGGTCAGCTCGTAATCAAGATCAGATCAGGTGATTTCATAATGGAACTAACCACCTACAGCTTCCCCACCAGGCTCATGTCAGTAAATGCCAGTGACTTCTTTGATTCACGTTTATTTGCTAATTGTAGATGTTGCAGATGATTGGTTAGTGTGAAAGCACAAACATGGTGGAAATAAAGAGGACATTTTGCCTTTCTTCTAATATATTATATTTGTTGTAGCATTTCTAGTTTAACAGGAATTGTCCTCTTTTATAGTGGAGTGAGTTTTGGACTGAATTCTAACCAAAACTGTATGAATCCTTCTTAGTGGTAACTGTGTTCTCATGTTTCCTCATAGAGCATAAATATTTTAGCAAATGTTGTTATTGAGTTTGTCTTCAAATAGCCCAGTGAATGTCTGCACCCTTGAGTATTAAGGAAAAATTCATTCTTTTTCACTTATAAAAAGGCATATGATATAGAGAACATTGGCAGCCTATCTCAAATCTTAATCTGCTTTCCCTGAGATCCCATGGGAGATATCTGCAGGCAGGGGGGTGGAATTTACTCTCAACTTTATTGCTGCTGTCTGGTACTCTTTGCATGTAGCCATCAACTTTTATTGATGAGTGTTTGCTGGACCTCATGCTAGGTCCACTGATGCAGCTTACAGACTTGAGAAAGATATCCTGCCCCTAGGGAGCTTATAGTCTAGTTTGTCTCAATTTATACAATTTATACAAGCAACTGAGCAGAAAATTTTAGTTAAACGATGATAATATGTGTTGTTTTAAAGTACTTTCAAGATTCGTCGTCAGTTTTGTGTTCATTTGCATTTCTGGTAACAAAGACAGAAACAGTATAGACTAGGCAATAAGTATGTGACAGTGTGCTGAAGGAGAAAATGATGACAAAGAAGATGGAGTTGAGATGATGGGAATTCTAATAACCCATATGCCATGTATTAGTTCTTTATTTCTTCTACAAACATTTATTGAACACCTACTTAGGTTCAGCTAAAATGAAGACAATTTATGATAACAGTATGTTTCCAGTACAGTATAATTGTTGTCACAATGAGCTGTTTACTTAAACACTGACATTCTGTCATCTCATCTGTAAAAAGTACATAATAATATCCTCCTTATCCAAAATCAATGAGCTGGAATAAGTGATTTCTAGTTTTCCTTCTATGCAATAAAAGCTAAGAGGGGGAGAATGGAAATAAGAACAAATATGAGCCAGAGCTTACAATGTCTTCCTGGGACAGTATCAGAAATGAAACCTAATTTGTAGTGTCACTGATAAAATATGAGATTAATCTCTTCCTTCTTCCCTAAAAATATATCTGTTTTCAATTTGCCAGTTAATCCCTACTCTCTGGAGCTCAGAACATAGGCCCACATATGTATTTCTGCCATTAGCAGAACAACTATATTTAGATATTCCAGATTGTTCTTACTCCATAGAGGCCCAATGAATTTGGTAACTAAGACTGAATGGAACTTGGTATCTCATCAATGCCTGTCAAAGATTTCCTTTCACTTGTTTCTTCATGAAGACAACTACTAGTTGGGCACATAAAAGTTTTAACTGTGACTAGGCTCCAGTGTTCTGTAGTTCCCACTGGAACTGGAAAGTATTGAAAGAATGACTCCAAGGAACATTAAAGATATTTTCAGATTGACTTGGAAAGCACATATAAGTGTGTTCAATGACTTTGTAATTTGGGACATGACTCTTAAACTCTCTATTAGCAGATTATCGGTTATAACATACGAATAGATCTGGTGAGGATTTAATGAGCTCATGTATATAAAATAACTAGTAAAGTGACCTCTACATTTTCAGCCCTCATTGTAATTATATTTTATTATTCATCTTTTGTAGGAAAAGTTTTATTGAATTAGAGAACAACAGAAGACAAAAGTGTTTCTCTTTTCCTTTTCTAGATTTGTATATATTACAGAACACACATAAAAATGGATATTTCTCTGCGGATTATCTTAATTTTACTTACAAAATTAATAAATTGGCTGGTCTGCCTATGGAGTAGACATTCTTTTGTTTCTTTACTTCTCTAATAAACTTGCTTTCTCTTTACCATAGATAATAATAATAAGTCATGGAGAAAATTAATAACTACTTGGGCTTTCTATGAAAATATAGGGAAAGCATATATAGATTTTTAATTGATATTTCCATTCCAAACAAAAGAAAAAACTTCTTACAAATCATTTAATTTATAGCTAAAAATTGCCTTTGATCACACATCTGTCCTGGTAGTACTATGAAAATTGATATAAATATTCTCATGGCTGTCACACACCTGTTCTTCTTCCTAAGGCAGTTCCACCTGAGGCATGATATTAAAAGGAATCAGAGGTGTTCACCAAGCAACATAACACCCTTGACTAAGAAACCAACATTGCGACGATGTGTGAAATACTTACATTTCTCTATGGCTGTTGTAGTACCTTATATTGGCTTCAGATCTTTTTATGTTTGTGATCTCTTTATCCATGAAATCTAGTTTCATTGCCCCCTTTTGAAAATCCTTCCCCTATTCTCATTTTTAATCTATCTGTTCTTCTTTCTATTCAGAGTAACCTATTTCTCTTACCAAGGGTGTGGCCAGATGTGATCATTTTTTTTTTCAGGGCCTTAAACCCAGCAAATTATGTCTTGAAATAACGACACATCATAAAGTGACTTATCTTTTTTTCTGATTCCACCTGTTCTTTCTAACATTTTTCACTGTCTAATAAATGTTCTAAAGCCCTGACTGGAATCCATGCATAGAGATGTCAAAGCTTACCAGTATTATAAAAATATTTCCCCCTACGTGGCACGTCTTCATTTGGACATGAATCATGTATTCATCCCAAGCTTTCTCCTTTATTTCATGAACACACAACTGTGTCAGAATGCCAATGACCTTCATTGGCTTGGCTAATCTATGGATCTGAACCCTCCTGTAATCCATTAAAAGTATAATAGCTAATTTAAAATGAATGTAAAGATACCCAATGGAATCGTAATACTAACATTCAATGTGACGTGCTTTGGCTTAATAGGGCTTTTATTTATTTATTTCGAGCTCCCCTTGGTTTCTGACACGGTTAGTGTTGGAAACAAACCCAGACATCTTGTAAACTGTCAAGCCGGATGCTCATCTCAGGGGAGCTTAGAGGGTATCATGTTTTAAGTTTTATTTTTCTGAAGCTTGGAATATGTGTGCTGACAGACGACTCCCCTGGGTTATAGCAATGCAAGGCTGTTGAGACAATTGAATAAGCTGAATTAGACAAAGGATTTTTATTACAATAACAACCAGATGGAACTTTGAAAGAAAATTTTGTTTTAAGGTCTTAGAAGTTCTGTTACAGAAATCATTTAAAACATGTTTATGGACTGGGCCTGGTGGCTTATGCCTGTAATCCTAGCACTTTGGGAGGCCAAGGCGGGTCGATCACTTGAGGTCAGGAGTTCAAAACCAGCCTGGCCAACACAGTAAAACCCCATCTCTACTAAAAATACAAAATTAGCCGAGCATGGTGGCAGGAGCCTGTAATTCCAGATACTCAGGAGGCTGAGGCAGGAGAATCACTTGAACCTGGGAGGTGAAGACTACAGTGAGCTGAGATCAAGCCACTGCACTCCAGCCTAGGCGACAGAGTGAGACTCCGTCTCAAAGATAAATAAATAAATAAATAAATAAAATTAAAGATATTTACGATGATTTTTCTGTTGTAAGGTTAAAAAAACCAACAACATAAAGATCTCATTGCTCTGTTTTTTTTCATCCCTGATGATTAATATGTGGCCAATGACAGAGATTCTTCCAACCAACCCATGACAGATATATATTAATAATGTTCTTTTGTTTTTGCAGATCTTATTTCTTCAGAGTAATGGAAAATCCTGGCCAGTAGTGTTCTATTAAACTTCATAACGAATGCTAGGGTGTAGGTAGTTGGTATTTCATGTTATCCACATGTAATAGATGTTTTAAAACTGGGGCCATGAAAACAGAATAAGTCTTGAAGCTTGTTAACACTCACAGTGGAAGTTTAGCAGTGGAAATGAACTCATATTACCAGAAGACCTCTTATTCTCTATTGCTTTTCATGATTAGCTATACCATTTATTATTTTTCTCATGAATGACAAGATTGCCTGTAATGTATTTGACACGTGGTGGTTTTCCAATCTCCAGCAGGCTGTGTGCATGTGTGTGTGTATATGTGATTATTAAAATATTTATACATTTTTTATATAGGGATTATTTTGCCCTTTAGAGGCAGCTCAATAGAAGGAGCATTCAATGTTAATGACTGAAAATGGTAGATGAAACTTGGGCAGGAAAGCTTGAGAGGTTCAAGGTACCTTATTTGGCTCCTGCTCTCACGGTGGATCATAGTGCAATGGGACAGTCAGGGCTCAAAGCCTTTCCTATAATCACATATGATGGATATTGACCACAACACAGAAGCCAAAGCTTTATTTAACTTGGATAGTTCAACTGCAAACATCTCTGGGCCTGACATCCAGTTCAAAATTCACTGTATTTTTTATTTCACTGTAGGCTCTCCAAAATATGGTAACTAAATGAGTAAATGAAAGCATGGCAGTATAAACCAACACAAGTTCTTTTGCTGGCAGAGCATGTGATTGCGAAGTAGAAATATTGTTCTTTATTAGGTTTCTTTTCATTGTATATGTACATATTCATTTGGAAACACATTTTTTTTTTTTGAGACGTAATCTTGCTCTGTCACCCAGGCTGGAGTGCAGTGGCACAATCATAGCTCACTGTAGCCTCGATTTCCTAGGCTCAAGGGATCCTCCTGCCTCAGCCTTTCAAGTACTAGAACTACAGGCATGGGTGCATGCCGGGTTAATTTTTTAAAATTATTTTTGTAAAGACTGGGTCTCACTATGCTGCCCAGGCTGGTCTCAAACTCCTGGCCTCAAGTGATCTTCCCACCTTAGCCTTCCGAATAGCTGGGGATATAAGCAGACATGAGCTACCATGCCCAGACTAGAAACACATTTTAAAACCATAGGCCTTCGATTTTTTTTTTAAGGTTGGCTTCTGAGATGCTACTTATTGCATACTAGCCTATCATGTTCCTAAATTCCAATTACTCCTGTAGCCATTTTTAAAGATTATTTTTAAAATTTTTCTTCTTCCTCCTCCTCCACCTCCTTCTTCCTCCTCCTCTTCTTCCTCCTCCTCTTCTTCCTCCTCCTCTTCTTCCTCCTTTTTCTTTCCTATTCCTTCTTCTTTGACCTTCTCCTCCCCCTCCTCCTTCTTCTTCCTCCTCTTGTTTCTTTTTCTTCTCCCTCTTCTTCTCCTGCTCCTCCTACTTCTTTTTCTTCAGACATGGCCTCACTCTGTCACCCAGGCTGAAGAGCAAGGGTGCAATTATGGTTCACTGCAGCCTCACTCAATCAATCCTCTTGTCTCAGCTTCCTGAGTTGCTGTGACTACAGGCATGTGTCACCACAACCAGCTAATTTAAAAAAAAAATGTTTTTTGTTTTTTTTTTTTTGTAGAGACGATGGGGCCTTACCATGTTACCCAGACTATTGTTGAACTCCTAGCCTCAAGCGATCTTCCTGCATCAGCCTCCCAAAGCCCTGGGGTTGCAGGGTTCTCAAGTGGCCATATCATTGGATTTGTCTTTAGAGTGATGAACTTGTGAAACATGGATATGAACAGGGGTAGATGGCAGTAGCCACACATGCTTGTTAAGCACTCATTATATGCCAGGCTAAGCACTTTGTCACTGATAGCCTATTTAATCTTCAGAAGAATAATCCAATGAATCACTCTATTTTGTGGATGTCAAAACCAAGTCTTAAATAAGCCAAATAACTTGCCCAGAATCATATAGCCACGGAACCGAGATTTGAACTCGTACATTATGACAGAGTCAGATAAGCTAGCCATCCTGCCCCTAACTCCAGTTCCAGAATCAGTGATTGGCCTTGGCCTTACTCAGCAATCAGTTACAGGAATTGGTGTCATCAGGTTATCTGTCTTCTTACCACCTCTGGAGCATGCCAGTTACAGCATCATTGATTTCAATTGTCCTAAAATGGAGGAAAACTTGCTGTTGGCAAAAGGAAGACCCATAATCATTCATCAGCTCAACAGGCTTGAATGGCTAAAGTGCTCACAGCCATCTTCCTGTCTCACTAACTGCTGCCATTTAAAGATACAGGGGGAAGAAACTACCCTTTACTTCAGTTTACAAAACCCACTGAAGTTAAGACATACCAGAGAATGTATCCAAGAACCCAGAACTTCTGGACAGAAGGTTCTGGAATTGAATCCACATGCCCTGCAGTATAACCTCCATACACCCACATGGCTTGGGCCTCTTAGTTTTGCTTGGCTGCTACTACTTTTAAGCAAAAGAATAAAAACTGGTTATGTAGTTTTCAGAATGTCTTCCATTTCAAATACATTCGTAATCCATCAAAAGGGACATTCTAAATAAAGGCTTGTCTCTACATGATGTGTTAATGAAGAATGGCAGGGGCAAGCAAAACAAAACAAAAAGCCACGTAGTGAGGTTCTTTCAAGCCAAACCACAGCTGTTTGAAGAATGACAATATGATATCATGCAACTGCCACTATCCCTAATTAATTGATATTACCGATTGTTAGATATTCACTGATATGTCTTGTACTTATAACTAAAAATGCACACTAACAATCTATAGCAGTGTTACAACACAGATAGCATATTGTCAAATGCTGCCATGGATGAAAACTTCTCATTTGTTCTGGATCTGTTAAGATAAACCTCTTGAGATTTACAGATACATTTATGATTGGCATTTTCAAAATGGCAAAGATGTCTGTTGCTAAAAGTCTCTGACTGGTAAGGATTTGGGACCAAGTCTAAGGTTAGCTAACACTTCTTAAACTTGACAAGGTATGAACAATGAACATCTGAAACTATCTGTGACCACAGAGCCCATGTAATGTTTAATGGAGGCACTCATCTTTAACCGTTCAGTATAAATTCAACTTTTTTTTTTTTTTTTTGGAGATGGTGTCTCACACTGTCGCCCGGGTTGGAGTGCAGTGGTGTGATCTCAGCTCACTGCAACATCTGCCTCCTGGGTTCCAGCGATCTTCCTGCCTCAGTCTCCTAAATTCAACCTTTTTTTTTAAAGCTTTCCTCATTAGCTGAATTGGTCACTTTCGCCCCTATAATCTCTTACACAATTTGTTTTAATTCTTTAGACATATGCATTACATACCACCCTCGTATTGGAACTATGTATGTATCTCATTTTCATTCAGTCCCTTTTCCTTCCCCGTCCCATTCCTTAAGAGAACTGTATCTTCGTAAGGGAAGCACTCCTACAACTTTTGCGTGTACGTGTGTTTGTCACCATCTTCTAGCACATATTAATGTGCCAGCCCATATTAGTGTCTCATTCTATGAATGAATGAATAAATTAGTGAAGAGTGAATTACATAGGTAATGTAGTTCAACTTACTACATAACACCAAGTAAACTAAACCATCCAAGGTAAGTTTTTGAATCAAAACCACCATCCTAGTAATAAATATGGTTTCTTTTGTATAAAGGTGCTGGAATTCGTAGCCAAATATTCTGTTAGCATTCTCTGCCAAAACTTCAATTCATCAATGACTTATTTCAATAAGAATTACCCCAAGTCTCTGAGTGTAGGTATCATATGTTGAATATTAGTGTCCTGGTGCTCAAGGAGTCTTTCCCAGGCTTTTACATATGCTTCTCCATGCGATTCCAATTTTAGCATACAAATCTTTTATTTACTATCAACCTACTTAGTCTACTTGTTGAGAAAATAGTGTTCATCATATTTCTTCATTCTACATATCTTATCAATTGCAATTTTTCTGCTCCATTAACATTTAGGTAGAGAGGAAAATTAGGGAAGGACACCAATACTGCATGTAAGACAAACTGGAAGTCATTCACAAATACAATATGCATCAAATGTTTTCTTCTGGGTGGTTCTATATTGGTTCTAAATATAATAGTACCAACTCATATGAAAAGCATAAGGGATTGGCCTCACCAGTTTTTATCAAATGTAAAATGCTATTAATTTGAAAATGCATCACTATTTTCTGAACCACAAAGGAAGAAAAGAAATGCTGCCAAATTAACAATGATGTTTTAATCATAAGTTATATCTTGATTTCAGAGATATTAGAATGGGTTTAGAATCTGTGTCTTAGAATAGATGAAAAACAGTATTTGTTCAGTAAGTATGGAGTGCATTCTCAATGCTCTATTACTTTCAACATTGATACACTTCTTTTACGAAGGGTGAAGATATGATAGACAGGGTGTTTGTGACATATGCTTTTCTAGGAATCTGTCTGAAACCTAGCATGCATTGCAAGACATGCCACTGCAACTCTCCATGTGCTACCACAGCTTTCCAGAAGGTAACATGTATCCCACAAAGCTTCCAAATTCCTTTTCTGACCATTTTATTCGCCTTAGGGCAAGCTAACTCACAGCAGTTTGCCATACACAGAATGTATTCACCAACCTTGGTATAATTTTCCCTCCTCTTCTTTGTAACAAGTCACATTTTGCCTTTTAAGGTTCTCCATCATCCAGTGTTTTAAAGCATTTTAGTTTCAATGAGGTGGCAGCAAAAAACCATGTTTTTACAATAGACCTAAGTTGTAATGGTAGACAAAGAGAATATGACTGCATATCTCAGCAGAGAATTGGAGTAAGGAGAGTGAGGTAAGAAGAGTGGTGCAATGGAACCGTGAAGACAGGGAGCCCTGACCCTTTCATTTTCTGTTCTGTACATATTTGACCTTCAGTCCTGCAATTGCTGAAAACAAACTGCCCAATCTTACCCATGGGACATTTTGTAATTACTTTCTTGTCTCTTCTCTTACGGGTACATTGTCTAGCACATGGTACTTCTGCTACTAATAGCTCATATTTATCTAGCACTCATTATGTGCCTGACAGTATTCTGTCTCACATATATTAATTAAAGTGATTTACTTTTTAAAGTAAACTTTTTATTTTGAATTAATTTTAGTTTTACAAAACCGTTGCAAAGATAATAATACGGAGTTCTCATACATGCTTTATCCAATTTTGCTAAGTGCAATGTTAACATATTATACAACTGTGGGACATTTGTTAAAACTAAGAAATTAATATTGATAAATTACTATTAACTAAACTCCAGACTTCATTTGGATTTCGGCAGCTTATCCACTAATGTTATTTTTCTATTTCAGGATCCAATCCATATTGTATCCATATTGCATTTAGTTGTCATGTCTTCTTCACCTCTTTGGATCTGTGAGAGTTTCTCAGTCTTTCCTTGTTTTCCACGACTATCACACTATTTTTTTCAGGGAGGTAGTCTAGTTGTGTTGCTGAGGCTGGATTTGAATTCCTGGGATCAAGCAATCTTCCTGCCACAGTCCCCCTAGTAGTTCCAACTATAGGCATATACCACTCCCAGCATAGCTATCACACTTTTGAAGAGTACCGATTGAGTATTGCATAGGATATCCTTTCATTTGAGTTTGCCTGCTCTTCTTCCCATGATTGGACTTTGGTTATGGGTAACTCATCCCCTTTTCACAACAGCCTATAAGATGATACTATTATGATTCTATTTTATAGATGAGGCACTGAGTGAGAGAACAGTTGAGTAATTTGAAGGCCTGCGTGATTGAACCCAGAGAGTCTGGTTATAGACCTAAAGCTCATAATCACTATGTTACATTGAGTTGTAATTTCTAAATTTGAATCTTGACACACTACATACTAGCTTATATTTATTGGCATCAGATTACTCAACTGTGAAGAAGGAGTGATAACTTTACTTACCTCATATGGCAGTGCTTAGCACAGTATCTCGGTCATTCTAAATTTCTGGAAGATGCTAGCTGTTAGTTTTACTTAACTGTTTGCCATTCTTTTTCAGGAAGTTGGCCATGCTAATTTTCTGAGCTGCACAATCACAATTCAGTGAACCTTAATGTGTTCTGAAATTACGGGCTCCTTGATTCTTCCCTTTGTATTGCTTCTCAAAGAAGGCGTGGTGGCACTCTGTTTAAGTGCTTTATTTGTCAGGAGACAGTACTCATATAAATCTGAAAAGCAATCCATGTACAAAGGAAGAAAACTTGGAAACCCTGATAGTCTCTCCATGTTTGAGAATCAATGAAAAAAGTAATGCCACTTTCCACATGTGCTTTTAGAATTCTAGGAACAGGTCAGTCTCAGGTTATACTACAGGAGTAATATTTTTAAATAACAGCATAGAAAAACATTCCAAAATTGTTTGGTAGCAGACTGTGTCTACAGAGCTAGTTATACATGTTTTTTGGAAGGTCATATTCTGGCATATAGCAATTCAAGAATTTCTACACCAATAACATTAAATGACAAACCCTCTCTGTCAAACTGGAGCATGTATTGTAGGTAAGCATGTACAAAACAGTCTGGATATCTTTGCCTGAAGTAAGAATATTGAGGAATAATATCGTTATGAGATGTGTTCATTTCATTTTAAAAAATGAAAAGATTACTCCAAAATGGTGTTACCAACTCAACATTGATTCATTGATTTTCCTGGTTTCTAATCCCACACAGCAAGGCATTTTCCTTGTTGCTATTTCCTAGATTATACTTTTCAGTTAATGCAGAATTTTCTTCCAGGAGGCTAGAATTCTTGGGAAAGTGTTTGTCGGATGTCAGAAAGTGAGCATTTTCACTTGTGAAAACTATTCTTGCTTTTATGTAAAAGTATTGAAAAGGAAACTTCATAAACCATAAGAAAATACCTGAAGAAGACATAGAAAGCAGTCTGGCTAGGGATCACATAGCAAGTGCCTTCATTGGGTAGGATAGTAACCTTGGGTATCTTTTGGTGCTTTCCAACTCTGAAATCCTAAGTTTCTCGGATGTTAAGTTACCTGGTTGTAATTATAAAGCTCTTATCATTCCGTCATATGTGAAACATTTGGAAGTCAGACTTCCTGCCAGTGTTTAACACTTTGGAAGGATCAATAATTAGGCTTTATTCAGATATTTCAAATTACCACCTTCTTTGTATCATGTGACGCTACGTCTGTAGCCTATAATGCATGTAGTTGTGGTTAATTGACTCTTGTCCAGCAGCCTATATTTTCAGCTTTCTTTTAGCAGTGGCAAGCAATGGAAAACATTATTCCTTTGCTCAGATTTCTCACTATATGTGTAAGAAGATGATACTGTGATTCTGTGTTTCCAAATGAGTGAGACTCTGTAGACACCTTCCATATATTTCCTACATATCAGGAGTAGAGAAGGGTATGTCCCAATTTAAATGGGAATTTAGTAACTTTATTAAATTTTTCACACAGCTTCCATTCTGAGTTTTTATGGAATGTACCAAATCAAACATATTTAGCTTTTTGTTCAGAGAAATGAACATGAACTGCTTATTTCTCACTGTTAAACCTGCTTTTCTTGCGGTCTTTACTGTGTCAAGAATGGCTAATCCGTCCCTTCAGTTACTCCTAGGAAAAACCTTGGGGCTGTGTTTAACTCCTCCCTCCCTTTCACACCTCACATCCTAACCGTCAAGTAGTCCTCTTAGCTTTACATCCACAGTATGTCCAGAATTCAGTCATTTCTCATACCTCTCTTACAAGCACTCAGTTAAAGCCACCATCTTCACATTTCAAATTCCCTGTGTTAGCAATTTTGAGGTATACAATGCATTGTTACTAACTATAGTCCCCTGGTGTGTAATAGATCACCAGAATTTATTCTTTCTGTCTAACCGAAATTTTATATCCTTTGACCAACATTTCCCCTTTTCCTACCCCCACCCTCGCCCCCTGCCCCCTGCCTACCGCCCACCCTAGCCTCTGGAACCACCACTCTACTCTTAACTTGTCTGAATTTTGATTTTCAGATTACACATATAAGTGAGATCATTCAATATTTATCTTTTTCATTTTTTATTTATTTAGTTTTTTGAGACAGAGTCTTGCTCTGTCGCCCAGGCTGGAGTGCAATGGCATGATCTCGGCTCACTGCAAGCTCCGCCTCCCAGTTTCAAGGAATTCTGCCTCAGCTTCCCGAGTAGTTGGGATTACAGGCGCCTGCCCCCATGCCTCGTTAATTTTTGTATTTTTTAGTATTGACAGGGTTTCACCATGTTGTTTAATTTTTGTTTTAAGTTCAGGGATACACGTGCAGGTTTGTTATATAGGTAAACTTGTGTCATGGGGGTTTGTTGTACAGATTATTTCATCACCCAGGTATTAAGCCCACTACCCATTAGTTATTTTTCTGATCCTCTCCCTTCTCCTATCCTCCACCCTGTGATAGGCCCCAGTGTCTGCTTTTCCCCTTTATATGCTCATGGGTTCTCATCATTTAGCTCCCATTTATAAATGAGAACATGTGGCATTTGGTTTTCTATTCCTCTGTTGGCTTGCTAAGGATAATGGCCTCCAGCTCCATCCATGTTTCTGAAAAGGACATGATTTGTTCTTTTGTATGGCTGCATAGTATTCCATGTTGTATATGTACCACATTTTATTTATCCAGTCTACCATTGATGGGAATTTAGGTTAATTCCACTTCTTTGCTATTGTAAATAGTGCTGCAGTGAAGATACACATACATATGTCTTTATGATAGAAGGATTTATATTCCCTTGGGTTTATACCCAGTAGTAGGATTGCTGGGTCAAATAGTAGTTCTGTTTTTAGTTCTTTGAGGAATCACCATACTGCTTTCCACAATGGATGAACTAATTTACACTCCCACCAACAGTATATTAAGTTTTCATTTTTTTCTGCCAGCTTGCCAGCACCTGTTATTTTTAATAAATCACAGCACTTGTTGAGTTGTTGTAATAGCCATTCTGACTAGTGTGAGATCAATTGCTTTTGGAATTTTCTTGATGAAATCTTTGTCCATTCCTCTGTCCAGAATGGTATTGCCTAGATTGTCTTCCAGGAATTTATATTTTGGGGTTTTACACTTAAGTCTTTAATCCATCTTTAGTTGATTTTTGTGCATGGTGTAAGGAAGGGGTCCAGTTTCAGTCTTCTGCATATGGCTAGTCAGTTATCCTCTCCCCATTTATTGAATAGAGAGTCCTTTTCCATTGTTTGTTTTTTTCAACTTTGTCTAAGATCAGATAGTTGTAGGTGTGCAGCTTGATTTCTGGGCTGATATTTATCTTTCTGTGCCTGGCTTATTTCACCTAGGATAATGTCCTCTAGATTCATCCGTATTGTTGCAAATGGCAGAATTTCATTCTTTTTTTAAGGCTGGATAGTAGTAGTTCATTGTGTATATATACCACATTTGTTATTCATTCATCTGTTAATGGACGCTAATGTTGTTTCCAAATCTTATCATGTCTCTGTCTATCTCCCTTAGATCAAAATTCAAGTTCTATGTAATGTATAGAAAGACTTGCCCCCTTTACGTGACTGAGAGCATCACCTCTATTTCTCTCTCCCTCCTCCACACCAGCTACACCACCCACCTCACTGTGTTTGAATATACTATTGTTCTCCTGCTCAGAAGTTTTGAAATTACTATTCTCTCTTTTTGAAATGTTCTTCTCCAAGGTACTCATTTTCAGAGTTTGCTCCCTCACTTTATTTAGTCTCATCAGAGAGGCCTTTCTTGACTATCCGAAACCAAATACCGCTGCCTCCCACTTACCCCTCAGTCTCCTTATGACAGTTTATTTGTCTGCATGTTGCTTACCACCACCTGTTAAAAGATAAAGCTAAGCACATTAAACATTTAAAGATTTTATTTGAGCAGACATTCATAAATTAGGTAGCACGAAATCACAAGCTATATGGGTTCCACCAAGGAGGTGTGAGAGGGAAAATTTTTGTAAGGTGTTCTTGGAAGCAAGACAAAGAAAATATTTGATTTATCAAAGTGGAAAGTCCCTAGCTAGAAATTAGTTAGCAGTTTCAGATTAAGTTAAATGTTTACACTGAATTGGGTTGTGGTTTGTTTACATAGGAACTCAGGACACTGGAGCCATCTCAGCCTAATGGCCTCCCAGTTTTTTTTTTGTTTTTTTTTCTTTCAACACATCTGACATGCTTATTTTATTTTGTCTTTATCCATTAAAATGTAAATTCCATGAGAGCAGGAATGTATCTGTTCCTTTTGTTGCCTTATCTTCAAATTGTAGAATAGTACATGATACTTAAAAGGACATTAATAAATAGTTGCTGAATGAATGGAAGAATTAATAAATGTGATTGAAAGGCAGACTAGTGGTAAATTGGACTAGGCCAAATATATGTGCATACCAACGTTCAATAGTATGTAACATAGTGTATAGTTATACATATTCAATATTTAGCCTTTGAAAATGTTTTCCAATTATCTAAATATAAGTAGTCGTAGAGGTGGAAATGTGTCAAATTGTTTTAACTCATACAACATTTTAGAAACTGTGAAGAACCTTTACTATTCCTCAGTTTTGGTTGTCTATAAATATAATATATATTTCTTTTTCTTATTGACCATTCCCCTCAGTGCAATTTTTTCCACCTATTTTACTTGTAGTTTTGAGGTCTTGCTTTGTTTTTACCTATAAAGTCTAATGACAGTCCAGATAAGAGCCTATAATTCTGTCCATATTATTCAATAACTTCCACAACATGTTTTATCTGTCAGACTATTGTTCACATTATCATGGATGTAATGCAAAGTTTAGAGCTGAAAATGTAGCCATGTTCCTAATTCTTGCTCTAGTTATCAATGTCAAATGCACTATCAATAGGACTTGAAAAACATATTCAGTAATATTGGATGGATACTGACATTCTTTCAAATTATAGTATTGAGTGCGCTATACTAAAAATAGTCAAAATAACATAGCTTAGACAAGTGAGAAAACAAAGCTATGTCCTACTTTATTTTGAGAAGCAGAATACAATTTCCTGTTTGTTTTTTCTTTTTCTCAAAACAACTAAAATTTGTAGGAGGATAATGTTTAAAATTTATTTTCATGATTAAAATTAGAAAAATAAATAAATGGACATGAAACATATATTAAATTTAAAGATTCATTGTTTTGTATAAACACAGTATATAGCTTATAAGTCACTATGCTATTAGATTGACTTTTCAACTTACCGGAAATTGATATTCTATTTAGATGCATGTATGTGACTTCCCATGTCTATTTTAGGATAGATTTAATCATAAAATGATTTACCTTGGGCAAATTACAATAAACTCACTTGAGTAATTAATTGAGGTGTTTCAAGGAGTTAATTTAGTTTACATAAATAAGAACGTTGTTTCAAGGAACCATTTACTGCTCTGTATTGCCATTTGGCCTAGACTTTTTTCATTTTACATCCAGAAGACAAACTGTTGATAAACTATTTGTTATTTTTTGCTGAAAATTGATGCCTTTAGTATAGATAGTACTATATCAGAAACCATATAAACTGATGCTTTAATATGGTTATAAAGTCATTAGACATAGAATTTTGGTCAGTCTCCAGTTAGAATCATTGCTTCTACATATTTTCACGTTTATAGCTGAGGAGAATTAATATTATTGAAAATAGGTTAATTTCCAACTGATCTTGAATCACAAAGTGGTAGAAAAGGAGATCTCTTGTTTTATTTATTTATTTATTAACAATAAGGATTTGCGTACTTTCATATGCATTCCTCTGTAGCTTACTGTTACCACAGCACTTCACATCAATAATATACTGGTACTGATTTAGTTTAAATCTTTCATATACGTGTTTATTGTAAATTTCTTTGAGTAATGCTGGGCACTGATATTAACAGAGGATTAATTTTATGGCACATTTTAATAGAATGTACAATATTACTTCCACCAAATAATTTTTCTTCTTTTCATTGTGAACCTGTTATTCATTTTCAGACATGGGGGGAAGTATTTCTTTATTTTGTTTTATTTTAAGTTCCAGGGTGCATTTGCATGATGTACAGGTTTGTTCCATAGGTAAACATGTACCATGTTGGTTTGCTCTACCTATCGACCTATCACCTAGGTATTAAACCCATCATGCATTAACTATTTTTCCTGATGCTCATTTCTTGGTAGATATGGCACTTTAACCATTCTGAAGCTTAAAAATTATTTGTTATTTTAAGCCCATGAGAGTATTTTAAAATCGTATACATCTGACCAGAAACTTTTGTTTTTTAGGTTTTTTTATAAATTAAATGTAATTAACATATTAACTATTTCAAGCAAATAAGATCCACTTACATAAATGACCGTGTTAGTTTGAGAAGTTGTAGCTTACTGATCTGAAAACATTAATTGAACCTCCAAAATTATACCCGTGGGGTAATTTTTATCCTGGCAGCGGTGTGCACGTTAGGACAATTAAAGTGCCAAAGGAATCTCATTTTATTTCTTGGTTATTATGTCTAGGCAAATTGATGGCTCATTTTTAAGATCTGTTTAGTATCTAATGATTAAAATAAAAATGATGATCTCATCATGATATTCACATAGCACATTTATCCGTTTCTCTTTTGATTTATAGCTTATTTTTACCTAATGCAGTTTACTCTAGTCTCCTGGGCTTATACATTTTTTAGTCTTTGATAATCTATACTAATGGACTGCAAGGGTAGCAATATAATCTAATGAAGTGTTTAACCCAGAGCCTTGGGAGTGAACTATTGTGGTTTGAAAAAGCAGATCATGTTTGTTTGGCCTACTTTTTCTTTTTCTTTTCTTTTTCTTTTTCTTTCTTTTTTTTTTTTTTTTGAGACAGTTTCGCTTGTCACCCATGCTGGAGTGCAGTGGCACAATCTCGGCTCACTGTAACCTCGCCCTCCCAGGTTCAAGTGATTCTCCTTCCTCAGCCTCCCGAATAGCTGAGATTACAGGCGCCTGCCACCATACCCGGCTAAATTTTTTGTATTTTTAGTAGAGACGGGGTTTCACCATGTTGGCCAAGCTGGTCTCGAATTCTTGACTCTAGGTGATCCACCCGCCTCGGCATCCCAAAGTGCTGGGATTACAGGCATGAGTCACCGTGCCTGGCCTGTTTAGCCTACTTTCATAACTGATTCACACTTATTAAACAGCCCCTAGCTGGATGGATTATTCAGAATGGCTTAGATCTGAGTAGAGATTTGGAGAGTATTAGCAGAGTTAGCTTCTAGGAACAAAAGTAGAAGTCAAACAAATACTTACAATAATCACTTTGAATCAACATTTGGTATTACCTGATCATTCTCAAAACCCTGTTCCCTATTTTAGCTTTGATAGAAGTATATGGTAAATATTCATATACATTATGTAAATGATGACCAGGACTTAGAAGTTGTTTATTGTTACCTTCCTTTATGTGGCTAATAAGTATTTCTGTCCATGAAAAAGGACTGAAATAATAATGTTAAAAATAGGAAAGAGGCTGGGCGCAGTGGCTCACGCTTGTAATCCCAGCACTTTGGGAGGCCGAGGTGGGCAGATCACAAGGTCGGGAGATCAAGACCATCCTGGCCAACATGGTGAAACCCCATCTCTACTAAAAATACAAAAATTAGTTGGGCATCATGGCGCACAACTGTAGTCCCAGCTACTCGGGAGGCTGTGCAGGAGAATCACTTGAACCCGGGAGGTGGAGGTTGCAGTGAGCCGAGATCTCACCACTGCACTCCAGCCTGGCGACAGAGTGAGATTCCGTCTCACAAAAAAAAAAAAAAGAAAAAAAAAAAAAGGAAAAAAATACACTTACACCTATTCCCAGGTAAAATGTCACATCTCCATTTGAAGTGCCCATTTGGATGAATACGTTATGAATTTCAGTTCCAATATATACAGTTATGAATATGGAAACCTTAAAAATCATTTCTCTTTGTGTTTTATATTTAGTACTAAAAAAGTGATTTGTGGCTAATATAACATTCAATTAAAATTAACATTTATCCTAGGGGCATTCCAGGTACTATAGTCTGTCTCATTCATTAGAGCATTTTGTACTTATCTGCAGAACATCTCTCTTCAGAAGAGAATCTGCTGAATTTTTGCATCTCATCCAGCATCAATCACTGTGATGAGGGTCTCACTCCATGAACCAGGCAGCTTCTCTTCCACAGCAGTTCCATATGTCTCCTACAGCTGTTCTACTTTCTAAGTGGAACATGACTCTCTTCAGCTCATAGTTTGTGTCCCCATCAAAAAAGACTGTCAATAGCTCTTTTATTCTTTTGATTTGCTGCACTCTCTTATGGATTGGAATATGACTTACAGTCAGTATTGAATGAGGATATGTTTGATTAAGAGAAATTGTGTCCATGAATGCTTCGATAAGTAAAATGTTTATATCAAATCTCATGCTAAGAAACTATTTGAAGAGTATGGACAGAGCAGAGACATTTTTGTGAAGGAATTTCTCCAGGGAAATTTTCACCGTGCAACTCGGTGGTGTAAGGCTGCCATAATTTTGGTTCTTGTTAATAGAGGTTAAGTTGATTTTTATTATTCTCTTTGGTTGGTTTATAATCTGTAAATTTTTATCTTGGAAAGTAGATTTTTCCCCCCAGGTACTGTGTGTGTGCGTTAGACTATGGAAAGCCAGAACAACTATTATACATTGACTGCAAAGTCAACAGAATTTGTTGTGTGTGTTTGAAACTTCCTTTCAAGCACCTCAACAGCCAAAATGTTTGCTGCAATACCTTTTATATATGAAAACCGTAGAATAAATAGAATGGAAGTAAAAGTAATTCAGAATAAAAGAAGCTATCATTTCCACAAATGGCAACCTCATTTATTTATACCTAAAACTATAGTTTTCCTGGGGATTAATGTGAAAAGATAAAAGAAGTTAAAAGGTCCTTGAGAAAATAGTAGAGTATTACCTGAAGATTGCTGAGCAAACATTTTTGGGGAATGACAAAAAAAGTTTTTGA
Organism: Macaca fascicularis; assembly: GCF_037993035.2. Lineage (NCBI taxonomy): Eukaryota > Metazoa > Chordata > Mammalia > Primates > Cercopithecidae > Macaca > Macaca fascicularis. The sequence continues at coordinate 29,059,689 of NC_088395.1, forward strand.
ACATGAACTTCTGGGATTTCAACTGAATGATCAAGCATGAAGAAACTTAATTATCCTGTTTAAAGAATAATGTTGGGAAGCCTTTGCATAATTTGATAATATTTTTAGTATGAGCTGATGTCTTTAACCAGAATAGCTACCAAAATTTTAGAAAACACTATCACACCATGCATGTTGTGAATGAAATTTTTATTTACTCACTTGTTGTTTTGGGAAAACTATGTGAACAATTATTATCACCAATAGTATCCATGTTTTTTATTTTTTAAAAAAACTAACAGGTCAAAGAAAAGGGGTTTAATTAATTCCCAATTTTAGTATCTTTTACCCTTGAGTATCAAATGTCTCTGTTCTTAGCAACTTTCCTTGCTAGTGGAAATGTAGAAATGGTTTACTAAATGTCAGTTCATCATGTTGTTTTATCTGAAAGGCAAAAACACTAGGATACTTTCAACTTCCCGTAGAGAATTACACATTCAAACTAAAGTCTAGTTGTTTAAGTGGAAAAATGGAGAGGCAGATGAAATAATGTAATTATAGACTTCGTAGGGTGTTGCAAATGAATAAGAAACTGGCAATTTGAGTAGTTAAGGACCATTGTATATTTTATTATAGCTGCAATGTTTTGAGTTCATAAAGCCATATTGAAGTAGAAATACATACACTCATTTTTAGTAAGCACAACAACAGAAGTAAGCGATTTCATTATCTTTTTAGGGCTGATCCTCACACTTTTTAGCCTACAATTCCATAAGTTGTTTAATTCGATTGATATAGACCAGTTCTAGCTACCAAAATATTATGTGCACAAAACTCCCTTTCATTCTATTTTTCTGATCAAAATGTCCATGCCCACAATATGGCTAATTAGTTAAGTGTGGGAGGAAGGCTTTTGTTAGAATTCTTACTCCAACGGATTAATCATTGTTAGCATATTTTAAAATAGCCAGATAAATACCTAACCAGAACATCAGATAATAAATGACAATTAGAATTATTCTAGCTAACTATGGTCACATCTGAAAGTTATCATATTCTTCCTTCTCAAACACCTTATATTTAGACTCTGATGAAATCCATCTGTACCTTCTCTAATATATCCCCAGATAGTCATGAGGAGTAAATAACATGCTATAAAATGTTAAAATATTTCAAATACAAAGTTCTGTAGAAATGTTACACAGTGATATTATCACTATTTCTTAATTAAATGTACATTTTTCATATTAAACGTTACTGTTGAAATTATTTTGATAGCAATTTATAAACATTCACTATTAGTAATAGCCAACTATTGTATATGGTTACTTTCACTTAGGATGAAATGAAAAGTATTGGCTTATTTATATATTTCAGAGTATGTTCTAGATTCCTATAATGGGGTTCTAATGGGGCTAAATTTGTCAAATTCTTATAATATGTATTAAATGTTTGACCACATTAGTGCCTTTTAATTAATATTGGTTTTCTTTTAGTATCTGAAGAAAGCTAACCAAATTTTCCACTGTAACCATCAATACCATATTTTTGTTATTAGAATATAATACTTAACTAATACAATAGTTAAATGTTTATTTAATACTAACTAAAAATTGAAGAATAATTCTTAAAGAGATTCATAAACTATAAAACACTATACCAGACTATAAATTGCTTTTACTAATCAATTTGGAAACCATAGCACCTGTCTGATGAGTATGCTTATTTTAAATTGAACAGATGCAGGGTGTGATGATATACCAGATTAATGTTACGAGTGAATAGATTTCCTTGTAATTACAAGGCATATAGTGAAGTTATCGATGCTATATATATTTCTGTTACTAAAGAAACTGTATAATTTTAAGTGTTTTAATTTTTGGTGGGTGGAGGATGGAGTTTTGTTCTTGTCCATGCTGGAATGCAGTGGCGTGATCTCAGCTCACTGCAACCTCCACCTCCCAGGTTCAAGTGATTCTCCAGCCTCAGCCTCCCGAGTAGCTGGTATTACAGGCGTCTGCCACCAGGCCCGGCTAATTTTTGTATTTTCAGTGGAAACAGGGTTTCACCACATTGGCCAGGCTGCTCTCGAACTCCTGACCTCAGGTGATCTGTCCAACTCGGCCTCCCATAGTGCTGGGATTACAGGCATGAGCCACCGCTCCTGGCCATGTGTTTTACATCTTATTTATAAACTAGCCTTTGGAAAATGGGTAAGAACTGTAATGCTTCTTGTTGCTAATACTGTATAGTTGTCCTTCAGTTTTCATTTCAAAACCAAAACTAAATTGTATACCAGAAAATAAAAACTTAACCTGTGCACAAATTTAGCATTATTGATTTAGATACAACCAAGTACTAGAACTTTTTCAGTTTCAAAAACTAAGCCCCTTTGAAATTTAGCTATTCAATATCAGGAATTCTGAGTGCAAGGGATATGAGATGGAAGGAGAAAATTATTCCTATTCTATAGACTTTGTTGTGTATGTTTAAAAATATAATTAGTATTAACACAATACAGTATGTTTCCGACAATTACTTCCATTTATCTGATTGGTTATAGGTAATTTGAAGATTTTTCACTATACCAGTAGAGATACAAAGTAAAACACAGGTATAGTCTCCTAGAAAATTAAAGAAAGTAACCCTTGAGTAGACTTGTAAGGCGACATAGAAGAAATAGGCCTGTGTTCTATTTTGCTAAAAAGACCTTGTTTCCAAGTGTTACTGAAAAGTGTCATAATGAAATCCTAATTTGATGTTATTTGCCCTGGCAAAATTATGTATAATGATAATCATAAATCAATTAAGGACTAATACAAGAGATTATCTAAATAAGCACTAAAGTTTGGGAGCAGGTAAATGGCTGCCTTCATGAGTCAGTGGTGAAATGGTAAGTTTCTAGAATATGGATATTGCAATGGACATTAAAAGCAAAATGCGTATAGACATTTTCTTAAAGTAATCATTAATGGTACTTGGAGGTGCGCTTAATGTGAACGAATAATAAAAGCAATAACATTTCAAACAATAAGCATTCATACTGATGTGATTTGGGCTTGTATAATTCTCTTTATAACTCTACCGTATATTTTTATCTATTTATTACATTTTGGATGTTACTGCCTTCTTGTCTTATTTTATTAAACTTCCCTTTTAATATTTGCCTTTATTTTGCCCTCTTTTCATATTATGATTTCCTTGATCCTAGCTTCTTTTTCAAGTCCATGCATTTTAGTATTTCATGGCTGGCATCAGGAAGTTTTCTAAAATTTTGTCTGGTTTTCAGTGAAAAAATTACAAAGTCTCATTTATTTTCTAAGCTTCAAGACAAGTGTATCCATATGGATTGAGAACATTTCTATTGGCAACTTCTGTTGTTCTGTTCACTGAGCCTTAAATCAGAAGAACTGTATGTAAACTTAGTGTTAAGTACAAGTATTGATGTTGTCACCATCTTCTGTTTATTTTTCTTTATAAGTTGAGATTGTCATACATTGTCTACAGCTATTCCCAGTACCAAGTTAACCTTTACCCAGCACTGCTTTCCTCATGGATGTGGAATTTTCTTCAAATAAAACTACCATATCCTGTAACCATATTAAAAAGTAGAAGCATTCTGTGTTTATATTGTAACTTAAATATTTATTATAATAAATTCTAAACATATACAAAATAGAGAATAATAAGTGAAGATTCATCTGCCTATTAGCAAATTTCAGTAATTATAAGCATTTACCAACCTTGTACTTGTTTTCTACATAGGTGTTATACATGGAAGGCTGTATCCTCACTATGTCCTGTTCTAGACTATTCTCTCAACACTTCTGCTTTTCCTGAAGTGCCTAGCTATCTGAGCATACAATATTGTTACCAATCCATATTTATTCCCCAACTATATTTTTGTCTGTGATTTATAATATCTGAATGAATGCAGGAATAGAGAAGCTAAAAAGTAGGAAAAGAAAAAAAAGCTATAAATAAGAGTGCAATAGTTCAAAGGAACCAGGGAAGTAAATGCCTGATTTGTGGTTAGTGCAGTGCTGTATACTAGAATGAAGAAACCTTACACTGTTGCTCTTGACAGTATCCTGGTAATTCCTGTTGAGAGGGCAAAACATGCATAGTACAGAATTGCATTTCTTTAACTTAATCACCCCCAAAAAACTTAAGGTCATGGAAATTCTCTCTAAATTTCGGTATCTGACTCTGACATATTTTTAAAATTCAGTGCTTCCCGAACGCTTGTAATATGTATATTTTAACGGGTAGTTGGACATGGTATTTCAGGCTTTCCTATTTTTTTCCTATGTAAATATGAAAGTTACTCTATGGGCTTATTTCTCTGAAATGTGGGACCTACTAACACAGTCAGACATTCTACAAACTGCCACACTGTTCCTTTGCCTTCAGGTACACCTATAGATAGATGAGTGTGTGGGGATGGCCTAGATCCTACCAGCAGCAAGAGGGAGTCATTACTTCATACCCAAGAGTAAGGTAGAGAGAAAGAAGACTCATTTGCTCAGCCATTAAGCATAAACCAATGAATGCCGGCCTCTTATGATGCTGCCAGTCACGATTGATCCTTCCTTTCATTTAGAGGGGGATTGAGTGAGAGCGGGAAAAACACGTTAGACATATTTTTCTAGTATAGATCATTACAAGGAAATATTAAGATGAAGAAGATAGTTCCTCCTAACAAACTCTGCCACTAAATAATTACCAAATATATTTGGTAATATGATTATGCTGAAAGGGCCACATGAGGTCCCTGTTTTTTATTATTTACAGATTTGACTTTTTTTCATTTTTTCCTACTGTGCTTCCTGATGCTGTATTATAAAAAACAGAGAGGGAATTGGGAAGTTGGGTTTCAAGCCAAAGAATAAATCCATGATATATTTTAAAGAAGTTGGTGGAAGAAAAGAGAACAAGTAGATTTTTTTTTTTGTTGGTGTGTTTTGTTTTGTTTTGTTTTGTTTTGTTTTGTTTTGTTTTGTTGAGACGGAGTCTCCCTCTGTCACCCAGGCTGAAGTGCAGTGGCGCGATCTCGACTCACTGCAAGCTCCGCCTCCTTGGTTCACGCCATTCTCCTGTCTCAGCCTCCCAAGTAGCTGGGACTACGGGCGCCCGCCACCACGCTTGGCTAATTTTTTATATTTTTATTAGAGACGGGGTTTCACCGTGTTAGCCAGGATGGTCTCAATCTCCTGACCTTATGATCAGCCCGCCTCAACCTCCCAAAATGACGGGATTATAGGCGTGTGCCACCGTGCCCAGCCGAGAACAAATAAATATTTTTAGAGTTTGGTGTAGTAATATTTTTACTTACTTTTTCTTATTCTCTTTATTATTTGCTCCTGAGGATATGAGTTACCATCTAACTAGCATCATTTCCTTATGGAAATATATCTTTGTTCCCATCCCCCTCATTTGTGTTGTTATATATTATGTAGTACGTACATTATAGGCCCCAAAATAAAATTATATATATGTTGTTTTATACAGTTGACTTCGAAATCAGGAGAAGGAAATTGCCTTTATACTGATTTTTTAAAATAATTACGTAATTCCCTTTACTGTTTGTTTTTCTGCAAGGATTTTGCTTATGGTTACTTACTCTCAGTTTTTGTTTGTGTGGGAATGTCTTTACTTCATGTTCATTTTTAAAAGATAACTTTACTAGATATAAGATTCTTGGTTGTTGATTTTGTTTCTTTCAGTACTTTGATTATGGTATCCCACTGTGATCACCATTGTTTCTGCTGAGAAGTGAGCTGTTAGTAGTTCCCTTAAAGTTATCGAAGTTCCCTTGTAACTGGTAAATTGTCTTTCTCTTGTTGAGTTAAAGATTTTCTCTTTGTATTTGGCTCTTAGCATTTTTCCTCTAATGTGTTTGGATGTGGATTTCTTTGTGTTTATTATACTTGTAGTTTGTTGAGCTTCTTGGTTGTATAGATTATTTTTCATCATATTTGAAAAGCTTTCATTCCTATTTTTTTGTTTCTCTTCACTTTCTGTCCTTTTTTTTCTGATAAGCTCATTAAATGCATGTTGTGTGCTTAATGGTTGCCGACCTTTCTCTGAGGCTCTGTGAATTTTTTCCATTCTTCTTCCTCTCTGTTCTTCGGATTGCATAATCTCTATTGATTTATTTCAGGGTTGCTGATTCTTTCTTCTGTCATTTCAAATCTTCTCTTGAGCCCTTCTAGCAAATTGTTATTTCAACTATTGTAATTTTTAACTCCAGAATTTCATTTGGTTCTTTTAAATAATTTCTTCTTTATCAATAACTCCATTTGATATAGCATTGCCATCATAATTTCCTTTACTTCTTTAAATATGGTCTCCTTTATTATTTTGAACATGCTTCTATTGGCTGCTTTGAATTATTTGTATTAGTATATTAATCCTGACATCTGACCTCTCTCACAGTCCATTTATGTTGCTCGGTTTGTTTCCTGTGTATGGGTAACACTTTCTTCTTTCTTTGTGTATCTTTTTTCTTATAGAAAAATGGACATTTTAGATACTCTGTTATAGCACCTGTGGATACTTATATCCCTTAATCTGGAGATTGCTTTTGTTGTTGTTTGCTTATTCATTTACTCTGTTACATAACTGGACTATTTCAGTAAAATGTATTTCCCTGACAGTATGAAGTTTGCAATGTCCCTCCTCAGAGGAGGCAAATTTGGGCATGTGCATAGTCACTCTGGAATGACAGTGGTTTTAGGAAGATTCTCTTCGAATTTATCTTTCCGTGATCTCTCTGTTAAGCTGTCTTCCTCTGCTGGTATTAGACCAAGTTTTTGTACTACATTATTTGCCTGCTTATTGTTCTATTGTTTTGTATAGTACGTTGGGGTATAAATTGCTCCACATTCCGGTCCAGTTACTCTCAACCCCCTTTGGAAGCCAGTTTTGCTCCAAACTTCATGGCAAGGCCACTGGCCTACTTCTCTCTCTCTCTTTTTTTTTTTCTTTTTAACAGCTAAATTTTTCTCTTTTATCATGATGTTTTTGTCATTGAAACATGATTTCCAACTACAGAACAGTTATAAGAAAGTACAAAAAAATGCCCATAACATTTACATTTTTCTCTTTTATAATATCTTGATTTTTTGTACATCATTTCAAACTATAGGAAAGTTATAAGAAAGTACAAAAAATGCCCATAACAGTTATATTTTTCTCTTTTATAGTATCTTTATATTTTTGTATATCATTTGTAACAGGAAAGTCTTAAGAAAGGGGAAAAAAAAAAAAACCTATAGGTTTGGGAGGCCGAGGAGGGTGGATCACTTGAGGTCAGGAGTTTTGTTGTTGTTGTTGTTTTGAGACAGAGTCTCCCTCTTTCGCCCAGTATGGAGTGCAGTGGTGTGATCTTGGCTCACTGCCACCTCCACCTCTTGGGTTCAAGCGATTCTTCTGCCTCAGTCCTCAGCCTCCGAGTATCTGGGATTACAGGCAACCGCCACCATGCCCAGCTAATTTTTGTATTTTTAGTAGAGATGGGGTTTCATCATGTTGGCCAGGCTGGTCTCGAACTGCTGACCTCAAGTGGCCTACTTCTCTTGAAGTGACACCCCTGCTTTATGAGCAGGGTGTTGAATAGAATCTATGGCCTCTTGTCTTCTCAGCTTATCTCCCTCAGCATAGAACCTCTGCCCTAGTAAAAAGATAAGGTGAGGGCAGTAGAAGTGGGAGGAGCACCTCCAGTATTCTCAGCTTGCGTCACAGGAGCTAAAGCCCCTGCCCTTTGTGCAGGGGTTGGGTGGAGGAGGGGAGCTCCAGTTCTCTCAAATGCACTCACTAGAAATTTAGCTTCTGTAACATAGAGCTGCAAGGCATGACAAATGCTGGTGGCCTGCTGGTCTTCAGGGAGAGAGTCTTCTTTGTCTGGGAGCTGGGGAGAGTGTAAATCCCATTTTTTTGTCCACACCTGCCCAGATTGGAGCTTCCATTCTGCGTTGCAGAGTGGGGAGGAAGGGTGTAGACCATGTGTAAATACCACAGACTCTCCTTGTTCTTACTGAGATTCGGTCGAGTTTCTTCATTTGCTGCTTGCCCTTAGGGAACCTTATGGAGACTTGAAATGTTTATTATTGTTTGTTTGTTTTTAATAATTGTCACTAATTATTGTTGTTTCGTTGGGGTGGACTACAGAGCTCATCTTACCGCTGTTTTGGTAGTGAAAGTCCTCCATGCTATATGTTAAAGGTCTTCTAGGATCCCTGTTGCATAAAGATTAAATTTAGTGTTAAATGCCTCTGTAAGTTTCATGATACTAGTAAGAAAAATAAAACAGGATTTTACAAATATTCTTGATTCAGACTAAGAAATAGCAAACTCTCAAAACAAAACATTAATGTGTTGGTGAAATGTGCAAAATGCTAGCTTCTCAATCATTTTTGGATGCGGAATTGCTTAAGCGAAATGAAGAAAAATATTCCCTCATTGTTAAGCTACAACTCTTTCATCATTGAAGTGTTCCACAAAACAGCCTATTTCATAACAGTTAAGGGCCTAGCTAGAATTTCAAATGAATGCAAATAACAATGTTTGTAATGCAAGTTGCAAGGTGGGAGGAACAACTGTTTATGTAATTTTTCTCTCTTTTCAACTTTCACAGAGCATTGCATAATGTTAGAATCAGACTGCTTGTATTTTAATTCTGGCTTCATCACTATGATATGTAGGCTTTTGACCAATTAATCTAGGTTTCAGATTCCCATTAAAAAATAGAAGTAGTATAGGACCTACTTGTAGGTTTATTATAAGGATCATAAATAATTGATCACTTGTGTAAAGTGTTGAGCAATTCCCCAGTGTATAATAATAAATTTAAGATGGTAGTAAAATTAAAAAATCACAAAAGCATTAAATAAATATTATCTCTTTAGCAGCTTGGCATAATCAGTAGAAATTTGAGCTCTACAAAACTTATTTCTGAATGAGGTATACATTTGGATATTAGACAATAATTTTTTAATGGTCCTTATATTCATTGGTTTTAATTTAGTGAGTTTTTTTTTTGAATTTATAGTAATTTTATTTCCTTGATAGCAACATGAGAAAACACTTTTCTTAAAAAATCAATTCTAAATAAAATTCCTTCTATTTGAAAAGAAAATCATTTTTTTTATTGAGTAACTTACCTTAAAAAGATAAAAATTTGGTTCTTAATAGAATGCACAGTAAGTTAAAAGCTAAATTTGACATTTTACGGCAAATCACAGAGCTCGGATAACTGTTTTAAATAGGTATGCACTGTTCAGCAACCTCCTTAGGGTCAGCGTTCATCAGTTTTTTTTTTCTTTATCTCTTCATGTCTTTCCTTGAGCTTGACATATAACAAGGCACTCATATTTGTTGAAGTAGATTCATGTAAGCTCAATTCTTAACAGAGGAAAACAATTGTCCTCACCTGAGAAAAGTCTTGGTACCTCATTTGTAAATAATAATGTACTATACCTGCTTATTTATCATTTACCTCTCCTCTCCTGACAGATTGAGTACAGCAACCATGCTTCTCTCTCTCTCTTTTTTTTTTTTTTTTTTTAGGCAGAGTCTTGCCCTGTTGCCCAGGCTAGAGTGCAGTGGCGCGATCTCAGCTCACTGCAATTTCTGCCTCCCAGGTTCACGCTATTCTGCTGCCTTAACCTGCCCAGTACTTGAGACTACAGGCGCCCACGACCACACCCCGCTAATTTTCTTTCTTTTTTTTTTCTTTTTTTTTTTATTTTTTTATTTTTTTTTATTTTCAGTAGAGACAGGGTTTCACCATGTTGGCCAGGCTGGTCTCGGAATCCTGACCTTGTGATCCACCCGCCTATGCCTCCCAAAGTGCTGGGATTACAGACGTGAGCCACTGCGCCTGGCCAACCATGCTTCTTTTATCCACCAACATGACATTAGCAGCTAGGATGACAAAAATGTATTGTTTATGAATAAATGAGCTTACAGTTCACTTTTAATTGGTTAACATATACCACACAACATTTTACTTCATTCTTTGGAACTAAAAATTTGTCAACTTTAATCAGTGTTTTTCAAGGAGGGAAAAACTGGCTCCAGGCATTAGATTTTTCTAAAGGAATGCAGTGTGTGGTATCCTAATATTATTCTTGATTTGCTAAGCTTTTTGAAACTTGAGTGCCTTTATAATGTAAAAATTGAATTTGACTTATAAATGTGAAGCTACGAATAAAATTCCTAAGAAATGAAACAGTCTCTCATTTTGTAGGTTACAAATGAATATGATATGCTTTTAATACCAAGACATGCTTTTTTAAGAAACAAATGAACGTAATATATTATACTGCTGTTGAAAACAATAAAAGGAAAAGGTCAGTGGGTATAACCAACAAGTGTTCTATAAAGAAAGTTTCTGTTAGCATTACAGGAAAAATGGGAACTAGAAATAAAAGTAGAGGTGGAAAATTGCTCTGGAAAATTAGAGTGAAGTAAAAGGAATTTAATTAAATCAGTCTCAGGAGCAGAATTTCTGTCTTGTTCTTATTGATCAAGGAAAATGTGGCTCTCATATGGGGAGGGTACTGAGTGTCTAGAACAATGTCTGGCTGGAGTGGGCACTTGAGGTCCCCTTCTTTCCTCAGTGGATCAAATCAAACCTGCTCTGCTTATTTTTAACATTTCCCCACATTGTGGCCAAACCTCATTACATCTCCCCTAAGAGGAAGCTTTCATCATCTCAGCTTCTCACTAATCGTGTGTCATTCTAATTCTATGGTGATGTTCCTCTTTTCCAGCTCCTCTAATGGCCTGCCTTCACAACAATTAAGTTATGGAGTCTACAAGCATTCTACCAGGATAGAAATCCAAGTATAGTTAGATTGGATACATTCAAATGGCATGTCTGGTTAATTACATCTAGATATAATTCTCCAAGCTGTGAGGCTAATTTTGTCAGTTTTACATAACATTAGTAGAATATGCATCTCACATTGAGAGTGCAGTAATGATTATATATATATATATATATATATATATATATGCTCATTTCTCTTTTTTAAATTTATTTATTATTATTATACTTTAAGTTCTAGGGTACATGTGCATAACGTGCAGGTTTGTTACATATGTATACTTGTGCCATGTTGGTGTGCTGCACCCATCAACTCGTCAGCACCCATCAACTCGTCATTTACATCAGGTATAACTCCCAATGCAATCCCTCCCCCCTCCCCCCTCCCCATGATAGGCCCCGGTGTGTGATGTTCCCCTTCCCGAGTCCAAGTGATCTCATTGTTCAGTTCCCACCTATGAGTGAGAACATGCGGTGTTTGGTTTTCTGTTCTTGTGATAGTTTGCTAAGAATGATGGTTTCCAGCTGCATCCATGTCCCTACAAAGGACACAAACTCATCCTTTTTGATGGCTGCATAGTATTCCATGGTGTATATGTGCCATATTTTCTTAATCCAGTCTGTCACTGATGGACATTTGGGTTGATTCCAAGTCTTTGCTATTGTGAATAGTGCCGCAATAAACATACATGTGCATGTGTCTTTATAGCAGCATAATTTATAATCCTTTGGGTATATACCCAGTAATGGGATGGCTGGGTCATATGGTACATCTAGTTCTAGATCCTTGAGGAATCGCCATACTGTTTTCCATAATGGTTGAACTAGTTTACAATCCCACCAACAGTGTAAAGGGTTCTTATTTCTCCACATCCTCTCCAGCACCTGTTGTTTCCTGACTTTTTAATGATCGCCATTCTAACTGGTGTGAGATGGTATCTCATTGTGGTTTTGATTTGCATTTCTCTGATGGCCAGTGATGACGAGCATTTCTTCATGTGTCTGTTGGCTGTATGAATGTCTTCTTTTGAGAAATGTCTGTTCATAACCTTTGCCCACTTTTTGATGGGGTTGTTTGTTTTTTTCTTGTAAATTTGTTTGAGTTCTTTGTAGGTTCTGGATATTAGCCCTTTGTCAGATGAGTAGATTGCAAAAATTTTCTCCCATTCTGTAGGTTGCCTGTTCACTCTGATGGTAGTTTCTTTTGCTGTGCAGAAGCTCTTTAGTTTAATGAGATCCCATTTGTCAATTTTGGCTTTTGCTGCCGTTGCTTTTGGTGTTTTAGACATGAAGTCTTTGCCCATGCCTATGTCCTGAATGGTACTACCTAGGTTTTCCTCTAGGATTTTTATGGTATTAGGTCTAACATTTAAGTCTCTAATCCATCTTGAATTAATTTTCGTATAAGGAGTAAGGAAAGGATCCCGTTTCAGCTTTCTACTTATGGCTAGCCAATTTTCCCAGCACCATTTATTAAATAGGGAATCCTTTCCCCATTTCTTGTTTCTCTCAGGTTTGTCAAAGATCAGATGGCTGTAGATGTGTGGTATTATTTCTGAGGACTCTGTTCTGTTCCATTGGTCTATATCTCTGTTTTGGTACCAGTACCATGCTGTTTTGGTTACTGTAGCCTTGTAGTATAGTTTGAAGTCAGGTAGCGTGATGCCTCCAGCTTTGTTCTTTTGACTTAGGATTGTCTTGGAGATGCGGGCTCTTTTTTGGTTCCATATGAACTTTAAAGCAGTTTTTTCCAATTCTGTGAAAAAACTCATTGGTAGTTTGATGGGGATGGCATTGAATCTATAAATAATCTTGGGCAGTATGGCCATTTTCACGATATTGATTCTTCCTATCGATGAGCATGGTATGTTCTTCCATTTGTTTGTGTCCTCTTTTATTCCACTGAGCAGTGGTTTGTAGTTCTCCCTGAAGAGGTCCTTTACATCCCTTGTAAGTTGGATTCCTAGGTATTTTATTCTCTTTGGAGCAATTGTGAATGGAAGTTCATTCCTCATTTGGCTCTCTGTCTGTTACTGGTGTATAAGAATGCTTGTGATTTTTGCACATTAATTTTGCATCCTGAGACTTTGCTGAAGTTGCTTATCAGCTTAAGGAGATTTTGGGCTGAGACAATGGGGTTTTCTAAATATACAATCATGTCATCTGCAAAGAGGGACAATTTGACTTCTTCTTTTCCTAACTGAATACCCTTGATTTCTTTCTCTTGCCTAATTGCCCTAGCCAGAACTTCCAACACTATGTTGAATAGGAGTGGTGAGAGAGGGCATCCCTGTCTTGTGCCAGTTTTCAAAGGGTATTTTTCCAGTTTTTGTCCATTCAGTATGATATTGGCTGTGGGTTTGTCATAAATAGCTCTTATTATTTTGAGGTACATTCCATTAATACCAAATTTATTGAGCGTTTTTAGCATGAAGGGCTGTTGAATTTTGTCAAAAGCCTTTTCTGCATCTATTGAGATAATCATGTGGTTCCTGTCTTTGGTTCTGTTTATATGCTGGATTATGTTTATTGATTTGCGAATGTTGAACCAGCCTTGCATTCCAGGGATGAAGCCCACTTGATCATGGTGGATAAGCTTTTTGATGTGCTGCTGAATCCGGTTTGCCAGTATTTTATTGAGGATTTTTGCATCGATGTTCATCAGGGATATTGGTCTAAAATTCTCTTTTTTTGTTGTGTCTCTGCCAGGCTTTGGTATCAGGATGATGTTGGCCTCATAAAATGAGTTAGGGAGGATTCCCTCTTTTTCTATTGATTGGAATAGTTTCAGAAGAAATGGTACCAACTCCTCCTTGTACCTCTGGTAGAATTCAGCTGTGAATCCATCTGGTCCTGGACTTTTTTTGGTTGGTAGGCTATTAATTATTGCCTCAATTTCAGAGCCTGCTATTGGTCTATTCAGGGATTCAACTTCTTCCTGGTTTAGTCTTGGAAGAGTGTAAGTGTCCAGGAAATTATCCATTTCTTCTAGATTTTCCAGTTTATTTGCGTAGAGGTGTTTATAGTATTCTCTGATGGTAGTTTGTATTTCTGTGGGGTCGGTGGTGATATCCCCTTTATCATTTTTTATTGCGTCGATTTGATTCTTCTCTCTTTTCTTCTTTATTAGTCTTGCTAGCGGTCTGTCAATTTTGTTGATCTTTTCAAAAAACCAACTCCTGGATTCATTGATTTTTTGGAGGGTTTTTTGTGTCTCTATCTCCTTCAGTTCTGCTCTGATCTTAGTTATTTCTTGCCTTCTGCTAGCTTTCGAATGTGTTTGCTCTTGCTTCTCTAGTTCTTTTTATTGAGATGTTAGAGTGTCCATTTTAGATCTTTCCTGCTTTCTCTTGTGGGCATTTAGTGCTATAAATTTCCCTCTACACACTGCTTTAAATGTGTCCCAGAGATTCTGGTATGTTGTATCTTTGTTCTCATTGGTTTCAAAGAACATCTTTATTTCTGCCTTCATTTCGTTATGTACCCAGTAGTCATTCAGGAGCAGGTTGTTCAGTTTCCATGTAATTGAGCGGTTTTGATTGAGTTTCTTAGTCGTGAGTTCTAGTTTGATTGCACTGTGGTCTGAGAGACAGTTTGTTATAATTTCTGTTCTTGTACATTTGCTGAGGAGTGCTTTACTTCCAATTACGTGGTCAATTTTGGAGTAAGTACGATGTGGTGCTGAGAAGAATGTATATTCTGTTGATTTGGGGTGGAGAGTTCTATAGATGTGTATTAGGTCTGCTTGCTGCAGAGATGAGTTCAATTCCTGGATATCCTTGTTAACTTTCTGTCTCGTTGATCTGTCTAATGTTGACAGTGGAGTGTTGAAGTCTCCCATTATTATTGTATGGGAGTCTAAGTCTCTTTGTAAGTCTCTAAGGACTTGCTTTATGAATCTGGGTGCTCCTGTATTGGGTGCATATATATTTAGGATAGTTAGCTCTTCCTGTTGAATTGATCCCTTTACCATCATGTAATGGCCTTCTTTGTCTCTTTTGATCTTTGACGGTTTAAAGTCTGTTTTATCAGAGACTAGTATTGCAACCCCTGCTTTTTTTTGTTCTCCATTTGCTTGGTAAATCTTCCTCCATCCCTTTATTTTGAGCCTATGTATGTCTCTGCGTGTGAGATGGGTCTCCTGAATACAGCAGACTGATGGGTCTTGACTCTTTATCCAGTTTGCCAGTCTATGTCTTTTAATTGGAGCATTTAGTCCATTTACATTTAAGGTTAAGATTGTTATGTGTGAACTTGATCCTGCCATTATGATATTAACTGGTTATTTTGCTCGTTAGTTGATGCAGTTTCTTCCTAGCCTCCATGGTCTTTACATTTTGGCATGTTTTTGCAATGGCTGGTACCGGTTGTTCCTTTCCATGTTTAGTGCTTCCTTCAGGGTCTCTTGTAAGGCAGGCCTAGTGGTGACAAAATCTCTAAGCATTTGCTTATCTGTAAAGGATTTTATTTCTCCTTCACTTATGAAACTTAGTTTGGCTGGATATGAAATTCTGGGTTTAAAATTCTTTTCTTTAAGAATGTTGAATATTGGCCCCCACTCTCTTCTGGCTTGGAGAGTTTCTGCCGAGAGATCTGCTGTTAGTCTGATGGGCTTCCCTTTGTGGGTAACCCGACCTTTCTCTCTGGCTGCCCTTAAGATTTTTTCCTTCATTTCAACTTTGGTGAATCTGGCAATTACTTGTCTTGGAGTTGCTCTTCTCGAGGAGTATCTTTGTGGCGTTCTCTGTATTTCCTGGATTTGAATGTTGGCCTGCCCTACTAGGTTGGGGAAGTTCTCCTGGATGATATCCTGAAGAGTGTTTTCCAACGTGGTTCCATTTTCCCCCTCACTTTCAGGCACCCCAATCAGACGTAGATTTGGTCTTTTTACATAATCCCATACTTCTTGCAGGCTTTGTTCATTTCTTTTTCTTCTTTTTTCTTTTGGTTTCTCTTCTCGCTTCATTTCATTCATTTGATCCTCCATCGCAGATACTCTTTCTTCCAGTTGATGGAGTCGGTTACTGAAGCTTGTGCATTTGTCACGTATTTCTCGTGTCATGGTTTTCATCTCTTTCATTTCGTTTATGACCTTCTCTGCATTCATTACTCTAGCCATCAATTCTTCCACTTTTTTTTCAAGATTTTTAGTTTCTTTGCGCTGGGTACGTAATTCCTCCTTCAGCTCTGAGAAGTTTGATGGACTGAAGCCTTCTTCTCTCATCTCGTCAAAGTCATTCTCCGTCCAGCTTTGATCCGTTGCTGGCGATGAGCTGCGCTCCTTTGCCGGGGGAGATGCGCTCTTATTTTTTGAATTTCCAGCTTTTCTGCCCTGCTTTTTCCCCATCTTTGTGGTTTTATCTGCCTCTGGTCTTTGATGATGGTGATGTACTGATGGGGTTTTGGTGTAGGTGTCCTTCCTGTTTGATAGTTTTCCTTCTAACAGTCAGGACCCTCAGCTGTAGGTCTGTTGGAGATTGCTTGAGGTCCACTCCAGACCCTGTTTGCCTGGGTATCAGCAGCAGAGGCTGCAGAAGATAGAATATTTCTGAACAGCGAGTGTACCTGTCTGATTCTTGCTTTGGAAGCTTCCTCTCAGGGGTGTACTCCACCCTGTGAGGTGTGGGGTGTCAGACTGCCCCTAGTGTGGGATGTCTCCCAGTTAGGCTACTCAGGGGTCAGGGACCCACTTGAGCAGGGAGTCTGTCCCTTCTCAGATCTCAACCTCCGTGCTGGGAGATCCACTGCTCTCTTCAAGGCTGTCAGACAGAGTCGTTTGCGTCTGCAGAGGTTTCTGCTGTTTTTGTTATTTTTACTGTGCCCTGTCCCCAGAGGTGGAGTCTACAGAGACAGGCAGGTTTCCTTGAGCTGCTGTGAGCTCCACCCAGTTCGAGCTTCCCAGCAGCTTTGTTTACCTACTTAAGCCTCAGCAATGGCGGCCGCCCCTCCCCCAGCCTCGCTGCTGCCTTGCCGGTAGATCACAGACTGCTGTGCTAGCAATGAGGGAGGCTCCGTGGGCGTGGGACCCTCCCGGCCAGGTGTGGGATATGATCTCCTGGTGTGCCTGTTTGCCTAAAGCGCAGTATTGGGGTGGGAGTTACCCGATTTTCCAGGTGTTGTGTGTCTCAGTTCCCCTGGCTAGGAAAAGGGACTCCCTTCCCCCTTGAGCTTCCCAGGTGAGGCGATGCCTCGCCCTGCTTCAGCTCTCGCTGGTTAGGCTGCAGCAGCTGACCAGCACGGATCGTCAGGCACTCCCCAGTGAGATGAACCCAGTACCTCAGTTGAAAATGCAGAAATCACCGGTCTTCTGTGTCGCTCGCGTTGGGAGTTGGAGACTGGAGCTGTTCCTATTCGGCCATCTTGCTCCGACCCTCAATTTAGTGAGTTTTTTTAAGCTTTATGTATCTTTATTACGATCATCTCCACAGGAATACATAATACTTTTTATTAAATGCTAGCTTAGTCCACAAAAATTTGTTTTATTAAAGTAGATAAACTAAGCAATGAAACTATTGATACAAGATGTCTTTATATCTTTCACTCCTATCAGTTACGTAACTTTGAAACTCAGAAGTTTTTTTTGTGTACATCTCCCTTGTAGTACCTGAAATGAGATGAACCTTTACGCTATCCTTTTTTTTCTGTTTGGTATTCATTGAGTAGCTGTTAACCAATCTCCTTTTTGTATAATGCCAGGTGCTGTACTAGGATTTTGGGATGCAGAAATGAGTGAGAAGTGGTTTCTTCAGGTAAAAGCAGTTAGCCATGTAAGCACACAAATAGAATACATTTTTAGAGGTACTATTCGAGAGATACCTACAAGGCAATGCAGAAACACAGAAAGAAAGGAGTCCCTGGAGGTATAGGGAAAAGCTTTAAAGAGGACATGAAGATGAAGTCATTTGAGATTGATTATAAAACCTAGTAAAGAATTTTCCAGATACAGTGAGATGCAGGAAGACCATTTCTGGCACCGGGAAAAGCAGATACAAAAGCATGAAATAATAAAAGTACTGTGTTGTTCAAGAGATGCTGAAAAGTTCAGATATTTGGAAAGTTCAGTGAACGGGATGCAGAAGGATAATGGAATAGGATAGAAGGGGCAGGTTGAAGCCAGATGTAAAGAACTTTTATGTCTTTTTAAAGAGTTCAAACTTCATTATTTAGGCAAAGGCAAGCCAGAAAGGATTTTAAGCAATCGGAGTGACATGGTCAGTTAGGTCTTTAGAACAGTAAGTCTGGCTTCATTGTGAATGATTGAAGCGCATGGTGCTTATATTTCCATTGTAATAGTCTAGGTCAGAGTAAGTCAGAGCTGAATTAAAAATAGCTGGATACAAAACAGCTTTTCTTTTCCATGCAATAGTGTGTTTCCTCCCTAAGCCCCACTCTATCCCAGCAAATACAGTTAGAAATAACTTCTTTTATGAAACCAGTTAAGCTATTAATATTCAAACACCCAGCTTTCTTTGCTTAGCTAGCTCGGGTAAATTGCTTTAATGATGTCCATACTGTAAGGGAAGCATATTCTAATATGGGAAAAATATATCAGATGTCTCTGAAATTATCCTTTTTAGTGCAATCAGGAAATTGAAGTGCGTAGTGAAATGTTTTGAAATGTTATTACTAATGTTATTATCTACTACCTATTTTCTGTAATATCCATTTAAAAGAAAGTTAATTTTGTATTTTTCTGCTCTAACAATGAGGAAAAACGGTAAATATTTGGGAACATAATTGAATGTGTAGGTTGTCAGAAAGTTAGTTATTTTTTTCTGAAGGACTATAATGGGAAAATACGTAAGTGCATACATATGGAAATGACTTGATCTGGTGGTTGAGATGTATATGTGACTTTTAAAAATGACTTCCAGTTGCTATTCCTAATCCATTATTTTGTTGTCTTCAGGTGTAGACTGTTGTCTAGGTCACTAAATGTCACACTAAGTACATTTGCTCACCATGTCCCTATTTGTTCAGATTTTTTCCTACAGAACACACCCACACCCACCCACACACACACAGACACGTCCCCTTCACAGTTTTTATTTTTTCAGAGAAACCTGTGCATGATCTTCTGTCATGCAGTCCTATCAAACATCCATTTGTTTGAAGCAGCTAATTTTTTTCTTTCTTACTTTCGTTCCCAAGATGTAAGGCACTTAGTAAAACTGTTCTCCTTTCCTGAATATTAGCAACAACAGCCCCACCAGCCGTTGCAGATTTTGCCATCAGGTTAACACATGGGGTGTGTAGATTTATAAGTAGGAATGAAATTATATTAGAGATAATAGCTCTTACATTGCTCAAGAATAGATCACCCCATGACCATCTGATCCCATATCAGTTCACTTCTCTTATAATTCAGGAATTAGTTAATGTTTTTGGAGTGCACGGGATGTGAAACATGCCTAGAAGCTTTGCCTTATACCAGAATCTCTAAAAATTTATGAATTCTTATATGAAGCAATGCTTTTAAATGCTTAATATTACAAAACACAATTCTGTTATTTATATTATCATATTTGCTTAAAACCTTTAGGATCCAAAGAAATGTTTTTCATTTTGACATCCTACTTAGGTTTTAATTGTCACGAGCACTAGAATGATATGTATTGCTTCCAGACTGAGTAGATTCTATTGGCTAGCTTCTGCTGTACTTAGTGAGCCATCATTTGTTTTGACTGTATGAACCTTAGAGTGTTTATAATTTACTTAGAAGCAGCAGATATCAGCGCCCTAATTAACACCTTCACCATTCCTCGCCTGGTACTTGAGAAGTTGGCGGCACTACAAATGGAACAGAGGCTCTGAAACTAAACATGGACCTGACAAGGGATGGACATCAATTGTCTTTCATGGCCTTGAGGTTCTTCCAATTTTATTTTGTGCAGTAATTCCCCTGGATTCTGATTCCCATCTCCCAGTGCCATGTTTTCCCTCATTGTTCATTGCCCAAACCTGAGACATCATGCACCTAAATTAGGAAGTTGACACATAAGTCTGGATCTCCTATTATATGTAATGTAGAATGAAGATTTGATTAGTAAAGGGAAGTAAAGATATGCAAAACTACAGAATTATTAATATTTTTTCCTGTGCACTTCTATAGTCTGGTAAAAAAAGGTTTGGACATTCCTAAAGATTGTAGAAAATGGACTATAAATGACTTGTATACAGAAAAAAAGTGTTTCAAAATAATGATTCATGAGGTTAATAATATCCTAAAGTTAAAGCATTTATTTGTGTCTTTTCTTACATATGTAACCATATTGCACAGGGTCGTAGAATTCTATACAGAATATTACGTATCTATATCAGACGTGATCGGAAATCAGTATTAGTACATAAAATATACTTTATATTACTTAAATGAAAGAATTTAAAATGATATTACCATGTCATTGAAAAGATTTAAGGGGCATGAAGATTGAAAAAGAAATAATTATTTTCAGTTCTTGAGAAATTCTACAAGGTAATCCTGTTGAAGTCTTCATCATGAGTTTTCCATTCGTATTATTAGTGTTTGTATTTTTTGTTGTGAGAATGAGAACTTAATTCTGCTTATTTTAACAAAGATGAGAATAAATATATCAGAAGGTCATTGGGTCAGGCAAAGAGTTTTTTTTTATCCAACATAGGCCTCAAGGATGAACAGGTAAAGGACATTTCTAGAATGTACTGTCGCAGTTTTGTGACAGTAATTCAAGCAAACAAAACAGCAAAAAGACATAGCTTCAATTTCTCAGTGTTCTACGGACCAAAGAATGTAATTACAGTGCTAGGGTGTCTACAACATCTTTCCAGCTCTAACAACGAATATAATTCCAGTATTTATCCCAGTCTTTTAAATTTTGTTATTAGTGCCCTTGCCTAGATCTTCATTTTCACTTAATTGAAATAATATGGGAAATTCCTAAGTGGGTTGCAAACCTCCAGTCATTCCAACAGGATTGTAATAATCTCCTGCCTGGACTGTGCTGAGTTTATCCTCTTATCCTGTATAGTATCTAGCCCAGAGAAGGAAAGTATGTGGGAAATGCAACCACGCCCCTTTCCTTCCTTCATGACAGATGGTTTTAATAGATTTTAGCATTCTTTTCCTCACAAGTCTCAGCATAACACGCTGATTTATCAGAGTTGGCACATGTCATAAAATCAACTTTCCATTTCTGAACTGATAATACTTAGTAGGCCTAAATAAATGTTTATCAAACTGAAGTATTGCACATACGCAGAAATGGAACTGGGAGGATAAGTGAAAAGAAATTCTTAAAGAATTCTTTCATATTTTTTCTATTTCTATTCCTAAAGCTCCCCTTTTGTTTCCGTTGCCTTCAGTGCAATGGAAGACTTATAAGAGACAAGTGCTAGGCCTCGTCAACTTGAGAGTCTGTTCATTATTCGTCTCTTCTCTGCTCACAGTTGACTTATATTTAAATATATGGCTTCCATCCAATGACTCCCACCAGGGCCATTAAATAAAGTATGTATTACATACAAAAAAAGGCAAAAATGTACTTGGCTCAGATACACACCTTTCTCCAGTTACTTAGATTCCCTTAGTCATTAAGGAAAAAAAAGATGGTGCTATCAACTCGTCATTGTTGGTTTATATCAGCAGGTCTTAACTATAGGAGGAAAAAGGCAGTTACAGTTTTAGTAATGAGTCTTAAATTACTGGCACTTCACTCATAAATGAGGAAATGACAGTATAATATTTTATTCTCAGAAACTGTTCTCATCTCCCCTTTCCTGGGTCATGAGGTCAACTAATTTTGATTTTATCTGCTCTGAGTTATAATCCTATACTTAGTCACATTGGTTTTAACATTTAAAGATTTTTTTGTTTATTGAGATTTTTCTACTTCTCTCCATAATTTCATCTAGGCCATGGAGAAGTGACTTTCAGCACATTGTATAGTTGAGAGGAAGTGGATCGCCTCACCTCATGGTGGTTCTTTGGGGACTGGTGACAGGATTTATCTATGGGATGGCCTTCTAGCATGTGCTAATTGAAGCTGACACTTGGTAAATTTCATAGTCTAAATTATCTCAGCTTGGTTAAGGCCTCAAAAAGATCCCTAGCTTGTTCATCCACTCTAAATTCTAAACTCTGAGAGTGTGTGCTTTGTCTTCCATCTTTCTCCTGGTACAGGCTATCCATTTATTTTAAGGTTGCTAGACCTTCTTTACATTGGGGTCAATGACTGATGTACAAAACCCAAGGAAGGCCTGGGAGGGCAAACTAGGCCGTCTCTCTGGCTAATATGCCAGTCTGCTTCATAAGCCCTATGTTTTCACAGAACACTGCTTTCACAGTCACCCTGCATAGCAGCCTTGTGCTAGTGTTCAAAATGGCGACAGGATCGTCCTATTTCCTACAATTTATGGAACATATTTCTTCCTCTCCACTAAAACATGAGGGAACGAAGTGGAGATATGTATGTCTCTCACCTGTATATGCCTCCATTCCTTTTCCTTTGAGCCTTGAGGAAAAAGAAATAAATCATATTTTTAAGTCTTCAAAAATCTTGATCATATTACATTATCAGTAGATAATAGAAATTATAGAAATTTTATTAAACTTTTTCTTTGTGGTATCTATAACCTTTATTTTTTCACTCTCACTAAATCTTCAATCTGTTATGTTTTGTTTATTGGAATAGTTTTTAACTTGCCTGTTGCCTCCTTTCCTTTTTCTACTCCAGGCTATTTTGCATCCTGTTGCCAGACTATTCTTCAGCTCTCTTGCTTTGATTACACTGTTTTTCATTAAGACATTTAGAATTTTGTCTCATCATTTATCGATTTTTCTTTTTCAATCATATGCCTGCTGAGGCCTAAGACTCTTTTCTTCTTATTATAATTTCTTTACTACATTACCCCTAAATTTGTTTCTTCCTGATTTCTTTATCATATTACCTTGTACTGATAAGATATCCATATACTGTCTGATTCTTCAAAGCCTGGCTTTAGACCCTCTTGGGTGAACCTGACTCAATCCATAACTAGAGTATTTAGTCTATAGAACATATCTTGATATGACATTATAAGTTTGAGTAGGTATTCTCTCTTTTCTTCATATTTGTCTTTCCCACTAACTTTTATTTATTTATTTTTTATTTTTTTAATAAAAATAGATGGAGTCTTGCTTTGTCACCCAGGCTGGAGTGCAGTGGCGCAATATCCGCCTCCTGGGTTCACGCCATTCTCCTGTCTCAGCCTCTCGAGTAGCTGGGACTACAGGCGCCCGCCCCCACGCCTGGCTAATTTTTTGTACTTTTTAGTGGAGACGGTGTTTCACCGTGTGAGCCAGGATGGTTTTGATCTCCTGACCTCATTATCTGCCCGCTTCAGCCTCCCAAAGTGCTGGGATTACAGTCGTGAGCCACCGCGCCCAGCCAACTTTTATGTTTTAAGAAATAATCTTCCCAACGACCCTTCAGTGTAAGTATTGATATCTGCAAATTACAGACAAGAAAACTTAGGTTCAGAAAAGTGAAGCCACGTGCCTAAAGCCACAAAACTAGTTAGATTTTTGGAGCTGTGATTCAGATCCAAGTCTGGTTTCAGTTTTAAGTTCCTCGCTGGATTAGACTGCCTCTTTCTAACAGAAGGGATTTTACAGTATATTTGGAGCAACACTTCACAAATAAGGTGATGTTTGAGTGCGCCATTTATTGATTACTAAATGCTGAACCCAATATATCATGTTATCCTTTCAACAGCTCTGAGAGTTAGGTGCTACCAACAGTCTCAATTTTCCAGATAAGGAAAGTGAGTCATAGAAGGAATGCAGGGGCTAAATAATGGATTGAACACAAGGCTCTAATCATCATACTCATCAACCTCCCACTTATTGAACTCAATTCTGCACATCAGACCATTCTCGATCTAAATTCTGGACTCTGGAGTTTTTGGCAATGGATGGCCTAGCATTTCCTAGCATCTAAGCCCTGGGCATAGCCTGTTTCCAACGTCGGGAGCCTAGAGATGAGTCAGGAAAGCTTCACATTGGCCTAACTCATTTTTAAGCATCTTATAGAATAGTGTTTAGTATTTGTCTACAATTATTATAATGTCTAATTGGTAGTACAGAGCACTAAATATTTACTTCATTATACAAAATCTAATAGGACTTAAAAAAGCACATACTGCACAACACAGGTTTGAACAAGAAGAATATTGCTTTTTTGCTGTTCTTTAGACTTCTTTTCCATGTTTTCATTAATCAGCATGTATTATTCTTATAATTTAAATCTGTGTTAGTTCAACAATACTGTAATTTAATTACATTGTGATCCAATCAATTAGACTGTGACATTTTATTTACCAAACATTACTAAGTCTGCAGTTAATCATAAAGCAGTATTTCTGGTGTTCATCTCCAAAGATTTTATCTACATTATTAACTTAGAATATTTGCAACATGCTGCTTCTCAACTGTCACTGTGATTATTCACTTATATTTGTATTTCATCGTTAAAAAGAAGCCCTCATTTTCTCATTTTTAGGTCTCAAACTGAATCAACCTGACACAAATATAATAAAATTAGAGTAGTTTAAAACAGTTGATTCATCAGAGATTTGAACTGAGGCAAACAAATTATGTAGATTCTGCAAATAATGAAGGCATTTTATTTCAATCAATGGCCTTGTTACAGTTCTGTTTCAAAAATTGAAGGATTTGGATATTACACCACCTTAGGTTTTTAATGTATATACAATGACAGGGTTGGTTTGGATGATGTCTTTGTTCTTTCTAGCTGTTACATTACATTTCATAGTTATCTGAACTGCCTGCCAGGTTGTTTAGGGAAATGCATGTACCACAGTTAGAGGGGATTCACAAATGGTAGGTTTCTCTGCAAAATTGAGACATATTTAGAGTAGAAAACACTTTGCCTCTTGGAGATAAAAGTATAGGGTAATCTCTTTTTGTTTGTATGCCAGAAGTTGCTGTGGACTATAAATTGAAACAGCTCACAGCTAGGATGAGGAAAGCTAGAGAAATGTACCTATTTGATGGAAAGGGATAGCTAATGTAGTCAAAAATTACACTAATTGAGAAAGAGTAATGATACATTCATTCTCAAGGACTACTTAATTGCCCACTCTTGGAACAAGTTGGTCTTCAGCTCTAAACTAAACTGACGTTTTTGAAAATGATAGAAAAATAGTGCTATAAATGTTAAATTTATGAAATAGGCTTGCAATTTTCTCATCAAATTTAGACCAACCTTAACAATATTGTAAGAGTAATATATTCTCAAGGATAAAATGTTCTCTAGTTCAACTTCTACATAGAAAATGAGTTTAAATGAGCCAGTTGTCTTAATATTTGGATACAATGGTCACTTTGAAATGCGTGAAATGTGTTCCACTATTATTAGAAAGAAAAAAAAAATGTGCTTATCTTTGATTTCGGCAATACCCAGGACTGATTCATAGAAAAAAAAATCTAATATATTTATAAATCGGAGTGCTTTCTCTCTACTTGGACCTACGATAAAAGGTCATCGTTTTCTTTTTTAAAATTATTTTCACTGGAGTATGCTTGAAACTGTACATCTCAAATATTTTTTTTTTTTTTTTTCTTTTTTTTGAGACGGAGTCTCACGCTGTTGCCCAGGCTGGAGTGCAGTGGCGCGATCTCGGCTCACTGCAAGCTCCGCCTCCCGGGTTCCCTCCATTCTCCTGCCTCAGCCTCCTGAGTAGCTGGGACTACAGGCGCCCGCCACCGCGCCCGGCTAATTTTTTGTATTTTTAGTAGAGATGGGGTTTCACTGTGGTCTCGATCTCCTGACCTTGTGATCCGCCCGCCTCGGCCTCATCTCAAATATTTTAACAAATATACCTAAATATTACAATTACTAAATAATTTTGTCCTTTGAAAAATGTGGCTACTGCGTACATAATAAGACATAGTTTCTTCTCAAAAGTGCCTAATAAGACTAAAGAGAGTGAATCAATGGAATTATTTATTAGTTAAAATTATATGAAATGTCTTAATGGTGTTATTCTTTGTTTCCTAATTTTCAAATGAAAATAGTTTGTCTCTCATACTCATTGTTTCTAACTCTTTCTTACATTATTTAGTAATTGTCAATAACAGTTATATTATGTACAATCTTTTCCTTAATTTATCTTCTTCTACCCTTCCATCCAACTCTACTTTATTTAAAACATGTCTTCAAGATACCACAGGAGAAAAGGTCAGAAAAACAAAAGGGAGTTTTAATGTATACGTAGCTCCAGACAGTTATTATTATTGTCAAGGCATAAAGCCATATGTTGCATATGACAAATTGTGTATTTCTGCTGGGGTGCATTGTACTGTATTTTCATAACATATGCCAGGCAACTTCTATGTATTTCAAGTCACTGAGTATAATTTTCAACAAGACAAGGAAAATTTCTCCCTCCCATCCCTTCTGAAATCTTTATTTGTAGATCTAGCTCTAAGTTTTATGTTTTCCTGGTGGTCTTTTAATTCATTCCATTAATTAATTCATTCATTCATTAAAAAACATTATTATTCACATACCATAGGTCATAAACCTCATTACTTATGGGAAATATAAAAATACATACCATTATGTCTTCTCTCTTCTTTGAGGCTTGTTCTCATGAAATAAGACAGATCTATCTATCTATCTATCTATCTATCTATCTATCTATCTATCTATCTATCTAAACAGTGAAGTGTTAGATTAAGTATATGAAAGGAAAATGAAAATCAAGGAAAAGGAGAAAGACCTCTTATAGTTGGTTTGTGGATTTGGTAAACCTTCATGAATGAGATGATCCTAAAAGGTAACTCTGGGTATTCCATGCAGCTAAAGGTGAAGGGCCAAGGTTGCAGTAATAGTCCAAGTAATGTGAAAAGTATTTGGGTGTGAAAAGACTTGCCAGGAAGTTTTGATTCCAGAAAGGGCAAGTATTGATATTCTAAAATAAATTGGTAATTATAAAGATGATAATATATGGCCTTGAAGGCCATGTTCAGGAATTTGGACTGCGTGCTGACAGATTATGGAAAGCTGTTGCACGATTTTGAGCAGCTATACAATAAGGTTATTCTATTGGGGAGTATGCTGATTTGCCTGGGTTAAAAAGAGTAGTAGAGAAAAAGGCCAATGAAAGCTGTTGGAATAGTCCTGTGAGAAATAATAAGAAAACCTATCAAAGAGGCCAGGCATGGTGGCTTATGCTTGTAATTCCAGCACTTTGGGAGGCCGAGGTGGGTAGATCATAAGGTCAGGAGTTCAACACCAGCTTGGCCAGCATGGTGAAACCCCGTTTCTACTAAAAATACAAAAATTAACCAGGCATGGTGGTGTGCACCTGTAATCCCATCTTCTCAGGAGGCTAAATTAGGAGAATCGCTTAAATCCAGGAGGCAGAGGTTGCAGTGAGCTGAGATTGTGCCCCTGCACTCCAGCCTGGGCGACAGAACAAGACTGCGTCTCAAAAAAAAAAGAAAAAAGAAAAAAAAAGAAAAAGAAAACCTACCAAATAAGTGGAGATAAAATAAAGAATAAGAAGCACACCAGACTATAGTAAGAGCATATGAAAGCCAATTTGATGGTTGTGGGAGAAAACATTCAGTATTAGAACCATCACAAGATACGGCAAATCTAGGAAGGAATACTGTTTAGTTTGAGGCATGTTGACTTTGAAGTGCCTGAGTTGAGAAACATTGGACATTTAGAAAGTGAGGGTGGTGGTCATAAATCTGGGGGTCACAGAGGGGTAGACTCATTCATGGGATTTTCTAAGTTGGGAGTGGGAAGAGAGCATCTTGATAAAGAAGCAGAACCACCCTACAAGACTAGAGAACATCAACATAAAGAACATTAAGCGGCCGGGCGCGGTGGCTCATGCCTGTAATCCCAGCACTTTGGGAGGCCAAGGCAGGTGGGTCACCTGAGGTTGGGAGTTCAAGACCAGCCTGGCTAACATGGTGAAACTCCGTGTCTACTAAAAATACAAAAAAGTTAGCTGAGTGTGGCAGCACATGCCTGTAATCCCAGCTACTCGGGAAGCTGAGGCAGGAGAATCACTTGAACCTGGGAGGTGGAGTTTGCAGTGAGGCAAGATCGTGCCATTGCACTCCTTTGCACTCCAGCCTGGCAACAAGAACAAAATTCCATCTCAAAAAAAAAAAAGGAGAGGTTTGTCAATCACGGTTTAAAAAATTAAGGCAACTGGGGATAAGCAACTAATATTTCAGCCATTTGAGAATGACTCTATCTCTTTGTACACTTGCAAATAGAATTGTAATCACATGAGATTTCAACTAGATAAATTTGGTTACCCAGAAAAAAATGAGGTCATGACATAGATTTGAAGGCCAACAAAAATTACATAATCAATGCTCCATAAATTAGCTATTACGTAGGTGAATGTACTTTTTGTTTCATGTCCATGAAGACTCAAAATGTTTAGTTATTTTACTCATGATAACAGTCTACTTCCTATCGAAATTTCATGGAGAGATAATAGATCAGTATTTATTCTATACTGAGTATAGACCATGAAGATTAAAAATAGCTCATGAATAAAGGGAAGAGAAACTCTATATGTGGGATTTTATGTAATTATGGTAACAATTCCTTGGAGATATTGTGGTCTGTTATGTAAATATATGTAATTATGATAATTTCAAAACCCATGTTGTTTTCTCGGTAGTTTTACAGTTCCTTCACAAAGCAGTCACTTTCAGAACTTAGGAGGGGTAGAGCAATACTTTCCATAAAAATGAGGGTGAACTTAACATCTCATGTGAATTTAAAATATATTTTTATAAGAAATACATCAGAATTTAAGGATATATTTACCCCATTTTTACTTTCACACAAGAAAGTACCACTGTAGCACAGATCATTATTACCCAAGTTCAGGGATGACATACATGAAGATTATTCTTGATAAATAATCAGAATGAATTGGTTGTATTTACATAGATTTTTCTGGACCATAGTTGTTTTTACCTGTTGTTTGAGGGCCTCTCATGGGGGGCATATTTAATATATGAGTGCTATAACTAGAAATTCAAACTGTCAGAGGGAAGGAAACCATCCATCTACCCATTCATTAAATGAATATTTATTTAAGGCGAAAATGTGCTAAATGTGGGACTGAATTTTGGGACTAAAAACCTAAATGATACGTATGTCCTGCTATTACACAGTGTGTAAGAGGCAGAGGTAATCAGGTAAATTAGTCAGTGAAATAGCATCATAGGAGTCTTCACATTTCACTTTTCCGGGGGACACCTTTCCCATTGTTGTGAAATGTGATGGCCCTGAGTGTTATATGTGTTATAATGGAAACAAAACTAGGGTACAAAAGGGGAATAATTTTATATGATAGAGTATAGGTCACTTTGGATGAGCCAAGTTTTAATTGTATCCACTAGACAGCCAGATTGATAGGTAAATGTGTGTGTGTTTAAGAAAAATCATCCATTGCCACTCATTGATAGTTAAAGGACAAGCAGAGGAGAGGAAGCATTGGCAGAAGAGAATGAGATGGAATAGTGAAGGCAGAAAAGAAAAATAAAAAAGCAAAAAGTACTCTTTTTTCTAAATTTAAGATTCCAGAAGGCAGTTGGTAAAAGTTTCACGTGATCCACAGAAGTCAAGTACAATGAGAAGGAAGAGTCCATTGGATTTGAAAATTAAGTCATGAGCAACTTCACTTAAAGCATGTTCAGTAAAGACATGCAAATAAATGGAAGCAACCTTGATGGTAACTTTTGGTTGGCAAGGCCAACAAACCATTTGTGAAAAATTCCTCCAAGAACTGTCGTAGTGAAGGAAAACGGAGTGGTGTTCCTATTCTAGGAAAGGTTTTTGTTTGTTCTATTTTGGTTTTGTTCTTGGATTTTTTTTAGTTTTAGTTTCCTGTGGTATTAAAACATGTTTATATAAAGTAAAGGGGGCTGGGCACAGTGTCTCATGCCTGTAATCCCAGCACTTTTAGGAGGCTGAGGCAGAAGGATTACTTGATTCCAGGAGTTCAAGACAAGCCTGGATGACAAAGTGAGACCCTGTCTGTACAAAAAATGAGTTGAACCTGGTGGTGCATGTCTGTGATCCCAAGTACATGCAAGGCTGAGGTGGGAGGATCACTTGAGTCCAGAAGATTGAGGTTGCGGTGAGCCGTGTTTGTGCCGCTGCACTCCAGCATGGGTGACAGAGCAAGACCCTCTCTCAAAGAAATAAATAAACAAAAATAAAAACCAAAAAATTAAAAACTAAGGGAAGGATGTTTATATATGGCAAACCAGGACTCCTTAAGAAAGGGAGGAACTAGATTCAGACCAAAGAAGGAGTAAGTGGCTTTAATCTATGAATAAGATAAAGGATTCATGTTTATCTGAAGCAGGAAAGAGGAAGGGAAAGAGAGAAGGATGGATTCTAATATAAATACACGAAGGATGTTTTTAACCATATTTTTCACTTAGATCACACAAAAAAGTCATATAAAACAAAGTCACTAAAGAACATAATTATGTGCTTATATTTCACGGAAATGATACTCTACTTTCCCCTAATTATTATTCTTCCAAGCAAATACTCTCCCCCTCCACCCCCCCCCACCCCCCCCCCCAGTATCTTACTGTGTCGTTCAGACTTGAGGACAGTGGTGTAATCTTGGCTCACTGCAACCTCCCACTGCTGGGCTCAAGCAGTTCTCCCATCTCAGCATTTGTAGTAGCTGGGACTACAGCAGCCCATTACCACACCCAGCTAATTTTTTTTTTTTTTTTGAGATGGAGTTTCACTCTTGTTGCCCAGGCTGGAGTTCAATGGCGCAATCTAGTCTCACTGCAACCTCTGCCTCCTGGGTTCAAGTGATTCTCCTGCCTCAGCCTTCCGAGAAGCTGGGATTTCAGGCATGCGCCACCACACCCGGCTAATTTTTTTGTATTTTTAGTAGAGACAGGATTTCTCCATATTGGTCAGGCTGGTCTCGACCTCCTGACCTCAGGTGATCTGCCCACCACGGCCCCCCAATGTGCTAGGATTACAGGCATGAGCCACTGCGCCCAGCCACACACCCGGCTAATTTTTGTATGTTTTATAGAGATGGGGTTTTCCCATGTTGCCTCGGCCGGTCTCAAACTCCTGGCTTCAAGCAATCTGCCCACCTCAGTCTCCCAAAGTGCTGGGATTACAGGCATGAGACACCATGCCTGGCCTGAAATACTTTTTTAACCTGAATATCGTTCCTAATTATATAAGAGTTTATCTATATTTTCCAAAGTACCAGTAAGGTTTTGCTTCTTTGGAAAGGATATTAGAAACATATTAGGTTTTTCTTATCAATATGGCTCACTCTTTAAGAGGAAATTGTTAATATTTTTGAGTCATTGATTCCCTCTGTGCTGTTTCAGGGAATGTACAATAAATTTGCAATAAAAAATGGCATATGTATTGAGAATATTATTCCTCTGGTTTTCAGTTATTTAGCTCAGATTTTAGAAGTTTCATCTACCTGGGAATATTTTCAAACATCCATCTATATTATTACCATGTAAGTATCAGATCTAGTGTGACAGGGCCTCTTCTACTGGCAATGATACGGCATAACTCTAGTTTGAGGAGTCAAAATAGGAGGTAGCAGATCTCTTGTGAATATCCAAAGTGCAGCCTGCCTATTCATAACAAATTCCCTTATGAAATTATACCTTTGTAAGATCTTGCATAACATATATTTTATAGAGAAACTCCCAAATGGAATTTCTGTAACAGACTTTACCAAACTTTGAGTTATTGATTATTGTGCTATAGTTAATGTGTTCATGATAGGATATTGCTAACACAACCATTAACATGACCCTTGAATAATAAAATATGATTTCACAATGTCACAGTCGTACATGCAATTTTCAAACTAAGTGTTCCTATAAAATAATTTTTAGAGGTAGTTTATTTCTAAGTTTACTTGTAAATAATGGTATACCCATTAGGTTTTGACTTTTACCACAATATTGTTGGCTAGTCATCATGTTCCCATTCATAAAGGATAACTGTGTAATCATTTGTTATTCAGATATTGTGGTAAAAATCCAAAATAACATTTATTTGTATTTCTAAAAATATCAAAACATTTACAATGAAGTTGCAGTTGTTTTTTGGTTTTTGAGTGAAATATACAACCAATAAACAGGATAGGATTCGAGTATATTTTGATAAAAAGCTAATTTGGGGCAAATGAGCCATATTACAATTGTTACCTATCAGTCAGTTAAAACCAAATCATTGTCTAGCTTTGGATAACCATGCACCCTAAATTGAAAATTCTACAACCCGTTCTATGACATACTTCTGAAACCCTGTAGAGTTTCTCTAGAGAAACACCCAAAGAACATGAAATTTTGGTCGGTTTTCTTTTACATGCACACGAAATCATGTTCTGTCAAGTGTGAAGACTGTGGCAGGTGTTATGAGTCAGCATACAGCATAAGCAAAGCTGTGTGATTGTCTACCTAATGTTCTCACTATGATGTTTCTGCCTAGTTATGGAAATAAATGTCTATATGAATTTTTAGAGCTTCATCACCACTTATCTGAGGCTAAGGCAAATCCAAGGAGAATGTAACTTCTTTGTCTTTACATTTTTGACTATATATATATATATATATATATATATATATTTCTTTTAAAAGTTAGCAATTAAGCCATTTCTGTGTGCCTAACACAGTGCTAAATCCTTGATAGCTGTGGGAAAACGACTACCATAAATCACTGCCCTTGTATTTATGGATGCTAGTATACAATTTTCTGTCGAAAGATTTCTGATTTGTATTTACTTTCATGGAAATCAGTGACAGGAAACTGGAAAGTCTGTAGGGGGTGAAAACATCATTTAAGAATGATGCAGATATTATTTGAAAAACTTGTATTTATATCTGTATGCTCTGGAGATTCATATATCTAAATTTAACCTCATGAAAATTCCAGGAACGAAAACTCTGAAGACCAGAAGATGCATAGTCTCCTTAAGAAACAGGCTTGTTTCACATCAGCAAGCTCTGTATTAAAAGGGTCAGCCTATCTCAATTTGATTGACCAAATTAGAAACCTATTTAGGATGCAATTATAATGCAGAAGAGATCACTGTGTTCTAATAAATCCAGAAACACATTTCATGGCGAGCACCAAGGTAAGGGGCTGCCCAAATTAAATATAGAAACATGTACTGCGAAGGGTGAGAAGTTTGCTTCTTGGCATGCTTGTATTCAACACTCCATGATTATGGAGTAGTGGCCAGTGTGCTGTGGACTTTGAGGACTTGCCTTGCCACCAACTATCCAAATGAGCTTGGAAAGACCCCTTGAACGCTTCTTTTACTATAATAATCTGAGACGATAGTTTTGAACTAAATCATTCCTAATATTCTTAATGAATAGCAGTTTCATTAGTTTACTAATGGGATGATACTAAAGAAAATAAAAACCCCAACCTTCGTTAGGTACAAAGAGTATAGTTAAAAGAATCAGATAAAGGTTATATGCAGAGAACAAACTAAGAATTTTTTTAAAGAAGTAATTGACAAAAATTGTATGAAAGCAAAGAGAGCTACCAGCATAAAAACCATTCCAAGTAGTGTTTGTGTCTTCAGAGAGAAAGAAAAAGAGACCAGACAGGTCTGGTTAGGTCATTGTTGGGGAATAGGTAGCCAGGCAACTGCATGAAAAGCCACCAAAGGGAGCCTTCTTCAAAGGGATGGGCGCATCACTGAGATAATCCCTGGTTTAGCCTTTGACAGGCTTGCATCTCAGCATTCACTTTTGTTTGAGCTATTATGTGCTGACTTCAGCATGGGAGCAATGAAATTGGGGCATGGCTACACATGTCGTTGCCGACTCTGCACTCCCAAGCCCTGGGAAAATAATACTTTTTTAAAAAAACCCCGTACCTACCATCTAAGAAGGTTATAGTCAAGTTGTCTTATTAGATTATTCATTAATGAAACAAAATCTATGATGAAACAGCCTTCAGATGGATTAACCTATAACTTTTTATCAATCGCATAAAACTGACCTACTAAAACAGCATAGCAACTAGTAAAATAGTTTTTTCAACTCTTTAAAAATATGACCAGTTACATTATATAGAAATAAATGGACTGTGGTCCCCAGAGAAGAGAAATCTGCTTAGGAAAAATGTGATGAAAGGCAACAAAAGAATTGTACTCTCTTATTCAATGTAAAACTTTTAAATCAATCTTATTATTTTAGGAGATTCATACATGAGGACTGTTGCTTTTGTATTAGCTTAACAAACACCCAGGGAGTCCTCCTAATAGTTAAGTTTATAGAATTAAAAGAAGTAGGGCTAATGTGGGCTTAGTTTCCTAATGTGCAACATTATTTGGTATTCCAATAAATGTAAGTGATCATTTATTCTTTTTTTTTTTTTTTACGGAGTTTCAGTCTTGTCGCCCAGACTGGAGTGCAGTGGTGACATCTCGGCTCACTGCAACCTCTGCCTCCAGCTTCAAGCAATTCTCCTGCCTCAGCCTCCTGAGTAGCTGGGATTACAGGCGCCCACCACCATACCTGGCTAATTTTTTGTATTTTTAGTAGAGATGGGGTTTCACGATGTTGGGCAGGCTGGTCTGGAACTCCTGACCTCAGGTGATCCACCTGCCTCGACCTCCAAAAGTGTTGGGATTACAGGTGTTAGCCACTGTGCCCAGCCACATTTATTCTTTTCATAAGTATATATTGAGATTCCACTCAAATTAAAGCGATACATATGTAAATAAGGACCCTACACTGAGAAGGTTAACTTTAGTGGTGATCCAGTTGAATTCTATTAGAATAGACTAATAGATGTATATAATGATTTTACATATTAATAACACTAACAAATATATAATAAAGTATAATATTATATTCTAGAGAATTTGGAGGAATTTTAGAGTTGATCTAGATAAGCCAGATGTATTTTGGTCAGTTGTGAGTAAGAATTAAATTAAAAGTAAGCAACTGGGAATAGTGCATATTAAAAAGCTGTAGCAACAGTGGTGGTGATAATGGTGATGATTGTGATAATGAGAAAAAAAAAGAAGATAGAGTGGGAGGAAAAGGAGAGGAATGCTAGCTAACCCTATAGATCTTACTCTGTGCTGGATATTTTTCTAAGAGTGTTTTCATATATGAACTGAGTTAATCCTTACAACAGTCTTTTGAAGTATATGCTAGTATTGGTCCCATTTTACAGTTAGAGAAACTCAGATACAGAGAATTTAGTCTGCCCAAGATCACATAGTCAGTAAGTGTATTATTGATTTTATAATCAGAGCTCACCCATTAAATGTAAAGGTAAATGTTGGAGAGAAAGTCTGAAAAGGTTGACGGTTTGTATCACTCAAATATCTACCGTAGCCAAATAGAAATGTGTATAAAATTAGGTATAAGAAGGAGTGGTGGACATGATAGCAAACTGGAGAGCACAGATGATAAACTGGAGAGCTGCAGGTAAGCTAAACGTGGGTAGTGAACTCCAGTTGATTGTGGCCCTCTAGAAATGCTGTTTCCATGTTATCAGATCATCCAAGTTTGCAGAGGATTTGAAATCTGGATTCATAAGCAAAATCTCCAGGTTATTAAATATTTGGCAATTAATTAATTTTTAAGATAAAATGTTAGTGGGCTCGAGAAAACACATCATTCTGAGTTTGATATATCCTGAGAGCCAGCAGTTCATCATTCCGTCATTATACAGAGGCATTGATTGACTTTTCCCAAATGTCTTTTTTATTTTATTTTATTTTATTTATTTATTATTATTATTATACTTTAAGTTCTAGGGTACATGTGCATAACGTGCAGGTTTGTTACATATGTATACTTGTGCCATGTTGCTGTGCTGCACCCGTCAACTCTTCATGTCTTTTAATCTGAGCTGAGAACGAAATATATAGTCGCTAAAAGTCACTTTCCCTCAATATTAAATATTCCTAATAGCTTAGTGGGTTTATTTCACTGCTAAGATATTCATTTGAAGAATATACACAGGAAGATGTGAAAATCATAGTATAGCAACCTATTTTCAGTTTGTCGCCTTAGCTTTTCTGCTCCAACATTGTGAGCATCCCTTCGTTTAGTCTGATTAACTTCTCATGGACAGTGGCTGTCTTATTTCATGTCTCTTATATCAGATTATGAAAATCACAGAAAAAAGAAAAAAAATATTATTTCCAATGAGTAAGTTATGAAGCCATGTTAGAAACCCATATGACAATATGAATTTCTTCTATCTGTCAATCTCAAGGTAGAATTCCTCATCTTTCTGATAATGCCGAATACCATGAAATGTCTCAAAAAAGAGTTGACTTTATATACCAGGTGTTCATCTTGCTGGCTCACTTCTTCCTTTCTGGTCTTTCTCCCTTTTATCTGCACCCAAGTTATTTCTATTCTGTGTTTTATGGGTTCTTAATATATTATTATCCTTGATGTCTAGTCCAGTCATAACTTCATGTTTTGTACCAAATGTTGCTTTGTAGCATAGAGAACTGAAATGGCAATCACCTATTAACAAACTAATAAATGTCTTGGCTGGAAGTGTCATAAATGGTGAAGGGTCTTGACACAATACCGTGTGAGGATTACTTAAATAGACTAGGGAGATAAATAATATTGAGGAAAAATATAATAGCTATGCTGACATATTTGGATGATTGGCAGTGAAAAAGCTATAGCGTTTGGCTAGTTTGAAAATTTATTCTGACTTGGAACGTTTGGAAGCTATAAGAGGTAGAGTTTAGTTTAACAAGTGAAAATATCTCTTCATAAAGAGATTAACCTAAAAAAGTATATTGGATACCTCAATAAAGAGTGTGGTATAGAGAAAAGTTCCAGAATTGTCAGGAAGAAATATTTAACCTCTGAATCTGTGCTGTATCTCCAGAAATCTAGAAACTATTAAGTAATGTTATCATTTAAGATGATTTTTATGACCTGTCAGAAGACATTATTTAAATTTTTTTTTTTTTTTTTTTTTTTTTTTGAGATGGAGCCTTGCTGTGTCACCAAGCTGGAGTGCAGTGGAGTGGCATGATCTTGGCTAACTGCAACCTCCGCCTCCTAGGTTCAAGCGATTCTCCTGCCTCAGCCTCCTGAGTAGCTGGGACTACAGGCACACATCACCACACCCAGTTAATTTTTGTATTTTTAGTAGAGACGTGGTTTCACCATGTTGGCCAGGATGGTCTGGATCTCTTCACCTTCTGATCCGCCCACCTTGGCCTCCGAAAGTGCCTTGATTACATGCATGAGCCACCGTGCCTCGCCAGCCAGAGGACATTATTTTATCAACAGCGACTATAAACATTAAAAGAGACTACAACATAAACTGTTATTATTAGAGCCCAAGGGTTTGTTGCTAGATAAGAATATGAATAAATGCCATATTCTCTTGTATTGAGCTTGTTCTTTCAATAAGTCACTGAACAACAATAATTAAGCAATGAAGCCAGTACATCTAGAGAAAAAATTTAAGAAAACATCACAATGTTTCAATAACTATTTCCGTCTATGTGTATTTCACACATTATAATATGATCAGTTATATCACATGGTTTTATTTTTAAGTTCATAAAGTCTTCATAGGCTGAGCACAGTGGCTCACATCTGTAATCCTAGCACTTGGGAGGCCAAGGCAGGAGGAGGGCTTGAGCCCAGGAGTTGAGACCAGCCTGGGCAATATGGAAAAACCCCATCTCTACAAAAAATACAAAAATTAGCTAGGCATGGTAGCATGTGCCTGTAGCCCTAGCTATTCAGGAGGCTGAAGTGGGTCACTTGAGCACCAGGGATGTTGAGTGACCCATGATTGTGCCACTTCACGCTAACCTGGGTGACAGAACAAGATCCTGTCTCAACAATAACAACAAATGTCTTCATAGCACTTTCTCCTTATATGAGTCTTCCATAAAGCTGTTGAAACACATGCACATTATATCTGTTTTTTAGCACTCTATCTGGTAATAGTTTGTTGAATACGTGCTGGATTCACTATTTTAACCCATTAATTACCCCAAGGTTGTGGCAGTTATCAAAGAACATCAAACAATATTACAGAACAAAAAAATATTTTCTGTTTTGAATTATGTAGCTAATGTTCCATCTTCTCTTTGCTTTGCTATTCAGGTCTAGCTTTAGGTACATTACAAAGTGATCTGGGAAGAAAATGCTGACATTCAAGTGGTTCTTGTTGCCTGTTTACATCAAGAAAATAAGGCTGGGCCTGGTGGCTCACGCCTGTAATCCCAGCACTTTGGGAGGCCAAGGCGGGCGGATCACCTGAGGTCAAGAGTTCAAGACCAGCCTGGCCAACATGGTGAAAACCTGTCTCTACTGAAAATAGAAAAATTAGCCAGGCATCGTGGCACGTGCCTGTAATCCCAGGTATTCGGGAGGCTGAGTCAGGAGAATCGCTTAAACCCAGGAGGCGGAGGTTGCCATGTGCCGAGATGCACCACTGCCCTCCAGCCTGGGCAAGAATGACACTCCTTCTCAAAGAAAAAAAAAAAAAAGAAAAAAAAAAGAAAAATACACTATTGTAGAATATCCTAATAATTGTCTTCAGAATAAGTAGATTTTTAAATAACTACGAACTAATAGATAGTGCTTTGCAAATGAAGTGGAATTAAATTCTTAAACAATTATATTTAATGCAAAAAATAATTATAAAAAATCCCTATAAAGAAAATAATGTAGACTGCATTATCATCTTAGTCTGTGGCCCTGAAAATTTTAGTCACTACCATTAGTCTCTACAGACTTAACCATGTAATGCTTCAGTGTTTGCCAGTTGTCAAGAGAAAAATGTTTGTTCCTTGGAGAAAATGAGATCAGTCTTACCTGTAAGCCAATTGATATTGACGCCTTTTGTCCTAGAAATGCACTAGTACTTTATTAACATTCTTTTGTGGATCATTTTGTTTTGCTGGTGATTTTTTCAGGTAGTTCTGCATGAGGGAGACAGCAGTAAAGAGGGGAGTAGTAAAGAGGGAAGATGTAGAAAAAACGCTGGTGGAACTAGGGTAGACATAACTTGAATTACTCAAAAGCGTATTCTCCTTCAGCTTTATTGAGATATGATTGACGAATAAAAAAGTATGCATTTATGGTGCACTACATGATGATTTTATATGCATATACAGTTTAAAATGGTTACTACCATCAAGCTAATTAACATATTCATCACCTTACATAGTTAACTATTTTTGGTGGAGAGAACACGTAAGATCTACTCTTTTTTGTGTGATCTCCAGTTTATAGTTATATAATACAGTGTTAACTGTAGTCGTCATGCAGTCCATCAGAATTCAAGAACTTATTTATCATATAATTAAAAGTCTGTACCTTTTGATATTTCACTCTCTTTTTTCATCATGTTTTTAATATATTTGTGCCTTTTGTTTTTATTTTATATTTTGTGATTCTTCTTCAATCTCTCTGCTTTTACTCTACAGGTTTTGCTTAGGGGAAATGTGGAGATGTTGGTCAAAAATGTATTTTGATTTCAGTTTGAAATCTTTCTCTCTATTTATGATCATCGTTTGTTTTTCTACACGAAAGCAGAGAAATGTGAATATGTATATATGTATTTGCATACACACACACACACACAAATGAATGACACTTTTTTGCATTCCCTGTTTTGCCCAAAACTGATATTGAACTGTTATGTTAGAATATGAGATGAAACATCTGATTCAGGTCAGCATGCTCAAAACAAATTGTGGGGCTTCATTTCCTGAAGTCTTTTTCTTCTTCATTTCATCCCAGAGAAATAGAAGCCCTCTCATAGCTTAAATTTGAAGGCTAGGTGTCCACAGGACCAGTCCCTATGTAAGTGCAACTGTAATTAAGTGATCTGCAAGTGATCTCAACACTATGGCATTCTATATTCTGGGGTGTATATCTCAAGCTCTTTATTTCTGTTTCTTCTCTGCACCTATGTCAGCTTTTTCACTGTTCAATAGTAACTCCTATTTATCAGCAAAATAGATGTTTTAAAATATGATATTCTTAAAACTAGTTTGACAGCTTAAAAATAGGGGAATATGTTAAACAGATATATTTTTAAATCTTCCATACGTTTCCTTTTATTTTATTTGCCTGCTCCCCACTATTGTAGATTCTTTAAACCTGCCCTCTGTCCAAATTATATCCTTTTGGAGGAAGCATTTCAAGAAGGAGAAGTCCTTAAATGCTTTTTTCTAAAGCTCAAACTGAGAGGAAAACTTCTACATTTAATTAATGAGAATTCAGCTCTTTAAAAGTTTGATGACTTTTGAAACTTATATAATCTGATTCCATCTCTGGGGAGGAAAAAAGACATTTTAGTTTTATTAAAGAAGAAATGACCAAAAACAGTGACCACACATTTGCTATTAAAGATAACTGTATTTAATTCAACAGAAATGGGTTTTTCACCGAGTCTAAATGACCTGCAGCATTACAGAATTGGCTGCCATTCTCTCAGTCAGAAATCAGGCTGTGGAAAGCCAGAATTCTTCTCTACATCTAGTACAAAGATTGTGCTTAGGGTTTAAATAAAATGAAAAGAATAAGGTGGAAAATTAGAATATGTTGAAGGCTGAAAGATTTGATCCTGGGACTTTTACATAACTCAGGAAGGAAATAACCCAATTCCTCTCTACATTTAGTGAAAAAGCAACTCAAAACCATAGAGGCTGAGAACTTTCTCTGCATGGCTTTTCAAACGATTTATATAAAGATGTTGGAGAAATTCACAAAGACCTGAATATTGTTGGAAAATCTTGTGTTTTGAAGACAGGACAGAGCTGTATGATGCAACAATGCCATCTATTGGCTTCCAAGGAATAGCACTGACCACAGCTAGTTTGTAATGTCTGGAAACGGAGGAGATTATTAGTTTGGAACATGTGAATATAAACTTATTAATGAACTAGATGCTATCTTTCACGTACTTCACTCCTGAATTTGGAACTATACATGATATATATACCACACACATATAAACATAGTGTATAGAGATATGCTCACCTACATCTTCAGCAATTCTCTCCTTGATGCTAGAAGATGAGCTTTCGTCATTATCATACTGATACGGTAGCTGGGTTTTGTCTTCCTGTGGAGTAGCAGGTGTCATACAGGAGGATGTGTTTTTACCAGAACTCTTTATTCAGGGTGTTACTCATGTCTTAGTCTCCCCTGTTCTGCTAATCCCAACTGTTACTGTAATTTCCAAGCACCCTCAGAAAAAACATACAGGACTGGGGCTTCTCTCAGTTGAGCCAAATCAATTCTACTTCCAGATATTACAATCCAGAGTTTGACAGAGAATTTTGGCTGTTTTGAGGAAAGAATAGAGATTGTGACTGCCTTAGTTTCCTTGTTTGCCCTTTAAATTCATTAAAAGATATGTCCTATAAGAGTCACTTGTAAAAACTATGCAATCATTTGAAATGAGAGTATAGATTTAAAAATAAATACATGCCTGA
Source organism: Macaca fascicularis (assembly GCF_037993035.2). NCBI lineage: Eukaryota > Metazoa > Chordata > Mammalia > Primates > Cercopithecidae > Macaca > Macaca fascicularis. Next base: position 29,101,030 of record NC_088395.1, read on the forward strand.
TATTTACATGCGATTTACAAAATATATAGGGAGTATACATATTATTTCAAATAATATTAATACTAAGGTGCTCAGAAGTGCCACAATCTAAAAACAATAAAGACATCAAAATTGTTTCTCTAAAATGGAAATAGAAGTTAATAAAGTTATAGTTCCCAAAACTTTTTGTTCTTAAATATTGAGAAAATACAAAACAATAAGGATTTTGTTGGGCAATAAATTGGGAGGCATTTTTCCCTGATGTTCTTAAAGATGGTCAAAAAAGTAAAATAAAATAATAGGTTCCCCAAATTCTTTCATTGTATATAATTTTTAGGTTGATGGTTGCACATGTGTAGTATAGTTTTTGAATAACCATTGCAAATAAAAAATCTCTGCTAAAAATAACATTTTTATTTAATAACTCCCTTCTCACTTTCATCAATTTGATCACTTGCTTTAATTCATGGGGGTTCCAGGTGGCACTGTAACTGACTGCTACTGATTAGTAATTTAACTAATTGATTGTCAAATTGTAAGTATTGTTATGCAGCATAAGTGTTTACTTGAGGTTAGTAAGGAGTAGCTAAGTCTTTCTCATTTAAAACACTTACACTAATAAGGCTCTAGTCAAACAAACATGTTCATTTGAATACTGTGGCTCATTTGAAAGCAGAATTAAGTTATAAAAGAAGAACCCATTGTATTGCTTCTACTTCCTGAGTAAAAACAAAATAGCACACTGTTTACCAAACTTAAGGGCTTCTGGGCCCACCGTGTCTATTTCTACCATGTCTGATTACTATGTGTGGTTTATACACAATATATTTCCTTAAGTTGACTCTCATTTTTTACTGAAATATATTTTCAAAGGAAATTTTATAAATGAAATTTATGAAATTCACTTTCATAAATGCAAAAAACTAGAATATTTATAAATAGTAAACCATTTAAAAAGTGATCATAATACTACTGTTTTAACTAATGTAATAAACCATTAGTATATCTAATTGATTTATCAAAAATGAAATAACATCTTCAGGATTAAAAAAAATGTACTATATGTCATCAGCCAGCTATAATGACATGTCTGGCTTAATTTAAGTTAAGGAGAGGTTCTTCGTTTTGAGGAAGTTTCTATTTTTAGTGTTAGTGATGAGTAGCAGTGAGAATCACAATTTGCATATTTAAGTTTTGAAAAAAATATCATTTAACTAGTTATTGTGATAGTGTTGGACACTGAAGTCAATCCTAGGCAACATGTTGTAAGTGAGTTTGATTCAGCAAACCTTTTTGTCAAGCCTTTGTGTCAAGAGGCCATTTGAAGCTTCTGCTCTTTTGAATGGGCTACATTATTTCTTAGAATCTATATTAACCACACATTACTGCCATGTTGCTTGGAAAATGCAAATTTGTTTCAAGTTACTTTGCCATCTTTTCATAAATTTTCATTAAAATATTAGTGCTAAACAAGATCAATCAGGTGACCTTGGTATATTAGGCTTTTCTGATATTGCGATAAAGAAATACCTGAGACTGGGTAATTCATAAAGGACAGCAGTTCAGTTGGCCCACAGTTCCACGGGCTGTACTGGAAGCTTGATGCTGGCATCTGCTTGGCTTCTGGGGAAGCCTCAGGAAACTTTCAGTCATGGTGGAAGGTAAAGGGGTAGCAGGCACTTCACATGGCCAGTGCAGGAGGAGGGGGGTAGGAGATACCACACACTTTTAAATGATCAGAATCTCAAGAGAGCTCACTCACTATCACTAGAACAGCAGCAAGGAGGAAATCTGTCCTTATGATCCAATCACCTCCCACCAGGCCTCACCTCCAACACTGGAGATTATAATTCGACATGAGATTTGGTGAGGACATAGATCCAAACCATATCACTTTGTTATTGGTAGTTGTTTGTGGGTTGAAAATACGAATGATAGAAAGACATATTCTCAGAATGCAGGTTGCGATAACGTAGAAGAACACCTTCTATAAAGGAACACTTATTATGTGTTAGGCACTATGCTAAATATGTTATATTAATTATCATCTCATTTAATCCTCACTACAACCTTCCTAGGTAGGTATTGTTTCTACTCCTATTTCGCAGCTTGGGAACTGTGATCAGACAAGGTGAAGTGATTTGATGAGTCTTTTAAGTTAAACTTGCAGCCTTGGTGAGCCGTGATAAGGTATTAGATGATACAGTTCTGCTCCATACCCAAAATCCTGATCTCTGGCTCCAGGCCTGGTCTGTGGGTCCCAAGAAATCATATTGTAGGCTAGCCTAGCCCTGAGGGATCATTCCCAGGTTTCTACTCAATCCTTCTTGTCCAGCTTTTCCCTGGAAACCCAATAGCAGAGAACATAATCAAGAATGTACAAATGTGCTTATAAGGAGTCAGAACAAGAAATATTTCTTTTTCTTCCGTACTGTCTACCTCACCTGGTTTAATCTTCCCTACTACCTCATTCTCACAGTCTGTGCACCTATACTTTAGTCTGGGTACCCCTGAAGCATTATTTCTTGTATCATGAGTATGCATGTCCCCCTTTAGGATCACCGACCATTAAAACCAGTTCGAAATTTACAAGCCTCTTGGGATATGTTTGTCTCCGATATAAATGTAGCCATTTTATATATTTTTTGTGTATATATGCCCATTTTAATATAAGTTGAAAATGAGTTCTCTAAAAATGTAAAAATATGTAGTGTATTTCTGAAATTTACAATGAGTGCCTTTCAATTTAGTATGGCATTATGTTGTTATAAGGCAGATTTTTAGTTGTATCATAGTTGACAACATATTGGTTTTCTTTTAAATTTCTAGATTTTTTGTTTTATTTTAGAGAAACATCTATTGGCTGGGTGCGGTGGCTCATGCCTGTAATCCCTGCACTTTGGAAGGCTGAGGTGGGTGGATCACCTGAGGTCAGGAGTTGAGACCACCCTGGCCAACATGATGAAATCCTATCTCTACTAAAAAATACCAAAAAAAAAAAAAAAAAAAAAACCCAAAAAACAAAAAAAAAACAGCCAGGGCATGGTGGCAGGTACCTGTAATCCCAGTTACTTGGGAGGCTGAGGCAGGAGAATGGTTTGAACCCAGGAGGTGGAGGTTGCAATTAGCTGAGATTGCACCACTGCACTCCAGTCTGGGTGACAAAAGCGAAACTCCATCTCAAAAAAAAAAAAAAAAAAAAAAAAAAAGCAAAAAAGGAAGCATGTATTTAATAGAAAATATAGCTAAAAACTAAAAATAATAAAGAAAACAACTACTAATCTCACTGCCTGGTATTAACTACTTTTAAGATTTTTGTGTATATCTTTCTCCATTTACATTGATTTTTAATTTAAGTGATAATTCCATTTCTTTTTTTATTGCTTTTGCTATAAAGGAGTAATTTACTTTAGTTGAGAATTTCACATTCATGTGTCTTAAAGTCCTTCCTTTTCTGGATTATATTGTTATTTTATTTTTAGTATAGACAGAGTATTCTTGCTTCCCCAACCAGATGTGGACATTCATATGTTTTGACAAAATATGATGCTATTTTCCGTGCAAAGGACAGACATGTTTTCTTTGATTTCTTTGTTCTCATAGACTTGTTTATCATTTCTCTTGCCCTAAATTTTAGAAAGGTGTTTTTTTTCCTTTCATGTCAGGCTTCATCTGAACAATTACAGTGATGGTGTGGAAGGCAGGTCTTACTCTATTAGTCATTTGATGGTAGTCTTTGCAACTTCAGGTGCTCTGTCTTAATAGTTTTACATTGCTATAGTTCAGTGACTTTGAGGTCTATCTTATTACCGAAATTACTAACATATTTAGGACTTTTAAAACCGCAGATGTTCAAGCTTTACCTCAAACAGTCCACAAGATATTCCCTAGGCTTCAGGGTTTGAGAATCCTCTAAATGAACAAAGCCCATTAACCCATGCTGTATCATAGTGCCTGGCACATGGTAAACTCAATAAATTTATATATTGTAGGTTAATAGAATTCTGGCAAGATTATCTATTCATTGCACGTATAACATGGTGAACCTAATCCTTTGGGTAGAAATAAATCAGCTATCACTTATGATTTTCTCAAGGAATAATGGTACCTTTTCAAAAGGATAGGTTTTATATATTGTGAGATGTCCTGATATAATTTGAATTCATGGCAATACTGCATTGGCCTTTTTTTTTTTTAAACTATCTTTCAAGAGGGCTGCATAGAGATAAGAATTTAAGGGCCATGTGTTGTATTTTTGCTAATACCTTGACACAAGTTTTTGCTTTGTTTTTAATGGCAATACAAATAAAATCCAAAAATCCTGGACACATATGATAAGTTCAGTTGTTTATTTGAAAAGTAAATGCCTCAAGTGCTTTGCTCATACCACTTTAAAATGGGATTGATTGATAAACACAAACTCCAACTCTCTTACATTAAAGACTATCAACACTCTGAATTTTTATTTATCTTTGATAAACCCCATGAACATTTTTAGGACTCACACGTAAAATAGTCATATCGATTTCATGTTATGTCAGACCGTGCTTTTTAATATACTGTTCAGTGCAGTAGTATACAAAAAACTAGTCCTCTGGTTGCTTTATCTAATTGTGCCTTAGTAAGGGATTTGTTAAGATTGGGGAAAAAATAACCCCAGAAACGATTTAATTAAACAGCTTCAAATATAGCCGTTGTTCTTAAAATCGAATTGTTTAAGTCTTCTCCCTGAAGAGAAATACTGCTATAGCCAATGTAGCTATACAATTAGTCTATGTATATTAATGTAAATATAATTTCATTATAAAAATACTTACTCATATAGAATCTCATTTTTATCTGATTATTTTTTCAAATACTGGCCTATCCCATGAGTGAAAATACTTACAATATAAGGTCCGTTGCCAAGTATAAAAAACATTTTTTAGATGGAAATCCAGGTTATTCATCCAATGTGGTTATTACTTGTGCTTACATAATGACATTTGATCAGCTTGTTTTAAAATAATCTACTTAGGTCCTAGTATTCACAATATCTCTTCCCAGAAATAAAGACTTCCTTGAAGAAAGTAAATGATTTGAACTAGAAAAACATGTAAGAAATTTTAAAAAATTAAATATATATTTATTTTAATATATATATGAAGAATGTTTTTCAAGATGTTATGATGAAATTGATTTTCTTTGATATCCAAAATGGCCTTTACATGAGGTGTAGGACTAAGATTGTAGTAAAATGCATGTACCTTTGTCATCTCAGAATTGTTGGAAATCATTCAGAGACCATGTAGAAATGTTTCCCAGGGTGAGAAAGATCGAACCTTAGACTAATACTGGCTCTGGCAAAAATAAAATAAAATATTTTTTTTAAAATTAAAAGCCTTATGGAGGGCATACCCTTTCATTCTGTGATTTCCATGTCAAGAAATCTCAGTGGAGCATAAATCTGAAACATCATTCAAGCTATAAACTTAGTCACTAAGCTCATCCTTAGATCCAACATTGCTATGTTAATTTATGAAATCAAAAAGTTAGTAATATACTTTATAGCTTCCTCCTAAATCTTAGAAGGTACTGGAACACCCACACTTTGACCATTCTTTTACGTTCACTAAATTTCCTAAGAGTGTCCTGGAAACAGAAGAGGAATATCAAATCAAACCCTGCCCTACCTGCCAAATTTTTGTGTTGTTGTATTTGCTTTTGTTTAACATTTCTTTTATCAGGTCATTATACACTCATAGAGATTTTAGATGGAGTCTTGGAACTCCAAGAAATAAGAGGTTCTGATTCAGATGCTCTTGGAAATTCATACACATTTGAGTGTCTTAAAAGCATGCATGAGACAAGGTCTCTTTTCCAAAGGTGCAGAGCATGTACTGCAGCTTCTCCACTTGAGAACAACAGTACCAAAACTACCATTAAGGCCATTTGTTCATTTTCCCAAAGTATTGAAGAAGTTGTTTAAGCTTTCAGCCCCTTATGCATTTCCATTAAATATGAATATGTGTTGATCCTCCTAGTAGTTACGACCAGTGATTACCATCTCTTCCTTGATGGTCTATATTTTATTGGGTATTTAATTACAGAGCAATCCTCTAAATCGAAAAAAAAAAAAAAAAAACAAAACTTGATTCAGTTAAGTTCTTACCCTGCAATGCTCAGAGGCTGTTTTCGGTGATTTATTTTAACATATATACCCTTTAGCTCACCTCTCACATTGTTGCTGTACAGATTGAACGTGTCTTGAACTTATAACTTGGAAGAAAAGTGTCAGCAAAATCAGTTTCACCAAAAGACTAGATATGTTGCAATTGTATGGTTTCTTAAAACCATTTTTATTGTTTTTAAAATCTTTACTGATTATACACCACCTCTTATGTGCACCTGTCTTTGGACTAATCAGATGTGATGGAGTTAATGTTGTTTTTAAACCATAGCAAACCTGGTCACAGGCAAAATAAACCTACTAAAGATGAAGGGACTAGATTTAAATGACCTTGCTGACTTCTAGCCCCTTCTTTTGATCGTGGGCAGAATGGATATGCTCTTGTTGTGAAATATAGCTATGTATGGATTTATAAAAGTTTGTCAAATGAAAGTTGAAACTTCTATATTAAATTTACCCAATTTACTAGAAAGAAAACCAATTTTCCGGATAATTATAGGCTGTTAGAAAGGCGTAATGAAATTTCACAACTGTCCAACTGGTACTTGATGAGACGATTACCATCTATGGATGAAGGTTGTGTCTACAGTTCCTTAATCTTTCCTTTCTTTCTTTTTTTCCTCTATAGTGTCTTCTCTGTTTCTCCCAAACCTCTGCTCTATTCCTATTGATGTCATGCTAGACATCCCCATTCCATGCCACTACTACTGCTCTGCCTTTACACTTCCTTTCTTCTGTCTTTTGTCGTCTACTTACTCATTGCATCCCCTGAATTATTGTTGTTGTTGTTGTTATTGCTGTAGTTTAAACACATATTGACCTCTATAGTTACTCTGTTCACCTTTTGTGTCAATTCATCATTTTACAAGTATTATATTGTATCATTATTTAAATGTTTCATTTCCAAGTTTCCTATTAGAGCTTGGCTACTCAACTTGTCCTAGTTGGACCAGCAGCTGCATCATCCCCTAGGGACTTGTTAGAAATGCAAAACCTCAGCCTCTACCCTAGGCCTTGAGTCAGAATCTGAAATTCAAAATGTTACAGAGGTCACCGGGTTGCACCTGAGAGTTTGAGAAGCACTGTATTGGAATACATTCTCATTAACAGTACAGTTTACAAAATAGTGATAGTTATTTGGTATTTAACGAGGAAAATGCTAAAAGATGTTTAGTCCTTTTTTTCTTATTACAGTGGAAGCATATGAGGATGCAGACATCCTTCTTAACTATTTAGTAATGTTTTAAAAACTTTAATATATGGCTGGGTACAGATGATCCGTCTGTAATCCTAGTACTTTGGGAGGCCGAGGTGGGCGAATCATCTGAGGTCAGAAGTTCGAGACCAGCCTGGCCAACATGTTGAAACCCTGTCTCTACTAAAAATACAAAAAATTATCTGGGCCTGGTGGTGGGTGCCTGTAATCCCAGGTACTCGGGAGGCTGAGACAGGAGAATCACTTGAACCCGGGAGGCGGAGGTTGCAGTGAGCCAAGATCTTGCCATTGATTGTACTCCAGCCTGGGTGACAAAAGTGAAACTGCATCTCAAATAAAAAAAACAAAACAAAACAAAACAAAACCTTAATATATGATGGTATTTGCTGTCATTTAAAGAAGATTTTTAATCAGTAGGTCTTGCAAACGTTACGATTTATCACATGTATACGGTCAAAAGACACAGGTGAAAATAAACTTCAGTTATTTCCTTTGAAGTCTGAAGGCCTTAAATCATATTGTATTGATGTTTCGTTGATAAATCAATTATGTTTGATTATTCATAATACTATTATAGTTAGTGTTTGTGGAAAATTTACTATTTGACAATCAGTATACAAAACACTTTATAGAAGTTAGCTTATTTAGTCTTTACAATAACATTACTAAATTTCAAAATTATAACTTCATTTTCAGAATAGGAAATTGAAGGCAAGTTTCATAGCTTAAATAGTGGGTGGAGCTGAGATTTAAACCCAAGTCTATCTCATGCTAGAACTGCAGTTTGTAAATCACATGTGTTATTACCTCCTTTAGTTGATAATGTACAGTTTAGTTCATCAGCTATGCTAGTGATAGAAAACAATGATACCATAATAGCAGTAAATTATAGGCATTTGTAAACTTTTCAGAAAGAAAGTTGGTACTTCTTTTAATAATCTCACTGGAATAAATAATTTCCCTTCATTTTAGTCTTTTTATATTAGACACATTTTCTCCATTATTTCTAAAACCTTCAAAACATTGCAATTATATATTATTAATTATTAATAGCTTTTATTTGGTAACTTTGTAATTATATTTATATGAGTTTCTCTCCTCAGTATTATGTATGTTAAAAACTTTAGGCCGGACGTGGTGGCTCATGCCTGCAATCCTAGCATTTTGGGAGTTCAAGGCGGGCGGATCATGAGGTCAGCAGATCAAGACCATCCTGGCCAACATGGTGAAACCCCGTCTCTACTAAAAATACAAAAATTAGCTGGACGTGGTGTCATGTGCTTGTAATCCCTGCTACTTGGGAGCCTGAGTCAGGAGAATCGCTTGAACCAAGGAGGTGAAGGTTGCAGTGAGCCAAGATCATGCCACTGCATTCCAGCCTGGCTATAGAGTGAAACTCCATCTCCAATAAATAAATAAATAAGTAAAAACTTTAGACAAATTTAATATTCCAGGATTAATTGAGCAAATAATGATTTACAAATCAGACAGCCCTCAGAACCAACAGAGGTTCAGAAATCTCCACAATGTGAACAGACAGCCTTTATGGACTGAAAGTAGAAGAGATGTACAGAGACCACTTGATGAGTTACAGTTTGGAGCTTTCCTCACTTGAACATGGTTTGATTAGTTGGCTTCCTGTAATTGACTGAAGTTTGTCTACTACCTACTTTGACTGGCTGAGACTCAGCTAGTTGTTATGAAAGTATACTCCTATGGTAGACTTTCAGTTAGTTTACATACTATGTTATATTGTAGTTTGTTACATAAAGACTCAAGTACAGAGACATGCTTAAGTCAAATTTAGTTTAACATGTGGTAGTTAGACCCTTAGTTTCAGAGTCCAATTCTTTGGGTTCTGATCTGGGCTTTAGCATTTCTACATGTGTGACCTTAGGCATTTTAGCCTTCTCTACTTCAAGTATCTCATTGTTAAAATGAGGATATAAAAAAGGCACTTATCTCACAGTTTTGTTGTCAGGTTTAAGTTAGAAAACTTAAATTGCTTAACACTTTGCCTTACAAAAATTAAGCACTCAATAAATAGTAAGTGTTAATATTATATTTTGAAATACTGGCAATATTTTATCACATGCATCTTTTTATGTATGAATGTTGGTATACGATGGGTAGTTTTTGGAATGTGCATAACTGTAAGCATAAGAAACCTATCAGTAACTTAAACAGATAATGGCTTATTTTATCAATAAGCCATTGATATTGTATTATTGTCTTTAATAATACAATAAAACGAAATCCATGCTGCAATTTTTGAAGGGATAAACAAAATTAACAATCCTTTAGCCAGACTAACTGAGAAAGAGAGGGGAAACCCAAATAAATAAAATAAGAGATGAAAGAGGAGACATTACAACTTATGCCACAGAAATTCAAATGACCATTAGAGCCTATTATGAGCAACTATATGCCAATTACTTGGAAAATCTGGAAGAAATACACAAATTCCTAGACACATACATCCTACGAAGATTAAGTCATGAAGAAATTCAAAACCTGAACAGACCCGTAACAAGTGATGAGATCGAAGATGTAATAAAAATCTTCCAGCAAAGTAAAGCTTAGGACTCAATGGCTTCACTGCTGAATTTTACCAAACATTTAAAGAAGAACTAATACTAATCCTATTCAAACTATTCCCCAAAATAGAGGATGAGGAAATACTTTCACACTCATTCTATGAGGCCAGTATTACCCTGACTCCAAAACCAGACTAAGACATATCAAAAAAAGAAAACTGTAGGCCTATATCCCTGATAAACGTTGATGCCAAAATCCTCATCACACTATGAGCAGACAGAATTCAGCAAGATATTAAAAAAGATCATTCATTAACTGGGTGCGGTGGCTTATGCCTGTAATCCTAGCACTTTGGGAGGCCAAGGTGGGAGAATCACTTGAGGTCAGGAGTTCCAAACCAGCCTGGCCAACATGATGAAGCTCAGTCTCTGCTAAAAATACAAAAAATTAGCTGGGTATTGTGGCGAACACCTGTAATCCCAGCTACTCGACAGGCTGAGGCAGGAGAATCACTTGAACCTGGGAGGCGGAGGTTGTAGTGAGGCGAGGTTGTGCCATTGGACTCCAGCCTGGGCAACAAGAACGAAATTCTGTCCCAAAAAATTAATAATTAAAAAATATCATTCATCATGTCTAAGTGGGATTTATCCCAGCGATGTGAGGATGGTTCAACATAGGCAAATCAATCATTGTGGTAAATCATATCAAACAAATGAAGGAAAAAAAACATAGGATCATTTCAATTAATGCTGAAAAAGCATTTGATAAAATTTGACATCCCTTCATGATTTAAAAAAAAAAAAAAAAAAAACTCTTAAAAAAAACCTGGGTGTAGATGGAACATACTTCAACACAAGAAAAGCCATGGATGACAGACCCACAGCTGGTATCATAGTGAATAGAAAAAATTGGAAACCTTTCCTCTAAGATCTGGAACATGACAAGGATGCCCACTTTCGCTACTGCTATTTAGTGTAGTACTGGAAGTCCTAGCTAGAGGAGTCAGATAGGAGAAAGAAATAAATAGTATCCAATTTTGCAAAGAAAGAAGTCAGATTGGCCACGCACGGTGGCTCAAGCCTGTAATCCCACCATTTTGAGAGGTCGAGGTAGACGGATCACCTGAGGTCAGGAGTTCGAGACCAGCCCGACCAACATGGAGAAACCCTGTCTCTACTAAAAATACAAAACCAGCTGGGCGTGGTGGTGCATGCCTCTGATCCCAGCTACTCAGGAGGCTGAGGAAAGAGAATAGTTTGAACCCAGGAGGCAGAGGTTCCAGGGAGCCAAGATCACACCTTTGCACTCCAGCCCGGGCAACAAAAGCAAAACTCCATTTCGAAAAAGAAAGAAGGTTTTGGGAGTTATACCTGATGTAAATGACGAGTTGATGGGTGCTGATGAGTTGATGGGTGCAGCACACCAAGATGGCACAATTATACATATGTAATAAACCTTCACGTTATGCACATGTACCCTAGAACTTAAAGTATAATAATTATAATAAATAAATCAATTTAAAAATAAAATAAAATAAAACTAGCATTTGGAAAAAAAAAAAAAGAAAAAAAAAGTCAAATTATCCTTGTTTGCAGATGGTATTATCTTATATTTGGAAACCCCTAAAGACTTCACAAAAAAAAATTAGAAGTGATAAACAATTTCAATAAAGTTGCAGGTTACAAAATCAACATACAAAAATCAGTAGCATTTCTATATGCCAACAATGAACAATCTGAAAAAAAGAAATCTAGAAAGTAATCCCATTTACCATAGCTACAAATAAAACGAAATACCTAGGGATTAGCCAAAGAAGAAAAAGGTCTCTATAATAAAAACTATAAAACGTTGAATAAAGAAATGGATGAAGACACAAAAATTGGAAAAATGTTCCACGTTCATGGATTAGAAGAATCAATATTGTTAAAATATCCACACTACCCAAAGCAACCTACAGATTCAATGCAATTCCTATCAAAATACCAACAACATTCTTCACAGAAATAGAAAAAGCAATCCCACAATTTATATGAAACCAAAAAAATACCCAGAATAGCCAATCCTATCCTGAGTGAAAAGAATAAACCTGGAAGAATTACATTACTGAGTCCAAGTTATACTACAGGGCCACAGTAATGAAAACAGCATGGTACTTGCCTAGAAACAGACACATGGACCAATGAAAGATGATAGATAACTCATAAACAAATCTATACATCTACAGTGAACTTAGCTTCCAAAAAGGTACCACGAACATACATTGAGTAAAAAACCATCTCTTCAATAAGTGGTGGTTGGCAATCTGGATATTTATATGCAGAAGAATGAAACTAGACCTCTATCTCGAACCACATACAGAAGCAAAATCAAAATGGATTAAAGACTTAAATCTAAGACCTCAAAGCATGCAACTACTAGAAGAAAACCCTAGGGATCCTCTCCCGGACTTTGGACTGGGCAAAGATTTTTAGAGTAATACCTCACAAGCACAGGCAACCAAAGCAAAATTAGACAAATGGGATCACATGAAGTTAAAAAGCTTCTGCGCAACAAAGGATACATTCAGAAAAGAGAAGACAGCCCCAAGAATGAAAGAAAATATTTGCCAACTGTCCATCTGACAAGGCGTTAGTAACCAGAATATACAAGGAGCTCCAACAATTCTATAGGAAAAAATTAATAATCACATTTTAAATGGGCAAAAGATCTGAATAGAGACTTCTCAAAAGAAGACATGTAAATGGTAAATATGTCTATGAAAAGGTGCTCAACACCACTGATCATCAGAGAAATGCAAATCAAAACTATAATGAGATATCATCCCACCCCAGTTAAAATAGCTTTTATCCAAAAGACAGGCAATAACAAATGCTGGTTAGGATGTGGGGAAAAGGGAACCCTTGTACGCTGTTGGTGGGAATGTAAATTAGTACAACCACTATGGAGAATAGTTTTGTGGTTCCTCGAAAAACTAAAAATAGAACTACCATATGATCTTACCAGCCCACTGCAAGGTATATACCCAAAAGAAAGGAAATCAGTATATTGAAGTGATGTCTGCATTCCCATGTTTGATTGTTGTACTACTCACAATAGCAAAGATTTGGAAGCAACCTGTGTTCAACAGATGAGTGGATAAAGAAAATGTGGTACATATACACAATGGAGTACTATTCAGTCATAAAAAGAATGAGATTCTATCTTTTGCAACAACATAGATGGAAGTGGAGGTAAATATGTTAAGTGAAATAAGCCAGGCATAGAAATATAAACATTGCATGTTCTCAGTTATTAGTGGGAGCTAAAAATTAAAACAGTTGAACTCAGGGAGATGGAGAGTAGAATGATAGTTACCAGGTTTGAGAAACCGTAAATGTGAAGGGGCAGTGGGAGTGGTGAATGGGTACAAAATTTAGTTAAATCAAATGAATAAGATCTAGTATTTGATAGCACAACAGGGTGACTACAGTAAGCAATAATTGATTGTATATTTAAAAATAACTAAAAGAATATAACTGGATTGCTTCTAACACAAAGGATAAATGCTTGCGGTGATAGATATCTCATTTACTATGATGTGATTATTAGATATTACATGCCTGTATCAATACATCTGATGTACCCCATTAAAATATACACCTACTATGTACCCACAAAAAACTAAAAAAAAAACTAAAGGCATGTATATGAGAACTGATGTGCTACTAAGTATTAAGGTTTCTTTCATTTTTCTGCCCCACGTTCCTTTAATTTGTAAGTTTCATCCTCATGTTCACAGAATGGCTGCAGTAAGCTGGATATTGCATTCATATTTTAGGAAGATACGGGGGAGAAGGGCAAAAGGGGAAGTACAAAAGCCTGGGAATGATGGGGAATGCTATCTGAGTCTATCCATGCTAAAAATCCTTTCTGGTCTTCCTATAAAATATTTCTGCTTCCATCATCTTGGCAAAAACCTGGCTAGGTAGCTACCCCTAGCTGCGGGAAAGTCTAGGATGGTAAGTATTTTAGTTTTGTAGTCTCTATATAAAGGAAGACATTGGAATTGAATGGGTTTGGGGTAACTGACTCATAATATTCACTATTGTACTCATTAATCAGTCAGCAGCCAGTCAGTGAGCGAAAGAAAAAAGTCAATATGAAACCCTTTAAATGAAGCATATCAAACCTTTTAAAACAAAATGAAATTCATGTATATTTAAATATGATGATCCCTCTTACTCAGTATTTTGCCACTAAAATGTTAGAAGTAAGGAATGAAACTTTACACAGATAATTTATTTTGGCAGCATTGCTATGGTGATAGGAAAAAAATTGTCCGTAGAACAGACCCTGAAAACAGCTGCTCTTAGGAAATACTCATAGGTGTTTCTGCTGCTACAGATAATCACAGAAGTTGCCAGAAATTAACATGTGCAAAGGATAAATACAAATCTTTCTCCTTCTTTGCAATGTTGGAGAGATCTTGCTTCTTTGTTAACCTCCATTATTTTGTTGCCCTGTTTTCTTGCATCTTTCTTTGCAGTGTTTCTAGGACAGCTCAGTCATTACCATCTCAATCTCATTCACCACAGAACAGGTGCTTGTCAAGTGTAAATTAGTAATCTCAGGAAATTCTTTCCTGCTTTCTTCACCTCTGCCATTTGTCCTCCAACCCATCCATTCATAGTGCTGGTGTAAGCTTCCCATCCCAGGGTTAGTAATCTTCCATGGCCCTGTTTAATCCAGAAAGCCATCAGTGTGCTGTACCTGCTTCAGGGGGATCTCATTGCTCTTTCACTGTCCACATGCTTATAGCCTCACATTTATGAAGGTCTTCTACAAAAAATCTTTCTTATTCTATTTTGAAGGAAATACCTTCTACCTAGAATATGTTTCATTAATCCTGAAGGGAAGATATAATTCTTCCTTCAACTTGAACTAAACTGACACTATGCTATTTTTCTCTTTCCATTCTTTCCTCATTGTCAATATGTTCTTACTGATTCCTTGCTGCATTCACTGATTCATCTGGTAAATACTTTTTGAGCATAGAATATGTGCCAGAACTTTTGTGAAAGATAGGATTTATAGAGATCAAGAAAATTTAGGGCATGTTCTCATGGGGATCACAAGCTATTCAGGAGGAATGATTCTAGTTTCTATCAGGATGGCCTCTGGTGTTTTGGAAGTCTTGAGCTGTACCTGACCAACCTTTCACTCTCCCTTTCCATCACCCCTTTGCCAAACACACATACACTGCTATCAAAGATTCTTAAGGGCAACAGGGATTCATTCTTTCCTTTTCTTTTGGCTTTACATCCCCTTGTACAAGGACTCAGTTGGATTCTTAAAAAAAAATAAATTTTTCTAAAATATTCTGGAAAAATATCTGGAATAAAATTGAAATGAAGTGAGATAAGGATATTTTCTTGAGTTGTGAGAAAATTAACACAACCAAACATCATACAATGTGATTCAATGAAGATTCGTGAAAAAATACAATTTAAAACTTCAGAAATTAAAAATAATAGACCTAAGAATATTTCCCTTTGTATTCATGTAGCATGGTGTCGTTATGCTACTTGGTAGCAGAGTGGACATTTGAGCATAATCTAGGTTGAGAGAAAAGGTCATTATTCTTAGTTCTGTGTTTTTCCAATATACCGTATTCTTCAAAATGTAGCAAACATTATAACTCAGTAATAATTAATACTTTATATTTATTCAGAGTTTTATTATTTTATATTTTCTTGTTTCTCTTGCAATATCATATCTTTGATTTTTTTTTTGTTAGTTTGAAACACATATTTGCCACTGTTCAACTCTTACACCTACATTCTCTTTTGTTTGCTGAGGGGAAACGAGCCCCATTGAATAGGCGTAACTCAGTATCGCAGTTCATGTTCAAAATGTATAAAGATTACCTCTTTTTCTATTTTTGAGTAAAAACTAAATGCTCATCATATGTTCTTTTATGTAAACATCTAGTTATTCAAGTTAAGTTCTAAATGAATTTTTCTTCATCTTATTTAAGAGTAAGTACTTTTTTTTTTTCCATAGTAAGGTAATCGTTTTCAGTGATCTGAAATTCTTCCCAAGAAGTTAGGATCTTTGCAACTGTTTGAATCTTAAATTATTATTTGTTCTCTGTTGGCTGTAAGAGCTCACTCATTGGAATTACAAAACCCTTTCTCTTTATAGCTGAAAGCGTTTAATGTATGCAAACTTACATTTGGCTTGAGAACATTTTTAAAAATAAACTTTTCAAATTGGAATGTTCTTACTGAATTCAGGCTTTTATGATGCTGTTTGATTTGGCATATGTTCCTCCTGATATCTGCATTGAAAACACTTCTCATTTGAGAGACTTTTTCTGCCTTATTGGGACATTTCAACTCAATTTATAGTTATCAGTAGGAAAAGAAAGAAAACATTTTCATCCAAAAGAGGTTTCAGTAGGATTTAGCAGTAAGTACTTTAAAAAGAACAACAGCAGCAAGCTTGAACCTTTGCCCACCAAAAAAAAAAAAAAAAAAAACGAAAAAAAAAAACGGAAAAAAAAAAAAAAACCAAAAACAAAGAAACATTACAAGATTCTCTTTCCTTTTTTAAAACATCCACAGAAGGAAGGTTCTTCTTAGGCTATTTGAAAATATATTAGACTTACTCAAGAGACTTTTTTTTCTATTTTACCTGATTCACTTACACTCAGAATCAGTCCAAATTTATTACACAATGTTACGTTTACTGCTAAAACGCTGGTCATTGGTTCAATACTTGGATCCTTCACAGACAGCACATATCCATCAGGATGCATTTGGCTTTACGTGATAGGTTTTGGAAGTTTAGACCATGAAGATGACTGCTCTTTACTTAACAGAAGTCTGGGGTAGGTGTTGCTGTGGTTGGAAAG
This sequence comes from Macaca fascicularis, assembly GCF_037993035.2. NCBI lineage: Eukaryota > Metazoa > Chordata > Mammalia > Primates > Cercopithecidae > Macaca > Macaca fascicularis. The sequence continues at coordinate 29,117,827 of NC_088395.1, forward strand.
GTACATTTATGGTAGGTGGACAGCTCCCTGTTTCTTTATAAATGGTGCATACCTGGAGAACTAGCAGATAGGTAGCTCCATAAACTGAATGTTACCAGGACCCCCAGAATCTCCCTGTTTGTTCTGTTTTGGTTCTCGCTCTCCAAAGGCAATCACTGTTCAGAGTTCTGACAACATAAGTTATTTTTCTTGTTTTTGTACCTTTTATAACCGGGATTATGCATGATATACTCCTTTGTGTCAGGCTTCTTTTCTTTAACATTATGCTTGTGAGATTTACTCCCACTGTGGCATGTAGTTGTAGATAGTTCATTCTCATTACTGTGTAGTGTTACAGTGTTAGAAATATGCTCGAATTTACATATCTATTCTACTGCTTGAGGAGTTTCCCGTTTATGACTATTACAAATAATGTTACAATGAGTATTTTTGTTTTTTGTTTTTTATTTTTTTTGAGACAGAGTTTCACTCTTATTGCCCAGGATGGAGTGCAATGGCATGATTTCGGCTCACCGCAACCTCTGCCTCCTGGGTTCAAATGATTCTCCTGCCTCAGCCTCCGAGTAGCTGTGATTACAGGCATGCGCCACCATACCCGGCTAATTTTGTATTTTTAGTAGAGATGGGGCTTCTCCATGTTGGTCAGGCTGGTCTCGAACTCCAGACCTCAGGTGATCCGCCTGCCTCAGCCTCCCAAAGTGCTGGGAATACAGGTGTGAGCCACCGCGCCGGGCCTATACAATGAGCATTTTGTATATGAGTATTCAATATATGTCTTTGAGTAAATACAAGCATAAAATTTGGCTTCATATATATCCAAGAAAGGAATTATTGAGTCATAGGGCTTTCAAATGTTGAGCTTCAATGACACTGAAGAGAAAATAACACGAGCAAACATTATACAATGTGATTCAGTGAAGATTCATGAAAAAAATACATTTTAAACTTCAGATATTTAAAATATCAGACCAATTTTCCAGAGTAAGACATCTTTTTTTTTCTCTCTTAGATCATATTTTGAGTTTTGTAAATGTGTTTCCCCATCAGCAGGGAAAAAAATATAATATGCAAACTAAAGCATGTATACAATGAATTGCATTTAGTTTAAAACAAAAGATTTGAAAGACGTAGGAGGAGATAGTTATATTTGTATTAGTTCACAAAAGAACATATTTAAAAAAAGCAAATAATTGTATTTTCAGTGTATCATAGAGTTAACAAGGAAACAGGCTTTTTGAAAATTGACTTGTTTATTTTCTCCCCTTTTAAAGGAGATAGGTTATTGAGGAAAAACAAATTGTTGTCATTTCGGAGAGAGAGTACCTGTTTTTTTTATTTTTTTATTTTTTTATTTTTTTGTAGAAAATAAAGCCCACCTTTAAAACATAAAGATTAAGCTTGGGGTAGCTCAAGGGAGATGACTCAAACCATCCAAACACTTGTTTTTTCTTTTTTCAGTTTTTCTAATGTAAAGTTAAATCATTAAATAAAATATTGGTAGCTATATTTAAGTCTAATACATTTTATTTTTTAGTAATATTAAATTATTTTAGGATACCTGATTTTGTGGTATGAAACATCAAAAGTCTTAATATAATTTTTGACCAATGGGCTTTGAATCTACCAATTCTAGCCTGTGAGTGGAGGACAGAGCACTGCTGTCTCTTGCATATTAACCTTTATGGGGGTGCTGGAGTTGTGGACATTGGGTATATAGTGCCAGTTTGTACTCGAATTGATTTATTTTCAGATTTTCAAAAGAATATCTAAGTTCAATGATAGTCTTTTAGTTTATCTCTCACTGTGAAAAAGTCTCCTCCAATTTCAAGTGAGAAAGTTAAATGATATTTTGAAACCCTGGCTTGGGGAAAACTGCAGTTCAGTTTCCTGCTACAAGAAGGAAAAATAATTTCCAATATTAGATTACATTGAAAAGAAATATAAAAGAGAATTTTACTGGAAGGTCTGCCTTTTATCCTTTTAACATTTTATGAAACTAGAATAAGAATATCCCATTTTGTGTAAGATGTACTTTTAAGCAACTTTCTAAGCCTCAAGGCATTTATCTTACACATTGTGCTCTTCAGCTCTATTACCAGAAGTCTTTTGTTTAAAAAAGGCTTTGGTAAAATTCTTTAAAGTTGAATTTAAGCCTGATCAACAACAACAAAAAAGTACTTAACATTGCTGCCACTCTTTATGTAATGATCAAATCCTCCCATGTTCTCCTTTATATCAGTAAACCATTTTCTTGAATCCCTTTCTAAAATGAGGTTTAAGAAAAATGTGACATCAATCCTATATGTATGTTCTGATTTTTAAAGGGTTTTTATTTTTACTTTTACTGGTTCGAATATAGAAATTACCTCCTCCTGTTTCCTTCTCCTCAATTAGCTGCCAATGGTCTGGAACTTAATGATTTTACCTCATGTGATTCTATTTGTTTGTAATCCTGTATTCAACATTGTAGTGAAGTCTGTTAAACATTGATAAGCCGGTTTTTATGCAGCAGGTCCTCAGAGAGCATTGCACTAAAATGCTGGAAAGACTGGGATTAGTTTTAGGTATTGTAAGGTGGTTTCGAGACATTTTCCTAGTGTCTGTTCTTTCAAAGGTGCCAAATCAAGTTGGCCTTGATTTAATATTGTGAAAATTGTCATGCTGAGCTGACTTGGAGCTTCACGTACTTCAAAACGAGTTTTTCCGGGGGTGATTTAACAAACAGTTCTAATTTTTCGAGTGCTGCGGAATGTAACGCGCATATGGGACATTATTGTGTAGTTTCTGTGAGACACTGAGCTCTTTGCCAAAATCTTAAGTTTCTTTCATTGCTATTCAAGTTATACCTTCTTCTGTTATCTCTTGCCAGGATTCCAACAGCCTCATCTGATACTGGTTTTATTTAGTGAGGAGAGTTGCATTGTATTTTATTTCTTCTGATTTGTACAAAATAAAAACCCTCTTGCTTCCCATAGGTAACCACTACTAACATTTGGGATTATATATTTTTCATATGTTTCCTACATGTAGATATAAATTTTTTAAAAAAGGTATTGTGTTTGATTGTTTTTTAACTGTCTTTAAAATTTTTATTATATAATAATCATATATATAGCAGAATATATATCATATATAAGATACAAAAAATAATAAAATGAACACCTGTATAAACATCACCTACCGGACAGAATAGTACCGATGTACTCTGTGTGTCTCTACTAAATGTTAATCTTTTCCTGTGTGTCTCTACTAAATGTTAATCTTTTCCCTATCTTGCAAAGATAACTGTGCTGCTGAATTTTGTATTCGTTACTCTCTTCCTTTACAAAAACTGTTTCACTAAATACATATGTGTTCCTAAATAATGTATTGTTAGTTTGGGTTTGTTTTTGAACTCGATATAAGTGTGATAATGCATATAATCTTTTCTGTCTCATTTATAATTCCACATTTTCTCTGAGGTGCCTCCACACTGATGAGTACACCTGTAGTTCCATTGTTTTGACTGCTATTTAGTATTGTATGATATAAACATATGGTGCTTTTTACTTATGTTCTTGTTGATGATGGGTGGCTTGACCTCAACTTTTGCTCTAACAAACAATCCTCTTATGAAAATTTCTGTATATGTCTCCTGGTGCACATGAGCAAGAATTTCTTCAGGGTCAGTGACTAGGGGTGAGAATACTGGGTCATTAGATATATGCAGTCAAACTTCAAGGTGATGCCATGTTATTTTCCAAAATGATTCACAAATGACCCTAAAATGTTAGCGTGTCAAACTTTCCGCACTTTCCTCAATCCTTAATATTGTTCTAAAGCCTTCATAAAATACTATCTCGTCGAATTGACGTTTCCCTGATAGTGACGTTGCACATCATTTTACAGGAGGTAACTATCTGTCCCTCCCATTCTGTATTATAATTTTCGTTAGCTTTTATATTGTTAAATATTTTCTCCCTGCTTGTAGGTTGTATTTTTAATTTTTTTCTTTTTTTTGAGATGCAGTCTTACTCTGTCACCCAGGCTGGAGTGCGGTGGCGCCATCTTGGCTCACTGCAATCTCCGTCTCCTGGGTTCAAGCGATGCTCTCACGTCTACCCCCCTAGTAGCTGGGACTACAGGCAGGTGCCACCATGCCCGGCTAATTTTTGTATTTTTATTTGAGATGGGGTTTCACCATGTTGGCCAGGCTGATCTCGAATTCCTCACCTCAAGTGATCCGCCCGCCTCGGCCTTCCAAAGTGCTGGGATTGTAGGTGTGCGCCAAGGCGCCTGGCCATGTTTTCACTTTATTAATAGTATAATTTGAAGATTAGAAGTTCTTAATTTTAAATATTATCAAATTCATTATTAATATTTGCCTTAATGGTTAGTGATTTGAGTCTCAGTCAAAGGATTATTTCCTATCCTAAGATCATACAAATATTCTCCAATATTTTCTTCTGTAATGTTAATACATTTTTTACTTATAATCTACCAGGAATTGAGTCTTTGAATGGTGTGAGTGATTTGATTCCTTTTTTTTCTTTTTTTAAATATGAACAGTCAGGTTTTCCATCACTGCATGTTGAAGTGTCTATTCCTTCGCTACTGAACTGCAGGAACTACCCTGTTCCTATATCACGTGTATTAGAATAGAATCAGCTGCTATAATAAATATATGCCAAATTTCACCCCATACAGTGTGACTGGTTTTAGTCAATGCTTTCCTCCACTTGCTTGTTTAATGACCCAGGGTCCTTCTCTTTCATGTCTGACCATTCACTAGGACATTGTAGTCTACTGCAGCCAGCTGGCAGATGGAAGAAGAAAGGGTAGAGAAGGCATGTATGTCAACTTCTTTTTTCTTTTTCTGAGATGGAATCTTGCTCTGTTCCCCAGGCTGGAGTGCAGTGGCGAGATGTCAGCTCACTGCAACCTCTGCCTCCCGGGTTCAAGCAATTCTCTGGGCCTCAGTCTCCTGAGTAGCTAGGATTACAGGCGTGTGCCACCATGCCCAGCTAGTTTTTTATATTTTTAGTAGAGACGGGCTTTCCCCATGTTGGCCAGGCTAGTCTCGAACTCCTGACCTTGTGATCCTCCTGCCTCGGTCTCCCAAAATGCTGGGATTACAGGCGTGAGCCACCATGCCCAGTTAGCGTGTCAGCTTCTTAAACATCTTGTTTAGCAAATGATTATATCACAACTTTTCCTAATCCATTGGTGAAAACTAATCATTTAGCCCTATGTAAATGAAAAGATTGCTGGGAAATGTTGTTCCTAGATGGAAAGCAGCTTCTCAGAAGCATCTCTATCTACAATGTGGGATAATATGAATTTGGGGTGTTTATCTAGCTGTCTCAATTATATCAAGTTTTCATATATGCACTGGTGTTTGTCTTGTAGGGCTAGTCCCTCCTCTTTATTGAGCTTCTTCAACTGTGTCTCATCTATTCTTTGTCCCTTTGTCGAGTATCACAAAGAAAAATGTCACTGTTTGAATTGGGAAGCTCTGAATCTACAGGGCAGTCTGGAAATAATATATTTACATAATGAGGCTATTTACCCATTACATTGTACCTCTCTATTTACTTACATGGTCTTAAATGTCTTTCAATATACTTTACAATCTTATTCAAAAGATCTTACATCACTTTTGGTGGATTTATTCCATGAGATTGTGCTTTTTTTACTACTATTATATCCTGTCTTTTCTAAACTTTCATTTCCTGTCTGCCAATACATAGACATGAAATTGATTTTTGTATGTAAATTGTGTATCTTGACATCTTGGTTTGGTTTGTTATTAATTCCCATAATTTGTGTTCAGAACTTCTGAAGGGAGTTTGTATGCAGACAATCATATATATGAATAGTGATAGGTTTTTATTTCTCTTCTAATTTTTATCTTTTATTTGCTTCTCTAACTGAAAAGCAGTGATAGACATCTTTGATTTTTTCCTTATTTTAGAGGGAATTATTTTGACATTTCATCATCGTATATAGTTTGCTCTAGTTTTTTTGTAATGCATTATATCTTCTTTAATACATTGCATGTCTCTGCCAATATCTTTTTTGAAATTTTCCATTTATGTTCACAAGTATAATATTGGTTTATGATTTTCTGTTCTTGTACTGTTCTGTGCTACTTAGTTTTGGTATCAAGATTATTCTAGCTTCATTTTGGAGTTGAAATTTTCCCATTTTCTGCTTCCTGAGAATTTCTTATGAGTTTGGAATCATCTGTTTTTCAAAAGTATAGTAGAACTCACCCATAAAACCATTTGAGGCTGCTGTTTTCTTTAAGAGGATATTTTAACACTAATTTTGATTTTTCTAATAGTTAAAGAGCTTTTCACTTTTCTCAGCTCTTCTTAGATCAGTGTTGATAAATTCTGTGTTTCAAAAAATGTGTTTGATTTATTTTAGCTTTCAAGTTTATGGACATTCTTTCTTCATAGCTTTTAAATCTGTTGTGAGAATATATGCACACCTCTGCCCTTTATTAATGTCTTCTTTCCTTTTGTCCTGATCAAATTTTCAAGTAATTTAAAATTTTGTCTCTTTAAATTTTGTCTCTTTAAATATTAGATATTTTGAAGTTCTATATTGATTTCTGCTCATTTATTATTATTTTTTCTGCTGCTTTGTAGTATTTGTTTGGTTTTTTTTTTTTTTCTTGAGACAGATTTTCGCTCTTGTTGCCCAGGCTGGAGTGCAGTGGCGTGATCTCGGCTCACTGCAACCTCCGCCTTCTGATTTCAAGCAAGTCTTCTGCCTCTGCCTCCTCAGTAGCTGGGATTACAGGCATCCGCCACCATGCCTGGCTAATTTTTGTGTTTTTAGCAGAGATGGTGTTTCACCATGTTGGCCAGGCTGGTCTCGAACTTCTGACCTCGTGATCTTCCCACCTGTACCTCCCTAAGTTTTAGGATTAGAAGCATGAGCCAACGAGCCCAGCCTATTTGTTTTTTCAGTTAACTGTTTATTATATGTATTTATGTTACTTTCTACTATAAATATTAAGAATTTTTAAAATTATTCCTTAAAGGACCTCAAGTACTTTGCTTATTTACTTGTACTATGTTTACATTTCCATATGATTTCTTATTTTACACATGAATGATTTGGAACTATACTTTCAAATTTTCAAATGTCTTTTCCGGTCATCTGTGTTATTTCTGTCTAATTTGATTATATTGTCGGATATCAGTTTTTAAAAATATTCTGAGAATGTTTTATTGCACAGTGCATGGCAACTTTCTGCAACTGTTTCATATGTGCTTAAGAAGAGTGTGTTGAGTACACATTTGGAAATGTGGTTTTTGCAGGTTCATTACATCAGGCTTGTTTATTGGGTTAATGGGATCTTCCATATGCATGTGTTGAAATGACCCACTAAGCTCCCAGATTTGATCAGTTACCTTTTAGTTCTGTCTGCCTAGTTTCCCCTGTATATGTGAAGGCTGTTTTCTGAACTCATTTAAAGTTTGGAATAATTTTATTCACCAGGAGGATTGATCTTTTCATTGTTATGTAGTCTTTTTTCATATGTATCATTATATAATTTATATGTTAGCTTTCTTTTCGTTTATGTTTTCCTGGCATATCTTTAGCTTGTATTCTCAAGTTTTCTGTTCTCAGTGTTTATATGTTTCTCTCTCTCTCTTATAAAAAGTCTATATTGATGGATTTAAAAAATCTACAACTCCACAGATATCCTGTTTGACCACTTTTGCCTTTTATCTAGGGCTTTTAGTTCACTCATGTTTTCATGTATATTTATTACAATTACTTTTATATTTGAACTTATTTATAGAATTATATTTTCTGATGTTGACTTCCTTTGTCTTTGCTCTTCTTTTAACTTCTTTACTGCCTTCTTTTTGAGTGGTTGAGTTTTATATTCTTATTCTAATTTTCGCTCTTCTATTTTGGAATTTGTACACTCTTTCTATTATTTTAGGGGTTACTCTTACAATTTTACTATGGGTTATTTAGCAAATTAAGGAATAATCAATGGTTTAACTTTTTTTTCCAGATAAATTAAGAACATTTATGAATAATAACTTCCCTCCCATTGTTCCCATTCTCATTATCCAGTATTTACTTCTATTTTGTATACTTTAATCTTCAATATTATATATTATAGCTATAGTTTTATGTAATCAGTTGTATTTAAATTTATTCACATGCTTACCACACTCTTTGTATACCATTTACAAAACGCGTAAGTAAGAATTGGTACTTTGTCCATTAGGAAGGGGGGAATTATGAACATTTTTCATCGGAGGGAAGACATGATCAAAATGATACTTTAGGAAGATTACTCTGATGCAGTCAAAAAAGAATGGAGGGAGGAGGAGATGATAAGTGGAAACACAAATTAAAGGCTATAGCGCAGGAACTTGTTACAGTGTTCTGAACTAGAGGGGTGGGAAAGGAGAAAAGGAGTAAGAACGGGAAGTAAAAGTCACTGCAAAAGAAGAATAAACAGAAATTAACAAGTGGTTTGCTTGAAGTGATGATGAAAACAAAAATAAGAATGATGTTTTTCAACCAAGGTTACTGAAATATAGGTGAAATATTAGCAAGTAGGGAAGTCAGAGAAAAGAGCTGTTTTCAGGAGAAAGATAAATGCCCATGGCATATACCAATGATACACTCAGCACAGAGGTCTAAATACAACAGAGTACTTGTAAATACAATAGTGTACTTGAGAGAAGTTAAGAGTGGAGAAATAGGTGCTATAGTGGTAAACACATATGGGTAGTTAGTGGAGACAAATATCGAAGAGGGTGATTGATGTCAAATAAAAGTGCTTCGCGTAACGTTGGACAGAGATACACCCCCAAAGCAAATGTTCAGATTTTGAAAGCCGAAGAAGAGTCAGCACTGCAGATATAGAAGTCAAGTCAGGGAGAATCTTCTTTTGTGGACTATCATATATATGTGGTACTGATATACCTATGTCATATATATTACCTGATATAACTATCAAATGAGGAGGTGGTATGGTACCAGTGGAGGAGAATGATTCAAAAAGAACAAGGTATTCAGCAGTGTCAAATGATGCAGAAGCACTAAGATAAGAATGAGAATTAAAGAAGATGTAATTGTGTGATTAGGATGTGATTGAAACATTTGCAGATAATGAGTTCCCATGGAAAGAGACAGAAACAAAACTGTAAGGACTTGATATGGAAATGAATCCTGTGCCAGTGAACATTGAAATGCAAACAAGACTTAATAATTCAGTGACAAAGGATTGTAGCAAGGCTCAGAGAAGATGCTTCTGATTTAAAATAAAAAAGATAAGTTATGTGACGAGCATACTGTCTATACATAATAGACACTAAATATATATTTGTTGAATGAAAAGCTAAGTGTTCAGAGTTTGAAAAATAGGAACCAGAGGGAAGGACAGATAAGCAATTGAAAGTTACTGAATTGATAAGTTCTATGATTTAAAAATTCCAACAATATCTATAAGAAACACAGCTTCGTGGAATTGCACAGAGAAAGCACAAGGTTTGGAGTTTTTGTGATTACTTTTCTGCACATGTTTTTAAATGTACAGCAAGTGTAGGAAGATAAGCGCTGATAAAACATTACTTCAGAAATGTTAATTTGCTATTAATAACAATTGACATTTACCATTTAAAAGGCCAAAGATAGGTGATTTTTGATAAAAGATAGGTTCTTACTTGGAAACATGTATGTAAGTACACTGAAGAGGTCTTCTTAATACAGCATTCTATAACTCATCTCAAATGTTAGCAGCCCTGTTTTTCTTTCATTTTCAAAACTCAGCAACCCCAATCATAATGCCAGACACTTAATACAGATCCCATAAGACTGTCATTTGCTGTTTACTTAAATGTGACTGTTCTGATGACTTTTAAAGTCCCCAAAGCAGTTTTGTCCACGTTGATTTTGCTCTGTATCTCGGCATTGCAGTACCTATTGAGAGTCATTTCACTAGCAAGATAAAAATTTGATGACACATTTAAAAGGCTTACTCTCAAACAACGGATTGACTCAAATAGTATCAACAATGCAAGGTGGGCTTTTATGCCAAGATGTGTTCTGTTTTTCAGATTTAATCTAATGCCTCAAATTTGTGTTGTATAAATGTTCGTCTTATTCCATGTATAACATATTTTCATATGTATATTTGTGTTCTGCATAAGTACAGAATAATTAAAATGTGTTCTCTCTGTGCTTACGTAAATGTAGTAGCAGTGATATATTGATAATAGCAATAATAGCTACATTTATTGATTGTTAAGTGCGAAGCTCTGATAAAAATGTTTTATAGGTATCATTGTACAAATCACTCAAATAACCTTCTGTGGCAGATACAGTGGTTATTCGTGTTTTACTGAACAGGGTGAATAAAGAGGCACAGAGAAGTTAAAATAATGTACTCCTGGTTACAGAGCCAGGAAGTTCTAGAGCTAGATTTCTAACCCATGCATGCCCACTCTATTGTGTACCCACTATTCAATAGAATATATTGTGATTTTATATTTATCAAAATGCAAAGATGCAGAAGTTGTGAGAAAAGTCCCTATCTCTAGCCATTTATTTTCCTGAATAAAAATACATCTATAAATTTCCCCTTCTCTGATGTCATCTTAAGGAAATGGTCATGTAAGTCAAGAATATATATTATAGTTTACTACTACATTGTTATAAGGAGCTAGATGCCAGTTTATATAGTCTAGAACAATATACTCAAGTACTGATGCTTATTATGCCCAGGTGGTACTGGCATTATTTGAGAGGTTATGTTTTTTGTGAAATTTCTACTTAAAAAAAAAATAATGCGTGGCGAGGGGGTAGGGGAGAGGGAGAGCATTAGGAGATATACGTAATGTAAATGACGAGTTAATGGGTGCAGCACACCAACATGGCACGTGTATACATATGTAACAAACCTGCACATTGTGCCCATGTACCCTAGAACTTAAAGTATAATAAATAAATAAATAAATAAATAAATAAAATGCGTTTTGACAAAAAATATAAAATGGGCAAGAGATTTTGAAACAAGTTTACCTAGATTTGCAACAAAGTATATTAGAAACTGTTTCCTTTGATCATATATACATATGTAATATCCTAATATGATTGAAGCAATTCTTTAGTTCGTAATGACTTAATTTAAAAATGTATAATTCTAGAATCATGGAACATTATATTTAGAATTTAAGAGTATACATTTTAATAAAACATATAAGAATATAATTTTTATACAAAATGGCCCAAAACTTAGTCTTTAGGATCATACTTTAAAAAATACAATACATATTCTCATAAATATATGTAAATATGTATCATATATAGTAAATATATATTCACAGAAAATATATATTTAGATAAATGTAAGGTTGTATAAATACAAACTTAAACATGTTTAAATAATAAAAGAACACATAGATAAACATTATACCTACATTTATTTTATTCTATATTCTATAATTCTCCAGCAGTGGGAACCATTTTCCTACAATTATTTGTGGCCTCAAATTCCTCCAAATTAAAAGATAATTTCATTGGCACACTTACAAGAGACTTAGCTGACAGGTAGTTTTTAAAATCAAATTTGGTGGACTCCAGTTTCAGATTCATCAGTTAAGGAGCTTCGAAATTACCACTCAATTCTAACAAGTAAAAAGCTGAATAAATTGAAAATCAACAACTTTCTCAGATCTGTCAGACAACTGAGGTCACATGTCAAACCGAAAGGTCACAGGTCCCCAAAATTGCAGAAACAGACTGCTGGATACAAAGAATCACAATTTTCCAGAGCAGAAACCTCCATGGAATCTAGTTCTAGGGTACGAAAACCTGTAATTGATGAATCATTGGAGGCTACGTGTGGACCAAGTCTGAGAGTTATAAACAACAGGACAGCCCAGTCATAAATCATTGTAGGGGACTGATGCTTTTGTTGAGCTTTACCTTCAGGAGCCTTACCAAGTCCTCATAGTGAGTATCAGAGAAAAATCCCCGGTGCATCCATCTAGGAAAGGGGAAAAATAAAGATTTTGAATTATGCACAAGATTATTCTGTTGTTAGCAAGGTCTGCCCTTTGGAGAAACTATTTTTCCAGACCCTAGTCTGATGGGGTTTAATCAGAGCCTAAGCTACCTTGAAGCAATTGAAATAATTCAACTCAAGCTCCTTCTAGTAATCTGCAGGGGCATAGGAAATAACAAATTCCACCCCACTCTGTCCATTCTGTCCCACCCAAAGAGGCAAAGAAAACATGTCAGACTCAGTTTTGAAGCTAACAGCCTAATCGCACAAACTTTCTCAAGATAGTTTCTTTTGCTGTGCAGAAGCTCTTTAGTTTAGTTCGGTCCTACTTGTCAGTTTTTGTTTTTGTTGTAATTGCTTTTCAGGACTTTGTCATAAATTCTTGCCCAAGGCAGATGTCCACAATGGTGTTTCTTAGGTTTTCTGCTAGAATTATTATAGCTTAGAGTCTTACATTTGAGTCTTTAATTCATCTCGAGTTATTTTTTATATATGGTGAAAAACAGGGGTTCAGTTTTATTCTTCTTCATATGACTAGCCAGTTATTCCTGCACCATTGATTAAATAGGGAATCCTTTCCCCATTGCTCAGTTTTGCTGATTTGGTCTAAGATCAGATGGCTCTTTGATATGTGACTTTATTTCTGGGTTTTGTATTCTGTTCCATTGGTTTATATGTTGGTTTTCTACTGGTGCCATCCTGTTTTGGTTACTGTAGCCTTGTAGTATAGTTTGAAGTTAGGTAATGTGATTCCTCTGATTTTGTTCTTTTCACTTCAGATTACTTTGGCTATTGAGGCTATTTTATGGGTTCCATATGAATTTTAGAGTAGTTTTTTTTTTTTCCTAAAATTGTTTCAAATCTCTACAATCTCTTCCAGAAGCTAGAACTAGAGGGACTAGTTCTTAACTCATTCTATGAGGCCAACATTAGCTTAATTACAAAATTAGTCAAAGGCATTACATGACAAGAAAAATGCAATCCAATTTCTCTTAATATAGATGCAAAAATCCTCAACTAAATATTACAAATGAATCCAATAATGTAGAAATAGCATCATGCATCATGAACAAGTGAGATTTATCCCAGTTATGCAAAACTTGCTCAACACTCAAAACTTTATTAATGTAATCTAAAATATCAATGGACTGAAGAAGAATAATCACTTTATCTTATCAATAGAGGCAGAAAAAGCATGTGACACTTCCTAAAACCCTTTCATGATAAGAACTCTCAGCAAGTAGGGATAAAGGAAAACTTCCTCAATTCGCTAAAGAACATGTACAAAATACCTACAGCTAACATCATATTTAATCGTGAGAAACCCCAAGTTTTCCTGCTGAGATCAGGAAGAAGACAAGGATAACTCCAGTCACCACTGCTTTTTAACATCATACTGGAAATCTTAGCTAATGCACTAAAACAACAAAAAAAGAAAATAAAAGGTACCGATGCTCCTTGATTTATGCCAAGGTTGCATCTGCAAAAACCCATCATCAGTAGAAAATATTGTTAAGTCAAAATTGCATTTTTCAGCTTACCATATTTTTCACTTATTGATGTGCTTATCGAGATGTAACACTATCTTAACTTGAGGAGTGTACTGAATGTGTATCCCTTTTGCAGCATGATAAGGCTGAAAAATTGCAAGTCAAATTACTGTAAGTTGTGGACTATCTATATAGACAGGGAAAGAAGAAATAGAATTGTCTTTGTTTTCAGATAATATCATTGACTTTGCAGAAAACCGTAAAGAATTGGCAAAACATCAGCAGCAACAACAACTACAAAACACCTGGAACATTTCCCTCTGATCCTAGACAGAAAAGGTTCTCCACCTTTAAGGACTCATGTGATTCAGTTGAGACCACTGAGATAATCCGCGATAATCTCCTCATCTCAAATTCTCAACCTTAATCACATCTGCATAGTCCCTTTTACCATGTAAATTTGCATGTTCACAGGTTGCCAGGATTAGAATATGAACATTTTTGCAAAGGGCTTTGTTTTGCCTACTTTATCCAGTTAGTTACTTCCATTTAAAAAACTTATTTATGTCATATAACACTTGCTATTTGCGAGGCGTTATACTAGGTGATATTTAATATTTAAAATATCTATGAAATTAGTGATATCGGCCTTAGAAACATAGATGGAGGGGTTGGTCACAACTCATTATTTAATGTAAGTAACTTATATTTGTGTTTTTATATAATTATTCTCTGAAATATTCTTATTCAAGAAGATTATTCATTCAGCATTAGGAAAATATTTTGTTTATCTTTAAATTTAACTGGAACTATAATATTTTAGAAGTGGGCCATCACTTTTTAAACTCTTAAAAAGTCATAGTTAATTAACACCCTCATATGGGTCTTTGATTATCACTTTAATAAAATCTCCATTTATAGCTAAGAGCAATATGCATCACATGTAATGTAAACCTGTATTAATAGATCAGATGAAATACTATTTTCTAATTGTAAGAGTTAATTACTCTGACATTTCCACAATAAATATTCATAGAAATTGATTCATTTGGGATATATACATCGCTCTCTCTCTGTCTTTCTCTCTCTCTCTCTTTCTGACACACACACACATACACACACACACACACACACACACCCGCCCCCTCACACACACACTCTTTTCTTTGCTTCTTGCCTGGCTGTAAATGGCTGTTTTTCCATACCCCGTCATGAGCCTAAAGGGAAGCATTTGTATATTTCAGTCTCCTAAGAAAGCATTTTGAAATATTCATTTAACAAAATTGAACAATATCAATGACTTCAAAATTAGCAATGGCAGAAAATAAGTAGTAATTAATAGCAGTGGAAGGATTAAAATGTGTTAAGATTAAGTTAAACATGTCGTTGAATCACTGTAAGAGACTACTGATTTCAGAGCCTCCTAGTGTTTGATATTACTCTGACTTGATGCTGTGGGATTATATTTCTGAAATAAATAGTTCTTAGTTCTGAGGTTATACTGAAGGACATGTTCAGGAAGAGCTTTCCTTTCTTACTGCCTAGTTATACCCTTAGGCAAAGAAGCAAGTTATTTTGAAGGTACACTGTATAATAGAAGAATCGGCAATCTTGGATATGTATAGTTTCACATTTCATGTTTATAGATGTAAAAGTATTATGTTAATTATAGAATAGCACGTTTTATTTATTTATTTATTTATTTATTTATTTATTTATTTATTGAGACGGAGTCTTGTTCCGTTGCCCAGGCTGGTGCTGGAGTGCAGTGGCGTAATCTCAGCTCACTGCATTCTCTGCCTCCTGGGTTCAAGCAATTCTCCTGCCTCAGTCTCCCAAGTAGCTGGAACTACAAGTGCCCACCCCCACACCTGGCTAATTTTTGTACTTTTAGTAGAGTCGGGGTTTCACCATGTTGGGCAGGCTGGTCTCGAACTCCTGACCTTAAGTGATCCACCCACCTCGGCCTCCCAAAGTGTTGGGATTACACCCGGCCCAATAGCACATTTTAAAGTGAATTTATGTTCAGAGAATATGAATAGAAAGATTTCTTGAAGTTTCAACCAGGTTTTAGAGGGGAACTTTGTAAACAGATTAAATAAAATTTGATGATTAAAATATATTCAGTTAATACGTATTAAAATATTCAACTGTAAATTATGGCTAAGGCTTCCCTCTAATAAATGGTATTATGATGAAATCTGTAGTAAACTGTGGGCAATGTATATGGATGTGATTTTAAAATCATGAGATAGCTCATTACTATTGGCTATGTTATTACAGCATGATTTTTTTCCCTTATAATATGCCAATCAAGAGTAACTATGTTCTGTTAAAAAGAGAAAATGTGGTGTTTTAAAAGAGATAAACCTGATATATTTTAAAAAATGTTTAAGGTTTCCTCTGGAGCTGCAGTGCCCAATATGGTAGCCACTGGCCACATGTGGCTGTTGAGTACTTGAAGTGTGGCTAGTAAACTGATACATGTTGTCAGTGTGAACACACACTACATTTCAAAGAGTTCATATCAAACGGTAAAATATTTTATTATTAATTTTAATATTGATTGCATGTTGAAATGTTAATATTTCAGATAGTGTTACATATGCAGATTATTAAAATTAAATTTAAGGTTTTTTTCACCTAGTTTAATGTGGCTACTAGAGCATTTTAAAATTATACATGTGGTTCACATTTGTGGCCTGCATCTTATTTGTGATGGACACTGTTGTTCTAAACTTCCCTAATTACTGAGACATTTCCCTTCATCACTTTTTGGGGTTAAGTTTTCATTTGTAAGTTAATGGTAAAACTCACAAGTAAAGGAAATATACTTAAAAGACATGGTGAAAGGTCAAAGTATGAAATTCAGCATTTTCAAAATTCCTCATTTAATTTAATGCTTGAGTGAATCTTTGGAAAATAATTGATCCAGAGGATATTTACAAATAGTCCATCATCAAAAATAAAGAGGGGTATAGAAGGTACTAGAGTTCTATGTATAAGAGTCTGCCCTTTGACCTATTCTATTATACTCAGAAAAGTCTGTGTCACTAATGTATAGTATTTATCCCAGGCAATTATTTGCTATATTAGAATCCCCTATGGAAAAGTGAATTGATTGAAAAGATTTGGCAAAGAGTTAACTATCTACTTTGATTTTTAAGAACATGTGAAAGCTAACTTACTCTAATCACTCTGTGGCCATAAAAAAGACTCTGCATTCAACCTCCAGAATCTACATCCAACAAGAAGACTTGGTGAAAAGGATTGGCAAAAAGAATGCAGGTGCTGGCAAGGGTTTGTAAGTGGACCAATGAATTGGCGTTTGAAATTGTTAAATCTTGTAAAATGAATCATTGAGACTGGAAGGTCAATATAATTGGAAAGCCATGTGTCACCTTTTTCTTGAGAGAAAAACACATCATTTTCATAAAAAAGTATAAAGCCTGTACAACAATAAGAAAGTAATGTTAAAACAAACCTTACAGTGACATTAAATAGAAACGTATTTATAGTAATGGATTTGGTACTGAATAATAATTAGGCTAATAGGATAAATTGCTCACAAATGGTACATTTGGGCAAGAATAGTGTATTGTTCACTAATGTTTCTACAAAACTTAATCTAATGCCCATTATTTTGTGGAACAGAAAAATGAATTAACGATTAATGTCATATATACATAAACTAGCTATCAACAAGACAAGCTAGGGATTAGAGAAGACAGGGAAAGAGGAAGTAATTCTGATGCCTCTAAATATGACCAAGATTTATTCTTCACTCCTTTTAGTGTTTTCAACATTAATTCCTATAGTGTTCTCTTTCCTTCTCAAACCAGACTTAGTTTTAAAGCAGCTTGGGCTGTGTAGCATATTTTTATAAAATGGTCCTCTGCACCATTTCTAAGAATCATGGGTCAAATTAGGCTGCTGTTCTAACACTGATAATTAGATCCACCTCCTACCAAAATCTGTAGTTAATTGGTAGAAATTCAAGCTTTGTATATTTTGGTTGTTAAAAGCGTCACATGAAGAAAGTACAAAGGCTGTCCTAAGTAAATGACTTCAAGATTGACTTTTAAAGCCTTTTCGTTACTCAGACAAAGTAATGGCCAGCTTAACAAATGCCTCCAGATGAATTGGTTGTTGTGTTCATCGTTATTGTATTATACATTCCCCTGGAAACTGCAGATGACAAGGGTGTATTGTATTGTGAATGTTGTGTAAGGCACACTGCATTTTGAAAGAATTTAGTAATGTTAGGATAAATGTGTATGAGAAATATGTTTGAATAGATTCAGTAGGTCTATTCACAAGTCCCTTTTTCACCATTTGCTCTTTGGAATCAAGTTTGGGATGTTCCATGCATGGTCATCTTACCGTAGGATATGGAACATCAAGAGTTTAAGAAACTGGGGTTTTTGTTTTGACTGCCATCATTTTGCTTTGTATTACTTGATAAGGAATAGAAGGGGAGGCAGGTATTAGATCAAGCAAAGAAGTACCCAGTAAGAAATACCTTTCAAGAAAGTATAAAGAATTTATTTTAAATAAATTTCTGAAATGGTTAAAAAAAAAAAAAGGGAGAGATGAATTAGGTGAGGTAAGTCAAACAAGGTGGCTGAGGGTTTAGATTTTGGAAAGTCACAACATAACCTTTTACAACTGAAATACATTATCTGTACAATGTGGATAATTGCACTTATGTATTGGTGGTGTTGAAAGAATTAAATGGTATAATACATTTAATTCACTTAATAGAGTGCCTGACATATATTATCAGATTGTTGTTAGAGTGGCTGCTTCAAAGAATAGCTAATTTTACAGTATAGTATCGTGGACACAGACTGTCAAAAGCCAACAGAATAATTTCAAATTCAACTTTTTTCCACATATGGCTTTGTGAGTTGAGTGCATACTGTAGTCAAAAATATGTTTTCACAGAGTGATAATTTCTAGGGGTGATTAAAAGTTTGATTATAACAACTCTTGGGTTTCATAATCTAAAAACATTTTCAGAAAGTCTGTGATTAATTTTTCCCATTTAAAATTTTATTCTCAATAATGTGCAGCATTAAATATAATTAGAATTTCACAAGGCATCTTGTGAGTTACACTCTCACATATTAAACTATACAGAAAAAGTTAAATTTCATAGCTGGTCAAGACCTCAGAGCAAAATAAAAAGATAAGAAGATAGTGCAATGTGGTTCATGGTCCTTTAAAGATCTTTTAATGTGGTGGGTTATTTTCTAATGAATGCAAGTAACACATTGAATGCCCACCTATGAACAGAACCGAAATTAACAATTTAGAAATGTGAAAGTTCCATAAAATTAAACTTTTACTTTCGCCATTTTTCACAGGGTCGTTTGTTGGTAAAATTATCTCCTGTGCTTGCTTCTTGTCTTACTACATCAGTCACCTGTGAATTTAAATTAGAGGCATTTTGAAAATATAATTAGTAAGTCATTGCTTGGACCTATTGAGTAGTGAATTTATATTTTTATAGTACCTCAGCTATAGTGTGAAACACTGAATAATTCATTTCTCACATGAAATAGGCACATTACAAATATCTAGCAAATTGTAATTCTGGGTAAGAGTACTTCAAAGATGAAGAACAATAGTTAAACTGTACCTTTGGTCATGCATGGCAATATGTAATTACTATCTGCAGGTTCTCAAGATCAACTTAATCTCTAGTATGTAATTCAAATGCCTGTTGAACTGTACAGTATAATACATGGATAAACAATCCAAATGACTCATTTTATAAGTAGGTACCACTCTTTATAAACAGAGTGTTTTATAACAACTTGCTGTTGGTGGTGGTGGTGGTGGTTTTGTTCTCCTCCTATTTCTTATTCTTTATTATTGTCATCATCTATACTTACTAGATACAGGAAAAATGCTTTTACAAAAATTACCCAATTCAATGGTGCTGAAACTCTTGAGACGTCAAAATCCCCTGGATGGCATGTCAAAACACGCTGTATGGTACTTGCCTCAGAATTTTTGATTCAGCAGATATAATGTGGAATCTTTGGATTTGCATACGTATCAAGTTCCCAGATGATGCTGATGCTGCTGGTCCAGGGACCACGCTTTGAGAGTCCCTGCTCTTGTAAATGCTTCTTTGTTTCCTTATCTAGCCCTTCTTCTGTCTTTTTAATGCTAATTATGCCCAAAAGTGTAGTAGTACTGCACTTTGCCTCTTTGCACACCAATCTCTGTGGACAGTCTCGTCCTCATGTGTGGCTACTCACAAATATAAATCAGCAGCCCTAATCTCTTTTTGAGTGTCAGACTAATATATCAACTGCCTACAGCACACCTCCACATGGAAATCCTCCAGGCTCTTTCAATTTAATATCTGTCCGGACACGGTGGCTCACGTCTGTAATCTCAGAACGTTTGGATTCTGAGGCGGGTGGATCACGAGGTCAGGAGTTCAAGACCAGCCTGGCCACGATGGTGAAACCCCATCTCTACTAAAAGTACAAAAGAAAAAAAATAGCCATGCGTGGTGATGGACGCCTGTAATCGGAACTACTCAGGAGGTTTAGGCAGAGAATTGGTCGAACCCGGGAGGTGGAGGTTGCAATGAGCCAATATTGCGCCACTACACTCCAGCCTGGGAGTCAGAGTGAGACTCCATCATAAAAAAAACAAATACATAAATAACATGGCCAAATTGCATCTCTTATTTCAACCCACATAAAGATTGTTGCAATCAAGAATTGTCACATTTTCATGAGGAGCATATTTTTATGGTCTTAACGGATCCCCCTACAAATTATGTATTAGTTGCTTAGGAAAAATAATAACTACACATTGAGTAAATTTAAGAACATCTTGGAGAAGGAGATCAAAAATATCATCACCAAGGAGGGGCAAATGAACATCATGTAATGCCCTAAGAGATATCCATTACCTCATTGCTCTTTAAGCATGATCCAAACCCGTGGTCTACCATGTAAACTTCCTCCTTTCCCAGCCTCACTTCTCAATTCACATCTCACAGTCAGCTTTACAGTTTTTCCAGTACACCTGAGTATTTCAGAACATGCCATATTCTCTCTTGCTTTAGGATCTTTATTCCTGCTATTTCCATTGCTTGGCTCGCCTTGCCTCCTCCCCAAGCACGTTCAGTCTCTTTGACTAGTGAAAACACATGGTCCTTCAAGATTAAAATTAATATTATCTTTTCAGAGAAACCTTCCATGCTGATTCCCCTTTCATGAGTGGTTTAACAGCTCTGTCCTGCTTAGGGCCTCCTAGCACTTACCTCGTTTTTTTTTTTTTTTATAATTTCTTACTTGCTTCTGTATTTCCTGGCTTGCCTCTGAGTTCCTGAAAGGTGGGAATTTTATTATTCACCATTGTTTCCTCAATTCTTAGAATAGCGTTAATTAAGATACATTTTCTTAATGAATGGATGGATAGATGGGTGGATAGAGAAAGTTGAAAATGTCATGCATTTTTAATAAACACATTAAGTGTTTATTTTTATTTGGTAGAAAACTGATTGAGGAAATGAATAATAATGTTTAATTTTATATTTGGTGCTCAGCCTTGGATAAAGACTATTGAATATGTTTGGTATTAATCTCATTTGCAATTCAAAACCACCATGTGTAGGGACGTTTAGAAAATTTTGAGAAAATAATATTTTTAATTTTACATAGAATCTTTGTTTTGTTTTGTTTTTTGTTTGTTTGTTTGTTTCTTTTTTTGAAATGGAGTTTCACTCTTGTTGTCCAGGCTGGAGTGCAATGGCATAATCTAGGCTCACCGCAACCTCTGCCTCCTGGGTTCAAGCAGTTCTCCTGCCTCAGCCTCCCAAGTATTTGGGATTACAGGCATGTGCCATCATGCCTGGCTAATTTTGTATTTTTAGTAAAGACAGAATTTGTCCATTTTGGTCAGGCTGGTCTCGAACTCCTGACCTCAGGTTATCCCTCTGCCTCAGCCTCCCAAAGTTCGGGGATTAAAGGCATGAGCCACCATGCCCAGTCTACATAGAATCATTTTACATCATTGTTTTAGATATGAATATTTACTAATCTATTATATTTAGTAGCAATCATAAATGCTTAAACTCACAATTTTTTGTTTTTATGTGTGAGAAAATTTAAAAAACAAAGACTAAAGGTATACGTATAACAAAACTTTATCTCTAAATACTGAAATTAATCTTCTCTTTGTATTTTTTTTTTCTTTTTGTTGTTTTTTGAGACGGAGTCTCACTCTGTTGCCCAGGCTGGAGTGCAGTGGCATGATCTTTGTTCACTGCAAGCTCCGCCTCCTGGGTTCACACCATTCTCCTGCCTCAGCCTCCCAAGTACCTGGGACTACAGGCGCCCACCACCACGCCCGGCTAATTTTTTGTATTTTTAGTACAGATGGGGTTTCACCATGTTAGCCAGGATGGTCTCGATCTCCTGACGTCCTGATCCGCCCACCTCGGCCTCCCAAAGTGCTGGGATTACAGGTGTGAGCCACTGCACCCAGCCTTCTTTTTGTATTTTTTAACTTTTCTAAATTAATGTGAATTAACTGTATATGCAGAAATAAAGTAAAATTTTTACATAGCCAATATTTACTGTGAATGTGGTTTTCTAAAGAACCCCCATATTTTCTGTTTTTGAAAGGAAGATTTTGGGTTTTTCAATCCTTTTCTGAGCAACTATCATTACGTTTTTGACTGTAAAGTGAACTGATACACAAAAGTCTTGGGAGCAATTTACTACCCACCCCTAGCTCTGGTATTCTTACCAGGGATGATACAAAGACACTACCTTTGCTTCAAGCTATTGTGTTTACAAGCATAAGAGAAAAACAATATGTTTATGGTATTAATTACCCAGTATTCAGCAGTACATTCCTTTGATTTTTGTGTAGAAATGCTAACATATCACAAGGGGGAAAGTGTTCACTGTTTTGTATTGGCATTTCAAAACTTTTTATGTGTCATTTATAATTGTGAGAGTAAATCTGTAGTTGGCTTCTTAAAAATTCCTGAGTACATTGGTTCTTTATCCACACTTATTTATGTTGATCCAATGACAAAGAGTTGTTAATGACTCAAGGCATTTTAAGTTACTTATTGACAAGGTAAGAAAATAGCCAAAATACAGGTATTACGCATTTCTTATTCAACTCAGTAAGTTCACTGTTCACTTAGCCAAACATTCTCCAATTGAAGAACTCCAAGCTAGTTTACTCTTCATATGACTATATTGCGCATTTCCTTCCTTTTAATTGCTCCACTTAATAGTGAAGTTCAGTGATTATTTCAGCATTATGATGGATCTTCTTGGACTAAGATACAAAATGTACAGTTCAGTTTGGTATTTGCCATCATAAATGGCCCAGATTAGCTGGTCCTTCCCCTATCACTGGAGAGGAGTAAGAGCAGCTGGAACCCTGAAACCCAGTGAGTACTAGTTTCCTTTCTCTCTCCCACTTTGTTCCCCTTTATCTCCTTTGCTTACTTCGAGTTTTAAAAATTACTTACCTGTCTAAACATGTTTTAAAATACATTTTATTCTGAAAATGTGACAGGATTCAGAATATGGATTTTTTTAGTCAAACTTGGCACATTGGTGATAGTTGGGGATTGTGGCTGATTTGTCCAATGTATATTACCATTGGAGTCTGTGATAATTAAGAGCAGTGTTGGACTGTGGTCACGTCAGACACTGCAGAGAAGAAAACAGTGTTTTACATGCATCTTCAGCTACTGCATGATGTGTTACTGCATTTCACACTACATATGGTAGCCCAGTGCCAACTCACTGCAGTAAATCTCAGTGCTAGGCTCTTGCCATTTGTCATAGTAACGGAAAAACATGTGCAGTTTTCCATTTTATTGAATGAATTTGAATTCATGGAGGACATCAGATTGTGCTCACTCTCCAGTTTATATGCCTGTGTGTGTATATATATATGTATATATATACACACACACACACATATATGTGTGTATTACATGTATATATATGTGTGTGTGTGTGTGTGTGTGTGTGTGTGTGTATATATATATATATATGCTGGCAATACCAATAAGCTGACCATCCCAGGCAGACTAATGAAATATCTTATCTAATATTTTGGAATTGTGATTATTTCTGTTTCTCTTTACCTTAACTTAGGGTACTACATCTGATCACCACCCCTCTAAATTATAGAGAGGGGTATTTTTGGCTCATGTTCTCATTAATTTAAAGGTTCTAAATTTTTTTGCAGAAGAAAGGAAATCCTAACTGGTGGCTGTTTTGACCTATCCATTTAACCAGTAATGCACCACAATTAGCACTTCTGGGACTATTCTGGACCTCCTACCTTGAATAGGGTTTACATGGCATTGCCTTAAGGATATGTAGTCTTTCTATTCCTCTATATCAGTGGCTCTCAAATTTGACAGGTGTCAATCACCTGGGGAACTTGGTAAAAGTACAAAACCCTGATTCTATCTTACTCTAGTGAGTCTGGCCATTTCTGATATGCACTAAAGTTTGAGAACCACTGCTCCAGACACTAAAACAAATTAAAATAAAAAAGCATATGATTTGACCGAGGTAGAAACGCAGACAGCATTGAGTTATCCAATCGGCCCACTATCCCCATGCCCCAGGCTACTTTTTCTGAACTCCCTCCTGCTTTATGGCTTTACTTGAGGGCTACGTTATAAGAAACAGTTCTCCCAGTATCTGTGAACTGCAAATCACAGATCTCTCAAAATAGAATGATTTCTGTAAGTCTGATGTCAAAATTAATTTGGGGGTAAGTTTAAGAAAATATGTTGTTCTTGTAGTGTATATATTTTTATGTGTAAGTACAGAAATATTAATACGCTTAACTCTAGGGTGCTGCCCTAAAGCCTGCTAGGGCCGTTTCAAAATATTTGGAATGCATACTGAATTAGCTTCCAAAATCCAAAAAAGTCCCCTTTAATAAACATCTGAATCCCAAAGATTTCAGATTAAAATTATAAACATTGCGCTTAATAATACAGTCATGTGCCACATAATGACATTTTGGTCAATGATGGACCACATATTTGACTGTGGTCTGATAAGATTATAACAGAGCTGAAAAATTCCTATTGCCTAATGACATCATATTTTCTATAATGTCATAGCGTAATACGTTACCTTTTCTATGTTTAGATACACAAATAATTACCATTGTGTTACAATTGCCTATAGCATTCAGCAAAGTCACATGCAGTATAGGTTTGTGGCCTAGAAACAAATAGGCTATACCATATAGCCTAGATGTGTAGTAGACTCTACCATCTAGATTTGTGTAAGTACACTCTGTGATGTTTGCACAACAATGAAATTGCCTAAGGATGCATTTCTCGGAATGTATCCCTGTTATTAAGTGATGCATGATTGTGGTGTGCTTCTGGAGAACTGGCTTGTTTTTATCTTGTAGACATTGAAAATGACTTGACAGATGATACTGTAAAGCTCTAAGCCGGGCTTTTGTCTTCCCTTGATCAAAAGCTCTCTGACGTTATTCTACCTTCATCTTTTTTCTTGGTATCTTCCTACCTTTTTATTGGTATTATTATTATCATTTATAATGATTTTGCTGAGTGCATTTACTCATTGACTTTTTAGATTTTTTTGAATATGTGTAAACGAATTGCTTCTTCATTTAGTTGGATATATAGGATGATAAAAAGAGATAAATACATTATTTGTCCTAGGGCATTGTCTGGGGGAGATTTAGCATAGCTGTCCTCAATTGTCTCTTTCTTTCACGCCATAATGAAATAACCTCTATTGTGGGGATAATTTTTCAAAAGGACTTAGTGTAATGAGTATACATTTTTGGCTAGGTCAGATTTCTAATAGTTGGCAGCCCAGGTATTAGCAACCTCATCATATTCTACTTCCCTGAATAAGAATTCTCTAGGAGTATCTATCTACTAAAAACACTCAAATCCCTCCAATCCAAAGAACTCCAGACTTTTAAATTATGTTTCTGATTCTAATCATTATTTCATCAGTAAATGGTTGTATAAAAGTGCCACACCCTCAACTGCAATTTCAGTTTCCCTGGGGGAAACAAGGACCCTGAAGAGAAAGCTTGTACATAGTGTTGCTTTCTTGCTCCAGATCACTGGCTCGGAGCATGGGAGAAGTCAAATAACAAATCACTGAGTTTTGCCTCAGGTCTTAAACTATCAGCCTGGATAGCAAACAAATTTTATTTCAGATTTAAGTAGTTACTATGCTTTAGGGTTTTATTTTTTTTTTGTATTAATACAGTTTATTTTAGATCTGTTCTGAGTTTGTACAAAAATTGCACAGAAAGTACATAGAGTTCCCATACACACCTTCATTCTCCGTCCCACAGTTTTCCCTATTAATAACATCTTCCATTTGTGTGGTAAATTAGTGACAATTGACGAACTGTTGTAATACAGTTTATTGACATGTTACTATTACCTAAAGTCCATAGTTTATGCTAGGGTTCACTTTTTGTGTTGTACAATTCTATGCATTTTGACAAGTCCATGATGTCATGTGTCACCATTGCAGTGTCATACAGAATAGTTTTATTGCCTTAAAAATTTCCTGTACTCCACTTGTTCATCCCTCCTTCTCCAAACTCCTAACCCCTGGCAACCAATGATCTTTTTACTGTCTCCATAGTTTTGCCTCTCAAGAATGTCATATAGTGAGAATCATAAAGTATACAGCCTTTTCACATTGACTTCCTCCACTTACTGATATCATTTCAATTTCCTTTGTGTCTATTCGTAACTTGATAGCTCATTTCTTTTTATTACTGAATGATATTCCATGGTAAGGACATACCACAGTTTACTTATTCATTAACCTATTGAAACATGGCTTCAACTTTTGGTTGCTTCCAACTTTTGGAAAATATAAATAAAGCTGCTATATATATTTGTGTGCAGGTTTTTCTGTGACAGTGTTTTCAACTCATTTAAGTAAACACTTTAGAGTGTGACAGCTGGATCTTATGGGAAGAATATATTCAGTTTTATTAAACTCTCTTCCGAAGTGACTGTACCATATTTGTTTCACACCAGCAATGAATAAGGGTCCCTGTTGGTCTATATCCTCTCTGCCAGCATTTGGAGTTGTCAGTGGTCAGGATTTTACCCAATCTAATGTGTGCCATGCTTTATTTTTAACATTTAACTATTAGAAAATTTGTGCTCACAGCATTTGTTTCTTCCAATTACTAATGAGTAGCATCATGGTTAAATGGGATCATTGCCTTGCTTCTTTTTCCACCCACCTTAGCTTCCTCCGGAGTTCACTGTTATCTCTTCTCTCAGCAGGTCTATGGTTGGCTATTCTTGTCTTACCAGTTTGCTGTTATTTCTACCCTCAGTTTCTGTTCTTGCCTGTGCTTCTGTAGTGTCTAGCATAAATCTCTCAGGACTCAAAAAGTGGTATTAATATGTCAATGAGTCCTATGCTGTTTGCATTTTTCCCAAATGAGCCTCTTCTTTCAGGCTCCTTTGGTAATGTTCTTCTAATTCCTTGGACCTATTACCTACTTTTTATATTGTTATAGAGAATATCAAACATATTCAAATACATAAAGAATGATATACTGGACTAACATATACCTATCACACAGTCCCAGCCGCCAACAACCCATGGCCAGTAGTGCTCCATCCTCTCCCGTTTACTTTTTCCCACTGTTGTATTATTTTAAAATGAATACCAGATATCATATTATTTTACATATTGATATGACCAAAAATATAGAGCGATGACTTCTTTTTCTAACAAACACATAGCATTTTTATCACACCTAAACTAATAGCAGTAGTTTATTATTATTATCAAATATCTAAATAATGATCTCATTAAAGTTAAGATCCAATAATGTCCACGTGCTTTGACTGGTTGATTCATATTTTAAGTCTCTTGTAATCTATGGGCTGTCCCTCTATCATTTACCTCGCCAACCCCCACAGTTTATTTATTGAATAATCAGAATTATCCTGTAAAGTTTATCTTATTATCTGATATTTTTACTGGTTGTATTTTCAAGATATAGTTTAACATAATCTCTGTTTTCTGTATTGCCTGTAAATCAGTAGAACCTTGATACAGGTTTGACTTATTTTGATGTTACTACTATAATTTAATTTTTTGTTTTGTATTAATGCCAGTTCATTACCGGTTCTGTTCTACGCTAATCTTAGAGGGCATACCAGTGTATTAATTCATGCTTATTCTGAAATCTTTAATAAAGTTATAGATGAATTATATAATAAATTTCACAGTGTCAGGAATTTAATTAATGAAATAGCTGGATTAGAACTCTGGACCCCAGACTTTTACTTAAAATTTCCTTTCCCTGTAAGCATTATGGCAGCCTCATGATAGTAGCATGACTGTTCATAACTTTTAAATATCCTGCAGCAGCAAATTGAGAAACACATTTGTAGAACATTCCCTTTACTGTGTAATGTGGTTCTTAGTAGAGAATTTATTTTTTTATTTATTTTGAGACAGGGTTTCACTCCCGTTGCCCAGGCCGGAATGCAGTGATGTGCTCACAGCTCACTACAACCTCCACCTCCCCGGTTCAAGAGATCCTCCTGCCTCAGCCTCCCAAGTAACTGGGACTACAGGCACACACCACCATGCCTGGTTAATTTTTGTATTTTTAGTAGAGACAGGGTTTCACCATGTTGGCCAGGCCGGTCTTGAGCTCCTGACCTCAAGTGATCTGCCTGCGTTGGCCTTCCAAAGTGCTGGCATTACAGGAGTGAGCCACTGCGCTCGGCCATGAAATGTTACATTTGTATACAACTTTAAATTATCCATGTAATGTCACTGCATAATCATATAGCTTGGTAGTTAAGCGTTTGAACTTTTTTTTTTTTTTTTGGACAGAGTTTCATTCTTATTGCCTCGGCTGGAGTGCAATGGCACAATCTTGACTCACCACAACCTCCACCTCCCAGGTTCAAGTGATTCTCCTTTCTCAGTCTCCCGAGTAGCTGGGAGTATAGGCATGCGTCACCATGCCTCGTTAATTTTGTATTTTTGGTAGAGACAGGGTTTCTCCATATTGGTCAGGCTGGTCTCGATCTCCTGACCTCAGGTGATCCACCCGCCTCATCCTCCCAAAGTGCTGGGATTACAGGTGTGAGCTAACACTCTCGGCCACATTTGAACTCTTTATTCTGACGTCTAAATGGGACTCACTATTAGAGTACTCATTGTGTGATCTTTTTTATTATTATTACTTCATAGAGACATGGTCTTGCTCTGTTGGCCAATCTGGAGTGGTGTAATTGTAGCTCACTGCAACTTTGAACTCCTGACCTCAAATGATCCTCCCAACTTAACCTCCCAAAGTGTTGGGATAACAAGTGTGACCCACTGCACCCAGCCTCACTGTGTGATCTTGACAAGTTACTAAGCCTAGCTTCTTTGCCTGCCAGATGAGACTTTTATTAGTAATAACCTTATGAATTTGCTTTGATTATTCGTTATGGATAATTTATGGATGATGCTTAGTATAATACCTGGGATATAACAGCAAATGTTTTATATAGTTTGGAGCTATCGGCAGGGAGAAGTGTTATTATGAGAAAATTGAGGCAGTGATATGGTTGGGTCAGTCGCCTAATATTACATAACTGACATGTACTTTCACATAAGAGTCTGTCTTTTGTGTCAGAACTGACTCTGGAAGTGTCTCTACTGTTGTGATGGCAGGAACCTACTTAGGTACTAGACTATGTGAAAGAAGCTGGTGATTAGTTGAATCTAAAGTTGGTTATACAATTACATTGCCAAGTGCGCACAGTCATAAAATCCATTCGCCTATTTCAGACAGCTTACTGCTTACCTTGGCCTCAGCTACCATGATATTTAAAGACTAAGATTGTTTCAGTGTGTTTTTAAAAAATTATACACACACACACACACGCGCACACACACACAAACACACAGACATACACAGAGTGGGAGAGTATTTTTGTCAAAACATATGAAATAATTTTCTCCTCTTCATAGATATTGAAATGATGATTTGCTTTGTACATATTCAGCACAAGGTATATATGTATATATATAAAGTGTGTATGTGTATGTGTGTGTGTGTGTGTATATATATATATATATATATATATATATATATATATATATGGCATAATTTTTGTGGTGAAATCTAAGCGATGGAAATCACATCCACTATTATTCGGGTAAAAATCACAAAAGCACTTCATAGAGACGTTTTTCCTTAGTGTATGAACCACATTTATCAGGTGCTACAATTGCTGAATTAAGTTGAAATTGTTCTAAAAACTACTTGAGATTGTCGCCTTTCTTCAAGTTCTTCTGAATGTGTACACAGATACCTGAAAATAGAAATAAAACCTAAACCTCTACTTTAAAATGACGATATTTTAACTTTAAATTTCTATTTCACTTGATGAATATTTAATCTTTTTGTTACTTGACATATGTAAAATCTTAAAGTATTTGAAAAATATATTTTCTTGTCTGTGGCTCCTTAAATGGTGCACGTGTGTTTAGCAAGCAACAGCTAATGTCTTGCTGAAGTTAAAAGTTAAAATGCAAGATGATAAAGTTGATGGAATTTGTGACCTTTTATAAGTCACTTTGCCATTTGAAATTAAATGTGTCAGATTTGGCAAACTTAATATATTGAATAGGTTATCCTAATATTTTTGTTGACTTTTAGTAAGAACACTTTTATAAAGCAACTATAAAGGGTTATTTATTTTAGCTTTTCGAAATAAAAATCACTGAAGCAATTTTAATTTGTACATGTAACTCTTCCTTAAAATTTAAATACCTATTTTCCTTCATGTGCTTCCATGCCTTATTTCATTAAATTTTCAAACACACATAGAAAGCCAAATCTACAAGTCATCAGGTTTTCCCTGAGATTACTGTAATATATTAAAACATACACTGAATCAGACTCCATTCCTCCCAAAGCTGATTCAGCACTTTAAAAATAATCTTTGATTTTACATTAAAATAATTTGTCACCCTTTACTGCATGATATCAGAATGACACTAGTGATTTCACTACAAAAAGTGTCAGTTGTCAAATCTTGCTGGTCCACAAATAACTCTCCACTTAATAATTTGCATTTTAGCCTTAGCTGTAAATATTTAGAAAGAAGAACTGACAGTTGACAGCTACGTATAACTTATATATATTTCATATAGTTACTCAGTAACACCAGATTAACATTTAAAAACATTAGTGGGCCAGGCAAGATGACTCACTCCTGTAATCCCAGCACTTAGGGAGGCTGAGGTGGGTGAATTACTGGAGGTCAGGAGTTGAAGACCAGCCTGGCCAACATGGTGAAACCTAATCTCTACTAAAAATACAAAAAAAAAAAAAAAAAAATTAGCAGGACGTGGTAGTGCATGCCTGTAATCCCAGTTACTCGGGAGGCTGTGGCAGGAGAATCACGTCAACCCGGGAGGTGGAAGTTGCAGTGAGCCGAGATCACACCACTGCACTCCAGCCTGGGTGACAGAGTGAGACTCCATCTCAAAAAAAAAAAAAGGAAATAAACAATAAAAGACATTAACAGGAGTATTGCAGAATAAAGAAATGTTGGAATGTCATCCCTTAATCTTTAATATGTTTAATGTTAAAATGTATTTTTGTGTTTGAATTATTAAAGATATATTGAATAATAACATAGAAGCATTTCAGGAAGCATCATAGAAGTGCTGTTTAAACGCAATGTGAAAGTAAAGGGAATCATTTTCCAACACAGCGTTGGATCCAGTCTCATGACAGTGTAAAGAAACTGTGGGAAAAGTGCTTTGTATTTTCCAGGTGAACCTAGTTGCCCATCTCTTGCAACCAGCTACCGAAGGTCAGCCAGTAGCACTGGATTTCCATGGTCACTCATTTCTCCATTCTACCTGTATTCTGTGTAATGAGAGGAAAACTAACGAGTCCCAAAAAGTTGGTTTCACATGAGAAGTTCTTCAAATAATTTTTGCCTTTAGAAAAAAAATTTATGGAGTATGATGATAGCCAGGAGGGAAGAATGGCAGTTTGGAAGGTAAAGCAAGAAGAGTAATCTTGGGAATTTTTAATAAGACAAATAATAGAAAATGGTCAAAAAAAAATAGAGCAGATATATTAAAGTATAATATTATAATTATTGAATAGAACTCAATAATATACAATTCTGAGCACTCTGTTTTTTTTTCTTCTGGCTTTATCATACAATTTTATCTTTAGTCTGCCTTTACCTTAATTTGTATATTCTTAGCTTTAGGTTATTGAATAGATTTTTATAAACCATTTGTTTTTGTCAGCTTTTGCTTAGTAAAAATACCATAATATACAATCCCCAAATATCATTGCCTTTTAACAGCATTGATCTACTTCTCTCTCATTTTACATGTGGTAGCTGTCTGTGGTTTCATGTATCTTCTTCATTCTTGAGTCCAGAATAAACAAATAACTGCTATCTGGGGGCAAGGCATAGGGAAAAGAGCAACGGCAGAAATATGCAATAGATTTTAAAAATTGCATTTGAGTATAATTTGAAAAAAATAATATAATTTACCCTACCAACAAAATCCATTTTGGAATAAGATGTCATATAGTAACCTAAAATTTACATTAATGTATGTAAAATAATATTAAGGTTGAAACTTAAAGAACCATTTATTGTCTTAGTCAATTTTGTGTTGCTATAAGGGAATCCCTGAGAGTGGATAATTTATAACGAAAAGAGGTTTATTTGGCTCATGGTTCTGCCAGTTGTACAAGAAGCATGCAGCCAGCATCTGCTTCTGGTTAGCGC
Organism: Macaca fascicularis; assembly: GCF_037993035.2. NCBI lineage: Eukaryota > Metazoa > Chordata > Mammalia > Primates > Cercopithecidae > Macaca > Macaca fascicularis. The sequence continues at coordinate 29,150,195 of NC_088395.1, forward strand.
CTTAGGAAGCATTGACTCATGGTAGAAGGAGAAATGGAGCAAACATAATATGGTGAGAGAGATAGAAAGAGAGAAGGGTGGGAGGTGCCAGTCCTTTTTAAAAAATGAGATCTCACCGGAACTAGGACTAGAATTCACTCCATCTTGGGAGCATTCTCTAAGCCATTTATGAGGATAGCTAATTGGATAGCTTGTGAATAAAGGTGATTTATTGCTCATAGTCCTGGAAGCTGAGAAGTCACAAGCTATCCAATTTAGAATATTTAGTTATAATAGTCCGAATGGACTGAAAAACAATTTACTGGATTCTTACACAGAAACTATCCTAAAGTTTCTAGATATCAGTGGGTGACAGTGTCATTCACGGTTTCTGCTTATTAGCACCTCTTTTAATCCTCAAGAAAGCACTTATCAGTGGATGCATCTATATTGGTTTGATATATTTTTCTGTATTCCTCACTGAATCCAGAGAATTTTAAATGTAGAGTACAGGCATTTATTCATCTTTGCTTCTTCCTGGTATCACATATATTTTAGATGTTTGATAAGATTTTAATAAATGAAAATGATGCTCACCATTTGATATAGTTTGGGAAATTCACCAGCAAATTCAGTGTCTGGTGAGGGCTCGCTCTCTGCTTCATAGAGGGCACCATCTTGCTGATTTCTTCACGTGGTGGAAGGGCTTCATCAGCCTCTTTTATAAGGGCACAATTCCACTGATGAAGGTGTAGCCATTATGACTGAATCACTTGCCAAACACCCCATCTCTTAATACTATCGCATTGGTGATTAGGTTTCAACATATGAGTTTTGAGAGGACAGAAACATTCAGACCATAGCAGATGGGGATATTAATAAAGATAATAATAGTAATAATAGCTGTCTGTATTATGCGTTTACTGTATATCAAGCACTTTAGAAACCTCGTTGTAATCTCACAATAAATTTTTTACATAAATTCAATTATCATTCTCATTGTCCAGATGAGAATAAAAAGGCATAGGCACATATTGAAAGATTATCTATTAATAAAGCTTGTAGTACCTGGGTGGATTAATGGTGTTTATATTCAGTTTGTAAAACAAAACTATTATCAGGATATATATATATATGAATGAAAAGTTTCCATGCCTGTTTTCTTGCAATATTGATTTTAAATGTTACCACAACCTAAGCTCATAAAGCATTTTTTTTTTAACAGAAGCAATCACAGGCTATTTGCAAAGCCATCTCAATAAAACTTGAGTCCTAAGGGTAGAATCAATTGATAAGATGCTACATTTTTTATTAGAATTATTGGGGAAAATGAAACAATGTGAAACATTGATGGTGTTTTGAAAAATATTTTTCCACTCTATTACTTTTATTCTTACCATTAATGTATAGCTCTATCATTATTTTCCATAGAATTAATCTCCACTCTTACATATATTCTTTATGTAAATGAGAAATAAAATTTCAAAGGGGAAAAATGTAAGTAGCAAAAAATTTCTACATAATACTTTATTATTGAGCAAAATTGTGGCATTTTATCTTCTGGGTGATAAATGTAATATTCAGGAAAAGTGTGATATAATTAATCATAGTTTATGTATTTATTACTCTAGGGTTCTTTTTGTAAATGTTCCATAGTTTTATAACAGTAAACTCTTCTCTAAGTTGCAAACACCACAACTCTATTGTGTAAAAAGGACCAATTTCTTTGTTTGCAGCATATTTTCAATATCAAATATGCGTGCTGAAAGATAGCAGACTATCAATACCTAGTAAATTCACAAAACCATCAGGTGATATGCTAATATTTGACAAGACAAACAGTGAAGGGAGAATATTGTAGTAATGTTTGCAAACAATATTTTCTTTAGTTTTGAATTTAAAATATGTCATTTTTTCTTACTCTTGTGTTACTTCTTTTTTAGTCAGAACAGGAAACCTTAAAATAGATTAGCTTTGACTTTTATATTTATTCCATTTTTCTCTGACAGAGTATGGATGAATAGCATGAAACAAGTCAAAATTGCTAAAGGAATTAATTTATCTATAAACCTTGTTCAATCTTATTATTTAAAAATAACTTTTATTAAGATAAAAATAAAAAAAATAGATTAGACTGTTTCTTACGATGCACTTAGAAGTGCACAAGATCATTTCTCTGTTATTCTTGCCTCAGTGTACAACCTGATTCTAATAAGGAGAATGCATTAGACAATTCCAAATTGACTTACATGCTACAAAATGGCTGTCCAGTACTCTGAAAAGTTTCTAGGTCAGGAAAGAGAAAGACTGTGGAACTGTCACAGTTTGGAGGAGACTAAGAAGATGTGGCAACTAATGTAATGTGGGGGACAACTGGACCTTGAATCAGAATAGAACCTTAGTGGACAACCTGGTTTTGAAATTTGAATAAGTACTATAGATCAGTTCATCATATTGTATCAATGTTAATTTCCTGGTTTTAATACTTGTTCTAGGGTTTGGAAAATTTTAACATTATGGCAAGCTATGTGAAGGATGTGTATTAATTACTTTCTATTCTTGCATGTTTTCTGTAAATCTAAAATTACTTCAAAATGTTAAAGAATTTTTTTTTTTTTTTTTTTTTTTTTTTTTTTTTTTTTTGACACACAGTCTTGCTCTCACTCTTTTGTCCAGGCTGGAGTGCAGTGGTGTTGTCTTGGCTCACTGCAACCTCCACCTCCCGGGTTCAAGCAATTCTTGTGCCTCAGCCTCCCAACGAGCTGGGATTACAGGTGCGTGCCACCACACCCGACTAATTTTTGTAATTTTAGTAGAGATGGTGTTTCACCATGTTGGCCAGGCTGATCTCCTGACCTCAAGTGATCCGCCTGCCTCGGCGTCCCATAGTGCTGGGATTACAGGTGAGTCACCGCGCCTGGCCAAAATGTTAAAGAAATATTTTTAACTTGGGGAGGAAAGGAGGACTACAATTTCTGAAATCAGAAAAAAATAAAATATTATTTTTATTTGAGGTTATTTAAACCTCCCATGGAGTATATTAATATCTGCAAACTGAGTGCCTACTGTGCAAGGCTACACATTGTTGTATGAGACAGAAACATGGAGACAATTTATTTTTTTAGATTGTTTTATGATAACATTTATTGAACTTCTAAAATTATGTAAGAAAATGAAAGACATGAACAATCACACTCTTTGATATGATTAGAAAAGAGATTATTTGAATCTGGGACACAGTGTTCCAGAATTTAGAAGATCCATATAAAGTCTTAAGGAGAATCTGATTCTAATTTACGGTTTAGGGGGAACAAAGATACAGTAGTTCCCCCTTATCCATAGTTTTGCTTTCTATGGTTTCAGTTACCTGTGGTCAACCACAGTTCAAAAATATTAAATAGAAAATTCCAGAACCAAACCGTACACGATTCTGAGTAGTGTGATGAAATCTCGTGCAATCTCCCTCTGTCCTGTCCAGGAAATGAATCATCCCTTTGTCCAGCAGATCCATATTGTATATGCTACCCACCCATTTAGTTAGTTAGTAGCAGTCTAAGTTATCAGATCAACTGTCATGGTATCACATGACAGTAATCCTTATTTTACATAGTAATTGTCCCAAAGAATAAGAGTAATGACGATGGCATATTGTTATAGTTGTTTTATTATTAGTTGTTGTTAACCTCTTACTGTGCCTAATTTACAAATTAAACCTTATCACAGGTGTGTATGTATAGGAGAAAACGTAGTATAAATCAGGTTTGGTGCTAACCACAGGTTCAGGCATTTACTGGGGGTCTTGGAATGTATTCCCCTCAGATAAGAGGGGACTACTATATGTCGACACAACAGTGGTTGAACTACTGAGTCATGCTTGGAGTTCTTGAGTATAAATATCAGGAAATAAGTCTGGAATTAATCCATGTGGGGCCAATTTTTAATGCCATATTAGGGCACTGAACCTTCATTGTGTAGTCAGTCTTAAGTCATCAAATAAGCCACACAATTGATTCTATGTTTCACAAAGTTAATGGCGATATCAGGTGAAAATTGGAGTGAGGCAAGATGGGTTTCCAGGAGACCAGAGAGGGAACAAGGGGTATATCTGAAGAGCGATTTGCAAAAGACTAAATGACGGCAGTGGCAATGGGGATGAGAACAAATAAAAAATAGCCAAAAAGAATATACTGAACTTATTGTAATTATGTCAAGCTACTGTTATCCTTAAAGGTAGGAAAATAAAGATCTGGGCTGGGAGTGGTGACTCACGCTTGTAATCCTAGCACTTTGGGAGGCCGAGGCAGGTGGATTACCTGAGGTCAGGAGTTTGAGACCAGCTTGGCCGACATGGTGAAACCCCAAGTCTACTAAAAATACAATAATTTGCTGGGTGTGGTGGTGGGTGCCTGTTTTCCCAGCTACTTGGGAGACTGAGGCAGGAGAATCTCTTGAACCTGGGATACAGAGGTTGTGGTGAGCCGAGTTCACATTATTACTCCAGCCTGGGTGACAAGAATGAAGAAACTCAGTCTCAAAAAAAAAAAAAAAAAAAAAAAAAAAAAAAAAAAAAAAAGGGACAATAAAGATCTGAATGAATAAAGTCAAGTCATCTCCTTCCTTAATATAAATGGTAATGATTATAATTACAACTGATTGGACTGGCCAGAGGACTAAGGCATGTTGTTTTTATTTTATTTTTTTGAAAATGGAGTCTTTCTCTGTCACTCAGGCTGGAATGCAATGGTTCAATCTCAGCTCAGTGCACCCTCCTTCTCCTGGGTTCACGCAATTCTCCTGCCTCAGCCTCCTGAGAAGCTGGGACTATAGGCACCCGTCACCACGCCTGGCTTGTTTTTTTTTTTTTTTTGTATTTTTAGTTGAGACCGGGTTTCACCATGTTCACCAGGCTTCAAGTGATATGCCCACCTTGGCCTCCCAAAGTTCTGGGATTTCAGGCATGAGCCACCATGCCCGGCCTGATCTTATTTTTAAAGAGTGTAAATGCAATCTAATTAGAAATTTAAACTTTAGAGAGAATGTTGAGAGATATGGACATAATAATCAAAAAAACCTAAGCCAGATAATTGTGCTTGTCCGAAATGAGCTAATGAAATAATTTTGTTCATATCCTTTGGGGTATTTCTGAAAATTAGTAAAGACTATGCACAGCCGTTTTACATTTTTACTATAGTGCCATTAATGATGCCTTATGAGTGAAGAAAGTGGGATGATTGGGTGTAAAAGATGTAAGGTTAATGGGAAACTTCCCTAGTCCACAATGAATGTTATTATCCAGTCTGTAATTCTTTATTCCATGCCAAAAATCTGTATTTCCTCAAGTAATAATAGATGCTTTCTGGCAAACAGCCTTATATGTTGAAATGCAAATGATTACTTTTACCCCGTCTCCTATGCTTCTCCTTAATCACTGAAGTGAGTCAGAAGAAAGAACTCTTACCCTTTCTGTTTACACTCACTGATTTGGTGGTATCACTGAATCTCATGACTTTAATACCATTTGTCTTCTGATGATTCCCAAATATTCATCTCCAACTCAGACCTTTCTCTCAAACACGAGACGGGCCCCTGGACTTTCAATAGGTAGCTCAGCCTCATCCTCACGTGGTGGAAAGTAAGCTCTGGATTGTCCCCCAAAACGATTTATCTCATCATTCTTTTCCCATCTCAGTTAATTGCATGATCATTCTTCTAGTTACTCAGCACAAAAACTTTAATGTAATTTTTGACTCATATCTCTCTCACCTATCATTTGATTCATCAGAGAATCCTGTTGTCTCTACCTTCAAAACATTTCCAAAATCTGACCACTTCTCACCAGCTCCAATGCTAGCATCCTGGTCAGAGCCATATTTCACTTTGCTTATTGCAAGAGCACCCTAACTGACTTCCAAACCTCCAAAGACCTCTAATTTCACTGTGAGAAAAGGCCAGAATACAAAATTACGAGGGTCCGTAAGGCCCAACAAAGAGTTGACCTGGCCTGGATCTCTTCGACTGCTACCTTTCCCTCTTGCTCACTCTTTCTCATTTTCTGCAACACAAGGCTCCTTCCCTTTTCACAGTCACTGCAGGAACACTGCTGCCTCTGAAACTCAGATCTTGTAAATTTGTTTGAGTTCTTTGTAGGTTCTGGATATTACCCTTTGTCAGATGAGTAGATTGCAAAAATTTTCTCCCATTCTGTAGGTTGCCTGTTCACTCTGATGGTAGTTTCTTTTGCTGTGCAGAAGCTCTTTAGTTTAATGAGATCCCATTTGTTAATTTTGGCTTTTGCTGCCGTTGCTTTTGGTGTTTTAGACATGAAGTCTTTGCCCATGCCTATGTCCTGAATGGTACTACCTAGGTTTTCCTCTAGGATTTTTATGGTATTAGGTCTAACATTTAAGTCTCTAATCCATCTTGAATTAATTTTCGTATAAGGAGTAAGGAAAGGATCCAGTTTCAGCTTTCTACTTATGGCTAGCCAATTTTCCCAGCACCATTTATTAAATAGGGAATCCTTTCCCCATTTCTTGTTTCTCTCAGGTTTGTCAAAGATCAGATGGCTGTAGATGTGTGGTCTTATTTCTGAGGACTCTGTTCTGTTCCATTGGTCTATATCTCTGTTTTGGTACCAGTACCATGCTGTTTTGGTTACTGTAGCCTTGTAGTATAGTTTGAAGTCAGGTAGCGTGATGCCTCCAGCTTTGTTCTTTTGACTTAGGATTGTCTTGGAGATGCGGGCTCTTTTTTGGTTCCATATGAACTTTAAAGCAGTTTTTTCCAATTCTGTGAAGAAACTCATTGGTAGCTTGATGGGGATGGCATTGAATCTATAAATTACCTTGGGCAGTATGGCCATTTTCACGATATTGATTCTTCCTATCCATGAGCATGGTATGTTCTTCCATTTGTTTGTGTCCTCTTTTATTTCACTGAGCAGTGGTTTGTAGTTCTCCTTGAAGAGGTCCTTTACATCCCTTGTAAGTTGGATTCCTAGGTATTTGATTCTCTTTGAAGCAATTGTGAATGGAAGTTCATTCCTGATTTGGCTCTCTGTTTGTCTGTTACTGGTGTATAAGAATGCTTGTGATGTTTGCACATGAATTTTGTATCCTGAGACTTTGCTGAAGTTGCTTATCAGCTTAAGGAGATTTTGTGCTGAGACAATGGGGTTTTCTAAATATACAATCATGTCATCTGCAAACAGGGACAATTTGACTTCTTCTTTTCCTAACTGAATACCCTTGATTTCTTTCTCTTGCCTAATTGCCCTAGCCAGAACTTCCAACACTATGTTGAATAGGAGTGGTGAGAGAGGGCATCCCTGTCTTGTGCCAGTTTTCAAAGGGATTGTTTCCAGTTTTTGCCCATTCAGCATGATATTGGCTGTGGGTTTGTCATAAATAGCTCTTATTATTTTGAGGTACGTTCCATCAATACCGAATTTATTGAGCGTTTTTAGCATGAAGGGCTGTTGAATTTTGTCAAAAGCCTTTTCTGCATCTATTGAGATAATCATGTGGTTCTTGTCTTTGGTTCTGTTTATATGCTGGATTATGTTTATCGATTTGCGAATGTTGAACCAGCCTTGCATCCCAGGGATGAAGCCCACTTGATCATGGTGGATAAGCTTTTTGATGTGTTGCTGAATCCGGTTTGCCAGTATTTTATTGAGGATTTTTGCATCGATGTTCATCAGGGATATTGGTCTAAAATTCCCTTTTTTTGTTGTGTCTCTGCCAGGCTTTGGTATCAGGATGATGCTGGCCTCATAAAATGAGTTAGGGAGGATTCCCTCTTTTTCTATTGATTGGAATAGTTTCAGAAGGAATGGTACCAACTCCTCCTTGTACCTCTGGTAGAATTCAGCTGTGAATCCATCTGGTCCTGGACTTTTTTTGGATGGTCGGCTATTAATTATTGCCTCAATTTCAGAGCCTGCTATTGGTCTATTCAGGGATTCAACTTCTTCCTGGTTTAGTCTTGGAAGAGTGTAAGTGTCCAGGAAATTATCCATTTCTTCTAGATTTTCCAGTTTATTTGCGTAGAGGTGTTTATAGTATTCTCTGATGGTAGTTTGTATTTCTGTGGGGTCGGTGGTGATATCCCCTTTATCATTTTTAATTGTGTCGATTTGATTCTTCTCTCTTTTCTTCTTTATTAGTCTGGCTAGCGGTCTGTCAATTTTGTTGATCTTTTCAAAAAACCAACTCCTGGATTCATTGATTTTTTGGAGAGTTTTTTGTGTCTCTATCTCCTTCAGTTCTGCTCTGATCTTAGTTATTTCTTGGCTTCTGCTAGCTTTCGAATGTGTTTGCTCTAGCTTCTCTAGTTCTTTTAATTGCGATGTTAGAGTGTCCATTTTAGATCTTTCCTGGTTTCTCTTGTGGGCATTTAGTGCTATAAATTTCCCTCTACACACTGCTTTAAATGTGTCCCAGAGATTCTGGTATGTTGTATCTTTGTTCTCATTGGTTTCAAAGAACATCTTTATTTCTGCCTTCATTTCGTTATGTACCCAGTAGACATTCAGGAGCAGGTTGTTCAGTTTCCATGTAGTTGAGCGGTTTTGATTGAGTTTCTTAGTCCTGAGTTCTAGTTTCATTGCACTGTGGTCTGAGAGACAGTTTGTTACAATTTCTGTTCTTGTACATTTACTGAGGAGTGCTTTACTTCCAATTACGTGGTCGATTTTGGAGTAAGTACGATGTGGTGCTGAGAAGAATGTATATTCTGTTGATTTGGGGTGGAGAGTTCTATAGATGTCTATTAGGTCTGCTTGCTGCAGAGATGAGTTCAATTCCTGGATATCCTTGTTAACTTTCTGTCTCGTTGACCTGTCTAATGTTGACAGTGGAGTGTTGAAGTCTCCCATTATTATTGTATGGGAGTCTAAGTCTCTTTGTAAGTCTCTAAGGACTTGCTTGATGAATCTGGGTGCTCCTGTATTGGGTGCATATATATTTAGGATAGTTAGCTCTTCCTGTTGAATTGATCCCTTTACCATTATGTAATGGCCTTCTTTGTCTCTTTTGATCTTTGATGGTTTAAAGTCTGTTTTATCAGAGACTAGTATTGCAACCCCCGCTTTTTTTGTTCTCCATTTGCTTGGTAAATCTTCCTCCATCCCTTTATTTTGAGCCTATGTATGTCTCTGCGTGTGAGATGGGTCTCCTGAATACAGCAGACTGATGGGTCTTGACTCTTTATCCAGTTTGCCAGTCTGTGTCTTTTAATTGGAGCATTTAGTCCATTTACATTTAAGGTTAAGATTGTTATGTGTGAACTTGATCCTGCCATTATGATATTAACTGGTTATTTTGCTCGTTAGTTGATGCCGTTTCTTCCTAGCCTCGATGGTCTTTACATTTTGGCATGTTTTTGCAATGGCTGGTACTGGTTGTTCCTTTCCATGTTGAGTGCTTCCTTCAGGGTCTCTTGTAAGGCAGGCCTAGTGGTGACAAAATCTCTAAGCATTTGCTTATCTGTAAAGGATTTTATTTCTCCTTCACTTATGAAACTTAGTTTGGCTGGATATGAAATTCTGGGTTTAAAATTCTTTTCTTTAAGAATGTTGAATATTGGCCCCCACTCTCTTCTGGCTTGGAGAGTTTCTGCCGAGAGATCTGCTGTTAGTTTGATGGGCTTCCCTTTGTGGGTAACCCGACCTTTCTCTCTGGCTGCCCTTAAGATTTTTTCCTTCATTTCAACTTTGGTGAATCTGGCAATTATGTGTCTTGGAGTTGCTCTTCTCGAGGAGTATCTTTGTGGCGTTCTCTGTATTTCCTGGATTTGAATGTTGGCCTGCCCTACTAGGTTGGGGAAGTTCTCCTGGATGATATCCTGAAGAGTGTTTTCCAACTTGGTTCCATTTTCCCCCTCACTTTCAGGCACCCCAATCAGACGTAGATTTGGTCTTTTTACATAATCCCATACTTCTTGCAGGCTTTGTTCATTTCTTTTTCTTCTTTTTTCTTTTGGTTTCTCTTCTCGCTTCATTTCATTCATTTGATCCTCCATCGCTGATACTCTTTCTTCCAGTTGATCGAGTCGGTTACTGAAGCTTGTGCATTTGTCACGTATTTCTCGTGTCATGGTTTTCATCTCTTTCATTTCGTTTACGACCTTCTCTGCATTCATTACTCTAGCCATCAATTCTTCCACTTTTTTTTCAAGATTTTTAGTTTCTTTGCGCTGGGTACGTAATTCCTCCTTTAGCTCTGAGAAATTTGATGGACTGAAGCCTTCTTCTCTCATCTCGTCAAAGTCATTCTCCGTCCAGCTTTGATCCGTTGCTGGCGATGAGCTGCGCTCCTTTGCCGGGGGAGATGCGCTCTTATTTTTTGAATTTCCAGCTTTTCTGCCCTGCTTTTTCCCCATCTTTGTGGTTTTATCTGCCTCTGGTCTTTGATGATGGTGATGTACTGATGGGGTTTTGGTGTAGGTGTCCTTCCTGTTTGATAGTTTTCCTTCTAACAGTCAGGACCCTCAGCTGTAGGTCTGTTGGAGATTGCTTGAGGTCCACTCCAGACCCTGTTTGCCTGGGTATCAGCAGCAGAGGCTGCAGAAGATAGAATATTTCTGAACAGCGAGTGTACCTGTCTGATTCTTGCTTTGGAAGCTTCCTCTCAGGGGTGTACTCTTCCCTGTGAGGTGTGGGGTGTCAGACTGCCCCTAGTGGGTGTGTCTCCCAGTTAGGCTACTCAGGGGTCAGGGACCCACTTGAGCAGGGAGTCTGTCCCTTCTCAGATCTCAACCTCCGTGTTGGGAGATCCACTGCTCTCTTCAGAGCTGTCAGACAGAGTCGTTTGCGTCTGCAGAGGTGTCTGCTGCGTTTGTTTAGTTTACTGTGCCCTGTCCCCAGAGGTGGAGTCTACAGAGACAGGCAGGTTTCCTTGAGCTGCTGTGAGCTCCACCCAGTTCGAGCTTCCCAGCGGCTTTGTTTACCTACTTAAGCCTCAGCAATGGCGGGCGCCCCTCCCCCAGCCTCGCTGCTGCCTTGCCGGTAGATCACAGACTGCTGCGCTAGCAATGAGGGAGGCTCCGTGGGCGTGGGACCCTCCCGGCCAGGTGTGGGATATGATCTCCTGGTGTGCCTGTTTGCTTAAAGCGCCGTATTGGGGTGGGAGTTACCCGATTTTCCAGGTGTTGTGTGTCTCAGTTCCCCTGGCTAGGAAAAGGGACTTCCTTCCCCCTTGCGCTTCCCAGGTGAGGCAATGCCTCGCCCTGCTTCAGCTCTTGCTGGTCGGGCTGCAGCAGCTGACCAGCACCGATCGTCCGGCACTCCCCAGTGAGATGAACCCAGTACCTCAGTTGAAAATGCAGAAATCACCGGTCTTCTGTGTCGCTCGCGCTGGGAGTTGGAGACTGGAGCTGCTCCTTTTCGGCCATCTTGCTCCGCCCCCACCAGGAGCTTTTTTATCCATTGTTCCTCTTGAGCTTTGCAACAGTACTGGGTAGACAGGATAGATAAGTAATGATAATAACAAAACAACAATAGCAGCAGCAGCAGCAGCAGCTAACATTTCTATTATTTGAATGTAAAACAAGAATTTCAGATTGTCGAAATACAGATATGTGGTGGAGTAGAAAGAAGGCCAAGATGGAGACAAGGGGAACCACGACACCAGAAGCAAATAAAACATCTCAGCTTTCCTTTTTGTTTGGTTATGAACTTCTTAGGGTCACATAATCATAACAAGCTCCTTTCATTAGATACAAGGTGGATGTTTCCATCTTGATATTATCAATTAGGAAACAAGGTCAGGCGCAGTGGCTCATGCCTGTAATCTCAGCACTTTGAGAGGCTGAGGAGGGTGGATCACGAGTTCGGGAGTTCGAGACCAGCCTGACCAACATGGTGAAACCCATCTCTACTAAAAATACCATAATTAGCTGGGTGTGTTTGTGCATGCCTGTGATCCCAGCTACACAGGAGGCTGAGACGGGAGAATCGCTTGAAACCGGGAGGCAGAGGTTGCAGTGAGCTGAGATCGCACCACTGCACTCCAGCCTGGGTAACAGAGCAAGACTCCATCTCAAAAAAATAAAAAGAAAAGAAAGAAAAAGAAACAAAAGCACAATGTGATTGTGTGACCTGCCCTAGATGCTAAACCTAATGAGCAGAGAAGCAAGCAAAGATTGATTCCAGGATTTCCTGGCAAACCTCCAAAGCCTAGGTTATCTCCGTTGTATCAGGCTTCTTCCACTACATCCAGAACATGAAACAAAAAGTTCAGTGCTAAAAACAAACAAACAAACAAACAAACCAAACTATCATATTAGGAAGCAAGTCACCAGCTAATCATTTTCTGATTTTGCTGTTTCCATGGATGGTTCCAAAATCCTACCGAACTCATCAAGCTTAAATCAAAGTTGACTCATCCTTATTTGTCTCACATGTAAAATAGGTTGCCAATTCCTATCTGTTTCACTTTCACAATGTTTTTAGTCCTGGTGATTCTGTGTAGTTTTGAACTGGATAGTTCTAATAATTATTGCCGAAGTTCCCTACTAGTATCTCTGGCTCGGATTCCTTACATGCTTAATCCAACTCTCTTAGTTTGCATCCTCTCAGTGGCAGATCTTGAGACAAGGCTTTAAGTGCTGGTAGTTTATTTGGAGTATGACCCCCCCACCACAACAGACTGGGAATTAAGTGAAATGGGAAAAGGAAGCTAATCAATAAAAGGCGTATTATCAAGCAAGTTACAACTATACATAGCTGGAACTTAGTCCTAACAGAGAACCCTAGGAAACAGGATAGAACATCTGACTTGGAGTTATTCTATCTGAAGATCAAAGGAGCATCATTTATACACTGGTTCCGATTGGTTATTGGCTTAGGCTACCCCGAAGAACTTTTCAGTGTTAGCTCTTCCTGCATGTAGTGCAGGTGAGAAGAGAATGCTCCTGCAGCCAGGGAAATCCCTCAGATGAATGGACTTAGATATGAAAGTTGGAAGTCAGACCAGAGTTCAGAGAAAGATACTGGCCAGCAGAGTTTATCTGGGTCACTCTATCTGCTCTGCCAGCCTATATATTATTTGTAAATTATTTAATATTCTTAGTGTACATCTGTATTAGTCCATTTTCATGCTGCTGTGAAGAAATACCTAAGAATGGGTAATTTATAAAGAAAAATAAGTTTAGTGGACTCACAGTTCCACATGGCTGGGGAAGCCTCACAATCATGGCGGAAGGCAAAAGAGGAGCGAAGTCATGTCTGACATGGTGGCAGGCAAGAGAGCATGTGCAGGGGAACTGCCCTTTATAAAACCGTGAGATCTCATGAGACTTACTCACTATCATGAGACCAGCATGGGATAAAGCCGTCCCCATGATTCAGTTACCTCCTATCAGGTCCCTCTCACAACACGGAATTATGGAAACTACAATTAAAGATGAGATTTGAGTGGGGACACAGCCAAACCATATCAACATCTTTGCTGGAGAAAGCCAAAATAGCTATTAGGCTACTCAGAGTATGCCTTGTGACTTTCATCCTTCATGCCTTTCTCATATTTTCTCCTTTTCTTGATTTATTGTTTTCACTCCCAGTCCCGCATAGTCAAATGTTACGTATTTATTAAGACTCACACTGTGGGCATTTGTGATTACATATTATCTTTATTTACATTACAACTTTAATCCACTAGCACAGTGTTCTAAATATAATAGAGGCCAAATGGATGCTTTTGGCCTCATTGTCTGAAAACATAACAACTTGTGATTGTCTGAAATTGTAACAGCTTGTGAACCCTTCATTGTTCAAATAAAGCAGAAAAATTATAAATGCGTAACTCTTTGAAATTATGTCATACAAAATAGATTTTTTTCAAATGTTAATATATAGTAGCCAGTGAATAATAGCAATGAATTTGTTCAGTTATGATATTCAGTACTTCCAAATAGCTTCCCATGATGAGGATAAGACAAGTAATAATTCTTACGGTAAAATATTCTTTGATTGGGTTGTTTCCTATTGCTGCTGTAATAAATTAACATAAACTTAGTGGCTTAAACAACTCAAATTTATTATCTAACAGTTCTGAAAATCAGAATTCTAATATGGATCTTACCAAGGTAAAGTTAAGGTGTCATCATGGCTGCATTCTTCTCTGGAGACTCAGGGAGATAATCTGTTTTCTTGCCTTCTTTTGCTTCTAGAGACTGCTTGCATTTCTTATCTCTTGGCCCTCTTCCATCATTTAAGCCAGCATTAGCCAGTTGAATCTCACAGAGCATCCCTTTGACACTAATTCTTCTGCCTCCTTTTCTCATATTTAATACACTTGCAATTACACTGGGCTCACCTGGATAACCCAGGCTTATCTCTGTACCATAAAGTAAGCTAAGTAGCAGTCCTAATTATATCTGCTACATTAACTCCCCTTTGCCATTTAAAGTAATATATTCACAGGTTCAGGGGATTAGGACACAGATGTCTTTGGGAGGCCATTATTCTGCGTACCACAATTGATATGTCCCACTTTTCCCTCCTATTTTAATAAGATAATCCTATACTGGTTTACCTTTATCTCGTAAAATATTCAAGATGTAATACAGATGTCCTCAATGCTAGATGTTGAATCATGATTTTAACAAATGGAAGCTTGTGTCTCATAATGTATATTTCATTTTGAAATAGAAGTTTACTTAGAAAATTAGACTTCCATGTGTTCACATAATAGTTCTGCTACTTGAGATCCATCTATTAGCCTACTTCTAACATTTTCAAAATAAACTTGTCATTTGTGTCATTATCATAGCTGATTAGAAAGTAAATTACTTATATTGACCACATTGAGAAAATTACCATTTAGCTTATGGATCTCTTTATCATAGAGTGTGGTTATTATATTTGTACTTGATTCTAAAAGTAGTTAGGGACATTAGAAGGATATGAAGCTCATCATTCAACTGAGTCCTTACAAAATAATTCAATCTCTGTTTTAGAAGTTGAATCATAATATCAGTAGATAAACTGAACACAAGAAGGAATTTATACTATAGAACAATTAGTGAGAAAACTTAGAAACCATCTCCTATAAGGTCTTTGCTTTTCTTGGGAAGTGACTGCTATCAACAGAAATAGCCCTTGTTAGGCTTTGCATGTTCTTGAGTGACATCTATCAGAAAAGACTTATCATCTTTGACCACTTTGCACTTCCGCTCCCAACAAAGCCTTACAAGCATGTGTTTCCTAGAGTGGCCACTTGGATCTTCATCTTCCAGTAATGTTCATGATTTGGATATTCCTAGTTCTCTCTCTCCAAAATGGCCAGTTGGTATCTTCTTAACACAGTTTTATATTTTAAATTTTTTTGTGAGCCAGGTGCAGTGGCTCACTCTTGTAATCCCAGCACTTTGGGAGGCCGAGGTGGGTGGATCACCTGAGATCAGGAGTTCGAGACCAGCCTGGCCAACATGGTGAAACCTGGTCTCTACTAACAATACAAAAATTAGCTGGGCCTAGTGGTGCATGCCTGTAATCCCAGTTACTCAGGAGGCTGATGCAGGAGAATCACCTGAACCCAGAAGGCGGAGGTTGTAGTGAGCCAAGATCATGGCATTGCACTCCAGCCTAGGTGACAGAGCGAGACTCTGTCTTTTAAAAAAAAAAAAAAAAAAAATTGGAGAGTTCAAATTGTTAGTAGTTAATCTGCAAAATTAATCTATAAAACATTACTAAAAATTTATACTATATTTTCTTCCTTTCACATTATAAAAAATATACATTACCTGTTATAGTCTGAAGATAAGATTGTAAAATGATTAAGCCAGATTTTTCAACCAAGAGATTATGACTTAAATTGTTTATTATGAAGTGTGTGGTCATTGAAGAACCATAATGTATAAAGTTGATTCAGCTATAAATAAAATTTAATTTTGTGTTAATAAAAGTTAAAATTAGGGAATTATGAAAAAATATTTTCAAATACAATGATGCACTTAGTATTCACACAATATTGATTCTTAGTTCCCCCATTTAACTAATTAAGGAATTAAGACTAGTAATGATGAAGTAACTTTCCCACAATTACTTAGCTGACTAGTGTCTAATGTGGTATCTTCTTTCTTTCTTTTTTTTTTTTCTCTTGAGACAGAGTTTTGCTTTTGTTGCCCAGGCTGGAGTGCAGTGGCATGATCTCGGCTCACTGCAATCTCCACCTCCCAGGTTCAAGCGATTCTCCTGCCTCAGCCTCCCAAGTAGCTGGGATTGCAGGCACATGCCACCACGCCTGGCTAATTTTTTAGTAGAGATGAGGTTTCATTATATTGGTCGTGCTGGTCTTGAACTCATGACCTCAGGTGATCCACCTACCTCAGCCTCCCAAAGTGCTGGGATTACAGGCATGAGCCACCATGCCTGGCCAAACAAACGTGGTATCTTTTTCATAAGAGGAACTCAAAATGAAATACATTGAATGTGAGGTATCCTTTGTTTTTCAACTGAATAAGCTCTGGTGAAAGTGCTATTGTTGTCTTTTAATAAGTTTATTCTTTGAGGATTGGCTAAAAGCCCACTCAAATGGGAGCCCTGGGGTACACTTATTGTCTTCATTAACTTCCTTTGTTAGAAACACCATTCATTCAACAATATATCCACCAAAAATATTCAGAAGTGGATGACCTTTCTTTTGCTGATTTTTGAACTGTAGAAAATTGTGGAGATTCTTACTAAGTTTTGGCATAGAGATCTCTCTCACTAGTCTTTCCTTTAAATATAAAATATTTTTATATTTTTGAATATAGTACCTTGAATATGGTAATTTCAAATGTGTGTGCTTTTAAGTGAAGTTCAAGTTTCTTGCAAACATAGATTTTGTTATAGTCTACCTTTATTTTGACATGATAATAGTAGCTACTATTTCAGGGCATGTATGTCATTAACTGCTTCATAACACATTATTTTAGTTTTGCTTTTGTATTTCTAACATTTATAAGCAGTTATTTTTATAAAATTTGTTCATTAGATATGGAGTTTTATTCCAATTTAATGATGATTGATGGGTTTTATTTTTATTTAATTATACTGTTGTGTTCTATGAAAGTATCTTCTTTAAAATATTGTGTAAAGATTTCTTAATTTTATTAAAATGATGGTAATAATAATATTTATGATACTACTACTAATAAAACTACTATTTTCTGAATATGTACGATTACTAAGCAGTGATTTATGATTTACATAGGAAGCCAAATTTCCATTATATATGTTCAGATTTATATATTCATTGGTTTGTTCGTGTATGCAATAATGTTTATGGAGTGCCTACTAAGTGTCAACAACTATGCCATCAACCATGAATCAATCAGTTAAAAAGATAGATATAATCCCTATACAGACTATAAAGCTTGTAGTCTGGGAGAAGATTCCACAGTTAAACAAGACATTGAAAAGAAGCGTGTGCCATGTGCGGTGGCTCATGCCTGTCATCCCAGCACTTTCAGAGGCCAAGGGGGGGGGGGGGTGGATCGCCTGAGGTCAGGAGTTCGAGACCAGCCTGGCCAACATGATGATATCCCATCTCTACTAAAAATACAAAAATTAGCCAGGCAGGCGTGGTGGTGCATGCCTGTAATCCCAGCAGTTCGGAGCCTGAGGCTGCAGAATGGCTTGAACCCGGGAGGCAGAGGTTGTAGTGAACAGAGAAGATTGCAGCACTGCCCTCCAGCCTGGGTGCAAAGCGAGACTCCCTATCAAAAGAAAGAAAGAAAAAAAAAGAAGTGTGATAACTGCTTTGATACAGCAAGTGGATGATTGGAAGAAGGTCTATGAGTATACAGCAGGGATACATGGCCTGGAAGGAAAAAGGGCTGACCATCCATTGAAAGGCTTAATTAGGTCAGTGAAGTTGCTCAAGTACAGCTATAAAATGAGGCAATCAATTTTTGGTGATGCAGGAGAGAAGGTGATGTATGGTGAACTTTCTGAACTATAGTAAGAAATATAATCTATATTCTAAGGGCATACTTAATTACTGAAAGAGTGTATTCAAAATAGGTATCATAATCAAGGAAACAATCTTAAATCATCATCTTCCAATTGCTTGATGATTATTGAAGCTAACGTATTACGAATAGATATATTAGCTAATGTATTAGGAATAGATGTTTCCTACTGCTGATTTGAAATAACAAACCCACCGGAACTTTCCAGATGCCTCTAGGTTTACTTTTTATTTAATAAGTAAATAAAAATGTTAACGTTTTCTATAGTACTTTGCTGCAGGTTTCCGTTAAGAATGAAGAAATTAAGCACTCTCACCTACATAAAATATTCTTTTGTATGCTACAGTGGAGCCAGTTGTAAAGTTTTAGTTCAGTTAATAAATATCTGTTTAGTAGCTGGCGAGGCTGTGGAGAAATAACAATGCTTTTATTCTGCTGGTGGGATTGTAAATTAGTTCAATCATCGTGGAAGACAGTGTGGCGATTCCTTAAGGATCTAGAACCAGAAATACCGTTTGAACCAGCAATCACATTACTGGGTATATAGCCAAAGGATTATAAATCATTCTACTTTGAAGACATATGCATATGTATGTTAATTGCAGCACTGTTCACAATAGTAAAGACTTGGGACCAACCCAAATGCCCATCAATGATATATGGATAAAGAAAATGTGGCATATATACACCATAGAATACTATGCAGCCATAAAAAAGAATGAGTTCATGTCCTTTGCACGGACATGGATGAAGCTGGAAGCCATCATTCTCAGCAAACTAACACAGGAACAGAAAACTGAACACTGCATGTTCTCACTCATAAGTGGGAGCTGAACAATGAGAACACATGGACACAAGGAGGCGAACATCACACACTGGGGCCTGTCAGGGGGTGGGAGACAAGGGGAGGGAGAGCATTAGGACAAATACCTAATGCATGCGGGGCTTAAAACCTAGATGTTGGGTTGATAGGTGCAGCAAATCACCATGTCACGTGTGTACCTATGTAACCTACAGGTTCTGCACATGTATCTCAGAACTTAAAGTAAAATAATAAATAAAGAAATAAATAACTGTTTAGTTTCTGCAGAAGACCATAAATATACTTGGTTTGTCAGGCAGTGATCTCTAAGTGGTTTTGTTTATGCAACCACACCAATCAAAATTTAGAACAAATATCCCAATATGTGTATATTTTTCTACCAACAAATACCACATATATTGCTATATTAATATATCGTATACATTAATACCTAAATAAAATGTAGAATTGAAATAATGGAATAATAAGATTTTAAACAGCTGTAAATACTTTTCTCATGGCCCAATCGAGGAAATCTTAAATATCGCCCAGGGAGTAGGAGCTTATTTTGCATACCATCACAATGGGGAAAAGAAAAATGAATAAACTGTTATGTCCACCTTCAAGGAGGCAACAATATGGTAATAGAAAAGTTCATAGGGGCCGGGCATGGTGGCTCACGCCTGTAATCCCCGCACTTTGGGAGGTTAGGTCGGGTGGATTATGAGGTCAGGATTTTCGAGACCAGCTTTACCAGCATGGCAAAACCCCATCTCTACTAAAAATACAAAAAATTAGTCGTGCGTGGTGGTGGGCGCCTGTAATCCCAGCTACTCGGGAGGCTGAGGCAGGAGAATCACTTCAACCCGGAAGGCGGAGGTTGCAGTGAGCCTAAATCTTGCCACTGCACTGCGGCCTGGGCGATAGAGCAAGACTCCTTCTCAAAAAAAAAAAAAAAAAAAAAAAAAGAACACAAAAGCCAAATGCTGTGCCCTGTGGTATTAGAAGTTAGAGCTGCTGTGGTTCAAAGTCAGAAAGATATTTTTGGGACAAATTTAGTTGTATATTGGGGCCAAAGAAAGGAAGGTAACAGGGAACAAAGACTGGAAATATAGCATGATGTTTCTTTAGAGCAATGCATTCCCCAGTGTAATGTGTCTTTGAATCAGCTGGAGATGTGCGCTGCGGCCTGGGAGTCTGCATTTCTAACAAGCTCCTAGGTGCTGCTGATATTGCTGGTAGATACACTGCACTTTGAATGTCAAGATTTTAAAGGACTTTGTCATCTAAAGTGAGGAGTTTGTGCTTAAATTGATAGGCAGTAGGCAATTTGGAAAGGTGTTCCAGCTGAGAGCAACATGATCAAGTTGAACTGTAGGCAAATTAATTAGCAGTAATTTATAGATTGGAGGCCAAGACTGGAGGCAGAGAGATAAGTCTAGAGGTAATTACAGGTGAGAGGTAATAAGACCTCTGAAGTAGGACATGGCAGTAGACACAGAAAAAGGAAAATAAAATTGAGGGATATGGTAGAAGCAGGATCAACCTGAGAAGAGAGATAACAAAGGAACACAGGTATAATATATAAAACAAATTAAAACGAGGACTGGAGAAACTAATGAGAAGTCTGTCCTTTACTGTTCATCTAGTAATTTGGAAATTTAAATTTTCTTATATTTAAATACATACGCATAAATGATATTTTCAGCTAACCACCAGAAAATTTCTGGTAGAAAATATCACAAAATAAAACTGGCTTTGAATGTGTTTGTCTTTTTCCCTATCCTTATTTTCAGAAGGAAATACATGTCCTTGAACTATATGTCCATAGAGGTCCAACAAATCTCAATGATTGTAAATAGAGCTTTATTCATGTTGAGTAAATGTTTCCTGTTCACCTGTCTCTAGGTGAAAAACATGAATGTCTGTATACAAATCTCTGAAATGTTAGAAGCATAAGGAAGGTGAAAGTGGCAGGGAGAAATATATTTTCATCACAGGCTCTGAATTTCCATAGCTGTTTTCTGCTATCTAGCCACTTCTTCCTTTGTGACCTGACTTTGTGCTGCACACATTATCAATCAAGAAGACCATTATGTTCCTTTAACTTGTACATGTCAATGTCTGGCTTCCCCTACTGCAAGATAAGCTCCTTGAGAGCCAAGACTGTGTACTGTTCATTTTGTATCCCCCAGATCCCAGTGCAGATGCTGAATAACTGTCCTAGAAATAAATGTGTAAATGATCCCAGAACTTAGCATAGATATGAACACAAAAATTCCTTTGGAATATATGAATGAATTAATAAGTAGGCGAGTGAAAAAATGAATGTTGACTTAGCTCTTAGAATGGCCATTGACAGGTTCTGGTTTTTTATTACTAGATAAGCACCAGCCTTATTCTACTCAAAGTATGTAATCACTATTTCACTCATTCATGTCCACATACTATAAGAAGCCTTTACATTATAAGTGACTTTGAAATCAAAGTCTAAGTCTCAATTTTATTTATTATAAGAGAAAAATATATGTGCTTTGCATTGCGGTGTAGGTTAAATATATGTGAGATTCCTTAACATCAAATCAGTTCACCATTTTTTCACTCACACAGATTTTTCATCATCCTTTTAAGCCTTTCTTTTTTTGTTTTTCTACAAAATGGTTTCATTATACTCCATTATTTTTTGTTTGTTTGTGTGTGTGTGTATGTGTGTGTCTACGTCAAAGAGTAACCTCTTCTTTGGGTATTTTGTTACTATCCTCTGTAATATAATGTGGGAGTCTTTGTCAGTGAGCATAAACAGGGTGAGTGTAGGAATCTAGCCATCAGTTCTTTCTGTACTGTGCATGCACAGCCTCTAACTTGTTTTTGTAATTTGTGATTATGTCTTCAGGATATATAGTTTTAAACTAGGCTGGGTGATGTGGTTCATGCCTGTAATCCCAGCACTTTGGGAGGCCGAGGTGGGTGGATCACCTGAGATCAGGAGTTCAAGAACAGCCTGGCCAACGTGTGAAATCCCATTTCTACTAAAAAAACCCAAAAATTAGCTGGGCGTGGTGGCGGCCACCTGTAATCCCAGCTACTTGGGAGGCTGAGTCAGGAGAATTGCTTGAACCCGGGAGGTGGAGGTTGCAGTGAGCCGAGATTACGCCATTGCACTCTAGTCTGGGCAACACGAGCAAAACTCCATCTCAAGGAAAAAAAAAAAAAGAAAGAAAAAAGAAAAAGGAACTAACAGCTAACTCACAGTCTTCTGCTAAAAATGTGTCATACATTGAGATTGGTTTCTCTAACAGGTTAGTTACTTTTGCTGCTATACTGTTTCCAAACTCTCAGGATTCTAGCACATTGTTTTAGTTTAAATTTCACTGTTCCTTTCAATGTTTATTTAATTCATTTTCTAAAATCACAGTTATGAGCAGAGCCTTGGAGACCATCTAGTAGAATCCATTCCTTTAATAGATGTTAAAATAAAATCTCATATTGGTTAAGTTACTTTACAAAAGACATATAGCTGGTTATTGAAAAAAGTGGAGTAAAAATGAAAATCTCCCAAATCCCTAGGACAGGGATTTCTCTTATGCTGTACTACATCACTAAAAGGTTTTAGAGTTTCCCTTTGGCCATCAGAGAAGCTATGTTTAATGTCAAGCCTGATTCATAGTTAACATCATATCTTTTGGGAACCTAGATATGATAAAAGCAAAAGAGCTACAGGCATTTTGAAGAAGCACTTCCTACACACTACTATATACCTTGAATTTGTACTGGAATTTTTTAATACCTTCTCAATTTATTGATACTCCAAAAGACTGAATTTCTAGATTTGTTTTCTAAGCTTTGTTAATAAGGGTAATATTTAGTCATGCGACACTTTAGCTCAAAATATTATCATTACACATTATGTATTATGTAAAAATAACTTTGAATATGGATATAGATTTTCCAGTTCTGTTCAGCATAAGACATCAACTCTTTGTAGTCTTTTTTATATAAACACACAAAAATTAGTTTATGACTTGTGCTATCATGTGTTCATGCTGGAAGATGGTCACATGTATGTAGAATATAGCTTCTGGTAGTGTCCATAGTCTATGGTGTTTCATAGGAAAATGAAGAATAACACAAGACAGTGCACATAGTTATTTTAATAACTTCATTCTTGTAAGTAACAGAATGAACGAAATAATGTTTTGCACAACCTATTTCATTTTCAAAGGAAGTCATCATGCAATATTCCATTGACTTTAATTCTACCTGCTTACTGTCATAAAGTAATCTTCATGGCTTGAACAATCCAGAGCCTGTGAAATCTCCCTTGAATCTCTGCTTCTCTCCATTTCCAACACCATCAGCCTACTTGAAGTAACAATCATCTGAACAATTGAAATTGCATTCACTCTTGCCTGGTTTGTTTACTCATCATTCAGGCCTATTTTTAAATGTGTAAAATTTCAAATTTTTTGTTAAAAAATGCAAGTGTGATCAAGCTGCTCTCTGACTTAAAACCATTTGGTAAATTCCTGTTAGTTTTAATAACTTCCCCTTGCTCCCAAATCCTTAATGAGGCCAACACATTTTAGTTACTTTTTTCTCTTTCTCCTCCTAACTTCACCCCATTCCTCTCACCTTACTGTGTCAGCTTCTCTCAGCATGAACGTGCATGCCTTGACTTTTTCATCCCAGGGCCTATGCACATGCTGTTTACTCCATTTGCAAAGCATTCTTTGTCAAAGGACTTGACAATTTATCTCCTTTTCATGTGTGAATTTCCAGATTCAATGTCACTTCCTTAGGAAAGCTTTTTCTTCAAAGACTGGGTTAGAACTCCCTGTCATATATCTTGTAACATTGTGCAGTCCTGCTTCACAGCAATAATCATAGATATAAAGGGGAATTTATTGATTTTATTGAATTTATTTTTAAATTTTATGCTAAATAAGGCCATATGTTCTTTGTTCACTTCTTCCATGAGAACTTTGCATTTCGTTTTGAACACGGTGAATTCTCAATGTTCCTTACCATTTCAATTTTTTTTGTGCCTATTTTATTTTTTACATAATATATTGGTAGAATATTACAGATATATAACTTATATAGTGATAAATGTAGAGAGATGATATGAACTCCCTTCCCCTTCCCTTCCCTTCCCTTCCCTTCCCTTCCCTTCCCTTCCCTTCCCTTCCCTTCCCTTCCCTTCCCTTCCCTTCCCTTCCCTTCTTCCTTTCCTTCCCTCCCTCCTTTCCTCACTTCCTCCTTTCCTTCTTATTTCTTTCTGTAACCTAATAATATTGTATAATCAAAAAGTCTGAACACTAGTGCTTGTTTTTTACTTAATATATATTTTCATTCTATTTAATAAAAGGAGACTAGCCTGTCTTTAAAATTGCATTTTATGGCCTAAATTTCTACTATAGGATTCAAAAATTGCTCTGCCTTCGTTTGTGAAAAGACACTATGTTATTTTACTTCCTAAAGGAAGGGTAGTGAACAAAATATTAAAAGCTTTATGTTAATGACAATAAAGTTGATAGTGTTATGAAATCATGTTACTCTTGTTTTTGGTCTGTTTTCTTTCCTGACCTATGGCATATACGCCAGAAGCCATAAATACTTAATATAGGGTGAATAAAAGACATTTAAAATTAAGCATACCCCCCCCCCACCAACATTATCAAGAGTAAACTGAAATAGACCAATAAATCGGCTTACTTATTGACCAATACCTAAATTGATTATTAGATGTAATGGTACAAATTTGTGTTAATATCACACTTCCCTCGTCTTTTTAATTGAAATATTTAGGTAGGATTGTCAAAGGGAAGTAGTATACTAAAAAGTGATTATCACCATAGTAATTTTGGCTTGCTTTTCTGTTCCTTTTAGTTTGTTTACCCTCTTTATTAATAAATTTTTTAAAAAGTTTTCTAGTTTTAAGTTTTTTGTTTTTATACTTGAGACATAATTTAAATATTGTGGTTCAATATGATATTTCAGTGCATGTATACATAGTATAAAATTGAGGTAATTATATACACCAATTTAAACATTTATCATTTCTTTGTGGTGACAGCATTCAAAATCTTCACCTCTATCTGTCTTGAAATATGTATTACGTTGTTATTTGCTATAGTCACCCTAGTGTGTAATAGAATGGCAGAACTTATTCTCCCTGTCTCATTTTGTACCAATTGACTAAAAACCTCTCCCAAGATCCCCCTCCCACATACCCTCACCCATCTTTGCTAACTACTATTCTACTCTCTACTTATATAAAATAAGCCTTTTTTAAGTTTCACATAGAAGTGAGATCATGCAGTGTTTTTCTTTCTGTACCTTGCTTATTTCATTTAACATAATATCCCCCAGGGTCATCCATGTTGTTGAAATAACAAGATTTCATTCTGTTTTATGGCTGAATAGTATTCAATTGTGTGTGTGTGTGTGTGTGTGTGTGTGTGTGTGTGTATGAATTTATATGATAAATGTTATATATTAGTAAATGTGATATATATCACACTTTTTTCATTTATGTTGATTCTATATCTTGGCTACGGTGAATAGTGCTGCAATAAACATGGGTGCGCATATGTCTCTTTGACATACTGATTTCATTTCCTTTGGATATACACGCAGTAATGGGATTGCTGGATCATATGGCAGTTCTATTTTTAATTGCTTGAGGAAACTCCATACTGTTTTCCATAATGGCTATTCTAATTTACATTCCCACCAACAATATATAATGTAAATTCTTTAGGCATTGCCTTTACCTATACAGTCATTGCCTAACTATAGAAGTCATTTTACTCTCATTTTGTGGTATCATTGTGTTTTAATGTGTCATATGTTATGATAATATTATGGCAGCTGTATTTATTTTCCTGCTTTGTGTAAATTAGGGTTTCAAGACTTCCTTAAGTAAAATTATAGCCAAAATCTCATATGAAAAAAGTGACAGAAATATGCATCAGAAAAAAAAATAATAATCTTGAGTGACTCTATATTGAAAAAATATATGGTCATGTAGTTTTAAAAGCAATTTCAAACTACCTGGTAGGACCTAATTTAATGATTCTTACCATGATTTCTAAAACAGTATCATTGTTGCCTCCCCTTAACTTTTAATGAAAATAACTACCAAATCTCTTTGTTATTTAGAAACTAAATAAATAAACTGGATGATTAAACTGAAAATGTTATCAGGGTCTCCAAGTTTCATTAATGGAATTTTACATATTTAAATTAAGCAATAAAGGATAGGAAATAAGTAATAAAATAAATAGATTTAATATCTATATGTGGTTCATGGAAATATCAAATGTTACTTTCAATGTTTGTCCCTATAACATTTAATTATACAATAAACAATAGAAATTACTCTTGAGAATAATTTTTATACACCTGATTGCAGTTCAATCCACGTTTCCCATGGAACCTGAAGTAACTACCTTACAATAAAGTAAAAATTCTACAAGGAATGTGCTACATTTGTACCCCAACATTAGTGATAGAATAGAATTCTACAAAGATTATAAATAAGTCAAGAAATTATTTGATAATGCAAATTCTTAGATGAAAATAAAACCTTTTACATTGTCTATGTTTTTCCTTTTTGTATCATCAATGATCTTTTTCCTTTACCTAGTCAAGTTGGTACAGAATTCCCCTTTCTATTCATATAGAAATCGCTTTCTTTATAAATCTATGCCCATCTGAAAACAGCCAATACTTCTTGATTTGGCTGTTTTTATTCATTCTTCACATGACTTTCTTTATTTGAAGGAAAAATAGTAGATATATCCTATGAATCTTATTATTCATCAAAAGGACAGAGAATGAACATGTTTTTAGGGATTACTATGAACATTTGACAAAAATTAGATACGGAGTTGAAGGCGAGTATTTGAGATGACTTGCAACCTGTTTTTCTCTGTTTCTCTTAGTTTAAAAATTCAATATAACTATGATTTCAGATAATACAACCCTTGTCAGGGTTGTTTTATGAATAGGTTGGATGTTTCCTTTAGTAGAAAAGTGGGAAATATGTTTAGTGAATATTCAACATATATATGGAAGTGATTCATATATTATTTATTGCAATTTGAGAAACCAAACTGAAAAGTCACCATAAATTATGAAGAAAAAATGCATAACATTCCAACGCCTTGATAAATTTCTTTGAAGTTAATATGGCCGTATAATTACTTTTGGTGTTAGAAATATATATTTTATTTCTCCTTGAACTCTGATAATTTCAGCAAAATGCTGTTAAAAGTATTCTGTGCCTCCATCCATTATTGTATTAGATGCTTTAAGAACATAACAATGTGGTGATTATTAAGACGAGTGAATAATTATATTTAATAAACTATAACCAAGACTTGAATTTTATATGGATGGTGGTTTACTTTCTGTTACTGAAAGTTGCACCCATTGTTGTGGGATTTTGTTTTGTTTTTGTTTTTGTTTATTTATTTTTTTTGAGACAGAGTCTCGCTGTGTTGCCCAGAGTGGAGCGCGGTGGCGCGATTTCGGCTTACTGAAACCTCCACCTCCTGGGTTCACGCAATTCTCCTACCTCAGCTTCCCCACTAGCTGGGATTACAGATGCCCACTACCACACCTGGCTAATTTTTGTATTTTTAGTAGAGACAGGGTTTCACCATATTGGCCAGGCTGTTCTTGAATTCCTGACCTCAGGTGATTCTGGCTCCCAAAATGCTGGGATTACAGGCATGAGCCACTGTGCCTGGTTACACCAATTTTTTTAAAGTCATAGGGTAAAATTGAAAGGGCACAGACACCAGAATTAAAATGCAGGTCTGTGTGAATGATCTGAACTACACTCGTCTTCAATTTTTTTTCACCTATAAAGTCGTTGTTAGGCTTCCTACTTTCCCAGGAAGTGGTGAGGATGGTGTTGTCATTATTTAATAAATTCAAACATGAGTCATGTACCACATTGTCTAACTAATACAAAATGCTTAGTTGATATTAATTCTATTGCCTATATGTGAGTACGATTAAATGTAAAAATGTAACATTTTATAAGGCAAATGATATTTCTGAAAACAGGCTGAAGATAAAGATTACAGCTATAGAATTATCATGAATTATGAAATATATAAATAGAAGTAAATTGGTTAACATTTGGGAGATACAGTGTTCAATCAGTAATTTATTAGGCATGCAAAATTAAGACTGTAGACATAGAAAAATAATTATCTGAGAGCGAAACTAAATATCATGTCTATGTTTCTAAATGTCAGTACAAATAGCAAATGGAGGGAGAGAGAAAAAAGGCACATTTTGTTTTCAGCATAACACTCCATGCATTTGAATGTTTATTGTGAGTTTTTAATGGGTAAAATAGGGCTTCTTAACTGAGAGAATGTGAATTTGTGTTCAAATAATGGTTTTCAATTTGTTTTAAGCTTCCTACCAAATTGAAAATAATGACCAATTTTGCCAATAATAACCTCAAGATGCCTTTAATAACCCAAGGTATTTTGAACCATTTAACTGGCTTTACCAAATTCTGCTTAGTAGCACCCATGTAGTTACTTTCAGCATCAAGAAAATTACTACATTTTTCTTTTCAAAAGGTTAAGGTAGCTGTGCACTGAAGTTTTCCAAATTTAAACATTCTTTCATGCTCTATAGGTATAGATAATCTCAGTAATAGAATTTGTTCGTAAAAGCAATTGTATAATCCCATGCTCTATCTGTGGTTTTCAGTTCTTTGGTTATGGCAGTGGTTCTCAAAGTGTGGTTCCTTGACCACCAGTGGCATCACCCAGGAACCTAGAGATGCAAATTTCTGGTCCCTGTTCAAGACATATTGCATCAGAAACTCAACAGTTGGAGCCCAGCAAACTATTTTTTTAAAATCAATTTTGTTGTATATATTTGAGGCTTACAATATAATGTTTTGGGTTACATGTAGACAATTACTATAGTGAAGCAAAGTAAGAAAGCTATTGTCTTGGCGTAGGTTTTTATATGTGACGAGCCACAAAAATCTACTTACTTAACAAAAATTGCTAATACAATACAGTTAACATGCCCTCCAGGTGATTCTAATGCATTCGGGAAATTTATGAAGTCCATATCTGGCATTTAATACCATACAGTAGTGTTTGCAGCAGGGAAGCAAAAGTTTTGAGGAGAGATCCCTCATCAGATAGGTCTAATGAAGTTTAATGAGTCTTATGTGATTAAACATTAACAAGTCGGAAGACTTTGGGGAATCATAATAAGAATCATTTGAGTCATGAGAGTCTCACTGGATAACTTTCTTCAGCAATTCATTAAACAGTGGAGAATCAGGATGGGAAGAGGAGGCATCGAAAGAAAAACTGGTGAGTTTGGCATGGGATCATTTATTTGACCACAAGCTGAGTAGGGAGACTGTTGTCTTTTCAGAGATGCCAGGTCTCTTACAGAACAGAGCGGTCTTTGGCTTGCTGCTAAACCCAACCAAGGAAACTAAATTGTGGATGTTTTTATTCCAGTAAAGTCGTGGTTCTCAGATCTCCGTGTACTTGATGATCCCCTGCTTAATTATTTTAAATACCTATGCCTGAGTCACTTCCTGAGAGAGTATGATTTAGGAGGTCCAAGGACCATACTTACAAAACTGCTAATGGATTGTAGGTAGGCGGAGGATTTTATTCAGAGGCCTTGTACAAAATCAGTATTATTTTTGGATTGAAAAACAGCTAATAAAAAAATAAACATTTAAATAAAATATTATCAAGAAAGCTCTTTGTTTTAGGAATCTCCACATATGGGAAATACTTTTTGGGCAACTTCTTGTATCATTGACTTAATGAGCTAAAAATAATATCAGATAATTGTTGATATTGTTAATGATAATGAATAGATAGCTACTCTATAGTTTACTAGTGTTCTGCATTATGAAAGGAACAGGAAATCCATACCTTTATGGTCCAGTATCTACTCTAAGTAAAGTCTCATTTTGATTGCTCTTTAAGTACTTTCCTGATCATTGCTAATGGTGATTACAAGTCCACTCTATTCTTGTAAGTTAGCTCAAGCAACCTGGAAGCTGAGGCTACTTCAGTGACCATTTACAAGTTAAAAGAGGAAATTGGTTGTGAAGTGATATCCTACAAATTCAGAATTAGCATGGCATATGCTCCTTCAATAGAGTAAGAGGAAGCCTAAAAGGTAAAATGTAGAAGACGCAGACAGGGGAAAGCAAAAACAAATCATAAAAGAGTAAGAAACTCTGTCTGGATGATATGTATGAAACTTTGCCAAAAGATGACTCAAAAATCTTCAACATAAGCCACATAATGTTTCCGTATGTATTAAAAGGTAAAAATAAGCATATGGATTTATAAAAGTGAACAACCAACAAGTTGCTTTGTGTTTTGTTTTGGTTTTTTTTTTTTTTTTTGGAGACCAGGTTTCTCTCTTGTTGCCCATGTTGGAGTTCAATGGCACTATCTCAGCTCTCTGCAACCTCTGCCTCCTGGGTTAAAGTGGTTCTCCTGCCTCAGTCTCCTGAGTAGCTGGGATTACAGGCATGAGCCACCACACCCTGCTGATTTTGTATTTTTAGTAGATTTGGTGTTTCTCCATGTTGGTCAGGCTGGTCTCGAACTCCCTACCTCAGGTGATCAGCGCGCCTCGGCCTCCGAAAGTGCTGGCATTACAGACGTGAGCCACCACACACTTCACAGTCAACAAGTTTAAAATAGTTGATAGTTTGTGGATATGATATGATTTGCATGGAAGTAGGAGGATGAATATGTGGAAAAATTGCTGATTTTCAAGAGACATAATTTCAGACAAAGATTAACTAAATTGTTTTGACTTGGCTGAAGGTAACCCATCACTTGTGCTGTGACTCGGAGCCATAAAGGAAAATATATCAAATAGAAAAATGAAATATATTAAGGTTTTATTGCAAAATGCATGTGATGTTTAGGTTACATTGTCTTGCTAATGAAGACATAGCTAAGTAATAGTACATACCAAATGTAAACTTCATGGAGAGATGACCAGTGGTTAATAGTTTTATTTAATATTTGTTATCACGTAAAACACAAAAAATTCAGAAGTAGATTTATAGTAAAAACCAATGTGGTTTAATGATATAGGAATTGCTATTCCAGTAAAGTATAGAAAAAACCTCTCTTTAAAATGTGTAAAGTTTGATATATTTAAATTGCGATGGGTTTGTTTACTAATTTCAGTAGATGAAGGTCTATACTAAGAAAAAGGAGGCATCAAAAGATCCAGGAGGCCTGGCGTGGTGGCTCACGCCTGTAATCCCAGCACTTTGGGAGGCCCAGGCGGGCGTTTCACGGGGTCAGGAGATGGAGACCATGCTGGCTAACACGGTGAAACTCCGTCTGTACTAAAAATACAAAAAAAAATTAGCCAGGGGTGGTGGTGGATGCCTGTATTTCCAGCTACCCAGG
Source organism: Macaca fascicularis (assembly GCF_037993035.2). Classification (NCBI taxonomy): domain Eukaryota; kingdom Metazoa; phylum Chordata; class Mammalia; order Primates; family Cercopithecidae; genus Macaca; species Macaca fascicularis. The sequence goes on from NC_088395.1 coordinate 29,181,398, forward strand.
AGGCTGAGGCAGGAGAATGATGTGAACCTGGGAGGCGGCGTTTGCAGTGAGCCGAGATCGCGCCACTGCCCTCCAGCCTGGGCGACAGTGTAAGATTCCGTCTCAAAAACAAAGATAAAAAAGGGAAAAGATCCAGAAATCTTAGCTTTGTATACCAAGTAAAAACCTCATGCTCAAAATGAATATTGGTTGTCATCACGTGTTTAAAATACTCTAGCATAATCTTTAAAGAAAAATGATGGTCATCTTTTCGTTATAGTGACAAGTCACTACTTATTTATGTTTTGAATTCATATTGGTTTTTTTTTCCACTGCCTTATTGCAAAGCATATGTCACGTAAAATATATGCTAAAGGGCCTTGGAAAGCCAATGAAGTGAATTATACATGTGCTGAGCTTAATCAGTTTATTATTTCTTAAGCTTAGTAGCTATAAGTAAAAGTAAAATGCAATTCAATATTTGAAAATGCCACATACTGCCCTTTGGAGTTTTCCATGCAGAGGAAGAAATAAAAAAGTGAGAATTGCTAGGATTGAGAAACGACATGGAGTAGCTTTTAAAAATAAGATTAGAGACTGGGCATGGTGGCTCACGCTTGTAATCCCAGCACTTTGGCAGGCCGAGGCAAGAGGATCTCGAGGTCAGGAGTTTGAGATCATCTTGGCCAACATGATGAAACCCCATCTCTACCAAAAATATAAAAAATTAGCCAAGTGTTGTGGCATGCACCTGTAATCCCAGCTACTCGGGAGGCTGAGGCAGGAGAATTGCTTGATCCCAGGAGATAGAGGTTGCAGTGAGTGAGCCAAGATCCCGCCCCTGCACTCCAGCCTGGGTAAGGGAGAGAGACTCTGTCCCCCCCACCAAAAAAAAAAAAAAAAGATTCCAGTGTATATTGCATGTAGAAATGGGAAAATTTACATTTTTCTTGAAATAGTATACTGCCGAATATGATGCCTTTATTTTCTCTAGCTTAGTAGTGGTAAAACTTCAGCCTGCATCAGAATTAGCTTAGGAGCTGTTTATATACAACTTGTTAGTCTGGGGTGGAGTTTGGTAATTTGCTTTTTTGCTTTTTTTTTTTTTTTTTTTTTTTTTTGAGATGGAGTCTTGAACTATCACCCAAGCTGGAGTGTAGTGGCACAATCTCGGCTCACTGCAAGCTCTGCCTCCCGGGTTCACACCATTTTCCTGCCTCAACCTCCCCAGTAGCTAGGACCACAGGCCCGTGCCACCATGCTCGGCTAGTTTTTTTTTTTTTTTTTTTTTTTTGTATTTTTTAAGTCGAGACGAGGTTTCACTGTGTTAACCAGGATGGTCTCGATCTCCTGACCTCGTGATCTGCCCATCTAGGCCTCCCAAAGTGAGTAATTTGTTCTTTGTTTAAACAAGTTTCTAGGCGATGTTGATGCTTCTCGTCCAGGAACCACACTTTGAGAATCCTTGTCTAATTTTCTCATATGCAAATTTGAAAAAAACATAAAAAGCAGATTCAAAGGGATTCCTCAACTGTGTTATAAATGCATTTATTATGGATGATTACCTTTAGAAATTTTACAAGGAAAAATCTTGAAATTTTATGGGGATTATTGAAAGGGGAACATTTGTTTCATTCGATTTTTTTTTTTCCTCTCTAGCAACTTAAGGGATCCATGCTTACATCTGATGGTCATTTCTGGACTTACAAAGACAATACGATACAATTCAGTTTGTGGTGAATAGACTTTCTGTATGATGAATGGGTGTTAGTCTGAAAATGTGTCCCCTTTCTGCTGTATTGTGCCCCCTTCCCCACCAAAATCCTCAATGTTTTTTTACCAATCCATGGCTGAAGATTTCTTGTTATTGACAAGCTTAGGGAGATGGGACCATGATTCAAATGAGGTCGACAAAAACCAGAATGCACTGGATTTCAAGACTCTAAATTTACCCAACGTTTTGTTCTGGGGATTTGGATATTTTGGTTATAATGGTCGTGATACTTCCTTACTCATCAGTCTTCAGCATTCTGATTTCCCTTACAACTCAATTGAAGGCTGACCCTAGAGGAACTGGGGATTTGTCAAGTAGTGTTCATCTCCCTTCCCCTATTTGGGGAGATTATTGTATAGTCAACTGAGCTGAATTCTGCTTCAGTAGAGAAGAAAGAAATAAGGGAGAAGCAGTTCTGCCCATTGGAGGACATACCATAATACATTGTTGATGATGGAGCTGGGGGGATGCCTTTCTTTTTCTCCTAGACAGAACAGACCAGTTTTGCTTTAATCATTTGTTTTACTGACTCATTTTGAGGATGTATTGAATCATCTGATCATTACATTCACAATTATACTCTTAATGAACTATTTTTTCTCACTATAGTTACACTGAACTTCTCCCAAAAACTCGATTGCTGTCTCCAGCTGAATAGACCTATATTATTTTAGGAAAAATTGTCACAAAATGTTTCTGTTCTTTTCTTGGGCAGAGTGGTGAATTTCATTTGAAATATACTTGCTTTTCTTACAAAAGTCACTGTGTATACATATAAGTACATTTGCATAAAATACAACATTTAAAATAAAACTATTGTTAAAGGTACTGTATTGTTTAAATTAATTTTTTGTAAAATTTTTATACTTTAAGTTCTAGGTTACATGTGCACACGTGCAGGTTTGTTACATGTGTGTACATGTGCTGTGTTTGTTTGTTGCACGCATTAACTCGTCATTTACATTAGGCGTTTTTCCTAATGCTATCCCTCCCCCAGCCCCCCACCCAACAACAGGCCCCAGTGTGTGATGTTCCCCTCCCTGTGTCCAAGTGTTCTCATTGTTCAATTCCCACTTATGAGTGAGAACATGTGGTGTTTGTTTTTCTGACCTTGTGATAGTTTGCTCAGAATGCTGGTTTCCAGCTTCATCTAAGTCCATGCACAGGACATGAACTCATCCTTTTTTATGGCTGCATAGTATTCCTTGGTGTATATGTGCCACATTTTCTTAACCCAGTCTAATATTGATGGGCATTTGGGTTGGTTCCAAGTCTTTGCTATTGTGAATCGTGCTGTAATAAACGTATGTGTGCATGTGTCTTTATAGCAGCATGGTTTCTAATCCTTTGGGTATATACCCAGTAACAGAATCGCTGGGTTAAATGGTATTTCTTGTTCTAGATCCTTGAGGAATCGCCACAATGTTTTCCACAATGCTTGAACTAATTTACACTCCCACCAGCAGTGTAAAAGTGTTCCTATTTCTCCACATCCTCTCCAGCATCTGTTGTTTCCTGACTTTTAAATGATAATCATTCTAACTGGTGTGAAATGGTGTTTGAATGAGGTTTTGATTTGCATTTCTCTGATGACCTGTGATGATGAACATTTTTTCATGTATCTGTTGGCTGCATAAATGTCTTCTTTTGAGAAGTATCTCTTCATAACCTTTGCCCAGTTTTGGATGGGGTTATTTGATTTTTTCTTGAAAATTTGTTCAAGTTCTTTGTAGATTCTGGATTTTAGCCCTTTGTAAGGTGGGAAGATTGCAAAAATTTTCTCCCATTCTGTAGGTTGCCTGTTCACTCTGATGGTAGTTTCTTTTGCTGTATAGAAGCTCTTTAGTTTAATTAGATCCCATTTGCCTATTTAGGCTTTTGTTGCTATTGCTTTTGCTGTTTTAGTCATGAAGTCCTTGCCCATGCCTAGGTCGTGAATGGTATTGCTTAGGTTTTCTTGTAGAGTTTTTTATGGTTTTACGTCTAACATTTAAGTCTTTAATCCATCTTGAATTAATTTTTGTATAAGATGTATGGAAGGGATCCAGTTTTAGCTTTCTACATATGGTAGTCAGTTTGCCCAGCACCATTTATTAAATAGGGAATCTTTTCCTCATTCCTTGTTTTTTCGGGTTTGTGAAAGATCAGATGGTTGTAGATGTGTGTTATTTCTGAGGCCCCCGTTCTGTTCTATTGGTATAGATCTCTGTTTTGATACCAGTACCTTCATGTTTTGGTTACTGTAGCCTTGTAGTGTAGTTTAATGTCAGGTAGCGTGATGCCTCCGACTTTGTTCTTTTGGCTTCGGATGGTCTTGGCAATATGAGCTCTTTTTTGGTTCCATATGAACTTTAAAGTAGTTTTTTCCAGTTCTGTGAAGAAAGTCATTGGTAGTTTGATGGGGATGGCATTGAAACTATAAATTACCTTGGGCAGTGTGGCCATTTTCACGATATTGATTCTTCCTGTCCATGAGCATGGAATGGTTTTTCATTTGTTTGTGTCCTCTCTTACTTCCTTGAGCAGTGGTTTGTAGTTCTCCTTGAAGAGGTCCTTCACATCCCTTGTATGTTGGATTCCTAGGTATTTTATTATCTTTATAGCAATTGTGAATGAGAGTTCACTCATGATTTGGCAATGAAAAATCCTCAACGAGTTCAAATTGTGTATTTGTGTATTCTAGGATAGCTAGTGTGGTAGTTTTAATAATGACTCCCCAAAGATGTTCCTATGTTTATAACTGGAGCTATGTTACCTAGTATTGCCAAAAAGAAAAAAAAAAAGAAAAAGAAAAAAGATTGCAGATGTGATTAAATTAAATGTTAGGGGATGAGATATGATCCTGAATTATCTGGGTGGGCCTGGTGCAATCACAATTGTTCTTATAAACTCTGACTCAGAAAAGGAACTCTAAGTAAAGCTTTGGTAATCAACATTATTACTGAATGCATGCTGAGTTTGAATAGGCTCAGCTGTGACTTTTAATTTTTTTGTACAACCTCAAAACATAAATGACATTCTCTTTTTGGCTTTGAGTATTGGGTCCTTGTAAAAGTACTTATTTATCTTTCATTGACTTGAAAGGACAATGATGTTCTCACCTCACTGCTGACTAGAGCAGTGGTTCTCAAATTTTAATTCTCACTGGAATTACCTGGAGGGATTGCTAAAAGACAAGAGTATCTGATTCAGAAAGTTGGGTGTGGCACAGTAATGTGCATTTCTAACAGTTTTCCAGGTATGGGTTTGTGAACCAGTGGAATGGGTAATCTAGTCGTGAGCACTACTGGTCCAGAAGAAGGTTTCATAATCTTTGAAGGAAACGAAAAAAAAAATCTACTTTAGACTTATTGATCAAATTTACAACAAATCAATCTCTCAGTCTCTCAAGATTTCACTAATCCTTGTAATTCAGGCCTTTCGTTGATCATCTCTTTCAATAAGCCATGCTATATTGGATATCATCACATATAAAGATGGTTGTCAGTGCAATGAGAACTACTGTCAAAAAAAAAATTGAGGATCAATGTATTATATGAAATAATGTTCTATATAAAACAATGTTTTATATAAAATAATGTTCTATATAAAACAATGTTTTATATAAAGCACCTCTGAAAACCTGCAGATATATCTAATATTATTATATATTTTTAATCCTTTTTTATCCTTTTAAGAGTAGTAAGATTCAAGTACTTCTCTATTTTCAAGAAGAAACTTAATTATTGTTATTATTATTATTTTTTGAGACGGGTTTTCACTATTGTTGCCCAGGCTGGAGTTCAATGTTGTGATCTCGGCTCACTGCAACCTCCACCTCCTGGGTTCAAGCGATTCTCCTGACTCAAACTCCCATGTAGCTGTGATTACAGGCATCCACTACCACACCCGGCTAACTTTTCTATTTTTAGTAGAGATGGGGTTTCACCATGTTGGCCAGGCTGGTTGCAAACTCCTGACCTCAGGTGATCTGCCCACCTTGGCCTCCCAAAATGCTGGGATTACAGGTTTGAGCCACCACACCCAGCCAGAAACTCAATTATTTTTGTTGTTTGAAAAAATAGTGGAACCTCTATTAGACTATTCCGTTAATATTCCATATATTGTGGTGTATCAATTGATCCTCATGACGTAATCCAAACATATTTCCTTTTTTATACTTTGCTATATTGCTAAGAATGTAAACATTACAGTGACTTTTTAAATTCCTGTATCTTTAGGTACATGTGTGTGCAGCACATGCTCAAGTATGTCTGTGTATATATCAAATTGTTTCTGTGAAACAAAGAAACGGGGGTACGTTGGGAGTTGAATTGATTCTTGGAAAAATGCATCCATCCTTTTGTGTTTCCTTCTTTTGATAAATATAATTACTTTAATATAAAACCATCTATATTGTCTTTCCACTGTGTGGACTATTTAAAATTCCGAAAGAAAGAGTTAAAGTAATATGTGATCTGACTGTGTTGCTAACATGTGACCTGGATGAGTTTACCTGGCCTCTTTTAGTCTCAATTTTCTCATCTGCAGTGAAAACAATAATAGTCTCATCCTAGGTTTCTGGTGAGGATTGTATAATATAATACTTGGAAGGATTTTAGCACACCGTGTGTTCATTAATAATTACTCATTACTATTCTCAGCTATTTAATACTGTATTCTCACTACTCACATTTGCAAAATAGCACTGTTAGGTCTCCATGGAGCTCTGAATAAATCTTTTGACCATAAGAACATTATGATTCAGCATGTAAACCGATAATTTTTTACATGTTAATAGTCTAGGTATTACTATTTAAAATACATGATGTTAAGCATCTGACCTCTTCCTTGTTCTTTGAATACCTTGATCATTTCAGCTAAAGTTCAGTGATGTGGCAAACTTTAGAAGGAATTAGGTAGAAGCATTCACTGACTCATTCAATCAAGGAACAATTCTAGAATTCCTACTATGTACCACATACTCTTTTTTAAGGATACAGCAGTGAACCAAACATACAAAAAATTATGCCCCTTTGGTATTTATATTCTAGTGGAATGATTGCTCTCAAAATTGTATAAAATAAAGGATGGTAATTTTATTTATTCAACTTTATCCACATTTCAGATTTTTAAGAAATGCTCTTTTTAAAATTATCATAATAAAGCAGATGCAACTGAAGACCATTTACATTTATTTTTACAATTCATCTAGACACATAAGCACTAATAATAAATAATCTCTAAGTCATTTAAATATTGTGATTTATAATAGGTATATATTTAGTCTTTTTCTTCACTTCTTGGCAAATAACTCCTGAAGCCCGTGGAATCTTCAAAGTAGTGTCTTTGTGTATGATAATGACTGATGGCTCTCGCCTCCTATATAGCTTTAAGATGGAGGCTGGTTGCCAGGTGAACCAACCATGTTATTAGAGAGTTGGAACTTTTAACCTTGCCCCCTCATCCTTTCCCTGAACTCTGGTAGAGGAGAAGGGCTGAAGGTTGACTTGATCACTGATAGCCAGTGATTTAATCACTCTTGCCTATATAATGAAGCCTTTATAAAAACCCACAATTCTTATAGAGACAGAAAAACTGAGTATGGCGCTCTGCTTTACTAGACTAACTGCTGGGCTTTTCCGTTGTGGAGCATCCAAAGGAAAAAATAAGTTTTGTGTTGGTTGATTTGCAGACTGGTGTTTAGCAGTAATGACTGCATTTCAGAAGTGGCAGAGCCTATGTGATGTGATTTTCTAAAATGGTGAAAAAGCCTTTGTAAAATTGCAAAGAAAATAAACTAAAATTTTCCTTTGGATTGCACATAGTTGAAGTGCTAGAGAAATCAATTATGTTAAACTTTGAAAAAAGATTTTACATGTTTATATTACCTGGAGTTAAGTTAGAGGCTCATGTAGTTAGTTGTTTTTTTGTTTTTGTTTTTGTTTTTGTTTTTTTTTCCACCTTTGTCAATGTCTAAAGTGGCATCCCAAAGTCACAAAAATTGTGAAACAGTGTTTTGTCATTTGGTAACAGCCTGCATATGACAAAACTTGTAACATATATGCCCTGTGGTAGGCATATTAATGGCCCCCCAAAGACATTCATATCCTGATTTTTGGAACCTGTGAATATGTTAGCATACATGGCAAAAGGAGCTTTGCAGATATGATTAAGATAAAGATCTTGAGATGGAGAGATTGCCCTAGATTATCCAGGTGGGTTCAGTGTGTTCGCTGTATCTTTATAAGAGGGAGGCATGAAAGTCAGAGTGAGAGAGGATATGGCGGAAGTAGAACTTGTAGTGATGCGGGGCTATGAGGCAAGGAATATAGGCAGTCTTTAGAAGCTGAAAAACAAAAACAAAATGGATTCTTCCTTAGAGCCTCCAGAAGGAAAGCATCCCTGCCTACCCATTTTAGACTTCGTACTTCCAGAAATATAATACATTTGTGTAGTTTTAAGCCACTAAGATTTGGTTACTTGTTTACAGCAGCAATAGGAGATTAATTCATATCCCAAGTACTTAAGTCCAGTGTTGTCTTCTAATGAATGTGACGTCTAAAAAGAAACGAAATATTTCTATATTGTTTCCTGTGGAGATGTACTACTCTGATTTTTTCCCTCTTCTCCGTCCCTGCAGATGCTGACTGAGTTCACCCTGATCATCTCCCATCTGAATGAATATAGTTTTCTAGAATTTTTGCATTCTTCAAACTTGCATACCTCCAATCCAGCCTCCCCATTTAATTGCCCAAATGTTTTTTGTCAAACCTACATCCAGTTATTTCTTTGCCTAAGCATCCTTATGGTCTCCTATATTTCTATGGAATAAAGTGAAAGCAGGTCACTTTGGCTGGCAAAGCCCTGCATGATCTACTTCTTGATTGCCTTTTCAGTCATCTCCCTCATCACATACCCATCTCTATACCCTGTGGTCCAAACTGTCATCCCAAGTACAGATGAGATTATTTTCTTGCCTCTGGCTCTTTGTTCAAACTTTTCCTACTGAATGAGATGCCCTCCTCTTTCTTCTTCCCTCCCATTCCCTATTTTATTTTATTTACATATTTTGAAACAGAATTTTACTCTTGTTGCCCAGGCCAGAGTGCAATGGCGTGAACTCAGCTCACTGCAACCTCTGCCTGCCGGGTTCATGCGATTCTCCTGCCTCATCCTCCCAAGTAGTTGGGATTACAGGCTTGTGCCACCAGGCCGGCTAATTTTTGTATTTTTAGTAGAAACAGGGTTTCACCATGTTGGTCAGGCTGGTCTCGAACTCCTGACCTCAGATTATCTGCCCTTCTTGGCCTCCCAAAGTGCTGGGATTACAGGAGTGGGCCACCGTGTCCCGTCCCCCTTTAAAAAAAAAAAGTTTTTTCCTGTTTTTAGGACGTTTGCTCAAAGAAGCTTTGTGTTATTCCTCTAGTTATAACTGACCATGTTCTTCTTTCGGAACCCATTTCAACGTGTGTATACTTCTGTTATAAAATGTACACGTACTTCTATTATAAAATATACACTGGGATTGCAAGCGTGAGCCACCGCACCCGTCCACATTATGTATTCTTCGTTGATACTGTGATCCTATTCTTTTTCCCCCAGATTACTTGATAAGCATTTTGTGAAAGCACAAGTGAAATAATGTTTTCAAGTCAAAATAAATTAAATAGATCAATTCCTATTAGTACACTGGACTTGTCACAGAAGACAATTTTGTGAGTCTATGTGAGATGTCTTATGTTGTTCCTAAAGCCATGATGATTTTTATTATTCCATAAAAGTCTAATAAAGCATTCACAGAGTGAATTGTACAGTGTTAAAAACCTGCCATCTTTTTTTTTTTTTTTTTTTTTTTTTTTTTTTTTTTTTTTTTGAGAAAGAGTCTTACTCTGTCGCCCAGGCTGGAGTGCAGTGGTGTGATCTCAGCTCACTACAAACTCCGCCTCCCGGGTTCACGCCATTCTTCTGCCTCAGCCTTCCTAGTAGCTGGGACTAGAGGCGTCCGCCACCACGCCCGGCTAATTTTTTGTATTTTTAGTAGAGACGGGGTTTCACCGTGTTAGTCAGGATGGTCTCCATCTCTTTACCTCGTGATCCGTCCGTCTTGGCCTCCCAAAGTGTTGGGATTACAGGCTTGAGCCACCTTGCCCCGCCTAAAAAACCTGACATCTTTATCACTTTCAGTAACACTTTTTAAATGATCGTGAGTAATTTGTGATTTCAAAAATTATATTTTTAGGTATCAAAGCAATAATGAAATCTTTTTGTCAAGCGGATTACTAAGTAAAAGTTTGCATTTATCATTCATATAATTACAGAGTATTTAATTGACTGGAAACATTCCTTAACACTTTATTCTTAAATAAGCATGGTGGTAAATTTCTAATGATTTCTTCATTCTTATGTTTTTGTTTTTGTTTTTCCTCAGAGGAACTTAGTGGCATGGGTTCCTAACCTGACTTTATATTGCTATATGACTTTGGGGAAATTACTTACCCATGCTATGCCTCTGTTTCTCTAACTCTATAATGAGGATAATAATGTTGATAATTTCAGGGGGTTGTTGTGAATATCAAATGAAAATTCCAGTAAATCACTTACCGCAATGCCTGGCTCAAAGTAAATGCTTGATTAAGATTAGCTGTAAATATCATTACTAGTTCTGGATCCCTGTGCTTTATTTGTTTATAACATAATGTTCTTCACTTAGGAGGCACTCTGTGAGTGCTGTTGACTTCCTGATACTCCAAGTCATAGAACGTAATTAAACTATAAACCTGGATGTCAAGGTGATTTACAGTGTAACTGAGATATGACAAATCTACAACTAATTATAAGGAAGTATATGATTAATTGCTTCAGAAAGTCAAATGTGTAATAGATTTATAAAGAAAGCAGAAATGGCATTTTTAGCTGGGCTCAGGTATCATGGTGTCACAGTTGCAACAAAGAAAGGCTACATTTAAGCATTTAAGAATGGGTCTAATTTTGACAAAGGAAATAAAGAGGTATTCTAGGCAAGGAGCAGCAAATGACTAAGAAGAAGGAGGAGAGTGGAAATTCTTAAATAAAGCAAATGGTTTTAGTTTTTTTTCAGTCACCCTACTATTAGTTTGAGAATTTTTATTACCTTTTTCTCTAAATATAACTCACTGTTAATAGGTGTTTACATAACCGCTTGTAATAAGCTTCTGATATTTATTTTCATATTGATGTGTGAAAGTTTTTTTATTCACAAAGATTATGGCACATACAAAATATAGTGTTGTTATAAAAATGAATGATTATCATACCAATTTTTTAAAGAGGTAGATACACGCAGCAGAGTTGAAAGAAAATAACAAAAATTCTGCTAGGAAAAACGATGTAATTGGCCTCATATCTTTTCTTTGTGACAAACTTGGACAGTTGGTCTGGCTGATACAATTGGTTTTGCTGTAATCAACTATTAGGATGCCAGAAATGAGTTTGACACCTTGAGTACAATCCTTTAGTCCCGTTTTGAAAAAGACTTAGGAACTCTACAATAGTAAAAATATTAAAAAGTCAGTTTAGGTTGAGAAACCCTTGATTTAAAAGAGTTTTATTTGCAACCATGGCCTAGTAGAAAGGAAAGAAAGAATATAAGAAAAAGGAGGAGGAAAGACAAGTATATTTGTAATCTTGTTCCCATAGTTGTGGCATTAAGTTACCATGGTTACAGGAAAAATAAAATTCATCTCCAAACTGGCCTAAAGTAGCACTGGAGTGTCATATATTTTATATATATTTCTGTCATTGCTAATAATTATAATGATAGTAATAGGTATTATTGACTAATAAATGACAGATATTGTATGTGTTGTTTGTGTACATAATTCACAATGCAAGATAAAGTTTTAAAAAGATATGTACATTTCATAGGTAAGGATGTCAAGGTTTAATGAATAAGTGACAAAGTCAGCAGTTGAAACTTGTTCTGCAGAAAAGTAAATACCGCATGTTCTCACTTATAAGGAGGAGCTGAATTATGAGAGCACATGAACACATGGAGGGGAACACCACACGCTGGAGCCTGTTGGAGTTGAGGGAGGAGGGACAGCATCAGGAAGAATAGCTAATGGATGTTGGTCTTAATACCTAAGTCCTGGGATGATCTGTGCAGCAAACCACCTTGGCACACGTTTATCTATGTAACAAACCTGCGCATCCTGCACATGTATCCCTGAACTTAAAAACTGGAAATCCAAAAATAAAAATAAAGAAACTTGTTCTGTATAACAACAAAGTATTAAGCCATTCCTCTGTTCTAGACTTGGTCTAGAAGGGTCTTACATGATGTTTTGCTTATAAATTGAGGAGCGAATGAATATTTTATGAAGACATTATTAAGCCTCACAATCTTCTGCCAAGAATTTTGACATCTGTAAGACTTGACCCCATTTGAAAACTAACAAGATAGCTTACCACACGTTCATGAATACTGGCACAAAAGACACAGGGTGTTGGGACAGAGACAAATGGCCTTATTCCTCATGGCAATAAAAATTCCCCAAACCCCAGTTCTGAGGGTGTGGTATGAAAAGGGTCAGATGACACCTGTTTGTACCATGAGTTGCATTATAGGATAGGAACCCTGAGTATAGGGAAGGTAAATCTTTATACTGGACAGTAAGCATGCATGCCCATTGCTCTGAAGGGAGACACTGTCTTCATCTTCCAACACCGTTCACTATGCAAGCATCTTTTCAAACATAATCTGCAACAAAGTACCTCTACTTGCAAGATACATAAAAATGTGAGCAATTCAAGAAGAATTTTCTCTTAACACCTTTCATTTACACAAATGTATTCTTAGGCACATGGACCCAACCTATCCCATTGTCACCCCTTACTCCCCTATCCTCATACTCCTCTGCTTTAACTGGTATTTAGATTCCACCATGCTACCATAGGAGAGACTCTAGCTGTAATACATTCAAAGTGACATTGACCAGCCTGAAAGTGGAAGGAAATCATATACTTATTTGGCACAAGGGAACTTGGCTAACTCTGAAAAGCTGGTCTAAACTGCCCTCTAGAGCTCTACTCTACCAATTAGAGCCAAATCTAACCAATTACATGCAGTACCCATGCATATTCTTCTCTTTCTAAATGAAAAGTAAGAGCTAAGTAAGCGGTGGGTCACCCAGCTTCTGGCCAAACTAGAATAGCTTGCTTCCCCAGGAGCCTGCAATACTTACAGCCTCAACCATGTGCTTAAAATCATTCTCCTTCCACAGACTACTCCTCTGTGTCTTTACAATGAACTTCCATCCCTTTAAGCAATCTCTGCATGTCTCTTCCTTTGTGACTCTGAGGAGTTTGACTGGCAGGATAGGACTATATTTATCTTCCTAATTTTAAAAGCATTTAATTACCAATAATTACCACCAATTCGATTTTTTCCCCTAGTGCACATTAAAAATTTTGAATCCCATTTTCTGTAATAATTTAAGTTGATCTGGAGGGACAGCGAGTAATTAATTATCTATAATTTCTCAAACTGGAAATACTAAATTTATTGAAGTGAAACAAATCCAGTGTAGAATAAGGCTGTAATAAATAGGATTGCATGAGAAAGAAGGATGCAGCAAAATTAAATATTTTTTCAAAATTGAAAGATCTTTAGTACTATGGTTGGGTTAAAACATACATTTTTTTTTTTTTTTTTTTTTGAGATGCTGTCTTGCTCTGTCACCCAGAGTAGAGTGTAGTGGCGCAATCTGGGCTCACTGCAACCTCTGCCTTCAGGGTTGAAGTGATTCTCCTGCCTCAGCCTTCCGAGTAGTTGGGATTACAGGTGACTGCCACCATGCCTGGCTAGTTTTTGTGTTTTTAGTAGAGATGAGGTTTCACCATCTTGGCCAGGATGGTCTCGAAATCCTGACCTCGTGATCTACCTGCTTCGGCCTCCCAATGTGCTGGGATTAAAGGTGTGAGCCACCTCACCGCCCACTATTTTAATCAGTATGTCAGGTCATGTCTCCTAAAGCCCTTTTTAAACAAAAATTGAGTGTTTATTGCTTGCAAAATGTTTTTACTGTAATGAGTGTCATATACAACTGTGAGCCATAGGATGGGAATAGTTGAGAATTGTGTTATTTTTGTTTTTTGTTTTTCCACTTTGGTTCTTTAATAATAAAAACAATATTTAGTTTAGATAGTATGTGTTTTTATTTGCCAGATAAGTAAATGTTCTTTTGAGCTTCTTTACAGAACGTCTTCAGTGTGAATAAGAATAAACCATAATATAAGATGTGTCTGCATGGATTTTGGACTCAATCACACTTATGTGTTATAAGCTCTGAATGAATTAATGATATGATTTTGGACAAGATATTTAACATCTCTGATACTATTTTCATTATCTCTAAGTGAGTGATAATACTTACTTTGCAAATCTCTTGTGAGGACATTTTGGAATAAATTATAAAGATATCTAAATCAGTGTCTAGAACTCTTTAAATGTTACCTGCATTTCCCCCTCTTTTTCCTACAGTTTTTCTTTTTCCCTTATGTTCCTTAATTATCTTAATATCTAATTCTTCCTGTTATGTAAGTTCTCAGAAGTATTATGTATTCATATACAATAAGTGTTCACCTGTTTTCAATAATTTCACTATCTCCCATTTGAGAAATTAGAATTATTTCATTACTGCTGGTAAATATGAAAAGAACAAGAAGAGGGAAAACATCATACATTTTCCTACCTAACTTTTTCCTAAAGCTTAGCACTAAAAGCTCAATTTTTATATATTAGTTCATAAATTACTTGAATCATTCAAAAGTTGTCTGGGATAATGTGTGATTCATATTTTATATATCTACCCTGGCACTATCAGATCTGTAAATCAGTAAATGTACTTTGAAAACTCTAGGTCCTTATACCATGAACACAATGCATTACTATTGATAATAATATAATCCAGTCATAGCCTATACATTGTATAAGGCATTAGAAGAAGTACGAGGTCAATGTCATGCAGGGTCATGGTTTAAGAGATAAGTGTTCAAGAGCATGGACCTTGAAGTTTAGTAGATCTTGTTTCAATCCTTACTGTCACTCAGGGTTTGAACTTAGACATATCATCTAAACTCTCCAAGCCTCAGCTTCCTTATCTCTGAGATGTGAGTAATTCTTGCTAGCTTACAATATCATTGTAGGATACGGTAATGTATGCAAAGTGTGACATATACTGACTAGTACTTCATGCAAATTTAATAAATGGTAATTATTAGTACTATTGCTAATAAGACAAGACATCTCTCCTTATGGACTGTCAGTATAGTTGGGAATAGAGGATCATACACTATTTGGCATAATATGAAGCCAGATGTCATATTTCCAATAATAGAGGTTTTCAAAAAGTACTAAATGGATATAAGAAAGATTAAGTTTCATTGGTTGACTCTCCAAATTGATTCCACTAGCAACCATATTCCTTGCACAGAGCATCAAACTGTGGTACCTGCTGCAGAGGGATTCTATTGATATTAACATATGTTGGTGTTAAGGATTAGTCAAAGTTGTTGTGAACATGACAAAATGCTAAAATCACTTAGCACAGTTGATGGGATACACCAGTAATTTTATAGCTGTTGCCCCATTTGTAGATTCTTGTCAAGAACCAGTTTTGTAAGGCACAGCTTACAAAAGACTGTTTCTTGCCGAAAAGGATGAGAGATTCTTGGTAATTGATGCCAGTGTATGTTGAACCATAATTATGAACTATAATTAGCACTATCCTCCGTAGATTAGAATGGTCTTTATGGAAATCCTTTTTTCAATTAAATACTGTTTATGGCTTATGCCAATACATTCAATATGAAGTCAGAACTCTTCCCTTAATAAAGTATGATGAATCTTGCAATGACCTTTATAAACTTAATAAAAAAACATTAATTTTAAAATATTGTATTCAACTCAATTATATACTGGTTGAATATTGAGCATCCGTTCTCTATAACTGATGTGAATAATAGGAGAAAATCAGATGATATTGAGCAGTTGACATGAAAAAATGCTTATTTTAGAATTGGCTGTATTGATATGATATTCTCTGAAATGCATATATGTTTCATCATGTCTCAAATAATACATTGTATATAATTAAGAAACATTTGTGGTTCAAGCAAAAAATGATAGTTTTATGACTTTGCAATCTAATATATATAGGTATCTGTATATATGTGTGTTTGCACTGATTAAACAAGGTTAAATGTGGCTTTCTTGTCTATTTATATAACTAATTGTGATGTACATTGAGGTAAAAAGTATTTCATAATTATGAAAATTAAATAAACAAGCAGAACTTGTATAATGTAATAATCGTAAATCAACCTTATCACTTACTTTTCTTTTAAGTGTACGGGACTGTTGTTCCTCATGTTCCATGAAACCTAGTCCACATTTTATAACCCTCTGAGTCACTTTCAGGAGAAAAAGAAAGCCCTCCTCTCACTGATTAATATGGCCTGTAATAGTCAAAACTCTGAAATTATTTTAATGTAGTGGCTTCCTTCCTCATTTCCCTTCCAGCTCCCCATCAGTCTGACCCAGCAGCAAGCTAAAAGCCCAGTCAGAAAAGGAGATACGATTTGATTTCTTGTTTCTTTCCCTGCCATGTACTTTGACACATTTTGTTGTATCTTTCAAATCAGGTTTTGGATTCCTTATGATTAGAGTGTGGGGAGGGAAAAGAAATAAAGGTGACAGTAGAGTGTTTGCTTAACTGGCATTGTGGTAATAGTCCACATGGTGCTTCCCAGGTAGCACCGACTTCCCCCATGGAGAGACTTTCTGCCTGTGGTTTCTTTCCCTGGACAAAAGTACCTCCATTTCAGCTTACTACAGTTTCCGCTCTCATCTCCAGGCATTTAGAAGCTCTTTTCACATCTTTCTAATGAGGCATGTGGCCCTTACAGAGATTTATCTTGGTCAGGGACTAACATGCGACTACACCAGTTCCTTATCACACATGGCCCACCTCTGTTCCATTCATGCTCCAACAGAATTTGAGACCGACTCCAATGCAAGAGCAAACTCTCCTTTGCTATGTAACTCCCCAGCTAGTCAGTCTACTCAGCTATGAATCAGACTCTTCTTTCGTTCTCCACAAACTGAAGGGTGAAGGTTTTCTCTTCACTCAGAGTGAAGAGGAAAGTATTCCCCAGCCCTCCACAGGGGACATGACTCCCTGGGATATGGACAGTTGACTCCACAAGCTGTTTCAACTTCTTACCCCTTTATGCCCTTGCATGTGGGTAGTCAAGAGCCACGGCAGAGAGACGGTGTCTTGTTCTTCAACTGAAACTGAAATTTTAAATTGCATTACATAATTTTTCAGTATTTTTTATCTTTACAAAAGAACATATACTTACTGAAAACAAGGTATCTGGCATCCCTGGTGTGCATTTTGGTGGCCCGAAAATGTCTTTGCAGTGAAAACATTTAATAGATGGAGTGAGTATTTAACAGCGAAGCATTTACTTGAACTCTGAACTGTTCAATATAACCAACTGGTTTATTTTTTTTACATTGTAATTCACTAAAAATAACTATCAACTAGAAAGCAAAATTAAGCTATATTAATTGAGGAACAATTCTATTCTCAACATTGAATGCCATTTTAATATTAAGATGGTTTTGGCTTATAATAATAACTAATGTAATTTTAAAAAGCTATTTTCCTATGTTTCCATTGATGATATCTTCCAAATAAAATGTGATTCCAGTAAAATTACTGATATTACCTTAAATTCCTAATATAAAACAGACCAAAAAATATATGTAGCAATCTATTTTCTTTGATTGTTGTCATAAAAACTATTGGATATACGATGTGTGTGTGAATATATTATGGTTATCTTCAGAGCTTATTTTCTAACTTTTTCTCATGAGGAAAAATGATTATGAAGTATGTAAGTACTAACCATTAGCTAGAATAGTTAATATGTTAAATCTTCATAATATTAACAATAGCTATTTAAACACTAACTTAACAGTTTAGATTATTAGCCAAATAATATTATTATTATTATTATTATTATTGTTTGAATGTTCTGCATTTACTTTGTAGGATTTTTATTAGCATGCTTATAAACATGCTTCATATAAAATATAGCTAAAAGACAAGTTGAGTGGTTGAAGGTAACTTTGTTTTTTAGTTCATAATCTACTTTGCTATAATAATCCTTTCCATATGAATATCTTGATTATCAGATTTTCCACTTTGAATTTTGTATTTGTTTATTCAAATTGTCAATGTTGTTAATATTTAGAAGTAGAAATAGGTACATTGAAAACCATGTTACATTAGTATTTCCTACTAATTTTTAAAATTTGTAGTGATTAAATTAAATGTCTTCTATAGCACAAATTCTCAGAATTCCCATATTACCATCTTCTAAAACAAAGTTTTCTGTTTTTTAATTTATAATGTTCATCAATAGAAACTGCATTACAAAATAGTTCATATATTAACTCTTGCATTTAAGATTTTGGCAGAATAAAAGATGAATAGCCTTTTAGTAAAAAAAGTACCCTATTTCCCCTCCAATGCATCATAAATCTAGGGTAAAATTACTCTTTTATAGAAAGACAAGAGAAATAGAATTATTCTATAAATATAGTGTAGTAAAAGATATGGGCAGGTTGGAGGCGGGTGTGATGATAAAAATGTAGAACAAGGGAGTAATTTTATGATGATGAAATGAAACAGCCTATATCTTGATTGTCATAGTGGTTCCACAAAATGATACATATAATAAAATTGTTAAGAATTATATATACACATATGCAAATAAATTGATATAAAAATTGGCAAAATCTAAAATACTGTATGTAGATTGTACCAATGTCAATTTCTTAGTTTTGATATTGTACTAGAGTTACATGTTACTTACGGAGTAAACTGGACAAAGAGGACAGGAGACTTCTCTGTATTATTTTTGCAACTCTTGATCTATATTTATTTCAAGTTAAAATTTGAGGGAAGATAACCTCTTGAATGTTTTAGAGTTTCTTACATTTAACCAAAGTTGTGAATTGTTTTTCCTTAAGAGACCTGTTTTTCACAGTAAGATTGGTTAAAATTAGAGAATGGCCTAGGAAATTAGGTATATCATTAATGTGAAATATGCTAAAGTAAATTAAAAGAGCATTTAAAAAATCATTGTATTGAAATATTTTGAATCAAATTTTGAAAGAGAAACATTACCATATATAAATTCAACAAAGATTATTATGATTATTTAAAACGTAAATTTAGCCATATAAATGCGTCATTTTTTTCTCATGAACATCATTTATATTCATGGCATTGTTAGTAAAAGCCAGTACCTCTGTTTTTATAGATTTTTATTTTTTAAACCATTAACACAAAAAAATTTATACAATGTTTTAAGAGATCAGTCCTTTGTTGTACTGATAATAAGGGCTATGTCCAGCAAATAGGAACTTGAGATCTAAATTTATTGCTGCATTCATTTATAGATATGTAATGTGTATCTACCATGTGCTAGGCACTATTACAGAAGCTGTGGTATAGCATTGGGGTAGAAAAAGAAAACAAACCCCCTTTCCTCAAAGACTTTTCTTTGTTTTTTAGGGAGATGGAAAACAAATACATATGTTTCAGGTAAAAATATTTAAAATGAGATTTGATCTATTAAAAGTTGTTTAAAAGACACTGGTATCTAATAAAGACAAAGGAATTCACTTAAATATGAAATGGTAATTATATTTATTAATAGAGCCCATAAATGTAGTATTAGCATCATATTCAGCATTTAGAGAATTCTCAGGAGTGTAGTCGATACATATCTTTTTTTTTCACGTGCCCCACAGTTCCTTTCCAGAGGAAATGTTCCCTTCATATAATTTGAATGCATTATCATTACTCTTTTTGTTGTTACACTGCTCCCCTATAATGGGTCTTCC
Organism: Macaca fascicularis; assembly: GCF_037993035.2. NCBI lineage: Eukaryota > Metazoa > Chordata > Mammalia > Primates > Cercopithecidae > Macaca > Macaca fascicularis. The sequence continues at coordinate 29,201,095 of NC_088395.1, forward strand.
AGTATTGGAGATTAAGTTCCACAGTCACCTCAGTTTATAGGTGAGAAAACGAATTTGAAGTTAACTCTCCCCAACCCATGTAATCATCAAATGGCCAAGATGAATTTCAGTTCTGGTCCTCTGACTCCAATTCCAGAGCACTTTCAGGCTAGGAAGAATTATCTCAGAATATGTTTTCAAATACGCCTAGCACAACACTATCAACTTCATTTTCCCAGAGTCTTATATATTGATATGCTTTTCACAAATATTTATTAAGTACTCTGTATGTACATAGTTTCTAGGTGCTGGGGGTGAGAAGAGATATAGTGAAGAATGAGACCTAGGTTCTGACATCAATCCTAAACTGTGAAGTAGAAATTCTGTATGTGCACAAATGATTACAGTATTAATAGAATGTAGAAAGTGGATCATGTCATGCGGGAGGCATAGATAAAGTAATGTGGATGGCACAGATAAAGTAATATGGAAGACCACAGAAACATCAACTGTTTCTATTTCCAGACACCCAGGACTATTTCCCATAGAAAGTGGCTTTTGTTTTAGGCTTTGAATGGAGAGGATTGTGGCAATAGATCTGAGGCTGTACTTGGAATAAGTACTTTTATCTCTCCAATATAGTAAATACACCAATATCGTCCAAAAGATTGTTCATTTATCTAATTAATTTTTTCTTTTTTTCTTTTTTGAGACAAGAGTCTCACTCTGTCACCTAGCCTGGAGTGCAATGGTGCCATTTCGGCTTACTGCAACCTCTGCTGGCCAGGTTCAAGTGATTCTCCTGCCTCAGCCTCCTGAGTAGCTGTGATTACAGGCATGTGCTACCACACCTGGCTAATTTTTGTATTTTTTGTAGAGACAGGGTTTCGCCATGTTGTCCAGACTGGTCTCGAACTCCTGACCTCAGGTGATTTGCCTGCCTTGGCCCCCCAAAGTGCTGGGATTACAGGCATGAGCCACTGCACCCGGCCTATCTAACTTCTTAACCTAAATCTCTGAACCTTCCAATTTTTGTAGAAATTTACAGTCTGAAGCAGTTACGTGGATTTCTAAATTTCCTAGATAGTAATATGTCTAAAGAAATTTTCTTCGGTAATAGTTGACAATAATACCCCATTATCAAAATAACTTGAAGTTAGCTGCCAAAAAGTCCAGATCTATGCCAGGCTGTCACGATGATGATTTTAAATTTCTGCATTCGTAGATATTAAACATTTCCAAAAGTGCTTAAATTTCCATCCACTAATTTTTTTATTATAAAATATAGGTTGTAGATGTATTTTATACTTTGAAGAATACTAAGGGCTGAATGAGGTGGAAGCACTTAACAACTAATGAGCCTGCACATCTTGAGTGAGCTTCCTAGAGAATGTTTCTCCTTAGCAATAAAGAACTACAACTGCTTTGTTCTAGCTCAGTAATAACAATAATATTGTAGTATGTCCTTTGGGAAACTAACTGAAATATAAGTTCAGATAAGTCCACATTCTTGTAATGTATTGATGTTTTGCTACATTGCTTTCCTACTTAAAGCTGCCATGGATAATGCACAATTAAGTGAACACATCTAGCCTTACCAAACATAAATTCCTAGAGTATATTTGGTCTTATCCATGCACATGGTTTTGGTTCACAGGCCTGACAATGGAGGAGATGGGTGGTCAGGATAATCTCATAACAGTTACTGGTTGAAGGACTCTTGTTAACCTATCATTATTGCTTTGTTCGTATGACCTGGCATCAGACTTACCCTTCTAATCAGCAGTGCAGCCCTCCTCCACCCTCCTCCCATCTTTAACTAGAACTCTGTAGGGAACCTCACACTTGCTTGACTGAGTCATAACTCATTGTTTAGGTCCGGCCAGTTTTTTTCTCCTGGGGGCAGTAAGTTCCTGTATCTTAAATGCCAACTCCTGTAAAGGGTAATGCTCCATAATGCTACATAGTATTGAACTGTACTATACTATATAATATAATACTATACTATTATATTAATATAGTGGGAAGCAATAATATTGAATCCTGCCTTACCTTCTATCTAGTGTATATTTTCCTAATCATAGGAGCTGGCTTTTGGATAACAGTGCCAGTCCCACTCAAACCCAACTTCATCTTTTTCTTTTAGATACTATTTTAGGATTTTTAGAGGATAGAGCCCCATACTTTCCTTATTCTGTATCCCTTCCGTCTTGTTGGCCCTTTAGGTTACAGTCAATGAAGCCTAAATATACACTTTTTAAGAAACTTTAATTATTCAAAGTGTGTTTTTGTTTAACTGAATTTTTAAATTTACTTTTATTGCATACAAGTTGAATAAAAAATTAAGTAGAATCTGAAAGTTATCATTCTTGCTTTCTACTTAGAAATGTAGAAATCATTTCCAAAGAAACAAGTGCTTTATTGTAACGAAGGCTTGATTTTGGGGAAAAAAAAAACCCATGATTTTTAAATGTCTGATGTGTGTTTGGAGAATTATCTCAGGTTCTCTTGGGGAAAAACAGAATTAGTATATTTGATTCATACTGCCCATCTCTAAACCCAATTGACAGTCCCACTTTAATGAAAATGCAGCCTGACTTTCCTGAATGAATCACTATCTGATTATACAGATGGCCCACAGATTTCTCTACATTCTCTATGCCTATACTTTCTACATTCTTGGCAGTAAATTTTAGAAAGGTTGCTGATTTTTTATTTACATCCTACATTATAGGGCATGTGAGTGACATTCTAATTTTCTAAAATAGGCAATTTAGACCGTTATTTAAATTATCAGTTTACTGGATATCAGCATTAGATTTTCTTTCTTTAAAGAGATTGAAATACCTTTACCTCTTTTTGAGACAGAGTTTTGCTCATGTTGCCTAGGCTGGAGTGCAATAGCTCAATCTCACCTCACCGCAACCTCTGCCTCCCTGGTTCAAGCGATTATCCTGCCTCAGCCTCCCTAGTAGCTGGGAACACATTCGTGCACCACCACACCAGGCTAAATTTTATATTTCTAGTAGAGACGGGGTTCCTCCATATTGGTCAGGCTGGTCCTGAACTCCCGATCTCAGGTGATCCACCAGCCTCGTCTCCCAAAGTGCTGGGAATACAGGTGTGAGCCACCATGCACGGCCTCTTCTACCCACTTTATTTTGGCCATCGTGGTACAATATTTTGATCCCTGAGTTGGATAAAAATAGAAGACATGATTTTCAAATATATGGATTATGCAAATTAAAGTAAAAGAATGGAGATTTACAAACTACTCTCAGACTAGAAGGAAGTGACAGTGTAATAAGAGAACATTTAATAAGGATACACACAGAATCCTGTTCTTGGTCACAATAGTGCACTGCAGAAATAAAGAACAAGTAAGATGCAGCTAGATTTGGCAAAGAAAAAAAAAAAAGATTGTAGGGTTTTTTTTTTCTTTTTCTTTTTCTTTTTTTGAGACAGAGTCTCACTCTGTCACCCAGGCTGGAATGCAGTGGCATGATCTCGGCTCACTTCAATCTCCACCTTCCAGGTTCAAACAATTCTCTGCCTCAGGCTCCCGAGTAGCTGGGATTACAGGTGTCCACCACCACTCCCGGCTAATTTTCGTATTTTTAGCAGACATGGGGTTTCACCATGTTAGTCAGGCTGGTCTCAAACTCCTGACATCGTGATCCACCCACCTCTGCCTCCCGAAGTGCTGGGGTTACAGGTGTAAGCTACTGTGCCCAGACAGATATTAGAGTTTTTATGCACTGGTAAGCTCAGCATAAGTTGACAGTTTGATGAGACTATTAAGCAGGCAATGGCAATTGTTGACCACTTTAATATAAATACATTCCCTGGGTCAGTATTTCTCAGAGTGTCTTATTGCATCAAAATTACTTGGAGAAATTTTAAAGTATACAATGCAAGACCCAACAAGTTATCCACTGAAAGAAAAATCTCTTGGTATGGTATTTGTATTTAAAAAAAAAACTTTCAGGGAGTTTTAATGCAAATTAAACTTTAATAATCGTTAAAATGGACTAAGGGCAATTCTGATGCTATTCTGTTTTATCCTGTTTTATTGCTGCAGGATAGTTGCGTTTTACTCTCTTGCTTATACTTTAAGAAGGGTGTGAAATTTTTGCTGCATTTGGGAAAGAAAGCAACTTTACAAAAATGGGGAACGAATTCATGTCCATGAGAAATGCATGGAGAAAATGGAGCCTTCACATATTTACGATATAATTGAACAATTAAATAAATTATGGTGGTTTATTTGACTGTTATTCATTAACATCCAATAAATATTCACTACCATAAATAGTTCGAGATTGTTGTGAATATCAGATAGTAACATGAGAAAATGTTTGTAATAAGCACTAAGGTATAAAATTACACAAATATTTTGATGACTAATGTCTAAAAAAGATGCACATTAGGGGGGTGGAGCAAGATGGCCGAATAGGAACAGCTCCAGTCTCCAACTCCCAGCGCGAGCGACACAGAAGACCGGTGATTTCTGCATTTTCAACTGAGGTACTGGGTTCATCTCACTGGAGAGTGCCGGACGATCGGTGCTGGTCAGCTGCTGCAGCCCGACCAGCGAGTGCTGAAGCAGGGCGAGGCATCGCCTCACCTGGGAAGCCCAAGGGGGAAGGGAATCCCTTTTCCTAGCCAGGGGAACTGAGACACACAACACCTGGAAAATCGAGTAACTCCCACCCCAATACTGCGCTTTAAGCAAACAGGCACACCAGGAGATCATATCCCACACCTGGCCGGGAGGGTCCCACACCCACGGAGCCTCCCTCATTGCTAGCACAGCAGTCTGTGATCTACCGGCAAGGCAGCAGCGAGGCTGGGGGAGGGACGCTCGCCATTGCTGAGGCTTAAGTAGGTAAACAAAGCTGCTGGGAAGCTCGAACTGGGTGGAGCTCACAGCAGCTCAAGGAAACCTGCCTGTCTCTGTAGACTCCACCTCTGGGGACAGGGCACAGTAAACAATAACAAACCCAGCCGAAACCTCTGCAGACGCAAACGACTCTGTCTGACAGCTTTGAAGAGAGCAGTGGATCTCCCAGCACGGAGGTTGAGATCTGAGAAGGGACAGACTTCCTGCGCAAGTGGGTCCCTGACCCCTGAGTAGCCTAAGTAGGAGACATTCCCCACTAGGGGCAGTCTGACATCCCACACCTCACAGGGTGGAGTACACCCCTGAGAGGAAGCTTGCAAAGCAAGAATCAGACAGGTACACTCGCTGTTCAGAAATATTCTATCTTCTGCAGCCTCTGCTGCTGATACCCAGGCAAAAAGGGTCTGGAGTGGACCTCAAGCAATCTCCAACAGACCTACAGCTGAGGGTCCTGACTGTTAGAAGGAAAACTATCAAACAGGAAGGACACCTACACCAAAACCCCATCAGTACATCACCATCATCAAAGACCAGAGGCAGATAAAACCACAAAGATGGGGAAAAAGCAGGGCAGAAAAGCTGGAAATTCAAAAAATAAGAGCGCATCTCCCCCGGCAAAGGAGCGCAGCTCATCGCCAGCAACGGATCAAAGCTGGACGGAGAATGACTTTGACGAGATGAGAGAAGAAGGCTTCAGTCCATCAAATTTCTCAGAGCTAAAGGAGGAATTACGTACCCAGTGCAAAGAAACTAAAAATCTTGAAAAAAAGTGGAAGAATTGATGGCTAGAGTAATGAATGCAGAGAAGGTCATAAACGAAATGAAAGAGATGAAAACCATGACACGAGAAATACGTGACAAATGCACAAGCTTCAGTAACCGACTCGATCAACTGGAAGAAAGAGTATCTGCAATGGAGGATCAAATGAATGAAATGAAGCGAGAAGAGAAACCAAAAGAAAAAAGAAGAAAAAGAAATGAACAAAGCCTGCAAGAAGTATGGGATTATGTAAAAAGACCAAATCTACGTCTGATTGGGGTGCCTGAAAGTGAGGGGGAAAATGGAACCAAGTTGGAAAACACTCTTCAGGATATCATCCAGGAGAACTTCCCCAACCTAGTAGGGCAGGCCAACATTCAAATCCAGGAAATACAGAGAACGCCACAAAGATACTCCTCGAGAAGAGCAACTCCAAGACACATAATTGCCAGATTCACCAAAGTTGAAATGAAGGAAAAAATCTTAAGGGCAGCCAGAGAGAAAGGTCGGGTTACCCACAAAGGGAAGCCCATCAGACTAACAGCAGATCTCTCGGCAGAAACTCTCCAAGCCAGAAGAGAGTGGGGGCCAATATTCAACATTCTTAAAGAAAAGAATTTTAAACCCAGAATTTCATATCCAGCCAAACTAAGTTTCATAAGTGAAGGAGAAATAAAATCCTTTACAGATAAGCAAATGCTTAGAGATTTTGTCACCACTAGGCCTGCCTTACAAGAGACCCTGAAGGAAGCACTCAACATGGAAAGGAACAACCGGTACCAGCCATTGCAAAAACATGCCAAAATGTAAAGACCATCGAGGCTAGGAAGAAACTGCATCAACTAACGAGCAAAATAACCAGTTAATATCATAATGGCAGGATCAAGTTCACACATAACAATCTTAACCTTAAATGTAAATGGACGAAATGCTCCAATTAAAAGACACAGACTGGCAAACTGGATAAAGAGTCAAGACCCATCAGTCTGCTGTATTCAGGAGACCCATCTCACACGCAGAGACATCCATAGGCTCAAAATAAAGGGATGGAGGAAGATTTACCAAGCAAATGGAGAACAAAAAAAAGCAGGGGTTGCAATACTAGTCTCTGATAAAACAGACTTCAAACCATCAAAGATCAAAAGAGACAAGGCCATTACATAATGGTAAAGGGATCAATTCAACAGGAAGAGCTAACTATCCTAAATATATATGCACCCAATACAGGAGCACCCAGATTCATCAAGCAAGTCCTTAGAGACTTACAAAGAGACCTAGAATCCCATACAATAATAATCGGAGATTTCAACACTCCACTGTCAACATTAGACAGATCAACGAGACAGAAAGTTAACAAGGATATCCAGGAATTGAACTCATCTCTGCAGCAAGCAGACCTAATAGACATCTATAGAACTCTCCACCCCAAATCAACAGAATATACATTCTTCTCAGCACCACATTGTACTTACTCCAAAATCGACCACGTAATTGGAAGTAAAGCACTCCTCAGTAAATGCACAAAAACAGAAATTATAACAAACTGTCTCTCAGACCACAGTGCAATCAAACTAGAACTCACGACTAAGAAACTCAATCAAAACCGCTCAACTACATGGAAACTGAACAACCTGCTCCTGAATGACTACTGGGTACATAACGAAATGAAGGCAGAAATAAAGATGTTCTTTGAAACCAATGAGAACAAAGATACAACATACCAGAATCTCTGGGACACATTTAAAGCAGTGTGTAGAGGGAAATTTATAGCACTAAATGCCCACAAGAGAAAGCAGGAAAGATCTAAAATTGACATCTAACGTCACAATTAAAAGAACTAGAGAAGCAAGAGCAAACACATTCGAAAGCTAGCAGAAGGCTAGAAATAACTAAGATCAGAGCAGAACTGAAGGAGATAGAGACACAAAAAACTCTCCAAAAAATCAATGAATCCAGGAGTTGGTTTTTTGAAAAGATCAACAAAATTGACAGACCACTAGCAAGACTAATAAAGAAGAAAAGAGAGAAGAATCAAATCGACGCAATTAAAAATGATTAAGGGGATATCACCACCGACCCCACAGAAATACAAACTACCATCAGAGAATACTATAAACACCTCTACGCAAATAAACTGGAAAATCTAGAAGAAATGGATAATTTCCTGGACACTTACACTCTTCCAAGACTAAACCAGGAAGAAGTTGAATCCCTGAATAGACCAATAGCAGGCTCTGAAATTGAGGCAATAATTAATAGCCGACCATCCAAAAAAAGTCCAGGACCAGACGGATTCACAGCTGAATTCTACCAGAGGTACAAGGAGGAGTTGGTACCATTACTTCTGAAACTATTCCAATCAATAGAAAAAGAGGGAATCCTCCCTAACTCATTTTATGAGGCCAACATCATCCTGATACCAAAGCCTGGCAGAGACACAACAAAAAAAGAGAATTTTAGACCAATATCCCTGATGAACATCGATGCAAAAATCCTCAATAAAATACTGGCAAACCGGATTCAGCAACACATCAAAAAGCTTATCCACCATGATCAAGTGGGCTTCATCCCTGGGATGTAAGGCTGGTTCAACATTCGCAAATCAATAAACATAATCCAGCATATAAACAGAACCAAAGACAAGAACCACATGATTATCTCAATAGATGCAGAAAAGGCTTTTGACAAAATTCAACAGCCCTTCATGCTAAAAACGCTCAATAAATTCGGTATTGATGGAACGTACCTCAAAATAATAAGAGCTGTTTATGACAAACCCACAGCCAATATCATGCTGAATAGGCAAAAACTGGAAACATTCCCTTTGAAAACTGGCACAAGACAGGGATGCCCTCTCTCACCACTCCTATTCAACATAGTGTTGGAAGTTCTGGCTAGGGCAATCAGGCAAGAGAAAGAAATCAAGGGTATTCAGTTAGGAAAAGAAGAAGTCAGATTGTCCCTGTTTGCAGATGACATGATTGTATATTTAGAAAACCCCATTGTCTCAGCCCAAAATCTCCTTAAGCTGATAAGCAACTTCAGCAAAGTCTCAGGATACAAAATTCATGTGCAAAAATCACAAGCATTCTTATACACCAGTAACAGACAAACAGAGAGCCAAATCAGGAATGAACTTCCATTCACAATTGCTTCAAAGAGAATCAAATACCTAGGAATCCAACTTACAAGGGATGTAAAGGACCTCTTCAAGGAGAACTACAAACCACTGCTCAGTGAAATAAAAGAGGACACAAACAAATGGAAGAACATACCATGCTCATGGATAGGAAGAATCAATATCATGAAAATGGCCATACTGCCCAAGGTAATTTATAGATTCAATGCCATCCCCATCAAGCTACCAATGAGTTTCTTCACAGAATTGGAAAAAACTGCTTTAAAGTTCATATGGAACCAAAAAAGAGCCCGCATCTCCAAGACAATCCTAAGTCAAAAGAACAAAGCTGGAGGCATCACGCTACCTGACTTCAAACTATACTACAAGGCTACAGTAACCAAAACAGCATGGTACTGGTACCAAAACAGAGATATAGACCAATGGAACAGAACAGAGTCCTCAGAAATAATACCACACATCTACAGCCATCTGATCTTTGACAAACCTGAGAGAAACAAGAAATGGGGAAAGGATTCCCTATTTAATAAATGGTGCTGGGAAAATTGGCTAGCCATAAGTAGAAAGCTGAAACTGGATCCTTTCCTTACTCCTTATACGAAAATTAATTCAAGATGGATTAGAGACTTAAATGTTAGACCTAATACCATAAAAATCCTAGAGGAAAACCTAGGTAGTACCATTCAGGACATAGGCATGGGCAAAGACTTCATGTCTAAAACACCAAAAGCAACGGCAGCAAAAGCCAAAATTGACAAATGGGATCTCATTAAACTAAAGGGCTTCTGCACAGCAAAAGACACTACCATCAGAGTGAACAGGCAACCTACAGAATGGGAGAAAATTTTTGCAGTCTACTCATCTGACAAAGGGCTAATATCCAGAACCTACAAAGAACTCAAACAAATTTACAAGAAAAAAACAACCCCATCAAAAAGTGGGCAAAGGATATGAACAGACATTTCTCAAAAGAAGACATTCATAAAGCCAACAGACACATGAAGAAATGCTCGTCAGCATTGGCCATCAGAGAAATGCAAATCAAAACCACAATGAGATACCATCTCACACCAGTTAGAATGGCGATCATTAAAAAGTCAGGAAACAACAGGTGCTGGAGAGGATGTGGAGAAATAGGAACACTTTTACACTGTTGGTGGGATTGTAAACTAGTTCAACCATTATGGAAAACAGTATGGCGATTCCTCAAGGATCTAGAAGTAGATGTACCGTATGACCCAGCCATCCCATTACTGGGTATATACCCAAAGGATTATAAATTATGCTGCTATAAAGACACATGCACACGTATGTTTATTGCGGCACTATTCACAATAGCAAAGACTTGGAATCAACCCAAATGTCCATCAGTGACAGACTGGGTTAAGAAAATGTGGCACATATACACCATGGAATACTATGCAGCCATCAAAAAGGATGAGTTTGTGTCCTTTGTAGGGACATGGATGCAGCTGGAAACCATCATTCTTAGCAAACTATCACAAGAACAGAAAACCAAACACCGCATGTTCTCACTCATAGGTGGGAACTGAACAATGAGATCACTTGGACTCCGGAAGGGGAACATCACACACCGGGGCCTATCCTGGGGAGGGGGGAGGGGAGAGGGATTGCACTGGGAGTTATACCTGATGTAAATGAGGAGTTGATGGGTGCAGCACACCAACATGGCACAAGTATACATATGTAACAAACCTGCACGTTATGCACATGTACCCTACAACTTAAAGTATTATAATAATAAATAAATTAAAAAAAAAAAGATGCACATTAAATAACACCAGAAAAAATACATCAAAGTGATAAGTGATTTTGTTTGGATAATACTATAATCACTTTTTTGTTTTTTTGCAAAATAGTCTGTATTTATGAATATGCTCTTATATACTTAATTTTCAAAGTTAAAAAAACTATGATATTGTTAATTACCTCAACTAATAAAGTATGCTGTAGATGGGCAGTTCCCAGTCTTTTTGGCACCAGGGACTGGTTTCATGGAAGATAATTTTTGTACAGATTTGGGGTCTGCACAACTGATTTGGGGATGAAACTGTTCCACCTCAGATCATCAGGCATTACTTAGATTCTCATAAGAAGCGCATAACCTAGATCCCTCGCATGTTCAGTTCACAGTAGGTTTGCGCTCTTATGAGAATTTAATGCTGCTGCTGATCTGTCAGGAGGCGGAGCTCAGGTGGTAACGCTTGCTGGCCTCCTGCGATGCAGCGCGGTTCGTAACAGGCCACGGACTGGCTCTAGTCTTCGGCTTTGGGTTTGGGTACCTCTTCTAGATGATAAACATTATTTTTTCTAATACAGGCAAATATAAAGAATAATGCTATGAAAGGAATGGAAGTAAGTTCTGACTGGATTTAGGAAAAAAAATTTTCTGGGTCTCAATAGACTGTCATAAAATTCACTTATTTACTCATATGTACCAGGTTCTACTTTTTAAATTTTGTTGAAGCAAATGCAATTTATAATTTTTTACGCCAAATTTATTAAGTGCCTACCGTTTGTTCAGGATATACCCATGGCTTTTTTGCTACATTGATGAAAGTTTTTAAGGCTATGTATTAAATAAATAATGTTCTGGTTTTTAAGTTGTGTATTTAGAACATAGGACTGAAAGCAAATGCTTCTGTAAAAAAAAAAAAATCTAACAGTCAGAAAGTCAGGTCAATATTATAAGAAATACAACATTTCTGGAAAATTGCAGTGCTTTTCATTGCCCAGATGTTATCATTGCTGTTGGGTTCCTTGGGAGAGTCATTCAGAGGCTCTGCATAGCGAATAATATCATGGTTCTCTGTGGCACAGTCCCTACTTAATTGCATTTAGTATCTTCTCCCTCCAGCTTGGGGCTTAGCAGCTTCTACTCAAAAAAGTGACACAGCAATAAAATTTGAAACCATAGAATGATCACTCATCCTAATAATGTGTTATTTGACATCTTTGAATATGTGACTATTGCAAATAGTTCATTTCAAATTTTAACAGGTTATTTTTTCTCAGTTCAAAATCACATTGAAAAGGGGAGAGAAAACTGCCACAGTGGAACGTTTATAGGTACTCCATTTTTCCCAATAAAATAGCGTTTTATCATACATTCAGCATGTGTTAAGATTGATATATTTATATCATATCTGGGCAGGATATAGTAACTAGAGCTGTAATGATTGCTTTCTCTACTATAAAACCTACGAAGCTCATATTAATACTTAAGACATATTTATATTTTTAAGCTCCCAGTAATATTACCATAAAAAATGACAGTCTCCAGGTCATATATTACTATACGGGATTTTTTCTTTTCTTTTTTTTTCTTAACTTTTATTTTTAGTTCAGGGGTATATGTGCAGGTTTGTTACATTGGTAAACTTGTGTCATGGGGGCTTTTTGTATAGATTATTTCATCACCCAGGTATTAAGCCCAGTACCCATTATTTATTTTTCCTGATCTTCTCTCTCCTGCCACCCTCCACCCTCTGATAGGCTCCAGTGTATGTTGTTCCCCTCTGTGTTACATGGGAATTTTTCATTCAGTCTTTTACTCACTTCATGATTTTTGGTATTTGATTAGGGGCAAGAGAAACAAGGAAAAATAGACATAATGTCGCTTTCCATCTGTTATTTTCCAATGCCTAGAGTCTGTAATTCCATCTTTCATTCTATTTAATATCATAATCCAGAATATTATTTACCAATTTTATGTCTTAAGTACTTTACAAATATAATTAGCCAAATATTTGCATAGTTATTTCAAATACCTTTATATTTATTTCTTGTTTTATATTTTCATTGCCTATTTTGAAATTATATTCTTTAAATTTCTAAAATAAAACTAATTTTGATAACTGTAATTTTTCCATTGGTAATGTTTGTGCAGTTTGTCAATTTTTATAGTCAGTGTAACACATTTAAAAAAAAATATGACGTCGTCCCTGTGTTTTAACTAAAGGCAATTTACATTACCATTAACAAGGATTTGTATACTTTTAAAAGTCATAATATAAAGAGTCCCTTCCACAGACTCCTCCATTCCAGTAACATACTTAGGAAATAAATAATGCATATTGAAAAGACATAGAACCATTGTCAAGATAGCACTTTCAGTTTTCTTTCTTTATTGGGCAGACCCTATACACAGTTCCGTTTGCATTAAACTATTTTGACTTTAGTATAATCTTTCCTTCCTTCCTTCCTTCCTTCTTTCCTTCCTCCCTCCCTCCCTCCCTCCCTCTCTCCCTCCCTCCCTCCCTTCCTCCCTCCCTTCCTTCCTTCCTGTCTTTCTTCGAAGTTTCACTCTTGTTGCCTAGGCTACAGTGCAATGGCACGCTCTCCACTCACGGCAACCTGCCCCGCAGGTTCAAGTGATTCTCCTGCTTCAGCCTCCCGAGTAGCTGGGATTACAGGCATGTGACAGCATGCCCATCTAATTTGTTTGTAGTTTTAGTAGAGACGGAGTTTCTCCATGTTGGTCAGTCTGGTCGCGAACTCCTGACCTCAGGTGATACACCCACCTCGGTCTCCCAAAGTGCTGGGATTACAGGCATGAGCCACCACGCCTGACCTATTGATTTCTTTTTAATGAAGTTTCTAGGTTTAAATATGATTGTTTACATTTCCCTACCACTGTAAAAGAAAAGTTTTGCATTAGACGCTTGTTAAAATTGGCAAGACATATGCAAACAGTGCATCCAACAAAGGTCTAATTTCCAGCATCTATAGGGAACTAAGACAAATTTACAAGAGATGAACAACCCCGTAAAAAAGTGGGCTAAAGCCATTAACAGAAACTTTTCAATAGAAGACATACATACAGCCAATAATCATGAAAAAAATCTTAGCATCACTGATCATTAGGGAAATGCAAATCAAAATCACAGTGAGATACTGTCTCACATCAGTCAGAATGGCTATTATCAAAAATTAAAAAATAACAGTTTCTCGCAAGGTTATGGAGGAAAGGGAATGCTTATCCACTGCTAGTGGGAATGTAAATTACTTAAGCCATTGTGGAAAGTAATTTGGCTGTTTCTCAAATAACTCAAAGCAAAATTATCATTTGACCTAGCAGCCCCATTATTGAGTATATATCTAAAGGAATATAAATCATTCTATCATAAAGAAACACATACGCGTATGTTCACCACGGCATTATTCATAATAGCAAAGTCATGGAATCAATCTACATGCCCATCAATGGTAGACTGGATAAAGAAACTGTGGTATATATACACCATGGAATATTATGCTGCCATAAAAAAGAATGAATGGACGTCCTTTGTAGCAGCATGTATGGAACTGGAGGCCATTATCTTAAGTGAACTAACACAGGTACAGACAAGCAAATACTGTGTGTTCTGTCCTTTAAGTGGGAACCAAACTTTCAGTACATATGGAAAGAAGGAAGGGAACAAAGGACACCAAGGCCTACTTGAATGTGGAGGGTGGGAGTAGGGTGAAGGCTGAAAAACTACCTTATTGGGTATTGTGCTTATCTGGTTGGTGAAATAATCTATTCCAAACCCCCATGACATGCAATTTACCTATATATCAAACCTGCACATCCACCCCTGATCCTAGAATGAAAGATAAAACAAAAAAATTGGCGAGGCAGACTACTACAATAGGGGAGAAAGACTTTAGTACAGAACTGAGACCTGTACTAGGTGAGAGGATCATTAAATGCTGAAGTATAGTAACAGAAAAGTACTGAATGGCATTGGAGAAGCAGGGAAATTTGTCCAATGTGATTGGACCCTCTGTATGTGGTCATTGCCCTATTTCAAAGTTAGACTGCTACCATCTCACAGAGACTGGAAGACAGGGGCCCTATCTTTATTTTTTTTTAATTCATATACAATAGTTGTACATATATGTGGGGTACATATGATATTTTGGTACATGTTTACAATGCATAATAACCAAATCAGGACAATTGGGATAACCATCATCTCAAATGTTTATCTTTTTTTGTGTTGTGAACATTCAATTCTTTCAAGTTGTTTTGAAGGACACAAAAAAATTATTTTTGACAGGACCTGGTGGCTCACGCCTGAGGCCGAGGCGGGTGGATCACCTGAGGTCAGGTGTTCCAGACCAGCCTGACCAACATGGAGAAACCCCGTCTCTACTAAAAATACAAAATTAGGCGGGCATGATGGTGCATGTGTGTAATCCCGGCTACTCAGGAAGCTGAGGCAGGAGAATCGCTTGAACCTGGGAGGCGGAGTTAGCAGTGAGCTGAGATCCCGCCATTGTACTCCGGCCTGGGCAACAAGAGCAAAACTCCGTCTCGGAAAAAAAAAAAAAAAAAAAATATTGTTAACTATAGTCAGTCCCTTGTATTGTCGAACACTGGAGTTTATTTTTTAACTATATTTTTGTACCCATTAGTCAATTTCATTTCCTCCCTGTCTCTCTACCCACCCTTCCAAGTCTCTGGCAACAAACGTTCTACTCTACCTCCATGAGATCCAAATTTAAGCTCCCACATATGAGTGAGAACATGTGAAATTGTTTGTCATTTTGCATCTTCCTATTTCACTTAATATCATGAGCTCCAAATATCCATGTCGATGAAAATGACAATATTTTATTATCTTTATGACTGAATAGTATTCCATTGTGTATATACACCACAGTTTATTCGTCCATCCACTCATCATTTAGTCAAGTGCCCGTTGATAGACACTTACGTAGATTCTATATCTTGGCTATTGGGAATAGTGCTGCAAGAAACATAGGAGTGAGAATATCCCTTCAATATACTATTCGCCTTTCTTTTGGATATATTCTCAGCAGTGGAATTGCTGGTTCATATGGTGGTTCTATTTTCAGTTTTTCTGAATAAGTTTCTTAAATTTCTCCACAGAGGTTGTACTATTTTGCATTTCCACCAACAGAGTATGAGAGTTCCCCTTTCTCTATATCCTTGCCACCATCCACTGTTTTTTGTCTTTTTGATGATAGTCATTTTAACTGGGCTGAGATGACATCTCATGTGGTTTTGATATGCATTTCCCTGATAATTAGTGATGCTGAGCGTATTTTTTTTTTTCATTTACCTGTTGGCTATTTGTATGTCTTCTTTTAAGAAACGTCTATTCAGGTCTTTTGCTCATTTTTAATAGGATTATGTATTTTTTTCTACGATTTAGTTGAGTTCCCTATAGATTCTGCTTATTAATCCCTTTGTCCCTTGCAAATATTTACTCCCATTTTGTAGCTTGTCTCTTCACTTTGTTGATTGTTTCCTTCTTGATGATTACACTTCAAAGGAATGGTTCCTAGGTCCTTGAGAAATTCATTCTTGGTTTGTGGAAGATTCATCTCGAACAGTCAGAGGATTTATAATTGCAAGTTTCCTAAATTAAATGCTCTAAGAAAAGGGAGATTTGGATTGGAACAAAGATTAAATTATTTTGGAAGCGTTGAACTTTTTCAGGAAGAAATTTAAGGGTGCTGGGGTCAGCATCCTGGGGACTTTGCCTTGAGTTGTTATAAACTATGTTATTCTTTGTTCAAGTCTCTTATCATGGGGGGTAGACAAAATTGTTTGTACTGAAAGTTGCTGTTCCCATAGACCAAGGTTGAGGCCTAGCAGCGGAAAGAGTTCAGAGGAGCCTGAGGAAAGTTGGTCAAGGGAAGAGTCTTTTTCACTGACCCTTTACCTTAGGAAAATTGCCTACAAGTAATGGCTTATATTTGTGAATGTAAGTTTTTTAAATATTTTACTTTTCTAAACTTATAGTTGTAATTCAAACATTCAAATCAAAGAAACAAGTTGTGAATTTAGGCCATAATATTTGATTTTATATATTCTGTGAGATTCTCCCAAAATGCATGCCATCCCAGTGTAAGTTTGGTCATATATATTGATGTTATATAGCATGTTGTCAGCTACATTTTGCATAATCAGTGTGGTGGATTCTGGATTCAGAGTTCTTGACCTCAAAAGTTGACTCCACCTCTTATCAACTGTATAACCTTATCAAATTGATTAAAGTGTTCAAGCTTCAGTTTCCCCATCTGCAAAATGGGCATTATAGTAATAGGTATTGCATAAAGTAACTGTGAGGATTAAATGATCCAAGTGCTTTGCAGAATTCCTGTCAAGGAGTAATGACTCAATAGATATTAGTTTCCTCCCCTCCCTTCCCTTCCCCTTCCCTTCCCTCCCCTCCCCTCCCCTCCCCTCCCCTCCCCTCCCCTCCCCTCCCCTCCCCTCCCCTCCCCTCCCCTCCCCTTCCCTTCCCTTCCCTTCCCTTCCCTTCCCTTCCTTTCTTCTTCCTTTCCTTTTTCCTGTCCTGTCCTGTCCCGTCCTTTTGTTTTTGTTTTTTGTTTTTTTTGAGATGGAGTCTCACTCTGTCGCCCAGGCTGGAGTGCAGTGGCATGATGTTGGCTCACTGCAACCTCTGCTACCCAGGTTCAAGCAATTCTCCTGCCTCGGCCTCCTGAGTAGCTGGGATTATAGGAGCATGCCACAACACCCGGCTAATTTTTTGTTGTATTTTTAGTAGAGACAGACTTTTTTTGTATTTTTAGTAGAGACAAAGTTTCACCGGCTTGGCTGGTTGTAAATTCCTAACCTTGTGGTCTACTTACCTCGGTCTCCCAAAATGCATGCTGGGATTATAGGCATGAACCACTGCGCCTGGCCAATATTAGTTTGTATAATTTGTATGAGATATTATTAGTACTGAATAAGTACTAGTGGAGAAAGTAATTACCTGATCTATGTCATTAACTTATTTGAAAACTCTTGAAAATAAGAGATTTCAAATTTCATTTTAATTTTCTTCTGTCATTTGATGTGTTTACTTGCTGTTCTTAGCCAATTTTCCTTTATTTATTTTTAGTATGTATAGGATAATTAATTTAAAATGTGTCATATTTAAAAGAAAATAATTTTATCAGTTAAATGTTAGTTCTGTTTTTTTTTTTCAAGAACAAAGACCTCTTTTCTTCTGATTCATAATTCACCTGAAAGAGAGTAGACTTTTGAGTATGTATAACCTACATGTAGTGTGGTTTATTTATTAGTAGATGTTTATTTTAAATTATAATTCAACAGAGTTTAGGAAGACAATTACATTTGAGATTGCTAATCTTGGGATCAGAGCAACTTCATTGCATACAATTCAAAACTCTTTGTCAAGTGATGTTACGTATTTATTTAATACAAACTATAATGATTAATTATAGTTGTCGTAATTATATTTTTCCTATAAGTAAAATAAAATTAGATGGATGTTTACATGGATTATCTTATTGTATTTTTACATAAGTTACATAAAACACATTTTCCTCCTGAATAAAACAGTAATATATACATATGTATACATGTATTTGTACCCTTTTAATACCAAATAGATTAGTTTTTGTAAGATATATGGAGTGAAAAGGTTAAAAAAATGTAAAAATTGGAAGGGATAATTATTGAAAAATAAGGTGAAGGTAGTGGTAATTTAATACACAAAATACATGCCATACAGTTCTGAAAACTTTGCTGTAGTTTGTCTATATGTTTTTAATGTAATAGTCACATAAATTTTATTGATGGACAAGAGACTATTTTATTTAAAACACTTTCCCAAATTCAGATGTCATGAATTCACATGTCTTCCAGTCCTCACCCCAAGGGGTAGAAATGTGCTTTTATGAAGTCTTGCTTGCTTTTTGTGGGGAGTGAGTAGGCAGGGGGGAGGATTGAATGAAGGAATGGTACCGCATGGCTAAATTTCAAAATTTTGTTCTGTAAGTGGAAGTTTTAATGTATTCTTCATTTTCTAAAATCCAAGAAACAAGAGAGGCCATAAACTATTTCTTCAAATAAACGTAGAAACACAGAGACCGTTTTGAATTCATCAAAGATAAAGTAAAATAAAATTAGTGATTGAGGTTGAATTATCTTCGAAAAGAGCAAGCATACTTTACATTTTGCCATATCCTGGGTCATGAAGTCAAAATGAAATAGTCATTCAAGAGCTAAACTCTTTGAAAACTCTGTCAGCCAAAATTGTGAATTTTGACTATGTTTGCTAAGCATGTTGCCTTCTACTTCAAAAAGTAGAAAGAGCAATGCTTATTTTTAATTTTCTTGCACTATGTAGTGTTTCACTACATTTGGCCATTGTTGTGTTGAGAATGCTCCTGAATAGTTCAATGGATAACTATATCACCTTAATTTTTTTTCTTATGAGTTTTTGTCTGGGTTCTCAAGAGAACCATCATACCCATGCTGACCTAGCATGGTATATACTAGAGGAATATGTGTGCTTGGTTAACTAAGACAGTATTCTTTTATCATATTTGCCTGTGTTTCACTGCTTTGGCTTCATAATAGATATCTTGTATAGACTGAAAAATCATGGACTTATGAAGGCAACAATTCATACCAAAAATGAAGAGTGAACTACTAAAATATTATTTTACAAATGAAGGAAGATGTTAATATCAAAGCAAAACTTACTGTTAACACATGAGCAATATAATTCTAATAAACAGTTAAAATAGCTTAAGAATGTAAAATGTGGGTTTTATAAATACATATATATTTGTTAATATTGATCTAGATAGCTATTTTAAACTGCTTTGAAATCACATTTGTTCCCTTTGGAAATATGCAGGAGAGACAATTACTTGCCTCTCAATGGACTATTAAGCTTTGCTTTTGCTTATATCTGGTACAAAATAACTATATATCTGATGTATGCAACAGAGATATGTTATGCAAGAGTAGATCCTGTGTGAGCAGAATCATTCAAATAAGATTCATGTTAGAAATCTTGTACCCCAACTCTGTTTTGTCAGTGGTGAAAACAGAGTAAACAGGGTAATGGATAGGTTCCCAAATTCCTGATGAAGTAACATCTCTCTGAACTAGAGATCAAACCTCCAACAGACTCAGTCAACAAAGCCCTAAGTCTAAAAACCCAAAACGAATTTGGCGATGAGAAATAGAGCAGCGAGAAACAGTTCTGAGCATAAAGAGCAAGAATCCATTGACTTACAATTATTTTCAATTGGTCAGATTTAAATGTCTTAGCTAGGGGCCGGGCACAGTGGCTTACGCCTGTAATCCCAGTACTTTGGGGGGCCGAGGCGGGCCGATTGCGAAGTCAAGAGATCGAGACCATCCTGGCTAACACGGTGAAACCCCGTCTCTACTAAAATTACAAAAAATTAGCCGGGCGAGGTGGCGGGCGCCTGTAGTCCCAGCTACTCGGGAGGCTGAGGCAGGAGAATGGCGTGAACCTCGGAGGCGGAGCTTGCAGTGAGCCAAGAAAGCGCCACTGCAGTCCAGCCTGGACGACAGAGTGAGATTTCAAAATAAATAAATAAAAAATAAATAAATAAATAAATAAAAATCTTAGCTAATCTTTCTTCATTACTACTTCACAGAGTATTGGAAGAATACATAAAAAACTCCAAGCAAGGGGTGGGAGGTCTAAGATGGAGAGTAAAGTGTTGACAGTAGACATCACACAGTTTACAACCAAGCAGTTTTTGCCCCCTTCCTGCTTTAGGGTAAAGAAGGCATCATTTTTTCCCATTTCACAATTGAGAATGTTGAGACCCAGAAATGTTAGATAACTTGCAAAGGTTATACAGTAAGAATGAAATGAAAATAGTAGTATAACCTGATTCTCTTACCTTCTATTTAGCACTCTTTCCCAGATGCCATGTTGATAGCACTGCCTAAAATTTGTCTAGTTTTGTACTTTTGTCATTGTTTTGATATAAGGTGCAGTGTGTCAAGAGAACCATGATATTCAATTCGTGACATTCAATCTCTTTCTATTTTGTTTTTATGTGTGACTGCATGTGTATGTTCTTTTTTCTCCATACTGCATTTCATTTCCACTCTCTTCCCCAGTACAAACATTGTGTTTTAGGTATAAGTTTTTTATTTGAATCGTGTCCTTTCAAAGTATGAATTGCTTTCTGTTTGTAAATTATAATTTATGTAAAATACATTGTTAGACATTTCATTTTTCATCCTGTTTTCTCACTAAGTCTTATTATTTGTTAGGATCCTTCCATATTGCTATATAGCGACTGTATGACTTCTCACTTCATGGTATGTATATATTGAATCTCCATGAAAATGGGGAAAAGCAAATTCCAAGCTATTTATTTCCTTGCCAGGCAGCCACTTGCCTAGGTGCGCCTGTACAGGCACAAGCTATGCATCTGTACATATCTGCAATGAAGTCCATGGTTGTGTATCCAGCAAATTTTGTCTCTTTTCCATTAATGGAAACTCAGGTTACTTCTAGCTCTCACCATTACCAATAGCACTGTAATGAATAGCCTTGTATATGTGTCTTATGGACCTGTGTAAAAATTTCCCTGGGATAAATGCCAGTTGTAGAATTGCTGTGTCAAAGGGTATGTATATACTTAATTTGACTATGTAGTAACAGATGGATAGGCAGATTGCTGGTGCTGTCTACCCTACCACCAGTGGAGCACCAAGGCTTCTATGTCACCATGTCTACGTGGTTGGTTCCTTTTTTATTTCATATATTCTTGCCTTGTTTCTCTAGCGGTAGTGAAGGAAGGGACCATTTTAAATGGCTCAGATTATAAATCCTAGGAATTATTAAACTATCAGTGAATATACTTGGCAGGTGAAAGTTAACCAACTTTCAAAGTGGTTCAAATTAATCATGTGTTTTGTGAGGTATAACTGTTGTTTAATTTGTGTTTTTAGAGTTAAACAGTGTTCTCAGTCAAACCCAAATTAGAGTTGTTTTGCTTTTATCTCTGGTTTGTTTCTTTCTTTCACCCAATTAAATATGATTTAATTTTACCCATTATTTGCTTTTTAAACTAAGACAGAATTTAAATGTCAAAAATAACATGATGCTTCTAAACCTGTCAAATATGAATGTCATGGATCACGAGGATTTACTGTTATATTTTGGGAAGTTGGCATAATATAAATCGTGACGCTCTCCTGATAGAATGTGTCATCACTTTAAACCCAGATGTCTGAATTTTACAGTAAAGGACTCTGAATAAGGAAAGTGTTCCCATTGATCTGATAATGTTCAACTATATCTTAAGGAAGGGATAGTCAAATGTGCATCATTTAATTGTGATCTTAGATATTTTAATCTATTTAATTTATTCTTTACTCATTTCCTTCTGAAATAGAATAAATGACAATAATCTAACTTCAGCCAGCTTCAGAAATTTATGCAGTCATATTGTCCTGAAATATGTAATGCTCTTGAGTGACACTGCCTGGCCCACTCACTGTGTCATTGGGACTGCCCTTTCTCTAAGCTCGCATGATAAAATGTCATTCCAGGTGCAACTTAAGAGTCATGCTCCTCTTGTCCTTTACAATAATGATGGGTAAATAGCAGGAACTCAGTAAATATGCACCAACTACCTGATAAGTAACTTTTAAAATATGAAATCTTCTATTCTTTGACTCTGTACAGAAACTGTTTTTCTTCACCTCTATATGGATACCAGATATTTATTGAATGTTTTACCACATCTCAGTCTTGCATTTGCACGTCCACACACTACTTTTATGTCATCTGTTGTCTTGTTTTCCTCATTCAGCTGCTTATATAGGTGAAGAATAAAAACTGAGAGTGATACATTAGCTGTATTCTATCTTGTAACAATTTATTGTAACAGTCTATTTAGGTTTTATCCCTTCTGAAACACACACACACGCACACAGAGTGAGAGAGAGAGAGGGAGAGAGAAAGGGAGACAAGGAGAAATAGAGAGAGAGAGAGAAAGAGAATCTAAAAGTATTCTCTCACTTTCTTCTCTTTTATAATTTTAGTAACCATTGTAGGATAGAGTTGGGGCCGATCTGAGATGAAAACACAAATTGAGCAAAACAGCCATAAATTGTTTGTATAGAGTGAGCATCTCATTCCCAATTATTTGTTCAATGCTATTGACATAAAATTTCCTGTGTTCTAAAGAATCAATGGCATCACATCCTCTTGACTGTGCTGTTGCTTACTTGACCATGGGTGTCCTGAAGTAGGTGACCATAAAATGTATTGTTTAAACTGGGGCTGGCTTTTGGCTTTCTTAATAATTTTCTTGACAAGAGGGGCGAAACAAGACATATGCTTATCTTCCCCTCAAAAAGCATCAGAATGAGTTGCTTTTAAATTCGCTGCCACCATGATGACTTGAAGGATCAGAAAGCCTCTTATACTTGATGCAGAAACATTGTAGAACATCTGTAAAGTGGCCAAGGTAGTGGAAAAAAACATACAACTAGGAGTAGTTAAACCTATATGATACTGAACCAAGGAGCCAAATGATGAGTCTAAGGCTAGGAGAAGTCAGGCGTAGAATTCCTAATCCATATGAGACTGTACCTCGTCAAGCAAAACTTGGGAGTTTTAAAATGTAATTTTGGAAGAAATGAATCATTACAGTAGCAATAACCATTTTTGTTACCATCTTGGTTTTCCTGATCTCTACATATTGGCATGCCCTGGATTCCGTCCTTCGTGTCTTGGATCTTCCCTTTCTATACTTACAGTCTTACTGTCTTAGAAAATCACCTTATCTATTGATGCTCTCAAATTTACATCTGTGCCTCAAAGCCTTCTACTCATATCCAAACATGGAAATACAACTTCCTACTCAACATCTCTAACAGGAAATCAGTGGACATGTTCACATGTCCTAACCTGAACTCCTTCTGTCTACCGCAAAGCCTGTGACTTTCCAGTTTTAATTGATAACAGCTTCATCTATGTTTGCTCAGGCTAAATGGTTTTGGTGTTGCCCTGACTTCTCTCCTCTTTTCACACCCCATCCCTAATAAATTAGCTTTAACATCAAAATACAGCTGGTCCTGGAACACCATGGAGGTTGAGGGGCCTGACAGCTCCCCACCACCATGCAGTTGAAAATTCATGTAAAGGTTTGGAGTCCCCCTCATTTTTTTTTTTTTTTTTTTTGGTCAAGATGGAGTCTCCCACGCTGGAGTGCAGTGGTGCGATCTGTCACCCAAGCTGGAGTGCAGTGGTGCGATCTCAGCTCACTGAAACCTCTGCCTCCCAGGTTCAAGCGATTCTCGTGCCTCAGCCTCCTGAGTAGCCAGGGTTACAGGCACCCGCCACCATGCCCGGCTGATTTTTGTGTTTTTAGTAGAGACAGGGTTTTGCTGTGTTGGCCAGGCTGGTCTCAAACTCCTGATCCCAGGTGATCCACCCACCTCGCTCTCCCAAAGTGCTAGGATTACAGGCGTGAGCCACTGTGCCCAGGCTGAGTCCCCCAG
Organism: Macaca fascicularis; assembly: GCF_037993035.2. Classification (NCBI taxonomy): domain Eukaryota; kingdom Metazoa; phylum Chordata; class Mammalia; order Primates; family Cercopithecidae; genus Macaca; species Macaca fascicularis. The sequence goes on from NC_088395.1 coordinate 29,225,186, forward strand.
AATTTAACTACTAATAGCCTACTCTTGACCAGAAGCCTTACTGATAACATTAACAGTCTATTAACATATTTTGTATATTATATGTATCACATACTGTAATTTTGAAATAAAGTATGTTGGAGAAAATAATGTTGAGGAAATCATAAGGAAGTACAAATATATGTACTATTCATTAACTGAAACAGGATCATGATGGAAATCTTCATTATCTTCATTGTCATCTTCAAGTTGAGTAGGCTGAGGAGAAGGAACAGAGGAGTTGGCCTTCCTGTTTCACAGATGGCAGAGGCAGAAGAAAATTCATTTGTAAATGGACCCACACAGTTGAAACCTGTGTTGTTCAATAGTCAACTCTATATCGGGAATTAGGCAACTTCTTTTTTTTTTTCTTTTTTTGACACGGAGTTTCGCTCTTGTTGCTCAGGCTGGAGTGCAATGGCACAATGTCGGCTCACCACAACCTCTGCCTCCTGGGTACAAACGATTCTCCTGCCTCAGCCTCCCAAGTAGCTGGGATTACAGGCATGCGCCACAACACCCGGCTCATTTTGTATTTTTAGTAGAGATGGGGTTTCTCCATGTTGGTCAGGCTGGTCTCAAACTTCCGACCTCAGGTGATCCGCCTGCCTCGGCCTCACAAAGTGCTGAGAAGATTACAGGCGTGAGCCACTGCGCCTACCCAGAATTAGACAACTTCTAATCTCTGTTCCCAGTATTCTTCACTGTTATGATCTCTTGGATCAACTACTGCTTGAGTTTCTCAAGCGGTCTGAAAATCAGCACTTTCTACCCATCCTTCAAACTGCCTAGTCTTTGTATAGTAACCAGAATGTTCCTCTTTAAGCAAAGACCAGAATGTGTAATTGCTCTGTGCCTACCCTTACTCTTGCAATTGCTTGCATTGCATTCCAAAGAAAAGCTAGAATTTTTACAAGAGCTAGTAAGGCTTTTTATAACATGGTCTCCTGTGTCCTCTCTAACCTTATTCATTATTCTCATCTGCAGTCAATTCACTTGAGCCACAAATGCTTCCCACATACATGTCTATGCATGCCATGGGGCATGGACACTTCCTGTTCTTTCTCCTTTCCTCTGGAGGCTCTCCTTCCAGATATGACACAATTAACTTTTTCGTCTTAGTCTTTACTTCGTTATACCCTCAGTGAGGCCAATTTAAAATTCAAGCCTAACTTCCCCCTCCCCCAGCAGCTACCTTGTTCCACTATAGTTTTCTTTGATCCATAACATTTATCATCCCCAAATATACTCTGTACTTGATTTATTTTTAATTTTTATATCACATTCCTCTAACAGGAATAGAAGCTCCATAAGGGCAGAGATCTTTGTCAATTTTGCTCATAGATAATTCCGAAGTACCTAGGACAGTATCTACTAGATGCTTATAAATATTTGCAGAATGAATAGATAAAGTAAGAAGCCCAGTGATGTCAAGAAAATGAATTACCCTCTGTGCACCTCAAGCTGTGCAAACTAAAAGGATTAGATAAAATGGTTTCTATATGTCAACCAAGTGCACAAGTGTACATTTTTTGTCTTGTGGGGATCCTGATTCAGAAATCAAAATGTAAAAAAAAAAAGGGAAAAGAACAGAGAGTGAGATACTAAGAGGTATTTGACCATGGCTTGTTATTTCATTGTTGTAAAAATTTTTTTTATGTCAATATATGTGATAATCATAAGCCCTTTGGTTAAGGTCTTATGTGTTTGGGATGTAAAATGAAGTATTTAGAAATAAACTGATAGGAAATTGAGGAAGTGATTTTAAATATTACAGGAAAAAAATAAGTGAAAGGAATAGATCAAACAAAATTGGCAAATATTGCTAATTGTTGATGAGGGGTGATAGGTTCATAGGAGTATATTGTAGTATTCTCATTATTTTTGTGCATGTTTGAAACATCCCATAATAAAAGAAATAAAATTGGTGACCTCTGAAGTCCCTCACTACTTAAAAAATCTTTTATTAGAGTCATAATTTTATAAGTAGATCATTTGTATCAGATATTAAGAGGATCATTGGGATCCTCAAGATAATTCCACAGTATAACTAAAACGTAAAGGAAGATGAAGAGAGAAAATTCAATATAATGTCGTGTATAAACTAAACCTTTAACTGTAAACGATATTAGTTGTTCTAAACTGTAGGTCTGTCTGAAGAATTTTACCTAAATTTCCATTCATTGTGAATAACTAAGATAAGTAAATGGGTAAATTATGTCTGTACATTTAATCATTGCATAAATTATATTCCATAATACCATTAGCAGAATGGAGTACAAACTTTTTTTCTAAATAAGTCCTTACTAAATAGATTCAGCAGCAATAACTATGAAATTTGACTAAGCAACAAACTGCCATTTAAACTATATATTATTTTTAATATGTCATTAAAAATATAAATACTAAAGGCTGTCAAGACTTTTTTTTTTTTTAAAGAAGGATTGGGCCAGCTGCGGTGTCTCGCACCTGTAATCCCAGCACTTTGGGAGTCCGAGTCAGGTGGATCACCTGAGGTCAGGAGTTCGAGACCAGCCTGGCTAACATGTCGAAACCCCGTCTCTACTAAAAATACAAAAATGTTAGCTGGGTGTGATGGTGTAATCCTAGCTACTCGGGAGGCTGAGGCAGGAGAATTGCTTGAACCTGGGAGGTAGAGGTTGCAGTGAGCCAAAATGTCACCATTGCATTCCAGTCTGGGCCACAGAGCGAGACTCTGTCTCCAAAAAAAAAAAAAAAAAAAGAAAGATTGTTATTTATGATTTATCTTATATGTGTATGCATATTCATAGATTGGTGTAGATATAAATTGTGTGATATGGATATACAAGTAATGAGACACCACTACATGAATAAGTTCTGAGTCATGAGTCATTTTGATGATAAAACATAGAGGAGAAACAGATGAGATCATGGATATAACTTGTTTGAAAATGGTCTCATCCCATAAAGTATAGAGAGGCAGAACATTATAAATAGGACAGTTAGATTAAGAAAAAAATATATATGGGATTTGACACAGGGCAAAATATTCTTATTATTGACAATCTAGGAAAATGATAATGAAAAACCATAATAATTGAATAATTTAACCATGATTTCTTGAGGCTATGTCTTTTTTTATGACAAAACATTCTGATATAGACGATCAAAATTAGATCATAGAAATCATAGAGACAGCAAACAGCATTTTTGTGTTCTATGCTGTCAGTTTGATATCTTGGCTTCAGACTTTTTTTAATCATTATTTTGTTTATTACTTATATGTTATAAACTGACTCCCCTGGCCCCCAATCTCCTGTAAGTTTTAAAAGCTTGATTTGTTCCATTCACCACTTAAACCACAGTAAATAGTATCTCCTGGTCCCTCCTTCCATCCTGAAAGATGGATTAAATCTTACATTCTCAATTGAAGTCAAATGAGAATGATCACTTCCTTAAACATTAAGTCTCTCAACAAATAGCTTCAGATGTATGATCTTAATGAGCCTTTCAAGCATGTTTTGTTAGTCGACGAAATTGGACTTTATGCTTGTTTCTTTTTTTCTTTTTTTGTTTTGTTTGTTTGTTTGTTTGTTTTTTGAGACAGGATCTCATTCTGTCTCCCAGGCTGGAGTGAAGTGGTGCGATCACAGTTCACTGTAGCCTCAACCTATTGGGCTCAACTGATCCTCCCACCTCAACTTCCTGAGTAGTTGGGATTACAGGCATGTGCCACCACGCCTGGCTAATTGTTTAAATTTTTGTTTTATAGACATGGAGTTTTGTCATGTTGCCTAGGCTGGTTTTGAATTCCTGGACTCGAGCGGTCCATTTACCTTGGCCTCCCAAAGTGCTGGGATTACAGGCATGAGACACCGTGTCTGGCCTGTTTCTTTGTATTTTCTACAGCAGTAATTTTCAAACTTTTTTGATATATTGACACATATACAATACTGTAACACATGTGATACCTCCTGGAGTTTTACAGTACTTTGCCTACAAACACCTGCAACTCAAAGAAAAGTTCACTGAGCTAGCACTTATCCTTACCATATTCTCAGGTAAGAATCCAGCCTCATGGAGGATGGCAAGGGTTCAGAAGATTTCAAGGGAGATGGCTAAGCAAGCACAGTGTTGGCCTGTCACAACTTCATAGGTGCTCAAAGTAGACAATGAGATTCAATGGGTTAGAGCTTGAGTTTTTAATATTCACAATATAGCAAATAGCAGGAACATTAGAATGATAGTACCTTTTCCTCTGCCTCAAGTATTATCAGGTGACACAAGAGGCCAAAACGATGACTACGCACACAGTGGGTTGTGCTGCAGCTGGGGAATACAAGGCCAAGGTCTCACCATGTAGTAAACAACTAACAAGACAGTCTTTTTTCCTTGGAGGGAAAAGCCTTATGGTAATCACGCTGTGGTCACTTTTACCTAATTAATTGCCTACGTGACTAGCTACAGAAACTGCTCAGTACCATGTTATCACGGGATGATTAAGCCTTAGAATTTGTCACACTTAAAAAGGACTGGCAGGGTTTTTTCTTGCCCATGATGGACTGCCCTTTTCAACAAACCTGTGATACATGATTGAATTGTTTATTTTACACCACTTTGATAAAATGCTAGTCTAGTCCAAATCAATTGATTTCATGACCCAATAATAGATACAACTCACAGTTTGAAAATCACTGCCTCATGTTCCTGGTAAATGCCTTGCAGATTCTGATTCAAAAAGCCATTATTAGACACCAAATATTTGTCACTTAGTGTGTTCAGTGCTCCGAAGACAATGTTATAGCTGTTATAACAGAAGAATCATGGGCTTTGTAACAACTGTAGTTTAACTTCCCATTTTGCTATTTATTTAGTCACTGTTTAGTATTTTGTTCTGTATCATCTTATTTTGTTCTTGTGAAGCTAAAACGTGATACTGTTGTTAAGGCACCTTGTGCATTTCCAGGTAGATGCCAGATATTTATCTTAAATAATCTGCTTTCCATGGATTTCTTTGCAGTAAAATATTACATATAAGTTAAAGAAAAAAATATTGAAGTGGCACTTTAAGAAATTGCATGAACGTTGAAATTACTGACTGAACTCTTGAACTTAGAAAACACAAATTATCTACACTAAAATGTATGCATTTTTTATCTCTTTCCCTCTCTCTGTCTCTGTCTCACACACACACACACACACACACACACACACACACACACACACACACACTTGTATTATACAAAAGCCAGTTAATGGGATATAAAATAAACTTGAAGCCCAATGAAGCAATGACCAAAGGAAATGAAAGAAACAAAAATCTGAGATTCAAAAAATAAATTTGTGTTTCCTTATATCCTATAGGTAGCTTTGAAACTTTGTGTAATTGATATAGCTTACTATTCATTAATTTTCTGGTTAAAATTCGTTAAAGGCAAAGTCAATCAAAATGTTATGTTTGCTGTTTTTTCTACAGGAAAAAAATCTCATTTGTTTCCTCTACCAATAAAACGCCATGACAATGTAGAATAAATATATAATTTATTTCATAGTTCAGGATTATACTGAAGTATACATGAAAGTATTTTCCAATGAAACTGCTTTGGTATGATAAGTTTTTATATAAATATCAACCTGGACACATCTGGTATAATTTTTATTTTGTAGTGTTTGGCTTAACCAGTGCACTCTCTTTGTTACCATTTACAAATGACTATGGTAGCTATTTCTTCAGTCTATGGAGAAGTATGGAAGCCTAAAATATTTTTTCAATAGCCAGTTCCTCATATCTCCTAGGTAAGACATGTCCCAAGCATGAGAAAAAAATAAAATCTACCCTGTCTTTATATTAAATCTTGTTGAGGAATATTTATAGCATCCCAGAGTTATAGGTATTTTGGGGTGAGAATGCACCTGATGTTAAGCAATTATGTTCTGCTGCTATATCCTGTGTCTGTGGTCTTAATTATTAAAAACCAAGAAATATAAACCTAAAATTGTTGACTACTGCCTAAAGATAAAGATCATTATTAAAATACTGAGGGCAAGAAGTTTCATTATTAAAACAATAATGTACAACTGTGGATTCACTTTTAAAAACTTGGTTTATTCATCTGTATTCAGGAACCAGAGTTAACATCAAACAAGGCAAAGAATATTGTAGCATATTAAGGAATGCTATGATTTAGCATTTGTAGTCATGTTAATGACATCAGACTATAAAATTATAATATTCCCTCAGTTTAGCCACGTAAAAATAAATCACTTAATGACAAAAGTACACATTTTAGCAATCTGGGATTTCATGTGGAAGAAATATTGATTTACCACTGCATCTGCATGTCAACTGACATACTTCTTGAGTAAAAGCTAGTATTTCTGAGAAGACATGAAATCACTTTGAACCCATTAAAATGGACAAGCGTGACAATCAGTTGATGATATGATATGCGGTCTTTTGAGCCAACCTTTGAAAGTTTATAATTTTCTGTTGTGTGATAAATTTCAAATGGAAACAGTCCCATATCTCATTAGAGTCAGAACATACATTATAAATAATTTAATCCATACCCTTTGATTAATCCATAATTGGGAAGTAAGTGAAATGTCAGAAGTCTCCCAAGTAGTTATTGGGTGAGCCAAGACTCAAATCTAGATATTTATTCTACTATACAAATTAATGTCATTAAAATTATTGCTTTATTTATGTATTCACCCGAATATCCTCTAAGTGTTTTAAAACACTTAAAATGTACCAGGCCCTGTGTTAGGACCTGAGGATAAAAATGGAAAAGATATGGGTCTGTCATCTAGAGATATTGTTGTTTCGCTAGGGAGTAAGCTAATAATATGAAGAAGGAGAAGGATAAAGTATTATAATACAGTATGATAATTGTGCTAAAAGTCATCACAGAGTTCTAGGATTGTGCCCAGTACCCTTTGACTATTAGACAGGGGAGAGGTCTCACTTGAATTACATCCCTTCTTATCTGGATTGTTGTATCTTGAGAGATCTCGCCACTTCCAGTTTGACCTTCCTCCAAATATTTCCTCCAAATTGCTGGTGGGGTGGTCTTTCTAAAATCTGAAATTTAATCAGAGTATTCACCTATATAAGAACCATCAGAGTTTCTCCATCTCTTCAAAATGAAGTTCAAATTCATTATCTTATTATGAGACCTTTCATGATCTGGCTTTAGTCAATTACTCCAGCCTTACTTCCTGCTACTCTTTCAGAAACATCCTCCTATTCAAAAGCATAGATCTACTTATAGTCACCTCTAGGTCTGAGTCAAAGAGCTTGCGAGCATTGTAGCTCGAAGGCCACCATCACCTCAATGAAATCAGCAGTAATCTAAGAAAAGAAAAGAAAAAATAAAAAAGAAAAGAAAGGAAAATAAAAGAAATGAAAAATTGGCAATATAGGAGTCCTGTGGGAGAAGTTAGAGTTTGTAGTGGTGAGTAAGATGATAGGGAGAGAGGAATTCTGGGCCGTTAGTAAATCAATGATAAGGTACAGTTAGGGCTAAGAGTGCTTTTGTTTCCCTAATAATTTTTGTGTAAATAAACAACTAAATTAATTGAAAAACATGTTTGAATTTCACCTTACCAACTGCCCACCTGGTTGAAAATTAAATACTATTGAATCTTAAAGGCAGGTTTTTCTTAGACCAATTTATATATTTTGCTGTTCATGTTATACATTTCAATTTGACATAACCACAGTGAAAAACGTTCTCGAAGTAAAAGATATTTATATGTCTAACATATCGAAATAGCTTGAGAAATTATATGAAACATTAGTACATTTTTGGAGACTCTTATCTTCCCCTTATTTTCCAAAGGATATGTTCTTGAAATTGAATAAATGACAGAAATAGCATAAGTAGATTATAGTTTTGAATAATGTTGAATACATTCTGATCTGGAACATGTAATACGTGGCTGTAGTCAGGGAGCTACTCTTGGTTGCAAAAGGGAATTGGGAACTGATTGTGGTTACGTGAAAATTGTAAATGTCAGATCTCAGTTTAATTGTGGTAGAAATATGTGGTAGATCATTCTGAGTATTAAACAGCTGTGTAAATATTGGAAGAGCAGAAAATCTAACATACTACAACAAATACATAGATCTTCTGATGTTCTTCTTTTTAAAAAGCTGTAAATTAAAATCCTGTACAGGAAAAATAAAGGTAAGATGCAGTGTACAAATCAGGGTTTCTCAACTGTGACTACACATTGCAATCACTCAGTGAGATTTCAAAATAAATCTCATATCTGAGTCTCACTGCCAGACATTCTGCATCAATTGGTCTGAGGTAATGGCTAGGAATTCGTATTGTCCTTTCCTCTTTCCTCTTTCCTCTTTCCTATTTCCTCTTTCCTCTTTCCTCTTTCCTTTCCTTTCCTTTCCTTTCCTTCCTTTTTTTCTTTTCTCTTCTTTTCTGTTTTTAAAGATGTAGTCTCACTCTGCCACACAGGCTGGAGTGTAGTGGTGCAATCTTGGCTCACTGACTCATTGCAACCTGTGCCTCCCGGGTTGAAGTGATTCTCCTACCTCAGCCTACTGAGTAGCTGGGACTACAGGCACCCACCACCACGCCCAGCTAATTTTTGTATTTTTAGTAGAAATGGTGCTTCACCATGTTGGCCAGGCAGGTCTTGAACTCCTGACCTTGTGATCTGCCCACCTCGGTCTCCCAAAGTACTGGGATTACAGGCATGAGCCACCACGCCTGGCCTTAGTATTAACTTTAAATAACGTATATATCTGATTCTGTTGTGCGACCCAAGTTGAGAACTACTGGTTAACATAGATGAAAATAAGGTTCACATATTTCAGTTACAAAAAATAAAGCAGAAAACTTATCCAATGTTATTTGAATTTTTCCTTACATAGCTATCATGCAGTGATGTAGTTAACAAAAGTTATATTGATTACCTGCCATTTTACGATGAAACTGACCAAACACACCTTCCAAAGATAAATGAAATGAGGGTAAAATCAGATAGAAGTGTATTTCATTGTCTTTTGTGATTTCACATCTACTTCACTAAAACTACTAATGCTCAGGAGAACGAATCAACCTTACAGTGCATTTTTATATACCCCGTGAAGGTCTCATAAATAAGACATGACCGAAATTCGGTAGGTGGAACATTTATCTTGAAAATCTAAAATCCCTCAAGCAAGGGATCATATACTTACATATGTTACCGTCATTATGCCAAAGGAGCAATGTACACACACACACACACACACACACACACACACACACACACACACACACGACAGACTTCTCAAGCTCTCTGAACTAGAAAAGATGCTTTATAAAACCTTTACATGGGCCAGGCGCAGTGGATCATGCCTGTAGTCCCAGCACTTTGGGAGGTCGAGGCGGGCGGATCACAAGGTCAGGAGTTCAAGACCAACCTGACCAACATGGTGAAATGTCATCTGTCCTAAAAATACACAAATCAGTTGGTCATGATGGCATGCGCCTGTAATCCCAGCTACTCAGGAGGCTGAGGCTGGAGAATCACTTGAACCCAGGAGGTAGAGATTGCAGTGAGCCAAGATCTTGCCACTGCACTCCAGCCTGTGTGACAGAGTGAGAGAGCAAGGCTCCATCCAAAAAAAAAAAAAAAAAGCCTGCACATGGATATATTTCACCAAACAAATATGAGCACAAACAAAGGAATGCAGCTGTCTTAAATAGTCCCCATCTCTTTGGTGTAGATGTATTAACCACCATTTTTCCCTGGGGCAAGAAGACTAGACATGTTTCCAATAGAGTATTCAGCTCAAAGCATTCAGCTTTGCCACCATCAAGAATATTTGAAAGAATGTGCCACACAGCCATAAAAATGAGCACTCATTGTGTGGCCACAACTTTAGTTGAAATCTCATTTCTGCCCAACTTCTATTAATATTGGCAATTTCATTGATAAAATTTTGATGCTTTTCCATCTTCCTAGCATTCTTGTGAGGATTCGAAACTAAGCTCCCTGAGGGGAGAGGGTTTTCATTATTTTATTACCTGCTCCCAAGCCTCTGGAACAATATTTAGTACTTCATGTTAGGTCAGTATTTGTTCAATGAATAATTGGAACATAAGGACATACGACTGACTACTTTGCACTTAGGAGTTGTTCAGAAAATTTTAGTTAGTATTATTCCACCTGTATTTTATTCATTTCGAGAGATGCTTGCCTAATTTGAGTTGCCAGAAAAATGAGATGGGATACTAAGGCAGTGGAAATTGGTCCTTCAAAAAGATTGTCTTTTTCTATTTTGCAATGATATTTGAAATCTGATGCTGAGATAAGAACCAAAAACATATCAGGGGTGCAAAGGTTTTGCCCTGAATGAGAGGAGGCCCCGGTGAAGATGGTTTCTTACAATATTTGGTCATCATATGCAGGGCTGGCATCTTCTAAAGTGTAGCAGTTTTAGACCTAGAATGAAAATCCATTATATGTGTCATGTTCCAACCTCTTCCTAAACAAGACTCAGGTTGTCTCCTTTGTTTTCTGGTCACAAGACAGATAAAATAAAACCATCCCTCCTGTTACCCTGTTCAGAAACTCTGATAGCATTCTTGATATCTCTCATTCTCACTATATACCACTCTCCACCAAAATTTGTTTATTCTCCTTGTCTCTACTCAGACACCTGCCCAATCCTACTCAATATAATATTTTCTTTATGTTATAGCAAGAATGATCTTTCATAAAAGTAAAGTTGATGAGTATCCTGAAGGTTAAAAAAAGAAAAGGTACATTCTCTTTGCCCTTGAGGTAATGTTAGCATACTTTAAAAGACTTATGTGGTTTTTCATTATTTGGTCCCTTTGGGCTCTATTAGAAAAATACATGTATGCACACACATACACATATGTGTGTATATTTTCACTTACGTCTAGTTGAAATTTAGTATTTGCTTCAATTAAAAATACTAGCCACAATAATTAGTGGCTATTGAAAGAAACTGTTACTTTATCACTTGAAGTTACAAATATTTTCTTATTATATTATGGTTTTTATAGATTTCTCCAATATTGTTTGCGTTCATTGTCACTCCAAAATTAGGCCTGACACTATCTCCTGTCATGTAAGTGTTAATAAAGGACTACATGTTACTATATTGCAAATTCATTTTTTTACTTTTTTTTTTTTTTTTTTTTTTTTGTGATGGAGTCTCACTGTCGCCCAGTCTGGTGTGCAATGGCGCGATCTTGTCTGTCTTCAATCTCCGCCTCCTAGGTTCAAGTGATTCTCCTGCTTTAGCCTCCTGAGTAGGTGAGGTTACAGTTGCGCACCACCATGCCTGGCTAATTTTTGTATTTTTAGTAGAGATGGGGTTTCATCATGTTGGTCAGGCTGGTTTTGAACTCCTGAGCTCGTGATCCACCCGCGTTGTCCTCCCAAACTGCTGGTATTACAGGTGTGAGCCACTGCACCCAGCCTATTACGTTTGGATTATTGCCTTTCAGTGTAACTGGTTTTCATCATAATTCAATGAAGTTTTATTTTGTGTGTATATAAACATTCCAAAAAGGGATCTATAATCACCAAATGCCAAAGGAGTCCATCGCTCTCTCCTGCACGCACACACAATGTTAAGATCCCCAGGATTATATTGTAATACCTTGCATATTATTGTTCACTTGTTTTCCGTGTAAAATGTTTACACCATTAGAACATGTTTTGTTTCAGAATGATAACCTCCTAGATTGATTCAATAGGGACTAAATTAATATGCATTTAATTAAATTGAAATGAAACAAAGCCCTGAGATATGGACAGAATTTCAGATTGTGATTTTAAGAACACCTTTAGCATTTAGTGATGTGGTCCTCTTTAAACTCATGCTATATTGCCAGGATTAACATTTCCAAAGTCACTAGTTTGCGATTTTAGAGATTCACTTTCTGATTACCGACTCCAAGCATTTATTTTATCCTATGTGTGCAAACATGCAGACCAGCTATGTGATGCAGAAGTAAAAAAAAAAAAGATGACTTTTTTATCCTGGCCCTCAAAATCTTATAGCTTTAGATCTAATGCTCAAAAAGTAGACAACAGTTGCTTGAGTATTGGGTTGTACTTATCTGTATAGTTTTTATTCAGATAAGAATAAGGAAGAATCTTGTTCTTTCTTACTTTCTATCTATTCCTTTATAATGATAGTAATCATCATTGTCTCAGACAACAGCTTCCCCGATGCGGTAAATTTTGCCCATCATATACAAAAAAATACATTTGTATATATAGTTGTATCATGTTTACTTTCCCTTTTTCATAACATTTCAAAAAGTATTATTCTGCTATGACATTTTTTGGGCTTAGTCATAGAACAAATGTGTGCTGTTAGGGAACTTTTAACTAAATGTCTTCGTTTTACTGTTTATTTATAACTGAAGAGCATTTTTAGTCTACTGTAAAGGCAAGTTATTATCATATGCTAAACAACCTTAAAATGACTGAATATTAAAGTTAAAACTTTTTATGAGAAGATGAGAGACCCCTATGTTATTTATTTTAAAATAATCATTGCATATGCCCTCATACAGAAAATCAGAATGGTTTGATTGTTGCCTGCGTGACCAAAATCGATTCTCCCTCCTTTTTGGTTAGCCAACACAGTGACTTCAGCACCTAGTAGACACAGGTTGTGCAGTTGTAGTGATGCATCCTTAGTGTTATGCTCTCCGTTACTGGCAGGACTGATTGTTTCATGCTTCTCTTCTTTAAAGCATTGACTTAATTTTTCAACTGAAAACAGTAAGTGACAAATAGAGCATAGACTATTTTAGAACATACTCAGAGCACTTAAAGTCAAAAAAATACTCAGATAATTGAAATAGGAATATTTTTATTATGTCATTGAACTAGGTGGTGCTTATCTAACATTTCCATGTTAGACATCCATGCTTACTTATCTATCATTTTATGTTACACGTTCCAAGTCTGTTTTATCTTGACCTGTGCATTATTAAGTACCAGCAGAGTGTGATCAATATTATTGTCCAAAGCAGTGCATCACAACCTTTATTGGACACTGGAAACACCTGAGTATCTTGTTAAACTGCAAATTCGGATTCAGACATGAGACTGAGAGTCTTGTAAAAGAACAATTGAACAGATTGGTTAAACAGGTAAAGTAGACTTTATTGAGGACTATTGCAATAGGAGAAAGAGTTTCATCTCAACTCTTCCACTGAAGCAAAAAGTGAAGGGATTTTTAAATGCTGCGGTGAGTTAATGGAAAAGTACTGGAGGACATAGGCAGGATGGAGAATGTGACTGGGCTGGTTATTATGAGGCCACCTGTGTTTGCTAATGGTTCCTTATCAAAGTTAGGTTCCTACCCTCCTATAGAGACTGGCAAGTAGGGCCCTATCTTGCTTGATGATTACATTTCAAAGGATTGGTGCCCACGTCCTTGAAAAAGAATTTCCTAGGTTGTAGAAGATTTACATCTGAAAGGGGCAGACAAGGAATTTACAATTGCAAATTTTCCAAAGTAATTGCTCTACAAAAAAGGAAGAGCAATAGTCAAACTTCATAGTCAGAAAGAAGCTTGTCTAATGTTGGGGGGAACATTAAGGCCATTGGGGTCAGTCAGTAGTTCTACAAAGCTCCCAGGTGGTGTCAGTGCCATTGGTCTACAAACCACAGGTCTGCAGTGTTACACTGATAGGAAAGATTCCATATTGATGAGTCATGTTAACTTATTTTCTAGCTTATATAGTGTATTGTATATAGAAGTATGTATGTGAAGTGGTCAATACCATTGTCTGTCTAGATGGATAATAAAAGTTGTAGAATATTTATAGCAATGATATCTATTCATACTTCTAGAGGCCTACTCAAAACATCTGAGTCTCTCCTGATGAGATGAAATTTGGAATACGTTATGTCCCAGGGTTCAGGATACATTTGATGTTTAACTTATTTCACTATGAGAAAAGTAGTGTTACAATGATGTTCCGCTGTTGTATTTTGTTTTAATTATTCTTGTTAAGCCCCTAGCAAACAGGTTGCTTCATCAGTTTTTTTTTCCTTTCTTTTTTTTTTTTTTTTTTTTTTTTTGAGATGGTGTTTTGCTCCTAGAGTGCAGTGGTGCAATCTCGTCTCACTGCAACTTCCGCTTCTCGGGTTCAAGCAATTCTCCTGCGTCAGCCTCCCTAGTAGCTGGGATTACAGGTGCCTGCCATCACATCTGGCTAATTTTTTGTATTTTTAGTAGAGATGGAGTTTCATCACTTTGGCCAGGCTTGTCTTGAACTCCTGACCTCAGATGATGAGCCTCAGGCATGAGCCACAGCGCCTGGCCGAGTCACCCATTTTTAACAGATTATTTAAAAAAAAAAAACAAAAAACATCAATTTTCATCAGTGACAGTGCAAAAAATGCAATTTAATACTACAAATACTTATTACCTCATAAAATTAAGTTCTCCAATAGTGAGCTAAAATAGAATGGATATGCCAAAACTGTAGAAAATCATTAAGGACAGAATAATCACATTCCAGGGGCTTTTTTGAAAAATTGAATTATCCAAAGGACATTATTGTAAACTAATATTCCTAATTGCATAGGAATGAAGATTTCTTTTTTAATGTTAGTCATAGGAGTTTCAAGACATTTGAATCACCTACATGGACACTGGCTATTATCCTATTAAATTTAATGTGGTAATTTAGAGTGTTTTTATTAGAATAATCAACATTCTAAAATGCAATCATTAACATATTTGGCATAGAAAATAGGTCTGATATGAACTCAGAAAACAACTTTAAAAATTGCTAAAACTAACAGCGTATAATGGTAACACAATCTAAAGGTCACAAAACACAATGATTAATTAAAACTAAAGAATAACAAATCAATTAATTAGTAGTATTAAGAAAGCTTTGCCTCCTTTTCAAAAACAAAAAAGCTAAAAAGACTTGTTGTAGAATGTTAGTGTTTTTAAAGACCAGCTTTTCATGAAAGAAGTTTTTAATCCTTTCAAAGCCTAATCTAAATTTAAGAATTCTAACAAAGAAATCCCTAATATTTTAATTTGCAATCAGGAGAGGTTCAATCAGACTGACTTTTAATTTGACAGTCTCCCTTGTAACACATAGAGCTACTTTGTTCTGCCTTGGTTAATAAAATGGATGAGTTCCATTGAATTTTGATGCAAAGTAATAATCAACTGAATTCCGTTTCCCATTGATTTTCATTGTAAACTTGTATCACTTTTTTGACATAAAATAAACATCACTCTCTGGAATGAATAATTTAATTTGAAATATTAATAAGAAATAAATTATGATGCAGAATATTGCTAAGTCCTTCATACATTTGCAGCTCTTTGCATCTACCGCTGCTTACTTCCTAGACAGAGAACCATTTCCTATGATAATAGCTAACACCCATGAAGGATTTCCTATCTGGAAATAGTTTCTATAACCTTTACATCTATTCATCTTCATGATTACAGTGTTAAATGGGTACGATAGAGACTGTCAGCATCCCTATTTTACATAAATTGTAAGTGCCAGAGTTTTGGTTGAAACCAGGTTGTCTGACTCCAAACTCTTCAGTTAATAAATATATTTTATTTTTATAGGTAATAATACATATACTGAAAATGTTTATAAAATAAATTTACAGTTAATGAGCACTCTTATTACTAATGAAGCCAAATGCCTTTATTACTATCCCTGATGTCAGAAGCTAGAACCTTGCAAACCATTCCAGTAACTATCCATGTGTCTTATAACCATCTCCGGACACACACGAACCCACACACACAATTGTGACCATTATGATGATTTTATTTTTTGGAATGGCATCGTTACTTTTTTTTCATAGTTTTGTCACTCAAATATGCATCCCTAAACACTGTAGTTTAGTTTTACCTGTGTGTGTGTGTGTGTGTGTGTGTGTGTGTGTGTGTATGTATGTGTATGACAGATTCTCACCCTGTCACCCAGGCTGGAGTGCAATGATGTGATCTCGGCTCACTGCAGCCTCCACCTTCTGGGTTCAAATGATTCTCCTGCCTCAGCCTTCCGAGTAGCTGGGATTACAGGTGCCCGGCACTATGCCGCAATAAGTTTTGTATTTTTAGTAGAGACGAGGTTTCACCATGTTGGCCAGGCTGGTCTCGAACTCCTGACCTCATTATCCGCCTGCCTTGTCCTCCCAAAGTGCTAGCATTACAGACGTGAGCCACCATGCCTGGCCAGTTTTGCCTAATTTTTAAAAATCTATTAAGCTTCTTTTAATGTATAGGTTTCTTCCTTTATCTTTTTCTTTTATTTAAACTGTATATGTGTTGAGGAAGCTAGATAGTTTGTTCTGTAGTTTTCCATGGTCTGGCTTTCGCTGCCTTTGTTTTTGTGATGTAGTTTCATTTGTTTCACTATCATCCGTATTCCCTGTCTGCCTTATTGCCTTGCTGAAGATCACCAAATTTCAAGGACTTCTTCCCTGCTCTGCTCCATGGCACGTCTCAGCCCACTATGGATGTGTGTGAGTGGCGGACAATAGAGATGGGCTGCAATGACTGGCTTCTTTAGTAAGAGCTGTGAGGTTATATATATTCAGCTTTGGGTTTCTAAATGCCCATCCAAGAACAAGTTCCAGGGAAGACAGGGCATGCATGAGTTCGAGGCAGAATGAGAAAAGCAACATAGAATACATTTTTTCATAAAATTAAATTTCTCCTTTTAAAGAAGTGTTCTTTATTATATTTCTTGTAGCCTACTGTTTAATTGGCTTCATTTCCCTTTCATTGTTTGTATTTTTGTTTTGATGAAACAAAAAATTAGAAACCCAATGCCAGTGTTTATTCTCTTTTTATTATGCTAATATCCAAAATTGAAAAGTATTGGAAACACTGCTTTAGCCTTAAATTTTCTGCAGAAAATTACATTTTGAATTTTCATAAAAGAAATTATTGTTCTTAACCCCTTCTGTATGATAATTTTTAAAAACCTCTGTAAAGTGTACCTGGAGAAATAGTACCTGTGATTTGTCTAAGGTTTTGAATAACTATTCATTCTATCTCAAATGTTATTTCCACCACTAAAATTGCTATACCACTTTATGGAAAGAAGAAAAGCAACTTTCCTTTTTTGTACAGGAAACTGGAAAGTTCATCTCATGGAAGGTGTGGAGAGAAAGGTGCCTATGTAATTCTCCTTTGGATATTTCTGGATCTGTTTCTCAATCAGATTGGTTCCGTTCACACTGCCTGCTGTCATGAAAGTTTATGCCTTGCATGCAATGCCAGCAGAAATTTCTCAGCACAGAAGAGCTCTGCTTGTTAAGGAAGCTGTTCTGAATTATCAAATATATATTTTTTAATTAGCCACCCTTGCTTATGCTTTCAGAATATATATTAAAGTGATCCGGGCTATTTCATGTTAGTGTAAGAAAGACAATCCAAACTCCCTTTGTTTCCTGACTTAGCTTATTATATCTTCAGTACTTGCAAACCGTGTGATACATGATCAGTCACAACACAGTGCTATTTACTGAGCATCCATGGCCACTGGCTGACATGGCATTGAATATAACATTGTATTGTTGCTCTAAGCCTTTTAGCCTTCGTGCTAAATGACTCAACCCATCACAAGAATTTTATAATGGACATATAACTCACCTAGTTATTCTGTATGAGATTGATTTGTTGTGAAGTTATTGGCTCTAATGTCTTTGAGAGGGTAGGCCTTCAGTTCAAATAAAGACAGCCTCATTTATGGATTTTGAAGCATGTCTATAGACTGTAAGTCTGTATTCAAGAAATGGGATGAAGCCAGCTGTTAAAAATGAGAAAATATGTGCAAAAGGATTTGAAGTTGACTGTATTATATAGAAGTATTAAATTAGGAGCTTTAGGGCATACTGAAGCTTCATATTGTTTGAAAGTTTATTTTGAATTCTGTAGAAAAATGAATACTGTTAATTAGGTGACGTGATTTCAGCATTCTCAGGCATCTGCTTCCCAGAGTGTCAAAACCTTTGCCCAAGCCACTCACTTTATTGTGACCCCTGTAGATGCTCTGTCATTATGATCCCGTTACCCCCCCCCAAAAAAAAAAAATCCTTGTTGTCTCTCAGGCAATGAGGGCTTTTTGTCAGCATTTTTCATCTGCCCATCCCTTCCTACAATCTTTTATAGTACTGAAAACTTGAAAGCCCACATCCCATACTCTCTCTCCTGGATCTCTAGGCCTACCGAAGTTTCTTTCTAAAACCATGAAATGACCACAAGTTAATTTGATGAATTGATTCATAATAAATTCTTAAGAAGAAGTGACCTACAACTAGGTCAGGTCATTCTTCAACCACCTATTTTATTTGATTACTGATCCCCCACAGGCAATCCATGTGTCTGAAGCTGCAATTTAAATTTTCTGTGATGATGTCCCTAGAGCGTATATGTGCGACCTTTGGTAGCAGGAGTCTCTGAGAGCCTCTATCTCCTGGCATTCTGAAATAGACATAGGCAAAGCCCCAGGGACATTTTTAAGAGAGCTGTCGTAAATTATCTAGTATTATAAGTTAAGTCTGTCCCGTATTTATCAGAAAAAAATAGAATCTGCTGCTACAAGATATTAGGATTTCTGGTCTTAAGCAACAGTCTTGAATTTCACCACCTGGATTCTTCTCTTTGACTTCATCATTGCAGATAGGATGGTTGAGGAGGGTGGAGCCATTGAGCAGGGTGGCTGCTCTGTGAAGTTGCTTTTGTTTATTTTCTTACTGACCTGGCACAGTGTAGGCGGAGGCGATGCATGTTTTCTGACATTGGGCCAGTGATGTATGGCCTGACCTTCAAAATGAAGGAACATCATCTCTGTGGGTGAGACTATAGCGGTGCAAATGCTTTTATCCCATATTGCTCAGCAGTTTGCAACCGGCTCTGATAAAAAGCACCCGTCCTGCTGAGTTCGCTGAAGCTTGTATATTCGTTTTAGTTTGAACATTTTGGCAAATTAAGGACTGAGTGAAACCGTAAAATTGATTTTATTTACAACAAAGCGTTGTGGTGTCTGTTAGTTGTTCTTACATCTCTTTCCTTTAGTCTTTGAGGTTGTTTCTGTAGGTGGCTTATCTAACTTTACATTGAATTTGCATGTATTTCAGGATAATACTTCCCCTGGGTTTCTTCTTAATTGATATTGGACATGGTCTGCATTCTCACCCTTTGTGCATAAAGTTGGTAACTATACAGAGTCCTAGTTTACACCTACCCCAGGTGATTCTGATTCAGGAGATAGGAGATGGAAACCCAAACTAATACACATTGTTAGTCACTAGGTGACTCCTCCAATGTGAACCTACTGCTCTCATGTTTAGACATACTGCTGTATACCATGCAAAGCCGTCATTTTCTAACTCTGCTAAATACTAAAGGTTCACAAGCCATACCTCTGATTTACCAGAAGGTTGTTCGAGTTTTTCTGCATTTGGTTCGATAGTGTTGCTATGGATGGCATTCATAGCAAATGATAAGATGGGCATAGTATACTTTGAATGAATTCTTAATTTTCCTTGAAACAACAAGATAAAAAGTTAGAATTATAAGAGAGCCACCTAGTGGATAAGGATATAGGCCTGTTGCATCTTGTCTTAATGTCGGCTTTAAGGTTTTCTCAGGTTACAGATTTAAATATAAATGAAAGTAAGTGTAGATATATACTTTGAATATATTCCTAGAAATTTGATTTTATATTTACAATAAATATATGTTAAATGTCAGTGAATTTTGTTTTCATTCTGTTTTAAACAATATTTCTTATCACTTTATAAATAAGTCTATACTTTAAGTAGTTCTACTCTTTTTATGAAACATGGATACAGAGATGATAAGACATGATCTTGCCATAAAATAAAACACACATTATATTTGTAGGAACATAAAGATATGCTAGTAACTAAAACATATTTTTTAATGCCTACTATATGTTCCTTGGATTTGAATGTAAGAGAGAATTTAGGACTTAAATAGTAGTTTATGCAATTAGGGAATGCATAAATAGTGTGAAAGAATTATAGTCTGGATACATTACTATTTTTTATATACTCTGCAAGTTTTTAACAGTTTGTAACAAATGCCTTGGGCAGATTAGGACATTGCCAAAAATCAACATCATGCTACTTACATTTACAATCATCTGATAGTCATCTCTGAAATGAGCATCCTCCTGATTGCCTAACATGTTTCTTTTATAATGTAATAAAGGTGAGTTACACATTTTAACAACAGTGTTTGTCTGATATACCTAGAGAAAAGAAAAAATATTGTAGGAGAGCAAGATATCCAAGATACTAATTTTTCCTGGCCCACGTTTTAATTTAAGTGTATTGTCAAAAGAGGCATTTTATTTTATTTTACTTTTTTATTTTTTTGAGACAAGAGTCTTGCTTTGTTGCTCAAGCTGGAGTGCAGTGGTCCAATCTTGGCTCATTGCAACCTCCACCTCCTGGGTTCAAGTGATTCTCCTGCCTTGCCCTCCAGTGTAGCCGGGATTACAGGCACCCGCCACCACACCCAGCTAATTTTTCTATTTTTAACAGAGACAGAGTTTCACCATGTTGGCCAGGCTGGTCTTGAACTCCTGACCTCAAGTGATCCACCCGCCTCGGCCTCCCAAAGTGCTGAATTTACAGTTGTGAGCCACCATGTGTGGCCGAAAGTAGCACTTTAAAAGATCGAAATTTTAAATTAAATTGAAGATACTCTATCACAATTTAACATTCTTATGCCGGGTCATCCCTCCTTCCCCTGTACTCAAGCTCCTAGAAATCTCATCTATTTAAACCTGACTCTGCTGTTCAAGTAACTTGCAGGTTTTCTTCCCTTAGTGCTATATCTTTTCCTCTCTTCTCCAGGATCCTGCTGGACATCACTTCCTGATATTCTTCTGGCACCTCAACATGACCCACATCAAATTAGTTATCTTTGCACTGTTTTTGTATTGTGTATTTCAGTCAAAGGGTTTTACCATTAATTTTCTTAAGAGTAAAAGATTATAGTCTTATTTAATCTTTCTTTTTTCTTTTCTCCTTCCCCCAATTTCCTGTTGATTCTACCTCTAAAACCTATCTGGCATCATTCATGAGGATACTTTGCAAAACGAGGATTATGAGATCAGGTTCTGTGGTAAGCAGGGAGCCAAAATAAGAATCCCAGAGTTTCTTGCCTCCCTGGTGTACACACCTGGTAAAATCCCCTTCCCTTGAGTGTGTATGAGACTATGAATATGATAGATACCACATCCCCGAGTAGGTTACTTTATACAGCAAAATGGAAGAGAAGTTTGTTTATATAATTCAGGCTGCAAATCAGTTGATTTTGAGCCAATCAAGGGAAGATTACTCTGGGTGGGCCTGACTTTATCAGGTGAAAGCCTCTAAACTAGGAACTGGGCCCTTCTCCTGCTGGAAATGAAGTCCTCCTTGACAATGTAAGCAGCCATTTTGTATTTGGGTCCATGAGAGTGCCATGTGGCCATGAATTTCAAGTGACTTCTAGGAGCAAAGAGTGGCTGTTGTCTGACAACTAGCAAGAACAGAGATCTGTAACCACAAGGAAATAAATGCTACC
Organism: Macaca fascicularis; assembly: GCF_037993035.2. Taxonomy (NCBI): domain Eukaryota; kingdom Metazoa; phylum Chordata; class Mammalia; order Primates; family Cercopithecidae; genus Macaca; species Macaca fascicularis. The sequence continues at coordinate 29,246,805 of NC_088395.1, forward strand.
AACAACCACATGAGCTTGGAAGAGGACCCAAGCTCCATATATAAATGCAGCCTGGCTGGCACCTCAATACTGCTTTGTGCGACTCAGCAGGGGACCCAGTTAAACCGCACTTGGACTCTTGACTCACAAAAACTGTGAAATAATAAACTCAGGTTGCTTTAAGCACTATTTTTTAATTTTTAATTTTTATGGATATATAATAGTTGCACATATTTATAACGTAAGCCACTAAATTTGTGTTTATTTGTTATGCAGCCATAAATGACAATATAGGTTCTCATATTCTTTTGCTTTGGATCAGTGCAGTAACCTTCAAACTAAGTTCTCTTAGCTCATCCGTCTCCATGAAATCCTACGTAACAGAGCCAAAGTCATCTTCCTTATCCTACATAAGACAGCCAAAGTAATCTTCCTTATAAACAGACTATGATGTAACCTCCATGAGATAGGGGATTTGTCTTGTTCAAAACTGTATCTCTAGAAGAACACTAACATTTATGCATGCTATAAATATTGACTGATGGACTGATGGAATAGATATCATCCCTCCTCCACATACATCAAAACCTTTGCTGGTCCCTTGCCTACAGAGACATCCTCCTGATACAAGAAGAGGAAAGGTATATAATAAAATGCTTCAGCATATAGGTTCTAGAGTAAAACCTTGGGTTTAGATTTCAGCTCTAATATTTCCTAGCTTTGTGATCTCTTGGAATATGTATGACTTCCCTAAGCTTCAGTTTTCCAATTTATAAAACATGAATAATTTTTTACCACTCAAGACTGTATTGAATAGTAATAAGACAATGCTTTTAACATATTTTTACAGTGCCTGGCCTATGTAATGGATCAACAAGTATTATTTATGATTATAACATTTAAGGCCCTTTACTATCTACCTTTCCCTCCTGTCCTCCAGCCTTATGAAGCTGCCACCCTTGTGTTCCCTGCCTTTAAAGCATGATGGAGAGTGAGATGCATGGATAATTGTAAAATGTCCAGTTCTACCCATCCCCTGCTAAATGACCTTGAGGAAGTTTCTTCGCAGCCTTAGTATGGTTATGTGAGGAATGGGGCTAATTTTAATACATAGTTCTCAAGTTTGTATTGAGTCGATCTCTGCATTAGTCAGTCACATTGAACAGTAACCAAATACTGGTCACTGAGGTCACTTACTACAGGGACAATATAATTGACATCTTTCATAACATTATGAAGACCCATGGAAAACTTTTTATTAATATTAGAAATAGTTGTGTTGGTACTGAACAGTCAATGGTTGTTACTGTTTTTATCTGACCAGGCTTTTCTCTTTGAATTAGCTTCTAATTGAGATAATCTGTACTAGCTCTAGTTCAGACCCTGTTCATTGTCTCTGTGTATTTCCTTTTTTCTCTTTACAAATTTCTAATTTATGTTTTCTTGCTACATTTTGGTAAGTTACCTTAAATTCATTCTTAAAAAAATAAAGGTATAAGTAAGTATGTTAAAACCTTCCATGGTTGTTACATATGTAACTAGCAGTAATTCTGTGTCATTTGTGTGAGGGTATGTGTGTCTTTTCATGGTGAGAGTTAACAAATTGTGTAAGAAACACTGACATTGGAAAACTGATTTAAAAAAACAACTTGCAAAATTTCATCAAATGAGTCTCATTTCTTGCATTGAACCGATCATAGAAGCAATTCATAAAAAAGCAAATATAGTGATTCTTACATCACCCATTTAAAGTATCCCAAATGCTATAGCATAAGGAAGTACATGTGCTAGGCAGCCTTGAAGTTAATGAACTGATGTTGATGTTAAAACTGGTGCACTCTTTCCTCCTGGAGGTACGTCTGAATCTATGCCACAGCCAGCCACTTTTTCATCAGATTCCATTTGAAAGTCAATTGATGAATCAGCCCTGATACCTCATTGAACATAATGTCGAGCAGCAAGATTTCTGTACTCTATTGAAGTGTTTAAGCAGCATCCAACAAACACACACATCAGTGGAAATATCGGTGAAATCATTTGTCAACAATTTTATAAAGAACACAGTTGACTTCCTAATTTCTCCACTGTTTGGCTTGCTATAGTCTAATAAAACATGCTTCTGCATGGAGACATACTGATACTTCATGCAAAAGTGATCAGAAGTCTGAAGTGAAATAAAATTGTATTTGTCCCTGTTTAAAGATATTCAAATACTACTTCAGTTCACAGACTTAGAAGTGAATAACTTCTTTATGACCTTATTGAATGAGGATGTGATTAATGTACCTAAAGTCACACTTATGTTGGATCGGGGGACTGACCATGCTGTGAGATCTTTAGCAAGAAAATTGAGATCTCTTCTGGTTAGCTTCGAATGGCTATACTTTGTGCTAGCCATCACTGACTTGCACCTAAAAAGATAAACTGTAGGTGTAAGCAGCAAATATCAAGCCCACTTAGGCTATATTCTTCCATTTCTTTTTTTTTTTTTTTTTTTGAGTCGGAGTCTTGCTTTGTCACCCAGGCTGGAGTGCAGTGGTATGATCTGGGCTCGCTGAAAGCTCTGACTCCCAGGATCATGCCATTCTCCTTCCTCAGCCTCCCGAGTAGCTGGGACTACAGGCTCCCGCCACCACGCCCGAGTAATTTTTTGTATTTTTAGTTGAGACGGGGTTTCACTGTGTTAGCCAGGATGGTCTCGATCTCCTGACCTCATGATCCGCCCGCCTCGGCCTCCCAAAGTGCTGGGATTACAGGTGTGAGCCACCATGCCCGTCTCCATTCCTTCTTTTTCTTAATATGTTTCCATTTCAAGGTCATAACTACAATACCTTATATATCCAATATTAGTAATGAGAACATCTGTGTTGCACTGATACTGTTAAATTGGCATTCGGTAAAATCAAACCATTCCTTGCAGTAATGGGTGAGAACTTGCCTTTCACCTAGAGCCAAGTTCATTACAAATTCATGCTCACAGCCCAGAGAAAAACAGGTTTTTATGAGGTTTCAACAAGTAATATATCTGCATGATGGGTTGTTCCAAGATATTAAGCAAATGAAAATGTCAGTTTGCAGAAACTGTCAAAACGAACATAACCTAATTTAGAATTGCTGCTTATTTAATAAACCACCAGTAGCCCTTCCAGATAGAGTCCTGCCAATCTTGCAAAGTACTCATTCATCTTGGATTTAAGTTTGTAGATACCCTAGGCTCTGCCAATGGGAAAAGGACATTAATTAGATACTGTAGTCAATCATTAAACAGCTGCAAGCATAGTTAGTGCCTTTAGCTATGAAATGCTGTAAGCCCTCATATGAATATACATTGATAGGTCAGCATGGGACCCCAGTGTGTATGCAGTTATAAAACAGTGTGCATCACTGTATGCTTTGCACATGGCACATCCTCACAACGTACATATCGATAAGTAGTTATAATGTATGTTCTATGTGTTTGAATTGCATGTTACCCACTTAAGGTAGGTTCTTATTTGAGGCCCTTAGTGTTTGCATAGTAAGAGCCCTGAATGCTACTGCTTTGCACAGTAACGTGTGTTTATAGACATTACCTCTGACTTCATGTTTTATGGTTGTTAGTTATTGTGAAACAAATGTGTCTGACTGCCACTGGACAATGCTGCTTCAATAGAGTACACACATTAAATGTATGACATTTGAAACTAGCAGAGGAGGACCTCTGAAGGAGGTAGGGCAGGGGATGACAAGAGTGTGGGAGGAGGAGAGGTGTAAGGATAGGTATTATGAATGAAAAAAATAATCATGCATTTTTAATTGCATAGAATAATTTGATTTCAAGTTTCAAAGACAAACTGAAAAAGAATGTAATCAATTCTCTGCATGTTGGCACAACAGAAATTTATGGGGAGACTGTGGAGAAAACGAAATGAGAACAGCTGAATGAAGTCAGTCGCTGTGATGTGGAGCCTTCCTTTTTGTTGAGAATGGAAAAGAGTGAAAACGCACAGTGCACCGGATTTGGCAGCAAGCTGTGTTTTCTCAGTATGGTAGATCTGTATTGCTCATGACTATTGAGAAAGACCTACACACCTGCTTCTGTTATTCTCAAGCTGAATGATGATGACAGGGTTTATAAATGGCCTTTCTTTCCTCTCTGTTAATGTTTCCTCATATGTGGGAGAAGGTAGATTATCTGGCTATCTACATATCACCTGGAATTGTTACACCACGCAGTGAATGTTTATGAAATGAGAGTGGATGGTTTTGGTTGATGGTTTTAGTTAGCTACAATGTTTTCAACATCTTTAATCATATTATCCAGACTTCTTGTTTGTTCTTCCTTTATTACCTATTGATTATGGTGATTTTGGCTCCATATGCCTGTTACCTAGAGTCACATTGATACATTTTTGTCATCATGTGACATTGCTTTCCCTCAATCTCATATGCCATTTCTAAATCTCATTCTTGCTTTACTGTTTACTCGATCACGTCCAAATTTGGGAATCACTCTCTCATCCAACGTAACAGCAGCCTCTCACATGGATCCTTTGCTTCTGACTTGCCTTGATTTATTTGTAGCCATTAGAGATCACCAAGACCCAATTTCGTCATCCATTATGTTTGGGAGGGCAGGAATATTATTTTAGTTATATATTCAGTGACTTAAAATTGTTTATCACAAACCTAAAGTTCCCCGTAGTAAGCACTGGACCTGTTTCAGGTACATTGTCAATTGTAGAAGGTAGTTGTGGGCATGAACAAAATGTTAGAGATGTCAGAGGCTGATGTGGCTGTCTTTAGAGGTAGAGTCTTATTGGAATATGACCTAGAACTTTATTTTCAAAGCAAAACAAAGAAATGGATAATCACTTATTTTCCTTATCAATGATCTCTTATTATCTACTGAATTAGTATTGCAAATTATCATTGAAAGAGGGTTTCAAGAAATGTGGTTTTAAACTATCTTTTTCATTTTTCTCTAGATTTTAAAAAGCTTTCTTTAAAAAGATGACAACCTTTAAAAGTAACTTTTAGATACCCTATATGCCTTCCAATCTAAAGAAATGAAAATATTGATATTAAAACATTTTTCTCCATGATCTGTGTTAAAATTTCCAGTCTGACTCATTCAATACTAATCTATGTGGAATTTACTTTGGGTAGTCTAATGGTTGTTGCAGAAAGTGAAGTATATGTCTTCCTTACCATAAGTACTGCTTTCTTATGTGATAGAAAACTGTGACAACTAAATTACGTTACTTTAAAAAATATTCTTTAAATGGAGGCCTTTTTGAATTCCATACCACATTCAATTTCCAGTGAATCAAATGGCAAGTTGAAAATAAGTAGTGTGCATTAGATTTGTATTGTTGGAGTCACAAATTACCAAAGGCTTAGTGGCTTAAAACAAGATAATTTTATTATCATACTGACACAGGTCTTACTGGTCAAGGTCTCAGCAGGACTGTGTTTTGTTCTGGAGGCTTTAGGACAGAATCAGTTTCCTTGCCTTTTGCAACTTCTAGAGTAAGTTTGTGCAACCTGCGGCCTGTGGGCTGCGTGCAGCCCAGGATGGCTTTGAATACAGCTCAACACAAATTTGTAAACTTTCTTTAAAACATTGTGAGATTTTTGTGTTTTGCCATTTTTTTTTTTTTTTTAGCTCATCAGGTATCATTAGTGTTAATGTATTTTATGTGTGGCCCAAGACAATTCTTCCTCTTCCATTGTGGCCACGGGAAGCCAAAAGATTGGACCCACGTGTTTTAGAGGCTTACCACATTCTCATGACTTATGGCACCTTTCTTCAATCTTTAAAGTCAGTAACATTACATCTTTCTGATCCTTCTTCTGTAGCCATATTTGCCTCTCTGACTCTTCTGCTTCCTTCTTCCACTTAAGGATGGTTATTATTAAATTGGATCCGCCTGGATAATCTAGGCTTCTCTTCCTTTAAGGTCAGTTGATTAACAATATTATTTCCGTCTGAAACCTTATTGCCCCTTTACTGTGTAGCCTAAAATATTCACAGGTTTTTGGGATTAGGACATGGATCTCTGTGGGGGGAGGCATTATTCTGCATACTACATAGTAGTATATAGGTACATAATTTTTTTTTTTTTTTTTTTTTGAGACAGAATCTTACTCTGTCGTCCAGGCTGGAGTGCAGTGGCATGATCTCCACTCACTGCAACCTCCGTCTCCCAAGTTCAAGCAATTTTCTTGCCTCAGCCTCCCTAGTAGCTGGGATTATAGGCGCACGCCACCATGCCTGGCTAATTTTTGTATTTTTAGTAGAGACGAGGTTTCATCATGTTGATCAGGCTGGTCATGAACTCCTGACCTCAGGTGATCTGCCCTTCTCGGCCTCCCAATGTGCTGGGATTACAGGCTTGAGCCACCTCACGTGGCCTTTTAAGTATACTTATACCTAGGTTTGCACATGAAAACAAGCACCACTATTTTAGATTATGGACGTTTTAATTTTCATCCTTGGCACTAGGTTTTTACTTATAAAATGAAAGTAAATCAACCTGATTACATGCTGTGTACTTTGAATCCATTTGAGGCCTACAAATTGTTTGTAAAAAGAATTGCTTTTGTCCAACTGCTTTTTTTTTTTCCCAACTGCATATATGATTTATGGAATTTGATCATAAGATCATGGAATTTTTCTCAAGCAAAAGTCAGGCTTTCTGACATTAATACATGAAGAACATTCCTGAATGATACTCCAGATTTTAAAAAGAGTAAAGGCAAAAAATTGCTAATGTCTCCAAACATTTTCCTGTGAGCCACTAACTATTGCTAATGTTTCCTTGACAAGTGAAGAAAGCAATTATTTTCTTAAATATTCTGTCAAATGGTACTATTTTCTTCAGGGCCAATTCTAAATTCCGAAATTCAGGGATTAAGAGCAAGCTCTCAATAATTCTCATCCAGAATTTATAGTGTCCATGAAACTTTATGTGCAATACAGGAATATTTTACATTTTGGGGTTAAGAGTTGCAATAGTTTGGTTGATTCCTCTGCAAACTGAAACTAATAGAGTCATAAAATACAGGACCATATTCTTAAGGTAAATATACCATATAATAAATGAAAGAAATGGATTTTGGTAACTCCCTTTCAGGCTGAACTAAGTAAGCAGTTCTTCACACAAAGACACCATGATACAGTGATAAAAATGGTGAGTTAGGATACAAGAAACTTGGTTTCTGGTCCTGGCTCTATCTCTAATTATTGCATCCTTTTTAGCAAGTTAAAGGATAGGTTTTTTCCTCATTTCTCTCATTGAAAAAATGAGTTTAGGGTCGGGTGCGGTGGCTCAAGTCAGTAATCCCAGCACTTTGGGAGGCCGAGACGGGCGGATCACAAGGTCAGGAGATTGAGACCATCCTGCCTACCACGGTGAAACCCCGTCTCTACTAAAAAACATAAAAAAAACTAGCCGGAATTATGGTTTCCAGCTGCATCCATGTCCCTACAAAGGCCACAAACTCATCCTTTTCTATGGCTGCATAGTATTCCATGGTGTATATGTGCCACATTTTCTTAATCCAGTCTGTCACTGATGGACATTTGGGTTGATTCCAAGTCTTTTTTATAAACCATCATTCTTAGGAAACTATCACAAGAACAGAAAATCAAACACCGCATGTTCTCACTCATAGGTGGGAACCGAACAATGAGATCACTTGGACTTGGGAAGGGGGACATCACACACCGGGGCCTATCATGGGGAGGGGGGAGGGGGGAGGGATTGCATTGGGAGTTATACCTGATGTAAATGACGAGTTGATGGGTGCTGACGAGTTGATGGGTGCAGCACACCAACATGGCACAAGTATACATATGTAACAAACCTGCAGGTTATGCACATGTACCCTAGAACTTAAAATATAATAATAATAAATAAATAAATAAATAAATTAATTAAAAAAAAATAGCCAGGCGAGGTAGCGGGCCCCTGTAGTCCCAGCTCCTCGGGAGGCTGAGGCAGGAGAATGTCGTAAACCCGGGAGGCGGAGCTTCCAGTGAGCTGAGATCCGGCCACTGCACTCCAGCCTGGGCGAGAGAGCTAGACTCCGTCTGAAAAAAAAAAAAAAAATGAGTTTAAGAGGAATTATCCCTGAAGTCCCGGATCATTCACAGCTTCTGTGATGTTATAATCCCAGTTTTACATGGCCACCACATGCCTCACATTATCTGTCGTGGCTCCTGGAAAAAAAGAGGGGGTGTGAGCAAAAAAAGGAAATACAGCAGGGAGATGTGATATGACAAAGATCTTGCTACCACAATTGTTGGAAACAGAAAGCTTACTCAATCGCTGAGAGCTAAAAAGGGCTCTTTTGCACATCTCCTTGCTACTTTACTGTTTTCTGAGTTCAATTCCAATGGAAATGGTAAATGTGAAGGGGCCTTAAAAAGAAATAGAATCAGGATGTTTTACTATAGTTCTGCCTTATTGTATATGGAATAGACTTGATACTAGAAAGTTGACAGCAAAGTGAAATTCTCTATATAACATTTATTTTCCCAACTGCTTTTTTAAAACTGAAACTGCACTCCCAGGGGAATATAAATGATCCCACAAGGTGCAGTAAAAGTCAGAGAATGCTATTGTAGTAGGGACAAGATGGCCCAGAGGCACTATCTACCCCAAACCCACATTTAACTGATGCAGACCTGCAAACAGAGAGGCTTCATGATTCACTCAAGGTCAAGAAGCCAGTTAGTTACAGAGTCTGAGCTGAGGCTGTGTTTAGTATTTCCCACCATCAAGGTTCAACTTTTCCTAATTGAATTGCGTATGATTACATACAGTGTTAAAAAGGATTTTTTCTGTTAACTGTTGACTATATTAACATCAGTCACTAATTTTAATAATAGTACTTAATTGATGCTTTGTATGTGCTAAACACTCTTATAGGTGTTTTATTCAATATAGTTTTATTAACTCATCTAATCATCCCAAGAATTCTGTGAGATAATTTTACGTATACTCCTACTTTACAGGAGGTTCACCCATGCCCCATTTAAAGATGACATTTGAACTTAGACACTTTGGCTCCAAATCCAGTGTTCCCAATTGTGCTATAATGCCTCTGAAGTTAAATGCTATAAGAAAAATGAAACATTGTATGCAGCTTTAGATATATAACATTTTATAACTTGAGGCTCATTCATTCAACATGTAGTGATTAAGCATCTTTTATATGTACAGGGATTTACCAGGTGTTATAAGGGCTACCAAGGATAATGTAATTGAGAATTCTAGTATGTATGAAAAAATGGTGTAATTCAAAGTATAATGAATAGCATTAATAACGGTTCTTAGATATTACATATTTAATATGGGCCAGGGTTTGTGCTAGACACCTTGCATATATTATCTCGTAATTTTCATTTCAGTCATTAAGCCAAGTCATGTTTTTCCATTTTATAAATGATGAAACAGATGTGAATAGATAAGCGACTTACCCATACTTACAAAGGAAGTGACAGAATTGGTATTCAAATCTAGGTCTGTGTGAATAACAACCTCATTTTATTTCTACTACTCTGCTTTAAATTGAAAACCCCAGTCCTATCAAAAGAAACGCAGGGCTCCTCTCCAGGCCCTGCTGGGAGGCTTACTGCTGAATGCATGGCCAGAATCCATTGTGGCTTCTTTTGGCACAGATCTTACATGTTCCCGGCGGGGGGGGGGGGGGTATCATCTCCTCATATATGGTAATGAGGAGAAATCGTGGAGTTCATCTCCAGTCTTTCTGTTTAGGCTTTGCCCACCAGTGGAATTTAAGAGTAGAGTATTGCAAAGTATATTAGGAATATGTTAAGAACCCTTCATTTTGAGTTCACGCTTTGATGCTTCAACATCCTTCTCACTGACCTAATTTTGAGTCCACATTCAAAACCGGCTGAAACCCCCTTGAAAATAAACCCAACAGCTAGTGTCTGGCTCCACAACCACTCATCCTGCTTGGCTTGCTTTCAAATTGCCCAGTAAAATTCACTGGCGCCAATCACAAGTCCTCATGCTCTCTCTGTTCGTCACCTATTTGGTCAAGCACTCACGCGTCCTGCCGTGGTGTGGCCCTCCGTGGCATACTGTCACCCTCTCTCTTGGACCTGTGAGAATAAGAAATTTCATCCTCTCAAATCACTTTTTCTTTTTCTCCTGTGACTGGACCAACTTTCCCATACCTTAACCAACACCTACATTCTTAGAACAGATGGACTGAATGGAGGCGAAGATATGCAACTTCCTAAACTTGTGATTCTAACTTCGAAAGTAATGATTACTTTTTTCTCTTTCCTGCTGCTTTTCTATTTTATCTCTCATTTTTCTAACATCTTCTCTCTCATCTACCTCTGAGAATCCACTCTACTTTGGATCGGGAGCGCCACCTAATTCAGTCACTCATTTAGGAACTGTAGTGAGTTTCTCCCCTTTCACCAAATAATGATGTAATTTCAGCTCTATGCCTTTTGAGTGACACTCACAGAAAGAGAAGGATTGTATCTCTACCTCTAAAGTGTCTTGAATTGTGAAAGAGTTTCCCTCCTCTCTTCTCTTCTGCTCTCCTACCTTCCCTTTCCTCCCCTCCCATTCCCTCTCCCCACAACATGTAAACATTGTGTAATTCCATGCGTGTCCCTGTTATCTATTTGTGGCTAGTGTTAAGGTGACTTACAGCTTAGGGGTATAACTGTATATGTATTATATTCAAATGAAGACTTGTCAAGACAAATACCGTCTTCCTGACACTGATGCATGCAGTCAACACTGGAACAGAAAGTTGATAGCTGCATTAAAATTTTTGCAAATGGCTGCCATAGAAACCCATGCAAGAGTGACTTTGCGCTGAAATATGACATCTCAGGGATCTGTCTGGTGAATCTTTGACACAGAAAGAGAAATAAATTAGAAAGCAATTTTCCACAGAGCGTTTTAGATCCTTAAAACCTGAGTCTCAAAGAACTTGAACAAAGTAACTATTTAGAAAAAGAAAAGGCATTGGTTCTTGGCATTTTTAAATTCATTGAATAGATTCTCCTTAAATGTTAATAGCATTTTGATGGGAGAATTGCTCTAATCAGAGCATTCAGCTCACCTCAGAAATGATTTAAAAATTTTATGTTATGCCTGTTAAGTATTAAGCTTCTCATTTTCCATTCCCATATCAAAACTGGCATCACATTTCAGAAGTCAAGTTTTAAAAGTCAGCAAATAAACATATTTGCAAAACTGTTAAATGATAATTATTTTTGCGTTTGATATGCAATTGTATCGACAATTTATGTATTGAGGAATATGTATTTTATTCACTGAAGATATGCAAGCAATTAAATTTCACTAACCAGACTCCATGGCAAATGAGTTACCTGAGAATTCCAATTTCAGAGGTTCCTCAAACCACTAGAACTTTCATCTTTTTTTTTTTCAGTCTTTTTTTTTTATTATTATACTTTAAGTCTGGGATACATGTGCAGAACATGCAGGTTTGTTACATAGGTATGCACATGTCATGGTGGTTTGCTGCACCCATCCATCCGTCATCTATATTAGGTATTTCTCCTAACGCTATCTCTCCCCTAGCCCCCCATCCCCCAACAGGTCCTGGTGTGTGATGTTCCCCTCCCTGTGTCCTTGTATTCTCATACTTTACCTCCCACTTATGAGTGAGAACATGCGGTGTTTAGTTTTCTGTTCCTGGGTTAGTTTGCTGTAAACGATAGTTTCCAGTTTCTTCCATGTCCCTGCAAAGAACATGATCTCATCCTTTTTTATGGCTGCATAGTATTCCATGGTGTATATGTGCCACATTTTCTTTATCAGATCTATCATTGATGGGCATTTGGGCTGGTTCCAAGTCTTTGCTATTGTGTACAGTGCTGCAGTAAACATACATGTGCATGTGTCTTTTTAGTAGAATGATTTCTAATTCTTTGGGTATATACCCAGTAGTGGGATTGCTGCGTCAAATGATATTTCTGGTTCTAGATCCTTGAGGAATCACCACACTATCTTCCACTATGGTTGTACTAATTTGCACTTCCACCAACAGTGTAAAGGCCTTCCTATTTCTCCACATCCTCTCCAGCATCTGTTTTTTCCTGACTTTTTAATGATCGCCATTCTAACTGGCGTGAGACGGTATCTCATTGTGGTTTTGATTTGCATTTCTCTAATGACCAGTGATGATAAGCTTTTTTTTTCATATGTTTGTTGGCTGCATAAATGTCTTCTTTTGAGAAGTGTCTGTTCATATTCTTCACCCAATTTTGATGGGGTTGTTTGTTTTTCTCTTGTAAATTTTTTTAAGTTCTTTGTAGATTCTGAATATTAGCCCTTTGTCAGATGGATAGATTGTAAAATTTTTCTCCCATCCTATATGTTGCTTTTCACTTTGATGATAGTTTATTTTGCTGTGCAGAAACTCTTTAGTTTAATTAGATCCTGTTTGTCAATTTTGGCTTTTGTTGCCATTGCTTTTGGTGTTTTAATCATGAAGTATTTGCCCATGCCTGTGTCCTGAATGGTATTGCCTAGGTTAGGGAACTTTCGTCTTTCCTAGATGAATCAAACCTGGTTATCCTCAGATACCAAAATAAAAACACCTTCATATACATTTTAGCCCTCATAGAATTCTTCAAAGTCATACTTTCTGACTTAAAGTATAAAATAATTCAAATATAAATTTTCTTTTCTCTTGATGATTCTGCACCGTAGTACTTTTGGGTGTTACTGTAATCTACTGGTGCTTTTTTGTAGATACAAGATAGAAGTCGAGAATCAGACTTATTGTCATCTCTTTCTTTTTTTTTTTTTTTCCGAAGGTAACCTTGTGCAAGATGCCTTTAGCAATCAATGCCTCAAGAAAAAAAGAGATGATTGCCAAGTGTCTAATTAGCCTTCTGTCAGGTCTCCCCCACCGTAGCAACCTATTTACCAACACGCAAACTTGATGCCCACTAACAGTGGAAAACTCTTAGGCCTTTAGGGGTCACAGTGATGAGGTACAGGTGACTTTTACCCACTCCAGCCCTGATCGCTGATCTACCTCTCATCACCCTTCTAGTCGTGACTTTGAATTACCACCATGCTGCCCGGACAGCTGATGAGGGCATTTCCATAACAGCCAGTATGGCTGCTCTGAAGGATTTCCATGGAATTTTTTCCCTCTTCTTTCAGTTTCCCTCCCTTTTACTTACTTCTATCTCCTGTTGCCACTACAAATTTTGTGTAAAAAGCTGGTTTATGTATAGATTACCAACCTGTCAGAGAATACTTTTGCTTTTAAGCGGGAAACCAAATAATCATAGTGTACTGGGCACTATTTTTTATGGGTTCTCTCTTCTATGTTGTTAGTTTATTACTTGGATTCATGGGGATGCTTCATTCTTCCCAATAAGGTAAGGTTTCCAGCCCTCCTTTTGTAAGCACAATTGTTTTGAAGTCTAGAGCTGTTCCCAAAGATTGAGAGTTCTGAAAGTTTGGCCTTGGGAAGTGGGTGTGGTGGGGGAGAGTAGTAGGTAAACTGGTGTGTGTATATTTGTACTTATTGTTTGCTCAGCAGTAAACATATACTTACTTAATCTGACAAACTATTTAATTTTAATGTAAGGTGAAACACAGGAAAAGACTCCTATCCCAAAGATGTGAAAAAATAATTTGTTAGGGGAAACAGGAAAGAGCAACTCTATAACCGATGATATATTCATATCTAATTTGAAGTCATATGTGTTTTGTGGAGCACACAAATTAGCTTTGCAAGTTGGTCAGCTATGCCTAGATATTTACTGTAACATATATATTTTTTAAAGCATATATGGCTGCCTTAAAATTAAAATCTGTACCACAGGAACATTGGATATTAGAAATTATGAAACAATAGGGCTTATACAAAAGAGTTACACTTATTCATTTACTTACTGTTTTTTATTGGCTACATGTGATTAAAAGAAAAATTTTAATATAATCTTGTTATCTCAAAGACAAATGATTCTGTGCTCATCTGGGCATGGGACATGTGACACAGATATTAAAGATACTATAGAGCCATACTGAAATCACACAGACAAATTTAAAAAAAAAATTAAAAATAGGGTCAATAGTGGCAAAAAGTAAGCTTGTTAAAAAACAGAATTGGCCGGGTGTGGTGACTCATGCTTGTAATCCCAGCACTTTGGGAGGCTGAATCGGGCGGATCATGAGATCAGGAGTTCGAGACCAGCCTGGCCAGCAGTGAAACCCCGTCTCTACTAAAATTACAAAAATTAGCTGGGTGTGGTGGCGGGCACCTATAATCCCAGCTACTCAGGAGGCTGAGGCAGGAGAATTGCTTGAACCCAGAAGGAAGAGGTTGCAGTGAGCCAAGATCATGCCACTGCACTCCAGCCTGGGTGACAGAGCTAGACTCTGTCTCAAAAATAAATAAATAAATAAATAAATAAATAAATAAATAAAGTGAAGGCATGCAAAATATCCTCTTTGGAGTCTGATTTAGACATCATGGAAGGATAATTATTTGGTGGTGGGGATGGCATGGAGATTAAAAACAGGAGAAGGAAAGCCCTATGCAGTTTGGCATTTTAGACATGTAGTGGAACATACTAGGGTTCTTGACACTTTCTCTCCAACTTGGGGAGGATACTTTTATATTGTAGATAACGTTGTGGAGATGTAGAAGAACTATTGTGGAGTCTGAAGAAGTAACAAAGTTCTAGATGTTTCCAATTTGCTCTAAGTTAGCAAAAGAAAAAGACAAACACAAATAGGAAGTATTGGCCGTGTGTGGTGGCTCTCACTAGTAATCCCAGCACTTTGGGAGGCTGAAGCAGGCAGGTCCCTTGAGGTCCGTAGTTTGAGACCAGCCTGGCCAACATAGCAAAACCCCCTCCCTACTAAAAATACAAAAAATTAGCTGAGTATGGTGGCGCACGCCTGTAGTCCCGGCTACCTGGGAGGCTGAGGCACGAGAATCACTTGAACCTGGGAGGCAGAGGTAGAGGCTGCAGTGAACCGAGATCATGCCACTGCACTACAGCCTGGGCAACAGAGTGAGACACCATTTCAAAAACAAGAAAAAAGAAAGTGTTAATACAAGTTATATCACAAACAAGATAATGTAAAAAGCTATTGCATGTTAGTAAGAAAAGTGCGGGAACTTTCCAGAACGCTCGATGAGAGGTGGAGGAGCCGTAACTGCCTGAGCTGCACACAGCTCCGTGCTCCTTTCCACTCCCTCACACACCGGCCTCAGCCGGCACCAGCAGTAGAAGATGGTGAAAGAAACAACTTACTAAGATTTACTACGATGTTTTGGGGGTCAAACCCAATGCTACTCAGAAAGAATTGAAAAAGGCTTATAGGAAACTGGCCTTGAAGTACCATCCTGATAAGAATCCAATTGAAGGAGAGAAGTTCAAACAGATTTCTCAAGCTTATGAAGTTCTCTCTGATGCAAAGAAAAGGGAATTATATGACAAAGCAGGAGAACTGGCAATTAAAGAGGGTGGAGCAGGTGGTGGTTTTGGTTCCCCCATGGACATCTTTGATATGTGTTTTGGAGGAGGAGGAAGGATGCAGAAAGGAGAGGCAAAAATGTTGTACATAAGCTCTCGGTAACCCTAGAAGACTTACATAATGGTGCAACAAGAAAAGTGGCTCTGCAAAAGAATGTGATTTGTGACAAATGTGAAGGTAGAGAAGGTAAGAAAGGAGCAGTAGAGGGCTGTCCCAATTGCCGAGGTACTGAAATGCAAATAAGAATTCATCAGATAGGACTTTGAATGGTTCAGCAAATTCAGTCTGTGTGCATGGAGTGCCAGGATCATGGGGAGCGGAGCAGTGCTAAAGATAGGTGTAAAAGCTGTAACGGAAGGAAGGTAGTTCGAGAGAAGAAGATTCTAGAGGTTCATATTGACAAAGGCATGAAAGATGGCCAGAAGATAACTTGCCATGGTGAAGGAGACCAAGAACCAGGACTGGAGCCAGGCGATATTATCATCGTGTTAGATCAGAAGGACCATGCTGTTTTTAGTGAATGAGGAGAAGACCTTTTCATGTGTATGGACATACAGCTGGTTGAAGCATTGTGTGACTTCCAGAAGCTAATATCCACTCTTGACAACCGAACCATAGTCATCACCTCTCATCCAGGTGAGATTGTCAAGCATGGAGATATCAAGTGTGTACTAAATGAAGGCATGCCAATTTATCATAGACCAGATGAAATGGGTCGCCTAATCATCGAATTTAAGGTAAACTTTCCTGAGAATGGCTTTCTGTCTCCTGATAAACTGTCTTTTTCTGGAAAAACTCCTACCCGAGAGGAAGGAAGTGGAAGAGAGTGATGGGATGGATGAAGTAGAACTGGTGGACTTTGATCCAAATCAGGAAAGATGGCGCCGATATAATGGAGAAGCATATGAGGATGATGAACGTCATCCCAGAGGTGGTGTTCAGTGTCAAACCTCTTAGTGTGCCAGTGAACAACCCTCACTGCTGGCATTTATTGTGCAGTAGTGAATAAGTGAAGGACTGTAATCATAATATGCTCACTACTTGCTCTTGTTTTTAATATTCAACTGTAGTAGTGTTTTAAAAAGTTAAATGAAGAATAAACGCAAATATAAAAGCTCTGACTTTGCCCTGTATGTATGATGACTTCAGTGTGCAAGATGAAGTTTATTACGTGTAAAAACTACAAAGAAGTTCCCCTAGCATTTGTAGGCCAAACCTTGTAATTGACTTCAACTATGTACGTGGACAAGCTTAGACTGAAATGCTAGGTATATGTATTGGCTTTAGTGTAGGACCCTTCATTGTTAAGCTACAAAAGTAAAACTCTGTATTTAACTGGCAATGAGGAAAAAAAAATTGTAGAGAAGTATTCGTCTTTATAGTTCTTTGTATTAAATGGGATTCATTGTAATGCCTTTGCATTCATTCTATTGCCTCAACTGTTACTTGAAGACGGCGTAATATATAATTTATCCTGTAGTATCAGTGATAAAAATTATACCTTTCTGTGGGAGGGTTTTATCATAATATACTGCTTCTTGAAGGCTTGCACTTCCAGAATTGTGTTTCCTTCTGCTGTGCCATTCATATATATATGTATATATCCATATATATCTTGAGGAGTCCTGGTCATTTGCCCTCCTCCTTGTCTGTGTATCATGATAAGCCCGAGTAGTGACTTCAGAGCTGGGTAACGTAGAAAGTAAAGTGAAAAGACCTTTACGTGTAGAAGTAATTTGCATAAATAATATAGGAAGGTGTTCTTTAGGTATGTTACAGGATTACTTTAAACCATTTGACTTATGCTCCAAAGTAATGTTGGTAGTATAGCAAATTATGATGAATAGCTTTAATTGTATGTTTAAAAGTCTCATATGTTCACATGCTTCAATTGGTATCAGAATTTAAGCAATTCTTGAAAAAAAAATAAGAAAAGTTCAACTCAATGCAAAAATGCCCATATGATATGAATAGACAGCTCATAGGAAAGGAAATTCAATTGACTTTGAAATATATGAAAATATATTCAACCTCATTTGTAAGAAAATAAACATAAATTAACATTAAATATTTTACTCATCGGATTAACAAAGTTAAAAAATGGTGTAGAGAATTAGGTGTTCGTACACTGCTGATGGGAAATTAATTGTTAGAGTCTAAATTCAGGTACGTCAGCAATACCTATCAAGAACAAAATGATGTATACTCTTTTGGCAATTCTCAAATTTATCTTGCAAACGTACTCATTCATGCCATCTCATACTCATTCATACACATTTATATCATTGTGTGTCTGTGTGTATGCAGCCATTGTGTTCTAAATTGCATGAGATTGGAAATATACTGAAATGGAGGACTAGTCAAGAAAGTTATAGGTCATTCACAGAAGAAAGAGACTATTCTATGTCTATTAGTATGAAAAGAACTTAAAAAGGTATCATTAAATGAAATAGTAGAGGATTCGAAACAACGGGTATAGCATGTTATTTCTTGGGGCAAAGAATACACATATTGTGATAATGGAATATCTCTGGCCTGTTTATCCTTGGGTTAGGCTAAGGGATTGTCTCTAGGGAGGGGAACTCCTTAGAGTCTGCTGGGGAAATTGCATTGGGGCAAAAATTTTAGTTTTCAATTTACACAGTTTTATAGCTTTTACATTTTATATCTTATGGCCAACTCACAAGAATACTTAAAACTAAAGGGATTCGAGGAAATTATGAATTGTAATAATTTATTTTGTCTGTGTCTATAACTGTGTATTGAGCTAGAATTATTTTTGTTGTATTAAGAATCTGGTAATAGTGAAGATGAATCATGAGAGAAAAAATTTTCACAGATATTTTGAGATCTAACTGAGATCATTTGATAGTGTTTCCCTGATTAATATTCTTAAATGATTATGGAATGGGTGTTGTGATGTAGAAATGCAATAACCCATTACAGTATCTCGTTTACACCCCATTAACACTGACGGCACTCTATGTTACTTTATTTTCAATTTTTTTTCCTTCAGAGTCTCAGTTATTTAACCATTTTCCAATTACTAAGTGATATATGAATCTGACTCATATTCTGTATTCAGAACAATGAAGATCGAAATATGTATTTCTTATTGCAATTATAGATTACAGTAGTGAAAAATGGGCTTCAGAGTATGAAAAAGTGGAGAGCAAGTCAAAATCTTATATGAATATGAGAGAACATTTTAGTTATAATTAGAAAGCCCCAGTGGCCTAATTTTCCTCATTAATGCTGAGGGATATTTTTGAAAAGTATGTAGAAGTTAAGGTACCAATTGCCAAAACAGTGAAATAAAGAAAGAGCGTAAGAAAGAAAGATAAATGAAATTCCCATGTATTACACAATTTACATCAAAGTATTTTTCTAATTGGTATTGTAAAATGATATATAGGAAATTTTACACATCATCTTATATATCTCTTTACTTGAAGTGTTAAAGTGATTTCCCACATAATAATTCAGAAAATTACGTATAACCTGACAAAACTTAGACCTGTAGACTCTAGTTGTATGTAGAAACTGCCAATAACTGCTAATTCATTCTCTTAAATGTACCCCAATCTATATCTTGTTTACTGGGAATAGCACCTTCTTCTCTTTCTTTGGACTTTATTTCACTGGAAAAATAAGTCATAAAAGGAATAACAAAGAAAACTACAATTGAGAAATAGAAACAACAACAACAAAAAGTTTAGCTAAATAATTAAAGATATTTGATGAGCGTCCTGGGGATATCAAAGTTAATGAATTTGAGTGAGTAGGATGGGCATTCATCTCTGATTCCCACCTTTCAGAAGAATGAAGAAAGCATTAAACCGTGAAACTATGGCTTGTGAAGAGTTCCGAGGGCCAGTTTACTGAATACTGAGAACGCCAGTTTTTTAAGACTTCTCATTACCTTTTAGCATTTGGAACCCAAAGTAGAGAATGATTGCTTCTGAAATAACGAGAGGTCATTTCCTCTTCCTTCAGATATCTTCGCAAGTGTTCTTTCATTCCTTATGCTGCATGATATGTAAGATAAGATTTATTTTTCTTCATTGTATCATTAAAAATAAGAAGCTTTCTGCAAGGTAAAAGAAGGGTATTCAGATAAAAACAGGAGTTTACTTTGATACTTCCATGTAAACTCCTGTTTGTATCAGCAGTGGTATCTTGGCTGTTGTCCAGCGGTTTAATTGGCTCTTGTTTGCCTAATCTCCTATAACAGATAATGTTATTACAGAATCGTAGGACTCCAAAATTTCCCATCAGACAAAACAAGCCTTTTAATGAGAATCACTTTGTTTTACCTGGCATTTGGCTTGGTTTGAGCCACCTCAATCCCATCTCACTTGTGAGCAATGCATTATTTTTCCTAACAACCATGCTAATTCTAAGCCAGGAAACATTTTTTTGGATCATTTCTTTTCTGGAATGATTCAAAGTTCAGGAAAGTAAAATTGGGAAGGAATTTAAATTAAGCTGAGATGGGAAGAAGACATAATTAAATTGGACTTTATTACCTCTGTTTTGCAACTAGGTTAATGTTAATTGGTATCTCGAAAGACAGAGCACTATAACATTTGCTGTTTTTGAATTTACATTAATTTATTCTTCAATAATACGTCAGCGTATGTAATTTGTCTACATTCTCTATCTTTTATTTATCCATTTAGTAGTTCTTACATTCAGCCAATATTTGGTGAGTGTATGTTGTGTTTAAGGCACTGTTCTATGCACTGCTAATAGAGTAAAGCAAAACAAACCAACAAACTCAAAATAAAGTCCTAACTGTAATGGAGCTTATCGTTCAGGTAGTGAAAATTGTTTTAAGAAAAATAATATATGTGAATAACAGTAGACTGTGTATGCAAGGGTAGGTTAGTTATATTTATATACCTATACACACAAATACATGTATGTATTCACATCCATATATATCTACATAGATATAGATTATAATGTTATAGGATGTCAAAAAGAATCTTTTTGATAGGCTGACTTTTGAGAGAATTAAAAGGAAGAGAAGGGGCAAGACATGTAGCCATATGGACAAAAGGAAATGACAGGCAGCACACAGAAAGTTTCAAAAGCCTGAAGTGAAAGCATGTTTTGTGTTTAAGGGGCAACAAAGAGTGATGTGAGCTGGGGGAATATGCTAGAAGAGGAGATGAGAGAGACAAGGTGGGAGTGGAAAAAGTTCAGTAGGACTTCAGTGACAAATATTTAGGAATGGATTTTGTTAAAAAACATGTATACATTATCGTGGTTAAAGATGGAAGCAAATATAGTGTAGAGAAACCTAATATGTTTCTGTGGTTGATCACTAGATTTCTCTATCAGTTTCCTACTAGCCAGGGCATTAAGGGTAATAAAGATGTTGTATGTCTGGTTAAATACAGTTTTTAAAGCAAGCAAGTATACCAATTACTTAGGGAAAGTGAAACAAAATTACAAAACTATCGTTGCTCTTGCTTGTCTTCTTTGTTAGCCGCACAAATGCCTCCTCTTTAATTTGTTGTTGTTTTGGTTCTTCAGTTTTTATTAAATAAATTTCCACACTTGAGACACTGTGTAATTTCATCTAGTTTTATACAAGGTTGTAGATGATACAATCTTATGTCATTTTTAAATTGTCCACTACGATACTGAAATTTTCATCACTTGCCTTCAAATATGAGTATGTTTTTATTTCAATCCCAAGATTCAAGTATACAAATCCAGTGCTTTTTTAATGGAAAGAACATATTAAAGTCTTCATATACCAATAGAAAGCTTACTTCTCTTAGAATACTGATTGTCTCTTATAACTACTCTTTTATAAGTAATTTTATAAACTCTTACATCGGGACTATTGTAGTTTCTTATTGATCGGGTAAATGTTTTCTCATGTCTATAACAATTTGAGGTAAAATACACTACAATCCCCAGAAATAAACTATATTTTCTAGTACTAAAATCATTATTCTAGTAATTTTTAAAAATAATGTTTATCATTGTCCATTATCTGAGAGATACCTCCCATTACCTCTCTCAAAAATGACAAGAAAATGAAATAACATGTCTAAGATTATTGTTACCTAATGTTTATAAAAATAGATAAACCCAAGAAATATATTGAAAAGTGTTAATTGTATGAAAAGTTGGATAAGAGAAAAATATCCCTTATAATGAAAATCAGTCATGCTAGATGATAAAGTGGTGAGATTTAAACAATTTTCTGGGCATTGTATTCTCAAATGGATAATGATTTAAGCAAATAGATTAAAAATAATATAAAGTAATGCAATAGTAAAATAAGCATGTTGAGTAGGAAAAGTTAAGTTTTAGATAACAAAAGGCAGAAGACAAATTAAATTAAAATAACGTAGAGGCATGACAACGAAAGCTAAGTAGTCTATGGAAAATTGTTAGGAGGACTGAATTAATTAATGATGATAATAGTAATAACGTATATATGTAGTGACAGGAATCAATCAAAGTGTTTTACACAAACTCCTCATTTAATTGGCACCACAACTCCTTTAAGTTGGTATTATTATCATTTCCATTTTACACATGATGAAACTGAGAGCACCTAGAGGGTTAACCGGTTCCTACTACTCAAAGGCTTTCTGATATAAAGTGTTCAGTGATTAATGTGTTTGATAAAGTTGAGGATTTGGGGTGCATCATTTTATATCAACTGTAGTAGTTGTACCCTGTCAGGAGACCAGGGAAGAGATTATTAGAAAACCCTTGAAAGAAACTAGGACCTTTATCAGGAACTAAACGTGGAACTATAGATTTAGGTGGTGTAAATGTCTTAGGGGACCTGAAAAATGGCAAGCATTTAGGTGAAAGATAAATAGGTGAGTAGCACCAGTTGAATGTATAGTATCAATGAAAGTCACATTTAAAGATGTTTAGCCATAAAGCAAATGGACTTGTTTTAGTGGATTTAGTGAGACTTAAAAGGTAAATCAGTAAGTTGAGAAAATCTCATCTACAATGGGAAAATATAATTGAGCTTAGATTGGATATAAAAGGGCAGAAGTGGAGAGCTAGATCTATGTGTATTTATCCAGGGTTTGTTATGTGCACAGAGAAAATGTAGGAAAATAAATTCAACAACTGAAATAGCAAAAATTTAAATGAATCTAAACAAAGAAAGCTGCTTATATTAGATATATTTTCTGGAGAAAGATATAGGTGTCCTGTCTTAGTAAAATAGGAACTAGAACAAATGCCACCATCTTTCAAAATTTAGTATTTTCTTGCTACAATTTATGTTTATGATTTATAGTTATGGATATGATACTCTATTAAGAGGCAGCTTATATGAAACAATTATCATATCCATTGCAAAACAGAATACATATAAATGTTTCTGTGCATATGTGTAGATGGGTTTGTGTGTATGTGAGAGAGAGTAAAGAGGGGGAGGGAGAGAGAGAGAGACACAGAGGCAGCAATTTCTAAGTATTTTTAAACATGGAGGGTTATAAGATTTTATTCATGGAGAAAAAGTCATGTTGCAGTTCAAGCTGTATGCATTCATACAGTGGACTACTACTATGATGAAACTGGAGAACAAGTCAAAACACTTGAGTGGAAGCAGAATAATCATACACAAGACACATGAAATATTCCAAAGTCACCTTGAAATGAATATAAAATTGTTGTTGGCAGTTTGACAGTGACAGGAGTCAAGAAATGATGCTGCTGTGAAACCACAAAAGATGCAATTGATATTTTAATCTCAAATACCATGTCTGAGGAGAAAGCCTGAAACTAGGAATTGTTTGTAAAAGTGCATCTGTTGATAGAGATCTGATTTTGCTGCTGCTTTTCATTTTTATCCTCTTATTGAGAATAATAATAAAAGTAGTCATATTTTTAGTTTATATTGCTCTTTAATTTTTTCTTAAAATGAATTTGAAGTTTTTAGAGGCAAGAACATAATACGCTCTGAAATTGTGTCTTTAGATTAAAAAAAATTATTGTATATGTTTTTCTTGTTAGACCACTGCTTTTCTTAAGATGTGAAGTTGACCTTTTGAGTTTTTAGTAACTATGGTATTTCTGTGTGTGTGTGTGTGTGTGTGTGTGTGTGTGTGTGTGTGTGTGAAATATTCATTATATTTGTTCTTCTAAAACTATTTTCTTCAGTTCTAGGTTTCCTAGTTTGGAGCAGAATTCTATATTTTTCTTGTTTTATAACCTAGGAAGGGTATAACATTATTTTGAATATTTTTTCCCTCTTCTCCCTGACCCATGTAATCACCTAGGTGAATCAGGCCTCCCCAGAAACTGATTCTTGGTCGTTGAGGTATCTCATATGACCCTCATCCCACTTATTCCAATATTAACCCTATCAAATTCTCAAATAAACTCTTACTTATTTTCGTGGCCTTTAATCTCCTTAATTTTTTAATTTGAGATTCAGAGTGTACATGTACAGCTTTGTTACATGGGTATATCGCATGATACTGAAGTTTGGGCTTCTAATGATCCTGCTGCCCAAGTACTGAACATAGTACACAAATAGGTAGCTTTCTAACTTTTGCTTCCCTCCTATCTTTCCCCCTTTTGGAATCCTCAGTGTTTATTGTTCCCCTCTTTGTGTTCATGTGTATCCAATGCTTAGCTCCCACTTATCAGTGAGAACATGTGGTAATTGGTTTTCTATTCCTGCATTAATTCACTAGGATGATGGCCCCCAGCTGCATCCTGGTTGCTGCAAAGGACATGATTTTGTTAGGTTTTTTTTTTTTTTTTTTGGGTGGTGATGTAGTATTCCATGGTGTATATGTACCACATTTTCTTTATCCAGTCCATTGTTGATGGGCACCTGGGTTGATTCCATGTCTGCTGTCATGAACAGTGCTGCAATAAACATATGAGTGTAGGTGTATTTTTACTAGAATAATTTATATTCCTTTGGGTATATAACCAGTAATGTGATTGCTGGGTTGAATAGTAGTTTTGTTTTTGGTTAATTGAGGTATCTCCAAACTGTTTTCACATTAGCTAAACTAATTTCCATTCCCAACAACAGTGTATAACCATTCCCTTTTCTCTGCAACCTCGCCAACATTTGTTATGTTTTGACTTTTTAAAAATAGACATTCTGACTGACGTGAGATGGTATCTCATTGTAGTTTTATTTGCATCCCTCT
Organism: Macaca fascicularis; assembly: GCF_037993035.2. Taxonomy (NCBI): domain Eukaryota; kingdom Metazoa; phylum Chordata; class Mammalia; order Primates; family Cercopithecidae; genus Macaca; species Macaca fascicularis. The sequence continues at coordinate 29,271,472 of NC_088395.1, forward strand.
GATGATCTAATCTCCTTTAAAAACTTCCTGCATCTTCCTGAAAATATATATATTGCTTGATTAATTAATTAGTTTATTTTTCCCTTCCTCTTTTCACAAAGGATTGCTGGCTGCTTATACTAAAACCACATATGATTAAATAACGACAATTTCAAGGACACAAAGGATGTAAATTAGTCATATGAAAGGGACAACAATGTTATTGTGACTGTTTTTCTTACTATCATTTGAGCTTCCTAGCAGGGAATATAAAAGGCAAGACACAGTCTCCAATGAAGGACTCAACATAAGATAGAAAGATATGTAAATTGCTGATTTTGTTAAATTTTATCCAGTCGTTTTATTCTAATGCCTCTGTTTTTTCAACTATACAGTGAGGATCATGCCTACCTTGTAGAGCTACTATTAGTAGTTTGATAGTTCTGTCACACATATTTCAGTGTGCTCTTCACATTTATCCATGGGTAGCTTCCTAGATCATGGTCAGTTTCACAGGACCTTATCTACATAAATGATGATGATGATGGTGATGATAATTGCGGTGATTACACTTAACACTTATTGGTAACTTGTCAATGGGAAGTATGGTAAATATTTTCTTGGCTTACCTCATTGAATCCTGAAAACAGCTCTATACAGTGGGTACTTTTAAAATTCTCATTTTGCATTGAGGAAACCTTAGGGTGAGTGACATGATGTCCACACATGTAATTTGAATCTGCTATATGTTTAGATATGGTATGTTTGAATTCATAATGATAAATATGGGAGAATTACCCTGTTTTCTTACCTCCTCTCACTACTTCAAATTATTAATTGAATAAAATATGAAAGTAATAAATTCAGAAGAGACAGTTACATTTTTCAATGCCCATTATTTCAGTAAAATGTAAACAGCTCACAGAAATATTTGAAAAATAGTGAGCCAAACACATTCATTTCATTTTTCCTTGTTCTTCTTTTAGAATAACAAGCTTAGTATGTTTCTGAAACTTTTTGCAATCTATCCGGTTATAATGTTAGCACCAATGTAGCCGTAAGTAATTTTTTTTTTTGCAATGTTTGCTCTGATGCACTACATCATTTGAGTGCATGGGCAGATATTAGCACCAATAAAAATATTAGTTAAACTGATTTCAGTTCAGGAACCTGTACATTGAAGTTGTTGCATTTCTCTGTTTACATCTCTCTGTTATGTACAAAAGCAGCATCTTAAACGATGTGGATAAATAATAGTGACATTTTATCTCCCTTTCTAAAGTTGAATTCCAGAAGGTAGGAAACATCCTTTCATGCTTACATTACCATGACAAACTGAAAGAGATAAATCCCCAATGGATGGTACGAGATGTGGGAGTTAGGGGATTAATGCTTTGATGCTTCTTCCAATTTATTTCTCCTATTATATGTGTTAAAAATATATACCATATGTCATGCCGCATGTTTTAATCCCATCAAAATGTCTCACACAATTCCTTAGGGGATATGCTTTTTGCTGCCAAGTTTTCACTGCTAGAATGCTGACTTACTATTCCTTTGCAGAGAGCTTCATGGTTTATTTTATGATAACATGTTGTTATAACTTCTCTGGCTGTAATTTTTATAAGGAGAATTAGTCCTGGGAGAATTTATTTTGAGAGTCATATGCTTAATGGTGACAGAAAAGGAGAGAAATATTTCCAAAAAGCAATGTATCCTTCAGTTGTTTTAATAGAACAGAAATTCCTTTGACAACATTTGTGAAAGCCTTTATTATACCCAGCATTTAAATTCAGTCCTTGAACTGGGGTTTTCCCAGATCATTTGAAGGTCAATTTTGGAATAGTTCTTGTGTCCTATGACACTTTTCAATGATAGCACTTTACAGAGGGAAACAAATTTAAGGCAAAAAGTCTCTTTTAGCAATACTAAGTATACATGACTTATAGCAGATGACAAAAAAAGCTGCATATAATTGCCCTAGGGAGAAGTTTCTTTGTGCCACGTTGTTGCTTTTTAAAAAAAAATGCAAGAAACAAAATTTCACATGTACCCCATAAATAGATACAAATATAACGTATCAAACAATTTACAAAATAGTGTATAACAAGATGATCGATTAGGTAAAGAGGACAACTTGAACTAGTTTTCACTTCACAAAAAAACAAGGTTAAAACTTTACACCAGGAATTAAGAACATGTTACGTTCAGGTTCCTCTGTGTGATGTTTTAGTTTGAAATCTCAATATCCATAAAGTTCCCATTTGTTTTATACAACATTGTTCAGCTAAGTCACATAGGCTAGTACCCACTCTGGCCCCCAGGTATTTGATTTTCACCAATCAGGGATTACTGCAAGATTTACTTAAGTACTGAAATATAATAAAACCAAAGTTATGAGTTGTTTCTTGTTTTTTGTTTTTTTTTAGAAATTAAGTTGCTCCTAAATGTATGCAACGTGTTTCCAATCAAGCGTTCTAAGTATAATAACATTCCCCCACAGAGACTCTATTAGCATTTATGGGCTATATTAAGTAGAAATAATACACACACACGAGCACAATTCCAGAGATGCCCTTTGGGTTTTGCTTTACTTATTGGAAGATATAGCCTAAATAGATGTCAGGTGTGCAAATAGAATATATTTTTTTGTTCCATAAAATCTGCTTGGCATGGTACAAATGCTGTCTTTTAAGCCCTTTAATGGGACTTAATAAATGCAGGGATGCAAACTGAGGAGGTACTTGACATCGTAACATCATTGGCAGTATATTGATGGTAAATACGAAATAATTTGTTTCTCCCCTCCCCAACTCTAACCTCATAAGTTTCACACATATCAGACCTTAGCTTCTCTTTGTCAGACTCAAATTGGATTTCCTTTTCTATCATCTCTAGACTCAGACTTCTATGACCCTAATTTGGCAGCTCTTCAAGGGGTTTATGGTGTAAGCCTTTTCTATTTCTAACAAAAAACACAGCTCAAATCCTCTTCACATTAGTCACCATACTTTCTTAACTAAATTTTTAGAATTATTTTTACTTTTCTATACTGAATAGCTAGTAAGTTTTAATTTTGAGTGAAAAGAAATTGGTTTGAATAAAAATTATGCATTAAAATTCCCCATAACTGGGCTTCATAGTCAAATATAGGACAAAAATAATATAAACTATTTTATATACTATTAAGTAAATGGGGCATTTCTTTAAGCCACTGTTATTTATAATTTAGGTTCTACTTCTACATTTAGGTATTTAGTATATACTCCTGTTGGACAGATTTTAACGGAGTTCAAATTTCTTCAGTGGTGGTCTCTTTAGCTTAAAGAACTGTGTGTCACAAAAATCTGAAAAAAATATATAAGATTAATTATGATTTTTAAATTTAATTGATGCTGGATAAATATAATTAGAAACAAAATTTCAAAATTGTGTTACTACTAGAAATTCTCATCTGATCTATATATGAAAATATAGTCAAATATTTAAGGTTGCCTATATTACAGAAGGAAATGGTAAACTGAGGTTGCAGCTTCTTATGACGTATAACCTACACATGGTATCATGGGTCATTTTGCTTGTTTCATTTCCCATTAGAGGAATTTTAATGAAGGAGGCCAGTAAAACATTGATTAATAAGTGTTGACGTGAAATACACTTACTGGGACATAAAAAGGTGGCAGGCTTACGTAGACTACCCCCTACCATTATTATATTTTTTAATTCTGTGAATATGGAACTCCAGAAGAGTGGAAACCATGGCCTTATCTTTTTCCCATGACAGTTACTTATCCAGCATTTTCTTCAATAATTCTACAAGATGTAACTCTTGAGACATAAATCCTATTAGTTTGGTAGAAAGTTATTATAGCAGTGATTTTCCTTATTTTTCACCTCTTTGTCCCAATTCATTCTTATTAAGATTTAAATGTTGTGGATAATTTATTTTACGAAATGTTATAAGACAGAGAAATTAAAAGCAAATGGCTAAAGCTGACATAAGGTGTCAAGAGCTAACTGAGGATAAAACTCTAGTCGTGCAGACTTTAGTCACTGTATTAGTCTGTTCTCATGGTGCAAAGACATACCCAAGACAGGGTAATTTATAAACGAAAGAAGTTTAACGGACTCACAGTTCCACATGGCTAGGGAGGCCTCACAATCATAGCAGAAGGCGAATGTGGAGCAAAGTCATATCTTACATGGCGGCACACAAAACAGCTTGTGCTGGGGAACGCCTATTTATAAAACCATCAGATCTCCTGAGACTTATTCACTACCATGAAAACAGTATGGGGGAAACTACCCCCACGATTCAGTTATTTCCACCTGGCCCCTCCTTTGACATGTGGGGATTGTTACAATTCAAGGTGAGATTTGAGTGGGGACACAGCCAAACCACACCAATTGCCTAGGTAAGAGTAAGTCAAATGGCTGGTGTTCCCTCAAAAGTGAGTGTGCTGCAAGAGGATATGTGTGATACATGTATGTGTGCATAAGCATAATCACAAGATTAATGGATTTTAATAAAAGATGAAAAAAGAGTACACAGAATACTCTATCACCCCAGTTTGCTTGATTGATCAATTGGCTTCCGGTGTCATAACTTTCATTCTCATCCCACTTATATAGTTAATTTTTATATTTGTAATAAAATGTATAGACAGTAAAAATAATATAGTTAATATATTATATATAATAAATATAATATAATGAACTGAATAAATAAAATAATCTTTTTATTTCCTTGCTTTTATAGATATTATCTCCAAGAAAATCATAGGGGAAAACTTTAAACTGTTACTGTTAGTCCCGTAATCATAAAAGTACCCTAAACTTTTTTCCCAACTTGAAGTCAACTTTCCTAGGTGTGATTTTAATGGCTGCAACACATGTCACTGCATGATTCTCCACTGTTGCCTTTCAGATTGCTGTGATTTGTTTTTAAACTACAACCATGTACATGCAGATAACACCTTCAATGTTATCTGATAAATGAGATAAATTGTAGGCAAAAGAATAAATAACCCTTGAAGGGTTATAAAGAGCTTGAAGCTCTTCATAAATGTTTTTAATTTAAGTTTCCAAGAGACTTGGAATCAATTCCATGCCCTCGGCTAAATTCTTAATCTTCCTTGGAGACATGTTCTTCCTCCAGACCTCCTCAATTTAGTAAGTGGTACCAAAACCCACCCTCTTGCTCAACTCAAAAACCTGGCTGCCTCTTTCTCCCTCTCCCTTACCCCTGGTTTTTGTCATTCTACTCTATCATTATGTTTCGTTCCTTCTACTTCCTTGCAGTGATTTCTATCACATTTAGAATAAAATCTACCTTTAAAAAAATATATATAATCTGCATGCTGCCCACCCCTCTAACAGATCACTAACTCCCAGGCACACAGAGCAGACAAACTCTCCTGTACATGCTGTTCATCTGTTTGGAATGTTCTTCTCGAACTTTCCGTGTCTGGTTTCTTTTTGTTCTTCAGGGGTCAATTTTAATGTTCCATTTACGAGGCCTTCCTGGACGACCTCAATCTGAAGTGGCTATCCTTCACTTGCATAATACCTTTCCTTTCTTTGGTGCCTTTTTTTGCAATGTATAATATTATTTAATATGTTTGTTGGCTTACTTGTTTAAATATCTCTCTTTACAACTAGATACACCCATGAAGGTTGCTACCATGTCTGTTTTGTTTACCAGCATATATGCCATGCTAATCATGTTGCCCGACACATTGGGTTATAGTTGATTGGATTGCTTGGGTTTTTTTCCTGGCTCTGAAATGTATTAACTGCTCTCCTTGGGTACAAATGTAAGACAAACATAATGATAATACCTACTATATAGGGTTTTTTAAAGAATAAATCAAATTATTCATATACAGTTGTTAGCCTAGTGCTTGACACAATATACTTTCTCAATACTTTGTAGTTACTGTTATTTAGTTCTAGTAGGCATTCTTGAAATATTTTTTGAATGAGTGAAATAATGAGTTTATTTTGTGATATAAATAAGGTAATTATTTTGTGATAATTACCTCTTTGGTGTATGAGTATGCCATTTTTACCCCAATCTTTATTGCTGTGAGTATCATCCTTTAAGTTACTAATAGGTGGCTGGGCATGGTGGCCCACACCTGTAATCCCAGCACTTTGGGAGGCCGAGGTTGGCAGATGACCTGAGGCTGGGAGTTTGAGACCAGCCTGACCAACATGGAGAAACCAAGTCTCTACTAAAAATACAAAATTAGCCGGGCATGGTGGTGCATGCCTGTAATCCCAGCTATTTGGGAGGCTGAAGTGGGAGAATCTCTTGAACCCAGGAGACGGAGGTTGTAGTGAGCTGAGATCATGCCACTGAACTCCAGCCTGGGCAACAAGAGCAAAACTCCGTCTCAAAAAAAAAAAAAGAAAGAAAGAAAACAAAAGAAAAGTTACTAATAGGCTAAAAATAAGAATTATGCTCATGTTTTCACTTCCATACAATTGGTTGTTAGAGGTGAAACCTTTTCCCATCTGCACAAATTTCTGGAAGACTAGAAATGTTTCTTCTTTCACTAATATTTTAACTGTGGAGGTATCTATTTCAAAATGTAAAATCCAATAGATAATCAGTGAGGAATATAACCTAGATTAACTTTTTTTTTTTTTTCAAAATAACCAAAGCACACTCAGTTTAAGTTTTATGTTAAAGTGAGCCAAATGCTAGTTACCAAAATATTGGATGGCTATGCATATAATCCTTTGCTGATGAGTAATTTAGCATCAATTTAGATATGTTATTTTTTTTTCTTCCAGAGACTCGAAAGCATTAAGGCAAGATTAGAGGTCATTGTCCCTTCTTCTGTTATCAGTGGTCCCAAAATATGTGTTTATGTCACCATTAGAAACAAATTGTTCTGTCTTATAGTTATTGATTTGTTTGTACCTCCTATTAGAGAGTGATTTCACTAAGGGCAGACATTATGTTGTATACTTTATTGATTTGGAAAGCAGGCAATAAAGAAAGAATGAAGGATTGATTATTGGGCATTTGTTATTAATGATCTTAACTTATTATTTTCCTCCAAATGAAAATGTTTTAGTGAACATAACCTGGAAAAACAGCAAGAACAATTCAGTTACTACTCAGTAAGCTTGAAGAGGTTGAAGCAGAAAGTGTTTGTGTCAGTTGTTTTAACATAATTCCTAGTAAAGATACTGAAAGTATCCCTCATGATAATGAGAAAAATCCAGAACAAAAAGCTTGATTAGTCCTACAGTATTTGCCTGCTTTGACTCTGACTGTGCTTAAGTATATCCAGGCATGCTGTGCAAAGTACAGAACTATAATAAAATAATCCTTAGTCCAATCATGGGCTTATGTTACTAGCATAAGTCTAGTTTGTGGTTTCACCTGAAGTAAGAAAGCATTAAGTCTTCTTATCACACCCAATCATCCATATTAGGCTTGGGATAGAAAAGGCACTAGAGAAGGAAAGGATAAGATTTAGTCAAGGGAGTAAGTACTTGGTTTTATTACAACTATGCTAGAATTGGCTCACCAGTATTAATTAAGTGCTTTTTTATTTGTAATCTCATTCATCATTCTCTCTCTTTCTCTCTCTCTCTCTTTCTCTCTAGTAGAGCAATGTTAAACAATGTATTCTTTTTTAAAAGTTATAGATTTATAAATTTAAAATGTTCTGATATAGTGTAGCTCTCCAATTAGGGAGAAGTAGAAACATATGCTGCTCAGCTTTTCTAAAATCTTTTAAAGTAATCAATTAACATATGGGTTAAGTTTACTTTAGATGGATACACACATGCACTATATATATATATTTTTTAGACATATTCAGGCAGTGGATAAAATTTCCTTTTTCTATCATTTGCTCATGGTACATTAATGCTGATAGTATTTTATGCTATTTTGTGTTGATGCTCTCATTACAAATTGGCCCCAAAATAGTCTGTATTCAAGAGCATGTAGTTTTTTCCTAAGTATACTATGATTTAAATAGAAGCAGAAATGAGTGTTGCCTTCTTTTGTGAATTTCTGGGAGGGCATGCTTCCCTGCAGTCTCTGGAATGTGTGTTGACATTTTTTGTTCCATGATTTCCCATACGTAACACTCCCTTTTGATAGTGAAGCAGTGAGGGAAAGTTGCAAAGTTCCATCTGCAAAAAAGCATTATCTGAAGTGGAAGAATGGAAGTGAAAAGAAAAGATTCAAAGTGTTTTGTTTTAGCTCCAGTAGATATTTTATAACAAGACTCCAAAAGAGTGTGAATATAATATAGTTAACCTAAAATTTATTTTATATAAATATATTAATTTATAATTTTCAAATATAAATTGTTTTTACTGTATAAGCAATATAACATTGACCTAAAAATTGAAAAAATATAAACTCTCTTCTCCGAAACTGGGTTCTCAATTACTCTACATGTACCTGTTTATAAAATACAAAACCATCTAGATAATCACTGCACCACTATTTGTATCAAACTTTGTTTCTTAGCCATCCTAGAGTGCAATCAATATCATTGATCTTTTCGAAAAACCAGCTTTTGGTTTCATTAATTTTCTTTATTGTTTAGTTTTGTTTCTTTGATTTTTTTTGGTATCATTTTTGAGACCGAGTTTCACTCTTGTTGCCCAGGCTGGAGTGTAGTGGCGCTATGTAGGCTCACTGCAACCTCCACCTCCCGGGTTCAAGTGATTCTCATGCCCCAACTTCCTGAGTAGCTGGGATTACAGGTATGTCCCACCACACCCAGCAAATTTTTTGTATTTTAGAAAATACGGGATTTCACTATGTTGGTCAGGCTTGCCTCGAGCTCCTGGCCTCTGGTGATCCAGCCTCTTGGGCCTCCCAAAGTGCTGGGATTACAGGCATGAGTCACCTCGCCCGGCCCTGTTTCTTTAATTTTTAGATAAGGATCTACCTTTAACTTATGAATATAATATATATGAATTTATGAATATTATGAATATAATATGAATGTCATTGTTGTAGTGTGATAACTATTTTAATTCACCTTCTTGAAATAGATAACCTTTGACTTTTGGTTAGATTATAGATTTATCTGTTATTTTGAAATGTTCAGAAAAAGATAAAAGATAAATCATAGAATCTTTTTAAAAATTGTTTTATTCCTGTGTTAATGTGTAGTTTTAAATATTTGTTTAACAGTGTATACTAATGAAGCATAATAGATACCAAAATGTTTTCATTAGGGACAAATGTTAATTGTGCTGGAAGGAATCACCATTTATGACCTGAGAGGTTGAGATAATGTAGGCAGAGTAAGACAATACATGAGTAAGCAAGTCCCCCTCCCAATAGTAATCATCATTAATAGGAACTCACTGCATTTAGGGCTATGAAATATATGATGGGTTTGAAAAATTTCCAAAGTGGAACCCAAATGGATATGTAGATTTCAGTATCATTATATACTTGGAAATTGAGTAAATAGTGTAGAAAAATACAAACTGGAAAAAAATCTTATCAGGTCCCCGGGTTTTACATTTTGTTGTTGTTGTTTGTCAACTTATAAGCAAGTGCGGAAAGAGTAGAATGAGCAGTGAATAGAGGAGAATGTAATAATGTAGAAATGTGATTCATATAGTTTGTTTGGTGTGAAGTGGATATTCTCATGCACTGCCTAAAGATAAATACATTGGCACAAACTCTATAGAAGCAATCGGCAAAACATGATACTCTTTGACTGAGTAATCTCCCTTTTGGTATTCAAGCTGAAAGCAAAATCAGAAATTCAAACAAAATGTATATAAAATGAGATTAATCATGATGCTATATATTATAATGAAAGTTAGATAATATTAGGATGCATTTATGAAGTGAATGTATATACAACGAACTTTTCCAAATAATATATAAAGAACAATGTGCATTATGTCATATTAGTAGAAAATGAAGAAAATGAAATCCAGCTTCCTATAATTATAATTATGAAAATATTTAATGAGGCTCTTTTTCTTAGGTTCAAAGTTCAGAGCCAATCAAATTACTTCATTAAGTGTTTTATTATAAGGATGCATAAGGTTCTAGTTCAAAACTTAAAAAGCAGTCAAGAATTAAGTTCAAGGGACTTGCTTTGACCTCTCGTTCTTTCCTTTATGGTCTCTTAATTTCTCTACTTTTTCTAAGCTTCTCTCTGCATATATCCTCACTCCTATCTCCCTAAGACTAGCTTACTCTACTTATTCATAGGTTCCCCCTTATCACTTTAGATTACATGTGGTCATCACAACTTCTTTGGCTCTAAGTCTACCTTAAGCCTTTTGTTTATACTCAGAAAGGAGGACTCTGATTGGGCTAGCTCATCTTTTCTTATGAAACCATGACATAGGTTACTTGCCTGCCTATGAGTTGGCTGCCCTCGGTTAAGGGGCCATCATAGCACCAGTCATTTCTGGTCTGACCATGGGGATGCATAAATAAACAAATGATCTTACCTTTCTAACCTCTTCCTCGATCACTACCTACCCTAGGACCACAAACTCTTTGTTCTATCCAAGCCACTCTTTTCCAAATATACCTAATCATTTTACTATTCACAGTGTTAACCTGCCTTTTCTCACTTCTTGAAATTTCCATCACAGAATGCGATTAATCTCAAAGCCTCATCCCTTGCATGCCCCGATGAAGGACTCTTTTAGTTTCCTAGGAAAAGTTAACACGCTGATAGTGCTTTGTTTCTGATTGAATAAGTTCACTTCTGGCATTGTGTCTCCACTATGAGAGTGATGTACATGAACTACTGAATGTAAACAGTATGCCTTTGATACCATTTTGTTGTACAGTTTATAAAAGAAAGCTATGATACCATAGGGTTATTAACATTATATTGCTGAAGGTAATGTTAAAAACAATACATATATACACACACAAACACACACACATACGTAGCACAGCCAAACTTGGCATTCTATCTTCCCCACACATGAGAACTATCAAAGTATCATTTCTGAGCTGTGTTGTTTTTCTCCTACTTGTGCCCTAATTCTAATAGTGGAAGAATTTTTTTTAAAGCAAAGCTGTTATCTTTTAAACACTGGAATTAAATGAAAAATTCCATTTTCTTCATGAGTCAGTTTTTTTCAGGGAATATTTTCAGCAAATGAACAAGCTCCGCATTCAATCCATGCTTTGTTTTAGTAGTTTCCTTGGGTGGACTAGTTTCACCAAATGCCATGTATAAATCGGTCACATAGAACAAGAATTTATATTTCCACAATTTTATTTGGAACTTTGAAACTTCCATTATCTCACAGAACCCAGAAATTGAATTGAGGCTTTGTTACTAAGCCCGGTTGTAGCAACAGACTTCGGAGTCAGTAGCTCAATTTTCTACTTCTTTGCATCAAATTTTCTCTTGAAAGTGATGCATGCAATACAGAGAATGGCAGGGAGGAGCCTCTGTGAAGTATTAAATATTTGGTTCACTGGGTCCTATCAGCAGGTGGGGCCTGTGGGGAGCTTGTTTATCCAGCAGAATAATCCCATTATGAGGACAGTGATGTAGAATAGTTTGCTTCCTACCCCAAAACCACTCAAGGAAACAACTGAGTGAATGATATTTTTCCGGGCCCTGTATTATGCTATTATGACTTGCAATAACCGGCAGCATATTAAAATAGATATCAGGGTCTACAGTTACTCTGTTGAATGAAGTTCTGAAATTTCAAAGGTGTTGATTATTCAGTATTTTCCAATTTACAGTATAAAAGAATATGTGATTGACTATTTCATGGCACAGTAATGGAAATAAAGAGAATGAACAGGCTTGATTAATTTCAGAGTAAATGCTTATTTTTCATAATTGCATAATTCTCAAGTGGGTCTCTGTGTACGCCGGGGTGGCCTTTTCTGTCAAATACAAGGATAAGAACTTGGCATTGAAAATTAAGGAACAATAAAAAATAAATATGTGTGCATGTGTGTATATGTGTGCGTGCACATAGCCTTGTCATCACTAAGAACAACCCACCACACAGCCTTGTTTAGCTTTAAAAATATCTATGAATACTATATTGAAAAAACAAATTAAGGTTTGGGACAAACGTCCCATCTTCCTCATGACAATATGCTGGGAACAGCTATAAGCTTAGAATAAACTGGGGAACGCTGCTTAATGCGCTGTGCAGTAAGCTTATCCAATGTCTTAGCCCAGCTAGAACAGTGCCTAGGATACAACAGGCACCTTGTAAATAGCTGTTGAAATAGAGGAGGAATCAGTGAACGAATCAATGAATGCTTCTGTCCAAAAGTAACACCGACTAAATGCTGTAAAATCATTCATCCTCCAAAATTTGAAATATTGTTGGTTGTCTGAAAAAATATTAAAGGAAAGGGACATGGTATGACCACTAAGTGTCCGAAGTCTTAACCTTCGAAGGATGTATCAAGAAACCCAACTACAGCTTTTTGGTAGAAAGTAGCTAAAGAAAGGATTCTGAATTGGATGAACCATGAAAAGCGGTAATTTCCTCTTTAAAGGTATTTATTAGCCATACAAAAAACATACTTTCACTCACTGAGAATTTAAACTTTTATTTAAATATTAGTGATTTACTGCATTAAGTGTTATTGTGAGATAGCATCTGTGGGCCGGGCGCGGTGGCTCAAGCCTGTAATCCCAGCACTTTGGGAGGCCGAGGCGGGTGGATCACGAGGTCAGGAGATCGAGACTATCCTGGCTAACACGGTGAAACCCCGTCTCTACTAAAAATACAAAAAAATTAGCCGGGCGTGGTAGCGGGCGCCTGTAGTCCCAGCTACTTGGGAGGCTGAGTCGGGAGAATGGCGTGAACCCAGGGGGCGGAGCTTGCAGTGAGCCGAGATCGCGCCACTGCACTCCAGCCTGGGAGACACAGCGAGACTCCGTCTCAAAAAAAAAAAAAAAAAAAAAAAAAAAAAAAAAAAAGAGATAGCATCTGCTAGGCCAGAAAATTCCTCTAGTTTTTGGTTTAATCGCTGTTAATATGCAGACTATAAAGATAATCTCACTGGTAAACCAGTGATAAACCAGCACTTGATAATCTTTTAATTGCTAAGTAACACTGAGGCAGCTTACTTTTGGCTTTGGATTTAGTAGATATTTATATTAAAAACTGGCCAGTACAGCTTTTCACATAAGTACTTCATCTCAAATTTATCAGTCCTTTAAAATGTACATGAATTTATCCAACTCTCATAAGCTGCACTCTCAAAGATAGGGGAAAATAAAACCAAAAGCAACAATGATTGAATCAATGTAATTTTCTGCTGTTTAAGCATAGGTTTCTACTTACCTTGATTATTTAAAGAATGCCTGAAATCATGCCAATAATAAAAACCCTGGAAAGTAGAGTTGAATTCAAGACAACTTTCTTTTTTTTTTTTTTTTTCTGTGCTGCCATTTTCTCTCACCTGAACTTTTTCAGTGATCTTCTAATAGGTCTTCTTTTTGATGTGTGTCACCTACAATTTGTTGTCAACCAAGCAGGCAGAGAGCCTATTCTTAACAGCTTTGTTGAGGTATAATTGATATACAGTTAATCACATATATTTAAAGTGAGCGATTTGGTATGTTTTGACATATATATAAACTCATGAAACTATCACCACAGTTAAGACTGTGAACATATCCATCGCACTAAGAGTTTCCTCATGGCCTTTTCTAATGCTCTCTCCCTTTCCTTGCTATCCCAGATAACCACTGACTCGCTTTCTGCTACTATGGTTTGCATTTTCTAGAGTTTTATATAAATGGAATCAAACAGTATGTACTCTGTTTTGTCTGACTTTTTTCACTAAGTGTAATTATTTTGAGATTCATCCATGTTACATGCATAAATAATTCATTCTTTTTTATTTTTGACTAGTATTGCATTATATGACTACATTCATCATTTGTTTATTCACCTGCTGGTAAAATTTAGATTGTTTCCTATTTGGAGATACTTTGAATAAGGCTGCTATGAACACTTGTGTGGACGTGTGTAGACGTAGTGTTTTCTTTTCGTAGTCAAATACCTAGGAATGAAACAGCTAGATGAAGTGAAGTTAATCCATTTGTTCTTTTATGAATTATGCTTTTTGTGTCTTATCCACGAAATCTTTGTCTAATCCAAAGTCACAAAGTTTCTCTCCTGTCTTTTCTAAAAGTTTTTATAGTTTTATGCTTTACATTTGGATCCATGATCCTTTTGAGGAAAATGTTTGTATATGGTAGAATGTATGAACCAAAGTTTAGATTTTTTTGAATATGGGTACCCAAATACTCCAGCACCATTTGTCTAAAAGCATGTCCTGTCTGCACTGAATTGCCTTTTTGCTTTGTTGAAAATCAGTGGCAAATATATGTGTGGATCTATTTGTGGACTCTCTAATTTTGTTACATTTATCTATTTGTCTATATCTTGATGACAAGAGTTACTAGTTTGATTATGGTAACTTTATGATAAATCTTGAAATCAGGTAGCGTACGACTTCAAGCTTTGTTCTTTTAAAAAGTTATTTTGAATATAGCAGGTACTTAACATTTTTATGTGAATTTTAGAATTAGCGTGTTCATTTGATTGTCATTGTATTAAATTTATATAACATTTTGGAGTGAATTGACTAATTTTTAAAAAAAAAAAATTCTGTTTTACATTGAGGGTTCCACGTGCAGCTTTGTTACGCAGGTAAATTGTGTGTCATCCGGGTTTGCTATACAGGTTATTTCATCACCAATGTAATAAACATAGCTGATAGGTAGTTTTTCAATGTTCACACTCCTCCCCCCCTCCACCCTTAAGTAGGCCCTATTATCTGTTGTTTTGTTCTTTGTATACATGTTTGCTTCATGTTTAGCTCCCACTTTATAAGTGAGATCAGGCAGTATTTGGTTTTCTGTTCCTGCAGTAGCTTGCTTAGGGTGATGACCTCCAGCTCCATTGATGTTGCTGCAAAGGACATGATCTCACCGTTCATTATAGCTGTGTACTATTCCATGACATATATGTACCACATTTTCTTTATCCAGTCTACCATTGGTGGTCATGTAGGTTGATTCCATGTCTTTGCTATTGTGAATAGTGCTGTGATGAACATATGCATACATGTGTCTTTATGATAGAATGATTTATATTCCTTTGGATATATACCCGATAAAGGGATTGCTGGATCAAATGATAGTTCTGCTTTAAATTCTTTGAGAAATCACCACACTACTTTCCACAGTACCTGAACTAACTTATCTTCCCACCAACTGTGTATAAGCGTTCCCTTTTCTTTACAGCTTCGCCAGCATCTTTTATTTTTTAACTTTTAAATAATAACCATTCTGACTGGTGTGAAATAATATCTCACTGTGGTTTTGATTTGTATTTCTCTAAGGATTAGTAATGTTGAGCATTTTTTCATGTGCTTGTTGACTGTGTGTATGTCTTCTTTTGAAAAGTGTCTGTTTACGTCCTTTGCCCAGTTTTGAATGGTGTGGTTTGTTTTTTGCTTTTAATTTGTTTAAGTTCTTTGTAGATTCTGGATATTAGACCTTTGTTGGATGCGTAGTTTGCAAATATTTTCTCCCATTCTGTGCGTTGTCTGTTTACTCTGTTGATTCTTAATTCTTGCTTTTTGTTATTTAATTTATTTTTTTATCTATCTATCTATTTATTTATTTATTTATTTTTGTTGTTCAGAAGCTCTTTAGTTTAATTAGGTCCCATTTGTTTACTTTTGCTTTTGTTGCAATTGCTTTTGGTGTCCTTATTATGTAATCTTTGCTAGGGTCTATTTCCAGAATGGAATGTCCCAGATTGTCTTCCAGTGTTTTTATACTTTTAGGCTTTACATTTAAGTCTTTAATTCATCTTGAGTTAAGTTTTGTACATGGTGTAAGGAAGGGGTCCAGTTCAGTATTCTGCATATTGAAACCTGTTATTAAAAAAAAAGAAAGAAAATGAAGAAGTACTAATTAGATAACATGGATGGATATTTTTATATGTATGACAAAAATGAGAAGGAAAGGTCCTGAATGAGGTAAACAGATACATTTTTGTAATACCCAGAACACAATGCAGTATGTCAACAGATACCAATCATAATAGACATGTGGTTACACATATGAATGTAGATTAATACCCAAAACAGTTGTATGTGAAGCTAATCTGTTTACAATATATTATATATTTCATGAGACTTCTTCTGTGATAAAAATAGACTTGGCATCACTTAAAAAAATGGTTCTAACGTTTTTAAAAGTTCTCAGCCGGGCGCGGTGGCTCAAGCCTGTAATCCCAGCACTTTGGGAGGCCGAGACGGGCGGATCACGAGGTCAGGAGATCAAGACCATCCTGGCTAACATGGTGAAACCCCGTCTCTACTAAAATATACAAAAAACTAGCCGGGCGCGGTGGCGGGCGCCTGTAGTCCCAGCTACTTGGGAGGCTGAGGCAGGAGAATGGCGTGAACCCGGGAGGCGGAGCTTGCAGTGAGCTGAGATCCGGCTATTGCACTCCAGCCTGGGCGGCAGAGCGAGACTCCGTCTCAAAAAAAAAAAAAAAAAAAAAGTTCTCAGAAATTCACTTGGCAGAGCAGTACACAAGCTGTGTGTTTCTAGTTTTCCTCTACAATCTCTGTAAGAAGTTAATCAAACAGGCAATTAATCTGTATGATATTATTCATATGAAAGCATATGCATATTAAAATACACAACAGACTTCATTCTCATTTTCCTTAAACTTTTCTCTAATGTCAGGGTTTTGAATGTCCAGCAGAGCTCACAATATGAAAAGGATACACGGCAGTGCTTTTGTTGTACATACCAGAAAGTACAAGCAATAACGTTCTGCTGTATAAACCCCTATAATGAAGGCAGAAAATGTGTAGTAAGCTAAGAAACAAGACTTTGTCCCTAACAACACTAATCTCTCGCCTTGAATCTGCTTCTGCTCCTCATTTCCATTAATAGTGCCACAATCTTCTCTGTAATCCTGATTTGAAATCTTATAGTCGTCCTAGACTCCTCCTTCTCCTTCATCTCGCCCTTCTGTTCAATTTCAGCTTCCTGTTGATCAATCTCAGTATCCTGTTGATTCTGACTCTACAGTTCTTCCCACATTTCCTTGTCATAGCTTTTGCCACTTTCTTTTTTTACTTCTATTTTAAGAATTTTCAGAGTTGTCTCCTTACTTCTAGCTATCCCCTTCCAATCCATCCTTGATATTGTCTTGAAAGTGATATTTCTAAAATGTAGATCAGATTGATCAGATTCTAACCCTTCCTTTGCAGACGTTTACCACTGTCTACATTGGTTTTAGCAGTGGTTTTCAAAGTGTCATCCCTGGACCAGCAGCATCACCTGCTTTGTAGTAACTACTTCGTAGTAACGCAGATTCTTAGGGGCCCATTCCAGACCTTCTGAATCTGAAACTCTGATAGGCGTCCACAAAACTCTGTGTTTTAAAAAGTCCTCCGGGTGATTCTAATACACACTAAAACTTGAAAACTACGGGGCTACAGAATTAAGTTCAAGTTTCTTGGCATGGTGTCACCAAACCTGTCTTTTCTGCACTTATTTTCACCTCCTTAAACTCTTCTGTACTCCTCACCGCTCCACTATTTCAGAGTCTTACCATATACTGTCCTATTTACTGGGATATCCCATTCGCTTGCAATTTTCTCTTCCAAATTATCAGGTTTTAAACTAAGGCACATTTTGAATTTCTTCTCTTTCTTAAATCCTTTTTGATCTTCCTAGTCAAATTTCCTGCTCCGTTAGTTCATCTGTGAAGTGGAAAATAGTTCTGGGTTTAGAGGTAAAACAAACTTCTTGCTTTGTGTTTCCTCAGTAATGTCATCATTGCTCTCAGAATGTATTCATTCTTTCTTGTGCTATACATGGTTTTTGACAAGTCTGTTCCCACTTACAGATGGTGTCTTCAAGGGTGGTGCTAGTCTCAGTAATCTTTGTCATAGAAGAGTGAGTTGCACATCATATGTGCTCTATAACATGTGGACTCACACCAATATATGACTTGAAGTTTATTGCATGATTATTTTATGTGTTCATTGCTGAAAACAATTCATTAGTCCATTTGGGATTGTTATAAAATTTAAAGACCTTTTGTAACTTGCTATCTTGAAAATGGTAATTGTGTTCTTCTGTCTGCTCTAAAACAAAAACAAAATAAAAGCAAATCTGTGCCTTGAATCCTGTTACTTTCTCTTTCAAAGATCAATTTGCCAGCTGGGTGTCCTGCCATCTAACAGGCCTTCCCTGTGAGGCTCCTCTAAATTGGGAAAAGGATTAAATTTGATCAGTGTTTGTTTGGTCTGCTGCTCATCATGCTGATATTTAATCCAGTGTCCAACAAGTGTCCCAAAGGAATAAAATGCCTGAAGCTGGCAATATTTTCTGACCTATCTGTCTGCACATATTCTTATCAGTTTTTACCCAAATGGAGGGTTTTCCGGGAGACATACATGAGCTAAATAAATAATATAATAGTATGCTTAATTAATGTAAAACAGTAAACTATGTTTAATGTATCAACAAGGATTTGAGTCCCGAAGTACACTCAGTTTTGTGAAATCAAATTATTCTGAGTTAGAAAATTGTATCACTTTGCAATATTAGAAAGGAAAAATGCATACTGCTATTTTTTAATTATTAGGGTTAAAAATACCTACAAACAATTGTTGTTAGTGATTGTGTTAACACCAAAGGTATACATTTTCAATACTCCTTTAAGTGAACAGTTATTTAGTTAATCACTAATTTATTCAACACATATTTATTGATTGCCTCTTATGCCCCAAATAGATATAGATATGGAAATAGCTCTAGATTTATAATTAGAGCTAAATGAGTTTTTTTTTTTTTTTTCTTTTTTAGAGATGGAGTCTTGCTATGTTCCCCAGCCTAGACTAGAACTCCTGGGCTCAAGCAATCCTCCCGTATCAGCCTTTTTATTAGCTGGGACTACAGGCGCATGCTGCTGGGTCCTGTTTGAGATTTAGATACATAGATGATAGATACATAGATAGATAAACAAATAACCATGCAGAGATAGAAATAGAGATAAAGATAGAGAAAGATAGAGATAGACATAGCGATAGTGATAGAGATACGGTAAAGTCTCACTTTTCAGAGTCCCCACACTTCAGTGATCAATGAAATACATGTAATCAAATAATGATTTAATATGATACATGCTAATGAAAGTATGTATTAACTAAAGGACATAAGGTAACTACATAATCAAAAGAGTGAAAAAAATCTTTAAAGTCATAGATGGACCATATGTACCAAGATGTTACCTATCTGAGTCAATTTCTTGTGCCAAGACTAACGAAAGAAAATAAGAATCCAGATTTTCTTGTAGCATGACGTGGATCTGTTTGTGTTTGCTCAAATAGCAGGGCTTTTTCTGCTTCTGTTCAGTGTGTGAATGGAAAGCAGAACATCCCCTTTGTTCTGTGTACTGTGTGAGGTCCTTTCTCATGTCACTTCTAAACACTAAGAAAAGTAAAAAACGAAGATCCAAACACAAGTCTGAAATTGAATTTACTTAATGCAAGGCAGGAATAACATGATCCCACACAGATGCGTGGGACCTTCAGATTAACGGTTAAAGAATTGTTCAGAGAAAATTAACCTACAACATTGATGATTTGTTCACATATAGACACACATAAGGAAGAGAAACCCTTATGAAGACTTTTTCTCAGGTCAAAGTCAAGTGTAGAGCTTTAAAAAGGCAAACTTAGAAGTTTGGGTTGGTTTGTTTGTTTCTCTAACAACAAGAGTTGCTGTTGCAAGGTGAGAGTCGCTCTCCATAGTTTTTAATTATTATTCCAAGATATCTACCCAAGTAGACACAGGCTGAGTATCCTTTTTTTCTGAAATGCTTTGGACCAGAAGTGTTTTGGATATCAGATCTTTTTCAAATTTTAGAATACTTGCATATACAGTATATAATGAGATATCTTGGGAATGGAACCCAAGTCTGAACATCAAATTGATTTATGTTTCATATATAGCTTATGCACATAGCCCGAAGGTAATTTTATATTTTCCTTGGCGATGCTAAATAAATTGTGTTCTGTGAACCTACATTTTGACTGTAACCCATCAAGTGAGGTCAGGTGTAGAGTTTTCCATTTGTGGCATCATGTTTGCCGGCACTCAAAAAGTTTTGAATTTTGGAGCATTTGGGCTATCAGATTTTCTGATTAGGGATGCTCAACTTTACTTTAAAGTAACATAATTTATCCTTCTGCAAATATAGTATTTCACTTTCATATTAGTATGCAACATGTTTATATTATTAGACTTTTTTGAAAGAATTCAATCTTCAAGTTTGTTACCATGAAAATATTTTTAGCTCTTACATAGGTAGTAATAGTGACTTAATTTAAAATACTTTCTCTACTTTTATTTGAATATATTGACAATAGCCAATGTAGGTAGCTTTTCTTCATAGTACATCGTTAGTGAAGGAATTACTTCTGAATCTTAATTCCATTACTGTCTTCATATAAGCTCCCAGAACTTTATGGGTGGTAACAAAAATGAATGAACATGGTACTTCTTACTCCCACACCCCAATGTAACTTCATGGCTTCTTTCATAAACTCCCATTGACTGTGAAAGAACGTGTACTGCAGAGATATGTTGAACCGGAGTATTTCCATAGAACCCTCCCATCAGGGATGGAGAGTACCAATAACAAACTTTCTGAGAGAGACTTATAGAAAGGTATTTTATTCCAAAAGGGAGAAAACCAGATTAAATACTACCAGTGTCTACAATTACCTGATGATAGTTTTAAAAACTAGTAACAATAAAAGTTAGATAAATTACATATAATTAATGTGTAATGAAATCAACAGTGTCTAGAAATATGGTTTTGGAATGATTGTTCCCAAGCCAACAAAGCTTGTGGGCTGAAGTAAGAAAAAACTGAATGGATCAACAGCAATTCTGTTCATCAGGAGTTAGATTTTAAGTTATCACATATCCTTTTAAGATTTTAAAGGTCTCACTACACAAGGTTAACAAATACACTTTGTGGGTATATTTTGAAAGTCTTTATTCAGAAGGAGATACATACGGAAGTATTTGGGGATGAAATATCATTAAGTCTCTAAATTATTTTCAACTGGTTTAGAAACAGTAATATAACATGCAAGGTGTAAGACAGAACATGTGTGGAAATAAGGCAAAACATTAACAAAGGAAAAAGTTATATCTCCTTCATCACTTCTTTCATTTATTAAAATGTTTTATTGTAACTGTTGAAGGGAGACCTACGTCCATCATTCGTTTAAATGATTTTATGCAGACCCGGCACGGTGGCTCACGCCTGTAATCCCAGCACTTAGGGAGGCCAAAACGGGCGGATCACGAGGTCAGGAGTTTGAGACCAGTGTGACCAACATGGTGAAAACCTGTGTGTACTAAAAATACAAATATTAGCTGGGCGTGGTGACATGCACTGTAGTCCCAGATATTCTGGAGGCTGAGGCAGGAGAATCACGTGAACCTGGGAGGCGGAGGTTGCAGTGAGCCGAGATCCTGCCATTGCACTCCAGCCTGGGCGACAGAGCAAGACTCCGTCTCTGGGAGAAAAAAAAAAAAAAAAAAAAAAAAAAAGTATTTATTTAAATAATTTGAGTATGCCTTGAATTGTTCTTGATAGTGTTTGCCATCTTTCCCCAGGAATTATTGAACCATTTTAAATTAAGTTTATTTTTGAACAGCATGCATTTAGTTTAATGGTAGTAAAACCTCCTAAGCCATAGATCCTCCATCTGTTTCCATATTGAAATGAACACCAAGTTTCTCTAATGTCCAAAGTGCCATTCCTTCATTTTGCCTCTAACTTTTCTTTGGCACATGACGTTGAACCGTATGAAACTTTTTTCCTGACTAATATTTAAGTATGGAGTAAGAGTAATTTTCAGTAATAATTGTGATTTTCTTCCAACATTTTCTCAGAAGGCATATTCTGAAAGTGTGTATTAATATCTGTATGCGTTCTCAGCACAACTCTCTCTTCTAGTCTCTCGATCTAATTTGTTACTAACTTTTTAAAACTTTTTAGACTAAATCTTTTTGCTTCCCTTCAAGCATTTTGCATTATACTACAAATCTTCTGAGACTCGAATAATTTTATCATACGGTTTATATACTCCAACCTTGAAGGTTTTTCAACCTTTTTCACTAGCAGCGATACCCTCCATGACAGATAGTCAGTTATATTAACTTGATTCTATTGTAATTTACATAATGGTAAAACAAAATAATTTTAAACTTATAATCAAAATTATAACTGTTTAAAAAATTACCACCTAGAATTCATTTTATGCAATGGGAAAATATACAAAACTGTTTTGATAAATATATGAAATTATATAACTTGGACATCTCTATGTAGTTTTTTCATCCTGTTTAACATGTTATGCCAGCTCTACAGTAGTCATTGACAGGAATTATGACAATGACTCAGACATTGATGATGCCCACCAAGCTTGCAGCATATTTACTGTAGATAGTACCTCCATACAGCCCTTTTGTAAAAATTTTAAACCCAAATTTGGTAATTGAAATTAACTAAATCAAAGAAGGCTGTGAAATTGACACATTTATTAGTAAACAATATGTGACAGTAGGGAGAATTATTTCTAGGTTCAGATAAATCTGGGTGAGAACCCAGCACTCACCCTTATTAGCCGACATGGAGTTTCTTCAAGTGTATAACTTGGTAATTCAATTGTTTAT
The DNA here is from genome assembly GCF_037993035.2 of Macaca fascicularis. Classification (NCBI taxonomy): domain Eukaryota; kingdom Metazoa; phylum Chordata; class Mammalia; order Primates; family Cercopithecidae; genus Macaca; species Macaca fascicularis. The sequence continues at coordinate 29,294,223 of NC_088395.1, forward strand.
TTTGCTTATTTATTCAAGCATTCATTCATTTATTCATTTAGTAAATGTATGCTAAGCTGGTTAGCAGGCACAATTCTAGGCACTGTGGCTAAAAAGGGAAGTGAAAAGGACAACATCCTTGCTCTCATGGGATTTACTTTCAACTGGGGAGACAGAAAGCAAGGTAGTTACATAATATAATATCAAATAGCAATAGGTCTTGTGAAAAAAATATCAAGGCCTACTCTGGATCAAGTGACCAGGATGGGAAGGCAAAAGGCCTCTCTGAGGAGGTGATATTTGGCAAGAAAGAAAGAGAAAGCCATGCTGTTGGTTGGCAAAAAATGTTCCAGGCCGAGGGAAGAGCAAGTTCAAACGCCTCAGTTTGTATTTCTGTGAATAGTAAATGAAAGTTTATAAACTCCTGACACATCGTTAAGTGCTTATTAGACGTTAGATATAATTTAAAGATAATAAATGTGGATAATTAATTCCACATGTTATTATGTGTCTTCCTTGCTATAATGTACATCCTCCTTTTCTTCTAGACCATTTTTCTTCTCTGGAATACTGTATTATTTATCCTGTTCTCAGAGTTGTTAGATTGCCCTCTTTTTAATTTGTAGTGAGTTTAACCCTGCTTGCAATACTCAAATGTTATTGCTGTCAGAGGTCCTGTTTTCTCAGTCTTTGCCCTTTTGCTCAACATTTGTATACTCTGAGTAATGCCAAATTGATTTTCTTGCTAAGTGTTGGGCAACTGCCCTCTCTAAACAGTAAATTCACAACTTTTCCATGATGATGATAATGTTGATGCCCTGTGGGAACCTGTTGTTTTGTATGTGTGTGCAGGGAGAGGGGTGATCTAAAAATGGTGTCAAGATGTCATTTGGAAGATGGTACCTACAGAAAACACAGAAAACCCAATCACACCCCACCCCCATCTTCCCCATTTCCCAACGTGGTTTCTTGTTTACACTTCTCCGATTCTCCCAGAAGTCAGAGCAAAGTGACTGTTTACGTTTGTCTCTGGCTGTGAAAAGAAACACTACCAGAGCTCAACTCACTTTTATTGATTTCTATATTGTTTGGCTGTAAAATATTTATTCTCACTTGTATCAGTTTAGGTCCAGTCAGAGAAAAAACACAGTCATTTGAACAGTGAAAGTTTATACAAATAATTATTAAATGTAACATGGGATTATAGTAATGAAGGGATTGGCTAATGTGAAAGAAAGATGTATTAGTTTGCTCAGGCTGCTATAACAAAATGCTATAGACTGAGTAGCTTAAACAAAGGATATTTATTTCTCACGGTTCTGGTGACTGGGAAGTCCATGATGAAGGTACAGCCAATTTGGTTTCTGGCTTTCAGATGGCTACCTTCTTGCAGTGTGCTCACATGATCTCTTTTTTGTAATCACGATGGAGTGAAAGAGAAAGCTCTCTGGTGTCTCTTCTTATAAGGGCACTAATCTCATCAAGAGTGTCCTTCTCATGACGCTCCTCATCTAATCCTAATTACCTCCCAAAGAAAGGCCTCATGTCCACATACCGTCATATTGAGGGTTAAGGCTTCAGCATTTGGATTTTCAGGGGACGGCATAAACATTCAGAGTATAGCAAAAGAGAACCCTTAAAAATAGAGGAATGGCTACCATTAGCCCTGGGGCTGAGACAGCACACCTAAGAAAAAGTCCCTATGTTTTCATCCCCAAAGCAGAGATCCGCACTTTATTGGGAAGGTACGACCATAGTTTACCGAATGGCAGAAATCACTAAGTTGCTATACTAGCAGAACTTGTCAGAAATCTGTCTTCTGCAAGTTATCAGAGACCCTCCCTCTAAGGTACCTGGGAAACATCGCCAAGCTGCTGGTTGCCAAGCACTGTTGGAGCCAGGTGCTGAAGAAGCCTTGCACACTGCAAGAGCCTGCCAAGTGAGCACACTGAAAATAGGAAGTAAATCCCTTTCTTCCTGAAATGTCTCACCAGTGCCCTCTCTCCACCAAGCTTCAGTGCCAGCTAGTAAAGAAAAACATATCTCAAAGGCCCAGATCTATTTTTACCGAGCAGGCAGAAAGGTACATTTAGAACTAAGAGGCAATAAATCAATAACCAGCACACTGGTATAAACTAATAATAAATGACAGCAGAAGCAGACTAAGTGAACAATACATTGTTTTTTAGCAGAGTCCACTACTTTGCAGGGCCATTCTTAGTTTGATTCATTGCTATGTGCTGTGTGCCTAGAATTAAACCTGACCCAATATGGATGTTCAGTAAATATTTGTTGGATGAATGAATAATCTAATTGCTTATTTTTTCCTTCTAATGTTTTTCCTCTCTTTCTCTCTCTCTCTCTTTTTTTACTATAGCTGATGGATGCACTGATTGGTCTATCGATATCAAGAAATATCAAGTTTTGGTGGGAGAGCCTGTTCGAATCAAATGTGCACTCTTTTATGGTTATATCAGAGCAAATTACTCCCTTGCCCAAAGTGCTGGACTCAGTCTGATGTGGTACAAAAGTTCTGGTCCTGGAGACTTTGAAGAGCCAATAGCCTTTGATGGAAGTAGAATGAGCAAAGAAGAAGACTCCATTTGGTTCCGGCCAACATTGCTACAGGACAGCGGTCTCTATGCCTGTGTCATCAGGTATCCCTTTAATTATATTACTGCTGAATCAAAGAAATCACAGGCTGCTTTTTCATACTTAAATTTTGCTGCTATCTCTTTTGCCTAAAGCCGTTGTCTAAATATTTGCATGTGTTGCTGCTTTCTAAAATTTAGAATCACAATCATAGAAAGATGGGATTGGAATTTATATTAGACATTATTTCTAGCTTATGGAGAAAAGAGATACCTTCTGGGTAGCTACTTATGTTACCAGGAATTACTAAAAACTATGAAATAAAATTTATAGAGGAAGTAAAATGGTGCAAATAAAATGTAAGCAAAGACTTGCAGAATAGATGCATAGTTTCTTGCTAAATGAGTTGTAACATTTTGTTATTGCCCTTCACAGACAGATAGAGCATGGATACTTCTGGTTCACACACATTTGTAAAGATGATTTAGGTTATGTGTGTATGTGCACAGGGAGAAGAAGAATGTATTACCATGTTAGAGAAAATGAAGACTGTGTTCCAGATTGCTTTGCTAACCAAAACTTCTGGATCAATACAAAAATGTTCCCAAGTCTTTCAGGGCCTATACCAAAGTTAATAACAAATTCAGTCCCTGTATCCCCAAGGATACTCACCATACATCTACACATCTTTGTCAGCTTCTAGAAGAGGCATATGCACTTTGTTTAATGATAATGCATTGAAGCAGTGTCCATGCAACACATTAGCAGTTAAAAACCTCAGTTTAGGCCGGGCGCGGTGGCTCAAGCCTGTAATCCCAGCACTTTGGGAGGCCGAGACAGGCGGATCACGAGGTCAGGAAATCGAGACCATCCTGGCTAACACAGTGAAACCCCGTCTCTACTAAAAAATACAAAAAAAAAAAAACTAGCCGGGCGAGGTGGCGGGCGCCTGTAGTCCCAGCTACTCGGAGGCTGAGGCAGGAGAATGGCATGAACCCGGCAGGCGGAGCTTGCAGTGAGCCGAGATCCGGCCACTGCACTCGAGCCTGGGCGACAGAGCGAGACTCCGTCTCAAAAAAAAAAAAAAAAAAAAAAAAAAAAAAAAAACCTCAGTTTAAGCATTTAGCCCCCCATGGATTGTGTATCACACCCTTCGTGAATGATCGTGTATGTCATTGGACTATTAGAACATTAGCAAAGCTTGGTATAGTCATATAGAAGGTGTGTTTAAATCTATTTATTTGGCTTTCTGTATTTGGGCTTATTCAGAGAAATAAAGAAGAATCTAAAGTAGTTGATACCGAAACTCAGAGAAAGTCTCAGAATCACCTAGTATCTTTTTCAAAGAAAAATTTACCACTTCTGAAATCCTGATCAGCAGCTAACACTCCTGTCATGAATATCATGCCTCCCTCTCACTGTCATCTGTAAGAATTACCTGTAAGCTGAGTCATGGCTACAGGTGTCCTAGGACATTGAAATAGGTCAAGTTGCATAAAAGTTAAACAGAAATGTATCTTTCTAACACTGACAACATATATTATGTTAATGTTGGAAAATATAAATTAATATCTGTAAAGTGTTGTGTTTGGGGAAAATGCCTAATGGATTTTAAAAGAACAAATACATCTGGCCAGGCGCGGTGGCTCATGCCTGTAATTCCAGAACTTTGGGAGGTAGAGTAGGGCAGATCACTTGAGACCAGGAGTTAGAGACCAGCCTGGCCAACATGGCAAAACCCCATCTCTACTAAAAATCCAAAATATTAGCCAGGCATAGTGACATGTGCCTGTGATCCCAGCTGCTTGGTTGCAGTGAGCCAAGATCACACCACTGTACTCTCGCCTGGGCTACATTGTGAGACTCCATCTCAAAAATAAATAAGCAAACAAATGCATCATTCCTTTGGCAACTCTTCTTCTTTCTCTTAGGGTTTACTAATCCTTTTATGATTAAACATAACTCTTAATAAAAGTAGAGATTTTGTAGGGGTACAGATCAATAACTGTCATACTAGTACAGTTAAAGAATACTGTTTGGACTAGCTGTTCCCATGTGACCAATAGTAATTAGATTGTAATTTCATATCTGCTATGTTTCTTTTAAATAATCATTATTTCTGATTGTTCATGCATGTGGTGAGATGATTCTTCAAGATAGGCAAATGCTTGTCCTCATTTATCTGACATTAGAATTGAGCTGGATGTCCATAGTACAACACTACATTTCGTCACTCATTATTGATGGAAAACTAATGGTGTTTTCACATAGTAATCTGAATTTTACAAACACTGAGGTTGCAGTTCTCTGTTGTATTTAAATTACACTATGATCCAATACTCTGAGAAATTGCATTAAAATGCCTCTGGAAGGGCCATGTATGGTGGGTTGTGCCTGTAATCGCAGCACTTTGGGAGGCCGAGGTGGGTGGATCACCTGAGGTCAGGAGTTTGAGACCAGCCTGACCAACACGGAGACACCCTGTCTCTCCTAAAAATACAAAATTAGCCGGGGGTGGTGGCGCATGCCTGTAATCCCACCTACTCAGGAGGCTGAGGCAGGAGAATCACTCGAACCCGCAAGGCAGAGGTTGTGGTGAGCCGAGATCGCGCCATTGCACTGGTAACAAGAGCAAAACTCTGTCTTAAAAAAAAAAAAAAAAGCCTCTGAATTTCCAGTTGCAATAATGAATGAAAGATTGAAAAGTTTCCAAAATGTTGACACTTGCCATATGTTCATATGTCTACATTTTAATAAAAGGTGCAACTAAAAGACAAATACTTGAAAGTTTATGTGTGTCAAGTGGCAATCTAGAGAAAGGGATAAACTGCAGGAAGAGGTACTTCTGTCAGTGAAATTCCAATATGCCAATCGATTTGAAACGAGTGTTGTTGCATCTTCCTTGTCCAATTTGGAAAGGGGTACTCAAAAGTCTTTACAAACAGCATTTGAAATAGCATGGCTTGGTGTTGATGTGAGAGGCGCTCAGGGGCTGCCAGTTGAGTCACTGACATTTTGGCATATTGCTAGCTATCAAGCCACTAAACTGTCACCATTAGTTTTTAAATAATTCACTTGCAAAGAATTTTAGAGCCTTGAAAATGTTAGCATCCATTCTAGGTTCTAGTCTTTCTGATCAATATAGAGTATTAACTTTTCAATGAAATTGTTTATCAAGCTTTTCATATAAAATTAATTTCCATTTACACTTGAATATATGCAATGAAATGGCATACATAATGGAAACATTTAAGTCTTCTATCATTATAATGAACAAGAACTTTATTATTTCCTTCTCTTAATATCTATTTTGGACAGAATAATACCACACAGTTCTTTGCTCCATACTTCTTGGCTCTTTACTCAGTTTACTCAAATTTATATTTTTCCTTTTTACATGAAAAAGTGAATGAAGGAAAGCTATGTAACAATTTCTTTTGTCTTCTTTTATGGCCATATATAAAAACAAGTTTACTTTTAAAATAATAAAAATTTGGTGGCCAGATGTGGTGGATCATACCTGTAACCCCAGCACTTTGGGAGGCCGAGACAGTTGAATTGTTTGAGGCCAGGAGTTCGAGTCCAGCCTGCATAACATAGACCTCGTGTCTACAAAAATAAAACTTTTGAAAAATTAGCCTGGTGTGGTGGTGTGCACCTGTAGTCCTAGCTACTCAGGAGGATAAGGTGGGAGGATTTCTTGAGCCCAGGAGTTTGAGGCTTCAGTGAGCTATGATCACACCACTGCACTTCTGCCTGGGCAACAGAGCAAGGACTTGTCTCTTAAAAATTAAATAAAATAAAATAATAGTTCCATATTCTTGACCTCCAACTTTTTAATTCCCCTTTTCATAGTTATGCACTATTAGCAGTTTCATATGCAAAGCTGGCTGGTACATGTGGAAGCATTCCAGTGCCCCCCAAATGGTAGCATGCTATGTTATTTAGCACCCTATTTTTAATTAAAATTTTATTTTTGAGATAATTGCAGGTTCATATTCAGTTGCAAGACATAACATAGAGAGATCCCATACCCAGATTTACTCGGTGGTAGCATTTTGTGAAACTGTGGTACAGTATCATAATCGGGATATTGACATTGATACAGTCAAGATACAGAACAATGCCGTCATCTCAAGGGCCCCTCCTATTGTTCTTTTATAGCTACTTCCATCTCTACCCAACTCCAATCGCAAGCCCCTGTCAACTACTAATCTGTCCTTTATATTTATAGCTTTGTTAATTTATTAATGCAATATTAATGAAATCATACTGTATAGAACCTTGTGGAATTGGATTTTTCACTCAGCATAATTCCTTTGAAATCCATCCAAGTGTTGTACATATCCATAGTTCATGCCTTTTTTTTTTTTTTTTTTTTTTTTTTTTGCTGTGTAGTATTCCATGGTATGAACTACCACAATATTTATTCACTTGTTGAAAGGCATCTATATTATTTCCAGTTTGGGGATATTAAAAAGGAAACTTCTATGAACATTCGTATTCAATTTTTGGTGAACATAAGTTTATGTTTCTGGAATAAATGTGCAAGAGTGAATATGGATTGAATGGTAGTTTTGTGCTTAGTTTTATAAGAACGTACCAAACTATTTTTCAAAGTCGCTGTACCATCTGATGTTCCCACCAGCAATGTATGATTTCTCCATATCCTTGCAGCATTTGCGATTGTCACTACTTTTAATTGTAGCCATTCTGGTAGGCATATTGTGATAACTCATTGTGATTTTAATTTGCATTTTCCTAATGGCTAGTGATTAAAATTTTCATGTGTTGATTTGCCATCTCTCTTCTCATCAGTAAAATGTCCATATTTTTGTACATTTTATAATGTAATTATTTATGTTCTCCTCATTGAATTTTGAGAATTCTTTGTATGTTCTAAATATTAATTCTTTTTGGAGATGTAGTTTGCCAATATTTTCTGATTGCCTGTAGGTTATCTTTTCATCCTTCTAACAGGGTCTTTTACAAAGTAGAAGTTTTTAATTATGATAAGGTTCAATTTGTGAATTTTTCCAGTTATGGACTATGCTTTTGGTGTGAAGTCGAAAAATTCTGCCAAATGCTAAGTCCTGAAGATTTTTCCTTGTTTTATTTTTTTTTAAGATTAAAAAATTTGTTAAAAATTCAGTTGCTTTACATTTTACATTTAAGTCTGTTATTTTGAATTAATATTTTTTTGAAAAAATGCTTATTTTCTTTTTATTTGTATGTATGCATTTATTTATTTTAAGTCCCGGGGTACCTGTGCAGGATGTGTAGATTTGTTACATCGGTTAACGTGTGTCATGGTGGTTTGCTGTCCCTAGCATCCCACCAACTAGGTATTAAGTCCAGCACGCATCAGCTATTTTTCCTGATGCTATCCCTCCCCTAGCCCACCTGCCCAGTGCCAGCAGGCCCCAGTGTGTGTTGTTCCCCTCCCTATGTTGATGTGTTCTCATCGTTCAGTTCCTACTTATAAGTGTGAATATGTGGAATTTGGTTTTTGGTTCCTGTGTTAGTTTACTGAGGATACTGGCTTCCAGCTCCATCCATGTTCCTGCAAAGGACATGAGCTCATTCTTCTTTATGGCATTGTAGTATTCCATGGTGTATATGTACCACATTTTCTTTATCCAGTCTATCATTGATGGGCATTTGGGTTGATTCCATGTTTTTGCTATTGTGACTAGTGCTGCAATGAGCATATTCATGCATTTATGTTTATAATGGAATGGTTTATATTCATTTGGGAATATGCCCAGTAATGGGATTGCTGCATCGAATGGTGTTTCTGTTTCTTTATCTTTGAGGAATTGCCACAGTCTTCCACAATGGTTGAACTAATTTACATTCCTACCCACAGTGTAAAAGCATTCCTTTTTTTCTGCAACCTCGCCAGCATCTGTTGTTTCTTGACTTTTTAATAATCGCCATTCTGACTGGTGTGAGATGATATCTCATTTTGGTTTTGATTTGCATTTCTCTAATAATCAGTAATGTTGAACCTTTTTTCCTATGTTTCTTGGGCAGTTAAATGTCTTCTTTTGAGAAGTGTCTGTTCATATCCTTTGACCATTTTTTAATGGAGATTTTTTTTCTCATAAGTTTGTTTAAGTTCCTTGTAGACTCAATATTAGACCTTTGTCAAATGGATAGATTGCAAAACTTTTCTTCCATTCCTTAGGTTGTCTGTTCGCTCTGATGATAGTTTCTTTCACTGTGCAAAATCACTTTAGTTTAATTAGATCCCATTTGTCAATTTTTGCTTTTGTTGCAATTACTTTTGGCATGTTCATCATGAAGTCTTAATTTTGAATTAGTATTTATTGCAGGACTGATGTTTATTTAGGTTAAGGCTTAGTTTTATGGGGATGGATGTCCAATTGTCCCAGAACTATTTGTTGAAAAGGCTATGCTTCCTCCATTGAATTACTTTTGCATCTTTATTCAAAAACCATTGAGCATATTTTTGTGGGTTAATTTCTATGTTATTTATTCCATACTTTTTTCTATCCCTCTGCCAATACCAATCTCTATTGATTAGTATAGCTATCTGGTGGCAAAAATATCAACTAGAGTGAGTTCTCCTACTTTATATGTCTTTTTAAATATTGTGTTTAGCTATTGTAGGGCCTATTATTTTCCATGTACATTTTAGCATAAGTTTGTCTATGTCCACAAAAATCCTTACTAGAATTTTTTATTGCAATTTCATTAAGCCTATGGATCAATTTGGGGAGAATAGATATCTTTACCATTTTGGGTCTCACTATCTGTGAATACAGTTTGTGCCTCCATTTATTTAGGATTTCCTCCTTTGATTTCTTTCATCAGCATACAAATCCTGCAAACATTTTGTTAAAATTTTAGCTAAGTATTTCATTTCCTTTGGAATGTTTGTAAATGATATCTTCTGTTTAATTTTGGTTTCAACATGTACATTGTTAGTATGTGAAAATGTGATTGATTTTTGTGTGTTAACATTTTAAAAACATATTTTTTTCAAATGACATATTTGTAATGTGTTATATATAGTATGTAGTTCATTTGCCCAAGTCTTGATTTTTCCTTTCAGGACTATGTAACTCTTTTTTCTCATTGAAAGAACATATTAAGTAAGTGTCTATCAAAAAGTATTTAAAGAAAATCCATTTATTCACTCATTCTATACTAATGCTGGGAGTAAAAACATTTAAAGAAAAGCTTTTACTTTCAAGTAGTTTACCTAAGAGAAAATAAATGTGTAATAAATTGCTGTAGATACTATGAAAATAGTTTAGAATTCAGTGGAATTCTGCCAAGATAGAGTAGCCCAGTTACTCTTAAGTCTTCCTTCTTACAACTAAAAAGTCTGTATGTGACGGCAAACAAGCACAAGAAGTCTCTGAAAGATGGAAGAAATACCTCTGAGAAACAGACCTCAGAACTTGAAGAATGACATGGCAACATGTCATGTTCTCACTATCCCGTCTGCTCTTCACAGATTAATGCATGAATTCTTATCATTTTTTCACTTTGTTCCTTCATTTGAAATTCAATATTTTCGTTGCCTACCTGAATAATACGTATTTATTTCTTTAAGAAAATCGAGTTTATGTTTACTTTCTTTCTATCTTTCCTATAATTGCTTCAAAAACAATTGTTTCTTCTACCTATTTTGGAGGGAAAACACTCTAAAACTTAGTGCCTTGAAACAATAACCATTTTATTTGCACATGATTCTGCAATGTGGGCTGGACTCAGCTAGGTGGTTCTTCCTGTGATCTTGCCTGTGGTCACTTGTGTCTGGAGTCCACTGCAATACAGGGTTTGCTGAGCCTGTTTCTCTATTATTTCTGAGGGCCTCTCTCTCCATGTACTTTTTCCATTTATCTTTCTATCAAGTGACTTTTTACATGGCAACTCAGAACGTGTAACTACTTATCAAGCATCTCCTTGAGTCATGCTTACTGAGCCAAGTTTTGAGATAATACAGGAGAAGACTTTACAAGGACTTTGAGGTGTGGTTCATTGGTTGGGCCACCAAAGTAACAGTCTAAGAGTCAGCCTTTTGACCCTTAATACTGTAATTCATGTCCTTATAAATGCAAAATATTGTGACCCCATTCCTAAAACCTCCAAAGTCATGTCTTTCGGTGGCATCAGGATTAGGTTAGAAGTCAATGATCTTATTATCCAAGTCAGCTCTGAGTGTGAATGAGGTTCTTCATGCTTAGTTCCCTGAATAGAACTGCTCCGGAATGGCTGCTCTTCATCCAATACTCTGTGAACTAAAAAGTTATATAATTTGGCCCTTCCATAGCCAACATAAATCGTGAGACAGGGATAACATAACTAAACTAAATATCCCCATTTGAAATGAGGGCTGGGGATAGGAGATACAGAGTAGTCACTGGCCCATGACAATTCTAAAATTCAGCTGGATACACGGCACCGGTTTCTTTTTTATTTCCCCAAGGAGAGTCAATATACTTTATTTTTTATTTTTTTATTATACTTTAAGTTCTGGGATACATGTGTAGAATATTCAGGTTTGTTACATAGGTATACATGTGCCACGGTGGTTTGCTGCACCCATCAATTTGTCTTCTACATTAGGTATTTCTCCTAATGCTATCCCTCCCCTAGCCCCCTACCCCCCAACAGACCCCGGTGTGTGATGTTCCCCTTCATGTGTCCAGGTGTTCTTATTGTTCAACTCCCACTTCTTAATTAGGGTTCAGTTCTGCTTACTGGAAGTGGTTCTCTGAGATTCTTGGATGCGTGCTCTTCCTTTCCAGATAAAATTAATGGCCCAGGCATCTTTGCAATTTGAACTTTATCCCTTTTAGTGTAAGGTAGTATGGTTCCTTAAAATGTTGTGAAGCTTCCTAGTATTAAGTCGTAATCTACTTCATGAAGCAGAAGCCATACCCATAAATATCTTCAGGAAAGAGGCCCCTCTACTTTGCTGTTCAAGTCAGGATGCTGGAGGACAATGTACCAAAGATTCTTAAATGAATTTTGTCTAGCTAGTGTTAGGGTATGCCTCATAGACCCTCCCAGCTAAGAATCTTGGAGTCTGCCTCATAGACTTTCTTAGCTTCTTTCTCTGGATGACGGAGTATGCATTGTATACCAAACATATTACCACAGACGTTTTTTCTCCTAAGGATCAATATGAGGTGTTTGTCAACGAGAAAGCACTCAATACATATTTATTGAAAAAAATAATGAGTGACTGAGGTTAGTGTTCCTTAGAATACCTTGTGGAAAACACTGCTATAGACAAAATTACACAATTTTCTGATTCCTGTCATTTTCCATGAGAAAATAAAATAATCATTTTTCTTATGACATCTCTTGTCTGAAACTAACACAAATTATGAATGGCTTGTCCTAAATCATAATTTCTGGTATTTCAGATGACAATTATCTGTCTTTGGACAGAATATACCTTTACTGTCACCTGATGGAAATAAAAACTAATAAAATGTTAGATCTGATAGACCCACACAAGTAACTGCTACAACTGTAGCATAAACAATTTAAGTAATTTTTTAAAATCTCTATAATATAGTATACTTTTAATATTTATGATTTTTATGTAATTATTATTTCAAAATCAAGTCATTCTTGAATCAAAGGATATATAATGTCAGCATTATTTTAGACAGCCTTAAACAGTCATGCCCTAAGGAGTCTTCATAATTTGTTCAGGACAATCAAAGTCCATATAAATGTTTTATATCCTACCCAGTAATTCTAATGATCACGTGCATATGTGTTCCAAGGATCTAGTGCAGTTTCACAATCTCGGTTTCCTAATTTTTAAACTATCTCTCTTAATTGAAACCATAGTATACCCTTGAGAATATCAGCTATAATTTAGAGATTATAAAAAATGCAATTAAACCTACATAAGCCAGTCCTTTAAAAAAAAAAAAAAGTCATATACAAGTGAAAGTCTTTAAAATAAGATTTCAAGTCCGGATGTAGAGTCTCTTATGGATAATGTATTTAAATCGTAAACCTGTACATCAGGCACTTTCTGTAGTTCTTTTGGTAGAGACAACTTTCTTGCCATAATAGTTTTCAATGAGATTTTTCAGTTGAATAACTCTGACGATTCTTGGGGATGGCATTGAAGTTTAAGCCATATTTCTATGTCTGAGACATGAAGGCATTTTCTAATGGATCAAACTATTTTTAACAGAGCAATAATTAGCCAAATTGCTATATTTCTGGGTTGTGTTCTTTTCAAAAACAACAAATTCAATTGATGGAAGTAAAAGCCAAGAACTGTGTGAATTGTCTATTTGATTTACCGATTTTTTTAACCATCTAGGAGATACATGTCTTCAACAAAACAGCCTTTTTTTTTTTTTTTTTTTTTTTTTTTTAACTAAGAAGGTGAAAGAAATTCTTCTGGAGTGATGATAGGGTAGTTTCTTAGACCACTGGATTAAGAAAAGCTTTGTCTAATCTCACCAAGTCCAATAGGAGAGACAGCTTAGAGAACACTTTGAAATCAATTGTGTCATGTTCAAGGCAGACAGAGACTTATGAATTTTCTTCAAAAATTATCAAATTAATATGGAGTAGATAGGCTACTGAAAAAGATACATTTGTAAAACAATTAGGTGCATAAAGTCCAATTTGAGATTTTATGTAGTCTTTTTATTTTTTCCATTTTAGGTCAAATGATTCACTATAGGCCCTTTTCAACCATGAATATAACATGTATATTTATCATATTTCACGAACATTACTAAAAATCTAGGACATGACATAGTTGGTAATTATAATAAGGGAATTTTAAAAATTACAAACAACATATGCCAGGCAAACAAGTCACTTATAACCCAATAGGACTTTATTGGTGGCTATACGGGGTTATTACTGTAATTATTACTCTTTGTTCTTTATTTGTAAAAAAAAAAAAAAAAAAAAAAAAAAAATGTTAACTGCTAATATTGATGCATTTAGTGAAGAGAAATTGAATAGGCTTCATAAACTAGTAGCTGCTGATCTGCAAAATTTGGGATAAGTGATAAAGTAATCACTTATTTGAGATCAGTGAAACAGAATAGGAAGTTAAGATTATTCAAGGGTCTTTCTAAATCTAATTTTGTGTATGGTCATAAAGCAAAAAAATGAATAAAAATCTCATTGAATGTAGAGAAGACAAAAAGGGGCTGGTTAAAGAACCTGTGAAGGACTTGTGATTTGAACAGTAGTTTGAAGACTAAACTCATGGCTAGGGAAAGTGTAATTGGGAAAGATTTCTGTTAGAAAGGTTTCAGGAGGACTACAACAAGAAAAATTAAATAATGAACGAAAACAGGAGTTGGCAGACTTTTTCTTTAAAGAGTAAAATTGTACACTTTGGAAGGCCGAGGTGGGCGGATCACGAGTTCGGGAGATCAAGACCATCCTGGCGAACACGGTAAAACCCCGTCTCTACTAAAAATACAAAAAATTAGCTGGGTGTGATGGCAGGTGCCTGTTGTCCCAGCTACTCAGGAGGCTGAGGCTTAGGAGAATGACGTGAACCTGGGAGTCAGAGCTTGCAGTGAGTTGAGATCGCACCACTGCACTCCAGCCTGGGCAACAGAGTGAGACTCTGTCTCCAAAACATAAATAAATAAAATAAAGTAAAATTGCAAAAAGTTTTAGATTTTTCAAGCCATGTAGTCTCTATTACAACTACTCAACTATATTGTAATAGCCAGGCAATATCCATACACAAGATATAAATGAGTGGACATGGCTGTGTTTCAATAAAAGTTTATTTATAAAAACAGGTGGTGGGACGGATGTGGGCTGTGGGTCATAGTTTGCTGACCCCTGATCTAGAAAATGCCTTGCAATGGCAAACAGCAATGCCAACAGTAGCAAGTGTTGTTATTAACAAAGAAAAAGCCACGATATATTCCTGATAAAGCAAATAGATCAGTGTTGTTAGAAAATCGGCTTTCTGTAGTTGATAGAAGGATGACAGTAAATAATGGTAAAAAATGCTAAACGCCAAGAAATATCTAGCAGGGAATGGAAAACTGAAAGCAGTTTTCCTGGAAGTACCTTACAGCAATTCTATGAAACTAGAGAAATTGGAAAATGGAAAACAGACAAATAGTTTTTACGATAAATGAGGCATAAGACAACGGGGGCCTATGTTTAGAGTATTAATGGTAGAAATGGCAAAGAAAATAAAACAGATTCAAGGTCCTTTTTGGAAGAAAAAATCCATGAGAGATGACACTTGATTGGATATATTTTGAGCTTCATTGGATGTTACTATGGGAAATAAGTAAAAGAGACAGCAAGAAGCCTATGTTAATGCTTTTCAATACAAACCTAAACATTTTTACCAAAAGAACTCAAGCTCTGAGAAATAAAATTGCCTACACTTTAAGCTATTAGATGGGGAAACATGTAAATGAAGTTACCCCATCACTGGTCTCCCATAGAGCATTTGAATAAACGAAGGAGTTTGGGGGTACTTTCTAGGTTCTCTGATGGTCTGCTTATTAGCCTTTCCCTTAGATCATCTTAAGGGCAAAGGTGTAACTTTGCATCTTTGCATCCCTTGTTACACATATATGATCACTGAGATCTGAACAGAGTAAAATCTTTTGATTAGTTGTCGCAGTTTGGGAGTGGCTTTGTGCATAACAAGAATCTTAGAAATAACAGTGGCTTAAACAGGAGAGAACTTTGTCAAGAAAAAGTCCAAATGCAAGCATTTCAGAGTGGATATATTGGCTGCCTAATTGTCTAGGCCTCAGGATTCTGTCTTCTATAGGGTATAGTCTTCATCCTTATTTTCCCAAGATGAAACTCTGTCCATCATATCTATCCTATTATAAGCTGACAAAGCACATGATCTTTCCCACCTTTAAGAACAAGTCCCAGAGATTACTTATGTCACTTCTACTTACATTCATAGGCCAGAACTTGTTCACATAATTACACCAAGCTGCAGTGATGGCTTGGGTATGTAGTTTTTGTTAGTAAAACCCATGTGCCTGATAAAAATACTACTATTTTTAAGGATTTAAAATTGATTTCCCTAAGAGAAAAGCCTAAGACCAGGATTCTTGTGCAAGTGAGCTATGAAGAGAGTGTTCTCAGAAAAAACCTGCAGGGAAGAAGCCAGGCAGAGATGTGTTTTCAAGTCTAGCTTCAGCCTGTTCCCACAGGGAGCTGTGGTGCATAAATTGCATCACAGAGTTTAATCCCACATTGAAGCAAGCCTGGACGTCACAGGTATCTCTATCCAAGTGGTTCTTGTCATACCAAGGTGATTATCAAGAAAAGGGTGCAGGCATGAACCTTGACCAGCTAGTACCCACAGCAGCTAGAGGATGAGTACAACTGGTGAAGAAATTCTGGGTGGGATGCCAAAAGCATTTGCTACACTGAAAAAGGAGGACAGATATTGAGGGTAAATTAGTAGCCATTTTTGTAAGAGCCAAAAGTATCCCTTCACACATACTGAGATTACTCAATATCCTATTTTTGTTTTGTATGTGGTAAGTATTCTATCAGTATTTGTAGAATGAGTAATGTATATTTCTGGACAACCTTGTATTTTTTTTTAAATTTCCACAGCCATCCTTTACCATTTTTGAAAGTATTAAGATATGTTAATACTCTAAATACCACCATACCTACCCCCAATACATATACAAGCATCCTGCCCTCAACAGCTGTTTCCTCTACTCAGATTCCAAGTAATACTCACAACCAATTGTGGGATTACCTCACTGTCATTCTGAAGAATTAGCTGGCAAATTTCCTGCATTTTCAAATATTTTAAGTTCTGGTTTCCAGAAAAATTCTCATTGCCTTGGAAATAATAGCTAGCCAGCTATGATTAGAATACATATAACCTGCTTATATTCACCTTCTTTAAATCTTTGGTGAAGAATAGTTATGGCTTTTCTCATCAATTGGCTTTGGCCTACATTTGTGTTGATTTTACAGTGACATTTCTGACTTTCAGGCAAGTATCCATTGAGTAACTGTTTTATTATACGGAATCTGAGGTTATAAAATAAAGACTTAAATGAGCCTTTCACTGATTTCATTATATCTCACAATTATAGATCTGGATCTATCAATTTTCTCTCATGAAGGTCATAAAAGATTGTTTTGTAAGAGCCATGACTATGGAGTGAATGAGTCAAATTTGAAGTGTGGTCCAATGGTTTCAGGAAAATGTTTTATATTATTCCAAACCCAAAAAAGAAAGAAAGAATAAAGCATGATTTCAAAGCAATATCACATCAGGTTGGATTAGAGTTCATATTACAGAAAAGTGGCTTAAGATAGTTTATTCTCGGCCGGGCGCGGTGGCTCAAGCCTGTAATCCCAGCACTTTGGGAGGCCGAGACGGGCGGATCACAAGGTCAGGAGATCGAGACCATCCTGGCTAACACGGCGAAACCCCGTCTCTACTAAAAACACAAAAAATTAGCCGGGCGAGGTGGCGGCGCCTGTGGTCCCAGCTACTCGGGAGGCTGAGGCAGGAGAATGGCGGGAACCCGGGAGGCGGAGCTTGCAGTGCGCTGAGATCTGGCCACTGCACTCCAGCCTGGGCGACAGAGCAAGACTCCGTCTCAAAAAAAAAAAAAAAAGATAGTTTATTCTCTCACGCAAAGTAGTTATAAGGTAGGCATTCCTGGACTTTTATGATAATTTCAACGTTTTGCATGACTTAGGCTCCAAAGTGTTATTCTCTGCTATTCTCAGCATGTGGCTTCCATTCCCAGTGTCACTATGTGCTCCTAATACAACTGAAGAACTGAATTTTTAATGTTATTTAATTTTAAATAGCCACATGTGGATCTTAGTCTTTGTTTTGAGATAGTCGTTACAAGCTGTTTGTGGCTATTGTTTTAGAATAGAAACTCTTCTGGATAGCTCTTATTTAGCCTGGAATCATGTAACGTAAACATGGAAAAGATTTTAGATTTCACTGTAGGGGTTGCTTAGATTTACAGATAAACAACGGAGGAGGTCCAAAGAAGTTAAGTATTGATTTTCTAGAAATTCAAAGCGAATGTTTAGAAATACTGAAAATCAAGCTGGATCTTTTGATTCCTTAATCAGTGCACTCATAAAAAATAATTTATTAAAAATATTTTGTAATTGAATATGCTAATAATTCAGGTAGATCTTCCTTTATTGACTTCAAAAAAGTTAGATTTTAACACAATTATTTTTTCGATCCATTCATTTCCAATGGCTAATTAATTGAAGAATGATTGCAGCAATCTGACAACAAATTTTTACCCCATCTACTCTAGATATTGAGGTTTAGGCTGTGTTTCTGTTCTTGACTCTATAAACCAATCTATTAAATGATAAGCTAACAATTAATTTACATTAAAACAAGACTACTATTTCTGTTACTGTAGAAGTTTTAGAATTAGTTGTATGTAAGTTAATGTGATTAAATTGGCTAGGAATATTTGATGTCATATCTATTTAATTTATTCTATTAGATTATTAAGTACCTATTCTATACCAGCCATTAGTCTAGCTGTTGGGAGCACAGCAATGAATTAAACCACAGTAGAATTAAGCTAGAGTAGAACACGTCTCTTCTGGAAGTTTATTCTAGAAAAGAGCCTTTCAAACAGTAATTACTTGTATCCTAACTTTTATGAAGAAAAAGAAAAAGGTGCCTTAAGATCAGGCAACAGGCTGGCTTAGCCCACTTGGTAAATAGTCTCTCCCTCAAAGGCTCAACCTCTTCAAACTGAAATCTGAGTACTTCTGGGGTTCCACAAAAGTTCCATAAACTGTGCTCAAAAAAATAATTTGAAGGAAATTCATCTCCAGAACCTCAACTTTCACTTGTACTCTTGTCTAAAATTGCCTGAAAACTCAGAATAGCATTTCCTCCACCTTACAAAAGAAAGGCACACCTTTCTTCCTTCCCAATTGGTAGCATGATGCATTTAGGGTGCCAAACAAAGGGATAGTCTAAAATATTACTTTGAAAACTCAAGGCCCCTTAAACTCAGAGATCTTCTCCTGCCTGTGTTTCAGAAATTTTTGATAAGTTTGATGCTTAATGAAAGTAGATATATTCCTAATTCAGAACAGTCAAAGCAGTATGTAGTGGTGATACTGAATTGTTTCAATGTAATTGGAATGTTTTATAGGACTATCATTTTTTCATGATGCATTTGATAAAACTCAGGAACACATTTTACTTGTGATGGTTAATACTGAGTATCAACTTGATTGGATTGAAGGATGCAAAGTAATTGATCCTGGGGTATCTGTGAGGGTGTTTCCAAAGGAGATTAACATTTGAGCCGGTGGGCTAGGAAAGGCAGACCCACCCTTAATCTGGGTGGGCACCATCTAATCAGCTGCCAGCACAGCTAGAGTTTACAGCAGGCAGGAAAAAAAAAACGTGAAAAGACTAGACTGGCCTAGCCTCCCAGCCTACATCTT
The DNA here is from genome assembly GCF_037993035.2 of Macaca fascicularis. NCBI lineage: Eukaryota > Metazoa > Chordata > Mammalia > Primates > Cercopithecidae > Macaca > Macaca fascicularis. The sequence goes on from NC_088395.1 coordinate 29,313,258, forward strand.
TCTCCCGTGCTGGACCCTTCCTGACCTCAAATATTGGACTCCAAGTTCTTCAGTTTTGGGACTCAGACTGAGTCTCCTTGCTCCTCAGCTTGCAGACAGCCTATTGGGGGACCTTGGAATCATGTGACTTAATACTTAATAAATTCCTATATATATATATATCTCCCCTATTCTGTCCCTCTAGAGAACCCTGGCTAATACATTTGTTTTCTTTCATATTTGATGTGCATTATCCAGAAAAAACACATGTAAAGCCTATTTCATTAAATCATGTTATGTACTATGTATTCCACTTAGTTAATTCTCATCATATTCCATTTATACAATGTATAGTATTTTCTCTCTCCTATTAACAAATAGCTAAAATTATTTAAATACACAAAATAGATGTCTCCTTTAAATAATAGGTTTTTATAAGTCATTTAAGGTAAATGTGACACAAAAAAGCTTGCAAACCCCTTTTCAGGGTTTCTCAAATTATAATTACATGTCTAATTAGATTTAATAAGGTCACTAAGGTGCTAGTGAATAAAACTATCAGATTCCTATATCCTACCACTTACTATTGAATCAGAAATCTGATGGATCAGCATGCATACCGATGATTCTTATCCACATTAAGTTTGTGAATTTATATCCAAGTGATAACGGTTACTATGGTTTGGATGTTTGTTTACCCAAACCTCATGTTGAAATTTGATCCCAGAGTTTTAGGTCAGGTGTTAGTAATGTGAGTTTGAGTAATTCGGGTATATCCTTCGTGAAAAGATTAATAGCCTACTTCAGCAGTGAATGAGTTCTTGCTCTCTTAGTTTCCAGGAGAGCTGGTGCTTTCAAAGAGCCCTGCACATCCACCTTTTTTGTCTTACTTCTGCTCTCATAATGTGATCTCTGCTCTCATTTGCCTTCCAGTATAAGTGGAAGCAGCCTGAGTTCCTCAACAAAAGCAGATACTAGTGCCATGCTTTTTGTATAGCCTTGAAAATTGTAAAGTAAATAAATACCATTTCTTTACAAACTAGCTAACCTCAAGTAGTTCTTTATAGCAACACAAAAAAATGGACTAAGACAATGATCCTTTTAAGAGAGTTATATCCCATATTAATTCAAAGTCAACATGGTGTTTGATATAATCTTGTTGTAATAGTCTCTTGATGATAGACATCCAGCACCTAACACAGTGCCTAGCACATGTTGGAGTGTCAAGAGTTAATGACTGAAAGTGAATGGAACAAAGGTATATATCTCCTCCCAAAACATCAGGAGATTGAATATAAAGGACACATCTTCCTTCTAAAATGTGACAGATGCACTCTACAGTTAATGTTTGAGGGTTTTTTAAATGCAACCTATTTACCTCTTAGGCTAAATTGAATTTACAAATGGAATTATTGGTAATGAAGATATAGCAGGGTGCCTTCCAGATTCCTCTGCTCTGATCTTCAAATGAATAAGCACTGCAGATTAGCCAACCTTCTGAAAAGTTCTTAATTACGGAAACCAATCGTGTGCAGAATAACAGCCTGTGTGTTAACCTTGTTGACACAGTGTATAAATCTCATGTAGATAGCTTGTACAAAAGAATAAAAATGTTGTTCTAGTTTCTAAAGTGGTGTTTCCAAGGAATTATACTTCTAATGAAAATTGCTGCCATTGGATGTCTGTTCAAAGCTTTGGCTTACAAAGTAGAGATTTGAAAATATCAACCTTGCTTGATCTCTGAATGTTGTTTTCATTAATTAGGTGAATATGACAGTTCTCTCTTTACCCTAATCGGCCCCCTGGAGGAAATCACATTTTTGTTTGTCTAAACAGTACTTAATGACTACTCTAAAATTAGAGTTTCAGACCTTTAACTCTAGAGTGCAAAGCTCGACGTCCTTGACTCTGACGTTTATCATGAATATTAATTTCTGATCTTAAAGTCAAGCCATGATATTTTTATATATTATCATACATTTCCCTTGACAATTTTTGTAATTGCCACAATTTCCTCATCAGTAAGAGTTGTTTGTGGCTCCCCTGGTCTAAGGAGGCTATAACTTTGGCAGCTTTGAATTCCCTCTTTTGTTTCAATGTGGAACCATCTACTTGTTTACTCTGAGCAGTAACTAGATCTCAGATCTTAAAAGAACTATTGTTTTGATTGGTGCCTTTACACAGCAGAAGACTCGATATACTTTTTGTCATTACATGTTTTCATTGTTACCTTTGGGTTGACTTTCCTGTTAGGGGAGATTTATGTCCATCTTCAGATACTTTTCCTGCTAGTCACATAAAAATGTTATTTTCTGCCACATAGCTACCGTTTTCTTTAAAATTGATTTATTAGTAGTGTTTGATTATCAAATATCAGACTGTAAATATTCACATTGTGTATAAGTATCCAACATTAACATTATTTAGACAATATTCATGGAGATATATATATGTGTGTGTGTGTATATATATATATATATATAAAAACACATACTTTTTAATAAATGTAATTCAACTGAAATGTTATCTTCCGTTTGTACTTTCAACAAAGATTTATTCAACATCGACTACACATCAGGCCTGGATGATTTTCTGCACACAGGAATAAAAATAGACAAGACACAAATTGGCCTGAAGATGCCACAGTCAACCAAGAAAACAGACAGATTCATAAAAAATTATCTGTATGGCAAATGTTGTTAGAAATATGGTGACAAAGAACTATTGCAACCAGAGAGACTCAGGGATGGATACACAGAAAAAAGGTCTTTGAGGCTACACGAGATACATCTTTCTTCACAGAGAAATTGAAAGGGCATTTTATTTTATACAGTAGGAGTGGCCCGCCATGGTGATTTAGGAAAAGAGCTTCAGAAGGGAAACGCAACAGATACATGTGGCTGGAGTGAAAAGTACAAAGTGGTGCATGGGAAGAAACAGAAGCTAGAAAGGAAACTTTTGGATAGATTTGGGAAGTACCCAAGAACAGAATCTCAGGTTCAGGTGTTTGATTTTTTTTTTTCTTAGGACTTGAAGACAGTGATCCAGGACGGCTTAAATGTCATAAAGAAAATTATTCTTGATATTCAGTCATTCAGACAATTATCTAATGATTCCTTTATGAGAGTTCTTTTTGGCCAGGTGATGACCAAGAATCAAAGTCTCTGTTCCTAGGAATCTTGTAGTCTTTCAAGAGAGAAAGCTAAGTCACTCAACATTTAATGTCTAATATGACAGAGGTTACAACAGAGAAAAAAACAGAGTGTAATGGGCACATAGATGTGACGTGTAAATCAGAATAAAAATCAGTTAAGGCTTTTTGGAGATTTAAATATTGAGTTCTGATACAGAAGTAAAACTTAGTTCGATGAAACAAGGAGATGAAAAAGGAGATTTGGAGGAGATCCTAGGTGGTAAGATAGTATATGACTACAATCATTATGTATTCTTCTAATTGTCCATGACTAGAGTAAAGTTTCCATGACTTGGGTCGTTTTTAGAGAAGTTGGAAAGGATCAGTTCATGGTCCTGTGTGCAAAACAAAAGAGCTGAAACTTTACACAAAAAGGTTCAGGGAGACAATGAAGAACTTTAATCAGATGGATGACAAAAATTGTATTTGAGTTTTGGGGAGGTCATTTATCAGCAGTGTGTGGGGATGTTGAATGGAGGGCTTGGAGAGCAGCATGTAACTACAGGGTTGTCTTAGATTGAATTCCTCTAGAATCAAACCCCAAGGAAGCATCACTAGAGGAATGGGCAAGTAAGATGTAGCAGAGAAGGGAAGCCAATAAAATATGCATTATAAAGCTGTTTTATCCCTTTCGGCAACTGGAAATTAGGTTCACTGGAAAACTCTGTGAGACAATGTAGACATACTCTCAGAGTTATACCCAAAGGGAGACAAAACTGGGTTGTTTTTCTGCCAGCTCCCTATCTGTTCCTGATTGAGGCTTTCTTCTACTAGGAATCTTAGTTCTCTAGCATTTCTGGCTTAGCCCTTCATGAAGACCAAGGTTGGTCTCAGGGCCAGATAAAAGCCATCAGACTGAGGGTGTCAAGTATTTGTAAGAAGCAGCCTTCATACAGTAGGCGTTTGGGTGGGGCACTGACATAATCAGCTGAAGAACTAACAAGGTGGGAGGTGTTGAGGGTCTGGACTTAGGTCATGATAGTGGTAATCCAGGGAAGTTCAGGAGTGCTACTAGGCCATTGTTTTAATAAGATTTGACCATGTATTAAATGTTAGGGTTAAATTATGATTGATGACTTTCCAGAGAGTAGACAGATGTTGATGATGTAAAATGTGTGTGTTTAACAATGTAAAAGTTTTAGTATAAATGTGAAACTTACATTAAAGTCTCTCTATAATTGTATCTATTATAGAAAAGCATTATAATACAGCAGTATAAAAACTCTCTAACCAGAAGACCTAGAGTACTTCCTGGATCTAGATTTCTAACAGCATGAATCTTGGATGATACTATTAAACTCTCAGAGCATCTCATGAAAAAAATGGGAGTAAACATGAAAGAAGCTGTGCATATGTTACATAAACCAAAGTGTCAGTAAGCCTTGTACAAAATTTTAACTTTTAAATAGAAATTACATAAAGTATTTGGACCCTAAGACCTACCAACTTGATTGTTATTAATGAATGAGTAAATCTAGTCAATCAAAGACCTTTTATTTTTCCCACACCTATATTTGAACAGATGCCAGTTAGTGAGCAACTTTTTTTGTTAATATCCGTATTTCATACTTAATGCACTAATTTTTTCTCTATCAAAAAAACTGTCTTTGTTAGAACATTTCAATTAACTAAATTACTTAACTCTAATGCCTATTTTGAGGGAGTAATGTACTTTGAGGGAGAATGAAATGTGTAATTTTATTTCTGCCTCATTAAACCTCCTCTGTGTCTAGGCCAACAAGAGTTTTCTCCTCCTCCACAGGCAAACACTTATTGGACACTTCATTGTGAGAAAATCCTCAGGTCGTTGGAGCTTGGTAGTGAGTTACGTACCTACCCGTCCCCTCCAGTATATGTACTAATTATCTTATGGAAAATAACAATTTTCTTGTTTTTTTTTCCTCAAGAAAGCCTTGAGTCTCATCTAGAAGTCAGATGAGTGTCAGGTTTCTTCTCTTTGCTTCAATGGCAACTCTTTTTTTTTCTGATTCTAAATAAATAGATTGTCATACCTACATGAATATCCACAGGGCCAACACTGCCCCTTTATTACTCAGGAAGTATTTATTTTTCAGCTTTCTCTTTCCTTTCTGGCCCTTTGAAATTCAAGCTTATTTAGGAATGAATTTTAATGAAATTGTTTTAAATACCTTTTAATCACATTAGCAAACTTCTAGCAGAGCATTGAGTTTCTTCCTCAGATAATTCAAGTTGTCTTTTCTAAAATATGTACTTAAAATACTTTGGAAAAAGAGATGTATGATGTCCGGAATTTCTTTCAAAAGAATCAGGGTGTGGTTAGTGTGATGGGTAGGGATACAGATGAAATTAAATAAGCACTATGTTGATAAATTCTGAAGTTGGATGATGGTATATGGGAATTGTGTAGTGTTGCCTACTTTTGCATATGTTTGAAATTTTCCCTACACTTGAAAAGATTAGAGAAATTTAAAAATTAAAATGGTTCTCACAATTTTATTTTTTGTAGCTTTTTTTTTTTTTTTTTTTTTTTTTGAGACGAAGTTTCGCTCTTCTTGCCAAGGCTGGAGTGCAGTGGCGCAGTCTCGGCCGACTGAAACCTCTGCCTCCTGGGTTCAGGTGATTCTCCTGCCTTAGCCTCCCGAGTAGCTGGGATTACAGGTGTCTGCCACCATGCCTGGCTAATTTTTGTATCTTTAATAGAGACAGAGTTTCACCATGTTGGCCAGGCTGGTCTTGAACTCCTAATCTTGGGTGATCTGCCTGTCTCGGTCTCCCAAAGTGCTGGGATTACAGGCATGAGCCACCGTGTCCAGCTCTCGTAGCATTTTATCCCTTACATGATATAGGTTAGCTTTGGCTTTATAATAAACCATTCCAAAAGCCAGTAGGTTAAGACAATAAGCAAATTTTGATCATGAGTTTATAAATCAGCTGGACTTCCTTATTCATCTGCTGTTAACTATGGGTGAATAGAAAGTACTATTTATTTTGCCTGGAATCTCTCACATGTTTTGTGGCTATCTACATATAGGCTAGTCTAGTATGGCCTCACTTGGTAAAACTGGGTTCTCCTCTACATGGTCTAATCTTTCACAGAGTAGCTCATGTTTTTATTTTATTTTTGTCTAGAGAGGCCATGTTCCAAGAAGAACAATATAACAAAATATAAGGATATGAAGCTTCCTGATGTTTAGGCTCAGAACTGGCATACCATGTAAAATTCAGATCCATTCTGTTGATCAAAAAAGTCACAAAGGACCCCAGCTTCAAGGGTAGGAAAGCAGACTACTTACTCTTGGGAGGAGTTACAAAATCACATTGCACTGGGAGCATGGATACAAGGGGATCATGAATTGTGGCCCTCGATGCAACCCGTCTATCATATAAGCATGTACTACTTTTAAATCAATGACTACTCATATTCTGATAATTTACAAATTTGTATTTCGAAGCCACAACTCACTCTCCAGCTTTAGCCTGCCTACTGTTCACCTACTCTTAGATTTTCCACAGATATCTCACATTCAAAGGCTAGAGTGTATTACTTCTTCCCTAAAACCTTCCATTCTTCAGGGCCTGTGTGTGTACAACCAATGTCCTTACCATTTATCCATTCAACTATTCGTCCCCCTACCCATTATTTAATACAAGGATTACTTACTGAATGTCTATGCTGCTCACTGTGCTAATCATTGAAGAACCTAGGGTGAGCAAAAACACACACAGCCATTGCCTTCATAGAACTCATAGAGAAATGGGCAAGAAACCCAATGAGAAATCACACAAATAAATGTAAAATTGCAAAAATAACAACTCTTAAAGAGGAAAGATACATGATTTTATGTGAGATTATAACCAGCTGGTATTTACTTGATGATTTGAGAAATCAGGGGAGGCTTATCTGAGTTTGTGGTGATTTAACTGAGATCAAACTTTGATCTTGGTGTGTGGAGACGTATAACATAAACCTCAATTAACCCATGGTAGATCTGTAGCTTGAGTGAAAAAATGAATCTTTATTATTTAAAAAGTCATGACAGTTTTGTTATCTATCCTGATGAACATTCATAGGGTTATGATGGGTTATCCTTATATATCTTGAGAACACCAAGGACAATGGCAGAGCTTGGAGTAAGAAGGAAATACATAAACCTGACGGGAAACCTTCCTGGAATCAGAATAGACATAAAAATGCACGAGAGGGCAAAAGAGTTATAGAACCAACTGGTATGCATTTCAAAACATCAGTATTGTGGAGAAGAGAATTGATGAATTATTATTTAGGAGCTGTAATAGGAAGGAAGAATATCAACCCCAGTCTCTATCTCTGAAATGTAAAAAGTATGAGGAAGTAAATAAGCACCACCTGAGATAGCTGTAGGAAAAGCGATAATCACAGAGGAGCGCTAGGTTTTATTGGGTGAATACCAAGAAGAGAAGGGGATGCTGAGGATTTCGAGCGGTTATATAAGTATGGAAATATTGTATCAAAGGGTACAGTGAAAGAATTTGAGCCATGAGATGTGTGTGTGGGCACAGAATATGAATAAATAAATGAATGAATGAATAACAGAGCATTATGGAAATGCTAATGCAGTAAAAGTGTATGTATATGAGTGTGTTGTAGAGGGGATACTTACAGTTTTGGCATTGATTTGTTAAACTAAGGATGACAGACATCCTGAATTCAACCTTAATATCTCTTTAAGGAAGATGACTCACTTGGTTGGCGGTGATGGGAAACCTAGAGGCAAGAGAATCCATATACTTTTGATGGTGGTTTGATAGTAAACCAGATCTTCAGATCCCCAGTGTCCATTACTACCTACGTTTGTAGTCTAATCTCTCATTAATTCTCACCTGTTTAATTCCCTCCAGTCCAGCTGTCAGACATTTTTATTCCTCTCTGCTTAGAAATTGATATTTATGGGAAGCTGGGCATGATGGCTCACACCCGTAATCCCAGCACTTTGGGAGGCCGAGGCAGGAAGATCACGAGGTCAGGAGATCGAGATCATCCTGGCCAACACGGTGAAACCCCATCTCTACTAAAAATACAGACATTAGCTGGGCGTGGTGGTGGGCGCCTGTAATCCCAGCTAGTTGGGAGGCTGAGGCAGGAGAATGACTTGAACCCAGGAGGCAGAGGTCGTGCTGAGCCAAGATTATGCCACTGTGCTCCAGCCTGGTGAGAGAGCAAGACTCTGTCTCAAGAAACAAACAAACAAAAAAAGAATAGAAATCGATATTTATGGCCAGGTGCAGTGGCTCACGCCTATAATCCCAGCACTTTGGGAGGCCGAGGTGGGCGGATCACAAGGTCAGGAGTTCGAGACCAGCCTGGCCAATATGGTAAAACCCTGTCTCTACTAAAAATACAATAATTAGCTGGGCGTTGTGGCGCATGCCTGTAGTCCCAGCTGCTTGGGAGGCTGAGGCAGAAGAATCGCTTAAACTCGGGAGGCAGAGGTTGCAGTGAGCCGAGATCACACCACTGCACTCCAGCCTGGGTGACAGAGTGAGACTCCATCTCAAATAAAAAAAAGATCCAGATAATATTTAAACTGTGTTATAGCACAAAAGTGCTTTACCGTCTCTCCTGTAGCTGCTACTTTAGTGTCACTTCAAGGCACTTTCCCCTACTCATCTTTCATGTCAGCAACAGAACTATTTTAATTTTTTAAAGCTTTCTTGTTTCATACTGTTGTAATGGTGTCTGTGCTATTCAGTCTATCTGGAACCTCCATCCTAACCTCTTTATCTGGTTAACTCCTCTCCAAAGGAATTAATGACTGAATTAATGATGCCGCATATGTTTTTCTAATGTTTTTTTGAAGTAACTCAATTGACTTTGAAGGTTTCAGAAACCCCTTGTCAAGTACTGATCAAGCAGCTTATTTCACTGCATATTTTTTTTAAATTATTTTTTCTGTAGTTTTGGAAGTCATAACTTTATTTCCTTTGAAAATGTTCAATATTTATGAATAAAATTATGAAGATAATCATGTAAAAACAGATTAATAAATTTGAATACATTTTAATAAAATGAGATGATGAAAAAATGACAGGAGTTATCAAAAGTCATAACAGCAGAGAAAAGAGAAACTACAGGAAGTGTGAATTGGAACTAAGACAGAACTATACATAGCATAAATGGGAAATGTAAGAATGTAAAATATCTGTACTTGAAGAAACTGAACACAATTGCAAAAGTTTATTTTGATAAGTGGAAAACATTGACATCATTTGTACATTTTTTCCCTTAATAGAAAGCTTCTTAACTTATATCTAGGCACTCATTGCACTGAATATAAGATACCCAATATTGTAAGAGACACAGTCAATATCTGTTCTAATAAACTATGATACAATGCTTTCTTATAGCCATCGTAAAAGATATACCCAATTTTGGAGATGGTAAAATACACGCAAAATGCACATCTTAGAATTGATGAAATCTAGAAATTCATGAAAAAAGTCAAGTAACTTAGTTATTGCATGCATGGTATTAGAAAACTGCCAAAGGAAATTTTTTAAATCTTTAGAAAGAAAATTATCAATACTGCTTGATCATATTGGATATGTCTTTTTAGGAGGACACAAATATTCAGCCTCAAACACTCTCTGAGACTGTTTTCATCAAGATTCTTTCAGTTGCAAGTGACAGAAAACCGAGATCAAGGAATGATTAAGCATAGAAAGGGATTTTTTTTTGATTCACAAACTGAAAAGTCCAAGGATAGCCTGGCTTTTAGGCATGTCTGGATTTACATTAGAGGTTCATATGATGACTACTGAAACATTCTCTTTTTTTTCCACCTCTTTCCTTGGCGTTGGCTTTATTCTTAGGTAGGCAAAGATGACCCCTGTCTCCTCTAGTCTTAGATTCTACTGTCTTAGCCACTAGAGTCAGAAAAAGACATCATACATTCCTAAATTTCCAACAAAAATCCCAAGTGTGGCTCTCATTGGCCTTATATTTCCATCCCTGAACCAATCACGGTGGCCAGTGTGATAGAATATTCAGATTGAACAGTTATCAGGCATAAGAACCTGAGAGAATCAGTTCCTCTTGAACTACATGCTAATAACAAAAGAAGGGGAAAAATGTTGGACAAGGAAAAACAGTAGAGGAGCCCAATACTAACTAAGTAGGATTAATTTCTTAAATCTACAAATTGGGAGAAGATACCAAACTTTTAGGACTGCTGTGAAACACAGTTAATCAATATGTGTTAATATACTGAATTGCACTCATGTGACTCAATTATTTATTACACATCACATACCCCTATATTGCAAAATTCTAATTTCATAAGGATCTTCCCTTGACTTCACTGCTCCCTACTGTGGCGATTATACATCCCCCTTTGTAGCCTACAATAGAAATGATCGATAGAAAGCATTGTCCAAGCGTCCTGGCTCTCCTCATGCAAGATATTAATTAATGAGACCTCAACAAGGATGAGTAACTCTTCCGAAGGGACATCTTCCGGGTCTCCCCAAAGGATAAATCAATGCCCCCTAACTGATTTGAATGCAGAAGCCACTAGGGTCTCAGGAATTCCCCCCACTGAAATGCAAATTGACCTAGCAAGTGCTTTATCTTAAACACCAGCAAATGCTCAGTTATTACTTAGCACTGCAGCTGGAATTATCAAAAGTTGCAGTTTTATTGCCCCGTAGGACATTAGTCAATATTGTATCTAACTTTGCAATCTTATTCTATCTCTTTTGGTCAAAGCGATATTGCACCAGGCATTTGTTAAAAATGGCAAGGAACAGTTTATTCAAATCTATTGTAAAGCAGTTAAGACTATTGCAAAAGGGGCAAGAGAGTATACTCAACTTTATTGAAACAAAAGGCAGGAGAGGTTTTAAGCCTTAGGGTGAGCTAGAGGAAAAGCACTGGAAGATAGTAGGGGGGAAAGTCGGTCAAGGTGATTGGGCTTATCAAAATTAGATTCCAGCCGTCCCACAGAGAGTGAGAAATGAGGATGTTATCTTTCTTGATGATTGGATTTCAAAAGAATGGCTTCCAGGTACTTGAGAAAGACATTCCAGGGATGTAGAAGATTTACATCTAAAAGGGACAGAGAATACATTTAAAATGGAAAGTTTTCTAAAATAACTGCTCAGAAAAAAGGGCGGGGTTGGGCTCAGTGGCTCACACCTGTAATCCCAGCACTTTGGGAGGCCAAGGCTAGTGGATCACCTGAGGTCAGGAGTTCGAGACCAGCCTGACCAATATGGCGAAACCCATCTCCATTGAAAATGCAAAAATTAGCCGGACATGGTGATGGGCGTCTGCAACCCCAACTACTCGGGAGGCTGAGACAGGAGAATCGCTTGAGCACGGGAGGCGGAGGTTGCAATGAGCTGAGATCACGCCATTGCACTCCAGCCTGGGCAACAGAGGGAGACTCTGTTCCAAAAAAAAAAAAAAAAAAAAAAAAGTCGGGGGCTTATTAAGGAAAGAATCCTAGTCTTTGGCTTTCTGTTTGGGCCAACTTTGTCATCCTTGTAATTCCTTCTAAAGCTTTGGCATGTTCTCACACTATAATCGTATGAAGTTCATGGCTTTACATTTATAAAAATTATATTTTATCTTCTTTTCTCTTATACTAGTTGGTGGAACAAGCAGAAATCAAAGACGCTGAAACCAGAAAACACAACATAGCAGAAGAGAAAAAAAAAAAAGACATTAAAACACAAATTTTGAAAGGGCAAAAGAATCATTTTTGGAATCTGACTAATGAGACAGTATGGGGAAGGCTAATGGGGTAAGGAGAAGAATAAATGGAAATAATGGTCTTTGGAATGTGAACATTAACATAATGGAGAGCAATGAATAAGAAGTATGACAATGTTAAGTATTTTATGTCATTGTCCCAAGAGGTGCTCAGTTGAGAAATCACACACACACACAGAATTTAATTATAAGAAAAATATGTGGTAACAAAATAATGGGAAAACTCAGAAGAGTCAGAGAATAAACCGTTTATTACCACCTCCTAAGTAGCTTTGAATCCTCTTTCTAAATTTTCTTTGTAAATTCAAAAGTTAAATTGAATTTTGCTTCAGACATAAAATGAAACTTGGAGCATTTATTTCTGTATTGCCAGGAGAAATATTTACCTTGATCTATTTAAATTCTTCTAGGCAATCCTATTTATTCAATTTTATAAACATCCTCTTCTTTGATGTTATTCTAAGTTTATTGTTTCATTGTCTGAGAAAATGAACTAAAAATCTTATCTCCATTTCCTAAATCGGTATTTTTTTCCCCATGAAATTTCTAGAAGCATCCAAATGACTGGATTAAAATAAAGTATGGCAAATTGCCTTTTAGAATGACTCTTCCCAATTAGAAATTGCCAAAAGTAGAGATCAAAGCAGTATACAATGGTTTTAAACTAGCTCATAAAACATCTTCCATGAGCTAGTTATATAAAGATTTTTGTTATGATTACTTTTATCTTATAATTATTCTTACCAAATTCCAACCATAAAAGATATTTTGTACATAATAGGTACTCAATAAATGAACATTACATTTGAAAAGCAATGATCTGCTTTATTTTCAGTCTAAATGGAATCAATATGAATTAAGCAGTAAAGAATATGGCAGAGTTGCATTACAATTTGCAGTCCAAAAATTATTGAGTAATCTCAGGAACAATGTACTCTACCAGGGCTTTCCAAAGATCATTTTCAGGAATACTAGCCTGTCTATATGCTGCTGAAGCGAGCACAGGAATACTAGCCTGTCTAGATCAGTGCAGTTAACACAACCCAACAGATCTTTGTGCTTGATGATGAAAATATTCTGTATCTCTGCTGTTCAATACAATAGACAATAACTATATGTGGTTATCAAGCACCTGAGATGTGACTAGTGCAACTGAATAACAATTTTTTTTTCATAGAAATTAATGTAAATAGCCATAAGTTGCTAGTGGCTACAGTACTGGAAATCATAGCTGCACTTTGTTCCTCAAGAACAAATAAAAAATTTTATTTTACTTTAAAGAACAAAATTTTGTCTAACGTAGCATTTCCCAAATGTAATTCATTGAGAATTTCCTCCTTCTGCTTTGAGAAGAACATTAGGGTACACTTTTCAAAATTTTTACGTCATTAATAAAAAGGAATTAGTTGTTTAAGGCCATTTACACATGATTCCTTATTTAATTTGCTGATTCATTTATGTATCCACTCAATTAACATCTAATGAGCTAGGGGCTTGGCAATGTTGAGATACAGTTTTGTTCATTGTTGAGTTATGTCTAATGGGATAGGCAGATTAATCAAGAGAGAATTGCACACAGTTTGGTAAGTTCTAAGAAACACAGAGGACTGTGGGAATACAGAGGTGGGCACAGAATCAAAATTTGTCATGGGGAAACTTTCCAGAGGGAGAATGGAGGACAAGTAGGACATTGTCTGGTTAAAAGGAAGGCCTCAGCCAGGCTCGGTGGCTCACGCCTGTAATCCCTGCACTTTGCGAGGCCGAGGAGGGTGGGTCAGCTGAGGTCAGTAGTTCAAGACCAGCCTGGCCAACATGATGAAACCCCGTCTGTAGTTTAAAAAAAAAAATAGTTAGGTGTAGTGGTTTGTTCCTGTAATCTCAGCTACTCAGGAGGCTGAGGCAGGAGAATCACTTGAACCTGGGAGGCGGAGGTTGCAGTCAGCCGAGATCGCACCACTGTACTCCAGCCTGGGCAACAAGAGCAAAACTCCCTCTAAAAAAAAGGGGGGCGGGGCACCTTTGCATTTTTATTTCTCTTATTCCCCTCCCCAGGGTTTGACACTTAGTCTGTGCTATTCAAGCTAAGTCCTTCAATCACAACTATGCCTAGATCCTTGTGGGTTGCTTATTTATACCTTTAAACAAAAAGAAATTCGTCTGATTTTTACAGATTGATTTGAGAATTAGATGCTGTTAATAGTCTCTATTTCCTTTTTGCCACCCCAACCACTTTTTCGGTTCTAACTTCTTCATACTCCAATGTGCACCACAGAAACAGAGGCTGATATGGTTTGGCTCCGTGTTCCCACCTAGATCTCATCTTGAATTGTACTCCCATAATTCCCACGTGTCGTGAGAGGGACCGGTGGAAGATAATGGAATCATGGGGGTGGTTTCTCCTGTACTGTTCTGGTGGTAGTGTTATGCCCAGACCGTTTATTCCCCGAAGAAGACCACCAGAGTCCAGAGTCAAAGCTAAGCAGCAAGGATCTTTATTACACGTTCGAACCTGGAGCTCTCACTTGCTCGTGAAACGAGACGGGCAGGAGAGCTCCCCTACTGAGCTCCGAACAATGTTATATAGTCTAAGGAAAGTAGGCATAGAATCATTATACAAATTAGAGGTATGATTGGCTGGAGTTTGAACAAAGCGATTTGGCAAACTATGATTGGTTCCCGCCATTTCTGATATTTCAGTACAACCCTTGAGGCGGAAGAGCAGTTTTACACAAAGGCAGTTAATTATATTGCATCAGGTTGCACGACCAGTTTATGGCTATCTTGCTTAAACACACCTTGTGACCTGGCTATCTTACTTAAACATTCCTTGTGACCTGGCCTCAGAAAGAGAAACATGTACTTACAGAACTTACGAAACCTCTGGTACGTGCAAAGATTAGAGAGCAGAACAAGGGTGTAGCGGGTGGGGGGCGGGTACACATCTATCTTTGTGTCCTTTCATTTCTCCCTTCTCATAAGTAACTGGATGTCCAATCTTGGATTTCCAGAGTCTTATAATATAGCCTCACTTTCTGGGTGCAGGAGAGGCTGGTGATGGCTACGGAGGACCATTAGTTGGATGGTATCAAACCTTTCTCTGACAAATTGTAAAATTTTATTTACCACACAGGGGCCTATAGTGAATAGAAGTAGTAAAGACATTAGGGGGCCTAAAAGGGGTGCCAGAAGGGAAAACATTGAAGAGCTCCACCAATTGTTAGCGGCTGTAGTGAATTGTTGCTTTTTCATTTCTAAGCTTAGTTCGTGTAGGCGTTGGACTCTTTCCTCAACTAACCCTGACTCATTTATATAGAAACAGCATTCTTCTTTGAGGAACATACAGGTACCTCCTTTCTCAGCCGTGAGTAAGTCTAAGGCTCTGCGGTTTTGAAGGGTGACCTGTGCTAGGGAGGTGAGCTGCCGCTGAAGGGAGGCTAGGGAATAGGCGGAGTCTTCCATAGCAACAGAGAATTGTTGTAACAGCTTGTCGTTTTCTATCATGGAGTGTTGTAGGGCCCCTCCTGCTAACCCCGCTGCGACGACAGAGGTGGTTAAGGATATTCCGGCAATTAGTGGTAGAAAAACTGCTCGTCTATGTCGCGCAGTTTTAGTTGGGGCGGTCCCTGCCCAGCCTATGAACTCTGCCGGGGTTAGCAGTGTCAGTCGGGGAACTAGGGTAACAGGGATACACAACTGTCCGTCAGAGATGCTTTTGGACAGAGTTTTTAACAGAGTCATATTACACCAGAAGAACACACCAGGGGGAGCATATATGGGACTATTAGGGTATGTAGCCGATTGGTTGCAGAGGCTGTTGCTAAATGCCGAATAACAATAGGGGTATTTCTCTTGGTATGGGTCACGGTACAGGGCTACATCGGGTATCGTGACTATCGATGAGTTAAAACCTGTATAGTTTGTGGGAGGGGAGGATAGAGGAACAGCCGTTAATGGTGGTCTTCCTAGGGTTGCACACATAAAGCAAGAGGACAGGTCGCCTAAACCAGTGAGGTTGGCGAATGCTAGCCCTTCCCGTAATAGAGTTAGCCAGGAGAAGGGCTGCAAGTCTTGTGATAACTTGGTTTCTTGCCTGTGGATTTGTGTGTGGATTAAGGGTTGAATCTGGACTAGACTTCTCCACAGATATAAATGGCTACTGGGCCAGGTACTAGTTGATGAGTAATATACTCCCCCATGTTGTGGGGTTGTCCACCGAGAGTCCCATGGGTCTCTAATTATCCAAGTGTAAGTGACGGGAGACTCAGTTTTGTAAAAATTCCACCCTTGTCGTTCTCTCCAGTATCGGACAGAGTGCGTCTTACAGTAGCTATATGGGCAACCTGCACTCTGGTGCCACCAATAATTTTTACAATTATATTCAGTTTGATCATATTCAAAACAGATCATGGGTGTTGCTGGTTGGGCAATCTGGAACCTAGTGAAATTGAGGTAAACTATAGTATTACACCCTGAGGGGGGGCAGTCTGTGCTAGCTAGCAGTTTACCCGCTTGGGGGGTTTCCCCGGGGTGAGTTTTGTTTTCATAGAGCCAGAACCTCCAGACATAGGGATTAGACGGCGCAGCAGTGAGGAGAGTCAGATGCATAAGGCATAAAAGCATAGGTAAGCTAGACATGGTTACGGCTATGGGGATGACGGCGCAGGGTTAGCTTTAAGGGATTGTTCTTAGCTTTGTCTACAGTCCATGTAACCGGTGCTCCAGACGGCTTGAGAAGGTCGGATGTTGGGTCCACTGGTTTGACGTGTGTGTAGTGGATCCACGAAGCGATGCCTTCTACTTTGAGAGCGGTGGGAGTAGTCAGGAGTAGTTGCAGTGGTCCTTTCCACCTGGGTTGAAGAGTTTCTTGCCGGTGGCGCTTGACTAGGACCCAGTCTCCCGGCTGGAACGGATGAGGCGTCGGCGGAGGTCCTGCCTCGTACAGTTCTCGTAGTCTGGGCCAAATTTCCTGGTGAATTTTCTGTAAGGCTTGTAAGGAGAACAGGAGCTCAGAGACATTTTCAGTTTCAGGTTTGAGTAAGTCATCTTTTAGACTGGGGACCAGGGGTGGGGGTCTGCCATACATGATTTCATATGGTGTGAGGCCTAGTCTGTAAGGGGTATTTCGGGCCCGGAACAGAGCGTAGGGGAGAAGTACTACCCAATTAGCGCCAGTCTCCATGGTCAATTTAGTTAAGGTCTCCTTCAGAGTCCGATTCATCCTTTCTACCTGTCCTGAGCTTTGGGGCCTATAAGCACAATGTAATTTCCAATTTGCCCCCAGAATGGAAGCCAAATCCTGACTTACCTTAGCAACGAAGGCTGGTCCATTGTCTGACCCTATTTGGACGGGAAAGCCATACCTGGGGAGGATTTCTTCCAAAATTTTCTTTGCTACAACCTGAGCAGTTTCTCTCTTAGTTGGGAACGCTTCTGTCCATCCTGAAAAAGTATCTACAAAGACAAGTAAGTACTGATACCCATATTTTCCAGGCTTTATCTCAGTAAAGTCTATTTCCCAATAGATACCAGGCCTAGTTCCTCTACACCTAATTCCTGTGGTGGTCTGGGTTTGGGGGCAAGCGTTGTTTAGTTGGCAGGCTTTGCAATTTGTTGTGACATCGCTGGCCAGTTCAGCTATGCGCCTGATTCTAAACTTGGCGTGCCTGATTAAGTCCATCATTCGCCGGGCACCCAGGTGGGTTGTCCGGTGGATGTGTTCCAACACCTGCCGTCCTAATTTTTCTGGTAGGATGGTTTGGTCATTTATATCAGTCCACCACCCATTTTTAACCTGTTTTAGTGGAAGCGTGTTCATCCATTCGCGATCCTGTTCGGTATAGTCGGGAAAACATGGCAAATTTCGCGGGCCAGGATCGGGGAGCTGGAGCGCGAGGAGCTGACTGGGAGCTTTTGCTATGCTCCTTGCGGTTTGGTCGGCTAAGAAGTTGCCTCGAGCAATTGGCGTAGTTGGTTTCTGATGCCCAGGGCAATGTACAATAGCCAATTTCTTTGGTTTCCACAAAGCAGTTAATAGAGCTAGGATCTCTTGCTTGTTTTTTATTTCTTTGCCTTCGGCTGTTAATAGTCCCCTTTCTCTGTAGATGGCCCCATGTATGTGCGCAGTAGCGAAAGCATAGCAGCTATCCGTGTATACTGTTAGTTTTTTCTCTGCCCCTAGGGTGAGGGCCTGTGTAAGGGCTATCAGTTCGGCTCTTTGGGCCGATGTCCCTGGAGGCAAGGGTTCCGCCCAGATTACCTCAGTCTCTGACGTTACAGCCGCTCCTGCATACCGCTGGCCTTGGTGGACATAGCTGCTGCCATCAGTGAACCAGGTGAGTTCTGTGTCGGGGAGCGGACGATCTTGCAGGTCCTCCCGCACCCCATGCACCTGAGCCAGTATCTCAGTGCACTCATGGGACGGGGCGTCCAAGTCTGGATTTGGCAGCAGTGAAGCAGGGTTTAAAGAGGTTGGGGGCAGAAAAGTTATTCTGAGGGGGTTTAACAGCAGTCCTTGATAGTGGGTGAGCCGGGCGTTACTCATCCATCGGTCCGGCGGCTGCCGGAGGACGCCTTCAATGGCATGCGGGGTTATAACGCGCAACTCTTGCCCCATGATAAGTTTATCAGCGTCTCGGACCATTAGGGCGGTCGCCGCGATTATCCGGAGGCAGGGTGGCCAGCCAGCAGCCACTGAATCTAATTTTTTTGACAAATAGGCAACTGGCCTCTGCCAGGGGCCTAGGTACTGTGTTAACACGGCTTTTGCAACACCCTTACTTTCATCCACGTATAAGTGGAAGGGTTTGGAGACATCAGGGAGCCCCAGCGCGGGGGCTGATAACAAGGCAGTTTTGATTTGCTGAAAGGCCAGCTCAGCCTCTTCCGTCCAATTGAAGGGCTGCCGTTCCTTTGTTGCCTGGTATAGGGGCTTGGCTAACTCAGCAAATCCGGGTATCCATAACCTACAGAACCCTGCCGACCCCAGGAATTCTCTCACTTGCCGTGTTGACTGGGGTCTAGGGATGCGTAGGACTGTTTCCTTTCGGGCTTTGGTTAGCCAGCGTTGCCCCCCTTTTAATAGGTACCCCAGATAAGTTACCTCCGACTTGCAGATCTGAGCCTTTGTTGCTGAGGCTCGGTAGCCTAGCTCCCCCAGAGTCTTCAGGAGGTCCTCAGTCCCTCGAACACAAGTTTCCGGGGACCTGGCCGCTATTAAGAGATCATCAACATATTGCAAAAGAGTTATTTCAGGGTGTTGCCGCCGGTACTCACCCAGATCTTCATGAAGGGCTTCATCGAACAGAGTTGGCGAGTTCTTGAACCCTTGTGGCAGTCTGGTCCATGTTAGCTGACCGTTGATGCCCCTCTCAGGATCCGTCCATTGAAATGCAAAGAGTTCTTGACTTTTGGGAGCCAGAGGAAGGCTGAAGAAAGCGTCTTTTAGATCAAGAACGGTATACCACTGTTTTTTGGGATGTAAGGCACTCAGAAGGGTGTATGGATTGGGCACAGTGGGATGTATGTCCATGACCCTTTTATTAACTTCTCTTAAATCCTGTACTGGCCTGTAGTCCGTACTGTTGGGTTTACGAACAGGTAACAGTGGAGTATTCCAGGATGAGTGGCAAGCCCGTAGGACTCCCTGGTCTAGGAGTCGGCGGATATGGGGCGTAATTCCTTCTCTTGCCTCCAGGGGCATAGGATATTGCCGAACCCGAACGGGGTCCATCCCTGGCTTAACTTCCACAAATATGGCAGGTCGATGTTTAGCTAGCCCCAAGCCCCCAGTTTCTGCCCACGCTTCAGGGAAACGCTGGAGCCAAGAGTCAATTCCCTGATCGGGGGGCTTTTGCTCTTGATGGAGTCGGTACTCATCTTCTAAGGTGACAGTCAGGATAGATATTGGCCTGTTTTGGGAATCAGTTATCTTGGGCCCTTCTGGCTCAAAGTGGATTTGGGCCCCCATCTTTGTCAGCAAGTCCCTCCCTAGTAGAGGGCAGGGGCTCTCTGGGATGACTAGGAAGGAATGGGAGACTTTTCCCGTTCCTAAGTCTACAGTCCTCTGGGTTGTCCAGGGGTATTTTTTGATGCCTGTGGCCCCGTGCACCCAGGATGTTTTCTTAGACATTTTTCCAATTGGTTTGGTTAGGACTGAGCGTTCCGCCCCAGTATCGACCAAGAAGCGAACTGGGGACCCCTCCACTTGCAAAGTTACCCTGGGTTCGGGGAGGGGGTCCGAACCCCGTCCTCCCTAGTCAGAGTCCTGGGTAACGAGTACGGAGGTAGGGTTAGCTGGTCTCCGTTTCTTTGGGCAGTCTTTAATCCAGTGGCCACGTTCCTTGCAATAAGCACACTGATCTTTTTCTAATCCTTGCCTAGGGCCTTGCTTTTTCTGCTTTCTGTTTTGGCCATTTCCTGCCTGGGGGAAAGCTGCTACTAAGACTTTGGTCATTTCTTTGGTTGCCTTGAACTGTTTTTCTTCTGGAGTATCCCTATTATTATAAACTCGCTGGGCCATCTGAAGGAGGTCCTGAATCTGCTTCCCCTCTAAACCTTCTAATTTCTGGAGTTTTCTTTTAATATCTGGTGTTGCCTGGTTTACAAAGGACATTACTACCGCTGCCTGATTTTCCGGTGCTTCCGGGTCCATAGGGGTAAACTGTCTGAAGGCTTCCATTAATCTCTCTAAATACACAGCGGGGCTTTCTGTCTTACCTTGTAACACAGAATATACTTTAGCCAAATTGGTGGGCTTGCGAGCTGCAGCCCGGAGACCCGCCATTAGAGTCTGGCGATAAATGAGCAGTCGTCCCCTACCTTCTGCCGTGTTGTAGTCCCATCTGGGCCGGGTCAAAGGGAAAGCGGCATTAATGAGGTCAGGATTTGCAGTTGGCTGGCCGTCATCTCCTGGAACCAGTTTTCTGGCCTCAACTTGGATTCTTTCCCGCTCCTCCGTTGTGAACAGGATTCGGAGGAGCTGTTGACAGTCATCCCAGGTCGGCTGGTGAGTAAACATGACACTGTCTAACAATGAGGTTAGATCTTTGGTATTATCTGAGAACCGAGCATTTTGGGACTTCCAATTGTATAAATCACTGGTGGAAAAAGGCCAATACATGAGACGGGAGAGCCCGGTATCATCGAGCGATCCTATTTCTCTGAGAGGCAGGGCTACAGTGGAGTCAGGGAGTCGGGAAGCTTGGTCCCGCTGTACGCGGCCTCGTGTTCGGCCGGCCGGCCCCCCCAGGTTACTTTCACTCTCGGCTGCTTCTGCTTCTCGGTTTCCCTCTATGGAAGCACCACCCTGGGGGACTGGGTCCTGCGGGATAAGGTGCTGATATGGTGGGGGAAATGTGGGTTCTAACGTTAGGGGGTCCTGGCTGTCCGGCAGCACAGGGGCCGAGGGAGCAGAGGGAGTCTTTTGTCTTGTAGGTCGCGTTACTAGGACTTTGCAGGGCTCAAGGATGAATGGAGTTATCCAGGGTGGTGGGTTTTCCACAAGATCCTGCCACACTAGAATATAAGGAATTTGATCAGGATGTCCTGACTGCCCTGGCAGGAAAATCTTAGTTTTTACCTTAGTAATAATAGAGAGACAGAAAGTTCCTTCAGAGGGCCACCCTACGCCGAAAGAGGGCCACTCCGAACGGCAGAAAGTAACTAGCTTTCCCTTCTTTAGTTCTACGCTTAAGTTACGCCCCCGAGCCTTCACATCCTTAAAATTGGTAACAAGGAGTGAGAGCGGCGTGCTCTGGTTGTTGCCCATCTTTGGACTGCTCCTACAAAGAGAAGGGGGGACGAAAATGAGTGTGAAGCAGAGGGGAGTATCCGACAGGTCCGGTCCTGGAGGGGGAAGAAAAGGTTTTATGTTTCGTTTTGGGCTTACACTTAACAGTTAACAATAACGGACAGACAGTAATAACGATGAGCATTCGCGAGCGCGTGTCGGACTTCCGACCTGAGTCAGACGGGGCAACCAAGGATGGAGGCCCCCAGATGGGCACTGGGGAACGTCTCCCACCAGTCCCGAGTGGCTGTCTTCTAGCGCGTCCGCCAAGACCGTGCCACTTACAGAACAGACCAATACAGATTACAGATTACGGATTTCGCGAAATTTCAGGGAGACAGACAGAGACAAAGACAGAGACAGTGACAAAGCCGGCTTACCTACAGATTAAGATCCGTTGACTTGGGGGTCTGGTGGGCTTGGGGGAAATCCCGGACGAGCCCCCATTTGTTATGCCCAGACCGTTTATTCCCCGAAGAAGACCACCAGAGTCCAGAGTCAAAGCTAAGCAGCAAGGATCTTTATTACACGTTCGAACCTGGAGCTCTCACTTGCTCGTGAAACGAGACGGGCAGGAGAGCTCCCCTACTGAGCTCCGAACAATGTTATATAGTCTAAGGAAAGTAGGCATAGAATCATTATACAAATTAGAGGTATGATTGGCTGGAGTTTGAACAAAGCGATTTGGCAAACTATGATTGGTTCCCGCCATTTCTGATATTTCAGTACAACCCTTGAGGCGGAAGAGCAGTTTTACACAAAGGCAGTTAATTATATTGCATCAGGTTGCACGACCAGTTTATGGCTATCTTGCTTAAACACACCTTGTGACCTGGCTATCTTACTTAAACATTCCTTGTGACCTGGCCTCAGAAAGAGAAACATGTACTTACAGAACTTACGAAACCTCTGGTACGTGCAAAGATTAGAGAGCAGAACAAGGGTGTAGCGGGTGGGGGGCGGGTACACATCTATCTTTGTGTCCTTTCAGTAGTGAATAAGTCTGATGAGATCTGATGGTTTCATAAGGGGTTTCTGCTTTTGCTTCTTTCTTATTCTCTCTTGCCACCATGTAAGAAGTGCCTTTCACCTTCTTCCATAATTGTGAGGCCTCCCCAGCCAGGTGGAACTGTGAGTCCATTAAACCTATTTTTCTTCCCAGTCTCAGGTATGTATTTATTAGCAGCGTGAAGAAGGACTAATACAGAGGCCAATTCGTACTTTAAAGGTATTAAGGCTAATTATAGTCAAGAGATTAGAAGTAATAATATAAATATTAACCACAGAGAGGTTTAAATTTTTCTGTATAATCTACAATCTTCCCAAAATAGCCTTCAGAATTTTGACCTGAGAGCAGGAACGGGCCTTTCATGTTTTAATCCTCAAAAAAAAAAACGCATACAAGCCTGCGTGTGTGTGCGTGCACACACGCATTCTCACATTCATAATCTGTCTTTTCTCAACTTCAACAACTGTCCAACTGATCTCTCTGTACGTTCCTTTCTATTTTAATCAAATCTCCTCAAAATAAATAAGGGATATTCTAAAATGTAAATCTCATTAAGCCCTCCCCCAGATGATACTCTTCAGGAGTTTCCTCAATTTCCTTCAAAATACAGTCTATAGCCATTGGAGTAGTTTAAAATTCCCTGTATAATCTAGTCCATGTTTATTCCTCTAACCGAAGAGCCAACAATTCTAGAACAGTGTCTAGCATGTAATAAATACCCAGTAAGTGTTGGCTTTTGTTTTAGGAAATCGTTCTCTGTCCAGGAAGCCTAAAAAGGTGTCAAACCATAATATTAAGGAAGCAATGCATAGTGCAGCACATGCACAAAAGAGAAACAAGTCCCACAAATGTTACTGAAAGCTCACCATTCATGACAACACTAATCTCCTCCCCCAACTCTGCCCTCACCCTTCATTCTTTGAGGCTTCAAAGGATGAAGTTTATCCATTCATATCAAAACCTTCCTTTTTCACATATCAATGCACATTTAAAATAATCTTGTAGACACTGTTTTCTCCTTAAGAGTCTGAGCGTTAGGAAACAATTCTGTAAATATTAAAAACACAGGTATTATAAGACCTATTCGAATCTTACAAACTAATTTTGTTTTACTAACCAAGACAGTGTAGGATAGTTACACAAACCTAGGTCTAGTAAGGAATTCATTTATGATTGTGGCATTGAGTGCCAATAATTAGTGTAAATTGTTACTTTCTCAAAACAACCGCCATAATAGCCTGTTGATTAAGCAAGGCTGAGTTTATTACATAGTGCAGTAATAAAAATCAACACTTGACAGGGTCTTAGGTCTCTTTGGTCTCTGAAGACAGAGGTTGAAGGTAGATTTTTTTTAAATAGAGTTTTGGGGGAGTCTAGGTTCAAGTGGTTTAAAGAAGGTCTTTGAATGCAGAGATTTGATTGAAATTAGGCAAAATCCAAGATATAATAGACAAGAGTTGGTGGACCCAGTGAGTCCAGATTCTTAGAATAAGTCTTGATGAATAAATAGCTGTTGAATAAGGGAGTTCATCATGTTAACAATCCATTGTCCTATGAAAGGGAGCTTTTTCTCCAAATAAACAACTTATTGTCTTAAAATGGAGCTACTTGATCACTGTGTAGTTCAGATAAGTGCAGTTTCAGGAATTTCCCGATGCTGTATGTTAGTTTACAACATTAGTTCCTGGGAGAATGTTTTGTGGAACAAAATGCAAAGTTATATTGATGTAGGGGCCTTGATAATTAAGTTGAGTGACAACCTCTCTGAGTTTCCTCAGTTGTAAAATGGGGATACTAGTGGCACCTTTTACTTTTGGTTGTTTTGAGGATTTAGTGAAATAATGTGCATAAAGTCCTCAGGATACTTGGCACTTAGTACGAGTACAATGACTGTTAAATATCTTTTTCAACTACTTTCAAAGTAGTTACTCTTAAAGTATCGACTCATTTTTTCATCCACTCATTCTAAAACATCCAGCAAAATATTATATGCCATGTTCTTTGCCGTGTATTAGGAACACAGGGAGGAAAGAACCATGTACTCAGTAACTTGTACTTACAGACATGTTACCCTATTTCTGGAGACTGTTTTGGTAAAAATAGGAATGTCATGTCGAGGCAGCTCAGGGGAGGTAGGAAAGTCTAAAAACCTGTCCTAATGAAGCTGATGCTTGACCTGGACCTTAAAGGATGAGGAATAATCCATTAGTCAGCCAAGGGGCCGATCATTCCAAGCTAAGGGAAAACTATGTACAAAGGCCAGAAACTATTAATTTCCATGCTGGGTTCCAGATATAAAGGAGAAATCTGTGTGATTTCACATAAAGGGTCAGATGGATCAGCAGACGATGAGTTTGGGGAATAAAAATTATAATTAATAGAATTCAATATATAATAAGAATATTCGGTGTTTATAACAAATGGGATAATTCCAACCAGAGGATTAAAGGTTTTTTTTCTATCAAGGTGTGGAGCTGGGGTCCTATCTTACACAGTTTAGTCATTCTCAAATATTTTTATACACCAGAAAAACATGGAAAGACTTAAAATTGTCTCCATCTTGTTCAAACCTTGCAAAGATTCCGATTTAATTGATCTGGGAAGGAGCCTGGGAGTCTATATTTTTTATTTTTGTGTGTGTTTTATTTGTTTAATGCTCTCCTAGTAATACTAATATGTAAGTGAGACAGAAAGCTGCCTGTAGTAAGCAGTCACAACTCAATACCAGTAGTTAGAAGCCTAAAATGAATCATTTAAGCAATATTCTTAAGGTCCACGTGCAAAATTCTGTAAACAAGGAGTCAATAGAAGTTATAGAAGGTAACGTTAGCATCAGTGAGAGGTTGAATTAGGACAGTGAGTTTTCAGTTATTTCTGCTTATCTGGGACTTGTTTTCTATGAAGAAAAGGAAAGAGCATATTCAGATATTCCCAATGATAATGGAGTCATAGTCTCAGGCTAAGATAGTGGGCATGAGATGAGATGGACTCAAAAGACAGAAGTAGATCTTGGGATAAATTAGGGTATTGGGATAGAGAAGAAGGAGAGAGCTCAAAGAACAATCCAAAGGTTGTTAGGTATAGGGGCAGGAGCAGTAGGTCTAGGATGTAGATAAAGAACTAATTTAAAGTGTTGACTATAGGCAGCTTTCCAATAAACCTTGGCTAATACCTGAGCCATTACTTCTTTTTTTTTTTTTTTTTTTTTTTTGAGACTGAGTCTGGCTCTGTTGCCCAGGCTGGAGTGCAGTGGCCGGATCTCAGCTCACTGCAAGCTCCGCCTCCCGGGTTTACGCCATTCTCCTGCCTCTGCCTCCGGAGTAGCTGGGACCACAGGCGCCCGCCACCTCGCCCGGCTAGTTTTTTGTATTTTTTAGTAGAGACGGGGTTTCGCCGTGTTAGCCAGGATGGTCTCGATCTCCTGACCTTGTGATCCGCCCGTCTCAGCCTCCCAAAGTGCTGGGATTACAGGCTTGAGCCACCGTGCCCGGCTGCCATTACTTCTTTCACAGCCCCAGGCACAACTGTACGATTCCCTCACTTTCTGAAACATTTTAACAGTCTCCTCTTTTGTGTATGACCCCAGTGCCCTCAGGCCACTCCCGGACTGCTTTCTTGGTTTCAAAACATGTCCTCTACTTTTGTAAGTATTGGTTTTAGAGTAGACTGAATTGAGAAATGTGCTATAGGGAGCATCCCAGAATCACAGAAAATGACCATGGTTATGAACTATCACTGATGAACATTTTAGGCAAAAGTGGTCAGTTTTGAAGATGACTTCAAGGTCAGCCAAACTTCCCTTTTTCCTCATTGCCAAAGGTCCTGAGGAACATTATGAAAAATAAAGAATAAAGGCAGGTGGAAAGCCCAAACATATGTATTTTTATTTGTGATATTGAATTATAAATTGAGAATTACTAGTCTGTGTTGATGGCAAAACCAGACTCCGTAAAATGTTTTAAAGAACTTTATTCTGAGCCAGTATGAATGATCGACGCCTGGGGCACACTGTTTCAAGAGGTCCTGAGAAAGTATGCCTGTGGCAGTCAGATTACAGTTTGGTTTTACACATTTTAGGAAGGCAGGAGCTTTAGGCAAAGACATAAATCAATATATGGAAGGTACACGTTGGTGAGGGCCAATAAGGTGAGTTATCTTGAAGCAGGGGCTTACAGGTCATAGGTGGATTCAGAGATTCTTTAATTTGTGATTGGTTAAAGAAGTAAAGGTTTGTCTAAAAATTTGGAGTCGGCAGGAAGGAATGTTTTAAGTTAAGATAAGGAAGGCTGTTAATCAATACACTGGGTCAGAGTGACCTATAGGGGTGTGCGATTTACCCTTTGTCTGACATGGCCTTAGGTCCTGTTTATAATTTGGTATCTTAATGTCACAGAGTCCATTTTGTTAGTCTTTGCTCTCTATTTTACAGTAACATTAATGCTGGTCAGTTGTGCCTAAACTCCAAAAGGGAGAGGGTATAAAAAAGTGTGTCTGACCTCCCTTCTTGTCATGGCCAGGAATTGAGTTTTTAAGGTTTTTCTGGGGTCTCAGTGACTAAGAGAGGGTCTGTTCCATTTGCGACGGGCTAAGGATTTTATTTTTAGTTTACAGCAGGATCAATGATTGTGTTTCCTAAGGAACCTAATTCTAGAAGTCCTTCAATTCTCCCCAAATATTTTGGGCCCTTGTGGCACAATTGCTGAAACCCTGACTCCAAATTTGGGAGAAGGATAACATCGCTGCCAGCTTTTTACTGGTATCAAGAAAAATGCCAGAAAATATGCAACATATGTTGCCATTTTGTCAAAAGCAGCCATGTTAACATGACAATGAAAGCAAGTTCGTTTTGGATTTCTTTTTAATCCCTGGAAGGTCAGAGGGCCAAAGTTTTCTAGTAATTCAGCTAGGAAATTAACCATCTTTGGCTTTTCTTACTATTTTAATTTACAATTATGATTTATAGATAAACGTTGGTTGGAAAGTATTTTTACACATAATGGCTTTTTTAGAATAGCATCTACAGATACATGACAGAAGGATAAAAACTGTAACTGTGACAGCAATTTCAATCAGAAATAAAAACCTTAAGGAGCTTCATAAAATTTACCAAAATTTATGCTTCTGATGTCATGGTATGTATTTGTTGATTTGTTTCTTCTCTGAGGGATTAGTAGTGAATATGTAAGTAAAAAAGGACATGATTACACATTAAATACAATATGTCTTCTGGGAAGGTGGAGAAATCTTTCAGCCTTTTTGGCATTCACGTTTGTGTGGCTGTATATGTGGATGTGTGAATTTATTCGACAAAAATGATACCACTTCTATTTGCATGATATTGTAAAGATTTTTTCTTTCCCATATATTCTCTCTTTTTGGTCTCCTGATAATCCTGTAAAGTAACATTAATATATGTGATAAACTTTATGAAACTCTTTGACAGGCAGCAACATATTTGAGAAAACAAGCTTGGGAAGTCTGCAATATTATCTTCATCTAAATAATGAGAAAAATGAATCTCAAATAGGGTAAGTGATCTACCAACCAGCACCCAGCTCTCCGAGATAGAACTGATCCCCAAAACGAAGTCTTGTTATCCCGGTACTGTGCTTGATTCATAGAAAATGTTCAACAAATATCTGAAATTTAATTCATAGTTTGTATAGGTACAGCATGCAACTCCCACAAGGAATTTTGGCTTTCTCTTTAAAATGTGGACTTTTATATGCCAAGAGAAATTTTCTTTGTGGCTGAATGTTTTTCAGGAAGAGATTACTCAACTAATTTGAACCATATTGACATATCTGTAATTTATGGAAAAGTGCAACATAATACAGCATTATAGAGGGTAGAGTCACGCTTGCTGAATACATATGCTGGGCATTATTTTGAAAGAAAGAAAACAGTTTAATACAAACTACATGAATTTGACGAGGCACTTTCCCTTTATTTCCATTAGTATAAATCTGCCTATATCTGATAATTGTTGGTGGGCATGAAGTAAAAGGAAATTATCCCCCTTTCTGTAGGTTGTCTGTAAAGAAATAAAGCAAAAGGGAATTAGTACAAAATAATAACAGTAATCTAAGCAGACATAGAGTTCAGTGTTTGTTTTATTTCACAGAAAGATGCCTGTGCAACTTGTATAACAAATTGGTAGGCTAAAAGAATAACCTCATGTAAATGAAGAATGTAATTACCATTTTCACAGTTTTGGTACATGTTGGAAATGTCATTTCAATCAGGGCTAATCATAATATGACAGGAATAACTGTGATACCATAAGTGATAATGTTATGCTGCTCACTTTTTCTAAATTTGGTGGCAAAATATGCAAAGATAAAACTTTCAAAGAGCCAGTAAAACATGTTCAAGAATTCTCCCACTTTAAAAAATATTTTCAGGGAAATACTCATCATTATAGATCAACAATTATTTTGATAACTCAATTGTTTTTAAATTAACCCCGTTTTAGTATTTTGGTCATCTTTTATGGTCAATTATAAAAGAAAAGTATCCATTTTTAAGTGACAATAAGTATTTGATATTTTACTTTTTCCACATACACATTCCTATGTTTCATATGGCATATATGTATATTTTACATATATTCCACATTTAATCTATACATATTAGACACACAGATACACACATACATATTCTATCTATCTATCTATCTATCTATCTATCTATCTATCTATCTATCTATCTATCTTTCTATTTATCTATAGTTGAGATAAGGTCTTACTCTGACAGCCAGGCTGGAGTGCAGTGGCAGGATCACAGCTCACAGCAGACTCCATCTCCCAGGCTCAAATGATCCTCTCACCTCAGTCTCCCAAGTAGCTAGAACTACAGGTGTACCCCACTGCACCTAGATAATTTTTAAATTATTTTTATAGAGACAGGGTCTCACTGTGTTGCCCAAACTGTCCCCTAACTCCTGGGCTTAAGCAATCCTCCTACCTCAGCCTCCCAAATTGCTGGGATTAGAGACATAAGTCACCATGCCTGGCCACATG
This sequence comes from Macaca fascicularis, assembly GCF_037993035.2. NCBI lineage: Eukaryota > Metazoa > Chordata > Mammalia > Primates > Cercopithecidae > Macaca > Macaca fascicularis. Next base: position 29,342,982 of record NC_088395.1, read on the forward strand.
TGATATTTTGTATGCATCTATCTGTCTGTCTATCTGTCTATCTATCTATCCATCAATCCATCTATCGATCTAAAAATTTATAATTTTCTAAATGTTGTCTCTCATTTTTTTTCCCATACATGGGCTTCTTATTAATAATAAATAAAGTAGTTAAAAACAACAACCTAAGAACTTCAGCATAAAGCTCAATGGGTGTTCCCATTCATTGCATTGTGAAGTTGATATGAATGCCATTTTGATGCTACCTCATTTTCTGGCTCCTGATGAAGAAACAGATTAATGACAAATTCCATTCATTATTAATTTTTGTGGTTGTCGTGAAGTTCATGGCATTTTAATTTAATTTTATTTTGTGTTACTTTTCTAATGCACTTCTTTATGGACAAGTCAACAGATGGTTTCTTAAAAGTACCTTTCTACTGGGAAGTTGCAATAAATACAAATAACTAACTGTTGCTGTGTGGATACAGCCCCCAAACGGGAGACAGCTGGGGAGTCAGGAGAGTGCAGAAGAGAGGAAGAAGTATGATTAGTATTTTGTTCTTGTTCATAATTTTTGGTGTTGAGTACAAAGTTTGACACAAGACATAAATAAATGCATTGATTTTGAAAACTTTAAATAAAGGTATCTTATTCTGTGGTTCAAGAACCACTGGAAATGTAGAGGTCATCCAAATGTCCTGATATTTGATGCAAATTTTTATTTCTGTGTGCATATGTAGATTTTTATGGGGAAAGGATACACATCATTATTCAGATTTTCCTCAACATGTAAGACCAGCAAATAGGTTCAGGACCACTGCCTTAGGTCCAAATGGGAAAAAGACATTTCTAGGAAACAGGAATATAAATGCCTTAATCCATGAATTTATTTTATTTATACAAGATATTACATAAAAGAATCTGAACCAAAGCATCTTCCAAAATAGTGTTATAAGAATGAATATTAGGCAGGGCACGGTTACTCATGCCTGTAATCCCAGCAATTTGGGAGATTGAGGCAGGTGAATCACCTGAGGTCAGGAGTTTGAGACCAGCCTGGCCAACATGGCAAAACCCCGTTTTTACTGAAAATACAAAAAAAAAATACCTGGGCGTGGTGGTATATGCCTCTAATCCCAGGTACTTGGGAGGCTGAGGCAGGAGAGTAGCTTAAAGCCGGGAGACTGAGGTTTCAGTGAGCCAAGATCATGCTCCTGCACTCTAGCCTGGGCGACAGAGTGAGACTCCATCTCAAAACCAAACAAAACAAAAAAGGAATGAATATTATAATATTATGTTATTTACTTCATTATAAGAATTAAAAATATATTTGGGCATATTTAGGGCCTCATAATAATTCATAGAAGAAATTGATATGATCCATTTTATGTTGAGTAACTCATGATCATTATTATTATTAACGTTACTGCTTACTACAAAAAATTAGGAAAATTCCTATTCTTATAAAAATTAAGAGTTGAATATGCTGTTAGGCCTAAACTACATAATGTCTGCAAAGGTTATGGTCTTATGGATAATGATTTTTCTCAAATATTAGTGTGAAAATAACAAGTTTCTAAGTTTTCCAAATAATGTAAAGGCTGAGGATTTTTAAGAGGCTTTGATTATACTCAGAGAGTGGAGAACTAAGTGATGGAAGGCCAAGATAAGTGGTGATCTGCATTTCTTTAACTATTATGTGCTGTTGCTGCCACAAAATTGTTTTGTTCTTTCTAAAAGGTAGAGAGAGAATTTCGCCCACAGACGCAAAGCCAACGTCTTTCAAGAAGTGATTTGAGAGGCTGGAGAGAAGCAGATTGGTTACTTGATTACTGAGAGGGCCATTAATAGGAGCTCATTTCTAGCTAAAGTGCTGACATCACTTTGAAGCCATTTACAATTGTTAAAAGGAAGCAACCCTTTAGTATAAATAATGAGCCTGTTAAATTAAGTGCATTGGCAGATATTCATAACAGCAGATACGGGAGGAGCTGTAATTCATTATAATTACTGTTTTTCATATGTCTGAAAAATGCAAATATATGTATGTATGTGTGTGTGTATGTGTGTGTAGTCACACAGTGATATTTTCTTTTAGTACATATAATTTAGAATTTTCAAAAGGAGATTTGCTCCTTTTATGTAGGTTAGATTATGTCACGTGTCTACTTTTGGAGGGAGTGATAAATTGAGGTTGAGGCAAATATTCCCTAAGTTTGGATTTAACAACCCAGAATCCTCTAGGATGTCACTCTATACTTTATTTGGCAACTTCTCTATGTGCGTATTTGAGGGACCCTTGCAGAAAAGGTATGTATGGACAAGACAAGATTCTTGCCTAGAAACAGAAAGAACAAATATGAGCAGAGGCATAAATCAAAACATAAGCAATACAAATCAGTGCTATTTTTTTTTTTTTATTAAATAAGGCTTTCTGATTCATGACCTAACCTTTAAAAGTAGTTTCTGAAGTATATTCTCTGTTGTGAAACTTCATTCTCATAATAAAAATCATATTTTATGAAAAAAACCCTAATTTTCATTTATGCTATGAAAAAATAAACTAAATAATGAGTTTTCACTATTAAAAAAGTAGCAGAAACCAAGTTCATGAAGTTGCTTTTTCTTCATATGTTCATTGCTTGTAGTCTTTCACAAGGATACATATATTCCAAGTTCAACATCTTTCCTTCTTTCTTTCCTTTCTTTTCTGTCTTTCTGTCTTTCTCTCTCTCTCTCTCTCTTTTTTTTTTGATAGAGTTTCGCTCTTGTTGCCCAGGCCGGAGTGCAATGGCGCCAACTCGGCTCACTGCAACCTCTGCATCCTGGGTTCAAGCGGTTCTCCTGTCTCAGCCTCCTATGTAGCTGGGATTACAGGCATGCACCACCACGCGGACTAATTTTGTATTTTTAGTAGAGACGGGATTTCTCCATGTTGGTCAGGCTGGTCTTGAACTCCCGACCTCAGGTGATCTGCCCATCTCAGCCTCCCAAAGTGCTGGGATTACAGGCATGAGCCACAATACCCGGCTAAGTTCAACATATTTCAAATTCAAAATACCTGTGTCTCTTAGCTTTTGCTACGTAATAAAATACTCTAAAACTAAATGGCTTGAGACAATTAAGTTCACTGTTTTGGTAGGTGTTTCTTCTGGTCTAGGCTTGGCTCTCTCATGCATCTGTGGCTCAAGTATGGCTTTCCACAGTGTTTTAACCCTTCAAAGACTCAGGTTTTACATCCAAAACCAGAGTTCAAGGACAGGAACCTCATAACTGACTAAAAAATAAAAGTTATTCCTCAATGTTGTCTGAACTCATCTCTCTTACTAACCTCCCAAAGGAGAATTCAAAACTGGCCTACTTTCCTCAAGCTCCCTATTCAATCCTTCTCAACCTTTCCCTCTCCTTAGCCAATATCCTACCTGATATGTTTTTGAACATTTTAGACCCTCAGATATGAATGTTCTTGCCTTCCCTATACCCTAATGATAAATGTATTCATGAACCTCACGTTCGTTTCCCGGCTTTCTCAGAGGAGAGTCTCATCATCCACTTAAGAGATACCTATTTCACTTGCACCCTTGATTTTATCAATTCTTACTCTCTTTCAACTCTATGGTCATTTTCATCTTTTCCTCCCTACTGTAGAACTGCCATTTTATTTGTCTTCTTTTCTGAGCCGATCTTCTTGAGGGAATAATCTCAATTCTCTATCTCCATGGCTTAATTTCCTACTTCATGCTAATCCACTGTAATTCAGTCTTTATTTGACATGGTGCAAAACCTATTATTTTTATAGTCAATGGTGACTTTTATATTGGTAAATCTAGTGAACATGTGCTAGTTTTTTGTTTTTTTAACTATGTCTCTCTTCTGCACTTGACACTGTTCATTACTCTGTCTTACAAAGTCTCTACACACTTGCCTCATTATAGTATTCTCTATTCTCTTTCCTTTGTGAGCACTGTCAACATCCTTCACAAGTTTCTCTTCCTGCAGTCACCTTTTAGATAGAGGTGCCACCATGCTTCTGTCCCAGTTCCTTTACTCTTCTCATCCTGCACATCCTCTTGCTGTCTTCATTCCATCCCCAACCCTTGCATCTCCATCAGATACTTCTCTGGAGTGGTTCCATAGGGATGCCAAATGCACTACTTACCAACACATACAGAATATAATATATTTATATTATAATATGTAATATTATATATATTATATTTTATAAATATATAATATATTTTTATATATTATATATAATATATATTATACGTGTGTGTGTGTATATATATATATATAATATATATTATACGTGTGTGTGTGTGTGTGTGTGTATATATATATATATATATATATATATATATCCCCTTCTTCTTCAGCACAATATCCTGAAGAATCACATAGATTTGAAACAAAGGGGTCACTCTTGTTCCCCTACTTCCTCACTTTCCCATTCAATTAGTCATCAAGACTTGCACATTTTGACAATTAAGAATTTTCTTTTCTTCCATCCCCTTTCACCCCATCACAGTCCCCTATGACCACCTCTTAGTTCAAATATTTTGTACCTCTTGTTTACTGCCACAGCACACAACAGGTTCACATAACTTCACATTACACATACACTGTCATTCAAAAAAGGATAGCATTTTTGAATTTTGAAGCACAGCATACCTTTTAACGTGTCTATAAGATTTGTTTTCTCATGAGTTCTTATGCAATCACATGTACTATTCTGCATTGCTGCTTTATACACTTGTGACTTATCTTATGTAGGAGTGGAAAGAGGGTGGTCCCTTTCCTTCCTATCATAAGGGTCACAGTTGACACCTCTATATAATAAGAGAGAAGCCGTACAAATTTATTTTATCATAGTTTCATGTGACTTGGGAAGGAGCCTTCAGAATGAAGACCCCAAGATACAGGAAAGACTACCTTTTTATGCTTACGTTCCATGAAAGATGGACAGCTGTGTAGAACTGTGATTGGACAAAAAGGGTATGATCTAATACTAATAGACCGAGTGGGAGAAGTCAGCTAAGGCCTGTCTGTCCAGATTCTTCTTGACCTCTCTGTGCAGCATTCCTTCCTCCCGGGTATGGTGCAGGAACTCTCTCTGGTATGGGGGCATCTTTGACCTATTCTCAACAGGTACGTTAGAGAATTTCTTTATGGCCAGTTATGACGCATTAAGGTAGGGGGTAAGTTATGGTAATATTTTTAGGTTTTTTGGCTGGCCTTGAGGAAAAACATTTCTGATTTCTATGACCAGTTTTAGGGAAGAGGGCTTTTAATTTTGATGACTATCCTCAGGGAAGAATAAGGGGTGAGAGAAAAAAGGGCAGGAGGGCAGAATTTTGCTTCTGAAATTGCCTCTGAGGACTTCACTTTGGGGTATTGCTTCCTGTGCCTCAATACAATCCATGTCATCAATTTTACGTTGTTGGTATTATTCAATGATATTTTAGATTTGTGAAATTCACTAGTTAGAACAAAGCTATTTACTCTACATTAAAACATTTTAATAGATAGAATATCTTACCATAGCTATTTTCAAAAAATTGTTATTATTGGGTTTAACATTTTTATATTTAGCTCTGTGTGGAATATCTTAATTATTTCTTGACTTTCTTCTCTCTCAGGTCACATCAGAAGTTATTCACTTGAACAGATTTTAGATTAATGTATTGATATTATGATCACCATTCATATCCATTAAATATTTTGATATTGACACTTAAATAGAATAAAGTATACATATATGTCTCAATCATCCAGCTGATCCTTTCTAAGAAAGGGATGTGCATTTATTAATCATGTTTTTACCCACAGCACTTATTGTGACATTTGTCACATAGTAGGCTCTATATATGTTTTTAAATTAATGAAGCTATCAAAGATCACCAAGCAATATAATTTCAGAGGACAGATGAAGACTTTCACATCTTCATTTGTTCACACTCTGTATGCTTCCTTAGGCAGCTGTTTAAAATTAATTGGCAAGAATTACCGCTCTCCTTTTCTCATACCTGTTTTGGATTCTAAACTTTGTTGTTTTATTTTGCCATCTCTATTCTTTCTACTTACTTGAAAATTTTAAAATCACACATTATCTAAAATCAGGCAGTGTTTTAGTTGGTTGATATATTTCACAAGAAATTATTCCACCATTATGTTCTTCATGATTTAAATGCCTATTTGTCTACTTACTTGCACATTATTTGCAAGAATACCAATATCTCTTTGAAATCCTTATTTGTGAGTGTGTTAGTTCATTTGTGTTGCTCTAAAGGAATAACTGAGGCTGGATAATTTATAAGAAAAAAAGTTTATTTTGGCTCACAGTTCTGCAGGCTGTACAAGAAGCATGGTGCCGGTATCTGCTCCAAGTGAGGGCCTCAGGAAGCTTATGAATATGACAGAAGGTAAAGGGAGAGCCAGTGCATCACGTGGTAAGAGAGGAAGAAAGAGGGAGAAAGAGTGGGGAGGTGCCACACTTTTAAACTACCAGATCTCGCATGAATTGAGAGTGAGGCCTCATTCATCATCCTGAGTACAGCACTTAGCCATTCATGAGGGATCTGCTTCCGTGACAATAACACCAACCACCAGGCCCCATCTCCAACATTAAAGATTATATTTCAGCATAAGATTTGGAGGGGACAAACATCCAAACTACCAGCAAGTATGTAGTTACATAGAAACACCAAAGCTGTTCTTTCTATTTTATTTGGTAGAGGTTAAGATAAGAGAATATGACAGTTTATTTCACTCAAGACATTGTGTTAATTCATTGACATTTGTCTTTGAACAAAGAGGGTCATGTATATTCCTGCCTTATTCATGGTGAATTGGTTTGGATGTAATGGTACTTGTGCAACCTGAGGTCTTACCAAAGATACTATCTCTCCAGTTCATTTTTATGTCTTTCCAAGGACTCTGAAACATTTTGTCCAAGGAGAAAGTTTCTCACTGAATTTGAACTTACATCAAATAGAGGCAAAGTACTTAGCAGCCACTCCACTTTCAGCATAGGAAAATTATATAATTTATCTTGTGCAGTGTATGCATTGTTCTATTTAGAATCTATGTTTACCTTGTAAATGTACTTTTAATAATACCTGAAAAAGTAATATTGAAAATGCATTGTTCTATGCCATAGCCCTCATTATTTCAGTAAATGAAGAGCCGAAAAAGAGATAATCATTTATGTTTTAAATATCTATACTGACTTATTTGAAGACTAATATAGCCACCATTTATTATACCTTGGAAGTAGTGATTTTATAAACACTTTTTTCTTATTCACACAATGACTCTACAAATAAGTGGCCTGTTATTATTTTCATTGCCCAGTTGACGATTCAACGGTTACAGAATTTATGTGACTTCCTATTGTCATATTGGAGCTGAAATCTGTACCAGTTTTGCAGAACTTGAGAATTTATGTCCTTTCCTGTATAACAGTGGTTTTCAATGTTTCCTTTTGCTTCCATATTTCCACATGGACAACGCATTCCCACTATTTTACACAATATTTCTTCAAAAAAAAGCAAGAACAAGGTTGTATATAATCTGAATTGGCTGTCTTTTACATTCCCCTCTCAAACCCTAGAGGTTGCAATACCCATGATCCTCTTGAGAATTGCCACACTATATAGCAGTGGTTGAATGCTGGCTCCAAATTAGAATCTCTAATATGCTGATTTAATTATTCTGGGTACTAAGATGCTGGTATTTTAAGAGCTGTCTAGGTGATTTAATATGCAGCCAGAGTTGAAAACCAAGGTTTCCCTTCTATTGTATTTCATGAAATGAATAAGACAAAATAAAAAATGAAATTCAATTTATATTGTTTACTGTCAATGAAACATATCACATAACCTCCCAATTCTGAAATTACACCAGTCCTTCATGTTTGAAATATATATTTTTAATAAATCTTTTAATTTTCAGGGCTCTTTCCCCCTAATTCTTTTCAGTTACTTTATTAGTTCTTTGACCTTGGGCAGCTTTCTCTTAGAGCTGATTTTCTTTTCTTCATTCTAATTTATAAATTAAACTCTTAGCTAGGCAATATTATTTATTACTTTTTTGAATAGGTGACCCTTATAAAATTTCATCTATTGTATTTCTGATATTTACATATTGGCCTAGTGGCCATACTAGATACTTAATATGCTATATATATTTTATACACATAAATAAAAGTGTAAATACACACTATATATAATATATTTATTTTTAGGATAAATAAACTTTTTAAACTTCAGGTTATGTAGCACTAACATACTCTCTGATGGTCCCAATATTAACATGGGTTTTAGGAGAGGGCAAACCTTTTTCTGCAAGGGACCAGACAATAAATATTTTAGGCTTTGTAAAGCATACGGTCTCTTTTGCAACAATTCAGTATCTGTCACAACTATTCGACTCCACCATTGCAGTGCTAAAGCATCCATGGACAATATGTAAACAAATAGGTATGATTATGTTGCAATAAAACTGTATTTATGAATGCCAGCTGTAGGCTAGATTTGACCTGCAGTCTGTAGTTTGTTGAACCCTGCTTTTTATGATGATTGTGATCTTGATTTTGTTTTCCTTTTACATAGCAGGTGCTTCATAAGTATTGATTTGTATTAGTATGTTTCCTACTTTTTTCCTGTCACAACACAGCAGTTGTTCATAGGAATTTTGTTCCTTCTCCTAGGCTTTTCCATAATTGTTTTGTATTAACCAAAGTAATCTACTATATATGGAGAAATTTGCTATGTTATTCCTTTTGTGTAGGTTATGTGGTCAGCTGGTCTAGGTTGTTTATTTTAGCTGTATTGAAATCACTTTGGTAGATCTAGGCTGCAGCAACAAGGTGAAATAAAGTTAGAACAATGGAAAGAGGGGTAAATGAAAGGATCAAGACCAATGAAAAGGCTTATATAAGAAGATATCCTAAAATATTAGAGTTAATTAGTGGCTCTCCCTATTATACACACTGTACCAATTAAAATAAGTTTAAGAGACTTTAAAAGAATAACACAGTTTTAAGATGGGTGGATATGGACATATTCTCCTATCCTCAGGTGACTACAAGTAAGAAATCCACTACTTGGAAAGAAAAGAAAGTAAACTGTAATGTAACAGGTAACAACTTCATGATATGAGTCATCTCAATGAGTAGTTTAGACTAAAAATACAAATAAATTAAAACAGAATATATATACATATATATATATAGAGAGAGAGAGAGAGAGAGTTCATGAATGAATAATTGTAGAAAGTTGGTTTGAGATTTCAGTAATAACATCATGGAGGGCAGCTCTGTTCATTTTTCAAAATGCTCTATTCAAAGTAATTATGTCTGTGATTCTATTTATACTGTGATATTTTCTTAAATGTTTTGATTTCTCTTAAAGTTGCATGCTTTTCCTCTCATTATTTAAATTCAGATCACTGTAGTATGATTCATTATTAAAAGGTTAATAAAATGGGCTGATATTTCTCATCATATATGAGATCGCTTCAAATTATGATATAGAAAATCCATTACATTGATAGAAATCATTTTGCATTTTATCTAACATAGAAATTTCCAACTTAATCTGCTTAATATTTATAGATCTTATATTATCAATGATTACTGTTTCAGCTTATTTTTACTTTATTCATGTTGTGAATAGATAGTACGTGCTCATTATAGAAGATTCTAAACACACACACACACACACACACACACACACACACACACACACACACACACACAAATGATACAGAGAAAAAGTAGTCTCTCTTTTTTTCTGTCCCCCTATATCCTGAATTCAACTACTATTGTGAGTCTCATCTAGAAATAGTTCATATAGTTACAAACATATTTAAATTCTTATGTAATCTCATTTGACCCAGCAATTCCACTCTTAGGTGTATACCCAAGAGAAATGAAAATACATGTTCACATAAAATCTTATGCATAAATGTTCATAGCATTATTTGTAATAGTCAAAAGTGGAAACAATCCAAATATTCATCGGCTGATGAATGGATAAAACAAAACGTGGCCTATCTTTACAATGGAGTACAATTAGGCAATATAAATTGAATGACTGGCTGGGCGCAGTGGCTCACCCCTGTAATCCCAGCACTTTGGGAGGCTGAGGCAGGCAGGTTATCTGAGGTCAGGAGTTTGAGACCAGCCTGGCCAACATGGAGAAACCCCGTCTCTGCTAAAAATAGAAAAATTAGCCGGGCGTGGTGGCACATGCCTGTAGACCCAGCTACTCGGGAGGCTGAGGCAGGAGAATCCCTTGAACCCAGGAGACGAAGGTTGCAGTGAGCCGAGATCGCACCACTGCACTGCAGCCTGGGGAACAAGTGTGAAACTCCATGGTTAAAAAAAACAAAACAAAACAAAACAAAAGAACTCCTGATACATGTTACAATATAGTTGACCCTTGAAAACATTATGCTGAGCTAAAGATGGCAGTTGTTATCAAGAGACCACATAGGCCGGGCGCGGTGCCTCACGCCTGTAATCCCAGCACTTTGGGAGGCCGAGGCGGGCGGATCACAAGGTCAGGAGATCGAGACCACGGTGAAACCCCGTCTCTACTAAAAATACAAAAAAAAAAAAAAAAAAAAAATTAGCCGGGCGCAGTTGCGGGCGCCTGTAGTCCCAGCTACTCGGGAGGCTGAGCCAGGAGAATGGCGGGAACCCGGGAGGCGGAGCTTGCAGTGAGCCGAGATCGCGCCACTGCTCTCCAGCCTGGGCGACAGAGCGAGACTCCATCTCAAAAAAAAAAAAAAAAAAAAAAAAAGAGACCACATATTATTCCATTTATGTGCAATGTTCAGAACAAGCAACTCTATAGATAGAAAAATTAGTGTTACAGGTTCTGCTGCTGCTGGTGGAGGGTGATGCAGGAAAGAGGAAAAGGGGAGTGACAGGTAATAGGCAAGGGGTTTCTTTTGGGGAGGGTGAAATGCTCTACAATTACATGGTAGTGGTGGTTGGACAACCCTGTAAATATTCTAAAAACACTGAATTATACACTTTAAATAGATGAATGATATGGTATATGAATTATATCTCGTTAAAGCTGTTTTAAAACATGTGTATGTGTTCAAGATTTTGAACCAGCAACATCTGTAACATACGGAAATGCAACTTCATTTTAGCTTCCAAGCATGGCCACTCTACCTCATAGGTGTTAATTCAGTATTAGAATGACTAGTCCAAGGTAGTATCTAAAACTTTGAACTTAATTTCGTTTTAAATTGTGCCTCTTCTCCTCTTTAGGGCTGCTGCAGACAGGTGTATTACAACAGAAAAGACAGGCATGGCAGGCGGCATCTTTACATCCCTTCCTTGAACTTCTCTCCTACTTACACCTTGCCAGCCCATTCTGACTGTTCCAAGGTCAGAGCAGAATATAAACAGAACAAGTTGATATAAAGTGTTTTCTAGGCCTAATGGCTGGTTAAGTGTTCTTTCTCTTTGTCTTTCCCCTCCCAGCCCCACCCACCTCTCCTACAGTTTCCTTGACCCAGACAGGCCCAATCTCTATCTGTGTGGAGCCTTCTTACTCTTTCCTTCTCTTCTGAAGATCTAGGCTTCACCTCCAGGTTCTTGTTGCTGAGGTTCTTCTACTCCCATAGGTGGCTACTGGTCAGAACCCAAGTCAATCCACTGTTGACTCTATTTTCTGTGTACTTTGCCGTTAGGGTGACCATATAAGTTATCATCCAAACTGAAATACATTTGTGAGTGAAAGGGGGTATTACTAATAATTTTGATGATGCCAGGCGTGGTGGCTCATGCCTGTAATCCCAGCACTTTGGGAGGCCGAGGTGGGCAGATCACCTGAGGTCAGGAGGTCAAGACCAGCCTGGCCAATATGGTGAAACCCCGTCTCTAATAAACATACAAAAATTAGCTGGTGGCACACGCCTGTAGTCCCAGCTACTCGGAATACTGAGGCAGGAGAATCGCTTCAACCCAGAAGATGGAGGTTGCAGTGAGCTGAGATTGCACCATTGCACTCCAATCTGGGTGTGACAGAGTAAAACTCCGTCTCAAAAATAAAAAAAATAATAATTTTGATGAGACAGGCATAAAATGGGAGTTTTCTGAGCAAATGGGTCTTGTAGATACCCACTGAATAGAAAATACTCACATATCCTTTGCCCCCAAAGGTTTGGACCACCACCTCAACTATTCTACTGTGGTCATTGCTTTGCCTCTCTCAGGTGTGAGGTGAGCTCCATTCTTCCAAGTCACTCAGCTGCAAAGAACACATTCAACAGATTTCAAAGGAGTCTCATAGAAGACCCCTTCACTTGGCTGGAGATAACAGATGAGAATTCTCAGCTCTTTCCCAAGGAGATAGACAAAATATCTTGTCAAAGAAATATCTGCACAGAATCCTTTCTCTGCACTTTCCTAAACCATTTAAAATTTGAAAGTCACCAAGGAGTTCAAGAGTAAGGAACAGATGCTTACCCATTTCCTTTAAAAATCTCTATTTAGTGATTTGTAACTCACACTAGTGTTTCGCATCTGTTGTAACATGGTGCCTAGTTCCAACTTCAATTTTAACATCTTATTCTGTATATATTCTTTTTTTGTCCACACAAATGTGAGAGTTATTTTTGAAATATAATGTCAAAAGAGATGATTTGTCTTAGTGGTTCAGTGTGGCACAGGCTTTGAAATCAGAAAACCAGTGTTATTAGATTTTTCACTTCAGGAAAGTAACTTGACTTCTTGAAGACTTAACTTCATCCCCAGTAAAATGAGGATAATAATAGTACCTACCTCATGGAACTATTACCATAATGATAAGAAATCACATATGTAAAGAAATTAATATAATACTTAACTTGTGGTTTGGTGTGCAATAAGTTAACTATTATTACTATGATTGTTATTTTTAATATCTATATGAAACTAAATAATATGAAATATCACAAATTATTTTTCAAAATACTCTTCTAAGGTCTTTAGAAGCAAACAATGCCATGGAGAATTCCCCAAAGCACTAAATCACAAAAAGATTCACATAGATTTAAAGGGTAAACGTGGCTTACAGCAGGTACTCAACTAATATTGAATGAATTAAATGAAACAACTCTTTATCAGGTACCATTACAAAGAATACACTACCATTATGTTATAATGTATTAGTCTCCTGAGTCTGTTGTAAAAAATTACCACAAACTTGGTGACTTGAAACAACAGAAATGTATTCTGTCACGGATGTGGAGGCCACAATTCCAATATATGTTAGAACCACAGCTTATTAGAGGAAATAAGCAAGTCAGAATGCTTGACTGTATGTATCATTCTAAACTGATAGACTTGACCTGAGGCCTTTGGCCTCTTACGGAACAAAAGACAAGGACTTTGTGACAGCTATTTTTATATTTTATTCTTTGCCTATATTTGAAAGCATATTTAAATGATTGATGTTGAATTTGTTAGAAGAGTGTCAGTCTTTAGCTTTTGAAAAAATGCCAGTTAATAAAAAGGATATATAGGTATCGAGTGTCCTTGATTCTGTTGTATTTAAAAAAAATCGTGTATGCAAATAGTTCCCAAAATATGTGATAACTACAGACTTTTTGGCTGTTTATCGAAATATATCTCAAGTATAGCTGTTTTTTATAAGCCTGACCATCATAACCAATCACTGGGATTAAAATAATATATATCATACATATATATTTTATATATATAAATATACATATATAATACATATATACTTATATATCTATACCTTATATACCTATATTATTCTACTTTTTGGTAGAAAAGGTGGTGTGCATGTGTGTGTGTATACACACACACACAACTTTAATATATGTATATATATCTTTAATATATGTATATATACCTTTAATATATTACATATATATATGCTACATATATATGCCGTTTTAGGGGTGGGTGTGTGTGTGTGTGTACATATACCTATACCTAATATACCTGTATCATTCTGCTTTTTGACCTTATCTTTGAATAACTCTGTCTTCTTTTGTTTTTAAAGATATTTTCAAGAATGTAAATAGTTCGAAATATAAAATACAAACTGCTTTAGGGTGGAAAAAAGTGTAATGCCTTTTCCTCAGGCATTGCAAGTGTTGTAGCCAGCACTCCTATGCCAAAAGACATTAATAAGATAAAAACATAACAAAAATAATCAAGGTCTTGTGTGACATGGAAGTTTTCAGAAGCAAAGACCCGAAGACTCTGTATTTCTGTGCTTAAGTTCGATGAAGCATAGACAGGTGTGGAGAAATGTGATTAGGACAAAAGGGTATGATCTAGTGTTAGCAGATTGAGGGGGGAAATCCAGCGAGGCACGTTTGTTCAGATTCTTCTGGCCTCTTTGTGTAGCATTCTTTCCTCCAGGTACAGGGTAAGACACCTGTCACATGTGGGTTTTCAGGGGAGAACAGAGAAGTTCAGAGAGTGGCATTACTTGGTTTTATGGCTTGCTTTGGGGAAGCGGAGTTCTAGTTTCTATGACTTAACTGAGAGGATGGGTGGAGAGGAATTCTGGTTTCTTTGACACACTTTGGAGGAGAAAGGGGAGCTGGAGACTGGAGGGTGGGAGAAGGGCAGATAGATCTTGCTTCTAAGGTCTCCCCAGTCTCCTCCAAGTCAAAGTACTCAGCATACAAAGGTGCCATACTTTGGGGTATCATGTTCTGAGTTCCAACATGGCAAACATGCCCTTTTATTATAAAATGGCTTTGGACATTTTACTGCATTACCTTAAAAAATAACCAAGGAAGTTTGCCAATGTTTATAAAATATATGTGTAAATAATTATATGCATTTAAATGTTTCTATCAAAATATAGACTAGTATAGATAGGTTTTGAGTTTATCAGTTGAACACTGTCAATCTTAAATTTTAAGCTGACTGTGGACTATTTTATCTTAAAGCATTGTCTAAGAGATAAAAGAGTATACATTTACAAGATTACTTTCTAATTTAAAGGGAAAATAGATTAGTATTCTCAACTTTAAATGAAAATCAATAGCAGTGAGGAAATATAGTACTAGCTAAAATACACGTCTTGCAGCTCATGACCCTTGAGTTTATGCTTATTATATATGGGACCTTAGAGAAGTACCTTTACCTCAGTTAACTTTAGTGTCCCCACCTGAAAAATAGGAGTTGTGATAAGATATATTAATCATAGGATTTTTTTCTGTATTAAATAAGATACTATACACAAAGGGCTTAAAACAGTGTCTGAGAAATTTATTTATTTATTTATTTTTAGTTTATTTGTTTTGAGATGGATTCTCACTCTGCCACCCAGGCTGGAGGACAGTGGCTTGATCTGGGCTCACTGAAACCTCTGCCTGCTGGTTTTAAGCAATTCTCCTACCTCAGCTTCCCGAGTAGCTTGGATTACAGGTGTCCGTCACCATGCCCTGCTAACTTTTATATTTTTAGTAGAGATGGGGCTTCACCATGTTGGCCAGGCTGGTCTCGAACTCCTGACCTCAAGTGATCTGCCCGCCATGGCCTCCCAAAGTGATGGGATTACAGGTGTGAGCCACTGCACCTGGCTGACAAATTTATTCTTCTTATTACACATCATATTAAAAATTAGGCTTTTTACATTTTTTGATGTGCATCATTCTCTGGACTGAGCATCTTAAGGACAGAGAAACCATATCTTAATCATTTTTTATTGTGGCTTCATCAATTAACACTATTTTATCCTTAAATTCTTGAAGAAATGATTCACTGATTGAGTAAATTGTTGGCTGAGTTAGCTATAAAGTGCATGAGAGACATATAAATTTAATTACTTTAGGAAATGTTTAGTTTCAGTATTATATGGGAAATGGCACACACACACACACACATATACACACACACACACACACACACAGTGCTGAGCCAAATACATTTGAACATAGAATGCTCTATTTATAATGAATCTAAAAGTGTTAAATTATATGTTTGATTCTTTACATTTCTAAAAAGGTTTTGTAGATATTATTAAATCTTTGTTTACCTAGTTGTTAAATATTTGCTTTGAATTTTAGACAACAATTGACTGAAAGAAAAGCTCATGTTATTTTTAAAAATATTGCTTTTTAGCACACATTTCCTGTATTACAACTCTCTGAGGGGCAAGTGACAGAAATCTAACTGAAAATAGTTCAAAGAAAAATACTGACTCAGTCACTGAGCACTCCAGTGGTAGGACTGTCATTGTCCTCAGATAAAGTTGAATTCGGGAGCTCATTTGATATGATTAGTACTTTGTCTGTTTCTCTCTCTCTCTCTGTCACTCTCCCACATCCCCTTCTTCTCTTCCTGTCTCTGTCTGTCTCTTCATTTCTTAACTGTTGATTTCCCTGCGTTTCTGTGGTAACCTTATTATCTGCGAGGCCCTATCTTTCTGGTGACTAAAATGGAACCTGGATACCTCAGACTTACATGCTTCTTGGTGCCCTCCATTTTAGAAAGCTCTGCATTTTTGTTCGGTCTGATTTTGATGATATGCTTTGATCACATGCCCATGCTGGAATCAACCCTAGTGGCCAAGGAGATATGTTACCCTGACTGGCCAGTCTTGGGTCATATGCCCAGCACTAAGATGAAGAATATGTTCAACCCACCTGAGCACATGTACTGAGAACTGTGATCTGTTCTCCAAGCTTATGCTGGGTAAATACACACACACACACACACACACACACACACACACACACACTCAAATATCATACATTACTATGTTGATGACACTGTGATAAAAATTGGACAAGTCTTTTATAAGACAGGCAACTTGACATATTGGAAAAATGTAGGAGCCAGATCATTTTCACTCCTGTATATTTTGGCTATTTGCTGTCATCAGCCAAGTTATATAACCTTTCTAAGCATCAATTACTTCACTGTAAACTTGGGACAATATAAAAGATTGTGATGAAAATTAAATGACACATTATGTAAAGAACCTAACCTAGTACTTAGCACATAGTAGATAATCAGTGTATATTACATGTACAATCACTCTTTCATAAAAGTACTTTAGGATTCAGAAAATGGAATTGAAAAGTGGGGAAGGGGTATGAAATTTAAAGAAATACCATCTGTTCCCTTTATAAAAATTAAGAATTTTAAAGAACTATTCTAGATATGCAGTATTATTACAGTTAGTACAGAGAGTTTCTGTATACCCTACACTTCATTTTCCCTGTTATTAAGAACTTGCAAATGTATGGTACATTTGTCATAATTAATGAGCCGATATATGTTATTAACTAAAGTCAACATTTTATTCAGCTTCCCTCAAAGTTCTTCCTTAATATTCTTCTTCTGTTCTAGGATCTCATCCAGATAACCACATTACATTTAATCATCATATATCAATAGGCTAACCTTGGCTGTGACAGTTTTTCCGATTTTCATTATTTTTGAGGACCCTGACAGTTTTGAGGAGTACTCACTAGGTATTTTGTAGGATGTCCCTCAACTGGAATTTGTCTTTATATATATTTTTTTCATCAGATGTTTCTGGGCAAAATATAAGGTCAGAGACTTGTCAATCACCTTCATCCCTGTAGCTTAGCTCACTATCTGTTGTGTAGTAGATGCTGAACACGTTTTTCCGCCAACTGAAAGAATAGATATGATGGCAGAGATTACTGTTTATCTAGTCAATATTCTTTCTTCCCGTCTGCCTTACTGACAAAAACATACTTTAAAAATATATACTCAATTATTTGTTTATTGAGGTGAAATTTGTATAATATAAAATCATTTTAAAGTGAAACATTCAGTGACATTTAGAACATTCACAGTGCTGTTCAACTACCATCTCTATCTAGTTCCAAAATATTTTCATCTACCCAGGAGAAAAAGCTGTACCCCTTAAGCAGGTGTTCCCCATCTCTCCCCCTTCCCCTGCCCCCAGCTCTTGGCAATTACCAATCTACATTCTGTTTCTATAGATTTACCTAGTCTTTATATTTAATATAAATGAATTCAAATAAAAATGTGACTTTTTGTGTCTGGCCTATTTCACTTAGCATAATCGTTTTGTTGTTCATCCACATTCTGACGTGTATCAACACTTCTCATTTCTTCTGTTTTTGTTTGTTTGTTTGTTTGTTTGTTTGTTTTTTGGAGACAGTCTTGCTCTGTCGCCCAGGCTGGAGTGCAGTGGTGTGATCTCTGCTCACTGCAAGCTGTGCCTCCCAGGTTCACACCATTCTCCTGCCTCAGCCTCCTGAGTAGCTGGGACTACAGGCGCCCACCACCACGCCCGGCTAATTTTTTTTGTATTTTTAGTAGAGACGGGGTTTCACCGTGTTAGCCAGAATGGTCTCGATCTCCTGACCTCGTGATCCGTCCACCTCGGCCTCCCAAAGTGCTGGGATTATAGGCGTGAGCCACCGTGCCCGGCCCCTCATTTCTTTTTATAATAAAAGCGTAATTTTATTTGGAATAGCAATGACCCAGTTTAAAACTACATTCCCTTTCCTTTGGTCGTGTGGCGCTGATGCCACCAATGATGTCTAGGAATCCCAATAAGGCCTGTAGGCAGTTTTCTTATAGAGTGCTGGTTCAGCCTGCAAGTACCCTGTTTGCTCTTTTCCCGTTTCCTTCTTCCTTTCTGAAATACGGGTATGATGAGAGCTGTAGATCTAAGCAACATAACACAAGGATGATGGAGTGAAAAGGTGAAGGAGCTGGAGTCTCCGAGGACAGCATGCAGCTGTCATACCAGCCCTGTAATCACTACTTTAGCCTTCATTCATGTGAAAGAGAAATGAACATCTAGTGCCCTTAAAAATATTAGTATAGCAATTCAGATTTTACTATGCATTAGAAATCCAGTGAACGCTAGAGACATTTCCCGGCCAATGGGTTTATCATAATTCTGAATTAAATGTATATGTAAGAGAATATTCAAATGTCCACTGAAATAAACGTTCTCATTATTATTGCCCTTGTCAGCCTTAGCTTACTATTCCTGTGTTCCTAGTATGGCAGAATGAAAAAGGCTATAACATTAGGTCTGAAATTGGAGGTTGCTGACCTATAAAATGAGTTAGACAACAAGATACCATTATAACTCCATGTTAACACATGTCACCACCCCCTTCTGGAAAATAAATCCAAGATGTCTGTAGCACCTTTGGAGCCCTGACGGAAGGGTCAGGCCCTTTGTGTTGCCTGCACATTCACTTAGGAGAGAATGAAGTGTGGTAATTTGTGGAGTATATAATCTATTATTTTATTAAAAGTATATGACAAATGGATACAGAGATACCTACCTAGCATACTCATTTGCATATTAAAATATAATCTTTATAGAAGACAGAATATGTACTTGAGCAAAACAGAGGGAACAATTTAATGTTGGAATGGCTAAGAGGTTGGAATAATGATGGCTAAACTTGAAAGTGAAGATGAAAAAGTTGAATCTGAAGAGCAATGAAAAGGCAGTGAGGATTTTAAAAATAATAGTGTAGTTGGAGCAAAGGAGGAAAAAGTTATTTTGGTAAAAGGAACATTTTCTATTATGTGAAGAAGGTAAACAAATGAGACTGGTGCATGGAGTATGCTAATATGTGAATGAAAATAGTGAGTACATTGAGAACAATCTTAGGATTGAAAATAAGCTTAAAAATGAAAAAATGAATTAATAAACTGATGTACCATGATTGCTTTGCTTTGATTTTTTTTTTTTCTTTTTGAAACGGAGTCTCACTCTGTCACCCAGGCTGGAGTGCAGTGGGTCGATCTCGGCTTACTGCAACCTCTGCCCCCCGGGTTCAAGAGATTCTCCTACCTCAGCCTCCTGAGTAGTTGAGACTCCAGGTGCGCCTGCTACCATGTACGGCTAATTTTTGTATTTTTAGTAGAGACAGGGTATCACCATGTTGGCCAGGGTGGTCTTGAACTCCTGACCTCGTGATCCACCCACCTCAGCCTCCCAAAGTGCTGGGATTACAGGAGTGAACCACTGCATCCGGCCTTGTTTTGTTTTGTTTTGTTTTGTTTTTTAGCTTCAGGAAAAACTTTCTGAGGCAAAAAAGTTAATTGATACTTAAAACCAAGGACCATAATAAGTCATTCATTTGAATATATTTATTGAGAATTTGCTATATTCCAGGACTCTACTAGGAATTGGAGATTGAACTGTGAATTAAAAAATAAGGCTTTTACCCCCATTGATCTTAGGTTTTAGTGAATGAAAGACAGTAAACAGATAACAAGTAAATACTTAAAGAGACAGTTAATAGTGTCACATTTTTTCCAATTTTAGTTCCATTTAGCAGTAAAAACAGAATAGAAAAAAATGTAATTTGAAGAGAGAGGTCAAGAATGTAAGTTTTCTTGAAGATGAATCATTCAACGAGCACATTTATATCCGGTCATTAGGGATGTGTTTGGGCAGCTTTGCCCTCACTGTCCTCAGTCACAAGAAAGGATGTAGGAAAAGGCAGACATACATGACAATATGAAGCATCACTTGGTTGATTTTCTAATTATTTATCAGTTTTTCAATTGTAAACATGATTTAGACTTCAGGCTAGTATCACCTGAATTGTCTGATTCTGCTAACACGCAACTAAAAATTATGATGGTGATAATGTGTTTCTCTTTAAGTTCAAGTAAACATCATTAAAAGAAGCACAAAGCAAGTGAAATATGCATGGCAGAGAAGCACTATAATAAGGGACCATTGCTAGGTCACAGGTTCCAATGTTAACAGAGAATGAAGCTGTTTTCTTTTTTTCCGGAATAGAATTTCAAGTAGATGAAGACTGAAAAATCGTTCTTGGACAGTTCAGCCTCATTACTTCTGGAGATCTCTCTCATCAGTGCCTAGTGGAGATAATAATTCCCAAACTATCTGCAACAAGTATAAATTACTTGGGTAATCAAAACAATATAATTGTTGATTTCTTTCCTGTATTTATTATATACAATGAAAACAACTTCAACATTTTTTTTTTTTTTTTTTTTGGCTGTTAAAATACAAGCTCCTTGGAAAAACCTGGAAAATGAATAGTCAAATTATTAATAATGGTTTTCTCCCATGGTGCGATTGTAGGTACTTTTACTTTCTTCTATTTATTTTCCATATTTTTTTTTCCAATGAGTCTCACAGGGTGAAGCTGAGATGCCATAAGGGAAAAATTGGGGCTCTTGAGCAAATAGGGCAAGGACCCAGAAGTGGTACAGGCCTGATTTTTCCCTGCTTTTTGTTTTAGCCCAGGTATCCCCCTTTCCTTGGGCTAATGTAGATGAGTCTTTTCCTTTGCCCCCAAAGAACCCTGCTAAAACTGGGTGGGGCTACATTCTACAATTGTATTTATTGGTCACCTTTCCACAGAACCAAGCACATAGTAGAAACTCAAGAAATAAAATACTTGATTTTATTAAGTGTCTTATTTCCTGAAAGTACGAAATAGCATTATGTGGTAGAGATATGGTTAAAAACAGTATGATCAATTTCAGGAGAAGGAAACACTCCATAAAGTACTAGTCAACTTGATGATATTCTATGAGAAAAGATTGATTTGTATTTCTTTTTACATTAGAAAGCTCATCTATGTGTCTTTGTGTGTAATATTTATTTAAATAAAGGCTAAAGATATCCAAAAACATTAGTAAGAAACTCTTCTTCATTAGCTTTTCACTTCTTGGCCCATATTAGTCTTTCTCTCTCTCACTTTCTCACACACATACACACATACCACACACAAATCTAGGTAGGAGAGCAAGGGAGAAATTCTGTATTAGGACATATGGAAAGTAGGTTAATACAAATGAATAAGATGCCAAGTACAGTTTGAAAATTGACATTTACTAGCACACTCTATATGAAGATATTTTCAAAACTTTGCCATACGTATGAAAATATTCCATTTTTATGCTCATGTTTTCATTATTCGATAGCATGCATTACTTTCTGTTGTTTCCAAATGCAAGTTGTAAATCTCCTCAGAAAATTTCACCGATGTGAGATTTCACTTAGTCTTTCATGGTTGGGTGGATCATTTTCCTTTCAACCAGAACAGTAATTCCATGTAAAAGAGTAAGAATAAATTGAAATAGAAAGCCATGTTGCTTTGAAATTAAAAGAAAATAAAGTAAATTATTAATTTTAGTGGCTTTTTGGCCATACTCAAGTTCCTATTTTCATCTGTGGAATTACATTTTAACATCATAAACATGAAATATGTTTTATGTTCACAGGAAAGGGAAATTTTCATCTAGGTATTCATTTTACATAGATATTTGCCTTGATTCACTTTCCTTTTATAAAGTATTTATAAATTTCCTTCCCTTTGAAATGCCCGTCGGTAACATTTGTCCATTTTTTGTATTGGTTTGTTTTGTTTTTCATTGATTTATATATAATATTTTGTATATTGTTCATTTTAATTTTGTTGGATTTTATGTATTGCAGATATATTATAGTGTGTTATTTATCTTTTTACTTTGCTTAGGTTGTTCAAAATTCTTAAATGTTTACAGCTTAAATGTATCAATCTTTGTCTCATGTTTTTTCCCCTTGCTGTGTTATTTCAGGTCATACTCTAAACTCTGGTACATTTATAGCTTTTTAGTAAAAGCAACTTGATTTATAATCCATCTAACATTTATTTTGTGAATAGTCTATGATAGAAATTGATATATATATGAATATAAGTTTGTACAAACAGGTATAATATATGACAGTTTCTTTGAATTATTAAATCACCTTACAAATCAAACAACTATGGAATATTACCTAAGTGATTAGCAAAATTTTATATTTCTTTTCCCTATACTTTTTAATATCTCCTCTAAAATAGGAAAGTTATTTTCTCTAGCTTTGAGTTATCACAAAAATATATTCCTTTTTGTTTGTTAAGGCCAGTCAGTTCTTCAATTTGAAGCCCAAAAGGCTCCAATGAGGAAAAGATTAATATCTTCTCTCTTTTGTGCTGATGTTACTGTCCTCACTCAGGTGCAGTCAGTAATATAGTAATGCCTCTCTCCCTTGTAAGGACCATTATGATTACATTGGGCTGATCTGGCTAAACATGGATAATCTTCTCATCTAAAGATACCTAATGTAATCACATCAACAATCTCCCATTTGCCATGTAAGGTAAAACATTCACAAATACTGGGGTTTAGCATGTGGATAACTTTGGGAGGCCATTATTCTTCCCTCCACATTGTCAACCTCTGGTCCAACTCGTTTGTCATCAGTATAGGAGTGCCTGTGGAGACAGATAGAGTAGTAGGAGTTGGGAGGATTCTTGATTGCCTTCAGCTGAGCTTGAACCTGTGCCCTTAGTGGAGTAGTTTAGTTTAAAAGGGGATGTGGCTAAACAGGCACCATAAAATATACTTCTAGTATCATCCCTGAATTGAAAGAGTTTACATATAAAACTACATGACAAAATTAAATGAGTTACATTTTGTGAAGCAGGTAGAACAATGCCTGAGCAGAGTAGGCATTATATACGTATTTGCGCTTGTTAAATAAAACCCAAAAATAATTTCCACGAGGAAAGTAGTTTCAAGCAGACAATTAATTTGCGAATGTGATATATCCTCTTGATCCAGGGAGCTAATGGATTTTGTGAATTACATTCCTCAGGGTACACTAAATCCTCACTGTTGACTATCAAGAGAAAATACACCTTGACTGGTTTTTCCAGTGGTAGTGGTAATTATGTATGGATTATACACTTAATTGTCACATTTTTTTAATGAGAATAATAGCTTAAAATCAAAAGTGAAAGGTATACACTGAAAAATGGCCATATTAATTAGCCCATTCCATATTTATTGAACAACTACATTGTACCAGATTCTACAGAGCATCAATGATAAATAACAGTCCTTGTGCTCAAGCCTTTTGAAGTATAATAGGGTGAATTCTTCTGGGTTTGCAAATATAGTGTCCCCCGACCCCTTATTTCTAGGAGATAGGTTCTAAGACCTACCTTCCCCCGACCCTGTGGATGCCTGAAACCATGGATAGTACTGAACCTGATTGTGTCAAACGGAACATTTTTTTATCATGCCTTCTACCCACAAATTTAATGCCTTTTCCATTTTAACTAAGAACTTATATACTGTGGCTGTAACTTTTGCAATTTGAGGTGCAACTGCAAAACTAGCATGCATTTCTTTTTCTTTTTTCACAAGTTCTCAGATAGAAAATTTGTTCTTACTATAGATCTTAGCAAAGAGTATATGGTGGTGATTTTTTTTCTTTCCTTTTTCTTTTTTTCTTTTTTTCTAAGAGAGAGTGTCTCTGTCTATCACTCAGGCTGGAGTGCAGAAGCATAATCTTGACTCTCACTACAGCCTCAACCTTCCCAGCTCAAGCAATCTTCCCACATCAGCCTCCCATGTAGCTGGGACCACAGGCACATGTCACCACACCCAGCTATTTAAAATTTTTTTTTGTAGTTATGGGGTTTCCCTATGTTGTCCTGGCTGGTCTCAAACTCTTGGGCTCAACCAGTCCTCCCACCTTAGCTTCCCGAAGTGTTTGGAATTACAGGCGTGAGCCACCATGTCCAGTGCTTTACTTATTAAGTCAAGAATTTTCACCTTTTCACTTAAAGGAAGCACTTTATGGCTTCTCTTTGGCATATCCAAATTGCCAGCGTAACTATTCTTGCATTTTGGGGCCCTGATGAAGTAAACTAAAGGCTACTTGTACACTGGCACTGTAATACCAAGACAGTTAATCTGATCACCATGAGGGTTACTATGTGGCTAATGGGCAGGTAGCATGTACAGTGAGAACACACTGGATAAAGGCATGATTCATGTTTTGGGCAGGCCAGAGCTGGGCAGCATGAGATTTTATCACAATACTCAGAACAGTGTGCAATTGAAAACTTAACAATTGCTTATTTCTTGAATTGTCCATTTAATATTGTTGGACCTCAGTTGACTGTGGGCAACTAAAACCACAGAAAGCAAAACTGCAGGTAAGGGGGACTAGTATGCTTATAATACAAAGTGAAATACATTGTGGCCCAAAGAAAGAATTAAAACAAAGTGGTATAAAGTATTATAAATTAGAGTAATCACTCTTGTAAAGATGTCTTAGAGTAAGCAGGTAGTATTTGAAATGAGCTTTGACTATAAAGCTGAAAATGAGATGGGACACCCCAGGTAAGGGTTTAATGTTACCTAAGATAGAGAGAGAAAATACAAACCTTTAAAATAAAACAGCTTGGCTGAAATAGAGGATGTTGCACCTATAATTGTAGTGAGAGAGAAAATGGAAGAGTTCAATGTAGCTTTTGGATCATATCCGGGTATAAGGAGGTTGTGCTTGATTACATGGGAGGTAATGGTTTTTGAAGAGGAAAATGTGTCATCAAGCTCACTTTTGAGACAAATTGATTCATCTGTCATATATTAGATAAACAGAATGGAGGTGAGAACAGAAGGAGGGAGAACAGTTAACAACTCATTAACAAGTGTCCTAAGTGACAAATAGTGAAGGGTTTGACTAAGATAGTAAGAATGAACTAGAAAGGAGGGTCTGGGTATGAGAGACATTGTGTTCAAGCAGAATCCACATGATTTAGCAACTGATTTAGGAAGGGAAAGAGGTGCCCATAATGACTGCTTTCCTGCTTGGATGACTAGAATAATGTGGTTTCAGAATAGAAACAGGAAATTGGACAGATGATGTATCCTTGCTTTAACTGAATGGATTTAAGATGCTGGAAGAATTTTGAGGGTGACTGTTTCAAACAAGTATTTCAAAATGAGGCTGGACATTCCTGAGGGAGATAGAGAAAGATATTTGGGAGTTTTAGTCTAAAACAATCTCAAAATGGGAGAGGGGAGACTTTGTAGCTCATTTTGTCCTATGGACTCATCTTACTTGAGTTTCACCCCTTTCCTTGTATCTGCCAAATGTTTTTCTATATTGATTTGAGCTTTGAGTCTGTGGAGGCCAAACCCGTGGCCCCCTGGAGGTTACCTCTAAATCACTGACATGAGGCAAATTGATTAGTAGGATAAATGGCATACAAATGTATTTAACTTGTATATACGGGAGCCTTCAGAATGAAGACCCCAAGACACAGGGGAAATTGTCCATTTTTCTGCTTAGATTCAACAAAGTATAGACAGCCATGTAGAAATATGACTGGACAAAAATGATATGATCTAGTGCTGATAGACTGAGTGGGGAAACCCAGCAAAGCCCATCTATCTAGATTCTTCTTGGTCTCTCTGTGCATGTATTTCTTCCTTGTGGGTATGGATCAGGACCCTCTCTGGAATGGGGTCTTAGGACCTATAGTCAAACAAGGTATGTGAGATCATTTCTTTATGGCCAGTTTGTTCACAGATAGGACAGAGGGAAAGTTAGAGTAATATCTTTAAGTTTATGAGTGGCTTT
Source organism: Macaca fascicularis (assembly GCF_037993035.2). Lineage (NCBI taxonomy): Eukaryota > Metazoa > Chordata > Mammalia > Primates > Cercopithecidae > Macaca > Macaca fascicularis. Next base: position 29,369,390 of record NC_088395.1, read on the forward strand.
GGGAAAAAAGGGGATCTGGCTTCTATGACCTGCCTTGGGGAAGAGGGATTCTAGTTTCTATGGCCAGCCTCCGTGGAGAATGGGATGGAGAGACAGGAGCGCTGGAGGAGGTCAAAGAAAAACTTTTGCTTTTGAAGCTGTTTTTGAGGCTTTCATCTTGGGGCATTGTTTTCTGAGCCCTAACAAGTCTATGACATCCTGAGGCAGGCATTTCTGTTTGCACCATTCAGTTTGCAATTTCTTCTTTATTCTGAGTTCTCTAAAGTTCTTTCCCTTTGAACCTAGTTCTGCATCTTGGGACCCTAGAGCATTTGCAGTTCTGTCTCACAAATGCTCTTCTGATGTTTTAAGAAAGCTATAAAGTCCCTCTTTAGCCTCCTCTTCCGATAATGCAGGGAGTGTAAATGGTGCTCAGAGGCAGTATAATATCTTCATGCCCTCTTTTGCTATGCTCCTACAAACAACTTGCAATGGTTCTAGGCTCAATTAATCTAACATTCGAAATTGAAATAAAGATCCTTCACAGAAATCAATAGGGTTTCACTGTAGATAGATGCCTGAGGGCACATGTCCACCTCTGTCACCTCTCCCGCTTCCATTGCTCCTTTATTCTTTTATAGGCTAAACATCTCTACTTGGAATGATGGTTCATGTGACAGTTTCCAGTCATATCACTTTCTTTGGTCTCGGTAGCATGGAGAAAAACAAGACCAGCTCCTCCCTTGGTCTACATAATGTGATACACTAAATCAGTTCTGTGTTTGGATACACACCCTGTCTGGTTCATAGACACACTGCCACCAATGCCTGTTAATCATCTGCAGCTGGCTGTGTAACCAAGTGGAAGTTTACCCTTCGTTGCTATTATATTTCGCCTTACTATCCATTAGGTCCTCAGATAACATCATTTTGTTCAATGTTGTTTCATTATAACACTGATGAGAAAAAAAAATCAATCCCCAGCCAGGACCACTGTCTATGTGGAATTTGCACTTCTCTGAATGTCTGAATGAGTTTTCTCCGGGTACTCTGTTTTCCTCCCACATCTAAGATCTGTGCATGTTCAGTTCATTGGTGTGTCTGAGTGGTTCCAGTCTTAGTGAGTGCGTGTGTGCGTGTGCACACCCAGTGATGGGCTGGCATGTTGGCCACAGTAGATTTCTACATGGCACCCCGAGCTGCTGGGATAGGCTCCAACCACTCGTGACTCAGAACTTGGATAAGCAGGTAAATCATCATCTACTTATTTTATGAATCTTTCTTAAATGATGTATAGCTCGTAGGTATTTCAATGTTTAATATTAGAAGTACGTTGGTCTTTAGAAGTTTTGTGATATTTTGTGACAAGAAGTATGTCACAAGAACTTCAATCTTGTTTATATCAATTAGCCTATGAGAAAATTGGTTGTATATGAGGTTGTTGCACCTAAAGTCACAGTTTCCAAGAACCTATAGATGACATTAAGTGAGGACTTACTGTATTTGAACCTTACTCTAATCTGCACTATCATTTAGATCTCAAATTGATCATGTTTATCAGCTTGCCTTTCTCTCTTGCTAAGACCTTGTTGATGATGTAGATTGTTAAGAAACTTATATTTAGGATGGTATGCTTGACAAAACAGTATTTTTCCAGTTTGAAATTAAGTTGTCAAAGGTCTGATATGGAATTTTGGGGGAACTTTATTGAAGTTGTATAGATGTTAAAAGTGCTTTTTAAAATGAGATGACACTTGGTTTATTTTGAATTTATTTATATAAAATAACACCATCTTACGTGTTGATAACTTAGACTTTTGATTCAAAACACCCAGCATCAAGTCCTGCTGTACCATTTATAGTTTATTTGTCTTCCCTGAATCTATTTCCTTAAGTGTTATATGAGGCTATTAATGCCTTCTTCCTAGGCTATTGTGAGGATTTGAGGAGATGATATGAATAAAACACTTAGTACCTTGTTTGGTGTATAATAAGTGGCTGTTATTTATCTATGAAAGTGTGATTACACTTTAAAATTTAACTTTATTCCCGCTGGGCGTGGTGGCTCACGCCTGTAATCCCAGCACTTTGGGAGGCCGAGACGGGCGGATCACAAGGTAAGGAGATCAACACCATCCTGGCTAGCATGGTGAAACCCTGTCTCTACTAAAAATACAAAAGAATTAGCCGGGTGTGGTGGCTGGCGCCTGTAGTCCCAGCTACTTGGGAGGCTGAGGCAGGAGAATGGCGTAAACCGGGAGGCGGAGCTTGCAGTGAGCCGAGATCGTGCCACTGCACTCCAGCCTGGGCGACAGAGCAAGACTCCATCTCAAAAAAAAACAAAAAAAACAAAAAAAAACTTTATTCCCTTTGTGTTCATTTTCATGTTGAAAGGTTTTCTTTCAATATGAAATTGGTATTTAATGGTATAATGAGTACTTGGAAAGAAATATCTAATGTATATGGTAAGCCTTCTGATGTTTTTTGTAAGAGTGGATTTTGATTTGCCATACATTCTTTTCATTCATTACATAAGCAGCAATACTTATTGATTTTAAGGTGATAAAAGCCAAGGATGTAGTCTAGAAATCCATGAGCTTGGTATTCTTAAGTTTTGTGCTTTTATCATGACCTGTAACCTTCAAAATCCATCCGTTTTTATAAACAGTATTCCATTATCCATTTGTTATAGCTTGCCTGGAGTAAAGAAGGATACTGGGAAGATCCTGGGCACTCTTACTTCAATGACTGACCCCTTCCCCATTTGTTCTCAACAACTGTTTTTAATGTTCCATTAAATCTCTCCCTTGAAGTTTTGATATTATTTATTATATTTTTCATTTCTGGAAGTTCAAATAATTTTGTTCAAAGCAGGTAATCTTTGTAGACAGACATAGAAATATCTGCATAAGCTTTATGCTTATCTTTTATTTCTTTAACCTACTTGTTTTAAAATTGCTGGCTGATAACTCCAATATCCATAGTTTCACCACAGAGAACAATAGCTGCTCTCTGCTCTTTTATATGATTCTTGCTCTAGGTACTGTATTTCTTTTTGTGTTTTGTTGTTTTGTTTTGTTTCTGTTTCAATGAGCTGATCAGTTTCCCTGGAATGTTATTTGTGGGGATTCTCTGAGGCCTAGGTTGAAGGGAATTCTTGTAGAGAGGATTTCCATTAGCCTTGGCAGGTGCCTAAGGTAGAACCATTCTGGGATCACTATAAATTAAATGAAATTCATAGCTTGAGGTTTTGGGGACTATCCAAGTAATAAGAATTTGTGCAGTAAATCAATCTTAAGGATGTGTAAGGGGTGGAGAGGGTCAAGTTTACTTATGTCTCATTATTTTTCCTGAGGATGTAGCCCTTAGCTTTACTGGGTAGAGGTTCTCTCTAATTTGACATTTAACCAAGCCCTTCCCATCCCCATCTCTTTAGCCTCCTGCTACCATTAAACCTAGGCTCAGACTACTGGAATGGCCAGGATCAGTAAATGTCCTCAGGAAAAATGTCTTCAGTGGGCCACTTAACCCTTTGAGCTTTGATTTTACTTAGATTTTGGGCACAGGAATTCCTATCTTGTGAACTATTTGATAACTTTGGAAAGAAAAAATAACCCAGTGTTGTTCCTTATTTTCAGTGGGAACGTTGCTTCAGTTAACATTGCTTGCCATAGTAATAGAAATAGAACTTCCTTGTTATTTCTTACTTAGGAGTTTTCTCAACCAGATTTTATATTTAACATTTCAAATTTCTTGGCATAATTCTCATTCGCTGACCCTGCTTACTTGCTACTGGCAGCTTTATTTTTAAACTCCACTTTAACTTTTCTCCTTTGTATAACGTATCCTTCAACACCTTGAAATAGTTAACTCTCGCGAGTGTAATAGGAAATTTACAAAAAACAATCTTTAAAAACCACCAGATTATGTGATTGTGTGATCCAGGAATGAATGCATGTCTTAGAAGAAAGAGGGCAAATTGGGTGAAATAAAAGGTGTTAAGCAAGAAATTCTTGGGTGGAAAGAGAGTATTATTGAGATGATTGGCAAGACCACTTAGACTGTCAGATAATTAAATGAAGCCAAGAAGGCGTTATGGGAAATGAGCTGATTAAGACAGGTAAGACAGGAAGGAATGATGGAATAACTGGAGGAAAAAGAGGGCCTATTAATCTTGGGGAATTTTATCATGTATTCAGATTTTAAAAAATCAATTAATGAACATTTGACTATAGACCATATAAATCAGGGCTGATTCATAGTTTTCCCTTTTCTTAAAACCAATTAGCAGATATTAGCTATAACTAAGGATCTTTTGACCTCTAAAGAATACCCTTGGTACATTTTCTCATCAAACTAATACTTAGAAACAATAGGGAAACAGGAAATTAATGAGACATCTGAAACTTTATGATTTCTTTTCTTCTTTATATATTAGGGGGAAATCAAATAACGTATACATTTTTTCATGTTATTTTTACATCAGACTTTTCCCCTAGTATTCTTTCTCGTTTGAAACATGTTAATGTACTACAAATGAAAGAGGATGAAACTCTTGAACAGTTTCTGGATTGTAATATGTTTAAAAATAGATATAGTTCTCCATCTCTCATTTTCTATGTTTTTCCAGTTTTTTTTTTTTTTTTTTTTTTTTTTTAAATTTGCTTAGCCACGATTCATTACTCATTGAGGTCCTCCTCTGTCCCTGGCACTATGGTAAGTGTTTTGCATATTGTTTCTCACTGAATTCTCAGAAAACCTATGAGGCTTGAATTATTATTGCCATTTTACTGGCAAAACTGAGACCCATAAAAAAATAAGCAAACAACTTTATTGTTTATAAAGGTTTACCTATATTTATTTTGATGTGAATTTCAATTGTTGTCATCACATCAAGCCTATGATTTTGTCAGATGTTATTCATTTTTTTTATATACATGAGAACAAAGAAGCTCATAGGAGTGAACTGAGTTGTCAAAGCTTCCAGTATACTGATACAGATGGTGCTTTATCTCAAAGCTTCTAAGTCACACTCTACTAATCTTCTACAATGCTACACTTATTTGAAAGTTAAACATAGGATGATGATGATGTTGAGGATAATGACTACTTTTAAAATGGTACAAAGCTTGAGATTTAGAAAACCATTACTATCCAACTCTAGTTGTATTTGATAATCCAGATTCTCCTCTGTTCCTCATAGTTTAGTGTAGCCTACTTTAAACGTGTTCAGCATACTTATGTTAGCCTACAGTTGGGCAAAATTGCTTGACACAAAACCTTTTTTATGATCTCATGTAATTTTTGAACATAGTACACTGTAGAGTACATTATCCATTTTTTATCCTTGTGATCATGATAATGTGGCTAACTGGGAACTCTGTCTCACTTCTGCTGTTCAGCTTTCTAACAGAATATCACACCAAATATCACTAGCCCAGGAAAAGATCAAAATCCTAAGTTCAGAGTACTGTTTCTACTGAATGTGTGTTGTTTTGCCCATCCTAAAGTTGAAAAATCACAAGTCAAACCGTCCTAAGTCCAGGATTATTTGTTTATATATCTTGTAGCGAAGGGAAAAGTGAAAGGAAATAATGTTCTTTCCACCCTTCTACACTGCTGGCTGGAGCCCCTGTAACAAAAGACAAATTAACAAGAGAAAAACAAACAGAAGTTACTAACATGTATATCTCATATATACATGGGCGATACCTAAGGAAATGAGTAAATCTCAAAGATAATGGCTTAGAAATTAGTCATAAATACCGTCTTCACCTAAAAAACGAAGAAAGAAGGGCATGGGGGAAACCACTTATGGGGTTGACCAGGAAAAGTACAGTAAACAAGAGTAAGGTTTTTTATGCAGATTTAAGGCATTTCCTTCCTCATTAATAAGACTGCAGTCTTCTTGGTACAGAGAGAAAGAGACACCCTTACAGATGAAAATTTCCATTATAAATGTGACTTTACCTTACAAAAGTGTAACTTCCACTTTGTTTGCAGAGCTTCACATGTGCCTGCCATTTCTCAAAATAATTAGTTCAAAATAATCCTTATACTGAAGAAGCATATTTTGGGCCGTCATAGTCTGGTGTCCTACAATCTTAATATCAAATGCTATAGAAATAACCCAAAGGATGGGCACGGTGTGTGAAACGTTCTAGGAAGAACATAACAAGTAGACTATATAACTACAAATGGCAATCTGTGTCCCAACAGTTTATTTAGCTTTATCAGATATATTTTCCGGAAGATACTTTTCTTTCTCATGTGCTCCACTGGTTACAACCCAGAAATATTTGTAGCATGAAGATATAACTTCCAAACAGCAATCATTTCTTTTTTCTTGGGTGTCAGAAATATCTCCTTTGTAAATTCAGGTGTGATGATTAAAGTAAAAATGAGTGTGAGATAAACTGTTATGCTAATTGTCTATAATTCTTTTTGAGTTTTTTTATGTTAGATTAATTTAGGTGAGAAAGTATGGCATGGAGCCATAAAATCAGAGGAAATAGGCCATATCTGTGAGTTATAAATAATTTCCATATTAAAAGGCAATGTTCAATATAGTACATCTCTTCAATTTCTAAAATGTCTATAGTAATATTTTAAAATATTCACAGAAGAAGTTGAAGTATTATTGATAAGACTTTTGAAGACTATTGTTCATTAAGTAAACAGTAAAAAAACCATTTTTCGTTAGGTAAATTTTCAGGATTACTCAGAATACGAATATTTACAGATATAAGGGAAAACTACCTCCAAGGAGTTTAAAGAGATTATATTAAAATACATAGTTTGTACCTAATGATTAAAATTTTGTCCTGAACTCATCTTAAATTATCTTTGAAATCATTAACTGTGTGTTCTGAAATTATATTTTGGGTACAATTTGTTTGAGATGGTTGTTTGTTTTATGTATCTATGTATTCATGCATTAATTCATTTGTTCATTCATATTTTTTATAATCTTCAGTTCCTTATCATCAGTGGCCCAGGCTAGCCCTGTTTCTTCATTATATATGTATATGTATGTGTGTACACATGTGCGTATGCATATATGTCCTTATACCTACGATACTAATCCCTTTATTCTCCTACAATGTGGCAATCATTTTAATGTACTCAATGTGTATCTTTTTATTTGCATGTGTTTTTGTAAAATCTGTGTTCTTGGTTTGTGTGTGTATCTTTTTATGTAAATTATGTTATTTAACATATATTGTTTTCTACATCTCTACTAAGCACTATTTTAAAGATCCATTTATATTATATACATACATAGATGTATGTGCATACATATACACACATATGTATATATACATGCATATATGCACACATATGTATATATACATGAATATATGTACATACACATATATGTATATTTTGTGCATATATACACACATATGTGAGTATGTATGTGTGACACACACACACACTTCAATTTCTAAATGCTTCATGGTTCTCCATAGTGGGCATCTATTACATTTGACCCTATTCCCTCTCCCAGTATGGATAACCAGTTGCCTCTACATATACATGACCACAAATAATGCTACAATGAACATCCTCTCATGTGTCCCCTTATAGATCCCTGTGAGAATTTCTCTGAGATATAGACGTGGGAGTGAAATGGCTGTGTTATAGGTAAATATCTATTTCTGTGCTTTCCAGAATTTTGCACCGGTCTGCACTCCCACTGGAAGTGCTTGAAGATTCCCACGATTGCTCATTTCCATCAATATTTGGCAATGAGTAGTTTTCTAGTTTTCACCTCAGAGAAATGTTTAAACTATTTTAAACACAAAGTTTTCAAGAGTATTCTAGTCACTGTTACTCTGCTGATAAACCTTTATTATTATTCATCCACCAAACCAATCTCAAGAAAACCTTTACTACATGATAATTTGCTAGTTATGGTGTATGTATTGTAAAATAATAAACTTATTTTCTTAGAAAAATTCTTTCAGATATTTTATCAATACTGCTAGGATTTAGAATTGGTGGTAGTTTATCTTCTGTTTCATTTCTAATTTGCTCATAGCAAATTATATTCATGGTCAAAGAATATTTTCTGTCATAATTATTGTCCAAACAATGTTTAGGTTGCACATGGAATTTAAAAGTACTCTTCAGTGAGTAATTGACAAAATCCTGTTTTTTACTTAGAACACTTTCAATACCACAGTTCACTGTTCTGTAAGTTATACTAGTGGGATAGCTCACATGCAGACTAAATGTAGAAATATAACTAGGCTTTGGAATTAATTAGCTTTGATTTTGCATTTATTTTAAAAACAAAAATGAATATGATGACCACTGACATATATTTCCACTATTTTTCTTTTTCAAATCATACAATTAAGATAATGATTCAGTGCTTCCTGCAAATAAACAGCCCCATAATAGCAGAAATGTAAATTACAACAGTTCTAAACCTGTGTTTGTCAACTATTGACCTAACTTTATTAAATGTACCTAAAAATGTAGGCTGCTAAGCAGCTGGAAAATAATGTATTCGGTTTGTAGGGGGAAAGACACGATACCTTTCCTCAGTGTCATAAGGGTCTTGGGTGACACTCCTATAACAAAAGACAGATTAACAAGAGAAAAGCATAACACATTTATTTAATCAAAAACTTATGTGACACAGGGGACTTCAGAAATGAAAACCCCCAAACTCAGGGAAAATGATGTAATTTTGTGCTTATGGTTGATGAAGAGTGAATAAATGTGAAGAAATGTGACCGAACAAAAGGGTATGATCTAGTGGTAATAGACCGTGGAGGGAAACCAAGCAACGCCTGTCTGTTCAGATTCATTTTAAACTCTTTGTGTAGCATTCCCTCTTCTCAGGTATGGGGCAGGAACCCCCTCTGAAATGAGGGTCTTCAAGGTAAAAAGGAGGAGAGGGTGACCTTTCTGGGTTTTATGACTTGCTTTGGGGAAGATGGGTTCTAGTTTATATGACTTACCTTGGAGAAGGATTCTGTTTTTTTATAAATTGCTTCAGAGACAGAAGGAGGGATAGGAGACAAGAGGGCAGGAGGTCAGATGGAGAATTTGCTTCGGAGGCTGCTTCTGCAGCCTTCCAATCTCCTTTGTTTCAAAGTAATCAGCATGCCAAAGCACTATTCTCTGGGGTATCATTTTTTGAGCCTCAGTAAGTAAAAGAAGAAGAAATCATAGGCAAGAAAATGTCATTGTCTGTATCTCTATCTCTTTCTCTCTCTACATCTCTCTCTCTCTCTCTCTTTCACACACACACACACACACACACACACACACACACAGAGTAACATTCACAGAAATAATTTTAAAGTTATTGTCAAGATATTTTACTTCAGTACTTAAATATTAATTGGGTACTTACCAAAAAGCATGAACATAAATACATATGTGTTATTTTATATATATTATTTATAATTGACAAATAATTGTATCTAGGTATGGGGCACAATATGATGTTTTAATATATGTATACTTTATGACATGATTAAATCAAGCTAATTAATATATCCATAAACTCTGCTACTTATCATTTTTTCATGGTGAGAACATTTAAGATCTACTTTTTAAGCAAGTTTGTAATACACATCAGGCTGCACACGGTGTCTCACGCCTGTAATCCCAGTACTTCAGGAGGCCGAAGCAGGTGGATTATTTCAGGTCAGGAGTTCGAGACTAACCTGGCCAACATATTGAAACCCCACCCCATACTAAAAATACAAAAATTACAAAAAGTAGCCAGGCACGGTGGCACATGCCTGTAATCCCAGCTACTCATGGGGCTGAGGCGGGAGGATCACTTGATGCTGGGAGGCAGAGGTTGCAGTGAGCCGAGATCACACATAACTGCACTCCAGCTTGGGCAACAGAGTGAGACTCCATCTCAAAAAAAAAAAAAAAAATTGTAATATACATCAAAGACCTTCAGTCTAATTAGGCAAACACACTCAAAAAGTTTATTTTAGCAAAACGTGGTTTGTTTACTACATTAGGCTAGCATAAAGAAAATAAGTTCATTCAGATTTTTTCCTGTTAAACTTATCAATATATTTGATGTTTTTAGAATAAATTCCTTACTTTCATTATTTTACCCACTACTGAGAAGTCAATCATGAAGTCAATCATAGTTTGTCTATTTAGGACCTTTCACCAATACTCATTCTCCTTAACTGGCTACACTAACCACCATCGCCCTTCCCAAAAATAAAACAGATAATAAAATAAAACAATAATTATAGCTCAATGACTTCAAAGTACTATCAGTCCATCACTGTCAGTGATTTCTTACCTCTTGTGAGAGTAATTTCAAAAGTGTGCTATGTACTATTTGTCCTGTCAACTCATACTAGGATCATCTGCCAAATAGCTCAACATTAAGGCCTTGTACAATTACAGACATCTTCATTTGATTCCTCCTCTGAAATGTGTTATTTACATGTTTTTTGTGTGTATTTTGCCCATCATTCACTAATAATGGCTTACTCCAATGATATATATCTATCCTCCCTTCTTTAACTAGTTAAATTTCTCAGATGCTCTTCATAGGATCCCTCTCAACTATTCAAGGTCTCTTTCTGTGGTTTAAAGGCTTCTTGTAAATGCAGCCTATCTTCATTGGGTAAACTATAGGACTAGTTAGAGGATAGCAGTAAGGTGCATAATCCAGCTTTTTACCCCACAGGGATTCAGACTCATACTTGGGTACCTTCTGCCTGAAAGTGATGGTGGCAAGTACTTTGTAACCACTGGGTTACTAAATTCTTCTCAATGTTTCTAGGTAGCCATGCTATTACCATTCCCTGTCCACATAGATCCCTCAAGTACCAGAGCCAATATTCAAACCCAGGTCTGTGGGAACTCCAAATGCTATTTTCATCTCCATATATGGGGAGGTGGGGAGCTTACCAATTCTCTTGACATGCCAGGAGCCATCTTACCCTTTTTTTGGTCAATTTTGTTTCATTCTTGTTTTCTCTTGAGCTAATATTTATATGCTAATTATGTGCTAGGCATTGTGCTAAATAGTTTAATTATTGCATTTCATTTTCATAATTTTACTGAGATGTGACTTTATAAATGAGCAAACTGGGACTTAACAAGTTACAATAACTGACCCCAAATCAGGCAACTAATAAATGGTGGAGCTTGGATTTAAACCCAGTCTGTTTCACCTTCGCAGCCGTACACTAAACCTGTAAGCACTCCCAACAGGATACGTGGGTTTCCATGATTCAGGGTTTTGTAAATTGGTTAACTGTGTTTCTTAGGATCATGATAAACCTGCAGGTTTTCAGATTCAGTTTAATGATTTTTGACTATTAGGTCACACATGGAGTGGATTAGTTAGGAAATAATTGTAGGAGTCCGAGTTAAAATAAAATGAAATCCAGATTGGTTACGACTCACACATTTCACTCTTTCATATATTTGCTTCCTTTTTTTCCATAAATACCACACATTTAATAGTTTTAGCTTGTTATTTTGGTCAAAATACATTGTGTAAAACTGATTCTTCTGTTGTGTTTAGACAATTTGGTTGAGTCAAGGATTTTAAAATTGGAATTTACCAAGTTAAGCACTAAATTGAAGTCCAAAACCGTATCTGTTTTTTTATCCCAGTACGTTAGACAATAACTAGCACATAGCAGTCGCTCAATAAATATTTATTTAGTGAATACGTGGAATTACTATACATTTATTATTATTAATTTGTACATCAAATGATTTTTCATATTTTCATTGAAAAGTATTTCCTCATTGAAGAAATGCTCAAATTCTGATACATCTTTCTTCTTTTTTTTTGAGAGGGAGTCTCACTCTGTCACTCAGGCTGGAGTGCAGTGGTGTGATCTTGGCTCACTGCAACCTTCGTCTCCTGGGTTCAAGCAATTCTCCTACCTCAGCCTCCTGAATAGCTGAGATTACAGGCACCCACCACCATGCCCAGCTAATTTTTGCATTTTTAGTAGAGATGGGGTTTCACCAAGTTGGCCAGGATGGTCTCAAACTCCTGACCTCAGGTGATCCACCTGCCTTGGCCTCCCAAAGTGCTGGGATTACAGGCATGAGCCACTGTACCCGGCCATCTTTCTTCTTAAAAGAGTATCTTTCTGAAGTCCCTAAGCTCTTAAGGGTGCTATTAAATATATGTAAATAATGATTAATGAAAAATCGATTTAATTTTAAGATAGTGATACATGCCATTCTACAGAATGTGTTTTTTCCCAGCTTATAATAAAAAAAAGTCTCTGAGTTGAGAAAGCATATTGTATCTGAAACCTAGCCAACCGCAGCTGACATCCTCACTAAAGGTCAACTGGTGTTGACTGATGCAGGATGGGTACAGATGGAATGACTGGAGAGTATAGAATCTAGCTCTGTGAGATTTTCATCTTCCTCAGAACACCTTAGATATGTCAGCATGTGAATAGGAGAGCTGCACCCAAAAATGGAAGAAATGTGTAAGTATTAATTCAAGCCTCTGCTTTACGACTTCCCATTGGCTCAAACCAGGTCACTTAGTGGGCTCATACCCAGAGTAAAGGTTACTTAGGCAAAAGGTGCAGATGCAGGCACAGATGGAGTCATTAACACAACCTATCATGTAAGCTAAACTAATTGCATTTATTTCCATAAATTACATCTGGCATTTCTACTAGTTTTTTTATTTTCTACTGAGAAGTTCATCCTAATAACTACCTTGAACACACACACACACACACACACACACACACACATGACTTTAACTTTCTTCTTAGTTTCATTTCTGCTTATATTGTACTTTGTGCTGATATGGTTCATTAGCTAAAATATTCATTTTTGTAGAGACTGAGCAAAAGGATAGCAGTCTTTTAAATAGAAATATCATACAGTATGGCCTTTGTGGTCAGTATACAAGACAATATCCACATGATATTTATCAAATAAAATTGATGTATGTCGACATTTTATTTACACGCATATGTTGGAAGAAAGCCACATGTTTTAAAAATAAAAATGAGCTGATTATTCTACAAACATTGCAGTTGCCTGTTATAATGAAATTGTGTGTTAAGTGTCACTCTTAAAGCAATGGAGATGACATTTGCATATCAGTTTAATTGCTTTGGATTAAACATTGAAAGATGAGAGCCAAGAGAGCTTATTAAGCTGAAATGAGGGCAAGTGACAAAAAAAGTGATATTATGTCAACACTACATCTGGAAGTCTGTTGTTATTTCCATTTTAAATTCTAAATTGCAGTGATTCTAAAAAATTATCATCAAATGCCATACAGTTTTGAAATATAGTGCAAAAATTAAAATGGTTAATGTATCAATTGTGCTTGATAAATACAATTTGATTTGAAAGCCAAACTAGGGTTTTCCCTACTTTGTTAAATTTATTTCTTCTTAATGTACTAGATTGTAAGGTTTTGAAAGCTTTTCAAAAACATTATGTCTCATTTATTGCTGTATCTTCAGGACTTTGACATAGTGTATCCTGTAATAGGTGCTCAATAAATATTTGTGAATAAATGAGTCAATGCAAAGTATGGCAACACCTTCAAAGTTACTGTAAAACACTCTAAGTGAATTCCTGGGTACTGCTGGTTTTGGTTGGTGCCTGAAAATGTTTCCACAGCTCCCTACTACTCAGAAGCACTGTGTGCTCACTCTTCTTCTTCTTTGCTTGGGGGAATCATCAGTCATTATTAAATATATAAATTCCTGTAATGATCTACCTTGAAGTAGGCTATGTGGGCTTTGGCATGTGTGAAGCAACTTGATTCGCAATTCTGAGGGTTTCCTGCAGGGGTGTTTGATTTATTTGAGACTCCGGTCAGAAACCACCATTTGTTTGCTGTGACCACAGCATCAGAAAACTGATGACTCATCATTACCCAGCGATAATGCAGACCTCTTTCATTTGCATTAGAGAATTTTCATCACTTCCAGGTATTCCCTATTGCTCAATGGAGTGATTTCATGTTTTGCCAGATAGACTATATTGTATTAGATCATCTAAAACATAGCCTTTACATTTGTATAAATTAACTCCTCTATTGCATTTATATTGGGAAGTTTATTTTATGGAATATCTAAGCATCTTACAAACATTATCTTCTTTATCCTTATTAACAACTGTGTGGAAAAAGTTCTATGAAATATCTTCATTTTGCAGACAAGAAAACTGAGGCACGGGAAGGTAAAGTGGCATACCAACAGTATATGGAAGAGCCAGGTTTTGAAATTAGACAGTTTGGTTCCAGAGGGTGTGTTCTTAACCACCGTGCTGTGAGTAAACAGGTGATTGAGGTTCCTCTAAGGTCCCTGAAAATGAAGTATTTTGTATGCCACAACTATTTCATTGTTGTTTTTAGCTTTTAATCATAGTACCAAAAAAAAGTAACATAAAATTTACCATCTTAACTTTTTAAGTATAGAGTTTCAATAGTGTTAAGTACATTCACATTATTTTGCAACAGATCTTTAGAACTTCATCTTGAGTTTTAAAAATTCTATACCCATTGAACAACTTCTCATATCCCCTATCATACCTATTTTTAAGTACTATCATCCCAAACATGCACCTCAATCTGATGAAAAGCCATCATACTATTATCACTTCAAATATTAATAAACAAAGGAGAATTACTTTTATTTGCATAGATTAGTATATGCCCAGAATTCAAAATTTAGAAAAAATACAAATGCAGAAGAAATGGAGTTGTATTAATCCATTCTCACATTGCTATAAAGAAATGCCTGAGACTGAGTCATTTATAAAGAAAAGAGGTTTAATTGGCTCATGATTCTGCCGGCTAGACAGGAAGCATAGTAGCTTCTGCATTTCGGGAGGCCTCAGGAAACTTATAATCATGGCAGAAGGTGAAGGGAAAGCAGGCAAGTCTCATATGCAGAGCAGAAGCGAGCAGGGGAGTGCCACACACTTTTAAGTGATGAGATCTTGTGAGAACTCTATCACTAGAACAGCACCAAGGGGATGGTGCTAACCATTCATGACGGACTTACCCCATGATCCAATCACTTCTCACCAGGCCCCACCTCCAACATGGGGGATTATAAGATGACATGAGATTTGGGTGGGGACAAAGATCCAAGCCAAATCAGTAGTGATTTGAAATAAAAAGAAATGTCTTAGTGATTTGTCTTCCTCTTGTTTCTCAGTTTGGCCTTGGATATTTGCAGAAGAAAATTTTTCTAATATAGTTTATCTTAATGACCTGTTCCTAAATCATGACTTCAGAAATATATTTTTAGTTAAAAGCCAAGAAAACAAAAAAGTTACATTTAATTTGCTTGTTTCTTAGACACATAAGTTTTATTTTATCTTCTGCATAAAAAGAAATTCTATTCAACCATTGATAAAAGCAGAAAGTACAGTTGGCCCTCTGCCTTTATGGGTTTTGCATCCATGGATTCAATCAAGAACAGATTGAAAATATTTGGGACCAGGCATGGTGGCTCACGCCTGTAATCCCAGCACTTTGGAAGGCTGCGGTGAGCAAATCACTTGAGGCCAGGATTTCGAGACCAGCCTGTCCAACATGGTGAAACCCTGTCTCTACTAAAAATACCAAAAAAAAAAAAAAAAAATTTAGCCGGGCATGATGGTGGGCACCTGTAATCCCTGCTATTCGGGAGGAGGGTGAGGCAGGAGAATTGCTTGAACCCAGGAGGTGGATGTTGCAGTGAGTCAAGATTGTGCCACTGTACTCCATCCTGGCTATAGAGCAAGACTCCATCTCAAAAAAAAAAAAAAAAAGAAAAAGAAAATATTTAGAAAAAAATTGTGTATGTACTGAACACGTATAGATATTTTTCTTGTCTTTATTCCCTAAACAAAACAGCATAACAACTATTTACACAGTTGGATTAGGTATTGTAAGTACATACATTAGATTAGGTATTGTAAGTAATCCAGAAATTACTTAAAGTATACAGGAGGATATGCATAAGTTATATGCAAATACTATGCCATTTTATATCAGGGACTTGAACATCTGTGGATTTTAGTGTCCACACGGAACTAATTCCCCACAGATAACAGGGATGATGGTATAGACTTTTATATATGTATACATATTTAAAATTCTGTCTAAACGTTAGATAGAATTTTAATCAGTCAGGTAAAAAGTACTAATTTCATATAAATGCACTCAAAATTATACAATCTACATTGAAGAAAATAAAAAGGCCTGAAAAAGATATTTATTTTAATACATATTTTCAATTCTTAATTTTCTTTATGTTTACAATCATATTTACTTCTCAAAAATAACCCTATAAAATTGTTTGAAATGTGATGTAATAAAGGATGCTAGGAAAATAGACTTAGATGGGTGGTGCTCAGGCAGAGAGGTGAAAGGAGTTCCTGGGTAAGGGTCCTCATCTACACTCAGAAGTGAGGGACAGCATGACATATAGATAGCACCAATAGTTACAAATGGTCACAGCCCTAGATTTGTGAATATGGAAGTGATAGGAGACAGGAAGGAGAGATAGGCCAAATCTGGATCAAGAAAGATTTCCTATAGGCAAACAAATTAATTTTAACTTGATTTCACATATTATAGGAATGAAAGGAAGAGGCCAGGCACATTGGCTCATGCCTGTAATCCCAGCATTTTGGGAAGCCAAGGAGGGTGGATCGCTTGATGCCAGGTGTTTTAGACTAGCCTGGCCAACTTGGTGAAACCCCGTCTTTACTAAAAACACAAAAAAATTAGCTGGGCATGGTGGTACGTGCTATTTGGGGGTTGAAGTAGGAGGATTGCTTGAGCCCGGGAGGTCAAGTCTGCACTGAGCCAAGATCGTGCCACTGCACTCCAGTCTGGGTGACCAAGTGAGACCCTGTCTCAAAAAACAAATAAATTAATTAATTAAATAAAGGAAGAAACAGGGAAAATACTTTTTTAAAAAAGAAAGAAATGGCTCGGTGCAGTGTCTCTCACATCTTGTAATCCCAGCACTTTGGGAGGCCGAGGTGGGTGGATCACTTCAGGTCAGGAGTTCAAGACCAGCCTGACCAACAAGGTGAAACCCCATCTCTACTAAAAATACAAAAATTATCTGGGTGTGGTGGTACACACCTGTAATCCCAGCTACTTGGGGGGCTGAAGCAGGAGAATCGCTTAAACCCGGGAGGTGGAGGTTGCAGTGAGCCAATTCTGAGCCACTGCACTCCACACTCCAGCCTGGGTGACAGAGTAAGACTCTATCTAAAAAAAAAAACGAAATGCAAGGAAGGATATTATTTATTCAATCAAAGGATTGTGTCATAGTTAGAAATGACACAGATGAAATACTTTATCATAAATCCCTTTGCTAGTGTTAGGAACCATTCTGCTTCCAACTTCATAATATTCTTACCTTAGGTTGAGGGTTGATCAACTATTAAGAAGGAAGTCTGAGAATGTTTCTAAGGACCCTTTCTATGTCCACGAGTCAGAGTAGAAGTGGTTTGGGATAATCCCATGCTGATAGATTTTGTGTTTTTAAAAATTACTTGGTAATTATTTTGTCAATTATTCTAGCACCAAACATTAAAGGTTCTGACCGTCTCAAGGAAGTGATCGATGAAATTTGCAAATGTTACAGAGAAGATGATTACCAGTCATCCACAGGGATGATTCAAATAGCAAATATCATTATGATAAAAACAAAATTTTCAACAAAAATAACTATTTAACAAGCACATTTTTTCTGATATTTTTGATAGGTCATTTTTTAAAGTCACCTTCGATTCCAGAAATTCAAGAAGATAACATTTTTGAGTAATATATATCTTTACACTTACATATAAAATATTTTTAAAGCATACATACACATGTATGAATTTATTCAAGTGTTTTTCAGGGGGAAAAGAGCTTGATCTAGTGATATAGTTTATTAACTTACTCTGTTATCAACATATGTTGTTTAGGAGCTGTGGAAATCATGTGTAATTAGCAAATATAATCAAAGTTATTTTATATCATAATTATTTATTCTTCCCCTGTAATTCCCTGTTGTAACTTGTTTGTTTAGTCAGTTCATCTAAACTTGCCATTTTTCATTCATTTGTCCAGTATAAGCCAAGAAACTTTTACCTTTTTTCTCTCGATTATAATCTTGTCTGATGAGGACAAAATAATTGAGACAAGAACAGAAGAGCAAGATGAATGGCAGACAGCAGGTGCATTCGTATATTATCAAGTGTTTGCAAAATAATAAGCACCACATGAATAATGCATTTGAAGAATATTGTCTGGCAAATAATATTAAGAGTGATATATCCACATCACCCCACAATTACTGAGGAATGAAAAACAAAGTATCTAATGCCTCTGGTTTTTTCAGACACAGAGAGAATCACCATATAGAGCTTCTAGATAGAGCAAAAGGGCTTCTATTTATTTATATTTATTTATATTTATTTATTTATTTATTTATTTGAGATGAAGTTTCGCTCTGTCACCCATGCTGGAGTGCAGTGGTGAAATCTTGGCTCACTGCAAACTCTGTCTCTCGGCTTCAAGCAATTCTCCTGCCCCAGCCGCCCAAGTAGCTGTGACTACAGGCGCCTACCATCATGCCAGGCAAATTTTTGTATTTTTAGTAGATGGGGTTTCACCTTATTGGCCAGGCTGGTCTCGAACTGCTGATTTCGGGTGATATGCCCACCTTTGCCACCCAAAGTGCTGGGATTATAGGCGTGAACCACCATGCCCAGCACCACTTACTAATAGAAGACTTAAAATTTAAATATTTATCTTTATACAAATGTATACATCTATATTTTATCCTATTTATATGTATTATTTATATATTCGTATTTACTACATATATGTGTCTATATATAATGCAGTTGGCCCTCCGTATCTGTGGGTTCTGCCATTGCAGATTCAACCAACTACATATGGAAAATATTAATAAAAAGGATGATTATGTTTGCACTGAACATGTACAGTCTTTTTTCTTCTTATACTTCATGAAACAATACAGTGTAACAAGTATTTACATAGGATTTATATTGTGTTAGGTATTGTAAGTAATCTAGAGATGATTTAAAGTACACTGGAGGAAGTGTTTAAGTTATATGCAGAGACTGTGCTATTTTTTATATATTTTATATGTTTGCATTCCTGGGAAGGTAAAATACTGACACAATTCAAAAAATGAAGGGAAAACTCAGAAATGCTTTGATCTAATGCTTGTGTGTGTGTGTGTGTTTCTGTTTTGTTTTGTTTTGTTTTGTTTTTTTGAGACAAGGTCCTGCTTTGCCCACCAGGCTGGAGTGCAGTGGCGCAACCATGGCTCCCTGCAGCCTCCACCTCTTGGGCTCAAGCAATCTTCCCACCTAAGACTGTTGAGTAGCTGGGACCACAGGTATCTGCCACCGTGCTCAGCTAAGATTTTTTGTTTTGGGTTTTTGTTTGTTTGTTTTTCTTTTTCTTTTTTCTTTTTTTTTTTGCAGAGACAGTGTCTCCCTAGGTTGCCCAGGCTGGTTTCGAACTCCTGGGCTCAAGTGGTCCTCCCACATTAGCCTCCCAAATTGCTGGAATGACATGTGTGAGCCACCATGCCCGGCCTCTCTGTGTGTGTGTGTGTGTGTGTGTGTGTGTGTGTGTGTGTGTGTGTGTGTGTTGAAAGAGAGAAAACGTTAAGACTAAGGATTTTAGAGTGGTTGATATTCCTCTCTTCATTTTGCCTTTTGATTGTCTTGCTATACGACCACTCCTTGGAGGTAGCTGAGCTGTCTGTGTTGCTAGTGTTGCTGCAACCACTGGCTGCTGCAAGAATCTCAACTGTTTTATCTTCTGTTGCTGCTGCTACTGCTGCTATTGAAAAGCAGAAGACAGTTGGGACCTCTGCTGAGGGAGGGTTTTTCAAATATTTTCTGGGCAAAACCAAACTGAGATATCATAGCTGCCTGAAGCTACACACAACTTCTGACTCCAGTGAGATTAATGAGAACAGCTTTCTGAGTCCTTCAGGCCTGTTCTTGACTGCTTGAACCTGCCGAACCCTGAGGCCTTGGCTGTGGAGCACGAGAAGTTGTGTGTTGCTGAAAGCATTGTTGCAGAATCAACTGATAGAGTGGCAGAAACAGCAGCAGGTGCTGCTGGATGTTCAAAATGAGGGAACCAAGTGGAAGCTGGAGTAGAGTTAAGGGCCTGAGACCTGAGGTACTTTTTAAAACAATGCTAAACACACCTGGTTGAAAAGGTGCCTGCATTCTATTGGACTGGGTCGTGCATTTGGTAGCATACCTCCTGAGGACTGGGGGGCCACTCCCTTTGATTCTCGAAGGAATTGAGTCACTAGCAGTACAGCCCAGCATGGGGTTTGAACCACTCCCCAAAGCCCAGGCTCCGCAGACCGGGCCCACTACATTGGTGCCTATCTGGACAGTAGAGGTTGCCATTACCTGGGAGACTGGGATTGTTTTTGAGGAGTTGGAGGAGACCAGGCAATGTGGGGGAAACTGACCCCATGATTCAAGTATCTCCACCTGGCCCCACCCTTGACACGTGCAGATTATTACAATTCAAGGGATTATTACAATTCCAGATTTGGGCCGGAACACAGCGAAATCATATCGCTTACCTCAGGAGAAAGTGGACAGTGAGACAGCTCCAGACCCTAATACAGACAAGATGTAGAATATCTCTTGCAGCATTATTTCATTGAGCCTGTATTCACCTGTTGTTTTTTATAGGCTGATCATTTCAGAAATTCTCCCTACCTCAGACTCCTTGTCATGTGCTCCTTATTTCTTCCCTGTCTCTCCTGCGTTTGGCTAGTTTATGTTGTATAGGTTGTTGTTTGTCCTTTTTTATTTAGAGTTTTAAAAATTTCTGATTCATGCTGTCCTTTCCAACTTTGCAATGGCTTATTTAAGTATAACATCTATTTAAAAACAATTAAAATCATTTCCTGTGTTGGCAGCATTCAAAATCTGCTCTTCTAGCTATTTGAAAATATACAATAAATTATTTTTAATTATACTTATTCTGTAGTACAATAGATCACTAGAACTTATTTCTCCTCTCTATCTAAATGTACTTTTTTTTTTTTGAGACAGAGTCTTACTCTGTCGCCCAGGCTGGATTGCAGAGGCGCAATCTTGGCTCACTGCAAACTCCGTCTCCCAGGTTTAAGGGATTCTCCTGTCTCAGCCTCCCGAGTAGCTGGAATTACAGGAGCCTGACACTATGCCCAGCTAATTTTTGTATCTTTAGTAGAGACGTGGTTTCACCACAATGGCCAGGCTGGTCTCAAACTCCTGATTTCAGGTGATCCACCCGCCTCAGCCTCCCAAAGTGCTAGGATTGCAAGCGTGAGCCACTGTGCCTGGCCCTAAATGTACTTTTTAAAAAACTAAACTTAGATACAGGGGGTGCATGTGCATATTTATTACATGGGTATATTGTGTGATGCTAAGATGTGAGGTATGGATCCCCTCACCCACGTAAGTGAGCATAGTACCCAATAGGTAGTTTTTCAAAGCACACCCTCTCCTTCCCTTTCCCTTGAGTAATCCACAGTGTCTGTTGTTCCCATGTTTATGTCCATGTGTGCTCAATATTTAGCTCCCACTTACAAATGAGAACATTTGGTATTTGATTTTCTGTTTCTTCATTAGTTCGCTTAGGATATTAGCCTCTAGCTGCATCCGTGCTGCTACAAAAGACATGATTTCATTCTTTTCAATGGCTGCATAGTATTCCGTGGTGCATATGTACCCATTTTCTTTATCCAATCCACCACTGATGGGCACCTAAGTTGATTCCACATCTTTACTATTGTGAATAGCATGGTGATGAACATATAAGAGCATGTCTCTTTTTGGTAGAATGATTTATTTTCCTTTGGGTATATACCAAATAATGAGATTGATGGATTGAATGGTAGCTCTGTTTTATGTTCTTTGAGAAATCTCCAAGCTGCTTTCCACAGCAGCTAAACTAATTTACATTCCCACCGAAAGTGCGTAAGACTTCTCTTTTTTCCAGAGCCTCATCAACATGTTATTTTTTGACATTTTTATAACAGCCATTCTGACTGGTGTGAGGTGGTATTTCACTGTGGCTTTGATTTGCATTTCTCCAATAATTAGTGCTGATGAGCATTTATTCATGTTTGTTGGTTGCTTGTACGTCTTCCTTTGAGAAATGTCTGTTCATATCCTTTGCCCATGTTTAATTGAGTTGTTTGTTTTTTGCTTATTGATTTAAGTTTCTTATAGATTCTGAATATTAGACTTTCATCAAATGCATAGTTGTAAATATTTTCTCATTCTCTAGGTTGTTTGTTTACTCTGTTGTTAGTTTATGTTGCTGTGCAAAGCTCTTTAATTAGGTCCCACTTGTCAATTTTTGGTTTGTTGTAATTGCTTTTCAAGACTTTGCCAAAAATTTTTTGCCAATGCCCATGTTGAGAAGGCTGTTTCCTAGGTTTTCTTTTAGAATTTTCATAGTTTGAGGTCTTACATTTAAATATTTAATCCATCTGGGTTTAATTTTTGCATATGGTGAAAGGTAAGGGTCCAGTTTCATTATTCTGCATATGGCTAGCCAGTTATCCCAGCACCATTTATTGAATAGGAAGTCCTTTCCCCATTGCTTTTGTTAGCCCCATCAAAGATCAGATTGTTGTAGGTGTGCAGCACACATAGACCAATGGAATAGAAAACTCAGAAATAAAATATAGTATTTTTATAGATTTCTCAAAGAACTTACAGATTTCTCAAAGAACATAAAACAGAGCTACCATTCAGTCCAGCAATCCCATTATTTGGTATACACCCAAAGGAAAACAAATCATTCTACCAATAAGACACATGCACTTATATGTTCATCATCATGCTATTCACAATAGTAAAGACATAGAATCAACTTAGGTGCCCATCACTGGTGGATTGGATAAAGAAAATGGGTACATATGCACCATGGAATACTATATTTTATTTCTGAGTTTTCTGTTCTATTCCATTGGTCTATGTGTCTTTGTTTGTACTGATACATGCTGTTTTGGTTACTTTAGCCTTATAGTATATTTCAAAGTCAGGTAGTGTGATGACTCTGTCTTTGTTCTTTTTACTTAGGATTGCTTTAGCTATTCAGTCTCTGTTTTGGCTCCACATGGATTTTAGAATAGTTTTTCTAATTCTGTGAAAAATGACACTTGTAGTTTGATAGAAATAGCATTGAGTATGCGAATTGCTTTGGGCAATATGGCTACTTTAACAATATTGATTCTTCCAGTCCATTAGCATGGAATGTTTTGCATTTATTTGTGTCATCTCTTAGTTCCTTTAGCAATGCTTTTTAGTTCTTCTTGTAGAGATCTTTCACCACTTTGGTTAAATATATTCCTAGGTATTTTTTTGTTACTACTGTAAATGGGATTATGTTGTTGATCTGATTCCCAGCTTGGATGTTATTGATGTATAGAAATGCTACTGAGTTTCGTACATTGATTTTCTATCCTGAAACTTTACTGAAGTTGTTTATCAGTTCCAGGAGCCTTTTGGCTGAGTCTTTTGGATTTTCTAGGTATAGAATTATATCATTAGAAAAGAGAGAGAGTTTGAATTCTTATTTTCCTGTTTGGATGCCTTTTGCTTCTTTCTCTTGCCTATTTACTCTGGGCTAGGACTTCTAGTACTATATTGAATAGGAGTGGTCAGAATGGGTATCCTTGTCTTGTTACAGTTTTCATGGGGAATGGTGCCATCTTTTGCCCATTCAGTGTGATGTTGGCTATAGGTTTGTCATAAATGGCTCTCATTACTTTGAGGTATGTTCCTTCAATGCCTAGTTCTTTATTGTTGTTGTTGTTTTAATCATGAATAGATTTTGGATTTTATCAAAACCTTTTTCCAGTTCAGTGAGGTGATCATATGGTTTTTGTTTTTAATTATCTTTATGTGGTGAATTGGATTTATTGATTTTTGTATTTTGAAACACCTTGCATCCCAGGAACAAAGCAAACTTGATTATGGTGAGTTAACTTTTAAATTTTTCATTTTTTACAACAGTTTTTAATGTTTTGTTGTGACAAGGTCTCTTTTTTTAATTTTTAATTTTTTTGTTTTGACGAGGTCTCTTTGCTGCCCAGGGTAGTCTCAAACTGCTGGCCTCGGGCAGTCTTCTCTCCTCAGCCTCCCAAAGTCCTGTGATTAAAGGTTTAAGCCACAATGCCTGACTGAGATAACTTTTTAATGTGCTGCTGGATACAGTTTGGTAGTATTTTGTTGAGAATTTTTACATCTATTTTCATCAGTGATATAGGCCTAAAGTTTTCTTTTTTTGTCATGTCTCTGCCTCGTTTTGGTAGCAGGCTGATGCTACCTTCATAGAATGAGTTAGGGAGGAGACCTTCCTCCGTGACTTTTTGAAATAGTTCTAGTAAGATTGGTACCAGTTCTTCTTTCTATATCTGGTAAAATTTGACTGTGAATCCATCTGATCCAGGACTTTTTCTGGTGGGTCGCTGTTTTTTTTTTTTTTTTTTTTTTCTGATTCAATTTCAGAAGTTGGTATTTGTCTATTCAGGGTTTCATCTCTTCTTGATTCAGTCTTGGGAGATTGTGTGTTTTCAGGAATTTATCCACTTCCTCTAGATTTTCTAATTTGTTTGCATAGAGTTGTTCATAGTAGTCTCTGAGGATCTTTTATATTTCTGTGGAGTTAGTTGTAATGTCATCTTTGTCATTTCTGATTGTACTTATTTGGGTCTTCTGTTTTTTTCTTTGTTAATTAAACTAGTGGTCTATCGATCTTGTTTATTCTTTCAAAAAAGTAACTCAGTTTTATTGATCTATTGAATGGATTTTTGCATCTTAGTTTCATACAGTTTTCTCTAATTTTAGTTATTTATTTTCTTCTGCTAGTTTTAGGGTTGGTTTGTTCTTTTATTTCCTAGTTCATTTAGGTACAAAGTTAGATTGTTAATTTGAGATCTTTCTAACTTCTTGATGAAGGTGTTTATCACTATAAACTTTCCTCTTAACACTGCTTTAGCTGCATTCTGGAGATTTTGATAAGATATATCCCGATTTTCATTAATTTCAAAATATATTTTGGTTTCTGCCTTCATTTCAGTGTTCATCCAGGAATTATTCACGGGTAAGTTGTTTAATTTTTGTGTATTTGTATAGTTTTTTTTTTTTAGAAAGTGTCTCATTCCATTGATCAGGCTGGAGTGCAGTGGCATGATCATGGCTCACTGCAGCCTCAATCTCCCCAGGCTCGGGTGAACCTCACACCCCAGCCACCCAAATAGCTGGAACTACAGGTGCACACCACCATTGCTGACTAATGTTTTTGCATTTTTTTGTAGAGATGGGGTTTCACCATGTCACCCAGGCTGTTCTTGAACTCCTGGGCTCAACCATTCCACCCACTTTGGCCTCCGAAAGTGCTAGGATTATAGGTGTCAGCCACTGTGCCCTGCTTATTTGTGTAGTTTTGAGAGACCTTCTTGATACTGATTTCTATTTTTATTGTACTGTGGTCTGAGGGTGTGCTTGACATGATGTTGATTGTTTTGAATTTACTGAGACTTGCTTTATGACTAAGCATGTGGTTTATCTTAGAATATGCTTCATGTATAGATGAGAAGAATGTATAATCTATGGTTGTTGGATGGAGTGTTCTGTAGATGTCTATTAGGTTCAATTGGTTGAGTGTGAAGTATAAGCCTTGATGATCTGTTTATCACCTTGCTGTCAGTGGGTATTGACATCTCCCGTTATCATTGTGTAGCTGTCTCAGTCTTTCTGTAGGTCAAGAAGAACATGTTTTATGAATCTGGGTGCTCCAATGTTGGGTGCATATGTATTAAGGATAATGAAGGCTTCTTGTTGGAGTGTAACTGTTATCATTATGTAATGCCCTTCTTTGTTCTTCTTTATTGTTATTGGTTTACAATCTGTTTTATCTAATATAAGAATGATGACTCCCACTCTCTTTTGTTTTCTGTTTGCATGGTAGCTCTTTCTCAATCCCTTTACTTTGAGTCTGTGGGTGTCATTATAGTAAAGATGGGTCTCCTGAAAACGGAAGATGATTGAGTCTTTTATTTGTATCCAGCTTGCCACTCCATGTCTTTTAAGTGGGACATTTAGCCTATTTACATTTGGGGTTAGTATTGATAGATGAGATTTTGATCCTGTCATCATGTTGTTAGCTGGTTATTATGTAGACCTGATTGCATAGTTGCTTTTTAGTGTCTGTGGGCTATGTACTTAAGTGTGTTTTTTGTCGTAGCAAGTGTTGTTCTTTCAATTTCATGTTTAGCAGTCCCTTAATGACCTCTTATGAGGCATTGACCTTTGTGAATCTGATGACTATGTGCCTTGGGGATGGTCATCTTGTATAGTATGTAGCCGGAGTTCCTTGTATTTCCTGAATTTACATGTCAACTTCTCTAGTGAGATTAAGAAATTTTTTGTGAATTATATCCTCAAATATATTTTTAAGCTACTTATTCTCTTTCCTTCTCTCTCAGTAATGCCATATGGTTCATAGATTTGGCCACTGCACATAATCCCCTATTTCTTTGAGGTGGTTTTTTTTTTTTTCATTTTTAAAATTATTATTTTTTCTTTATTTTTGTCTGATTGGGTTGATTCAAAGATCAAGTCTTTGAGCTCTGAGATTCTTTTCTCAGTTTGGTCTATTCTGCTAGTAATACTTCTGAGTTTATTATAAAATTCATCTAGTAATTTTTCAGCTCTAGAAGTTGAGTGTGATTTTTTCTTAAAACGGTTATTTTTTCTTTCAGTTCTTGCATGATTTTGCTTGATTCATTGGATTCCTTGGATTGAGTTTCAACTGTCTCCTGAATCTCAATGAGCTTCCTTGCCAGCTAGGTTCTGAATTTTATGTCTGTCATTTTAGTCATGTCAGACTGTTTAAGAAGCATTGCTGGGGAGCTGGTTTGCTCATTTGGAAGTAAGAGGATACTCTGGCTTTTTAAGTTGCCACAGTTATTGCACTGATTCTTTCTCATCTGGGAGGACTAGTGTTCTTCCGTCTGTGGTGTAAGTTAGGTATAGTTGGTTGTCTTTGTTTCTGCGTGTTTTCTGAGGGTCAAGGCTCTGCATAATGTCTTTATATATGGCTCAATTCTTGCCCATGGTTTGTTTCACAGGGGGATATATTCGCAAAATATTTTTGGTGCTGTAGTTTGGGCTGCAATTCTGTAGATGGTATATGGGAATAATGGTCAGTAGATAGGCTCTTACTCAGCTGTGCGGCTCCTGTGTATTTCCTTGCATTTGCAGTCATGCTCTGTGGTGTAGGGGGAGATGTCTTCCTCACCAGGCCTGCTCCTGGGTCTTAGGAAACCCCTCTGATTACTTCCACCATGCCCACATTTATTTTGTTAGCTGTTCTGGGCCATGTGTCTCCCTTGGGCAGAGGCCATAACATGGAGATAGGCTACTCCCTTTCTGGACTGGCCATGCAGAGGGAGGCATGCCTCGCTCCCATGCCAGTCCATGATCCCATGTGTTTCACCCCTGTCAGTGCTGTGAGAGTGGGCTCCTTCCCCACTAGAGTGTCGCATACAGATCTCAGTGTAGCATTCCCAAACTGTGCACCACAGCCCTGGGGCACCAGGACTGGCTCCCAGCTCCATCCTCTTGACGTTCGGGTTGGGTTCTGGGTGCACTGGGAAGTCTGAAGTGCTTCCAGGCTGCTGGGAACATACTCAGATGGAGCCAAGCATCCAGGCTGGACAGCATAGGCTGTGCCATGTACACATTCCTGTGTGGGGAAGGGGGGTACCCAGGCAGAGGCTCTGGGAAGGGCTTGTGGGCAGGAGAGCCTGCAAAGTGAACATACCCTAGTCCTGTAGGAAAGCCAGCCCTCCTTTCTCCTGGCCTGGCAGTCAGTTGGGTCTAGAGATTCTCAGAGGAAAATGGGGAGCCCTGTGGGTTGGGCACTTACCTAAGGTCATGCCCTGCTGCAGCTCTTCCACGCAGAAAGGCTCCTGGCTTTGCACTGGCTGAAGCCTTATCTCTGCCTACTCTCTGGGTAGATTCCCCTGTCAGCTCAAATGTCTACAGGAATCCCCTGTAGCTAGGATCCCAGAGGTTCACAGTGAGAGTGGGCAGTCCCACAGTTTCTTTACTCACCCCTTTCCCAGGAGCCATTTGGAGCCGAACACTAGCCGTAACGTTCAGGTACCCTGTACACGGTTCCCAGATTTCTCTCTCTTCAGCCTCAGTGCCTGCATCACATTTCCATCCACTCTTGGCATTTTTCTCTTCAAAGATATATTCAAATTATGTTGCTTTACTTAACATTTTGGTCCCTCTTGGTGGGAACAGTGCTTTCTAGCTGTGTCTGGTAAGCCATCTTGTCCCACTTCCTCACTGTATTTTTTTATCTGTTAACCATCCTTTGGCTATCCCTCTCCCTTCCCTACCCTTCCCTGCCTCTGGTCACCACTATTCTACTCTTTACTTCTATGAGATGTATTTTTTAGCTTCCAAATGTGAGTGAGACAAATATAAGGGATATTTGTCTTTCCGTGCCTGACCTATTTCACTTAATGTACTCCAGGCTCATTCATGTTACCATGAATGACAGAATTTTGTTCTAAAAGACCATTTTTTTTTTTTTTCCTACTAGATTACTGAAGATCAGAACATTTCATAGCTTATCATGTTAGCTAATAGTGTGGGGAAACAGACACCCTGAAATACTGTTTAGGGTTTATTTTATGTTATTTTGTTTGTTTTTGAGATGCAGTTTTGCTCTTGTTGCCCAGGCTGGAGTGCAATGACATGATCTCGGCTCACCACAACCTCCGCCTCCTGGGTTCAAGTGATTCTTCTGCCTCAGCCTCCCGAGTAACTGGGATTACTGGCATGCGTCGCCATGCACTGCTAATTTTGTATTTTTAGTAGAGATGGGGTGTCTCCATGTTGGTAAGGCTGGTCTCGAACTCCTGACCTCAGGTAATCCACCCACCTCAGCCTCCCAAAGTGCTGGGATTACAGGTGTGAGCCACTGCACCTAGCCATTGTTGAGTGCTTTTATTAGTCCAATTCCTATGGATAACAAAGAAACTAGGAATAGGATTTGCCTTCAGGTTTTTTAGGGTGGCTGGAGTGCGTAAATGGGAATTTCTCACCACTGGCCTATAGTCTCATTAAAAAATCTACTACTTTTTAAACCTTTTAAAAATAATTTGTACACCACCTGCACCCAGTGTTACTCATCAGTGGGGCAGCACTACTACAGTCCGAGTATCACTTGGTAACATGAGAGCACTCAAGAGGAAATGGATAGCAAGGACAAAATCCTAGGGAAATTCTAGCATTTATAAAGAAAGAAGAGAATGAATAGAGGCACAGAACACTCAGGAATAGGCTTACTAATAAAATTTCAAGAAGAATGGGAGTAAATAGTATTAAATGCCATAGAGTGCTCAAGCCAGATAACTGTTGAGCCAGTGAAACTATTGAAACCATGTAATTGTTGAAAATTAGGTTTTTGATAGCCTTAGTAACAACATTTTCTGAGAAATAGTGGAGAAAAATCAGAACATAGTAGAAACACAGATAAGTCTGTGTTGAGAAAGTAAAGAGGGTTGCTTAGACTACCCTGAAGAGTTGTTATTAATTTTTAGAAAGAAGTAAGTTACAGGTTGAAATAGAGGACACACACATGCATACAAAAAAATTAATAGCTTTATGTAAAATCTCTCAAAAATGCAATAATAGACCAGGTAAATACAGCATAAATAATGATGTCATCAATAATGTAATTTTGAAATTTTTGGAAATGACATAAGCTTCCATGGAGATTTTTATGTGATAAATGAAAAAGTAACATACCCAAAGCCACTATTCAAATTAATGAGTTGGCTGGGTGAGGTAGCACATCCCTATAACCCTAGCACTTTGCGAGGCCGAAGTGGGAGGATTGCTGGATCCCTGGAATTAGAGACCAGCCTGAGCAACAGAGGGAGACCTCATCTCTACAAAAAATAAAATTTAAAAAAATTTAGCTGGACATGCTGGCATGCACCTGTAGTCCCAGCTACTTGGGACACTGAGGCAGGAGGATCTCTTGAGCCCAGGAGTTCAATAACAGTCTGGGTGACCTGGAGAGACACTGCCTCTACAGAAAGTAAAAAAACTTATCCAGATGTGGTGGCACATTCCTGCAGTCCCAACTACTCAGGAGACTGACACAGGAGGTTCGCTTGAACCCAGAAGGTCGAGGCTATAGTGACCATGATTGTGCCACTGCACTCCGGCCTGGGTGACAGAGCAAGACTGGTACAAAATATATATATATTTACTCACCTTATGTGCTTTGTACATTATAGACATAATAAATGGTAGATAGTGACATCAGTAACTACAAAGTGAAATTATACAGCAATACTTCATATAATTTTGATTCCAAATAAATCCATATTAGTGAAAGAAAGCCAGAAGCATTGTAATAGGTTTTGTAAATTATCCACCAAGGTAGTCAGTTACAGTTGTATTTAATAGGCTAGTGAACATAAGGGTTTTGAGAGTGGGCATGATTACAATGCTGTTGCATAAATTGGAGCTTTAGGAAAGCACCGAAGGAAATGATGTCTAGTTAATCATTGAGATATTCTTCATATGCATGTGATGAATAATTTCGGAAAACTTGACATTTAGATAAGACTGAATATAATTGGGTAAAACGGCAATAATACATACATGTTCTCTATTTTCTTGCTATTATCATAATGTACTTTTAAGGAAGAGGCAGATATTTTAACTGAAAATCATGGACACAGTAAAGCCATTTCAATTTTTTGTTACAGTTGTTTCCTATGAGAAGAACATGAGAAATAATCTTATAGTATTGACAGAAAAGGAGTTTTGACAGCTGACTGTTGCAAAACCTCCAGTGTCATTATTCCACCTCCCCTACGGCTAGGGAATCAGTGTTTTTCATATGACCTATACTTCTAAAAATAGTGAATTTCAAAATCTCTGTTCCATGTATACAGTTGTTGACATCCACAGATATTTAGCTATCTAGTCCTAGAATCCCCTTGGTGTTTCATCCGTCTGAAACTCAGAAAAGAGAGCAGAGCTAATAACAGATAAGCCCTCATTGCTGCTTTATTTATTTATTTATTCATTCATTCATTCATTCATTCATTCATTCATTCATTCATTCATGTATTTATGTATTTATCTCTGTATTCCTGCATCTAGGAATGCCTTCCACTTGATGCCTCTGTCAACTGCAGCTCTTTCAGGCAATACTATGAGACAAGATTAACTGAATTTCAAATGTATGAGACTTCTCTCACAGAAAGGGTGTTCTATTCATACTGAATCTTTCTATAAAAATGAAAAAGTTGGATCTGGAGAACAGAAAAAGGAAGAGAGCTGCATTCACAGTAGGATAAGGAGATTAAATAGGAAGAGTTATGTGATTTATCCCTTTTATGAGGTGCTGCTGGAAAGCAGATTAAGCTTCAAAAAGTGGTGACCTTGACATAAATTTCATATTTAGTCAGTGCTGATATATTTTGAATAATGAAGGGTATGTGCAACAACATTGAGCCTGAGAAGATACAAGAAATGTAGTGAAGTTGACCATAATCTGAGTCCCAGTCCATTACTGCAAATAACAGTAACAGGAATAATACCTATTGTGTGGCAGTTTGTCCATTACAAAATACATTCACACCAGGATGCTATTTACTTCTCACAATAACTCTATGAGATTAAGTATCCTTAGAGTTCTATGATCTGGTGCTGAAGTTCAAGGAAGATGTTACTTGTTCCTAGTCACACAACTTGCAAATAAATTCCTCTCCCTGTGAAAATATTCTCTTCTTATATTCACTGTCACATTTGGATAAAGATTGGACCCACTTGTGTTTTACTTCTAACACTTTTAATCATACCTCTAACATAACTCTATAGTATTACATTCTGACAACTGAAATGTAAAGTTTTTTATTTCTGTATTGTCTCTGTTGGCGTGAATCCTTAATATAATGTCATATTCTGAGCATGTTTATGTTTACAAAAAAAATAGAAGTCATTAGGCCATTTTCTTTTTCCAAAAATGACCAGTTATTGCCGAGTAAAGTTATTAGGTTGCTGGTATTCAAACCATTCGTTATTTTAATGAATAATAGGTAATTCAGATAAATGGCTTTCCATTCTAGCAAGAAATATCGGAAAATTGCATGAACTTGAAGTGATATTATAATTGTATATAAAGGAATGGAAAGGAAACCAACTGTGAAATGTGTCTAAATCATATAGAATAAAAAAGTTACCTCCCCCAAAAACCCAACTCTGCTTTTAAATTCTATTAATTCACAGTTTAATTCCGCTTTTTCCTTTTTTCCTGTTTTTGGTTTTAGATACATAAATAAGAGGCTTTAATCATAGAAAGGAAGCTGGAAAAGTACCTTAACTTATTACATTTACTATGTTTGAACAGTGTTATTTGTAATATTTGCAAATGTACACCTATATAATTTATCTTTTTCTTTTACCTCATGGGAGACCTCTAGGAATTTAGATAAAATGTGGATTAAACACTTAGACTATTTGTTCCCTAAGCTACTGTATTGGCCAGGACCTAGTCAGTTAAAGCAAATTCATTCCAGATAGTTCAGTAGAAGAAATGTAACGTGGGAAACAGGATATCAGTATGCTAGAAGAGCTGAAATGACCCAGACGTTAGTGACATTAGGAAACTACTACCACCCCTATATATGAAGGGACAAAGAGAAGAAGGAAGTGGTGTTACCAGAACCCAGAAACTGAAAGGATAGATCCCCTCTTGTAAAAATTCATCACCAGCGCCATTTGTGAGGAGAAACTGGGAAATTGAGAAACTATGTATGGGATAAAGTGTTAAGGCAGATACGACCCCCTCATGCAAGACTCTTACAATGTTATGGA
Organism: Macaca fascicularis; assembly: GCF_037993035.2. Lineage (NCBI taxonomy): Eukaryota > Metazoa > Chordata > Mammalia > Primates > Cercopithecidae > Macaca > Macaca fascicularis. The sequence continues at coordinate 29,402,315 of NC_088395.1, forward strand.
GGAGAAAATATATACCAATATAAAGAAAGAAGGCAAAGAAAAGACCAGTTAGTGATAACTGAGAGGATAACTATAAATATAAAACTGAGTGCATAAAAAAATATGAGATGTATTCTTCTTGTGGATTATTTTTGCATTAATTTAATTGTTAAATGTTGCATTGAAGTATTATCTAACTATTGAGTTTATGGAACTCCCTCATTCAACTCCCGCTAGTTCCATTGGAGTAAGCCCGTGATGTTTCAAAGGACGTTCAGCTATTTTGCTTGAGCAATTGGATGGATGATGTAGTATATGTCACAAATAAATGAAGTAACTTTTTAAGATTTCAAAAAGGCATAGCAAATAGATATTTGAATATATAAATCTAGAGTTCAGAGCTGGAGATACAAATAAAGGAGACACAACATAGAAATGGAATTTAGAGTGAGAGGGTTAAATGAGATTACATAGAGGGCAATGAAATGAGATAATGCATTAAATCTTTTTGAAATGATGGCTTAAATGAAATATAATTCATATATCATATATTTCACCCACTTAAAGTATACCATTCTAATTTTTTTAAGTTGTAGTAAAATACCACGCAATTGATCATTTGAATCATTTTTAATTATAAAACTAGTGGCATTGATTACATTCAGAATGTTGTGCAACCATTACCACTGTCTATTTCCAAAATTTTCCATCATCTAAAATAGAAATTCTTTACCCATGGGTGCGGTGGCTCACGCCTGTAATCCCAGCACTTTGGGAGGCCGAGACGGGTGAATCACCTTAGGTCAGGAGTTCGACACCAGCCTTACCAACATGGAGAAACCCCATCTCTACTAAAAATACAAAATTAGGTGGGCGTGGTGGCGGGCATATGTAATCCCAGCTACTCGGAAGGCTGAGGCAGGAGAATCAGGAGAATCGTTTGAACCTGGGAGGCGGAGGTTGCGGCGAGCCAAGATCGTGCCATTTGCACTCCAGCCTGGGTGACAGAGCGAGACTCCGTCTCAAAAAAAAAAAGAAAAAAAGAAAAAGAAATTCTTTACCCATGAAACACTAACTTCCCATTCCTTCCTCCCACCAGCTCCTGGTAACCTCTACTCTACTTTCTGTTTCTATGAATTTACTTATCCTAGGAACCTCAGATAAGTTTAATCATACAATATTTATCCTTTTGTGACTGACTGATTTCACTTAGCCTAATGTTCTCAGGTTTCATCCATGTTGTATCATGTATCAGAAAGTCATTGCTTTTTAAGGCTGAATAACATTCCTATTATGTATATATATATACACACCACACTTTTTAATCTTTTCATTTGTTGATGGACATTTGAATATTTTCTACCTTTTGGCTATTGCGAGTAATGCTGCTACGAGTATTGGTGTACAAATTTTTTTTTCAGTTATTTTGTGTGTATACCTAGGAGAGGTATTGTTGGATATTCTATATTTAACATTTTGAGGAACTGCAAAACTGTTTTCTACAGTGGCTGCACGAGTTTACATTCTACCAGTAATACACAAGGGTTCTAATTTCTCTACTCCTTGCCAATACTTGTTGTCCATCCCCCAACACACTTTTTAAAAAAAAATTTTTTTTGATTATTATTTTTTGAGACAGAATCTCACTCTGTTGCCCAGGCTGGAGTGCAGTGGCACGATATTGGCTCACTGCAACTTCAGCCTCCCAGGTTCAAGTAATTCTTTGCCTCAGCCTCCTGAGTAGCTGGGATTACAGGCGCCCACCACCAGGCCTGGTTAATTTTTGTGTGTTTAGTAGAGACGGGGTTTCACCATCTTGGCCAGGCTGATCTTGAACTCCTGACCTCTTGATCCACCTGCCTTGGCCTCCCAAAGTGCTGGGATTATAGGTGTGAGCCACCGTGCCTGGCCTACACTTTTTATTTTCGGATAATACCCATCCCAGTGTGTGTGAGCTGGTATTGAAAGGTAAAGCTTTCGGCCGGGCGCGGTGGCTCAAGCCTGTAATCCCAGCACTTTGGGAGGCCGAGACGGGCGGATCACGAGGTCGGGAGATCGAGACCATCCTGGTTAACACGGTGAAACCCCGTCTCTACTAAAAAATACAAAAAACTAGCCGGGCGAGGTGGCGGGCGCCTGTAGTCCCAGCTACTCAGGAGGCTGAGGCAGGAGAATGGCGTGAACCCGGGAGGCGGAGCTTGCAGTGAGCTGAGATCCGGCCACTGCACTCCAGCCTGGGTGACAGAGCGAGACTCCGTCTCAAAAAAAAAAAAAAAAGAAAAAGAAAAAAAAAAAAAAAAAAAAAAAAGAAAGGTAAAGCTTTCTATACAATGTTTCCTCCTTCCCAAATTTGCCTCTCAGTAGGATATAAACTCCATAAAATCAAGTACCCTGTTTATTCACTGCTTTATCCCCGGCCAGTCCAGGATATAGCCATTGCTCATTGAATGTGTTGTGCTGACTGAGTGAAATTTTTTTTTTTTCTTTTTTGAGACAAGATCTCACTCTGTCACCCAGGCTGGAGTGCAGTGGTGTGATCTTGGGTCACTGCAACCTCTGCCTCCAAGGCTCAAGTGATCCTCCCACCTCAGCCTCCCAAGTATCTGGGACTACAGGCACACACTACCACGTCTGGCTAATTTTTCTATTTTTTTGTAGAGGTGGAGTTTCGCCATGTTGCCCAGGCTGGTCTTGAACTCCTTGAACATGAGCCTCCCAAAGTGCTGGGATTAGAGACGTGAACCACACTGCCCAGCCGTGAATGAATTTTAAATGCTCAGTCAGTAAGAATTGTATTCAATTCTTTAATAAATGATATCATATATTTATTCTTTTCTTATATTGCAAGGCCATTGCTGGGCTTAGTGCTTTCTTTTTGTTTTATTTTGTTCTTATGAAACAACATCCTTTTTGAACTGGAAGTTTAAGGGATGACATGCTGCATATACATAGAATGAAATTATCTCAAACCATGACAGGGGAAGAGGAGGTGAAAAGGGGATGAAGGAGTTAAAAAATATGAAATTAGGAAGTGGTGAAGAAAGTCAAGTAAAATCTCATGTGGTGTCTTCAAATTAGAGCATCAAGCAGGTGCTATGAACATGTAATTTGAGGGAAGTGCTTGTGATTCTCTTCTTCAGGGAGCACTCTGGCTTGCGTTTCCTTTTCTCTAGACCTTTTATAGATGAAGAATATCTTGTTTGTCCAGATGCAGATAGTCTGTTCTGTTCTGTCTGTGTCTTCAGAATATGGACCCATTTCTAAATGTGCTGAGTTCAAAGATGTCACTTTTTATATGAAACTCTGATCATGAGTCTTGGTAAATATTATGAACACCTTAGAAAAAGCTGCCTTTGTAAAGCTTGGAGAACAAAAAGTGATGTGCAACTTACCCAAATGTGACTCACACATTTATCTTCCCTATCCCTTGTCTTTCACATCAAGAATGTCAACTATGGTTAGAAGAAGGCCTGTTGTGTGTTGGATGAAATAAGGAGAGCATCAGGTGATTGTGTGTAGCTATTCAGTGCAGAGCATCTTTACAACTCTATTTTAATTATTTGTGGGCATGGAAGACACGTCTGTTTGCTGTATATGCTATCAAGTAATACGTGTTATTTATGGCTGGGCGCAGTGGCTCACGTCTGTACTCCCAGCACTTCGGGAGGCCAAGGTGAGTAGATCTTTTGAGGTCAGGAGTTTGAGACCAGCCTAGCCAACATGGTGCAACCCTGCCTCTACTAAAAATACAAAAATTAGCCAGGCTTGGTGGCAGGCGCCTGTAGTCCCAGCTATTCGGGAGGCTGAGGCACGATAATCGCTTGAACGTAGGAGGTGGAGGTTGCAGTGAGCCGAAATCATGCCACTGCACTCCAGCCTGGGCGAAACAGCAAGACTGTGTCTGGAAAGAAAAAAAAGAAAAAGAAAGAAAAAGAAGTATGTGTTATTTCAAAACTCAAGAAAATGAAAGGTATCAAAAAACTAGTATGGTTGGGTTTAGGTGGGAATTGTTTAGAAAGGTTAAGCCAAAACAAAGCAGTCAGAACTTTGTAGCTATTAGATAATAGTTCATTCATTTATTTATTTAATATATTATATATTGAGAGTACCTCCTAAATGCCTGATCCTGTACCAGGCACTTAAGGAGATCATTAGACCTTTGAAGTCTTTAGCCTCAACAGGTCATCACTGAACAAATTCCTTTATTGAATTCCTATCCATGTGTCAACAGAAACTGAAATGTTCAGAAAAGGAGAAAGAGTTTAAGAGATTAACAAAGGAAATATTCCTGGTCCCTCAAAAAGTTAAACCATATGACCCAGCAATTCAAATTCTAGATATATACCCAAAAGAATTAAAAGCAGGGACTTAAATATTTGTACATGCATGTTCATAGCAGCATTATTCACAGTAGCTAAAATGTGAAAACAAACCCAAATGTCCAATAAGCTTATGATTGGATACATGGAAAGTGGTATATCACACAATGGGCTAATGTTCAGCCAAAAGGAAGGAATGAAGTACTGATGCATACTACAGCGTGGATGAACCCTGAAAACATTATGCTAAGTAAAAGAAGCCAGACACAAAAGGCTACATTTATATGATGACATTTATATGAAATATCCAGAATAAGCAGATCCATAGAGACAGAAAGCAGATGGGTGGTTTCCAGTTATTGTAGGGAGAGAAGAGAGAAGAGTAATTGCTAATGGGTACTAGGTTTTCTAGTTTTAGAACTAGATAGAGGTGAGCGTTTCAAAACATTATCAATGTATTAAATGCCATTTAATTATAAACTTCAAAATAGTAAATGGTTCATTTTATGTTGCATGAATTTTACCTCAGTTAAAAAATAATGTGCCTCTAAGAATTCAAACAGCATACAGCTTACTTCCATATTTTACATATTATGAGAAGCATACATATTAATAGTGGATGTAGCAAAATGAGGAAAAATACTGTAATTAAAAATTGTGATTGTGGGCCGGGCACAGTGGCTTACGCCTGTAATCGCAGCATTTTGGGAGGCCGAGGCAGGTGGATCACGAAGTCAGGAGATGGAGACCATCCTGGCTAACACGGTGAAACCCCGTCTGTACTAAAAATGCAAAAAATACAAACAAAAACAAAAACAAAAATAGCCGGGCATGTTGGTGGGTGCCTGTAGTCCTAGCTACTCAGGAGGCTGAGGGAGGAGAATGGTGTGAACCCGGGAGGCAGAGGTTGCAGTGAGCCGAGATCACGCACTGCACTCAGCCTGGGCGACAGTTCAAACAAGACTCCATCTCAAAAAAAAAAAAAAAAAAAAAAAAAAAAAAAAAAAAAAAAAAAAAAATTGTGACTGTTAGGAAGAAAATAAAAATGTTAAAATGGGGGCAGGCGCAGTGGCTCACGCCTGTAATCCCAGCACTTTGGGAGGTCGAGGTGGGCGGATCACGAAGTCAGGAGATCAAGACCAGCCTGGCTAACACAGTGGAAGCCCGTCTCTACTAAAAATACAAAAAATTAGCTGGGCGTGGTGGCAGACGCCTGTAGTCCCAGCTACTCAGGAGACTGAGGCAGGAGAATCTCCTGAACCGGGGAGGTGGAGGTAGCAGTGAGCCAAGCTTGCACCACTGCACTCCAGCCTGGGCTACAGAGCAAGACTCCATCTCAAAAAAAAAAAAAAGGTTAAAACGCATAAAGATCGAAGAAATCAGCCATAGGCCCTGAAGAAATTATATGTAATGTGTGTAATCTTGAACCCATGACCTGGGCCTCAGTTTCCCTCACTGACATGGTTTTTACTTCTTCTCCCTCTTATATTTTCCCTTACTCTTGGAATCTACAGAGGTGAAGTCTGAAAATGTTCATTCCCAAGAATTACTCAGACAGAAATACTGGACTAGAATTTTATATGCCTAGGCCTTCTCAACTCTAATATTCCAGGAATAATAGGTTAGAAAAATAAAAATAGGAAAATTGTATTGATCACTTTTTACCAAAAAAGAGAAGACAATTATCTTGAATTTACAGTTAGCGAAACACTGTAGGTGGAGTTCAATTTACCAGTTTCAAGAAAATGTTTAAAAAAGAATTTCAAATGAGAAGGCAGTAAACTGGCGTTTTTAGGTTTTAAGCATCTGCTTGATGGTCTCATTCCAATCTTTTCACCAAGGGCTGATTTCAACCAGGGTTAAATCAATAGGTCCTCCAGAGCTCTTCTGAAAAGAAAAACTAATCCCAACAAATCTCTCATTTAGTGTCAGTAGCTACAAACACAGTGTGTTTAAGAAAGATAAGATATGAGAGAGGATCACATGCATAGCTTCAGGCATTACCATAAAGACTGACAGAACAATAAAAAAGGGAAAAAAATTGAATGCTTTAAGATTAGAGATAAACTATCAAAGTATATTTAAGGTTTAAAAAGCTCTAAGATGCCCCTTCCACAATCTAACCTTGACACTTTTTCATTCCTAACACTTTCTGTTGACAACTAATGATTAGACACGATGGTCAAATTTCTGGTTGAGAAGCTGCCTTCCACACAGTTCACTTCTGCTCAGGTCTGTAGTAACTGAACCTTCAGATCTGCTGCCACTCTGTGCTGCTTCTCAGTGCCAAAGGCTTATGACACTTGAAAAATATTATGTGCCTTCATTCTTACAAAAAGGAAATATCATGACTTGAAAAATGACCAATGAATGTTAGAGTAGACCATATAAAACGCAGAGGCATAGAACAACTTAATCCTTTAAAAACGTTAATCAAATCCCTGGCTTTCTTACACACTACTTCGTGAAGTAGGAAAAGATTGCCAAACATTATAAAAATGTTATTTCCCTCAGGGACTTGAGAATTAGCAGAATACACAGGTCATGTGTTTAGTGATCCTGTTAGAGGATACATTTTACAGTCATGCCACTGGTAATTCTGCTAGAGCAAGAGAGGGATACCAAACACTACACATTACCGTGCATAGGGCGTGTGATTACAGAATAATTAAAACTGTGCTATACTAAGGTTATCACATAACACGGTTTTTAATATCCTTTATCAGTGAATCAGTTATATACAAAATTTCCCTTTCCACACATATTTTCCTTTTTTACCTTCTTCCTGCACTACCCAAATTTCTGCACTTTGATCTATAAGTTATGCAATGTAGTCATCCTTTTAAAAATGAATTTTAAAATCTCTGATAGCGGCCAGGCACAGTGGCTCACGCCTGTAATCCCAGCACTTTGGGAGGCTGAGGCAGGTAGATCAGCTGAGATCAGGAGTTTGAGACTAGCTGACCAACATGGTGAAACCCTGTCTCTACAAAAAATACAAAAATTATCCTGGAGTGGTAGCATGTGCCTGTGATCCCAGCTACTCTGGAGGCTGAGGCTGGAGAATCGCTTGAATCCAGTAGGCGGAGGTTTCAGTGAGCTGAGATCGCACTATTGCACTCCAGCCTGGGCAACAAGAGCGAAATTCCATCTCCAAAAAACAAAAAAAAATCTGATAGCTCCCATGCATATCAATACTGAATTGTCTTCTATTTCAAAGTACAACAGTACTGAGAAACCTGTGGAGGAGTTCACGGTGCTCTACTGACTTCTGGAATCTGAATGGAAGTAATTATTTTGAATTTATTTTTGTGTCTTATATTGATTTCTTAATTGTGTTCAAAAGTATTTGGGAATTCCCAATATTTTCACTGAATCAGATTTTCTTTTTCTTCTTTGTAAGGCGGGACTCAAAGCCAGTGCCTCAGAAGTAAATATATATAGTATATATACACACAAATACATACATATAGCTTTTATATAGTAGAAAAATATGAAGAAACAATAATATTTCAGGTCACCTGCTCCCTTATATCACTTATCAGGTTTTGGGGACTTTAAGGACCTAAATTTTCAAAAAAAATCAAGTTAGATCATGGATTTTTTTGAAAACTTGTGTCATTAAAGTCCTGAAGAAAATTTGAAAATGTAAGCCCTTAATGTCCAGAAGACATTTATTTTAGAGTGTAAAATAAAGTAAAACGAAGGGTTAAGGGTAGGTAACTTTCTTTTATCTTAAACAATGGTATGTATATATCTATATATCTATGATCATCCATAGGTATATAGAGTCTATGTATGCTAACCCAGCACCAATTACCTCCCTTAGCATATAGAAGAGACCAGTGAATTAGAAGTTAGGAGATGTGAGTTCTAACCCTATTTCTACCACTAATTAGATAATAGAATTAGAGAAATTCATTGACTTCTTTCAGCCTTGGATCCCTTTGCTGTAATGTTAAGACATTGAAATAAGTAACTTTATGTTAGTTGTTTCTACAATATGTTGTGTGTGTACCTGGTGGGGACCTCAGCGTCACCCTTGCCAGAGACAACTGGATCTTTATTTAAAAGTCTATACTAATATTCTTTCTTCACTAGAAAGGATAGTGGGGTATTGACTCTTGACTGTAAATAACTCTGTTTTCTCTGCCTGCATGCATGTCCTGTCTCTCTAGTCATTTTATAAACATTGAAACCAGCAATCATGACTTAAGTTTTTGCCTAGACTACAACCCATCTGTTATAAACAGTAAAAGCTGAGTAAATATGTGCTAATGGTTTTACCATAAGTCCTTTAGGAGCATTCTCTTTACCCCATTTACCCCATTCCACGTTATTTCCCTGACAGCAGAGAACCATAGCAGTCATGTCGCAAGTTTGATGATGGCGGAATGCACTCTTTGCTTTGAGAGTGTGTAAATTCCCCTCAGGGGTATCATATGTTTATTAATGTGTCACAAGTTGCTTGTTTCCTGTTAGCTCGTCTCAGTAAATGGGACTGTAGCATTCGTTGGATACTAGTTTATTTTTAGCTTTTTAAATCACCTACTGATGAACAGAAACAGTAAACAAGTATTAAACATCGAAAGTAATTTGAAAATAGTGCCATCCTGGAGAGTCTGGAGTTCCAGCCAGACATTACCAGACATTTGTAAATCAGCACTCATCTCACAGAGCTGAAGAATAAAAGTTAGGAAAATAAGAATACCTAAGTGATGTTCATCTGGAGCCATTTTCTGAAGATTAGGGGACATTTGTATTTAAAGAAGAAAAAGAGGTGATGGCTGTGGTGGGGAGTCCATATTTACTTCAACTTTAGTCATTCTTATTCAACCCACTCATATATTTCAAATGAAAAGTATAAGGACTTATCTGGACTTTTAAGCTTCACACTAATTAGACACCAAAGAACTGAAGGCCTCATCATGGCAGTATGTTCTAATTTGTTAAACAAACACTGTGTGACTGTACTGCAAAATGGAAATATAAAGAAACTGGGAATGAAGGAGGCGGTGCTGATAATAAGATCTAACAGTTACTGAGTGTTCACTGGAAGACAGGCAATGTTCTAAGTTCTTTATGGGTTTTATTGTATTCATTTTCCACAGCAGCCTATGGCATCATTGGTATTACTTTCACCTTATCCTAATAAGGAAATGGAAGCCAAATGAGCCAAGTAACTTTCCCTAGTTTTCAAAAATAATGAGTGATAGAGCTTGAATGAGTGATTGAGATTGAACCCATGAGGTTGGGCTTTGGAGTCTTGCTCTACAGTTGACCCTGCCTCTCTCTCCCTCTCTCTCTGTATATGAATGTCTGGTATTCCACACAAAGAGATACAGTACAACAGACAAACAAAAGTAATCAATAGTTTGAGGAGAAAGGAAATCTAAGACTCTTGTGTCTAAACGATTTATGTGGAAGTTTCAAAATTATAATGCACAGATTTACTTCTTTAAAAGGCTTTTCTGGTTTTTTTGTTTTTTTAAATTTTGTTTTGTTTTTTTAAAAATTCTGTGTTCTACAAATCTGTATTATTCTAAAACCCAAGTATCTTCTTAAGGCACATTTGAATGTGCCCTAAAACAGTTAATAGGTTAATTTAGATAATTTTTTTTTCTGAAAAAATGATCTTATAATGAGCCTGGAAAGAGCATGCGCCAGTCAGTACTGGAGTAAAATTAATAAATAATGCATGAGCAGTATTGCTGGCAAACCCAAAGAGGGTATCTTTTTCGTTTGGATGTGAAGCTCAAGCTAAAATTTAACACACTCTTTTCTCTCAAATCTGTTTCTTTTTCAGTGTTTTTTATGCTGAAAGATTGATTCTACCTTTCATATACTCAACTGAGAAAAATTCTTGATCATCTTGGATGCCTCTCTCTTTCCTTTGCTTCCTCACTGTTATATTGATTCAGTGTCTTAAATATATTTTGAACGTGATCCCTCTTTTGTGTCCCAATGTGTGTTGTTTTCATTGGGGCTGCCATTTGTTTCTGAATGAATGCAGTTGCTTTCTAATTTGTCTCATTGCATTTATTCTTCCTTACAGTCAAACCCATTTTTCTCATTATAATCAGAAAATCCTTTCCAAGATCCAAAGTTCATCATTCCTCAACATAAAGTTTAAACTCTTTTAAGTGGCTTATGTGACTTTCAGTCTTGCTTCTGTGCATCTATCCAGTCTCAAGTCCTTTATACTCCAGTCACTCCACATTATTTGCAATTACTTAGACACAGCAAGTTGTTTTATCCTTCCAGGCTTTGTGCAAACCGTTACCTCAGATAACCCTTCTTAAAATTGCAAAAGTCTTATTCAGTCTCTAAGATAGTTCAAATATCATCATTTATGGAGCTTTCTTGTTTCTTTCTTTGATACCACTGTGGTAGTTCATAGCTCTTTATAGAAATTATCATGTTGAATTTCAGCTGTTTATTTGCTTGTCTCTTTCCCTGGATTGTGAGGGCCTCAGGACAGGGAATATGCCTTCTTCTAGCAAAATTCCTGAAACACGCATGCTCAGGACTTTTTTCAAACTTCTGACTAACTTTGTTTAATGGCTAATTATTTCACCTATTAAGTATCTTACATCTACTTGTAGGCTAGGTATTATAGGAAGCTAGAGATGTCTACATTCAATAAAGAACCATCCAATTTTGTGGAAATATTCTTTGTTACCAGATATTAAGCCTAATAGCCTACCCATCTTCTGGACATTCTCACTGTGTCATATTAGCATTAAACAAAAGCAAGAATCTAAATAAGGGAGCTGCTTAAATGTCAAAGTGTTAGCTGAATAAGGAGGAGGACTTAGGAGATGTTGTTCATGATGCGAAGAGGAACTAGTGTCACTGAACACCTATGACAGGCCAAGCAGATTTCTATCCAGTATCCTTTTTAATGCTTAGACAGGTGCTGTCTCTCTACCCCACCTGAGACTCAAAGGAGTTAAATAAATTGCCCAGTGTTGTAGAGATGGTACGCAGTGAGACTCAAATACAGGAATTTGATGGCCAAGTACATGAATAAGCAGTTGGGCACTTATTTACCAAATGGGAAGTTCTAAAGCAAACTTTGAATTCAATATTTTATTCCTCTCTTTCTTCTCATTAGTCAACACCATGCCTGATACATTATCAGTGTTCATTGAATGTCCTGAGACTTAAAAAATAAGTAGAAGTAGTGCAATTTACTGAAAAAACTTCATTTGGTCCCAACCCTTACAAAAGGTTTATAGCCTCACTTATTCCAAGATATAAACTTGATTTATGTACCAGGAAGAAAAAAAGAGATGCTTATTTAATGACTGGATTCTGTAGAATCTGTCTATCAGGATGAGGTTGTTCTTATGTAACACAGTAGACTGCTTTGCTCTGACAACCTGGACTCCAGGTCCCAACCCAAATAGATACGGGTCGATAAAGATAGTAACTTTGCAATACTTTTATCCAAGAATGTGTTCTGCCCAGACTCAGTAACTACTCTTCTTAGCAAGACAACCAATATTGTAAGAGCATGCCCCATTATTCCTGTACCTCGCTGTGATTAATAGGCCAGTTATAGTTTTCTACTTCTATTGAATTTGTTAATTTTAGCATAAGCCCAGGCTTGACTTTATTCTTGACCTAAATCTTCCTTTATTTTTTTTCTAGGTACAAAATATCTATTAAACATTTTAAAACTGAACCTGAATGTAAAACAAAACATTTTCTCTGGCAAATAAAAACAAATATACATTTAACCTTCACAAGACCAAGTATTGTTTAGTTGGGTAGCAAGAGAGAACCCTGTGGATTAAGTCAAGATACCATAAAATTAGTTAAACAATGAAGTTTTTGCTTCTCTTTTAAGTGAATTGAATACAGTGCCTTGGCAACACTTGCTTTTTGTTCACTCCAGGTCACCATATTTATTCTGCTTTGTTACAGAAACTCCACTTACTGTATGAAAGTATCCATCTCGCTAACAGTGGGTGAAAATGACACTGGACTCTGCTATAATTCCAAGATGAAGTATTTTGAAAAAGCTGAACTTAGCAAAAGCAAGGAAATTTCGTGCCGTGACATAGAGGATTTTCTACTGCCAACCAGAGAACCTGAAATCCTTTGGTACAAGGTATGGACTGCGGGTGGTTCTATTTCCTATTAACAAATTAATTGTGCCTTATATTCTGGAGCAAATTGGATAGAAAACTTACATGGGCATGATACAGTTTAGCTTTGCCTTCCTAGAATAATACAGCAAGTTATACTGGTCATTAAATGTTTTTTAACCAATGGCTTTAGTAAATTCTAGTTAATATTTGTATTGATAATCCACTGTAATAAGCTGTTCTGTTTATGTTTATATTTTATTTACATGGACAATATTTTCAAGTCTATTATGGTCTGGGTTGATAATTTCAGGAACTAAATTACCTTGAACCTTCTTTTCAGGATTCTTCACATTAGTAATTCAAAATGTCCCCAAACAAAGGAAAAAGGTTTGCTTTTTTTTCCAGGATAAAATCATATACTAGTTTTTCATGGAATGTTCTGTTTAATGGACATAATTTTTTCCATATTCTAATCTTTTTCATGTATAAACATAAACATTTTAAAGAAATAACATATGAGGAAATTTTATGACACCAGAAATACAATATTAAAGTAACTTTCTTCTAAAACCAGATGAAACTTTAAACTTAAACAGAATAATTGAACCTCTGAGTTTCCTATCACCATCATTGATGTTTAGTGATATTCCAGATTTGAACATAATTTTAAGCTTGTTTGTACCATAAAAGAACTTTTTGTTATTGAATATACTCAAAAAATAAAGTATGGATGCTATGAACATTCCTCCAGAATATTTTATCCATAGTTTAAAGAATCCTTATGTAACATTTGCTTTATCCAACTCACTGGAAGTAGGACTTTAGAAGCTGGGCCTCTGTAACTTGATCCACAAATGTCAGTACACAGAATTTGAGCCTTCATGACAGACTGAAGATGAATTCAAAAACTGTTAGAAATAAAACAAGAAGCAAACCTTTAACAATTTTAAAAAAGATTTTTCCAAAACAGCAATGCTCTTTCCTAAGTAAGACTTACTTCTGATTCTTGATCATGTGAAATTGTGGATTCAGAACATCAAGGGAACTGTTTTATACATGTCCCTTGCTTGATTTTCAGTCCTAGACTATGTTAAACGGAACACAAATATTAGTCCTGCTGGTTTCTGTTACTGTGGAATGAATTTTCTTTTTCTCTTTTTTTAATTGTTGGAGTATTTCTCATCCTTAACCACCCTTACATCTCAAACCACCCTGTGGTTTGCCTGACTTCCACAGGCATATTCTGAGGTAAGCCCTGATGATTGCTTCAAGGGGGAGTGGTATTAGGGGAGTTTGACCCGAAGTCTCCAAAAAAACCCTTTTTTTCCTTAGTACTCATGTGTGACATCAGCTTCTAAATATGCAGTTCCTTTGTTGTTCACTAATAAGTTTAAGAGTTGTGTGTCTTTTCTCACCTTTTGTAAAGAGCATCTTAAAATTTGCTGAAAGATGAGAGACTACACATACACAATTTAAAAAGTGGCTAGTCCTTTACTCATATTGCCAACATTGCCACAGTAATTTTGACCTTAAGCTATGCAGACTAGTGAAGTGGTGGGTGGGGACGCAGTATATGTGGTATTTAAAAGTCATAAAATTTCAGATTATCTTTCCATAGTCAAAGATTAGCCCCTATAGTCTAAATAGCAGAGATTTAAGGGCTACTTCTATAGTAGAATAGTATAAAACAATTAGTCTGACTAAATATAGATGTCACACATTCAGTGGAAAATTTATGCAATCATCACGAGTCATACAACTAATATGGCATATGCAATGTATATTTTGGTCTGAAATAACTGGAAAATTGCCCCCAATTACACAAAGGCATTGAGCCACATAAAATAATGTTCTGTAAAAATTTGATTTGGCAATACAACTTTTTAGAAATAATATTAACCCTGAAGAGTGTCAAATGTTTTAAAGCTGTTTTATCCTCGTTCCATTGATTTCAAATCTGGCTAGAGGAAATTGACTTCTGTTTTGGCAAAAACAGAAATCTCCTGAGCCAACATCATTATAATTCAAAGCTTAATTCAGAGACCATAATTTGGTAAGTCTATCAACAATGAAAACAGATATTTATGGAACTCTAAAGACCTTGCATATAAATGTTGATTGTGTCTTTCATGAATTATAGCATGCACACACTATGAAGAGATTTAATTTTTACTAAATGCAAAACTAAAATGTTTCAAATATTGAAATAGAATTCAGGTATAATCATTGAACGGTGCCATCTTTTGTACGGCAAATTTTCTGCTTTCCAATAAAATAATATGGTTTGTATTTTATGTTATCAATTTCAATATGGTTGATTTCACAATCATCAAATGTGAAACATTTGTTTCCAAAATGATGTCAGGTATAGTCTTAGCATACATCTCTATTCTTATGTCTAATAAATCAATACATATGTAGTTTAGATATACTAATCTCAGAAGTTAATTGACTTTTTAAAAAAATTATCTTCAGATTGAAGTATTCATTGGTTCAAAAATGTATAATGACCAGTACAACTTGCTGTATTATTCTAGGAAGGCAAATTCTAGGAAACAAATTGATTTCCCAGAGATTCTGAGAAGAAGTGGAATTCTTTAGCATTAGTTTCAAACTTTTTAGTCCCTTTAAAATGTAATTTTAGAAGCTTTTGTTTTAGTCATTTAAAACTGTTCTATATTTTTCCATTACTATATGTACTACCAAAATTGTATGTTCTTCATACAGGAATGCAGGACAAAAACATGGAGGCCAAGTATTGTATTTAAAAGAGATACTCTGCTTATAAGAGAAGTCAGAGAAGATGACATTGGAAATTATACCTGTGAATTAAAATATGGAGGTTTCATTGTGAGAAGAACTACTGAATTAACTGTTACAGGTAATCACAGTCTTCAATATTTCACTTGGAAGTGATAAAACTACTGTTTTAAGTTAGTTTTTATGCTACAGATTATTTTTTTAATCTATAAAGAAGTACATAATCAATTGCAAGTGGATTCCTATAGGTGAAAGTTATTCCTCCTTGCTTTTGAATCATCTTCCACTGAAGTCCGTTCAAAGGCTAAAGAGAATATGTTTAGGGAGTTATAGAAATGTTGGCTTTTCAGCCAGGTGCGGTGGCTCACGCCTGTAATCCCAGCACTTTGAGAGGCCGAGTAGGGCGAATCACAAGGTCAGGGGTTCAAGACCAGCCTGGCCAACATGGTGAAACCCTGTGTCTACTAAAAATACAAAAATTAGCCAGGCGTGGTGGCTGTAATCCCAGCTACTTGGGAGGCTGAGGCAGGAGAATCACTCGAACCTGGGAGGCAGAGGTTACAGCAAGCTGAGATCGTGCCATTGCACTCCAGCCTGGGGGAGAAGAGCAAGATGAAGTCTCAAAAAAAAAAAAAAAAAAAGGGAAATTTTAGCTTTTGAAAGTACTTGAAATAAAAATGAGTTTATGATTTCCAAAAATTATGCTTATATTTTATAATGCATAAAATATAAGCATTAGAGTGGCTAAATAGAATATATAAAACCTACCTCTGTCTTCCTGTCTTACTCCAAATTAGAAAAGGCACTTTTCTCTTTTATTTATTTGTCACTCTATAAATCTGATATATGTGTCCTCGTTTACTTGAAAATAGCATAACTTCAGGTGCAATCACTGAATAATTATGTGAGACGTGATGCACAGAGTCATTTTCATAGCTGGTTGCTAAGTTGGAAGTTCATGAGGACAAGATTCAGAACACTGCCTATAATCATGAATCTACAACTCACTAGTCACATAAGTTGGTGGAGTTTCCACATCCAGCATCATATTAGTTTCCTCATGTATAAAATGGTGATGATAAAACGTGCTGTTCTTATTTCATAGGGTTTTTGCAAGGATCAAATGAAGTAAGGTAATAGGAATGATATAAATTTGTAAAATGCAGAATTATATCCAAATGTGCATCATTTTTGTCACATAAAAATTGCATTCATACATTTTTTTTCTTTATAGTGCATTTCTTACAAGGTGGTTTCATGAGAAAAGAGGGTATAATAAGAACAACATTCAGAAGTTAAAAACATTATTCTCATATTCTTTTTTTTTTTTTTTTTTTTTTTTTTGAGACAGAGTCTGGCTCTGTCGCCCAGGCTGGAGTGCAGTGGCCGGATCTCAGCTCACTGCAAGCTCCGCCTCCCGGGTTCATGCCATTCTCCTGCCTCAGCCTCCCGAGTAGCTGGGACTACAGGCACCCGCCACCTCGCCCGGCAATTTTTTTGTATTTTTTTAGTAGAGACGGGGTTTCACCGTGTTAGCCAGGATGGTCTCGATCTCCTGACCTCGTGATCCGCCCTTCTTGGCCTCCCAAAGTGCTGGGATTACAGGCTTGAGCCACTGCGCCCGGCCTATTCTCATATTCTTATTGAGAGATTCTTCTTGGTGACTTTTGTGTATGATCATACTTGTAAAACTTACATAGAAAAGCATAAAAAGGACATTAGCTGTTTTAAATTAAACAGAGTTTTATTTGTTCATTGATCCACTTGAAATTAGATTTCCCTGTATATGAAAAGTGTTTTGTGGTAGTCACCTACATCTTATAATAATTTATTTCTTTAAGGTATCTGGCTATACTTGAGTTTCTATACAATCAATTTTGAAATTTGTTTTTCATCTATTACTTAATGTTTTCCTTTAATTGCTACTGAAGTAGGTTTTTCAACCAGTAGTATTGAGACAAAGGAACTTAAAAATATAAAGTAAAGCAGTCTACTCTGAATTGAAAATAGGATGCACTTCTAGTCTTTATTCTTCAGAGTAGAGAAGTCATCTTCAGTAAGCACTTCTTTCCCCTTTCTAGAAATGCTAGGATTCTAAACCACTACCTAGCATGAGACAATTGGAGCACAATATCATGGATACTGAACACTGGGCTCCGAATGGTAAAACAGCTTATATAAGACTATTTTATGGAACTAAAAATAGAACTCTTTATCTCCTAAATGTTTTCCAGGGCAACTGTACTTTCCTAAACTTCATTTGTCCAAAAAATCTTCTTTTCTTTATATAAAATCAAAGAATAATTAAGTGTTGATATTCAAGAGGAAGATAGTTAAAGTTTTAATGAAAGTTTTCGTTCCACTGGTTATCATGAGTACTTCTATCGTATGTAGCCTTACCTGAGACAATGATTTGGGCAAATAAATTATTAAACAGTTTGACTGGATGTGAAATTTTGGTTTAATGGAGAGCTACATGCCCTAGAATTAAGAACAGTATATACTAAAATGCATTTTAGGTATTAACAACATGTCTATTGGGAAGATACATTTGTGTAGAACATTGTTTTAAATGGTGTGACACTCTAGCACATTTACTTTGGGGCCAAATTAAAGAGCAATTCTTAAAACCCAAATTATATCCCTCAGTTAAAGCAACAAACATGGGTAGTATCTGAATGATAAGAAATCACTGTTTTTTATCTTAGTTTTCTGCACATCATTATATTTTATTTAATGAAAATATTATGGAAAACACGATATTATTTGCTTTTTGTGGCATTTATTAAATTAGTGGAATTTGAAGTTTGTTATAATGTCACTTTATAAAAAAAGAGGAATTATATATGTAAAAAGGAAATTTCTGGCTGAAGGAAGTGGCCAAATGTGCAGGCAATATCATGAGCTTTTATGGGCAATCCTTCCCTTTTTGAAAATGTATATCCTTAGCTAAGTGAAGTACTGGTTCAACAAAACAGATCACAGTGAAAGGAATTATAAACCTGTCCAGCCCTTTTGGTATTTTAAACATCATTTTGTTTTTCTTTGAGACAGAGTTTCACTCTTGTTGCCCAGGCTGGAGTGCAGTGGTGCAATCTCGGCTCACTGCAACTTCCGCCTCCCAGGTTCAAGAGATTCTCTTGCTTCAGCCTCCCGAGTAGCTGGGATTACAGGCCCATGCCACCACACCCAGCTAATTTTTGTATTTTTGGTAGAGACCAGGTTTAACCACGTTGGCCAGACTGGTCTCAAAGTCCTGAAACATTTTCAATTTTTTTCTTTTAAATTAAAGATGTTACAGCACCATCTCTGACCTCTATCATTTATTAGCCTTACCCACATTGAAGTTCTTACTCCCAGTGTCCTCCCTCTGAACTCTTATTCATGGTTTTCTCCCTCTGGAAGGTTTTTTTTTTTTTTTTTCTTTCTTCTCCTTTGTCACATCCCTGATTCTTACCCTTTCTTCAAGGCACAGCTAAAATGTTATCCTCTTGTTGAGGCACATAGTCCATGCGTCCACAGTACTTTTAGCATCTCTGTTGCCGCACTTACCTCATTGCATCATAACTATTTATTGACACTCCTGTATTTTCATAAGAATGTAAGCAACTTAGAGTCAAGGGCAATGTCTTTTATTTTTTAAATAAGCATTTGATTTTAGAACAGTTTTAGATTTACAGAAAAAATATAGTAGACATCCCATATAGCCTGTATTCAGTTCCCCCTGTTATTCACATCTAATATTAATATGGTATATTTGTTAGAGTTAATGAACTGATTTTGGCACATTATTATTCAGTAAAGTCCATCGTTTATTTAGATTTCTATGCTTTTTACCTGATGTCCTTGTTTCTGTTCCAGGATCCCATCCAGAATAGCACATAACATTTAGTTGTCATGTCTCCTTAAAATACTCTTGGTTATGAGTGTTTTACTTTTTTTTTTTTTTTTTGATGACTTTTACAATTTTGAGGAGCATTTTGTCAAATGTCCTATATTTGGGATTTTTCTGAGATTTTTTCATGATTAGACGAGATAGGTCCTTGGAAGAAAAACCACAGAGGTAAAATCACAACATGTCATATCAGCCTGACTTATCACTGTTGATGTTGATCTTGATCACCTGAGGTAGTGTTAGGAAGGTTTTTTTCACTGTAAAGTTACTCCCTTCCCCATTTTTATACTGTAGTTTTTAGAAGGAACTTACTATATGCCATCCATGCTAAAGGAGTAGGAAATTATGTTCCACCTCTTTGAGAGCAGAATGTCCACATAATTTGTTTGGTATTCTGCTACATGAGATATATGTCTATTCTCCCACATTTATCTACTTATTCAGTTATTGCTCTATACCAGTTTGGACTTTCGGTTATTTTATACTTTGCTTTATAATCCTAATTACCTTATTTATTTTGTTGTTCAAATTATTACAGTTTTGGTCATTAAGAGGTCTTTTAGTTGCCTCCTTTGTCCCTGCGACATACTCATATTGGGGTGTGTGTGTGTGTGTGTGTGTGTGTGTGTGTGTGTGTGTGTGTGTGTTTGAGTACCTGCCTACTTTCTGGCCCTTTAAGATGCTCTAAGCTCATCTTGTATATTTCCTGCCCCAGTCCCTAAATCAGATATATAGTTTCCAAAGATCCTACGTTGATTTTATTGGAGAATTATACCAGAAATTAATACCTTCATGTTGAAAGTACTCTTTGCTACTGGGATATAGTTGTTTTGAAGCTTTTCTAATCGACAGAAAATGGAAAAATAACGTGTAGTAACACATACACATATACACATATCTATAGATATTTATATGTGTAACCACCTGTGTTTATACTAAGTTAAACCTGAGTTCATACTGATGTTTCCAACTCTAATTTATTATTGCATGGATCATTTTAGCCTCTTTCCCTACCTTATGTGTAACCTCCCAATCCAGTAGTTAGAAAACTGGTTCTCACCATCTGCCATTCTTTTACTTAATTGTTCACTTCCAATATAAATGTATAGTGAGATCACAATTTTTTAACCTGTGCCCATGTGGGAAACAACTTTATCAATTGGATTGTTTTGTGTTTATGTACAATTGTTTTAGCATTTAGCCTTACAGACTTCACTCATTTCCAAATTTGCTAAGGTCAGCACCTTTCCCCTCACCCGCTTCAGTAAGGTTATCTCACATATTTGTAATATAGTTAGATTGTTTTATCATATTCTGTATTTCCCAGGATCCTCAGACCTCCTGAATTATATTTAAAACTTGCGTACATTAAGGTTCTCTCTTTGTGCTGTGAAGTTCTATGAGTTTAAACAAATGCATAGTGTCATGTATTCATAATTAAAACGTAACAGAATAGTTTCACTGCCTTAAAAAAGACTCTATGCTTCATATGTTCAGCCCTTCTTTCTGCCTCCTGAATCCTTGGAAACTACTGATCTTTTCACCATAACTATAGTTTTGCTTTTTCCAGAATATCATATAATTGAAATCATACAGTTTTTGGCCTTTTCAGACTGGCTTCTTTCACTTAGCATTATGCATTTCCTTCACTCTTTTCTGCCTTCCTTCCTTTTAATTGAGCATTTTATCTCTTCCATTTTTACATCAATTTTCCTTCTTTTTAGATATGTATTTTAGTGATAGCCCTGGATATTCCAATTTTAAACTAATCTCAGTCCACCTTCAAAAAACACTATGTAGTACAGGTACCTTATTACAGAGTGCTCCCAGTTCCTCTCCCCTATCCTTTATGACATTGCTCTCATTCATTTCACTTACCCATATTGTATAATCACCCAATATATTGTTACTGTTATTTTAAACAAAGGTATCTTTTACATCAATTTAGAGTATGAGAAATAAAATATCTTATTTTACCTTCATTTACTCCTTCTCTGGCACTCTTCTTTATGTAGATCCAAGTTTCTATCCCATACACTTTTCTTCTGCCTGAAAAACTTCCTTTGACATTTCTTGCGATGAAGGTCCAGTGGTGATGATGTCCCTTAGTTTTCATTTATCAGAGAATGCCTTTATTTCTTTTTCGTCTTTGAAAAATAATTTTGCTGGATATAGAAAAAAATTTTTTTTTGCTTTTGTTTTGTTTTGTTTCATTGTGTTTTGTTTTTGAGATGGAGTCTTGCTCTGTCGCCCAGGATGGAGTGCAGTGGCGTGATCTCGGCTCACTGCAACCTCTGTCTCCTGGGTTCAAACAATTCTCTTGCCTCACCCTCCTGAGTAGCTGGGATTACAGGCACGTGCTACCACGTCCAGCTAATTTTTGTATTCTTAGTAGAGACGGGGTTTCACCGTGCTGTCCAGGATGTTCTTGATATCCTGACCTCGTGGTCCACCCACCTTGGCCTCCCAAAGTGCTGGGATTACAGGCGTGGGCCACCGCACCCAGCCTGGATATAGAATTTTTGATTGGTACTTTTTTCCTTTTGTCATTTTCAATATTCCATTTCACTCTTTTATTGCTTGCATGATTTTTGATGAGATGTTCACTCTGATACTTATCTCTGTGCCTCTATAGATATGATATTTTCTCTATGTTCTTTCAATATTGTTTGTTTTTTTTTTTCCTGTAGATTGAATATGATATGCCTAGATAGAGTGATTTTGTTATTTATCCTACTCAGTGTTTTTTGAGCTTCCTGGATTTCTGGTTTGATGTCTGTCAATTTTGAAAATTCCATAACCATTATCACTTCAGATATTTCTTCTGCTCCATTCTTTTTTTCTTCTGCTTTTGATATTCTGATTATACATACATCATGCCTTTTGAAATTATCTCACAGTTCTTGGATGTTCTTTTCTGTTTTTATCATTTATTTTTCTCTTTGCATGTCAGTTGATAAAGTTCTACTGATGTATTTTCAAGCTCACACATTCTTTCCTGAACTGGTGTCCAGTGTACTGATGAGACCATCAAAGGGCTTCTTCATTTCTGTTACAATGTTTGTTTTTTAAAAAATCTAGCATTTCCTTTTGATTCTTTTTAGCATTGCAATCTCTCTTCTTATATTACCCGTCTGTTCTATCATGTGATCTATTTTGTCCCATTAGAGCACTTACTATATTAAACATAGTTATTTTAAATTCCCTGTATGATAATTTCAACATCTGTGTCATGTCTGAGTCTGGTTCTGATGATTGCTGATGCATGTATTGCTTTAATGGCTTCTGGTCCAAGTAAGTAATAGTGATCTCAGCTGTGACTCTCTGGGATTTATTTACCTGCTCTTCAAATTTTGGGGTGGTGGTTTGCCCTGAAACCTCAGTTCTCAAAAGAATTTAGTTTTTAGGTTTTTTTTCCAGCTTTTTCTTGGTGTAGCAATGGAGTGACAGCTTCTGAGCTATTTACATGTAGAAGCTGAAACCAAAAATGGCAATGTCATTTTCAGTTTGGATTTCCCAAACTCAATAAGAATCTAGCACAATGTCTCACCTATAGTTGTCACTCAGCAGATGTGCATTCTTGAGTGAATGAATTCACTGTGATTGACACAATCCAATTTAAATCAGTTGCTTTTAAAATGTGTTTATAATTGGCAAAATAATACTTTTGACACTTGAAAAGTAGAAAAAATCGTGGAGGAATAATACCCTCCATCTACGTCTCACACTCTACTTTTATTAATATTTAGGTTGGTGCAAATAGAATTGTGGTTTTAGCCATTTCATTGCGGATTTTTGCCATGGAAAGCAATGGCAAAAGCCACAATTACATTTGCATAAATCTAATACTACCGAGTTTTACATAAACCTTTTCATTTTCTATGTTATATTGCTGATTTGTATTGAGATTTAAGTCAAATAACATCACTTTTCTTATATTGTTAAGTCAAATGCCTACCTGTGGTTGAACTTTTAGGTATGAATACAGTGCTGACTATTCCTATAGAGATGATTATGTTCGTTTTTAATATATCATCCCAGTGTATGAAGATAGGTTTTATTCTTGATTCTGTCTTACACTATAATAACTTCTCTTTCTTGACAAAACTTGTTACATTTTTTATTGGGAGATATGTCTGTTTTGAATGTAGACATTATTTAAAATGTTATATGCAAAGGGCTCTGTATAAAGCTGTTTAATATGCTTTTATATTTTTTCTGGAATGTATTATTCACCTCTCTTTAGTTAGAGATTTTTATCCTAATAAAAAATACAGAATCCAGTACATATTTTTGCTTATTTCTGTTAATAATAACATATATAACCAAAAAGTGTATAAAATGTAAACACGTAGCTGCTTAGCATGCTATCAAAAGAACTCAACTAGGCAAAGAAGTAGAATACTATAGGCCCCACAGAAACCCCCATATGCCCTTCTGATTATAAACCCCTTCCTCTCCTCTACTGGATAGGTACCTCATTATGTGACTTTGGGGGTATTTATTTTCTTGTGTTTTTAAAAGTTGTATTAGCTGATAGTATATGACAAAGTGATATAGCTACATTTTGCCTGGTTTTGAAACTTATAAATTAGGACCCACATGTTGTGTATTCTGTCTGGCTTCTTCAACTCCAAATTTTGTTTCAAATATGCATGTATGTTATTCCATTCATCTGCACTGTACGCATTATTTTTATGCTATGTTATTTCATTATATGAAAATCTCAGTTTCTTGATAGACATTAGGGCTTGTTTTAATTTTTTCCTTATGTAAGTAATATTGTTTTTAACCATCTTATGTACGCACATATATACACACAAACACTTACATATTTCCTTGAACATATAAGCAAGCATTTCTGTAGGATTTTTACCTAGGAAAGGATTTGCTTGTTAAACGTATGTATATTTTCAAATTTACTAACGATCGTTTAGGCTAATTTGGGTCATGGCCTGTCCTAACCGAATTGACTAAAGGGAGGAGAGGAGAAGTACTCCAAAGAAAGTTGGAGGTGCCAAAATCAGTGAAAATTATTCTAAGGAACACAAAAAGCCATTTTCCACCACTTCTACACATTATGATTTCTTAAAGATTATAAAATGTAATTTGGTATGCATAAAATTTTGTTTTGGACTGTGTAACAATCTTCTGTACTTCCATATTGTTAAATAAAAATGTGAAAATATTCAAGTTTGTATTTATATACATTGCCATATCCTAGGGTTCCTTGCACTAAACTCTAACTCACATCCAGACTATACCCTAGCCTTCTGCCAGATATATGTGGGAATGTGGGTATAGGGAAAACGTCGTATCCAGAGGTGGTCCATTAGCAATCTAGTGATTCCAAGATAAATTAGATCAACTTGGCTCATCATAAATGCCAACTTTGTAGACAAAAAATACAAATATTGGTAATGATACGTATTTTTTGGATTTGTTAGGTCTAAGAAAAAAGAAATATACACTGTATAAGTATTTTTTAGATGTATTGATTACATTACATTATACTCACTTTTGCCCATTTAATGCTTATTTCCCCTTCGGGCCAAAATATTTTTCTATTATTTTTAAAAGAGAGATTTAAAACAAAGTAAGAACTATATTTCCATCAGAAAGTTTGGAAATGAGACAGACCAGTTGAAACACCATTTAATTTCTAGGGCCAGATCATAGAATTAAGTAATGATAAGGGAATACCTTGTTAAAATGTTATGTCAGAAAAAATTTTCCCGAGTAAATGTGAGAGTCAGAAAGCAGAGTGAGGAAGTGAAGAAAGGAAAACTGACTTGAAAAGAAGCAAAATGAATGAGGTGATTGCTACAAGGATGTGATAGTTTAGGTAGCATTTTAATACTTTATATAAGTTTTTAACAGTTGATACAGCAGAATATTTAAACTACTTCCCAATCAACCACAGACTGAATTTATGCTCTCAAAAGGTACATCTTCCTCCTCTTTTAATGGTTGAGGAAGCTGAGGCAAAGAAAGGTTAAGTGGCTTTATCAAGGTCACAAAACATCATAGTGACAAATTTGGGAATAAAAGTTAATTCCCTGAACTTCAGTCTATGATTTACTCCACTGGATAATTAATAGCAAGGCACTGTAGTGTTCATATTAGCTCTGCTGATCGCTGTGAGAGATTTATATTTTAAGTTCAACGGAAATACATTTAACTGAGACTTCTAATTCTTCTGCCATTGATGTAATTAAGGTGTGTATTTGTGGTCTAGCCTGGGGATGGAGTGATTGCTTCTTTTTTTTTTCCTATTTCTTTCAAAAAATTGTCTATTTTATTTCTCCTTTAAAAAAAACTGTTTTTGTTAAATTACTTCATGGATTAAAGTGTGCTTTCACTGACTACAGCCTAACAATAATTGATGAAATTGATAAAAGGGGCAGATCTTTCCAGACTTTACTTTGTATGTTTGCTAACGTTCCAGGATCCATTCACGCAAAAACCATCATGTATATTATTTTTGATGAATTGATACATACTACAGTTGTAGCTGTTTTATAAGTAAATATCTGCCATATTTTTGTAACTCACATATCATTTAGATTAATTCACACTTTTGAATTAAAAGAGAAAAATGCTCATAAATATGGTGAAACTGAATTTAATCAACTTGGCTATCTAATGTTGATTTAGAGTGGAATCCCTAAAACAAAAGAGCTCTTTCATGAGTGATTACCATTAACTGTCCTGAAACAACTGAGACTCATTGCCTTAATTTATTCTTTAATCTTAATATACTAAATAAGTTGTTCAAAAATGTATGAATCAAATAAACATTTATTGTTAAGGTGTAGTAAGTTTGAATAAAAACATGTTTTTACTCTTGAGCAGAAAACGTATACATTTTAGAACATATTCTTAGCAAGGTTGGAATGTGCTATTTCTGGCCATTTCCCATGGGGAAAACAAGACCTCATAAACATGAATGATTTCCATTAATATAAGAAAAGTTAAATATTAATAATTAGAATAGTTAACACCTACGAGTGTTTACCGTATGCCAGTATCTGTTCTAAATTCTTATTTATAATGACTCATTTAATCTACATAACTTCAACTTACTCACCCTTAAAACTTTTTCCAGTGCTCACCAGGCGCAGTGGCTTACGCCTGTAATCCCAGCACTTTGGGAGACTGAGGCAGGCAGATAACAAGGTCAAGAGATCAAGACCATCCTGGTCAATGTGGTGAAACCCCGTCTCTACTAAAAATACAAAAATTAGGGGGATGTGGTAGTGGTGCCTGTAGTCCCAGCTACTCAGGAGGCTGAGGCAGGAGAATCGCTTGAAACTGGGAGGTAGAGGTTGCAGTAAGCCAAGATTGCACCACTGCACTCTATCCTGGGCAACAGAGTGAGACTCCGTCTCCAAAAAAAAAAAAATTTTTTTTCCAATGCTTGCCAAGTACCTAATATTATTTTAGATTTCATAAATTGCACTTGAAAATAATTCATTATTTTATTTCCCACTTCTTGAATTTAATAAAAGATGAACATCCATTTCTGGAAAATGTGGTGAACTAGACCTCCATTTGCTGCTCTGAAGCAGTGAGAAAAACTAGATGAAATAAATAGAAATACCATTTTAAATGATTAGTTGAGCTTGCAAGAATGTTCTTAAAAAAAAATCTCTGGGTCTTTTTATTCAGCGATATTGAAGTACAAAAAAGTTACATAATTCAAATAATAATTTTATGAATATCAAATCACATTGTATAATCTTTAAGAAATCATAAAGTTTAGAAGTAGTAGACATCTGCTGTTTATATTTCCTAGAATATGTTTCACTTCTTTTAATACCTCCAATTTCCTTTGGAGTACCACTCCTCTCTTTCCTTCAGTCCTTTTGGTTGGTAGTCCCTTGGTCAAAAAAGTCTCCAATTTGCTGCTCAAGAAGAATTGATCAGTCTCCAGGAAGAGCCTCAACAGGGTCTTTGAAAAAATAAAAATAAAAGGAGACCATGCTCAGTGGTTCACACCTGTAATATGGGTGCTTTGGGAGGCTGAAGCAGGAGATTACTTGAGTTTGAGTCCAGCCCGTGCTACATAGTCAGACATTGAATACATACATATATACATACATACATACCTATCTGTATTATATGTCTAAAAATGTACTCAGGTACATTTATGGATTCAGGTATTAGAATCCATAAATACAGCGTAGAAATTAGCTATGCCTAAAATGATGGGTGACATTTCAAAAAATCTGAAACAATACCAGTATTTCTGATGCCTGTGTGAGTGCATAAATACTAAGAAAGGCAATTGGTCAGCAGGACTTTCTGCCCCAGTTGTATATGCATTTTGATTTGATTCAATTTTCTGGCTCCCCTATTGCTGTTGTTGCCTGACATAGTTCATCAGCAAGAACTAGTCTTTAATTTTTTTGCTGATTTTCTTTGACAGCATTGAATTTCAAGTGTACTGAGAGTGTTTTCATTATAAAAACCCTGCCAGTGTAATCCAGCGAATTGCTTGCCTCTTAGAAATGACACAGTCATCCATTCTGTCCACCCCAGGTGTTAGAGCTGTATTACTTCTAGATTTTCAGTTAAATTCATTCTTCCCTCATTATTAAAGAAACAACTACTTTTTTTTTTTTTTTTTACTGCTAACCATATGGCAGGTACTGTACACAATTATTTATAGGCATTACTATCTATATTTATCAAGGAGAAAATTCAATACATTTTAGACACATATTTATACTTTCAAACACAAATCATTATCAATATTTCTAATGAAATTTCATTCTTTATTTGCACTCTACTGCTTCAAATTTTCAAATTCTCTTATATCCATTCTAACAAACTCAATTTTGAGAGTGAAAAAGCTGTTTAATAAATACCCCTTAATAGAATTATTGGTTTATGGCTGGCATAGTGGCTCACACCTGTAATCCCAGAACTTTGGGAGGCCGAAGTGGGTGGATCATGAGAGGTTAGATGTTCAGGACCAGCCTGGCCAACATGGCAAAACCTTGTCTCCACTAAAAATACAAAAGTTAGCCAGGCATGGTGGTGTGCGCGTGTAGTCCTAGCTACTCGGGAGGCTGAGGCAGGAGAATTGCTTGAACCCGGGAGGCAGAAGTTGCAGTGAGCCGAGATCAAATCACTGTGCTTCAGCCTGGGCAACAGAACAAGACTCCATCAAAAAAAAAAAAAAAAAAAATTCTTGTTTTAGTTAATTAGAGAAAAAGGCAAAACATCTACA
Source organism: Macaca fascicularis (assembly GCF_037993035.2). Classification (NCBI taxonomy): domain Eukaryota; kingdom Metazoa; phylum Chordata; class Mammalia; order Primates; family Cercopithecidae; genus Macaca; species Macaca fascicularis. Next base: position 29,430,605 of record NC_088395.1, read on the forward strand.
ACTGGGCCATCCAATATAATAGCCACAAGCACCATGTGTCCACTGAGCAACTGAAATTTGGCTAAACTGGATTGAGATATTTTAAATGTAAAATATGTGCTAAATATTTCAAATGTAAAATATGTGCTGGATTTTAAAGACTTAGTATGACAAAAATAATGCAAAATATCTCTAGCAGTTTTTTATATTGATATTGTGTTGAAGTGATAATATTTTGTTAAATAAAATATACTACAAAATTGATTTTAACTCTTTTCACTTTTTTAAATGTAGCTGCTAGAAAATTTTTAATTGTATATGTAGTTCGGCTTATATTTCTATTGCACAGTGCTCTTCTTGAAAGTGAAATGTGATCTCAGCCTGGAAAAGTGTAAGGGAAACACACAAGACCAAGCATCTAAGGGTTGTCTTAGTTCCATTGGTGGAGCTGCCATGCCTGGGCTCAATGACCTTAACTAAGTTATCTGTCTTCATTAAATGTTTTCTTAGTGTTGAGACTGTGAATAATCATCACTCACAGTGCTTTGGTGAGGGGTAAATTAACGCAGATGCATCAAACCAGACTATAAAAGAATGTACAAATTGAAGCGGCTACTGCCATGATTTGGTTTGATTTCTGAATCTTTACCTTGGTGACATGGTTTGGCTATGTCCCCACCCAAATCTCATCTTAAATTATAGCTCCCATAATTCCCACATCTTGTGGGATGGACCCTGTTAGAGGTAATTGAATCATGGGGGCGGGTCTTTCCCATGCTGTTCTCAGGATAGTGAATAAGTCTTATGAGATCTGATGGGTTTATAAAAGGGGAGTTCCGCTGCACACGCTCTCTTGTCTGCTGCCATGTAAGACGCCCCTTTGCTCTTCCTTTATCTTCTGCCATGATATCCCAGCCATATGGAACTGTGTGTGTATTAAACCTCTTTCCTTTATAAATTACTCAGTCTCAGGTATTTCTTTATTAGCAGCATGAGAACAGACTAATATACTTGGTTTGTTTCAGTTAATGTAATTTTAATATTTATAATCTTAATCTAGTCTGTCAGATGTCACTGATTATCATCAATACAATTATTGACTAACATTCATTGACCACTATGTAATGGTTTCTATGTGTGGAGAAAACTCAGAATATCTTATTTGGGTGCAAGCTACTAACAAATGCAGTTCAATGTCTTTAACTTGGGTAAATAATGAATATGTGCATTTCTACCTTTGATATGATTATATATATTTATATGTATATACATGCATACATACATATGTTTGTGTGTGCGTATATATATGTGTGTGTGTGCCCCTATATTAATATATGTCTTATTGACTATTAAAATCACTTATTTGCATCCAAGAAATCAGGGGAACATTTTTCTGTAGTTTTTTTTTTTTTTTTTGCAATAATATTATTTTCTGTTTTACAAAACTGATTTCCTTTTTGTGGTTAGCATTCCAAAGACCCATTTGAGCATGATTCCTCTCATATGAGGTACCTAGAATAGGCAAATTCATAGAGACAGAAAGTAGAATAGAGATTGTTAAGGGTTGGGGAACAGGCAAATGGGAAGTTATTGTTCAGTAGTTAGAGATTCAGTTTGGGATGATAAAAAAAAAGATCAAGCGATGGATAAAGGTGATGGTAGCACAACATTGTAAATGTATTTAATGCCATTTAATTGTACACTTAAAATTGGTTAAAATGGTAACTTTTATCTTATATATCTTACCACGCACAAAAAAGGTCCATTTGAAAATAAATGGTTGTTCTTAATAGTTTGGAGAGTATTTTTAAAATTATTTGTCGACTGCGATGGCTTGCACCTGTCAAGCCAGCACTTTGGGAGGCTAAAGCGAGAGGACCACTTGAGCCCAGGAGTTTAAGACCAGTCTGGGCAACATGGTGAAACCCTATCTCTACAAAAAAAAAAATACAAAGAATTAGCTGGGCATGGTGGTGCACGTCTGTAGTTCCTGCTACTTGAGAGGCTGAGGTGGAGGAATCGCCTGAGCCCAAGAGGTCCAGGTTGTGGGAAAAAGACTCTCACTCAAAAAAGAAAAATATCATATCAAAGAATTTTTTTTTTTAAAGATCATCTTTTCTCTACTTAATGTTGGCTCTCTACTTTGACAGGCATTGATTTTTCTGTAAAACTTATGAAGCTCAAACCATTATGTCGGCACTTTTTATTAACTGCTTTTAGTTTTGACATCAGCAAAATTGACTGAAAACTCAATATTGCACCTATTTCAATACCAAGTCTCTGGTGTGGAAGGATTAGCAAGATAAGCTAAATAAACTTCTATTGCTCAACATTATCTTCTCAGTCTCATCAAATCAAAGATTAAAAAGGTACTCTTGGATGATGTATTTCTGGTGAGATTAGATGAGTACACATCTAAAAGTAAAAGTTTTAAGAGTAAAATATGACATAATAAGGATCTAGAATCTTGAAGAAAGATTCCAACATATTTTCTGACAATTAAGTCTCTAGGTACCATTAATAAAGATGACTGTAACCTCAGGGCTAAAAGCATTTGGTTCATTATTCCATGCAAACTCGTTAAAATATAAAGACTAAACTTAGCATCTCGTGTCACCACTAAAACCTGTTTAAAACTTACGTGATATTGAGTGAGAAACATTTCTTCATGGTTTAATAAGTGAATTAGATGTCTTAGTGTGATGATGCCTATATCTACATGCACATAAATGTGTGTATACATAGATCTATATAATATGTATCTATAAATATGTATTTCTATTGGATAGACAATTATTAAACCATTTTTTTTTCTTTGAGACAGAGTCTTGCTCTGTCACCCAGGCTGGAGTGCAGTGGTGCAATCTTGGCTCACTGCGACCTCCGCCTCCCAAGTTCAAGCGATTCTCCTGCCTCAGCCTCCCAGGTAGCTGGGATTACAGGCGCATGCCACCACGTCTGGCTAATTTTTTGTATTCTTAGTAGAGGCGGGATTTCACCGTTTTAGCCAGGATGGTCTCGAACTCCTGATGTCGTGATGCACCTGCCTCGACCTCCCAAAGTGCTGGGATTATAGGCGTGAGCCACCACGCCCAGCCATTAAACCAATTTTATATACAGCTCTTATAGTTTTAATTTTATTTTTGCCACTTAGTGGCAAGAAATTTGTTGCTTGGTATAAATAAAACCAAGTTGATTTCTTTAAGCAGTAGGTTCCCACTGGACTTAATAATGTTGTATCATGCCATTATTAATTTGAATAAATTTCTATTATATTATTTTTCAAAATGAACAACAATGCATCAAATCAAGAATTGAGTGACTGCAATAACAGTATAACCATGCTGCTCCTTCAATATGGGGGTTTTTGTTAACAAACTAAACTCTGACAGCTTAATGTATGCAAGATTAAGAAAGAAAATAAAACCACAAGCTAATTTCTGATTATACTTACTTTGTGTATTATACTTAATGGGGTATCAGATTTGTTTTTCTTCTTTCCTAGACACCAGATTATGAGGAACAGTGAGAGTTTAGGTAAAAATGTAGATAATGGTGTGGTAATAACTAGAGATTTACAAAATACGAAAGGTTAAAGAAACAGAATATTACTGTTATTTGGATTTTAAAAAACTCTGGGCAAGGCACGTTGGCTCATGCCAGTAATCCTAGCACTTTGGGAGGCCAAGGCAGGCAGATCACCTGAGGTCAGGAGTTCGAGATGTGGCGAAACCTTGTTTCTACTGAAAATGCAAAAATTAGCCGGGTGTGGTGGCGCACACCTGTAGTCCCAGCTACTCGGGAAGCTGAGGCACGAGAATCACTTGAACCTGGGGCGGGGCGAAGGTTGCAGTGAGCCAAAATTGTGCCAGTGCACTGCAGCCTGGGCGACAGAGTGAGACTCTGTCTCAAAACAAAGAAACAAACAACAACAAAAACCTCAATGATGTGCCATAATAAGATGTTAAGTATTGGAAGTGTTCAGAATAATGGAAGAGTAGCAAACAGTGACCACATTAAAAATACAGCAGGCAATGAGTTTCATGAGGATTTACAAGTTGTTTTTTTAAAAAATATTGATTAAATTTATAGCTCTGTGATTTTAGCATTTAAGGATGGTTCCTGGAAAAAACAAAAAACACTGCTCAATAATAGGAAAGACTTTTGGTGGTGTATTCTTTGGAGGTCTTAAAAATATGACAGAAACCCATTTAAGGCATGTTCAGGCATAGACAAATTGTAGGAAGGTCACTGAGACTCTGGTAATTTTTTTATTGTGTTAAAATTTTTATGGCTCATTTTCCTGATATGTTGTAGTTTACAAAATAGGGAGCAATTTAAAAAATCAAAACATTAGGTTTTGATATGACAGTTTAATAATTACGTAAGGGAATTTAAAATAATGAATGTTATTTTTAAACTGTTTGAACTATTTGAAAGAGCTTCTATTATTTTTACACTATGAAAGGTCCACTAATTATATCCCAGGGTTAGTTTTCCCTTGTCTTTACCACAATATTTAAGACTCTTTCTTGACGATAAAACCAAAAGGTAACTCTTAACTTGCAATTGATGTAGATATTTTGTAACATATATTTAGAAGAATTTCTAAAAACTATTTTTGAGAAAACTGCGTGAAAATGGAGTTGGTTTTATTCATGTCAAAATATATAACTTTTGCATCATAAGAGATTTAATGTTTTCATTTCTTAAAATGCTTGACCAAGGCTTTTAGTCATTATATTAGCATCTGTTGTTCCATCTGGAGGACCTAAAAATCCAGTGAATTGTAAATGGGCAGTTCAGTATGAATATGAAAATTAAAGACATTATGAATTCTATGTAAGATGTAAAGAAGTAGCTTACTCTATCCCTTAATTAGAAGACCTTACTATATATTTCTTTATCGTTTGTTGCATTGATCATCGGGTTCTACTCCAACACATCAACAAGGAATTTTGGTATATAAATGGCATCAAAGACTATTTACAAATATCGTAGACAATGTCTCAAGTGATAAGTGCAATATGTTTTTCAGGGAAGGAAAACAATAAAACTTTCGTGAATATTATTTTGAAAACAGAAATGCTGTATATTGTCACTACTGTATTCTGATGTTAACGATAGAAATTTTGAAACTTTTAATGAGTACTTATTGTTAATGTTCCATTAGATAATTATGTTCTGTTTACATACTGTCATCATTTGAAGAACATATTTGCTTTATTCACCAAATCTTGACGCATACTCTATACATGAATTTAAATGCTACTATTTCTATTACCCGCCTTCACAGTCTTCCAGTTTCTAATATTTACTTAAATATTTTGGCTTTCAAAATTTTAGCTATGATTACAAAGCACACACTGAGCTTTTATTTTAAAATCGAGGTTTGTGCTGTCAATGTAAGGATGAGAGAAGCACAGAGAAACGTGTTCTTTTTAAAATAGTTATATATAAATACATATACACATATATATGTACACATATACACATATATATGTACACACATACACACACACACACACACACACACACATTTTTTTGAGATGGAGTCTTGCTCTGTCGTCCAGGCTGGAGTGCAGTGGTGCGATCTCAGCTCACTGCAACGTCTGCCTCCTGGGTTTCAAACGATTCTCCTGCCTCAGCCTCCTGAGTAGCTGGGATTACAGGTGCGCGCCACCAAGCCCCGCTAATTTTTGTATTTTTTTAGTAGAGATGGGGTTTCACCATGTTGGTCAGGCTGGACTAGTACGCCTGACCTCTTGATCTGCCCACCTCGGCCTCCCAAAGTCCTGGGATTACAGGTGTGAGCCACTGTGCCCAGCCAAAGAAGTAAAATATATTTTAAACCTTTAAAGGGAAACTTGATTATCAATGTATCATGTTTCTGTGTATCAACTTTTATAAGTCCGCTACTCAAAATGTAACCTGAAAACACAATGTTTCCAATTAGACATTGTTGGTATGGTGTAATTGAGCTAGTTAATGACATAACTCTTTCAGAATATTAAGTCAATTATAGTTATCAGCACCAAATATGAAGGAAGTGAAGTAGAAGATATATGAAAAATAACCAGTAATATTAAAACAATATTTTATGGGGGCAGCAGATAGGTAGTAAGCTATTTACTATTCATTAGTTGGTTATGACATTGCTAAAATTAAGTTAAAACAAAAGGCTGAATACAAATATAATGAAGTAGTTTGGATGATGTTTTCTATTTGGGGTATATAATCAGATCATTTTATGTTAATCTAATTTGTCTTTGAGTTAAATAAACCCAATAGTGTTGACCTGCCTTTTCATGTGTCATTGTTTCAACACTGTCATTTGATAAACATTTAGTAAGAAATAAAATTATACTCAGAGCAATAATTTTATACTTTCGCAAGCTATTTATAAAATCTAATTGTATAAATAAATGTGTTCTTTAGTTATAAGATCTGTATGTTGTTTATGATAAAGTTAAGAAGTTATAGCTACTTCTGGTGCTATTCAAAATAAAGATTGGAAATAATACAGTGAAGCAGATCTTTAACCCAGGTAGTTTGAAATGCACTCTTTTGGATGGCAGATGAAGGACTGAAACAAAGGAAAGGCAGTTAGTTTGCAGAAAAGATATATGTAGGAGGTAAGACAAAATAATTAATTACATATACTTAATGACATATACTTCTCCTCATTCAAATAATCTCTAATCATTAATTCCAGGAAAATTACTCAGTTTTTGTTTGTTTGTTTGTTTGTTTTTTTGAGCCGGAGTTTCACTCTTCTCACCCAGGCTGGAGTGCAGTGGCATGATCTCAGCTCACTGCAACCTCCGCCTCCCAGGTAGAAGTGATTCTCCAGCCTCAGCCTCCCAAGTAACTGGGATTACAGGTGCCTACCACCATGCCTATCTAATTTTTGTATTTTTAGTAGAGATGGGGTTTCACCATGTTGGCCAAGCTGGTCTCAAACTCCTGACCTCAGGCAATTCACCTGCCTCGGCCTCCCAAATTGCTGGGATTACAGGTGTCAGCCACCGTGCCGGACCTACTCAGATAATTTTTTAAATTTGTGCTTTTTTTGTTTGTTTATAGCATTCAGAGTTCTAGAGCATAATTACAGAGTATTTCAACAATGCTCAATTAGTAGTGGTTAAATCTTCCACTTCAATGGAGTTGTTGCTCTGTGATGTAAACATACCAAATGTACCTTCAATGGGAGTTTAAGATTTTTTTTTATATGTATTTCTGTACTTTGGAAATAGTTTCTGGTGGGTGGGTGTGGCAGAGGAGACTCTTATTGGTTAGTATAGAACTGTTGCTGCAGAGCAGCTGCTCAGCCAGGAATTCAATTTCCCAGTCCCTCTTGCTTCTAGGTGGAACCATGTGACTAGTTCTTATCAACGAATGTAAAGGAAGGAATGTCATTTCTGAGCCAATGTAATGAAGAAGTAGATATGCTTTTTTGCCTGTCTCTCTTTCTCTATCAATTACTAGATGCAGACAATGCCAGCATTTTAAAAGATGGAAGGTGCCCAGGTCTCTAAATCACATAATGTGGGGAATTTGGTCACTGACCAGAGAGATTGTCATTGAATGACTTCAGGAGTGAAAAATGTGTCTCAGTTAGATTAAATCACTGAAATGCTGAGGTTTACTTGAATGGCAGCTAGCCTTACCCTAAATAGCAGTGTTAGGCAAGTTTTACCAATGCAAAGTCATTTGAATAAAAGAGAAATTTATTGTAACGTCACAAATGATCTAAAACTGAAACTGCTAAGCTGCACAGCTGCCACTTTCCTGTTCGAATGCTTCTTTCTACATGGTTTCTCCATCTGCTTTGCACTTAACAGATCTCTGAATGTTCAGTCTCTACATTTTTCTTTTTGTTTTTCCTTTTTTTTTTTGAGATGGAGTCTCGCTCTGTTGCCCAGGCTGGAGTGCAGTGGTGCGATCTCGGCTCACAGCAAGCTCCGCCTCCCGGGTTCACGCCATTCTCCTGCCTCAGCCTCCGGAATAGCTGGGACTACAGGCGCCCGCCACCACGCCCGGCTAATTTTTTGTATTTTTTCAGTAGAGACTGGGTTTCACCATGTTAGCCAGGATGGTCTCAATCTCCTGACCTCGTGATCCGCCCGCCTCAGCCTCCCAAAGTGCTGGGATTACAGGCGTGAGCCACTGTGCCCAGCCATATACATTTTTCAATAGCCAAATCAAAAGCCCATCTCTTCTGGTCAACCTTCAGTCCTCTCTCCTAGATCTGGACAGTCCCATTTTCCTTAGTAGTCAGTTTGCTTTTTGACACTTTTTTTTTTTCCTCCACAGTTATTTGGCCAATTGGATATATTCCTACTCTTTCACACTGGCCTCTAAGGCCCTCGAGCCACGACTTTGTCTTCAGCATTATTTAGCATATAGAGAAAAGATGATTAATAAGTACTTTTGAAATGTTTAATAAGCAAAAGCTGAGTTAGGGATATATTTTAGAAATATATGATATTGTGGATAGCTAAATGTGCTTTTAGTCTTTATCACAAACTTCTTAGTAATTATTTGAGAGCGTTCGGCATATTTATAAAAATAATTTAAAATATAACTATTTTGCTTGATTGTCTTTGTATAGTCATTGTTCTTGAATTAGTAGGTAATAATCCTAATGAGCTATAACAACTGTTCTCTCTTCAAAATAATTCTGATGATATGGTTTTCTTTTTAAGTCAGCACAAAATTTATTCTTTATATAGGGTCTGTTGAAGTGTTTTTAAAAGCATGCGCAGCTCTAGTAATTCATTCATAAAACACAGGAAAATGTTTTAAAGTCAAAAGCTTCAAAAAGATTCACAATGTGAAATACAGAAATTAGTATAGTAAGGAAACCTGTGTTGTAGGACTTTCTCCTTAGTTCAGCTAGAAGCCAGGTTCTTGTCACATGACCTGCAGAGATTAGGCTCCTAGACACAGTAGAAGGGTGGGAAAAACAGAATTTATTGGGTAAAAAGGAAAAAGGAAAAACAACACAGCCAAGTGAGATGGGGTCCTGCTAAGGGGCTCTCCTCCTCACCAGCCGAATCCCAGGGTTACCACCCCGAAACAGGAGAGGCCAGGCTCCTCCCCGCTGCAAAGGGCATGACCTTCCCACAGCTCCACACCCCCGCAAGTACCCCCACCCCTGTTCTCCCAGTTTGCAAGTCAGTTGTAGGTTCTCCGAGAACCCCTTCCCCCTTTATTACTTGGCTGTCTTATTTAGAAGACTGATGCTAACAAAAAACATACACAGGAAAAATGAGAGACCAATAGAAAAAAAAATCTGGCAAAGAAGGCGGACGGGAAAGAGACTAAGCCATAAGAGAGACAGAAAAAAAAAAAAAAATCTGTGGTCTGGGAAGGGCATATTTGCTAAACATTAGTGTGTAAAAGGGAGAAGCAATTCATTAAGCTGCCCTTTAATGTAGTATTATCCATAATAGTACAATACGAGAAAAAACTCAAATTCCCCAAAAATGATGCAGAGCGAATTTTATAAATCACGTGAGGCAGTGCCATAGAAAAGAGTCTGAATTCGAGTGGTGTGACTTCAGTTATGGTCCTGTTTCCACCCCGGTACAGGACTTTTGCAGTTATTTTCATCCTTACTTGTATGTTTGGGAGCCAAGGTAAAGACCGCCTTCACCCTCCAAAGATACCCTGAAAAATCAACTCACAGAAAGCAGATTAATTGGAAAAAAAGACATACACATTTATTAACGGGTACGTGAGGAGAACCGGGGTGATTACCCATCTTGCCAATGGAGTTCAGAAGCTCATGTGCCATCCTGCTCAAACAGGTCATGGGATTGGAGAGAAGAGGAATTTTGGTGAAGGACAATAAAGGATTCCTAGGGAAAATAGAATCCATCTGGGAGCAGACATTAATTAAGTTGTAAATAGTTCTCTCTGGAATTTGAATGAACCTAAGAGACAGCCTAGTCTTAGGCAGAGGGGAAGAAACAACAGTTATCCTTTTTGGTGAGTTTGGACTTTAGACATATAAAAGAACTTCAGAGAAAAGCTTCCTCCTGGCTTTGAGAGAGTCAGTTGTGGGCAGGGAGAGGCAGGGAATCAGAGAGGCTCTGAGACTGCTTTTTCAGGTCAGCATGTTAAAGTGCCATATTTGGGGTATCAGTTTTTGAACCCCATCATAGGCTACAGAACCCTACGGTTCCTTTGAGGGCTGAAACTTTCTCATACAGTAAAGTGTTTAAAAGTTTATGCTATTCTGATTTTAGCAAATCTCCCAAATGGTATTTCTCTTCATAATGTTAGGTAAGGCAGAAAGCTATTCTTGAAAGAGCAAGTCTCTGAAAGCTAATGATGCCTGGGTTGCAGTCTAAACTATATTATTTTCTTTTTCTAAAATGCCAAGGGCAAGTTGGCTTTTAGAGTTAATTTCTTTCACTTATATAAAATGGTAATGAGAGTTAAATTATATTTAGGCACCTAGTACAATACCTAGCCTGTAATAAACTCTCTGTAAATGCTTGTTTCCTCCCTCTGTTGCATAAAACAACTACAAGATGAAAAACCTATGTCAACCAAAAACAAAATTCTAAGCCCCACAACCAACAGAATGGACCCCTCCTTTTGGCCAAGAGCATTCTAAAGGAAACCTGAAATATTAGTTCAGGCCTTGATGGAAATGGGTGGTTGGATATGCCTCCTTATACTTTCCTCCCTTTGATATTTAGGCTGACCAGCATTAGCATTAAAACAGAGACCTGAAGACTGACAGAACAGACTCTTTAAGCCTGATAAGAAACATTTACAATTGATTCTCTCTAAAGCCTGCTACCTGGAGGCCTCATCTGCATAATAAGAACTAGGGTCTCTATAATCCCTTATCTTAACCCAGACATTCCTTCTATTGATTCCAAGTCTTTAGATAAATTCTTTCCGCCAATTGCTAATCACAAAATCTTTGAATCCACCTACTACCTGGAAGCACCCCCACAACACACACACAATGGCTTCAAGTTGTCCTGCCTTTCTGGACCAAACCAAAGTACATTTTCCATTTATCGATTTATGTCTTTTGTCTCCCTACAACGTATAAAGCCAAGCTGTAGTCCAACCACCTTGGGCACATATTGTCAGCATGTCCTGAGGTTATGTCATGGACATGTCCTCAACCTTGGCAAAAGAAACTTCCAAATTGATTGAGATTTGTCTCAGATACTTTTTGGTTTGCAACTGAAAACAATATAGGTTAGCTATACATCTCTTCGGGTGTCATTGCCAGAAGAATTTGTCACAGTCAATTTTTATTACTGTGATTCAAACCCTTATAAAATTATAACTTAAAAATTTTATAAGATAGATAAAAACAATTCAGTTAATATTCCCTGGTTAGTTTCAGTCATAATGATTATGTAAGTTAGGTGCTGTCGATTACATGAGCATCTCTTTAAAGCAGATGAGAATTTGATGATGTTAATCATGATGATGATTACTAACATTTATTGAATGTCTACTATATGCACCACTCTAAGCACCTTGCATATACTACCTAATTTAAACTGGGTCATAGATGACACAGTAGCTTAGAGTGTGCTATTTGTTGACTGTATTTTACCGTGTACTTCAATTTGACAGACAGTGTAGATGTACTAAATTCATTCTTCATTCACTTTACAAAAATTGACTGAGTTCTTATTGATGTGTTGCGCCGGACAGTGTGAAAAATCAAAGGGTGAATCAGGCAGAGACCTCTTCGAGCAGATATTATTGAGCAGAAGAGGTAAATTATGCACACAATAGGGTGCAAGATGAAAAGTGGCATGAGAGAAATGATCATAAAGGGTAGTGGGAATTCTGAGATGGTCATGAAAAGTTTCCTGCACAAGTGGAATTTGAATTTGTCCTCGAAAGAGTGAAATCTGGACTGGGAATGTCAAATTAAAAATAAAAATCCATACTTTGTAAGGTGGGGAGACTATTGCAATTGCGAAGCTACTCTAACTATAAGATCTACAAGTCTTTCAAAGTTAGGCAAAAAGATTTTTCTTTCATAGGGAGAAGTAAACAAGGCTAGGAAAAAAAAAAAAACAAAACAGATGTAGGGAAGTGGGATGAAAAGTAGTGTCAAGATGTAACAGTGGATCCCAGAATGTTTAACCCTAAGGCCAGTGTAGTCTCTGGAAGAGGGCTATTAAGAGGGATTGTATGCTGCTTCAGGCTAAGATGGTGCAAAGCTCGGGGATCTGGAGGAAGGACACAATGTTTACCATCTTTCTTTAAGAAGCATTATGATTGATCACTGGGGGCAAAACAGTTCGTAATTATTTATAAGGCAAAGAATGGGAATTTTGAGTCTTTGTGTATGGCCCTGTCATAGACAAGCCAGGGGAACACCTGTGAAGCAGGGTGGTTCTGCACAGTAAGCCATTTCACAAAACACAAAAGGATGTGGGGATTTATTATACTTCACTCTTTTCCGAGATCATTGGTCTTGGGTAAAGTTCAACATTGTCATGGGTATGGGAGGAAAACTCAGTGAGGACTTCTTAAAGAAAGAGATATTCACGGGAAGGTTTCATTTAGCTGGGATGTTGACATTATGAAGGAACGCACTAATAAATGATGATGACTACCCTTTTTGAACTGCCAGGTCCTTTTCTAAGGTTACAAACTATCAGTTCATTTAATCTTCATAGTCATCCAATGATACAGTTACAATTATTCTCCCCATTTTACAGACAAAGAATCTGAATCCCTCAGAGTTTAAGTAACTTGATAACACTCCTAGTAAGAAGTACAACAGGGACTCCAACTTATGAAGCCACTATAAGCCTGACAGAGCTGTTTTAGTCTCTTTTCATGACTTCAAACTTTCACTTTATACCAAAGGGAATGGAATAAAACTGCTTGGACAAGAGCAAGAAGACATGCATCCATTTTTCACATTCCAAAATAATGAACTGCAACACATACATATAAGAGAAACAGCTGGACGTAGAAGAACTTAGAAAAACAGAAAGTCCAAGTTTGGATGTGGTGCACAAGAAACAAGAGCAGCCGATGGAGCTTGACAAAGCAGTGTGGTGATAACAGGAAAGGTTCTGAGGGCAGGGTACAAAACAATGGAGCTAGTCAAGACGGAAGGGCCCACTGTGTCTGCTTTCTGTTTTTGTGAGAATGAGGATGGGGTGGAGATTAGGGTTAAATTTAACACTGTTATCTTTGTAGGCCCAGGTTTCTGGGGTTCATATCTCTGTGAATGAGACTATCACAGGTCTGTGAGGTATTTGGGGGATTTGGCAAATGCCTGCTGGATTAGCATTTTTTTAAAAAAAATTATTATTATTATTATTTTGAGACAGGGTCTGGCTCTGTTGCCCAGGCTGGAGGCATGATCATGACTCACTGCTCCCTCCGCCTCCTAGGCTCAAGCAATCCTCCCACCTCAGCATCCCAAGTAGCTGAGACTACAGTTGCATGCCACCACAACCAGCTGTTTTTTTTTTTGTAGAGACAGGGTTTTACCATGTTGCCCAGGCTAATCTCGAACTACTGGGCTCATGTGATCCACTCGCCTCGGCCTCCCAAAGTACTGGGATTACAGGCATGAGCCACCGCGCCTGGCCTGGATTAGCTTTTAAGAGCAACCCTGAGCTACCCTGAAGACATCTCAACTAGTACAGTTGAGTCCTCCAGAGTTGAGGACAGTTGCCGAATCCAACACACATTCAACTCTCCTTCCCTTTACCAGCTACATTTGCATTTACTTCTATAAATCATAGCTATAATTGTTTTTCCTAATAATTATCTTATGATTCAATACACTCAGTCCAGTGAGCCCAGGAATGCATAGTACATGGTTCTAAATTTTATTGAAAATATTTATAACTTGAAATGTAAAGAATTTAACTAAATTCATCTACTAGAAATCATATTTTGGGAAGAAACCCTGATTGCTGTAACCAACAGAGATTTTATTACAAATGTAATATAATAATAAAAGCAATTAACCTTTACTGAGGCCATCCTATGTCCCTGAACTGATGGTAGTCACTTTCACATCCTTTTTCGTCCTCCCAGGAACCTATTAGTAGAAGATATAGTTTCTATTTTACAAATGAACAAATTAAAGTTCTGAGAAGTTGATCTCATTGACCAAGCAGTTGTTCTTTAGGCCTTAGAGCCAAGTTTTGAACTCAAACCTCTCTGACTTTAAAAGTCCTTTAAGCCATTCTACTTGGAATCAATTACTCACATTTTCAAGACTACTCAAGAGCAGCTATGCTACCTAATACCTGTGTAACGTTGGGAACAATATTTAACTACCCGTTGACTTAGTTTCTTCATCTGAAAAGTAAAGGCAATCAGAACTTCCTTAGAGGATTATTGTGAAGATTAAATAAATTAATACATATAAACTATTTTAAAGTTATACAGAGCTACTATTTTATAAGTGTTAGCTATGATGATTGATGATTATGATGACAATGAAATCATACTCTCTCTTTCTCAAGTGAATAGCCATACTCAAAGTGTCATTATGATTTTGTATACTAAACAAAAACTACAGAAAATTAGGAGTATTAGTTTGCTCTTAATTAAATTTACATGTAAGTTTCTTTTAATCATAAATTTGGAAATCTCTTTTGTGCCTCCCATTATACTTCTTAGTCTCTAAAATAAAATTTGCATTTTATTTGAGACCACAGAATGGCAGTTTTGACATTTGGATTTTAAAAACCTTTTTTCAAAAAAAATGATTTGCATATCATTTCCCTGGTATAAGGAATCTGGATCACCAAAATATTAAGAAACATTTTCTACTATTTCTTATTTGTGTGGAACATGGGGATGTTAACATTGTCTTGACTTATTCGCCTCGTGTGGTTGTTAGGTTCCAGGGAGCTTCAGCTGAGCTTAAGTGTTCCTGTGTGAAATATCTGGATCAAGGTATATGAACCAGAGATCAAACAAATCAGTAAAGAAGTAACAGGCGTAAGACTGAAGTACAAAAACAAAGATGGTTCCCTATCACTACTAAGTATGGGCAGCCCAGAGGTGTTACAAACCCTACTGGTTCTTCTTGCCTGCTACACAGTAAAGCCAATACACTGAGACAGCAGTGTTGCAGTAGAGGATGAGTTTAATTCTCACAAAGCAGCTGAGCTGAAGGACAGTATGCATTTCTCAAATCGACCTCCACAAGAACTCAGAAACTAGCGTTTTTAATGATAATTTGATGGACAGGGGCCAAGGAATAGGTGCTGCTGATTGGCTGGGAATTGAACCATAGGGATGTTGAAACTGTCTTTGTGCACTGAGTCAGTTTCTGGTTTGAGGTCGTCACAGGACTGGTCAGGTCAGTTCCTTGGTATGGGTCCCAGGTTCAGGTGGCATCAATTTGTCTGCCAGGATGCAAAAATGTCTGAAAATTATATCCAAGAACAGTCTTGGGAAGCAACTGGAGAAGTTATAAATCTTGTGACCTCTGGCCACTTGACTCCTGAGCAATAAGTAATTATAGAAAACAAGCTAGGGACTAAGAGTAGGTTATTGTTTAACTATGCTTACATCTTAGCAGAATTCATGCTCCTACCATAAGTCTAAGCTTGTGGCCTTTCATTAGCTTTACAAAGGTGGTTTCAGTCTGAACAAGGAAGGCAAGGGACTGTTATCACCCTTGCTTTAAATTTAAACTGTAAACTAAATTCCTCCCGTAGCTATCTGGGCCTACACTCAGGAATGAGCAAGGGCAGTTAGTTAGCTTGTGAGGTTAGAAGCACAATGGAGTCACCTATGTTCGATTTATTTCACTGTAATAATTTCACAAAGGCAGTTTCAGTCACAAGTATTTAAGAGCAGAGACAACCACCCAGGAATTCAAATCTAGATTGAAGTACAAGCTCTTTTAAAGTCTGCAAGGTTGGGGTGTGTCTGGGTGACAATGGTAGTGCTCATTTATCTCAACAAAGGCTTTTAACAGCCATGGAAGTTGGTGACAAATTTATGCTCTAGTAAGTATGTGGTTTATAGATAAGGCAGGCTGGGTTTAAAGGTTTGCAGTAGGGATTGCACAGGATAGTGTGAAAATTGTATTGAAACTGATATTAAATATCTTAAATATAAAGCATTAAACTACATTAATCTAGAAGCTCCACTTTGACTTTTATACTGTTGTGGCTTTTGTCTGTTACTGCCTTGAAGTTGAGGAGAAAAGAGCAAGCAGTGGCCTCTTTGTGAGGTCCATGCTGACTGGAACAATCGTCACACAAATTACTACTTTATATTTGCTTTGTTAAAACAAACAAACAAACAAACAAACTCCTTTAGGAGCAACAAAAATAAAATGAGTAAAAACTTTCTAAGACTATGTAAAGACTATACTGACTTTTTTGTATTCCTGAAACAAGAAGAACTAAGATACAAATTATTCAATCCTAGACCTGAAGAAATTGTGTCCCATGGACAAAGATTAAGGCATTTTTCTGCTGCCACCTGCTTCACACCATTCTCTGCCCTCTGAAACCAGATGCTTAAAAGCAATCAGTGACTCACTCCACATTACCCAAAGGATAAATTCCCAAATCCTTAGTTGGTTTACCAAACCATCAATCAGTAGCCCCCACTCATACCCCTTACCATCATCTATCTCTGTTTACCTTATTACACTTTAACTTCACAAAATTGAACTTTCTTTAACGTATATTGAGGAATATTCCCTCTGCCCAGACTACTATCCAACCACACCATATACATTCACTTGATTAACTCCAACGTATTCTTTGATTCTAATTTATAACTCCAAGGCAAAGTCTTCCCTTAACCCTCAAATTAAGTGGTTCCCCCTTTGTCCTTTCATAATGTCAGGGCACATTTGTTTCAAACACTTTTATAGTGATATATTTAGTGATATATTTAAAGAAGTGTTTCCAAAACTTCAACACACACAGGAATTACCTGGAGATCTTGTTAAAATGCAGATTCTCATTCAGAGTGATGCCAATGCTGCTCCTTGTCCCCAGACTACAGAGTAAGTAGCAGTCTGTCTGTTCTACTAGACCTGAGAGTAGGATCCTCAAAGCCCCACTTACATTCGGCCCCAAATTAACAGCTACTGGAGGAATTTAAGAAAACAATACACAATGGGCAACACAATTTAATTTTGGAATACAAGTGGTACTTACAAATAGCCATTTGAGAAGAACCTTGTTAACTTCCTTCCCTCCTTCTGTAGCTTGGTATTTTCACCTTTTCTTTCCTTCTCTTTGCCTTAGTGTTCACTCCTAAATGGAACTGGTCTCTCAATTCCCTCTTTAATCACGGATTCTTTTCATACCCAGTAGTCAACCCTTGAAGTATTTTCAATGATATCACTTCAGAAAATGAAAAGCAAAGGGAGTCAGGATAGAGACATGAAGAAAAATAAACCCCTATTCTCTTCTTCAGTAATCATTGAGTTACTTTCTTCTTTCTCCAGATCTCACCTCTCGGGCCCCATCAGACTATTTATTAAAGAATCACAAGTACATCTCTAGATTCCTCTTTAGTGTTGCATTGTTCAGAAATGCATTGTGTAGGTCGTCCTCAGAAATGGAAATGAACCTCATATCAGCCATTCGTTTACACAAAGACTTGTCATATATATAATTATAGTATATATATATGTGTGGTGTGTGTGTGTGTATATATATATATATATATATTTTTTTTTTTTTAAATAGAGATGTGGTCTTGCTCTGTTGCCCAGGCTGCTCTGCTCTTGGACTTCTGGCCTCAAGCAGTCCTCCCTCCTCAGCCTCCCAAAGTGCTGGGATTACAGGCCTGAGCCACTGCACACAGTCAAGACTTGTCTTTTAACATCCAAGTAGAGACCTAATTTTGTTTTATGTCTCTCTCTTTCTGTCTGTCTCTCTGTCCCCCAACATGTAGTCATTTTATTCCAAAGGTTGGTAGTTGCATGAACTGTAAAAATGGAAACATAAAAATAACACCAACTTCCTGGGGTCCCTTTACCACCCATATTCCCATACCTTGTCTCACCTACTACAGGTAAACAGACTCTTGGAGAGCAAGTGCTATGGAGTAGTCACTGCATCCAAGGTAGAGATTGGTAAAAATGGTTCATCGAATAATAATTCTTCTTCTCCATTAGGCCTCTTCTCCATTAGGTTTAACTGTGTTTCTGACTGTGTATAGGAGAAAATGTGTCCTCAGATTTCCACCACAGGGTGATTCTACTATTAGTACATACAAATCTTTGTTAGGCTTTCTGTTTCTTTATTGTTCAAAGGCACAATATAAGGAATAGGGCTAGTCTATATTTCAATGTAAAATATATGGCACTTTATATATGTGTATATATATGTGTGTGTGTGTGTATGTTATGTACAGAAGATTGATGTGGCCTATATCTACATAAATTACATGATAGATATATAAATGTATGTGTGTATATGTGTAAGTCTAATGTATACTTTTAATCTATTTGTATTTCGTGTGTGTGTATGTATATATAAACCTATATTTTCATTTCTTGTAATAAAATAACATGAAAACGAGATCAGAAGAGAAACTCTTGGTAAATGTATAGGTTTGTCTATTAATAAGATGTTAGATATGCTATAGATTTCATTGTAAAGATAACATCCCTCAAATACCAAGAGAATAGAATGATTATACTAGGGTGCAAATTCTAGCAAATTAAAAGTAATATCCGCATGATCCATGTTTGTAATTATCTGACAGAGTGTTTGCTGTTAATAACTTTTCTGGAAGCCACAAACACAGCAGTAGCACTCGATTATGATTCAGTCTACAGTATAACACAATGCGGTTTTTCTGCTGCCTTCAAGATTACATAGGCAGCAGAGCCTACCATAATGAACTGTCCCGAAAACTCAAAGCGCTGTTTGCAGCAATTTTGCATTTGAGTATTCAGATTTTACAGTGTATGAAGTCTGACTTGAATGTGCTCTACCTCAGTAATTCTCATTTCAAAATATTCACATTAAAAACATTCAAATCTTCCTTTTTTTTGATTGAAGACCATGCTAATAAAAAAGCACATAGAATATTGCAAATAAGTAGTCATAGTGAGCTAAGAACTACATGGAACACCGAGATTCTTCAAGATATGGTAATGACTTTTTGTTGAGTAGATTTCTTGTGCTGCAATACACATGTTAATAAGTATTTCATCCTCACACAAGGTGCTCGGTGATGAACACACTAGCCCAGAATTATCAGCATACATTTATTCGATTATCCACTTGAAATCAAGAAAATATATTATTCATTTTCTCTTGATATTTTGGTTCATATTATCTAAGTATATGTTTAAAGCATTAATAATATTATAATTTACAAATGTGATGCATAAATAGGAGAAGAGATTTCAAAGATTGTCAAAATCTCTGTAATTTTTTCCCCATTACCAACATCATTCCCTTTTTGCTACTACATTTATCCTAATTAGAAAAAGTAGCAGAGGGTTTGAAAGAAGAAAAAACAGAAGGAAAAGTGAAGTCTTCCCAATAAGAAATATTATGTTACACACTACCACATCAAATTATCATTAGTGGGAATTAGAAGGCACCCCCTTAAATGTCCATATAATGCTATATTTTAAAGGCTTAAAATATTTTATTTCAAGTTTTGACAGTATCCTATGTTACTCTTTAAACATTTTAGAAACTTTTGCAACTCAGTTTGTTTCACATTAAATAAGAACTTAGCTGATCTCTTTTGCATTCACTGTGGAACATTGCATTAATTGTTAGCCATAGGACAACGATAAAAAAATAATTTTAGTAAACCCCGTAACTTAGGTGAATCATTAATGAAAGCAGTTTACAGAAGTGCTTATTGACCAGAAAGCCTTAATGCTCCCCTCAGCTTGACTAACTTTAGATAGATTTTTTCATGATTATTGGCCTCTGACCTCCCTTTGCTTAGAGCATTCACTTTAGAAAACATGGATTGGTCAATTCTCTCTGCCCCTTTAAGGTGTAAATCTTCTTTCAGTCTCTTGCCAGTTTTACACCCCAGATATGTCTTTCCCAAAGATCTGGGAGCTAGCCCTTTGAAATGTAATCTTCGAGCAAGATAGTACCCCTATCTTTCAGGCT
Source organism: Macaca fascicularis (assembly GCF_037993035.2). NCBI lineage: Eukaryota > Metazoa > Chordata > Mammalia > Primates > Cercopithecidae > Macaca > Macaca fascicularis. The sequence continues at coordinate 29,450,695 of NC_088395.1, forward strand.
CTTTAGGACAGTAGGAGCCTAACTTAGATAGATAAGTGACAGTCTGCACATATGGCCTCATCTCTTTGAGCAACTCTCCCTACACAAAGTCCTCTAGTACTTTTCCACTAGCTCACCCCAACACTTAAAAATTATCCCACCTTTTGTACTAGTGGAATTGAGTTCTGTCTGTGTCACCTATTGCTAGTCTTTAATAAAGTCTTTCTTGCCTGTTTAACTCTGTCTTGTGCAATTTTTCTATGGTATTATTTCGACTCCAAGTTTACTGTACAGAGTAAAGGAATGGGTAAGTGGAGAGATTTTTTAAAAGGGTTTAAATGAATATTCTAAGATATAGCAGTGCCTTATTTACCTGCCATCACTTGCTTTACCCTTTTAAACCTTAATACTTCTCCCCCTACTTTTATCATTCATGATGGAAATATTCCTCAAATGTAGTAGCAATCCTTCTGTTTCTTTCTGAAAATGACGATTTGTTTCTCAAATTGAAAATAGTTTTTGTGTGTGATTAAACATAAATATACATGTAGAAAATAAGACAATGCAAATCACAGATTAAAGCAGTGTTTTTCAACCTTTTTAAAATCATTACTACCCCCCTACAGAGCTTTTTCAGATACTTTTTCCTGCCTAATCTCCCCATGAGATTTTAATACCATGAATACATGTTATATCTATTTATGAACTGCTGCCTTTTGGGGTGCCATAAACCATTATAGTATCTAAGATGTGTTTGCTCCCACCCAAGAACCAATTTTTGCACCATTAGGATAATATTGCCTCTTTGCAGATGCATGGTTTAAAGCACAAAGTAAAAATCACTTAAAATCCCATACCACACAGGTGACTGCTGTTTGCCTTTAGACAAACATCCTTCCAGAGATCTTTCTAACCATATGTTATATGCTTTTTAAATTTGTTTCTGTGCTATAATAACATAATATGGAAATGTTTCTATATTAATATAGACATCATCCCTTTCAAGTATATATAATTTATTTAACCAATTCCTGTGACATACATTCTTCCTTCTATTTTTGTATTTTAAATAATGCTTTGATGAATATCATGTCCTATCCCATGTGTACATTTGATGTGCTATCTTTAGAAATAAATTTTGAAAATGCAGTTTCTGGATAGAAAGGCACATACATTTAAGTGGTTTTTATAAAAATTTCCAAACTATCTTCCCAAAAGATTTTGCCAATATACATTCTCTCATCTACTGCATGAGAATGCCTGTTTACAACATAGGGTATTATCAATTTGTTTAATCTTTGCCAAACTTATAGACACAAAGTAAGTCTTCGGTATTGTTTTAACTCTTTATTCTTTTATCCTTAATTTGATGACTAGTTTATTGAGTTTTTAAGTAAGAATATTGGCTATTTGCATATTGAAAGATTTCCCCCATCTTGTAACTGTTTGTCATTTTTTTTTTACTTTTTTTCTTTGCAGTCCTTATTAATTACATTGCCTAGAATACAATCATCATGTACAATAATGAATGCGTTTTACAGCTGTGCCTTTGGGAACTCTATAGGGCTCTGTGCCTATTGATTTCACAAATTATTTTTGCTTTCTTCTGAACTGACTTCATATAAAAATAAAGATGATAACTATAGATACATTAATGCATGTAAGCTTTATAGAAAATATATTTATATATAAAATATATATTTTATCATTTATGTGTAGGTATTTTTTAAAATTTAAATAATTTCCAGTTTTTATTTATCATAAATAATTCTCTTTTATTTAAAAAAACCTCTAACATTCTAATGTATTCTTTTCATACTGAAATTTATAAACCTTCTCAGTTCCCTTCTCAATCACTTCAGCTCTATAGACTTTGAACTGACATATTTATTTGATTTCTTTCATCTTTGTCTCTTTTGTAAAATGTCATTAGGCTGAGAAAAATATAATGAGTACATGAAGAGATTTTTTTTAAAAAACAGATTTTATGGAAAGGTAAAAATCAAGGAGAAAACTCAGGAAAGTCTGAACACATCAGATTAATATGATCATTGCTCTCGTTCTAGTTAGGTTCATTCCAAATATTTTAAAGTGCTGGTCACTTGAAGTAATACTTCCTTTCATAGTCGTCACACTGTTTCTTGCCATCTACTGCCCACTTCTCCAAAACTATTTATGAGATTTGTTATTGATACATCTTTATACTTTGCAAATGCCAACATCTTCCAAATATTTTCAATGTAATAATATATACTTGTAAAACAAATGAAGGCCAATAATTATGCTTTAGATTTGGGGACTTTTTGTTGAGAATCATTGATATAATTTGATAGTATTTCATTATACCTTACAGAGTATACTTTAAAATACTCATCAATTATTGTTTTAATTTATAGTTTAGGTTCACAAAATCATTCTTTAATCCAAATAGAATTCACATAATATAAAATACACTATTTTAGCCATTTTAAAATGTAAAATTCGGTGGATTTTAGTATATTCAGTGTTGTGCAACCATTACCACTGTCTAATTCTAGAACATTTCCGTTACTCCAAAAATAAACCCCAAACCTTTGAATTCTGCCTCTTCTACCTCCTGCCCCATTTCCTGGCAACAACTAGTCTAATTTCTGTCTGTGGAATTGCCTATTCTGAATATTTCACATAAACAGAATTGTACAATAGATGATATTCTGTTACTAGCTTATGCAATAGCGTGTTTTTAAGGTTCATACATACTGTAACATGTATCAGCTCTCTATCCTTTTCATGGCTAAATAATATTCCATTGTAAGGATGTTCCACATTTTGTTTAGACATTCATCACATTGATGAACACTTCCGTTATTTCCACTTTTGGCTATTATGAATAATGCTCCCATGAACATTTGTGTATAAGTTGATAATGTGAACATGTTTTAAATTTACTTGGGTATATACGTAGGTGTGAAATTACTAAGTCATAAGGTAACTGTTTAACTTCTTGAGGAGCTGCCAAATTGTTTCCCCCAACAGTTGCACATTTTATATTCAAATACTACAGTCCCTGTTTGTAGTGTGTGAAGTTTCCAATTTCTCCACATTCTTATCAGCACTTCCTGTTTTCTGGGTTTTTCTGTTTGTTTGTTGTAGTGAATGTGAAATGGTACCTCATTGTGGTTTTGTGCATTTGTTTTTAAATGGCTTGATTTATGAATGCATTTGTGGTTTTATTACTAGAATTGCTAAGGTCAAAATTATTTAAACCATTTTCAAACATGGTATGTGTCTTGTGACATACTACAAAAAGTTGCCGATTGTTCTATATTACATTTAAAAGAAAAAAAAAAAACCTGCTGATAAAGTTGAGTCTCTGACTGTATATATTAAACTTTAACCTCAGTCACTCTTTACAGCAGAGTATTTCAACCTCTGAAGACCCAGCCTCACTAAATTTGCAAAAATAGTTTTTAAAAAATTGTACTAATACATTTCTATGTTAATGGAATGGTCACTTTTTTTGTTTTGTTTTGTTTTTCAGCCTACTATCTAAAGTACTCTGAAGTGGGAAAAAGATCACGGTTTTATATAAACTTTCTTGACCTGAACTTCCATTAGGGGAAAAACACAACTTCTGACTGAAAAATATATTTACATAATACCAATATATAAACCATTCTTTCAGCATAAGCCAAACACATCTAAAAATTCCATTAACTCCATTGGACTGACAGTTATTGTGTTAAATATATTTTCATGAACCATTTTGCTTCCCTGGAAGCAAGACAACAAAAACGATAAAACTAATTAAAACAATATAGGGGAAGAAGGAGAAGAAAAGTCACAGTCATGGTATATGTTTTAGATTTTTCTTACTGATGAATAAAAATAACTCCTTTGATTTGGATTATATTATAGTAATTTTCATCACTTTTCAAAAATCTTGTTCAAAATCGTTTTGTTTGAGTAACAAAATGAGCCTCTTTCTATCATTTTCTTAGGAATTCTGCTACTGGGACATTTTGCAAAAGTGGCAAATGCAGCTTTGATTTTACTAAGTACCATGATTTTGCCTGCATTTTCAAGTACCTAGATAGAAGTTAGGGCTTAAATTGTATTTGCTAAAGTTTTGAGGACTTCTAAGAAAAAATGCAAAAGAATATAAACGTCTTATAGTAATTTCCATTCTCCCCCGCCCTTTTTTTTTTTTTTTTTTCCCACTTTTGTAGGAGAAATAACCCAGTAGGTGATGGAGAGGAAGAAAAACGATTCCTTTTCTTTAATTACTTGAGAAAGAGAGTCAATCTAGGGATAGCTAAAATTACTGGGTTCTGAGTGGTGAAGATTTAAGATATTTGAGAATGAAATAAAAATTTTATGAAGTGACTGAAGGCAAAATCTAAATTTAAGAATTAACAAAGGAGAATATACAGAGTACTCTAATAGGTCCTAAAGGAGATTTTAGAAAAGATATTACTTTATCATACTGTGGTATTTAAAATTGCCTTCATGTTTGTCTATTTTTATAAAGTACATGTGTGTATGTTACAATTTTTTGGAGATTTTTGATCTCAATTCTTTATATCTTATGTGACAGCAATTTGTACCATGTAATTTGGGCAGAAATTCCTCCAAGCAACAAGCAGAATTTTTTTTTCTTTTTTTTTTTTTAATTATACTTTAAGTTCTTGGGTATATGTGCACAACGTACAGGTTTGTTACATATGTATACATGTGCCATGTTGGTGTGCTGCACCCATTAACTCATCCTTTACATTAGGTATGTCTCCTAATGCTGTCCCTCCCCCCTCCCTCCACCCGACAACAGGCCCCAGTGTCTGATGTTCCCCTTCCTGTGTCTAAGTGTTCTCATTGTTGAATTCCCATCTAGCGAGAGCGAGAAGATGCTGGGTTTGGTTTTCTGTTCTTGCGATAGTTTGCTCAGAATGAGGGTTTCTAGCTGCATCCATGTCCCTACAAAGGACATAAACGCATCCTTTTTTATGGCTACATAGTATTCCATGGTGTGCCACATTTTCTTAATCCAGTCTGTCATTGATGGACATTAGGGTTGGTTCCAAGTCTTTGCTATTGTGAATAGTGCTGCAATAAACATATGTGTGCGTGTGTCTTTATAGTAGCATGATTTATAATTCTTTAGGTATATCCCCAGTAATGGGATGGCTTGGTCAAATGGTATTTCTAGTTCTAGATCCTTGAGGAATCGCTACACTGTCTTCCACAATGGTTGAACTAGTTTACAGTCCCACCAACAGTGTAAAAATTTTCCTGTTTATCCACATCCTCTCCAGCACCTGTTGTTTCCTCACTTTTTAATGATCGTCATTCTAACTGGTGTGAGATGGTATCTCATTGTGGTTTTGATTTGCATTTCTCTGATGGATAGTGATGATGAACATTTTTTCATGTGTCTGTTGGCTGCATAAATATCTTCTTTTGAGAAGTGTCTGTTCATATCCTTTGCCCACTTTTTGATGGGTTTGCTTTTTTCTTGTAAATTTGTTTGAGTTCTTTGTAGGTTCTGGATATTAGCCCTTTGTCAGATGAGTAGATTGCAAAAATGTTCTCCCATTCTGTAGATGGCCTGTTCACTCTGATGGTAGTTTCTTTTGCTATGCAGAAGCTCTTTAGTTTAATGAGATCCCCTTTGTCAATTTTGGCTTTTGCTGCCGTTGCTTTTGGTGTTTTAGACATGAAGTCCTTGCCCATGCCTATGTCTTGAATGGTATCGCCTAGGTTTTCTTCTAGGGTTTTTATGGTTTTAGGTCTAACATTTAAGTCTCTAATCCATCTTGAATTAATTTTTGTATAAGGTGTAAGGGAGGGATCCAGTTTCAGCTTTCCACGTATGGCTAGCCAGTTTTCCCAGCACCATTTATTAAATAGGGAATCCTTTCCCCATTTCTCGTTTTTGTCAGGTTTGGTAGAGATCAGATGGTTGTAGATGTGTGGTATTATTTCTGAGGGCTGTATTCTGTTTCATTGGTCTATATCTCTGTTTTGGTACCAGTACCATGCTGTTTTGGTTTCTGTAGCCTTGTAGTATAGTTTGAAGTCAGGTAGCGTGATGCCTCCAGCTTTGTTCTTTTGGCTTAGGATTATCTTGGCAATGTGGGCTCTTTTTGGTTCCATATGAACTTTAAAGTAGTTTTTTCCAATTCTGTGAAAAAAGTCATTGGTAGCTTGATGGGGATGGCATTGAATCTGTAAATTACCTTGGGCTGTGTGACCATTTTCACGATGTTCATTCTTCCTATCCATGAGCATGGAATGTTCTTCCATTCGTTTGTGTCCTCTTTTATTTCATTGAGCAGTGGTTTGTAGTTCTCCTTGAGGAGGTCCTTCATATCCCTTGTAAGTTGAATTCCTAGGTATTTTATTCTCTTTGAAGCAATTGTGAATGGGAGTTCACTCATGATTTGGCTCTCTGTTTGTCTGTTATTGGTGTATAAGATTGCTTGTGATTTTTGCACACTGATTTTGTATCCTGAGACTTTGCTGAAGTTGCTTATCAGCTTAAGGAGATTTTGGGCTGAGATGATGGGGTTTTCTGAATATACAATCATGTCATCTGCAAACAGGGACAATTTGACTTCCTCTTTTCCTCATTGAATACCCTTTATTTCTTTCTCTTGCCTGGTTGCCTTGGCCGGAACTTCCAACACTGTGTTGAATAGGAGTGGTGAGAGAAGGCATCCCTGTCTTGTGCCAGTTTTCAAGGTGAATGCTTCCAGTTTTTGCCCATTCAGTATGACATTGACTGTGGGTTTGTCATAAATAGCTCTTATTTTGAGATACGTTCCATCAATACCAAATTTATTGAGAGTTTTTATCATGAAGGGCTGTTGAATTTTGTCAAAGGGTTTTTCTGCATCTATTGAGATAATCATGTGGTTTTTGTCTTTGGTTCTGTTTATATCCTGTATTACATTTATTGATTTGCGTATATTGAACCAGCCTTGCATCCCAGGGATGAAGCCCACTTGATCATGGTGGATAAGCTTTTTGATGTTTTGCTGGATTCGGTTTGCCAGAATTTTATTGAGGATTTTTGCATGGATGTTCATCAGGGATATTGGTCTAAAATTCTCTTTTGTTGTTGTTGTTGTGTCTCTGCTAGGCTTTGGTATCAGGATGATGTTGGCCTCATAAAATGAGTTGGGGCAGATTCCTTCTTTTTCTATTGATTGAAATCGTTTCAGAAGGAATGATACCAGCTCCTCCTCGTACCTCTGGTAGAATTTGGCTGTGAATCTGTCTGGTCCTGGACTTTTTTTGGTTGATAGGCTATTAATTGTTGCCTCAATTTCAGAGTCTGTTATTGGTCTATTCAGGCATTCAACTTCTTCCTGGTTTAATCTTGGGAAAGTGTATGTGTCCAGAAATTTATCCATTTCTTCTAGGTTTTCTAGTTTATTTGCGTAGAAGTGTTTATAGTATTCTCTGATGGTAGTATGTATTTCTGTGGGGTCGGTGGTAATATCCCCTTTATCCTTTTTTTATTGCATCTATTTGATTCTTGTCTCTTTTCTTCTTTATTAGTCTTGCTAGCGGTCTATCGATTTTGTTGATCCTTAGTGGAAAGCTAAGATAGTCCAATATATGTGAGCCTCTATTAGCACAGGACAGTCATGTTATCTGCAGATAGGGACAGTTTTATTTCTTCCTTTCCTAGCTATGTATCTTTTATTTCATTTTCTTGCCTTATTACACTGGCTAGATCTTTAAGTACTATGTTGAATAAGAGTAGTGAGAACAGACATTTTTGTCTTATTTCTGATTTTAAGGGGAAAACATTCAGACAATTTACTCTTTCACCACTAAATAGCATCTTATGTGTAGGTTTTTTAATAGATGCTTATTACCACATTGAATATGTGTCCCCCCATCCCTTTATATTTATTCTTCTAAGAATTCTTATCATGAATGGGTGCTAAATTTTATCAAATTCTTTTCTGTATTAATTGATAAGAATCATGTGATTTTTCTTCTTTAGTCTGTTAATATGGTGGATTTCGCTAATTTTCAATTATTCAACCAGCCTTCCATCCTACGAATAAACTCCACTTTGCTCTGGTGTATACTTCTTTTGTGTATCACTTAATTTGACTTGTTAATCTTTTGTTAAAGATTTTTGTGTTTCTGTCAATGAGGGGTGTTTGACATCACATTAATACTAGAGAGTAGAGGTAGTATAAGATGGATGCTGATTCTTTTTTAAATGTTTCATAGGATTTTCCAGCAAAATCATCTGGACATGGAGATTTCTCTTTTTTGGAGTAGTGTTTTCATTATTAATTCAATTTCCTTGATGGTTATAGGGCCATTCAAATAATTAAATTCGTATTGAGTGAGTTGTCACAGTTCATGTTTCCTTGAAACATTTTTTGACTTATAGATTATTTACTAGTCGTTTATTGTCCAAATGTTTGGAGATTTTCCTGTTATCTTTTTATTACTGATTTCTAGCTTTACTCCACTGTGGCCAAAGAAAACACTGTATGATTTCAATTATTTTAAATCAATTGTGATTTGTTTTATCCCCATCTAGGTATATGATCCATGGGAACGTAAAAAGAATGGGTTTTCTGATGTCTTTGAGTGGATTTTTCTATAAATAATGATCAGATTCTGTTGATTTATGTTGTCGTACCCAGTCAGTAGATTTGGATGTCTAGATCCTGAAGAATCTTGCAATGTACACAGTTGGTGCTTATGACGGGTTTGTTAAACTGTTTGGATCTGCCATAGTATTACCATTATTCCTGTTACCACATGTACCTCTCCTGTGGTCTGCTGAAATTTGAAGAAGAAAGGCAAGCAGCTTAGGCAGACTACAGTGATATTGTGGCATCACTAACAACCCAAAGTTAAAAAGTTTGCAATAGCAGTCATTTAGTTCATGGTCAAGCATCTGGAGTTTGGCTTGGTTTTAATTGATCTTGTCTGTGCTTACCTGTGCTCTACTCAATTATCCTGGATTCTGGGTTTTGGGTTAGATTCAAACCTGTTCCATATGTCTACATTTAGGGATTCATGCTGAAGGAGCAATAGCTATCTAAATCGTGTTCTTTTCATGGGAAAGGATGTAAGCCTCAGGACAGCTGACAGAAACTTGGAATATATCTTAAAGGCACAGTGTCACTTCTACCTGTATTCCATTGTCCAAAACCAGTCACAGTAAGTTCAAAGCTAGTGTGTTAGAGGTATATGCTCTGCCCATTCCAGTAGAAAATACTTTAAAATTGCATGGCTAAAGGCATGGATGTATAAGTCTATTACAAAGAGGGAGTGAAGAACTAGAAGCTGCTTTTCAATTTTCCTTTGACTTTAAATCTTTAGGATTTTCTAGTCTACATAGGGATCAGGAAAATGAAAATTAACCCTCCACAGGAAAACTAATGCTCCATATGAAAATTCTTATTTGGATTGAAAACTATAAAGAATGTTTCCCTTGACATACAGTTAAGTCTTATATATTATATTCTGGATAATTCAAAGAAATGATTTTAGTAAATCAATGACAAAATGCTTCAGAATATACTTTATAGTACATCGAAGACAATGTATTTTCAAATCCAGGCTATATTCTCTGTTTTGTTTTTTTTTTAATTTTGAACTATATGTAGGCATTTTGTTGACAGGACTTTTTGGGAATCCATTGCAAGCCTGCACAGCTACGTTAAATATATGAATATAAAATAGGACTCAACTTCATCAATTTGACGTGTGTGTGTGTGTGTGTGTGTGAAGGCGGTAAAACATTTGCATTTGTCATTAATTTTTGGAAATCTTCAAAAGACTTTTGTGAATCTAAAATCTATAAATTATTTGATATTTCAGGTAGAGATCATGGAATCCTATTAGATGATATATGTCCAGGGTTTTGCAGGTCACAACTTGAATTTTATTCAAAGAGTTATAATAGTCGTTAAAAAATAAGAGAAAAAAAGAACCTGGCTACAGAAATTTTAATTTAAATTCAGAGCAGGCATGTAGCACCTGATATTCCATGTATTCACAGAATGACAGAGAACCATCCTTACCTGCATGGAATTATGGCAGTGATTGTTTAGTGTCCATTCAAAATAGCAACGGGTTGCAGTTGAAGTAGTACTTTTAATCATATGGACACTTGCTCCCCAAGAAATTGATCTGGAGACACCAAAACATAAACACACTATTGAGCACAGAAGGAGCCAGTAATGACTTTCAATCACTCCTTGTCAGAATGGTTTGAATTCAAACCAATCATTCTTAAGAGAGGAGCTACCTCATTAATAGTTTTCTAAGATCAACATCAAGAAAAATGAGAAGCCGTATTAAAAATTGTTTGTGTTTGCAAGCATTCATGAGAATGACATTTGAAGCACAATTACCAAAACAAAATAAAAGCAGCTAACTTATAATTCAATTAGAACCTTTCCAATAATTGTCAAATAAAAAAGAGCAAATTTCACTGAAGAAAATCAACGAAGGAAACCATTTAGAACATGCTTATTGCTGTTTCACTTTTGTCAGTTGAAAGAAAGGGAAATAGTTGAAATATTGGCAGTAAATAAATTTTAAAGTTATTACTTGTTTGTTCTAATTTTCTCTCCCTTATTGACTTCTCATTTCTGGTATATGACAATAAACAATATGTAAAGAGCTCAGCACTGGATGCAATTAATGTATGCAGTATCTGCAGTTAAAACATTCTTCTTTACTGAAGTTTGTGTCATGATTCTCCTTTTTTCTAATTTTCCTTCAATGTTGATTTGCCTCCTCTTACCTTTTTCCTTCTATTACTATCTACTTTTTACAACTGTAATAATGACCCTGCATATCCTTTACTGGCCTCTCTTTCAAAGAACCCATCCTGCACATATGCCCAGCTACCTACTAGACTTGTTCATAGAATATGTCCATGTTGCCCTAACATCTCCACTCCTTTATTTTGTATCCTGTCTCCTATCCCCTTCCCTCTAAGTAGCCAAAATCAACTCATTGTTTTTGATTTTCTAATTTGTTAATTCTTGCACTTTTGTCAAAATCACCATTGTCTTTGATTTTTGCCTGCTGACACTTCCATGTTGAATATGTTTGTGCAAACTTCTATCAGATAAATGTACCTGAAACACACTTCTCATTGTGTCATTTTACTCTTCCACATGAATGTAACCATTGTTGTTGTATGCTGGGTTGTGGAAATGTTTGGGAAGCACTGTTTAATGAATTAACATGATTATTTCTTCACAAATATGTCCCTGTACTCACTGGTGCTAGTCTTGGCGATCTGGTGGGAAGAAGAGCTCTTTCCTATACTGCACACTTCTTCTTTTCCTGTTGTGGTGGATATTTTCTCAACATTTTATCCTCAGGCAAACGATTCCACCTGCTTACTTATATCCATAAAATCCTCAAATATCATAGTTAGCTGATGGCACCTTATTTTATTTTGGTGTGAGAATGTAAAGACTCATTCTCTTATACAGTTTCTGATATTTTGGTATGATTTCATTTGGGAAATAAAGTAAGATAAATAAATGTCCTTATTTCAGCATTTTATGTATTTTTAACATCTTTATTTTGAAATAATTTTCAACTTAGAAGAGTTCACAAAATAAAACATAGAGTTCCTGTGTACCCTTTGTGTACCTTCTCCATATTTGAACTTACATAATGATAGTACAATTATTGAAACCAGAAAATGAACATTGATTTTATACTATAAACTAATTTACAGATTAGTTCTGGTTTGTACAGTGTAGTGTTCAACTATTAGTATATTCACTACATTTATCCAAAGTTTTGTTTTTAGATCTGCATAGCCAAAGCAAGGATAAGCAAAAAGAACAAATCTGGAGGCATCACACTACCTGATTTCAAACTATACTATAAGGCCATAGTCACCAAAACAGCATGGTACTGGCACAAAATAGGTATATAGACCAATGGAACAGAATAGAGAACCCAGAAATAAACCCAAATACTTACAGCCAACTGATCTTTGACAAAGCAAACAAAACTATAAAGTGGAGAAAGGACACTGTTTTCAACAAATGGTGCTGGGATAATTGGGGGAAAGAGTGGGAAGGGTTGAGGGATAGAAGGCTACAAATATGGTGCAGTGTATAGTGCTCAGGTGATGGGTGCACCAAAATCTCACAAATCACCACTAAAGAATTTACTCATGTAACCAAATGCTACCTGTACCTCAATAAGTTATGGAAAAATAAAGTAAAAACAAAACAAAAACACACAGCATTTTGTTTTTACTTAATTTAAAACAAATTTTGTAGGCTGGGTGTGGTGGCTCATGCTTGTAATCCCAGCACTTTGAGAGGCTGAGGCAGGAAGATTGCTTAGGACCAGGAGTTTGAAACCAGCTTGGGCAACACAGGGAGACTCTGTCTCTGTAGAAAATAAAAAAAACTAGCTGGGTGTGCTGGTCCATTTCTGTGGTCCCAGCTGCTCAGGAGGTTGACGTGGGAGGATCACTTGGCCACAAGAGGTCAAGGCTGCAGTGAGCCATGATCACACCACTCTAGTCCAACCTGGGCATCACAGCAAGACCCTAACTATTTCAAAAAAAAAAAAAAGAAAAGAAAAGAAATTTTGCACTTGAAAATAGGTACTAGTATTTATTTTGATAAATAAAATAATAAAATACACAAAAATATTTTTTCATTGTATTCTCATTTTCAAAATTTTTTTCTTTTACTCATCTAATTATTATTCATCCTAGTTGACTATTTTCATTGTACAGAGCAATCCCCACCATTATACGATGAAACCCTAGCAAGTTTTTGTTCTTTGCAACCTAAAGACTAAGAATCCTTAGTAGAATCATGTATATGGAAACCCTTGCACAGGAACCAAAGATGTAATGTGTCTCATTCAGAGTGGAATTGTGGCCAAGAAATTTATTAGGAACTAAACTGTGTGCTCTCACTTGCGCGCGCTCTCTCTCTCTCTCTCTCTCTCTCTCTCTCTCTCTCTCTCTCTCTGTATCAATCTTAGTGCTCACAAATTATTTAGTATTAACCTACTGAATACTGAACATGTTAATAATTTATTCAATACTCAGTAGTTTTCTCTTCTCTCTGTATATCTCTTATTTAAAACTTTATTCTCCCCTTACAAATGGCAACATTATTACCATCATAACCAAAGTAAGTCATCTTCCAGCTCTATTATTTGCCATAGCCTAGAAACTTCCCTTTGTGACTCTGTTCATAATGCAAAAGAGAAATTTCTGAACATTACTTGTTTTGGGAGGGCAGACCACTGTTGCTGTGTCACTGGCTTGTATATCGATGCCTTTCATCCCTTATGTCAGGTTCTTACTTCTGACTAAACCAAACTAGCTATATCATTTAGTCTTTGCTGCATAGCAACCATCTACCCCAAATATAGTAACTTACATAATAATCATTCATTTGCTTACAGTATGGTGGGGTCGTCAATTTGGGCTGGACTCAGTTAGAATGACTTATCTCTGCTCTACATCAGGTCAACTTGTGTGTCTGGAAATTCAGGTATCATGGCTGAGCTTCTCTTTTTATGTGTTCTCTTATCCTCAAGGAGCTTAGTCTAGGCTCATTCTTATGTTGATGAAAGGGGTCCCAGAAACAGCAAGAGAGAGCAATCCCCAATACAGAAGTACCTTTCATGTGTCTCCTTGTGTTACTTTTGCCGATGTCCCATTGACCAAAGCAAGCTACATGGGCAAGCACAGATTCAAGGTATAGAGAAATAGATTTTACTTTATGTTAGAAGTTGCAACAACACATTGAAAAGAGACATGTGGCCGGGCATGGTGGCTCACACCTGTAATCCCAGCACTTTGGGAGGCTGAGGCTGACGGATCAGTTGAGATCAGGAGTTCAAGACCAGCCTGGCCAATATGGTGAAACCCTACCTGTACTAAAAATACAAAACTTAGCCAGACATGGTGGTGCACACCTGTAGTCCCAGCTACTTGGGAGTCAGAGGTGCGAGAATCGCTTGAACCAAGGCGGCAAAGGTTGCAGCGAGCCTAGATCACACCATTGCACTCTAGCCTGGGCAACAGAGTGAGACTCCGGCTGAAAAAAAAAAAAAAAAAGAAAGAGAAGAAAAGAGACATGAATACAGAAATGGAAGAATTTGTGGCCTTTTGAAAAATCTGTCATTCTCGGCCAGGTATGCTGGCTCACATCTGCAATCCCAGCGCTTTGGGAGGGTAAAGCAGGAAGATCACTTGAGCCCTAGAGTCTAAGACCGTCCTGGACAACGGAAAACAGAAAAAAACCTATCACACTAATATAGGGAACCTGGGTGTTACAACGTAGAACATAACTATTTAGGACGAAAGGGGATGTGGACAAGCATTTCCCCAGCCAGGCTTGTGAATTTGTAGCTCCGGAATGTGGCTGATACAGTGGGATCAGCAGGGTATTATACTTCATTTGTATTGATGCAGTTTATTTTATTAATAATTATAATGATCTCAACAACAGTCATGAAACAGGTTGAGGAAAGTATATAAATAAAAGGCACACCTGCCATCCACAGTCAATCCTTTGATTGTAGTCTAATTAAGACTAGATAGTGAGTGAATATCATTGTCCTGGTGTGAAAGAACCCACTTTGGAAGAAAAGACAAAAACATCACCACGATGAACATTACTTGGGGTCAGTGTTGGAAAAATGGGAATTTATTCTAGCTTTCCTTTCTTCACGTTAGCCCTGTGGGCTGAAATTGTACATTTTTTGATTTCACTTGAAAATTGCAGAGGTACTGCCCACTTTGTGCTTTTAGAGTGGGTAAACAGAAGCAGTAAATTCCCAGTAGCTAATGCTTTGCTGTGTAAAGGTGGAAAATCCATTTAAAAGTAGTCATATAAACCTCTATTTTCTGGAATGTTTCTAAGATATTAGAATTGGACACATCCATAAAATAGATTTCTCTATGAGGTCAGCAGGATGCCATACTTCTTTCCATGCGCTAAAAGGCACACTTTGGTTCTGAAAGCCTTAATAGTCTCAAAAAGTGAACACTCCAGTCTTCACTCTGTATAGATTCACTCCCAGGGAGAGAAGAGATTCTCCTAGTGAGCAGAAAATCAATTGCTGAGTTTCTGTAGCCACTTTAAGTTTTACTTACCAGTAGGACACCATTATCTCTTTGGGAACCCCACTGGCCTAAACATTAGCTCCCTTTTCACCAGCAGGGTCAGGTCCTTGCTGTTTCTGAGTTAAGAGTTTTATACAATATATAGAAATGTCCTTATTTTTAAACATATAATTGCATATAGAAATGTGTTGGTATTCCTTAGAGATAGTTGTTACAAGAGAAATCCTGCAAGGAAGTAGACCATAATTGACCGCTACCTGACCCATTATATGACTGTATTTAAGTTTTAGCCTCCATAAAAAAATTAAAAATAGCTATTTATATTCATTTGAGTGAAATACTTGTTATTCTCTGCCCTGATTCAGTCATAGAGCCCTGAAAAGCTTATGGCCTGAAGGTTTTGAGTTCTGAGTTGAACAAGATAAACACTCCTTTAACGTAAAGGGGAAGATGACCTTTACCATGGTAAAATTCGTGTAACAAAGTTGCTGTTCATTAAGTATCATTTATGAATTCCAAAATCAATTTGAAAACCACATGATACGTTTTTAATAATTCCAGTACACTAAATACTGTAGAAAACTGCTTAAGTTGAGAGAAAATTAAACTAGAAATAACTACCAATTGACTGAGTACAACTTTTGGTTGAAAACAGTACAGTTGTCCAAGATGTATGATACAGTACCAAATGGTTCTCAAGACTTTTTGTCCTATATATATTTTTTAAATTAGGAAACTCACTTTAAAATTTTTGACCTGTCAAAATGAAAGCATATCTTGAAAAACAGTGGAGCAAGCTGGTTACACATTGAAAAATTGTGAAATGTTAAAAGCCTCCCTGGTGAGTAGGAGCCTCATTTTATTACATCTGCGACAAAAAACAAACAAATGAAACCAAAGATCTTTGATAGTCATTTTTTATAATTTTTTTTTAGTAAGTCATGCTATATATTGTGTCTCTTAAATTAGGGTGTATCAAACGATACTTAGACTGTTCTGTTTAGAAACTTAGAAAACCATTTTTTAAGGGGAAAAAGACCAGTATGTGCTACATTAAATAATCATCTAAAAATAAAAAGCAGTTTTGGTTTTGCTATTTCCTAAGACTTAATTAAACCATGTATGGCCAATACAGTCCAGTGACTAAGGAACAATATATACCTTGATGTCAAGTAGCAGTTTTCTTTCTGTGAGATGCTACTTGGAGGGAATATATCTTTAGGACTAACAAAGCACCTGACAATTTATTGCAGTGAACATATTAATAATCATTTAGCAACATATAAGTGGTTACACACATAGTATGCTCTGGGAGAAACCAGTTATACTTTAATTGTGTAGCCATTTCCTCAAGAAATAATGCCCAGTATAATTTAGAATGGCCTTAGAACACTTAAACCAATGGCGTGCTGAAGACAACTTGTACCAGCTCGCAAGAGACTGGTAAATAGTGCAAATCACTGACCTACCTCCCTCTCAGAAAAAGAAAAAAGTGATTAAATATTCATCAGTGTACCACTGAATTTTTAATTATATATAGTTTAAAAACGATTGGATTCTACATGATCTTATTTTGAATGAATATCCATCTTTTTATTCTTACTGTGGACTCTCAGTATAAGTTACTGAAATCAACTAAACACATTTATAAAAATAATTTATCTTAAAAAACATGATCCATTTGTCCTTGTGCATATTTGTTATTATGTCAAATTGTACCTCCGAGTTAGAGTGCCCATTAATATACATGCATTTTTATTATGCCAGTGTGTGTGGAAACCCTTTCGCTCCCCCCCGAAAGACATGCTTTATCTTGCCTTTGAAAACAGAATTTCCAGTTGATTAGGTTTTATTGCAAAGCTGCCTTTCACACTTTCACATTGAGGTAATTATATGCACCTCATATTGTTTTTTAAAAAAGATGTTTCATTCATTGCTTTCCAAAGAAAAAGCAAAATAATTTATTTCCTCTGAAGAGGGACATGAATTTCAGCATTTATTCATGAAGTTTACAATTGATATATGTATTATAATTGTCCTAGAAACACTTTCTACAATAAGATATCTTTGTAATTGTGCACCTAGGATAATTTGGTATAAAAGCACTGAGATTAAAGAGTGAATGGTGTTTGCAGGTCGTAGAGCTTTGCTTTGGTATTATTTGCTTTACTGCAGGATTCAACATAAGGCAGGTGTTTTGTCTCATGAAGTTTATTATAGAAAGGGTCCTTATACTGTATTTTCACTTATGATGTCCAAACTTAGAATAATTTTATTCAAAGAATATCCTTTGAGCTCCAGTAACACAATTCAGGTTATAGGAATTATCACCCTGGCCCAGAATTTTTCACATACTCATTTGTCATTATTTGAAGAATAAATGAATGAATACTAAGAGCAAAAATTAGTGTCATAAATCAGAAATCCATTCATTAATAAAAGAGAATACCTAGCATGTGCTTGAACAGTTAGGGTAGACTTTATCGCATTGGTAGAACTTTCATGAACATGGAGTTTAGAAGTGGAAAGGACAAGAAATGTTTTGGGTAGAAGAAATCGCATAAGCAAGCATGCTGAGGTATAACTTCAAATGCATTTAAAGTTCAGTAAGGGGCCAGGTTGGTTGAGGCCAAGATTCCCTGAAGTTAATTCTGGAGAGTTGGAATAACGTTACGTCATAGGAGAGACTGAAAGTTAATCCTGTTGGTCATGGGGAACTACTGAGATTTTACGTAAACACTTGATTTAGAAAGATTCTTATATTGTGTCAGGAGTGAAATTAGAGTTGGAAAAGGAAGAGAAAGCCTGGACTGGTTGACTTAGTGCCATGAGATTCTCTGCTATTTAAATGTGCCCTTGGTCTCCCTGCTGAAATCGAAAAAGTAACCTGAAGGCAAAATTATTCCCAAATACTAAAATGTTCTAGACCTACTTTCTAGGACGAGAGAAGATTTCTCAATTCTATGTCCATAGTACAGAAACTGAGTATAGTAGAGACTCAATTTTATCACCTGTCAACATTAATCTGTTGATTGAAATTGTAAAAAATGTGAAGAATGTGATTCAAAATAATTTTAAACATGTACATATACTAATATTTACTAAGACTCTTTGACATACGTAATACAGAATCAGAATCATGAAAGTAAATGCGCAAGAGAAAGAAAATACACAATGGGTGGTTGAGGAATACAAAGACTTTTAATATATGTTTCAGGTATTTCAGTTCTCAGAGGGAAATGGGAATAGCTAGCATTTATCCAACAGTCCTATATAGTAGTATAGAACTTGTCATTTACAGATGTCCTAGCTAGGGCTGCTCCACAACAATGCCTTAGACTGGGTGACATAAGCAATAGGGATTTATTTCTCAGAGTTCTGGAACCTGGAAAGTCCAAGATTGAGGTGCTGATAGATTTGGTTCCTCCTGAGGGCTGGCTTCCTGGCTTGTAGATAGCCTCCTTCTCTCTTCATTCTCACATGGCGGAGAAGGAGGACTCTGATATCTCCTCTTCTTCTTATAATGGCACCAATCCCACCATGAAGTCCTGTCCTTATGACCTCATCTAAATCTAATTATCTCCCAAAGGCCCCACCTCCAAATACCATCACACTGGGAGTTAGTGCTTCAATATATGAATTTTGAGGGAACATATTCAGTCCATAACAACAGGTATTACCGTATTTAATATTTACAACGATCCAATTCTTCCCATTTATACATAAGGGAAACCAAGATAGAGATAGCTTTAAAACTTACCCAAGATTAGTGGCTGCAGGGTGAGGGTGTTGAGAAGCAGCCAGGGTTTGAAGCCAAACAGATTCCTAGGAAAAATATTCTTTTCTTTTTTTTTTTTTGAGATGGAGTTTCGCTCTTGTTTCCCAGGCTGGAGTGCAATGGCGCGATCTCGGCTCGCTGCAACCTGCGCCTCCCAGGTTCAAGTGATTCTCCTGCCTCAGCCTCCCAAGTAGCTGGGATTACAGGCGTGTGCCACCACGCTTGGCTAATTTTCTGTTTTTAGTAGAGACGGGGTTTCTCCATGTTGGTCAGGCTGGTCTCAAACTCCCGACCTCAGGTGATCTGCCCGCTCTGGTCTCCCAAAGTACTGGGATTACACGCATGAGCCACTGCGCCTGTCCAGGAAAAATATTCTTAACTCATTCTCTGGGTTTAAGTAGGGTATTAGCAGTTTAGTGATGATGGGGTAGCAGTTATATGTAAGTATGAGAGTCTGAATGTGTTTATCTATCTGAGAGAGTGAAGAGGCCGGGAGAGAGAGCATAAGCAATAATAACAGAAGGTAGGATAGTAATTTACCATTCTTACTATGAGGTGTGGGTGTACTGTTCTAGATGTGTAACTAAAAGGAATAATTTTAACCTGATTATTTTCATCATACCCACCTGGTGGTCATTTTGTAAACTCCCACAGCTCTTGTAACAGTGTATCTCAATAGTAAAAAAGTCTTCGAAATCTGTATTAGGCACGCTGGGTAAAGTGCATCTTTTTTCTTCCAGGAATCTCTCTCTAACAG
This sequence comes from Macaca fascicularis, assembly GCF_037993035.2. Classification (NCBI taxonomy): domain Eukaryota; kingdom Metazoa; phylum Chordata; class Mammalia; order Primates; family Cercopithecidae; genus Macaca; species Macaca fascicularis. Next base: position 29,470,312 of record NC_088395.1, read on the forward strand.
TGAAGAAACCAACTGGTAAAGACCAATAAAGAACGCTTGCTTTAAACAAGAGTAACTTATACATATACGTGCATTCACATACACACACACACATACACACACGCACACAGAGAGAGAGAGAGAGAGAGAGAACATAAGGAAGAATAAAATCATCTTATTTTACAAAACACCAGCTGTGTTCCAGTGTTCTATCTATTGAAAATGAGAAAGTATTTGACTAAAATAAAAAAGAGGAAGGAAATAATTTAAATATGGACCAAAAAAAAAAAAAAACAAAAAAAAACAAACCCCGTCAGGAGAAGAAAGCTATATTGAAGAAATTCTCTTGACAGCCAGTATTATTTTTAGCATTCCTAATTCAACTTCCGTGATAATATCAGCACTTTTACTATTATAATCTTAATGACTTAGGAAATGTAAGCTGGATAGAAAATGTCAAACTGGAAAGGAAAATTTCAAATGTTTTGCTTTGTAATTAAGGCTTGACAAATATAAGCCAATTTTAGCATAATAGATAGATTATCAAGTAGGGAAATTTAGCTAATGTTAGAGGTAAAAAATTATAATTTATATTTGAATACATTCTGAGATGGCTTCAGTGTGCTGACATCTTTTAAAAATTGTAATGAGTCTTAAAAAGATTCCAGGACGGGATACAAAACATGTGGACACACACATACATTTCCAACTTCTCTGTAAAGGGCCAGAGAGTTCATATTTTAGGATTTTATGGGCCACATGGTCTCGATCACAACTACTTATCTCTGCTGTTGTAGCATGAAAGCAGTCATAGACAACATATACTCAAATGAGCATGACTGTGTTCCAACAAAATTTTCTTTACAAAACCAAGCAAAGAGCTAGATTTTGCCCCCAAGCCATGGTTTGCTAAGCACTGATCTAATACATATTCCTATATTTCATAGAGGGATAGCTTCTACTAGCAAGTCGTAGTAATAGGTGTGTGCATCGTTTTAAGCCCTCAAAGAGCTAAATCATATCCAATCATTCAACCTTTTAAAAAAGTTGAAAATTCATATATTTTATATTTTATCTGATGCAACTGTTCCTATTAATATTTAATTCAAATGAAAGTTGTTAAAATGAAGTGCCATTTTCATATTCAAAACTACTTTAAATATATTCATGCTTGTCAGTGCCTCAAATAGAATCTGTGAAAAATTCTCATAAAATAGATCCTAAATTTTGTCAAATAAACTTGGAAAATAATTGCAGAATACTTATTTACCACTTTCCGTACATGATTTAGCTTAACTAAGGTGCCGATATTTGTGTATGATAGCAAGGTAGGTAGTAGGGGGTTTGACATTTATCTTAAGGAGTCACAGTGACACTAATAATTGATCAGAAATAGCCACGTTCAAAGGACACACATTCAAAAAAGATAGTGAAGTTTATTTAGATACAAGATGGAAAATGGTTGACTCTGTCTATGCCTAATATATATAAAAAAAAAAGAATCTATGGTAATTTTCTTTTCTTTTCTTCCTTTCTTTTTTTTTTTCTTTTTTCTTTTTTTGTTTTGAGAAGGGGTCTTACTCTGTTGCCCAGGCTGGAGTGTAGTTGTGCAATCTCAGCTCACTGCAACCTCTGCTTCCCAGGTTCAAGCGATTCTCCTGACTCAGCCACACAAGTAGCTGGGACTACAGGTGCCCGCCACCATGCCTGGCTAATTTTTTTATTTTTAATAGAGATGGGGTTTTGTCATGTTGGATAGGCTGGTCTCAAACTTCTGGCCTCAATAAATCTGGCTGACTTGGCCTCCCAAAGTTCTGGGAGTACAGGCATAAGCCATCACACCGGGCCTATAGTAAATTTTTAAAAAGCATTTTAATTGGTAATTTTGCAGTAACCTGGGATGCAGAATTGAATTGTTTTATGAATCAATCTCCAAGGAGTTATTTGAATTTGTTCTCTCTGTCTCTCTCTCTGTGTGTATATATGTACACATACATGTATATGCATATATATATATGTATATTCTATGTAGCTCTATATGTTTTTTCATTAGACAACCTGGAACACATAAATGTTAAAAAATTATTTGTGAAACAGTGGCCCACTTTAAAAAAGTTCTTATTTTTGTTTGTCATTCCTCAGAACAAAACAGTATTTGGTGCTTCAACAAAATAGAAAATTAATTTTAAAAATAGAGAGGAAAGGCCGGGCGCGGTGGCTCAAGCCTGTAATCCCAGCACTTTGGGAGGCCGAGATGGGTGGATCACGAGGTCAGGAGATCGAGACCATCCTGGCTAACACGGCGAAACCCCGTCTCTACTAAAAAAATACAAAAAAAAAAGTAGCCGGGTGAGGTGGCGGGCGCCTGTAGTCCCAGCTACTCGGGAGGCTGAGGCAGGAGAATGGCGTAAACCTGGGAGGCGGAGCTTGCAGTGAGCTGAGATCCGGCCACTGCACCCTAGCCTGGGCGGCAGAGCAAGACTCCGTCTCAAAAAAAAAAAAAAAAGAGAGGAAAATAAATGTAAATATGACTTTTCCCAGTAGTCCTATAATTTATCTTAATAAGAAAGGAGCACAGGTTTCAATGCAGCATTGTTCTAAGACTTTTTGTGCATATCAGAATTTGGATTCATGTTTTTTCAAAAAGGAAAAGAAACGCTTGTCATGGAAAAAGTTAGTCAAAGTCAAAATAACAAAATAAGACATGTCAAGTAAGTAAATATAACCTGGGAGTTCTGAAATAAAGATAACAAAATGATTTCATCAAGTATCTAAAGTCTATCATTTATAATGTGGGTGAAGCTATCATAAATAAAGCAGAGTTACATTTGCTTTTCTAAATATTAAGTTGTATGCAGTATATGCATACTATTTGCTTTACTTAAGAAGATGCCTAACTTCTCTGATTCTGTGTATGTTTTAGATTAATTTTCTAGAGTTGACTCTCACTCAGGTGTAGGCAGAAAATTATTGGTGTGGAAAATATGCCCATTCCAGTGAGGTCATCTATTACATGTGCATGTAATATATGGCAGCAGGTCGTTGGGACAATGTCTCTTTGAGATGGCAGTCCCCTTGAAGTCATTGCCAGGGAATATATTTCTCTTTCATTTCATTTTTTATGAGACAATTTAGGGAGGGGATTTTGTAACTTATCAGTTCCAGAAATTATACCTAGCAATACGGAAAATGATGTGTTTTTTCTTGTGGATGGTATAGCTTTGTTAATTTTTGATTTTGAGGTGCTTCAGGGTAGAGACCAGGTTTTTCAGCTCTATGAGAACACGTATTTTTGTATGTTTCATTCTTGGTCATATCACAAGTGCCTATAACAGCGCCTGGACAAGAGTACCTGCAATAAATACTTTTGAATGACAGGATTAACCTTTACATTGCCAGCAGAAACTTAGGACAAAGCCATGGTGGATAATCAAAAAGTACCATTAAATTAAGTGGAAAGAGCAATTATGAATAAATAACTACCTTACCACTCCCAACAATGGGTCTGGGAATTCATCCTTGTAAAACCACGGAGATTGTTCCTCTGAGAGTGACTACAGATTTTTGGGTTTTTTTTTTTTTTTTTTTTTTTTTGAGACGGAGTCTCGCTCTTTCACCCAGGCTGGAGTACAGTGGCGCTATCTCGGCTCACTGCAATCTCTGCCTCCTGCGTTCAAGCGATTCTCCTGCCTCAACCTCTCCAGTAGCTGGGATTACAGGCGCTCGCCACCATGCCTGGCTAATTTTTGTATTTTTAGTAGAGATGGGGTTTCACCATGTTGGCCAGAGCTCATCTCGAACTCCTGACCTCAAGTGATCTGCCCACCTCGGCCCCCCAAAGTGCAGATTTTGTTTCTCACACAATGAGAAGCTGAGTGCAATTTATATGCTGTAAGAATATTCCATTCTTACTCAATATTGTCTTTATGACTATTACTTTAAAGAAATGAAGTGAAAGATAGTTTTACTTCACATACAATATATAAAGTAAAATGTACTTTTGGTTTACATGTATTTATGACTATATGATCATACTTCAATAAGTCATTAATGAGGAAAACAATTCCAAGACACATAAATAATTGGATTTTTTAGTTGCTGTGTTTGTAGTTTACTTTCAACATTAGTAAGCAGTTATAAGAGAACAACCATTACCAATTACTATAACCACAGCATTGCACATGGAGAAATACGATTGTTGACCTTGAAATGAGTATAAGATCATCCCCAGTAGAAGATCACAATCCAACAACTCTCAACCCTGGCTGCACTTGGCATCATCTTGGTGAGCTTTTAGAAAAAAATTTTTTTTAGATCCAGGCCCTACCTTCAGAGATTCTTCACTGTATGGACATCTGTACGTTTTTAAAGCAACCCAAGTGGTTCTATTGTGCAATTATGGTTGAGAAGATCTAGTACTCTTCAAATTGTTTTTCTCAGATAAATTTATTTTTTAAATTTTTATTTTATTTTTTGTTTTTTTGAGACGGAATCTTGCTCTGTCGCCCAGGCTGGAGTGCAGTGGCACGATCTCGGCTCACTGCAAGCTCCGCCTCTCAGGTTCACACCATTCTCCTGCCTTAGCCTCCCGAGTAGCTGGGACTACAGGCGCCCGCCACCATGCCCAGCTAATTTTTTGTATTTTTAGTAGAGATGGGGTTAGCCAGGATGGTCTTGATCTCCAGACCTCGTGATCCGCCCACCTCAGCCTCCCAAAGTGCTGGGGATTACAGGCGTGAGCCACCACGCCTGGCTCTCAGATAAATTTAAAGGAATTTTGAAAAAACATGCATATCTCCCATATTTCAACATAAAACATTTCATCATATGTTTGAACAGTTTCAAAGAATATACATTCCTGTGCATCATCTATGTGTTCTAAATATATTTTGGTTGAAACTTTGAATTGGATATTTAACTCATTTGGTTTATGGGAAAAAATAACATTAAGACAGAGGCTTGCCCTGAATTTTTTTTACTTAGACAAAATAAAGATCTCTACCTTTCAATATTTTCTTTAAGATATTTTCAATGGACTATCCCAAATGCTCAGTGCATTATTTGATGGTCCTTTTGTTTGACGCCCTCGAGGATTTAACTCCATGGAGCAATATGCTTTGATAAGATTTGCCATAGCGAGGTATGTATGTCTTCTTCAAAGTAAGAAAACTGAGATTAGATAAGAGAATAGGCACATTATCAGATCAATTTTAGACGTGTCTGAAAGCTGAAGATCTGGAAATAGATTCCCTTAAACATGTTCATGTCTGTGTACTTGAAAAGTCCTCATATTTTAGTGTATGTACCTCAGTTGGAAGGTAGCTGGATTAGACTTGGAGCTGGTAGTTTTGGGGAAGACAGAGACAAGGTGGGATCTCCAAACTGACCAGCAGATTGATAGGTTGGTTGGGAATAAGGTGAGAACTTTTTAATTAGGGCCATGTGTGCACCGCATATCATAGCAAAATAGGAGTTCAAAACTAAGCAGACAAGCAACAATCTAAGCACAAATTTATAACAGCAATAGAACCAGAGTTGAGAGAAATGAGGGAGGTAGCCAGGAATCAAGAGGAAAAAATTCTGAAGGGCAAGTAAAGAGGGAGAATGAAGTAGAAAAATTGTTCAAAAATCAACAAAGCTATATGGGGAATAAAAGAATACAATAAACATGACTACACCACCAATGAGAGATGCTATCACCAAAGAGGTGAGAATACATGAAGCTCGCCTGTCTTCCATTTGATTTTTTTTTTTTTTTTTTTTTTCCATGTCTGCCCTTTGGAGTAGGAACAACTTCTCATGCATAGTAGAGGCAAAAACCAGCATCTGATAGTTCCATGTTTTCGGTGTGGAGTAGAAAGCAGGAAAGAGTGGGTAGATCCCGAGTGCACAGGAAATGCACTTACGTTCACTGAAAAGCCATACAGCATCCAACTACAGATGATATTGGCTGGAAATATAGGACCACAAAAATTATTCACAGATCTTTTCTTTTGGTTTTTGCTGAAATCATTTTAAGTAAAATCTGACGGGGAGGCAGAGCATCAGCATAAATAGCTAATGCATGCAGGGCTTAATACCTAGGTGATCGGTTGATAGATGAAGGAAACCACTATGGCACACGTTTACCTATGTAACAAACCTGCACGTCCTGCACATGTATCCTGGAACTTAAAATTTTTTTTAAAAAAAGACAGTATGTGGGAAAAAAAAAAATCTTAGAGACCAGAGACTTTTTCTTTTCAATACATTTCTTTAGTTTTTAACGAAAACAGAGCTCCAACAGTTATCTCTTCAATAACTGAAAGCATCTCCCTAAGCTTTAAGTGGTACTTGAAATTTTAAAAGAGGATGATTTTTTTCCAACTCAGTGAGATTATAATATACACTCCAACGACTTATAAAAGCAAGAGAATTAGAGTGTTAATTGTTAATTATATGAAAGTATTTAAGCAAAGGAACTTTTACCTTGAACGCCTTTACTCTTTAGCATCAAAATAAGTGTGAAAGTTCTATGGTATTTAGGGAGGATATTTTAAATTTCCCCTACCCAAGAAAACTGGATAAGGATTAATGCAAAACCCCCTCCAGAATGTTAATTTAATTAAGTAGTTATCCAAAGTGTTATCACAAATACATGACGTGAGTTCACACTTAAGGCCCTTACGTTTTTGTATTACATGGCATTTGACTTTTTAATTAAAAAATAAAACACACTTCTATTGTATTGCCATGGGGTTTTTCATTTAATTTTCCATTTAAAACTAATTTTATTTCTCCTTTTAATTTAATTAAAAACGTTAAAATTATTAGTGAAAAAAAGAAGAAAATCCTGAGTCATTACTCTTTCCTTCTTTATTTATTCACATCATTGATGAAGTTCTAACTAGAACAAAACACTGCGAAAATTGGGGTTTGGTCTCTTTGAGGATCATAGAAAACAAAGAGCTGAAATATTGTTTTCTTTTAGAAAATTAAAAAAAAAAAACTGATATGAAATTTCCTCTATTTAGAAGCCCATGTCTACCCAAAAAGAGACAAAAATGTTTTCTCATAAGCCTGGAATTAGAACATCTTTCGACATCTTCAACTCTAAGTTGAATTTCATTAAAATATTTAGTTGCACATTTTTGAAGTGGCAAACATCTTGCTTTTTGGAAATCTCAGCTTTAAGAAATGAAAGAGGTAAAGAGTATTTGAATTGTAATCATTGTCTAAGCCAGGATAGGTTTTCTGAGGTGGGAGTACAGAGAGATGGGTCAGGTCAGGGGCTAGTGGTCATGGCTAACTGCTATAAAACTTCTATTGATGCCACTCATTTGGGTGACATGAGATTGGATATGGGCTAAGACTTTGGTCGAAAGGAAAGTTGTTTACTTGGAAGTGTTCTAGTAGGCATTCGCCAGTCACAGAATACAAGAAAGAAGAAGGGAGTCGTTCGTTTTATTTCTTTAAAACATGTGTTGAACATCTACTTAATGCTGTAATCTGTGCTAGATTCAGAAGATATAATAATAAAACCAGACAAAACCATGATTCTCATGGTCGCTAGATTGAAGAGGGGCTTATCAGTTACAGAAGACTCAATGCTTCCAAGGCTTTAATACCATCCACTTTTTATTGACCTTTTATTAACCCATTTTGGTTAGCAAAGGCGGTGAAAGAATATTTACGTGCATATTTATATAACTATTTACATAGGATAAGATTTTTTTCTAATAACACTTGAAATTGCATTTTTAAATTGTTTTATGGAAGAATTTTGAGTCCAAGCTGGTACGGTAGCTTACTTCTGTAATCCCAACACTTTGAGAGGCCCGGGTGAGAGGATAGCTTGAGCCTGGAAGTTCATTACCAGCCTGGGCAACATAGTGGGACCTTGTCTCTACAAAAAGATAAAAAATTTAGTCATGCATGGAGGCATGCGCCTGTGGTCCCAGCTACTCAGGAGGCTGAGGAGGAAAGATCACTTGAGCCTGGGAAATCTACTTTGCAGTGAGCCGTGATTCTACCTCTGTACTCCATCCTGGGCAAGAGAGTGATATCGTGTCAAAATAAAGTAAAATAAAATAAAATACAACACAACACAACAAAACAAAACAAAATAAAATAACTTATACCAGCTTTTATTTACCTCTATTCTTTTTTTTTTTTTCTGTCCACATGTTTCCTTTAATTTTTTTTCTTTCAGATATGGGGGTACATACACAGGTTTGCTACATGGGTATATGGTACCCAGGTAGTGAGCATAATACCCCATAGGATGTTTTTTGACCCTTCCTCCCCGCCCTAAGTAGTCTGTAGTGCCTATTGTTATCATGTTTATGTTCATGTGTGCTCAAAGCTTGGCTCCCATTTATAAGTGAGAACATGCAGTCTTTGGTTTTCTGTTCCTGCATTAATTCATTTAGGATAGTGGCTTCCAGATGCATCCATGTTGCTACAAAGGACATGATTTTGTTCTTTTGTGTGACTGCATAGTATTCCATGGTGTACCACATTTTCTTTATTTGATCCACCACTGATGGACACCTATGTTGATTTCATGTCTTTGGTATTGTGAATAGCATGGGCGAAGAAGATAAAAGTGCATGCATCTTTTTGGTAGAATTTGTTTTCTTTTGGATATATAATTAATAATGGGATTACTGGGTCGAATGATAGCTCTGTTTTACATTCTTCGAGAAATCTTCAAACTGCTTTCCACAGGGGCTGAACTATTTTACATTCTCACCAACAGTGTATAAACATTCTCTTTTCTCTGCAGCCTCACCAGCATCTGCTATTTTTTGACTTAAGTAGCTGTTCTGACTTGTTTGGATGATATCTTATTGTGGTTTTGATTTGCATTTATCTGACAATTAGTGATAATGAACATTTTTTCCTACGTTTGTTGACTGCTTGTATATCCTTTGATCTCGAACTCCTGACCTCAAGTGATCTGCTTGTCTCAGCCTCCCAAAGTACTGGGATTACAGGCGTGAGCCACTGCGACCGGCCTTGTACCTCCTTTGAAAAGTGTCTGTTCATGCCCTTTGTGGTTTTTACTTGTTGAATTGATTAGAAATCTTAAGTTCCTTATACATTCTGGATATTAGACCTTTGTCAGAAGCATAGTTTGCAAATGTTTTCTGCCGTTCTCTAGATTGTCTGTTTACTCTGCTGATAGTTTCTTCTGCTGTGCAGAAGCTCTTTAATTAGGTTCCAGTTTTCAATTTTTTGCTTTTGTTGAATTTGCCTCTATTCTGAAAAAATCTGTCATGTACCATAAATATTTTGTTGTAGTAAGTTAGGTAACACATTTAAATAATTAGCTCAACATCCTGAGATGTGGACTACTGCAAAATGGATACAAGAATATATACAAAGAGAGTTGTACTCCTTGGTCAGTCAATTTGCACACACACAGTGTTCAAATGGGTTCTTGGACCATGTCAAATCACACCGAAGTAAACAATAGTTGATTAGATGAGGATGAAATAGTATTATAAAATCCGTAAAAGTAATTGCATAAAACTTTTAAATGGCAAAACTGCACTTACTTTTGCACCAAGCTAATAAATAGTTTCTCTTTATTAGGACATGCAGATATAATAATTAGCCTTGCTGGTCTTGAACTCCTGGGCTCAAGCGATCCTCCTACCTCAGCCTTCTAAAGTGCTGGGATTACAGGTGTGAACTACCATTCCCAGCCTCAGAAAACTTTTTTATGTAAATGACTGGATTGTAAATGTCTTCAGTTTTATGGGTCATGTGGTTTCTGTCACAACTACTCACATTCTGTCACAACTATTGACAGTCATGGTTTGTAGATTCAAAGCAGTCACAAATACTAAGTAAATAAATGCACATGGCTGTGTTTATATAAAACATGATGGAATAGATTTGGCGTGTGGTCCATAGTTTGCCGAAGTCTGTCTAGACAACATAAAGGTTCAAAGGAGGAAGATATGACATCAAATTGGGGCAATGAGAAAGTATTTCATTGAAGAGGTAGCATTTGCTGTTATTCTTGAAGCCTGGGAGAATTATGTTAAGCTGACATGGTGGGGTGGTTTCTGGTGGACAGAATGTGCACAGTTTAAGAAATTGAATTTTTATGAACATCGAGCATTTCGTTATGGTAGAAATATAGACTCTTTGTAGAGGAGTAACTCTAAATGAGTTAGGAATGTAGATTTGTTCATGTTTTAGAGTTTTCAGTACCAGGATGAGGAACTTGTACCTAGCTTGACAGGCAATGATAGACCATTAAATAGTTTATATCACAGAGTGATTTGGTAGAAACCACACTAAAGGTGATTTTTCTATAAAAATGAAAATTTCTATGAAATTCCATCAGAAAGATTTTATAATGTCTAAAATATAAAACTGGAACATCATAGAATTAATATATATAAGTTAAACTTTTTTTTTGTAGGCATGCATATGTGAAATTGTATGGTTCTATTTATGGCAAACAAAAGGAAACTTTTTACAGTGAAACTATGTTCATAGTTTTCAAGGGAAAAACAGCTCCATGAAATAAAATATTGCTTGGGGAGTTCTTTCATACCACTTGTCACCAGCATTCTCACTGGCTTATAAGTTACAATTGCTCTGTGATAAAGGCATATGCTTTCCTTCTCTCTTATAAAAATTTTAATGAGAACTTGAAGTGAACTCTCACTGAACCTATTTTCATTCCAAAATCTTATGATTTTAATCTTATGATCCTCCTGAGACCTGGCACTATAGTCTGTGACAGCATGAATACTTCATAATTATTCCTCCTGTTTGTAGAAAGCACCATGGGCATCCATCATTCCCTCTCTCCCCTGCTGCTTCCAGGGAGCCACAGCCTCTAGCAAGGTCAGTAATTGCAGTTTTGGTTGACAGTTCCAGGCCAGCTGAAGCAAACCCAGCTGGTGAAGACTAGCCACAATGGATATTGACTGACTTCCCTTCCTTCTTTCACCTCGTCGTTAGTTTGGCCTTAAAACTCTTCCTTAGTGATGTGATAGATGGACTTGAATCATCCCACAAGAGATTCCCCAGTACAGAGAAAATGAATGGTTTCTCTAGAGCCACGTGTATATGTGTCTGTCGGTATTTGGGGGACAATTGATCTAACCATCCTGGGGTAAATAAAGGTCTTTCCCTTGGGGATAAGGAAAAGACTATATTGGAGCTTGACGTTTAATATTGTTTGGCATCGCCGGGCGCGGTGGCTCACGCCTGTAATCCCAGCGCTTTGGGAGGCCGAGGCGGGCGGATCACAAGGTCAGGAGATCGAGACCACGGTGAAACCCGGTCTCTACTAAAAATACAAAAAATTAGCCGGGCGCGGTTGTGGGCGCCTGTAGTCCCAGCTACTCGGGAGGCTGAGGCAGGAGAATGGCGTGAACCCGGGAGGCGGAGCTTGCAGTGAGCCGAGATCGCGCCACTGCACTCCAGCCTGGGCGACAGAGCGAGACTCCGTCTCAAAAAAAAAAAAAAAAAAAATATTGTTTGGCATCTCACATCTCTATAGACAACCTGCATGAAATAAAAGATTTAGCTATGTGAATTAAGATGGTGTTTTAGAAGTGGATATGCTTCATTTGACTAACACTGAAAATTCTAACAGATTTGCCCTGTGCATAGAAAAAAATAGATGCTTTAGATGTCAAGCAAATAATGAAGCATTAATTTTTTACTTTATTTTACAACAAATGCATAGATTCACACAAGAAATACTAAAGAAATGCCACATGCTTTATCAAAAAAAAAAAAAAAAAAAAGCCCACATTATGAATCCAAAGACAGATAAGCAAATAGCCTTCATAGTATGTAATATTGGATGATGTAGCTTTAGGAAAAAGAAGATAAACTTTCATGTGAATTGCTGGTGAATTCCAGAAAAGAAATGACTTTCGAAAGTGGTATAATACTTTTAACTCTCTAATTTCTCACTGTGTGGTTTACTCATAGTATAGACCATGACTAAAGTACTGACAGAAACAAACCCAATTAGGCATGGCCTATTGTATAGATACTGAACTAGTCTAGTGTTTTTAGGTATGTAATAAGTCAAGGTTTATATTTTTCTTGCTTTTTTACCCTGGTCCCTTGTTTCTGGACTTACTTGGGGTTTAAAAAATGTATTTGCTTAAGAATAACTTAATTACCCATTCTGGATAAAAATTTAATGGAATGTGTTAGAAGGCTTAAGTGAAATATTCACATTAATTGAAATCACGACCCCCAAACTCTTTGACACACCTCCCATTATGAGGTAGATTGTGAGCGGCCTTATAGTTATTTAATAGAATAAAGTTGATGTGATGATATGTAACTTCTAGGCTAAGTTAGAAAAGGTCATTTAGCTTTTACTTGGTTCTGTCAGGAGGCATACTCTGGGAGAAACCAACACCATGTAAAAAACTATCCTGTGACCACCATGTTTTGAAGGCCCCATGTAGGAATTTCAGCCAACACTACCAGCCAACAGTCAGCATCAACTTCCAGCCCTGTGAGTGAGTCATCTTGGATATCCAGCCCAGTCTAGTCTTTAAGTAACTACAAACCTACCTGATATTTAACTCCTGTCCCCTGAGAGGTGCCAAGTGAGAACTCCTCAGCCAATTCCTTCTCAAATATTTGTCTCACAAAATTTTTAGAATATCTTTAATATATTTGTAATAGTAAAACTACTATCACTCAGTAATTTTGGTGTTAACTATGTATTTATTTCGGATATTCAGTTTGTTATGCTTCTATTTAAATGATTATTGAATTTCTATTAGGAACACTTGTTCAACCTATCTACCATGAGACTTAAAAAGCCTAAATCACAGTCCTTGCCTTAGAAGAATACAATTGTTAGTGGCGTAGATACAGGGTCGTCAAGTATCGAAACTCTGGAGCACACCATTCATATTATAGTCTATGTGAATAGTCTCCCTTGAGTTGTGCAATGGGATGTCACTGGAAAGATAAAACATAAAGAGTTATTTTCGTAATACCCATTCTTATACTGGTAAGCTTCTCAGGATTGGCATATATGAGTGGTAAGGAATACTACTAAATTTTATACTTTTCAAGTCTTCTTTACAATACTCTGTTATTGACAAAAGTGAAAAAAATTTAGTTAGAATGTAAAAGTAACAAGGAAGTTTTAAAGGAATATATAATGTTCTGTCATAAAGACAGGCACATATATGTTCATCATGGCACTATTCACAATAGCAAAGACATGGAATCAAACTAAATGCCTATCAACAGTAGAATGAATAAAGAAATGTGCTACATGAATATAATGGAATACTATGCAGCCATAAAAACGAATGAGATAATGTCCTTTGTAGCAGCATGGATGTAGCTGGAGGCCATTATCCTAAGCAAACTAACACGGCAACAGAAAACCAAGTACCTAATGTTCTCACTTATAAGTGGGAGCTAAACTTTGAGGACATGTGGACAAAAATAAGGGAACAAGGGCCTACTTTAAGATGAAGAGTGGCAGGAGGGTGAGGATGGAAAAACTACCTATTGGGTACTATGGTTATTACCTGGGTAACAAAATAATCTATACACCAAACACCCATGACACACAATTTGCCTGTATAACAAATCTGCACATGTACCCCTTAACCTAAAATAAAAGTTAAATTCAATTTAATAAAAAATAAAATCAAAATTTTAGGCTGGGAGTGGTGGCTTATACCTGTAATCCCAGCACTTTGGGAGATCAAGGCAGGAGGATCCATTGAGCCCAAGAGTTTAAGACCAGCCTGGGCAACATAGGCAACATAGTGAGTCCTTGCCTCTACAAAAAAATACAAAAATTAGCCAGGCATGGTGGCATGTGCCTATGGTCCTAGGTACTTTGGAGGCTGAGATGGGAGGATCGCTTGAGCCCATGAGGTTGAGGCTGCAGTGAGCCATGATCATTCTCCTGTACTCCTGCCTGGGTAACAGGGTGAGGCCCCGTCTCAAAGAAATTATATTGCACTGTATGCAATACTTTGTAAATGCATGTGCTATTCTTCTAATGCTTTTAGACACTTCAGTGTGTGTCGTGAGAATACGCCAAGTTGACTAATCATAAACTGATGATTCCCAAATTTGGCTGTACATTGAAATCACCTAGGGAGTTTTAACAACTGACTCATGTCTGGTTCCCACCCCTAAGGATTCAGATTTAATGGATCAGGAGTACAGAATGTTCATTGGGATTTTTTAAAGATCTGAAATTGTTTTAATGAACAGTCACAACCGAGAACAACTGATATATATTTCTTCTTTTAATTAGGTAGTTCTCAAACTCAACTGCCCTTTGGAATCATCTGTGGAACTTTGCAAACTATTTGTGACTTGGTTCCATTTCTAGAGCTTCTGATTTAATTGCTCTGGGGTAGGTCATTTTGGTACTTTTAAAAATGCTCACTAGTTAATTGTGATTTGAGATCCACCAATAGGATGCCCATACTAGGTTTACAGATTAATGTTTTTCTGCAAGTATGTGTCACTCATCCTCAGTTACCACATCGTTACTATTGGGACAGAGCTCAGGTTGCCAAATTCAGCAAATAAAAATAACTTTGCCTGGATACGTTTGAATTTCAGATAAACAACAAATTTTTTTTAGTGTAAGTATGTCTTATGCAATATTTGGGACATACACTAAAAAGTAAGGTTTTTTACTTAAAATTCAAATTTAACCAGATACCTTGTATTTTATCTGGCAACTCTAAACACAGTGTAATTTAGGCAAGAGACAGAACAAGGCCCAAATAATGCATTATATGAAGTGTGACCACAATGGTGTTCAATCCATATTCCAGGACAGAACTAAGATATTCTCATTGTCCCCCAGCTACCACAGAGTAACCATTCTATCCCATAATACTACTTCTAGGTGGTCTCATCTGTAGCATCCCTCTTATTTATTGAGCAAAAGCAATGGACAGATGTAGGAGATAGATAGAAAAAAACCTGAAACCTCCTGTCTCATCAGTGTTAAATCTACTGGCAGCAGAGTGTTAAATCTATTGGCAGCATAAGCTGAAATCATGGGACTGAAACCTATTACTTATAAAAAACAAACAAACAAAAATCCCGTTGGTTTCTATTGTTTTTACTTATGCAGTTTCTCAAATATTTTCATGTAATTATAGAAGAGAGAGAGAAAAAAAAAACAGATACAGTGCTGAAGTTCTGATCGCTGGCTGAACTTCATAGCCTTAGTAACCACTGTTAAACTTCGAGATTGTGTCGTGTTTATAGTGACAGCCAATTCCCTCAGAGTTATACAGCAGTTGCTGGCAAATGTAATCTCACATTTGGCAAATGCTTGCATTTCTGAAGCTCACTTTTTCATTGGTTCTTCTCAACAATGCTGCAAAGTAGGCCGGGAAATTTTGACATCCATTATATAACTAAGGAAAATTAGAATCACAAAAGTGTTGCCTTGACCTAGAGTATATTTCTTAACGTGTGGTCCTGGACAAACTGCCTCAGTATTATCTGGGAACCTGTTAGAGACAAAAATTCTGAAACCCTACCCCAAACCTACTGACTTAGAAACTGCAGAATAGGCCCAGTAATTTGTGTTTTAACAAGCCTTCTAGCAATTCTGTTGCATGGTCAAGCTTGAAAACCCTTGCCTTCAGGGTGTGTGGTCCCAGCTCAAACATTACTAATACCAATATTTATTTATTTAATTTATA
This sequence comes from Macaca fascicularis, assembly GCF_037993035.2. Classification (NCBI taxonomy): domain Eukaryota; kingdom Metazoa; phylum Chordata; class Mammalia; order Primates; family Cercopithecidae; genus Macaca; species Macaca fascicularis. Next base: position 29,485,983 of record NC_088395.1, read on the forward strand.
GTTTATTTTTCCCCCCAGAGTTTAAACTCTACAAGGTCAGGGATGGTGTCACGCTGCCTAGGTATATAATAAATATGCAGCAAATATTGCAAAATAAAATAATGAAGACTAGAATGAGTGAATGCATGAATCCCACATATGGGGACTTCCATTGCCATGCCTTGCCTTGCCTTAAAAGAAGTGTCCTGTGCTTAGAAAATTCCATTGCTTCGCTCATTCTCTTTTGAAGAATCTTGGCTGATGGGAAGAAAAATGGTTGACTGCATGAATTTATCCACAGGCATATTAAGACTAGATATTTTCCTTGACCCCTTAGTGGGACTTGTGAAGGGGTGGCTCGCTTACTCACCGTGCAGCACTCAAACCCCTTGAGGGAGGGGGAGCAGCAGGTGAGCGGATGGATGCAGGAGCCAGGGCCAAGTGCCTTTGGGCACTGGCAGGAATGAACCCTGTAGTGGCCTGTGGCAGAGTACCATGTAGTACCTGGAAGGCACCTTAGTTTATCTAGTTCAGTCCTCTCATTGTACACATAAAGAAGCTAAATTTTGTAAGTGGTAAAGTCTGTATCTACACAATAAAATACTTGAATAGCTGGGGCTAGAACTCTGGTGTCTTTATTCCCTTTAATATGCAAAGAGTTTGAGTACAATGTCCTGTGAAGAATGTTTGAAATCTCACATGGGGAATGTCACCAGTTCAATTCTGCTGTCTTTTTTTTTTTTTTTTTTTTTTTTAAGATGGAGTTTTGCTCGTATCGGCCCAGGCTGGAGGGCAGTGGCATGACCTCTGCTCACTGCAACCTCCGCCACCTGGGTTCAAGCAATTCTCCTGCCTCAGCCTCCCGAGTAGCTGGGATTACAGGTGCATGCCACCATGCCTGGCTAATTTTTGTATTTTTGTTAGAGACAGGGTTTCACTATGTTGCCCAGGCTGGTCTCGAATTCCTGACCTCAAGTGATCCACCTGCCTCGGCCTCCCAAAGTGCTGGGAGTACAGGCGAGAGCCACTATGTCCAGCCAATTCTGCTGTCTTTATTTCTGCTTAATTATTACTTTTAATTTCATTATTTTATAACAAAATTTTAACTTTTTATATTGAATGGTATTATCGATATGGAACTTTGTATTTATGAAGTAAAGATTGAAGGAAGCTTATTTACTGCTAATGGAAAGTATTGCTTACTTTTTCATTCAAAGCCGGAAAAGCAGTGTACAAACATGTAAGTGAAAGAAAAATCCAACCAAATCTCTTACTCAAGTATCTACATTAATGTCGTTTGGTGGGTGAGATACTTTTGCAGTTCCGCAGTATTAATCCATCCTTCTTTATTATGTCCACCAAAGGTGTAACACTGCTTACAGTATGTTTTAGGGAAAACAGTCCTCCTAGGCACAGTGGCGATAATTCTTTGACCTTCTTTCTTTGCTGTCTTGGCTCATCACGGTGACCTTTCATTCATTTTCTCTTGTCTGGTCTGCTTTGCAGACACTACGAAACCACTCTGTGGTGTCTGTTGAGCTGAAGTCAGTTAATCACAGGGTGACTTTTAAAATCAAGATTAATAATAGGTTATTTCATAGCCAGAATGCTTGATTAAGATGGGCACATTTGTGGTTCCTCTCACGTCTAGAAATAATTTAGCCAAATTACAATATCTGGGGCAAATTTTTCTCTCTTATAATTTTCCCAATGAGAACTGCTCGGTTTAAATGGACTTTCCTAAGCTTCCGTCAGGGGTTCTCAGAAGGGTTATACAAAATCACTTTTTGTAGCTACTGAGTACTCCTAAATGGAAGCATCTTTGTAAAGCCATATAGCATTGGCACCTCTTCACAAGAAGCGGGGAGAGTCAGTGAAAAAAATAACAGGAAGTCTGTGTTTAAAGAGAATAACATCTGCCTCCAACATTTTCCACATCTCAGCCATGCCCTGTGGTGGGAGCAAAAGAGTTCTCTTTTCTCTTTAGTCTTGTGCCAAATTTTCTTTTCCTGTCAGCCTCAATCCACTAATGTCCTTGGTGGGTGGATCCTGGTGTATTAAAAGATTCATAGCATTTCCTATTTATATTCTGCTTAACAATATGATGGTACACCTTAGCAGTTTAGCAAAATGGCAAATCTGTTTGCTTAATAAACCATATAATGTGCTGCATCATCAATTTGACTTTGCTGGATGAACGAAGAGAACCAGTTGGCACCGATGAAGTTGAGTTTTACAGGTCAATGCACCATCCATATTAAGGAAATCCAGGACATCTATGTACATATATATTGTAGCTAGAGGCTGAATACATATTGTACAATATTTCATTTGCTGTTATAAAGGAAAAAAATATAAGCCTGCGTACAGCTACCATAGAAATCAATTTTTAGGTTTTATTTTATTACTGCCTTTCTATTCCCCAGGTGTGCTTTTTCCTAGCATCTCCATCCTAAACACAATTGCCTTTGAAACACCAGTATATCTCTGAGTGCATGACAATTTCCAAACTCTACTCAGAAAATACAGTGCAAATCCTGGTATAACATAATGGAACTACCAAGAGTTGTTATGGGGCTAAATATTTTCTGTTCTCTACTCTCTTGAGATCTTAACAAAACCCCTTCTTGGTAACCTTGGTTTATTGAAAAGGGCTAATTTATCTGGCATTAATCAGAAGACATATGCCATCTCTCAACTAGACTCTCTCAACAATGTTCTTTAAAATTTTTTAATTTAGTGAAAACGTGGGGTAGCTTTATTCTATAATAATAATATGGTTCATGATATGGAGACTGCAGAAAGAAGACTATAAAGCTGAATTTCACTGCAAGAAAATTGTGACCTCTTCAGTACTTTAGGAGAAAATCTTGTTGTTCAGTTTGCTGTAATTAATAGTTATCTTACCTGTCAAACTGTGGTACCATCCAAGTTTCACCAGGCTGTCTAGAATAGACTAATTTGAAGAAGTGCAATTTCCCAAGTAATGTTTTATTCTGCAGTCCCTCTATTCAGGGCAATACACCCATATACGACCTCTCCCACTGCTAGTTTAGTCATGTGGAAGAGAACACCTCTTGTTTTAAGTTATTTAATCATCATCTTGCTAAAGAAATGTCTCACTCTCCTAAGTCTCCAAGATCTTTTATAGGTCAGATTCCATATAAGGCTTTGTGTTCTACATTTGTGATCTAGGGAATTTAAAGCTTTTCACTTGTAGCTTACCAAAGGCCCCTCTATGTGGTAAATCATACATTGATATAAAAAGTAAATAATAATAATCATAATAATAGTTATGGCTTATATAACCTATCTTTCTCAATAGTTATTGGACCATGATGATACCTCAATACCATATACCTCTTCATGCACAATCCAATATCTCTCATCCCATTCATAACCAGGCATCTTTTTTTTTGTTGTTTTACAATTTTGTTAATGGAGATACAATTCACATACCATAAATCTACCATTTTATTTATTTTTAAAATACTTTAAATTTAAAATTTATTTTATTTATCTTAGAGATAGGGTCTCACTCTGTCATGGAGGCTGGAGTACAGTGGCATGGTCATAGCTCATTGCAGCCTCAAACTCCTGGGCTCAAGAGATCCTCCTTCCTCTGCCTCCAGAGTAGATGGGACTACAAGTGTGCACTGTGTCTGGTTAATTTCTTTATTTCTTGGCATAGACAGGGTCTTTTCTATGTTGCCCAGTCTGGTTTTGAACTCCTGGCCTCAAGCAATCCTTTTGCTTTGGTCTCCCAAAGTGCCTGGTTTATCAGCATGAGCCGCTGTGCCTGGCCTACCATTTTAAATTGTACAATTTATTGTTTCTGATATATTTACAAAATTATGCAACTATCACTACTATCTAATTATAGGACATTTTATCATCCCCAAAACAAACCATGCACCTATTCACCAAAAAGTGACTGAAGCAGGTATCAAGCAATAGAAGTTCATTTACTCAAAGTTGAGAAAGCACCTTGGAAAATATACAAATCACAGGAGCATCTGTGATCTGTGCTTTTTCCAAAGGAGGGGGTGGGGGAACTTCAATATTTGAAGGGGAAAGAGCAAATAGGAGGGAAAAGAGAGGGAGAGAGGGTAGCCCCTGAGGTAAATAGTTAAATTCTTGTGAGGTTCTGGTTAGCCTCAGTAAATCTACATTTTACATGTGAAAAGAAGGAGTAGAGGAAAAAGTCAATTAGGCATTTGTCTCAGGGTAGGCAGAGGGTTGATAAGCTGGTAATTGACATTGTCAGGGTTAGATTTCATAGAACTGGGTTTTAGGGCTAGTTTATAGGAAGGGTATGTATCCTGGAAGATTTAGGCGCTCACAAGGCAATTCCTTATGAGCAATTTGTGAGGGAGGCCATCACAGGGGAGACATGTGCCCTTCTATAGTTGTGGGAACCTGGCTTAGAGATGAGGCTATGGCCCGGTGTTGCAGAATTACAGCTATCTGGGAACAAAAAGGAAGGCAGCGTTGTGTGATTCAGTTCCCAAGCTTAACTTTGCCTTTGGCATAGTAAGTTTGGAGTCCCAAGATTCTATTTTCTTTCACATATCCATTAGCAGTCACTCCTCTTTCCCCCTCCCTGCAGGCCCTGGCATGCACTCATCTACTTCCTGTCTCTATGAATTTGCCCATTTTGAATATTTCATATAAATGGAATCATCCAATATGTGACTTTTTGTGTCTGGTTTCTTTCACTTATCATCGGGTTTTCATGGCTCATCCATGAAATGTCACAGTACTTTATTACCTTTTATAGATGAATAATATTCCATTGGGTATACCAAATGTTGTTATGCATGCATCAGTTGATGGAAATTTACAATTGCTTTCGTTTTGAGACTACTGTGAATAATGGTGCATAGCCCATCATCTTGATAGAGTTGTCTATACTCACTATCATTTTCTCCTCATTTCCTATTTACTCTTCAGCCTACTCCAGTTTGATTTCTGCTCCAGTCTCTTCCCTAAAATGGCTCTCTCTGGTGTCACCAATGATATTAATGCAACTAAATGCTACCCATTTTTCAGTATATGTTGCTACCTATATCTCACAGCTCTAATTTGACACTGTAGTGTAGACCATACCCTGTCTTCCCTTGATATGTACGAAACTACACTCTTCTGATTTTCCTCCTATCACCATGGCTGTTGCTTCTCTGTCTCTTTTGCAAACTCACTTTTTCTCCTTGGCTAATAAATGTGGGATTTACTCAAGACTGAGTCCTTTTCTTTTCACTCAGAAGACCTTTTCTAGGTAATTTGACCTCCACCTATGCCTTCAACAATCATGTATGTGCTTTTAACTACAAATTTATGTTTATAAGTTAGATTTTGGAACTACGTATCTGTATGTTCACTGGCATGCTTGACTAATTTAAAGGCACCTTTAGTCAAGGCCAGACTAATTTATTTACCCTGAATATGTAACCATCTGACATTTTTTATTTTCCTAGAGAATGATTTGCATCACTCACTCAGCTTGACAAGGCACAAAATTTTTTTAAATGTCTTTCTGATGGATAATAATCAAATAGTTAACAGCTCTGGACACTGGCTGCCTGGGTTCAGATCCAAAGTCTACACATACTCCCTGTGTGAAGTTGGAGAAGTCACTTAACCTTTCTGTGTCTGTTACCTCGTCAGTAAGATGGGTGCTTTTCAGGGTTGATGAGATGATAGCATGAAATTTGAATATGCTAAAGATTTTAGAATCATGCCTGGCATGAGCTAAATACTTTAAATGTTCACCGTTCCCTCTGCCTCATCTCCCATCTCTAATTCTTTTCTTCTGAAGTAGTTCTCAAATTCCTCAGCTCTCCTCCACTTCCACCTCCCTGGAGCTAACTCCTATCACAACTCATTTGAATTCCTTGGTGTCTTCCAAAATGCCTAGCACACTTTGGCAATATGTTTTCAACACACAAATGTGACCATATTAAAAATTCTTCAACAAACAGCCAGACAGACAGACACACAGCTTCCCAATGCTTTAGATATAAAGGCTAAAATGTGTAGCCTGTCCTGTTGTATTAGCTTCGTAGGGCTGCTATACCAAAATACCACAGACTGGGTGGCTTAAACAACGTAAGTTAATTTTCTCACAGTTTTGGAGACTAGAAGTGTCAGATCAAGGTGTTGGTGGGGTTGGTTCTTTTTGAGGGCCATGAGGGAAGGCTATGTTCTAGGCTTCTGTCTTTGGCTTGTAGAAAGCCATTGTTATCTTTTTGTTGTGTCTTTTCACGTCTTCCCTTTATGTGTGTCCCTTTGTGCAGATTTTTCTTTTATAATAAGGACATGAGTCATATTAGATTAGAGGCGCACTCTACTCCAGCATGACCTCATCTTAACTAATTACATCTGTACTAACATTTCCAAATAAGATCACATTCTGACATTCTGAGGTACTAGGGATTAAGGCTGTGATATATACATTTGAGAGGGATGAGACACAATTCAACCTGTCACATTTGGTTAGTCTTCTGCCAGCCTCTCCAGCTACAGTTTTACTCTATGCTTTCTCATCCTGTCAACTAGCCATCCACACAGTAGCCTTCTTTTAAATGGGCCACGATCTTCCAACCTTCCTAGACCTCTTTCTAAAAGATAGTTCTTCAGCTAGAACACTCTTAATTCCATCTCAGTGCGCCGCCCCCCGCACCCCCTCACAACACTAGCCATTTTGCATTGCTTATTTCTGTTTGTCATTCAGATTTCAGGTCAAGATCATTTAGTGAGGAATTCTCTCATCTTCTAGGCTGGATCAGTTGGATTATGAATCTATCAAAGAATGTAACCCCTAAAGCATTTATCTTGCTTCGTAATTGTACATTCATTACATGTCTTTTTTTTCACCCTGCCTATTTCACCCTGAATGATTTGTCTTACCCTTTGATCTACAGATCCTTTTGAGTATATAACAGGAACTCAATCAATAGTTCTTAAATCCAAACATGACTTAAGTATTGTTATTTTGACAAATCAAGATCTTTACTATTCACTGTAAACAGCGACTTTTTTTTCCTGATCTTTAACACCTCATTTCCTCTAATAATAATGCATGTACTTTGACATCCATTCACTTGACTGCATCCTTTTGCTTGAGGGAAGGTTTAAGAAAGGACACATTTTTCATCAGGTATTCTATTCCCAACACAGAAAAGTTGACTGAATAGTTTTTCTTTGTTAGATATTTATAATGTCGACTGATTATTATGTTCAAGGTGATTTCCAAGAATAACAGACAATTGGAGTCAAGCCATATTTCTGTCCCCTGAAATCCTGAACCTATGTGTGTTGGCTAATGTGTGTCTGTGTATATGTACATTTTTACTTACTTTCCAATAATGTAATTGAATGTGAAATTTTTAACTAGAGCCAGAATTCCTTAGTAGGAATCCCAACTTCTACACTTACTAGCTATGCAACCTGGAGTAAACTGTCTGAGGATGTAATAGTATTTGCCCTGTAGGGTGATAGTAAAAATGAAAGGAGCTAATATTTGTATCTGGCATGGGGTGTGTTAGGCCATTCTTGTGTTGCTATAAAGAAATACCTGAGGCTGGGTAATTTATAAATAAAAGAGGTTTAATTGGCTCACAGTTCTGCATGCTGTATACGCATGGCATCAACATCGAAGCTCAAAATCATGACAAGAAGGTGAAGGAGGAAGCCTGTTTATTGCATGGTCATAGAGGGAATAAGAGAGAAAGAAGGAGGAGGTCCCAGACTCTTTTAAACAACCAGATCTCATGTGAAACTAAGTGAATGAGAACGAACTCATCACCAAGGGGATGGTGCTAAACTATTCATGAGACATCTGCCCCCATGATCCAATCATCTATCAGCAGGCCCCACCTCCAACACTGGGAATCACATTTCAACATGAGATTTGGATGCAACACACATCCAAACCATATCATGTGGTAAGCACCATGTAAATGTTATCTAGTAGAAGGAGGAGGAGGAGAATAAATAGAATTAATAAGACTAGAAATAATGATATATGTAAAGAAATGTCTCCGCAGTTAGAATAACATGGTTTATCCTTTTATATGCCTCACAAGAAAGAAGTCTCCTTTGGTCACCTTTGCATCCTCAGGACTTGGCACCATGCCTGTTAGGTGCTCAAGAAATATTTGTTATGTGAATATCCATTAATTTATTCTTTCATTTCTTAATTCATTTACAAAGAGTTGCTTCCATTGTTTTAGATTTAGTTGTTTATGCTTATTGTACCAGTGCTTATTTATGCTACACTGCAGGTCTGGAAAAACACTACATTTTAAATTTGATTTGGGTGTTGATTTGGACTCACTGAGCCTCTGAATACATGCCTACTTGAGACAAGTATGTAGGATGTTCATTAGTTCTCAAATACAGTTGATATATATTTTATAACTTGAGGTACTCCTGCTTTTTAGCATCTATGTGTGAATTAGCATATAAAGATATGAGTAATTGTTTTAATGAAAATTTCACCTCTGCACCACTCTACTGTGACTTCATTGTGAATGCAATTAGGTTTGCCATAGCGTTGTCCCTGTGAGCCTGTAGATAAGGCATGGAAAAATTATTTCTTTTACTATAATCCTCCTGCTTAAATATGATAGGAAAGCACCAATGAATTTAATACCATTAATGTTCTCTCTGAACTGAAACTCCTTAAATCATAAAATATCACATAATGTCTTTTTATTAAAATGTTGACATTGTTTCAAAATGTGCATTTCAGAGCAAGTTTTATATGTGTTCCTACAACATATGGGCATGTTCTTCATTTAGTCTTTCAATTAACATGATGATTAAGACAAAGCGCTTATTTCTGCTTCTGATGTGTTATGTCCCTACGACTAGTCACGTTTCCTATAATAATTCATCATACATTATGAAGTTTTTTTTTTTTTTTTACTCAGTTTCTTTTAAACTTTCCTTTAATATATATCTGATGATGGAGACCTACATATAATAGAGAAGTTTTCTTTTGGAAACTTAGCATGACTATATTTTAGTTTCATTAGAAAGAAAGAGAAATAAAGGATGGATTTTTAAGAATAATTCATTGTAGAATTTCTATACTTAAGTATTGAAGCACTTTAGGACTCATAAGGGCATCTGTATCTTGCATAATAAAGCAGCCAGGATGGAGTAAAACATAAAAGCAGACATCAAGGTCATTACCTAATCTGGATGGATTAGCCATCCAGATCCCTGAAGGTCAAGGACTGAACAAGATATCTCAAGGTACCCACAAATTCTGTGATTTCATGTTATTAGGCTACTGAGTATAGCCATCAACAAGATGGCCATGTGGTTGGAAATCATGTAGAATTACAGGTTAGCTCATAATAAAGGCAAAAACTATATGTCGGTTAGAAATTTCAAGGGTAAGTGGAGCTAAAAGTATTTTGTGAATAGCATCGCTCCATCTTTTATAAGATAACCCTACACATTTTTCTCTGCGTAGTTCTATTGTAAATGTATGGTTCTATTAACACACTTGACATGTCACATTATTGTCATATATTTATGTGATGTAAATTGTTATAGGTAAGTCTTATTTATCTGTTCTCTGTAGGACCTAGCAGGGTATTTGGTACAGTATGTATCAATAATCATTAAATTAATGAGCTAATAAATTAAAAGTGTTATACCCCATTGGTAACAAATGACAAGCCCCAAAAGATTATTTTATTCAAAGTTTTGATGCCTTAATATTAACTGATTCTTATACCCCATTATACATTCCAAGAGGGCAAGGGCAGTATTAAACTGCATCCCTGAACTTAACACATTACCTGAAACATAGCAGGCACTCAAAAATACTCGAAAAAACAAACCAATCATTGCAATAATAGCTTTCATTTATACAGCACTTCCTATGTACCACACATTGTTCTAGGCACTTTAAATACATTGACTCATTTACTTTTTACCCATATTCTTAACTAATACAAAATATGGGCTCTCTACATGGTATAGATCAACTGTACTTTCAGTAAATCTGTGACTTGATTTGAAAATGGAAAAAATAGGATTCATCTCCTAAGATATTCTGTGAATATTATATAAGGCAATGTTTGAAGCATGCTTGGCCTAGTGTCTGGCATAGCAGAAGTGTTCAAGATATTTTTACTATTAAGACTATTATTATTGCTGCTATTATTAACCATCTCCTCCAATAGTTGGCATAAGAGAGGTTGTGCAATTCAGAAGACAAGAATAGAGAAAGCTAATGCTATTTGTGTCATCAGCTATTTGGTGTGTTTACATTTCTGCCCCTCATCTCTATATCCTCGTAAGCACACTCCATCTTCCAAGTATTCCTAGGTTAGATGGCATGTAATGGTATGTGTAGACCCCACAGATTTGATTACATTGAAAACACAATAGCTAACACTTCGTTAGTGCATCTCTATGCCAGTCACTCTTCTAAGTACTTTATATATATTAACATAAAAACCCAAAGAGGTAAATGCACTATTATTATCCCCATTTAAAGAAGAGGAACTGGAGATACTGAGTAGTTATGAGAAGTTACGTGACCTGTCCAGGGTCAATAAGCTGGTAAGCAGAGCAGCTGGTAGGTGAACCCAGGCAGTTTGGCTACACAGTTCCTATGCCATGTTGCTCAGTACATTTAAAACTTCTGTACCAAAAAAGAAATCATAAACAAAATTTTAAAAACAGATGGCAGAGTAGGAAGTTGAATTTAATGGAAAAAAATCTATGCAAAATACATCAAGATTTGCAACAAACCAAAAGAACAAACCACAAGTAATTCACAGAAGAAGTACAAATAGTTAAAAATAACCGAAACACCTCACTAGCCTTTAAAGATATGCAAATTAAAACAAGATAATTTTACCCTCACAAGCAAAAATAAAACAGAAAAGAGAGCAAAACAAAAAAGGAAAGCAAAAATGGGAACTTTGCTAGTATTACCTACTCAATGTCTGCTTGATATCTCCACAGGGATATGCAATAGTTATCATAAGTTTAACACACCCAGAATTGAGCATCTGATTCCCCTTCACACCTGCTCCTTTTACAGACTTCTCTATTTCAGAAAACGTCAGCTCCATTCAACTAGTTGCTTAGGCAAAAATATTTAGAGCCCTCTTTGACTCCTGTCTTCCTCACAACTCACATGAATCCATGAGCAAATCCTCTCAGCTCCATTTTCAAAATGTATCCAAAATTCTGCCATGTAGTTCAGCACCTCCACTCTTGCCTCTGTCATCCTGTGGCTGGATGGCTGTGTTCCCCTGTTATGTCTCCCCCTGCTTCAGCCCTTGCCCTCCTATAGTCTTCCATTCAACAGCGAGTCGGCTAGTCGTTCCTCTGTAGCTCAAGACAGATAATCACTAGTCCCTGATCAGAACACCCACAGGGTCTTTCCGTCTCACTAAAAGTAAATATAGAGTCCTTATTACTGTGGTCTTGGAGGCCCTGCAGACTTAACCCCATCCCCTTCTTCCAGCCCCAACTCCTGCCTCTCTCATCACATTTTCCAGTCCTCTTCTCCCAGGTCCTTCTCTCCACTCCGATGACTGCCTTGATCTTTATTTATTTATTTATTATTATTATTATTATTATCATCATCATCATCATACTTTAAGTTCTAGGGTACATGTGCACGTCGTGGAGGTTTGTTACATATGTATACATGTGCCATGTTGGTGTGCTGCACCCATTAACTCGTCTTTACATTAGGTATATCTCCTAATGTTATCCCTCCCCACTCTCTCCTCCCCACAATAGAACCCGGTGTGTGATGTTCCCCTTCCTGTGTCCAAGTGATCTCACTGTTCAATTCCCACCTATGAGTGAGAACATGCGGTGTTTGGTTTTCCATTCTTGCGATAGTTTGCTGAGAATGATGGTTTCCAGCTGCATCCACGTCCCTACAAGGGACACAAACTCGTCCTTTTTTATGGCTGCATAGTATTCCATGGTATATATGTGCCACATCTTCTTAATCCAGTCTATCACTGATCGACATTTGGGTTGATTCCAAGTCTATGCTATTGTGAATAGTGCTGCAATAAACATACGTGTGCATGTGTCTTTATAGCAGCATGATTTATAATCCTTTGGGTGTATACCCAGTAATGGTCTTTCTTATAGCTGCTTTCTCATCTGCTTTTCTCTCTGCCTGGAGTGTTCTTCCTCTTAGAGTTCCCTGCAGTTCACATCTCTGCCTCCTCATCTCAGGTCACCACCTGATTACAGCTCCCCCTCCTGACTGCCGGAAGATAACATCCTGTCCTCACACCCTTCACTGTCCTCCATTCCCTGCATTATTTTGCTTCATCCTACTTAATATTTTATATATGAAATTGTTAATTTGTTTATTCTCTTCTTACCCCTTAAACTCCTTCATTGACTGTAATATCTGAAAGCAGAAGTTTTTTTTTTTTTCTCTCTCTCTCACCAATGCATTCTTAGCATTAGCCCTTAGCATGTAGTATCTTTTAAATGAACAAAAGAGTATTCAGCATTGGCTGGGCACTGTGGCTCGCGTCTGTAATCCCAGAACTTGGAGAGGCCAAGGTGGGTCAATCATTTGAGCCCAGGAGTTTGAGACTAGCCTAGGCAACATAGGGAGGCCACATCTCTACGAAATACAAATGAAACTAATTAGCAGGTGTGGTGGTACATGCCTTGTGGTTCCAGCTACTCAGGGGCTGAAGTGGGAAGATTGCTTGAGCCTGGGAGGCCGAGGTGGCAGTGAGTCATGGTTGCGTCACTGCACTCCAGCCTGGGTGACAGAGCGAGACCCTGTCTCAAAAAAAAAAAAAAAAAAGAAAAAATAATAATTAGCATTGTAAATGTTGCAAAATGTATAGGAGAGTCAATTTTCACAACATTTTGGAGGATTATTTGACACTACCTCTAGCGATTTATTTATTTATTTTTAAGTTTCCAATAGTTTGTGAGGTATGGGGTTTTTTGGTTACAAGGATTAGTTCTATAGTGGTGAATTCTGAAATTTTAGTGCACCCATCACCTGAGCAGTGTGTGCTGTAATGTAGTATTTCATCCCTCACCCCCTCCCAATGATCCCCCCAGTCCCAAAAGCCCATTATATCACTCTGTGTGTCTTTGCATCCTCATAGCTTAGCTCCCACCTGTAAGTGACAACATATGGTATTTGGTTTTCCACTCCTGAGTTACATCACTTAGAAGAATAATGGCCTGCAGCTCCATCCAAGTTGCTGCAAAAGACACTATGTCATTCCTTTTTATGGCTAAGTAGTATTCCATGGTGTATATATACCGCATTTTCTTTATTCACTCGCTGGCCCATGGGCACTTAAGTTGGTTCTATATCTTTGCAATTACGAATTGAGCTGCTATAAACATGCACATGCATGTATCTTTTTCATATAATGACCTTTTTTTTTCCTTTTTTTCCTTTACCCCTGTCTTGTTTGGCTTCAAGCCAACAACTTCACATAACTCAATCTTTCTTTGTCCTCATATGTTCCCTCAATCCCTAACAAATGTTTGATGACCACTTCTTGTCCAAATTCTATTGCTTTATTGCTGTTATATATATTTCTGACCATAAAACTCCATTTAGTACTGTTGATATCAATGTTTACTTTTGGGGGGTAATAAATTAGACAGTTTACTGAATAGTTAATTGAAGCATGATGTATCTATAGACACACACACACATATATATATATAATATATATATATATATGCATGCCTTTGAATGGATCTATTTATGTACAAAACTACCAGTGGAATTTCGACTCACAACATCAGTTATGACCAATAGAATGTGCCAGTGTGGCCTGATCTACCCCTCCTCTTTTGATATCCCTCTATGCCTATTCTTATTAAAGAGAATAAAATTGTTTTAAAAGAAAGACAATTCTGCTCATTATATCACTTAATACAATCCTTGTGTTGGCGCTTTTGCTTTTCATTGATATAATTTCAACCATAATAATATGTGTAATGAAAGTTTCAGACTTTTCAGAACTGCCTATTTTTGGCAGGGAGAGGTAATGTGTAGTAAAGGCAATCCATATTTTATGTAGAAAAGTAAACACAAAGAAGTAAAAATCAGTTACAATCTCATCCTTTCTACACATATCTTATTAGTTTGATGTTTATTATCTCCCTTTTTCCCTTTTTTCATCTAATGGAGTCTATTTTGCAAGGTGATTTTTTATATAGTACATAATAGTTAATGTTATTAACATAATAGTTTGCTATTACATATACTTTCATGCTATCATTTTATGGCTGAATGAATATGCCATTTTTAACCTGGAAAAAAATTTTTTACTTGTTCTAGCAGCTTTCTTAGTTACATTTTCTTTATTGCAAAAGTAACTGTTAATAGCATCCATCCTTAATACAAATTATACTTGGTAACTCAGTGAATTTAATATATAATCCACTTCTAAATTTTGTTGTTTTTTGAACTATTAGATGTTTAATGGTAAACAGCAAACTAAAATATTCTAAAATCAGCCAGTAATTTAAATTTGTCTTTACCTTCTCTGCTTCATTTGGCTAAAATGAATACATCTTTAATGACTAGATAAAATGATAGTCATTTGTCAATTAATGATAACCTTTGAGGCTTAGTATAGAAGATTTACTGACAAATGGGAGGCATGTGCCAAAGCTTTGTGCATTAATTGCATCAGTATGATAACTTTCGTCACTATGTTTCCTTCAAAATGTATTCACATAGGCCAACAAACCTTCAGTCATTTTTAAAAAGCAGTAACGTCTAATAGTCCAAGGCAACAGCAATCCATGCGCTTCTGTAACAGAGATGGTGTTTCAAGAATTTTGGCAAAGACTCACACTTGAGGATCAAGGCACTAGGCATTTTAACCTCAGAGAGCCAACAGCCATTGCCTGCTTAGCTGAAATGAGGTGCTGGTGTGGAGAATGTGCCCTAGGTTGTATAAGCCTTGCACAGCCTGCTTCGAAAGAGAGAACCGGAAGAGATCTAGAGGTGTTTTGAGGGCTGTGGTGTTATAAAGAGAGTCCATTTTAACTCTGCCTCACCCCTTTGTGGACAGAGCTGTTAAATGGCCTGGTTGCTCCTGTTTCCTGCCTCGTGGTAACTAACCACCACTTAAGTGCAACTACCGGCCGGGGGCGGTGGCTCACGCCTGTAATCCCAGCACTTTGGGAGGCCGAGGCGGGCGGATCAGGAGGTCAACAATCAAGACCATCCTGGCTAACACGGTGAAACCCCGTCTCTACTAAAAATTAAAAAAAAAAAAAATTAGCCGGATGTGGTGGCGGGTGCCTGTGGCCCCAGCTACTCGGCAGGCTGAGGCAGGAGACTGGCGTTAACCTGGGAGGCGGAGCTTGCAGTGAACTGAGATCGCGCGACTGCACTCCAGCCTGGGCGACAGAGTGAGACTCCGTCTCAAAAAAAAATAAATAAATAAAAGTAAATAAAAAAAGAAGTGCAACCACCCTGATGTGAGAAGTCTACTTGCATGGTCATGACAGAAGATAACTAAATCGCAACATCTTTGTGAATTATTACATCAAGACCTCTAACTATAGATTGGTTCAAATGGAATTGAAGTTTTTGCCATTGGAAGTAATGGCAAAGTAATATTTGCAGGCAAATTGACTCAAGAAAGGTTGAGCTTCTGTGACACAGGAACAATTAAATGAAGAGGGAGGAAAAGGAAAATATTTATATGTGTACACTTCACCTTTGTAAAAAACAACCGAGAATTTGTTAACATTCATATTATACTTTTAAAGCAGTTTAATTTTTCCTATTCTATGAGTAATACCTGAAGGATATGGAATAATTACACATAAACATAAACAAAATTAGTTTAAAAAGCCATCCATGTTCTTTCTACTCATCATTAACCACTATGAACTTGGAATATAACCTTCAAGGCATCTTTCTGTTCAGTTTATGTAAATATGTCTGATTATACATAGGTGATTAGCAGAGGCAGCATAACATATTAATGATAACCAAATCTCTCAAGACCTATTGTTCAGGTTCAAGTCTCAGCATCCTCTTCCCCCATCATCCCTTACCAGCTGTGTGACCTTGACTCATTTTCTTAACCTGCCTCTATCTTATACGTATGTGTATGATACTAGTGTTTACTAATCATGGGGTTGTTATGAGGATATTTAATCACTTAGACTTAAGCTTTCTAAAGAACTTAAAATGTTCCTGGTACATAGTATACACAGAGCTGGTGTTTATTAAATAGAATAATTACGTTTCAATAGAAAAATCAAAGAATAGGAAAATGGTATTTTAAAACATGCTTTCTTTACTTAAGAAAGTAAATACACATCTACGCTATAGATTTTTAAAAGCTGCATAGAATTTCATTTTGTGGTTAAAGCATAGTTCCTGATTTTCATACATTTATGTCATTCCATTTTTTTGTTTATAATACATTTCAACTTTTATTATGGGACTTTGCAAACATACCAAGGTAGATCATACAGTATAATGAAGCTTCATGTACCCATCACCCAGGTACAATAATTACCAACGCATGTAATGTATTTTAAATACTTATTTCGTTCCATCGATTCTGATAAAACTAAGATAATGGTCTTAAAGTAAAGAGCTTCCACATCTTAAGCAACAATATTAGGGTATTTGTGTTTATGTTAGAAAGACATGCCTTAGTCTGTCCTCAAGGTAATAGCTTTTATCAGATGCCAAAGTTAAAAAGGTCAGCTCCCTTTATTCAACTCCAGTGAACATCCTTCATTATATCTTGTTTTCTTCTGATATATCTGAGAAGAAAATGGAATAATTTAGAAGATGCCAGTGGGATAAAACACTATATTCCTAAATATAGTGCAGTTTTCGGAGCTATTTTAGCCACTGTAGTTGAAATCCTCTTGTTCTCCACTGACATATTTTGGAAGCCCATATGTTTAGAGTCTGAAATTTCATTCCAAAAATGATAGAAAGCCTCTTGATCTCAGAATGGAGAGTTACTGAACTGAATTAAAATGGGCAAAGGCTTCAGTGAATTTGAGGAAGTATGTATGGCCTTCCACATGGATTAATTTCCCTCTCTATCCTGGGAAATATGGTACCCAGGTAGCCAGTGTGAAAAATATCACGTCAGTGATGTCCATGTGCTACCATAGTAGAAACAAAGTCATACATTCTGCGATGCTATTTTCTAGACAATTTGTTTCTTTGCATTACAGTAGTATATTCAGCACCACACAGAAGTTAAAATTATAAGACGGAAATAACCTTCCCTAGTGAGATTACAACCGTGAAGCTATAACTAATAGATACTATGATAGAAATAAATTATTCTTAGGATACATAAGCATGAGCATGTAATATTGTTGTGAGCTCTAGCAGAAAATACTGTAGTAGTAGTCGTTTTTTTTTTTTTTTTTTTTTTTTTTAAAGACATGGCCTGGCTCTGTCATCCAGCAGGCTGGAGTGCAGTGGCGAGATCTCAGCTAACTGCAACCTCTACCTCCTGGACTCAAGTCATCCTTCCAACTCAGCCTCTTGAGTAGCTGGGACTACAGGCACATGTCACCATACCTGGCTAATATTTGTATTTTTTAGTAAAGACTGTGTTTTGCCATGTTGCCCAGACTGCTCTTGAACTCCTGGCCTCAAGCAGTCCATCCGCTTTGGCCTCCCACAGTGATAGGACTGCAGGTGTGAGCCACTGCACCTGGTCCAGTAGTCCATTTGAAAAAAACAAACAAAACAAACAAACAAAAAAGTCCACTTATTGAGCACCTACTTTGTAACAGGTACTGTTCTAGGTGCTAGGGATGAAATATACATGTTACTCCTACTGGATCTCTGGGTCTTGCTTTTCTTGGTGAAAGAAAGATACACAATGTCTTCGTTCATTTTCTGTTACTGTAACAAAATACCACAGACAGGGTAATTTATTTTAAAATAAAGTTTATTCAGCTCATAGTCTGGAGGATGGGAACTTTAACAGCATAGTGCCAGCATCTGATCAGAGCCATCTTGCTATGTCATAATATGTTGAATGGCATCACATGGCCAGAGGGCAAGTGTGTGTCAGCCCAGGTCTTTCTTCTTCTTCCTGTAAAGCCAACCAGTCCCATCATGGGGGCTCACCCTTTTGACTTTATCTAATCCTGATTACCTCCCAAAATCCCCACCTCCAAATAAGATCAACATATGAACTTGAGAATTAAGTTTCCAACACATAAAATTTGGGAACACATTCAAACCATAGCACACAGTAAACAAGCAAAAAATACTATATTAGATCATAATAAGTGAAATGAAGACTGATGCACCAAAATAAAGAAGGTAGAAGGTACCAGAGCGGAAGAATGGGTATTGTTATTTTAGATCCAGTGTTCCAGGAAGAAACTGGTATCTGAGTAGAGAGTTAAAGGAAGTGAGAAAGTCCATGTTGAAATCGGAGGCAGGGGTAAAGACAGGTGCAAATGTCTTGAGGCAGGAACATATATCATGGGCATATTCCAGATAACGCTTTGGCTTCCTTGTGCTTCCTTTTTCGTGGGAAAGACAGAACACAAAGCAAATGCAAAATAAATAATATGCAGTCAGGTTGAGATTAGTGTTATGGAATAAAAAAAGAGAGAGTATACAATGGGGGGAAGGAACAACATTAAGTAGGATAATCAGGAGACATCTCTGGAGAGATGACCCTTACCCTCAGACCTAAATAATACACTACAAAATAAATGTCTGTACAATCACTAAAGGATTAACACAAACTGAAGATAAAAAACACTGTGTAAACCTTTTCCTGAATTCAAGAGATTATTATTCTGAAGCTATTTTAATATTAGTAAAATCTTGTTAAAATTTTTTTCTAACAAAGTTCAAATAATGATTTCTGAAATTTAATTCTGCCTGATACTAGTTGTACTTTAGAAAAATAACTAAAATGAGCTGCAGAAGTATTTTACTTTATTATAAATATTACAGTATGCATCATGAAATGAAAGAAAAATCATCCTTTGCCTATAGTTTTATTATCTCCAAATAAGTAGAAACTGAATGATGCATTTGGCAAAGCATATAAAACTTCACTGAAGAGATGTCTGTTAATACTTGTTGAGTGGAAAATGATAGCTAGTATTTGTTTGAATGCTTGATGTGTGCCAGGTGGGGCACTGGGATTTTACAAATACTAATCCATTTCAGACTCAGACACCTCTGCAACATATGTAGTACTATTCTTCCTCCTAAGTAGCATGTGTCAGTGTCAAAGAGGATTCTGTCTTGGGTCTATGTGATTTCAAGTATTGTACTCTTTAACCCCGCTCTTAATTGTGAAAATCTTTATCACAGGACTCTGACCCTTCCTGCGGTTCACTTTCTCCATGGTGTCCACAGTCCTTTCATGCTATATTTACCACCAATAGCATGAAAGGACTTCTTTTTAACCTAAAGCCTTTTTACAATTAACCCTTGCAATTTACACTTTTTGATTTTTGTGGTCCGTGTCTGTTCTTGTCAAAATTGTGAATTAGAGCAAGTTTCTCCTTGATGTTATCAAACTTCTTTGAAGTCATCAAGCATTTAGTTCTCATTAGGCAGGATAGGTCCTGACGACTCAAAGTGTGAGCAGGAGCCAGCAGCATCAGCAGCATCCCGAAGTCTGCTCAATAAGAGTATTAACAAGATCCCCAGGGAATCTGTAGGCACATTAAAGTTTGAGAAGCACAGCATTAGACCAGCATCAGCAACACTTGGGACCTTGCTAAAAATGCATTATTTGTACCCGAAGCTCCAGGAATGTGGCCCAAGAATCTTTGTTTTAACAAGCCCTGCAGGTGATTCTAATGCGTGCGCCTGGAGAGTTACTCTCTCGGCATTGACATCAGCAATACCAACCTGTTGCAATGAATCAGTCATTCTCAAGTCTGTCTGCATATGAGAATGTCCTGGAAAACTTGTACATCCCAGTTTCCATTCCAATATAGTTGGTCTCAACTATAGTCCCATCTCTGCAGGATGGGATCACGGCATTAGGATGTTTGTTTGTTTGTGTTTGTTTTCCTGTGGGCTCCTCAGTGTTAAAAATCATTGCCATAGAATTAGAAGATCAGTATATTACCACTCTCAAGGGATTTACTTTTTAGGAGAAATTTGAATCGCCCCAAAATAGTGCCCAAGGGTCTAATCTAAAAACCTGAGTTGCTTACATTGACTACATGACTGCCACTTCTGCCCTTCAGCATGACACTATGTCTATTTCCTCATTGAAAAATACATAAAAGGGAAAATTGCAACCTCTGTATTCCCATTGGACTATTGTTGAGCTGAACAAATGAGTGTGAAAGTAGGCACTCAAGAATTCTCAAGTATAACTCCCAATGCAATCCCTCCCCCCTCCCCCCCAATGACGAGTTGATGGGTGCAGCACACCAACATGGCACAAGTATACATATGTAACAAACCTGCACGTTATGCACATGTACCCTACAACTTAAAGTATAATAATAATAAATAAATTAAAAAAAAAAAAAAGAATTCTCAAGTGCTATACAAGAAAAGAAAGCTTTTGGTCTATCTGAGGGTGGGATGCAGCTCTTCTCTGATGTGTAATTATGGATAAGTGGCCAGAAGTTCTCAGACATCACGGAGACTGCAACTTTTTATTTGTTTGTGGTGTCAGCTGAAAAAGTGCTCATGAGATACATTGGGGACAGCCTATGGAAAATGATATCTCATGAAATGTTAGAATGGAGTATCTATGATGATAGTTCTGCAACTCCAAACCTGTGCTCCTCAAACATTAATGTGCACATGAACCTCTTGGGGATCTTGTTAAGTAACAAAATGTGATTCAGTAAGTCTAGGGTGAGGGCTGACAGCCTGCATTTCCAACAAGCTCCCGGGTGATGGCAACAATGCTGATTCGTAGACCACACTTTTGAGTAGGGAGGGGCTAAAACATACACAATAATTAGGCCTGTTATTTTCCAGATGCCAGTGTGATTAATGAATCCTGCCTATGTTAACATTCACAAGTCTGCCCTTAACATTTTTCTATTCTTATAGCCCTGATTGCCTTTGTCCTGTAGCTTACATATGATCTGTACCTCCTCTTTCTTGCTTACATATAATAGAGCATATTTTATATACTCATATCCAGTTATAATTATCTAACTGTAAGCAATTGTTTTGTTGAATTTTGTTGTCAGTGTTCACATCATAAATTGCCTCTCCCAACCTTCTTTCATCTCTACAATTCCTTTCACTCTTCTTGTTGAACTGGCCAGTGAGGGTGCTGTTCTTGCCAGATTAAATGAATCAATCAATGGGAATCTTATTCTTAAGTGTATTGAATCAGATATGTACAAGTGTTGCTCATGAGGAAAGAAAAGATGGGTGTGCACGCTATTGATTAATGTAGTCACAGAAATGCACTGGTCAATACGATACAAGCTGTTTGCAACAGTAATAGTCCTGTGCTGAGGACTATTAAAAAACTGAATTGGTTACCACTATAACCACTTACTGTCTACAGTTATGCTTTTATTTGGGTAAAAATAATCTAGCATGTTGTGGTTTAGCAACAGAATGCTGAAGAACACCCCGATGTGATGTTTGAAGGAGAAAATCCAATCTATTCAGCCTAATGCTTTGCTACAGTAATTTAAAAAGGCATTAGAAATCCCATCTCCTGGGCAGATGGGAGTGGGGCATGGGCTGGATTTCCATACGCATCATTCCATACCCATTGAGTGGGGCATGGGCTGGATTTCCATACGCATCATTCCTTGGCTAGTTCTCTTCTGCAGGACGTGGCCTTCACATCTCATACTGCATATTGTGTAATCTGGTATCTTTCTTCTCTTATGTCCCTTAACTCATTATTCTTTGGCTTCTCTTTTTGCAATTATCTTTTTTCCCGTTTTCCTCTTTAGTTTTCCTAAGGGCTTCTCAGTTTTTTTCACAGGGGTGTATAGATCAGAACCAAATTCTTTCCTAAGCCTGTGTCTTTATTTCACAATTCGACCAGGAAGGACACTACAGATCACATAGCTCACCGCCACACATCAGAGTATAGGCCCTACTGACACATGCACACATAGAAACAACAGAAGTTGGCCGGGCATGGTGGCTCACGCCTGTAATCCCAACACTTTGGGAGGCCGAGGCGGGCGGATCATGAGGTCAGGAGATGAAAACTATCCTGGCCAACATGGTGAAACCACATCTCTACTAAAAATACAAAAATTAGCCAAGTGTGGTGGCGTGCGCCTGTTATCCCAGCTATTCAGGAGGCTGAGGCCGGAGAATCACTTGAATCCAGGAGGCAAAGGCAAAGGTTGCAGTGAGCCAAGATCATGCCACTGCACTCCAGCCTGGTCACAGAGCAAGACTCCGTCTCAAAACAAACAAACAAACAAAAAAAACCAGAAACCAATAAATAAATTCTGCAGCTCTATTGTGCAGCATGGTGACTATAGTTAATAATAATGTGTTGTGTATTTGGAAATTGACAAGACAGATCTTAAATGTTCTCACCACAAACATAACTATGAGAGGTGGTGGATATATAATTATCTTGATTATGGTCATTATTTCACAGTGTATACTGTTAACAAAAGGCCGTGAAATTTGCAGAAGCAAAAAGGAGAGCTTTGTTTTTCTAAACAAATTTGTAGGTGGGGGAGACGCAGCCTTTGGGACAGAGCAGAAGTATGCTCCAAGGAGACGTTGGAGAGTTAAAGATTATAAAGGCAAAAACTGCAAGACTGGGGAGAGGGATCGGAATCCTGATTAGATGACATTGAAGCCTAAAACCACAACTCTCTCTTTGTTTTCTGACTTAAGGTGGTCAGTGGTTGATCACCTGAGGATTTTCCAGCTGTAGCCTATTTCGAGATTGATAACAGGAACTGGTTTAGCTTGATGGCAGAAAGGGGAGTCTCGTGACATTTCTGCAACATTTTCTGAGAACACAGTGTATGTCATTACCTCCTCATCTTGCTGTGGCCTCCCAGTTCTGCTTTAACTTGAGCATCTCAGCCACAGGAGGTTTATTTTATTTATATGTTGGGGCATAATTTGACAATACATACCTCAAAACATTACATTGTACACCGTACATATATACAATTTTTGTCAGTTACATTTTGGTAAAGCTGGAGATAAGCAAGAAGAAAGGTAAAGGGGAAAAAGGAGAAATGGAATACATGAGAAATCTTAATGAATATTTTACTACATGTAATGTGTGGTTAATCATAAGATGCTAACCAAAACAAAAAAATGATTTAAATAATGTCATACTTGACAAAAATTATTAAAAGTTTTATTAGATTTCCATGAATTCATCTTTAATGATATCATAAAATTACAAATGTGTTGTATTCTTTATTTTAACCAAATGTACAAGTAACATATTTTTTCTTCAAAGAGTAATTTCTTATAAAAATGTATAGTTTTGTTTTAATTAATAATCCACTGAATTACATCATTATAATGCTATTTATAAGGGGATTTATTTTCTGTTATTTAAATTTCCTCTGATAAGTTTTTATTGTGATTATCTGCCACCAACATCTTATAGTTAAAATAGCATGCAAACTAATGATTGTGCAGATAGTTACTAGTATAAGATTAATATTATGCAATAGAAGGAGATGCTTTCATTAGGCCAATGGTTTCCTATATAAAAATTACTTCTTTACAGGTCTGTACAGCTAGCAGAATGGCATTTGAGTGGATTTAGGTCTCAGCCTAATTGTTACCTTTTTAGAGCTAACTTCTCCCACCGACACAGTTAAAGAAGTTCAAAGATCACCTTATTTAATTTTCTACATAGCACTTATTAATCACTGATGCCATGTGGTGGTTTCTTCCTTGTTTAACAGTTTTTCTGACTTTCTCAATTTCAAGAGGGTAGGACACTTCTCATTTTATTATTGTATCTTTAATGTCTATAACAGTTCCAGGCATGTTACATAGGACCGCTATACAAATTATTGAATAAATGCATGAATACATGGTCAATATATTAAAATGAAATTAAAACTTAAAAAAAATAAACTATAAAAAGGTAATTTGAGACCGGGCATGAGGTAGTGGCTCACACCTGTAATCCCAGCACTTTGGGAGGCCAAGGTGGGCAGATCACTTGAGGCCACGAGTTCAAGACCAGCCCGGGCAACATGGCAAAACCCCATCTCTACAAAAAAAATACAAAAATTACCCATGCATGGTGACATATGCCTGTAATCCCAGCTACACGGGTGGCTGATGCAGGAGAATCCCTTGAACTGAGGAGGTGGAGGTTGCAGTGAGCCGAGATTGCACCACTGCACTCCAGCCTGGGTGACTGAGGGAGACTGTCTCAAAAACAAAAACAAAAAAAGATAATTTGACAAAAATGGAAGTAGCTCACCAAATACTTTGAATAATGTACCTCCTCTGATTTTCTATTTCAAGCTACAAAATAGGAAAGACATTGTTCTTCCTTATTTTTGTTTCTTTTCTAACCTTTTTCTTTTATTATTCTATAATATATTGGCATTTCCTTTAGCAAAGGGAATTGTTTGATATTGCATCCTTCATACAAACACCAAATATTTACACATACACACACACATCGCTATGTAAGTCCCTTGAAGTTCAGTTCAAGTCCCTTGAAGTTCAAGTACACAGTTCAAGTACACAGTTACTGATTTTACTATGTATATATATATATACATAGTCTGAATGTGTATTTTGCAGCTATAGTTTTTTATAAATGTGTTTCTCTCCACTTGTAGTCATTTGTATGCGCTTAATGAAATTGTCAGCAGTTATAAATAAATATGTGGTTGTTATGTTTTCATCATTAGGTTGTAAATTCCTTGTGGGCAACAAGCATCACATAATGAAGAAATTAAAGAAGTCAGAACCATTGCATTGAAAACATGATACTTTCAAATACACTTTTGAATGTTCACCTCGGTGTTATAATTAAATTCTAATTTCGGTATACATATCTGCTTATCCGAATGCCTTTAGCAATTTGAAATGACTGAGTATTCTAATTCGTCCCATATTGAATGGAAGCATATCAAAATTGTCTGCTATTTAACTGTGCTATCACAAGCTATAAATAGAACACTACCCCCTGCCAAAGGTGAATTAATTGTGATAAAGCTATTTTGATAAAACTTATTCCTCACTTAAGTGAAACATGCATTACCTGATTAATTTCTGCAACAGCTATGTTAAAAGCTCTGCACTTAATATCAAACTTCTACTTCAGTATATGTCACCATTTTTACGGAAACAGAAAGTCCCTTGCATTTGATTAGCCTCACATTGTAGCTTATTGATGAATGCAAATAATCAAACAAAAAAGGACTAATTGTATAGAACAAGTAAATATTATACATACAGTGCTTATTTTCCTACAATTACACAGGTAATGTCTCTATTTAGTTTCCTAATTTCTCATTATGAGACAATTGCATCTCATCTAGCAGTATTTAATTGCATTGTTTCTATTGCTAGAATAATAGCACATTCCTTTTTTTAAGATGTTGAATGACAAATAAATTTAGATTGTAATCACTTATTATTCCTTCTCTAAGCAAAATCACTCAAGAGTTTCAGTTGCAATGAAAAGTTTTATTTTCTACTAATGATGGCCAGAATGGGAGCATTCTAGATAAGTCTGTATCCTGTCTGTCTGCTTCTTCAGTTGTGGCCATAAGCATTATCTTAATAAGTCTACTTGACTTATAACTTTACTATTTTCTAAAAGTGTCACTGTAAAATCTTACAGTATTTAACCTCACATACCAAACCCCTATAATAATCTTTGTTTCTATTTGTAACTTTACATGTCTGCATTGGTAAATGACAGGTACATTTGGAATGACAAACATGCAGTTACACTGAGTCTAGTTTATAGTTTCTTATCCTAATTCTCATTCTGACCTTAACATCAAATCCTCTACTATGAGACAGCAGTATTAAATAAAACCATCACCTAGCTTCTGAGTTATCTTGTAAGCATAAGTGAAATCTTATTCACAACTGTAAGTGAAGTCTTGTAACCGTAAGTGAAGTCTTATTTACATGTTTACATGTCTTTTTTATTCTTCATGTATTTTCTAAATGATTCACTTGCTTCTTAGCCTTTTGCAAACTCTATTTTTTTACTGCTATAAATAAAATAAACGGTGGCTTAAACTGCACAAATTTATTATCGTATAGTTCCATAGGTCAGAAAGCTGGTAGAGGTCTCACTTGGCTAAAATCAAGGTGTCAGAAGGGCCTCATTTGTTTCTGGAGGCTCTAGGAAAGAAACTATTTCTTTATCTTTTTCAGCTTCCAGAAGTTTCTCACGTTCCTTGGCTCATGATCCCTTCTGCTATCTTTAAAGGCCGCAGTTATCAGTTGAGTCCTTCTTACGTGGCATTACTCTGACTCTTCTTTCATTGTTCCTTTTCTCCCTAACTGCAGCTAGAAAAGATTATTCATCTTTAAGGACTCATGTCATCAGTTTGGGACTGTCTGTATAATCCAGGATAACCTCCCCGCTTTAAAGTCTATAGCCTTAATCACATTTTCAAAGTCCCTTTGCCATGTACAAGGAAATATTCATATATTTTAGTGATGAGGATATGGACATCTACAGGGGGCCATTATTCTGCCTAGTACATATGGTCTCTTATTATTTAGCATGTCTAGTGCAATTGTGTGCGGATGCTGGACTTCTTAAAATGTGACGTTAGTTAGGCTTATGAAGTCAAGCATTGTAGATGTTGCCTGTTAATGTTGAAACAAGCTTGAACAGTGCCACGCTTCATTTCTAGCCTCGGTTTGCTTGTTTTCCCTTTCATTTATTACTATTTTTCAGTGAAAATTGATAATAGAGCTGCCCCCCGCCTTTTTTTTTTTCTTTTTGCACTGGCATTATGGCATTGCAGTACTGAAGAAATCACTAAATCTGCTGATTTTACGGAAAAAGATTGAGGGTCCAGTTAAATTTGTGTTTTTTTCAGGACAGTGAGCTCTCGTTTTCTCACTTGGGAATTCTTCCTCTTGAGACAGATTTCCCAGGTACGACCAAGAGTTATGAGATCAAAGTTTTATCTGGTGAGAACAGAGCCCAAATCTGTAGGTAACACTTCTTAACTAATTTGGGGGATACCACAGATACAGATTAGAGAACTTCTAGAAATTCATATCAAGTTTGATTTATTTAATATTCATATTTAATGTGTTACATGAACGTATAATTCAATGTAAATATGATTTATTTATTATGGAATTATTTAATACATGACATGCTTATAGTTAGACCTTTAAGGAATATCTCTATCTTATTTTGCAGCATTTTACCTTTTTCCTCTCCCAAGTGCTTTGTGAATTTCACTAAAGAAATCAGGGTAAAATTCATGTAGTTTATTTTAAAGATACTTAATAATCCACCCAGAGGGAAAATATGTTTTTATACTTACTGCATAACCTTAGTAAATAGAGAGTACTAATGTGCATTTATAGGTTAAAGCAATATATTGTTTTATTTATTTATTTATTTTTTTGAGACGGAGTCTCGCTCTGTTGCCCAGGCTGGAGTGCAGTGGCAAGATCTAGGCTCACTGCAAGCTCTGCCTCCCGGGTTCACGCCATTCTCCTGCCTCAGCCTCCCTCCCGAGTAGCTGGGACTACAGGCGCCCACCACTGCGACCAGCTAATTTTTTTTTTTTTTGTATTTTTAGTAGAGACAGGGTTTCACTGTGTTTGCCAGGATGGTCTCGATCTCCCGACCTCGTGATCCACCCGTCTCAGCCTCCCAAAGTGCTGGGATTACAGGCGTGAGCCACCGCGCCCGGCCAAAGCAATATTTTTAAAAATAATTTCAACTTTTATTTTAGAGTCAGGGGATACATGTGCAGGCTTGTTACATGGGTATATTGCATGACGCTGAGGTCTGGAGTATGAATGGGATCCCGTCACCCAAGTAATGAGCATGGTACCCAGTAGGTAGTTTTTCAGCCCTTGTCCCCTTCCGCCCCTCCCCCCTCTAGTAGTCCCTAGTGTCTACTTTGTCCATCTTTATGTCCTTGTGTATTCAATGCTTAGTATCTTTTTTTTTTTTTTTTAATTTTGTGAGACGGCGTCTTGCTGTGTCTCCCAGGCTGGAGTGCAGTGGTGCAATCTCGGCACGCTGCAACCTCTGCCTCAGCCTCCCGAGTAGCTGGGACTACAGACATGTGCCACCAAGCCCAGCTAATTTTTGTATTTTTTTCAGTAGAGATGGGGTTTCACCAAATTGGTCAGGCTCGTCTCAAACTCCTGACCTCACGATCTGCCCGCTTTCGCCTCCCAAAGTGCTAGGATTACAGGCGTAAGCTACCGCGCGCGGCTGTTTAGTATCATTTATAAGTGAGAACATGCAACATTTGATTTTTTTGTTCATGCATTCATTCGCCTCTAGTTGCATCTATGTTGCTGTAAAGGATATTCTTTCATTCTTCTTTATGGATGCATAGTATTCCATGATGTATGTGTACCACATTTTCTTTATCCAGTCCACTGTTGATGGTCACCTGCATTGATTCTATGTCTTTGTTATTATGAATAGCCAGATGCTGGACATTTCCTTAGCTTTTAGATGATTTCTTTTGAAATGTATATTGTTACGTTTAATCAGTCCTTTGTGTATAGTTGCCTTTTGTGAGAAATACAGTACCAGGTTGCTTGATATACCATTAAAATTAAGCATGTAGATTTACCTGGTGTCTCTAATGCTGTTATGTGTGACAATTCCCATATGAGGTAAATTTAATGAGTTCGTTTCTTTTAATATCTAAACTAACTAGTGCCCTTCAGGGAAGTATCAGAGTGTATTGTGTTTCTTCAGTGAATTCCCTTTAGATGGGCTTAAGATAGCCATATGGCTCTAAACTTACTAAATGCAGAAAATTTAACTTAGCTTTACTTCTTTCATTCTTAGGAAAACAATCTTCATTTTGTTGATTAACTTCCATTTAAATGCTTATTTTATACTGTCTTTATTTGGACTATGCTTCATTAAGCCTCAATTTCCTTTTAATTTTGCTTGTGTCTTATTGTTTGAGTTCCTGTGTCTCAGTTCACTAATGAAATGTTTTCTAACCTGTGAAAATTCAGAAGAGTACAAAGAGCCATATAAAAGTACATTTCCAGTTTCTTAAAGAAAAATTAAAGTCTACTGGGACTATGGTACACTGCAAAACATAAACACTATTCTTACTCGAAATTATAGTCATTGAGGTCTTTCAATTCCCAGCTCCCATGTGTTAAATCTACCTATCTAATAATGATATTAGTTGCAAATGCTTCATTACTTCTCTTTGTATCCAGTTTCAGTAGCTATTCCTTGTAACCTTATCTTGACATTTTCAAATTCAGTTTGAAAATACAACTAGAGTTTACCATTATTTATGGAAGATAAATGTTAACTGACATTATATTTACATTTAGGATGAAATAGGTGAATGCTCAGGTACAAATAAAACTAAGTTTATTTATTTCTCTGCTTAATTCAAAAGGTGTATAGGTTCAGGTCACAGCATAGTTTAGGGCAAAGAAAGTAGAAATGAGAACACAGAACACAGGAATTTGTCAGTTTTGTGCATCTATCTCCTAATCTAATCTCAGCTAATGGGACTTTACATTTAATCGCCTTTCCAGACCAAGTCTCTAGACCCAGCTAAAGTTGCTGTTCTTCCATGCCCAAATCTCTTTTGCTGGCCTCCTAATCAAGATTCTAGTGTGTTGGAGATAAGGTGTGGCAGGCAATAACCCAGTGATCACTATTCCCCATTTCTCCCCACAATTGTGCCCTGTTTACACACTTGAGTTTCTCTCCTTAGTTCTGATTTAGAGCCCTTGGCCAGGTTCTCGAAATCACCAATGATCTTGAATTCAACCATATGACTTGGATTCTAGTGCTTGTGCCCAAACCAGCATGATCGAATCATTTCAATTGAAATACATACTATTGCTATTGCACTCAGTCTACATCCCTACTGTCTCTGTCTCTGTCTTTTTCTCTGCCTTTCTCTCTCTGTCTCTCCCCTTGAACAACCTGGTCCTTAATTCCAGGCCTATTCTCTACAATAAGTTCAGACATTTTTTTGCAGTCCCTAAGTAGGCAAATCTGAAGACCTCCTAGAATGTCCGGCAATTTTGCAGTTGATTATACTGCAGCTATGACCATGCATATTTGACTTTCATTAGAAACCATATTTTAATATATCGTATTTATTGTAGAGAAGTTTCTTATATTGAATGTTTCTAAATTTACCTTTCAACTATATATAAGGTAGCTCCCTACATATAGAATATTAAAATGTACTGAACTAAAAATGTATTTTTTCTCTTTGAAAGCCACCATAATTTGATACAATTAAATTATACGGTGTTACAGTTTGCATATTTGTCCCCGTCCAAATCTCATGTTGAGTGGTAATCTCCAATGCTGGAGGTGGGACATAATAGGAGATGTTTAGATCATGGAGGCCCATCCCTCATGGCTTGGTGTTGTCTTTGTGTTAGTGAATGAGATCTCTCACAAGATCCAGTCATTGAAAAGTGTATGGCATCTCCCTCCCCACTCTCTCTTACTCCCTTTTTTTTTTTTTTTTTTTTTTGCCATGTGATGTACCTGCTCCCCCTTCACCTTCTGCCATGATTGTAAACTTCCTGAAGCCTCCCTAGAAGCTGAGCAGATGCCAGCACCACACTCCCTGTAAAGTCTGCAGAACCATGAACCAATTAAATCCATTTTCAATATAAATTACTCAGTCTCAAGTATTTCTTTTTTTTTTTTTTTTTGAGACGGAGTCTCACACTGTTGCCCAGGCTGGAGTGCAGTGGCGCGATCTCGGCTCACTGCAAGCTCCGCCTCCTGGGTTCACGCCATTCTCCTGCCTCAGCCTCCTGAGTAGCTAGGAAGTATTTCTTTATTAAAATGCAAGAATGGCCTAATACGTGTGGTTTAACCGAGCACTTAACTCCTTTATTATTTTAGTGCAAATGTCTCCTTTTTTTCCTTTGTTCGTGAAACTTTTATCGGGAAAATACTAAATGAGATTTTTACTAGTATGACCGCGGAGAGTAGGATGCACTTGTGCCAAGTTTGGGACCTCCAGAAGCTTACAATTTAATCAGTAAAACAGACTTTACATAAACAACTCTGTTAACTTCTCAGTGATTGGAACTGCAAACAGTATTCTATTTAAAAATGCCATCTGGCTTTTGTAAGGTTTGGGAAATACTTCTTACTTTTAAACAGCAAATACTGCAATATTTGAGGTATGCAATGCTAAGCCCATAGGGCATGAGGCAACATAACCCTGATAATGTGAGTAATTTTGATGAGTTCTCCATATTTAGAAGTAAATTGTGTATCTTGATAATAAATTTTATAATTTCATCATTGAGTTTCTTCATACATTTTGGGAAAACCCCACGGCCCTCTGATTTATTTATAGCTGATTTGTCAGTTAGATGTAAAATTTCCTGCATGTTGATAATATAACTAGCTTTCCCTGTTTGATTTTTTTTGTCCTCTATAATTTTTTTCAGCTCCTAGGTTTGTAGATATTTTTGATTTAGCCCATATTATAATAATTCAACAATTTTCAACATCTTTAAAATATCATTTAAGTATACTTTGCTCATTAAGAATTGCTGCCTCCTAAATTTAATAAAAAGATTGAAAGAAGATTAGCTGTTGACAGTAATTAATATTCTTCCATGTAGGAGCTACATGGCAATTAATTATTTTTCAGGAAATTCTTTTCACCGTTTTGTTAAGAATATTTCATTATATTATTTTTCAGCACTGTCAGTTTTCTAACATTCATGTAGCTATTAATTTATTCATAACTTGAATTCATTTTCAGTGTCATTTATGCAGCTTTGGCTTTTTTTCAGCTTGCTTATATTATTTTGTATGTGAAAAATGGTTAACTTCTTGACTAATTTCCCTCCACATTAAAACTGTGTAGCATTCTTTTCTGACTCTGGAGAAAATGTATTAATTTAAGAAGATACATTATGCCATTTATTTTAATGTATTTTAAAACCGGTTTTGGTTTCATGCTATCTAAACTGCTAATTGGTTCATCTTAAATTTGGTGATCCTCTATAGTTTAATAATTGTCAGAGTAAAGTGTTCAAGTAATCAAGAATAGAGCTAGCAACAATTCATTAGTTTATATGGTTTGTACTGATTAACACCATACCGTTCTGACATGGGCCTTCTCACAAGAATCTTAATGAGAAAGAGAGACAGAGAGAGAGAGAGACACTAGAACAGTTTAGTGAGAAGTCACCAAAAAATTTCTTATTAGTTACTTGGCACGCAGTAAGGTTGTCCTTACCAATTACGCTAACCATGATGACATATTCAATCAAGAAATGGTCATTTATATCAATAAATTTCAGTTACTCTATTATTTCTCCTTTGAGAGTCATGATTTTTCTGTCAGTCTACATCACCATTGCTTCCAGATGAGCCTCCTTTAGTCCCTCTCTATGCCATGCCCAAGTTCTGTTCTTCCTCACTCTAAGTGGCTGCAAACACTGCTTCCCCCTCTTGGCCATGTGTGAAGGAGAATGGAAATGTGATTTCTGTAAATGCTCCTGCCATTTACTTTGCATGTTACATTGTCTGGCATTTGCTTCATTTCTATTTCTTTTCTTTTCATTGCCCTCTCATTGTCTCTTACTCTCCTTTCTTGTTTTTGCCTCTTAATCTTAATTTTTTTCTTTATTTGATTCCTTAAGCTTAGTTCTCTTTTGTCATTCTTAATAAATTCATTCATTTTCAATTTTTTCAATTCTTTCCTTCTTTTGTTTTTTAATTGTGTTTTTTTCTTTTTTAAAAAAACTTTTCTCTTTAGTTTCATAATTTAAAAATTAGTACAGATAGAATATTCCTTAGATTAGGTGCATGCAAATATTGAATATGTCATTTAATAACCCATTATTTTATATTATTTGTACTGATTAACACCATACCATTCTGTCCCATTCATTCAGAATAAGCATATTGTTTTTCTGTATGTTGTATGTCATGTATGTATAAAGCCATCTTATAAGTTTCACTCTGCATATGCCTAGGTTACATATTTTGGCATTAAGAATATCATTAAAAACCAGCTGTTTTTGAGAAAACTTGTAATGTTGTGATGTAAAAAGTAAACCTTATTGAATTCATCATACTTAAACAGATGAATAGCAGCAATAAATTCAGATCCTGAATAAGAGTCAAACTGCAAAGGTTCTTTGTTGACTGAAACACAAAAATATGTGTGCATTAATTTTATTCTTTTGTAAAGTGTTATTCTAAATAAAATTACTGGAGATAATATCTGGGGTCCTAAAAATATCATGCTTTGAAAAGTATTTGTCACTGCTAATTGAATTTTATGTGTGAATATAATGCGTATCTATACAAATAGAACAGCCTCTAATTGAATCTGGGAGGATTTGAATATTGTTTGAGTGTTGGCCAGTCTACTGACAGATTTAATCAAGAAATGGATATTTATATCAAAGAATTGTGCTTAGGAGTAATAACCCATTTAGTCACAGATTCACTGTTAACGGATTGAAAGGTTTGTGGTATACTCTGGCTCTATGAGTTTTAATGAGGCTTTGTTTCCTCACTTTTTTTTCTTTTATTCAGGAAGTGTTAATGTAGCATGCATTTCAGCATTATGATTTTGTCAAAGATAATGTTTATGTTTTATTCATTTTGGATCCCCTCCTAGAACTGTTATTCACATTTTTGCTACTACACACATATCAGATAAGATTCATTGCAGAACACACTTTAGGCTATATGTCAAATACGAATATAAAATACAAATACATAGGTCAGTTCATTTGTCATTCACTTTTAAAAGTGGAAGGTTTAATATAATCAATTCTATAATCCCAGTACAACTGTTCCCCCAAATTTGTTGAACCCAGCCCTCTTTCTGTTTGCTTCCTCAAAGTAATGTAATGGATTTTAAAACCTACGTTAAATAAACCAGTAGAAATTGAACTTGTCTATTGAATTATAATCTTTACTGTTTATTTCCTTCTAAACAAGTTTTTATTGATACATATCTGTACATATTTTGGGAGCATATGTGATAATTTAATATATTCATATAATTTGTAAAGATCAAATCAGTGTAATTGAGATACACTCATCTTAAATATTTCATCTTTCTTTTTGCTAGAAACATTCGAATTCTTCTTTTATCCTTTTTTTTTTTTTTTTGAGATGGTGTCTCACTCTCTTGCTTAGACCTGGAGTGCAGTGGCACGATCTTGGCTAACTGCAACCTCTGCCTCCTAGGTTCAAGCAATTCTCCCTGCCTCAGCCTCCTGAGTAGCTGGGATTACAGCTGCCTGCCATCATACCTGGCTAATTTTTTTGTATT
Organism: Macaca fascicularis; assembly: GCF_037993035.2. NCBI lineage: Eukaryota > Metazoa > Chordata > Mammalia > Primates > Cercopithecidae > Macaca > Macaca fascicularis. Next base: position 29,520,417 of record NC_088395.1, read on the forward strand.
TTTAGTAGAGATGGTGTTTCACCATGTTGGCCAGGCTGGTCTCAAACTCCTGATCTCAGTTAATCCTTCCATCTCGGCCTCCCAAAGTGCTGGGATTACAGGCATGAGCCACCATGCCCAGCCAGAATTATTCTTTTGTAGCCATTTTGAAATATACAATAGATAATTGTTAACTCTACTCACCCTACTGATCTATCAAACACTAAGTCTTATTTCTTTTATCAAACTGTGTGTTTGTACCCATTACTCAACTTATCTTTATCCCCTCTTTCCCTTACCCCTCCCGGTCTCAGGTAACCGCCAATCTACTCTCTATCCTTATGAGATCTACTTTTTCAGCTCCCACATATGAGTGAGAATATGTGATATTTGTCTTTCTGTGCCTGGCTAATTTCACTTAACCTAATGACCTCCATGTTCATCCATGTTGCTGAAAATGATTTAATCCTTTTTTTATGGCAGAATATTTTATTATATATATATATATATATATATACACACACACACACACTATACATGGCTGAATAATATTTCATTATATTATATATATGTATGTATATATATCACATTTTACTTATCCATTCATCTATTGATGGGCACCTACACTGATTCCATATTTTGGCTATTTTAAATAGTGCTGCAATAAACATGGAAGTGTAGATCTTTGATATATTTATTTTTTTTTTCTTTTGGATATATACCCAGTAGTGGGATTGCTAGATCATATGGTAGCTCTCCTTTTAGTTTTTCTGAGAGCCCTCCATACAGTTTTCTACAATGGCTATGCTAATTTACATTCCCACCTTCCTCTACATCCTTGCCAGTGTTTGTTAGTCCCAGTCATGTTTTAAAAACCATTTTAACATTGGTGAAATGATATCTCATCGTTGTTTTGGTTTGCATTTATTTGATGAATAATGATATTGAAAACTTTTCATATATCTGTTGGCCATTTGTATGTCTTTTTGTGAGGAATGTCTATTCTGATATTTTGTTCATTTCTTAATCAGATTTTTTTTTTTTGCTATTGAGTTGTTTAAACTCCTCATGTGTTCTGGTTATTAATCCCTTGTCAGATGGGTAGTTTGCACATATTTTCTCCCATTCTATATGTTGTTTCTTTACTTTGTTGATTGTTTTCTTTGCCGTGCAGAGCTTTTTAGGTGGAGATAATCCCATTTGTCTACTTTTGCTGCTTTCGCTTTGGTTGCCTGGGCTTTTGAGGTCTTACACAAAAAAATGCTTTGCCCAGAGCTATGTCCTGGAGCATTTCCCCAGTGATTTTTTTTTCTAGTAATTTTATAGTGTTAGGTCTTAGATTTAAGTTTTTAATCCATTTTGATTTCATGTTTGTATATGGTGAGAATTGGAAGTCTTTTTTCATTCTTCTGGATGTGATTGATTATCCGGTTTTCCCAGTACTATTTATTGAAGAGACTTTCCTCTCCCCATTGGATGTTCTTGTTGCCTTTGTCAAAAATGAGTTGTCTTTAAATGTGCGGATTATTGCCTGTGTTCTCTATTTTGTACCATTGGTCTGTGTCTATTTTTATGTCAGCACCATGCTGATTTGGTTACTATGGCTTTGTAGTATATTTTGAAGTCAGGTAGTGTGATGCTTCCACCTTTGTTCATTTTGCTCAGGATTGCTTTGATTATTTGGGTTTTTATTTTGTAGTTCCATGTAAATTTTAAGTTTTTTTCTATTTCTTTGAAGAATGTTATTGATATTTTGATAGGGATTTCATTGAATCTGTAAATAGCTTTGAGTAGCATTGTCATTTTAACAATATTAACAATATTAATTCTTCCAATCAATAGGAATGAAAAATCTTTTGTTTTTTGTGCTTTTTCAATGTATTTCATCAGAGTTTTATACTTTTCTTTGTGTAGATCTTTTACTCCTTTGGTTAAATTGATTCCTAGATATTTTATATTCTTTGTAGCTATTATAAATGAGATTTCTTTCTTAATTTCTTTTTGAGGTTGCTTGCTGTTGGTGTATATAAATGCTATTCATATTTATTTGGTTATTTTGTATCCTGCAAATTTACTGAATTTATAAATTCTAACGGTTTTTTGGTGAACTCTAGTTTTTTCTAAGTATAAGATCATATTGCTTGCAAGAAGGCTAATTTGATGTCTTCCTTCCAATTTTGATGCCCCTTATTTCTTTCTCTTGCCTAGTTGCTCTGTCCAGGACTTCCATTATTATGTTGAATAAAGACAGTGAAAATGGGCATGCTTATCTTGTTACAGATCTTAGAGAAAATTTCAATTTTTTTCTCAGTACAATATTAGCTGTGGGTTTGGGATATATGCATTTTATTATTTTGAGGAGTGTTCCTTCTATACCCAGTTTGATGAGAATCTTTTTTATCATAAAGATATGTTGGATTTTATCTAATGCTTTTTCAGTATCTATTGAAATGATCATGTGGTTTTGTTCTCGTGTCCTTGTGTCATATTTATTGATTTGTGTATGTTGAATCATCCTTGCATCCCGAGGATGAATCACACTTGGTCATGGTGAATGATCTTTTAAATGTGTTTTTGAATTTGATTTGCTAGTGTTTTCTTAATGATTTTTGCATCTGTTTTCGTCAGTGATATTGGCCTGTAGTTTTCTTTTCTTGTTGTGTCCTTGTCTTGTTTTTGTATTCAGGCCTTTTAGGATGAGTTTGTAAGTATTTTCTTTTTGTCATTTTTTTTGAAGAATATAAATAGAATTAGTATTGGTTCTTCTTCAAATGTTTGGTAGAATTCAGTAGTAAAGCCATTGGGTCCTGGGCTATTCCTTGGTGGGAGACATTTGATTATGGCTTTGATCTCATTACCAGTTTCTTCACATTTTCTGTTTCTTCATAGTTCAATATTGATAAGTTTTGTGTGTCCTAGAATTTATTCATTTCTTCTAAGTTTTCCAATTTCTTGACATATGGTTATTCATAGTAGTCTCTAATGATTCTTTGCATTTTTGTGGTCTTAATTGTTATGTTTTATTTTTGGTTCCTGATTTTATTTATTTGGGCTTTCTCTCTTTTTTTCTTAGTCTACCTAAAGGTTTGTCAATTTTGTTTCTTTTCAAAAAATCATATTTTTGTTTTGTTGATCTTCTATACTTTTTTGCCTTATGTCCTACCATTACCAGATGATCTCCTGTATTGTGGGTTTGTTTTTTTTTTTTTTTTTAAGTTTCAATTTCATCTTTTTCTGCTTAGATCTTTATTATTTCTTTCCTTCTACTAAGTTTGTTTTTGGTTTGTTATTGCTTTTCTAGTTCCTTGAGGTGCATTGTTAAGTTGTTTATTTGAAGTCTTTCTACTTTTTTGATATAGGCATTTATTACTATAAACTTTGCTTGTAGTACTGCTTTTGCTGTGTCACATAGATTTTGGTGTTATATTTCCATTTTTAATCATTGTAAGAAAGTTTTCAGTTTCCTTTTTACTTTCTTTATTCATCGATCATTCTAGGGCATGTTGCTGAATTATTTTTATTTATTTATTTTTTATTATTTGGGACAGGGTTTCACTGTGTCACCCAAGCTGGAGTGCAGTGGCACAATTACGGCTCACTGCAACCCTGATTTCCTGGGCTCAAGCAATCCTCTCACCTCAGCCTCCTAAGTAGCTGGAACTAGTGGCATGTGCCACCATTCCCAACTAATTTTTAAAAATTTTTGTAGAGACATATTCTTCCCATGTTGCCCAGGCTGCTCTTGAACTCCTGGGCTCAAGCAATCTTCCTGCCTCAGCCTCTCAAAGTGCTAGGATTATAAGCAGGAGCCACCAAGCCCAGCCTGAATTTTATTTATTTATTTATTTATTTATTTATTTAATATCGAGTCTTGCTCTGTCACCCTGGCTGGAGTGCAGTGGCGTGATCTCGACTCACTGCAACCTCCATCTCCTAGGTTCAAGTGATTCTTCTGACTCAGCCTCCTGAGTAACTGGGATTACAGGCACCCCGAGCCTGAATTTTTATGTGCTTGTGTAGTTTCCAAGGTTCTTCTTGTTACTGATTTCTAGTTTTATTCCATTGTTGTCAGAAAAAGTACTGATATGATTTATACTTTTCTGAATTTGTTGAGGCTTGTTTTGTGGCCTAAGATATGGTCTACCCTGGCTAATGTTTCATGTACTGATAAAAAGGAATGTGTACTTGGCAGCAGTTGGGTGAAATAATTTTTAAATTCTAGATAACCCTATTTGGTTTAGTGTGTAGTTTAACTGTGATATTTCTTTGTTAATTTTCTGTCTGGATGATCTGTTGATTACTTATATTGAAGTGTTGAGTCTTGTACTTTAGTTTTATTGCAGTCCGTCTCTCGTTTTAAATCTATTAATGTTTGTTTTATATACTTGGGAGGTCTGGTGTTGGGTAAATAGGTATTTATAATTGTTATATCCTCTTGCTGAACAGTACCCTTTATCATGATAAAGTGACTTTCTTAGTCTCTTTTTCCAGTCTTTTATTTTCAGTCTACTTTATTTGATGTAATTATAGCTACTGCTACTCTTCTTTGCTTTCCAGTTGCATGGAATATCTTTTCCCAACTCTTCACTTTCAGTCTATGTGTATCTTTATAAATGAAGTGGAATTCTTGAAGGCAGCATATGGTTAGGTCTTGTTTCTTTATCCATTCAGCCACTTTATGCCTTTTAATTGGATAATTTAGTCCATTTACATTCAGTGTTATTATTGATAAGTAAGGACTTACTCCTGCCATTTTGTTGCTTGTGTTCTGGTTGTTTTAGAACTCCTCTCTTTGTTCCTTTCCTGTTGTCTTCCTTTATGGTTAAGTGATTTTCCTCTGGTAGTATGTTGTAATTTGCTGCTTTTTCTTTTCAGTGAACGTATTATTGGTTTTTACTTAGTGGTTACTATGAGGCTTATGAAACATAATTATAACATTCTTTTGAAGAGATGACAACTTATCTTAGCTAAAAAAGAAAAGAATAGAAACAAATAATGAAAATATAAAAATAAACTCTACACTTTAGCTACATCCACCCACAGTTTGACTCTGTTTTCTCAGTTTACATAGGTTTATATTGCCTATGTCTTAACAGCTTGCTACAGGTATTATTATTATGAAAGATTTGTCTTTTGGGTTTCATACTACAATTATGTATGGTTTACATGCCAAAATTACAGTATTAGAGTATTCTGGATTTGTTTTTGTACTTAATTTTACCAGTGGGTTTCACACCTTCAAATGTTTTCTTTTTGCATGTTATTTTTTTTGTTTTGTTTTGTTTTGTTTTGTTTTCAGATTGAAGAACTCTCTTTTGCATTTCTTATTAAGCAGATCTGGTCATGGTTAATTCTCTCAACTTTTGTTTTTTTGGGAACAACATTATTTCTCATTCATACTTGATGGACAGTTTTGCCAGGTAAAGTGTTTTTGAATGGCAGGTTTTTTTTTTCTTTCAACTCTTTGAAAAATGTCATCCCACCCCTTCCTGGCCTTATGAGAAGTCTGTTGCTGATGAACTTGAACTCCTTTATATGTTATTTGCTTCTTTTCTCTTGCTGCTTTTAGGATCTGGTATTTGTCTTTGACTTTTGAGAGTCTGTTAGTTACACATCTTTGAGTAATCTTATTTGGGTCGAATGTATTTTGTGTTCTCTGACCTTCTCATATGTGGATATTTGTCTCTTCTCATATTTTAGAAAGTTTTCTGTTATTATTTATTTGAATAGCTTTCTATCCCTTGATCGTCTCCCTCTTGAACACAAATAGTTTTTAGATTTGGTCTTTTTAGGAAATTTTCTATATTTTGTGGGTGAGCTATGCTTCTTTTTATTATGTTTTCTCCTCTGTTTATTTTCAAATATCCTGACTTCAAGCTCACTGATTCTTTCCTCTGCTTGATTCATTCTGTTCTTGAGAGCTTCTCATGAATTTTTCAGTCCAGCAAATATATTTCTCAGTGCCAATATTTTTGTTTGATTTTTAAAATGATTTCTCTTTGCTCAATTTTTCTAATGTTTCTGAATTCACTCCTCCTCCTCCTCCTCCTCCTCCTCCTCTTCCTCTTCTTCTTTTTTCTTCTTTCCTCTTTCCTCTTTCTTCTTTCTTCCTTTCTTCTGGTGAGGGTGGGTGTATGCTACTTCCTTTTCAGCACTAGATGGTTTCTTAAGCACAGGTTTGCTTTGGTTCTACTAAACCATCTGAGTGCTTCCTGTCCTGAATGAGGGAGGTATCCAAGGGGATATTCCAGTACTGTGGAAAGGCTATCTTGGGTTTCATACCCAGGGACCTATGGAACAAACATCCTACAGTGTAATAGTGCTGAATGGCCACCTAATTTGTTGTCTTTCTTTGGCTGAGCTACAGAGTAGTTTCCAGGGCTGAGGATGGTAGTCTCACCTCCCCTTTGTATCTCTGGCTGTCCTCAGGGATATTTCCATCTTCAGGTACTCCTGATGTTTCTAGTGGGCTGAGGCAGAGACAGTTCTGCCCAGAAACCCAAGATGATGGGGAAAGTCATTGTTCACCTCAATCTCACTTTTACAAGTATAGAAACCATGAGTTGTAGGGACATTTGTTTTTCATACTTATTACCAGGCAGATTAGAGGAGAGGGAGTGTCATGGATATGAAATACGGATTCCCTTATTCTCTGCTCAAGAGTTTTTTCACTTCTCTATGGCCCTAGGAACTGCCTCATCCTCATATTTGAGTTCTGGGATATTGCTGGTAATAATCTCAGTGTTGTGCATTTGTTTTTGGTTTTCTACTGAGGGGAGGAAGTTAAGCCAGCTTAGTTCTACATCACCATTTTGAAACCAGAAGTCTGTGCTTGTTTATTATTATATTTTTTCTTTTCTTTTCTTTTCTTGCTTTCTTGCTTTCTTTTTTCCTTCCTTTCTTCCTTCCTTCCTTCCTTCCTTCCTTCCTTCCTTCCTTCCTTCCTCCCTCCCTCCCTTCCTCCCTTCCTTCCTTCCTCTCTCCTTCCTTCCTTCCTTCCTCTCTCTCTCTCCTTCCTTTTCCTTTCCTTTCTTTCTTTTTTTTATTATTATACTTTAAATTTTAGGGTACATGTGCACAACCTGCAGGTTTGTTACATATGTATACATGTGCCATGTTGGTGTGCTGCACCCATTAACTCGTCATTTACATTGGGTATATCTCCTAATGCTATCCATCCCCCCTCCCCCCACCCCACGACAGGCCTCAGTGTGTGGTGTTCCGCACCCTGTGTCCAAGTGTTCTAATTGTTCACTTCCCACCTATGAGTGAGAGCATGCAGTGTTTGGTTTTCTATCCTTGTGATAGTTTGCTGAGAATGATGGTTTCCACCTTCATCCATGTCCCTACAAAGGACATGAACTCATCCTTTTTTATAGCTGCATAGTATTCCATGGTGTATATGTGCCACATTTTCTTAATCCAGTCTATCACTGATGGACATTTGGGTTGGTTCCAAGTATTTGCTATTGTGAATAGTGCCGCAATAAACATGCATGTGCATGTGTCTTTATGGCAGCATGATTTACAAACCTCTGGGTCTGGGATGGCTGGGTCAAATGGTGTTTCTAGTTCTAGATCCTTGAGGAATCACCACACTGTCTTCCACAATGGTTGAACTAGTTTACAGTCCCACCAACAGTGTAAAAGTGTTCCTATTTCTCCACATCCTCTCCAGCACCTGTTGTTTCCTGACTTTTGAATGATCGCCATTCTAACTGGTATGGGATGGTATCTCATTGTGGTTTTGATTTGCATTTGTCTGATGACCAGTTATGATGAGCATTTTTTCATGTGTCTGTTGGCTACATAAATGTCTTTTAAGAAGTGTCTGTTCCATGAAAAAATGCTCATCATCACTGGCCATCAGAGAAATGCAAATCAAAACCACAATGAGATACCATCTCACACCAGTTAGAATGGCAATCATTAAAAAGTCAGGAAACAACAGGTGCTGGAGAGGATGTGGAGAAATAGGAACACTTTTACACTGTTGGTGGGATTGTAAACTAGTTCAACCATTATGGAAAACAGTATGGCGATTCCTCAAGAATCTAGAACTAGATGTACCATATGACCCAGCCATCCCATTACTGGGTATATACCCAAAGGATTATAAATTATGCTGCTATAAAGACACATGCACACGTATGTTTATTGCAGCACTATTCACAATAGCAAAGACTTGGAATCAACCCAAATGTCCATCAGTGACAGATTGGATTAAGAAAATGTGGCACATATACACCATGGAATACTATGCAGCCATAAAAAAGGATGAGTTTGAGTCCTTTGTAGGGACTTGGATGCAGCTGGAATCCATCATTCTTAGCAAACTATCACAAGAACAGAAAACCAAACACCGCATGTTCTCACTCATAGGTGGGAACTGAACAATGAGATCACTCGGACTCAGGAAGGGGAACATCACACACCGGGGCCTATCATGGGGAGGGGGGAGGGGGGAGGGATTGCATTGGGAGTTATACCTGATGTAAATGACGAGTTGATGGGTGCAGCACACCAACATGGCACAAGTATACATATGTAACAAACCTGCACGTTATGCACATGTACCCTACAACTTAAAGTATAATAATAATAAATTAAAAAAAAAAAAGAAAAAAAAAAAGAAGTGTCTGTTCATATCCTTCGCCCACTTTTTGATGGGTTTTTTTTTTATTTTTTCTTGTAAATTTTTGTTTGAGTTCTTTGTAGGTTCTGGATATTAGCCCTTTGTCAGATGGGTAGATTGCAAAAATTTTCTCCCATTCTGTAGGTTGCCTGTCCACTCTGATGGTAGTTTCTTTTGCTGTGCAGAAGCTCGTTAGTTTAGTTAGATCCCATTTGTCAGTTTTGGCTTTTGTTGCCATTGCTTTTGGTGTTGTAGACATGAAGTCCTTGCCCATGCTTATGTCGTGAACAGTATTGCCTAGGTTTTCTTCTAGGGTTTTTGTGGTTTTAGGTCTGACATTTAAGTCTTTAATCCATCTTGAATTAATTTTTGTATAAGGTGTAAGGAAGGGATCTAGTTTCAGCTTTTTACATATGGCTAGCCAGTTTTCCCAGCACCATTTATTAAATAGGGTATCCTTTTCCCGTTTCTTGTTTTTGTCAGGTTTGTCAAAGATCAGATGGTTGTAGATGTGTGGTATTATTTCTGAGGGCTCTGTTCTGTTCCATTGGTCTACATTTCTGCTTTGGTACCAGTACCATGCTGTTTGGGTTACTGTAGCCTTGTAGTATAGTGTGAAGTCAGGTAGCACTGAGGCTTGAGTAGGTAAACAAAGCTCTAACTGGGTGGAGCCCACCTCAGCTCAAGGAGGCCTGCTTGCCTCTGTAGACTCCACCTCTGGGGGCAGGGCATAGCTGAACAAAAGGCAGCAGAAACTTCTACAGACCTAAACATTCCTATCTGACAGCTTTGAAGAGAGTAGTGGTTCTCCCAGCATGGAGTTTGGGATCTGAGAACAGCCCGACTGCCTCCTCAAGTGGGTCTCTGACCCCCGAGTAGCCTAACTGGGAGGCACCTCCCAGTAGGAGCTGATTTTTCTTTCTCTTCTTTCTTTTTTCATCTTGCTCTGTTCCCCAGGCTGGAATGACATGGCTCAATCATGGCTCACTGCAGCCTTGACCTCCTGGGCTCAGGCAGTCCTCCTATCTCAGTCTCCCAAATATCTGGGACTAAAGTTGTCTCTACAGTTAAAAAAAAATGTCGAGACATAGTCTTGTTATGTTGCCCAGGCTGGATGTGCATCTTTGTTCTTAAAAAAACAACTTATGGAAGGATCAAAACATATGATACCCTCAAAAGCTTCTATTTTAGATAGTACCTATAGTGTGTTCAGGAAGGTAGCTAACATTCTGTTGCTTTCTTTACTGACAAATTTAAGCCAAAGTTTCTATATGTGGTATTTTACATGAGGAATAAGTAGGATTTAGCTGTGGCTATTCCAGTATTGATAATACTTATAATCTTTAAAAAATATAGAAAAGTTTATTGAAAATTATAATAGCTAGGATTTTCATTTACTTTTTTTTTGGACTTAGCTTTTGTGGTAGAAACCACTTGAAAATTAGTCTTCACAAAATTAGTGTATACCCTACGGTATATACTTGGAGAGAATTTGTTTCCTTAGAAATGCTATAAGATTTAGGGACTTTAAGAAACGTTTTCCCACATGACAGATAACAATTTTGGTGGCAAATCTTCATTGTGAAATCAATCTCCTCCCTCTACTGTTTTTTTTAACACTTAAAAAATTATCTGGATTTATATCTCTGTCCCGTAGAAAGTATGTCAAGTGTACTTGTGATTGTCACCCAATAATGCACATAAGAAACACATGACATTAGTGGATTCCTGATCCCAACTCAAATACACTTAGTAAGAGTATCCAACTTTAGGACCTAGGATTTTTCCAATTTGTGGCTCTGAGTCTCATATGAACTGTTAGGTAAGAATGACTGTGACGTATGCAATGTGTGGACTTACTGTTCCCAAAAAGAAGGGCGTCTGTCTGAAAGGCTAGCTTTAATTCAACGGTTAGTGAATGAAAATAATTATTTTTGTAAAATATTTTCTAAAATATGATTGGTTTATATTTTAACAACTATATAAAACAGGATTTCTGAGGCTAAAATTGAATTGCATATTTGGTTCCGATCCTCCTAATATCCAAAGAAAAAAAATAAAACACGATGAGAATACCATGTGCTTTACATTATGTATATAAATTTTTGAAGACATCCAGGATCATTTAGAATTTCTCCAAGAATATTGAGCCTTCATCAACTTGAAGGATTGAAACATTAGAGGTGAGTCAGCCCTCACTAATTAGTTAAAATCAACCAATATGATATGGAATAAGTCTTTCTGTGAGAAAAAATAAAAACAAAGATAGAATTGATGGAGGACTGGAGATTTTTATGCTGCAATTCCTTGGCAGTGTCCTACAGGTTTCTAGGTACAGTCTTGCCTTTCTTTGTTTGCTAAATGATATTTATGTCTTATTAGTCTTACCACTTTTTTATATGGAGAAGTTAAAAATTAGTACTCTATAAATTCTAAGAGTAACTTATAATTCTTTAAATTCTTGAACATTTTTGTTCTGTTATAATAACATTTACTAAGTACTTGCAATATCACTTTATGCCAGTCACTTGGTTCATATCCTCATAAAAATGCTATGGGGCAGAATATCAGTCAGAGTTCTACCAGGGAAACCGAACTTGTAGAAGCTATATATTAAGAGATTTATTGCCAGGAATTGTACCACACAATGATGGTGGCTGATAAGACAAGTTCAAAATCTGTATGGCAGGCTGTCAGAAAATGTAGTCTGGAATTCTCAGCTACAAACTGAAGCTGCAGTCTACAGATGGAATTTCTTCTTCAGAAAAGCCTCAACTCTGCTCGTAAGCCCTTTTATCAGATTGAATCAGGCCCACCCAGATTATCCAGGCTAATCTTCCTTACTTAAACTGATTATGGACTTTAATCTGGTCTACAAAATGTTTTTCTCAGCAGCACCTAGATTAGTGTTTGGTTGAATTAATGGCATTGTAGCCTAGCCACATTGACGTGTAAAACTGGCCATCACAGGTATGAACTTCTGTTGTTCTAATTTTACAAATTCAGGAAACTGACTTTGAAAAAGTTAAAGTAGATTGCTACAATTGACAAATGATGGAACATTGAACCTAAGTTTGTCCAAACCCGGAACCCATATTATAAAACCCAGATGCTAAACAGGAAAATTGGCATTTGACCACTAAACTATTAAAGAAATGAATGCTATGTGTGTCTGGTGCACACACATGCGCGCGCCCACACACACACACACACACACACACACACCACTACCACTGCCATACAGCTATTTAGGAAAAATATATAAAGGGATATTTAGGACATTTGAATGCATTTATTAATATTGTGGAGATTGACCAGCATTTTCATTAATTCTGCTAGGTTAATTTTTCTTTTGGATGCCATGAAAAATGATCTGTTCATTATAAATTAGAGTAATCTTGGAAGTAATTTGACAGTCAATCATCATTTAATAAAATTGAAATAAAATGTCAAGAGTAAACTGTAAAGACAATGGGATCACTCATAGTAATTACTGTCAGTTTAAACTGAGGAAAACAGAATCTGATTTTTACCGTTATCAGAGTGAGGTAGTTAGTAATGAACCACAAATGCGAATCTGTAAAGTATAGCATTTAATTTATTGAATTTCTGCATTTTGGCTTAATGGATGAGTGGCATGCATTTGTAAAAACAGTGACTCTAAAACACATTATACAATAGCAGCTAAGGAAATATTTATGATTCTCTTATTACTGATTGTATTTGTGATACATTTTATTCTCCTGTGTATGTTCAGAGATAGCTCTAAAGTATGTACTTTGAAAACCAGGAAAGCCTAGATGGAGGACACTCTGTTGAGTGCTAGAATAAGGAGAAAGAAAAAGAAAGCGAAAACAGAGGTACAAATACTAAAAAATCCTTTGAAAGGTGGCATTTGTTCTAGAGTTTCACATTTTCCGATGACTTGTCCATGAAGTTGAAATCATTTGTGCAAGCCTTATTTCATAATTTCACTATTTTACTTTTGGTCAATTATCAAATATTTCCCAATTAGACTGTACATATACTTGCATAGCCTCCCTCCTTTCATTATCTTCTTTGTAAAACCAGCCATTTATAATGAGCAAGACAATATCCTCCCCTGAAAATGTTTACTTTCCTTATACTGAGTCTCTGCTCAGCATGTAACATTGCCTATAGACTACAAAAGCCATTCTGTCCCTTCTAGATCACAAACTACCGTGCCATCCTTATGTCTTTATTACCCTCCAATACAAACACTTTCTTCTAGTCATACTGGGCCTTTCATTCCCACCATACTTATCCTACATATCCCCAGACCAACCAACACCTCTGCTCTCATTGTGGGCCTAACAGTACACTCCTGACTTCTTGCCATATATGTGAATACTGTCGATCTAGAACCCCAGATCTTGTAAGATTTCTTTATTAAGCCTGGTCTCTTCCTCTACTGAACTCAGATAGGAGGTCAAATCTGAAAGAAGCTTGACAACAGGCATCTGCTGCTTGAACTCCTTCTTTACAGTCGAATCAGATGATCTATACCCATGGATATTATGTTTGAAAACCTCTAGTAAAGGAGAACTCATTACTTTTCCATCAGGTTCAGTCTTTGGATAGTTTTAGAAGGCACAAAGTTCTTATATGTAACTATTACCATTTCTTCTTTACTTTGCTGTTTCTGAATACTAGACTATAAACCTCTTTATAACAAGAATGTGTTTTTTATTTCCCAATACTTAACACAACACTGGGCATGCAGTAGAAGTTAAAAATACTTGAAAAATTAAATAAACCTGATTTGGGGTTCTTTCACTTTCTTAACCATTCATCCCTATATAAACCCTGGTTTGCGTATGTGCCTCAGAGCAAATGCATCGGTGTAGTCTGACCTTTATAATCCACAATGGTCTGCACAGCCTACTTCTTACTCTTTTCTAGAAAGGCAGCCTATGTTCACATTTTCCAATATTCCATAGCTTCATAATTGCTGACAAAAATTTCTTTATGCACAATTAAATCCAAACCCAACTATTACTACTTATAATACTTATTATTATTTTTGCCCCAAGCCATATCTTTCTTACCAAGTTTTTGTAACATTGGTGTTTTAGGATCCACATGTAGAATACATTTTATTCTTATTAAATGTATTCTATTAGGCCTATGAGTCTCCCCATCAAGTCTTTTTTGGATTTTAACTCTATTCTTCCTTATTCAGTAACACAGCCAGATTCACATTACTGACAAATTGTATAATAATTCCTGATGTGACCATATTCATTTTATTGTCTTAAAATATTGAATAGAAGATGAGAATGGCTGGAGACCTAGCATTACAAGTCAGTCTCTCAATCTTTGTCTCTCTCTCTCTCTCTCTCTCTGTCTCTCCCTCTCTCTCTTAAAATTGATCCATGAACATATTTTTTAGAGTCCCTTAGCCAGTTCCTATCACATAAATAAAAAATTGGTGGGATGAGATTCATGATAGGAATATAATGAAATGACATGCACTGTTAAAAATAAATGGATTGATACTAGAAATGTAATCATACAACATTTCGAGGGTTACATAGCACAGGCATATTCAAATTGTTAGTAATCTTTATTATATATATACTCTATTTAGCTTCTTAGTTATTTAATTACAAAATTGAGTCTTACATAAATCTGTATATTCATAACATATAATGGTGCACCATATGCATAACAGGTAACCAACTGATTGTTGTTTAATGTGAAAGGACTCAATTGCAAAGAAAAAGGAAGTTATTTAGCTACAGTTTTCAAGAGTAACTCCCAGGAAAGAAAAATATGTAGGATGTGTACTAAGAAACTCTTTCCGAAGCTGAGTGTAAGGTTTCAAGAAAAACGTTCAAAAATATTACTTTCTTTCTAAAATAAAATACATTCTGAAAAATATTAGGAGTCATATAAAATAATGTAATGATGAATGTTACTCTCAATGTAAAACAAATGATCAATGCTTTCTAATTGTAGGTGTGTTGTACTGTTGCTTAGGTTGTTTTATTATTTGTTTTGGAGAAGCCTGAAGACTGTTTAGAAGGTTGAACTGATAAATTCACAGACAATTATATAAGCTTGTGCTATTCATGTTGTTAAATGATTGCATACAACGTAACACTTGAACAAGAACAAGTGTTATTTGTTACTGAGTCTCTTCCTGTGATCAGGTGATTAGCATTACATATTCCCAAGAGTAAATGGTTCCACACCTCAGGGATGAAGAAAATAACCACACTTTAATGGTCAGAATGTGGATAAGTGCTGTCTTGTAAACTGTAGTAAAGCCAAACATTTATAGTATCTTTTAAAGACAGTCTTATGATCTGTGAATGGTTTTCATCTATTAGAAATTCTGTACTGTTTGTCTGACTTAATGACTCATGAAAATGTAACCTAAAAGTGAAAATACTGGGAACATAAGATAAAAGTGGTTTTAAATCGGTAGTGGTATAGTCAATTTGTGTTAGTGGTCGGTACTTGTAGACAAGTAATTGGACTCTCTTGTCTTAATTCTGTTTCAGTTACCAATGTCACTGTCCAATTTCAGCAGAAAATGTCAGCATTAAAATATATTATCTTATTTATTACAAAGTAATAGTTTTTATCAAGGAAAATTTCAAAAACGCAGAGAGGCGTAAAAAGTAAGAGGAAAAATATGCTGTCACTCTGTCACCTTGACCACTAAGTAGAATGAAAAGAAATGGTTGTTATTAGCATCTATAGAGTGTCTTTTTACAGAATTTTGATTATCATCTACATAATGCTTGATAACATCACTTTTCTCTTAACAATGCATTCTGAACACTTTTATGCCATTAGAAAGTCTCCTATAGTATTATTTTTAAGTAATAAAATTCTACGCTACAGCAGAATTTATTTAACCAATCTCCAATTGATGGGCATTTAAGTTAATTTTGGTCTCTTGATGAAAGTAAAAAGACTGTTTTAAAAATTCCTTTTTGAAATGATTACATACAATTCTGAGCCTGGTTTTGTATAAGAAGTATATATTTGTTACATAGGCATTCAAAAGAGCACATCTTCTGTTCTCTATTTAAAACTGTAGAATCATGTTAATGTAATGAAACAAATGGCTAGCTAGAATAAGATGGAAACTTGTAGATGCCTGAATTAAATCATAAATTTGGACTTTGAAAGAATTGCTATTGCATATGACTGATGTTTTTTAGCATGAAAGTTGCTTTTTTTAGAATAGCTGGATCTATTTATCAGTTCATTTGTGAAGCACAGGTACCTTAAATTGGATCCAATATCTGTTCATATCCTCAATTAATGTAATAATTTTTTGACCAAATTTTATTTAAAAAGAATCAACAGATTTGATAAAAAACAGTGGCTAAAGATGACCAACTTTTTTAGGTCAAAGGTAGTCTTCTACAATTTCTGGAAGCTTCTTTAAAATGTTATCTATCTTGCCTGATTTGATCTGACATATGAAATATATCTCTCTATGTATTTTATATGTTTTGGGGCATAGGTGATATTCAGAGTTACATTGTTTCATAATATTATCACAATTTTAAACAATTACAAGAGAAAAATGATAATGATCACATTATAATTTATTGTAAAAATTATACATATATATCTGTGTGATATTTGATAGATTTGCTCTTACATAAGAAAATTATGAAAGTAGATAGAAACAGCCTTCTGAAATATAAAATATTTGTCCTAGCTTTTCCTGAATAGCAGAAACTAAGTATACTAAAATAAATGTCTTCAAGATTTTCTTCACACATTTCTCAGACTTTGTTTTATATCAGACACTTTCAGATAACATATGTTTAATGAAAACACAATGATGTGATGAGTTTTCATTTTAAAATGTTTTTACTTAAAAATCGAAAAGAATTTGGAGACACTCAAGTTGTATTGTTTTGTTTTGTTTTGAGACAGAGTCTCACTCTGTCGCCCAGGCTGGAGTGCAGTGGCTTGATCTCGGCTCACTGCAACCTCTGCCTCCTGGGTTCAAGCAATTTTCATGCCTCAGCATCCCGAGTAGCTGGGATCACAGGCGTGCACCACCATGCCTGGCTAATTTTTGTATAGACAGGATTTTGTATAGACAGAATTTTGCCATGTTGGCCAGGCTCGTCTTGAACTCCTGACCTCAAGTGATCCGCCTGCCTTGGCCTCCCAAAAGTGCTGGGATTACAGGCGTGAGCCACCGCAACTGGCAAGTTAAATTGTTATATGCAGGTATATTTATTCAAGTGCACATATTTAATATAAGCACAATCTGATTTTTTAAAAAATCAAAGTTCATGTATAAAACCTAAAGAATTGTAGTGAAATCAATCAAGTCGTTGAACTTAACTGAACTTCTTTAATGCCATAACCTTGACATTCAATATTTCCTTTGAAATAGAATATTCCCTTTTACATTATTCATGAAAATGCCATGCCAGTGTAGTGGAAGGTGTCACCTCAGTACAGCAATAGCCAGTAACATTTCCTTTTCTAGTCATAAAAACTTTCGTTTATTCATGTTGATTTGTTATGATTCTCAGTCAATTTTTCCTGGGTGAAGACATGAATCTGATGAAATGGTAGCAGCAAAATTATTGTTTGGATGTCTTATTCATTAAGTTTTTAGTTAAACTTTCTACTTTGAGATAATTGTAGATTTACATGCAATTGTAAAAGACATTACAGAGATCCCATATATCCTGTAATCAGTTTCCCTCAATGGAAACATCTTCCAAAAATTTCCTAGAGTGGTAACATCTTGATAGTACAATATCAAACCTGGATATTGAAATTGACATAGTCAAGATAGAAAACATTTTCACCACCACAAGGATTCCTCCTGTTGCCAATTAGTAGCCATACCACTTACCTTCTGCTGTCACTCCCGCTTTGTCTCTGCCAACCACTGATCTGTTCTCCATTTCTATTATTGTGCCAAGTCAAGAATGTTCCATAAATGGATTGGTATACTTTGTAACCTTTTTCACTCAACATAATTCTCTGGAGATTCACCCAAGGTTGCTGAATATATCAATAGTTTGTTCCTCTTTATTGTAGGATAGTATTCTCTGGTATGGATGTATCACAATTTGTTTAACCACTTACCTGATGAAGTATATCTGGATTGTTTGCGATTTTTGAGTCTTACAAATAAATTTGCTACAACACAGCCTCACTCTGTCTCCCAGGCTGTAGAACAGTGTTGTCAGTGGTGTGATTTGGCTCACTGCAACCTCCACCCCCTGAGTTCAAGCAACCCTCCCACCTCAGCCTTCCAAGAAGCTGGGACTACAGGCATGTACCACCACGCCTGGCTGACTTTTATATTTTTGTAGAGATAGGGTTTTGCCATGTTGCCCCAGGCTGGTCTTGAATACCTGACCTCAAACAATCTGCCCACCTCGGTCTCCCAAAGTGCTGGGATTATAGGCGTGAGCCACTGTGCCTGGTCAAATCAATTAATTTTAAATTCAAAGGTGATATGATTCCCTCTTTGCCCTTCTGATTTCCAGTGTTTTATGAATTGATTTTAGTTGTTTCAGTGAATTAATTCCTACAGTATCTGCAACAAAAAGTATAACAAATATCTCTGACAAGGTCATTCCCATATTGGGCTGTAGGAAATAGTTACCTAGCTACTTATTATATACAAAAGACTGGCTACTAGAAAATATAGTGATATTAATTGGTTGTGAAAAAATTATCTTGATTTACTGTAATGCCTTTTATTTACCTATGTATTCTTAAAAATCTATGGAATGTGTTCTGGATACAAAATAGTATATATGCCATATAGAGAGAACTTACAGAATGAGAAAAATGAACTCCTATGTATCATTTATGAGTTTCAAAAATAGAGCAGTACATCACCATATTGAAACACCTTGGGGCATGGCCTTCTGGATGTTATCTCCCATTCTTCTTTTGGAGGTCACCGCTATTCTCAATTTGATATGGTTTGGTTTTGCCTAATTTTGTTATATAAATGTTTTAATCTGATTATATTCACTCCTCTATGACTTATTTTTTACTTGGTATTATTTCACAGATTATACTATGATAGTGACAGTATCATTATTTATTAATTTCCATTGCTGTATAATATTTCATTGTGTGAATATACTCCAATTTAATGTATCTCTTGTTTTCTTGATGGACATTTGGGCTGTTTCCATTTTTTTGCTATTATTAACAACGCTGCTATGTTTCCTTATACTTGTTTCCCAGTGTAGATGTGGAAAAATGTCTCCAGGTTCCATATATATATCTAGCAGTTGAACAGCTGAGTCTATATGCATATTTTAAAGTATATTGGGTAATACTAAATTATTCTCCAAAAGTAGTGTACCAATTTACATAGCCGCAAGCATGCGTTCTCTCACATCTGTACTCAGGCTCTCAGCATTTGTTTGCTCACCATTATATTATTGGTCTTACGCTTATTGATTCAAAAGAGTATTTCACATATTTTGGATACTAGTTATTTGACAGTAATACATATTGCAAATGTTTTCTCCCAACTTATGGCTTATCTTTTCACTCTCTTTATGGTACCTATGATCAAACAAAGCCCTTAATTTAATCAAATTTATTATTTTTTTCCTTTCTAGTTTGTACTTTAGAAAGCTTTTTGAATTTTTCTTTTACTAGGGTTTATAGCTTAAGTTTTATATCAGTAAAATGCTTACCAGAACAATGTTCTTTATCTTGAATAGTAGCTTGCATTTATCTAAAAATTATTAGGATATATATTTCATAATAATTTATATTTATAGGAGATATATCCTAATGGTTTTTATGTAAACACCAAATGTATATATATGTAACAAAGTTTCTTTTAAGGTTTTTAATTAGTTTCAGCTATCGATCTTAACATGCATAAACTACCTTTTCTTTTTTTTTTTATATATATATATATTTTATTTTTGTGGGTACATAGTAGGTATATATATTTATGGGGTACATGAGGTTTTTTGGTATAGACATGCAATGTGTAATAATCACATCATGAAAAATTACGTATCTGTTCCTTCAAGCATTTATCCTTTGTGCTACAAACAATCTAATTATACTCCTTTAGTTATTTT
Source organism: Macaca fascicularis (assembly GCF_037993035.2). NCBI lineage: Eukaryota > Metazoa > Chordata > Mammalia > Primates > Cercopithecidae > Macaca > Macaca fascicularis. Next base: position 29,540,121 of record NC_088395.1, read on the forward strand.
AAAAGATGCAATTAAAATATTATTGACTGTAGTCCCCCTGTTGTGTCTCACTTATTTGTGGGATCTAAAACCAAAACAATTGAACTCATGGAGACAGAGAATAGAAGGGTGGTTACCAGAGGCTGGGAAGGGTAGTGGGGGGCGGGAGAGAGGTGGGAGTGATTAATGAGTAAGAAAAAAAAAATGCCAGGCACAGTGGCTCCCGCCTGGGAGGCCAAGGTGGGCGGTTCGCTTGAGCTCAGGAGTTCAAGACCAACATGGGTGACTCAGCGAAACCTCATCTCTACTAAAAATACAAAAATTAGCCAGGAGTGGTAACACATGGCTGTAATCCCAGCTACTTGGGAGGTTGAGGCACGAGAATCACTTGAACCTGGGAGGTAGAGGTTACAGTGAGTTGAGATCATGCCACTGCACTCCAGCCTGGGTGACAGAGTGAGACTCTGTCTTAAAAAAAAAAAAAAAAAAAAGAAGAAGAAGAACAAATAAGACCTAGAAATGTCTTTTGTTAGGAGTTTGGGTTTGATTAACAGCAACACAGAATTATGTGTTGGACATCTATACTGCATCCAAATTGCTTGAGTATTAAAATAATGAATGAGATACAGTAGGATGGCACTATCATTCCAGACTACTAGAGTTGTCAAGGCATTGGTTCAGCTAATAAACTACCTTTTCTTTTCTGGTTTTTTTTTTTTTTTGAGACGGAGTCTTGCTGTGTTGCCCAGGCCGGAGTGCAATGACGTGATCTTGGCTCACTGCAAGCTCCGCCTCCCAGGTTCAGGCCATTCTCCTGCCTCAGCCTCCAGAGTAGCTGGGACTACAGGCGCCTGCAACCACGCCCGGATAATTTTTTTGTATTTTTAGTAGAGAAGGGGTTTCACCTTGTTAGCCAGGGTGGTCTCGATCTCCTAACCTTGTGATCCGCTTGCCTCCACCTCCCAAAGTGCTGGGATTACAGGCGTGAGCCACCACGCCCCACCTTTTTTTTTAAACTACATTGCTGTAGTTTGCTCCTGAAAACACTTCTATTTCACCGAAGTCGGTGATGATTTTTGTGAATTTTCAGCTATTTGTCTTTGAATTTTCTCTTTGATAGACCCTGAGACTTTATTCAGTGATATGAGAGAAACTATGGGATTGTTAATATTTTAAGACATCATCATATTCGTGATTTATTTTTCTTTGCACAATTGATTCCAACTCAAATGTCCCATGAAATAAAATAACACACTCAGTGTGACTTGTTTTACTAATTATTATATGTAGCAATCACTTGACTGTGCAGATCAAATTTTACTTTCTAAAAGCTCCTTCTATTAGTGCTAATGTGTTTGACCCTTTTAAAAAATAAATCTAGTGATCATTGGGCAGTTGGTGAGGAGGAACAGATTAGAAAATGGTTCATCTATATTTTTTAAATGATGAAGTAGAAACTCTGTCTTTTATGAAATTCTGCTGTTTGGTTTCTAGGAAAGTATATGCTTAATTGTTAAAATATTGAAGATCTTACTATTAACTCTAATTTTTCCAGAGAGAAGAGGAAGAGGAACTGTCATTGGTTAAACACTCAATATAGGTTAGGTAATATTCTGGCCATATGACCTCTAATATTTTTCATTCATGCATTAATTCATTCAACAAATTTTTTTTGAGTATGTTCTATGTGCCAAGCTCTGTTCTAGGAATTGAGGTAAAGCAGTATATAATACAAAGAGGCAAAAATCAGGATTTTGGTAGAACTTAAGCAATAAATATGACAGATTACTGCCTTAGAGGTATCTAGAAATTGAGAAATGTTATACAAAATAGCATATGGCCCTGCTGGTATAATTTTAATGGGCATGCGAGTCACCTGGGGATCTTGTCACAATGCAGATTGTGATTCCATAGGTCTTAGGTGGAGTCCTAAGATGCTGCATTTCTAGCAAGCTTCTGAGTGATGCCAGTGTTGCTGGTTTGGGAGCACAGTTTGAGTAGCAAAGAGTATATGGTAAGTGAGGTGGCAGTCAAGCGTGGAGAGTGGGAGAGAAACTGGCTGCAATTTAAAATATGATGATTAGGGTGTGCCTTTTTGAAAAGGTTATAAGTGAGCAAAAATATGAAGAAGGTGGGGGATTTTAGCTATACACTTATCTAGGTCAATGAAACCAGCCAGTGCAGAGGGTGTTAGATGGAAGTGTGCCTAATAAGGAGAATGGCATGAATGAGAAGAGTAGTAGTAGATTAGATTTGAGAGCCAGTGGGTATAAAGCAGATCTTGCAGGGCTTTGGACACCACTGTAAGTTCTTTGGCTTTTATACTGAGATGGAGAACCACTCCAGAATTCGGAGCAGGGAAGTGACATGCTCTAACTTACGGATTTAAAACATCACTCTAACTGCTGTATAGAAAAATAGACTATTATAAAACAGGATAAAAGCAGTGAGACCACTTAGGAATCTGCAAAATATATGGTAGCTCAGACTTAAGTTTATAGCAGGTGAGATGGTGAGAAGTGCTAATATTTAGAACACATTTTGAAGATAGAGCCTAATGAACTTATTGATGTCTTAGATGTAGGCTGTGAAAGAAAGAAAGGAGTCAAGGATGACTGCAAGATTTGTTTGTTTGTTTGTTTGTTTTTTAACCTGAGTTTCTAGAAGGATGAAGTTGGCATCACCTGAAATTGGGAAGGGCTAGGTTTTCAGGAGTATGCTAGAGGTTCAGTCTGTGTATGTGTTGTATCTGGTGTAGCCATTTGATCTTCAAATAGAGATGTGGAGTAGGCAATTGTATATGAGAGCCTGGAATTCAGGGAAAGGACAGTGCGGAAGGTCTACATTTTATTTTATATCGTTTTGGTAACAATCTCTTGCTGCTCATCTTTTATCCACATTTTATAATTGGGGAAACATGTTCAGAGGATATAACAAACATTCAGTTTGTAAGAGGTGGAGCAGAGCCCCAGGACAATCTCTAGCTCCAAAGGCCACACTGCTATTCTGCTTCAGTAGTAAAAAGAATCAACACTGGTCACTGCAGCTAGTTATGTGTTTACTCAGAGCAAGTCAAAAATATTTTTAGGCAGAGAAATTGAGTTGGCAGTTCATCTTTTTAACTTCTCTACTTGGGTACTATAGACAGATTTTGTTAGGTCAATGCTTGGCAGCTTTCAATATGTTCTAGAGATGCGTGTTCATCTGGGTGTGACTCAGTTTTTCCTAAGTCACTTCTGCCATAGCTTGTTAAAGGTAAGAAAACCATGTCTTCAGTGATCTTGGGGTCCTAGCAAAGCAATGTGTGCTTTCTCAGTGTTGGAAGCGTAGGGAATGGTAAAATGAACATTGCTGGCCTCCCTGTCCCCCAGTAGAATTCCAAGGCATAGCCTAAATGATTTCTCAGAGGTCCCCAGCAGGATTGATTCCCAGTTGCTCACAGCAGTAACCTGTTCATTAATACCATTCATTGGCTTTTCATGCATCCATGCCTCACATTCCTCATTGTTCACTTCTTAGGATCCCCTCCCAAGTGAATTGTCTGAACCTAAGTCCATGTCTCTGGCTCATCTAAGAAAAGTGATAATGTGAAATGTGCTTAACTGGTCTATCCATGATAGTTGTTTCTAATTTCTACAACATTGCTTGGCAAGTAGTCTTAGTAAGTGTTTGCCACACCAGTGAAGGACTGTTACTTTCCTTAATGATCATTAAGTAATAGTAGTAGTTGTTACTATTATTTCAGGCAAATGTATTTTTAATAGGACACAGGTAAATTCCCCTTTGTCACCAACACTGCCAATCTTATTCCTTTCCTTACGTTCCCAGAAACAAGAATTCTTAAAACTTTGGTATATATACTTCTGCTATTTTGACTTTTACCTAAATTACATCATTTTATACATGTGATTATGTAATTTGCTTTTTTCACTCAAATTTATGATTTTGAGTTCTATCGATGCTGCGCATTTTCTGCCTTCTATCTGATTAAAAACTTCCCATTCTGTTTTCTTCCTTTATGGTGTTTAGCATTTTAAAATTCTATTTCTATTTTTTAGTGGTCTCTTGTAAGTCTTTAACACAAATATATGAATTTACGTTTTAAGAGGTACTACCAGTAATGAGCTAAGACTTTTATCATTTCTTAAATTAATTAATTAGCCTCTCTATTCTTTTTATAGTTTGTTTGTTTGTTTGTTTTTTGTTTTTCTGAGACGGAGTCTCGCTCTGTCGCCCAGGCTGGAGTGCAGTGGTGAGATCTCGGCTCACTGCAAGCTCCGCCACCCTGGTTCACGCCATTCTCCTGCCTCAGTCTCCTGAGTAGCTGGGACTACAGGCGCCCGCCACCACGCCCGGCTAAGGTTTTTTCTTTTTTCTTTTTTTTTGTATTTTCAGTAGAGACAGGGTTTCACCATGTTAGCCTGGATGGTCTTGATCTCTTGACCTTGTGATCCGCCCGCCTCAGCCTCCCAAAGTGCTGGGATTACATGCGCGAGCCACTGCGCCTCCCCGACTGAGCCTCTGTATTCTTAATGGCCAAATGTAGGCCATAGTTTACCTTTTCTCCTAGCTATCCCTGTTTACTTCCGTGTTTTCTAGGATTTTAGTTTGTTCTTACTCCCAAATAAAAGGCTTATTATTATTATTATCTGTATTGGATCTTATAATTAAATTTTATTTATTTCATTTGCTTATTGTACTCCTTTCTTTAAATATACTTTTCATGTTGGGGAAGTATTTGCTTTAGTCACTAGGCTATGGTACTTAATCTAGGTCTTGACAAGTAGGATTTTGCCATGAAGAGGGAGAAAGAATCAGTATGAAAGGGAGTAGTGTCTGGATTTGCTTTGCATGTACTGGAATGTCTATGAGTTACCCTTTGAACACTGCTTTGTGTTGCTCTCGTGGTTTGTAATGTGATCAATGGTATGGTAAATATGTACATAAAAAATAATAGGAAAAGATATAAATATCAAATTAGAAAGTAACCCAAAATGAAGTGTTATCTAAGACAATACATTTAAAATGTAAAAATACACATAGATTCATTTGAAAATATTTGTCATATTTTTTTCAAACCTCATCCAATGTCAGCATAAACAAATATAACAAACTGGTTTTCAAATTAAATTTAAAAATCTAATTCTTCATACCTTTAGCCTCAGTGATTAGGCATTATGCCAGAAATTTTCAATGTTGGTGTACCATAGATCTGCCTAATTACTCCTAGAGTCATTGGAGCCAAAGCGCTGGAATGAGCCATCATTCCCCCACCCCTCTTTAACACCGATGTGATTGTATGCCTTAATTAGTTCTCTAGTTATTCATTTTATACGATCTCACCACTACCAGTGCTTCTCTGTTAGCACCTCAGTCTTCTTGTTAGCATTCTTACTAAAGGGTTATCAGAAAATTGAAGTTACTGAAAACATATCTAAAACACAAAGCCTGTGAACAGCACTTGAAAGCTGGAAGCCCCTGCACTTCCAGAATCCTGCTTGCACGCCTTTCAGATCACTTACAGTAGCAGAAAAGGCAGGCACCATCATGCTCAGCTCTAACTTGCTCTCTTTTATATATGATGCAGTAATCCTGGCTCTTAGTGATTTGGGATTTTGGTGATAGATGTCATCACCAGTAATTCCACAGTCCCCAAAGAGTTCAACTCTCTCAATCAAATCTTAAGCCATATTGTTGGCTCCCTATAATACTTTAAATTCATCTGTACGTTTCTTATAGTGTAATCATGTTAAAGAGGGAGAAATAGCCTTTTTTCCTCTTCTCAATGCATAATCTTTTTTAAAGTAATCTATTCTGATTTCTCTTGAGGTCTCTTTCCAATTACCTCCAAGTTTGCTTTTACTGTGGTATTCCCTGTATTGTATGTGTCTTATTCCTTCTGCAAGAAAGAATTGGCCAAGCTGACAGATTGCTAATATTACCATTGTCTAATTACAGCTCTGTTATGTCTGTACAACAGAATTGCATATCATTTAAGAGGCCACTACAGCATTTATCAGTCATTGTGGATTCTAGACTAACTTGACCATTCATTTATTTTTAATACATTTTTATTTTTGCCTTTTTAAATACATTTTTATTTTTGCCTTTTTTGAGAGTGAGGATCTCACTCTCTCTCTCTCAGCCAGAGTGGAATGCAGTGGTGTGATCTCGGCTCACTGCAACTTCTGCCTCCCAGGCTCAGGCAATCCTCCCATCTCAGTGTCCCGAATAGCTTGGGCTACAGGTGCATACCACCATGCTTGGAAAATTTTTTAAGGTTTTTGTAGATACGAGGTCGCACTATATTGCCCAGGTTGGTCTTTAACTCCCACCTCAGTCTCCCAAAGTGCTGAGATTACAGGTTTGAGCCACTGTGCCTGGCCTTGACCATTCATTTAGCCTTGCAATCTATGCCATGGGAAATCCAAAAGCACCACCATGACAAATTAACTCCCTGTTACAGACATAGCTGTTGTCTCTCCATATCTGGAGACCCTCAGAGCATTTTTAAAAGCATGACATTTTAAACGTTAATTATTATTGCCCAGCGAAATTAATCACACCTATCTATGAAGAGTTAATTTCTAATTAAACAGTTCTCTGTTCACTATCTATAATTCCCTCAAAGGAACCAATTATACTTAAAAGGATACAGAGCCTGTTATATTTCTTATGGTCTATTTTCATGAGAATATGTACTTACTATACCGGATTTCTGGCATTTAGTGCTATAGATATGCAAATTCCATTTTAACTCCCCTTAAGATTTCCAACACCCAAATGAACAACTAAGTTTTAACTTTTCATCTGTGTTCTCTCTCTCATCTGCGTTCTCTCTCTCTCTTTCTCTCTCTCTCTGTCTCTCTCAGCAGATGCTGTTAAAACTTTGTTTTATGCTATAGGTCCTTGTAGCGACAATTTTAGAAACAGCCCTTTCTTGTGTTAATACTATTATAAGTTCGGGGTCTCTAAACCAATTCTAAATATGCATTACAATTATAACTTTATATGTTATATTCTTATCCTACTTTTGTCTTAAGATAATTTATGAATGAATATTTTTTGGCATCATAATTTAAGCTTTAATTTTACTAAAATGTGCTTTTTGGATAACAGTAAACAGTTAATATGCTATAATCTCCTGGAAACACATGTTCACATAGCTTTTTATGAGCCAGGTTTTTGGTAATTCAGCATAGACTTTGCTATTGAACTTTCATTCTTAATGTGAAATCTGATAAAGAAAAATATCCTCTAATATTTTTTCTGGGTTCCAAGAACACTGTCCCCTTTCCCAAGTACTACATTTTACCTGAAAAATATATGAGAAAGTATGAGAATTCTTGAACCGAAAGCATTGAAATTTGATTATTTTCAAAATTTGTTAAGTCATTTCAAACTGAAATTGAAAATAAAATTAATTTCCAAATAGTAAAAGGATAAATGAAACTAAATCTGTTACTGAGAAAATAAGACAATCTTTAATTAGGGCTTCAACAAACACACCGAATGTAGCTTTCGTGATTATATCCACTTTTAAGGTAGAACTTTTTCTATGTGCTAGGCAGAAAATGGAGCCTGAAAAATACCAAATTGCAGCATAGTAAATCACATTTGAATCCATGTTTTAAATTATCTGACCAGTACTTTATTCTTCCATGAGCCCTGAATATATTTTTCTCAGCCATAAAGTAGGCATCATGCATTCCTAAAATTGGAGTTGATTTTCTATGATAGTTTAATTTACTAGCTGCTCAGTTCTTCCAACTGTGCATGTTATACAGGAAGGTTATTTTTTTTATTTCTTTGTAAAGTCATGTCTGATCTACTATGGGAGGAAAATGATTCCTAACTCTTCTCCATTTCTTTTAGTACTTATTCATATGCTGTTTCTGTCTTTTCTTTTTGCCTTTTCCCTAGTTGAAACAAGGATGAATCTATAAACTAAGAAAAACACATCTTTTTCTTCATAATATTGGATAGACATATTATCAATAATACTATATAATCTATTGCAACAATCAAGTCACCATTAAAATGTTTAGTTTTCTGAGTGTTTCCAAGTATGTAATGTAGGACAATGCTTTAAGTCCAGTTTATTCTCATTTTACGTGGCTTTTTTTTGCATACTTTGAGTATATGTTCTTAAGAATATTCTTAAAATATTTTCCAAGGTACATTTATGTAAGCTAATCAAACCATGCAATAGATAAGAACTCAGTATTTTAGAACTCAGTTATAAGAAGAGATATATTTGTGTATGTGTAGATACACACAGATTTAGTATATTTTCAGAGACATATACCTTGTGGATTTTTGTTATTGATTTAAATTCTTTATAATATACAATTACACATATATCTTATATCAGCTTAAGTATTTTAATTGCAAGATGTCTGTTTGATTTGTCTGCAAAGTACTGTTTTTTCTGGTCATGGTAAATTTCATATTCTTTGACAATAGCTTTTGTTTATTATCTCTAGAAACACTTCTCATGGGCTAGGTTGTTAATTAACTGTCATTTTTGTACAGGGTGTAAAAGAGATATGGAAGGAAGAGTACATGAGCAAATGGAATTTCACACATTATTAACTGTTTTAGCGTCTTCAAACTTCGAACATATATTAATATCATTGTACCATATAAGTTCATCAGAAGCCTGACTTTAATCTCTGATTTATTGTATTTGAGCACTGTAAAGAAGCAGTTTAACACAGAACGAAAGTGTCGTAATGTAGCTTTCAAAGTGGCCATTAAAGACAGATCTCTGCTTTTCTATTAGTACATTTTCTAAGATGACTATCATTGCCCTTGTAGTCAGCCTTGTGTACCTTTACACAGATTTCAGTATAAACCCAGAAACTTAGAGCACTGAGAGAAATAATACCAGAAGTATTTCACCTTTGGCTACTATTGTAAATTGACAAATGACATTATTGCTTTTACATTTTTGAAACACTACGTAGAACATATGCATCCAAATCAATAGGGTCATTTCAAATAAGTCATACTTCTTTGTTCCAACGATTCATTAGTCCTAGTACACTTCAAGTTCCCCTTTTAGAATTGCTTTCACAGGCCAGTTTATGAAGTAGAAAATAAAGATTCATTTCTTTTTGGTTAATACCTCATTTTTGGTCAAAAGTGATATAGGCCAATACACCATGAATATCTTCCTGAATCTGATTCTCAATGAATTTTAACTGTTTTCAAAGTTTAAAGCAATCTTTAAAAGAATGAAGAGTTTCAGCCATTGAAACTGTCTAGAAGCTGAGCTGTGATATTTGAAGGTTCAGTATTTACAAATGCCATCATTACTTTTTCTTTCTTGAGAAGGCACTAGAAAGGGGGCTTTAATCAGAAATACCTTGAGGTTTTAGAGAAGGCAGATTCTGTCTGGAAAGTCTTGGGAACTAGAGGCAGGGTGCCATGCTATGATCAGGCAAGTCTCCAAACTCTAAAATGTATTTCAAAGACACACCTTGAGCAGGTTGAATAAACTTTTTGTCTTATAGGACCCAGGATATACTGCATTACCAAAGTCCAAGCCCCACAAGGAGGTTATCCACCTGCCCATTGGTCCATGAGAAGTCATCTGCTGATGTGACTGTATTGGTGATATGGAGTATTAAGGTGGAACAGAAAACTCCATGGGAAGGCTTAGTGCTCGGGGAGAGATATAGGCAAAAGAGATGGAGGAAAGGGTTGCAATAAGGATTTGTTTAGACAATTCACTGGTAGTGATTTATTGGGTGTGGTTTACTGCTAACCAACACATAAATCCCCTGACATCTTGGCTGAGGCTGGTCATTTTCTTCTGACAAAATCAGCAGAAATGAAGGTGCCATTGCGTCAAGTGCTAGATATAATAGTAGCTAAACATTATCTTCAGCAGAGATGGGAGTTCAGAGCATCATTGTAAAATGCATGGAAATACCTAATGCAGAGGAGTCTAATGAATGAGAGAAATACCAAATGAATCTTTACAGAGTGAGGTAAAAGAAAAGAAGATAAAATCGAGGTTGGTGACAAGGAATTATTAAAATGGAATACGTTATTCTATGTATTTGCCTCAGAGTTTATAATTAGGAGTCTGTTGAACCTTCTTTCAAGATGTTTTCATCATTTCTTTAAGGATTTAAAATATACTGCATCTAGAAATAATCCAAATTAAAATTGATTTATTACACTCCAATACCACATTATGAAAATCATTCACTATGACCACCTGGGTTTGATATTGGGAAATCTATTAATATCAATCACTATATTAATAGATCTAAGAAAAAAATATACACTTACTCCTGTAATGCTAAAGTCTGGAATAAGACAGCAATGAAATTCGAAAAGATAAATTAGAAGCATACGAACTGGAAAAGAAGAAGTAAAATTCCCTCTATTTGCAGATAGCATGGTAGTATACCTGGAAAGCCCTAGAGAATAAATGGTAACTGTAGCTCAAACAATGAAATAATTCAACAAGTTAGCAATATATAAATTTGACAAAATTTGACAGCCACCATATGGAAAATTAACAATGTTAAAATAGTTGGAGATTAGAATAAATTACAAAAATGTCACAAAATAAACAGAAAAGATAAAATGGGAATAAAATTAACAGAAAATGTGTAAAACATTTAAGAAAGAAATTATAAAGCCTTTCTGAAAGACACACAAAAGTAGACGTGAACAAATAGAAAGACATTCCTTATTCTTCAATAGGACATCACAACATCATTAAGATGCCACATCTCTCTGAATTAATTTAAATTTAACGTGATGCCAATGAAAATGCCAACATGCCTTGCTATATGGAGCTAGGCAAGTTGAAACTAAGGTTAATATGAAGAAATAGTGAACAAAAATGTCTGGGAAAAACTAAAAAGGAAAAGCTATGACTAGCCCTACCAGATATTAGCATGTACTACAAAGCCTCAACAAATAACTGTCAATAGCACATGAATGGACCGATCAATGGAATAAAATAAAAAGTCCTGAAATTGGCCGGGCGCGGTGGCTCAAGCCTGTAATTCCAGCACTGTGGGAGGCCGAGACGGGCGGATCATGAGATCAGGAGATCGAGACCATCCTGGCTAACATGGTGAAACCCCGTCTCTACTAAAAAGTACAAAAAAACTAGCCGGGCGAGGTGGCGGGCGCCTGTAGTCCCAGCTACTCCGGAGGCTGAGGCAGGAGAATGGCGTAAACCCGGGAGGCGGAGCTTGCAGTGAGCTGAGATCCGGCCACTGCACTCCAGCCTGGGCGACAGAGCCAGACTCCGTCTCAAAAAAAAAAAAACAAAAAAAAAAAAAAAAAAAAAAGTCCTGAAATTGAACCAAATACACATAGAATTATAATATATAATAGAAGTGGCATCTCAAATAACTGGGGCAAAGTTGGACTTAATAATAAATGGTTTTGTATAAAAGAGGAAATTAGATGTCTTTCTCAACCCATACATAAGAATAAGCTTCAAATGAATCAGAAAACTAAATGTACCGAGGAAAACTATACAGGTGCTAAAAGAAAATATTGGTGAATTATTTTAGGATGTGCATGTAGAGAAGGACTCTTTCTTTTTCTTTTTTCTTTCTTTTTTTCTTTTTTTTTTTTTTTTTTTTTCTGAGACAGAGTCTTGCTCTCTCATCAGGCTGGAGTACAGTGGTGCGATCTCAGCTCACTGAACCTCCACATCCCGGGTTCAAGCGATTTTCCTGCCCCAGCCTCCCAAGTAGCTGGGATTACAGGCAGACGCCACCTCGCCCAGCTAATGTTTTGTATTTTAGTAGAGACTGGGTTTCACTGGGTTGACCAAGATGGTCTTGATCTCCTGACCTCGTGATCTGCCTGCCCCAGCCTCCCAAAGTGCTGGGATTATAGGCGTGAGCCACTGCACCCGGCTGGGAAGGACTTTCTAAGTATGACTAAAAATTCAAATGCCACAAATAAAAAGATTAATAAATTTTACTACGTTAAAAGTTTTGTAAGACAAAATCAAAAGCCAAAAGAAAACTGGAAAAAATGCATATATTGTAACGTATATCACAGATAAAGGGTTAATGTCCTTAATATATGAAGAAGTTTGCAGAATTAAGTGGGAAGACAAATCCTGTAGAAAGATGGACAAAAACATAAATACACAATTTACCAAAAAAATATAAATGACCCTTAAGCATATGAGAAGATGATTGCTTTTACTAACAATAAGTAAAAGCAAATTAAAGCTATATTGATGTACTGTTCTCACCCATCAGATTGGCAATAATTTGAACGTTTGAAAATATACTCTGTTAAGAAGCTGTAGAGAAACAGGCATTCTCATACATTGTTGGAATTTTGAAATGTTCTGAAACAAATGGAGGGGAAATAGAAATATCTAATAAAATTACATATGCAATCCCACTTTGACCTAGCAATCTCGTTTCTAGAAATTAGCCTGAAGATATATCTCCTGCAAGGCAAATATATGTACATATAAAGTTATTCATTGCAGCATTATTTGTAATGGCAAAATATTGGAAAGTACCTAATAGTCAAACCTAAGATATCAGTTGGATAAACTATAGTACATACACACAATAAAGCACTAGGCAACTAAAAGAATAACGAGGATCTCTTGATGAACTAATATTGAATAATTTCTAAGTGAAAGCAGAGTGAAAGAACGTTTTTCTACTATGCTGCCTTTGTGTGTAAAAGAAACTGAAAAAAGAAACTGGACATCACTTTAGCCAAGTGCTCAAAATTAATGTGTTTGTTTTCTGTGCTGTGTAACAAATTACCACAAATTTAGCAACTTAACATAGCATTTATTTTTTCTTTCCATTTCTGTTGGACAGAATTCTGGGTATGACGTAACTGGAATCTCTCTCAGATCCTTAACACTTGACCTCCTCCATAAACTCTCTCACACTTACAGTGTCTGATCTCAGGAAGGGCTTGGCCCCTTTGAAGCCAGATTAGGTAAAGTTCACCCAGGATACACTCCTTCTTTATTAACGGAAAGAAAACCAATATGGGACTTTATTTATACCCGCAAAACCTCTTCACCTTTGTTATATAACATAACTTGATCAAGGGAGTGAAATCCACTATCTATCTCTTATTCCTAGGGTAGGGATTTTACAGGGTTTATATAGGAAGGTGTGGGGATCTTGGAGCCCCTCTTTGATTTGGGCCTATTACAGTTAATATCACCAAAAAGGGGCAAACAGACATCTTGTATGTGCCTCCAGATGCCATACTTTTGGCAGGATATAACACCACTCAGAAGGATACGACAGCATTGATACAGTATTCCCACCCAAACTGCATACATAACCTGAATTTAGTCGTAAGAGAACATCAGACAACACAAATTGAGGCACATTTTATAATATAATTGATCTGTAGTTTTAAAAAATGTCATGGTCATAAATGTTTTAGAAATAATGAGAAAAGATTCCAGATTAAGAGAAACTAAAGAGACATGACACCCAAATGTAGTCTGTAATACTGGATTGGATACCATACTGAAAAAAAAAAAGATATTGTTATGAAGGATATTATTTGATCAATTAACAAAATTAGAATATAGACTACAGTTGAAAGTATTTGGGCCGGGCGTGATGGCTCATGCCTGTAATCCCAGCACTTTGGGAGTCTGAGGTGGGCGGATCACCTGATGTCAGGAGTTTGAGACCAGCCTGGCCAACATGGCGAAACCCTGTCACTACTAAAAATACAAAAATTAGCCGGGCGTGGTGATGCGTGCCTGTAATCCCAGCTACTTGGGAGGCTGAGGCAGGAAAATGGCTTGAACCCAGGAAGCAGAGGTTGCAGTTAGCCGAGATTGCGCCACTGCACTCTAGCCTGGGAGACAGCGTGCCTCCATCTCTAAAAAAAAGAAATAAAAACCAACAACAACAAAAAAGAAAATATTCTATTAGTGTTAGATTTCCTGAGTTTGATCACTGTACTGTGGTTATATAAGAGAATATCTTTTGTTCTTAGGAAATACATACTGAAATATTAAGGGGTAAAGGAACATAATATGTACAAGTTACTCTCATGGTTCAGAAAAAAAATACTATATGTGACTGTGTGTGAGAGAGAGAGAAAGGAAAGAGAGAATGATAAAGCAAATGTGACAGAATTTTAAAGATTGGTGAATATTTGTGAAGCGTTATTTGGATTGTTCTTGTAACTTTTCTGTAATTTTGAAGTTATTTCAAAATAAAAATCAAATTAACAAAAAATAAACTACACCTAAACATCTTTGTACAGAGCCTACCTGGCATATAAGTTCTCAATAAATGGCAGTTAATAATGATGTCACTATTATTACCTAATTCTTTCTTACAACTTGAATTCAACTGAACCTATTTATTGCCGCTACCTTGTGGGTTTTGATGTATTCAGCAGAGTGCACTATAGCGTATCAACTTTATGAGAAAACTTGGCAAACCGCTATTTAGGAATACTTAGTATTTTTGTTTAAAGTCTAAAATAATTTTAGTTACAATATAAATGTGTAGAGTAACTGGTGACCAGAATCCCTGCAAATTTAATGCCACTGCATTAATTGATTGTTTTAGTTTTGGTTCCCCAGAAGCTGACCCCTAGATCCTGAGATGAGGTTTCAAGAGTACATAGTTTATGTGAGAGGAAATACCAGGAGATATTAGATGTGGGGAGATGAGAAAATGAGGAGAAGGAATTCAATAAAGGGTTCATTATTAACCAAGTTACCACTATAAGCAAAGGGAACTTACTCCTGGTGGGGAAATCTAGGAGACAGTGTAATACATGCTTCAGACTTTGCCTGCCCAAGAAGGGATGGAGGTAGGGTATTTGTACATTGACCCCCATCAGTCATTGACTGAGGGCTTCTGGAGCATGCCAATTAAATTCTAAGCACTTCCAGACTGCTACAGTATCATGTCAGATTCCTCTAGGCAATGGGTTGCAAGAGCTGACATGTCGGAGACAGGGCTGGATGCATGCAAATGACGAATTCTGAGGGTGTACCGATAAGTGTCTCACAGAATCTGCTGCTTCGGTGAGGCAGAAATCTGCTTCAGTCTCCCTGGTATTCCAGGAAGCATGTGGAGTGATTGCAGCCATAATTATGATGAAATCTACACTGAAACTAGGTTTCTAGGATCAGACAGATCTGAATTGAATTATTATTATTTTCCAGTTGCTTGCTGAGCAACCTTGGAAGAGTTATTTATTCAAACTTTTGGTTTCCTCATCTGTAAAATAGGGGCAGTAATAGTTTGTCTTCATAAAATTACTTTAGAATTAAAGACATTATGCATTTGAAAGGTTGGGACTAGAAAATCCTCAGTAAGTGCTAGTTTTATTATGTTTGCTTCTCTTACAGTTACTATACTTTTCATTTTTAATCAGTCTGTTGGAGATGATTGTTCTTATCTTGAACTATAAGATGCACTACAATCTGCTAGATTAATTTGTACCTTGGTTCTAAAAAAATCTGTTTTTGTTATAGCCATTGAAGACTCAGAACAATAGGCACTCCAATTTGCTACCTGTTCTTGAAAATGACAATCAGTTACTTAGGAAAGTAACGTTGAAAAATACAAAGGAAAGTCAGAGAGATTGGAACCAAATAATGAAGGTCAAGCATCATCAAAAACACAAGTTGTGAGTGACACATAAAGGGAAGAAGAATAAACATCTTAAGGACTGGATTAGCCATGTTTAGTATGCTTTTGAAATATTTATGAAATAATCACAGTTGAACTGTTTGCATGAGCTAGATTTGGTTGAGTACGAGTAGAAAACTGCCTATTCTTTCTCACTTCCTCTTTAAATCAAGTCATGGTCTTGTCCTTTCCTACCCATGAATGCAACCGAAGGCAGAGCCCATAGCTTACCAGTCTCAAAGTGTATTTGTTTCCTAGGACTGTCATAAGAAAATACCATGAGCCGAGTAGTTTAAAACAACAGAAATGTCTTCTCACGGTTTTGGAAGTCCAGAAGTCCAAAATCAAAGTGTTGGCACAGCCGTGCTCTCTCTTAAGGCTCTTGAGGGATGATTCTTCCTTGCCTCTTCTTAACTTCTGGCGGTTACCAGCAGTCCTTCACCTTGTTAGCTTATAGCTGCTTTACTCCAACCACTGCCTTTATCTTCACATAGCATTCTCCCTGTATCTTTGTGTCTTCACATGGTTATTTTCTTAAAAGGACACCAGTCATATTGGATTAGGGGCTTACCCCACTCTAGTATGACCTCGTTTTAATCTAATGGACTGTATTTGCAATGACCTTATGTCTGAAGGTCACATTGTAACGTTCTTTGAATTAGGATTTCAACATATCGTGGGGGAGGGGGCGTAATTCAACCAATAACACATAGATAATTACAATCTAAGCCCATCAGTATTCAAACCCTAAATCTCCTCCAAAATAAACATCCCCCCTTTCTTAGCTGAAGACCACTTTGTGCCTGAAATGTTACACTGGAGTGAGAGCGACCTGAGTGTTTATTTCCCTGTCCCACCTTGTTCTGTCCCTCCTCCTTTCTCACTGACAAGGATATGGCTGAGTCTTCCAAGGTTAGAGTAGCTAGAAAGTGTGAGGGTGCTGAGGTTGGGAGGAACTGAGAAGGGAAAAAAGGATGAAGAGTTATTTTGATTGATGGAATTATTTTGGCCTTGGTGTCCTCTGAGGCAGCAGATTCCAAATTCTGATTCTTATTCTCATTAGGTTGTTTCCTTGCCTCCTCAGAAACTCACTTATTCTCTACTCTAAATTTCTCTCACCTGTAGCTAAATGGATGCGGGTGGGGCCTCTGACACTAATAACCAAACCTTCAGACCCTTGGTGTCTCATTCTGTTCCTTAGTTGGTATCTCATCTTGAGTGGAACATTTCTTGAAATGAATAAAAATTCCTTCCCCAGGATTGACATTGGTCCAACAATAAATTCATGCATCTGTCCTGTGCAGCTGGGTCGATCTCATAAAGCATTTATTGGTAAAAGTTCAGCCTTAAACAGTTGTTTCTTGAATTTTCAAGAGGCAGATACCAGTGCCCATGGCCTTCAGGTTTACTTTTTAAACCCTTCAAGCATTTCTTATGGAAGTTCTCTTACTTGTAAGGTGAAGCACCTCTCTTCCCTACCCCATTGACTCCCAAGAAATGATGGGCACATAAGGCGAGGAGATTGTAGGTATTGCAGGAATGCAGAGCACTAACAACTCCCTCTAAAGAAAGCCACTCTATTGAACATCTTCATCTGCCCAAAGATTTCTTAAACTCCTATGAACAGCCTAGCCTAGAGACATAACAGTCTAATAAAAACCTGGCAGAACTTGTCAGCACTCATCTTTTAATATTTTCTAAAATGCATTGTTTTTAAAGTGCTTTGCTGAGGTATAATTCATACACCTCACCACTCACCCATTGAAAGTACACAGTTCACTGTTTTTTAGTATATTCAGAGGGTTGTGCAAACATCACTACAACCTAATTTTAGAAGGTTTTCATCATTACAAAAAGAAACTCCATTCCCATTAGCTGTCACTCCTTATATCTCCCTCTTCCCAGCCGTGGGCAAACACTACTCTACTTTCTGTTCCTGTGGATTTACTTATTGGGGACATTTTATATAAATGGAATCCATGTGGATTTTTTGTGACTGAAATTTTAGCATAATATTTTCAGGGTCATCCATTGATTGTAGCATATATCAATATTTTACTCATTTTGATTTCCAAATAATATTCTATTGTATGGATATATCGCATTTTATTTATCCATGCATCAGTTGATAGGCATATGGATTGTTTCTGCTTTGAGCTAGTATAAATAATACTGCTCTGAATGTTTTTGCACACTTTTTATGTGGACATATGTTATTTCTCTTGGGTATATATCTAGGAGTGGAATTGTTGGGTCATATGTTAACTCTGTATTTAACTTTTGAGGAACTGCTAGATTGTATTCTAAAGTGACTGTACCACTTTACATCCCCATCAGCCATGTGTGAGGTTTCCTAATTTTCAACATTCTCACCAACACTTGTTTTCGTTTTTTATTTATCATATCCACTCTAGTCTGTGTAAAGTGATTGTTTCATATATCTTACCTTATTTTTATAGATAATCAATTTGCTAGAGTTGGAATGTGTTCCCAAAAAGTCCATGTTTTGGAAACTTGGTTGTCATTGTGGTGATGGTGGGAAGTGGAGCCTTTGGGAGGGGATTAGGTCTTAGAGACTCCTCCCTCATAAATAAAGTTGTTATTGCAAAAGTTGCTTTGCTATACAAGCAAACTCTCTTGCATGTACTTTCTTATTCTCCTGTCCTTCCACCATGGGATGACCTTCACCAAAAGCTGGTCTCATGTTCTTGTACTTTCCAGCCTTCAGAAATTGAGCCAAATAAACTTATTTTCACTATAAATTACCCAGTATGTGATATTCTGTAATAGCAAGAGAAAATGGACTAAGACACCATTGCTTCTCTTTAGGATGTGCAAATAGTTTGTGCTTGCTTTATTTTTCTGACTTATGAGCCCTCTGTTAAAACTCAAAAATCATAAGAACAGTGACATTTAACATTCAGTTAAAATGACAACAATTTGACCAAAAGGCATTAGTAGAACTCTATGCCTAGAGTTATCATAATACCATATGCAAAATAAAATATGTATGTGTCATAAGGAATGAAGAGTGGAGTAAACATGAGATAATCTGACTATATTCTGAGTGCTAGATGTCTATGAGGGCTTTCAGGCTAGTTGCTTTTTAAAAAAAAATAACAATCACAGCAGCAATAATAATGGTGATAATAATACATAGCCAATATTGCTCCAGCCAGGTGTGGTGACTCATGCTAATAATCCCAGCACTTTGGGAGGCCAAGGCAGGAGGATGGCTTGAGTTCAGGAGTTCAAGACCAGTCTGGGCAACATGACAAAACCTCATCTTGACAAAAAAGAGAAATTAGCCGAGTATGGTGGCCCTCGCCTGTAGTCCTTGCTACTTGGGAAGCTGAGGTGGGAGGATGGCTTGGGCCCAGGAGGTGGAGGTTGCAGTGAGTCAAGATTATGGCACTGAACTCCAGCCTGGGCAATGGAGCCATACTCTGTCTCGCAAAAAAAAAAAAAAAAAAAAAAAAAAAAAAAAAAAAAAAAATTAACTCCCTTTATTCCTATGAGAACCCCACTAAGTAGATACTATTATCATTACCAGTTGTCAGATGAGCAAACTTCCCCCAGATAATAAGATTAATACCACCTTTTTACAGACTAAGTAAAAGTAGGGGGAGATTGAGAGGATACTAAAAATATCTAATGCATAAAAATGTATAAGATTAAGGACAATTGTTTTGCCTGTCTCTGCCCAGATCTTCTCAGATCCCTTTTGAGGATTTTTGCTGTCTACCCTCTCTCTGGTTTCTGTGCTCTCACTTTTATCAACCAGCACTAAAGGCTCTTTTTAGGGTACCATCCTAGGGCTACTGAAGTTATACCCACTTCTCCAGGTGGAAGATCAAAAGCCTGGGAATTTCCTGTAAAATTTTGGACATTTTCCTACTGATAAACCTTTTCATGTTTTTACTGGCTTTCCCTGGAAGCATTCTTTGTTTGGAATGAGTCACTTGTACACACATCTTGATCTCAGGGTTTGCTTATGGAGAACACAAGAAACAGAGGAAGGAGGATCTTGATAAAATATTTAACTAGTACTTAGTTTGTGAAGACAATGAGTTATAGTATCAAGGTAAAAACAATAACAGTAGAAAATTATCTTAAACCGGGGGAATTGACATTAGAAACAAATGGATTGTCGTGATTTGAAAATGTTAGAATGGGCTCTTTACTCAGAAAAAGCTTCAAACTTGGTTTCTGAGAAGACTTTATAAATGTGCATAGCTATTTTCCTGGGTTAGTTTAAATGTACTGCAGTCCTTCTGGAACTAAATAACTAAATCAGTGGCTTCCCAGAGCCTCTACAGCTCTAATAATTGTATAAGAACACAACATTATCATTAACCTAAGCAGTAAAGCCTTTCTGATTATGCATTGTGCTAAGGGCCTTAGCATTATTGTTAAATGGGTGGAGTCCCTGCTTGTTAGAAACTTAAGAGAAAAATTTTCAAAAATAAATAAAATAAATCTGCCGTTTATGGTATTCTACTAAGAAGCATTAAAACAGGTATGAGAATCACTTCAGAGAAACATTAATGAATTACAAATATCAGTATTTCAGAGAAGTAATATCTACTTTGATTTTACAAAGGAGATATGGACAAGAAAAATCTGTTCATGACATGTCTGCTCCAAATAGATACATTAGTATTTTTCAGGAGAAAAGAAGTAACAGTGAAAAAGAAAATGAAACATTACACAGTATTGGGGCAAAATATTAAGAAATAAGTTTGTCAGAAAAATGTGAAAGTTTGACGCTTCTCTGTGCAGTAATTTTAAGTAAAATGATGAAGAAAGAAAAATGTTTGTGGTCCGAATTTTTTTAAAAATTTGTAGGATAAAATCCCATTATATCATTGGGGAAACAAATTAACATTTCCTGGTAAAGGGCTTGATGCTAGGATCTAGTGTCAGAAACTTTTCTTACATAAATACTTTTTCTTCTTGAACCTTTAAACATATTTTGAACTAAACAATTTTGAAACATTTTTTTTTATTTTTATACTTTAAGTTCTAGGGTACATGTGCACAATGTACAGGTTTGTTACATATGTATACTTGTGCCATGTTGGTGTGCTGCACCCATCAACTCGTCAGCACCCATCAACTCGTCATTTACATCAGGTATAACTCCCAGCGCAATCCCTCCCCCCTCCCCCCTCCCCATGATAGGCCCCGGTGTGTGATGTTCCGCTTCCCGAGTCCAAGTGATCTCATTGTTCAGTTCCCACCTATGAGTGAGAACATGCGGTGTTTGGTTTTCTGTTCTTGCGATAGTTTGCTGAGAATGATGGTTTCCAGCTGCATCCATGTCCCTACAAAGGACACAAACTCATCCTTTTTGATGGCTGCATAGTATTCCATGGTGTATATGTGCCACATTTTCTTAATCCAGTCTGTCACTGATGGACATTTGGGTTGATTCCAAGTCTTTGCTATTGTGAATAGTGCTGCAATAAACATACGTGTGCATGTGTCTTTATAGCAGCATGATTTATAATCCTTTGGATATATACCCAGTAATGGGATGGCTGGGTCATATGGTACTTCTAGTTCTAGATCCTTGAGGAATCGCCATACTGTTTTCCATAATGGTTGAACTAGTTTACAATCCCACCAACAGTATAAAAGTGTTGAAACAAATTTTATTCAAATTTCTTCAAGTAATAATAAAAGGAAATAGTTATCAAGTATACAAATAATTGATCTTTAAATATGTATTATATATGGATGTTAGGAAAATATTTGAGTACGTGGGTAGGAGTTAGGGGAAGCAGGAAAGATAAAATACACACCCTTGATAAAATTATATTATATAAGCAACTGCATATATTGCTTTTTATTGCTTCATACAATTTTATTATATAAGCAATGGTTTTATTATATAAACAATGGCTTATATAATAAAATTATATAAACAACTTTTATAATTTTAAAATTGGCATGTGGTGTACATATATAATTTCCTTAAAACTGTATTATTACTTTCCCTCAATCACATGGATCATGAAGTCATTTTCAGTTCTTCTAAACATGCTAGAAATGTGGTCAGAGAGTAAAAAACAGGTACAAATATATTGTTTTCAAACTTTACCTGTGTGAGTACAGAATAAAAACATTTGGATATGCAAAAACACTGAATATTTTCTTTCATGGCACCCTTTCTTAGAATATTATTTAATGATGTTGTCTATCAGAACTAGAGTAAACCAAAAAAGAGGAGAGCAGTGAAGTTTCACGATTATAGCTATTTGTTGGACCCCAATACTGAGCAATCTGTCCCAATTAAAAAAGGAAGGAAGACTTTAGAATAGAAGTATCTGAGTGATTTTATTCTACCCTTTATTATTTGGAACAATGTAAGGTAGGAATAAATGCAGAAAATAAAAGGATAATAGAATAACAAGCGTACAAGATCTTAGCACCCCCTTTTATTGGAGTAAAAGGTCTACTTGATGATAAAATGCAAAAGATTAAGATCAAATCAAGAGAAAACAGAACAAAACAAAAAGTTGGGGAATGATGAATATTTGGTTAAAAAAAAAACTGGTGCAGAGCTGTGAATACAAAAAACTACAAAATTGAAAATAAAGACTATGAGGGTTGTAGTTGTAGAACAGAATGTAAATATTATAAAGTTTGAAAAAGTGGATCAATATAATAAAAATGGGAACATGTTGAAGACAGGCAAAAAGGTTATTTTCTCTCCTTTCACAGCAGGAAATAAATCAGTCTGACTTAAAATTGAAATACTCATTTTAAAGTATCATAATTGTAGTAAAACCGATCTCTTAATGCTGTTTTATATTAATTTTCCTAAACTTCTAAAGCATGTAAGTTGACCATTAAGAAACTAGTAATTATTTCACTTCATATTATTTAATTTATTTGCAGATGCAATTGCATTAACTATGTTTCATTCAGAATATATGATCATGTTTACTATAATCATATTTTATTAAATATCCATCTTTATCTCTCCATATGGATTTTAGAGATCGCTGGGAAAATAGTTACCTGATCTTTACTATTTCTTGTCCATACTTTAATATCACTTTAATATTGATTCTTAATATTAAAGTATATTATTTTGTAAAATCATTGCAGAAAAAGCCAATTACTAAATGTAACTTGAAAGTCAGTACAACTTTATATAAAGTCACTAGAAAACCACAAAGTAAATTTGATTTAGATTATAACAAAATGTCTACTATAAAATCTTTAAGGTTTTGCTTTTCTTTTCTTTTCTCTTTTTCTCCTCTCCTCTTCTCTTTTCTTTTCTTTACTTTTGATTTCTTTTTTTTTTTTTTCGAGACGGAATCTCGCTCCTTCGCCCCAGGCTCGAGTGAAGTGGTGATCTCGGCTCACTGCAACCTCCGCCTCCCGGGTTCAAGCGATTCTCCTGCCTCAGCCTCCCGAGTAGCTGGGATTACAGGTGCCCGCTACCACTCCCAGCTAATTTTTGTATTTTTAGTAGAGACAAGGTTTCACCATTTTGGCCAGGCTGGTTTTGATCTCCTGACCTCAGGTGATCCACCTACCTCGGCCTCCCGAAGTGCTAGGATTACAGGGATGAGCCACTGCTCCTGGCCAAGGTTTTTTGGTTTTGTTTTGTTTTGTTTTGTTTTGTTTTTCCAAAGCAGTTGAGTAACCTCCCAAATTACCACTATTCTTAATTTACAAATGTGTAGCCTTCACCTCTCTTTTCAGCTAGAAAACAATTTACCTTAAGTGTATGATTGCTGTCCAAAATGTTAGTTAACTAATAGAACTTCGACATAAAAGATTATAAATTAAAAGCACAAAATATAATTTTGGCAAGATATAGGTCACTCGGGGATGAAGTTCAATCTAAATAGCTGCCTTTCTTTTGCAACATGCTTCAGATTTTGTAAACTCCTTTTGCTCTTAAAAGAATATCTTGTGGATTCACAGCCCAAAATCTACCAGACATGAAAAGAGAGGCTGGTACCAATTTCACTGAAACTATTCCAAAAAATCAAGGAGTAAGCATTCCTCCCTAACATTCTATGAAGCAAGCATCATCCTGATACCAAAACCTAGCAAGGACACAATGAAAAAAACACCCAAAAAACTACGGGCCAATATCCCTGACTAACATAGACACAAAAATCCTCAACAAAATACTAGCAAACTGAATTCAGTAGCACTTCAAAAAGTTAATTCACCAAGAGCAGGCAGATTTCATTCTTGGGATGCGACATTGGTTTGACATACTCAGATCAATAAATGTGACTCATTCATAAACAGAATTAAAAACAGAAACCATGTGATAATCTCAATAGATGTGAAAAAAGCTTTCAATAAAATCCAATATTGCTTTAAGTTAAAAACCCTCAAGAAACTAGACATTGAAGGAACATACCTCAAAGTACTATGAGGGTCAAAAATTGGATGCATTTCCCTTGAGAATTTGAACACAAGGATGCCCCCTCTCACTGATATGGTTTGGATCTAAGTCCCCACCCAAATCTCATGTTCAATTGTAATTCCCAATATTGGGGGTGGGGCCTGTTGGGAGGTGATTGGGTCATGGGGGTGGAGTTCTCATGAATGGTTTAGCACCATCCCCCCTTGGGACTGTAGAGTGAGTGGGTTTTCAGGAGATCTGGTTATTTAAAAATGTTTAGCACCTCTCCCTCTCTTTCTTCTTCCTATTCTGCCATGTGAAGTACCTTACTTCCTTCTTGCATTCCACCATGATTATAAGTTTCCAAAGGCCTCCCCAGAAGCAGAAGCCACTATGCTTCCTGTACAGCCTGCAGAACCATGAGCCAATTAAATCTCTTTTACTTATAAATCACCAAGTCTCGGGTATTTCTTTATAGCAGTGCAAGAATGGACTAATATACTCACTACTCCTATTCAATGTAGTACTGGTGCTAGCCAGAGCAATTAGGCAAGTAAAAGAAATAAAAGGCATCCAGATAGGAAAAGAAGGAGTCAAACTAAATCTCCTCATGGATGATATTATTCTACATCTATGAAACCCTAAAGGCTTTGCCAAAAGGCTCCCGGAACTGATTGACTTCAATAAAGTTTTAAGATACAAAACCAGTGTTTAAAAATTAGTAGCATTTATATACACGAATAACATTCAAGTTGAGAGTCAAATCAAGGAGGCAACCACACTTTCAATGGTGACAAACAATGAAATACATAGGAACACATCTAGCAAAGAAGATGAAAGATCTCTACAAGGAGAACTATAAACACTACTAAAAAAAAAAAAAAATCGTAGATGTCACAAACAAATGGTGAAACATCCCATGCTCATGGGTTGGAATAGTTGGTATCATCAAAATGGTCATATTGCCCAAAGCAACCTACAGATTCAACGCTATTCCTTTCAAACTACCAACATCGTTTTTCACAGAACTAGAAAAAAAACTATTCTAAAATGTATATGGAAACCAAAAACAGCCTAAATAGTCAAAGCAATACTAAGCAAAAAGAACAAAGCCAGAGGCATCACATACCCAATTTCAAATTAACTATAAGGCTACAGTAGCCAAAACAGCATGGTACTGGTACAAAATCAGACACATAGACCCATGGAACAGAATAGAGGACCCTGAAATAAACCACATACCTACCGTCATCTGATCTTTGACAAAGTTGACAAAAATAAGCAATGGGGAAAGGACTCCCTATTCAATAAATGGTGCTGGGATAATTGGCTAGCCATATGCAGAATAATAATACTGGATCCCTGCCTTTCACCATGTACAAAAATTAACTTATGATGGGTAAAATATTTAAATATAAGAGCGCATACTCTAATAATCCAAAAAGAAAAGCTGGGAAACACCATTCTGGACATTGGCCTTGGCAAAGAATTTGTGACTAAGTTCTAAAAGCAACTGCAACAAAAACAAAAATTAACAAGTGGGACCTAATTCAACTCAAGAGCTTCTGCACAGCAGAAGAAACTGTCAGCAGAGTAAACAGACAGTGTACAGAATGGGAGAAAATATTTGCAAATATGCCTCTGTCAAAGATCTAATATTTAGAATCCACAAGGAATGTGAAAAGTTGGACAAATAAAAACAACACCATTAAAACTAGGCAAAAGATGTGAATAGACACTTCTCAAAAGAAGACATATAAGTGACCAATAAACACATGAAAAAATGCTCAACATCACTCATCATCAGAGAAATGCAAATCAAAACCACAATGAGACACCATGTCACACCAGTCAGAATGGCTATTATTAAAAACTCAAAAAGCCACAGATGCTAATGAGGCTGTGGAGAAAATGCAATGCTTATAAACTGTTAGTGGGAATGTAAATTAGTTCAACCACTGGGCAAAGTGCTTTGAATATTTCTCAAAGAACTTAAAATGGAACTACCTTGCTCCCCAACAGTCCTATTACTGGGTATATATCCAAAATAAAATAAGTCATTCTACCAGAAAGTCAAATGCATCCACATGTTCATCCCAGCACTATTGATAATAGCAAAGAAATGGAAACAATCTAGGTGCTCATCAAAGGTGGATTGGATAAAGACAGTATAATATATATTATCTATGCTATGGAATACTACACAGCCATAAGAAGAATGAAATGTCCTTTGCAACAACATGGATGCCACTGGAGGCCATTATCCTAAGTTGATTAATGCAGTAACAGAAAACCAAATACCACATGTTCTCACTTAGAAGTGGGAGCTAACCATTGGATACTTATGGATATAAAGAAGGCAACAATAGAAACTGGGGACTACCAAAGGATGGAGGGATGGAGGGGTGCAAGTTTTGAAAAACGATTGGGTACTATGCTCTGTACCTGTGTGAGAGGATCATTAAAACCCCAAACCTGAGCCTCATGCAATATACCCAGGTAACAAACCTGAAACTAAAAAAATAACATGACATAAAATTTTAAAATAATTTTGATACAAAAAAGAACATCTGGGAATGGAATATATTTGCTTTTAATAGATACTTAAAAGTAAACAATGATCTCTGGTAAAGTCCTGAGGCACGGTATCCTTACTGGCTGGGATAAGAACATGCATCAGAAAACACCAACATCCAAAACATCCAAGCTCAAAACACTAATTTATAGCCATCTAGATGATGCTTTTAAATTCAGAGTTATTATAGAAAGCAAGCCTAACTGAAATCAGGTGTTCTACGTGCTTTTCATTCACCAGTGAAATCAGTCCAAGTAGCGTGAGACTGAAACCAGGGATATCAGCTTTCATCATCCTGCGAAAGCTCGTGCTGCTTCATTTCCTTCCACTTCCTGCTTTCCAGTCAGGTCTCTGGTTAGCAGTCCATGCAGTCCATAATTATGACCAGGGGTACTAAGCATGACTTTTTCACTTTCAATAGGCCTGCACTTTACAGCAAGTACTTCTGAGATTATTATCCAAAAATATCTAATAACAACCTTATACTTGGACCAATGGGCTTGTGAAATAATTTGTGTTCAGATAAAACTACTTTTTCTATCTAACCATATGTCAGAATACATACCCCACCAAATCTTTCTAATTCTCTAAATCCCTATGGAGAGTAACACATAGCTTAGCACTTAATCATTCTCTAATTGTTTCCTACATGCTAATTTTATCTCCACAACTGAAATGTAAATTCCCTGTGTGCAGTAACATGCCCTAATCTTTATCAGGCGCTACCGTAAACTGTGCTGAGCATATTTGATGCCGGTTTAATAAGTAGTTGTTTATGATTATCCGATATTAAGACTTAGACTCCTGATTGGGAGCTGCTTTCAGTTAACCTAACACAGAAATGAAACCTCATGTCTTTTAGGAAATATTTCTAGACTCCTCTCCAGTCTCCTCTGGATTACTTTAACGCTTGATTTGAATGACTAGAACCAGAACATATTTAGAAGGAAACTCGAGTTGTAAATCCCTAGGAATGACTTAAGGTAAATAAACAAAGACATAACTCAGGTCCAGAGGCCAAAAACTCAGAGTTCACATTTTCAAATACTGGCCAGTCTGTCTTTCATACAGCTGTGTCAGCTAATTGCCCAATAGCAACCTTTTTGTTTGACCATAGCAATCTGTTCATTTCTGTCTCTCTCTTTCTCTCTCTCTGTCTCTCTATCTCTCTCAGCATTTATTGATGACTGTAAGTATCTTTAGGTATATTTTTCTTTTCTCTGAGTCTGCAGGGTCCGTTATGAGACTCAGTAACTGTCGTCTCTTCTCCATTGCATTCTCATTGCTGAGCACTTAGCACTGAGTGCTAATGCCCAGCACTTAGTAGGTGTTTAATATATACGTTGGAAGAATGAATAATTGGGTGGATGAATGGATGGATGAGAGATGAAAATACTGCATAATGAAAGAAGGTATCCCTTCTTATTAAAATATTTAGCCCTCCTTCCTTGGATTGTCTGGTGTTCTAAAGCGTTTTTTAAAAGACATATATGAGATTAAACCTAATCTAGGCCCTTTCCCTGTGCGAACACAATAATTGAAACACATGACTTTAAAGAACAAAATGTGACTAGCTGTCTGAATCATTTCAGGGTGGCATTTAATATCTTTTTTAAACAAAAGACATACGTATAACTCAATAGTCATTTAACTTTCTCTGTTTCTCAATTTTCTTATCTCTAAAATGATGATAATATTTGCTTCTTTGTACCTATTTCATAGTTTAATTAAAATTTCGATCCCTGCCATATGATTCTGCCGCCCTTCCACATCTTTCTGCAGATACTGACATAAGGTAGAGAGGTCAGGGAAAGGATCATTGTAGTGACCTAGTGAGGTGTCAGCAATGGGACGATAAGGAGTAGACAATGTAAGAAATTCATGCCAGAATGTGGAGGTGGGAATCTGTAGAACTTAATGCAGATCTCAAAGGAAACAGAAGAGTCAAAATGATTAACATTGGGTTTCAAAATCCACGCCAAAAAAAAAGATTTTAAAAGTTGATTCTTTGTTCACATGTCTCATATATGCTTATACAATAGCAGCATTCAAAAGTATTTTGAGTCTTATAGTCACATAGATATTTTTACCTAAATTTTTCCTGTAGCAAGGTTTCAGGGACTTGGTTAATTTTATACTTTTTAGCTTGCCACCCAGCCCTTTGTTTCCTCTCTCTGGATGTGCAGAAAGATTTTAAAATCTATTCCTGCCAAACAGTTCTCTTTCATGGGAATTTGGTTTAAACCAGTTCTGTTGCTATGGTACCTAGTTTTCAGTTAATGGAAAATTACAAAATCAAAATAATACTGAATTTGCAGTATATATGCCCCCACTCATTGCATATCAACTTATTTATGTTGATTGGATTCGTAAATGATCAAAAGTTGCTCAGTGCTATAAAAAAGTATCTAACCTACTTAGAATTCACATACTAACACTTTTACCTTTCAAGTGTTTGTGTGTATGTGTGTGCATATAAATGGTAGAAGAGATGGCATGGAGCAGTAAGAGTTTTTGGAGGTGAAGAGACTTGACATTGAATCTCAGTTTAGCCAGTTAAAAGCTAATTGACTTTGGACAAGTTACTTATCACTTATTGTTCTGGACCTGTTTTCCAATCTGCAAAGTGGGTATTCATAATATAACTACTTTTCAGGAATGTTATTAAAATTAAAGCAATATGTTTTAATTGCCTAGATCAATGCCTGGCACTCAGCAGATTTGCAGAAGCCTACTAGTGTTTTCAAATGTGGAGATGGCGTGTTTTTGTGTGTGTGTGTGTGTGTGTGTGTGTGTTTGTGTGCATTTGTGTTATGGGGTGAATTGTAACCCCTCAAGACTTATATATTGAAGCCCTACCCCCAGTACCTCAGAATGTGACTGTATTTGGAGAGATTGCCTTTAAAGAGGTAGTTAAGTTAAAAATGAGATCCTTAGGTTAGGCGCTAATTCAGACTGACTGTCATCCTTGTGAGAAGATGAATTTAGGATACTTGGAGGAAACACCAGGAGGAGGCATGCACCCAGGAGAGACCATATGAAGACATAACAGAAAGGGGACCATCTGCAAGTCAAGGAGAGAGGCCTTAGAGGAAACCAAGCTTGCTGGCACCTTAATACTAAACTCCTAGCCTCCAGAACTGTGAGAAATTTCCATTGCTTAAGCCACTCAGTCTGTTGTACTTTGTTACCCCAGCCCTAGAAAACTAATCCTATCTATCTATCTATCTATCTATCTATCTATCTATCTATCTGTCTATCTATTGGACAACTAATGTTCATAAAATAGAAATGAAAATAACATGCTAGTTTTCCTGAGTCTTTTTCTCTTCATTTACTGCCTCCAGTGTATAGTTTTCTATCTATCATCTATCTAAAAGATCAACAAATGTTCATAAAATACAAATAAAAATAACATGCTTAGTTTTCCTTAGTCTTTTTCTTTTCATTTACTGCCTCCAGTGTATAGTTTGTTAAGTTATTATTTACTTTTTACTGACTAATACCTTGCATGGTATGAAGAACACACGTCTTAAATGTATATCCCAATGAATTTTTGCATATGTGTGCATCCATGCATCCACTACCCAAATCAAGACTTAGAGCAGTCCTTGTTCCCTAGAGACCTCCCTCATGCTCCTCCAGGTAAAGAGCTATTCCTCTTCCCCACAGTAAATACTTGTGACTTCTTGTGTTTTATATATTTTGAATTTCATATACATGAATCATACATCACTCTTTTGATTCTGGCTTCTTTCACATAATGTCATGTATGTGAAATCCATTCATTTTGCTCTGTGTTAAATGTTCACTTTATTCATTGCTGAGAGCAGTATTCCGTTGTATGTACATACTCCAATTTATTTATTCATTTTGGTGTCGATGAGCATTTTGGTAGTTTCCATTACTTATAATTATGAATAAAGTCACTATGAACATTCTTGTAACTGTTTTTGGTGGACAAAACCACTCTTTTCTCTTGGGTAAGAAGTACATGGGAATTCTATAAAATGTTTCTATCTTAATGTTACTTACAGGATAAAGTCTATCTTTCTACCTTCTGAGTATTGCTTTTTAATCTCCCTACTAGAAATTCCTAGTGCTTCTGAACCTGGGGCAGGCATTTTTGCTCCCCAGGGGATATTTGGCAATGTCTGGAGACACGTTTGGTTGTCACAACTGTGGGGAGGATGCTACCGGTAGTGGGTAAAGGCCAGGATTGCAGCAATATCCTCCAATGTGCAGGACAGCCACCACCAACAAAGAGTTTTCTGGCCCCAAATGCCAATAGTGCTGCTGTTAAGAAACCCGGTATCTAGACTGATAGAATTTAATTTTGTATTTTTACTGAGTAGGTATTCATTGCTTGACCAACCCCCATATTCTTTCTAATACATCTTTTTTAGAACTCTTAAGAAGAAAGAGTAACGGTAGCAGCATTTTCCACCCTGTTCTGTTGGAGTTATTAACTCTCACAAACTATACAGCCTGAGTTTAGTGAGTTCAAGGCATCAAAGCTTGTCTTTATCAATAAATAGTTCCAGAAAAGGGAAATAGCATGTCTCCTTTTAAAGCTAGTGATATTGCATTCTGTGAAGAATTATATATATAAATATGACATAAAAATATACGTACATATATATGCAAATGCCATTTCTTTGCCTCTATTTAGAACCAGCTAAGATAGCCAGGCACATGGATACTTGTTCTATTTCAAAATTTCTACAGAAGATTCTTGAAATTCCTCCTGTCATTTTTCCCAGTCTCTAAAAACTGTGATCAATCCATTCCCCTGACCGCATGTCATCTATTGTTTTCTCAGGCAACCTCTTCTCACCTTCAGAGTAACAGAAGGTATATTATATTCACTTTAGTTATCAGAAGTACCTAAAAGAAAAAAAGATGATCAAGTGATTTCCATTTCCATGAACCTGAGCCTTCTCCTCTCCCATATTCCTGTCAATTCTTGCTTTTGAAAACTGAGCTTAAGGGCAATATTGTAACTTACACTTTTTGCTGATTTTATATCATTCATCTAGCTATAGGTCTGACAGAGGTGATTACTTAGCTCTCCAAATAGGCATGAAGTTTCCACCTGATGTGATTGCCTTCATTTATTTCAGTGACATTGAAATGGAGGAATGATATTTGTTGGCTTTGGGCTTTAAACACATGTGGTCTGCTGTATTTTTGGCTGACAGCTAGAACTAGTAGTGCCTGACACTAGAAAACCGAAAAAGTCAGCATTTGCCCTTTTCATTTTAAAAATTTAAAATCACAGATAATTAATCATACTAAATGTGAATATAACCCATTTCATTGATATAAAATCACCTCTTGAATTAAAAAAAAATTTTATAAATAATTATATTTGTGCAGCTTTAGCATACTTTTTCATGAGTTCTTTTGTAACTTATATATTAATATATTTTTAACTCTGTGCTTCCTTAACTGCATTATTCATTGTTATTGATATTTGATGTCTAAGGTCTATGTTGCCCAAAGTCTTATTATGTTTGGGAGTGTCTTATAAAATGAAGGACTGTCTATATTAAGATAATAAGAACATCATTGATAATAAGTGATGTAAAAAGAGAGAATAATTTTTCAAAATGATTCTCAAAGAAAGGGGTACTTTCTATGATTATAGAATCATTGAAAAATGCTGGAAAAGCTTAGTTCTACACTTAAGCTCTTGGGAAATATTTTATTTAAGCTGATAACCAATATTATAGAGAAATTACTACTTTGGCCTATTTAAAAAATACTTTCATCTTCGGTAGCATTATCTAAACTCTAAACCTATAATATTGTCATTGGAAAGAAAAGGGCTCCCTGCTTTCTTAAAGACAATTTACATTTTAGTAAACAACATTATATGAATCAGTTCGCTAAATGAGGTTCTGAATATGAAGAAAAGCAAGCATAATGTGAAACCGTAACAGTCACTGTTTTTAATTGTGATCAATAATCTGTGTAGAGAACAAATTTTTGTTAATTCTAGAAAAAAGATATGACAGACAAGTTGTCCTTAAACATAAGAGAAACAAGATCAATTTCATATTCACTGTCACTGTGGGTGACATTCTTCTGAATAAGATTTCAAAATAAATGCTGCAAAACTTCAGGATAAAAAATAGAACATTAGCATTAATCATATTCATGCTCACTTCTCTGTCTATTTTCCCCACCTTTGCCTTCTACAATCTTCAGCTATACAGGTGATACGCTTGTTCCATTTCAAGTCAAACAACACCATTAGTTCATTAGTGTTGCGAGTCTGGCAAATGAGATCTGAAACGAAACACCTGTCCTTTGACCCTAACGTGTTCCTTGCTTATGCAAATGAAGAGAGCAGTTTAAGCATTTAAAAATGTTTTATTTTTCGTATTATGCTGCAGGTTTTATGCTGACAAGGAACACTTAATGTGTGTGAAACTAGTTCTGATCATCTGGTTTTAGCTTTTTACTTACTGAATGGATTTTCAATGCTGTCATTTTCTTTTTACCTGAAGATCACATAAAGGTTCCACAGGTTTACATTTGCACATAAGAACCAGTTTGGTTTTAAGTTTAGCTGTTTGAGTAACCTCATGAAATAAATTAGAAATACATCTATTGAATTTACCCGTATGTTAAAATAGCTTTTTGGTTTATGCATTATGACTATCGCAATATGCCACACTAATATGTGAACATTTCTGTAACTAATATATGTTTTTAAAATAGAAAATTAAACGTGAAAGGTTTTTTATGAAATATATTTATCAGCATGAATCTTTGCTCACTGAGCACCATTTAATAAGCATACTGATTGTAATGATTGCATTTTCTCCACTAAAGATCTCAATAACAACCCTTGGATATAAAAATAAATTCACTTTTGTTATTTTAAAGCAAGTCAACAAAATAAAATTATTTGGGATAAATTGTATAACTGAATTTTTGTAATGATTTATCTCAGTAAGAATAGAAAATATTATTACTATGCAGATAAGGTGGCAACGGAAATCCAATGAGAAATAAAGACTATGAACATTGAATGCAATATTGTTATCTATTTGCCTTTATTCATCAAGGGGTTTCCAAAATGTTTTTACAAAGTTCTTATTTTCAATAAATTACATCAAAAATAAAACCTCATTAACATGAATAGAGTGTTATTGCCTTGAAAACTGTCTATTGGAATTCTTGGCAGGAAAGAGAGACTAGCAGTTATTTATTTATGTATAGGTTTTTCTTTGCATATACAGTAGTCTCTCCTGATCCCTGGTTTCTCTTTCTGTGGTTTCAGTTACCGGAAGTCAACTATAATCTGAAATATTAAGTGGAAAATTACAGAAATAATTTCTAAAATGTAAATTGCACATCATTGTGAGTAGCATGATAACATCTTGTATTGTCCCGCTTGTCCTACCCGGGACAGAAATCATCTCTCTGTCTGTTCACCATATCCAAGCTGTACATGCTACTCACCCTTTCATCATTTAGTAGCCTTCATGGTATCACAGTGCTTTTGTTCAAATGACTCTTATTTTACTTCA
Organism: Macaca fascicularis; assembly: GCF_037993035.2. Lineage (NCBI taxonomy): Eukaryota > Metazoa > Chordata > Mammalia > Primates > Cercopithecidae > Macaca > Macaca fascicularis. The sequence goes on from NC_088395.1 coordinate 29,574,255, forward strand.
TAACGGCCTCAAAGCACAAGCATAGTGATGCTGGCATACTGCTATAATAGTTCTATTTTCTTATTGTTATCGTTGTTAATCCCTTACTGTGCCTGATTTGTAAATTTAACTTTATCATATGTACATATGTATAGGAAAAACATAGTATATATAGGCTTCGATACTGTCTGCAGTTTCAGGCATTGACTGGGGGTCTTGGAACATATACCCTTTGGATACGGAGGGACTACTGTGTTTTATGGAAAAATGGAAATTATTTTTATTAGAAAAGTTTAAACAAAAGGAAAGCAGAGCAAATTATTTTCTGTAACAATGGGAAACTTGTTTTTGTTATGCATATGTCTTTCTAGGTAGAAAGAATGCTTTTGGGGAATTTCAAATAAGTTGGAATGAAAACTTGACTTCTTTAACTATAAAAAATGCTTTAAAGTTTTAGTTTTTAGTTTTTGTAATGCCAATCCTGTAAGACAAACAACTTTGAAACCCTATATTTCAGCTTATCAAAGATATTTAAAATGTTCAGTGCCACCATTTAAGAATTATTATATACAGAAGTGTGCATTATACAGTAATTCCTACTGAGAAGCTTAGAGTCTTTAGATATTTCTCTCAAAGAATGGGATAAATTCCAAGTTACAATTTTTTAGTATTATATATTTCAGTGTAATATATTTTAGTGTCAAAAAATTCTCATGAACAACTAAATGTTCAGAATTCTCTTTGATATACCAAGATGTGATTTTACAACTTCTTTTAATGTGATACATTTTAGTGTCTAAAAAGCATCACTCATTTAATGTCAGAAATTCTACTCAATCCAAGTAAAATACATGTATTACAGACCTCTGCCCTATTAAAAAATGGAAAATCATATTCCCAATTTAAAAAATTATAAGCACAAAGATTTCTTTAAAACACCTTAAATTTTTTTCTCTTGACTTCTTCACTTAGCTAAATAAATACCAATTAAAAGTTTGCTCTCATGGCATTGTACAATTGATGGGAGTGGGTCAAACACGAGTGGGAGCTATTTCACCGGTCCAGGGAAAAGATGATGATCACTTAGATTTAGATGGTGGAAAAGGGAAACAAGAAAAGTGCACAGATTTTGTTTGTGGGTGATTGTTTTTACAGTGGTAAATAATCACATAACATAAAAGGTACCATTTTTGCCATTTCCAAGTTTACAGTTCAGTGGTATAAAGAATATTCACATGGTTGTACAACCATTACTACCATCATATCTTCAAAACTGAAACTCTGTACCCATTGAACACCTTCCCACTTTCACTCCTTCTAGCCCCAGGTAGCAACCATTCTATTTTCTGTCTCTATGAATTTGAGATCTGTTGGTACCTCATACAAGTGGAATTATACACTCTTAGTCTTTTTGGGGACTGGCATATTTTACTTTTCATAATGTCTTCAAGGTCCATCCATGTTGTAGCATGTATCAGAATTTGCTTCGTTTTGAAGCTGAACAGTGTTCCATTGCATATATAGCCACCATTTTGTTTACGCATTCATCCATAAATGAGCCTGTGGGTTGCTTCCATGTCTTGGCTATTGTGAATAGTGCTACTAGGACCATGGGAAAAGTGGAGGGAGTTGAAATATATTTTGTCATGTGCTGATGAATTGAATATGAAGATTAAATAATAAATTGTCAAAAATACCTATCCAAAAGTATCACCCACAAAACAATCACCCACAAACAAAATCTGTGCACTTTTCTTGTTTCCCTTTTCCACCATCTAAATCTAAGTGATCATCATCTTTTCCCTGGACCGGTGAAATAGCTCCCACTCGTGTTTGACCCACTCCCATCAATTGTACAATGCCATGAGAGCAAACTTTTAATTGGTATTTATTTAGTTAAGTGAAGAAGTCGAGAGAAAAAAAATTTAAGGAGTTTTAAAGAAATCTTTGTGCTTAAAATTTTTTAAATTGGGAATATCATTTAAAATGTTTTTCTTCTGAATATCATATGATGATCTTTTAGGAAAGTAAGTATCACACAACGGAAGCTCAATAAATATAATTTTATAAATTAGTCCATGAAAGGAATCTTTAAAAACTGCTTTAAATGTCTGTTAATCCCTTAGGATATCAATTTTATTGGCCTTATTTCTGTAGTTTCAAATTTGCTTTATTTAATTTTCTCATTAAAATTGTATATATTTAAGGTGTACAGCATGATGTTTTGATGTTCATGTACATAGTGAACTGATTACTACAATCAAGCTCATTAATATATTCATCTCTTTAAAAGTTGCTTTCTTGGGGCTCAAAAACCAGTACCCCACAATATGACACTTTGACATGTTGGACTAAAGAAACAGCCTCAAGGTCTCTCTTTCACCCCACCCCACCCATCCCAGCATCTCTCAACCTTCTATCTCTCTCAAAACACAGGATGAAGCTCTTCTCTGAAGTTCCCTTATCTGCCTAAAGCCTGGACCCACCAAAGAAGAAAAGTTACCTCTGGTCCCTTCCCTGAGTTTCATTAACTTAACACATATTGAAGGAAGAAAGACATGTCTGTCAGCACACCTGGACAAACTTTTCTCAAAAAACCATTGTCTTCTATTTCAGTCCCATTCAGGATTTCAAAGAGAATCATTTACTAGCCATTGTCTGTTCTGTAGGCCCAATAGGCTTTGTTCAAGGCCATTATATGTTTTCCAGGTTCACTCACTTTCCCTTAAAAATATTTACTATCCCTCAATTTGCTGCATTTCCTCCATCTCCCCTCCCCTTATGAAGAAGAATATATAAACATTTTTACCCCACTGTGTTGTTGGGTCGTTATTCTCCTGTGATTCCCCTGTGCCATGCACATTAAAATAAATTTTGTATGCAGTTTCTCTTATTAATCTGCCTTTTGTCAGTTAATTTTCATCAAACCTTAACAGGTGAAGGATCAATATTACCCTTGGCCCCTACAGTTTTAACTTATTTTTCAGGAGACACACATTTGTTTCTTTGTGCATGGGTGTGTAGGTTTCTGTGATGATTTTACTAACTAAATGGGACAACTGTATCATTACATACCATGTTTCAATCATTCTTTTAAATTTATTTTTACTACTCTAGTTAAATATAAATACCACGCAATTTGTCATTTTAACCATTTTAAATGTATACTTCGGTGGCATTAGGTACATTCACATTGTTGTGCGACAGTTTCACTCATTTTACCAAATCAAATGTTTTGTCTACTGGCCAGGATTTATTGATTGTTGTAATGAAAATCTTTTCACTCAGACTTTAGCAATCCTTTTGTAAATACCCTAAATCTGTATTTATTTTATGATTAAATACTTTAGTCAATACTTTTAAACTGAAAATCCTGGTGTACTAAGTTCCTTCATGTTTTTCACTCTCCTTTTTTTTTTTTTTTTTTTTTTTTTTTGCATTTCAGTTTGGCAAGTTTTTATTGACTAAGTGTCAATAGACTTTTCTTCGTTGTGTCAAGTCTACTGATGAGGCATTCTTTATCTCTGTTATAATGTATTTGATCTCTAGCATTTCCTTTTGATTCTTTCTTAGAGCCTCTATCTCCTTTTAATTACTCATTTTTTCTTGAATCTTGCCTACTTTTTCCTATAGCCATCAACACATTAATCATACTTATTTTAAATTCTCTAGTAATTCCAACATCGATGTCATACCTGAGTCTGATTCTGATGCTCGCTTTGTCTTTTCAGACTATGTTTTATCTTTCTTTTCGGTGTGCCTTGCACTTTTTGTTGAAAGGCAGACATTTTGACTTGGTTCACAGGAACTGAGGTAAATAGGCCTTTAGTGTTAGAATTTATGTTAATATATGGCTAGGAGTTGGACTGTATTTAATGATTTCTGTATCTGTAGGTGCCCAAGGCTTCTGTTTCCTCTAGTGTGCTTGTTTTTATCTTCCAAGTTTTCTTTTGTCTTCCCTAAGAAGTATTTCTCAGATAGAGTCTGTAACTTTTGGTTCTTTCAGCTGTAATCCACTGTCATTACACTGGAGCCCCATTGGTTTGGTTGTAGACTGTTGAGGAGAGGAAGCATTCTATCATCATAAATTCAATCACAGTCTTTCAGTGGGCCTGTGTCCCTGGACCGTGAAACACATTCATAAGCATTTCTTAGCTTTTTGTTTCCCACCTTAGGTGAGACAGGAAAACCAGAGGGAGCTGGAGTTGGGAAAATACTCTTCTTTCAGATGGGATAAGGCTCTGATAAAGCTTTTCCCTCCTGGAAAATAGGACTATATTATGGAGAACACTCACACTCAGGGCATAGTTCACAATATTTTCTCATGCCGTCACCCTGCCAGAACCACCAGAGGATCAATCTTGGCTCTTCACTGTGAGAACAGGAGGGGTGGGATTCTTAGAGGTAAAGTTCAGATAACTGTAGAGGCTACCAGGAAATTTCTGACTCTCATACTAATCCACATTCAGTCTCCAGTAATTCATAAAAATTACCATTTAAGGATTCTTACAAGTTCATGGATCCAGTGTCCTTTTTTTTGTTTGTTTGTTTTCAGGCAAACTAATCACTGCTTTGACTCTGGATTTGCCTGTATCTCTGCATTTCAGTGTGGAAGTTTGCTTTGTGACCTCGATTTTCTGACGAATCCAAGAAAAGTCGATGATTTTTAGTTTCTTTGGCTTTTTCTTGTAAGCATAACTTCCTAGCTCTTTACATGTTGGAGCTCTTGGGTGGCCTTTTAAACTACTAACTAGTAGAGTGGAATGCAGTAAAACTAACAAAAATGATCAAACAACAGAGCCTGGACCATTAATCTCGCCATCCAATCGAGAGTAGAAAAGACGATGTCAGTAAGGCAAGTGGCCTGTTACTAAAAGCAACTTTATCACCAGCCCCTGTAAACTTTTGGTACAAAAAGATTCAAAATTATAATAAATAATATTCATATATATTTGAGTGAGATCAATGATCTGGCTTCTTAGCCAGATCTGGCTTCTTAGATTCTTCATAGAATATCAATTTTGACATCTCTTTGGTTCATTTCCACAGTGGCTGAATCTGTTCTCTGTCAGAAAGGAAACTCTTACTTTCTTTTTTCAAACTTTGTAATTTTTAAACTTTTTAATGAAACCTTGTAGGCCTTCATTAGGAAGATTACCTCAGACTAACTTACTGCTAGCCATGTCCTTCAACAGTACGCCTAAGAGAATATATTGAAGTATCTTCTCTCAGGCGGCAAATGTTTATTCACTCACTCTCTTAGCATTTTATGTTCCACAGTAGGATCTATGTAAGTCTCCTAAAGCCCACAGTTTTTAGCCCCAAAGAGCGTTAATGTTGTCCCTCTAAAACACAGTTGATGCATAATGGTGTCAAAAAAAATTGCCTCAAAAAATTAATGATGTGAATCTGCAGTTACTATAATACTGTGGTAGCTGGGAGCAGGCCATGTGTATACTCACGTACACAAACACACTACATATTCCTAGTTTAACTATTTACTAACCCTGTTCATTGATTTTCACAGTATATTTTTTTCTCCTCTCAAACAATAGTTGTTAATGCTTCCTAAAATACAAATTGAAATAACCTTTTGCTGCAGATATTATGGAATCCAGGTGGGCCTGAAAGTCTATGCAGAGTTTATTCTCTGGCAATGAGTCTGAGAATCCCCTTTAATAGACCCTGCCAGACCACTTGTTACATTTGAAAAATTCAGAGACAGCTTTTCCCATTAATTCATGCCAGACCTAAGTATAATCCAAAATAAGTCATGTTACAAGGCATTTGGATTAGAAATAGTCTTTATAACCATATGCCTGCATTTATAAATGTACTTTTAGACAACATAGTACCATTCTAAGTTTTCACCACAGGATCTGTTTGACCTACAGAGATTTTTGTGTATCTCTAACTTAAGTAGAAAGACTGTGAGGCAACCATTTTTAAAATACTTACAGACAGTAAGTTTGAAGAACTTTGAACTTGTAGCCTTCTGATGCCTCACTGGTACATCTATTTCAAGGCAGACAATTGCCTTCCTTAAGCCCAAACTTAGAAAAAATGAACAGGACAATTTTTCAGGTTTTGTCTAAATTCCTGTTCATGCATAGTGCCATTCTTGCCACACTATCCTAGCCATTTCTTCTGTGATGTCTCAAATGTGCTTCAAAGTTCAGTGTAGCCCTCATCACACTGAAACCTACCTGTGTGCACATCTATCTCTTTCAGTGCTTTAAATGGTATGAGAACATGTTAAGATTAGCTCTATAATGAGTCATTTCTGCATCTCTCAGATCCCTGGTATTGAGCTTGACACATAATTTGTATTTGGTGTGGTCATTCAGTGAGTAATTGAAAAATTCAATGATCCATATTATGCATGTCACATTTTAGCTTCCCTTAAAGAAAAGTTTTTAGGAAAGGAAAAGAACACTGGGGACGGGGGAAACAAAATTAACTTGGCCATGCTGAGAATTGCAGGAATGTGCACTATACAAACAGGTTAAGTAAGCCCAGTGTCTTCCTTACTTCCATCAGAGACCTTGCTTGGTTAAAAAGCAAGAGTGGAGCCCACTGTCTGTATTCATTTGCCTAATTTGTTCACACTCTGCCTTAGCCACAGAAGTGGAGAGCCTTTCCTTTCCTGGTAGTCTCCAGGACATGTCATCTACCTCCCTCATGAGCTGTAACATGGGGGGGACTGGAAGGCACAGCTTAGAGCCCCATTGTGTCCAGTCAGGGGAATATGGGGATAATGTGTCCGTTCACTGACACTGGTGATCTTCTCCAATAGGGTTAATGGTTGAAATTTGATTAAAGCAAGTTAGGAAACTCCAGTAAGACTAATTTTCTCTTGAACTCTATATGGTGTCTGTTGGCAAGAAAACAAGAGTTACACACTTAAGTAGGTTAATTGCAACTGAGGAACTCTTAAGAATCATAGTTTAAGATCAGTCCAGGCACAGTGGCTCACGCCTGTAATCCCAATACTTCGGGAGGTCGAGGAGGGTGGATTGCTCGAGGTCAGGAGTTGAGACCAACCTGACCAACATAGTTAAACCCCATCTCTACTAAAAATATAAAAATTAGCTGGGCGTGGTGTCTGGCGCCTGTAATACCAGCTATGTGGGAGGCCGAGGCAGGAAAATCGCTTGAACCCAGGAGGCAGAGGCCACAGTGAGCCGAGATCGTGGCACTGCACTCCAGCCTGGGCAACAAAGCAAGACTCCACCTCAAAAAGAAAAAAATCATAGTTTAAGATCAAAGTTGAATGTATATTGTGATGAGTCTACAGTGTGGGAACAACTTTTTGAAAAGTGTAATAGGTTTGAGAAAAAAATGGCTTAATTTAAAATATATGTGTATTTTCTATCATATATTCATAATTTTTGTGAAGACATATTCTCAGAATTCTTTAAAGTAGTGGTTCTCAATTCAGTGTATGCATCAGAATTGCTTTTGGAGCTTTCAATTAATACATATGGATACCTAGACCTAACCCTTGATTCTAGTTCATTTAGTCTGGAGAAAGCTTGGACATTATTTAGAAACTTTGTCTTTGATTTAGGATTATCACTGCCCCAGGATTATGAAGAAATTCATCATCATCCTAAAAATATTATATTTCAGCCCTTTATTATAGTCATTTTTTCCATAAGTGTCAAATAATAAGAATCCAAAGAAACGTGTCATGTATGTGTGGGGCCATCTTGATATAGTTGATGACAAATAAGTTGTTGGCTGTCTGGTTTTAAAGATATTTGGAAAGACAATTCCTTTTATAAGAAAACCAAACAAATTCCAACCATTGGATGGCTTTAGGCTGTCAAGAATTTTATTCTGGCTTATTGTCATCCTCAAGATCTCAAGACACAGATTAGACTATGAGAAGGCACAGTAAAATACTCCATCTTTATTCTTTGAGGTTCTTTTCTGAATTCCACTTTTTTCAGTTTTATTGAGATGTATTGAAAAAAATTGTATGTATTTAAAGTGTACAACATGATATAATCAAGCCAATTAACATATTGATCATCTTACATAGTAGCCATATTTTTTGTGTGTGGTAAGAACACTTAAGATCTATTTTCTTAGCAAATTTCAGGTACACGATACAGTATTATTAACTATAATTGCTAGCTGTACATTAAATTGAGATAACTTATTCATACTGCATCACTGAAACTTTGTACACTTTGACCAACGTCTCCCCATTTTCCCTACTCTCAGCCACTGGTAACTGCCATTCTACTTTGTACTCTTATGAGTTTTAATTTTTAGATTCCAGATATAAGTGAGATCACGCAGTGTTTGTTTTTCTATGTTTGGCTTATTTCACTTAGCATAATGTCTTCCAGGCTAATCTGTGTTGTCACAAATGGCATGATATTGTTTTTTTTTTAAAAAAGAAAAACGCTAAATAATATTTTAGTGTGTGTGTGTGCGTGTGTGTGTATACATATCATTTTCTTCACCCATTAATCTGTGAATGACACTTCAGTTGTTTACGTATATTTGATGTTGTGAATAATACTGTAATGAACATGGGAGTGCTGATATCTCTCCCAAACATTGACTTCATTTCCTTTGGATATACACCCAGAAGTAAGATGCTGAGTCATATGATAAATCTATTTTTTAATTTTTTGAGGAACCTCCATTATGTTTTTTATAATAGTTGTACAAATTTTCATTCCCACCAGCAGTGCACAGAGGTCTCTATCCTCCACATCCTTGCCAATACTTGTTCTCTTTTCACATTTGATAATAGCCATTCTAACAGTTGTGCAGTGATATCTCATTGTGGTTTTATTTGCATTTCTCTGATGATTAGTGATATTGAGCACCTTTTCATCTACCTGTTGATCACTTGTATGTCTTCTTTTGAGAAACATATATTAAATTCTTTAGCCAATTTTAAGTAGGCTTATTTGTTGTTGTTTCCTATTGAGTTGTTTGAGTTCTGTATATATTTGGATATGTTAACCTTTTATCGGATGCATGGTTTGGAAATAAATTTTTCCTGTTTCATAGGTTGTCTCTTCCCTTTGCTAATTGTTTCCTTTGCTGTGCAGAAACATTTTAGTTTCACACAATCCCACCTGTTTATTTTTGCTCATGTTGCCTATATTTTTGGAGTTATATCCAAAAAGTAATTACCCAGACCAATGTCAAAAAGCATTTCCCTTATGTTTTCTTCCTTTTAAAGTTTCAGGTATTAAGTATTTAATCAATTTTGAGTTGATTGTTGTATATGGTGTAAGATAAGGGCCCAATTTTATTCTTTTGGGTGTGGATATACAATTTTCCCAGCATCTCTTGTTGAACAGACTGCCCTTTCCCCATTGTTTCTTAGCACCCTTGTTGAAGATCAGTTGACTGTAAATGTGTGGATTTATTGCTGAGATCTTTATTGTGTTTCATTGCTCTAAATGTCTGTTTTTATGTCAGTATTGTACTGTTTTGGTTACTATAGCCTTGCAGTATATTTTGAAATCAGGAAATGTGATGCCTCCACGTTTGTTCTTGCTCAAGGTTATTATGGCCATTCAAAGTCCTTTGTAGTTACATATGAATCTGGGGAAATGCTATTGCAAATTTGATAGGTATTACATTAAATCTGTATGTGGCTTTAGGTAGTATTGACATTTCAACAATATTAATTCTTCCAATTTGTGACCATGGAATATCTTTCCACTTATTTGCATCCCTGGAATAAATCCAACTCAGTCATGTTTTAATTTGTTGATAAATTCATTTTGCTAGTATTTTGTTATGGAATTTTGCATCTATGTTCATTAGGGACTTTGGCCTGCACTTTTCTTTTCTTGTAGTGTATTTCTCCTTCTTTCGTATCACGGTAAGGCTGGCCTTGTGAATGATTTTGTAAGTATTACCTGCTTTTCAAGTTTTTGGAAAAGTTAACATTAACAAAAAAATGGCATTAATTCTTCTTTAAAAGTTTGGTAGAATCCAGCAGTGAAATCATTTGATCCTGGGCTTTTCTTTATTGGAAGGTTTACTTTATTACTGATTCAGTCTCCTTATTTGTTAGTGTTCTGCTCAGATTCTGTATTTCTTAATGATTCAGTCTTGGTAGGCTATATGTTTTTAGGAATTTATTCATTCCTTCTGTTAGATAGTCTGTTTGACAGTGTATTTTCAGGAGTATGCTTTGATTCCTTTCTCTTAGATTTTGTGTATCTAATAATTTTTTTTTTCATTGTGGTTACCATGAGGTTTACATAAAACATCTAATAGTTATAACAGTCTACTTTAAGCTGACAACTTAATTTTGACTTTGTACAAAGGCTCTATACTTTTATTTCTACCTTTCACATTTTATGTAATTGATGTGACAATTTATATCTTTTTATATCATATATTCATTAACAAATTATTCAGGCTCTAGTTATTTTTAAAACTTTTCTCTTTTAACTTTTGTATTGGAGTTACAAGTGATTTATGCGTCACTATTACAGTATTATTCTGAATTTGGCTATGTACTTACTTTTACCAGTTTTATATTTTATATGGGTTTTTTTTGTTATTTTTTTAATGAACCACAATCAAGATTTTTTTTTATTATACTTTAAGTTCTACGGTACATGTGCACAACATGCAGGTTTGTTACATATGTATACATGTGCCATGTTGGTTAATGTTACTAACAAGTATCCTTTTATTTATATTTGAATAAGTATTTTTCGCATTTCTTGTAAGGCAAGTGTTGTGATGATGAACTCCCTCAGCTTTTGTTTATTTTACAAAGTCTATCTCCTCTTCATTTCTGAAGAATCGCTTTGCTGCCATAGTATTCTTGGTTGACATTTTTTTCCTCTTGCACTTTGAATGTATAATCCCATTCTCTCATGGCCTGTAAGGTTTCTGCTGAGAAATCTGCCGATAGCCTTATAAAGGATCCCTAGTATGTGATGAGTCATTTTTCCCTTATTGCTTTCAAAATTCTTTGACTTTTGATAATTTGGTTATAATGTCTTGATGTAATCTTTGAGTTTTTGTATTTGTGTGCTTTTGAGCTTCATGAATCTAAATATCTATATCTATCTCAATATTTGGGAAGTTTTCAACAATTATTTCTTTAAATAAACTTTCTGCCCTTTTCTATATCTTTCTGGAACTCCCATAGTAAATATATTGGTTCTCTTCATGGGGTGCTCTAAATTCTATAGGCCTTCTGTGCTATTTTTTATTTCTATGTTTGTTTCTCCTCTAACTGTAACTTCAAATAATCTTTCTTTAAGTTCATATATATTTTCTTCTGCTTTATCAATTCTGCTATTTATGCTTTTCATTTTATTCATTATATTCTTCAGCTCCAGAATTTCTATTTGGTTCTTTTTTATGATTTCCATATTCATTGAACTTTTCTTATGAATTGTTTTTCTGATTTTGTTAATTTGTCTATCTGTGTTAGTTTGTACCTCACTGAGCTTTTTGTAAATAGTTACTTCAAATTATTTGTCAGGGGTTCCTAGATCTTTATTTATTCACTGTCAGTTACTACCAAAATTGTGAGTTGTTCTTGTTGTGTTATGTTTCCTTGATTTTTCACGTTCCTTGGAGTTTTGCATTGCTGCCTTCACATATGAACAAGGAGTCACCTCCTCCTTCAATCCTTACTAACTGTCTTCAGGATACAAAGACTTTTATTAGTCAGCCTGGCATTCTAGGGGTCTCTCAGACCTTTACTATGGATACAACTGCCCCACTCCTCTTGTTTCCTCTTGAAGAAGAAGCTTTATGTTTGAATGTCTTCTCTTGATCCTGCAAAGCCAGGCTAGGTGCTGACAGCCTCTCTTTTGTTTTTCCTAGGGCATTGCCCTGAAGTACTCAACGTTAATTGCCTTCTCCCAGTCCCACAGAGTTAAGCCAGATGTCTGTGTGTGCTTGTGCCTGATTTGCAGAGGCTATGGGTAGGGATGGACAGAAGGACATGCAGAGTGCTTGGAGACACATGTGAGATAATTAGATGGGTCCACAAGTGTTGCATCTTTTGATGTTCATGGGCAGGGTTCATGGAGTTCATGATGCAGTGAGTAGAAACAATGGCCCTTTGTTTATTTCTTTAGTGAAGTTGCTGTGAGCTCCCACTCTTTTTCCCTGTTCTTAGCTTTCCCAAGACTATTCAAGTGAGCCAGTTTCCTCTGTGTTATGGGTGAAGTGAGATAAAAGTAGGCCTCTTGGGCAACATTCTGACTAGCTATGCTTTCACTTTCCCCTTTGAGAGAAATCATGGGCCAAGAATGTCTCTCTTGGCATTGAGCTGTGCTGCCTTGGGGAGGGGTGATGCAGGTAAAATGAAACTGTTTTCTTTACCCTCTTCAAAGTGTTTAATCTTGGATCATTTTTTCTCCCATGGAGCATTGGGACCTCTCCACTGGTCTCTGGGCTCTACCTAATATACTTTTGTCTGTGGGTGGTTGTCAGAATTGGTGTTGCTATGGGGATAAGAACTGAAAACTCTTATCCCACTGTCTTTCTAATGTCACTCTTCCCTGAATGGATTACATTAGAAAAGAACAAGGTGTTCACCTTCTTTAATGATGTAGTTTACAAGGAATCTACCTCTGGGAGAGATAGTTACATTTTCATAAATCCCAAGGCACAACATTAGATGTGAATTCTTTTTCTTTTTTTCTTTTTATATTTTATGCTTCTTTTTCAATTTTATCTTTCTATCTATCTATCTATCTATCTATCTATCATCTATCTATCTATCTATCTATCGATCGATCTATCTATCCATCCATCCATCTATCCATCCAGTAGAGACAGGGTCTTACTGTGTTGCCCAGGCTGGTCTCAAACTCCTGGGCTCTAATGATCCTCCCACCTCGGCCTCACAAAGTGCTAGGATTCCACTTGTGAGCCACCATGCCCAGCCAGATATGAGTTCTTTTTCTAAAGGAAGGGTTTATTAAAAAGGAGTCGTAGACCATCACTGGATTCTAGTTTCCTGAGACATAGAGGGTACTCTGGCACTGAAGAGAGGCCCTAGAAGGATGGACACTATGGAATGTTTAACAAGTCTCTCATTTTACAGCATCAGCAGCAGAGAGTGTTAAGCTTGAAAAAATAAGGAAAAAGTATAAAATTATGATCTTCATGAATTAATGACATATTGCCAAGACTTAGACCATCATTTATATATTAACATTAATGCAATGTGAATGTTTATAATAAAAGACAAAAAGATGAGCTTCAAGAAATTAGACCTATTACTCATACATAAATATTTACTTTTACATGTTGTCAGAGAGTATTTGTACCTGTCATATTGCTGTTTTGAAAATTAGAGAGTTAAATTGACTCCTTCTTATAGATATTCTATTTCCGTCCTAAAACTCTTCCGTCACTAAATCTCTCACTAAACTCTGTGGTGTTATATAATCCTCACTTTCTAGTTAGTGGTAATCATAAAAACAGATAAAAAGACTTTCATTATTAGGAGTGGCATGGATGAAGATGATACTATTGGCAGGATAGAACATGATAAAGAGAGCATGACCATTGTGACTTATGCATTAAGTGAGATGTTTTGGGCTCTTTCTGGCTATGCACCATATGGTAAGGAAATGATATCTCTCTCAGGATAGACTGGATTGTAATGCAGTAACAAAAGACCCTGCTTTAAAAAAAAGTTATTGTTATTTCAATATTTGCAAAATTTAAGGATCATGACATCATGATGAACATCTATAGAAATACATAGCTCTCTACCTAAATACAAAATAGAGATACAGAGATGAAGTACAACTGATTCAGATAGTTAAATTATTATGCTATTATTTAATGTTCTCATATGTAGTTTTATGTATTCCAGATAATCTTTCTAAATAACTTATGTAGTCATCTGTATTTTGGTCAATCTATTTTTTTTTTATTTCCAAGTAATTTAATTTTTGTCCCATTTGAATTTTAAGAATAGAGCTAAATTAAAACTGTTACTCAGAGCTTTTTTTCTTATTATTAACATAATTTTATGTTAATAAAGGGTTCCTTAGATATTCCTAGTTTTCTGTAAATAGTTTTTATTTTCTTAGTAATCTACAAGTCAGATTTTAGGCAACAGCTGTTGAAAAAAGGTTAAGGCACTCATTTACATGTTTTTCAAATTGTAAAGTTCCAATGCAGGTTACTGCAGTTAGAATATTCATCACACAAACTGTTTCAAATACACCTTAAATTGAGATTGAAGTTTAAATGTTGATTTATGAAAGTTCTTCTTTAATGAATCTTGTTTTTATGAGATCTCTGAATGGCAAGAAGTAGGACTTCAGCTTTGGAACTGAAATAGCTCTTGGCTATTTGTTTTAATCACTTTCCACACAAACCTCACTTCTGAATGGGTCATCTTATTTAGAGTTATTATCAACTTACTTGCCTTAGTGCTGACATTGTTGATGGATTCCAAAGGAGTGAAATTGGCAATCCTGTATCTAATGCTCGTGTCTTTGGAAGAATAACCGGAGTTTCAAAGGGAGACTGAAGTTGAACACTTAACATTATAAATCATGATATATGTATTTTTTTGTTTTGTCTTGCCTTTTACTTTGGAGAGTGGTTTTCTTACTGCACGGACAATTGTATTCATTAAATATAGAAAGGTCATAGCTTTCCCAAAACTTTGAGCTATTCTTTAAAAATTAATCTTATTCTCATCAGGAGTTTGTCACTTCTAAACTGATCTGAGTTAATTTATTGGAACTGAGAGTAAGAGACATTACATAATTTGGGCACACGGAGAGAATCTGTGTCCTGGAACTTGCTGATGGCACCTTCAAAGGTGACCCAGTTGACCAGAAAGTGTTGATGTCCACTTTGTAATTTTAAAAATATATGACAATCAAAGGGCATTTCAAGACCCAGGAGGGAGTGGAAGTAGCAAATAAGCATGATTATTGCAAAAGCTTACTAGATTGAGTAGAAGGAATATGCACTGCTGTCAAAAAGTTGAAATGTAAAATAGCCAGAACTTTTTCTATGGCTCTGATGATAGCAATCAACAAAATGAGGAAGATGATGTGGCAGGATTCAGAATCTGACTAAGGAGTACTAACAGAGAAAATTATCATGTTCTTGGCTTTAGAGACAAATAAATGGGCCACGTGGGCCCAATCTTTTGTAACTTAAAAAATGGGAAAAGCTACGGGAGAGTTAACGTCACCATTTTATGCCTTAAGTGAGACGTTTTAGGCTCTTTCTGGCTACAAGGAGTGAAACCACAATTGGATTAATGGTAGTTGGCTTTAATGGTCCGTGGGAAACTAAAGGTTACAGGCAATCATTTCACCAGCCTCCTGGCTGGCCTCAATGGAGATAAAATTGTCAGACTGTAACTTTAAGGAGGCTGAGTTAGCAAATGTATTAATTTCCTATTGTTGCTATAATAAATTATTACAAATTTAGTGGCTTAAAACAACACAAATATATTATGTCACAGTTCTGTAAGTCAGAAGTTCACCATGGGTCTCTTTGGGCTAAATCAAGGTATCAACAGGAGGCTGCAGGAAACATGTTTTTTTGCCTTTTCAAGCTTCTAGAAACTCTCTACATTCCTTGGTTCATGGCCCCTGTTTCCATCTTCCAAGTAGCAGTATAGCACTATCAGAACTACTTCACTGACTCTGCTTCTGTGGTCATACTGCCTTCTCTCCCCTGTAACCTCTGACCCTCATGCATCCCTCTTTTCATTTACTGAAAAAGCAATGACTGTGACATTACTAAATAAAGAAACTTTATCATATTTCTTAAAATAATTTATCAAAATAATTGTATTTATCAAAATTACAACAAATTAAAATTTAAAAAGAAAACAGATAACAATATGCAGGATATTAAATTACTCCAGCTGAAATGAATGGACAAGTGATTATAAAATAATTATATTCATGGTTGCTCAAGATATAAAGATACAGCAGTTACTGAAAAAAACAAAAAAAAACAAAAAAAAACCCCAACATTTAGAGTCCCTAAAAATCTCAAAAGAACACAACTAGTGAGTGTATAAAAGAAATTCTATTCAATATATATAAAACAAAAGATCACTATTCAGAATATGCAAATACCTCTTATTTATTAATAATGATCAAATGACCTAATAGAAAAATGGAGAAAATATTTAAGCAGATAATCAAAGCAGCCAATAAGCACATGTAGTTTTTCAGCTTCACTGTTAATCATGAAAATGTCAATTAAATATGTATGTACTCTTTTCTACTCACCAGATTGGGTAAATTCTAAATTATCAGAAAATTGAAAGGTTGATGAAAAATGGCTACAATTTTGCATATTGATTAAATCTAAAAAATAATCACCCAGAAATTAAAAATTTTGATTTTTACCCTTGAGAAATACTAATACACACATATAAAAAGATATGCACAGAGATATTGTTTATTTTTATGGTTGTTTGTGGTCGCGAAAAATTAACATCAAAACAAACATAAAGGCCATCAAAATCGAGTAAATAAATAAAATGTGGCAAGACATGTAATGAAGAAATACTATTCTGAAATTAAGTGAAATGCACTAATATATGTTTCAACATGTGGGGAAATTTTTTTTAAAAATTAGTGAGTAAGTGATATGAAATATTTATGTAAACTAAAGCACAGCCTTTCCGTAGCCAGCAAGGTGGTTCATGCCTATAATCCCAGTTATCTGGGAGGCCGAGACCAGAATATAACTTAAGCCTAGGAGTTTGAAGCCACCTTAGGCAACATAGTGAAAATCCATCTTATAAAAAAAAATTAAAACACAAAATAACACCAGATAATTTGATCGGCTACATATTCATATGTGCAGAAGTTTGAAAACTAATCAAGGGATTAAAAAGTGAATTTGTAATAGTGTTTACACCAGTGTAGAGGAGAAGTGGATCATCAAAGGAGGTGGGGATAGAAGAGAACCTGGCTATATGAGTGATGTCTTTAGTTATTTTCTTTCAAAATGTACCTGTATTCATATTTTCAGTAGTTTGTGAGGTATGCACATGAGGGGAAATATGTTTAGGGGTAAACTAAATAAATTATATAAAGTAGTTAGTTCTGGAAGCTGGAAATACAGATTATTAATATTATTTCTTTTTATGTGCTTTCTAAGTTTATAAATATTTTATCAGGATAATTATACCAAAAAAAGTAGTTTTAAAAAACAGCTCAACAGATTAACTTCAGAAAGTACAGAGCCACTGGGCAAATTCTTGAGCAGAGGAATTTATATCAAAAGCAGGATGTGGAAGCAAAGAGATTTTAAAAAGACAATTAAGAGATGAGTATAGCTTTTGAAGCTCTGACATAGCTCTAACTAATTATTCATAAGAAATTAATAAAGAGAATAAAAGAAGGAATATTTGAATCAATAATGTCAAATAATTTTTCAGAACTGAAAAATAGGAGTGGAGTCCACTGTTTAAAAGTATGCATTGAATGCCCAGTATGATACGTAAAAATAAATCCACATGTAGAAATCAAGGTTAATGAGAACATCTTATTAGATACCTGGAAGAAAAGACAGACTACCTACAAAAAAAGACAATTATAATGACACCAAGCTTCTCTTTAGCAAGGATAGATGACAGAAAACAACTGAGGATAAAATATTTTAACCTTAAATTCTATGCCTACCTAAACAATTGTTAAGAAGACAAAATAAATAAATTTTCTGATACTGACTAAGACAACTTCTGTCCATAAATTTAGTGGAGAGGAAGGTTTTCTAAAGCAGCAACAAAAGTGAAGCCAAAAGACAAAAATAGGATTCACGTAACAATGTGTTTTTTCTTCCTCCTCTCGAAAAGAAGTTAAAACTTCGGTTTTACGGTCAATCGAATTTCCAGTAATTTTCCTTTTGAGAACAAGTAAAGTAATGAAAATCTTTACATTTTGCCTCCTGTTTCTTGATAAAATGTTAGGAAAAGTCAAAATAAATCAAATATTTGATGAAATTGATGCAGTTCATGTCAGTATGCAGTAACTGTAAGCCTTTGAACCTTATGTAGGCTGACATAGAAAGCAATGTAAATATGGCACGTAAATTTTCTTTCTTCTTTTTAAAAAGAAGAGCTAGATGTTTAGATAGGAATACAAGGGCTTCATTTGTTCATAGGTTATCAAGATTTACTTTTTTTTTTTTTTTTTTTTTGAAGTTTTGTTTGGCAGACATCTTCCTTGTGGAGGTTTCAAAGGGACTGAAAAGTTTTGGACACAACCAGCAACTGGCTGGATTAAAGAGACATTTTTATTCAAATGCACATGGAAAGAGAATGAAATAACCCTTAGTTCCGACATGATCTGTTTCAAATTGTTAAAGGAAATATATTATATTGCATGGTATATAATGAGCGCTCAACAATTTTATGTTGAACTAACAGCAATTATCTTGTGCTCCTGACCCACTTATTTTAAAGATCAAGAATAACAGATTATTCATTTGATTATTTATATAATAGAGAATTATTTCAGTTGAATATAAGAATAATGAAATAGATTAAAAGAGAGACATGCATGGATTAATGATATTAAAATGTCACAAACGAAGAATTATACCAATTGTGTACACAGGAGCTTTTTAAGGAAAAAGTAGTGGTTTTTATGTTCTGTTGAAAACTGTAAGGTTCTATATAAATGTAAGATAAATGTTATTTCAACAGCATTGAAATGATGATTTTCTGAGAAAATTTTCTATACTATTTTAAACTAAATTATACATGGAGATCAAATGAATTCTTAAGTGGGCCTAATTATTTTGAATCAGGAATTATATATATTATGGAGGACATTATTAAGAAAAATAGCATTTAAGACTAGGCATAAATAATATTTTCAACAAGGATAATTTCATAAGACTGAAGAGAGAATAGGATTTTTATGACTGAATACAGTATAATGGAGATCAAGAGTTTACTGGTCATTCATTACCAAGAAGACTTTAATTATGTGGAAAAAAAGCAAAAGAACAAGAAAATCAAGAGGATCTGAAGCAGAGTATTTATCCAGTCCAATGCCACTTGATTAAAATAGAGATGTTGTAGTCCTTGAGAATGTCCATACAGATAACTGAAACTGACCTTTGAAAAGTGTTGACTATGGACTTTGTTGTTACTGAGTTTGATAGCCACTTTAAATCCCTTCTGATGAAATTTATGCCCTCCCTTCTTTATCAAAATGGAAAAAAATTGTTTACTATATAATATGGAAATATGCCTCATTTCTCTACAGTCTAGCACCACTGAACTAGAAAATATAAATGCCTTATATTTTCTAGTTTGGTGATTTCGACCATTGAAGCGTTCTTCATTCCACGCTTTGGAATGGAACCTTGAAAATGATGTAGGAATATAGTATTAACATTCTGACTAGAGTATGATTGAAAAAAATGTAACTAGAGTGGTTTTCTCTTTTCTGTAGACTGTTCTTTCAATACATCTCTTGATGTGATTATGGCTTCAATGTCAGAGAGCCTGAAAAACTTGCTCAAGGCCACATGGCTAGAACATTACATGATTCATTCAGGGTATATTAACAATAAGGCTTATTTTCAGATTAAGAATAAGAAAATGCCTTATATTTTTTGAGTGTTCATTTAAAGTCCACAGTCAAAAAATATTATATGACTTCATCAAGGCCTAACTCTCTTCACTTTATCATATTGCTTCAATAATAGACTGTTAAAGCAGTGGAATAATCATAATCTGGGATGATTAATTTTCTTGTAATCATTGAGGACCATGAATAAAATTGCAAAAAAAAAGTAACAGCTGCCATTTTTTCTGTTTATATTTTTAATTGGAAAGCAGGCATTTAATGAGAAAATTCACATTTGCCTTGCAGCTACTTATGGTTGTGTTAAAATGTCTATCAATGTAGGATAAATGGAAATGTTATGATTTGATTATTAAGCTTTGCTTAATTAATATATTTCCAAGAAAATATCAGACTACTGTTTTGGGCTACAAATAACACTATCCGGTTTTCTGTAGCCAGGTAGTGTTACTTGCAGCTGAAATCAGTAAGTTTCGAATTTAGAACCTGTTAGCCTAATAAATCATCATGTGTTACTATGAATATAGGAAGGCATTTAACTAAAGTCTAAGTATGATCCATCATATGGAAGTATGTGAAGGCATTTCCACTCTTTAGTAAGGACATGGCAATGTCACTATTGTATAGAACAACAGAATGGCTAATATTTGCCTCATCAGACAGATGCATTCTTAATAAAAGATAAATTAGATTGAACTCATAAGCTAATGTCAGGAACTATGAGATTTACATTTTAGAAACATTTCCTGGAGATATCATGGGAAAACTTATCAAATGGATTTTTATCATCAAAAATAGCTGAGAATTGTTTGTACATCTACATATGCTCATGTTCCTTAATCCTAACTTTGCTTCAGAAACAAGTCAGTAATTTAAATGACAAATAAAACATTAGAAAAATATTTTCAGTGTTTATAAGCTAATTTTTATTTTAATACCAATAGACATTACATGTTTTCTTAGAAAAATAACTGAATGTGAAAACTAAACAGCTTAATCTGTGCTCTGATATCACACATTTCACTGGTGGGTCTACTATCTTTTTTCTCATACATTACTACTTAAAAGTATGGAGGCTTGATAAATTCGACGAAATACCTTTTATTGTAGCCTTAGGTGGCTTCCTTTGTTTTCTCAGTTGAAAAGAGGACATTAATGAGTATGAAAACATCTAAGATGGTTGCTTTATTTACTAAATGCTGGGCCGATTAAATACTAAGTCTGCCGAAGATCACAGCCTTGTACAAAAGACACAGATGAGTATCACAGAGTACCAGGAGGGGATTCCATTCCTATTCCACTTGAGCCTCCCCTGACAAATGATACTGAGCACTACGTTACATTGATACTTGCCCACAAAAGGTTGTGATGAGAGCATCTAATCTTTATACTTGAATTGCTTTATTATACTTGTAGAAATGAAAGCAGAAGAAAATATATGAAAAACAGATTGTGTATCTTATTTGTCTTCTGTCCAAAGGATACATTTAAAATAATTTGTTTTAACAGAGTTCTTTCATCTGTGTGCTCTTCACATTTTAATGCTGATTTGAAGCCTCTAACTATTAAAATTAAAATGGAAAGATTATACTTTAAGAGTAGAATCCTCAAATGCATATAGAAGCATAAACTTAATGTCCTTTAACAAAGTCTAGGATGCATCAAGATCGGATCAGTTCCTAGTAGTTACTCTTTATTAATTAACTCTGTGAAGAAACCTGAGAACATTTGATATTAAAGAAAATATAGTAGTTCATTTCCAGATAGATTGAAGTGTTCCTTGCTCTTCCAATCTATGTCTTCCTAATATAGTTTCCATAATCTCTAAATATCATACCCCACTTTTATTCTCTTGTATATTTCCCCTCCCATATGTAAAGTATATAATGTACTGAAAAACATAGAAATAATTGCAATATACAGTATTCCTAGTTGCATTTCAGTAATTGTTTTGTGGCATACAGAGTTACATATTCTTTCTGGGAAAATGTGATGAAGGATATAGATGAAAGATTGGTCATTTCAGTGCCAAATCATCTTAGACTTTATGTCCCTCCCGCCCTACAATGTCACCACCCTCTATAATGCTTTTCTCAGAATTGAGACTCCCTGGAGGTCTTAGGGTTTAATGACGCCCTTTTGGTCCATTAGTTTATTTAACAAATGATTATTGAGCAACTATATGGCAAGTACTGTTTTTGATTGTAAAATCTGGCAAGGACCTTTAAGGTCCTCCCAGGGTCTTTTATCTTATAAGTTGTCAAAAAGGTTTAGTAGTAATTATTTTATTTGAGTTCACATAAGGATATTACAAGGTTAAGACTTTTATCGTGACAAAAGTTTTTCTGTTTTATTTTTCATGTCTCTAGTTATTTTTGTTTTATTTTTATTCTCAAACCAGTTTTGAATCAAGGGATTTTATTTTTGTCCAGCATTTCACTTTAAGACAGTTAGAGTTTCTTACAACTCCTATGCTCATAAATGAAAATTAAAGTATATAATCATTCAACTAAAATGTGTTGCTTGTCATCTTAAAACCTATTTTAGAACGTAACGTATTATTTATTGAAATTTTAAGTTAGCAGTGTTTGACATAGTTTGTATTAGATACTCTCCAAAGTCACTTTCTGATTAATGGAAACCATTTAAATATATAAATAACTGATACAGAATGAATAGCACTAGCTATTACAATTTCTTTGTCTATAAATTCACAGAAGGAGAATGGTGTTGCATAAGAATTGTTGGCAATTTTAATCAAAAATTTTTTAATACGTGTACTTAATAAAATTAAAACCCTTTTTCAAAAGCACTTGACATTTAGAGGCATTGTATAAAAATATTTTCCAGCATCTTCTAGATTTTGTACCAAGTGAATGTTCTGTTTAAAAAATGATTCTATGGTCAAACAAGTTTATGGAATGATGCCTGCTTATTCTCCCTATAGAAATTCATAATGCCCATTTCTGTATCAGAAAAATCTTAGAGAATCTTGCTTATGTTTCCCTTTAGAAAATGAAAACGATTTCAAACATTTTATTAGTATGTAGAAAATACTATGACAGCAAAAGTATTTCATCAGTCTTTAATTTTTACCAAATGGCAATACATTCCAATTGCATGCAGATGTAAATACCTTCTGTCAATTGCCCGAAATTAATACATTAAAATAACAGAAAAATAGTGTTTTAGTCTGTTTGGGCTGCTATAACAAAATACTTTAGACTGGCAATTTACAAACAACAGGAATTTATTTCTCACAGTTCTAGATGCTGGGAAGTCCAAGATCAAGGCACCAGCAATTTCAGTGTCTGGTGAGAGCTCTCTGCTTCATAGATGGTGGCTTGTTGCTGCATCCTCACATCATGGAAGGACAAGCAAACTCTCTCAGGCTTCCTTTGTAAGGGCATTAATCCCATTCAGGAGGGTTCCACCCTCATGATATAGTCACTTCACAAAGGCTGCATCTATTAATACATTTGGGATTGCATTTCAACATATAAATCATTGAGGTACACAACATTCAGACCATAACAAGAATAAGCTTGGATTTGGAAAGAATTTGAAAAGGAAAGTAAGAATACAATTGACTTTTCGAAGTTCATAGTTAGTGACAAAGAATGAGCAATAATCAAGATGCCTTTGTTCTTATCTTTCCCCAACTCAAATAAGTTATATATAAAAATTCATTTCTTACTAGGTCCATTATACTTTTCTATCTCTTGAAAACTTGAGTGTCCTAATGGAATGAGACTTCTATTTGATAAGATGAGAGAAAGGTGAGGCAAATATTCTGAGGCACCTTCTAGACTGCAGAGCAACACGCATTGAATTTTTTGAAAAATTTACCTCTTTTAAAACATAAATGCTCTCTTGTTCTTCATCATCCTCCCATCACTGGCATTTCTTGGTAAAAGTGAGATGTTATCAGTGAGAGTCCTTTAGGTAGATCCTCATAAAAGTTACCATTTTGAGAATTGTATTTATGATTGTTGGTGTGTTAACAAAATCATGTTGCAAGAGAAATGGCCTTTTGGCTAACTGCCTAGCTCTGTTATCCTAGAAACTAGTTAAAATGATATATGTCAACTATTTTATGATAAAAATGTCCACCATGGATGGATGAGATGTATCTAGGTTGGAAGAACCATCTTGAGGAGAAGTCACAGCTTTGGGCGTTCCTAGGTGCAGGGACTCTTGATATGGGGCATGTCCCTTGAAGGTCTTTGGAAGCTGTATTAGTCCATTCTCACATTTCTATAAAGAACTACCTGAGACTGGGTAATTTATAAAGAAAAGAGATTTAATTGGCTAATGATTCCATAGTCTGTACAGGAAACATGGCTGGGGAGGCCTCAAGAAACTTATAATCATGGTAGAAGGCGAAGGGAAAGCAAATATGTCCTACATGGCTGGAGCAGGAGGAAGAGAGTAAAGGGCAAGATGCTACACACTTTTAAACAACCAGATCTCCTGAGAACTTACTCACTATCATGAGAACAGCAAGGAGAAAATCTGCCTCCATGATCATGTCTAAATTGCATTTCAGATTGTAATTCCCAAGCCCCTCCTCCAATACTGGGAATTACAGTTTGACATACAATTTAGACAATGACACAAATCCAAACCATAACTTTCTGTCCCTGGCCCCTCCCAAATCTCATGTCCTTCTCCCATGGCAAAATACAATCATCCCTTCTCAACAGCCCCCCAAGTCTTAACTTATTCCAGCATTAACTCAAAAGTCTGCAGTCCAAAGTCTTATCTGAGACAAGGCAAGTCCCTTCTACCTATGAGCCTGTAAAATAAAAAACAAGTTAATTACTTCCAAGATAAAATATGTCTTGGCTATTAGCATTTGGCTCCTCTTTACTTATGCAAATCTCTGCAGCCAGCTTGAGTACTCCCCAGAAAATAGGTTTTTCTTTTCTACCACATGATCAGGCTGCAACTTCTCCAAACTTTTACCCTCTGCTACCCTTTTAAATATACGTTCCAGTTTCAGATCATCCCTTTGCTCACGCATATGCTGTTAGAAGCAGCCAGGCAACATCTTGAATGTTTTGCTGCTTAGAAATTTCTTCCACCAGATACTCTAAATCATCTCTCTCAAGTTCAAAGTTCCACAGATCCCTAGAGCAGGGGCACAGTGCTGACAGTCTCTTTGCTGAAGCATAACTAGAGTGACCTTTGCTACAGTTCCCACTAAGTTCCTCATCTTCATCTGAGACCACCTCAGCCTGGGTTTCATTGTCCATATCGCTATCAGCATTTTGGTCACAACAATTTAACAAGTCTCTAGAAAGTTCCAGACTTTCCCTCAGCTTCCTCTCTTCTTCTGAGCCCTCCAACTGTTCCAACCTCTGTCCATTAACCAGTTCCAAAGCTGCTTCCACCTATTCAGGTATCTTTATAGCAATGTCCCATTTCCCAGTACCAATTTTCTGTATTAGTCAGGGTTCTCCAGAGGGACAGAACTAATAGGATATATGTATATATCAGAGGAAGTTTATTAGGGAGAACTGGCTCACATGAACCCAAGGCAAAGTCCCCAAAAGTCTCCAAGGTGGGAAAAAAAGGACATAGTAGTGGCTCAGTCCGAGTCCAAAAACCTCAAAAGCAGGGAAGCCAGCAGTGCAGCCTTCATTCAGTCTGTAGCCTAAGGGCTGAGAGCCCCCAGCAAATCGCTGGTGTACGTCCAAGGGCCCAAAGGCCAAAGAACCTGGAGTCTGATGTCCAAGGGCGGAAGACTCAGCAAGCCAGCTTATCCCACCTTCTTATGCCTGCTTTGTTCTAGCTGCACTGGCAGCAAATTGGATGGTGCCCACCCACATTGGGGGTGGATCTTTCTCTCCTAGTCCACTGACTAAAATGTCAGTCTCCTCTGGCAGCACCCTCACAGACACACTCAGAAACAATACCAGCTAGCTGGGCATTCTTCAATCCAATCAAGTCGCCACATAATATTAACCGCTACAGAAGCTATGTCAGTGGTGTTGTCCTGAATGACATTGTCCTGTACCTATTAGGGTGATAGCTCTTCTAAATCAGGACAATTTCCCCATCTCAATAATGTGGATCTGTTTCCTTGAACCTAAACTGTGTCTCTTTGGGTATAGTTTCCAGAGGGCTGTATGAGTGGTCATACACATGAAATGCAGAAAGGACTCTTACGGAGAGGACCTCTGTCACCTGGCATATAGTTTCTGAGAAGACTCATGGCAAGAATGCCTATCATAGTTTTGAGTGTCTGAATATTTAATTCAATCTACAGTGACCCCATGGAAGGTGTTTGAATGATATTTCTCTACTCCAAGTATGCACCTTCGTTCTTACCCTCTGCATCACCATTTGTAAAATAGACTAGAGCTGGGTTTCTCCAGGTGTGAACCTCTGATCATCCCCAGTAGAATCACTTGGGATACAGATTCTCAAGTCTCAACCAAGAAAAATTAAATCAGGATCTTTGAGGATAGGGCCCTGTAGTCTTTTTTAACACCTTCTCCTCCCCATGATACTTGAATACACAGTTGGACCAGATGCTCATTAGTTTATTTTCTATTTTAGCCCTTGACTTTATAATTTGTATAATTCCATGAATAATTCTAATGATTTATTCCTCCCATTCTACATAATGTCTTAATGCAATTCAAATCTCACTTCTTCAGAATACCATCAAGGAATAAATAACTGGGAGTTTCAGAAATGGCAACAGTTTAGGGAAGATGTTTGTAGTTAAGTCAGGTTTGAGAAACCCCTGAAACAATTTGTTGTAATTGTATGCTTTTTTTTAATATCCTCTTGGTCCCCTGTAATCCTTATGATTATTATAATATACAGGTCCTTAGCACCACGTACCAATTCTATTTAAACTGTTGGCTTCTCTTTTTTTCAACATGCTATCACCATTGTCACTCTTGCCTTTACTGTAGGGTAGTGACTCTTGCTAGAAGGTCAGAGATTATAGTAGGTCTTAACAAACAAGTGAAAATCAATATTTTCACTCTCTTTAGGAGAATGAGTTTCATATATACTTAAGATGAAAGAAAAATTCCCTTTGTTGTTCTGCTGAAGTTGTCAAGCCTTCCATTAGTCTAGGTTAAGTTTCTGAGGTTATGAATTTAATTTTGGTTTCTAATATTGATTTGCATTTCATAAAGACTTTGTTGGTTACAAAAAACATCCTCAGTAAATTTTTCTACTTCAAGGGCACTGCTTTAGTTTAGAAAAAGGTGTGTTTCTCAGTGATTTAGTTTCCATTTCCGGACTTACAATAATCAGTAAAACAGGAAATTGCTGTGAATTATGAAAGGTTATTATACAGTAATTCCAGGCCACCCAAAATTATGCATTCATCTTAGGCTCTTAAATTTAACAAAACTGAATGAGATTCAATACTGTTTTCTCTGTTTTATCAAAATGTTATTGAAAGTTGTTTAAGATTTTATACTCCTTGAGGGCACATAACTTTTGACATCTTTGCATTTTCAGTAGTGTTTTTATACTGCAGATAATTTAGGCACATTTTATAAATGAGTGGACAAATAGATGTTATGAAAAAAGCAAGAAAAGTACTGTTATCAGATTCCAGGATAAAGTAAAAAGCAATATTTAGCAATCCTCCATATACTACAATGC
This sequence comes from Macaca fascicularis, assembly GCF_037993035.2. NCBI lineage: Eukaryota > Metazoa > Chordata > Mammalia > Primates > Cercopithecidae > Macaca > Macaca fascicularis. The sequence continues at coordinate 29,601,443 of NC_088395.1, forward strand.
CCTACCCAAGCCTGTTAATTCCACTCCTCGTCCTCATCCTGCCACACACATTTTCAGAAGTCCTGAGACTTCTCTGCTATATTCCCTAACTTGCCCCAAACTCCCGTGATCCAAAAGTAGGCTTCCCTTTCTCTAACAATTAAACTTCCCTTTCGCTCAGTACCCCAATTTGAGCTTGCCATCCTGCAGAGAGTCATCTGGGAAATGAAGAGATGCAGCTGTATGATATATATGAACAAGTTTACCCTCACTGGGGAGATTTGTATTTTAAAAGGTGATGATGGAAAACTACAGTGATATATACATGCTAACTTTTCCCAGTGTTCAAATTTCCCAGTGTAGGTAGTGGGACGTATGGGAAAGGTATTTTTGAATAGGAACCTAAAGACCTATCAGGGAGGTGATCTCCTTTTCTTCCTCCAAGTATTGCTGGTTCTGCTGTAACCTGATTTGATTTTTTATTTATAGAGTGCTTTTTATAAGTTGTCTTCTTCAGGAAAAATAGAAGAGTGGGAGAGGAAATGGATAATCTCTCATGCTTTTGTATCAGTTATTATTAACTTTGGCTGAAGAGTAGAATCACCTGGGGAGCTTTAAAAAATCTTTATGTCCAGGCCATCCTCCAAACCAATTAAATCAGAGTCTCCAGGGATGGAGCCCAGGTATCAGTATATATAAAGTTCCCAGGTAGTTAGATTATGAGGCCCACTAATCTAAATGAGGATGAGGAATGCAGATCTCTGATGCTTACAGAAGACAATAGTTATAGTAAAAAAATCATGTGAGAAATACTGGAAATGGTTGACCCTTTGGGAACTGGAGAGCAAAGACAATGGCTACTGAGCTCCAACCAAGTGTTGCACCATGGGAGTGAAGGAGCAAGATGATTAAGAGGGTCAGCTCTAGTGGCAGATCCCCTGAGGTTAAAGTTCTTTTCTGCCCTTCACTATGTGAGTTTGAATGAGTGACTTCTTTATACTTGTTTTCTTATTAGCAAAATGAGGATGATGATTATACCTATCTCTTAAGGTTGTTGTGAGGATTAAATGAAATCATAAGCATAAATCACTTAGCATTATGTTGGGCACATAACAAACATATTCTACACATTTGATCTATTTTATTATGGCGATCAACTTTGAAATACTAGAGTTCACTTGTCTTCTTTTCAGTAGGAAGTTGGCTTCCAATCTAGGGAGAGAAAAAGAAGAGAAGCGAGAGCTAGGGAGATGATAATCAAATGGTTGAGAATGATTTTAGGATTTTTAAATTTTTAGAAAGGTTTTCTATCACCTTGTTCCCACCCTCAGCCCTCAAGAATTTCTTACTATCTGTATTTCCTGCCATTTCGTGTTCTTTTATAATCTTGTGCCTCTAGTTTCATTATACATCAAACAGATGGGAAGTGATGTGCTAACATAAATGGGTGAATTCATAGATATATCAGTTTAGATTTTGCTGTGTAGCAAATTACCCCAGAACAAACAATATTTATTTGGTAGCTTAAAACAACTATTTGGTTTGTGCCTCATTAATGAATGGGCAATTTGGGCTGTGTTCTGCTGGCTGGTTGTTTTTCTGGCCTTGCTCATGTATCACTGTCAGCTGTTGGTCATCAGGGACACTCTTTATTTCAGGATGGACTGGCTGAGGCTGGGATGAAGGGTTGACTGAGCCATGTGTCTCTCATTATCTAACTAGTTAGCCTTGGCTTATTTACATGATGGAAACAGTTTCCAGAAGTGGAAGATTGGAAGCTCTTAAGATCAAGGCTGATAACCAACACTGTATACTTCTCCCAATTTCTTCTGGGCATAAAAAATCATAAGGCTAGCCCATATCCAAGGGAAAAGTAGGATGAGAGTTGCTTCAAAGCGTTATGGCCATTTTTTGGTAATCTTTCACAATAACCTGTTGAAATAAAGCAAATGAGAGGAAATGAGGTCACAGTGAGGCTGATAGCATTGGACATAAAAAAGCCATATTATAGATAGGTTTTGGCAGATGACTGGGTATGTATGGTGAGAGATAGAAAAACAAATTAGTGGAAGTTGCAGCCTTAGTAATTATGAGAATTGAACTGTGATTAACTGAAATAGGAAAGCCAGAAGGTGACAAAGTTGACAAAGTAGCACGGGGTCTTATCTATATATTCTCTTACAGAAAACTTTGGACTGTGTTCCTTTTCTAAAATTGCTTTTGTTTTAATAACCATTTTTTCCCGAGGGCAAGATGTATTTTAAAATTCATTAGTTAAGGACTCAAATGACCAGTTAGATTTTTCTGTTTCTTAGTTGACTCCTTCATGAACTTTTGGAATAATAATAAAATGTATAAATACTGTATGTCCTTTATACTTTAAAAGAATATTCCTCTAATATTAACTCCAAAGCAGGTTATTCAAAGTATCAAAACCAAAATATCTAACTTGTGCTTAGACCAAGATTTGTGTAGCGTCTCTAGAGAATCTGAGAGACATTTATGAGAATAAAAGACAGTGACACTGAAACATTATATTTACATATGTGTTTATTGAATCTATATAGAATTTTTCTATAAAAATTATAGACTTTGTTGTTACAGATTTGCTCTCATGAATTTAATTTTATATTGTCTTACTCTTATATTGTCACTTTATATAGGCCACTAGACTGTGAAGTAAAATCAGATAAAGGTAGATGTTTTCCACCACCACCGCTTCTCCCCAATCTAGTATTCACAATTATTTTGCTATAGCAAGATGGTCTCTCCTTTTTACTGGTGTTTTCCCCCAGAAAGTCCTTTTTTTTTTTCCACTTTGATGTGCATTATGTTAGGTACTTTAAAAATAGCATATTTTCCTAAATTAAAAGTCTTTAATATTCATTTATAAATACCCAGCACCACTTAACATAGTGCTTTAAAATTGATTATTATTTATTATTGCCATTACTTAAAATGTGTTTTTAAATAATTAAATGACTTTTTTATATTCCCCTCTCTCTCCCACTAACTTGAATACATCTTACCAGCCATGATTTATGGAGATGTCTCCACATGAATAGCTAGCTCTACTGGACAGGATAGCTTGTGTTACTGGCTCAGGCATAAAGAATTATTTACTTTTGTTCCCTTATAGTATTTTCCTGATCTATTACTCTGCTACTTCCGTATTATTGCTGCATAGTAAACTAAGTACTGGGTGGCTTCCAATAACAATCCCTAATTCTCACTCCGTTATCTGTGGATCTTCTGGGAGTTGGCTATCTGTACTGGGCTTAGCTGAGTTAGACTCTAAGATGTAGGTTGAGTCTAGGTCTATGCCATATAACTCATTCTCCTTAAACCCATCATAGGTTTGAACATGGTGTGGTTTAGGAAGATGACTCTGACAGCAGTTTTTCTCTTTGCCAATTTGAATGCAGATGACCAGACATCTCAATATATAAGACGTGAAACAGGAAACAACATGCAAATATACCTTTATTGACTTATAACAGATGACAGCAATTCCACTTTCCTCTACTGTTGCATTTTCTACTCTATTTGTGAATGCGAGCTTTCCTCATCAATTTATGGAATCTCTATATGACTCATTCTGTCTTAATCTAAAACTGAAATAACTTTATATTATGGAAATAAAATATCTTACATCTAAATGTAGTCTAAAATTGGTTAAATGAGATGGTTCTTCCTGAGCAAGCATAGCAGGTCTGCAATACATCCTCTTTCTCCACATACATTATGTCAAGTATTCCTTTAGCATTTATATGAGTTGTGTATGTCACACAGATATGGATCTATAAATGCAAGCAGAGCACGGATGCTGGCACGATACATACTTAAAATTGTTTTATAGCTTTTGGATTTTACTTGTGCTGACTTAAAAGCAAATTTATAAATATTTTTTATTTAAGTAAAAGATGTGAGCTAGATGTCTAGACTGTTAACACTGAAAGTTATTTTAGAGATCATATATTTTACCTCTCACATTTGTCACATTAGGGAGTACAATTCAGATGTGTCAAGTGGTTTATCAGAGGTTGGACTGTGAGTTAGTAGAAGACCTGGAAATGAAATCCAGCTCTCCTGACTACCCAGTTGGCTTTTTCCATCCTACTGCCATACCTCCTAGGCCTCTGCCAGGACAGAGTGCCACAGAACTGTCAGATGGGAAAATGAAACACAGTTGTTTCCTGGATTCTATTATTGTTGAGATTTTTTAAAATGTGTTTTAATTCCTAACCTAGAGCTTTGCAGGCACATCAAAGCTGAGTGCGTGTCCTTCCGAAATCTTCCCTGGTATCCTGTAATGGACACTGATTTTTTTTTTTTTTAATCTTTGAATTCTTGTAGCACTCACACATTTTGGTGTGAGGATAGTAAAATCATTAAGAATAGGAAGCATGTCTCTTGCTCCTTTTGCACCCTCTCACAGAGATTAGGGCAGTTCTGGCTGTTTAATATTATTGACAACTCCCCAAAAAGATGAACAGAATAACCTGTTGACTGAGCACAGCCAAGTTTACTAGATCAACTACAGTAAGGGAGAGTACCATCTGAATGGAGTCTTGGTAATGTGTCAAAATATGATATTTTGAGAGTTTCAAGCCCAGGCTGTATAATTTTAGGGTTGGTCTTGCAAAATGGGGAGTTAGTTGATGCTTGGGCTGAGTTTATGTCCTAAGAGGTTTGAATGGGTGAGAACAACGGTACAAGAACCCATGATATGATTAGTGATGGGTAAGATATTCCAGTATTTTTAGCACAAGACGAGAAAAGCGTGCATCTTCCCAGAATTGCTTAACGTGGGAAAACATGTTGGTATCAGTTTTTAATATTTGCTTATGGACAGATCATTATTACATAATCCTAAAAATGAAACTGGGAAATCCCCATGTTACATGTAGGAGGTATTTCTAAATAACACTCTGAAATTAGAAACTATGTAATTAATTGATTAATTAGTTTTTGGTATACAAATATAGTTCTATTAAATTAATGATAAAGATAGTATCTTAAAAGGAGATATACTGGGCATCAGATTCAGGAACTAGTGGTAGAAATTTTATGGAAAAGGATTGCAGGCACTCAAAAGTAGTCGTGGCACAACAAAATGATCTCTGTGTCATGTCATTTGTCCTACAGTGCATGCTTTCTAGTTTTCTTTGCCTTGACTTCATAGTAACCTCCTAGATATAGTCTAAGATTGCTCCTCTGGCACTGGTCCCTTGCTTACTTGTAGTGCTTGGCTTGCATGTTGCTGACTTCGTCTCAGACTTTAGCCTACAGCCCTGATCCCTGCCTTCACTCTATATCCTTGGTTGGGTAACTTATTCATGCAGTCTTCCCAGTATGTAACCACTGTCCATACTCTGTCCATATCACCGCTCCAAGGTGGCTTATGCTACTATATTTCCAAAAGCCCACTAAAGGACATCACTACAGCAATTCTCCTTTTTCTCCCATCATCAATTTTCTCTTCTCTACTGAATATTCCTGAAAGCATACAAACAGTCCATTGTTTTTCCCATTCTAAAAGAAAGATAACCTTCCTCGACTCTAATTTCCATTATAGTTAACTCCTTATTATCTCTTTTCCATAATTGCAATATGCCTAAAATTTCTTCAATTTCTTTAAGTAATTTATTTCCTCCCATTCTTACCTGAATCTACCCCAATCAGGCCTTCAGCTCCACCGCTTTGCTCAACGTGTACTGGTGAAGGTGAGTCTTGATTTCCATGTTGCTAAATTCAGTAGTAGTTCTCAGTCTTCATCTTACTTAAAATTTCCCAGGCTGGAGTGCAGTGGCAAGATCATGGCTTACTGTAGCCTCGACCTCCCAGGCTCAAGTGATTCTCCCACCTCAGCCTCATGAGTAGCTAGGATTACATGTCTGCACCACCATGTTTGGCTGATATTTTTTTTATTTTTTGTTAAGATGGGGTCTCACTATGTTGCCCCGGCTGGTCTTGGTTCCTGGACTCAAGCCATCATCCCGCCTTGGCCTCCCAAAGTGTTGGGATTACAGGCATGAGCCATCATGCCAAGCTCATCCTACTTAAAATTTGAAGAACACTTCACACACAGCTGATCAATCTGTTCTCTGTGAAACGTTTTATTTTCTTAGCTTCCAACATAATCACACTTGCCTGTTTTTCCTTCTAGGTTTCTAAATGCTCATTCTCAGATTTGCTTTTCTTACTGGTTTCTCCTAATTTCCTCGTCTTCTTTTTTAAACTGTATTTTATTGTGTTAAGAACACTTAACATGAGATCGGCCCTCTTAAAAAGCTTTGAATGTACAATACAGTATTGTTGACTATAGGTACAATGTCATACAACAGATCTTTATATTATTTAACTGAAACTTTATGCATATTGATTAGTAATTCCCATTTATCCCTACCTCTATGCCCTGGAAACCATCATTCCACTCTGATTCTATGAATTTGGCTAGTTTAGATACTTCATGTAAGTGGAATAATTCATTCTTTGTCTTTCTGTGACTGGCTTATTTTAATTAGCATAATGTCCTCAAGTTTCATTCATGTTGTCATATATTACACAATTTCCTTCTTTTTAAAGGGTGTATTCCATTGTATATATGTATCACACCTTCTTTATCCATTCATCTGTTAATGCACATTTAGGGTGTTTCCACATCTTGCTATTGTAAATAATGCTGCAATGAGCTTGGGGTCGTTGACATACTGATTTCCTTTTCTTTGGATGAATACCCAGAGTTGGATTACTTGATCATATGGTAGTTCTATTTTTAGTTTCTTGAGGAACCTTCAAACTATTTTCCATAGCAGCTGTACCATTGTACTTTCCCACGAACAGTGTGCCAGGGTCCGAATTTCTCCACAGCCTTGCCAACACTTGTTTTCTTTCTCTATATTAACCATCATGACAGGTATGAGGTGATGTCATATGTCATTTTGATTTGCATTTTCCTGATGATTAGTGACATTGAACATTTTTTTCATATACCTGTTGGACATTTGTATGTCTTCTTTAAAAATCTGTTCAAGTCTTTAGCCCATTTTAAAAATTAGATTACTAGCATGTTTTTCTGTTTGTTTGTTTGTTTGTTTGTTTGTTTGTTTGCTCTTGAGTTCTAGGAGTTCCTTATGTATTTTGGAGATTAACTCTTTATCAGATAAATGGCTTGTAAATATTTTATTCCATGCTATAAGTTGCCTCTTCATTCTTTTGATTGTTTTTTGTTGTTGTTGTCATGTAGGAGCTTTTCAATATTAAGTAGTCCCTCTTGTTTATTTTTGGTTTTGTTGCCTATGCTTTTGGTGTCGTATTCATAAAGCAGTTGGTAAGATTAATGCATGAAGTTTTCCCCTATGTGTTTTCCTAGTAGTTTTACAGTTTCAGGTCTTATATTTAAGTGTTTAATTCATTTTGAGTTTATTTTTCTGTATGGTGTAAAAGAAGGGTGCTATTTTATTCTTTTGTATGTGGATATCTAGTTTCCCCAACATCATTTGTTAAATAGACTGTCCTTTCTCCGTTGTGTATTTTTGGCACTCCTGTCAAAGATCAATTGGTTGTATATACATGGATTTATTTCTGGGCTCTCTATTCTGTTATATTGGCCTATATGGTTGTCTTTATGGCACTACCATATCTTTTGAATACTATAGATTTGTAATATGTTTTAAAATCAGGAAGTGTGAAACAGCTAACATTTTCTTTCACGATTGAATTCATTATTTATGGTCTTTATGGTTCCATATGAATTGTAGAATTTTTTTATCTATTTCTGTAAAAAAAGCCGTGGAGATTTTGATATGAATTGCATTGAATCTATAGATTGCTTTGGGTAGTATGAACATTTTAACAATATTAATTCTTTCAGTCCATGAACACGGATCTCTATTTGTTTGTGCCTTCTTTATTTTTTTTTAATAGATGTTTTGCCCTTTTCAGTGTACAACTCTTTTGCCTCCTTAAGTTTATTCCTAAGTATTTTGTTGTTTTTGGTGCTAATGTTAATGGGATTATTTTATTAACTTCTCCTTCAGATATTTTGTTGTTAGTACATAGAAACACAACTAATTTTTTGTATGCTGATTTTGAATCCAACAACTTTACCAAATTCGTTTTGTAGTTGGATTTTGGTGGAATCTTTAAGATTTTCTTTATATAAAATCTTGTCATCTGCTAATAGGAACAATTTTATTTTTTTCTTTCAGATTTAGATGCTTTTTGTTTCTTTTTCTTGCCTAATTACTCTGGCCAGGACTTTAACATCATATAATTTAGTCTGCAGACATGGTTAGCCATGAAATTCACGGGTCTTATGCAAAGCTGGGACTGCTGAAAGTGCCATTTGAACTTTAGGAAACAACAGAAGAGTTTACTCAGTTATTCTTTCATGTGTTATTGCAACTCAGTTTTGAGTGCCATCTCAAAGCTAACAGAATAAAAAGAATGTGGCAAAATTCTGTATGGACTCAATCTCAACTTTCTCTCCTCCTTGAAAGTTAATATTTAGTAAAATGTAGTCCAAAAGAAAGAAGGCACTTGAAGTCATAGAAACAGAGAGTAGAATGGTGGTTACCAGGGGTTGAGGTTGCAGGCGGAGGGATGGAGGACATTGGAATATGTTGGTCATAGTGCACAAAATTTCAATTAGATAGGAGGAGTAAGTTTAAAAGATATATTGCATAACATGGTGACTATAGTTATTAACAATATTCTTGAAAATTGCTCAGAGTAGATTTTAAGCGTTCTCAATGCAGAAAATAAATTTGTGAGCTAATATATCTGTTAATAACTTGATTAGCCTTTCCACAATATATGCATACTTCAAAACATCATGTTATAACTATAAATATAAACCATTTGTATTTCTCCATTTAAAAAACAATAAATAACTATTTATAGAAAAGGAAACCACTGGGCTCCCCCTTGCACTATTGGTCTTATCTGGGGAAACTGTTAGGAAAGGTGAAATAATATGCCAGATGTTCCAAATGAATACATGATACCAACAGGCTTCTGTTAAAAACTATCTCCTGCCTACAATCCACCAACTGCAATAGTGCATTTGTGTCCTGCATGTGTACTATTGAATGCCAAATTATAGCTCCATTTTCCCTCAGCTTTTCTCTATTCAAACTATTGCAGGAAGTTCACTTGTACATTTTGTTTTGTTTTATCCACCCAGTGCTACTATTTGGCTCCAATTCTACCATAAGCACAGATATATCCCCATGCACTGAAATCTTGTGGCAATGCTCACAGTGGTTAATATTTTTGGATTATCTTCAAAATGAAAGCAGCACAATCTTTTTAAATTGTTCTTGAGAACCCTCAAGCCTTAATTTGAAAGATACTGCCCTAGAGATCTACTAACATAAGCATGATTCTCTTTTTAATAAGCAAACATTCATTCATTCAGTAAATATTTATTCAGCACCTATTCTCTGTCAGGCATTGTACTTTGCACTGGAGATTCAATGGGAAGCAACAATGGATAAGGCTGTTGCCCAAAGAATTTATGGTGTAATGGATGAGGCTTTCCTTGAATAAATCAGAATTACAATGAACCAGGCAGCTAAGGACATGTTCACATTTGTATGTAGTATGAACAGCTGTAGTACCTCAAATTGATAGAAGCTATGAGTTATATGCAACTTAAACTTGAAGTACTTTTACCACTGCAATAGTCTAAAATCTGTTCATGAGAGATTAAGTTGTTTTGCATTATCATTACCTTGTCATCATCAGTGGTATGTGGATGTCACAGTTAAAATAGGAAATATAATTTTGTAGTTTGTGGCTTCTCAGTAGAGAACACATTTAAGGAATGATCTCTAAACTACTATACTATGATGGAAGAGAGGGTTCTAAGAAGTGGAAGAGGATAGCAAGGAGATTATTAGGAGAGCAACAAAGATAGGCTTGGCCTTTGTTGATTTTTTCTAGTGATAAGTGTGGGGGATCATCTAGGTGAAGCTCTAGGCGAATAGTCAGAAGTTGTTGATACCTGGTAAGTTATATTAATGTAAAACCAGGCACCAGCTGATTTAAAACATACATAATTTAATAGAACACTTCTATGTGTTAATCAATAACATCAGGTCTGATTATTTAGGCTACTTGGGTTCTGTGTCATTTGGAGCAAGCCGTGCTCCAGATCCTAAGAGAAAGGTACCCTGAGGATACCTAGCTACTCTTATGGTCCTTGAATCATCCTCATGGACATAATTGGCAGACATGTTAAGAATGCCAAATCTTAGGCCACATTTATACTAAATCGGAATCTATATTATAACAAGATCCCCAGGTATTTGGAAGAACATTAATTAAAGTTTGAGAAGCACAGATCTAGTAAACTGACTCTCTCTTGGATCTACTCATAATGCATTTTCCAAGCCATTGATTCTCATATCAATTTTACCTTTCTTTTTAACTCAATTTTAGCATTCTCTGGGTTTGTCATTTTTCCCTCATTCAACGTCAGTTTTTAAGATCATTCATTCATACTTTCATTCATTCAATGTATTCATAGTTATCGAGCATCTTCTGTGTGTCAGTCACTGCTCTAGGTGCTAAGGATAGAGGAGTAATCCAAACAGGCCATATCTCTGACTTTATGAAGATTTTAGATTATCATATTTTCCATGGCAGTCCTATTTTCAGATATTTTTCATGATCTCAGATCATTGGTCTTGATTTTTGGTATAAAATATTATGTAGCATGACAGAATAAAGTTGATTATACTGAGATTGAAGGAACAGAATGCTTTGAGTCATCACAGACTTTTGTTACAGTCCTGGATGTACTATAGCTTACTAGCTATGTTGTCTTGGGAAAGTTACTTAATCTCTTCAACTCAATTTCCTAAACTGTACTATTATATATTAATTAGTAGGATAAAATAAAATAACACATATTAAATGTCTAGTAGGATATGTGGCCTAAGAGACTTTCAATAAATTGGAGGAAGAACAACTCTGGCTGTTCTTGTATCACTATAAAGAAACAGCAGACCAGGTAATTTCTAAAGAAAAGAGGTTTATTTGGCTCACAGTTCTGCAGGCTTTACAGGAAGCACGGTGCTGGCATCTCCTCGGCTTCTGGGGAAGCCTCAGGAAGTTCACAGTCATGGCAGAAGGTGCAGGGGGAGCGGACACATCACATGGCTCATGATTAACATATAGAAGCTTTCTGTTGAATTATGTGTGTTTTAACTCACTGGTGCCTAGTTTTACATTAATATAACTTACCAGGCATCAACAACTTCTGAGCAAGGAGCAGGAGCAAGAGAGAGAGAGAGGGAGGTGCACATGCTTTTAAACAGATCTCATGAGAACTAACTCACTATTGCAAGGACAGCACCAAGGGGATGGTGCTAAACCATTCATGATAAATCCACCCCCATGAGCCAGTCACCTCCCACCAGGCCCAATTGCCAATACCGGTGATTATAATTCAACATGAGATTTGGGTGGGGAGAGATATATAAGCTGCATCAGAGCTTATACAAGAAACAGCATGAACTTGCTGGGGCCAGTTTATTAAATCCAATGAAGCTCTATTAGATACAGTAAAATTGGACATTTTAGAAATGTACAAAAGGCCTAAATTTGGGTAGTCTGATGCCTTCCCAAAGGCAGGTATGGTATTTTCACTCTTCCTCCCTGCCTCCCCTGAGTGATTCCTTGCACATGTGGAAGGGAGATCTGGCAGGGTGCTGAACTAGCCTGACACTATGCTGGTCATGGCCTCCATGTATCCTGTGAAACCCACAAGAACAGCTGAGCACAATTCTTAATGGGACGGCGGTGTCTCTTGCTGACCCGCCCATGCCCCTGACTCTGCAGAGGGCTTGTAACAGGGGGTCATCCAAGGTCAACCTCGAAATTCCACCTCAGACATCAAATGGAGCCTGAAAGACCCCAGGAAGCCTGGCTCCTTACGGAAGTCACAGTGATCATTAGAGTGGATGACTGCATAAACTATAAGGTGACCACCTGATGACACAGAATCACAAACCTGACATCGTTAACTCACCTACCACAGTTTCTCTGGCCTTGAAGGAATTTTTCTGCAGTACTGTCCTGTGAAGTATTCAGGAATTATGTTTTGTGCTGTAACGTGGCATAGCCATAAACCAAAATAAAGTTTTAAAAAATGAGATAGCTACTTAACTAACCTGTTAAGATTTAGGATAATGATTAGTTCTCTGGCATTACACATCCTCGAGGCATGCACTGTAGGGTAAAGGACACCAGACTATGAAATATCAGTGGTCTGGACAAACAGATACTTTTACTTCCAAGCAGTGGGAGGGGAGATGGAAGTGTTAGTACCATCACGTGATCACATAAAGGTGATTCTTCACCTGCACTTGCTAGGGAAAGGCTTGTTTGTTACTCAGATGAACAGGAAATTAAGAGATGAGTTTAGTTAATGCTAGGAATGCTTCACGGCTCTCTATAAGTAAGCACAAACTTGTGGGGTAGGCATTGTGGAAATGAGGTGCCTGTCAATATGAAGTTCAGTGCACATGATGTGGCAAAAAAGACTTCTGGGATTCAGACAAGCACTTCTTCCAAAGAGCTCTAAGCACAACCCTGACGCTATTTCCTTCATTCTCAGGACACTTCTGTGAAGTAGCCAAAGGTCAAACCCAGTCCTTCTGCTCAGACAGAGGTAGAGGGAGAGCAAGTCACCAGTCAAGAGGAGCAGAGGGGACACCATAGTGGGGACTGCCTGGCTCGTCCCTCTGCCCTTGTCTTCTTCTTCTGCCGGGCACTCTTCTGTCTCTCCATAGGGTTCAGCATGATATGGTTCTCACAGCCAGTGGTCTAGGTGCCCAGCAGTCACCTGAGAACCAGGCCCACCGCACCTTGCGGAAGCCCTCTGCTATTAGGGAAGGAGACAAATGCAGCTGTTTATTAAGGTTGACTCTGTGCATCCACTGTGTGGAGCGGCAGATTACAGGCCCAAGTGGACTCAATCTTTGGGAAAACACAGAGCTAGATGGATTCTCATTACTCCCATTTTACACAGGAAGCAACCTGCTCACAGGGAGTAAATGAAGGTCCAGGATCACATGGCCAGAAAGTGATGAACAGGGATCTCCAACCCAAATCCTCTGACCTGCTATTGAATCTGGCTGGGCAGCCTCTGGCCAGTTGTCTATGAAAGGCTGGCAGGCAGCAGAGTGTGGCCCTAGAGGATCTGATGAACGGGTGAAAACCTAAAATGGGGAGACTCACACAGGATGGGTTCGTTTTCTACAATGCTTCAGGTGACACTGTTTTTCTAAGTTTTAACTTAACACAGAACATGAGAGTGTTAATAAGAATTGTGTGTTCTTGGGTACATCACATGGGACAGAATTTACATAGAATATACATATGTCTTTCAAAACGTATATTCAGCCATTGATAACTCTGTTGTTTTATTAAATATTATGATTCTTAGATTGTGTCATCTGTGAATGAGATTGATAATTGTGTTTACAATAAGATATATTCATAAATTATTCCATTCATTAATGATAACCATTAAGAACTGCTTGAATTTCATGCCTTAGACCATATCGTAGCTTATATGTAATATTATTATTTAATTCACCAGTGTCCACAGGGAGGACAGAGCAATATATGTCACAGGAAGAATCACAACACTATTTAATAATCCCTGTCTTGAGTTCTTTTTTGGAATGAGGTGGGGTAAATATAAATAAATAGTAAACGAAGTCAACGTGACCATGCTTTTGCATATTTCTTCATGGTTTACCTCATTTGACCTCTCTTTTCATATGAAAGTTCTTGCTCCATTAAGTTCATATGAACTGCAGTGCCACATTCTCTTTCCCATTACCATCACCTTCTGACCTTTAGAAGTTACCTATATGAATAATGCCTTCAGCATTTTTGTCGTGGTTTTCAGCTTCACCCCAACTGCCAACATGATTCTGAGATTTTATTGTGCCAAGAGGACCCCCCAGCCAATGTCCTGGCCTCATAGGCCTTGATTTCCTCAGAGCCAGTGAGGAAGTCTTCTCTCCCCTGCCTCCTCAGCCAGCTTCTTCCACCAGGACCACAGTTTGCACTGTCACCATTAGAAACCGCTGGTCTTCTCTGAATCGCTGATTCAACCATCCCACGCTGACGCCACCTTCTATCCTTCTTTCATGGTCACTGGGCATAGTGTTCCTCCTGCAGAAGGTGATCCACGCTGCTTACAGGGAACTTCACTTCTATTCTTGCAGAGTGGGAAACAAGTCAGCTTTGCATACCTGTTGGAGCTCCAACAGTTCTTTTCCCCAGCCATGGTGTTTGCTAGGTTTTGTTCAGATGGGCCCTGCTTGGTTGTCATATTAGCCTGAGTGTCTAAGGACACCAGTGTTCATTCCTCCCTCCTCCACTTTATCCCATTCTTCAACCCCTCGTTAGTCAGGCTTCATGACTCCTAAATTTTGTGATGTCATTGGTGACACTGGGCTCTGATCAGATCTTGGTATATGGTTCCTACCAGGTTCATGGTGGAAACCTGATTACCCCAATGGCCGAATCCACTTTTAGAAGGAAGCCTTGACTTTCTACATTGTAGAAAAGTAAATTAGGGTTTCAGTGGAAAACTTTGCCTTGTATAGAGTACATCACTCCAGGTTCTCTGACACTAACCTTGCATTTGTCTTTGAGCTCGTTTCTATCATTTTGTAAGTTGTAGGTCACTGACAGACATGCTCAGTATCTTGTACAGTGGAGGTTCAGTTGTATCTCCTTTCATGTTGTAATAAAACCAGTTTTTCCCCCATTTACATGTTCACTTCAATATCCTTGATCAATATTATAGTATATATTCTTTATATTCTTTTTTGAACCAGTCACAATTTCTACCCATTTACTCATGAGTTAAATAGACTCTTCAAACACATGTTCATTGCATATCTGTATGAGCATCATGATTTTACTCTGCTTAAAAAATACTTTTGGCCGGGCGCGGTGGCTCAAGCCTGTAATCCCAGCACTTTGGGAGGCCGAGACGGGCGGATCACGAGGTCAGGAGATCGAGACCATCCTGGCTAACACAATGAAACCCCGTCTCTACTAAAAATACAAAAAAATTAGCCGGGCGAGGTGGCGGGCACCTGTAGTCCCAGCTACTCGGGAGGCTGAGGCAGGAGAATGGCGTAAACCCGGGAGGCGGAGCTTGCAGTGAGCCGAGATAGCGCCACTGCACTCCAGCCTGGGCGACAGAGCGAGACTCCGTCTCAAAAAAAAAAAGAAAAAAAAAAATACTTTTAAGTGTTTTGGAAGTCCCAGTGAGATGCCCAATATATTCATTTGCCAGATCCAGATTATCTTTAATGACAAGGAATTGAACCTCCTATGTGATTAAAACCCAAATGTTCCTTTTCTTGCCTCTCTTTAGGTGAATCCAAAGCAATGAGAGAACGTTGTTCACTCTCTATTTTTCTAGCTTTAATTTCCCTCTCTACTAATTTTGTGCTTCTCTTTGGTTTTGATTCATTTACAGCCAATAAGTTATTCTCCTTCGTTGGCAGCAATTGTTGTGAACTTGATTTTAGGGTCTGACGATTTGGAGATCCCTCTAAATAGATAAATGGTGTATAGAAATCTAATGACTGTTGAGTGAAAGAGAACAGAGAATCTGGCTTATCTTTCTTTTTTTCTTTCTTTTTTTTTTTTTTTTTTTTTTTAAATCTCAAATCAATGAAGAATTCCATGTCCTCTGACAGGAAAACAGCTCTTCTATCTGGACCGGGGAGTTTTTCTGTTTCTGTGTTGAATTTTGACCTGTGCCTGAACAAGAATCGAGGCCATAAGTTCTATTTCTCTGTGCCTATATGTGTACATGTCTGTAATTTAAAAATACCTTCACCTTTGATTGTGTGAATGTATTGTGTTTCTTACTTCCATATGGTAATAATATATATTATAAAGTCTCTTAAATTAAAGGAGCCCTGTTCTGATTGGTATATCTAAATACTTGCTTATATAAATAAAAATTTCCTAAAATTCTCTGAAGTAAATGAAATTGAACTAATACTTTAAATGTGCTAGACTAAAATATATATATTATTCATGAAACCATTCAGAACCATAATAAAAAATTTAACTACACATAATTTGAATAAATATTTGGCAAAAATGACTTGTTTATTTTAGAATTTATTAAAAACAGCTATATCTTTTTTGATGTCAGTGTTATTGCAAAAGTGTGTTTTTAATGAGTTGGGGATTTTTAATTTGTATTTATTTACTTTTAATTTATTTTTTATTTCAATAGGTTTTTAAGGAACAAGTGGTGTTTGGTTACATGAATAAGTTCTTAGTGGTGATTTCTGATATTTTGGTGCACCCATCACCTGAGCAGTGTACACTGTACCCAATGTGTAGTCTTTTATCCCTCACCACTCCCCACCCATTCCCCCCAATCTCTAAAGTCCAATGTATCATTCTTATGCTTTTGCGCCTCATAGCTTAGCTCCAACTTATGAGTGCAAACATGCGATGTTTGCTTTTTCCATTCCCGGGTTACTCCACTTAGAATAATAGTCTCCAGTTCCACCCAGGTTGCTGCAAATGTCATTATTTCATTCCTGTTGATGGCTGAGCAGTATTCCATCACATGTATATATACCATATTTTTCTTTTCCACTTGTTGAGTGATGGACATTTACATTTGGGCCGATTCCATATTTTTGCAATTGCAAATTGTGCTGCTGTAAACATGGTGTGCAAGAATCTTTTTGGTATAATGACTTCTTTCCTTCTGGGTAGATACCTAGTAGTGAGATTGCTAGATCAAATGTTAGATCTACTTTTAGTTCTTTAAGGAATGTCCTCACAGTTTTCCTTAGTGATTGTACTAGTTTATATTCCCATCAACAGTGTTACAGTGTTTCCTTTACAACACATCCATACTAACATCTATTATTTTTTGATATTTTTATTATGGCCATTCTTGCAGGAGTGAGATGTTATCACATTGTGGTTTTGATTTGCATTTCCCTGATAAGTAGTGATGTTGAGCATTTTTCCATATGCTTGCTGGCCATTTATATATCTTCTTTTGAGAGTTGTCTATTTGTGTCCTTAGCCCACTTTTTGATGGGATTGTTTTTTCTTGCTAATTTGTTTGAGTTCTTTGTAGATTGTAGATATTAGTCCTTTGTTTCATGTATAGATTGTGAAGATTTTCTCCCACTCTGTGGATTTTCTGTTAATTCTGATTATTATTTCTTTTGCTGTGCAGAAGCTTTTTACTTAAATTAAGTCCTGTCTATTTATCTTTGTTTTTGTTGCATTTGCTTTTGGGTTCTTGGTCATGAAATCTTTGCCTAAGCCAACATCTAGAAGGGTTTTTTCAACATTATATTCTAGAACCTTTGGTTTTAGGTCTTAGATTTAAGTCTTTGATCCATCTTGAGCTGATTTTTGTATAAGCTGAAAGATAAGGATCCAGTTTCATTCTTCTACATGTAGCTTGCCAATTATCCCAGCACCATTTGTTAAATAGGGTGTCCTTTCCCCAGTTTGTGTTTTTGTTTGCTTTGTCAAAAATCTAAGTATTTGGGTTTGTTTCTCGGTTCTGTATTCTGTTCCATTGGTCTTTGTGCCTATGTGCCTATTTTTATACCAGCATCATGCTGTTTTGGTGACTATGGCCTCATAGTATAGTTTAAAATCGGGTGTGTGATGCCTCCAGATTTCTTCTTTTTGCTTAGTCTTGCTTTGGCTATGCAGGTTCCTTTTTTGATTCCATAAGAATTTTAGGACTGTTTTTTCTAGTTCTGTGAAGAATGATGTTAGAATTTTGATGGAAATTGCATTGAATTTGTAGTTTGCTTTTGGCAGTATGGTCATTTTCACAATATTGATTCTACTCATCCATGAGCATAGTATGTGTTTCTATATGTTTGTATCATTTATTATTTCTTTCAACAGCATTTTGTATTTTCTTTTTAGAGGTCTTTCATGTCCTTGGGTAGGTATATTCCTAAGTATTTGATTATTTTTTGCAGCTTTTGTGAAAGTGGTTGAGAACTTGATTTGATTCTCGGCTTGGTCACTGTTGGTATATATAGCAGAGCTACTGATTTGTGTGTGTGAATTTGTATCCTGCAACTTTGCTGAATTCATTTACCAGTTCTAGGAGCTTTTTGGATGAGTCTTTAGGATTTTCTAGGTATATGATCATATCAGCAGCGAGCAGTGACAGTTTGACTTCTCTTTCCTGATTGGGATGCCCTTTATTTCTTTCTCTTGTCTGATTGCACTGGCTGGGACTTCTAGTATTATGTTGAATAGAAGTGGTAAGAGTGGGCATCCTTATCGTGTTCCAGTTCTTGTTCAGAATGTTTTCAACTTTTCCCTGCTCAGTATTATGTTGGCTGTAGGTTTGCTATAGATTGCTTTTATTACCTTAAAGTATGTTCCTTCTATGCTGATTGTGCTGAGGGTTTTAATCATAAAGGGATGATGGATTTTGTTAAATGCTTTTTCTGCCTCTATGAAGATGATCATGTGATTTTTGTTTTTAATTCTATTTATGTGTTATATCACATTTATTGATTTGTGGATGTTAAACCATTCCTGCATTCTTGGTATGAAACCCACTTGATCACAGTGGATTATCTTTTTGAAATGCTGTTAGATTTGGTTAGCTACTATTTTGTTGAGGATTTTTTTTTTTTTTTGAGACTGAGTTTCACTCTCGTTGCCCAGGCTGGAGTACAATGGCGTGATCTTGGTTCACTGTAACCTCCACTGGGATTACAGGCATGTGCCACCACACCCGGCTAATTTTGTACTTTTAGTAGAGACGGGGTTTTTCCATGTTGGTCAGGGTGGTCTCGAACTCCCAAACTCAGGTGATCCACCTGCCTCGGCCTCTCAAAGTGCTAGGATTACAGGTGTGAGCCACCGCACCTGGCCTTGTTGAGGATTTTTGCATCTATGTTTATCGTGGATATTGGCTTGTAGTTTTCTTTTTTTGTTATGTCCTTCCCTGGTTTTGGTATTAGAGTGATACTGGCTTCATAGAATGATTTAGGGAGGATTCCCTCTTTCTCTATCCTGTGGAATAGTGTCAATAGGATTGGTATTCATTCTTCTTTGATGTAATTCAGCTGTGAGTCCATCTAGTCCTGGACTTTCATTGTTTGCAGTTCTTAAGTTATCATTTCAATCTCACTGCTTGTTATAGATCTGTTGGGAGTTTCTATATCTTTCTGGTTTAATCTAGGAGGGTTTCAAAGAATTTATCTATCTCGTCTAGATTTTCTGGTCTATGCACGTAAAGGTGTTCACAGTAGCCTTGAATAATCTTCTGTATTTCTGTGGTATCATTAGTAATACCTCATGTTTTGTTTCTAATTGAGCTTATTTGCATCTTCTTTCTTCTTTTTTTGGTTAATTTTGTTAACGGTCTATCAGCTTTATTTATCTTTTCAAAGAACCAACTTTTTGTTTCATTTATCTTTTGTCATTTTTTGTTTCCATTTCATTTAGTTCTGCTCTGATCTTTATTATTTCTTTTCTTCTGCTGGGTTTGAGTTTGGATTGTTCTTGCTTCTCCAGTTCCGTGATATGTGACCTTAGATTGTCTATTTGTGCTCTTGCAAATTTTTTGATGCAGGCATTTAATATTATTTAATATTATGAACTTTCCTGTTAGCACCGCTTTTGCTGTATCCCAGAGGTTTTGATAGGTTGTGTCACTATTATCATTCAGTTCAAATAATGTTTAAATTTTCATCTTGATTTCATTGTTAAACCAATGATCATTCAGAAGTAGCTTATTTAATTTCCATGTATTTGCATGGTTTTGAGGGATCATTTTGGAGTTGATTTCCAATTTTATTCCACTGTAGTCTGAGAGAGTACTTGATATAATTTTGGTTTTCTTAAATTTACTAAGACTTGTTTTGTGGCCTATTATATGATCTATCTTACAGAATGTTCTGTGTGCTGATGACTAGAAAGTATATTCTGCAGTTGCTGGGTAGAATGTTCTATAAGTATCTTTTAAGTCCATTTGTTCTAGGGTATAGTTTAAGTCCATTGTTTATTTCTTGACTTTCTATCTTCATGATCTGTCTAGTGCTGTCAGTGGATTATTAAAATCCTCCACTATTATTGTGTTGTCATGTATCTCATTTCTTAGGTCTACTAGTAATTGTTTTATAAACTTGGGAGTTCCAGTCTTAGGTTCATATATATTTAAGATTATGATATTTTCCTGTTATACTAGTACTTTTATCATTATATAATGTTCCTCTTTGTGTTTTATAACTGTTGTTGCTTCAAAGTTTGTTTTGTCTGATATAAGAATAGTTATCCCTCCTCACTTTTGCTGTCCATTTGCATGGAATATATTTTTCCTCCCCTTTACCTTAAGATTATGTGAGTCCTTATGTGTTAGGTGAGTCTCCTGAAGACAGCAAAAACTTGGTTGGTGAATTCTTTTCCATTATGTTCTTCCCTATCTTTTAAAGTGGAGTGTTGAGGTCATTTACATTCAAAGTTAGTATTGAGGTGTGAAGTACCCTTCTATTCATTGTGCTATTTGTTGCTTGAATAGCTTGTGTTTTCTTTTCATTGTGTTATTGTTATATCGGTCATGTGAGATTTATGCTTTAAGGAGATTCTATTTTGATGTATTTGGAGGATTTGTTTCAAGATTCAGAGCTCCTTTTAGCAGTTCTTGTGGTGCTGGCTTTGTAGTGGCAAATTCCTTCAGCATTTGTTTGTCTAGAAAACACTATCTTTCCTTCATTTATAAAACTTGGTTTCACTGGATACAAAATTATTGGCTGATAATTGTTTTATTTAAGGAGACTAAAAATAGGACCCCAATACTTCTAGCTTGTAGGGTTTCTGCTAAGAAATCTGCTGTTAATCTAATAGGTTTTCCTTTATAGGTTACCTGATACTTTTGCCTCACAGCTCTTAAGATTCTTTCCTTTGCCTGACTTTAGATAACCTCACAATTGCGTGCCTAGGTGATGATCTTTTGCAATGAATTTCCTGGGTGTTCTTTGAGCTTCTTGTATTTGGATGTCTAAATCTCTAACAAGGCTGGGGAAGTTTTCCTTGATTATTTCCTCAAATATGTTTTCCAAACTTAGATTTCTCTTCTTCTTCAGGAACACCAATTATTCTTATTTTTGGACATTTAACATAGTCCCAAACTTCTTAGAGGCTTTGTTCTCTTTTTTTAAATTCTTTTTTCTTTGTCTATGATGGATTGGGTTAATTCAAAAGCCCTGTCTTCAAGCTCTGGAGTTCTTTCTTCTGCTTATTCATTTCTATTGCTGGGACTTTCCAGTACATTTTGCATTTCTCTGTGTGCCCTTGATTTCCAGAAGCTGTGATTGTTTTTTATTTATGTTATCTATTTCACTGATGATTTTTCCTTTTATATCCAGTATCATGTTTTTTATTTCAGTTAGACTTCACCTTTCTCTGGTGCATCCTTTGAAGAAATTAATTCTCCAAATGATGTTAGTGATGTGATGTCTCCTGGAGGCACTTTTCATTCTACTTTCAGGAATGAACTGTATCCTGTCATCTTACTCAGCAAAATTCACAAGAGGAGGAACAAATATCAGCAATCAGCATCATTGACACTGACACTTGATCAGTGTCTGAAGTGAGAACTGCTGGTAGGAAATCCTACTTCTATCTATCAAGAAGGGTTTATTTAAGAAAATAGATGACATACACACTGTAATTATCAATATAGTTTCTTCCATGGGCTACCAAGTCCAAAGTATTATTGCTTTTCCACAATTTATGCTGATAACCTTGGAATCATGGTTTGGATGGTTTAAACCTCTCTCTCCATACCAACTGAATCATTCATCAAATCATATGGAATCTCCCTGTGTGTAATCTCCTGTCAAGTCCTCCATTTTAATTTCCATCAACACTACTCTGCTCTATTTTCCTTTTCACCTCAAATTTGAGGTATTATAAAAATCTTATAATGGACTATCCTGGATTTAAACTATTTTACACATTAATAACACAGATTCCCCATTGCTTGTATAATACAGGCCAAACATCTTAGCCTGGCATTGAGTGTTCTCCATAAATCATTGCTTTAACTTTATTTCTAGCTCCATTGTACACAAACTTTCCTATATGGCCAACTGGATGAGTTTCCTATATTTCATTGGTCAAGCTCTTCTCCACCTGAATTGTTCTTCCCTCATACCAATTTTCCCAAATCCTGCCTTCTTTGTGTGTCTTGGCTCAAGTACCATTGCATATCTTTCTGGACCACCCTAGCCTTCAGTGATCCTCTCAGTCATCCATGTTCCTCTTAAAATCAGAGCCAATTGACTTTTAGTGTAAACTAGCTTATTGTTTCTTAAGGGTTCATGAGTCTTAAATCAGGTAACAAAGTCTTCTGGAATGCATCAATGTAATTAGTCAAAAATAAATGTTCAATATATTTGTTATCTTTACTTTTGAGGAAAAAAGAAATTAACAGTCAGTCTCGGATTATGTGTCTCCTTTATACAAAGCTGCTATCTGCCACCAAACTTACTGGAAATGAAATGAACAGCATAAGAACCTGCTTTTAGAACCAGAGACAGGACAGATCTAGGGATCCAGGTGTCAAGAACCTCCCAGTATTCTCAGGTATTGACCATCAGGATGAATTAAATCTTACCATTTTTTTTTTTATTTTTCTGATACATTTTGTTCATAAATGTTTCATTTGAAGAGAGAGTGATTGGCAGAGCTTCAGCCACATACACTTTCTACTTGAAGTATGAGGGGGAATGGGTATGACAAAAACTTGAATGACTTCCTATCAAGACTATCTACTGAGAGAGAGGTAATTCTCCAAAACAGACTAGTGAAGCAGTTATCAGAAAAGAAGGAAGCAAATGTTAGGCAAGCATGTAATTCTTTCTTTATATTCAATCATATGACTTACCTGTGTTTTAATATATTCAGAGCCTGACAATGAGAGAGAATAACTTAGAAAGCAAGGCAGATTAGTTCCAGTAGAAAGACTAATATTTATCTGGTTGAGATGGTTGGAAGTGGGAGTAGAGGAACAATTTAAAGGCTGTTCTTGATTCACTTTTAAACTCTTCATGGTGGTCAGAATTGCTTTCAAAAATACTATATTTCCTATAGACAGCATATTAATTTGCATTTCAACCATTTTGATAACTGTTAAATTATTTTTGTCTTGAATACACTATTTTATAGTGTTTTATAATGCTAGGTGAGCTCTCTGGAATTTCCAAGAAAAGTTCTAGAAATTAAATCGCTTGGGTAATGTGTGAATAACAGAAAAGGATCCAATGTATTCTCACCAAAAGATAACTGTCCCTAATGTTAGAAAGCAGGGGAAGATGTCATTATTTTATTGTTAACCTGATTGTGAAACAGGAGAGTTCCCTGAACCCCTTGCAGGTCTTGTGACAGGGGTGTGGCTGGTTTGTTCGTTTGAGCAATTGCTGCTGTGCACACCCCTTACAGGACGGGGAGCACACAGAGGGGCAGGTGCAGGAGCCGGGGAAAGCACTTTTGGGCTCCTGGCCCACAGTGGCATCTAGGGGTGCGTTACAATTAATGCTCTTTTAGCAGTTGCCATCTGCAGATGGCGACGTGTTGAGGACTAAGCTCTGATTCTTTATCTTGCCCAAAGTCCTACCTAAGGGGCCTACGGAGTCATGCCCTACAAAGCATGACTTCTCATCAGATGGGTTTTATTTCACCCTATATATTGTGACTTACTTTTCTATCTGACTCTGGCATAACATTATAAGACAAGGAAAAATTATTTAACCCCAAAATATATTTCCTTGCCATACCTTGAAATTACCCCGCAAAGTCTCTTGTGGGAAAAATCCACATTCTGTAGAGAATCCCTTTCCCCCTTGGTTTTCCTTCCTTTCCTTCCTGATCCAGGAAAGAGTCAGGCACCCTTTTAGGTCCAATAAGAAACATTTTACAACCTGCTCTCTCTCTGAAGTCTTCTGTCTGAGAGCTTCCTTTGCACAGTAAAACTTGGTCTCCACAGTCTTTTGTCTTAACCTGAACATTCCGTTCCATTAATCCCAGGTCTGAGGTAAACTCAACCAATTGTCATTTAAACATTTAAACCAGAAAATGTTTAAATTTACCTATAGCCTGGAAGCCCCTGCTTTGAGTTGTCCCACCTTTCTGTACCAAACTAATGCCTTTCTTAAATATATTTGATTGATGTTGCATGCCTTCCTAAAATATATACAACCAAGCTGTACCCCGACCACCTTGGGCACATGTTCTCAGGACTTCCTGAGGACTATGTCATGTGCCATGGTCACTCTTATTTGGCTCAGAATAAATCTCCAAAAATATTTTAGAGTTTTACTGTTTTCTCAACAGTGTTAAACCAGCTCAGTGGAGAGTCATGGTGACAGCCTTTTGCACCCTGCCCTCTTGGTAGCTGGGTCCTTGTCTGGTGTCCAGGAAGAATCAGGTCACACATGGACTTGAAGGATGTTGAATGCAGGGACTTTACTGAGTGATGGAGGTGGCTCTCAGTGGGATGGATGGGTAGCTGGAATGGGGATGGACTGGGAAGATGATCTTCCCCTGGAGTTCAGCTGTCCTTGCCTGATCTCCTCTTGGACCGTCCCCGGCCTATCTCCTATTGACATTCAGACACTCCTTCTCTTCTCTTCTTCTCTGCTGCTTTCCTGCTCTTCTGCTTATCTGTCTGTGGAGTCTGGGGTTTGGGGTTTATATATGTACAGGATAGGGGGGCATGGTGGGACAAAAGGCAACATTTGGGTGCAGAAACAGGAATGCCTGTTTCCATTTAGGGCTGCAGATTTCCAGGCTTGACCTGAGGCCTTTGCCAAAGAACCACCCTCTTCTACCCAGTATTTCCCTGCCTCCTGTCTACATCAAGTCTATTTAATTTTGTAATAGAACAGTCATTGGGTAATATTTTTTAAGTCAATGTACCCTTTAGAGATACCGATGACAGCCCTAGTATTCTCTCCCCAAAACATACATTTGCAAAACGGCACACAATTTTGCATGCAAGTTCAGAGGATCTACATGTTTCTGAAGCCCATCTATGGATGCCAGATTTAAACTCGTTTTATTAAAAAAAAATACTAGAACTACAATGAAAGGGCACAGGAGAAAGGACAACGGATCTACATGTTTCTGAAGCCCATCTATGGATGCCAGATTTAAACTCGTTTTATTTTTTAAAAAATACTAGACCTACAATGAAAGGGCACAGGAGAAAGGACAACTGTCTTTCATGGGAATGTGCACTTTTCAATTTTGTCGTATTTTCCTAAATTATCTCTCAGCTAATACCTGACTTCATCCTTTGTTGTATGGCAGCAAACCTCACTAAAATGGAACCAGTACAAGGATCCTAGGCTTTATCACTCCTCCTCCCAGCCATCTCTCTTCTGTAGTATGTGTTAAATAAGAAAGTTTTTAGGATGTTTCAGAGACTTGTTCCCGATTTGATTTCGCACTTCAGCAGTAGTGATCCTTAATTATTACTTAGGAATTACTTTACGATTTGGTAATATTTAAGGACCTAAGCTACAGGTTACTTTTCTAATCCTTAGGTGACATGCTACCTAACACTTTCTCTCTGCTTATTTTATAATTCTAATTTGAATGACTTGCTCTTAATTGCTCAGTAATTATTTACTGAACGCTTTGTATGTGCCGGAAACTGTACTAGGTACTGAGAATAAACAAATGAATAAAACACATAGGTTTCCTGCCCTCTGGGAATGCACATTCTTAATTTGCTAACTGTTAAATTCACTACATAATTTTGTTCATTTGTCTCTTTTAAAACTCTGGCTAACTGGTTTAAAATTTATTGTCCTCATTCTTTCTGAAGCGGATCTCCTACATCAGCACTATCAAATAAAAATATAATGACAGTCCAAATATGTGATTTTAAATATTCTAGTAGTCACATTAAAAATCAAGTACTAAGAAATAGGTGAAATTAGTTTTAATAATATATTTAGTTAACCCAGTATTTACAAAATATTGTTATTTCAACATGTAATCAATGTAAAAATTTATTGATGAGATATTTTGTCTTTTTTATACTAAGTCTTTAAATTCTGGCCACATTTCAAGTGTTCAACAGCTACATGTAGCTACTGATTAACTATTGGCAAGATCAGGCCAAAATGTTCAACCCTAGCCACATATTCTTCCTCTGAGAGCTTCAGTCTCTCAGCATTTCTTATGCAGAGCTGCTTAGCTCCTTCTCAGATCCTGTCTCTAAAATACAATAACAATTCTATTCCTCCTCAAGCTCCTTAATGTCTTAATTCATAAAAAGACTCTTGCCATGAACTATTTGCCTAGCAGGGCAATCAAAGGTTATAAATTCAACATTGACAACAAAAACAGTTTGCTATAAATTATAGATAAATGGTAGGACTGAAAGGGATAATGTGCTTGGGTCAGTGAAACTTGGGTGTGGTAGGACAAATGGGAGAAGCTGGATTTTTTTTTTTTCTTTTTTTTGAGATGGAGTCTCACTCTGTTGCCCAGGCTGGAGTGCAGTGGCGAGATCTCAGCTCACTCCAAGCTCTGCCTCCCGGGTTCACCATTCTCCTGCCTCAGCTTCCCAAATAGCTGGGACTATAGGCACCCGCCACCACGCCTGGCTAATTTTTTGTATTTTTAGTAGAGATGGAGTTTCATCGTGTTAGCCAGGATGGTCTTGATCTCTTGACCTCGTGATCCACCCGCCTCGGCCTCCCAAAGTGCTGGATTACAGGTGTGAGCCACTGCGCCTGGCAAAGAAACTGGTTTCTAAAATGCTATCTGCTTATATTACGGAACACTTATTTGTCCTCTGATATACTCAAAATTATGACCAAGGATCTTCTGAGATATTTAACTCATCTGGAGTAATTACGTCAGCTGACAAATGCATATACAGCGCCAATGTCATACTCGCCTTATTTTCTCAACCTTCCAATTCCTAGGCAAATTGTCAGATTCTCAAGGTAATAGCTGTCCCAGATGAGACTCTGGTATGCACAAATCTTTATTGTGACAGTTCCTTTTGGAGCTTCTGTGACCCAGTGAAGTGAAAATAAAGATGAAATACTTCAAGATTTTGAAAAGTACTTTCTCTTCAAAAGTTGCTCTTCTAAAATGATTTTTGTTTTATAGTATTTAGTGCTTAAAGACTGGAATAAAATGCTGTAAACGAATTCATTTAACATCCTTCTTTGAATTTGAATGAGAAATATGAATTGACTGGATTAAAAGGAAACATTGAGTAGTATTCATTCTTTAGTTAAAAAAAGTCCAACACCAACAAGACTTACCTTCTTTTATTTTACACATATAGTTAATATTAGTGTATGGTAAATTTTCTCCACGCATCTAGGAAAGAAACAGGAAAGTGCATTATTTCCTTTGAAAGCTGAAGCTGCCTAAACACAAATCTGTTATTCTTCTGAGAAAGAATGATCCTTGTATAGTAAAAAAGTTATTCTAAGGAAGGAAAAAATGAAGTACAGTATGTCTGTTGTTTAAGTCAATAGATTTTTTAAGGAAACATTTTCTTAAGAATATTATTTACAATAAGATAATTTTTAAAGTTCTCAGAATTCTAAAATTCTTATTGGATGATACATAGATGTATAGACATGTACCCAAAGATGCTTTACTAAATTAATCACTACCGCCACAACCTAAAAATTACAGTTTATTGTTTAAATGAAGGATGCAAAATAGAGGTGTATATATAAAAGCCCCTGTTTTACAGCTCTTCTAAATGTGAGTATCCACACATGGGAAAAATCGAAAAACAAATGTAAATGTAAGTCTAAATCTCCTTACAGAGAAGAAAATATAGTGTGGCCTGGTCTAATATTATGACTTTTCCAATGAGTTACTATATATGGTTTAACAGAAGATTATTTCCATCAAAAATATCCACGGCTTGTGAATCTTAAGAACCAGGAAGTTTTCCAATCCAAATTAAGCTGAAGAAAATCAAAGGAGGTGAGAGGAGGGGACAGGAGAACAAACTTCTCTGCTAGCTTCCTAAGCAGTTCAGCTATGAAGGTATGCTTTGCAGCAGCAACAGCGCACCTGCCCAGACCACTGCAGCAAAGGCTTTCAACAATTCTTGGGAAACTCAGTGAGGGCAAAGATGCGTGGTATTTCTAGGACATCCCCACACTAGGCTTTGTCTCATGGAGGTAACTCAGGGAGGACGAAATGAGCAGTTCACTCTGCATTAACAGTTTACATATGTGAACTACTAAACTTTTTTTAAAAAGTTTTTCAGCGGCCGGGCGCGGTGGCTCAAGCCTGTAATCCCAGCACTTTGGGAGGCCGAGACGGGCGAATCACGAGTTCAGGAGATCGAGACCATCCTGGCTAACACGGTGAAACCCCGTCTCTACTAAAATACAAAAAAAATTAGCCGGGCGAGGTGGCGGGCGCCTGTAGTCCCAGCTACTCTGGAGGCTGAGGCAGGAGAATGGCGTGAACCCGGGAGGCGGGGCTTGCAGTGAGCTGAGATCCGGCCACTGCACTCCAGCCTGGGCAACAGAGCCAGACTCCGTCTCAAAAAAAAAAATAAAAAAAAGTTTTTCAATCCAAATTTAGCTGAAGAAAAACAAACCTAAATAGTATATATTCAAAGTATTATGTGGCATAACATTTTAATCATAAAAATAATATGTATCTATTTTTGTTTCTCCTTTATAGTCAAAGCACTGTTTAGAGAGAGAGGTACAGAAAGGATTGTTCTGAGAGAGTTCTTGAAGTAGAGGTTGGGGGAGGCAGCCTAGGATTCATATCTGTAAAATGTGTGGTTCCAACATCCTGTGTCTACACTTAATCTCACTGCTGGATTGTGGGCAACGTGCTTTGAATGGATGGGAATTAAAGGGGCCCTCCGATAAGTGAGGCTTCATGGAGTTTGCAGAGATCATCAAATTCTGGAAATCACACATGCCGTTTTTGTAGGAACAGAGACAGGGTCCCAAAAGTATCACTGGATACTGGAGCAGAACATGCGAAAACTCGTCTTGTGATGCGAAGAGAAGCAAAGTCTTCAAGATTATTTCTGGTTTATTTCTATAGTATAGCTATCAATGTTAGTGGCATCATGTATTATTTCATGTTCATTCTGGGTCACTTTAGACTCATCGTAGCACTGATTTGGAGGAAAACAGTATGAATGGGCACAGCTGGATGATCCAGGAGGGATTCTTTAGGGAAGCCAGGCAAGTGGGAGTGGTCATATAGGGGGAAAGTCCATCCCAGAGTACCTGAGAGGTGTGCACTAAACTTGCCACAGGAGACAGTGCTGACTGGGGAACTCTATTGAGGGTGGCAAAGCCCACAGTTTAGGTGGAAACGCACTTGAAAAGGGAATGGATTCATCGCTTTTGTCACTTTTACCTAGACTGTTAAAAGGGCTTCTTTTTTCATATCTCTATTATCAGTTTTTTCTTTTGGAAGTCTGTCTTTTAAGTTTACTCATTAATTGTATAACCGTTTATTGATCATTTATACATGAGGCACTATGCTGTATTCTCCTAACACAACATTAAGAACAAGTCCCTGTCCTCATGGAGCCTCCAGTCCAAGCAACCCCAATGATGTAAGAGAACGGCCACAGGATATACAGGAGCATGTAGCGCTGACTCCATCTGATTATCACTCTTTAAATGATACCAAGATTGACTAGTGGCTTCAGCTGGTTACAGCCTCATCCCTTAATTGTAAAATTCCCTATTAGCCTAAAGGTGCCCAGGATTTAATTGTTCTGGATAATGATTTCTTAAGAATTCTGAAGGTTTATTCAGAGTTTCCTTTCATTCATTGATAGAGCTAGTATTTATTCAGCTTATTCTAAATGCTAGGCATTATATTGTTGCTAGACATACAAAATTAAGTGAGTCAAGATGAATATAGAGGAAACAGATAAATGAGTAACTTCCGTGCAATATGAGAAATGTGCAGGGCTAGATGCAGAGTCCTCTGGGAACAGAAAGGAGACACCGTCCTTAATGACAGCGATCTCTGGTGAGTCAATGAATCTCTGGCAGTTTATTTAGGTCAGGAGCTATTAATTGTCATGCATTAGTGACCAGCCAACAGTGGGACCGGGCAGCTTGAGTCCTGTATTTAAAAGCCAGCAACGAAAGAAACTTTACTAGAGGCTTGATGAACCAGTTCTGAAACTAAAGCTCACGTGTCTGCAATGGACAATTCTGCCTCAACCTTGTGAAAAAAAGACCAGGATTCTCTATGGTTATGCCCTAGGCGATTTGTTTCTTTAGCGTTCCTAGAGTTGTTTTCACCAGTGATTTAAGTAAGAATGCCCTAGGTAGTCCACTTCATTCCCTAGATCCCTATTAATATATTTCAGTTGAAAATCTATTGTCCCTTGCCTGTTTTACTGCTTCCAACATTGAGATTTGATGGAAAGAAATCAGCTCTCAAATAAGAATGGTGTCACCTGCTGCTGGTTCAGCTGCACTGCAAACTACAGATTATGCAAATTACATAAAGATGCAATCTTTCTACCCGGAGCCTAGGAAGAGGCCTTCTTTTCCCACTGGGTCTTATATTCCAGAGTCAGCCATTTACTTAATTTCCCAAAGAATACTGCAAGAGAATACTGAAAGCATTATCTAAAATACAATAAAAGAATTCTGTAAATGTTATCTAAAATATAATAATAAGAAAAACCAAAAGAATTCATAACTAGGCTGAAACTATTCTCTTAGGATTTTAATATTAGATACAAAATTGCTGATTAGCCTTTAAGTTTTTTTCCCTCTCCCAAGCACTCAAGAATTGATTTCCCTGCATACTGGGTAAGTGTCCTATGACACATAATACTTTTAAATATTTTACTTTTGTAAGATAATATTTTTCATGTAATCCTAGATGGATTACTTTCCTATGACTGCTTTAAAAATTGCCACAAACTTAGTGACTTCAAGCCACACACGTTTATTGTTTTTCATGTCTAGAAGTCAGCAGTCCAAAATCACTTTTACTGGTCTAAAATCAGGTGTCAACAGGGCTGTACTCCCTCTGGAGGCTCTAGGGGAAAATCCGTTTCCTTGCCTTTTCCAGCTTCTAGAGGCTGCATTTTTCTTAGCTTCGTCTTCCACCTTGCTGCAGTCGTCCCAATGACTTTTGCCTCTGTAGTCAAGTCTCTCTTTGCCTCCGTCTTATGAGATTTGTGATTAAATTTTGCCCACCTATATAATCCAGGATAAATCTGCCCATCTCAGAATCCTTAACCTAGTCATATCTAAAAAGTCCCGTTGACCTCATAAGGCGACACAAATTCCAGGGATTAGGATCTGGATATCTTTGGGGACCATGAATCAGCTTATCACACTAGGTAATGAAGTCATTATCTTAATCTGAAGTATCTAGATCCTCATATAATCTAACTCCTTTAGTCTGTTTGAGTTGTTTGAATTTTTTCTCAAGTACATTAGCTGCCAAATTTATAAATTATTCCAGATGCAACTGTTGTAGGTCTATAATATACAGCTTGTTGAGCCACAGTAAACAGTATCATTTTTAGCTTTCTATCAATGTTTGACATACAAAATGGTCAACTGCAGAATGTTTCAGTGACTTCTCTAAAACCCTATTGAATATTAAAAATGTCATACATCATGTTGTTGAGTCGTCTTCATGGAAAAAAAATCATATTTTAAGAAATCTATTCCCCTTAGATTTAGTGCTTGGGCTTGTATATTCTGATGAACTGATGTGCAACTAGAGCTATATAACTAATCCTGATTTTTAAAAATTCATCTTGGCTTCCAGGAAGTACAGACTAAATTTAGTATATAATTACAGTAACTATTCTTAGCTAGTATTTCTTGTATAATTATATGTTCTTCACCCCAACCCCAATAATCATTTCTCCTACTCCTTACTATGATGCTTTTGATAATTTATCTTCTTTTAAACAAGCTTATTGCATGGGTTTTCTTTATGAAAATCTATCTCAAAATCTTTTTTTGGAAGCAGAGATGAAATAAAACAAACAAACAAATAAACTTGGAAGATATATAGACCCTATGAATTACAGCCCATCTGCATCTTTTTTGAGTGCCAAAGACGTAAATTCAGCTATGAATACATTCTGTTACTATAAAAGAACTTTAAAATTGTGTTTCTGTGCATTATATAGCTGCTTAGAATAGACAGATATATTTAGAGGGGAAGGATTTGCTAATCAGTGCCACTACAGCCAGTAGTTTTCTTGATTTCATTCAGTACCTTCCAGTTTTAATAATTTGTAATTGATATCCACGGCCATAATATAGTTTTACATTAAAATGTGCGAGCTGTTTTTTTGTTAATACTTCATGCATTAAAGAGACATAAACAAAGTTTTGATATCATAAATACGTTTTCTGAAAGGCTTCCACAGGAAAAAGGCTTCATATTGAAATTATTTTGTACAATTTTTTTTGTACAATTTTCCCTCCTTCACATTCAGTTTATTTAGAACTGAACATAGTATCTGACATAAGTGATTCATATATGGGCTAAATAATTCGTGTATATCAGAGGCCAAGCCTATTGGATATGGTGGAAGTTTTGAAATCCTATCTTTGTGGAACAACAAACAAATTAAATGTAAGGGTCAAAATGTGTGGGCTCCTTTCTCATTTGTTCTGTGAATCCAGTTTCTAGTAGTTACTTATATCAAAATTTCTCAGGACATTTTCAGAGCTATACCTCCAATAAACCTAAATGTTGACTAGCTTTAAGACATTAGTCTATACAGTTACATACTGCTTAACCACATGGATATGTTCTGAAGAATGCGTCATTCAGCAATTTCATTCTTGTGTGAACATCCTAGAGTGTACTTACACAAACCTATATGTTTTGGCCTACTGAATACCTAGGCTATATGGGATAGCCTATTGCTTTTAGGCTATAAACCTTCATAGCATGTTACTGTACTGAATACTGTAGGCAGTTGTAATATAATGATATTTGTGTATTTAAACATAGAAAAGATACAGTCATATTTAATTTTAAATGTATTAAAGTAACCCATCTCCTCTTCCCACTTGACTAGCTATTTCCTTTCTGAGAAGTAGACATTATGTTTAAAAATGTTTGAAAATACTGCAATATTGTTGATATTATTAGTTTACTAAATAAGACAACAAAGACAGAACTCAGATAAATAAAATACAGCAGTTTTAAGGTGACAGGGACTGCTATTATTTGTAGAAGAAACCTTCAGTAAGAGTTGAATTAGTGGCCTAGGAAAGTTGATTTTAAGAAGACAAATAAAAATATCTGGAGAGAAAAATTATTTTACTCATTCCATATGAGTAGAAAATATCCTTTGAAATTTTATCAGTGACTTACGTCAGTCTTTCTTAGCTTGGATTGTCTGTTAAATACTTTCATACGGCTTTTGTCGTAGCTGGGTCATTGCTATAAGTTAACAAAGGGCTGTTTCCTATATTGCCAGAACTCTCCTTGGTTAGAACCTTCTTTAAATAGAAATAATTTTCTTGCAGTATATGGTAATCGCCATAGATTATTGAAATGAAAAATGGCTATGATTACTCCTAACAACTTGAGATGTTCTGCTTATAGTGGATGTCAAGAACATATCTTAATAATTTACAATTTTTCTTAATAGGCATAAGCAAGTTTTTCTTCTTTAAATGTACTTCAAGTGGTTACAACTAATAAAGATTGGTATATAACAACAGAGAAGAGGCTCCAAAGTAAAAATCCACATTAAAATTAAATTTGGGTTACATTCTACAACTTAAAGTGTAATAAAATAAAATCTAATTGACATGTGCAATGTAAAAATAAAAATAAAAAAATTAAATTTAGGTTACATTATTGCTTAGCAGTTTAAAACAATATGTTCCATATATACATACATGTGTATATATGTATATGCATACAAATACATGCATGAACATGTATAAGTAAATGGATGCAGATGAGTATATGTGCACATATATATAGAATAAATACATAAATGTATATGAATATGACTGCATTTGTGTAATTGGATGTATATGAGACATATTTTATATCTGTATGTTATGAGTATTTTTCTTATTTTTTAATCTTCGAGAATAAGTCCAGGTCTATACTATCAATATAATATTGAAAAGTAAATAAATTGCCCAAGTGAACAAAATAAAGTTCTTAGAGTTATGCTGTTCACACTTATGAGAGAAGTGTAGATTTTTTCTGATTTGCTAATTTTTCCTTTATTTAAATATAATGTAATTTTTATTGATATGTAATAGATGTACATTTTTAAGGGTACCCATGATAATTTAATATATTCATATAATTTGTAAAGATCAAATTAGTGTAACTGGAATATCTGTCACCTTAAATATTTATATTTTCTTTATGCTAGAAATACATGAAATATTCTCTTCTAGCAATTTTGAAATATACAATAGATTATTGTAAACTGTAGTCACCCTACTGATCTATCAAATACTAGGTCTTCTTTTTTTCTATCAAACTCTATATTTGGACCCATTAATCAATCTCTCTTTATCTCCTTCTCCTTCCTACTCTTCCTGGGCTATGGTGACAACCAATATGCTATCTTCATGAGATCCACTTTTTTTAGCTCCCACATATAGATGAGAACATTCAATATTTGTCTTTCTCTGCTGGACTATTTCACTTAACGTATTGACCTTCAGTTCCATCCATGTTGCTGTAAAAGATGGATTTTGTTTTTTATGTCTGAATAATATTCCGATAATCTGCCAGAACTGAATTTTAAATGGGGTTTTAGGCCTGGATTGACTTTAGATAAACTTATAATTATAGCTCTCTACTTGTGGTAGTCAGTAGCATAGGCCTAAATGTGTTATTGTATTAAATATTTCTCATTCATTGACATCACAATTGTGGATCAAATCTTTGTAGTTTGGATACTTGACTTCTGACAGTTCACTGTTTTGTCTGACTTTAAGTTGTATTTAAGTGATTATTTTCTTGGTTTGCTCTCATTCCAAATTCCTGGGGAATTTAATTACTTGATGAATGAACCAGACATATATTTAATATACACCTGCTGTGTGCAGTATATTGTGCTGGAAGGATGGGTAGGTATAGACATGTAAGACATAATCTCTTACTTCAACCAGAATATGGTTTCGTTGGGTTCCTAGGACCAATATGCATAACTGCAGGGACCTCATGCTACGCTGGAGTTGAATCTGGGACTCCAGTTCCAGTCACATTCCTTCATGGCCATGTCATTTTAGCATATCACTTCCCCTATGGCCTCTTAACAGTTAGATAACCCAAGACCACTACTATTTCTGTAGAGTATTTTTTTTTAATTACAAGCCAAATCAGTATCAAATATTATATTTATAATGGTTCTGTGTAATTTACTAACTCATTTACCATAAAATGACATATATTGTACTATTAGAAGAAAATTGTGGGATTTATTAAAAACATCAGTTTATTGTACCACACACTTGATATGGGCTTATAATTGAACACAAATATATAGAATATGAATATCTTTTTTTAGTCCTATCATTAGCTCTTTGAGTACATAAGCATATTCATAAATGATATTATATCTATGTATATCTATGTTTTAAGAATTCTTGTGGCCAGGTGCAGTGGCTCATGCCTGTAATCCCAGCACTTTGGGAGGCTGAGGTAGGTGGATCACCTGAGGTCAGGAGTTAGAGACCATTCTGGCTAACACGGTGGAAACCCGTCTCTACTAAAAAAAAAAAAAAATTAGCCGGGCATGGTGGTGGACGCCTTTAGTCCCAGCTACTCGGGAGGATGAGGCAGGAGAATGGCGTGAACCTGGGAGATGGAGCTTGCAGTGAGCCGAGGTGTGCCACTGCACTCCAGCCTGGGCGACACAGCGAGACTCTGTCTCAAAAAAATAAAATAAAAAAAAATAAAAATTCTTGCATCTCAGGCATGGCCAAGAGGCATATTGTCCTTCATCCTTTCTCAAATACCATAGAATTGGCTCTGACCTCACCTCAGTTTACTTACTGTTTCTTAAGCTATAAAATGATTTGTAGGATCCCATTCACACCTAGTATCCTATGGTTATAAAGACAGTCTCTTGATAGTTATTTGACATGGTGTACACATGGGATCAGTTTCTTTGGTGAACACAGTCTCGCCATGAAATTGATGTGCCATTTGATGTTCATGGAAATACAATTCCTCTGCTGTTAACAGTAAAGTTTCAAAGAAATAGATTCCCAGATTATTTCAAACTCATTAATATAGGAATAATAATATTTTTAATTCTTCGAGATGATAAGATTTTACACATTTTGATGCCAGTAAATAATTTTGTGATAAAAGCAAACACCTGGTTTGCTAGAAAATATTGGCATTCTGCAAGCATAAATTCATTAGAGAGGAATTCCACATGTGTTGCCTCTGAGCTGCAGCTCCTGTGAACTGAAAAAACAGCTAGTTAATGTCTCAAGTTACTAGGAAATGTAAAGTACATGCAATTGTCAATGCTTCAAAAATAGAGATAACATCTTATTTTTTATGTAGCCCTAATAGTTAGCTGGAGCTTGGACATATTAGGAAGTCAGTAAGAATACTGACAAACTGACATGTAAGTCAGATTTGCCTGCATCAGGTTTGAAAATTATTCTATTTTAGAATAATTTTGTTCTCTCATTTCTCAATGAAATTGATGTGTGGTCCATAGATTTCTTACCTTTACTTTATATTCCTTTAGAGCTGTGATGTAAGCTAAATCATTTTTGGGGAAAATAACTTCTTAACCATTTTTGTTGTTGTTAATGCTTCGGATGTGCAGTTATTGTCTGAACATCATCAAGGCACAAGCAACTGACTGTAGCATCCATATTTTTTGACAGTTTTCATTGCTTATGTATTCCAAGAGCTGCCTACAGGATTTCCTTCCTTATATGAGAAATATTGTAATGATACTCAATTATGTATAAGAGCAAGATTCCTGACTTGGCTAAATATAACTACTTTAGTATTCACTATTTAAACAACATGGCTTTTTAATAAGTAAATCAACATTAAAACATGAATAGGAGATTGTAATTTAGTTTTATTAGAAAAGCTTGACTATTTTTATTATCTGATACTCATGTCACATGTAATCACACATTTGATTTTAAAGTAATTTTCATTGGCTTGGCATGGTGGCTCACGCCTGTAATCCCAGCACTTTCGGAGGCCGACGTGGGTGGATCACCTGAGCCCAGGAGTTTGAGACCAGCCTGAGCAATGTGGGGGAAACTCTGTTTCTACAAAAAATACCAAAAAAAAAATTAGCTGGGCTTGGTGCTACATGCCTGTAGTCCCAGCTTCTAGGGAGGTTGAGGTAGGAGGATTGCTTGAGCCTGAGAGGTCGAGGTTGCAATGAGTCAAGATTGCCCCCACTGCACTCCAGCCTGGGCAACAGAGTGAGACCCTGTCTCCAAAAAAAAGTATTATAATTGAGGTACATTCATCGACATTTATATTTATGAAATAATCATGAATAATCTAAGATGGCCACTTGAAGGTATGCCCTAAGACAGGGGTCTGCAAACTTTCTCTGAAGGGACCAGATAGTACATATTTTAGGCTTGTGGGATATACAAATTTAGTGCTACTACTATTGTCTGCCTTTGTAGCACAAAAGCAGTGATAGTCAATACTGAATGCAAAAATATGTGCATGGCTTTATTCCAATAAAAGTTTCTTTACAATAAATAAGCAGGGGCCATAGTTTGTTGACCCCTGCCCTAATAAATTCATTGACTTGGTCTAATTTTAAGAATCATATAATTTTAATAAAAGTCTGTTAAGTTTCTTTATATAATAAAAATCAAAATTTTATTTTGTTTATTTGAATGGAAATACTTGATGATTTTTTCTTATATTTGATTTAAATATATTGATCTAAACCCACCTGTTCTTACCATAAGCCTAGCTATTATAAAAATTACTTATACAATAACTTAATTTTTAAAAATTATTTTCCCTAGAATGTATTGGACTCTTGAACAAAATACCTCCTTATTATTGAACTTTAGGCTTAGCGACT
The DNA here is from genome assembly GCF_037993035.2 of Macaca fascicularis. Taxonomy (NCBI): domain Eukaryota; kingdom Metazoa; phylum Chordata; class Mammalia; order Primates; family Cercopithecidae; genus Macaca; species Macaca fascicularis. The sequence goes on from NC_088395.1 coordinate 29,639,562, forward strand.
GCAAAATAAATGTTTGGTCTTGATTTAGCTAAGTCTCTTCAAACTATGCAATTCTATATTTCTGTGAGTGTCATATCATTTGCTGGTAGGACTGGTGCCCTTGTTTGTCGTGTTCTTTTAAAACTCTCTCATTGAGAATGTCACTTCTCCAAGTGATCATATTCTTTTTGAAAGTCACTTCTAGTTTCTATATAAAAAAATGTCTTCTAAAATCAATACCAGTGAAAGTTAATCAGTGATATAATGATTACAGGGTGCCTTGTTTATCATTGGAAGGCTAAGATGGTTATCTCTGTGATGATCCTTCCATGTGATTTGAAAGGACAGAGGGGCAGCTTTTTCTGGCCATGCCACTTCTAATTTGTAAAATGCCCCCATTATAACTCTTATGTAAGAAGGCAGCCTGCCTTTATTGCCATATCCTAAAGAGATTCGTCAGTATTATGCCCAAGTACTCAGGATTTCACCAGCCCTGCTCCCATCTTAAATTTATTGTAGATTCAACATTGTCATAAAGGGCATAATTAGAAAATCATCTCACGTCTCATCTCATTATGTAATTGTGTATAAGGAAACAATCATTCTAAAATATAAAGAAGAAAGATTTGGGTCATGCAGCTGCTTCCTAAATGTTATATTTTTATTTCCATTGCGTCTGTTTTTCCTCATTGAAATGCAGAGATTACTCATACTGAGATACAACTATTTTTCCGCAACTGAGTCTTCAATGCCTGCTATTTTATTAGCCCAAAATAAGAGATGATTGGAAGTGTATTAATGCAAGTGGCAAGTGAAAATCAGCAGGTTCATTCTTCATACTCACTAATTTAACCTTCTGTAGAGCATGCTCATGTTTCTGGTAACTGGCTTTTCTTTCTGCTCCTCCTTTTGAGTGGTTACAGTGTAAGCAACCACATTTTTCCAAGGTGACCATACCTCTCCCATAGAGAGGAAGACAGAGGTTTCTTCGTTACATAAGCTGAATTAATATAAGTCCATTCTCAGGATTTTAAAGTTGGAACTAGCAAATATTCACCCACTGAAACTCTGAGCTCTTAAATAAAAGTGATGCAAACTCACAAGCTGTTGGCAGAAGCTATTTTCTGATATGTTGTTTTTAAAAATAGAAATATTATTCTAAAAAGAGAGAGAAGAAGAAAGAATGAAATACACGCAGAGAGACAGAGTTTAGATGTGAAAATCAACGTCTTGTTTCTCTACAGTGTTTGGATCAGTGGTTCCAGTTCACCCCATTATTCAGCTGGATCTCTGCCCTTGGGTTATGTGAGATAGCTGTGTATATGTTTAATAAACTCACTTTTGCTAAACTAGTTCAAATGGATTTCTATAACTTAGAACCGAAAAACTAATTGTAAAGTTTATTTCATAGTCTGTATAGCCTTAAAAATATAGAATGTAAATAGAATGCCTACATAACTGTTCTCTCTCAAAGTTTGATGGCAAATTATTAAAAGGAATTAATTACTCATGAGATATTCCCCAGAGAAAAAGACCACAAAAAGTTCATGTGTGTGTATTAAATTACTTATTTTTAATAATTTTGGGGTCACTTCTATGAGCGAGGCAACAGTGGTAAGTAGGCAACAGTGGTAAGTAGGCAACAGTGAATAAATACAAAAGTGAGTGTCTAGTTTATTGGGGGAGGGATGTATTAACCAAATAATTCCCCAAATTAGTAGATGATTTTAAAATGTGACAAATGCTGTGAAGGAGGAGTGAGGGACAGTGAGCCAGGGAGAAGAGGCAATGTATGTGAAGGCCCTGTGGCAAATGCAAACAAAGCATTTCGGCATTGATAATCAGAAGGGTTTTTGGTTTTGTTTTTGTTTTTCTAGAAAGCCATTTATTAATTAGGTAGAAAAGCATTGTTTTTCTTTTCTGATCACCATATTTAACTTTTATGTCAGAAGAGCATTCTTGTTTCTGTTTCAAATGTATGTTTCAAGTCACCTAAAACTCTCTTTTCTTAACATTTTTCAAGAAAGGTATGTAATATACAATGTTATTCACACCATGGATTTGTTTAATGAACTCTCTCTTTGTAGTCAGTGCAAAAGAAAATTTCATCTCACGTATATTCATGGTTTCCTAATGGATTGACCAATAAGTTACTGAAGTCCTACTTAGTGTGATGTGACTGTGATGGTGTTCCATCACATTATTCTAAGCCATTCTCAGCTCCGTCTAACCCTGGTGGTATTCAGCAAAGACATACGAGCCCAGAACCATGGGAATGTTCATCTCCATCCAGAATTAATAGGAAAAGACACTTTAGTAAGTATCTTTAGTAAGATACACTTAGAGGAGCAGCATGAAGTAACTCTCTTGGACTAGCATCCCTCTGTTCTTAAACTGCCACCAGTGCTACTGTAACATTTCAGTCATATTCTAATAAATGGTGTCAAGCATAGAAGAGAGAAAAATTCTACTTTTGTGACTTCTGATTTCTGAGTGATGTATGCATGAACTATTTACCTGCATACACAAAGAGCTGTACATTTAGTTGCCATGGCAATGCTTATCTGTTACCTTTACAGGGAACAAAATGGTACTTTAACCACAGTAAACTCATCCCCTGAGGTAAAATTGATAAAGCTCCCTTTCTTAACTTTCAGCCAGAATGCTTCAGTTGGCAAAAGTTGGTTTTTCTTTTGTTCTTCTTAAAGAGTCGACAAAGTCAGGTTTCACCCCCATTCTCAATAATTTATATAGCCTTGAGCAAAGATCAAAGTTTCCTGGATATCGTTGTTATAATTTACACTTAGTAAGTGGACAGGAAATATTAATAGGATGGCCATCAGAGAAATTGTGTTTTCCTGACATATGTCCTCTTGGATTACATGTAAGTGTTAGTGAATGCATGACACTGATAACTGCTGGCGTTATTGATGAGGGACTATCAATGATCTGATGCATAGGGTGCCCTTGATAAGAAATCTTTATTGTTCATCAGCATATTAATGAAAAGAGTCCAGCCAACGTTAGGTATGTGAGGCTAATAATTCCCCAGTCAGTGTGCGACTTGGAAATAGAAAGGACAAGTGATTCTAGGACAAATGTGAGAATCCATGTGTGTATTTACAGGCATGATACCCAGGCAGAATTATTAATAACCTCCCTTAGGCTCCCATAGCACTGTGTCCATACTTCCATCATGACACTTACTTCAAATTAATTTTCTTTCTATCCCATTGGGTTACTTGCTTTTTGAAGTAGATGATGCTATTATTTTTATTGATTATCAAGTCTGAAGAAGGAAGAGCTCAATACATGCTTGTTGAATAAAGTCTACCTTGAGAAAGTTACGCTCATTATGCTTTAATATTCTGCGAGAGATACAAAGAAAAGAAGAAAGGAAATCTGAGAGCCAATCAGGTAACCGGATGCTCAAATTGGATTACTTCTCGGGCAATGCTCTTGGTTGTGCTTAGACTACTTGTAATAATAACTCTGATTTCACCTTATCTAGAAAAGCTTAAAAGAAAATAGTCCAGGACTGAGAAGGCTATTTTTCATTTTCTTAAATAATTGGCACCTTTGAAAGGCTCCAGAAACTACACTTTTGGAAGTCCCTAAGAATAAAGATTTCTTATTTCCTGGACCTGGCATATGATTTTAGTAAAAGAAATGAATTATTCTATATCCTAACCAACTGTCTTCAATCAAATAACACCCTGACAGAAATGAGGCAAAATTTTAATCACTAATTTAACCTTTGCAATAAAATTCCTGAGAAAGGATTTTGTCCAAGGCAGAGAAAAAAATCTACAGTACCAACACTGAATATACAAAGTGTACTAAATGTTTTTAAATCAGGAAGTATGCATCTTTTTATCTTCAGTAGTAGTTTTTTTTAAATTAACAAAACTTCACCATCAAGACTCCACTCAAATTATGTAGGTTACCCTAGAAGTTTGAGAAATACAAATGTGATAATACAGAAAAGATTATAAAGTTTGTATTCCATGAGATTTTGCAATTTACTCTTCATTGATGTAGAAACAAGTATTGAAATCTCTAAGCTATTCAAGATAGCAATATGTAGTGTATTTGGGAAAGTGAAATTACAGCACACAAGCATTATCTCAGTTTGAAAAGTAGGTGTAGGTGGTATGTTGCATAGTTTAGTGTTTGTCTTCTAAAGAAATGCATTAAGTTCCCATTCTTTCTTGATAACCTCTATGTTATCATATCTAATTCTTTGTGATAAAATGCTCTCTGTTTTAGTTTCATGAATCACAGTCAATTTTGTTTTCCTTTGCAAACAAAGAACGAAAAGATCAAATCTCTCTCTCTGCTAGACTGTGGATCTCTTCCTAGCATGGGTGGCCATCCCAAAGTTCTTTTTGCATCTTCCTCTCCCAATGGCCTGAAAGAGTCAACTGGAACCCATTCAATGCTGTTTGTATTCATTAACACTCAATGTATCAAGACAATTTTCCACCTTCTTTCTTTTAAAATATTTTAATATACCTAAATGAGTATCGTAGTCTGTTCAGGCTGCTATAACAAAACACCACAAAGTGGGTAACCTGTAAACAACAGATACTTCTTTCTCACTGCTCTGGAAGCTGGAACGTCCCAGATCAGTGTGCCAGCAGTTTCAATGTCTAGTGAGGACATGCTTCCTCATGGACTGCCATCTTCTTGCTCTAATCTCACATGGTGAAGTCCAAGGGATCTCTCTCAAGACTCTTTTATAAGGGTACTAACCGCATTTATGAGGACTTCATCCCTATGACCTAATCACCTCCCAAAGACTCCATTTCCTAAAACCAGCAACTTTGGAGTGAGGATTTCCACATATGAATTTTCGGGGGGCATAAACATTTAGATCATAGCAATGACTATATAGTAAAATTCTATGAATTCAGGTTTATTGGGAGAGAGGTGGTTTGAATTTAGTGGGAAGGAATTTGTTGCTGTAGATATCTAAATTTAAATCACCTTATTAAGAATTGTCAATACAACTATTTAACTACTAGTCTCTTATTAGAAATGAAACATTCAATACTCCAGGGAAAATAGTTTCTCCGGCCTTTTTTTTTTTTTTTTTTTTTTTGAGACAGTGTCTCGCTCTGTCGCCCAGGCTGGAGTGCAGTGGTGCAGTCTCGACTCACTGCAAGCTCTGCCTCCCGGGTTCATGCCATTCTTCTGCCTCAGCCTCCCGAGTAGCTGGGACTACAGGCGCCCGCCACCATGCCCAGCTAATTTTTTGTATTTTTAGTAGAGATGGGGTTTCACTGCGTTAGCCAGGATGGTCTTGATCTCCTGACCTCGTGATCCACCCACCTCGGCCTCCCAAAGTGCTGGGATTACAGACGTGAGCCACCATGCCTGGCCCTCTCCAGACATTATACCACGTTTAAATATTTAACTGTTCTATTTTTTTGACATGTTAAATTTGCATTTTGACTTCTAAAAATGTAAAATGTGCATCAAAATTATGCATTTTTGGTTTAAATAGTTGAATCATAGATGGCCAATATTGAAAATATATGTTTTTTCAGTATATTGAAAATGTATTCAATATATTAAATATATTCCCATTGTAAGAATCTGTATAGTGATGGGTTAATACAAGTAAATGGAAGCATTAGATTGTGATCTTTAAACAAGCTCTTTTTGTCATTGTAATTGCCTTGGGACTAATGTATGTGACTATTACATTTGTTTCCAACATGATTTTATTTATTTATTATTTGTATTTTTTTTCCAACTCTTGGTTGTGCTTAGACTTGTAATAATAACTCTGATTTCACCTTATCTAGAAAAGTTTCACCTTATCTATGTAGTTTCACTCGGTCACCCAGACTGGAGTGCAGTGGCACATTTAGGATTCACTGCAGCCTCAACCTCCCTGGGCTCAGGTGATCCTCCCATCTCCACCTCCTTGGTAGCTGGGACTACATACATGTGCCACCATGCCCGGCTATTTTTTTCTATTTTGTAATTTTTTGTAGAAACAGGGTTTTGCCATATTGCCTAGGCTATGCTCGAACTCCTGGGTTCAGGCATTCTACCTGCTTTGCCCCCCACAAAGTTCTGGGATTACAGGCATGAGCCATCATACTTGGCCTCAATATGATTTTATACCTATTTGAAAAGACATGCTACATGTCATAGATATTCAGTTAAAATAAATTAGCCGGGCATGGTGGCACGTGCCTGTAGTCCCAGCTACTTCGGAGGCTGAGGCAGGAGAATCACCTGAACCCGGGAGGTGGAGGTTGCAGTGAGCCAAGATTGCACCAATGCACGCCAGCCTGGGTGACAGAGCGAGACTCCATCTCAAATAATAATAATAATAATAATAAAATAGTTCAGTTGATTACAGCTAATGAAATCACACACACAACCGCAAACCTCTATTCAAGTAATATTCAGTACAAAACTAATGGATACAGAAAGGAGAAGACTTAGTATTAAGGGTCAGATAGCACTGCCTTGATCTTTCCAAGAAATTCTAATTATTGTCAACTGAACTTCTAGGTGTTAATTAGTGTGACAGAAAAATCAAGCCCTTTTTCACCTTACTGTGACTAATTATATAGTTATATGAGTTTTAATCTCTTCCCATTCAATCTCAAAATGGTGCCTCAAACATGTATTTCCTCAGAAGCTTAAGGATAAGGCAAAAATAGTTTTGGTTGTAACTTCTTTTTTTTTTTTTTTTTGAGACAGAGTCTTGCTCTATCGCCCAGGCTGGAGTGCAGTGGCGCGATCTCCACTCACTGCAAGCTCCGCCTCCTGGGCTCACGCCATTTTCCTGCCTCAGCCTCCCGAGTAGCTGGGACTACAGGCTCCCGCCACCAGGCCTGGCCAATTTTTTGTATCTTTTAGTAGAGACGGGGTTTGACCGTGTTAGCCAGGATGGTCTCAATCTCCTGACCTCGTGATCTGCCCACCTCGGCCTCCCAAAGTGCTGGGATTACAGGCGTGAGCCACCGCACCTGGCCTGTAACTTTCAATAAACGATTTATTTCACTGAATTCTAGGCTCCTGAAGGTGTATACTGATATGTGGGCAGTGGAAAAATACATATAAAAATTAAAATTTTTTATGTTCATAAGATCATAAGAATGCTATTACTCTGGTGATACTCAAGTCCAATGAATCTGAAATATCATTCTTAATCTTATGCTGATTGTGTCTTGTTAACTTTGTCATCTGTGTAGGCAAGGAGGAACCTCACGGTCAGTCACTTCAGCAAATCTGAGCTTTACGTGGGTGATAGTTTCAGGAGTAGAAAGGAATCATGTCATTTTTTCACTCTTCTCCAAACCTTTGTGGTGATGTAATATTGAACGAATTTACAGACACTAATGATTTTATGTCTGTCTATCCTATCTCACAAATATTTGTCTGCTACATGATACCCACTCTTAATGATAACACCAGCAAGTTACCTAAACCTTCATAAATACTCTCAAGCATTCCTACTGGGATTGTATATTAGTAATATCATTTTTAAAAACTGTCAGTATCTAATAAGGTTGAACATATACAATTCATCCTTTTCTTTCCTAGGTATATTTCCAACAGAAACATATACAATGTGCACAACTATGTTCATAGTAGCACTATGGGTAAGAGGCCACAATTTAAAACTACCTAAAGGTCCATCAGCAATAGAATAAATTGTGATACGTTCACCTGTTGGAATCACTTACAGCAATAAAAATAAATGAGTTCTGATTTCACACAATAATATGAATGACTCTCACAAACATAATATTATGTGAAAGAAACCAGAAGAGTATATCATATATGATTTCATTTACCTAAATTTCCAAAACAGTAAAACTAATCAATATTATTAGAAACAGAATAGTAGTTACCTTTGCTGAGAAGAGGTAGAATGGAAAGAGAAGAGAAGAGCTTCTGGCATGTTGATCTAATGTTCTATTCCTTAATCTGATTGTGCGTTACGTGTGTATGTTCAGTTTGTGACAATTTATCAAGACATATATACATATACATATATACACATGTATATCTTGATATATATGTGTGTGTATATATATGTATATATGTATATGTATATATATCTTGATAAATTGAACTCAAATATTTAATTTGTGCTTCTATTAGTTTCCTAGGGCTGCTGTAACAAATTACCACAAGCTGGGTGGCTTGAAACAACAGAAATTTATTGCTTCACAGTGCTGATAGCCAGAAGTCTGAAATAAAAGTTTTACCAGAGTTGTTTAATTCTGGAGGCTTTTAGAGAGAATCTGTTCTATGCCTGTGTTCCTAGCGTCTGGTGTCTGTCAGCAATCTTTGTTATTCATTGGCTTCTAGATGTATCACTCCAACTTTGCCACCTTTTCCACATTATCTTCCTTCCTGTGTTCTCTTCTGTCTCTGATAAGGCCACTGGCCACTGGTTTTACTCAGCGCCTATCTGGGTAATTGAGATTTTTAACTTAATTATATCCACAAGGACATTTTTTCCAAATAAGGTCACATTCACAGGTTCCTGGGTGACGTGCCATTTTGGGGGCCACTAATTAATCCACCACAGTGTTCCTTCCCCAAACCCCGCAGAAATATAAAAATATTGTACAGACAAGAAGATTTAAGAAGAGTTAAACACAGATGAGATAGGTTCAAGATTTTGAAAGATCATGAGTCAATATTACTTGATTCAGCAGAATGCAGGAATTAAAGTTAGTTGTCAATGAGCAGCAACTCCAGGCAGTCTCAGGATTTGGAGATACCAGGTACTTCTGGATTCAGGGGTAAAGGCTGGGGCTTAAAATAGTAAATTTGGTTAACAATGTGTGTAAGAAAGTTAAAGCCTTAGATCAGTATCCCCACACTGGGCATCAAGTGAATAACCATCCCATATTGAGGCAGAAAGAAAAGATAATTACAGCTTTATAAAAAAAAAATAAGACAGAGAGGAATCAAAGTGGCTCTGGACTAGTGGACATGAAGAATTGCTGAGGGAGGGTGAGACACTACTGGAACAAGGAAATAAAGCAGCAGCCTATAATTGTAATGGTGCAGACTCCCTCCTACCACCCCGCTATGCTTATCTACCAGGACCCTGGCAGTTGGGCTGATACCCTAGTCAGGAGATGACGAATTCTTCTCAGCAGAAAACGCTCATTGGACCTGCCTTTGGTGTGGGTGTGGTGATGGTAGTGGTGGCAGGGAGTGTCTCCAAATGAAAATATCAAAACTTCCCTGATCACATACCCAGTTGTTCAATTAGCAATCATCATCCTTCTGCACACAAAGAGCTTTTCATTACCTCACTTATAAATAACAGTGGTCAGCCAAGAGTTACGAGATATTTGAGGAAAGCTTGCATTGTAAAAGAGATTTTTAAAAAATGAGTGTACAGATAAAATGAACTACTAGAAAATAAAGACTATTCAGGGAGATGAAAACTTCACGAAATTACAATGAATATTCTCAAATACATTAAAGAAGCATTTTATAACATCCAGGATGCTATAAAAATGAACATTGAAGAAACTAATAAGAACTCTTGAGAGAGTAAAATATTATAGCGTGAATCCCCCAGAAGGTAGAATAAATTATCAAAGAGATGACAAGATTTTTTTCAAAGGAGGATTGATACAGGAGGTCTGGTTAATAGGAATTTTGAATACCTGAAAAAAATGAGAAAAATAGAGAATGGGAAATTATCGAATAAGTGATGCAAGAAAAATTTCCTTAATTAATAAGCCTGGTTTTCCATGTTTAAAGGGTTCAACAGGTGACCAGCAAAAGGAAACTAAGGTGACTGACATCAAGGCATAGCAGCCAGAAATGTTAGGACACCAAGGGTAAAGATTCTAAAAACTTTGCCAAAAGTGTTAGAGGAAGGTTATATACAATACGACACAAATCAGAGTACCATTGACTTCTCAGGACCAACACTTGAAGCAAAAATCAATAAATTAATGTCTTCAAAGTTTTGAGAGAAAATTACTAATTGCTTTTCACTTATAATTCTATATCTGAAAGATCAGATAGATAGAAAATTTCAGGACAACAAGTTCTCAAAAAACATAACTACAATGTGTCCTTTCACAAGAAAGTTCTGGAGGTTATATGTTATCAAAGTGACTGAATAAGCTGGCAAAGAAGAGTTGAGAACCAGACAGCAGAGAACACACTGATTAAAAAATAATTAAAGAGAAAACCGCTTGAGAGAAATGTATGGAATATAAGCAACAGAGAAAACAGAAACTGAAATATATAGAAGAAAATTATTTTCAGTGAAATAAATCATTAGTAAATTTAGATGTTAAATATGTAAATGGATGCTTCCAGGAAAAAAAAAAAAAAACACTAAAACTAAATATCTCCAAACAACTTGCTATATGTTTCTGGCTTTTCTGTTTCTTTGATCGATATGCCCTTTCTCCATCCTCATTGTTGGTACGCTAGTCATTCAAAGATTAATCTTAAAATGTAATTCCTTCAAAAATATAGGAAGATATCCATGTGTCCTCAGTTAAGGAGAGCTTTCTTAGCATAGACCCAGAATACAGCAATAAAAACAGAAATTAAAATCTGACCACATTATAATGTTAAAGTCTTATAACAAAGTCTAAAGCAAAAAAAAGAAAAAAAACATAAACATGTTTAAGAGGTAAATGACAGAGTGAAAAATTAAATTTCCAATGGATAATATGACAAAAAATGGTGTGTAAAATCTGTAAAGTTTTCTGAGTCAACAGAAAAGATATAAAGCACAATAAAATAAACTCATGCAAAAAATGGTCAAAGTTATAGTATTATAATTTACAGAAGATAAAATCCAATTATGAGAGGATGGTCAACTTCCACTTTTATCAGTAAACAACAACTTAAAACAATAGTGAGTTCCTATTTTTCACCCATCAGATTGATTTTTAAAATCTGTTTATCACGTGTTAGGGAACACATAAGGAACGTTTTAATCTCAGATATTGCTAGTAAGAGTATACATTTGCACAACCACTTTTGGAACTATTTAGAAACAGCTCATAAAATTGAAAATCTGGATGCCTCATTACAACATTAACCATCTAATTTATTATTCATTCTGGGACACCTTTGAACATGAAAGAGAGCACTATTAAAATGTATGTCAGAACAAGGCATAAACTGGAGTTATCCCAGGCTAATCTATACTGTCGCCCTCTCTATGATCCACTTTGTGTATAGAACCTGGTTAGCTTCTTGTCCATGTGTACTATGTGTGTGTGAAACTACTCTTTGTCACATAGTGTATAACAGCAAAAAAATTAGGAACAGGCCAGGCGCTGTGGCTCATGCCTGTAATCCCAGCACTTTGGGAGGCCAAGGTGGGTGGATCACCTGAGGTCAGGAGTTCGAGACCAGCCTGGCCAACATGGAGAAACCCCGTCTCTACTAAAAATACAAAATTAGCCGAGTGTGGTGGTGCGTGCCTGTAATCCAGCTGCTCGGGAGGCTGAGGCAGGAGAATCGTTTGAACCCAGGAGGCAGAGGTTGCGATGAGCAGAGATCGAGCCATTGCACTTCAGCCTGGGCAACAAGAGAGAAACTCCGTCTCAAAAAAAAAAAAAAAAAAAAATTGGGGAGCATCTGTCAAAAGGAAGCTCAATAGATAAAATAGATAACACAGAATAGTAAATAACAAGGAAGACAGATGAACTAGATTTCTCTCTGTATCAGTACCAATAGACATGCAGTACACACACTTAGGTATAAATAGAAAATTCAAAATTCCAGAATATTATTCAGTAACATATATAACATTATATATCTCTTATGTTGTATATATAATATATATATACACATCAAACATTACATATGATGTTAATTGATATAAGTGCAAGTATAAAAATGGAATGGAAGAATATACCTCAAAATTATAACAGTGGTTGTCTCTGGCAATTTAGAAAATATCTGGATGTGGTTTAAGGAGAATTGAGCTATATTAATAACATTTAATTTCTTTAAAAATCTGAAGCAAATATGACAGATTTTAAAGTTGATATATATGAATTGGAGAAGGTGTATATGTTTTTAATTTCTTGTATATTTAGTGATTTTTTTTTCTCAAAATAAAAACAAAATAAATCCTCTTTCACTAAGCTTTCCTTGATCTCTTTAAGCAAAACATTATCTCTGTGTGTCCTCTGTATGCCTCTAACACTATAGCTCTCGTAAGAGTTATGCTTTCTGCCTATGGAGTTGATCTCTCCCATTACACTGGAAAAGCTTAATTGAAAAAGCAGTATCTCATCCCCTTTTGTATCTCTGCACAACACCTGACCAAATATCTGTTGCACAGTAAATACCCAATAAGATTTTATTAAACACAATACCAAAGGAATAGAATGGTGTACATAGAAAAACTTGCTCTTTTTAGGCAACTCTAGAAAAATGTTAAATTTTTCCTTTTGTCATGCTTTTCTTCACACAGTGGACCTATGTTTCACACCTATGCTATGTTTCTATTGACATACTTTTAGAATGAATACTTGGAAAATATAGTGCTTTATAATATACATGTTCCTAGCATATTGGAGATACACCAGACTCTAATTGTCAAACCAAATGTAGGCTAGCTTGGTAATCAAAGGGAATTGTTTTGATTTCTCCTGTCTCATATATATCTATTATTTGTCCTAATGCTGAGTTCTAGACTGCTGAATGAACTGTGACATTTTTCTTGCTTACTCCATTGTGCCACCTTACCTCCATTTGTCACTCTAGTAATGTTAACATCTGCTGTCAACACCAATTAACTTTTTATTTTTATTTTTATTTTCTTTTTTGAGATGGAGTTTCACTCCGTCGCATGGGCTGGAGTGCAGTGGCACAATTTCGGCTCACTGCAACCTCCGCCTCCCGGGTTCAAGCGATTCTCCTGCCTCAGCAATTAACATTTTGTAAACATCTACTGGGTCCATAGTAGAATGTCAGTTACTTGTTGCTCATTTAGAGACTAGTTGTTAAGCAAAACTTGACTACAATATGGCATTTGCTTTGAGTTTATTTTTTTTAATTTCAAGTTTCATGGCTTTTGTTTTTCCATTCTCATAAACAAAACATATGCTTTTATTCCCTGACAGTTATCAGAGTTTGTTCAGTTGAACAATGCCCAACTTGCAAATGAATACTTTAGCAAATACATATGGTGGATATACAAATACATATGTGAATTCATTTGGCTCTAACATGAACTTATTGAATGCACTATGTTGAGTTATCTTTTATCAAAAGAACTGTTAGTTACTGAGGACATCAAAAAATTATGCTTGCTCATACATACATAAATGCTATACTTAGGTTTTAATGCTAGCTTTTAAAATGTCTTCTTTGCCCACTACTTACACTAAAAGGATTTCCTTATTCTTGAAAGTGAAATATATTTTTAAGGACAGGTTTTTAAAAAATTTTTAGATTTTTTTGTTTGTTTCCAGTTTTCTCTGCTTTTTCAGACTTACGACTAGACATGCCTGGCTCTAATTGGCCTCTCAGATTGTTATCCAGCTTTCCTTTGAGACAATATTTTGTACAAAGTGTGTTCTCTTAGCTGGTTGATTCCAGAGATGGCTGGAATCCATGCACAGTGTAGTGTTTCACAGTTAGACCTGACTAGTTATCCTGGCACTTTGAAACAGTTGGTTTCAGGTACCCTTCCACACATACATACAAAAGATGTGCTGATGATAGCACTTACTTTTCAGAGAGGTCTTTTCATCATAATTAGAAGGTTTTTGTTTGTTTGTTGTTGTTTTTAAAAAAGCCTGAATAGAAATATACAATCTGTGCATGGCTTTGATGATTCTTTAGTTAAGAAGGGCAGGAACAGCCTTGGGGAACACTTACTGACTTGGCATCATGAAGAAACTCACAAGCACCTCCAGATGAGCGGAAAAGCAAGATTATTTCATTCATTTTACATCCACAATACCACATCGAGTGGCTGGTCAGTTATTTGCTCATGTTGTCAAAGCTGACCCTTAAAGAGTTCATCTGGCTAAAAATCAAATACCGTATACCCAGAGTATTAGATATGCATCAGCGGGTGGCCAGGGTTTTAAGGCAGGAAGTATATTATAGGTGCCTGGTATTTACCAGGCTCTCTGGAGCCAGAAGCATTTTTTATCAGAAAGGTTTTGGAAATCGTGCTCAGCCCCTGGCATCTTTTTGGTCCTCTCTTGATCTCTAGTCCAGCTGTTGAATGAAAAGAAATGAAGCTGAAGAGGCATCAGTGTGGCTACAGCTGGTGTTACGGAGGTTGGTGTCATGCTATGAGATAACACACACATTATTTTTACTCATGTGGAAGGCTGCCTTGCTGCGCATTTCCACGGCTGTCAGAAAGATTGATTCCTGAAATATTTTGAAAAAATGCTAAGTACTTAGCTACTTTGGGTATTTACCCAGGGGCACCACAGCTGCCTGGCATTGTAGTATGGCAGCTGAACAGTAATCACTGCTATTTCTCTGATTTGTTTTTGTCTTTGTCAGCATCTGAGAGGAGGGAGGTTCAATCCCAGAGCAGAGCCCTCACTCCCCAGTGATCTCATTCAGCCCATGGCTTTAAATACTCTCTGCAATGCTAATGACTCCCAAATTTATATCTCTGGCCCTGATGTCATCCCTGCATCCCAGACTCATATATCCGGCTGCCTATTTAATAACACTGCTTTGATGTCTACAAAGTATCTGAAATTTAACATAAGCAAAACCAAATTTCTGATCTGTCTTCCCATATGTGCCCCAAGTTATTATCCCACCATCTTCCCACAGGAGGAAATGGCAACTCCTTTCTTGTGGTTGCTCCAGCCAAAGCCTTGTGATCATCCTTGACTGCTCCCTTACTTTGTATCCCACATCCCAAAGTATCCATCTTGAAAGTGGATTCAGTACATGAACGCCTCTCTACCGCTGCTGCCGTAATCCAAACCAACGACAAATCTCATCTGGATGATTATAATTGCCTCCTAACATGTCACCCTGCTTCCTCTTCCCAATAGTGTACTTTCCTATGGCAGTAAAAGGGAATCCTTAAACACAAATTACATTACATTATCTTCTGCTTAGGAATCACCAGTGGCCAGATACAGTGGCTTACATCTGTAATTCCAGCACTTTGGGAGGCCAAAGCAGGAGGATTGCTTGAGCACAGGATTTTGAGACGAGCCTGGGTCACAAAGTGAGAACCCCATCTCTTAAAAAAAAAATAAAAATTAACTAGGCATGGTGGTACGCATCTGTAGTCCCAGCTAATTTGGGGGCTGAGGTGGAAGGATCAGCTGAACCCAGGAGATCAAGGCTGCAGTGAGTCACGATCGCGCCACTGCACTCCATCCAGCCTGGGCAACAGAGTGAGACCCTGTCTCAAAATAAACAAACAAACAAACAAAGGAAATCACCAGTGAATTTCAATCCCAAGGTCCAAACCAAACCTGCAAAACCATAAGCGATCTGACTCTCTCATATTTGTTTGCTTATCCTTCTGTTATTTCCTTAGCCGATTTCCTTAACTCATTCACCTGCATATTCAATGGCCTTTTCATTTCTCTTCGAATATACCAGGGATGTTTCCACCTAAGTGCCTTTGAACTTGGTCATCTCTTTTACTGGAATGCTCTTCTCCCAGGTGTTTACATGGCCTGGTTCCTCTTTTCACTCAACACCCATGCCCACTCAAAGGCCATATCTCCTTGTCAGTAAGATCTTTCCTCACCAGCCTTTATAAAATATAGCACTGCTCCCAATGGTCTATTATCCCGCTATATTTTCATAATGGCCTTTATAATCCTGATGTCTTTTCCCACTGAATGAAGACTTTGTTTTGTTCACTGCCAGTTCTCCAGCACCAAGAACAGTGCCTAGTGCACAGAGGGCTTTGATAAGCATCTGTGGAAAGTGCAAACATTCACCTGATTCTTCTTTCTATCTCTATCTCCACCAGCTATAAAACTGTGCTTAGAATACCTGAACATTTTATTTTAATGAAATTACCTCTGCAATATCTTTAGCTCTTCAGTGGAAAAATCTTTCAAACTCCAGGGTCTCATGGAGCTCATGTCTCCATCTCTGACTTAAAAAATAGTCCATGAAACACATTATTCTGGAAACTGAGGTTGTGAAAAGCAGATCTTGCTGTACCCTCCAGTCTTTGTGTGGTCTCTAACACGTGGTGCCATAGTGACAGTGTCTGGGTAGAACAGATGTTTTTAGTGATCTGAAAATCACTATAAAGAAAAGGCATTTCCTACATCTTGGAGAGAAACTTGAAAGTTCACAAACATGTTAAGTCTAACAATTTCTTAAACTTGCCATTTGCTTTTATCCACTTCCAGGATAACCATAATGTTTGCAACTCATCTTCTATATCTCCCCCAAATAATTCATGTTTCCTTTTCCTCCTTGTCTTACATTTCAATGAGTGAGAAGTGAGGCATCTTACTCTTATTTCGTATTAAAGCCCTGTGCTAATATTTCTCAAATTCTCTTTTATGATTTAGTTAGATTTCAGAAGTGAAAGGCATAGTTTTGTTCTGTTTTCCATGAGTTTGCTAGTTCTTTGAGGAAGAGGGACCACATAATTCAGTATTAGTGTTTGTCGTAACACTCAGCAAAAGCCTTACCTGTGGTATACACTCAATAATATTTGTTCATTTGGGTTTTAACTTTCTTCAAATCTCCTCAGTGTTATAATTACCTGTCCTTTTCATTAGATATCCAAACCTGATTAGCAATTGTTTTTCAAGAGAATAAGCCACTCGTCTTCTCTGATAGTATTGGATTGGACATCAATAAGGCATAGCTTCCCAACGGATATGCACTGGCACATGATTGTACTCCAAATGGATTTCAAATGTGCTCAGACAATGATTCCCATAAGCTCCCAGGGGCAGCTGGAGGCTCTAGACCAATCATTTCTAACCACAAGGTTGTGTATTCCAGGGTACACTACAAAAATTATAATTTCCATTATGTGCTATGGCCTGAGAAATGTTGAGAGTTACTCTAGTCCAGTACTGCCTAACTAAACTATCTGTGCAGTCATGGAAATGTTCTGGATCTGCCTTCCAATAAGGTAACCACAGTGCAGCTGGAATTTAAACTCTAAACTATATAAACCATTAGGAACCAAAGATGAAAAATAAGTACAATTCAGCAATTTATCAGATTCAACAAGTATTAATTTGAGGCATTAACAACCCACAGTGGTACCAGCAGGCAGAAATTAAATTAATACATCACTAACTTGAGAATAAAGGCATCAAAGGAAACCTCATCTTTTAATGTGGCTAACATTGTTGGATATTAGCTGGCTGATGCTAGCTATGTATGCTTTTTCTCTTGTCTTTTTGTTTGATGATGTGGCAAATGACAGTGCTGTTGCCTGAAGATGGCTTCAAAGTCACACCTGCATGCCTTACTGTATTGGGTTTAGGTGAATTCTAGTGTCTGTGTTGTTCTTCTAATGGGGCCTGGAGTAATCTAATCATTTGCATTTGGGTCCTATAGACTGTATGGTGTTTATCACCCACTCTCCATCTTAGATGATCTGCCAATCATTGATGAGGTGAAAGCTGTGTTTGGCAATGCTTTCATGCTCAGTTAATCACTGTGGAATTAGCTATTGCTTGTAGCACTGTTTAATCCAAGCAAGAGTATTCTGGAGTCTGTACATCTGTAAGTCAAAATTTACAACCTAATGTCAATTTACGATGAGGAAAAGCAACTTAGATAACATATTGCATATTCATAAATTACTCCTAAGAGATAATTAGTACCTGGCCTCCACCTCATGATTCCTCTGTTTGTTAGTTCTTACAATGCAATGGTTGTGGAGATGCCTATTTGATCATATTTCTCAAGGAGACTCTGATCCAGTCTGTTCCACTGCCACATTAACCTCTGCCCTCAAAATACACCAAGTCAACCTCTGTTTCTTTATTCATGCTGCTCCCTCTTTCTGGAATGGCCCATCCCACCTTTCTTCTCACGTACATTTTAGCCTTACTTATGGAGGCACTGAAATCTTTAATATTAGTATTAATATACACTAGCATGTATGGAACACATTTTTTGTGTGTGTCAGGCATAACAGCCACCTTAACTAGGTATTTCACTTAAACATCACAACAGGACTTCAAGATATATTTTTTCAAGAGATATATATTTTATACCTATCTCATAAATGAGGAATCTGAGCTTCGAATATGTGAAGCAATTTTCATAAAATAATTTTGTAATGAAGTAGAGTAAGGGTTTAAGCTAGGACTTACTGATTCTAAAGTCTTTGTTCTTTCCATTGCAAATAAAGGAGACAAAGAAATCTGTTAAAGGTATCTAATGAAGGAATCTGTTAGCCATTAACCTTGTACTCACTTGAGACACAGTTGAAACATAGTAAAACAGCTTTGTAGATTTCGTGCTTGGCTTATTGATTTCCAAATCCTGTTTTATTTTTGCTACCATCTTACTTCCTGCATCATAATGGAAGCCAACAAAAGAATTATTTGTCAAGCGTCTGAGGAAGAGCATGGTGGACCAAACGTCTTGGTCCTTCCTGGGCAAACAGATGCATTGTCTTCTGCACCTATACATGTCCCTCATTCATGAATTTTGCCCTCTGATTTATATCCTATCTCTTCTATCTTTTAACTAAGAACTGTGAAATCACCCATATGCAGGACTACATGGTCTATCTTTTTATTAAACATTGTCTATCATGTGTTTTTGTTTTTTGTTTTGTTTTTGTTTTTGAGACACATGCTCACTCTGTCGACCAGGCTGGACTGCCGTGGCGTGATCTCGGTTCACTGCAACCTCTGCCTCCCGTGTTCAAGTGATTCTCCTGCCTCAGCCTCCTGAGCAGCTGGGACTACAGGCATGAGCAACCTTGCCTGGCTAATTTTTGTATTATTATTAGAGACGGGATTTCCCCATGTCGGCCAAGCTGGTCTCAAACTCCTGGCCTCAAGCGATCCTTCTGCCTTGGCCTCCAAAAGCGCGGTGATTACAGGCAAGAGCCACCACGCCCAGCCTCTATCATGTATTGTTGAATTCTTGGTCATACCTATTCAATCAGAGTGTAAATTACTTGTGTATAGTATCTTGTTTTGTATTTGTATTTATTTGGTCTTGCCCTATGGCACCAGCCAAAATGCAAGGATAATCACTGGCAGTTTTTACATATTGTTGATTATGTGAATGATTATCTTCACATTATAACTAAACACAGCAAGAAAAAAAAAAGGAAATAAAACATAAGGGAGTTTCAGTACACTTAGCAGCACATTTCTCAGCAGAAACCTTACAGGCCAGACGACAGTGGGATGATATTTTCTTTTTTTTTTGTTTTTTTTATTATGCTTTAAGTTCTAGGGTACATGTAAACAACGTGCAGGTTTGTTACATATGTATACTTGTGCCATGTTGGTGTGCTGCACCCATCAACTCGTCAGCACCCATCACCTCGTCATTTACATCATGTATAACTCCCAATGCCATCCCTCCCCGCTCCCTGCTCCCCATAATCGGCCCCGGTGTGTGATGTTCCCCTTCCAGAGTCCAAGTGATCTCATTGTTCAGTTCCCACCTATGAGTGAGAACATGCGGTGTTTGGTTTTCTGTTCTTGCGATAGTTTGCTGAGAATGATGGTTTCCAGCTGCATCCATCTCCCTACAAAGGACACGAACTCATCTTTTTTATGGCTGCATAGTATTCCATGGTGTATATGTGCCACATTTTCTTAATCCAGTCTGTCACTGATGGACATTTGGGTTGATTCCAAGTCTTTGCTATTGTGAATAGTGCCGCAATAAACATACGTGTGCATGTGTCTTTATAGCAGCATGATTTATAATCCTTTGGGTATATACCCAGTAATGGGATGGCTGGGTCATATGGTATTTCTAGTTCTAGATCCTTGAGGAATCGCCATACTGTTTTCACAATGGATGAACCAGTTTACAATCCCACCAACGGTGTAAAAGTGTTCCTATTTCTCCACATCCTCTCCAGCACCTGTTGTTTCCTGACTTTTTAATGATTGCCATTCTAACTGGTGTGAGATGGTATCTCATTGTGGTTTTGATTTGCATTTCTCTGATGGCCGGTGATGACAAGCATTTTTTCATGTGCCTGTTGGCTGTATGCATGTCTTCTTTTGAGAAATGTCTATTCATATCCTTTGCCCACTTTTTGATGGGATTGTTTTTTTCTCGTAAATTTGTTTGAGTTCTTTGTAGGTTCTGGATATTAGCCCTTTTTCAGATGAGTAGATTGCAAAAATTTTCTCCCATTCTGTAGGTTGCCTGTTCACTCTGATGGTAGTTTCTTTTGCGTGCAGAAGCTCTTTAGTTTAATGAGATCCCATTTGTCAATTTTGGCTTTTGTTGCCGTTGCTTTTGGTGTTTTAGACATGAAGTCCTTGCCCATGCCTATGTCCTGAATGGTATTACCTAGGTTTTCTTATAGGGTTTTTATGGTATTAGGTCTAACATTTAAGTCTCTAATCCATCTTGAATTAATTTTCGTGTAAGGAGTAAGGAAAGGATCCAGTTTCAGCTTTCTACTTATGGCTAGCCAATTTTCCCAGCACCATTTATTAAATAGGGAATCCTTTCCCCATTTCTTGTTTTTCTCAGGTTTGTCAAAGATCAGATGGCTGCAGATATGTGGTATTATTTCTGAGGACTCTGTTCTGTTCCATTGGTCTATATCTCTGTTTTGGTACCAGTAGCATGCTGTTTTGATTACTGTAGCCTTGTAGTACAGTTTGAAGTCAGGTAGCGTGATGCTTCCAGCTTTGTTCTTTTGACTTAGGATTGTCTTGGAGATGCGGGCTCTTTTTTGGTTCCATATGAACTTTAAAGCAGTTTTTTCCAATTCTGTGAAGAAACTCATTGGTAGCTTGATGGCGATGGCATTGAATCTATAAATTACCTTGGGCAGTATGGCCATTTTCACGATATTGATTCTTCCTTTCCATGAGCATGGTATGTTCTTCCATTTGTTTGTGTCCTCTTTCATTTCACTGAGCAGTGGTTTGTAGTTCTCCTTGAAGAGGTCCTTTACATCCCTTGTAAGTTGGATTCCTAGGTATTTTATTCTCTTGGAAGCAATTGTGAATGGAAGTTCATTCCTGATTTGGCTCTCTGTTTGTCTGTTACTGGTGTATAAGAATGCTTGTGATGTTTGCACATTAATTTTGTATCCTGAGACTTTGCTGAAGTTTTTTATCAGCTTAAGGAGATTTTGGGCCGAGACAGTGGGGTTTTCTAAATATACAATCATGTCATCTGCAAACAGGGACAATTTGACTTCTTCTTTTCCTAACTGAATACCCTTGATTTCTTTCTCTTGCCTGATTGCCCTAGCCAGAACTTCCTTCGCTATGTTGAATAGGAGTGGTGACAGAGGGCATCCCTGTCTTGTGCCAATTTTCAAAGGGAATGTCACCAGTTTTTGCCCATTCAGTATGATATTGGCTGTGGGTTTGTCATAAATAGCTCTCATTATTTTGAGATATGATCCATCAATACCGAATTTATTGAGCATTTTTAGCATGAAGTGCTGTTAAATTTTGTCAGAGGTCTTTTCTGCATCTATTGAGATAATCATGTGGTTTTTGTCTTTGGTTCTGTGTATATGCTGGATTACGTCTATTGATTTGCATATGTTGAACCAGCCTTGCATCCCAGGGATGGAGCCCACTTGATCATGGTGGATAAGCTTTTTTATGTGCTGCTGGATTCAGTTTGCCAGTATTTTATTGAGGATTTTTGCATTGACGTTCATCAGGGATATTGGTCTAAAATTCTCTTTTTTGTGTGTTGGGTCTCTGCCAGGCTTTAATATCAGGATGATGTTGGCCTCATAAAATGAGTTAGGGAGGATTCCCTCTTTTTCTATTGATTGGAATAGTTTCAGAAGGAATGGTACCAGCTCCTCCTTGTACCTCTGGTAGAATTCAGCTGTGAATCTGTCTGGTCCTGGACTTTTTTTGGTTGGTAGGCTATTAATTATTGCCTCAATTTCAGAGCCTGCTATTGGTCTATTCAGGGATTCAACTTCTTCCTGGTTTAGTCTTGGGAGAGTGTATGTGTCCAGGAAATTATCCATTTCTTCTAGGTTTTCTAGTTTATTTGCGTAGAGGTGTTTATAGTATTCTCTGATGGTAGTTTGTATTTCTGTGGGGTCGGTGGTGATATCCCCTTTATCATTTTTTATTGCATCTATTTGATTCTTCTCTCTTTTCTTCTTTATTAGTCTTGCTAGTGGTCTGTCAATTTTGTTGATCTTTTCAAAAAACCAACTCCTGGATTCATTGATTTTTTGGAGGGTTTTTTGTGTCTCTTTCTCCTTTAGTTCTGCTCTGATCTTAGTTATTTCTTGCCTTCTGCTAGCTTTTGAATGTGTTTGCTCTTGCTTCTCTAGTTCTTTTAATTATGATTTAGGGTGTCAATTTTAGATCTTTCCTGCTTTCTCTTGTGGGCATTTAGTGCTATAAATTTCCCTCTACACACTGCTTTAAATGTGTCCCAGAGATTCTGGTATGTTGTATCTTTGTTGTCATTGGTTTCAAAGAACATCTTTATTTCTGCCTTCATTTCATTATGTACCCAGTAGTCATTCAGGAGCAGGTTGTTCAGTTTCCATGTAGTTGAGTGGTTTTGATTGAGTTTCTTAGTCCTGAGTCCTAGTTTGATTGCACTGTGGTCTGAGAGACAGTTTATTATAATTTCTGTTCTTTTACATTTGCTGAGGCGTGCTTCACTTCCAACTATGTGGTCAATTTTGTAATAAGTGCGATGTGGTGCTGAGAAGAATGTATATTCTGTTGATTTGGGGTGGAGAGTTCTGTAGATGTCTATTAGGTCCACTTGCTGCAGAGATGAGTTCAATTCCTGGATATCCTTGTTAACTTTCTGTCTCGTTGATCTGTCTAATGTTGACAGTGGAGTGTTGAAGTCTCCCATTATTATTGTATGGGAGTCTAAGTCTCTTTGTAAGTCTCTAAGGACTTGCTTGATGAATCTGGGTGCTCCTGTATTGGGTGCATATATATTTAGGATAATTAGCTCTTCCTGTTGAATTGATCCCTTTACCATTATGTAATGGCCTTCTTTGTCTCTTTTGATCTTTGATGGTTTAAAGTCTGTTTTATCAGAGACTAGTATTGCAACCCCTGCTTTTTTTTGTTCTCCATTTGCTTGGTAGATCTTCCTCCATCCCTTTATTTTGAGTCTGTGTGTATCTCTGCATGTGAGATGGGTCTCCTGAATACGGCAAACTGATGGGTCTTGACTCTTTATCCAATTTGCCAGTCTGTGTCTTTTAATTGGAGCATTTAGTCCATTTATATTTAAGGTTAATATGTGTGAACTTGATCCTGTCATTGTGATATTAGCTGGTTATTTTGCTCGTTAGTTGATGCAGTTTCTTCCTAGCATCAATGGTCTTTACATTTTGGCATGTTTTTGCAATGGCTGGTACTGGTTGTTCCTTTCCATGTTTAGTGCTTCCTTCAGGGTCTCTTGTAAGGCAGGCCTGGTGGTGACAAAATCTCTGAGCATTTGCTTGTCTGTAAAGGATTTTATTTCTCCTTCCCTGATGAAACTTAGTTTGGCTGGATATGAAATTCCGGATTGAAAATTGTTTTTTTTAAGAATGTTGAATATTGGCCCCCACTCTCTTCTAGCTTGTAGAGTTTCTGCCAAGAGATCTGCTGTTAGTCTGATGGGTTTCCCTTTGTGGGTAACCTGACCTTTCTCTCTGGCTGCCCTTAACATTTTTTCCTTCATTTCAACTTTGGCAAATCTGACAATTATGTGTCTTGGAGTTGCTCTTCTCGAGGAGTATCTTTGTGGCGTTCTTTATATTTGCTGAATTTGAATGTTGGCCTGCCTTACTAGGTTGTGGAAGTTCTCCGGGATGATATCCTGAAGAGTGTTTTCCAACTTGGTTCCATTTTCCCCCTCACTTTCAGGCACACCAATCAGACGCAGATTTGGTCTTTTTGCATAATCCCATATTTCTTGGAGGCTTTGTTCATTTCTTTTTCCTTTTTTTTCCTCTAGACTTCTCTTCTCGCTTCATTTCATTCATTTGATCTTCAATCATTGATACTCTTTCTTCCAGTTGGTCAAGTCGGTTACTGAACCTTGTGCATTTGTCATGTATTTCTCGTGTCATGGTTTTAATCTCTGTCAATTCGTTTATGGCCTTCTCTGCATTGATTATTCTAGTTATCCATTCTTCCATTCTTTTTTCAAGATTTTTAGTTTCTTTGCGCTGGATACGTAGTTCCTCCTTTAGCTCTGAGAAGTTTGATCGACTGAAGCCTTCTTCTCTCAACTCATCAAAGTCATTCTCCGTCCAGCTTTGATCCATTGCTGATGATGAGCTGCGTTCCTTTGGAGGGGGAGATGCACTCAGATTTTTTGAATTTTTTGTATTTCCAGCTTTTCTGCCCCACTTTCCCCCCATCTTTGTGATTTTATCCGCCGTTGGTCTTTGATTCTGATGGGGTTTTGGTGTTTTCCTTCTAACAGTCAGGACCCTCAGCTGTAGGTCTGTTGAAGATTGCTTGAAGTCCACTCCAGACCCTGTTTGCCTGGGTATCAGCAGCGGAGGCTGTAGAAGATAGAATATTGCTGTACAGCGAGTGCGGCTGTCTGATTCTTGCTCTGGAAGCTTCGTCTCAGGGGTGTACCCCGCCATGTGAGGTGTGGGGTGTCGGTCTGCACCTAGTGGGGGATGTCCCCCAGTTAGGCTACTCAGCAGTCAGGGACCCACTTGATCAGGCAGACTGTCCGTTCTCAGATCTCAACCTCCTTGCTGGGAGATCCACTGCTCTCTTCAAAGCTGTCAGACAGGGTCATTAACATCTGCAGAGGTTTCTGCTGTTTTTTTGTGTGTGTTTTTTTTGTTTTTTTCTGTTTTTTGTTTTTTTTTTTTGTTTTTTTGCTATGCCCTGTCCTCAGAGGTGGAGTCTACAGAGACAGGCAGGCCTCCTTGAGCTGCGGTGGGCTCCACCCAGTTCGAGCTTCCTGGAGGCTTTGTTTACCTACTTAAGTCTCAGCAATGGCAGGCGCCCCTCCCCCAGCCTCGCTGCTTCCTTGCAGTTAGATCTCAGACTGCTGTGCTAGCAGTGAGGGAGGCTCCGTGGGCATGGGACCCTCCCAGTCAGGTGTGGGATATAATCTCTTGGTGTGCCGTTTGCTAAGACCCTTGGTAAAGTGCAGTATTAGAGTGAGAGTTACCCAATTTTCCAGGTGTTGTGTGTCTCAGTTTCTAAAGGGATTCCCTTCCCCCTTGAGCTTCCCAGGTGAGGCGATGCCTCGCCCTGCTTCAGCTCTGGCTGGTCAGGCTACACCAGCTGACCAACACTGATTGTCTGGCACTCCCCTGGGAGATGAACCCAGTACCTCAGTTGAAAATGCAGAAATCACCCGTCTTCTGTGTCGCTCGTGCTGGGAGCTGGAGGCTGGAGCTGTTCCTATTCGGCCATCTTGCTCGCACCCCTTGGGATGATATTTTCAAAGTGATTAAGGAAAAACATGCCAAACAAATACCATACCAAGAAAAGCTGTCCTTCAGAAATGAAGGGGAGATAAAGACTTCCCAGACAAACAAAAGTCAAGGGAATTCTTCACCACCAGACATGTCTTACAAGAAATGCTAAAGGAACTTCTTCAAGCTGAAAGAAAAGAATGCTTGTGAGTAACACAAAAGCATTTGAAAGTATAAAACTCACTGGTAAAAGTAAGTACAAAGTCAAATTAAGAATACTTTAGGCCAAGTGTGGTGGCTCACACCTGTAATCCCACAACTTTGGGAGGTCAATGTGGGCAGATCACCTGAGGTCAGGAGTTCGAGACCAGCCTGGCCAACATGGCAAAACCCCGTCTCTACTAAAAATACAAAAAGTAGCTGGGTGTGGTGGCACACGACTGTAATCCCAGCTACTCAGGAGGCTGAGGCAGGAGAATTGCTTGAACCTGGGAGGCAGAGGTTGCAGTGAGCGAGATCGTGCCACTGCACTCCAGCCTGGCAACACAGCGAGACTCTGCCTCAAAAAGTAAAAAAAAAAAAAAAAAAGAATATTCTAATACGGTAATGGTGGTGTGTAAATTCCTTATATCTTTAGTAAGAAGGTTAAAAGATAAAACTATTTAAAATAATAACTACACTAAGTTATTATGGTACCTGTAATATAAAAAGATTTAAATTATGACATCAAAAATTCAAAATATGAATATGTGTGGAGTTTAAGTGAACAATTTTTGTGTGTGTGGTCAGAGTTAAATTGTTATCAATTTAAAATAACTTATAAGATGTTCTTTAAGCCTCATGGTAACCACAAAGCAAAAAACTTATAATAGATACACTAACTGTACAAAGCAAGGAATCAAACCACAGTACTAGAGCAAATCACTTAACCACAAAGGTAGACAGTAAAAGAGAAAGAAATTGTAAAGGCGTTTACAAAACAACTCAAAAACAGTGACTATAATGGCAGTAGTAAGTCCTTACCTATCAATAAGTAATATGAATTAAATTGATTAAATTATCCAGTCAAAACATATAGAGTGGCTGAATGGATTAAAAAACAAGACTCTTCTATATGGTACCTATAAAAAATTCACTTTACTGGTAAGGACACACAGAGACTGAAAGTGAATGTATGAGAAATATATTGTATGTAAATAGAAATAAAAAACAATAGGAGTAGCTATACTTAAATCAGGTAAAATAGACTTTAAGTCAAAAGCTATGAAAAGAGACAAAGTCATTATATAGTGATAAAGGGGCCAATTCAGCAAGAGGATGTAGCGATTATAGACATATATGTACATCACATTGGAGCACCTAAATATACAAAGGAAATAGTAATAGGTCTGAAGAGAGAAAGACTGCAATACAGTAACGGGACATTTAACAACCCACTTTCAGCAATGGAAAGATTTTCCAGACAAAAGAAACATTGGATTGAAACTGTAGTCTAGACCAAGTGGACCTAACAGACATATTCAGAACATTCCATCCAACAGATGCAGAATACAGATCCTTCTCAACTGCCCTTGGAGCATGATTCAGGATAGATTACATGTGAGACCACGAAACAGGTATTATCAAACTTTAGAAGACTGAAGTAATATCAAGTATCTTTTCAGACCATGATGGTACAAAACTAGGAATAAATAAAAGGACGAACTTTGGAAAATTCACAAATGCATGAAAATTAAACAGCATGCCCCTGAATATGCAATTGATCAATAAAGAAGTTAAAAGGAAAATTTAAATTTTTTAAAACAAATAAAAATGGAAATATAACATACCAAGAAACTATGAAATATAGCAAAAGGAGTTCTAAGAGGAAAGTTTATAACAATAAATGCCTATATCAAAAAAGAAAAATCTCAAATTGCCTAAGGTTGCACTGCAAGGAACTAGAAAAACAAGTAGAAACTCAACCCAAAATTAGTAGAATGAAGGGAATAATAAAGATCAGAGCAGAAAAGGGTAAAATGGAGATTAGAAAAGCAATACGAGAGATGAATGAAGCAAAGATTTTTTGAAGACAAAATCAACAAACCTTTAGACTAAGAAGAGAGAATATTCAAATAAATAAAATCCGAGATGAAGAGAATATTCAAATAAAATCAGAGATGAAGAAAGACATTACATCTTAGACTGAAGAAATGCAAAGGATCATAAGAGAGTATTATGAATAATTATATGCCTACAAATTAGATAATCTAGAAGAAATGAATACATTCCCAGACAAATACAACCTACCAACATTGAATTATGAAGAAATAGAAAACCTGAACAGACCAATAACAAGAAAATTGAATCAGTAATAGAAAATCTCCCATCAAACAAAAGCCCAGGCTTTACTGCTGAATTCTACCAAATGTTTAAGGAAGTAATACCAATTCTTCTCAAGGTATTCCAAAAAATTGAAGAGGAGAGAATACCTCCTAAATCATTCTGTGAGGCCAGCATTACACTGATACCAAAAACAGATAAGGGCACAACAACAACAGAAAACTACAGGCCAATTTCCTTCATGATTACACATGCAAAAATTCTCAACAAAATATAAGAAAACCAAATTCAACAACACATAAAAATATTATTTACATGATCAATTGGGATTCATCCCATCGATACAAGGATAGTTCGCATACACAAATCAATAAACATGATACATCACATTAACAGAAGGAAGGATAAAAACCACATAATCATTTCAATAGTTGCAGATAAAGCATTTAATAAAATTCAATATCCTTTCAAGATAAAAACTCTCAACAATTTAGGTATAGAAATTAAGTATAGAAACAATGCACCTCATGACCATGAAGACCATATCTGACAAACCTACAACTAACATCATGCTGAATGGGGAAAAATTATAAGCTTTTCCTCAAAGATCTGGAACCAGATATGGATTTTCACTTTCACTACTTCTATTCAACAAAGTACTAGAAATCCTAGCCAAAGCAATTAAGCAAGGGAAAGAAATAAAGGGTATCCAAATGGAAAAGGAAGATACTAAACTTTTCATGCTTGGAGAGACATGATCTTATATATATATAGAAAACCCTGAAGATTCCACCAAAAAACTTTAGAACTAATAAACAAGTTCAGTAAAGTGGCAGGACATAAAATCAGCATACAATAATTAGTAGCGTTTATATACACTAACAGCAAACTATCTGAAAAAGAAATATTATTTTAAAATATTTATTTCTAGTAGCTACAAAAATGGAAAATATGTATGAATACATTTAACTGAGAAGGAAAACCATCTCTACACTGAAAACTGTAGCCTTTTTACATTTTAAAAAATCTTGATGAAATAAACTGAAGAAGACACAGATAAATGAAAAATTTTTTTATTCACAAACTGGAAGAATAAATGCTGTTACAATGTCCGTACTACTCAAAGTGATCTACAGAGTCAGTGCAGTCTCTATCAAAATACCAATGACAGTTACCACAGAAATAGAAAAAAGAATCTAAAAGGTTTTATAAACTGCAAAAGACACAAAATAGCCAATGCAATCTTCAGCTAAAAGAACAAAGCTGGAGGCATCACACTACCTGACTTCAA
Source organism: Macaca fascicularis (assembly GCF_037993035.2). Classification (NCBI taxonomy): domain Eukaryota; kingdom Metazoa; phylum Chordata; class Mammalia; order Primates; family Cercopithecidae; genus Macaca; species Macaca fascicularis. The sequence continues at coordinate 29,668,688 of NC_088395.1, forward strand.
AATGTACTATGATGCAATAGTAACCAAAATAGCGTGATACTGGCATGAAAACATACACCAATGAAGCAGAATGAAGAGCCCAGAAATAAATCTACACATTTACAGCTAACTCATTTTTTTCCCAAAAACTGCCAAGAATACACAATGGGGAAAACAGTCTTTTCAATAAATGGTTTTGGGAAAACTGGATAGCCACATGCAGAAAAATGAAATTAGACTATTGTATCTCACTCTATACAAAAATCAATTCAAATTGGATTAAAAACAAAGGTAAGACCCACAAGTGTAAAGCTATTAGAAGGGAACATAGGGGGAAAAACTCCATGACATTGTTTTGGGCAATGATTTTTTGGATGTGACTTCAAAAACAGAGGCAACAAGAGCAAAAAAAAAAAGGACAAATGGGATTTTATCAAGCTAAGAAGCTTCTGCACAGCAAAAGAAAAAATCAATAGAATAAAAGCAACCTATAGAATGAAAGAAAATATTTGCAAACTATACATCTGATAAGGGATTAATATACAAAATATATAAGGAATTCAAACAATTCAATAGAAAAAAGCCAAATAACCCAATTTAAAATGGGCAATAGACCTGTATAGACGTTTCTCAAAAGAAGACATACAAATAGCCAACAGGTACATCAAAAAATGTTCAACATCACTAATCATCAGGGAAGCAAATCACAACCACAGTGAGCTATCACCTCACTCCTATTAGAATGGCTATTGTCAAAAAACAAAACAAAACAAAAAGATAAGTTTTGGCTAGATTGTGGAATAAAGGAAACCCTTGTGCACTATTGGTGAGAATGTGAATTAGTGCAGCCATTATGGAGACAGTATGGAGGTTCTTAAACAAATTAAAAATAGAGCTGTAACATGATCAGTAACTCCACTCCTGGGTATATATAAACGAAATGAGTATGTCAGAGACATATGTACTTCTATGTGTATTGCAGCATTATTCACCATAACCAAGGTGTGGAATCAACCTAAGCATCCATCAATGGATAAATGGATAAATAAAATGTATATAGATACACAATGGAATACTATTTAGCCATAAAAATAAGAAATCTTGTCATTTGCAACAACATAGATGAATCCGGAAGGCATAAGGTTAAGTGAAAGATCCCAGGCACAATATGACAAATACTACATGATCACACTCATGTATGGAATCTTAAAAAACTCATCTCAAAAAAGTAGAATGTTGAGTGATGGATACCAGAGGCTGGGGTGGTTGGGATGGGAATGTTGGGGAAATGTTAATCAAAGGATATCTAATTATAGTTAGATAGAAGGAATAATTTCAAGTGATCTATTGTGCAGCATGATGACTGTCATTGATGACAGTATATTGTATTCTTGACAAATGCAGAGACTGGATGTTAGGTGCTTTCACCACAAAAATGACAACTACATGAGGTAATGCACTTGTTGATTAGTTAGATTTAACCATTCCACAATGCATATATACTTCAGAATGTCATGTTGTACATGATAGATACATACAATGTTATCTGTTCATTTAATTTTTAAAAGAATGAGAAAAGATACTTTTCAAAGAGTATTAATAGTCATTTTTCTGATTTCCTGTAGTGTATTTTCAAGATGAATAAGTTTTCTAAAGTAACAGAAGCATATCTCATTAGCTATCAAAAATTATTTTTAATGGCAGTTTTTAATGTAGATCTTCAGGAAAAAGCACACAATTACTGCCTTTTAAAATAGAATGCATGAAATACAATTAAATCTTTCCTTGACTAGTCCTCTCAAAAAAATTTTTTGGAACATCTTCTGTTTTACCTGTTACAAAAAAACACTAAAATCCAGGGAAATAAAAGTTTAAAAATTTATTCTTAGTGAGTTTACAATGTCAATAGAAAGTTAAATGTGTAGAAGGAAAAGTTACAATCTGGCCTCTTAAAGGCTAGACAGAGGTAAACAGATTGTGTTTAAGAGTCCCACAATTAGTCAGTAAAGTTTAGCCTAAAAGTTGACATCTGTGATAGTTATTGAAAGATGGGTTAGGATTTAAGAAGGAGGGATACAGCATTCTAGAAGAAAAGGAGGGGCATTCCAAATGATTTCAAGAAAGTGGTAAATTGGGGAAATGGTAAAATGTTCAGTGTGCTTGATCAGTAGCAGGTTGAGAATAGTTCCAGACTTTACAGGAGCATAAAAAATTTCACTTTGGATCACATTGCTTTCTTGCTTACAAACCGTTGTTTTGCCATCAGTTACTCAGTAAAAGTCTTAGCTTGTTAAAATGTAAAAAATGTGAGCAAGCCCAGCCAAAATGAGCAAACCCACATGCTTGACCTGCAGTTAACCACAGATGCATGAGGGAGTAAAACAAAGAACATTCATGTCTGGCCCAGATCAGTTATCTTGGAGAACCATGACCAATAATAAATGACCATTATTTTAAGCTACTAAGATTAGGGATATTTTATAACTCAGTAGTATTTCACTGATGAGTTGTATTAGTGCTTTTCTATTCTTCTGTCCTAAAGTAAAAATGTCTTTACTACTTATCACTTTCAGAGAAATGTGAAGATGTAATAGAAACAAATTTTGCTAGGCAGATAGAACTATGGTATTGCTTTGAGCTGGCATAGATGCAATTCCATGTAATTCCATTTCTTGTTATAAACTTGGCTCTAAATGTACAATGTATGCTTCAATATATGGACACATGTAGATGTAGAAACTGTGTATATGTATGCACTATTTATACCATGCAAAATTTTACCAAAGTCTTCATATCCATAGCAGTTATATTTTTTAAAATAACTCTTTTTAGTATAGACAATTTTAGCTATAAATATTCACAAACAGAGAGAGAATAACATAATGAAACCCTGTGTACTTATCACCAAACTTTAGTAATTTCTAACATTTTGCATGTGTTGTTGTTTGTAACAAGTCTTTTGTTTTGTTTTATTTTTGTTTTTGTTTTCCTTTCTTTTGACAACATGAGTGGTGTTCAATGCTACTAAGAACAAATTTGCAGATTTTTCCTGCAATGCTTGAAATGATTAACTTCCATTTGTTGCCAAGTAACTGATAGCAAAAGTAATAGAAGAATATTCACAGCATAATTAGATTTGAATAGCAAGTATTATTTAAAGGGTGCCTGATATTATTGCTCATAGGCATGCTTTTCTTTCTTGTACTTATTATTTTTGGTAATAATCATGTTTTTAATGACTTGTGATAGACTTGTTTTATGAAACAATAGAAAACCACCATAGGACCTCTTTAGTAAGCTTTTAGAGTGTTGAAACTACTTGAAATCTTATTTGGTGGGAGATTATTATTTGCTAAATAATTGTTTGCATAAACTGACTCTTCCAACAGTGTTAGTTAAATGAATCATAACAATTAGTATAAACAGAGAAAAGTGATGATGATCTATGCAAGTAACTTACAGGTGTTCTATTTGTTGAACAAAAGAATGAATGGAAAATTAGGGCTCTTATTATTATTATCATTTTTGCTGTATCCAGGATAGAATAAATAAAATGTTTGTTTTCAGTCTGCCTTCACATATACTTCTTGGTAAGAAAGGAAGGATGAAAGGAAATGGTGGATTGAGGGAGGGTGAGAGGAAGGAAGGAAAAAAGAAAGGAAGTGAGAGAGGCTAATAATCTGGAGGTTTTTTTTAAAAAAGCAGTAATGCCACCAAATTAAAGTAGCTTTTCAATTTAATGCACAATATTTATATTACTATTATATTGGCATTTCAGGGTTCCAAGTGTAAACAGGTTATCTTAGATGCACAGAATATCAAAAGAACCTGTGCTATCATCTCCTGATGCAGCCTAATCATTGACAGAGGTCAAGAAAGTTAAAGCAAGTACTGAAGTTGAATATATTAATATACAAAAATATAGTATTTGTATTAGTTTGTTCTCATGCTGCTAATTAAAGACACACCCAAGACTGGGTAATTTATAAAGAAAAAGAGGTTTAATGGACTTACAGTTCTACATGACTGAGGAGGCCTCACAATCATGGCAGAAGGCAAAGGAGAAGCAAAGTAACATCTTACATGGCAGCGGGCAAGAAAGCTTGTGTAGGGGAACTCCCATTTATAAAACCATGAGATGTCATGAGACTTATTCACTATCACAGGAATAGCATGGGAAAGACCCGCCCCCATGATTCAGTTGCCTCCCACTGGGTCCCTCCTCCCACGACATGTGGGAATTATGGGAGCTACAATTCAACATGAGATTTGGTGAGGGACACAGCCAAACCGTATCAGTATCATTGCCCCTAATGTATATTGCCTTCAGACCACCAATGAAGTTTAATTCATCTTGAGAAATGCATTGTAGTAGTAGTAAAATTATTTGGTTAACTTTATGTTCCTATATTTTATGCAAATATGAAGTTATTTTTATAAGATTTGGGCTGTTTTAAAATGTCATTCTAAAGAACATCTCTAAGATTTTATGTAATTACTACAAAAATTAAAAATTGTTTTATATTTATAAACCTTGAATTTCAATGTAGGCCATGCTTATTAAAATTCAGTATCTTTTTGGTTACAGCATTAAAGAGGCTTCTAGAATGCTTACCTTTTTTCAGTCCACTATCATAATGAGAGCCTCACTTTGATCCCTCACTCCCCTCCCATCCTTCCCCCAACTCCCCAGAGTCCATTATATCATTCTTATGTGTTTGTGTCCTCATATCTTAGCTCCCACTTATAAGTGAGAACATACAATGTTTGGTTTTCTATTACTGAGTTACTTCACTTAGAATAATGGTCTTCAGCTCCATCCAGGGTGCTGTGAATGCCATTATTTCATTCCTTTTTATGGCTGAGTAGGTATTTCATTATATATATATTTATCCACCATATTTTCTTTATCCACTCATTGGTTGATAGATGTGTAGGCTGGTTCCATATTTTTGCAGTTGTGAATTGTGTCATAAGCTAAATGTTTTGAAATACATTGGAATTATTTCTGAAGTTCACGAATGGCTTTGCTTTTCTACATTAAGTGGCTTATTGAATATTTTTAGAGAAGAACCTCTTGATTTTCAGTTGTTTGGGTGGAGAGAAGAGATTGTGGTGGTAGTCATTCTTCATATGGGGATTTGGAAGACGAAAGAATAGGTTACTCATTCTTTATACGAATTTTCATCAGTCCTTCTCATTTTGGCCTTGCATCTTTCCCCCGTACCCTGTCATACCTGATCTTTCTGGTTCCTAAGCCTGTACAAGGTTCTAAACCCTTCATGGCTTCCTTCATGGCTGTGGTCCACTCTACGACAGCCCAGGCTGCAGCTTCCACCACTATGTTTCAACAGCTCCGTGTTAACAATAGCTTTATGTCTACCAGAAAATTGAACTTTCCTGACCATTTCTGGTTTGAAATAGAGGTAATAAAACCACTTTTAGTATGTGGCTAGCATACGGCAGAATTTTTCAACCTCAGAATTATTGAGCAGTATTGACATCTAGGGCCAGATAATTCTTGCGTACATCTTTCCTGTGCATTGTAAGATCTCTAGCAGCGTCCATGGTCAAGTAACACCCCCTACCAATTGTGACAATCTCAGTTGAGAACCACTGTCATAAAACCATGCCAATGAGTAATCATGCAAGACTGTGTATCAAGAACAGAATACCAAGAAATGTAAATATCTTCTTCAGAAGCACAAGTATATATAAACCAACTCAGTATAATCTGGAAGGTCATTAAATTACATTATACTATACTTAGAAATATAATGTCTTTTTGTGGTATCTTGAGATAAGCAGAGAATTTACAATGTTCTGACTTTCACAGTAACATTGTACGTTTTTTGTATTCCAAAATTTTATTTTGATAAGCATTTCTAAATAACTTGGGAGTTATCCTTTTTCATTTCTGAAGGCCTTTTATCTGCTAATAGAAAGAAGAAAAAAGATATGCTATGATCATTTTGCATACTTCCTCATTGCTAGAGATGCTTTCCCTCACAGGATACATAATTTCTTGGAATAGACTATTGTTCCTAGAAGATAATTAGTGACTGTTGTTATTATTTTTTTTTTTTTGCCTGTCAATAGAAGTGAAAACAGTAGTTGGCATGCTCACCTACTTGATTATAGCTTTTACATCAATCAGCATCCTTTTCCTATGCTTCATCATCATTTCTCTCAATAATTATATATTGTTTCATTTTTCTCACCATTTTTTCTTTAGCGTTGACTACACACAAATTTATTTAAAATGGCTGAAATTAGTCATGCAATCAGTTGGAATTCATCCTCACAACAGTTATGCAAAATCTACTGCAGCAATTGTTTTAAACGTGAAATTTTAAAACACTGAACCACCTTTATTTATTCTATATCTAGTGATACTCTCTTTTGTTTACCCTCCATGTTTTTCTCCACTCATTTGGTCAGAATCAGGGTTTACTGAGTGATTAAATGTGTTCTGGGATCTGTCGTGAGTCTTGGTGCATTAAACAGGGCTGGAGACAATGAAAGCTGTGGCATAAAGGACAAATGTAGAAGGTGAAAAATGAATAGAGACCCTGAACCTTGACATTATCTCCATGTTGACCACAGTTTCCTTTGGTATTCTTGAGTAATTCCATTATGAAAATAATGAATAGAGTATTTTCATTGTTTCTTTTACCTTGGAGGTTTATCAAGATACTGGATAGCAACTAAATGTAAATTCCGTAACTCATATGTTAGGACAGTACTTCATAATAAATATTTTTTAAAGAGAGCAAACTGAATTAATCGTGATTATATCCAATTTGCCAATTAGATATGTTCCACATATCAGTGAACTAAGGAAGTACTGGAGAATTGTTCTTAGGAACTTGGATAAGCAGGACCCTGTTTATATTAGTCAAAAAATAAATTTGGGTGTATACTTTTTATTGATGTGTCATAATTGTATACATTTTGGGGTATATGTGATATTTTCATGAATGTAGACAATGTGTAATGATCAAATCAGGGTAATGGGGATAGCCATCATCTCAAATATTTACCAATTCTTTATGTTGGTGGGAACATTACAATTCTTCTCTTCTGGCTATTATGATATATGCAATAAAATATTCCTAATTATAATTTTCCTGCTGTACAATAGAGTACTAGAATTTATTCCTTCTATCTAACTATATTTTTGTACATGTTAATCAACTTCTCTTCATCACCCTCTCCCCAGCCTCTCATAACAGTCATTCTATTCTCTACCTTTGTAAGATTCACTTGTTTTGCTCTCACATATGAGTGAGAAAATATGATATTTTTCTTTCTGTGCCTGGCTTATTTTACTTAATATAATGACTTTTCATCTATCTTGCTGCAAATGGCAGAATTTCATATTATTTTATTGCTGAATAATATTCCGTTGTGTACATATGCCACATTTTCTATTTAGTATGTTGAGGAAACTCTGTAGAGTTTTCCACAATGGCTGTACTACTTTACATTTCCACCAACAGTGTACAGGCATTCACTTTTCTCTGCAGCCTCTCCAACATTTGTTATTTTTTTGTCTTTTTGATAATAAATAGCATTTCTAGCTGGGCTGAAATTTCTCTTCGTGGTTTTTGTTTTTGTTTTTGTTTTTGTTTTTGTTTTTGTTTTGAGACAGAGTTTTGCTGTTGTTGCCCAGGCTAGAGTGCAATGGCACGATCTCAGCTCACTGCAACCCCCGCCTTGCGGGTTCAAGCGATTCTCCTGCCTCAGCCTCCCATGTAGCTGGTATTACAGCTCTTTGTGGTTTTAATTTGCATTTCTCAGATGATTAGTTGATGTTGAACATTTTTTTTTCATATATCTGTTAGCTATTTGCATGTTTTCTTTTAAGAAATATCTATTTGGCTCCTTTGCTGATTTTCTTATGGGATAATTTGATTTTTGGGGGAAGATTTGTGCTATTGAGTTGTTTGAGCTCTTTATATATTCTACTTACTAATCCCTTGTGTATTAGTTCATTCTTGCATTCATATAAGGAACTACCTGAGACTGGGTAATTTATGAAGAAAAGAGTTTTAATTGACTCACAGTTCTGCAGGCTGTACAGGAAGCATGGCTGGGGAGGCCACAGGAAATTTACAATCAGGCAGAAGATGAAGAAGCAGGCACATCTTCATATGGCAGAGCAGGAGAGAGAGAGCGAAGGGGGAACTGCTACATACTTTTAATCAACCAGATCTCCTGAGAACTCACTCACTATCATGAGAACAGCAAGTGAGAAGTCCGCCCCCATGATCCAGTCACCTCCCACGAGGCCCCTCCTCCAACATTGAGGATTACAATTGGACATGAGATTTGGGTGGGGACGAAGAGCCAACCATATCACTTGTCGGATGGATCATTTGAGATAATTTCTTCCATTTTGTAGGTTGTCTCTTCACTTTGTTAACTGTTTCCTTCGCTGTGCAAAAGCTTTGTAGCCTAATGTAATCTCAATTGTCTGTTTTTGCTTTGGTTGCCTGTGCTTTTGAGGTCTTAACCAAAAAATCTTCGCCCAGACCAATCTCCCCTAGCATTTCCTCAATGTTTTTGTCTAGCAGTTTTATAGTTTCAAATCTTATATTTAAGTCTTTAATCTATTTTGAGTTTATTTTTGTATATGGTAAAAGATGGGTATCTATTTTTCTGAATATGAATATACAGTTTTCCCACATCATTTATTAAAGAGACTATCTTTTCCCCAATGTACGTTCCTGGTGCCTTTGTCAAAAAATGAGTTGACTGTAAGTGCATGGGTTTGTTTCTGGGCTCTCTATTCTGTTCCATTGGTGTATGCGTTTGTTTTTGTGCCAGTACCATTCTGTATTGGTTACTATTGCTTTGTAGTACAATTTGAACTCAAGTAGCGTGATGCCTCCAACTTTGTTCTTTTTGATTAGTATTGCTTTGGCTCCTTGGGCTCTATTTTGTTCCATATGAATTTTAGGATTGCTTTTTTCTACTTCTGTGAAAAATGACATTAGTACTTTGATAGGATTGCAATGAATCTGTCAATTGCTTTGGGCAGTATGGTCATTTTAATGATATTAATTCTTCCAGTCTATAATATGAGTGTGGGATGTCTTTTCATTTGTTTGCATCCTCTTCAACTTTCTTCATCAGTGTTTTATAGTTTTCCTTGTAGAGATCTTTCATCTCCTTGGTTAAACTTATTCATAGGTATTCTATTTTTTGTGCTATTGTAAAGGGGATTTCGTTCTGAGCTAATTATTTGTGTATAGAAATGCTACTAATTTTTGTATGTTGATTATTATCCTGCAACTTCACTGAATTCATTTATCAAATCTAAGAGGTTTTTGGTGGAGTTTTTAGATTTTTCTAAGTATAAGATCATGTCATCAGCAAGTAAGGATAATTTGACTTCTTTCCAATTTGAATGCCATTTATTTCTTTCTATTGGCTAATTGTTCTTGCAAAGACTTCCAGTACTATGGTGAATACAAGTGGTAAAAGTGGACATCTTTGTCTTGTTCCAGACCTGAGTGGAAAGGCTTTCGACGTTTCCCTATTCAATAAGTGAAGGATAGTAGAAATTAGCCAGAGTATATCTCACAATAAATGACTATGACATTAGCCTAAAATATGAAACTTTCCAAGACCACTTCCCTTTGGGGAATTACAAGGAGATGAGTCATCAGTCAATGCTTTACATTTTAGAAATATAAATCAACACTGAATAGTAAAATTAGTCCGTATGGATAAAAAGAGGTGACTAAACTGATTTATAAAAACTTGTCTCTGGATAATTAATCCCCCATAATCCTGCTTCTCTTACGTTGTCTCCACATATGGTTAAATGCTACCACCATTCATGTATCTGCTCAAGCTCATAACTAGAGATCATCCCCCTTAACTCATGGACATTCATTTACTATTCACATCTAGTCAATCAGTAAATTGTGTTAGTTCTACCTACCAAATAGATACTGAAGGGAAAAGAATTCTACCACTTCCACCACGAACACTGTGTCATCACCTTTCATTGGACTGCCCCAACATCTTCCTCCCTGCCTTCCTGCCTCCATTCTGCCTCTCTGCCTCCACACCACTTCATTCTCCCAGACTTGAACACCAAAATGCCAGTGATACCTCTGGTACACATGCTACTTGGGGCTCTCTTATTTTTAAAACTCTCCAAAGCATTCCTAGTGTGCTTAGAATAAAACCCAAGTCCTTTCCACGTTCTATAAGGCCCTTCCTGCATCGACCAGTGGCTATCTTTGAATTCATTATCACTCTTTTTTTACATCATTATAGATACAATGACATTCTTTGCCCTCTCTTTAGCATGCCAAGTATACTCCATCTCAGCACCTTTGAACTTGCTCTTCTCTCTGCCTGGCATAAACATCCTCCAGGTATTGATATGACTCACTTCTTCCCTTCTCACAGATAGGTTTCAAATGATCCTCAGAGCAAGCTTTCCTGACAGTTTTCTCTAAAGTAGCACTTACGTTAGTCTCTATAGCTGCTTTAATGTTCATAGTACTTGTAATCACCTGACCTTATATTATGTGTCTATCCATTTATATGATTTTTTTGTTTCTCCTTCTCTGGAATGCAGGCTTTATGAAAGGATAAATTTGTCTGTCTTGTTCACTGTTATAGCCCCCAGTGCGTGGTAGAGAGGAAATACTTTATAAAATATTTTTTGAATGAATAAATGAATATTTTTATAGTTTAACTACAAACCACACGTATCAAATTAAATGAACAAAATACTAAGTATCAAAGCTAGCCAAATGAATTCCTTGGCTTTCCTAAATACATGTATTTTGATAGATATATTATGAGTTACTTCCTTGGAAGTATTTGTTCTGTCTCCTTGGCATGACTCTTAAGTCAAAGTTACCTTGTATATGTTGTTAGTTTAGTCATCAACTGATCTCCCCACACCTTTCTGTTCAGTTGCTTAGACACTCCTCACTCTTTGAGGCTCCTGAATCTCCATGACTTTGTGGTTAGTCACCATAATTATTTGCAACAGAAAGGAGAAATGTTGCCAACCCCAAAGCATTAGAGATAAGTGAAAACTAGAGCACCCCTTTCACCCCAAGTGGATTCACCTAGTAAATGTTGATGTTTTCTTCTATCCATTTCCTTCTTCAGCAAGGACCATGAGATTGTGTTTACATTCTACAGCTCTCACAAGATGTATGCTCCAGTATTAGAAACTAATGTTAAAGCATTCCAGGCCAAAGAAAGCAAAACTGAAATTCCACTCTTGAGTCATTCAGAGGTTGAAGCATTATGGGTGATCCAAGTTCCCCTGACTATCTGTGAACACAGGCAGTTGTTTGTCAGTTCTTTTAAGTTAAAAAAAAAATGCACAAACAGCCTATTGTAAAATGGAGTGAGTCAGTGCAATTGCACAAAGCATGTTTTATTGTCAGCTGTATAAATCTGTGAATATTTTTTGTGACCAGTTTTAGTTGGTGGATTTAAATGAGGTCACCAAAAAGTTCTCTCTGAGTATAGCACTCGCCACAGTGCATCATAAATACGCTCTCATCTATGAACATCCTTATGAATGACTCTATGTCTTACTCATTCTTTTATCTCTAATTTAGTACTGACTATTTTAGGTCCTTCATAAGTGCTTTTGAAATTGGAGTATGGATGTATTTATAATTATCTAGATTATAAGCTCCTTCAGGACTAAATGCTATGTTTTGTTTACATTTGATCCCCTTATAATCCTTGTACATTTTCTTGCATATTTAAAAGTCTTTAAAATATTTTTGTTGAATTGATTTGTTGAGTATAGATCAATCCCCCTGCTATGGAAAGTAATGTGGAAAGTGTTAATGATTCTTAAATCAGGGGTCTAAACCCCTTTTGATCCTTTGGTTGGACGTCCAGTTCATTATTTCACAAATAGTAATATTTTTCTTGTCAGGCTATCTAGGCTGCTAAATGCTATTGTCCCAAACTTTGATGGATATAATTAGAACAGATTTATTTTCCATCTACTATATGCAAGAACTTAATCCGTTTTCCTATTAAATTCTCATGATAATTCACACAGGAAGACTATTTATGTCACATTCTCCATATAAAAAGACTGAGACTAAGAGATGTTAAATAATTTATCCAACTTGCCAAACAAATAAGGTAGAATCAGGAACTGTTAGACCGGTTTCCTTGAACACTAACTGTGTGAAATCTTTCCTACTCTACCACAATGCTTCTAAGAAACCAAGTGAAGGGAACTAGTTAAAATACATTATGGAAATTACATATGATTTTGAAAGAAACATTTTATGGTACGATAAGTATAGATATCCAAAATGTATCAAGTATTCTCAGTAGTATTTAAGGGATTAGTATGTGAAGGATTAAAATTAAATTTTAAAGAGGTGATTGTTCAACAGAGAAAGGTGCATGTATTATAGACACCTCACATTTCTCTCCACGTTAAGATCTTTAGAAAGACTCAAGAATCTTGGCCTCTTTACCCTGGTGTTGTCATTTTTGTTTTAGGAAGATAGTGTTTTACTTTTTACTGTTCCATAGCTCAAGTGTAAAAGGGATGGGGAAAAGAGGGACACGCTATATCCCTTTATGAATACTCAGGGAAACTTAATATAGATAGGGAATCAATCCTGTACACATCTTCATGTATACTGACTTCTAGATGTTTCTCTAACTGGTAGCTAGTAAGAAAAATTAGTGTCCTTAAAATTTTCCTTCTATTATGCATAACAGTTTTGTCAACAGAAACATTAATAACTCTGTAAAAGAGGTCTGCTATTATTGTAAATGACTCTAAAGCTTTACCGTTGTTAATAGGATGTTCTGAAGAATAAAATGAAGTCTTGAAAATACTTTTTATGGTGAATACAAAGCTATGTTTAATGCAAAATTAGTGAGAGAAAAATCTCTAATTGCTGTGGGTTTTTGTAGACAAAATATGATTAGGATTTAAAATTACCTTGTGCTTCATATCATTACTGTTACACTTTGTTTAGTTTTCAAAGTGATTTCCATTTGTGAGTGAGTGTCCATATGTGTGTATAGGTGTTTTCAAGGAAGAGAGAAATGCCTCCGTAACACAAGTTGTTTTCTTAACTATAAAAAGCCAGTTGGCTTAGTCATGGTCTAATGCTAAGAACATTTCTTTTTAAATTGTAATTTGTTTGAATTTCCTTCTAGTTCCACCTTTGCCAATGCAGAAAATAAAGAGCGTTTTTGTGGTTGTGTGTATGTTCATCTTAATTGGACACTACCATAGCCGCATTTGTTTTCCAGTTCTGTCTTCTGTCAGTTGAATCCAACTAATATTTATGAAATACCATAATGTTCCAGAAACATTCAAATAATGGAAAATTGAGCTCATGTTCTTCCTTTGTGACAGCAAAATTGGTCATCCTCAAGTGACTGTAGACCTGAACTACATCTTAGCTTTAGCAATCACCTCCTTTTCACAGTCATTTTGACAATGTGTCAGATCAGTGGCTCAGCTGTTGTGGTCTCTGGAAGTTTCCCTTCACTTCTATCAAAGACAGGAAAATCACATGAGAACTGTATCCAACTGATACTCGTCATAATACCAAAACATGACACTTATAGATGATGACAGATTGCACTGCAAGATCTCTCTGCTCTAGGTTATGATTATTTAGTTGCATGTTTCCACTCTTCTAACAGATTGCACACACCTTGAGGGGAGACTGCACAGACCCATGCAATATTTGCTTGACAGAATTTTCCAAGGAGCACATAACAAAGAATGGGGAGGAAAAGATCTAGGAAGGATTCTAGCTTGAATTTGCTCTGTTATCTTTGGCAAGCCTTTTGATCTTTTTGTACCTCAGATCTTTGATCTCTAAAATAAGAGAATTGAATCAGTCCAGTTTTTTTAAAACGTTAAGATTTTTTTATTAAAATAAAATTTATTTTTAAATTTTTATTAATTTTTTTAACTACAAAGCACTTGTAAGGTATAAGGGCAGAAACTAAAGATATTACAGACCCTCTATCATAATATCTGGCACATGATTATGTTTAATATATATCAATTGAATTGGATTTGTTTGGTCAACATCTTGGGTGAAATACTGATGTATAAGGTAGAATAAAAGCAGAGCTACCTTTGTCAAAGAGAAGTGGGTGGCACAACAAGGCAGGGAACCGAGCCCAGTGGGCACCCCCAAACTCCACCTACTCAGAGGGACATGGTGAAAATCATACCGTGTTAGAGAACACAGTTTCCAAATCAAAGAACTTAATAAGCATATAATTCTTCCTGGCTTCAGCGTTCTATAATTCCATGACTGAGCTTTAAAGAATTCCTTTACTAACATCTAGTTTGCCACATGAAAGTAATATGAAAGATGTTAAGGATGTGGTAACATTATGCCATCAAGTGGGTGGTGGGTTATGATGGAGAACCACAAAACCATTTTGTATTTCTGAACAAATGTACTGCATACAGTTTTATTATCTTTCTCTAGAGATCTTTATTTTTTGCCTTACTGCAAACTAATGTGGTGTGCATTTGAACAGGGAACAGTTCTCTCAGCTGCTTTCTGTGAAAAACTGTCAAGTTGTCTACTTGTAACTACATAATTACAAGATTATTTAAACTGACATAATTTACTGAATACAACACTTATTTAGATACCATATTTGCTTTTGAAATTCACTGAAACCATTAGATAACCAGAGTCTAAGAAATGTAGATTTCCAATCTATTAATGGCAAACTATTTTGCCAATATTTAGTGAATAAGCTGATTATTTAGGCAGTAGAAAAATAAAATCCATTAAGATCACTTTAGGCAGGAAATAAGAGTATTAAAGATTAATCAGAGTGATGTCATATCTTTGAGAAGAATTTCAAAGCGATTGATCTCATCCTATTACCCAAACTTTCCTTTGCCCTTTATTTCTATCCTCTTGTTAAATAGTAATAAAGATGAATGGATAATTATTCCGTTAGCTATGAACAAAAGCTATCAATCATATATGAGGTTGTTCTTCCAAACTAAAACTCAAAACTCATTCCTTTTATTCTCTGACTTGGGGTACGTCATTTCTTTGTACTTAATGTGTTTTCCTTTAAAGAGAAGAGGAGGCAAGCTGCTAAAGCTTGAATTCTTGAACCCTCTGGTGATAAGTGTATGTGGTCAACTCCACAGTTCTGCCTAGATTAGCCTTCCAGTTATCAACCAAGCTGGCATGTCCACTTGGCAAAGAGGAAAGAAAACCCTCAAAGCAAACACATTTAGTTTAGCAATCATTAATTGATAATTTATATACTTGATACAGAGTAGAAATTTCAGGGACAAGTTTCAAGGGACCTAGGCAATTCTATTAGAGAGGGCAGGGCAGAGTGAGGAGGCTAAATGAAGGAGAACTGACTAAAATCCAGATATAGTCTAGTTTGGCTAGGAATGAAGTATGCAATGGAAAACCTATCTTCAAGATTCCTAATGACAAACTCTTAGATTTATGGGCTGATAATTGAAATTGACGAGAGCACAGAGCAGAAATGTGTAGAAGCTTAAAATCGAAGAGAGTATATCATGCAAATTAGCAAAAAACACTATAAAATGTAATGGATAATAGTAAGAAAGAGTTTAGACTAAATGGAAAACATCATTTAAAATATTCCTTTGGTATGGGTGTGCATGCTTGTACTTGTGCTAATTTAATGCCACATCTACCTCACTTAGATTATGTATGTAGGAAATACTTAATGTAATAACTAAGTGGCAGGTTTTGAAATGATGTGATCTAGGATATGGAAACTAGGAATGGAATTAAGAATAATGAGACAACTTTATGCCAAAAAAATCATTGTAACACATGCCACATATATCATGTGTGCTTTAATTAACACAGAAAAAAATATAGGACATCCCATTAAAAGTAAAACAAAGAACAAATTGAAAATGCTTTCTGAAACAGTTATATGTTCACAGGGACTGACCAATCCTGACACTAATTCATTAGTGTCGTGTGACTGTCAATCTGGAAGTGTTATATTTTACTCATGTACAATCTAATAGCTTTTCAGCTTGCCTGAAGGTGTTATCTGCAGTATGTTCATCGTTACTTGGTGGAGTGCTTTAATACTACTTTGAAAATGAAAAATATTTGGGAAAATAGACTGTATTCTATCTTTTAGTTTTATGCAGCATAACCATAAGTCTCTGTATTATTATTGTTGTTGTTTTTCAGCCCCTCTGACTGATAAGCCACCCAAGCTTTTGTATCCTATGGAAAGTAAACTGACAATTCAGGAGACCCAGCTAGGTGAGTAATTCCTTAATTCTAGTTAATATACTGTTCTCATTACATTGTGACAGTTAATAAGCCTAGATTGTAACCCAATGTAATACTCGCAGCTAAATCCATTTGTATTCATAGGGAATAGAGTTAGAAAATGCTAGCATACCTAGCCATTTCATTCCTTGTGGTGCGTGCCTTAGGACCCAGTTGGACATATGGATGTAAAACCTCACATGCTATTTAGATGGTTATTGGAAAATGAAATAGACTGATGATTTTAGTGATGGTATTGCAGTGCTATCTTATAAGGTTTGAATTGGTTTTCAAACAGGCACTATGGAACAATTTGATTTATAATATCTATTAATAGGTTAAGATGCAATTTCTGAAATTTAGGGGAAAAGATTCAATTTATTAAAATAAATGTCACCATTATGGTTAAAAAACATTTTAAGTGTAATCAAATATAATATAAATTTTGCTAGTTATATTTTGGATAATATATTAATAAAATATGACCAAGTGACTTTTGGTTAAGGGACTAGCAGATTTGGGACATAAGGCTATAGACAAAATATGTTTTGAAAAAATATACAATTATATACAAATCAGAATTCTGACTTATCTTAGAGGTTCATCTAGAAATTTTGAGTTTGATTTAGCTATGTTCAGTTATACCAAATTATGAAAAATTTCTCTCTTAATTATAAATATATACATAGTAATTCTGTTATATTCTCTTAGGTCTTATTTTATTTGAAATGTAGTATGCATGCATATACCATAAACTTTGGCAGAAAAGATTTGTTTGTAATGGTGCAGTTAATATCTTTATTTGATTCAAGCCTTTTGAATTAATGTCATATATATGCAAGAAGTATTATAATTGCTGTTATTTTGAGATGGAAGATTATAAATAGCATTAAAACAATGCCACATATGAAGCAAATAGATGTACTCAAATTTTATCATGCACTTTATGCATGCCGTGGCATCCTTAATTACATTAGAATTTATTGCTATATTTTGAATACATTTTTATATATAAATTCTCATAAGTAGCCATGCTCATACTGATCTTTCAATAATTCATAGGAAGATGTATTTCTAAGGAGTTACATAAAACTATAAACATTTTGGGCCAAGAACGAAGGGTTTTATGGTACCAGTTACTATTATGAACACATTAAAAATAAAATTAATTGTATGCCTTTGCTTGACGATATAATTAAAAGAATTTTATGGTTGATTGTTGCCCATAGGGTTTCTTTTTATTGTCCTTGAATTTGTAATAAGTTAGATTGTTCTCTACCTCTTACCACAGTGTTTAACAAAATAAAATAATTGCTAAAGCTATATTTAAAACTTTACCGTCTCTTGAACAAAGTCACTAAGACTAACCACAGCAAGTTAAAAATATGGAAATTTCTTATGCAAATTGGAAGTGACTATACATTCATTTGAAGAAATATGGGCATGTCTGTTACTAAAATGCTTCAAAAAGTTCTCTTAAATCCTTTATTGTCACTCAGAAAGGAGCATGAGGTCTCTTTAACCACTGACTAAACTAGTGGATTCTTTTAAGCAACTTATTTTGTTGTTTTATGATTTTGGTTCATAGTGTACAGGTAAATCATTTTCTAGTTAGAGAAATTCAACCTTAATCCTTGGATTTGTGAGCAACAGTTGATTTGAAGTAACTACCTTAATAGTGTTGTTGCTACTTTGCTAGCATTGCTAGTAGGTGAATCAAAAAGGGTAAGTGAAAATAGGAAAGAATATTAAAGACAAAAAAGACTTGAGATGAGGTGCCTAAAATATACATTTTTTCCAAAATATGTATTTTGACTTTTCATTTTCTTAAGGATTTAATTTTTGCCCTTTCCACATTTGACAAAACTACCTATTCAGCAGGTTCAAAATATGATAGAAATCCTAAGAAAGAGGGACTGAGTGAAGAGTCATGGGTTGGAGTGAAGAGGGTGGACTGCACCCATGATGGGGAACTTATAAGTTACTCTCTTATGAGAAGATGAAAACCTTCAACAGAATTGTACTGTCAAAGTATTCAGAGGTTTGCCTCCACTTGTTCCCAAATTGAGAGTTGACCTCAGAGGATAACCAAACTCTTGTAAGAGTTACATTATAAGAAAAATCATCAGGAATTACACAAAGCTGAGCTTGTACATGTCTGGTGACCTAACTTGAGCATCCTAGTTAAGTTACACACATATCCAATCAACCCTAGTAACTGTGTGTCCATAGATTCTCTAGTTTGCTCACAAATATATGTAATTCATTAATAATGAACTTTGATATAATCATGAAGCGCATGGATTTGCTCTTCATCTTCAAATTCATTTTCTCTGCCATTTGCTAGCCATGCCTACATTTCCCATTTTCTATATCCCTTGTGTCCTGTTCTTCTAATTCCTTCATCTTTTTAAACTGGAAAGGATTTGATAGTGGTCATTTAAATTCTTTTATTGTAGAAAGAAAGCACTAAAAGATTTTTTAGGAAAACATCATATAATGGAAACTAAATTCACATAAAATATGTAAATTGTCGAGTTTGAATTTCAATCAATATGTGGTCACAACCTGGCATTTCCATTTTAAGTGGCACCTGTATGTTATTTCTAAATGTTAAAAAAAGAACATTGTCCATTTTACATAACTTTCAGGCATCAGCAAATATATGAGTAGCACTTTTTTGGGGCAAAAGGCCCAGAAATTTCACTGTACTGTTCTGAAAGTCAATCTGGGAGGTGAGGCTGAGTATTTTTTCAGACTACTATAGTCAAGAGAATCAAAAGACAGACACAATTGTCTTGCTAAACCTGAGCCCTGAGAATGTCATTCAGAGATGTGGCCTGCCTGTTATGGCCAGGAGCCCACTTTCAGAACCTTCCAGAACAGATAGCATATTCCATCGCTACCAAACTTTCAAAGAGTAGAAATCCACCCTACCCTTGACCTAATGATACAGATTATATTTTACAACTCAGAATTCACTGAAAATTATCATTAATTGCTTATCTAGATACGGGTATCACTTTATTTAAATGTCAGTGTTGGCTTTAAAATAATTATAAAGGTTAATGGTAAAAATTTTGGGGAAATAGAGAAAAGAATCTTTTTCTTACACTCTATATTATAAACACATTCTGCTCCTATTAAATATTCTCACAAAATATCCTTTTAATGGCCGATGTGAATGTCATATAATTTCATATATATTGCTGGAAATTTGAATTCTTCACATTTTTGTTATTATAAATAATGTGATGGTCTTTACCTATACATTTTCCCCCTGACTTTATAATTATCTCAACAGAACACATTTCTAAAAGTAAAAATACTGGTAGAAATAATTTTGTTAAAGGTTTTTAGTACATATTTTCAGAATTCTTACCAGAGAAGTTGTATAAACTCTCACCAGAAGTATGTAATAAGTATAAATACCACTTAATCTTTAACAAAATTAATAAAAGGATATATCTTTATAACATAAAACTCTTAAAGATCTCTTCTTTGATATTAAATTCACTTCTCTCTCCTCTCTTTTACCTCTTTTTCTCTCTTCACTCATTAAGTACAAGTGGCAGCTCTTTGAGTTTATCCATATTTGAAAGATCTAGCCCATTTAGGTAAATGCCTACCCTTGAGAAAACATACAAACCTAATTGAATGTCTCTAATCTCCATCCATTTTCTTCTCTTGCTCATCCTAATGCTCAACGAGGACCTTCCTCCAGATTCTATGTTTCTTAATACAGTAACCGGTAATTTTGTGATGTACTCTGGGCACATGGAATGTCAATAAACACTAATTGACAATAAGTTGTTCACAACACAAAGGACACACATCTCTAAATTTTCTGCAAGAGAATATAATGTGTAGATTTCACGGTGTAAGCTGCCCAACCGTACTCTTATTTTTCTTTACTAATTTATTCTCGTTGTTAAGCTTATTAAAAAGCAAGCATTTTTTGTATCTGAGTGGGTAACAAGGATTCACCAGATTCTAACATCTGGAGGAAAATGGTTGAGGACATAAAGAAACTTCAAATTTTTAAACATAGACCTTAGTAAAAGGATACACATTTTATCCAATATATGCAATTTTATCCAATTTAACTATAGGCTAATTAAAATAAAATGTCAAACTAGAAATTAATTAGCACTCCTTGGCTTGTTCCACCATACTGTAGTTGCAGAATTTTAGATTTGGAATAGACCAAAGGAAAATGTCTATACATTTTATTATAGATCATAATTGACCACACCTTTTCTGAATCGTTACTACTCTGTATTAGTAAACTTGGGAAATCTTTTTGTTTCCTCTCTAGGGTGAGAAAATACTTAATATAAATACTCTAGAAACAACATTATTTAAGTGTTGAATTTGATACCCAATTCTGAAAGTGTCAGGTAATACTGTTGATTCTAAAAATTATTGTTTTGCTGAGTTGTACAAGTGATGTAAATATGACAGTTCCCAGAGATAGGAAAGTCGGTATCGGCCAGATTTTCTCATCTACGTTTATGCTACTGGTTGTCATAAGCAAATGTAAGGCCATTGATTTGATTTTACTGGATCATAGAGCATATACAAGAATATTTTCACCAACAAACACAAATTAAAAAACCATAAAACTTCCCTTTCTGCTAGGAGAAAAACAATAATATCCCAAGTCCAAGCTTTTTATGGAAAATGTGGTTCTTTTTGCCCACTTAAGAATAAAGACATACCAATCAGCATATTTCTAGTTTCTGAAATAAACGTGTTAGACATAAATTAAAGCTTTTGGACAAATAGACATAATAATTAAACCATGGAAAGATAAATACAGACTGGTATTATAATTATTTAAACTATGGCATTCAATTCTACTGAATCCAAATTTATCATCCCCAGGTACATGAAAGTGGTAACTCTTAACAGCTCTCGTAGTCTATCTTACTTTTGAAACCAAAAAGTACCCTAAAAATTGTGACTGACCTAAAAAGGAATATTTGCCATACCAGTATTTAAGTTATTATCATATATCATTAAACAGGCGATAAATCAATAAATGGAAACTAGTATTCGTATGTTTAGGTCATTGTGTGACCTAACTTATATGATTATCTCAGATTCCCAAATTCAGTCACTTTTTGGTGACAGAGAGGAGAAATGGGTTTGGAAGGAAATACAACTTTGCATGTTTGCTTTAAAAACTGCTATCTAAGTAGAAGTTGAAATTGCTTTTTATGTTTTAAGTGGTCAGGACCAGTCACGGTCACTCACGCCTGGTATCCCAGCACTTTGGGAGGCTGAGGCAGGCCAATCCCTTGAGCTCAGGAGTTTGAGATCAGCCTGGTCAATATAGTGAGACCTCATATCTACAAATATACAAAAATTAGCTTGGTGTGTTGGCATGCACCTGTAGTCCCAGCTACTTGGGAAACTGAGGTGGGAGGATCACTTGAGCTGGGGTGATTGAAGCTGCAGTGAGCCATGATTGTGCCACTGCGCTCCAGCCTCCGTGACAGAGTGAGACCTTGTCTCCAAAAATAAAAAAAAAAAAGTTTTAAGTAGTCAAGCCCTAGTTCTAGGACAGGTTTGCAATCCCATAAAAAAGATGGACGTGAAGGTAAGAACAGCTCCTGTGGGCCAATGATATCCAAAAGTTTGGAAGTCAGTTAAAGCACTTTTTTAAAAAAAACTTTTATTTTAGGTTCAAGGGCACATTTGTAGGTTTGTTATATAAGTAAACTTGTGTCACAGGAGTTTGTTGTATAGATTATTTTGTGTCTCAGGTACTAAGCCTAGTACCCAATAGTTATTTTTTCTTCTCCTCTCTCTCCTCCCACCTTCCACCCTCAGGTAGGCCCCAGTGTCGGTTGTTCCCTCTCTTTGTGTCCATGTGTTCTCATGATTTAGCTCCCACTTATAAGTGAGAACATGCAGTATTTGGTTTTCTGTTCGTGCATTAGTTTGCTAAGGATAATGGACTCCAGCCCCATCCATGTCCCTGCAAAGGACATGATCTCATTCTTTTTTTATGCCTGCATAGTAGTCTCTGGTGTATATGTACCACTTTTTAAAAAATCTAATCTGCTATTGATGGACATTTAGACTGATTCTGTGTCTTTGCTCTTGTGAATAGTGCTGCAATGAACATACGCATTCATGTGCCTTTATGATAGAAGGATTTATATTCCTTTGGGTATATATCCAGTAATGGGATTGCTGGGTCAAATGTTAGGTCTGTTTTTAGCTCTTTGTAAACAGAAAACCTGCAGAATGGGAGAAAGTATTTGCAAACTGTATATCTGACAAAGGTCTCATATCCAGCATCTATAAGGAATTTAAGCAAATTTACATCGAAGCACTTGTTTAAAGGCTTTAAAAACTGGGACAGAGACAGTGTGAGTTTTCTTGTTCACTTACTTTTCAAAAGGTCCAGAAGGGAAAGAAGAACAAAGAAAAGACCCACGAAAGAGTGCTGTCACAGAGCAATGCAGAGAGTCCATTTAAGCTTCCAGCTCCCGGTCTAGTCCCCATGCTGGACACTGACACATATTATGCATATTACTCTTTTGCTACAGCACTAAGACTACTGTTTTATTTGTTATCAGTCAGTTAAGAAGTTATATAGGTATAAATCTTCCCTATTCTAAATGAAGAACTTTAGGAGGTGGAGGGGGTCTGGAAGTTATCAGGTCAAACCTTTTTCTTTCTTTTTTTGAGACAGAGTCTTGCTCTGTCGCCCAGGCTGGAATGCAATGGCACCATCCTGGCTCACTGCAGCCTCCGCCTCCTGGGTTCAAGCGATTATCCTGCCTCAGCCTCCCGAGTAGCTGGGATTGCAGGCATCCACCACCACGCCCAGCTAATTTTTGTATTTATAGTAGAGATGGGGTTTCACCATGTTGGCCAGGCTGGTCTTGAACTCCTGATCTCGTGATCTGCCTGCCTTGGCCTCCCAAAGTCCTGGGATTACAGGCATGAGCCACCGCACCTGGCTAAACCTTTTTCATTTATTGATGAGAAAATGGAGACCCAAAATGGCTACATGTTTTTTACATAAAAAATTTACAAAAGCTTGTTATTGCCATTATCATCATCCTTGTGATCATCATATTATCATTATTAATGTTTTTGTTGTTATAATTAAGAGTCAGTGTACAGTAGTGGCTCCAAGTTGAAGTCTCACACAGACCTATGTGACAATTTAGTGCCACCACTTACTTCTGGTGTGACCTTGAACAACCAGCTTTCAGTTTCCTAATCAATAAAAATGGTACCAAGATAGTACTACCTCTCTGGAGGTAATGCGAGTATTTGATCAGATAATGCATGTAAAAGTTAATACATTACATGGCATATATTAAGTAGTCAATACATGTTTGCTGTTAGTATTTGAGACATTTGAATGCTATAAAAGAGTACTGTATATAGAAGATTCCTGAAATGCATTTTGAATGTCAATGCTTTGTTTGATCATGCTTATATTCTTACTACAGTATCATACTATGGCAGCAGATACAGGCTTCATTACAGGATAAATAAGATTTTAGAAAATTTATTTCCATCTCCCCTTTAAGGATGCAATATGCATACTAAATTTTTGTAATTCAATGAAACTTTTTAATTATAGAAATTACTGATTTTAGATTACTTAATTCATCAAGTCTAGCCAAATGCATATAGTAAGTACATAGTTATAACAGAAGAAATTTATTTATATTCTTATTTAAAGAAAATGATAATTTAAAGGACACTATGCCACATGAATTTATAAATGACCATCAAGGCAAAAATAAGAGTAAAAAAATTTCTCTTTTATAAACAGAGGAAATTCAGGTATAATATTTTTTAAAACAAGAGATCTGGAAAATAATTTTACACTATTATGCCTGTCAAGTTCTTCATGAAGGTTTTGATGATAGTCATATCATTTTATACCAAAAAAAAATGCTGCTTTTCCCCTGACAAACACTGTTATCACAAAGCTTTCTAAGTCATTCTTAATGATTGAACTTTACTAGCATAGAAAAATACAGTGAGTATCCTATGTTAACAAGAACTACTCCTGAATTTGCAAAGTAAGTGCCAATTTATCAGAAATAAACCGATCAAAGAACATTATGTTGTAGAATATTGAAAGAGGTTTCAGAATAAGAATATGCACTACATGACTGATGTCCATTAAAATAGAAACTATAAAAAGATCCACATCATTTGAAGTTTGAATATAAAGAGATATGTTCATCCATAAATTTCCTCTCGAATTTTGGCTAAATAACTAAGGATTTCTAAATTATATGCACTCTTCATGAAAAATAACCGGTGCTTGAATAAGATTATAAAGATAGGTTACCAGTATTTTATGCTTTCATGTTAAAACACTTAGCATTCCTGTCAAACCTTACTTTACCAACTTAGTATGTTCCCACAGATTCGTGGGTAAATTGAATCATCATAATTTCAGAGAAGTGTTCCCTTCATTTCTGATTGATTTTCAATTAGCAGTGGCTTAACATGTCAGGTTTAAGAGGCTCTGTCCTCCCTTCTCTTTTAAGCAACTAATGATCAATGAAAGATTTATATGCACAAAGAAAATACGCTATTTAAAGTAACTCTGTGTGAATAATTTAAATAAGAACCCTTTTGTAATTGAATGATCACCTCCGTAACTTTTCCCTGTGGTAATGTAGATTTTTACATTTTCGTAAGATGAGGTTCATCGATATGAAACTGCAAGTGGCACCTCTAACCAACCCAGAAAAAGGATCATCCACCCATTACCATGTGTGACTTCCCCTTGTTTATTAATGGAAACAAATGTCCCCATTGTGACTTTCTGCCTTCTCTGAGGAAATATTACATTTTACTCACCAGCTTCAGAATCAACACTATTTGGTTTTAATCTAATTCTTTGAAAATATATTTTGTAAGGTAGAATACTTAAGTAACCAGAATATCTCATGTCCAATTATGACAAAATAGTTTATTTTCATAAGGGATATACTTTGAGTGCCATCGTACTACCTTATCTGCCTTGGTTTTGTTGAAATATACCCTAACAGGATAACTGCCCATGGTGTCACTTGTTTTTCTATAACTGTGATGAGAGTTCTTATTTCCAAGTTTAAAAAGAACATCTTGTATTTTGATTCTTCTAAAATTTGTATGACTTTCATTATATCATTCTGGCAATCACTTCTTTTATCTTAATGTATTCATATATGTTTAATAATTTTTTCTTTTAAATATAAAAGTATATACAATGCCACTTGATTTGCAGCTTTATGAATGAAGCTATTACCAAAATGTACTTAAACATGTACTCCAAAACATGCCAGATATTTACATGAGTCCCATACACAGGGTGTCCATAAGGCTTTAAAACCTAAGACCCATAGCAAAACTTCATGAAGAGGCTTCCTTCTAATTCACCACACATAAGTTCAATACTCCTTTTGTTTGTTTGTTTGTTTGTTTGTTTGTTTGTTTGTTTGTGATGGAGTCTCGCTGTGTCGCCCAGGCTGGAGTGCAGTGGAGCGATCTCTGCTCACTGCAAGCTCTGCCTCCCGGGTTCATGCCATTCTCCCATCTCAGCCTCCTGAGTTGCTGGAACTACAGGCGCCTGCCACCACGCCTGGCTAATTTTTTTTGTATTTTTAGTAGACACGGGGTTTCCCCGTGTTAGCCAGGATGGTCTCAATCTTCTGACCTCGTGATCCGCCAGCCTCTGCTTCCCAAAGTCCTGGGATTACAGGCGTGTGCCACCGTGCCCGGCCAACACTACTTTTTTAGAAATGCCAAGGATCTTTATTTAATTTAGTAATGAAAATGTACAAAATTTCATTATAACATATACTAATTGAATTATGAAAGGAAAACAATCTTGATAAAAAAAATTTGTTTTCCAAAATTCATCTGTTTTAAAATAAGTATTGGCTTCATGGTCTTATGAGAAGATACCTCCCACTGGTCTACAACAAGCATGACAGAAAGCCAGGAAGTTGCTTAAAAGTCCAAGAGAGTGAATAATTTCCTCTCCCTTCCACTTCTCTCCAGTGAAGCTACAGACTTTCTCACTGTCTGAGTTTTTGTTTCTAGTTTAGTAAAAGCAGAGTACCCACTTTGGACTTGCCTGTTGAGAACATTTATAGAATGGCGGCTCTTTGAGTAGGAAAAAAGCAAAGCAGAATGCATTGCTTTTCTGGAAAAATAAAATTGAGTGCATCCTGTCACATCAAGCCATCACTAGAAATAGGATACTTACAATACGGCAGGTCCTAGGAAAATTTGAGATTATTACCACAAATATTCAGTAAGAAGCCATTACCATTATGTGAAATAGCTTAGGGAAAGTTCAGAAAACAAAGTATTTTTATTTTCTCTTCTTAAAAGAAAGAAATTTAATGTTTCTGATGAACATGTATTTCTGATGATGATCATGTCAATTATCTTGGCAACTTTAAGACGTTTTAATTAAATGATTAAAAGTTGTTACTACTTTCTGTAAATGTACCTATTTTTGACTGAAATATTTGGGGTGCAATTAGACTAGTTTTATGCACTCTGCTTATTGTATTTATACCTATTTATAAGTAGTTTTTAATGCCTCTTTATAAGTATTATGAATATTTCTTTCAGAATTACATAGCATGTACAATGTTGATTAAAAGACTTAAACAAGATATTGTTCTTTGGCATAAATATAATTTGTTTTTTAAATCAGGTTCACCATATTCAACATGAATGTAATTTGTAATGATTTTTTTTTAATAACCCCGTCTCTATTTACCATAAATAATGTATTGTCACTCCAATGCTCTTTATTAGGACTTGCTGCAAATTGCAGAGTGAGAGTAAGCTTTTTATGTAATGGGAGCTAAATAAAATGAGTGAATCTTATATTAGATGAATACATGAGATTTCAGCTTCAGGAGAAGTTATGTGTCACAGAGAACATCGGTGACTATTATGAAAGACATGTTCAATCAAGAGGGAATCCTGACCAGGCGCAGTGGCTCACACCTGTAATCCCAGCACTTTGGGAGGCTGAGGCGGGTGGATCACGAGGTCAGGAAATCGAGACCATCCTGGCTAATACAGTGAAACCCCGTCTCTACTAAAAATACAAAAAAGTAGCCGGGCGTGGTGGCGGGTGCCTGTAGTCCCAGCTACTCGGGAGGCTGAGGCAGGAGAATGGCGTGAACGCGGGAGGCGGAGCTTGCAGTGACCTGAGATCCGGCCACTGCACTCCAGCCTGGGTGACAGAGCAAGACATCGTCTCAAAAAAAAAAAAAAAGAAAAAGAAAAAAGAGGGAATCCTACTGTTGACTGTCAACAGGGCAGAAAGTACTGGATTGTATTTTCTTTCAGTCACTATATGCATGAACTGAAATAGAGAACTGAGGCAATATATACATAATTTAGAAGGGAAATAATCCAGAAATTTTATTTTTGTCTCAAATGGAGGGCTCTTTCAAGCAAAAGTTAAATTGGGGATTTTTTTGAGGGGTCATCTTCCTGTGTCTAAGCAATTTAAACTTGAAGAATCACAGGATTTAATACTTCATAGTTAGAGCTCTGGACTAAGTG
This sequence comes from Macaca fascicularis, assembly GCF_037993035.2. Classification (NCBI taxonomy): domain Eukaryota; kingdom Metazoa; phylum Chordata; class Mammalia; order Primates; family Cercopithecidae; genus Macaca; species Macaca fascicularis. Next base: position 29,696,551 of record NC_088395.1, read on the forward strand.
ACACATCACTTAAAAGACAGGAGTGGTGCTGGCCTTAAGAAGAACTTGAATAATGCTCGACTGTTCTGTTTCTTCCCTACTTCTTTCTGCATGTCATCATTTTGTATAGGGGTGGAGAGTGGTGGGTCTGGGTGAGGAGAGGAAGGCATACAGGGTGAAGGAATATTTTGCTCAGTTATTCTAACCAGGACAAAATGTGGGTTTGGAACTCTAGCAAGAACTTGAAATTGCCTAAGGAGAAATCCTGATTGGCCTAGATTGAGATACAGGTCTAAATTTTGGACGGATTACTATGGCATTAGAGGTGAGAGACATTAGCTTAGTGGCTGCTGTGTGTCTCTCTCCTGTGATGAAGAAGCCTGTATTTTTGTGTGAGTACGTAGATGTGGTGGTGGGTGGGTGGTGAGGCTGGTAATGGGGCTCTTAACAGACAAAGATAGGGGAAAAAAGCAATGGTTATTATGGAGTCCATCTTTTCATATTAAATATTCAATATTTGTTTAATTTAACATGCTTTGTTAATCCATCTCATTAATTTAGCTGTCATCTTTATTATGCCTCTTAATTAACTTTGTGAGGGTAGAATGACCCATCCTGATGCATTTGAATGCAGTCTCTTTTGGGCTGAAAACTCTTCCATTCCTCTTCTCCCAACTAATACTGACATCCTTTCCTGTGTATCTGTAGTGCATACGTCTCACCTCTAGACCTGCATTCATCTCTCTGCTGTCTCTGAGCCTGCGTAGTATGTTGTCTTCCAGCCTTGAACCTGATGTCAACCACAAACCAAATGGCAGATTCTCACCTGTTAAAGACATTTTTAGGAAAAAATTAATATGCTTTCTAGAGCTAGAGAATGGATTATAAAATCAAGTTCACGTAGTGTGAATAAGTAAAGTGAGGCCAGATGTAATGCTGTAAAGGAGAATGGAGACCATGGTGAAGTGGGGAAAACATTTTCTACCTATACAATTTTAAATTTATTGTTAATACCATCTTGGCCAAATAAAACATGTGTAATGGGTAGTTTCAGTCCAGTAACCTCAGTGTCTAATCTCTTGACTGGTAAATCCAGAGTTGATACTACAAAATACTGTTGCACTGTGGAGCCAGTAGGCTCTGGATTCTGAATGGCTATCGCGAAATATCATGTTCCATCATGTTATAGATTGGAACATGATATAATATGATTTGTGATGTGTTTGGAATAATTAGTAAAATCTGTTACCCGAGAAGCAAGGAGTTTAGAGCAACATAGTTAATTATGAAAAGACAATCTCCCCATCAGGTGATACAAAAATCATTGAGTTAGAATGAGATGGGCAAATTCTCTTTAGCAATCTGGCCCCACAAAAAAGTAGTTATGTCTGTTTTGTTATTACAGACTTGTTAAGTTAGCAAAAGTGAAAATGTCTGTTAACTCTCCCAGCAGACATTTTCATTTATTCTTCTCTGCAAATTTCCACTGGATATATATTTGTTCCTAAGGTCCTTTACTCGAGCCTAGGCATTACCTAATTTACTTGTGAGAATGTGCCAAGAAAAGGATCAGTGATTATTCTCACGTCATTATTTAAAGCCTACATATAGTAACTTTCATGAATGTAATGCAGTCATCATTCCTATTCCTATATATTGTCCTCAGAGTCAAGAGTTGGAACAACAGAGAGTAGAAATCCTGTAACAGGCATTAGAATTTTTAGTAGATAATACCAAAAATTGAAACAGAGTCAGTAGGTCAGACTCTCTGGCTTGGTAAGAAATTCTCTTTGTACATTAAAAAAATTACCAGATTGCCAGCTTAAAAATATTACGTGTTTCCAAATAGATGAGAAATGTTTGAGGTGATAAATATTCCAGTTACTCTTATTTGATCATTATACATTATATGCATATATCAAAATATCACACGTACCCCTATTAATATGTACAATTATTGTGTATTAATAAAAAAGGAAAAACCTTTGATGCAAATACAATTCTTATATATGTGTGGTCTTAATTGATATTCTTTTAACCAACTTTACTGAGATACTTATAGTCAGTAAACTGTATCTTTTTTTTTTTTTTTTTTTTTTTGAGTCAGAGTCTCACTCTGTCGCCCAGGCTGGAGTGCAGTGGCTGGATCTCAGCTCACTGCAAGCTCCGCCTCCCGGGTTTATGCCATTCTCCTGCCTCAGCCTCCCGAGTAGCTGGGACTACAGGCGCACGCCACCTCGCCCGGCTAGTTTTTTGTATTTTTTTTTTCTTTCTTTTTTTTTTTAATTTATTTATTATTATTATACTTTAAGTTGTAGGGTACATGTGCATAACGTGCAGGTTTGTTACATATGTATACTTGTGCCATGTTGGTGTGCTTCACCCATCAACTCATCATTTACATCAGGTATAACTCCCAATGCAATCCCTCCCCCCTCGCCCCCCCCATGATAGGCCTCAGTGTATGATGTTCCCCTTCCCGAGTCCAAGTGATCTCATTGTTCAGTTCCCACCTATGAGTGAGAACATGCGGTGTTTGGTTTTCTGTTCTTGTGATAGTTTGCTAAGAATGATGGTTTCCAGCTGCATCCATGTCCCTACAAAGGACACAAACTCATCCTTTTTGATGGCTGCATAGTATTCCATGGTGTATATGAGCCACATTTTCTTCATCCAATCTGTCACTGATGGACATTTGGGTTGATTCCAAGTCTTTGCTATTGTGAATAGTGCTGCAATAAACATACGTGTGCATGTGTCTTTATAGCGGCATAATTTATAATCCTTTGGGTATATACCCAGTAATGGGATGGCTGGGTCATATGGTACATCTAGTTCTAGATCCTTGAGGAATCGCCATACTGTTTTCCATAATGGTTGAACTAGTTTACAATCCCACCAACAGTGTAAAAGTGTTCCTATTTCTCCACGTCCTCTCCAGCACCTGTTGTTTCCTGACTTTTTAATGATCGCCATTCTAACTGGTGTGAGATGGTATCTCATTGTGGTTTTGATTTGCATTTCTCTGATGGCCAGTGATGATGAGCATTTTTTCATGTGTCTGTTGGCTGTATGAATGTCTTCTTTTGAGAAATGTCTGTTCATATCCTTTGCCCACTTTTTGATGGGGTTGTTTGTTTTTTTCTTGTAAATTTGTTTGGGTTCTTTGTAGGTTCTGGATATTAGCCCTTTGTCAGATGAGTAGATTGCAAAAATTTTCTCCCATTCTGTAGGTTGCCTGTTCACTCTGATAGTAGTTTCTTTTGCTGTGCAGAAGCTCTTTAGTTTAATGAGATCCCATTTGTCAATTTTGGCTTTTGCTGCCGTTGCTTTTGGTGTTTTAGACATGAAGTCTTTGCCCATGCCTATGTCCTGAATGGTACTACCTAGGTTTTCCTCTAGGATTTTTATGGTATTAGGTCTAACATTTAAGTCTCTAATCCATCTTGAATTAATTTTCGTATAAGGAGTAAGGAAAGGATCCAGTTTCAGCTTTCTACTTATGGCTAGCCAATTTTCCCAGCACCATTTATTAAATAGGGAATCCTTTCCTCATTTCTTGTTTCTCTCAGGTTTGTCAAAGATCAGATGGCTGTAGATGTGTGGTATTATTTCTGAGGACTCTGTTCTGTTCCATTGGTCTATATCTCTGTTTTGGTACCCGTACCGTGCTGTTTTGGTTACTGTAGCCTTGTAGTATAGTTTGAAGTCAGGTAGCGTGATGCCTCCAGCTTTGTTCTTTTGACTTAGGATTGTCTTGGAGATGCGGGCTCTTTTTTGGTTCCATATGAACTTTAAAGCAGTTTTTTCCAATTCTGTGAAGAAACTCATTGGTAGCTTGATGGGGATGGCATTGAATCTATAAATTACCTTGGGCAGTATGGCCATTTTCACGATATTGATTCTTCCTATCCATGAGCATGGTATGTTCTTCCATTTGTTTGTGTCCTCTTTGATTTCACTGAGCAGTGGTTTGTAGTTCTCCTTGAAGAGGTCCTTTACATCCCTTGTAAGTTGGATTCCTAGGTATTTGATTCTCTTGGAAGCAATTGTGAATGGAAGTTCATTCCTGATTTGGCTCTCTGTTTGTCTGCTACTGGTGTATAAGAATGCTTGTGATTTTTGCACATTAATTTTGTATCCTGAGACTTTGCTGAAGTTGCTTATCAGCTTAAGGAGATTTTGGGCTGAGACAATGGGGTTTTCTAAATATACAATCATGTCATCTGCAAACAGGGACAATTTGACTTCTTCTTTTCCTAACTGAATACCCTTGATTTCTTTCTCTTGCCTGATTGCCCTAGCCAGAACTTCCAACACTATGTTGAATAGGAGTGGTGAGAGAGGGCATCCCTGTCTTGTGCCAGTTTTCAAAGGGAATTTTTCCAGTTTTTGCCCATTCAGTATGATATTGGCTGTGGGTTTGTCATAAATAGCTCGTATTATTTTGAGGTACGTTCCATCAATACCGAATTTATTGAGCGTTTTTAGCATGAAGGGCTGTTGAATTTTATCAAAAGCCTTTTCTGCATCTATTGAGATAATCATGTGGTTCTTGTCTTTGCTTCTGTTTATATGCTGGATTATGTTTATTGATTTGCGAATGTTGAACCAGCCTTGCATCCCAGGGATGAAGCCCACTTGATCATGGTGGATAAGCTTTTTGATGTGTTGCTGAATCCGGTTTGCCAGTATTTTATTGAGGATTTTTGCCTCGATGTTCATCAGGGATATTGGTCTAAAATTCTCTTTTTTTGTTGTGTCTCTGCCAGGCTTTGGTATCAGGATGATGTTGGCCTCATAAAATGAGTTAGGGAGGATTCCCTCTTTTTCTATTGATTGGAATAGTTTCAGAAGGAATGGTACCAACTCCTCCTTGTACCCCTGGTAGAATTCAGCTGTGAATCCATCTGGTCCTGGACTTTTTTTGGTTGGTAGGCTATTAATTATTGCCTCAATTTCAGAGCCTGCTATTGGTCTATTCAGGGATTCAACTTCTTCCTGGTTTAGTCTTGGAAGAGTGTAAGTGTCCAGGAAATTATCCATTTCTTCTAGATTTTCCAGTTTATTTGCGTAGAGGTGTTTATAGTATTCTCTGATGGTAGTTTGTATTTCTGTAGGGTCGGTGGTGATATCCCCTTTATCATTTTTAATTGCGTCGATTTGATTCTTCTCTCTTTTCTTCTTTATTAGTCTTGCTAGTGGTCTGTCAATTTTGTTGATCTTTTCAAAAAACCAACTCCTGGATTCATTGATTTTTTGGAGGGTTTTTTGTGTCTCTATCTCCTTCAGTTCTGCTCTGATCTTAGTTATTTCTTGCCTTCTGCTAGCTTTCGAATGTGTTTGCTCTTGGTTCTCTAGTTCTTTTAATTGCGATGTTAGAGTGTCAATTTTAGATCTTTCCTGCTTTCTCTTGTGGGCATTTAGTGCTATAAATTTCCCTCTACACACTGCTTTAAATGTGTCCTAGAGATTCTGGTATGTTGTATCTTTGTTCTCATTGGTTTCAAAGAACATCTTTATTTCTGCCTTCATTTTCGTGATGTACCCAGTAGTCATTCAGGAGCAGGTTGTTCAGTTTCCATGTAGTTGAGCGGTTTTGATTGAGTTTCTTAGTCCTGAGTTCTAGTTTCATTGCACTGTGGTCTGAGAGACAGTTTGTTATAATTTCTGTTCTTGTACATTTGCTGAGGAGTGCTTTACTTCCAATTACCTAGTCAATTTTGGAGTAAGTACGATGTGGTGCTGAGAAGAATGTATATTCTGTTGATTTGGGGTGGAGAGTTCTATAGATGTCTATTAGGTCTGCTTGCTGCAGAGATGAGTTCAATTCCTGGATATCCTTGTTAACTTTCTGTCTCGTTGATCTGTCTAATGTTGACAGTGGAGTGTTGAAGTCTCCCATTATTATTGTATGGGAGTCTAAGTCTCTTTGTAAGTCTCTAAGGACTTGCTTGATGAATCTGGGTGCTCCTGTATTGGGTGCATATATATTTAGGATAGTTAGTTCTTCCTGTTGAATTGATCCCTTTACCATTATGTAATGGCCTTCTTTGTCTCTTTTGATCTTTGATGGTTTAAAGTCTGTTTTATCAGAGACTAGTATTGCAACCCCCGCTTTTTTTTTGTTCTCCATTTGCTTGGTAGATCTTCCTCCATCCCTTTATTTTGAGCCTATGTATGTCTCTGCGTGTGAGATGGGTCTCCTGAATACAGCAGACTGATGGGTCTTGACTCTTTATCCAGTTTGCCAGTCTGTGTCTTTTAATTGGAGCATTTAGTCCATTTACATTTAACGTTAAGATTGTTATGTGTGAACTTGATCCTGCCATTATGATATTAACTGGTTATTTTGCTCGTTAGTTGATGCCGTTTCTTCCTAGCCTCGATGGTCTTTACATTTTGGCATGTTTTTGCAATGGCTGGTACCAGTTGTTCCTTTCCATGTTTAGTGCTTCCTTCAGGGTCTCTTGTAAGGCAGGCCTAGTGGTGACAAAATCTCTAAGCATTTGCTTATCTGTAAAGGATTGTATTTCTCCTTCACTTATGAAACTTAGTTTGGCTGGATATGAAATTCTGGGTTTAAAATTCTTTTCTTTAAGAATGTTGAATATTGGCCCCCACTCTCTTCTGGCTTGGAGAGTTTCTGCCGAGAGATCTGCTGTTAGTCTGATGGGCTTCCCTTTGTGGGTAACCCGAACTTTCTCTCTGGCTGCCCTTAAGATTTTTTCCTTCATTTCAACTTTGGTGAATCTGGCAATTATGTGTCTTGGAGTTGCTCTTCTCGAGGAGTATCTTTGTGGTGTTCTCTGTATTTCCTGGATTTGAATGTTGGCCTGCCCTACTAGGTTGGGGAAGTTCTCCTGGATGATATCCTGAAGAGTGTTTTCCAACTTGGTTCCATTTTCCCCCTCACTTTCAGGCACCCCAATCAGACGTAGATTTGGTCTTTTTACATAATCCCATACTTCTTGCAGGCTTTGTTCATTTCTTTTTCTTCTTTTTTCTTTTGGTTTCTCTTCTCGCTTCATTTCATTCATTTGATCCTCAATCGCAGATACTCTTTCTTCCAGTTGATCGAGTCGGTTACTGAAGCTTGTGCATTTGTCACGTATTTCTCATGTCATGGTTTTCATCTCTTTCATTTCATTTATGACCTTCTCTGCATTAATTACTCTAGCCATCAATTCTTCCACTTTTTTTTCAAGATTTTTAGTTTCTTTGCGCTGGGTACGTAATTCCTCCTTTAGCTCTGAGAAATTTGATGGACTGAAGCCTTCTTCTCTCATCTCGTCAAAGTCATTCACCGTCCAGCTTTGATCCGTTGCTGGCGATGAGCTGCACTCCTTTGCCGGGGGAGATGCGCTCTTATTTTTTGAATTTCCAGCTTTTCTGCCCTGCTTTTTCCCCATCTTTGTGGTTTTATCTGCCTCTGGTCTTTGATGATGGTGATGTACTGATGGGGTTTTGGTGTAGGCGTCCTTCCTGTTTGATAGTTTTCCTTCTAACAGTCAGGACCCTCAGCTGTAGGTCTGCTGGAGATTGCTTGAGGTCCACTCCAGACCCTGTTTGCCTGGGTATCAGCAGCAGAGGCTGCAGAAGATAGAATATTTCTGAACGGCGAGTGTACCTGTCTGATTCTTGCTTTGGAAGCTTCCTCTCAGGGGTGTACTCCACCCTGTGAGGTGTGGGGTGTCAGACTGCCCCTAGTGGGGGATGTCTCCCAGTTAGGCTACTCAGGGGTCAGGGACCCACTTGAGCAGGGAGTCTGTCCCTTCTCAGATCTCAACCTCCCTGTTGGGAGATCCACTGCTCTCTTCAAAGCTGTCAGACAGAGTCATTTGCGTCTGCAGAGGTTTCGGCTGGGTTTGTTATTGTTTACTGTGCCCTGTCCCCAGAGGTGGAGTCTACAGAGACAGGCAGGTTTCCTTGAGCTGCTGTGAGCTCCACCCAGTTCGAGCTTCCCAGCAGCTTTGTTTACCTACTTAAGCCTCAGCAATGGCGGGCGCCCCTCCCCCAGCCTCGCTGCTGCCTTGCCGGTAGATCACAGACTGCTGTGCTAGCAATGTGGGAGGCTCCGTGGGTGTGGGACCCTCCCGGCCAGGTGTGGGATATGATCTCCTGGTGTGCCTGTTTGCTTAAAGCGCAGTATTGGGGTGGGAGTTACCCGCTTTTCCAGGTGTTGTGTGTCTCAGTTCCCCTGGCTAGCAAAAGGGATTCCCTTCCCCCTTGCGCTTCCCAGGTGAGGCGATGCCTCGCCCTGCTTCAGCTCTCGCTGGTCGGGCTGCAGCAGCTGACCAGCACCGATCGTCCAGCACTCCCCAGTGAGATGAACCCAGTACCTCAGTTGAAAATGCAGAAATCACCGGTCTTCTGTGTTGCTCGCGCTGGGAGTTGGAGACTGGAGCTGTTCCTATTCGGCCATCTTGCTCCGCCCTCCGTATTTTTTTTTTAGTAGAGACAGGGTTTCACTGTGTTAGCCAGGATGGTCTCAATCTCCTGACCTCGTGATCTGCCCATCTCGGCCTCCCAAAGTGCTGGGATTACAGGCTTGAGCCACCGCGCCCGGCCAACTGTATCTTTTTCAGTGTAAAAATTTCTATGTTATGTGTCTGCCTGTTATCTAGAAGATAAAGGCCACTTTCTTCAGTCTGACCCCATTTTGTCTTTGTAGTCTCGTGCACTCACCTCTTAAACCCACACCACTGACCAGGTGCCCTTGACCATACCATGAACCTACATAACTCTATCATTGGCACATGCTGTACCCACCACCTGAAATTTCCTCTCCTGCTTTTTTCCCTTTTGCCTATCTACTCATATTTTAAGACCACCTCAACGTTACCCCGATGAACTCTTCCCTGACTCTACTCCCACTAGGCAGAATTAAATACCACCTCTCAATTACTAGCAAATCTCTTTTTCACACCTTTCTTAGAACATTTCTCTCATCATTTTTGTACATATTTTTGTGTGTCTGTTTCTCTTGTTGCATTTGGGACTCTTAAAGCATGTACTATAATGTTTTCATCTTTACATCCCTAATATGTAGGTCAGTACCTGATGCACAGAAATAAATAATTCATTTAGCATTCACTCAGCTTTAATACTTATAAATAAAAGCCAACATATATATGTCACTCTTTTTTAGTAGCTATATACTACAGAGTAATGGAGTAAACCACACTAAAACTGTTGGTTTTGATTTAATTGCCTGGTGTGATTAAAGATTCCCCTTCATGGATGAGAGAGACAGAGAAAGGCCTAGGAGTCTAGCTAGGGAAGCCTATCTATAAATCAAATCCGGATTAGACAGAGGAGGAAAGATCAGATGGATATTGAAGGTCACAACAGAGCAGTAGGTTGAGTTTGGATAAATAGAGATTGAAAGAACAGATATATATCATAGTTCAGCTAGAAGACTGGTCAGGGGTAGAGACTTTTAACTGGCATCTTGAGTTTCAGGCAGATCTCTAAATTTAGTAAAGTAGACTCCACAATCTTAGGGCCCTGAATGAGAAATTGGTTCACTAGTTCCATTTATGACTTTATTATTGGGTGTCTACTGGGCACAAGGTCTGGTCAAATCTGCATAGGTTGCTAGGTAGGTAGGTAGGTAGATGGATGTATAGATAGATAGATAGATAGATAGATAGATAGATAGATAGATAGATAGCCTAATAAACAGATGACTGTCTACAAGGACTTTATGTTATAATCTCGGTTAACCTCTGGATGTTCCTTGTTCCCCAAGAAGCCAAGACTTCCTGTCTTTTCTCATAGTTTCAGTCATGAGTGTCAGTTCTCGTTCTAATGAGGTTTTTAATCAAACAGACAGTCATGATCCAGTAGGTGCAGCCTTCCTTGATTAGTGATCTTAATTTATCTTTGCTCTGAGAGTACCTTACGTTTGCAAGACATTTAAGTATGTTGTCTCATTTCATCTTTTCAACAGCCTGTGATGTCTATTGTGCCTCCATTTTACAGACAGTGATCAAAGCTTATGTATGGCACTTGTTGTGACGTTTCTATACATTAGTGTATTGAATGGGTTACCTTTTTTGCTCCTTTGCTGAGTTCTAGTTGTGCGCAATATGCAATATTCCCTTAAATCCATAACTTTCCTGTAATATTTGAAATGGTCTATTCTTATGGACTACTTGAGTTCTATTTTCTTCCACTGTTAAGAGAGTCTACGTCTCATCAAGTAAAACATCTAGTAGTAATTCAATTGAATATAAACTTGTCTTTGAAATGTTTCTGTATTAGCCTGTTCAGGTTGCTAAAACAAAATGCCTTTTACTATTGCTTCCAAATCTTAACTATTGTAAACAGTGCCGCAACAAACATAGGAGTGTAGATATCTATTACAGCATAACAGGTTTATTATTGTTAATAACAACATTTTAAAATAAAGAGTGTAATTGGATTGTTTGTAACTCAAAGGATAAATGCTTGAGGGGATGGATACCCCATTCTCCATGATGTGTATATTTCACAGTGCATGCCTGTATCAAAATATCTCATGTATCCTATAAATATATATGCCTACTATATACCCACAAAAATTTTAAAAACCTGAAAAATGCCTTATACTGAATGTTTTATAAACCACAGAAATTAATTTCTCACAGTTCTGGAGGATGGAAGTTCCAAGATCAAGGCACCAGCAGATTTGGTGCCTTCATCACTTTCTAATACCATCAACTTGATGATTAGGTTTCAATATGTGAATTTCGGGGGGATGATGAAAACATTCAGATTACAGCAGTTTCTCAGGTTTTTGGTTTTGAGGTTTTTGGGTTTTTTTTCCTATTCAGTTGCATGTCCCTTGAATCTGCTGCTGTTCATCTTTGCCTCCTATTTTCTCATTCCCATTTTTTTGTACTTCTGCTCTTTCAAGTACATTTTAAGAGACACTTTTCTTCTTTCACTGATCTTCGAGCATGAAGTTCTTTTCAAGGCACTTAGGAAAATGGAAGTACTTAGGATGTTCATGAACAGAATGTCTTGAGAGCTGCAAAAGTTAACGTGAAAAAAGCTGATAGAAAAGTCACCTAGTTCATGAGAGTTTTACGCTTTAAAAAGCAGCAAGTTATAATCCCTTCTTAAATAGCAAGCAAAACCAAGTGGTCTGGTTTCACTTCTTAAAATAGACAAAGTGAAACTAAGAATTGACTTGTCAATTTACTACGACTATTCCCTGCACGCAAAGTTGGACTTTCTTAATTTAGGATTCGCGTTTTCTTTCTGAATATAATTATCTGACTATATATAGAAAGGTAGTTTGAAGCCAGCTAATTATTGTTTGAGCATTTAAAGTTAAAAACTATGTAGACATTAGTAAATATTATCCATTTAGAAAACCTGTAACAACTGGATCAAAATTAATCTTAACTGAGAAGTTAAATTCAACTTACGATATTTTTATAACATTTACAGTGCATCTTACTCATGGCTTGTAAATATATGTTAACTTTAAAGAACTTGCCAGGAGCAGTGGCTTACGCCTGTAATGCCAGCACTTTGGGAGGCCAAGGTGGGCAGATCATCTGAGGTCAGGAGTTCGAGAGCAGCCTGGCCAACATGGTGAAACCCCATCTTGACTAATAATACAGAAATTAGTCGGGCATGGTGGCAGGCACCTGTAATCCCAGCTACTCGGTAGACTGAGACAGGACAGACACTTGAACCCAGGAGGCAGAGGCTGCAGTGAGCCAAGATCCTGCCACTGCTCTCCAGCCTGGGTGACAGAGCAAGCCTCCATCTCAAAAAATAAATAAATAACGAACATGGTAAGGTTTATATAGAAATAAAAGTGCTTTTATTATGTGAGTGTATGCTGTATTAACCTAGAAACATAATTTGCAATTTTTCCTAAAGGCTGACATTTACTAGGTGCGAGGTTTCATAAACACTAGTATCAAAAGACATTTCCAATTGTGAGAATGATTATAAGAACAGAAGTATTGGCCAGGCACGGTGGCTCACGCCCGTAATCCCAGCACTTTGGGAGGTTGAGGCAGGTGGATCATGAGGTCAGGAGTTCGAGACTGGCCTGGCCAACATGGTGAAACCCCGTCTCTACTAAAAATACAAAAATTAGTCAGGCATGGTGGTGCACACCTGTTATCCCAGCTACTCAGGAGGCTGAGGCAAGAGAATCGCTTGAACCTGGGAGGCGGAGGTTGCAGTGAGCCAACATCGCACCATTGCACTCCAGCCTGGGCAATAGAGTGAGACTCCATCTCAAAAAAAAAAAAAAAATAAGTATTGAATTTAATTGCACAATAGCATGATATTGAAAATAAGAGTGAAACTGAGTTTATTCTAGTCTATGAGAACAGGTTCTCAGTGGGGAGATAAGACTAAGATTCTCATAGTTTATTGAAATAGTTATCAATTCATTCTCAAATGCAGGAGAGCATTTTGCATTCAGTTTAATAATCCATCAGCTTTTCAAATAACATGTTTTAGCTGTTTTAATATTATGATTATTTTCAGTCTTAAAGTATTTTTTTCCAAATAAAGAAGTATCATGATATAAGCCATTGGGTAGTGGTCTTTCCATTGACTAATTGAGAATCTCTGCGGTCTGAGGATTTTAATCTCCAACTGTCTATGGCAATGATTCTTCCCTAAGAATGGACATGATAAATACCTGTAAAGCTTTTACAAAACATATGTACCTGGTTTCCTTGATCCCCTGCCTCTCCCTACCCCCCTAAAGATTATTTATTTATTTTTATTTATTTATTTGTTTATTTTTGAGACGGAGTCTTGCTCTGTCGCCCAGGCTGGAGTGCAGTGGCATGATCTCAGCTCACTGCAAGCTCCGCCTCCCGGGTTCACACCATTCTCCTGCCTCAACGTCCCAAGTAGCTGGGACTACAGGTACCTGCCACCATGCCCAACTAATTTTTTGTGTTTTTAGTAGAGACAGGGTTTCACTGTGTTAGCCAGGATAGTCTCGATCTCCTGACCTGGTGACCCACCTGCCTCGGCCTCCCAAAGTGCTGGGATTACAGGCGTGAGCCACCGCACCCAGCCTAAAGTTTAATTTATTACATCTGGAAGGGAAGCTGAGAATTGTTGTTCTCTGTTCTTCTGGGGGCCTTCAAGGTCTGCAAACAGAAAATTCAGAGAAATGCACACCAAATCCATAGTGAGATATCACCTCACTCTAATTAGAATGGCTACTATAAAAAAAAAAAAAAAAAAGATAACAAATGTTGGTGAGGATATGGAGAATAAACCCTTCCATACTGCTGGTGGCAATGTAAATTAGTACGATCATTAGGGAAAACAGTATGGAACTTCCTCCAAAAATAAGAAATAGAACTGTGAATATGTTCCAAGAATCCTACTACTGGATAGCTATCCAAAAGAAATGGAATCAGTAATTTGAAGAGATATCTGCACCCCCATGTTTATGACAGCACTATTCACAATAGCCTGGATATGGAATCAACTTAAATGTTCATCGATGGATGATTGGATAATGAAAATATGGTATATATACACGATGAAATATTATTCCATCATGAAAAGAATGAAATGCTGTCATTTGCAGCAACATAAATGAACTTTGGGGACATTGTATTAAGTGAAATAAGCCAGGCACAGAACAACAAATACCGCATGATCTCACTCATACGTTGAATCTAAAAGGTTGTTCTCATAGAAGTAGAGAGTAGAATAGTGGTTACCAGAGGGTGGAAAGGGTAGGAAGATGGGGAGGGGTGGTGAGAGATTGGTCACTGGGTACAAAGCTATAGTTAGATTGCAGGAATAAGTTCTGGTGGTTTATTGCATAGTAGAATGACTAGCATTAAAAAGAATGTATATTTCAAAATAGCTAGAAGAGAGGTTTTTGAGTGTTCTCATAACAAAGAAATGATATTTAAAGTGATAGATATGCTAATTACCCTGATTAGATTATTTCACAATTTACGCACATATAGAAACATCATGTTGTATCCTATAAATATGTCTAATCATGTGTCAATCACCAAGAAAAAAAGCCTCTGACCTGGTAGGTCTGATGTTTTCTTAGTCATTATCATGATCTCTATATTTTCTAGAGCTCTTTGCTCTCCGTGTGTGGGAGCTAATAGACCTATCTGGGTGATCTCATCAGAAAGGCTGTTAGTGCCAAGAAAGAAAGACTTTATAACTCAGGCACAGAGAGTCCCAATGAGGATCTGAAGATCTTTTCAAGTGGAAGCTTGTATGACAGGACACTATACTGGGGAATGAGGATGGGAGTGAAGTGGAGAAAGAAGGCACTTCTCATAGCATAGTAAAAATTTAGCAACGATTTGAGTCACTTACCCTACTGAAAAGTTATCTTGGTATCTGTGTTAGTTTTCTGTGGCTGGTGTAATAAATTACTTCATGGCTTAAAACAACAGAAATGTATTCTCACAGTTCTGGTGGCCAGAGGTCTGAAACTAAGGGCTGAAATCCCTCGGGAGGCTCTAGGAGAGAATCTTTGCCTCTTCCAAGGTCTGTGGCTGTCTACATTACTTGACTTGTGGCCGCACCACTCCAACCTCTGCCTGTGATCAACACTGCCTCCTCATCGTCTCTGTTTTTCTTTCCCTTCCATCTGTCTCAAATCTTCCTCTTCCTTTTCTTTAAGGTCACTTGTCATTGAATTTAGAGCCCACTGGGATAATTGAAAGTGATTTCTTTATTTCAGGAAGCTTAACTTAATTATGTCTGCCAAGACCCTTTTTCCAAATAGGCTAAAACATTTTACAGATTCTGGAGTTTAGGACACGGATATATCTTTTGTGGGGGTGAGGGAGGCACCATTGAACCCACTATAGTATCTGTCACATGCTCTGCTACATTCACAAAAACTGATAACTTAGTAAAAGTCCATGAGATTATGAACATTGAAGTATCAACAAGACCCTTCATTCAATAATTATCAGGGTTGCTTTTCTCTCTCTCTCTCTCTCTCTCTCTCTCTCTCGCTCTCGCTCTCGCTCTCGCTCTCACTCTCGCTTTCGCTCTGTGTGTGTGTGTGTGTGTGTGTGTGTTCTGTGTTCATGTGTGTTGTGCTTTATCTTTTTATTTCACTTGAAGAGTATTTTTCCCATTTAGCTCTTGAAGTTACCAAATGGGGAAGACATTACCGAAAACTCTCCATTAACAAGAGTTTTATGGAGCACAATAAGTAAAGCAAAGGGAAGCATCCCTCTAACCCCTTCCCAGCAAGAAAAAACAAGATAGTCCTGGTAGTTCTGAGTAAGCAAAGAAACTTAGCTCTAACTCTTTCTAGTGAATTTTATAGTGTTCAGTTGTTCTAGTACATTTGACAAGAGTTGATTCACCTGTAATAGAAAAGGATGTCTGTTCACAAGTGGATCAGTGATTATATCTACTAATGGAAAATGGTAGATTGTTCCCAAAGTCTTCACAAATGAAATCTTGGCGATAATATATCTTTCTCCATTAGTAGACACATCCTAGTATCTAGCCATAGCAATGACAGGCATCACTTTTTAAAACTATGGAGACAGTCACATTGTTCAGCATTGCAGGCTTTAACCTTCATCAGCATAGTCAGATATTTAAAAACTTATTTCATATTGTATGTCTGTATCAAAACATTTCATATACCCTATAAATTTAACACCTACTGTGTACTCACAAAAATTAAAAAATGAAAGTTCTCTATATATTAATAAGAAATCATTTATCAAGCACTTGTTCAATGTTTGTTTGAAAATGGTAGGTAAATTCCAAAATGAATGCACTGTATGAGTTTAGGGATGAAGAGCTTATTTCAAAAGCTGGGTCAAGCAAGGCCTAATGGTGAAAATGTTATGTGAACTCTCCCTTGATTAAGGGGTAAGATTTAATCAGACATTGATGAAGTATTAATAGAAAGACATTGCTGAAAGACCAGCATTAGGAGAGGCAAAGATGAGAAAACATGTTGGCTTTTGGAGTGGACAACTGTTGTAGCCAACTGAAGAAATTCAACCAGCTGAACTGATGAAAAATAGTGCTGGAAAAATTAATGTGGACACATGAATTTAGATAAATTTTCAATGAAATACATTGCAATGGAATGTATGTATGTATATACATATATATTCAGTTGAAAGTTTCAGTTTCTTATAAAATTAGGAAAGAAAGAGAGCCCAATTAGTAAGGTAGTCTCATAATACATTGTAGAATGAATAAGAGGAAGTAGGAGTCAGAGGTCAGAGAACCAACTGGGAAACTAATTGTCTAGGCAAAAAGTAATAGAGTAGGATTTGCAAAAGGTCAGAGTTGAGGGAAGTTGACTTTCAGAGAAGTATAAATCTTATCATTGTGTAGACTAATACTAAGTAAAGTTGACAGACAGGAGTCAAAGACAGATTTTAATTATGGTTGAGTGGGAGGAAGGTGATATCAATAATAATAAAAAGGATATTGAAAAGAGGAGCAACATTTGTGGGAAATATGTTGAGTCAAACTGTGGTTACACAACTATAGTACATTTTGACAAGGCTCTCCCACAACTGGAAATATGTACAGAGCTTGATTGAGGTATTTGGGCTGGACTTGTATTTGAGAGATCCTCTTAAAGCAGTAACAAAGGAAGTCAGATATTTATTGATGGGAAGGGTAACTTATTTTCTCATTTGATCTCATTATTATTGGAATAATTAAGCATACTAATTCCTGAATTTCTTATTTTACTCATGAGGACAGGAAATGTAATCGACTGATAGATTGTCTTCAAAGAGTTCTTCTTGAATTACTAGAGTTTAGGTTGCCGTGTTTCTGAGATTATCTTACTTTTTCAAGTTTAATGGAATTAAAAAAAAATCGACTATATTTACTATTGTATCCTGAAAACAAAAGTATTTCTAGAAGTTTTACTGTAATTCTATTATCATATCACTGCTTAATCTTTCAAGTTTCCAAATATGTTAAAAATGTAATTATTTTTAAATGTAATGAGATGTTATTTTAAAACCTGTTGATCATTTCTACTAATGTGTTATGTCCATTAAAAGTCACTCATTCATAAATATATATTATAAAGTTAATGTACTAGTGAGACACCATAAATTATGATTCATCTTTCTGCTGTTAACTCACATTATTCTCCTTCTATCCAGGAAAAGAAGGTACTATATATACATGTTATTAAAATATTTAGAATCTTTGAATAATTTAAACAACATTTAAAATAACACAGAATATGGAAGAAAATAGAAAAAAGTTAATTGATTCAATAATTTTTTTCAACGATTTCTTTTAAATATATAGACAAACACAGATTTGTTATTTATTTGGAACAGTGTCTATTTGCATTTAAATGTTTGTGACCTGCTTACCAATTTTAGGGTTTGTATTGTTTTCTTCTTCCTTTTATTCATCTTTCCATGCTATATTGATTCCTGAGTGTTTGAGGGACTTCCATTTTCCAGCTCATTTAAGTGCATTTCATCCTGCTGTGTTGGTCATCAGCAAGACACGAAAATGGTACTGAAATGGCCACATAATGCAATGTGATTTGAAACAAAGGGGAATTGCACTTGTCCACTGGGCAAGGGATATTTATCCTGGGTTGCTCGATGTATTTAGAAAGTCAAGAGTTATCAGGTATTTATTTATAAGAGTACAGAGAATCTTAAATGCTAGTGATTCCAAGACATATAGATTTCAGGAACTAGATGAATTATTTAAACAAACAAACAAACAAACAAAAATAACTGGACCATAATAAAGATGCCAAATGATGTTATTAAATGATAAAGAATTAAAATCTGCTATTCACGTAATATGTAATTTCTAAAAGGAGCAGTTTAAAATCCAAAACTTGGAAGGTTTCTCAGAGGAAATGCCAGTCATTTGAATTCAATACATTCAATTTTATATTTGTCTTAAAAGCTCACTATACTGTTTGCTGCTGCTACCAAATTTTGCATCTAAGAGCATCTGAGACATAGCATGATTGTTAATGATCATGTCCTGCCTCTAAGAAACACTACAATCATAATACCTTTTGTTTTCTCTCCCCTAAAATAAAATATTTGACAGTGGAAACCAATGCAAATGTGCAATACATTTTCTCCATATTTGGGAATGGAATGTCCTCACTGCTATGTGTGTGTTTTGTATTTCATTTACAATGAAAGTGACACAAAGAATTTATTATCATTACAGTTGTATGTGTATACACTGTAGAATCATGTTGTGAAAGCCATCTTATATAAAATATAAGCCTTCCCTCTCTTTCTGCCCACAGCCTTACCCCACTACCCAGAGGTAACCACCTGCAACTATAGCCGATGTTTGGTATTTAGTTCCATGCCTCTAAACCACGTGCTGTACTAAGAATGCATTTTTCTATTTTTTAAAATTGATTTAATATATTGACTTCCCAGTATTGTAGATTAAGATATAGTTCTCTTTCAAATTCTCACCCTTCCGACACAGTTGTGCATTTTCTGCCTTCCCATTCTCCCGTGTAATTTTGGCTCCCGTACTCTCTGCCAGTTGTTTGCAATTATGAAAACTCTAGCAAAAGCTGAGCCTCTTATGGCATATTTCCACCTCTTTCTCGCTTTGATTTGCTTTTTGTGACCTTTCCTACGCTTTGTCTTCCTATCCTCTTACTGAATAATTTTTCTAATACATATTTTTAATTATAAAGAGTTTTCATTTTTCTGCATATCTCTTTTTCTATAGCAGCCTATTCTTGTCACATGGAGTCAAGAGTATCTCTTCTCATTCTGAAAACATTGAAGTTAGTTCTTTGATTGATTTTTTTTGTGTGGGGTTGTTTTTCTCTCGACATAATCTTTATTTTTCCCAAGTTCCTATTGTCTATTTGGTTGCATGTTTGAGTCTCCCTCATGTTCAAGGCTTCCTTTGATTTTTTGATGGTGCTTGATTGTCTACTCATCATTAAGTAGAGGTCACTAAAAAAATGCTTGATAATTCTTAGTAGAATGTTGATTGTGGATCTTCTGGTTTGGTTTTCTGCTGAGTTGAGAAATTTCTGCTGTTGGTATCTTTAGGTCTTCTGTCTTGCACTGGTCAGATTCACAGAGAATAGTCCTCCAATATCCAGCCTGTCTTTCTGAGTTTGAGAGATGAGTGGAAAAGGTTTCACATTTAGCATAAAAGTGCCTTTCAGCTGCACGTTTATTGGTCTGGTGTCCTGCAGTGCAGAGACTCTCTTTCAGCCTCTCAAGAGAATGAACATATTGTCTCTGTGATGACAAAGAAGGGAATCAATAGCTACCTTATTTGTAAACAGACATTTGACAGACCATCTTGTTTCCTCCCAATTCTTACTCGACCTTCCATAGGCAGCTGGTCATCATTCACTGAGCCTTTCTGGAGGTTCTGCATTGGTAATCAAGTTGATTCTTAGCTTCAGCTGCTGTTGGATTAGGATTCAGCTGTTTCAGGGCTTCTAAGTGTGTTACTACTTATTCATTAACTTTCCAGCTTCTAAAATTCGGCTGCCGTGGTGACCTTCCCTGTTTTCTTTGTCATTATGGATTTGTGCTTAATTTAAAATCCCTTCATTTATATTTCCATGTGATTTTAGGAGGGGAAAAAACTATACTTCTGTGTTGAATTCACTATCGTTACCTGATAGCCTGCATGTGACTTTAGGAAATTGGTTCCTGACATTTTATAAGACAATAGCGTAGAAACTAAAATGTCAACAAGTCTTCATAAAGGATTTATGAGCTTGAGCAATAATTGCAATACTCTCTATTAGCTAATCTGACACAACTCTAAATGAAAGTGAGCCTTGTCATGTTTGCTATTGTTGATGTGCTATGGCCAACGTGAATGACAGTCAGTTTTAATTAGTCCACGGATAATTGCAGTCATGTACTTAAGTCTCATTAATGGTCACTTTTTAACACCTATAACATGGAAGTAGTGAAATGATTCATTTCTTTTTTTTTAATATGGTAGAGAAGGTCAACTATGCTTTTGAAGTAGGAATTATGGATAGGACACTTTTAGTTGGCTTAGCATTTTCATATCTTTTTAGCTTAACTATCCATTGTGAGACTAAGCTTATTACTGTCATGTAAGTTTCGGTAAGTAGCACTATTCATATCTACAATCCACCCTGTGGAGTGATTTATCATCATTTAAGGAAAACCCATACATCAGATATAATAACCAGCTATTCTTCTTGTTAACCTCTTAATACATATCATGGGCAGCAAAATCAAAACAGAATCTGTTGTGTCATCTCTTTGGAACCCAGGCATTTCCTACACAATTGTAACAAGACTACTCTGGAACTAGCTATAAACGGATCCTGCTGAGATCTGCTTTTTCTCAATCATCTTATCCTGTCAAACAAGGGGTTTTTCTCCTCTTCAATTTCTCCTCCATTTATAAAGATTTAATTTCAGCTTGCAAATTCAATTTTATCCTTTATTGTTAGAGCAAGAGATTTCCCAGTTTTGATCCAGTCTCCACATTTATGGAGAGCTCAGTGTGAATGCAGTAGGTGTACAGATATTAATCAGGGATAGCAGGTCATTCCAGCCAGGAAAACTGATGTGTGTGTGTGTGTGTGTGTATGTATATATGAATGATAATATAGGGTGATGGTGCCTTAGTCTATTTGTGCTGCTAGAATAAAATACCATAGACTGGTTGGCTTATGAACCTTGAAATTTTATTTCTCACAGTCCTGGATGCTAGGAAGTCCAAGATCAAGGCACTGGTGGATTCAGTGTCTGTTGAGAGCCTGCTTTCTGGCTCATAGACAGTGCCTTCTTGCTGTGTTCTCATAAGGTGTGAGGGATGAAGGATCTCTCTCAGGGCTTTTTTTAATAAGGGAATTAATTCCATTCATCAGAGTTCTATCCCCGTGACCTAATCACCTTCCAAAGGCTCCACCTCCTAATGCTGTTAGCTTTGGGTTAGGATTTTTATGTAAGAATTTGGGGGAAACAAACATTCAGACCGTAACAGATGGATATGGAAAGAGATCTTTAGGGACACTATAGTTGGGATGGTTATATCTACTTAGAGGGGCTGGACAAGGCTCCTTCAGGGAGACAGTGTTGACTTTGAGACTCAAAGGATGAATATAACTTCTCCAGGTAGAGAAAAGTACAGTAGACCAAAAACAATATCTGCAAAACTCATGAGCAGTGACAAATCTAAGTGGTTACAATAAAGAAATGCCTTGAAATAGAATTAATGAAATTTCACCTTTAGGTCTAACTATGACAATATCTAACATTTACTGAGTACTACTTATGTGCTAAACACAATGCTAAGAGAATTATTTCATGTAAAACACCAACTAGATTATAAATCACATTTTACAAATAAGGAGCTTGAGGTACAGAGAGGTTTCCCAAGGTCACAAGTTATTGGGGAAAATGAGACTTGAACCCAAGAAGTATGATGGTAAGACTCATAGTATTCGTTGATATGCTAACAACTGACACCAATAGTTCTTTCTGTGAGCTATAGTTGTACTTTGGTCTCCAATTATATAATTTGAAGATACTTGCAGTCTTAGTTAAGGCTGCTATAGCAAGTTACTATAGGCTAGGTAGCTTAAACAACAAACATCTATTTCTCATGGTTCTGGAGGCTAGACATCTGAGATGAAGATGTCAGCATGATCTGTTTCCTGGTGAGGACCCCCACCCTAGTAATGTTCTCATTTAGACTTTCCTTAGTGCTTGCAAGGTGGAGAGAGACTGAGAGAGAGAGAGAGAGAGAGAAAGAGAGAGAGAGAGAGAGAGAGAGAGAGAAACAGAGAGAATGTTGTATCTGCTCCTCTTTTTAAAAGGAGAATAACTGTATTATGAAAGATTCATCTGTATGTCATAATTACCTCCCAAAGACCCCAACTCCAAATGCCACCACACTAAGGATTAGCGTTACAATATATAAATTCTGCGGGTACACAAATATTCACTCCTCAGCAATGGGGTACCGAGAGCAGCATCACATGTGGGACTGCTGTTGATGATGGTGATAAAGATACTGGAACTTATGCTATTCTTATTGCTAAAGCATGACCATGCTTTACATTTTAGTGGAAAACTTCAGAATAAATGGCAGTGTTTATTTTCATAATAGAAATAAAATCCCTTCTGTTAAATTTAAGTACGTATTGGTCAGTTGAGTAGTTTATGAGATGTGTTTCCCTATAGATCATAGAATTTTAAAGCTGAGTGAGGCCTTAGAACAGGGTTTCTCAGCCTTGGCACTATTGACATTTTGTGCCTAATGATTCTTTGTTGGGAGGGATTGTATACTGTAGGATATTTAGCAGCATCCCAGGCCTCTACCCACTAGATGCCAGTACCACTCCCCCAGTTGAGCCAACCAAATATTTCTCCAGACATTGCCAAATATCCCCTGTAGGGCAAAAGTCATCCCAAAACCCAAGTTGGGAAACCACAGATTTAGAGAAGTCTAATATAATCCCCTCAACTTTACCCAAAAAGAAAATTGACGTGCTGTAAGCAAGGTCGTACAGCTAAATTGTGGCAGAATTTTGATTAGATCTCAGGTCTCCTGAGCCAAAAATCATATTACACATGTAACAAACTGCGGTGTCTTCCACTTAAAGCAATGCCTTCAGAACATATGGTTTAAAAAGTACACATATATCATCCATAACAGCTCAGCAGAAAGGTAGAATAAATGCAGTTTTATCAGTGGAAGTGCATGGTGCGAAAAGTTGTGATTTGTCCCAGGTTGCCTGCCTAGCAGGGAAGACACCCTGAACACAAGACTTCAGATGACAGCTCTGATGCTCTTTCCAAAATCATTGCTCGCTGCAGTTGGTCAGCATGAGCTTGATTTGAGAAAGGAGCAACAGAAAAGTTCTTGGGGAACATTCCTAAATCATTACTTTCATTTCCAGCACTCTGACCCTATATCTTTTGTAGGCAAAATAATAACAGTTGCCTTTTTTTTAATTGGTAGAGAGAAGGAAGTCATGATATTTACATAGATATTAGCTATTTACTAACTTGTGCCTCGGTATAATTTTTCTTATACTTGAATGATTAGAGAATAAGTGTCCTCAAAAACATAAAATGGAAAGTTACATTACTTTATGTTGTGGATGCCTCACCTATAAAGACCTGACTACTAGTGATTCCTAAAGACTTACAGAGAGTTATAAATGAAGTCATATTCCAAAGCCTCTGCCGTTTGGGATTTTTTTTTATAGGTCATTGTCATGTAGTGATAGGAAATCTAAATATTTAACTATCCGCCTCTTTCCATTCATCACTGCACTGCCAAAGTGAGGGCTTTATGGAGATAAACGATCTGGCTTTGGACACACACCTGGCAGGTCACAACGGTAAAATGTCGACCCTTTCCGAGAAGTGAAGTGTAAGCGGTTCTGGGCAGACCCCACCAGCGATGATGCTGCACATTTGGTTGTTTCTCTTTTAAAAATAAACTCAGTCTGAAAGTTTAAATTATGCGTAGTTTGTATAGTATCTTACAAACAACTATAAGACTATCAAAGGAAAAAAGGACAAGATTTGTATATCTGCATATTGATGTTTTAATTTTAAAAATAAGTAGCCCTATATTAACATAAGACGTTTCCACGATGTTTTTAACTTACTCTATTCTGTGAACAAAATATATGTTTATATCTGTGCGTGTGTGTGTGTGTGTGTGTGTGTGTGTGTGCGCGTGCGGTGTGTCCTACCTGAAATGAAAATTGGTCCAATAAAATGAAGTTAATATCCTTAAATATTTGGAATAAATTCAGAAATATTCTCTATATACTCCAGACATTTAAATAAAGTGATATTTAAAGTCTTCCTGACAGTTATCAAGTCTGCAATCAGTGGAACAGTATACATCTCTGACCATTACATCTAATGAATCACCAAGTTCTATTGACAGTACATCCAAAATATATTCGAAATCTGCTCACTGCTCTCCTTCACAGCCGACATGAGCGCATTAGCCACTGTCAGCATCTCATTAGGAGTACCGAAGTTGCTTCTTAACTGTTCTTTTACATCTACACTTGCTCCCTTCTAATTAATTTGGTCCAAAGCAACCAGAATGACCTTTCTAAAGCGTAATATGGACCATGGCATCATGCTTTTTAAAATCCTTTCCATGTCTTTCCATTGTACGTGGAATAAAATTTCAAATTCTAAACACGAAACATAAGGTCCAGTGTGACTTGCCCTCTCCTCCCCTCATCTTTACTTTGACCACTTTCTCTCATCCCATCTTTTCTAAGCTCCAAGAACACCCCTCCATGCATCAAACTTTTCCCAACTAAAGCTTTCACACATGGTCTTTACTATCGCTGGAATGTTCTTTTTTTTTTTGGAGATGAAGTCTCACTCTGTTGCCCAGACTGGAATGCAGTGGCGCAGTCTCGGCTCACTGCAACCTCTACCTCCCGAGTTTAAGTGATTCTCCTGCCTCAGCCTCCCGAGTAGCTGGGATTTTCCCAGACCTTCATATGGCAATTTTGTATTCAGTATGCAGTTCTAAGCTTGAATATCAAATCTTCAATGAATCTTTCCATGATTGCCCCAAAGTATCCTGGTTATTCACTGTCTTAGCATTGTTTCTTTTCACTGTAACCACGGTCACTTGTAACTCTGGAATAACTTTGTGCATGGTTTTGTGCATGGTATATACCCAATGGCTAGTTCAGTGCCGAGGACAAAAGGAGGGAAAGAGTGAAGGAAAGAAGGGAGAATACATGGATAGAAGGAAGGAAGGGAGGGAGGAAGGAAGGGAGGAAGGGAGGAAGGGAGGGAGGAAAGGAAGGAAGGAAGGAAGGAAGGGAGGGAGGGAGGGAGGGAGGGAGGGAGGAAGGAAGGAAGGAAGGAAGGAAGGAAGGAAGGAAGGAAGGAAGGAAGGAAGGAAGGAAGGAAGGAAGTTGCCAGTTCTTCTTCCCAAAGGCAACTGGGATTGCAATTGCATGCCAAAATTTAATTGTTTTAATGACTTCTGAACTGGTTTTGCAGTTTGTTTGTTTGTTTGTTTGTTTTGCTTTGTTATTCTAAACCTTGACTTTCATCAACATTGGAAGAAAGGAATTAAGAAAGGAAGAACAGAAGTTAGAAGTGGGAAATTCCTGCATTTAGGATTCTAATTCTCAACTTATTTCTTTAATTTTTATTAGTTCTCCATACAGAAAGTAGCCCTATATAAAATAATCATTCCTAACTTGATAACTGAACATAGGCCAACAGTTTTAAGTCTTCCATATAAAGTTAAGGCAAATATTAATGTGTACATAACAGAACCTATTAAAATAATTGAATCTATTATTTAGCATAAGATTATGTATTTGTTCATTTGATTTGACTTTTTAAAAGTTAATTCATCTTTTTTAATAGGTAATGCTCTTGCCTGGAAAATAATTCAAAAATTATGAAAGGATCTACAATGAAAAGTTTATGTCCCAACCCCAGCTACTCAGTTTTTCTCCACAAAAGCAACAAGGATTTACAATTTCATGACAAATTTTAATTTTGTTTTAATGATTTCTAAACTGGTTTAGTAGTTTGTTTGTTTGTTTTTGTTTATTTTGCTTTGTTATTTTAATCCTTGGCTTTTGTCAACATTGGAATAGTTGCCTTAATGGTCACTACTATTACATAACTCATGTGAGTGGAACATGTATGGATATAAGAATTGTCCAGCATGCTGGATTCTATTACACAGTTATTTCATTTCCAAATATTTGCCTTTCTTGTAAAACAGTCATTATCAAATGACTTTGCTTTTACAGTCAAACAAGGAGATAGTTCTTGGATTTAAAGAACTTTGTTAAAATAATTACTCAAGTACTTAGCAGAAAATTTTTCAAGCTTTTATTCCAAAGACTCTCTTTTAGAAACCCCAGCCAGAAATCCCAAATTTTCCCAGTGCATAAGTCACATCATAGCAAATTAGGTCTTAACTTCCTCTTTTCTGTAAAAAGTTACTAACTCCCTAATCAAGACTTTGCTCTGATGTTTTGATTGGTCTGTCCTTTTCAAGAAGACTAAATGTTATTGATTTTTAAGATAGTTTTCAACAGATTCTTTGTGAGTGGCCACTTCTAGACTGGCCTAAAAAGAAAGGATGACTTCACTCAAAAGTTCATAAAAGGAGAATACTAACAGTCAGCCTTTCTGTTCGTAAGTTGATTTTTAAAAATAGAAATATGGTAGGACAAATTGTTGAATTATTTCTTTTTACTGGAGGCTGTGGGTATAGTGATGAATCTTCAAGTTGGAAGAATCAAGAAACAAGCTTTCTGTTGTCCATACTTGGTATCTCTTTTTGTGATCTTGTGTTATTCAGTTGACCAACTGGTGCCTCTGTTTTCTCTTCTTTGAAACAAGAGGCATGAACCAGATTATGTCTTAGAAACTCCCAGGTTTAAAATCCTATTGAATGAAAAAATAAAAGAAAGAATGAACTAACGCCAAAAATTTTTAGTAAGTTTGAGGCAAAACACTGGTTTGCTTTTCTCTTATTTGATATGAAATGCACATGATACAATTAATATTTTGATCTCACTAGAGTCTAATAGAAATTACAGTATCACATCTTATCAAACACAGAATCTTGGCTTCACACTAATTCAGAGTTTATTATTTATACAAATAGAGTTCACATTATAGATTTAATTTTCAGACCAAAAGTTTCTCACATTAAAACCCACTTGCTTCATTTCATTTTGCAGATACTAAATGTGTTTTCTTGGTATTATTAATCTCTTGTTTTTCCCTCTGTTTCATTATATAATCAATGGATGTGAAAAATGAAGGTGTCATGAAATGTCAGAATCTGTAAAAAAATCTTCAAAATTATGTAACTGCCATTTAATTGAAGAAGTTTTTCATAGGTATTGTATTAAATTATATTTATTTATATCTCATCAGAGTAACAGTATTACAGCTCTGCCAGAAGCGTATGTTGAAAGAGAAATCACATAAATTCTCATGTAGCATATTTGTAAAGAAAGAATATGTTGACAACTTTCTTTTTTGTGACACATCAGGAGTTATGAGGGATTGAACTGCCTGCAGTTATTGTTTGACTACATGAAATTACCACTAAAAAACTGTCCACTAAAAAAATACCACATAAATTCGTAGACTCATAGCAGACGACATTATACTTCAGTTTTTAAAATAGCTGAACTTTTAGTTAGATGGAAAATTCCATGATTTGCCATAAATGCATAATTTATCTATAGAGAATAATTGTATTTGGATATAGTAATAAACTGTTTATGGAGTGTGCTGAATCTACAAACTTTCAGGGACTTTGATTACAAGGAACACCAGAGAAAGGAGAACTGAAATTTTATGTTACAAAATTGCTCTACCCAAATTTTCAAGCAATTGTTAGAATAAGCTAAATGTTGGGTCATTATTGTATTTTACGCTTGAAAGAAAATGACCATTCAGTGATTCATCTGGGGCAGAATATCAGAGTGGTTAAGAAGATGAGGTCTGGAGCCGTTGGTTTCAAAATGTGGCAGTGTGTTTTAAGAAAATTACTTAATACCTTGATGTTCAATGCATCCATCTTGAAAACGTTGGTAACCTTCATGTTTAACTTATGGGATTGTTGAGAAGATAAAATAGGCGAATATGAATAAAGATGGAAGACCTACAACAGTATCAACATCTCAAGAAATGTTAGTTGTTGCTGTTGTTGTTTTTATTAGTATTATTCAAGAGGATGTGAAAATTGAAGTTTTGCCTGATGTGCCAATACCATATATGATAATTGTCATATATTCAAGAGAGTATGAGACTGAATAGCTGGGAGGAAGCTTCAAAGTAGATAACTCTAAAGAGTCTTCATGACTTTGAAGACTTCACCCACTTTGAGAATATAAAATAATCTAGAATGGAGAGGCAGAGGGGGCTGGCAAAATTTCTTGAGAAAGAGCTTTTGCAGTGTATCCCATATCCTTCAGGTGGGGTGAGGCAGACCTTTTACACTTGACCTTTAAAGGGTGGAGAAGTCAGTGGGACCACTCAGACAGGTTAATGATCAGTGTACTGATGCCTCATTTATGCCTGTGAGAGTTAAAGCATGTATGAACAAGGGGAAGAGAGAGAAAGAATGAGAATAAAGGGCCACAAAATGATACCCCTGAGGGCTAGAGGAAGGCAGGAGTAGTAAAAGAAAGCATGAATGTTTCTCACAGAGTAAATGTGAGCCACAGGGGAAAAAAAGACCATCTAGAGACATTGCAAGACCTTCCTGGCCAGGCGTGGTGGCTCACGCTTGTAATCCCAGCACTTTGGGAGGCCAAGGTAGGCGGATCACCTGTGGTCAGGAGTTTGAGACCAGCCTGGCCAACATGGCGAAAACCCAGCTCTACTAAAAATACAAAACTTAGCCGGGAGTGGTGGTGCGCACCTGTAATCCCAGCTACTTGGGAGGCTGAGGCAGGAGAATCACTTGAACCCGGGGACAGAAGTTGCAGTGAGCCGAGATCACACCACTGCACTCCGCCTGGGCAACAGGGCGAGACTGTCAAAAAAAAAAAAAAAAAAAAAAACCTTCCTAGGAAGAGACTATCTAGGTAATGTGGGTCCTTAGAGATACTACTTCTGAGGAGACAGTGACTAGCCATATGGGAGGCTCACACAATCACAGGAGTTGGATGCAAGCTGGGGACCAATGACAAACCCACAGAAGTACCCAGCAGTGAAAGATTTATTTTTAGACGTTTGCCAGTCACCAACCAAATAAGAATAGTCTTGCCATTATGTCTCTTCACTCCTCCCTGCCTCTTTGTTCCTAAGTGTGGATATGACAGGGCGGGGAAACTGGTCATTTAGGTCGCCCGGGTCGCCCATTATAAGGTGTATCAAGGAGGAAGGGAGGAGATTTCTGAGCTTTGACTGACAGTTGAAATGTTCATTAGTGTCATCTTCAACTGGACACTACAGTGCTACTTATACCTTAAAGTCTGACTATAAAGCGTGGCATCGTGGGAATTTCTGAGTTTTCTTCAAGTGACAGGGGCAGTTTATCCCCATTGACTAAAACTAGTCCTTAAAAGGAAAGAAGCCCAAAGTTCCCATAAGTTTGAAATGTTTATGCTGTTCTGATGGTTTGTTACAACAAAAGAAAAAGCAAACATAAACTGCATATACAGAGCACATGAATAAATGGGAAGGATCCTGGCCTAATACAGCATTAATAAACTAAATGCACATACGATTCAGTGCCTAGGCTACCACATGAATTAAAAATGACCTTATGTAATGAATTAATCTCCAACATAAATAGAGCAAAGAGAAAATCATCTTAGCATCTTCTTACCTTAAATGAGTATTGGAGAGGTCAATAATAAGACATGACATTGTTTCCAAATTATCAAAATGATTCAAAAATATATTTCATAAATTGTAATTATAAGTAATAATAACATGCAAACTCACTAGTGGATTTTATATATACACACTATGTTCAACATTTTAACTATTATTTTCTCTCCTGTTTTTGAAAGTTAGATCCAAAAATGCGGTATTGATTTAGATAGAACATACTGAAAAATATTTATTGGTTGATGATAGCACTGGTTCTTGCACATGGACTATATATTTTAATACTAAGTTTTGATTTATTTTTGCTTGATTTTAAGTCAGGCAGAAATATGGAATTCATATACTCGCTTGTAGAGAAAACATATTCCACCTGAAAATTAAGAAACAAAGTTTACTGTACTTTCTTTTGGGATATTTTAAGTGTTGAACTTAGAACTCTAAATCTTGACAATCATAAATATGAGTCAAAAAATTTTCATTATAAATAATTATCTTCAGAAATATTGTAAATATCAGACATATTAAAAATGAACAATGCTAGTTTTATGGCATCAAATTTTGTATTTTTTTTTTTTAAGGGGCAGGATCTTGTTCAGGTTAGAGTGCAGTGGCATGATCATAGCATACTGCAACTTCAAACTCCTGGATTCAAACCATCCTCCCACCTCAGCCTTCCAAGTAGCTATTACTACAAGCACACACTATAATGCCTGGCTATTTTTTTTATTATTATTTTTTTGTAGAGAGGGAATCTTGCTATATTGCCTAGGCTAGCTCAAATTCCTGTCCTCAAGGAATCCTCCTGCCTTGGCCTCCCAATGTACTGGAATTACAGATGTGACCCACAGTGCCCAGCCTGTCTTTTTAATATCAATTATAGATATCTTAAAAGTTATCTATTACTTTTTTTTTTTTTTTTTGAGACGGAGTCTCGCTCTGTCGCCCAGGCTGGAGTGCAGTGGCGTGATCTCGGCTCACTGCAAGCTCCGCCTCCCGGGTTCACGCCATTCTCCTGCCTCAGCCTCCCGAGTAGCTGGGACTACAGGCGCCCACAACCGCGCCCGGCTAATTTTTTGTATTTTTAGTAGAGACGGGGTTTCACCGTGGTCTCGATCTCCTGACCTTGTGATCCGCCCGCCTCGGCCTCCCAAAGTGCTGGGATTACAGGCGTGAGCCACCGTGCCCGGCTATCTATTACATTTTTAATAAAATGCAGTATTTATTAATTAGTGCTTGAGGGATATGATATTAATATTGTCTGTTAGAAGTCCGACTAACATGTTAAAAGATAGTAATAGAAAACCTATGGCAGAGTGCGGTGGCTCACGCCTGTAATCCCAGCTCTTTGGGAGACTGAGTCTGGCAGATCTTTTGAGGTCAGGAGTTTGAGAGCAGCCTAGCCAACATGCCAAAACCCCGTCTTTACTAAAAATACAAAAATTAGCTGGGCATGGTGGCACGTGACTGTAATCCAAGATACACGGGAGGCTGAGGCAGGAGAATTGCTTAAACCCAGGAGGCGGAGGTTGCAGTGAGCCGAGATTGCACCACTGTACTCCAGCCTGGGTGACAGAGCGAGACTCCAACTCAAGCTAACTTTTGTATTTTTACCATGCCTAGCTAATTTTTATATTTTTAGTAGAGACGAGGTTTCACCATGTGGGCCAGGCTGGTCTTGAACTCCTGAGCGCAAGTGATCAGCCTGCCTCGGCCTCCCAAAGTGTTGGGATTACAGGCAGAAGCCACCGTGCCTATTGTCTATTACTTCATTTGACCAACTTTGGCCCTCCTCCTAGCCCCATATGGCAGGCATTTTCATAATCCCATTTTACAAATGAGCAGACTAACATTCACAGTCATTAGGGTACTTTCCCAAAGCCATGTAGCTAGTGGATGGTGGAGCACACACTCAGACTCCGTTCTGCGGAAACCTGTCCATAACATCCCTTCCTTGCTAGCAATATATTTATAGTGCGAAAACATGGACTTGAGCTTCAGATTTAGTACTTACCTATGTGGAATTAGAGCCACGTTTTTAACATTAGGTCCTCGCCTTGTAATATGGAGATGAAATAAGAATTTCTTAGGGGTATTGTTAATGAATAAACAAGTTAATGTATTTTTAAAAATACTTTTATTAGTCTATTTTCATGCTGCTGACAAAGACAACATATCCGGGACTGGACCAAAAGATTTAATGGATTTACAGTTCCACATGGCTGGTGAGGCCTCACGATCATGGCAGAAGGCAAGGAGGAGCAAGTCACATCTTACGTGGATGGCAGCAGGCAAGGAGAGAGCTTGTGCAGGGAAACTCCCATTTTTAGAACCATCAGATCTCATGAGACCCATTCACTATCATGAGAACAGCATGGGAAAGACCCACCCCCATGATTCAATCATCTCCCACTGGGTCCCTGCCACAACATGTGGAAATTATGGGAGCTACAGGATGAGATTTGGGTGGGAACATTGAGCCAAATCATATCATTCTGCCCCTGGCCCCTCCCAAATCTCGTATCTTCACATTTTAATCATGCCTTCCCAGCAGTCCCCCAAAGTCTTAACTCATTCCAACTTTAACTCAAAAGTCCACAGTCCAATGTCTCATCTGAGACAAGGCAAGTCCCTTCCGCCTATGAGCCTGTAAAATCAAAAGCAAGTTAGTTACTTCCTGGATACAATGGGGGTACAGGCATTGGGTAAATACAGCCATTCCAAATGGGGGAAATTGACCAGAACAAAGGGGCTGCAAGCCCCGTGCAAGTCTGAAATACAGCAGGGCAGTCAAATCTTAAAGCCCCAAAATGATCTCCTTTGACTCTATATCTCACATCCAGGTCATGTTGATGCAAAAGGTGGGCCAAATACTTAGAGCCAACTGATTTTTGACAAACCAACAAAAATATAAAGTAGGGAAAGGACACCCTATTCAACAAATGGTGCTGGGATAATTGGAAGCCACATGTAGAAGAATGAAACTGGATCCTCATCTCTCACCTTATACAAAAACCAACTCAAGATGGATCAAAGACTTAAGACCTGAAACCATAAAGATTCTAGAAGATAATACCAGAAAAACCCTTCTAGACATTGGCTTAGCAAAAGACTTCATGGCCAAGAACCCAAAAGCAAATGTAACAAAAACAAAGATAAATAGATGGGACTTAAAGAAACTAACAAGCTTCTGTACAACAAAAGAAAATATCACTGGAGTTAACAGACAACCCGCAGAGTGGGAGAAAATCTTCACAATCTATACATGCAACAAGGGACTAATATCCAGAATCTGCAAGGAACTCAAACAAATCAGCAAGAAAAAAAGTAATCCCATCAAAAAGTAGGCTAAGGATATGAATAGACAATTCTCAAAAGAAGATATACAAATGGACAACAAGCATATGGAAAAATGCTCAGCATCACTAGTTCTCAGAGAAATGCAAATTGAAACCGCAATGCAATACCATCTCACTCCTGCAAGAATGTTCATTTAAAAAAAAAAAAAAGATGTTGGCATGGATATGGTGAAAGGGCACACTTTTATGCTATTGGTGGGAATGTAAACTAGTACAACCACTACAGAAAACAGTATAGAGATTTCTTAAAGAACCAAAAGTAGATCTTTTGATCCAGCATTCTCACTATTAGGTATATACCCAGAGGAAAAGAAGTAATTATATGAAAAAGATACCTACACATGCATGTTTATGTACATTTTGTACATAAATTTGCAATTGCAAAAATATGGAACCAGCCCAAATGCCCATCAATCAACAAGTGGATAAAGAAAATGTGGTATATATATGCTATGGAATACTACTCAGCTATAAAAAGGAATGAAATAGTGGTATTTGCAGCAACCTGGATGGAATTGGAGACTATTATTCTAAGTAAAGTAACTCAGAAATGGAAAACCATACATCCTATGTTCTCATTCATATGTGGGAACTAAGCTATGAGGACACAAAGGCATAAGAATGATACATTGTACTTTGGGGACTTGTGGAAAGAGTGGGGGATGGTAAGGAATAAAATACTACACACTGGGTACAGGGTACGTTGCTTCAGTGATGGGTCCACCAAAGTGATGGGTGACTCAGAAGTCACCACTCTAGGATTTATGTAACCAAACACTACCTGTTCCCCAAAAACCTATTGAAATAATAAAATAAAATAAATATGTAACAGGAAAAAAAGAATTGCTTTTTTTTCCCAATTACAAATCTACTCACATGTATTTCAGATTTTTTAGATTCTTCTTTTCACTCTGAGCTTTTCTATGTAAGATTTATTTTTGTGTCTAGTGTAAAGTAGAAATATACTTTTTAATTAATTTTAAGTGACAAATAATAATTGTGTATATTTATGAAGTTATAATGGGATGTTTTGATCTATATATACATTGTACGAAGATTCACTCAAGCTAATTAACGTATCCATCTTCTCATTAAATTTCCATACTATTGTGGTGAGAACATTAAAAATCTATTCCTTCTTCCAGTTTCCAGTTTGAAATATACACTACATTATTATTAATTGTGGTCACCGTACAGTGCAATAGATAACTAAAATTTTCCTCCAATTTAACAGAAATTTTGTACCGTTTTATTACCTCCTTCCCCCCTCTTCAGCCTCTGGCAACCACCTTTCTACTCTGTTTCTATAAAATCAACTGTTTTGAATTCTGTGTGTGAGGTCGTACAGTATTTGTCTTTCTGTGAATGGCTTACTTCACTTAGCATAATGTCTTCCAGTTCGATCCATATAGTTGCAAATATTAGATTTTTTAAAGGCTGTATAATTTTCCATTGCATATATATACCACATTTTATTTATCCATTCATCTTTTGATGGACACTTAGTTTGGTTCCATATGTTGGCTACTGTGAGTAATGCTGAAATAAACATGGGAATGCAGATACCTCTTCAACATGCCAATTTCAATTCCTTTGGAAATATACCCAGAAGTGGGATTGTTAGATTATATGGTAATTATATTTTTAGTTTTTGATAAACCTCTATACTATTTCCAAAATTGCTGTACTAGTTTACATTCCCACCAACAGTGTACAAGGGTTCCCTTTTCTCCACACACTTGCCAATGCTTGTTATTCCTCTTTTGATAATACTCATTCTAATAGGTGTGAGGTGATATTTCATTGTGGTTTTAATTTGCATTTTCCTAGTGATTGGAGATGTTGAGAATTTTTTTCGTATGTCTTTTGGCCATTTGTATCTCTTCTTTTGATAAATATTTGTTCAGATCCTTTGTTCATTTTTTAATTGGGTCATTTGTTTTCCCGCTGTTGAGTTGTTTGAGTTCCTTATATATTTGGGATATTAGCCTCTTATTAGATGTATGGTTTGGTGCAATCCTATCTGTGTTTTTGTTTTTTGTTTTTTTTTTTTTTTTTTTTTTGCATTCATTGCCTGTGCTTTTATAGTCCTATCCAAGAAATCACTGCCCAAACCGATGTTGTGGAGTTTTTCCCCTATGTTTTCTGCAAGTAGCTTTAGAGTTTCAGGTCTTACATTTAAGCCTTTTGTACATTTTGAGTTGACTTATGTATATGGTGTGACATATATGGTGTTCAGTTTCATTCTTCTACATGTGGATATCCAGTTTTTCCAACACTATTTTTTTGGACAGACCGCCCTTTCCCCATTATGTTTTCTTAGCACCTTGGTTGAAAATCAGTTGTTCATAAATGCATGGGTTTGTTTCTGGGCTTTCTATCCTGTTCCAGTTGTCAATGTGTCTGTTTTTTTGTTTTTTGTTTTGTCAGGACCATACTATTTTGATTACAATAGTTCTGTAAGATATTTTGAAATCAGAGAGTGT
Source organism: Macaca fascicularis (assembly GCF_037993035.2). Lineage (NCBI taxonomy): Eukaryota > Metazoa > Chordata > Mammalia > Primates > Cercopithecidae > Macaca > Macaca fascicularis. The sequence goes on from NC_088395.1 coordinate 29,731,696, forward strand.
GATTCCTCCAGTGTTGGTCTTTTTGCTCATGATTGCTTTTGCTATTTGGAGTCTTTACTAGTTCCATATGAATTTTAAGATTGCTTTTTCTATTTCTGTGAAAAATAACATTGGAATTTTGATAGGTACGTCATTGAATCTATAGATCACTTTGTGTAGTATGGACATTTTAACAATATTAAATCTTCCAATCTATGAACAGGTAATATCTTTCCTTTTATTTGTGTCTTCTTCCATTTCTTTCATTCATGTGTTACAGTTTTCAGTGTACAGATCTTTCACCTCTTTGGTGAATTTACTCCTAAGTATTTTATTATTTTTATTGCTATTAAATGAAATTATTAATTTCTTTTTCAGATAGCTCATTGTTACTGCATAGTGATTCTACTGATTTTTGTATGTTGATTTTATAACCCACAACTTTATTGAATTTCTGTATCTCAATTCTAATAGATTTTGATGGAATATTTATTTAAGGTTTTCCATATATAAGATCATGTCATCAGCAAAGAGAGACTATTTCACTTCTTCTGTTCTTATATTGATGCCTTTTATTTATCTCTCTTGGCTAATTGCCCCAGCTAGGATTTTCAGCATCATGTTACATAGAAGTAGCAAGAGTTGGCATCCTTGTCTTGTTCTTGATCTTTGAGAATAAGCTTTCAATTTTTTTATCATTAGGATAATGTTAGCTGTGAGTATGTCATATATGGCCTTTATTGTGTTGAGATTCATTTCTTCTACATCTATTTTATTGAGTTGTTTTTTTTTTAACCATGAAAGGATGTGGAATTTTCTCAAATGTTTTTCCTAGATGTATTGAGATGCTTATATGATTTTTTGTTTTTCATTTTGTTAATATGATATATCACATTTATTGATTTACATGTTTTTTAATTTACATATGTTGAACCATCCTTTCATCCCTGGGAAAATCCCACTTGATCATGGTGAAGTAGTAATACATTTTTGTATTTTTTATATATACATATATACATATGTGTGTATATATATGATATATATGTGATATATATGATATATATGTGATATATATGTATATATGTGATATATATATATAATTTTTTGTCCCAGAAACTTTTATTGAATAGTTTATCTTTTCTTCCCTTATTTTTGTGCCATTTTTAACACTTAAGCTTCCATGTATGGATCTGATCTTAGATTACCAAATTTATTTTATTGGTCTATTTGTTCCTTTATGTATACCTCACTATATTTATTAACAGTTTTATAAAATAAATTTATAGAAATGTTATTATCTGATAGATAACCTCTTGTTTGTTATCTTAAATTTATATTCTATTCTTCACTTTGCTATTAAATGTGAATCTTAGTATCTGTGTCAAAATCTGTGAAATTCCTACTGAAATTTATTTTTTTAAATTGATTCCAATTTATAGATAAGTTTAGAGAATCATCACCTTTATAATTCTGAGTCTTTTTATCCATGAGCATGGTGTGTGTATGTGTGTATACACACAAACACGTATATGCTCACACACACACACGTATACGCATTTTCTCATTATTTAGGACTCTTTACATCTTTTAATATTTTTTAGGTTTAAACTTCTCGTTCAATTAATCAAGTTTTGTTTTTTTTTTTTTTTTTTTTTTTTGGAGACAGAGTTTCACTCTTGTTGCCCAGGCTGGAGTGCAATGGCGTGATCTCGGCTCACTGTGACTTCCGCCTCCCATGTTCAAGTGATTCTCCTGCCTCAGCCTCCTGAGTAGCTGGGATTAGAGCCATGCGCCACCAAGCCTGGCTAATTTTGTATTTTTAGTAGAGATGGGGTTTCTCCATGTTGGTCAGGCTGGTCTTGAACTCCCGACCTCAAGTGATCCACCCGCCTGGGCCTCCCAAAGTGCTGGGATTACAGGTGTGAGCCACCGCATCTAGCCAGGTCCTCATTTCTTCATATGTGAATTGAAAATAATTATTTTTTTCTCTGTATATGTACAGATATAAATTTGAAGATAAAATTAAATGATGCTTATGAACCAATTACATAAATAATAAGGTTTTGTGTTTATTATTTTTTAACCAGAGGTATGGGTATATTATATGCTTAATAATACATCATGATTATCTAGATTCTATTTAATTATTCTCTTTCCCTCCTAGTGTAAAAGTTAGGATCTTATAATTATTTAAGGTAATTGTTATTCTTCAACATTAATAAAATCATTCTTGTGTTTAATGATCTCTGGAATGCTCAGTAAACCATGACTTTTTATTAATCTTATGCAGTCTTTGATTAATGAGGAATATAAAAGACCATTTAGTCAATTATTTATTATATCACCTACTAGGTTTCTAAGCACTGAATCAGTTTTAAGATAGTTGTCTTCATTCAGGGAACAAAATAAAAGGCAGTAAGAAGTTTTGAGGGCCCAGTACTGATCAATGTTCTTTTAAGGTTAGCAGTCTACAGACTTTACTAAATGTGGAAGTTTTAAACATTATTTTATTATTGCTCTTTTTTTGGAGAAAAAAATGATTCCAAATTGTCTCCTTTTTTTGTGTGTGTGTGGTTATAAGTGACATGAAACTATAGGATTTATTTTCCCATTGACTTCTTAATTAAGCATTTTAATAACATTTATTATCCAAAACTTGCTATACCAACTATGTAATCACCTCTTCCTTCTATTTTTATGAATATACTATCTGACAACTAAGGTGATATCAGAAAATTTTCACTCAAGTGAATAAAAAAAAAGAATGACAGTGAATTGAATATATATGTTTCAATAGAGAATTTATAAAGAAAATTTAAAACTCTAGGAATGATGCTATACATAGCTGCATGTCAAATCACAAATAATTTTAAAGTAGGATAAGGACCTTCATACACTGAAGAATGATATAAAAATACAAAAATATTTTAATAGGTTAAAATAAGAACTTAAATCTAAAGGAAATACTTATGATGTCTAAATATGAAATTCTACACTCAGGTTGAAAAATTATATTCTATAAAGGCAGACTGAAGTATATGAATATTGTTAGCAGTTAGTTGATAGTGGCCATATATAAGTTACTGTGTTGAGTTAAATATTTTATGAATATGTAGCCCATATGAATGGAAGACATTTTGAGTAAAAAGAGAGTATATTTCTTGTGGATTCTACATTGGTGCATTGTAGTAAAGTATAAGAACTACTTTATTGATTAATCAAACTGCATTCTGACATAAGTAACTAGGTTCATTTAAAAAAATCTGAAAACTGTCACATGAAAATGGATTGAAGGGCTAGAAGATATTACACTGAAAAGATAAATCTGGTGCAATGGACAAATCAATTTAAATACTTGAATAGCTCTTGTATATGGGACCAAATTAAGTTTCATTTACTCCAGAAGAACTACTAAACTGTTAAAGGGCAGGTTTCATTTCAAACAAATTTTTTTAGCCAGTTAAATTATCTAAATTTGGTAAAGTCTCAATTGTAATTAGTAGAGGAGCTTCCTAATTTGAGTAGAAGACTGAACTAGGTGACTCTCAGCTATTATTTAACAAATATTTATGGAGTACATACAATGTACAAGGTATTAAAAATTTATAAACAAAGATCACTGATCCTTAATGATATGTGATTATAGATTTTGATCTATAAAGGAAATGTTTCTTGTAGCCATTTGATACATATAAAGTTTAGAGTAACTTTGTAATAATTATTACATTGCATATATCAAATAGTGTTCAGTGTATACTAATTATACAGTTCTGCACCAAGTAGGGTAGGTACAGACATGAGAAGACAAGACTTGATTAAATTTTTAAAATGGGTTCAGTAATTGGATTAATTTGTTTAGAGCAAAGGATTTTCTTAGGTGGAAAATGAGAAAAGTGATCTAATGAATTTGTGCTTAAAGAGAAGCAAAGAGTGAAAGAGAGCTGGAGTCCCAGTGTGACCCCTGAACCAGAAGCATCACCTGGGAATTTGTTAAAAATGCCAATTCCTGGGTCCCACTCCAAGCCTACTGAATCAAAAACTCAGTGTTGGTGGGGTGGGGTAGCAAGGTGTGGTTTAACAAGCCCTTCAGTTGACTGTAATTCATACTAAATTTGAGAACCACTGGTGTAGACAGCTGTTGTGAAGAGGAGTTTACATATGATTTGTTGAGATATAATTGGAAGGCAATTCACGGTCACTGCACATCAGTAGAAATAAAGGATGCAGATGCTGTGGCTTCAAGTAGTAATATAATATATTGACTAACTTCCGTAATGCGTAACTCAAGAGAACATTTTAAATAGCCCAGTGTTGAAATATTTGTTTTGAAAGAAATTTATTGATATAGGTTTTTTTTTTTAAGTTTTACATCTACCATTTAAAATGATAGAGCTAGGTATAGCTGGAAACAATGCCTATTTATTTTCTTACACAGAGAATGAATTCTTTCTTCCCTTAAAACAGTGTTGGGTAATGTTCCAGAAAAGTAATTACAGGCCAGTTAGTAAATATACGCTGAGATAGTAGAGTGCCAGATAGCAACAGCTATATGTCTGCCACTACAGATTAATCAGCTAAAGAACAGACTGATTTTTTTTTAATTTATTTATTATTATTATACTTTAAGTTGTAGGGTACATGTGCATAACGTGCAGGTTTGTTACATATGTATACTTGTGCCATGTTGGTGTGCTGCACCCATCAACTCGTCACTTACATCAGGTATAACTCCCAATGCAATCCCTCCCCCCTCCCCCCTCCCCATGATAGGCCCCGGTGTGTGATGTTCCCCTTCCTGAGTCCAAGTGATCTCATTGTTCAGTTCCCACCTATGAGTGAGAACATGCGGTGTTTGGTTTTCTGTTCTTGTGATAGTTTGCTAAGAATGATGGTTTCCAGCTGCATCCATGTCCCTACAAAGGACACAAACTCATCCTTTTTGATGGCTGCATAGTATTCCATGGTGTATGTGTGCCACATTTTCTTAATCCAATCTGTCACTGATGGACATTTGGGTTGATTCCAAGTCTTTGCTATTGTGAATAGTGCTGCAATAAACATACGTGTGCATGTGTCTTTATAGCAGCATAATTTATAATCCTTTGGGTATATACCCAGTAATGGGATGGCTGGGTCATATGGTACATCTAGTTCTAGATCCTTGAGGAATCGCCATACTGTTTTCCATAATGGTTGAACTAGTTTACAATCCCACCAACAGTGTAAAGCGTTCCTATTTCTCCACATCCTCTCCAGCACCTGTTGTTTCCTGACTTTTTAATGATTGCCATTCTAACTGGTGTGAGATGGTATCTCATTGTGGTTTTGATTTGCATTTCTCTGATGGCCAGTGATGATGAGCATTTTTTCATGTGTCTGTTGGCTGTATGAATGTCTTCTTTTGAGAAATGTCTGTTCATATCCTTTGCCCACTTTTTGATGGTGTTGTTTGTTTTTTTCTTGTAAATTTGTTTGAGTTCTTTGTAGGTTCTGGATATTAGCCCTTTGTCAGATGTGTAGATTGCAAAAATTTTCTCCCATTCTGTAGGTTGCCTGTTCACTCTGATGGTAGTTTCTTTTGCTGTGCAGAAGCTCTTTAGTTTAATGAGATCCCATTTGTCAATTTTGGCTTTTGCTGCCGTTGCTTTTGGTGTTTTAGACATGAAGTCTTTGCCCATGCCTATGTCCTGAATGGTACTACCTAGGTTTTCCTCTAGGATTTTTATGGTATTAGGTCTAACATTTAAGTCTCTAATCCATCTTGAATTAATTTTCGTATAAGGAGTAAGGAAAGGATCCAGTTTCAGCTTTCTACTTATGGCTAGCCAATTTTCCCAGCACCATTTATTAACTAGGGAATCCTTTCCTCATTTCTTGTTTCTCTCAGGTTTGTCAAAGATCAGATGGCTGTAGATGTGTGGTATTATTTCTGAGGACTCTGTTCTGTTCCATTGGTCTATATCTCTGTTTTGGTACCAGTACCATGCTGTTTTGGTTACTGTAGCCTTGTAGTATAGTTTGAAGTCAGGTAGCGTGATGCCTCCAGCTTTGTTCTTTTGACTTAGGATTGTCTTGGAGATGCGGGCTCTTTTTTGGTTCCATATGAACTTTAAAGCAGTTTTTTCCAATTCTGTGAAGAAACTCATTGGTAGCTTGATGGGGATGGCATTGAATCTATAAATTACCTTGGGCAGTATGGCCATTTTCATGATATTGATTCTTCCTATCCATGAGCATGGTATCTTCTTCCATTTGTCTGTGTCCTCTTTTATTTCACTGAGCAGTGGTTTGTAGTTCTCCTTGAAGAGGTCCTTTACATCCCTTGTAAGTTGGATTCCTAGGTATTTTATTCTCTTGGAAGCAATTGTGGATGGAAGTTCATTCCTGATTTGGCTCTCTGTTTGTCTGTTACTGGTGTATAAGAATGCTTGTGATTTTTGCACATTAATTTTGTATCCTGAGACTTTGCTGAAGTTGCTTATCAGCTTAAGGAGATTTTGGGCTGAGACAATGGGGTTTTCTAAATATACAATCATGTCATCTGCAAACAGGGACAATTTGACTTCTTCTTTTCCTAACTGAATACCCTTGATTTCTTTCTCTCGCCTGATTGCCCTAGCCAGAACTTCCAACACTATGTTGAATAGGAGTGGTGAGAGAGGGCATCCCTGTCTTGTGCCAGTTTTCAAAGGGAATTTTTCCAGTTTTTGCCCATTCAGTATGATATTGGCTGTGGGTTTGTCATAAATAGCTCTTATTATTTTGAGGTACGTTCCATCAATACCGAATTTATTGAGCGTTTTTAGCATGAAGGGCTGTTGAATTTTGTCAAAAACCTTTTCTGCATCTATTGAGATAATCATGTGGTTCTTGTCTTTGGTTCTGTTTATATGCTGGATTATGTTTATTGATTTGCGAATGTTGAACCAGCCTTGCATCCCAGGGATGAAGCCCACTTGATCATGGTGGATAAGCTTTTTGATGTGTTGCTGAATCCGGTTTGCCAGTATTTTATTGAGGATTTTTGCATTGAAGTTCATCAGGGATATTGGTCTAAAATTCTCTTTTTTTGTTGTGTCTCTGCCAGGCTTTGGTATCAGGATGATGTTGGCCTCATAAAATGAGTTAGGGAGGATTCCCTCTTTTTCTATTGATTGGAATAGTTTCAGAAGGAATGGTACCAACTCCTCCTTGTACCTCTGGTAGAATTCAGCTGTGAATCCATCTGGTCCTGGACTTTTTTTGGTTGGTAGGCTATTAATTATTGCCTCAATTTCAGAGCCTGCTATTGGTCTATTCAGGGATTCAACTTCTTCCTGGTTTAGTCTTGGAAGAGTGTAAGTGTCCAGGAAATTATCCATTTCTTCTAGATTTTCCAGTTTATTTGCGTAGAGGTGTTTATAGTATTCTCTGATGGTAGTTTATATTTCTGTGGGGTCGGTGGTGATATCCCCTTTATCATTTTTAATTGCGTCGATTTGATTCTTCTCTCTTTTCTTCTTTATTAGTCTTGCTAGTGGTCTGTCAATTTTGTTGATCTTTTCAAAAAACCAACTCCTGGATTCATTGATTTTTTGGAGGGTTTTTTGTGTCTCTATCTCCTTCAGTTCTGCTCTGATCTTGGTTATTTCTTGCCTTCTGCTAGCTTTCGAATGTGTTTGCTCTTGGTTCTCTAGTTCTTTTAATTGCGATGTTAGAGTGTCCATTTTAGATCTTTCCTGCTTTCTCTTGTGGGCATTTAGTGCTATAAATTTCCCTCTACACACTGCTTTAAATGTGTCCCAGAGATTCTGGTATGTTGTATCTTTGTTCTCATTGGTTTCAAAGAACATCTTTATTTCTGCCTTCATTTCGTTATGTACCCAGTAGTCATTCAGGAGCAGGTTGTTCAGTTTCCATGTAGTTGAGCGGTTTTGATTGAGTTTCTTAGTCCTGAGTTCTAGTTTGATTGCACTGTGGTCTGAGAGACAGTTTGTTATAATTTCTGTTCTTGTACATTTGCTGAGGAGTGCTTTACTTCCAATTACATGGTCAATTTTGGAGTAAGTACGATGTGGTGCTGAGAAGAATGTATATTCTGTTGATTTGGGGTGGAGAGTTCTATAGATGTCTATTAGGTCTGCTTGCTGCAGAGATGAGTTCAATTCCTGGATATCCTTGTTAACTTTCTGTCTCATTGATCTGTGTCTAATGTTGACAGTGGAGTGTTGAAGTCTCCCATTATTATTGTATGGGAGTCTAAGTCTCTTTGTAAGTCTCTAAGGACTTGCTTGATGAATCTGGGTGCTCCTGTATTGGGTGCATATATATTTAGGATAGTTAGATCTTCCTGTTGAATTGATCCCTTTACCATTATGTAATGGCCTTCTTTGTCTCTTTTGATCTTTGATGGTTTAAAGTCTGTTTTATCAGAGACTAGTATTGCAACCCCCGCTTTTTTTTGTTCTCCATTTGCTTGGTAGATCTTCCTCCATCCCTTTATTTTGAGCCTATGTATGTCTCTGCGTGTGAGATGGGTCTCCTGAATACAGCAGACTGATGGGTCTTGACTCTTTATCCAGTTTGCCAGTCTGTGTCTTTTAATTGGAGCATTTAGTCCATTTACATTTAACGTTAAGATTGTTATGTGTGAACTTGATCCTGCCATTATGATATTAACTGGTTATTTTGCTCGTTAGTTGATGCAGTTTCTTCCTAGCCTCGATGGTCTTTACATTTTGGCATGTTTTTGCAATGGCTGGTACCGGTTGTTCCTTTCCATGTTTAGTGCTTCCTTCAGGGTCTCTTGTAAGGCAGGCCTAGTGGTGACAAAATCTCTAAGCATTTGCTTATCTGTAAAGGATTGTATTTCTCCTTCACTGATGAAACTTAGTTTGGCTGGATATGAAATTCTGGGTTGAAAATTCTTTTCTTTAAGAATGTTGAATATTGGCCCCCACTCTCTTCTGGCTTGTAGAGTTTCTGCCGAGAGATCTGCTGTGAGTCTGATGGGCTTCCCTTTGTGGGTAACCCGACCTTTCTCTCTGGCTGCCCTTAAGATTTTTTCCTTCATTTCAACTTTGGTGAATCTGGCAATTATGTGTCTTGGAGTTGCTCTTCTCGAGGAGTATCTTTGTGGCGTTCTCTGTATTTCCTGGATTTGAATGTTGGCCTGCCCTACTAGGTTGGGGAAGTTCTCCTGGATGATATCCTGAAGAGTGTTTTCCAACTTGGTTCCATTTTCCCCCTCACTTTCAGGCACCCCAATCAGACGTAGATTTGGTCTTTTTACATAATCCCATACTTCTTGCAGGCTTTGTTCATTTCTTTTTCTTCTTTTTTCTTTTGGTTTCTCTTCTCGCTTCATTTCATTCATTTGATCCTCCATCGCTGATACTCTTTCTTCCAGTTGATCGAGTCGGTTACTGAAGCTTGTGCATTTGTCACGTATTTCTCGTGTCATGGTTTTCATCTCTTTCATTTCATTTATGACCTTCTCTGCATTAATTACTCTAGCCATCAATTCTTCCACTTTTTTTTCAAGATTTTTAGTTTCTTTACGCTGGGTACGTAATTCCTCCTTTAGCTCTGAGAAATTTGATGGACTGAAGCCTTCTTCTCTCATCTCGTCAAAGTCATTCACCGTCCAGCTTTGATCCGTTGCTGGCGATGAGCTGCGCTCCTTTGCCAGGGGAGATGCGCTCTTATTTTTTGAATTTCCAGCTTTTCTGCCCTGCTTTTTCCCCATCTTTGTGGTTTTATCTGCCTCTGGTCTTTGATGATGGCGATGTACTGATGGGGTTTTGGTATAGGTGTCCTTCCTGTTTGATAGTTTTCCTTCTAACCGTCAGGACCCTCAGCTGTAGGTCTGCTGGAGATTGCTTGAGGTCCACTCCAGACCCTGTTTGCCTGGGTATCAGCAGCAGAGGCTGCAGAAGATAGAATATTTCTGAACAGCGAGTGTACCTGTCTGATTCTTGCTTTGGAAGCTTCCTCTCAGGGGTGTACTCCACCCTGTGAGGTGTGGGGTGTCAGACTGCCCCTAGTGGGGGATGTCTCCCAGTTAGGCTACTCAGGGGTCAGGGACCCACTTGAGCAGGGAGTCTGTCCCTTCTCAGATCTCAACCTCCGTGTTGGGAGATCCACTGCTTTCTTCAAAGCTGTCAGACAGAGTCGTTTGCGTCTGCAGAGGCTTCTGCTGTGTTTGTTATTGTTTACTGGGCCCTGTCCCCAGAGGTGGAGTCTACAGAGACAGGCAGGTTTCCTTGAGCTGCTGTGAGCTCCACCCAGTTCGAGCTTCCCAGCAGCTTTGTTTACCTACTTAAGCCTCAGCAATGGCGGGCGCCCCTCCCCCAGCCTCGCTGCTGCCTTGCCGGTAGTTCACAGACTGCTGTGCTAGCAATGAGGGAGGCTCCGTGGGCGTGGGACCCTCCCGGCCAGGTGTGGGATATGATCTCCTGGTGTGCCTGTTTGCTGAAAGCGCTGTATTGGGGTGGGAGTTACCCGCTTTTCCAGGTGTTGTGTGTCTCAGTTCCCCTGGCTAGGAAAAGGGATTCCCTTCCCCCTTGCGCTTCCCAGGTGAGGCGATGCCTCGCCCTGCTTCAGCTCTCGCTGGTCGGGCTGCAGCAGCTGACCAGCACCGATCGTCCAGCACTCCCCAGTGAGATGAACCCAGTACCTCAGTTGAAAATGCAGAAATCACCGGTCTTCTGTGTGGCTCGCGCTGGGAGTTGGAGACTGGAGCTGTTCCTATTCGGCCATCTTGCTCCGCCCTCCCTGATTTTTTGACTTAATATGGCATAGGGACTCCATTAAGGACAGAATCTGCATCTTAATTACTAAACATATCCCCCCCACTGTTTTCATCTGTATTTACCTATGTTTTCTTTTTTTTGTTGTCTAATAGAAGACAATCAGAGTTGTGCACGATTTACAAATTGCTTCTTCACCTCCTGTCTTCCTCTTCTATTCAATAGGCTTGTCAAGTTATAAGAGATTATGAAATTTGGGGTAGTTAGAAATCACAGCCAATTCAGTCTCATTTCTACACAAACCAAAGAGTAATAAATTACTTTATTGTAGCAGCTTATTGCTTTGAACCTAAATTACAGAAAAGTAGCTTGGAAATTCCGTAACAAAGATGGAATACTCTATTTGTGTAGGCATACTCCTTACAGTTTGCGTTAACTCTCAGCTCTAGCACATTTTATATGATATTTGAATATACTGGTTTGGAAGGAGGCAGTCATGATCTGATGGACTTTCTGATTTTGTTTCTCTCTAACCTTAATTGCTGAACCTATTAAAACCCCATTTTAGGTTTAGCTGCCTCAGATTCTAGGATTATTCATATGCTAGGTCAGGAAAATACAGAAGCTCCATGTCTAGAAATGGAAGAGTTGCCATTGAGTCAACCTTGCTGCTTCTCCTCTTCTTACCTTGTATTTCTGTTGTGGTAATTGGATTCTTGCCTTGTCACTGATGATCAGGACTTTCCCTCATAGTCAACAATTGGTCTAGAGCTCTGCTTTGATTCTCAGCCTTCTCTTCTGTTCATTGCAAAAACTATAGGGAATTATTTTCATAATCTTCAATATTTCTGTCTCCCCAGTCACTGACCACATGTCTATCCAAACAGGTATCAGATCATCCTCTTTCCAGGTAATCTGATTTGATTCTCCTTATATTCCTTGGGGCATCCTGCTGTGGGATGTAAAGGATTGTGTAAACATCTTTTGTTGGCTGTTAGAAAATTTCTTCATTGCCAACTGTTGGTACCCTACTCAGATGTTAACCTTCAAGCACACCCATTTTTCCAGTTGCTAGGAGTGTTGGGTTATAACTCACAGCTACCACCATCACAACCTCCTTCTCTGGAGAATTATCTTAGGCCAGTGATCCTAAAACATTAGCTTTCATCAGAATCATTTAGGGGGCTTATTAAAACAAAAGACTGGACTCAGAGTTTTTGATTTAGTAAGTCTAGGGTGGGGCAAGAGAGGTTGTATTCCTAACAACTTCCAAAGTGATGCTAATGCTGTTGCTCTAGATAACACATTTCAAGGGCCATTCCTCTAATCTAAATAGGAGCTTATTATTCCCTGAAGGCTATTTGTCCTATCTCTCCTCAGGGTAGAGCACAGTGAGTGACTGATTGCCACAAGCTTATACAAGTTGGACCTCTTACCTCAAAGTGGGACTATCTGCATTGTTTCATTTGTGTTTGAAAGCTGCCTGGTGGGATCAGAATTAAAGGGTCACCATCAGTAATTATATTCTGGCTAAGCATTCTTTTTTGCCCTATCCTGCTTCTTTCACTCTCCTTCTCCTGAAAGTACTCTCCCAATAAATTACTTAAATAAAATCTCCATCTCAGACCATACTTCTAGGAGACATGATATGAGACTTATACCTATGGATCTATGGATTCTGGTCTCTTTAACTCAATCTATTCAATAAACTTGCATTGAATGTCTTTGAATGTCCCAGAAAGTATATGGTATATGGAAGATAATTAAGATCCAGTTTCTTTACCAAGCAACCCACCATTTAGTTCAAGGGTAGATAAGTAAATGCACAATTACAGCAGCATGATTGATGCTATGCTACCTCAGTGCTGATAATTTGAGGTCATGAATGCTTTCATCTGAGCTTTGGAGAGTGTCATACGCTTGATTCTCTGGGACAGAGTCTCTGAGATGGAGATTTGTGGAGAGAAGGTTGGGAATATTTTTAGAGATACCAGTGAGGAAGTGACGGAAGCATAATTGTGCAGATGGAGAGGCTGGGCGAGAGCTCAGGTGAAACTGTGAGGGGTTTTGGAGATGGCATGTCCCTTCAAATTTGTCCAGAATTAAAGAAAGAGATCCATCACTAGATGCAGGCTGCCCAGTAAGAAGAACATAATATTGGAAGAAATAACTCTCTTTGGCTGAGAGATGCTTGAAGAGGATACATACAATATACGCACAATAAGTTGGTCCCTGGAGACTATTGCTTGTGATCATCTCAGTAATATATACTGGCTTCCCACCGGAAAACCATTTATCCTATTCCTCCCAACAGGAATTTTAATTCAGTTTGCTCTTAAGCACTAAATTTCTCAGCTATCACAAATGCTAAATGCAAGCCGAACCTGAGATTTCCAGAAAATATATCCTGTAGACAGATCTGAGAGTGTTTCAAACCTTGTTGAAATTACTCTGAGGAGCAATGCAGCAGGTGACAAATCTGACACACAGCAATCTTTAGAATAAACATATGCAGGCCCAGAGTTCAGAGGCTGAAGTCAATTTAATGAGAAAGCTGTCACTATTCTTTTTTACATGAATTAAATGTATTCCAACTTGCCAAAGTCACGGCCTAACAGTAAATAGTCTGGCTGCAGAGCTGAGCATTTGTTTTATGTTGTTCTCAGGGTCACGTAAAAATGAATGGGAGTTACCTGGATTGAACAGAATTCTATTTAGTGTGTTCTAATATGTGGTGATAAAACTTGGGAACCTCAGTAAAGGGAACTGATTTGAATGTAAAATTGTTTATTTTGAAGTACATGTATGCCAGACACTGAAATTTTCTATTGATATTGAATATCAATATTCAATATTTTCCGTTGATTCTATTGATTCTATTTTCTATTGAATATTGATATAACACCATATAGTTTGTAAAGAGAAATATAAAATCTTAATGAATAAAGGGAAAAAGATTGATAAGTCTTCATAGAGTTAATTATACGCTCTTAAGACATTAGACTCAAGTAACTTCATACCTACTGAGAATAAATGCTGGAAAAATTTACAAGTTTTATTTTCCATATTTAGTGCCAGAGAGCCAGATTATAAGCATGCACGCACACACGCACACGCAGGTACACACACACACACACACACACAAGAATAAATAGGTTCACATCTTTCCTTGCAGTAAAGTCTGTCCTGATGGGATGGACTCTGGCGATATTATGAATGAGTATGAAAGAATAGCAAACTTGGCCTCTAGAAACAATCTTCCCTCTGAAATGTGTGTTTTAAATTACCTCCTGGCAAGGCCAGTGACATTCAAGGACTGGGAATGAGGTTAGAAAAATGGAAGTGATTCTCCACTTCTGGGAAGATCTTTTGCCTGACTAACATTATGTAAACATTTTGCTGAAGAAAGAATACCACACTTTAGCCACCAAATCATTATAGAAAAACTATCCACTTTTATGCCCCCTGGCTCCAGTCCAAGGGTCAGCAAACTATGGTCCTTGAGCCAACTCCTGCTTGCCACTTATTTTTGTAAATACGTTTCTATTGGAACACAGCGATGCTAATTTGTTTCCATATTGTCTATGGCTATTTTTGAGCTTCAATGGCATAGCTGAGAAGTGCAACAGAAACCATATGGCCCACAAAACCTAAAGTATTTACTATCTAGCCATTTACAAAAAAATTTTGCTGATCCTTGCTCTATTGTGTTTAGTTCAGTGTATCCCAGGTTTACTGATAAGAATTACCTGGAATGCCTTTCAACCAACAGCTTCTTGATCTCCTCCTTTGGAGATTCTGATTCAGTGAATCTGAATGAAACCCAGAAATTTCTACCTTTAGCAAGTACTAGAACTTTGGGAAATATCAATCTAGTTATTTGACTCTCCAGTATTCTAGCATATCATTTTTTATGTTCAAAAAGTCCACATTCTTTTCCTCAAAATCTTCCTTATCTCCCCACATAAGTGCAAGGTATGGACCAATGTATTGTACAGGATTGTCATGGGTAAGGTTGGCTAGAAGCAGTCTGTGGTAATGATTAGGGTATATGTTGTTTGTTGAGGGAGCACTCTCAGGAGTAAGGAAGTTATAGAAGCAGTCTAGGAAAGGGCGATAAAGCTAAAGAATGTGCTGTTATTACATATACACCATGGAATACTATGCAGCCATAAAAAAAGGATGAGTTCATGTCTTTTGCAGGGACATGGATGAAGCTGGAGACCATCATTCTCAGCAAACTATCATAAGATCAGAAAACCAAACGCCGCATGTTCTCACTCATAAGTGGGAGTTGAACAATGAGAGAACACATGGTCACAGGGAGGGGAACATCACACACTAGGGCCTGTTTTTGGTAGGGGGGAGTTAGGGGAGGGATAACATTAGGAGAAATACCTAACGTAGGTGATGGATTGATGGGTGCAGCTAACCACCAGGGCACGTGTATACCTATGTAACAAAACTGCACGTTCTGCACATGTAACCCAGAACCTAAAGTATAAAAATAAAAAAAGTTTTTAAAAATGTGCTCTCAGCTGGAGACATGCTTCAGGCTGATCCCATGGGGACCTCTGCAGCACAAATTGAACCACAGAGTTGATCCTGCCTTCAGGCAAGAGGGCTGGCCTTTTGAGCACTCTTTTCCCATTGCCATCAGTTAGTTATTTGGATGCAGAGTGCCCTTGAACAGGGTCAGACATTAGCAGCAATAACTGAGGCACATGTACACTTGTGGTAAAGTCAAAGGAGGGGAGGCATATAGCATCTGGTACAGAAGATATACCCCCAAATGAATGAAATTTAGACTTGGAATGTGCCCTGAAGAAAGACCTATCTACAAGAGTCTTTAAAAGATAATTTTGAAATATGTTTTCAAATTAGTAACCCTTCGGAAGTCACACATATATTTGCTAGAACTGATACCTATCATCTTTGAAAAGTAAGAGGAAAATATGTGCCAGAGAGAAGTGACTTTTCCAGTTAATAATCATTGCTTGTTGATAAATGTTTTTGACTAGGTATTTAGTAAGATCTTTTGGTTATGGTTACCTCCATTAGGATGATATGACTTCCTTATGAATTTAAATACATGTGAACATTTCAGAGTCCCACCTGGAATGTGACTACTGTCAGAGAACATATTCTCTCTAGCCCCTAACATTTCATGATAGATCCTACAATTGTAGAAGAATCCTTCAATAAAAGTTATGTTATGGGAAGATAAAACAAAGTTTAACCTTTCATAATTATTATTTACTTTCTGAGGAATAATAATACCTACCACTACTTGCTTATCCTCCCAACCCTCAAGGTAGGCATCAATTACCCAATCCTTACCCAAAGTCACATGTCTAGTCAATGGTGGTGTCGATTATTCTGAAGAAGGCATTCTATTGGCCCCACTAAAGAGTTGTGGATTTTTAAAAATCTTCAACCCCAGTTGTTTCAATGAACCTAGAACTAAGACTTTTTCAACCACTTCCAAATTATTGGTGCTTGGGTTTTGCAACAAATGCCTTCTAAGTTCTCAGGATAAGTTGGGGGAGGAAAATGAAAACATAATAGGGTAAGGGTTGTTCTCTTACTATTTCCAGACCAGTTCTCACCTTCAAACTTCTCTCTCTCTCTGAAAGATGAGCAAAAAAAAAAAAAAAAAAAAAACTGTGACCTCAAAAAAGGTTGTGTACCTCAAAACCTGCCAAGGGTCCTCTCTGCAGCCCACTCTGAAGACAGTGGAACAACTCAGGAAAGAAGGTAGAGTATTATGCTTTTATAGACCAACTAGAATCTAGTTTAAAAGAGCACCTGGAGTCTTATCGCACCCCATTCTGCTTTCCGTCTTCTTGAGGCACAGATGGCTTAACCTTTTCTTGAAGTGAAAATTATGTGAATAAGAATATTAACCCCCAAACAACTTAAAAGCACAGCTACTTCATCACTAGTCATTAGAGAAATGCAAATCAAAACCACAGTGAGATACCATCTCATGGCAGTTAGAATGGCAATCATTAAAAAGTCAGGAAACAACAGATGCTGAAGAGAATATGGATAAATAGGAATGCTTTTATACTGTTGGTGGGAGTGTAAACTAGTCCAACCATTGTGGAAGATAGTGTTGTGATTCCTCAAGGATCTGGAACCAGAAATATACACCATGGAATACTATGCAGCCATAAAAAGACATGAACTCATCCTTTTTTATGGCTGCATAGTATTCCATGATGTATATGTGACACATTTTCTTTATCCAGTCTATTATTGATGGGCATTTGGGTTGGCTCCAAGTCTTTGCTATTTTGAAATGTCCTTTGCAGGAACATGGATGAAGCTGGAAACCATCATTCACAGCAAACTAACACAGGAACAGAAACCCAAACACCACATATTCTCTCATAAGTGGGAGTTGAATAATGAGAACACATGAACACGGAGAGGGGAACATCACACACCGGGGCCTGAAGGTGGGTGGTGGGCTAGGGGAGGGATAGCATTAGGAGAAATACCTAATGTAGATCAGGGGTTGATGGGTGCAGCAAACCACCATGGCACGTGTATTCCTGTGTAACAAACCTGCACGTTCTGCACATGTATCCTAAAACTTAAAGTATAAAAAAAAAAATTAAAAAAAAAAAACAGAAAAACAGCTGACAAAACAGAATTGCCCAACGTAACTGTATTTTTAAGTTAGCAGCAAAAATAGAATTTTTATTTTATGTCATGCATATTCGGAAAAAGGAGCAAGTGGTATGATGTCAGTTAAAGGAAAACTAGCATAGTTCAAGATTTTTCCCATGATTCTCCTATGAACTTGAGATTCCAAACCAAACCCAGCTGAATCCAAAGCCAGTAGTGCTCTTACCAACTTTCCATGGCAATGTCTTACAATTCTCTTTAGGCTCAGGCCAGAGGAAGAATCCATGGAACTGACCACTTGGCAGGGCATTACCAAGGTAAGGATGGCTATAGAGATTCAGCCGAACCACCCTAGGGGATGAAGCAAGAACACAATGACCAGGGGCAACTTCAGGCTCACTTCCTCCATGAAGCTTTCTCTCTTCTTTCTCCCTCTAGGTAGATTAGGTGACTAACTTTTTGGGGAAACATTAATGTGGGTTAGATAATATAAGCTATTCCTATATGGCAACAAGCTAGGTGAGGAAAATGAAGATACGATGTATCTATCCCATCTCTCCAGCACCCAGGACAGGGCCACTATATCCTGGCATGCTGTAGCACAGAGTAGAGAGCCCTGCAGCATTTAGGCACATTGAACATATTTGTTGATGATATTCTGAGCCCTCTTTCCTTTAAATCATTGTTGAGTATTTTCTGGGTCATCTCACAATATAAAACCCCTGTCATAAACATTCAAAAAACTTGATAAGCTACCAGAAATGTTCAATTAAGGAATAAAAAGAAAGTGAAGAGCAACAATGGACACCTCCCCTCCTGAACTCCACCAGAGAATTGCAGTCCATTTAAAAGATGAAGCCAGTTTTAATCTATAATTTATGTCAAATTTCACTCTTAAGTCACAAGGTTAATATTTTTAGTAGAAAATGTTGATTATAACAGAAACTGCAGTATCTCATATGCACATATGCACAGTATGATTAAAGATAATCAGGTACAGTTTTACTATGAGATTATACAGAGTTTGAAGAATATCAGTACGAGGTTTTAGTGAAAAGCAGATCAAAGTATGAAATTAAAAATACCTGTAGAATAGCAATACTTAAATTAATTCAGTAATTGGAATGCTTATCCAAGGTTTTTAATCACTCTTTGTTTTAAATCCAACTTTCAGTTGTTTCAAAATGATAGATTATGTTAATTAGTTAAATTATATTAGCATTTATTTGTATCTAACTTATACATTTGTATTTAATTTATACATATATAATATAAATTAATTGTATTTAATTTATACATTTTGCCCACTTTTCTGTTGGTATGCACCTTCTTTTCTATTGCATTTATTTAAGGTGTGCAACATGGTGTTTTGATATACATGTACATAGTGAAATGATTACTGTAGTCAACCACATTAACATTTACCTTCTCACATAGTTACGTTTTTTGTGGTAAAAAGGGCATGTTCATTCTTATCTTTTTGATTCATATAAATGTCTTATATGTCACTTATATCAGCACTGCATTACAAATGGTTGTTTTAAATTGATCTTCTGCCTTAAAACTTTACTTGAAAAATTAATTAAAATACTTTTTTTCAGATAAATTCTGTCTTTGAATCTCTGTTTCAGAAAGGTCATATTTACCCAAGAGGAGACAAATAGCCACCTACATTTTCTCCCAGTGCTCTTAAAATTAACTTCAATATATATGAATTTTTTGTGGCTAGATTATCTTTTTCCTTCTGTTTTTCTCAAACGAGTAACACATTTTTAAACCACTTTTTTGAGTGATAAATCTTTTTTGCATTGTTTTGAGATGCTATTTATAGTGTGCAAGAAATTCTTATATATGCTTGATATGCTCCTAGACTTTCTCCCGTTTTGACATCTCTGTTCTTTTTTCAACACATCAGGACCATTCTTTTTGTTATTATGACGTTGATTTACATTGTGATATCTGCTGCTTCAGGCCTGTTCAAACTTTCTTGACGATTCTTGCACATTTAATTCTTCCAGACTATTTTGGCAAGAGTCTAATAATGCCATTGGGATCTTTATTGAGATTACATTAAAATGTTTTGATTAATTTAGAAACAGTTGGCAGTTTTACAATATTAATTTTCCATTCAGAACATATGCTTTCTCTATTTTTCCAGGCTTTTAAAACATTTCTCACTGTGAATTGTTACAGTTTTCTTAATGTAGATCTTGCACATTTCTTATAAAGTTTATTCTTATTCATTTTATAACTTTGTTACTGTTGTAAGTAGAGTTTTTTGGATCATATTTCTAATTGTTATTCTTGGGTATATAAGGAAGCTATAGCTTTATGTATACGGTGTTTATTTTCAGACTTTTTATCAGACCAGATAGAATGAGGATCTTACCAATTTCAATGTGGGTATAAATAGAATATTAGCATACTTGTACATTCCCTAGGATTTTTTAAAACAATGTTTCCTTTAATAATGAGTTATTCCTGAGAACTTTACATATAACTGCATGTTTGTTTGTTTGTTTTGTTTTTTGAGAAAGGGTCTCCCTCTGTGGCCCAGGTTGGAGTGCAGTGGTGCGATCTTGACTCACTGCAACCTGAGCCTCCCGGGCTCAAGTGATTCTCATGCCTCAGCCTCCCGAGTAGCTGGGATTATAGGCACTCACCACCACGCCTGGTTCATTTTTGGATTTTTAGTAGAGACAGGGTTTCGCCATGTTGGCCAGGCTGGTCTCAAACTCCTGGCCTCAAGTGATCTGGCCACCTTGGCCTCCCAAAGTGCTGGGATTACAGGCGTGAGCCACCGTGCCCGGCGTCTGCATGTCTTTTTGTGAATGATTTACTTTACTTCCCATCTGTGGCTGATGGGTCAAAAGAAAAATTAAGAGCAATGTGATTAATGCTAAGATTGGCCAACAGTCTTTAGAAAGTTAAACTGCTTCCACATGATATAATTCATGTTTTCTAGATACCTTATCTACCAACAAGTGATAAGTAATGAAGTAGATAAACTTCATTGTCATTATGTTGATATTTCAAGTTTTCTGAATGAGGCAAGCAGTGTAATGTGTATATATTATTATTATTGTTTTTATTTTTGAGAAACAGTCTCACTGTGTTGCCCAGGCTGGAGTACAGTGGCGTGATCTCAGCACACTGCAACCTCCAGCTCCTGGGTTCAAACGATTCCCCTGCCTCAGCCTCCCAAGTAGCTGGGATTACAGGCATGCACCACCACACCCAGTTAAGTTTTGTATTTTTAGTAGAGATGGGGTTTCACCATGTTGGCCAGGCTGGTCTCAAACTCCTGACCTCAGGTGATCTGCCTGCCTCGGGCTCCCAAAGCGCTGGGATTATAGGCGTGAGCCACCGCGCCTGGCCAGTATGTATATACTATTAATTAATATGAAGATATTGTTATGCTTGGATGACACCCTCCCTGGCGCTGAGACAAGAGTTACAAATAAAACATGGCTCTTCCGTCTGCTCCCGGATCCTCCTCACTGTACTCTTGCTCAAATTTTGTACCTGACAGATGCCTAAGGGCCACTGACCACTCCCTCAGGAAATCTCTGTAGCTGTGCAAGTCTCAGGCATAGAAAGAAATGAATTGTAAGCTATTCTTCTAGCACTCTAATTAGACTTTTCAGTCTGATTGCAGGAGATGAAATAGAGGCAGATCAAATTCTCAAGATGACTAGATTTGAGAATCATTACAAAGCAATACATTGACAATTACAAAGCTAGCATGCTCCTGAGAGTAGAACTGAACTTTCCTCTGCCTCAGAGTATCAGATGTGAATAAGAATATCTCATCAACTTGTTTTTACATGCTTATCCACTTGTTTTAAAGGAGAAAATGCAAATAAATATGCTGCAAGGCAGTCTGTGTAATATTTAATTATTTACACTCTAGAGACAGACCTGGCTTCAAATCTTGATATGTAACACTTATTAAGAGCACATTGAAAAACACATTTCTTTAATACCCAGAGCCTCCACTTCTAGTCAGAAAAGTTAAGATAATTATAGAACCTACTGATATGGTTGTTTTGAAGATAAATGATATAGTAAGCATGACATAATACTATGTACTGCTACTGTTATATTTGCTAAATCTCCAATCGTTTTGAAGTGTAAAAGAGTATTATTATTTTATTAAGGATACAGAGTGTTATTCTGAGAGGAGTGGGAATCCTCAAGAACTTTTTTGCTGGAAATTAATTTTGAAAAGAAGTTTGGTGAAAATCTTGCATTTAGAGTGAGGAAGACAGTCAACTCTCAATTATACAATTATATATATATAGTGGAGACACACTTCATTCCTATGATATAAGAAGGGCTGAAAAAAAAAGTTACTCCTTTATTTAATCTTAAACTGATCTGGTCTTCTTCATGAGTCCTCATCTATGAGGAAATTGTATATATATTCCTTATCCAACAGAGGAAAAATAAATTCTCATTCTGGCTTAATCTGATCATTTAGGGCACAATCTCTCATAAAAAAAGACAGCTTAGTCTCTCAGCCTCCTTCTACTATTACTTGTGGCAAATAAGATGTTCCTCCATATATGAGGTAAAGGTGATGCTTCCCAAGCCCTCATGGTTGCAAGGAAAATAAGTGCCCTTGGGTATCGTGTCCCTTGTTTTCTGAGATAATATCCCTTGTTCTCTAGTCACTGATGAGCTTGTCAGCTGGTAGAACACATGATCGGCGTCCTAACTACATCAGTGCCCAACATTCCCTGGTTCAGTTCGATTCTTCTTAAAGTGGGATGGCTCCAGACTCCCAAGTCTCTGCTGTTTCCCATTCAGCCCTGTAGCTCGTGGTCCATCTCTGGCATCCTCCACTGGGCAACTAGTTTTGCCACTGCAGGTCCACCCCAAGCCCCTTAGCAGCATCTAGCTAGAACTCATCATTCCTACTGACGTGTGTGTGCGCGCGCACGCATGTGTATCCATCTATACCCATATGTGTGTCTATATACTAGATTGTTAAAAAGTTTATATGGTAACTTTTATTCTACGACAGCTAGGGTAGATTGCGAATGTTTCAAAGCAGAGATTATGTCTCATTTATTTTTAACTTTCCAGCACCTCACCTGATCTCTGATATAAGCAATCAATCTGTATTCTGTTCGTGATAAGAAATATTCTCCATTCTCACTGATGGCAGATTTGTGACCACTAAGCACCTACGCAGTATTGGTGTGAATGCACAAACTATTGAAACAACAAGCACGCAACAAGCAAGCAAATTGTCACCGCGCTATAATTTGGTGATGAGATATCTGGTTACTTTCAGACAAAAGAAAATGTCTCATAATAACAGGGTTTTGTATGATTCTTCTCTTTCTTCCAGAAATAAAAAATTTAGAAACAAAACATTGAGGGGCGTTTTAGGTTAATTATGCATTTTAGAAGAGTTCCCCAGATAGCACTTTTTTCTGATTTATTTATTTTTTAAATTGGCATATAAAATTGTATGTATTTATCTTGTACAACATAATGATTTAAAGCATATATACATTTTATAATGGTTAAATCTAGCTAATTAACAAATGCATTACACCTCACATAGTTATTTTGTGGTGATAACACCTAACACCCTGGATAACTTTTGATTCAGTTTCTGAACTTGCCATGTAAAATTAGTATTTGTACTCAATCAGTTTCTTCAGTTTAGAGAATCCTTATAGTGATCCTGGGCCAAAACTAAAGGGGCATAGGGAAACTAGCATAGTTCTTTCCATTTGCCTCTAGTCATTTTTATGTACTGATGAACATGTAAATGCTACTCTACAAAGTACAAGAAAGGGATAAAGACCCTGCTCTCAAATATTTCCAGGATAGGGAGGGGCTTTAATTATACTTTTTAAAAGATTTTCTAAACAGAAGAAAGAAAAATCCCCATTGAGAGGGGAGGCAGAGGCTCATGTCTATACTCCCAGCACTCCAGGAGGCTGAGGCAGGAGGATTGCTTGAGTCCAGGAGTTTAGGAGTTTACAGCCAGCTTGGGCAACAGAGTGAGATCTGATCTCTATACAAAATAAAAATAAAAAAAAAAGAAGGGAGTGCGTGGGAGAAAAAAAAACAATAACAACAACAAGGAATTCAGAAGTGGTTTGATGTTTTGAGGTTAAACTGAAGCAACGCCTTCATTGCGATGAGTGCCTTTGACGTCTGTTGAAGGTGGTACAGTCAGTGACAATTACTGCATTCTTTCTGGCTTTGGGTTCACAGTGCTTCGCAGTGCTGTGCTATTCAGAACTAAATAACTATTGTCACTGCTCTATAATTTGGCGATGAGATATCTGGTTACTTTCAGACAAAAGAAAATGTCTCATAACAATGGGGTTTTGTATGATTCTGTTCTTTCTTCCAGAAATACAAAAAAAAAGACGCATTTAAAAATTTATCTCTGTTCACACTGAGGAAGAAAATAAGCTTTAAAAAGTTTTACTCCTCGCTCCCTATAGCAATTCTTGCCTGACTTTCCATCAGGAGGAAATGTTACTTTCAGCATATTCTGTGCGTGAAATAGACAGTGCCAGATGCTTCAAATGGTCATAATTGTGAAGGATATGACAAAAGAGGCATCTTCCTACTGTGTTTTATTAAATGTGGAGGGAAAAAACCCCTTTGGGTAAATTAGCACTTGGAGGATTTAGCAAAAGTGAATTAACTATGACAGGGTCCCCTAACACATCTATTTGATGATCTTGCAAGTCTTATTCCCAGTTACCTGGGATGCTACTTTGCTTTGGGATGCCATGGGGTCATTAAAATGTGTGACAGGTTCTCCAGAAGAGAAAAATCAGATGAATCTTGACTTACAGACAGTATGTCTTCCTAAATAGCATTTCTTTTGACTGACCATACCTTTCCCTTGATGCTATATTTCTCCCTCATACACTCATCTGAACAAAGAACTGACTGCAAATTTCAGCTGCCAAAACCAAAGGACAGTTGGAAAGGCTGTTTACAAGCAATTAGCAAGTGTGCTCTCAAAAACTGAATATATAGGTGCTGTTTTTAACTTATAAATTAGTATTGAAATCTAGCTTCTATTATGCCACAGGAATATAAAAAGGAGAAATGAAGGCAGAAGTATGTGGTGACTACATTTAAAAAAATGAGTCCACTATTCTTATTCTTCTTATTATTATTTGTTATTATTTTTCGAGACTGAGTCTCACTCTGTCGCCCAGACTGGAGTACATTGTGGCTCACTGCAAGCTCCGCCTCCCGGGTTCACGCCATTCTCCTGCCTCAGCCGCCCCAGTAGCTGGGACTACAGGCGCCCGCCACCATGCCCAGCTAATTTTTGTATTTTTGGTAAGAGACGGGGTTTCACCATGTTAACCAGGATGGTCTCATTCTCCTGACCTCGTGATCCACCCGCCTTGGCCTCCCAAAGTGCTGGGATTACAGGCGTGAGCCACTGCACCTGGCCAAGTCCACTATTCTTTACACATAATTCCAAAATCAAAAATAGCTCTGAGAAACCAGATGTCTTTGTGGTAACTCATTCAACCCAAATTAAATGTATTTGGTATCTGAAACTCACCTAACCTACCATGAGATTATCTTTATGTCTCTCAATGTGACTGTTCATATGCTTCACTGCAAAAATATTAGTGTGTTTGATGACAGGGATATTGTAGACCCCACTGGGGGTGCTATAGAATCTGTGTAGTGTTACTTTTATAAATCTGACAAATTCTGGATTTTAGAACAGAAAATATTTCTTTTTTTTTTTTTTTTTTTTTTTTTTTTTTTCCCTCAGACGGAGTCTTGCTCTGTCTCCCAGGCTACAGTGCAGTAGTGCGATCTCGGCTCACTGCAAACTCCGCCTCCCGGGTTCACGCCATTCTCCTGCCTCAGCCTCCCGAGTAGCTGGGACTACAGGCATCCGCCCCCACGCCCGGCTAATTTTTTGTATTTTTTAGTAGAGACGGGATTTCACTGTGTTAGCCAGGATGGTCGCAATCGCCTGACCTCGTGATCCGCCCTTCTCGTCCTCCCAAAGTGCTGGGATTACAGGCGTGAGCCATCGCGCCCGGCCTAGAACACAAAATATTTCTTACAGGTGAGGCACTGTGCTGCTTTACAGACTTTATCTCACTGAAGCCTCACAGCCTCTCCCAGATGTGGACATTGCTCTGATCTCTAGTTTACAGATGAAGAATTTAAGGATCCAAAGGTGAAATACGTTGCTCAGAGTCACTCTCCTATTATAGTTATGCACTATTGCATAATAAACATCCCTGAAATGTAGTGACTTGAAACAACATGTTATTGTTAACACACACTTCTGTGGATTGACTCAGCTCAGCTGAGTGGTTCTGACACATGGCTGCTGTTAGATAGGAGCTGGGGTTGGAATCATCTGTAGGATTATTGGCTCACATGCCTATACCTCAGCTGGAATACCTTGAGGCTGGTCAAGTATGTCCCTCTGCATGTGACCTCTCTGCGTGGCTACATTACTCCTCCCAACATGGCTGCCTCAGCATTGTCAGACCTCTCACATAGTACCTGGTAGCTCCTAGACTAGAACAAGTGTTCCAAGAAGTGCAACCTGTCAGTCTATTAAATACTGGGCTCAGAAACTGGCACGGTGTCACGTCTACATTTCTCTATGGGTGGAAATAGAGAGATCATATAGTCAGTTATATCCCCTCTCATATATCACAGGAGATATAACTCCAACTATTTAGGTACGAATGGAGGCCGCTCAGCTTGTAAGTGAACATCTGGGACTTAAATTTACATCTGCCTAGTGCCAACATCCATTGACAATGAAGTAAAACCTGCCTGTCACCCATTTTTCCCTCTGCATGCCACCCCGACCTGATGGTATTCTGTTTACTTAATATTCCATTTCTTTTTTTCAGTCATTTTCCTATAATCTTCTACCTCTACCAGACTGTTCTGTGAAAAGGCTATTCTGATAATGTCAAAATGTAGACCTGTGCTTTATGTATTTGAGGGAATGGGAAGGGAGTATTCTTTCCTCTCTCCTCTTCTTACCTGACTTCAGTGATCCTGATTTCATCCTCATTTTAAAAATCTTCATCTTGATAAGATGTATCTAGGAAATAACAAACAAGGAAAGACTCAGGGAAGAATTGATGTGAGAAAGAGAACTGGGGAGAGGATTCTGGAACATTCCAACTACAGTGAGCACCTTTACTCCTTTCTTCACCTTCCCATTACCTCCAAACTCTAACACATTCCTCCTACTAAAATGTAGTACATTTAATGTTTCTTTTTTTAAAAAAAAACGTTTGCCCCAGATCCTAACACAATGACTGTATTAGTTCCCATTTCTGTCTCAGAAATGCCTGTGTGAAACTCCATAGGCTGGCAGATATGCTTCCCAGACACGTCACCTGTGACCTGTCTCTAGATCTGTTGTCTATCCAACCAGAAAGTGGAAAAAAATAGCTCGGTCATGATTGTTAGCTGATAAGGTTTTAGCTTTGGCTATATTGAGACCTTGAGCTGTTTTTACTTTTGTTAGTTAAACTGTGGGATCTGGTCAACTTGGAGACAAATAGAGAAGGCCTTGAGAATTGAGGTTCTATACTGATTTGTGGAGGAATAATCACAGTGCTATTCAGAAGGAGAGTTGTTGCACTTGCTGTCTTTTTAGAAAAAATCAAAGCTTCACTGGGATTTAGCTAGCTGGCAGTCATGATTTTGAACCCTATCCCCATTGGGCCAAACCTATCACATGTGTCAAAATGACATGGTTCTTTCAGGGGACTTTTGGGAGTGAGATCCACAGCAGGCAACTGTGCTAATAAAATCCAGCTCAACAGTAACATTGCATTAGTTAGCCTTACTCAGAGACATCTGGCATTTGTCTTCCATTTCCTTTCTGTTACAATTTTACCTCCTGGATGCTGGAGATACAAGTAACACTTCTTGCTGTGTCTTCTCTTACTCTCCCAAATAACTAGGCAACTTATTTCTATTTCTTAAATAAATCTCATGGTTTTCTGACTTCTCCAAGGTCCCCTTGTCGAGTCAAATGAAAACTACTGATGGCCCCTTCCAACAAAAATAAGTATCATTACCTAGAACATTCCTGAATTCTGGTTCATTAGCACAGGGTGAAGACATGATGTGTCATTTTTTAGGGCCTTATCCTCTTGTTTCAGTGATTATGCTGTAGTAGACAGGAACATTTTTTAAAAGAGAATTATAGTCTTCAGGGCCAAATAAGTAGTTAGGCCAGCAGTCATGAACCCTATACTACAGACACCAGATAAGAACTTGTTGCCTTCCCAGTGGTAGAATTGTTACAAATCTATGTGGGAGGGCCTTTGGGATCTTCTCATCCGATTGCCTCATTTTTCTATTAGGAGATTGGGACCCAGGTAGGTAAATCCATCTTGCCACAGATATGAGATGACACAGTGAGGCTATAACCCAGCCCTCCTGATTTCTCCTAGCTCAGTGACTGTTCTGCAATAATGTATTCAGATCAGAATTCCTTTCTTTGTCCATCAGCATATCCTGAGTGTTTTACTCTATCCCCAAATTACATACGCCTGTGATTTACACTGATGTCACATCAAAGCCATTTTTAATTTTCTAGGTCTCCTTTAAATTTGGGTACGTTGGTCAAGAGACCTTTCCCTGATCTTTCTCACCTGCTACCAACGTTTTCATTCCTGCCCTCTGTCTTTATTGAACTGTGAAGCCCATGTTTCCAGGAAAATTGGCACGCCTTATTGGCCAACAGATTCAACGCAAAGGTATAAAGTGGGTTCTACTGATCATCATATAGCTTTCCATCTAGTCTCACCAGGCCTGGCCGATGGAGGAAATTTCCACCTCAACAAAGACTGTAACTACAGCCACTAGAGGATTGTATTGTCCACTTCATGCTAGCTGGTGAGGAGATCCAGCCAGCGTGGAAGGGTTTGTAAGTACATACATGTAGTCCCCTGCGGAACCTAAGCCAGAATCCCATAGTTTGGGCATGCGTCGAAGACATCTGATGGGGAGGCCCCCTCCTCACCTGCTCAGGGTCTGAGGGACTGTGACTCTGATCTAGGTGTCTATCTGGCAGTCTTAATGAGGGATCCTCCAGGAAGCAAAAATAGTGCAGAGTAAAAGGGTGATACCCCTGCCTTTGACCTTTATTTTCAGTCTAATAAACTTGCCTTTCTCAGGGAAAGAGGTGAGAGCTGGTATTTTGGTTTCGGCAACTGGGGTCCGGGGACAAGGAGCTGGTCACGTGCTCTGACAGAAAAACTGGGATTTTTCTGTCCCCCAGCTGGGAGCTGGAGGGGAATTCTGTCTTCCTCACTTACTAAGCATGCTTGAAAAACATTAAGCTGAATATCAGAGCTTGATTGTTCTGTAACTGCCACCCATTAAGACAGCAAGGGCTGAGGAAGGAGCCTGGGCAAGTATAGAAAAGAACTTCCCTAAAGGATCTTAAAGCAGAACCTGGAAACACTGGAAGTAGGACATAAATTCCTTTTGCTCAGCAAAGTGAGCTTGTGTTCCTGGTCAATAGAGGCTCCTTTACTTCCTTCAGCTAATGAACCACAAAAAGAAGATATATATATAGTATTGACTTCTGAGGCCAGGGAATTTTGTTTTCTTTACTTTTCTAAATTTGAGTAGCATATGCTTCAAAACATCAGATATTTACTATCCTCAAAATGACTGGAAAACGTAGAAGGATAAAGCACAAGGAGTGGCCTAAATAGGCTTAAATAACAAATCCCACTAATGGAGTGATGGTATATAATGGAAAGACAGCGAGACATCAGTCTTCTTTGGAAATAACGTATAAGAGGATTTTGTTAATTCTCATTACTTTTCCTTCACTTGGCACTGCACACCACCCCCGCACTTCTAACTGTTATGATAGCTAGAACCAGGCAAAATGGGACAAAATAATTCATCTGATCATATCTTTACTCATTTTCAGTCATTTTCTCAAAATTTGTGAGTGATATAAAAGTCACGATCCATTAGTGGCACCATACGCTTCATAATATGACCTCCATTTTCCTCACAATCATCAGCTCGTGGCACCTCCCTTTGATCTACCCTTTCTATGCCCTCACTACCAAATTAGCTAAAAAATGGTAGAGACTTTCAACACATAGCATGTGCTCTTTCCTTCCACATAATGAACATCCTTGCTCTTACCTGGTAACTCATTACTTGTCCTATAAATTCCACTTGACTTGTTTCTCCTTCTGCAAGGATTTTGTCAGTGATGTTATCATATTTTTCTGATGCATCTTCTTTATGAATACGTTTGGAGAATGTCTGTTTGGCTGGTCTCAGGCCCAAGGCAGTTTTACTTCTCTCTTAGGATTGGTTTGTACTTATCAACGCTTAGTAGTGACATCTACCAGCTTTTCCCTTTTGCAATGGTTGCTAGAACTTTCAGAGACAAATTTGTCACACATTTGTAATCAAGAGTATGAATTTTCCCAAATACATTTCTGGCCATATTTTATAAGCCGAACTGTTCTTTTTTTCCCCTTTACTTTAAAATGTGATATCTTATATTTTATGGAACCTCTTTCTGGAGCAAGGTAGCCAAGGAAGGAAGGAAGAGAAAGGGAGGGAGGCAGAGGAAGAGGATGAGAGGGGAGGGAAAGGGAACGGAGCAATGAGAAGGGAAAGGGAGAGAAGAAAATCCAAATTCAAAGCCTACTTTCTTCATGAGTCTGTCACCTGAAAAAAATTAATCACTTTCCCTCTGAGCTCTCCCAGTACTTTGAAGAAGCCTCTGTTATGGCTATTATAGCGCTTATATCTCTGCATGTCAATTCTTTGTCTTCTTGGACTTTTTTCCCTCTTATCTGACTGCAAATTCTTTAAAACAAGGACGACTTCTTACTTTTTTTGGTATCCCCAGCTTCTGGCTCAGTTCCTAGTTCAAATAACTGCTCAATGTATGTTTATTGAGTGAACAGTAGCTGAAAAGTAGCTCCAGGGATTTAAACCAATCACACAAATTGATTTACTTAATTGGAGTTCTGCTCAAGATTTAGACTCATTCTCTGAATCAGACTTCTGACCTTCAGAACTTTATATGTGACTAGTCACAGTCATGTTTCTCATTGTACATGTCTCCAACTGACTTTCAGCAAATAACCTGCAGCTTTATTTAATACAAATCAGATCATATTAAATATAATTAAAAATCTCTCCATGAAATAAGATAAGATCCCATTGGGGCATAACAAAACACAATTATACCTTCATGGCATATGCTCTTCTTAAATAAATCCACTTGTGAATATTAAAGTCTGACAATCCTTTCTCAAAGTTAGTATTATCTTTTAAATAATACCATATACCAAATAAGAATTAAGAAGTCATCGTATTATTTCTATCCTGGATTATTTCTCTAAGCAGAATCATCAACATTGATACATAACAGGGATTTATTTGAGTTTAATGGCAAATCAGTTACATCAGTATAACAGTTAATTATATTCATTCTCTTTAATAGATGGTGAAATTCTGCAATATGAACTTAATTAAAAACATCCCAGTGAGCACAGGTATGCTCAAAGTTTCTTTCTGCGCAAGTTGAAATAGATTTGACCACTGGAAGATTTGCTCATTTAGGTCTTCCAGGTCATTGCTAGGGCAATTACCTGAAATGTCATTTGAAACATTAAACGGAAAATATAATCATCTGAAGAAATTATTATTGATTCTGATTTTATCTCTGTTATTTGGAGAAGTAATGGGCACAGGAAAAAAGAAGACAGTATTGTGAGTTGGAAAATAGATAATCATACAGTGTTTTTCAAGTTGGGAGAAAAGCAGCAGTTAATTTCTTCAGACAAGAACAAATCATCATTTAAATAAAGGGACAAACAAACGATTTAACCTTTAACACAGATATGTGTTCCATACACATGCATTCACACACATAAACACAGACACTTGTGGGTTAGAGCTCTCTCTGGTTAAATTATAATGTCACAGTAGTCACTAATCATGACCAGACACCAGGACAGGGCGCAGTACAGAGCAATCCACACTCCAGCTCCCCAACTTGCCAGCAGGCTGCTTTGCAGTGTTTCAAGAAAGAAGAAAATGAGTTGATATCTGCAAGAGATAATGCCTGGAAATTCACTTCCACATGTAGTAAATAATTGCCTTTCTTTTCAAAGATGCAGAATTTCCTTGATAAGCTGTCTCATCAGTGACTTAACCATTTGGAAACATCTCCCTTCAACTTACTGTTCTGTGTTATCAAAATTATAGTTTCAGCAAGATCAGGGCAAGCTACCCTTCTCCTTTTCCCCCCCTTCCCTTGCTTTTAGCACCATCAAAATCTGGAGAGCTGAATAGAGATTACAATTTATGAAGGGGAAACCTAAGGTTGTATGAGAGATATGAACCCCACCCCCCGATTCCCAGGGGAAAGCCCCTATCTTGAACTTTTCACAAGGATCCTCCACTGAGTTTCATCCTTATTTTCTCTTCTTGCTCTGTATTCCTCACAGTTGAATCATTCTTCTGTAGTGAATATTTTTTCTAAGGCATCTGTATTTGTTTTCTATTGCCATTATAATAGCTTACCACAAACTTCACAACTTAAAATTATTCCAATTTATTATTTTATAATTCTGAAGGTCAAAAGTATGGGATCGAACTCCCTAGGCTAAAATCAAGGTATTGGCAGGGCTGCATTCCTTTCTGGAGGCTCCAGGGGAGAATTGGTTTCTTTGCCTTTTCCAGCTTCTAGAGGCTGCCTACATTCCTTGGCTCATGGTCTTTTCCTCCATCTTCAAAGCCAGCAATGTCTACTTGTGTATTTCTCATGCTGCATCTCTCTGACACTGACTCTCCTGTCTGTTTTTCTTACATGGACCTCTACAATTATATTGGGCCCACCTAGACAATTCAGGATAATCTCTTTATTTTAGGGTCAACTGATAGCAATCTCAATTCCATCTGGTACCTTAATTACCCCTTGCCATCTAATTTAACATATTCAGATTCTGGGGATGTGGATATCTTTGGGGGACCATTATTCTACCTACCATAACATCTTTCTGGAAGCCTCAGCTTCTATTCAAACAAGCTGACCCCAATCTAGGGGCCACATCTCTTCGTTGCACTCATGAATTTTTTTCAATTGAAGTTTTTTCAATTGGAATAAGTTCCAGACTCATTCCATCTGGTGTGAGAGTAGGTAGCAGCGTTTCAAGAGGCTAAGATGCTTCTATCATCCCAAGCTTTGCAGAGAAAGAGTTGATGGGGCACAGTATGTTTGAGATTTTTTTTTTGAGATCTTATTTATAGATATTCCACCAATATGTCTTTATTTTCTTCCCATATTTTTGGCTAGTAAATGTCGAAGTCATCATCAGTTACATATTTCCCCCAATGTAAAATCAGTTACTGGAAACAGAGAAAACAAACAGATGGCCATTAGGCCACATGTGTTGTGGATAAAAACAGAGTAGAACTAAGCTACAAAGACATGGAAGACAGAATAGAGTTGGTTCTGGCCACTAACCAGGTTAAATTGGCGTGTATGTGGCAACTGTGCTGCAAAACCAATGAAACCATTATGATCAGCTAGGCCACAAAGAGAAAGAAAACCTATGAGAATACTGACGTTGTCCACAAAGAAGCAGATTCTGATATGAAGATTGCGCATCTGAAAGGTTATGCAAGATAACCCATTGGGGTGTGAAACAAAACTGTAAGCATGTTTATACCCATATCTCTAGTTTAAATAAGAACTTCAACTTTACCAATATTTAAAATACAAGCCAGGCACGTTGTCACATGTCTGTAGTGCCAGCTACTCAGGAAGCTGAGGCAGGAGGATTTCTTGAGCCCAGGAGTTCAAGACCAGCCTGGGCAACATAGCAAGAACCCTATCTCAAAAAAATACAGTTTGACACTGCCACACTCACTTGCTTTGTACTTCAGCCATTCACATATCACACATGTGTATTAAAGAATTTGGGCTGGGCACGGTGGCTCACGCCTGTAATCCCAGCACTTTGGGAGGCCGAAACAGGCAGATCACCTGAGTTCAGGAGTTCGAGACCAGCCTGGTCAACATGGCGAAACCCCATCTCTACTAAGAATACAAAAATTAACCAGGCGTTGTGGTGCATGCCTGTAGTCCCAGCGACTTGGGAGGCTGAGGCAGAAGAATGGCTTGAACCCGGGAGGCAGAGGTTGCATTGAGCCAAGATCTGTGCCAGTGCACTCCAGCCTGGGCAGCAGAGCAAGACTCCATTTCAAAAAAGAAAAAAGAAAGAAAGAATTTGTTTGTGACTGGGGTATCTTCAGTTCATATACTGTCACCTTAATGTGGCTAATTGCAGTACTCATGAAATTGCTAAGTAGACTGATTATTATATTATCTAGTTTTAACTAAATTGACCCTTACCAAATGGACAAGTAGTTAAAAAATATGCACGTGTCTGAAAGATTCTATGAGAAACTGCATATGAAGATAATACTAAGATGGGCCCGGGTAAGCATGAAGCAAATGGAAGAAACAATATTCCCCCAGCCACCAGTGTAACCTCTTCAGTCACAAAACAATGCCCAGTGTGATCAAATTGGACACATTCAATGTTGAGCACAAAAATATTTTTGTATTTTAAAAGAATACAGTAAAAATAAAAACAATGTTATATTAATACTTGTTTCATCTTCTCTGTTTAAATTTTTATTTAGTGCATATTTTAAGATGTTTGTAATATATTAGTACAATAGTCCATGCTTGTCCTTTATATTCTGAGGATGCATAGACATATTTTGAGGATAGATATTCAGATTTCTTTTATGGATAGGGGTACACCATCAAGATAGTTTGTAGACCATTGCTCTAGAGGATAGAGCTTTTGGAGGGAGGCAACAAATTCCAAAGGAAAGGTTTGGTATGGAAAAACATTTAAAAGCTCATTGAGAGAAGGGTGTATCAGGGAATCCTAGTGTAGGTCACAGGACTTGCTACACTGAGTTGCACATTTGTCCAAATCTGGCATTGCCAGGAAGCTAAGTCTTACACTAATCTTCCTGTAGTACTTTTATCCTATAATAGGGTCCGTGACATATTAGATAAAGAAAATAAACCCATGAGGGTCTCAGTGAGTTCTTTACAATTTTACACTTCTGCTTTGTTTTTAATGCTTAGAAAAAGAACTACTTGAAAAGTTATTTTAAAAATGAGTATTTTATCTTTAACCAAAAGCCATGAAGTATCTCAGAAATATATTTCAACATTAAAATATCAAATAATCAATTTTTACAAGAAGTGCATTTAATTAGCAACTTAGCTATAGCTAGCATACAATGAGTTAATCTAATAATCAGTGACTCGCCTTTCTGGACAGAGTAATCTTAAATTCAGCTATTCTTTTATCAATTTAAAAAATGTAATAATAGCATTTTGTAGCAAATGGCTAGAAAATTTCAGCTACAAAATACTTCATTCTATGAAGCCTGATTATTTTATGGCTTAGAAGATGTTCATAACTTCTGTTCCAACATAATACAGAAGCATCCTTCAGAATGTTATCTTTAAGATCACAGCAGTTAAGAGATTTAAATTTCAAAGTGAATATTATCCACTTTCTGTTCTTTTTTAGCCTACTTCCAGGCAAGCTCTCTGATGCCCTCGTCATTTGTTTAAAGTTTCTCTTTCTTCCAGGCTACTTTGGGAATCAATTCCAGATCACAGAGGAAAGAAAATCTCATTCCTTTTTTCCACCCCAAGCTCACCTTCCTACACAAGATTTCTATCTACATTAAATAGATTCGCTAACCCGGGATAGTAACCTACCCATAGCAATGGCTTCTGTAAAGCTCAGCAGAGCATAGAGAAGTCCCACAATGCTTGATTAAAGTCATCAGGAAAACCTGAGGTAATTCTAAAAAATCCCACTCTGTGGTACAAAATGGCCCTAGAAGCCAATCTTCTGACTACTTGTCATTTTATTTCATTTCATTTTTTCTTTTCTTTTCTTTTTTTTTTTTTTTTTGATTCAGTGTCTCACTCTGTTGCCCAGGCTGGAGTGTAGTGGTGTCATCTTGCCTCACTGCAGCCTTGATTTCCTGGGCACAAGCAATCTTCCCACATCAGTCTCCTGAGTAGCTGGGCTATGGCGAGTGCTAGCAGCTAATTTTTTGTATTTTTTGTAGAAATGGGGTTTCACTGTGTTGCCCAGCCAGGCTGGTCTCGAACTCCTGGGCTTCAGTGATCCGCCTGCCTCGGCTTCCCAAGGTGCTGAGATTACAAGTGTGAGCCACCACCCGGCCTTGTCATTTTGTCACCATTAATACTTTCCTCTAGGTCTGGCTCCCAATGCGGAGAATCAGGGGAATTTGAACAAGGCTTTCTTGGAGAGTTGTTTCATTCTGTGTGCTGGAATAAAAACAGAAATTATTTTCCTGCCAGGAATGCACTAAAGCTCCCTCCACTGTATCCTCCAGGAGGTTCATATTAGTATTTGCTTTAGGGATAATGTTTTGGATTGTACCACAGAGCAAAGTATTTGGTCAGATAATCTAATGGGACTAATAACAGCCGACCTGAACATTGACAATTCCTGCACATTATCCCATTCCATCCTCACAGATCAGAGAAACCCAATTAGGTAGTATTTCCCCACTTCATAGACCAGGGAAGGAAATTTCTGAGAGGTTAATTGATGTGCTGAAGGGCACATAAAGTGCCCGGCTCAGTCCCATGTCTGGCTCTAGATTCCTTTTTAGTTCTTCTGTATTATGCTGTCTCTTCTAAATGGATTATTAGGTTGATAATGTTATTCTTAGTCATTCTGCCCAACTAATGAATAACAGATTATACATTTAAGATGCTAAAATGTATCATAATTTTATTATAACTGAAAATGTTCAGAAGTTTTTTTAAATAATAATTATGGGGAAAAGAAAGCTTTTCCTTATATATGGTTTCCTCAGTATTTTTTTCGTTAGGCATTTTTCCCATTTGGCTGTGGCAATCCTTGAGATTGATTCTCACTGTCAAAGTCATAACCCTCTTTCTTTCACCCAGCGGTAACCATGGAAACATTTGTATAACATGTCCTGCTTCTTTTAATATGATTATTCATGAGTTGCCATAAAAATATGAAGTGTATTTATTTGCATATTAATTGTCCAAATAGCACAAGTATTTGCTTTTCCAATACCTACTCATAGCTCTGTGGTCATGCATACACAAAGTACCAACCATTCTTAAATCTTAGGATTAAGAAGTGACATGTTGCAAATTTAGAGCTCCTTGCTCTTCACCGGTTGTATAGCTAAAGAGTTTTAGTCAGTTTAGAAGTACCATGGGTGGAGCCGGGTGCGGTGTCTCACACCTGTAATCCCAGCACTTTGGGAGGCTGAGGCGGGTGGATTGCCTGAGGTCAGGAGTTTCAGAGCAGCCTGGCCAACATAGTGAAATCCTGTCTCTACTAAAAATACAAAAGAATTAGCTGGGCATGGTGGTGGGCGCCTGTAATCCCAGCTACTAGGGAGGCTGAGGCAGGAGAATCACTTGAACCTGAGAGGTAGAGGTTACAGTGAGCCGAGATCGCGCCATTGCACTCCAGGTTGCAGTGAGCCAAGATTGCACCATTGCACTCCAGCCTGGGCAACAAGAGTGAAACTCTGTCTCAAAAAAACAAAACAACAACAACAAAAAAAAAAAAACAAGAAGTACCATGGGTCAAATTAGGGTTCCTGTCCCATTTTTCTGCATACATTTAAAGTCTAATGTGATATAGTAAGTACTTTCTCCTTTGGAGATCAGCTATAATCTCAGAACTTAATATTTCACTTGTATAGAAGTTACTCTTAAATCAGATTCTATGACCCAGACAGCCATCCAGAATTTTAGTTCCTCATCTCTAGCTTCTTCATTAAAATATCCAACTGGATGTCCCACTACCCCTTCCAATTCAATTTGTCTAAAACTAAACTTGTTATCTTTCCTTCAGAGTTCAAGTCCTTTCAGAAATCTCTTAATTCAATCTCCAATCCCATCATTCTCTTAGTTACTCAGGCTTAAACTTTTGTTATCCTATAGCATTTTCTTTCTCTCTTCTAACACGTCCTGTATCCTATAAATTATTCTTAGCTCATACTAGCCTTTCTATTTCCACTGCCACCCTCATTACATTATGCTGAGACTACCCTACAGTGCTGTAACCAGTCTCCTTCCCCAGCTCTCGTCTCTTTCTATCTGCCTTCCAATCTACTCCAAGGTTGAACTGTCTAACTCAACATTTTGCATATGACCCTCAACTCCTCACAACAAACATTTCTTCTAAATTAAATTGACATATAACACCATTCAAAAGTTATTTCTTTCAGCTTCAAAACCGTCACTCCAGTATATACATTACTTCGCAACGTGATGTGAGGTGAACCACATTTCTTGCCCACACGCTGTTCTCATTTCTGTTCTAGTTCCTCACTTACGACTTGTACATTGAAAGCACCTAGATTTCTGTTGTTATTCTGGATGAGTAATGGCAGGACAACCCTAAATCCCACGTATTTATGTGGCTCTTTTAAGGAAAAGAAATATGCAAAAATAATCTAAAGGAAGAAAAATATAAATATTCTAAACATTAGTCTTATATCTGTGTTACATTGCCATTATATCAGTTTTGCTTGAAATAAGAATGTAAAGATTAGATATTAGTTTTAATTTATGACATTCGGCAATTGTAAACAATTTATTTGTGTTACTTTATTCTTTTAGAATATGTGTAGTTTTCCAAAATTAAAATTAAAATTCCATTTCTAGCCACAGAGGATTCTTCTTAGTTATATTGGAGTCAACAATCATTTTTAAAATTTTAATTTGAAAATTAAGGACAGATCCAACTAGGATTGTGAGTCCAGCAGACATACTGTGTGAGCACACAGCTGTGGCATATCTGTGGAATGGATAATGGTGGCATATTTTGGCACTTGTGGAACTTATTCCCATCATTTTAAACAATGATTGGTAGGTTTATTTCAACAGATTTATTTTCCCTTCAGCTATTACAAGAATAAAGCAGAGACCTAAGGTCTGGCATATGAATCTTACAAATGAGGGGTTTTTAACTAGGAGCAACTCTGAAAGCTTCTTACATTCTTGGGACAGTCTGCAGTCATAGATTGAATGACAAAAGCCTCATATCTTGGCTGGGCACGGTGGCTCACACCTGTAATCCCTCACTTTGGGAGGCTGAGGTGGGCGGATCACCTGAGGTCAGGAGTTCAAGACCATCCTGGCCAACATGGCGAAATCCCGTCTGTACTAAAAATGTAAAAATTAGCCGGGCATGGTGGTATGTGCCTGTAATCCCAGCTACTTGAGAGGCCAAGGCAGGAGAATCACCTGAACCTGAGAGGTGAAAGTTGCAGCAGGCTGAGATCACGCCACAGCACTCCAGCCTGGGCGATAGAGTGAGACTCCGTCCAAAAAAAAAAAAAAGAAAGAAAAGAAAAAAAAAAACAGAAAAGAAAGAAAAGCTCCATGTCTCTTCATTGACCAAATACAATCTCTTAACTAGCACAGCATTGATGCATTTCAGCCATCTCACAAAACTTCCCTTTTATCATACTGAAATCGTTTTCTCTTTCCCAAGAGACTGATAGACAAAGCAGCTTTGTATATTCATGTCCCGGTTCTTGTGCATTATTAGGAAACAGGTAGGAAAGCTACCCTCATACAGAAGCTATGTAAATATTATTTGTGGAAGAGGAAAACCATGTATGGGTGCTAAGAAGATAAGATAGTGCCCCTGACAGTTCTACTTGATGTTTCTTAAACCTACATTATAATGAAAACTCAGGTAAATGAATTTGTATTGACTACTGAAAATGAAACAGGAGTATACTTGAATAAGTATTGAATTTTTTTTTCAGGTCATTTACCTTAAGACTCACAAAGAACATATTAGCTAATATAATTCATCGCCAAACTATGATGTAAATGGAGCTAAGGTCAGAATTAGATTCTTTAGGGACCTGAAGAAAAAACATGGCTATGACCCTAAAACCAATCTGCTCTTTTCTGATACAAATTAAATGGTGGAAAAAAAAACTGATACTAAAAACAAACACATAAACAAAAAAACCTTTAACTATCCAACCACATATGCAACAGCTTTCTATAAAATAAAACAGAATGGAAAAAAAAGGCTCAAAATCATGAACTGAACCAATGAAACATACGGGTTGGTTCAGCATTGCAACCAGATGTTATCTCAATAAAAACAAACACTATTAGCTCTTTGATGATTAATAATAGTGAATACTGTTATCACACTTCAAATATGACTCTTTAGACCGAGTTACTAATATATACAATCAACCTGCATTTTTCCTCTTTTTCTAGATTTGACAGGAAAAGTGGTGTAGCATGGAGCAAGATTAAAAGTGTAAGAGAACCTCAGATTTACATTCTAGTTCCAGCCCTGCCCTTTCTTAGTTGTGTGACCTTGAGCAAATCAGCTAACCTCTCTGAATCCTATCCCTTCACTTGAAAGTGTGTAGAAATGGCACTTATACATGATAATTTTATAAATACATTTATATATGGCATATATAATTAATACTTATATAATATGACAGTATTGAAGATAATATAAACTAATACGATATGTGTTTATATACTATTTACATATTACATATTAATATAATGTATATTCACATAAATGCATGTTTATTAGTTTAAATTATACATGAAACTCTCATAATTAAAAATTTTACATATAATTAATATATCACAAAGTTCTATATTAATTATATATAATAAATTTATATATAAATCATATCTATACACACAATGCTTCGTAATGTGTTTGGGGTCATAAAAGAGTACTACAATCATTATTATGTTTTTGGTCAACTTTGCAAGTAGAAGCTTCTTAATATTAAACTATGGGCAAATATAATGCTGCTGCCTTCTAATGTAATTTACTTTAGGAAAAGAAATTGATGAGATAAAAGGTCTTTCTGTTTTTTCATTTTTATTTTTTTGAGACGGAGCCTCGCTCTGTCACCAGGCTGGAGTGCAGTGGCATGATCTCAGCTCACTGCAACCTCCAGCTCCCTAGTTCTAGTGATTCTCCTCCTCAGCCTCCCAAGTAGCTGGGATTACAGGCACACACCACCATGCCCAGCTAATTTTTGTATTTTTAGTAGAGATGGGGTTTCACCATGTTGGCCAGAATGGTCTCTATCTCCTGACCTCGTGATCTTTCTGTCTTGGCCTCCCAAAGTGCTAGGATTACAGGCATGAGCCACTGCACCCAGACAAGGTCTTTCTCTTTTTAACTTTGTTCGTAATACCTAGCTTGCCTTCATGCTATTATATGAGGTTAGCATTAATTTTCCATTGGAGCAGATTGCCTACAAGCACACACATACAAATAGCACACTGAGGAAGAAGGAACCAGTGCTTAAGTTCTTGTTTCTGAAAGGTAATAGAGCTTTTCTCAT
Organism: Macaca fascicularis; assembly: GCF_037993035.2. NCBI lineage: Eukaryota > Metazoa > Chordata > Mammalia > Primates > Cercopithecidae > Macaca > Macaca fascicularis. Next base: position 29,772,534 of record NC_088395.1, read on the forward strand.
TACTGCAAATACATGAATGAATGAACAACATTGTAAGCACAGACATTCCATACATTCTGTCATCAAGCAGCGCTATCACTGCCTTAGTATTTTTTGTTGTTGTTCAGCATTATTGATTTTTCCAACAATTGAGTTTGTTTGCAATAAGCTGAACCGGAGTATAACCTTCACTAATTAGAAAAAATGTATGGGTATTAGCTTAAGGAAGCAATAACACTTCTTGTATGTTTTCTGTTGAAACTCAGGATGATGTTTTGGAGGAGTGCTATTGTTTCTTTTTCTCCTTGTGACAATGTTGTTAAGTATGATGCAAAAAAGTCCAAAGACCCTTTAAATAATTTGCATCCATTCTAGAAGGAAAAAGAACTACAAAGGCCAGGCGTAAATGGATGTGAAAATAGCAACTTAGAATAGAATTATCTGCCATTACTCTCTCTGCATACCTCTAAGCCTTTGTCCCTATTTACAATTGTTTTTATATTTTGGTCCACTTTCGAAGTGAACACCTTAAGGATCTTCTTTGTTTTAACTATAACATTTAGAAAATATTCCTTGATTCATATTTATATTTGCTTGGTAATTATCATTTATAAAATCATAGTTGAACTAAGAAGCTAGAAAAAAGTACATGTGTGATTGATTCACTGTTCAGTTTTTCACCATTTCTGGTCAGGCTGATTGAATTGGCCAGTGCAGATTTCTTCAACTCAGCAAAGCTCAATCATGTAAGTAATTTCAATTATATAATAAATAAAAGCTGCTTTGCCCCAACATATTCAGTGATTAAAAATGACTCGTTTTTTAAAATTTTCAAATCTGACAATATTTCTTGAAAGAAATAATTTGTGATAGAAATAAATTGAAAATGGGGAATACAATGGTCATTGAGGTGCAAACCAATGCAACAGAATAAAGTTAGCATGAAATTTGAAATTATTGACCAGAAATCAAAGTAACTATAAAAATATAGATGTTATTAGGGAAATCTCTAGTAGGAAAAGAAAGCCAGAAATTATCACATTAGCATTACCATGAGATGTCATTAAATTCTTAAATAGAGCTAAAGACGAGAGCATCATGACTCTACCATTCATATGAAGGAGACTAAATAGAGAATGATATTGAATCCATTTCCTTTTAAAAACCTTAACAGCATAGGGTAAGTATTTGGTGATGGATTCTTGGCTGCAGAAAATTCCTCATGATAAATAGGATGCTATCATTAAATATCACAAATGCTAAATGCTGGGAATACATTAACTCCTCCAAGTCCAATCCCCTGAAAGTCATCTTATTTTCTGAAAATCATTATCATAAAGGGAATTCTGGGTGTGACATCTGAGAGTAAGCATGTTTAGAAGTGTCTCAAGAGTACATGACAGTAACAAATTCAGGAAGGTAAGACAAGAAATATCCAGTCTTTGCAGGGGCAAAAATGACCCTTCTCTTTATTCCTTAATTTAATTTTATTTATTTTGTGTGTGTGTGTGTGAGATGGAGTTTAGCTCTTCTTGCCCAGGCTGGAGTGCAATGGCTCAGTCTTGGCTCACTGCAACCTCTGCCTCCTGGGTTCAAGCGATTCTTCTGTCTCAGCCTCCCAAGTAGCTGGGATTACAGGCACCCACCAACCCGCCCATCTAATTTTTGTATTTTTAGTAGAGACGGGGTTTCACCATGTTGGCCAGGCTGCTCTCGAACTCCTGTCCTCAGGTGATCCACCCACCTCGGCCTCCCAAAGTACTGGGATTACAGGCATGAGCCAACATACCCAGCCCTATTCTTTAATTTTTAAATAGCTTTGGCCTTCACTCCTATATATAAAAGTATACTGCTGATGAGGAATATATACCTCATTTAAAATGTGTGCTTTAAAGTCGAGTCTCTGCTGTCTACCATACCAGTGTAGGTTTTGGTCACTATCAAGTTATTTTCGTTCTCCGCATGTAAAACTGCCATGTTCTTCATGATTTTTTTCTATACATATGGTCACTATCAAGTTATTTTCGTTCTCTGCACTTAAAACTGCCATGTTCTTCATGATTTTTTTCTATACATACACAGTCATTGCTAAGATAAACATTATTTTTAGACATCAAAATTCCTAGCTTATTATTTTACATCATATTAGTACAATTGTCAAGAGACAATTTTATGTTTCTTAATTCACGTTTTCTCTTTGTAATCTGAGTTCCTCAAATAAGAGAAATATTAATAATGGTGGCATATTTTGGCACTTGTGGAATTAACTAGCAATATGTAAATTTCTAAATAGCATACTGTTAAAATGCTTCTATTCTTCAAACTGTAATAATTTGCTGAGAAATTATAATAATAAATTTTAAGAATTTTTGGCTAAGTGCAGAAAAATCTTTTGAAATATTAATACATTAGCAAAATGTATCATTTAGGGAAATAATTTTATTATAAGGAAATAACTTAGAAATTTGATAATAAGCATAATTTAATGAATAATTTTCTGAATGAGTCATTTCTTTGCAAGAAAAAGAATTTTTCTCTATGCGTATGTGTGAAGCAAGTTGCTGTAAAGGAATTCAAAACTTGTAAGGAAAAGAAGCCAAAGAATTACCAAAAAATATTCCTGGGTGTTTTGAGGTTTCATAAGATATTTGATAATATATTGAATGACTCTCTTTGTGAAACATTTAGTAGCAGACAGTCCAGGAAAAAGCTCTTTTTTTTTTTTTTTTGAGACAAATTCTCACTCTGTCACCTAGACTGGAGTGCAGTGGCACGATCTCAGCTCATTGCAACCTCTGACTCCTGAGTTCAAGTGATTCTCATGCCTCAGCCTCCTAAGTAGCTGGCATTACAGGCATGTGCCACCATGCCTGGCTAATTTTTGTATTTTTAATAGAGATGGGGTTTTGCCCTGTTGGCCAGGCTGGTCTTGAACTACTGGCCTCAAGTGGTCTACCAGTCTTGGCCTTCCAAAGTGCTGGAATTACAGGCGTGAGCTGCTGCACCCAGCTGAAAGCTCATACTTTACTAATCATGAAACCCTATATTTAGAAAAACAACAGTAAACTATTAGGCTGATCTTTTCCAGTGATTATAGCCAAAGCACCAGGCCAGCAAGTGAAACATAATAGGCCCTCAATAAATAATGGTTGAAATAGCCATATGATCAGACTCCACACATAAAGGCTGAACTGAATTGAGGTAATTCAGGATAGAACCCACTGGATAATCAAGCACATAATATTGGCTTTAATTATGTAGCTGTTTCAGAATTGAGAGGTGATGAAGGGACTCGAACAGCTTGATGCTCTGGCTACTGGGCTGTTTGGATGGCTATGCGCTCTTTGCTCTTACTCCATTGTGAATTTCCAAAGCCGAGACAGCCTTAATTAGATGTGAGTCTGATATGATAAATATGTTGTTATGGTGAATATAAATGTTTTATACAACAATAATATTTCATGCCAATTAAAAGTAAATTCCAAATACTTTGCCAATAAAATTGAAAATACGATTTTTCCATTGGCGTGTCCATGATGGCATAAATAATGTGTATTTATTTATTTATCAAGAGGGCTCTTATTGAACACCCTGAGCTTTCTAGCAGCTATCTCCCTTGTGCAGTGTGCCAGCTCATTAGGAAGACTACGAAGTTACAATGGAGTCATCCTGAAATGACTTCATTTCAACACAAATTCCACGTAAACAGATTTTTGGAGAGCCATCTGTCCCTTGAGGTCTAGGTTATCTTTTGGAAATTGGAACTAAATGGATGAAAAGTATAGAAATGCTTTGGTCTTCCAAATACTTTCTTAATCACTTCTAATTTTAAAAAAGAGGAAAAAGTGGCTTTAAGAAAAAATAGTAAATTAAATCAATTCATAAGCTATTTTGTATGATACAGGAGACATTTATAAGAGTAAGCTATTTTGTATGATATTTTGTATGATATTTTACAAGCTATTTTGTATGATATAGGAGACATTTATAAGAGCAATTGTGACTAGTTATCTTATTGCAAGCCTTCATCTCCACATTTGACTTCACTGGCAGATGCGGCAACTTACAAAACAAATTAGGCCATTTCAAATGCTAGTACTACAGAGCTTGGTTTTTTCCCCCCAATCTTAAGAGACTTCATGGATATTTTAATGTTAGATTTTACAATGTAACATATTAAGATATGATTACTAAAGACTAATTCTTGTCTCTACTACCTCCATGATTTCATTACTGTCATGTGCTGTTGGGACGCTTCTGAAGCCAGAAACAACAACTGTAACAGAATGTGTAGATTACATGCCATTAGTTTCACTGTTCATAATGCCAAGTATATTCCAGAGTATGTGGTGAATGCCTCCAACTTTCATGAAGATATCCTTTTTCCTTTTTTCCATAAAAAGACATCATCGATGGCAACTAGTATAATGGACAGATCATTCGAAAAGCACATTTGATCATCAAACATTTTCCAGGTCCCAAAAACTTTCTGGAAACACACAATAGAATTTAAACCTAGTAAGAAGGCTGGATGAACATACTGAACTCTAATCCAATAAAATGTACAATAGTAGAGCTATGCAATTAGTATATGGAGACACAGTTGATGATGCCATTAATTTTTCTTTGGGAAGTAATAATTATCAGCTAATCTTAACTGAATACAGCTAATCTTAACTGAATAATTACTGTGGGTCACATTCTCCTTTAAGTGCTTTAAATGTACTAACAGAGTGAGAGGGAATGGATATTACTTCCATATTTTTAGACTCTAAGATATAATGCATCTTATCCAAAGCCCCATGGGGCTAGTTGGCAGTGGAGCTAAGATTTTAACTCAGGAAATATGGGTTCAAAACCTAGGTTTTTGGCCCCCAGGCCATACTGCCTTTCTGTTTTCCTTCAGAGTCATTTAAGAAAAGTCTGGAGACAAATTGATATTTTTGTTAAAATCTAAAATATAAAGATGACTTCATCATTTAAAGAAAGAATAGAAAGAGAATTTAAACAAAGGACATATAGTGAGCAAAATTAGGAGGAAATGAAAGGGAGAATAAGTTGATGGGAAATTACCCAAAGTTTGAGTTGCTAAATTGGAGGGCATGCAAGAAGCAGCATTGCAATGAAATTGTAAAGGGAGATGGAGCCCAGACTAGGAGTCGCCTTGTAGGCCATCAAATAGGATTTGGGCCTATTTTGTGGGATCCATTAGAGGATATTGTTAAACTTACTCTTAGCATTATACTGACTCCCTAGCCAGGTCAAAGTACAACTTAAGCTGCCAATGAAATATATTGGCTTTAAATTTTTGTCACCATTTTTAAAGTGTAGTATGGAACTGAAACATTATATAAACATTATATAGACAAAAGAAATCATTTATTCTAAATATTCTTAAGCTGTTTGAATAATGATTGGTCTAAATGTATTCCTTTCACATAAATTATATAAACTCCCTTTGAAATGAGGTATGAGTTAAATAAGCAATTTTTATGTTGAAAAGTTCAGTAATTTTAAAAATTAAAATGCTCTCACTGAAGCCTCCAAATCATGCATACTATATACAATCTTTTGTGTTGTAAATGTCCATGATGAAAGAAAACAAACAAAACAAGACATCAGCACCACCACCACCAATAAAATTTCAATCAGAAGGGATCACTTGGTTTCAAACTTTATGCAGCTCTCAGATAGCCAGACTTTCTTTGTTAAAACCATTCAATACAATGTTTAGGAAGTGTCGTGGTTAACAGAAAACATCATGTGCTAATATTAATTTGGAAAATTCTCTGTGGTGGCAGAGACCCTATGATGTTCCAGTCTCTTGAAAGCTATTTGGGAATAGTGAGTGTTCCTTCTAACTCTTTTATGTGGGGGTATGTGGAATCTTCTAATCTCCAAAGCCACTGGGCTTCTATCCTGACCCTTATTTCCTGATACATGGACCCTCTTCTTAACTCTGGAGTGTTGGACTTTCTCTTTTCTGCCCTTCACTGGTGGCTTGGTTTAGTTTTCTGGTAATTGCACTTCTTCCTGAGCACATCCAGAATCTTCTCGGAGGAGGCAATCATTCCATTATTTCCTTGTGACACCTGAATTCTCCATCTCCTTACCCAAAGAGCCTCCTTTATGTGTCACTTTCCCTTTGAAGTTATCTTTTCCTTCTTAGAAAACTTTTTGTTTCTATTTTAAGAAAAGCTGGGTAACACAAGAACATGAAACATTAAGAAGTAGATGGTAAATTGATTAGACATAAGATGCTTCATATTTGTATCCTCTGTCCTATTTTCCACTTTTTCTTCAGAAAATAGTCCATGACTTTGTAGTCATAGCTGTTTTTCACTTTACATATCAAGAACCAATGTTTAGGAAACAAATAATTGTGAGTAAGTACTTACATGGAGTTGCGTATCAAAAGATATTTAATTTTCAGGTTAAATTTATAATATGAATAGCTATGGTATAATTTTGAGAAAAAAATCATTGTTAGTCATTACAGATATTTATTAATGGCCAAACTAGGAAACAAAGATTATGAGCCTCATATAGGATACATGTTTTGAACTTTCAAAGGAATACACAGTATTTCATTACGTCAGTAGGTCTTTCCCTCCTTAGGTATTGATACCCCTACAAGTGTAATGATGAGGCATTTCTAATTTGGTAAAAATAATTAAAGTTCATTTTTGTGAACAACTTAGTTGTTAACCAATTAGAATCTACGTAGATATATTCTATTATCACATCACCCTAAGATTTTTACAATCTGATAAATGCTATTTTTCATGAGGAAGAGTGATAGAATTAGAGCCACAGTCTAGCTCATGCAGTTATAGCCATGGAACGAAACATATGTGCCTGCCATTTATCTCAGGTATCTCATTGAAAAAAAGGATAAGAAAAGCTGATCGAGAGTAGGTTACTAAGCATCATCCATAAATTGAGAATTGGTTCTCAAACAATAACTCTGAATCAGCAGAAATCCAATGTTTGCTAAAAGCTATACATGAAGAGTTAAAGTAGTTGATCTCCTCAACTCTAGTCTCTTGTTATTTTTATATTAAAAGGTCAAATGCTTGCTTTGTTCTGAAATTAATATACATATACACATATACATATATATACACATATGAAATAGAACATGAATATGTGGATTATATCAGAGCAAGTGATAATCTAAAACTAGATCCTAGTTAATATTTCAACAAATAGGGACTAAAAGCCTACTATGTGGTCACAAAATATTGCTACAGCTGTAAATAAATTAGGTATAATTCCTTCTAAAATGTTCAGTCTACAGTGGAGACAGCCATTAAATAAATTATCATATACTAACCAAAATAAATAAATGCTTATCATTACTGAATTTCTGATGTTCTTGCAAAAACAATGTGGAAAACAACTATATGTATAAATTTACTACTGAATATGGTAGTTATCCTTTAAAAGACAATTTAATGGCTTCTTGGCCTTTTGGCTAAGATCAAGTGTAGTATCTGTTCTTATCCATTTAAAAGACAATGTACCATAATACCTGAGGAAGGACATATATTTTATAACATAAATACATGTTCTCAAATAAAAATTAAGCCTTCTAACAAGTGATTTTACTTTTAGGCATGTAACTTCAAAAATGTGGAAAAATGGACGCTGGGTGTGGTGGCCCAAACCTGTAATCCCAGTGTTTTGGGAGACCGAGGTGGGAAGATCACTTGAGGCCAGGAGTTTGAGACCAGCCTGGGTAACATAGTGAGACCCATTTCTACCAAATTATTTTTTAATTACCTGGGTATAGTGGTTCACACCTGTAGTCCTATCTACTTGGGAGGCTGAGGCAGGTGGATCACTTAAACCCAGGAGTTTCAGGTTGTAGTGAGCTATGATCACACAGCTGTACTCCAGCCTGGACAACAGAGTGAGACCTTGTCTCTCAAAAAAACATGAAAAAATGCAACTACCTATATCTGTGTCTATCTATCATATATATATATATATTAGGTCCCACAGATGTAAAATTTTTAATGTACTTTTATTGTAAATAAACACTGCTGGATTTAGATATCAAAAATATTGCAGATTAAGGCTTGATAGGCCGGGCGCAGGGGCCCACGCCTGTAATCCCAGCACTTGGGGAGGCCAAGGCAGGTGGATCACAAGGTCAGGAGATAGAGACCATCCTGGCCAACATGGTGAAACCCTGTCTCTACTAAAAATGCAAAAATTAGTAGAGCATGGTGGTGTGCGCCTGTAGTCCCAGCTACTCAGGAGGCTGAGGCAGGAGAATCCCTTGAACCTGGGATGTGGAGGTTGCAGTGAGCCGAGATCGCGCCACTGCACTCCAGCCTGGGTGACAAGGTGAGACTGTCTCAAAAAAAAAAAAAAAAAAAAGAATTGATAAACATTAGAAAGTTAACTGAGGGAAGTGATCAAATCCACTTCCTTAAATAGGTAAGATTCTCCTTCGATAGTGCTAATTCCTTTGAGAATACTTGAATGAAAGGAGATGAGCATTCATGTATTATTTGAATTTAAATCAGTGCTTTCCTGAGTAACCTTGGTGATGTGGTCCTTTCACATCTGAGAGTTTATTTTACATCCCCAGATATTCTACCTTAATTGCAATTTTTCCTCCAGTTGGTTTAGAAATGGTACAGAGGAGAGTTAATAAAATTAATCACTCTAAAATTGAGCCACTTATTCTTTTATCCTATGTAAGTAAAATAACTGAAAACCAAGCAGCTAGCTTTACCCTATGGTCTCAAACATATGAGTTAAAAGACATAATCAAGACTATCAATGTGTTCAATATATTTTTCCTTAGCATCATTAATCTATTCCCTGTAAGGCTGGAGTTTATAAAATGAGATTCTGTAAAGAGAGAGATACCTTGTCTAAATCAAAGTGTGTGTTTTATGACATAGTAGAGTAGATTGATAAGTTGACTAAAATCAGGTAATTCCAGGTAGATTGGCTTAACATGTCCAAAACATTCTGTGCAAGTTAAATGACTGGTAAGTAAAATGATGGGACTCGTGAAAGTTAATTTAATTATCAGTCAAAAATACATAAAATAATTTCAATATTGTTACTACCTCACTCGAGTAGGTGTTTCTCACAGGCACTTGCTTCATTATTTATTTGTCATCATTCCTAATAAACAGGTACTTGAGTTCATGTCATCTAAAAATAAATGGCCTACCCGACATGGAAAACTGATGTAGGCATATACTCACCCAACATTTAATTACCTGAATCCATCTCAATGACTTCCTTTTCTATTCAAATAACCAGCTTGGAATTTGATTTACTAAAATTAACTTTTGTGGTATTGTTTCAACAAAGGACAGCCTTTTGTGTGACAACCTATAATATTTAGCTACTAAAAGACCTACCATATTTCACTCCCACTGAGAATTATTTGTTATCTAATATCACTTATAGACTTCATGTAAATCAAATAATTATTTCTGGCTCTGCATGGTGTAAGGATGATTAAACACTTGTCAAGCTATCAGAAGAATAAGGCCATTTCCCAGCATGGAATGACGTTATTTATTCCAGGCCCAATGATTGGTACCAGAACTGACCCTTAATAATAATATTCATGACCTGGGAGTGGGAGGGGAGAAATCATTTAGAATGATTAGTCTTATCACAATCCTAGGGTATTAGAATTTTCAACAATGCTGAAATAATTGTGCAACTTTAAGGAAACGTATAAGAAGGTAGCTAAATTATCACTGAACTCACTGAAGTTAGTGAATACTATGCAGTGCTAATCATGTATGGCTTCTCAAAAGCATTTAATACTGTTGACAGCTGTCCTCTTGAGATGCTGTACCTACTTCCCTCTCTGTTCTTCAACTTTTTCTCTATTCCTTTGCTGTCTCTTTGGCTGGTCCTCTGTATTTTCGGCTGGTCCTCTGTATTTTGTTCCTCCATTACATATTTGAATCCTGTGATTTGTCATGCGTTGTCTTTGCTTTTCATTTTACTTGCTGTTCTGATAAATTCTACTCCTTCAAGTGTGTTTACTGCTTTTCATATATTCTTTAGGTAAGATCTTTTTCTTGACCTTCAAGCCCGTATCAGCACACCAGGAGAAATCTCCCACTGATAACTCACATTCATCCTGGATAAATTGATCTCATTATCTATCATTCAAAACTGACTTTTCATAATATATGACTCCAAAATTCTTATAGTCATGTAGGAAAATTGCTGGCCGTTATCCTCCCTCACAGTCCCATCCATTAAAATCTGATGAGTGAACTGAAATACTACTCAAAACTCTATCCTGGGTCTTCTTTCCCCACTACCCTGACTCATGTTCCTGTTACCTGTCCATTATCACCATTCCAAAAGACTCCCTGCCTGAATTCTTGCACATCTATAATCCATCTTCACAAGTGTGTTTTTTAATACACAGAAATGATTAACCACAACAGCCTTCAACAATACAAGACTACCTAAAGTCCAAACATACTAAGTTGACATAAGTATCCTTTGTGGTCATATGTTGAGCCTCCTTTCCAGCCTCCTTTAGCTCGGTCACCTTTGTGCTCTAAGTTTCAGCTATACTATGCTACCAAGGCATAGCAGGATGTTTTACACCTATGTGCATGAGCATGATGTGTATGTGCATGGACACATGTGTTTTACACAATTCTCACTGCTTATAAAACACACTGCATCAGCTATCTATTGTTACATAACAAATTAGCACCAATTTAATGGCTTAAAACAATACACATTTATTATTTCACAGTTTCTGTAGGTTAGAAACCTGGGCATGACCATGCTGGGTCCTTTGCTTCAGAGTGTCTCACAGACTGCAATAAAGGTGTCAGTCAGGACTACAGTCTCATCTGAAGGCTCAACTGGGGAAGGATCTGCTTCTATATTCACTCAGTGGTTGTTGGCAGAATTTAATTTCTCAAAGCTTTCAGTCCTAACTAGCTGTTGGCCAGAGGCCTCTTTTAGTTCCTTACTACCACGGCTTCTCTATAGGCAGCTGCCTCATAAGTATGGCAGCTGCTTCATCAAAGCCAACAGTAGAGAGAGTCTTTTAGCAAGATGAAGTTCACAATCTTACATAACCTAATCATTAAAGTGATATCCCATCATCTTTGCCATTTTCTATTGTGTAGGCCACTAGGTTTAGCCCACTCTGAACAAGTTGGAATTACACAAAGATGCAACTATTAGGAGGTTGGGATTATGAGGAGTCATTTCGGAATCGACCACACCCACCAACCCCACCTTCCTTTACCCCCATCCACCTGACAACACCTGCTCAGGATTATTGAAGACTCGTGTGACTTATCAAGACCTCAGTTTTTCAATATTTCCCAACAAACCCACCCTGAAGTTGGTTACTCCCTTCTTCATACTCCCAATACACCTCTAATATTGTTTTTCAATTATTGTTTACATAGTTTTCTCTCCCGTCAATACTTTGAGAACAAAAAATGTAGTGTGTTATTTTCTACTCTGTGGTAAGATTATCAGTCCAAAGAAGTGCTCATTAAATGTTGAATAATAAGTAAGTTAAACCACAGATATTAAATACATAAAATTATCTGGAAACAGATAATTACCCCAGGGATAATTGACAGCCAACGATGTGTTTAACATCTGAATGTATCGTTTACTTTAGGAAGAGTACAAATGGTAATCTTCTGTGAGTGACATCATAAAGTGACAGATGTGAATGTCTCTATTATTTTTAAGTTCTTTCAATGAGAAACAACTATAAAATGAAATGCCATGTGGATAATATAGTATAGCGGTTAAGATCACAGGCTTTAGCATCAGTCAATGGGATCAAATCTCACTTCTACCACTTATTAACTGTATGGTTTTGGACAAGTTACTTTAACCTCTCTGTTCCTTTCTTTACTGGTCTGTGAAATGTTGTCTGAAATTGTACCTACCTCATAGGGCTGTTATAAAGATTAAATACATTTATTTGTGGAAAGCAGGTAATAAAGACCTAGTGTGTATTTGACTCTCAGTAAATGCCAATCATTATTATCTCCTAATATATTGAAATAGAAAGATATTCATGATATGAAACTTGGAGAGATGTATGTAAGTTGTTAATTATCTTTAATATATACATAGATCTATACACTTAGTTCATCTATATGTTTGTATATGGGAAAATTGGGAAGTATACACAGATTTTTAACAATGATTATTTCTAGGAATTAGGGAAGAAGTAAGGGCGGGTAACTTTATTTTTGTATTTTGCAGATTATTGTATTATTTGAATTATTCTAAATAAGCATATATCACTTTTTTTTTTTTGAGATGGAGTTTCACTCTTGTCGCTCAGGCTGGAGTGCAATGGCACTATCTTGGCTCACTGGAACCTCTGCCTCCCGGGTTCAAGCCATTCTCCTGTCTCAGCCTCCTGAGTAGCTGGGATTACAGGCACCCACCAGCACGCCTGGCTAATTGTTGTAGTTTTTTGTTTTTGTTTTGTTTTGTTTTGTTTTTGAGACGGAGTCTTGCTCTGTCACCCAGGCTGGAGTGCAGTGGCATGATCTCGGCTCACTGCAAGCTCCACCTCCCAGGTTCATGCCATTCTCCTGCCTCAGCCTCCCGAGTAGCTGGGACTACAGGTGCCCGCCACCACCCCCAGCTAATTTTTTGTATTTTTTAGTAGAGACAGGGTTTCACCATGTTAAGCAGGATGGTCTTGATCTCCTGACCTTGTGATCCACCCGCCTTGGCCTCCCAAAGTGCGGGGATTACAGGCGTGAACCACCACGCCTGGCCTGTTGTAGTTTTAATAGAGACGGGGTTTCACCATGTTGGTCAGTCTGGTCTCCAACTCCCAACCTCAGGTGATCCACTCGCCTCGGCCTCCCAAAGTGCTGGGATTACAGGCGTGAGCCACTGTGTCCGGCCACATATATCACTTTTATAATCTGTTATGGATTCGATATATTCTTCCAAAAAGATATGTTGAAATCCTAACCCCCGGTAAGTACCTCAGAATGTTACTTTTTTTGGAAATAAGGACATTAGAGATGTAATTAGTTAGGGTGAGGTATGCTGGTGTAGGGTGGGCCCTAATTCAATATGATTAGTGTCCTTATAAGAAGAGACACCCAGACACATAGAGAACACCATTGGGTAATGGAGCCAGTGACTGAGTGCTGCAGCCGCAAGCCAAGGAATGCCAAGGATTGCTGACAGAGCACCAAAAGCTAAGAAGAGGCAGGGAAGGATTCCCCTACATGTTTCAAAGGGATCATGGTTCTGCCAACACCTTGATTTTGGACTCCTAACCTCCAGAACTCTGAGACAATACATGTCTGTTGTTTTAAGCCACGTAGTTTGTGGTTCTTTGCTACCACAGGCCTAGAAAACTAACAGCCAAAATAAATAAATTAATATTTTTAAGTATATACAAAAAAGAAGAGAAAAGACAGGCAGTTTCATAGCTCATAAAATTATAATCTCTTGAAGTTTAAGCTTCAGGTTCATTTTGACTCTTACCTCTCCAGCCATGCCAATAGAATTATTATTTTTTGACATCCCAGCCAAATATTTGACAAGGAGTTCATAAACTACTGAGAAGTGCTAAGAAATGTAGGAGCTATATCTTTCTCTTCTGTTCCTCCACAAAATTTCTTCTATCCAATTTCCAATCATGCAAATCGTATCAAGAAGGCAAATAATCCAAGGGTTAAGCAACATTTGATTGGCTGCTGTGACTGCATGTATCTAAAGAGAAACAGAAAGTAATTTAACGGCTGGGCGCGGTGGCTCAAGCCTGTAATCCCAGCACTTTGGGAGGCCGAGACGGGCGGATCACGAGGTCAGGAGATCGAGACCATCCTGGCTAACACGGTGAAACCCCGTCTCTACTAAAAAATACAAAAAACTAGCTGGGCGAGGTGGCGGGCGCCTGTAGTCCCAGCTACTCGGGAGGCTGAGGCAGGAGAATGGTCTAAACCCGGGAGGCGGAGCTTGCAGTGAGCTGAGATCCGGCCACTGCACCCCAGCCTGGGCGACAGAGCAAGACTCTGTCTCAAAAAAAAAAAAAAAGAAAGAAAGAAAGTAATTTAACTACGGTATGTGACTCAAGTGATACATGTTTTAGGTAAATAATTAGAAACAAAACAAAAAGTCAAGTAGTTTCTAGCCTGTCCTTCAACTGTTTAAAATATTACAGCAATAAGACTAATGGAAAGAGATTTTTTTCCTAACTACATCAAAGTTATTAAAATGTAGAGTCAATTAGAAAAAATATAATAATGTACATTCATAATTGTTGTTAACAACTCATATCAAATGGACAAACTGTTTGTCACCAATATATGTAGGAAAGGTTAGGGCTTCTCAAAAAATGTTTAATGATGAAACTTTCCAATTTTAATTTTTTTTTAATTAGCATCTTATAGAAGGAGGAGGAAGAGGGTCAAAAACAAAGAACTTTCTTTTCTCAATATGTATAGCCATGGAAGATGGCAGAAGGGAGTGAAAAAATTCAATCATTTTTATTAATAAAACAAATGGAGAAAGCAGTGGAACCAGTAACCCCAATAATGGATCATATATTATTATTTATTTTATTTGCCTATCTCTTTCACAAATATCTAGCTATTCATCAAGTAGACATTCCCTCTAAGGCGCAAAGAAATACTGAAGTTTTAATCTACCATTGTTTCATCCTTTCTTCTGGTGGAAATACTTGTGTTCATAAGAAACTTTCCAAATTAATTAAACACGTTTAAGGTTGATACTGGCCAGAGACTTTCCTGTCTTCCAATTTAAGAGATTTTGACAAACATATGAGAATTACATTACAAAATATGGCAAGACAGGGAAAGAAAATAGAAGAGGGGAAAGAAAGGAGAGGGAATGAAAGGAGGAAGGAAAGAAAGAAAACTGAAAACAGAAATACAGGCCAGGCACGGTGGCTCACGCCTGTAATCCCAGCACTTTGGGAGGCTGAGGCAGCTGGATCACTTGAGGTCAGGAGTTCAAGACCAGCCTGACCAACATGGTGAAACCCCATCTCTACTAAAAAATTACAAAAATTGTCTGGGTATGGTGGTATGTGCCTGTAATCCGAGCTACTTGGGGGGCTAAGGCAGGAGAATTGCTTGAGCCCTGGAAGTGGAGGTTGCAGTGAGCCGAGATCATGCCATTGCACTCCAGCCTGTGCAACGAGAGCAAAACTCCTCTCAAAAAAAAACCAAAAAAACAAAAAAACAAATTTCCTCTCATTCATTTCACAAATGTCAAGTATTTGCCATTATTCCTAAGGAAATGAAAAGAAACAAAAACAAAAACGGGGGTCACATTGTTCTGAAATAGTTACTGTTACTTACTATTGAGAGTGCAAACCACCCATGTTTCCTCTTCTGCTTATGCAAAGGTTAAACAGCCTGAGAATTACCTGCACCATGGAAATGTATTCTGGGGTTAATAGAAACAAAGTGTCCATCTTTGAGTTATTTTAACAACTAAACCCTAGAGACCAGAGATAAACTAAAGGAGAGTAAAGAAATATAATTACATTGGACAGTAATGTCATGAAGAGTTAATTGGGATTCAGTGAGTCATAACTTATTTTGAAGATGTGGCATTTTAGAAAACCACCTAGCTTCATTTATATTACCCTCAGACATTAAAGGTGTAATTGTTGTCATTATCGTTTTAATCGGTACTGTAATTTAATGGCTATACACGTGCTTGTTGTAAGGTCTTTTAAGCTGTTGGGATTTCAATATTTGACATGTAGCTTGAAAAAATAATTATGACATTTCACAGATTTAAGGTTGGCCTTTGCAGTTAATTACAGCACTGCCTTTTCAAAATGGTTATTATTGATAGTACAAATACTCAAATACTCAAATACAGAGCTGCCTTCATCTGTACCATAGTTCTTTTTCTTAGAGATTTCTGGAATTTATTAGAAATCGCTGGGATTATCTAATCAGGCCAACACTGCCACCATATTTATGCAGTATGTAATGTATGGTAGCTATATTGCAAAATACCAAAAGAAAAGCACTTGTAGTAGTTCCTACTTGGAAAACAATATTGTTACTAAAAATTATGGTGGAAATAATATTTTATTAACTGTAGGCCTTGATTGTCTTGATTGCAAATGCTAGGTGCCATATTATGCACACAGCTTGAAATATATGTGGCACAATGAATAAAAGCTTACTTTCCTAAAATATAAAATGATTGAGGAATTCGATGATCACATTTAAATATTTTCAAAAAGGGTTATTTTCTACCCAGCAGTAGAATAATTGATAGATAATTACAAAAGAGGCTATGCCAAAATTCTTGCTAGGCCCTTTATATTGAGACAATGGTCTTTATATAGTGTTTGATGAGAAATCTATCATTTCCCTTGGGGTAGTGGCCAGTTACTTATCACCGTAACAACTTAAATGACTCTGTTTCTAGACTTCTAGTTAGGGGCACTTCTTAAATCTTGAAAATGGGGCAAAGCATAAATTTCTAAGATGAAGATTTACTTGGTTGTCTTCACTCTTAGTACATGGGGTGAGTTTCAGCTTACAAACCTGGCCTCTCCTCTGAAACTAGCAAGGAAGGACCAAGTGTCACAATATAGCAGGAGCTCTTAACCCATCTGCACAATCATTGCGAGATGGGGAGTGGGTAGGCTACCCAATCAGTGCCTCTGACTTGATTGATCCAGATCTGGGTGTGTACAATTTCTTATAAAGCTCTCAAGGTGATTCTAGTATGCATCCAGGGCTGAGAACCACTTCATTAGTGATTATTAGATCAGTTTTCAAAATACAGCCTATCTAACATTGATGGACTCTGTCAATGTCAGTATCCTGGTTGTGATATCATAGTATGATTTCGTAAGAGGTTACCACCAGAAAAAAATTGGGTAAAGGGTACGTGGAATGGAGTCTCTCTGTATTATCTCCTACAACTGCATGCAATTCTATAAGTATTTCAAAATAAAAAAGTTTAACTTATTTTTTAATAGTCTACCAGTGAACTCCATTAAACTTACTTGTGACTCTTAAAGATACAGATTTTTGGGCCTCATCACAGATCTAGCAAATCAGAATGCCTGTAGGTGTGTCCTGGAATCTACATTTTTAAACACGCTCACCAGAAGATTTTGCTGAAACATTGATTTAGCTACTTACATGTTTAGGTTTTGAGTAATATTGGGCACCTGGACAGTCCTAGGTAAGTGAGAATTACACACACTGGCACACCAAGTTCCCTGCCCTATTCAGTATTCTACTGCTATTCCTGCTGCACTTGTCTCAAAAAATAGGATTTCATATACCAAGGTATTATGATGATACTAAGGCAAACTAATGCATAAAAATAATATATAATGAATTATTGAATCATTCAACAATTTTTTTTATTGAATACCTATTATGTGCCAGATACAGTTCTAAGTATTGCTTTTAAGAATGACACATGAAAAAATGCTCATCATCACTGGCCATCAGAGAAATGCAAATCAAAACCACAATGAGATACCATCTCACACCAGTTAGAATGGAGATCATTAAAAAGTCAGGAAACAACAGGTGCTGGAGAGGATGTGGAGAAATAGGAACACTTTTACACTGTTGGTGGGATTGTAAACTAGTTCAACCATTATGGAAAACAGTATGGCGATTCCTCAAGGATCTAGAACTAGATGTACCATATGACCCAGCCATCCCATTACTGGGTATATACCCAAAGGATTATAAATCATGCTGCTATAAAGACACATGCACACATATGTTTATTGCGGCACTATTCACAATAGCAAAGACTTGGAATCAACCCAAATGTCCATCAGTGACAGACTGGATTAAGAAAATGTGGCACATATACACCATGGAATACTATGCAGCCATCAAAAAGGATGAGTTTGTGTCCTTTGTAGGGACATGGATGCAGCTGGAAACCATCATTCTCAGCAAACTATCACAAGAACAGAAAACCAAACACCGCATGTTCTCACTCATAGGTGGGAACTGAACAATGAGATCACTTGGACTCGGGAAGGGGAACATCACACACCGGGGCCTATCATGGGGAGGGGGGAGAGGGGAGGGATTGCATTGGGAGTTATACCTGATGTAAATGACGAGTTGATGGGTGCTGACGAGTTGATGGGTGCAGCACACCAACATGGCACAAGTATACATATGTAACAAACCTGCACGTTATGCACATGTACCCTAGAACTTAAAGTATAATAATAAAAAATAAATAAATTTTTAAAAAATTGCAATGGACAACTTGATTGGAATGGTTTTGAACTGTAATGAGTCTCACTAAATAAAATGTGTTCCCTGGGAATAGAAAGATTATTCATGAAGAGCAAGAGCTTTAGTGACTTTCCACTGTTCCATGAAATACTGAGAGAGCCGAATACAATTGGAAATAGTGAATAAAAATAATTAAAGAAGAAAAAAAAATGAGTATAAGAATAACATTTGTAAGCCAATCACCTCACGCATTCTGATAGTACACGGATTTCTTATTTAAGCTTCATAACCACTCTGACGTAGGTTCTTTTATTCTCCCCTCTTTGCAGAAGAAAACACTGAAACAAGTTGTTTTATATACATTGCTAAGGATCTAGAAGTAAAAATTTGAATCTGAAATCAGATTTCAGAGACTGTTTCTTTATGGTAAAATATACATAACTTAAAGTTTACCTTTTTAACTATTTGAAGTATGCAGTTCAGTGACATTAAATACTTTCACATGCTGTGCAACCATCTTTACCTTTATACAAAAGGTAAAGAAAACAATTTGGGAGAAAAGCCTCTTGCCAGCATTTCTTCAATAATGTGATATATTATAGAAAAGCTCCTGTGCGTAAGATCAGCCTTGATCTGGCTGCATTTTTATTGAATCTAAAAAAAAGCAATTTTCAGAACTATTGTATAGTGATCAAAAACCCAGCTATAGAACCAAGCAGCTCAGTCTGAAAGCCATGGTGGTCACTTATTAGCTGCATAACACTGGGTAAATAGCTTAACCCATTTGTGCTGCAGTTACTTCTCATTTGTGAAACAGATTCACTAATAAGGCATACTAATAGTGCCAAACGGAATCTTTAGTGTCAGTATTAAATCTCTAATGTATGTGAAAGACTTAGAACATTGCCTGGCATTTCCTCAGTCCACCCACCCAATCCCACCCACACACAGTTAAAAGTTAGTTCTTATTTCCCCGATTGTCAATTTTGTGTATATCACTTGATGCACATCGTTTTCCCACATCTTTGTCACTGATTGTTAGTTTTATATAGTTCAGTAGCAAACACAATATCTAACAACCTGAATTTATTTTATTATAATCATTTCAAAAAAATTAGAGTCAAAGGTCCTCAACTGTATGTCTCCAGTAATTTCACTTGGAAAGTTTTTCAGGCACTGAATTCATTCTTGACAATAGAGGAGCATTCCCCTGTCTGTAATATTTGAGCAGAAAGGACATTGGTTCCATGAAGCCTTGTTTCTGTTTTTCTTCTGTTTATTAGAAAATACACTGTTGATGGCAAATTCATGAGCAATCTACATATATAATTAATTAGAGGAACAAATTCAAATTGACCAAATATCTCAGAGCTTTGAACAAAAGGACTTTTCAAATGGTCAAAACAATTACTTAGAATTTAAGCATTCATTTAAATGCAAGACAGTGTGCAGTAGAGATACAAAAGAGAAACCAGGCTCCCATGATATTATAAATGCTAACCCTGCTCCTTAAGCAAACGAAAGTCTCTTTCTATTGTCAGTAGCTGTCTTCTAGGACTAATAGTTTGCTATTTTATAAAAGGGAGAAAAACTTATCAAAAACATTCCATGAAATGTACCTCTTTTGAAAAATTACTCCTTAAATTTGAGGTAAAGAATTCTTTAGAAGCCAAACTGCTGAGATGATTTATCTGCACAAAAGAAAACTACTGTTCAAGAAGCATATTTGAAGAATATGTCATTGCAAATCAAAGATTCTTTTAAAAATAAATCTCAAAAGGAAGAGAGGTGGGGGAAGAGAGAGAGAGAGAGAGAGAGAGAAATATGTAATTAAAGTCATAGGTAATTTAAGTTTGGAAATGAACATTCATTCACTACTTTGTTATATTGTAATATGGTGGTAAACAAAACAAAGCAATAATTTTGTCTGATTTTCTTTGCTAAGAAATGGAACCATTTATGAAGCTTAGCAACTGATATGAATTTTGCTCTGATGGTAATTATGTAACAGAGTGGCAGGGGTTTCGCTTCCAGATAATGATGGACAATGAAGGTCAATTTCTATCCTGTCGTTTTGAATATTCAGTGCCAGCACAATTTAATTGGACTCAGGTAATTGCTCAGAAGGCTACACTGAGCCCACTATCATTCCTCAGTGTCGCTCCTGCAAACCTACTTATCCTGACGTTGTTTGTCAAAAACTGTCACAAGGAATGCGTCTCACTGAGAAAAATAACCTGTTTGTCATTGCTCAGAGCTTCAAGGCCATACTCTAAAGTGATAAGAAAAAGATTTTTTTTTTTTTGAGCAAAACTGTCTTGTCTCTGAACTGATTAAATTGGTCCATCATGGTAATATAAGGGAACATTTTAATGAAATAAATTATTTATGGGAGTTCAGTGATATTTGCTGTTGTAGCTCTTGTGTGATAGTATCAAGTGTACCTGTTACCCTCTTTTGGCATTGAAGGATATTATGTTAGTCTTTAATATCTTTTGCAAAGTATTATAAATGATGCAAGTAATAAATGTAAACATTGTTTTAAGAACTACAGTATTGTGAATAAATTGGTGAAAATTTATCTTGTGATTTTCTCATTGACATTAGAGAGAAGCAGAAATTTAGCAACTAATTAGTGTATAATGTGTGTTTTTATAATAAAAGGAAACTATGTGCTCAGGAAAAGTCTAATGTCCTCAAAATGAAAATACTCATAGTAACAGTAATATATATATATATATAATGTGATTTATAATGATCACAAACATTAAATGTTGTTTGAATTGGCACTAGTAAATTCTGATTACCACCTATGACTTCTGACTTCTGTCTATTGATATGAGGACTAAAAGGATAGTTAATGTTATTATTAGTATTAATAAAAGTAATGTAAGTTTAGTATTAGTATAAGATTTCTAATCTATTCACCATAGACAATGAACCAAAGAGGAACTACTTTGTGCTACATTTTTATCTGTCTCAGGGCATAGGATCAATACAATTTCTAGTTTTGTAAAATGAAAGCACTGATACAGAAGACACCTATTGCATTTCCTCAGAATAATAGTATATAATATTATATGTTATATGCTTTACACAAGTGTTAAAATAAAAATGAGGAAATATTTAAAATGATAGGCTCGCTACTATATTTAATAGCATTAATCCTCAAAGGAAATATTTAATGTATTAATTTCTTAATATGTGTGCATTGTGAATACATGAGAAAAAGGAAAACAATTCTTTAAATGAGTTCCTGCAATTAATATCATCAAATGATGTAAATTATAGTTTTAAAACAAAAAAGCCCTTAAAGCATGCTATGAATAAAGTAGGAAACAAATTAAATTTTAATCTTTATTATTATCAAAATAATCTTTGCATTGTTCTTTTTCTACTTGAAGTTTCAGTGGTTTTCTTTGATAGTCATAAACTGGAGAGAAACTGGTGCTCACCTATAATACTCCCGAGGCATAAGGCACCAAGGCTTACTGTCTTCCAGCATTGCTTCCATTTTATGTCTGGAGGAGATAAGATATGGGTGTAGATGTGAAGGAGAATTGGATATGCAGACTATTGCTTTATCTTTATCTCTGAATGATGGACACCCAAGCAGTTTTAAGGGAGGGCCTTTACTGGCTCTCATTTGCCTTGTTTTTATTAGGAGACAGCCTCTCTGGGTTGCAATAGGTTGCAAGTTATAAGATTCAAATGACTCTGGATGAGATGCTACCTTTCTTAACTTAATTTGAATTGTTCATATCAGGAGTCCTTTTTAAGGATCAGTCAATAGGGGAACAATAAGGCAGTGAGTCTATGAATCTTCAGCATGGGTTACAGCTGGAGGACATAAAAAAGGAGGTTGGAAGCGCTGGACACACTTGAAAAAAAAAAATCTTGTCTGAGTTGAAAAAATGCATTTTCTTTGTCTAAGTCACATAGTGTATTCCATATTTAGCTGTAGTGTTGAAACAGGAAAAACATTGTGTCTTGGCAGGTAGGCCCCTGCTCTGAGCTGGACCCAATGGTCACTTTTGTTTAACATTCAGAGGGCTGTCAAGATGAGGAAGTTCGTTTCATGTTTTTTCTACCATGAATTTGCTCTTCCTGGCCAAGTCCGCTCCTGCCTGTGAAAATAACTCACCAGCATGCTGGAGAATGAGATACTAAACTAGGACAAGAGCCGCTGCTGAAAAGCTCATGGCTGATACCAACTGGAAACTAATTAAAATGACTCTTACAATAAACCAGTTCTCCACTCACTCAAAGTGACAGTGAAGTGAAGGAAATCATCCTTTGTGTTTCCTTTGTTTCATGCAATAGTTTGTGTGGTTAATTCATTATAGTCTTTGTTCTCAAGTGAAATACAATAGTCAGGTGAAAGAAGAGTTTTCTTCCTTGACTTTCAAGTGGATTTCCTTTTATAACAGGTACAACTCAGCTTTCAATTGTTTTTAGTTCTGAAGTTAATAGCAGTAGTTCTGGGCTTATTTTTTTAATCAATGGCTTGTTAATTGTCATCCCAGTTATTTACATGGGAATATAGAGACTGCAGTCTCCCAGCTGCCAGGCCCCCAGGGCTTTGCCACTGGTATTATTTATAACACGACTAATTAAAATGAATTTGCTTGCAATAAGGTTCTGTGTGCTATTTGTGGGAGAGGAGTTATTAAAATATTCAGTACAGCAACAGTAAACTTGAATGCAAAGTAATAATAATCATACATTTTTAATTACATGTTTAATACCCATTTGGCTAATATAGAACTATTCTGAAAATTACTTGGGATCAGCACAATGCCTTTTTATGCTTAGTAGTATCCAAAGACATCCCTCTGAATGGGCTTAGCATATGCACTGTCATCGAGATACAGCTGTTTGATGACAGACACACAGTGTGTTCCTATGATACTTTGCACAAGATCAGCTATGACAAATACAAGTTTATTTTGCTTATTGCAGGCAAATAATGTCCTTTGCAGGAACTTGGATGCAGCTAGAGGTCATTATTCTAAGTGAAATAACTTAGGAGTGGAAAACCAAATACCATATGTTCTCACTTACAAGTGGGAGCTAAGCTATGAGTACACAAACGCATGTAGAGTAATGGACTCTGGAGACTCATGCTACATATTGGGTACAACGTACACTACTTGGGTGATGGGTGTACCAAAGTCTCGGAATTTGCCACTATATCATTCATCCATGTAACCAGAAACCACCTGTACCTCCAAAGTTATCAAACTACAAAATATGTATTTTTTAAAATGATTCCTGGCTGGGCACAGTGGCTCACAACTGTAATCCCAGCACTTTGGGAGGCCGAGGCGGGCAGATCATGAGGTCAAGAGATTGAGACCATCCTGGCCAACATGGTGAAACCCCATCTCTACTAAAATACAAAAATTAGCTGGGTGTGGTGGCACATACCTGTAATCCAAGCTACTCGGGAGGCTGAGGCAGGAGAATTGCTTGAACCCAGGAGGCAGAGGTTGCAGTGAGCCAAGATCGTGCCATTGCACTCCAGCCTGGGAGACAGAGTGAGACTCTGTCTCAAAAAAAAAATAAATAAATAAAAATAAATATATATATATATATATGTGATTTCCATTTTCCACCAACTTCCTTTTGAAAAATTTCAAGCAAGACTCATACAAAGGACATCCATATGCCCTCCACCCAAATTTATCAATTTCTTACATTTGCTTACTTGCTCACTCTCCCTCTATCCCCTTTCTCATTATATATGTTATATAATTAATATATAAATATAAATTATATAATAGGTTATATAATTAATGTATAATATATAAATTATATAATAGATTATGTATAATTTTTATATAACTGACTGAGTCACTTGAAAGTTACTTGCAGGCGTCATGATACTTCTAAATGCTTCCTCATATGTCTTCTAAGGGCAAAATATCCTCTTACATAGTCACAACATAATTATCCCATCCAGGAAATGTATGGTACTGTTATCTAGAGTCCATATTCACATTCTTTACAGTTGTTCCTCACTCTCCACTTTGCTCCAGGATTTAATCAGGAACCATGCAATACATTCAGATGCATGTCCATTTGATCTTGAATCTAAAAAAAAGTTTTCAGCCTTTGTTGATATTTATATTCTTTGTGTTCTTCAAGGATTGCTCCCAGTTGTAAATAGTTTCTGATGTTTGTTTGTTTGCCTGTTTTCTAAGTCAACTCCTGAAGAAGCATGTATTTATACACAACTAATCATGAATAAAGAAAGGTCATTGTTAAGGACTTGATATTAGCAAACTATATTGTCAAGCTCTTTGCTAGTTTACTCATAACATTGCAAGACATTTTCTCCCACTCATTTGGAAAGTGTTTCCATTTGTATCTGGCAAGCTATTATCTTAGTTCTTTTTTTTTTTTTTTTTGAGACGGAGTTTCGCTCTGTCGCCCAGGCTGGAGTGCAGTGGCGCAATCTGGGCTCACTGCAAGCTCCGCCTCCGGGGTTTACGCCATTCTCCTGCCTCAGCCTCCCCAGTAGCTGGGACTACAGGCACCCGCCACCTCGCCCGGCTAGTTTTTTTGTAATTTTTAGTAGAGACAGGGTTTCACCGTGTTAGCCAGGATGGTCTCGATCTCCTGACCTCGTGATCCGCCCGTCTCGGCCTCCCAAAGTGCTGGGATTACAGGCTTGAGCCACCAAGCCCAGCCTATCTTAGTTCTTAATAATACTGTTATTGAAGATCTTCTAGTAGGTAGAAAAGTATAAAGTGCTATTAGTATTCCAAAGGAAAGTATAATCTAAATGGTGAAAGGAAGTAGAAATATGGGGAAAATCAATACAGTGGAATAACGTTTAAAGATGCAGCATATGTTACAAGGCAGGTTAGCGTTAATTGCTAACTAAGTGATATAGAAAGTAAGTCTATATTATCTGTAATTTACATAGCTGTTGATTTTCATAAGGAAAAGGCAATACCACTTGTCTAAAATGGAAAAGAGTTATGTTGATGTTAGTAATAATCATTTACATAAGTATACATGTGATTTCAAGGACAATAGCTAATGATGGCTCATAAATATGCATATTTTTCATTGATCAAAACTGTGCGGTAAACTTCTGGTGTCTGATCTTGTAATCTATTACACAACATTAAGGTAATTAAGAAGAGAATTGAGGCAAATAAGACTGCTTTTAAAACATACCTTCACATGGTTCTTCATCTTGAATTCGATAAATGCAAATGTGACAAATCTCTGTGCTAAGTTTATTTAGTTTAACAGCTGTAAATTAAAAAAAAAAAAAAATTCCTCCATTATGTTTATCAGGTCTTCCAAGCTTTTGTTCACCATTTTTAAATTATGTATTTTTTTATTCACCATTTTAAAAAATTATATTTTTCTACTTCATGACCCCAGCCAAATAGCATACAATGTTTAACTATAATTCTTTACAAATTATACTTATTTCTTTATAGTATATTGACAATTTTTGTGATAGATCTTCTTTTAGAATTCAATAACCTAAAAATTAAAAACTATTTTAGAGTTAGTGATTCTAACTTCATGAATCTTCTGATTAATAAACTTCCTCAAATGCGTTTAAGCAGAAAGAAAATTGCTGAATATAAACTAAAACTGCTCAGAGAAATGCTTTTTATTGTGCATGCACAATGAGCCCAGTCCTCTCTTTAGTGTTCAGTACACAGCTCAGGGCTGTGTATTAGCCCGGTACCCTCTCCTTGCTAGCTATGCAATTAGTATTGATTGACTGATAGATCGCACACTTGATGTGGGTGGTCACTGAGGTACATACACCTCTGTACAAGGCCCGCCAGGCCATTGTGCGTGCCTGGTACCTTACTGAGGAATAACAAAACAACTGGTGATTTTTTAATCAACTGTACATAGAATACAAAATGTGGTCTGTCTTCCTGTGTCTAGCTACTTTTTACCTCGTGGTTTTATTTTCCCAGTGATGTGTACACTTTAGATTTTTTCCCAGACATAAGAGAAAATTTATATTGTATTTCACTTTCTGTTTTAAACTTTCTCTTAAAAAGTCTATACATTATATTTGTGTTAACATGCCCCCATATATAGCACTTAGTATGTTTAAAACACTGCATTTGATGCTTTATAAATTTAGTTAATTTGAAGGAAATCACGAGCAAAATCTCATGCACGTTTCTTTTGTGTATGAAATTTAATGGAGGATGTTTTGTCTACAGACCAGCTTGCAGGCCTTCTGCTCTGGCCTCATCATCTTTTATAGAATACATGAGGTCCAATGTGGCCTCCTTCCAATCTATCTGCTGGGACAGGAAAAGGAAGCTCTGGATATCTCAGCAGTAACTCCCCATTCCCTCATTGCCCCAGCCCCTAGAAACCACTAATCTATTTTCTGTCTAGAACTTTGCCCATTCCATATATTTCATAGAAATGCAGTCATACAATATGTGACTTTTGTGCCTGACTTCTTTCACATTGATGTTTTCAAGATTCAGCCACATTGTAGGAATTATTTTATCTATTTTTATTACTGCATACTATTCCATTGTATTCCACATTTTATTTATCCTTTTACCAATTGATAGACATGTGGGTTGTTTCTGCTTCGGTGCTATTATGAATAATGCTGCTATGAAAATTCATGTACACGTTTTTGTATGGATATGTTTTCAATGTTCTTTGTTATATACCTACAAGTGGAATTGGTGAGTCATATTTTTGAGGGACTGCCAGTTTTTCTTTTTTTTTTTCTTTTTTTTGAGATGGAGTCTCACTCTGTTGCCCAGGCTGGAGTGTAGTGGTGCAATCTCAGCTCACTGCAACTTCTGCCTCCTGGGTTCCAGTGATTCTCCTGCCTCAGGCTCCTGAGTAGCTGGGATTACAGGCATCCGCCACCATGCCTGGCTACTTTTTTTTTTTTTTTTTTTTTGAGATGAAGTCTTGGTCTGTCATCTAGACTGAAGTGCAGTGGCACAATCTCGACTCACTGCAACCTCCGCCTCCCGGGTTCAAGCGATTCTCCTTCTTCAGCCTCCTGAGTAACTGGGATTAGAGGCATGGGCCATCATGCCCAGCTAATTTTTGTATTTTTAGTAGAGATGGCATGTCACCATGTTGATCAGGCTGGTCCCGAACTCCTGACCTCATGATCCTCCTGCCTTGGCCTCCCAAAGTGCTGGGATTACAGACGTGAGCCACGGCACCTGGCTGCCAAACAGTTTTTCAAAGTGGCTGGACGTTTTACCTTCCCAATAAATATATTTTCATATTTCAACTAACTGATAACATTTAAACATACACAGTGAATAGGAATTTTTACTTCAAGTTACATCTGAAATGATTGGCTATATTTAAAAGTAGATATTCTCTTTTTAACAATAAAACATAATGTCTTGCTTTTCTATATGACTGACATTATTATGCTAGATGACAACTACATAATCATTGGCAAAGCACAATTTGTAGAATTACGGGAATAAAACTGATGGAAGCATGTAGCATTTCATTCTTCCAAAGTCCAGAATGAAACCAAATAGCAGATTTGTTGCAATATTGAGGTTGAAACTCAAGTTTGGTGCATGTCCATTTCCTCCTCCTTTCTTCCATTCCCATATCAAAATAAAAGAAAACAAACAAAATGCTTTTTGTTATCACTTGTTTTTCACTGTAAGGAAAAAATGGTACAATGTGAAAGCTAAAGTACATACTAGCTAAGAAAACCTGACATGAGACTCATTTTTTAAAGTATAAACCTGTATAGTAGGAAACATTTCCTGAATGCTCGCTATGTGCCAGACACAATCATAAGCTCTTTCAAGGATTAACACAAGGCTATGAGGTTGGTATTATCGTTCTCCATATTGTACAGATGAAGAAATAAAGGCACATAGAGGCTTAGTGTCAGAGCTAATAGGTGACAGAGGTGGAATTCAAACCTAGGCAGGCTGGCTCCAGAATCTGTGCTTTAGCTGCCATTCTGTCCTGCTAAAGAGCATCTGTTACCACCATTATCTTACTAGCAACTTTAAATGCATTTATGTAATCATTGGAAACTTCACATAATATAGTAATTTTTATGCAGAATTTAACTAAGATGTCTCTAACATACAACTTCCAGATTCAAATTTGCAGATCTACCATTGTTATCTAAAGGGCGCTTTGATCCACTAACACACTATTGATTTGTATCTTATTTTGTGGGACAGCAGGATTCAGTGAGAATTTCCACAGGGTGGAATCAGTATTGAGTGCCCTATGGAAGTGTTAATTCCATTCCAATATCCTTAGTTTAAGCAAATTATCGTTTCCTGTGAATGTTCTTCAGGCTGTTACTGTAGGTGCCTGTCATGTCACTCCATGAAAAAATAATGCTGGCCTTGTGATTTCTACAGATTTTACTACTATGGGTGTCACCTCTGAGTTTGAAATATTTGAAGCAGGAGAATCTATAAGTTTTCAGAGATAAAATTGTGTCCAGAAAAATATGTCAACCTTTGATTGACGTGGGTGAGCATGACTGTGTATCATAGATATAGTATTCTGTTCACTCAGTTTCCTTTCAACAATGTCTCATATATTTCAAAGGAAAATGTTGCCATATCACTTTAGATTTAAAAGGTTGCAGTGAATGATGTTTTCTTAAATAAAAGGGAGGAAAAAGTAATTCTGTCATGTTTTGTAGATTTAAGCCCTGTCATTGCCAAAATATCTGCACATGAAATCAGAAGATACAATTTTTGGTAGGGCTTCTCTGTTGTCTGAATTCCCATTACTGGAAGGAAAGTATGAGAAAAATAAAGTGAATGTCTCGTTTTTCACATGTGCTTTAGTAGTTTGGGGGTCACTGTTTGGAAAATCATAAGAAACTGTGATGGCTTGGATAAATAGTAGAGAGTCAATCACTTTAACCTGTGCTATTTATCTGTTTTCTTCTACCATCAATTCCCACTATATCTTTAAGAGAAAAATGCAGCACAAAATTTCTGACAAAGACCATGTTGAAGTACCATTTTTCCCCATCCTTGAAAAGAAATCTTAACTCTTCCTTTAAAAGTGTCAAGAACTAGGTGTAGTGGCTGTGTTAGTCTGTTCTCACACTGCTAATAAAGACATACCAGAGACTGGGTAATTTATAACGGAAAGAAGTTTAATTGACTCACAGTTCCACATGCCTGGGGAGGCCTCACAATCATGGCTGAAGGCAAGGAGGAGCAAGAGCACATCTTACATGGCAACAGGCAAGAGAGAGTATGTGCAGGGGAACTCCCCTTTATAAAACCATCAGATCTCATGAGACTTATTCACTATCACAAGAACAGCATGGGAGAGACCTGCCCCCATGATTCAGCTGCCTCCCACCAGGTCCCTCCACAACACAGGGGAATTATGGGAGCTACGATTCGAGATTTGGGTGGAGACACACTCAAACCATATTAGTGGTGCACACCTGTACTCAGGAGACTGAAGCGGGAGGATCTCTTGAGTCCAGGAGCTCCAGGCTGCAGTGAGCCCTGATTGCACCACTGCACTCCAGCCTGGGTGACATAGTGAGACCCCGTTTCTTAAAACAGAAAAGTCAAATAGATTCATTCTCAATTATGATGAGATATTTATAATATGATAGAATCTGACCAGAGAGTATCTGTTCAGCCATATAGGGAGTATATTAGTGATAATAACACCATCAAAAATTATTTCTCGGTTTTCCTTTGTGTGTGCATCTGTAAATGTGTATTTTTGTGTGCGTGGCAAACTTTGCAGATGGCAAAGTCCTAGAAGTGTCCTTCCTCCCATCTTTTTTTTTTTTTTTTTTGGAGACGGAGTCTCGCTCTATCGCCCAGGCTGGAGTGCAGTGGTGCGATCTCGGCTCACTGCAAGCTCCGCCTCCCAGGTTCACGCCATTCTCCTGTCTCAGCCTCCCGAGTAGCTGGGACTACAGGCGCCCGCCACCTCGCCTGGCTAGTTTTTTTGTATTTTTTAGTAGAGACGGGGTTTCACCGTGTTAGCCAGGATGGTCTCGATCTCCTGACCTCGTGATCCGCCCGTCTCGGCCTCCCAACTTCCCATCTTTTTATTTGAACTTCTGAGGGTCTGCGGTGAAAGCCAATCAAAGCCCTTAACTTCATTACTGTACTTTATACTAAATTCAAACAATATTGCTCTATTTATTTTAATTCACGTTTAGATTTGCATTGTATTTTGTACAAGATAGTGGGTAGAACCTAATTTCCAGTTTTCACTGGAGCGGAGGGTGGACAGGAATCAGCAGTAAAAGTGAGTCCTGATTAGCTTCCCCTCATCTTGCTTTAGCCTTTGATAAGTAAGCACCTTCTACTTTCATTTTCAATAGCATTTACCATAGAAATAATACAGTGCTCTTCTCCATTTGCTGCAGAGCTCTGTGGTTCATTGTTATTATTTCCTCAGGAATTCCTTTAAAGGTTTCCTGCAATAATGGTATAATCTCAGAGTAGCTTTACCCCTTGCCACGTATATAATGATCATTTCTAGTTAAAAAAAAAAAAAATCATGTGGAAGAGAGTTGATAATATTACAAGGAGAAAACAATTTTCCTGCTGAAAATGTGAGAGTTTGAAATAATAGATGTGGAGGGAAATATAAGTCAATATACAATTAACTCTTAACCTACAACTTCACTGAAATTCTGAGGAAATATTCCAAGGCTGCATAAAGTGAATGAAGAGTTTCCTACCACATATTTCTCCCTCAGTACCTAAGTAATTATTTCTTTTCTGAGTCGCATAAATAGAAGTAGAGATGGCACTAAAGATAAAGATGTTTTGACCTTGTTCTCACTACTTTTTTTCCTGTTGGTTTCCAGCAGTGCCATGGGCTTTCATTACTTATTCAAGAACTGGCTGTGCTGAACTTCCATTGCTACTCTGCTTGTACCCACATATTTCTGTAGCTTTGAAATTTGTCTTTGAGTTTATATAGTGAGGATCTTTTATCTGTCACTGTGCAGTAGCTTTAGCATAATTGCGTTTAGATTTAGAGATTAAGGCTTATAACTTAATTATGAATCCAACTACATAAGAAAGAGTTTAATTTAAATTTAATATTTTGATTCAGCACAGCTCAACTCATGTGTTCTTGTTAAATTGTCTCTCGTTGAATTTATCCTTGTCATTACCTTGGACATCAGTGCTTTTCCAGAATTGCAGGCTGTAGCAAAATGACAATGCAGACTTGACTTCTGTCTGAGCTAATCTTCAGAAAGAGCACAGGCTAATGGTGACGTAGACATCTTTACAGTTTGTAAATGTGTTGGGGGGGGGTGTGTGTTCATGTGCATACACAGACACATACACATGAATGTGTCTTGCTGTGCTAAGGCCTGAACAAATAAAAATAATGTCAAATAAATATATTTACAAAGCCTAACCTGAAATGATAAAGTAGATGAAATTTGAGAAGGAACATTTGTGGTCTCCCAGTTTTATACCCCATGCACATGTAACTCTATATACATATATAGAGGAAACGCTATTCACACAACACACACAAATATGCATGTAACACATAACAATGTAGTTATATAAGTGTTCGGATATGAGAACCTACTATTTATAGGAATCCTTCAGAAGTATCTTTCTTACTTCCTCTTCCTGCTCTTCCTCCTACTTCTCTTCCTCCTTCCTCTCTGCTACCCACCCCAACCCCTGCATAAAAAGGGAATGGTTTAGTCAGGCAAATAACTAAAAACTGTTATTTTTAAAATAGGTTTTATAAAGGTGATTTTATCCAAGAAAGAAGTGTACTTGCAGGGCTATGGGGGACTGATCTGTGCATATAAAGCTTTTCATTATCAATGGGAAACTTCCATTTGTAATTATGTCCATCACAACATCAGCAGCAAGAGCATATATAATGTTTCAAAGGTAAGTTAAGGAGTGTTTGTGCATTTTGTATATAATTAGACAAAGAAGTAGTTAATAGTGAGAAACTTGAATAACTTCCTTGCATAAACATTAAATCAACAATAACGAACACTTTAAAATATACATGAATATCATGCTAACGTGTCCATTGCCCTGCTTCTCCCTCTCCTTAGTTAAAATCCTCCTTTAAATAAGATTTCAGTGAATATAATTTTTATACGGAAAAATTCCTCAGTATACGAAGAATTGTGTTATAAATTTCAATGTCAGAAACTTTAAACTAGAAATGCATTCCAGTCGAAACAGTGTAGTTAAACTTTCTCTACCAAGTACTAGTGAGGTGTTTGTGTCGGGAAGACACTGGCTGTATTGAGGTCTGTCTGCAACCTAACGTTACGCAGGGTAGCTTCATTTGGATGTATCTTTAAATTAGATCCCCGCTGATGGTTTCCTTTGACATAAAATGTTTCTTTTATTGTAAAATGTTTGAAAATCAACATTATAATTGATGGTTAAATTTCCACTTTAAGCATATTTTCCCTTGTTGTACTACACATGAAGTACTGTGCTTTGGCAATGAAAAATAGTAGAAAATGTGCCGTAAAACTAATTGAAACCTAAAAAGATTTGCTGAGTGGGATTTTTGTTTCATTCCTTGAGCATGTTGCTCAAGGAAAGCAGATCTAATTAGGGAAAGACAGGAGGCAGATAAAGACTTTGGTGGGAATTGTGAGCAGAGAATTGGGGCATTTTCAAGGGCTATGAGCTTGAGAGAGTCATTATATCCGATTTCACTTTCCATTTCCTAGTTGTTACTTTCGCTACACCTACACTTATTAATCATCATTGGGGTTGTTTGGGAGCTTACAAGTGAGTTGAAGAGCTGGGTAGAGAATAGAAATTTCCTCTGGTTATTAGAGGAGCAAAGAAGGAAAGAAAAAAAGATGGGAGATGGGAGAATGGTGTGCTTTTGTGTGTTAATGTGCCTGGGGTTGAAGTAGTTACTTGTGAGAAGCAAAAGGGGACAACAGATCATATGCTATTGCTCATCCTTTTGTGGAAGAAACCCGTCAGGTATCCATTCACTCACTATTTACTGAACAGAACACATTGTAAGAGCACAGCATATTAGGCGAAGGGAGGTCACTGGTGAACAAGAGCTTCCTGGAGCTTTCAGTCTACTGGTATCAGAAGCATAGACCAAAGAAGCACATATCGTAAGTGCTAAAAGAGGTAGAGCACAGAATGAGACCTCATGATAAGGGCATCTATTATAATAGTCCTGGATCTGAGAGAACACTTCTCTGAGAAAATAATGTTTGAGCTGACACCTGAATGCTGAATGGGAGTTAATTTATGTGCTGAGAGATGGGAACAGTTCCTGATAGAGGAATTAGCAAATATTAAGCTGAGGAGTCTGTGTTGTATTTTATAAATATAAATTAGGACCTACTGTTCCTTTTGTCTTTCCTTATTAGTGTGATAAAATCATCCTCCTCCTTACAAAGCCAAGGACTCTGACAATAATTTTTGGCCCTACTTTCTCTGCCACCTTGCACCCCCATTACCTTTACTCTAATAACATCCTTTTGCTCAATAAGTTTTTCTCTTTCTATCTCTAAATCTCTTCTCCTACACTCAACCCTCAATTTAATTCAGGTCTTAGCCACGTATTGCTGAACTCACAGCTTTCTCACTTCCACTAGAATCGACTTTCAGAAGTATCTGATCATGACATTTTCAGCATGAACCTATTCAGTGGCACAGCCCTGCCTATAGAATAAGATGCAGCACCTTTACGTGTTCTCTTGATATAATCTAGACCCCTCATCTCCTACCACTTTCCTTGTATTCTTGCCACATGCAACTCCTTGTTCTCTTGAATATAGCAGGCACCCAGGGCCCTGAGTCTTTAAACATGCCAGCATGCCCTTCCTTCCCTAATCACCAATCACAATTTGTCTCCTCTAGCCTGTTGCTTTCCAGTTATCATACTTAGAATTAATTTTCCCTCCTCCCCTGTAGTAGTATTACTTTTACCTGCCTCTCCCCGTTTTCAGCATTTACTTTATAACTCTGTACTATATTGTAATGTCATAAATCATTGCTCTAACTACAGTTTAAGTTCAGTGAGGTCCAAGAATTTGTCTTATTTATTTTTGTATATTATGCTTTTATCATTTTCCACAGTTGGAAATAAAAATTTATAGTCAGACTTTTAGCAGTTTCCTGGAACTGAGGCAATGGGGGCTGGGGCAGAGAAGAAAGTTAAAGGATACTTGGAGAAACCTGAAGAAAGTAATTTAGACTATTTTATGGTTTCTAGTCTCTTTTTGATCAGCTGTGGGTACCCTCACAATATTGGTTGTTGAGAATGATTTGACAGAAGTTATCAAATTAAGGAGACTCAGACTTAGTCTATATGAGACCAAATACTCACATTTTAAACAATAGACATTTTTAGTAATGGCATTTAAGCTCCTAGATAGCTGGATACAGAGCCAATGTTATTGCATATAATTCACCCATTCAACAAATATCAATTGATGACTCACTGGGATCAGGTACAGTTAAAACTTGCTCTGCACTTTGGTCATGCTTGCTTTACTTCATTGCTAATTGAGTCTTAAGGCTCAAGCAGCAGGTCTTATAAATTCACTGGTCTCTATTGTTGAATCCTTCTCTAATTTTGGCAGTAATCACACATGTGAATCTTGCAATGAGGAGCTACCAGATTTTCAACCTTTACATTCAAGCTCTTGTTTCTTCCTGAACTGGCTCTTTGTACAAATAAAAACACACTGGCAAAATAATAAATGAGAATCCTTTTGGACTTTTCAGCCAACAATAAAATATTTCTGTAAAAATGGAAGTGCACAAAATGGCAGCCATCTGTTGTTTAAAAGCAACAGAGCTATACTTAAGTCAATTCTTGTGTAAGGTTTGTGTCTGAAAGCAAGGGCAGAATGGTTTATGTTCATCTCAATGGGAGAAGCTTTTGTGTTCTTCTTTGTCTTTGTCTATGTTGATGTGAGACTGGATAACTATTACTAACTGAACATAGTTAATCATATTTAATCATAGATGGGATTAATTGAAAAAATGCCATTTTTATTATTTATGAACTCACATGGACATATCTAATTGGACAATTCTGATTTTCTCTCTTTATTTTGAGTAGCTTTAAATCCAGACATATTAGCCTAGCAAATCCATAAGGAATCTGTCATCATGGAAATTGCTAACAGAGCCTGAACTTTTTCTCCTTTTCCCCCCACTCAAACTTTGAAACATATACAGTATAATAGAGATAACAATTAGAATAATGGTAAGAAGGTTTTTTTAAAATGAAGTGCGTCCTAATGAGAGTTAGGTTTTTGCTAAAAAGTATTTTTCTTGATATTCAATAAAATTGATATAAATAAATTATATTGTTAATTTTAATCTTCTTTTACTTGGTAAAAATGCTTTCTATGTAAATCATCTATATTATGCCAATTCTTGCTTCAGTTTCAATGTTTATTAGAGGAATTTTATAAATTAATCTTGTAAATGGTTTTCATTTATACTATTGTATTTAATGAATGAAATATATAATATATATTCTTTGGAAGACATATCAGTATCACTATTGCAACAGGTATTTTTCCAGAGGTTAACAAGCTATGGCTCGCTTACACATTTCTCTTAATCTACATTGTAGTTTGAAAACACACAAATGTGAATACATTACCAATATTTTGCCAGTATAAGAATCCACATTTCTATCTTCTTTTATAAAGTATATGAGGCAAACACAACATATCTAGACTTGGATGTAGACTGTAATTTCAAAATATCTAAAATAGGGGAATTCCAGGGGGAAAATATGTCATTTTTTAAAGATGGCTGTGTTCTCTGTGTTTATGGTTGAAACTATAAACCTATTTCTACCTGGATGAGGGATTTATAAGGCAACATTACAAATTTTGCGTCTCACCCTCTACAATGTTAGCTCCATGAGCGCAGGTATTGGGTACAACTCTATCCTCCAATCTACTGCAGGCCCTGCCTGGCACATAAGTGATCCACAAATACTTTGTTAAACGAATAAATGAACACCCTGCCTCTTTTTCTTCCACCTAATCCTGGTATGTCTTTCCTACAATCCTCTGCCACCCAGGGTTACTATTTTATTAGCTGATGCCAGAAAACTCTCCAATGAGAATGTCTCATGTTCTTCACTGTCATACCTTTTTTAGACTTTTTGCTATCATGCCTTAACTACCAACAGCAAAGAAGCCAAAAATTCAGACACTGAAATGTGGTTCAGCCAGAAATATTTACAAATGTAAAAGTGAGAATACTAAGCCAAATACATATCTCATAATAAAATGTAGATGGTAGGATAATATTAACACTTCAAATTGTACAGGAGAGATAATTTGGGGGAAAGAGTGTAGTACTAAGCCAGTGCTTCTCAAAGTTAAAGGTTCACATGAATCCCTTGGGGGTCTTGTTAAAATGCAAATTTGTATTTGGTAGATCTAGAATGGATCCTGAGAATTAGCATTTATAATAAGCTCTCAGATGATGCTGATGCTGCTGATCCATGGACCACACTTTGAGTACCTCGATATTAAGCAGCTGTTAAACTATTTGTTTGAAAACAGCCATGATTTGAAGCTATACGTGATAAAATTGATGGACATTTATCAACCTGCTGGAAAAACTTAGATGTCTACAAATGTCCAAATGGGAGAGATACTTGGAGTAAGAACTTCATAGTGGTAGACTTGAAGGGACCTGAGATATCTGTTGCTTCAATTTACAAACTGGGATTCTGGACCCCAAAGATACTCAATGACTTACATAAGAACCCACAACTATGTTGATGCTGCCCCCAATTGGAACCAATGTTTATTTATTCCCAGGCCCATGCTCTTTAAAAGAGATCATGCACATGGACACAAACAAGGGAACAATAAACATCAGGACCTATTTGAGAGGGGAGGGAGGAGAATGAGGATCAATAAACTGCCTATCGGCTACTATACATATTACCTGGGTGATGAAATAATCTGTACACCAAACTCCCGTGTGACACGCAATTTAACCATATAACAAACCTGCCCATGTACCCCCCGAACCTAAAATAAAAATTGGAATGAAAAAATAATAATTAAAAAAACAGATCATGCTGCCTCTTGGCTATTGAAGTTATAGTAGAATTCCTTCCATGAAACACTTAGGAAGTTGTTATACTATAAAATACACTTAATTTCAATTAATATTGAGTGCTTCACTAAAGTCAGTCAAAATGAAAGGGAATAATGCATTCGTTTCACATGAGTTGCATTTCTTGTAGGCAACATATATTAATTTTATTATAATTTATCTTCATTAGCTATTGAAAATAATGCTGAAGACATTTAGAATGCCTTTTAGTGGGCATTACTGAATATTAGATGATGAACAGCTTTGTTGGAATAGTTTGTTTAGTTCCTAGGAAAAAGTTTGATTTGATGACTAAGTAAAAATTTAGGGGAAAAAAGCAACAAAAAAAATACCCAAAATCAATATCACTACGTTTGCTGACAAAGGGTGTATTTTTAGCTAAATTGATTTTTTAATTAAAAAAAAAATCTACATAGATCCCCCTCAACTCCAATGTCAAGTAAGCTCAACTGACATTATCGAAACCATCTTCCTTTTTATTATTATCAAAACCATCGTCCTTTTTACTGTGCATGTGTGTATGTAAGTGCAAGTGTTACAAATTCTTAAAAGAAGGTAAAAGAATGATTTTCCTCATTATGGTGTAAAACAAAATTAAAAAGTGAAATTATCTAATCTGCATAAATTAGACACTTTACATTACATTGGCAGTTTTATCATATTTGAAACATTTTGTTGGTCTCGAGATTTAATCAGATTATGTCATCAAATCAGAGACCACAAATATCCATCGGAGCTTCATAGAACTTTTTGGAGTTTCATGGGAAAAAAACAGTATTTTCATGAGGCGCAGAATTCATCATCAGCCTCTCACCTCCATTCTACCCTCACCCTTGTATTTCCCTGACCCACATTAGTGTTATGAGAGCAACAAATGGAAGTTTCTCCCAACACAGGTTGTAAGAAAGTGCTGCTATCATGTGAGGAGTATAAAGGTAAAATCAGGCAGCATAATAGCTGAGCTAATTAGGCTCAGACCATTAAAGATCTTATAACGGCTATATTATTGTTGTTGTTAATATCACCTGAATATTGCCTCACAGATTACAAAATTCCTCCTCATACATTATTTTATATCACAGATTATAAAATGCTAGCTTTATAAATAATAATCATATTAAAGAGTCTTATGTTAATATTACATGAGACCTTGATTTTCAGTGACGCCATGTGTTTCCATAGTGACTATGATAATTAATTTCTATAAAATCACAAACAGTATTTCCTTTTGAGAGTTGACAACAGATGCTGGCATTTTAACAAAGAGTATATTAAATAATCCACAGCATGCCCAGAAAATTGAAATGATTACCATGAATTAAAAACCCACAAAACTCATAATAATGCTTGTTGATACCTAGAATATTCTGGTATCTGTAAGTTTTTAAGAAGGCCAAGCAGGCCTCTGTCACTGTTCTTTACCTGTCAATCACACCGATAACTTCTATGAGACATGATTTCTGTCTTTGAGCTAATCATCCTCTTTTTAATAGCATAAACATTCCAACAGCCATGGAAACTATAATGCATTAAGCCATTTTATCTGCAATTCTCATTTGTTGTGATTTAATGTAATCTGTTTTCTTTGGTTCCAAGTATAAGCCAAAATCAAGACACAGAGAAGAGGCATCTTGTTAATAAGGAAAGAGGATGAAACAGCCGAAAAGTAGTGATTCCCCAGGTGCAAATAGGGGAATATCAAGATGTGTCAAGAAATGAATAGGCAGCCCAAAAGCCAGATTTCTATGGAACCTTTTCTGCCTTTGTGCCTGAATAATAACCATAGTTCCTAAATAAATCATATGACTACAGTTGAACAGTGGTAGCCTTTGTGTGTAGAATGCTGAACTTCTAAATTATTTTTATACTCCTCATCAAATGCACTTTAAAATTAAATAGTTGTTATAATACAGTATGCCAGCAAGTCCCAGATTGTCTTGCAGAGTGACTCAGAACTCTTGAAAGGTCATTACTTTCGAACTTCAACATCCTTAAAATCACTTGAAAACTGCTGTTGGTGTATATGACTTGAAAATATATTTTGTTGAGAATATACAGTGTTTCCTGTTCTGTGTCAATTGGCTACCCGCATTCAAACATTTGGAGATCTCCCATAAGCATCCATTTTTCTTTTAAAAATCTGAAGATCTAGTGGCATTGGGTCCACGTTCTGTTCCAGCTAAATATCACTACCTCCTTTGGAAGGGATTTTCCCTTTCCAGTCTCCCAGGTCTTGGTAAACCTCTATCTTCCTTGAACACAATAGTTCTGGCACCTATTGGCATTCAGTGTAGAAGAAATGGCATTCCTATAGTTTGATCAGTGCACTGATTGATTTGTTGATTGTTCATAAAAAACAAAAATTGTTTTATGAACAATCAACAAATGAATGAAATGAATGAAACATTTCAGTTTCATTGTTGATCTGTATCTATCTATCTATCTATCTATCTATCAACCTACCTACCTACCTACCTATATAGGTAGGGGGAGAGAGAGAGACAGAATATAAATCATGGTGTAAGTTACACTTTTAAAAAATTGACCAATTTACCATTGTACAATTGTAAAGACTGCATTGAAACCATTTTAAGGATAATTCAGATCATATTTTTCCAAGCTCTATGTCTTATGAGAGTAGAAAGAAATGAAGAAATATACATACATTTTGCATAACCTAGTGGCCCTTAATGTATAAATATTGCATGTTTAAGTGAAGAGTCATCCATCAAATCTAATCTATGCCAGAAGTATACAGTTCCTCTTTTCTATTTTGTACTAAAGATATAAATATAACATGTTCCCTAGTTCTCTATTCATTGCAGAGTGTGGGTAAAAATTTAAAATATAACCATAATTAAAATGGAAGGGGATGAAAGCTATAAGACAGTCAGTGACATACATACTATATGGAAAAACTGGGCAGAGGTAATTCTGCCTCAGATAGTCTGGGAAGATCGCATAGAAGTGGTCATTTAGCTGATTCTTGGAAAAATAAGTAGTAATTTATCTGAAAAAGAATATAGGAAAAAGGATTATAATGAGAGGAAATGGCATAAGCGAAGACCTTGACATGTGAAAGTTGATTTTATATCTATAAAGATCTCTGACTGAGGCATATTGTTGGAAATGGAGGATAGTGAAGGGAGATGTATGTGGAAGATAAAATGGGTTGATCGTGACATTTTAAAGAGCTTTCTTTTCAAAGAGCTTGGGCATTTTATTATAGACAGTAGGAAGTAGAAAGTGGTTTTAGGGGAGGCTATGAAATGATCCAAAAGGCAACTCTGGCTGTAGAGCAGAGTCCTGATTAGAGGAGGGAACAAGTGAAGTCAGGGAGTTTATTAGGAGGCTTTGGAAATTGGCCGGGGGAGAGACTGTGATTAAGAACGAAAGTGATTGGCAATGGGAAGGAATCAGAAGATAAATAACTGATAGATATTACTGATGAAGAAACTTTCCTGATTGGATGTGGGCACTCAGAGGATGAGATGAATTGGAGGTCTGTAGCCTGGGAAAAAGTGAGGCGATCATGCCAAAATCAAAATCATAATGTCTAGAAAGGGAAGTATTTTCTGCAGAATGGATAACAGTCCCTGGGTAATATATAAACTCTCTGTCATAAAATACTATCTCCTACAAATGTTAATTAAGTATTTGAACCAAAAGTTATGTGGCATTAATTGTGATCATTGCTATTATTGTTATTGTTGTTATTATAGAAGTAGTATTTAGAAAATATGAGCAATCTCGTGCTGTATATGCACACTAGGAATAATGCTAAAATAGAAACCAAACAAAAATAAGTAACAACAAAATTCTGATTTAATTCAAGAAACGCAGATTCATTTTTGCTTGGTTTTTCTTTGTTATTCTAAAGAATCATGAACCAATTTTTTTTTTTTTAAGTCCTAACTATTGCTATCCTGGAGAACACTTGAACTACTTAGAGTAACCATTTACAGAATACAATTGAAGTCTGCAACTGCTCTGGAGGATAAATGCCTATTTCTTTTCAATGTTGGCTGAGGCCCTCTCAAATTATATACCTCACATGTGCTGTGTTTATATCAGACCACCCCAAACACGCCTTCCAAATTAGGTTAAAATCTG
This sequence comes from Macaca fascicularis, assembly GCF_037993035.2. Lineage (NCBI taxonomy): Eukaryota > Metazoa > Chordata > Mammalia > Primates > Cercopithecidae > Macaca > Macaca fascicularis. The sequence continues at coordinate 29,813,986 of NC_088395.1, forward strand.
TGTCACCATTTTCATGTAACATAGAAACTTAATTTTATTTATAGAGATTTTATTCATTTTATCACATAGTTACTATTTGCCTTCCTGGTTTATGATTCCAGTTTCTTTGCAATTCCACTTTTATGTGAATAAGTACCCTATGTGTTTAATTCTACTAGATATCCCATCACTAAAATACAACCATAACTTGGGCTTATTCAGTTCTTTGGTACCCCACTATACCTCCCGTTAGGTAAGTTTCTAATGCAAGATATTGACCATAGTATGATGCATTCTGAACTTGCCTTGGCTATTAATACACAGGTATATGTCTTATATTTGAAATGAAATAGCATTTTGTATGTTATAAGCATGCTAATTTGGGGGCCTATTTATTGTACGAGTAGCAAAAAATAAGATTGTATTTTTGAAGACTATATGTGGATATGTAGTATCATGAATGGCTGCTCTACTTTATCAAATTCAGAATTAAAATAAGATTTAAATAATTAAAAATAGAGGCCTTTTCCGTTTATGGATTTTCTTATTATCTTAAAAAACCATGATAGTGAGGTTTCTAGCTGAGAGGAATGGTTGGAAAAACATTTTGTTCCAGTTAGTTAATTCTTCCCTACATGTGCTATATTCATCGTATCCATTTTAAAAGCAAATGAACCATCTCTATCTCCTCTTGCATTTGTGGCAAACTCTTGCTGTGCCAATTTCAGATTACATGCATCTTAGGGAGAATAAGATGTTCTAATCTTGATTATAATTTGAAGTTAAAAGAATAAAATTAGTTCAATACTAAGACATTGATACGTTGCAGTAGTCAGACTGTCATTACCTCTTTTGACAAAATAGAAAAACATGTCTATACACAGGATAATAAGTTCCTGCATTAAAATGCATAATGCTATAAATGCTACTAGATTTCAACTCAATCAAGAAATCAGTTTATGGAAGCTGAAATTTGTTAATAAATATGCTGCTACTTGAGAGTTCAACCATTTTGCAAATAATTATAGCAACTTCCAACGAAATGATTTTCATTATGAATGGAGATACTTTCCAAGTGAGGATATAAGAATAGATAATAAACACATGAAAAGATACTCAGCACCATTCTTCATTGGGGAAATGTAAATTAAAACCACAATGAAACACTATTATACACGTGTTAGAATGGCTAAAATCTGAAAGACTGGTCCTACTAAGTGTTGTAAGGATATGGAGCAAATAGAACACATAAGCATTGCTGTTGGAAGTGAAAAATAGCATAATCATGTTAGAAAATGCTTGATAGCTTTTTAATAAAGTTTTTAAAAATATAGGTCATGGGCAAATAGATGTACGCTTTATAGATGCTTTATATATCTATTTACCCATAACCAACATTGTAATCCCAGGTATGTATTCCAGAGAAATAAAAATGTATGGCAACACAAAAGACTTGTTCGTGAATATTCATAGCAGCTATATTTATAATATTCCCCAACTGGAAACGAATAAAGTGTGCATTAATAGGTGAATGGATAGTGGTCTGACCATACAATGGAACACAATTTAGCAATAAAAAGCAACAAACTACAGATATACATAAGACTATGGATGAATTTCAAACCATTCTGTTGAACAAAAAGGCCAGACGTAAAAGTACATAGACATGACTATGAAGACCAAGCTCTGGTGATAGAAAACAGATCAGTCATCGTCTGCTCATGGGGGAATCTTCTGAGATAAGGGGAATATTTTATACCTTGTAGCTTAGAAGGAATGTTATAGAGCTCCAAACCTCAGCATGGAGAAGTTTAATTTTGAATTAAGAGACAATCTAAGCATTCAGGCTTCAGAGATTTTTTTTTTAAAGTTCGGGGGGAGGCCACAGTGTGGGAACATTGGAAAGTTAGGACTAGAAGTCCCTTGTGAAAATAGAAACAGGAATGAATGGAAAAGCATTCATTCATACCATCAACAACCAAATAGTTTATTAGAGTACAAATGACGAGCCAGACTGTTCCAGGCACTGAGGATACAGACGAAGTACCTGGCCTCATTGAATGTACACTTACTTCAGTGGGCTGAGACATACAGTAAACAAATGTCAAATAAACATGATGAACAGAGATCAGTAATATAAAGGAAATAAGAGCATCTAGGCAGGAAGGATGGCACAGATCCATTTTTAGAGAAACCCTGGGGATTTCTAAGGGTGTACCAGGTAGAAGAAAGAGTGAATGCAAAAAACAGAGGGTGACAGAGAGCTCACTTTGCTTCAGATTTGTATGATGAGTGTGGAAAGCCTACAGAGACCTGTTTCTGTTGGAGCTTGAAGGCTACCATATGGTGTTTGCATTTGAACCAAAATGAAATGGCAAGCTATTATGGAGTTTTCAGTTAGAGAGTTGCATTATTTATTTGTGCCTTAAAAAGATCTCTTGTTTAATGTGTGGATTGAGGGCGGGAGAGAGTAAGAAGAACTAGCAAATAAGCTCATAAAGTCTAATAAAAAGAAAGCAGGGAGACAGGTTAGGGAGTTATTGCAATGTGCTAGATAGCGAATCAGGGTATCTTGACTCATCGAGGTGGCAGTAGGGATAAAGGGAAGTGGACAATTTCAAAATACATTTTGGAGGTGGATGTGGAAGGACTCACTGACAAATAAGACATGGAGGAATGAGTGAAATGGACAAATCAAGGTGATCCATGGGTCTTGCCTGAGATTCTTGCCATTTACAGAGATGGCAAGGTCTGGGTGTATAAGGCAGGGATCAGGTGAAGAGAGACTGTTTACAAAGGTGCGGAAAGTGTATAAGGAGAACAGCAATGACAGTGATGTACTCCCAGGCAAGTACCAACAAGAGGTTATTACTATCCTTAGAAAATAAGTAGCAAGGAAAATGAACCATTAGGGTACTTGTACGGAGAAGCCTTCTCATAGGAGATGAGATCTTCAGTAGAGGAACGCAGCAAACCCACAGAAACCTGGGAGAGGAACCTTTGTTCTTGTAGCGGGGGAACATTCTCATTGACCAAACCCAACCAGAACCTGGAGAGACAGGGTGAATGAGGGGTGGTGGGAAATGGAGGATGGGTGGTCTGGAGTACTCAGAGCAAATGAGAGTAAAACTAGAAGGCAAAGCAAGAGACCTGGCACAATGCCCATATTCTGAATTCTGTATAATTTAAAAGTGCAATAAACTTTTCCTAACAATCTAAATTACAGCCAACAACATAGAAATTTTGCAACAACATAGAAATTTTGCAACAGCATAGAAACTTTTGTTGCCAAGAAGGCTAATTTGGAAGGCTTTGCTAGTTCTATATTAGTAATGTGTTATTTTTTGAATACCTAATAGAGAAAGCCCGTCCCCTGAAAAGTGTCCTTGTAAGTAGTCATTATTTAGTTAAGAAGTAACCCCTCAGGAAAAAAGTAGAGAGAAATTATGAGCTGCACAAAACCTGAAGACAACTTTAGTGTTACAGAAAATCTTGAGAGTACTAGACAGATGGAAGGGGAGAATGCATCCGTTTCTTTACCATTAAGACCTTGCCTAGGTGTTTTTGACATTTTGAGCTGAGATAAGAAAGTCATGTTTCATTCCATATGCTTGAAGTCTTTACTATGTTTGTCAGTATAACTTAATCTTTTTAGTTACCACAGGTAATTCTATTACTACATTTTGCTAGAATTGTCTAACAAAAACAGTATTCATATATTTCATAATACAAGTGATTCAAGGGTCACATTGGCTAGTACAAACTGTTTAGAAAGTTTATTTTGCCAGAAGACACTATTGTCAAAGCACTGATTTCAATGTATTGTGAAACCCCCATTTGAAACAGATATTTAATGTTTGCCTGGTATTTGTTGCTCAGTGATACTTTATTGTCTGTTGCCATGCACTGACTGATTACTGACAGATAAGTGCATTGGAAGAAACCATGATTTAAATTGTGTACGTGTGTATGTATGTGAATGTATAAATTTTTCAGTGAAGCAATAGAATCTGCATTTATTCAGAAATAAAGAACATTCATTGATGCCACAAAGATTTATTGAGTGACTACTATGTACTAGGCATTCTTTTAGGGACGTGTGCTATGTCAGTGAACAAAAGAGACCTAGATTCTTATGCTTGTACATATGATATTCTAGCAAGGAAACACAGACAACAAACAATACATATAATAAAAATAAATCATAGTATGTTAGAAGGTGATATATGCTAAGAAAAAAAAATACAACATGCACAAAATGAAGCAGTATTCATCAAGGCAATGAAGCAACATTATCTGCAGTCTAAACCGATCTCCCTGAATTCATAATGGAACCTTTTGCGGTTTTCATATACATCAATTCTTTTTTCCCTTTTATTTTTAGTTGACATGTGATAATTGTACATATGGATGGGGTACAGAGTGATATTTTGATACGCATATACGATGTGTAATGACCAAGTCAGTGTCATCCATCACCTTGAGTATTTATCACTTCTTTGTGTTATGAACATTCAAAATCTTCTCTTCTAGCTTTTTGAAAATACACATTCAATTATTTTTAATCATATTCACCCTACAGTGTTACAGAACAGTAGAATGTATTCTTACTATATAGCTATAAATTTGTATTTGTTAATCAACCTCTACCTATTCATACATCAATTCTTAAATGGTCAAACCAAAATCTTTATCAGAAATCACTGGTACTTACATGGTTGGTATGTTAAAGTTTGGATCACTAAATAAATTTAGAGTAATAGGCTGATCCTAAAATTTCATTGATAAACTTGTCATAATTAACTTTTTTATGACAAAGAAAGCAAAACAGAATAATTGAGATAATTTCATTTTATAATAAACTAGTTCAGGATATGTTTATCCTAGCTGTTTATTGGGGCATCATTTGTCTTACTACATTTGCATATGCTTAAGGCATTGAATCTGGAACACAAAGGAAATTAATGCTCATTGTTCGTTTTTTAAGAAATTCTATTCACATGGGTTTTAATCCACATAGATGCCTCTTTTTAGTCTTGAATGCAAAAAGAAATTATCTTTTGAGTGTGTGTGTTAGCTTTGAAAAAATATATTCACATGAGGTTTAATTCACCTTAAAGTTTCTTTTCTATTAAATCTCATGAGGATTTGCTGAAGGAAAGTTTCATGATGCCAAGTCACTAAGCAAAGTTCTCCAATATGACAATTGTTAGAAATGTGAACCCAGTGCAGTTGTCCCCTTAAGCTATGGGCAAAGTTCCCAGTTTTGAACCCTGAACTCGTTCAGCCAAAAAATCTATATTATGCTAGAGTCTATTACATGTGACTTCCTTTTGATCAGCTTTTTCTATGTTTAGACTCTCACTTGTATTCCAAAGTACACTGGAAAATAGAAAAAAATAGGATAATTCTGTTCTGGGTGATCAGTAACTTTGGAAGAATTCAATTTGTCTGGTTTTTTTCTGGCAATAGTTGGAAGTAAAACAACTTTCTTTTCAACACATTGAAACAACCTATTTTCTCCAGAGCAATAGAGTTAGCATTTGTTATCAGATAAGTGATTCTTGTAATTTGTCTAGGCTTTCAACAGACTACTGAAAAAAAAATCTACTTTCATTTACTTTTCATCTTTCTTCATGAGATTTTTGGTTTTTGTTTAAATCTCAAATTGTTCTTAGAGACTGGGGGATGACTATCTAGCCCATAATAAGAATCTAGCAGAAAATATACCATTAAACATTTGAGCTTCTCAGATCAAAATCAATATTTAAGACTGAAATAATATTATGCAAGGTTTTCTGATCATAAAAAGAAAGATCGTTAGTCACTTCGGACAGAATGATTGTATCTTTAGTCATTGAATTAAAATTCATAAGTGTAATCCTCCTGATGAATTTTTCTCTGTCTGGTATTTTTCTATCAGGTTTATAACTCATGAGGCTAAAGCAAATTAGTGTCAACATTTTATGACCATATACTTGGTACCTTTCTGTTTCTTTACAAAAATAAGGTTGCTTTTTAATGTTTTGATAAATTTATATAATTTCTTTGGAAACATCACCACTAGGATTTACCATGAATTGCAGCAATATACTTAGTGCTGCTTAGAAAACATTTCATCCCTTTCCCTGTTTTTTGTGTAGGTTTATTTCCTTTTAATGTCTGTTTAATTCCCCTTATTTAAAGCCTAAGTCTCAAATATTCATGATTTTTATTACAAACTATAAAATATGCGCTTAATGCCATTATCCTTTTTAAAATAATCTTGAATCTTTATAGTTTAATCACACATCTTGCCTGTAACTAAATTTAAAACTCTCTGGTAAAACAAAATGCCTAAACATCTTGTATAATGACATGGCTTTTTAGCAATGGTTACACTTCTGACTTTATAAAACTATATTACTTAGCTTTTTAACTTACATATGCCAATTATAAGTATCTAATAAAACTAAACTGGATTTTAGATATTGAACATTTTTAAAGCCAACAACCTTGGTGCTATCCTTGGTTTTTCCTCTCCTACCGCCTCTGATATCTAATCCATCAATTCCTATTAGTTTTATCTCAAAATTGACCCTGTATCTGTCCATAAGTCTTCTGTCATCCTCTTTATTGCAAGCTTCCCCACTGGTCTCTCATTCATTCTCCACACAGCAGCGAAAGCCACTACTTTACAGTAAATGGTGTGAATCATTCTTCTGCTTAAAACTGCTCAATTACTTCCTGGAATCAAGTCCAAACTCCTTATCATGACCGCCTAAGGCTAGTCCATATAACTAGACCTTGCTTCTTTCTCTGATCTCATCTCCTGCCACTTCCCTTTCGGGTCGCATACCAAGCTCATTTTCATCTTGGGACCTTGACTCTTGGTCATCTCTGTCTACTCCAAAACTCTTTCTCTGCATCATGGTTTCTGCCTTCTCATCTCTAAGGTCTCAGATGCCACCTCCCTAAAGAAGCCTTCTAACCATCTTGCCCAAGGTATCCCCAAGTCAATTTCTCTTCAATCTCTCTATGCTATTTATTTTATATCAGGGAGCACCATCTGAATTACTTGTTTATTTGTTTGTTTGCTTCTCCACCTCCCCCAACCCCATTACAAGTTTCAAAAGAGCTCTTATCCGACTCAGCACAATATCCAACATCCTAAGTCAGATCCTGGTGTATAATTCATGTTGTTTACAGATGTACTGAATGACAGTATATTAATATGTCAAAATTCATGGCAGGTATCAACAAATTAATTTGTTGAATCATTCAGTCTCATACATTTTCTTTTCTTTTCTTTTCTTTTCCTTTTTTTTTTTTTTTTTTTCTGAGCTAGAGTTTCGCTCTTGTTGCCCAGGCTGGAGTGCAATGGCGTGATCTCGGCTCACTGCAAGCTGTACCTCAGTGTTCAAGCGATTCTCCTGCCTCAGCCTCCCCAGTAGCTGGGATTACAGGCATGAACCACCATGCCCGGCTAATTTTTTTTGCATTTTTAGTAGAGACGGGGTTTCACCATGTTGGTCAGGCTGGTCTCAAACTCCTGACCTCAGGTGATCCACCCGCCTCGGCCTCCCAAAGTGCTGGGATTATAGGCATGAGCCACCCTGCCGGGGCTGCTGCTTTTTTTTTTTGAGATGAGTCTCACTCTGTCACCCAGGCTGGAGTGCAGTGTTGTGATCTGAGCTCACTGCAACCTCCACCTCCTGGGTTCAAGCGATTCTCCTGCCTCAGCCTCCCGAGTAGTTGGGACTACAGGCACGCGCCACCATGCCCAGCTAATTTTTGTATTTTTTTTGTAGAGACGGGGTTTCACCATGTTGGCCAGGCTTGCCTGGAACTCCTGGCTCAAGTAATTCACCCTCCTCGGCCTTCGAAAGTGCTGACATTACAGGTGTGAGCCACCACGCCCAGCCATGTCTCAAACATTTTCGTCTTGTGAAGCTATTTAAGTTTCCTGAAAATCACCTCACTCTTCTTGTATTCCTCTTCCTTAAAACCAAGCCAACGGTCTCAGACTTTTCTGCTAATTCAAGTCACATTTCCTACCAGTAAACTTCATTTTCGTAAAATATTCAACAGCTCGGGAGAGATACATAAATCATGCTTGAACTGCCTTGCAAATAGCAAAGGAACTGATGGGCCATGTGCTATGATTTCAAGGGTTTTGGGAAGCATCTACCTCCAACTACCAGTCCTCACTGAGTCTTGAAATCCCACATTTAGAGTTTTATTTTCTTTTTTTAAAATTAAACAACAGAAATTTATTTTCTCACAATTATGGTGGTTGGAAGTTCAAGATCACAGTGTTGGCAGGGTTGGTTTCTTCTGACTGGTGTCCTTATTAGAATTTTATTTCTTTAAGTTTTGACTCATGTTAAGATAGAAATACTCTTGGAATGATTAATGCTTTAAACTTGTCCAGCCACTTAGGTATAAGGTCTGAGGATCTTAAAAGGTATTTTGGGAAGGAAAAAAGAGCAAACATCAGAATACCAGGAATCTAAAATACAGGCAGAAGCGAGCACCTAGAGGATGGGGGCCATTCAGAAATCCCAGTCTGCTTGTAAGGCCGGTGTTAATGTAACCTATAGCATTCTGGTTCTTTTCTGGCTCAGCTACTAAATGTCACTTTAAACATACCACTTAATCTTTATTCCAAAAAAAAAAAATTAAGAGATTTAGCTGGGTGATCGCTAAACAAATTCCAGATCAGTGATTCTATACTCCATAATTTTATTCACAATCAACCCTTTCTACTACTCACAGATACTAGAAAATATTAGAAAGCAGATGTAATTAAGTGTTCTCGCCACAAAAATGAGAACTATGTGAGGTAATGCATTTAACTAGTTAGACTGACTCTTGCACAATGTATATATACTTCAAAACATCATGTTATAAACAATTGAAACATAATTTTGAAAAGCCAGTATGATTTCTACAAATACAATAACATGGGACCAAACAGCAACAGGCCTCCAATTCACTACACACACACACACATATATATATTTCATTTCACATATACTCACAGTGTTTCGTTCCACATCTATTCCCAAACTTGAATGCATGTGCGCATATGTACAAACAACATATACATCACCTACTTCACTGAGAAATTACAGCATTATTATTTATTCAAAGGCAGTAACTCTGAGAAGAGTGAAACAGAAGGTACTTCTGTCTTATATAGTGTCTATTTTCTGATTTCCTTTGCTATATTTCATTGTATTTATTAATATTAGGTTAAGCAAGAATGTACAAAGCCATAGCAGGTTGGGAAAGTTATCAAGAGACCATGTATCTTTTTCTTCAGTTCAGTCTCTTTTCAGATTAATCATTCTTGGCTATTCTGTTTTTTAGATAATTTACTTTTTCTTTTCACTTACTCACCTAATTAATCTATTAACAGAGTGTCAACAATTGCTGTTCACTAAAACTAATAAAAGACAACTACTTCGGTGATAATGTTGTATTTTCAAACAGGTCATGATTGTACTTATCACATTATTACACTTACTACATTTATTACTTATCATATTTATTGCAATAGTCATGATCACAAAAATGATCCATTGATTCTAACTCTCAGGAGGCACTCAATAAATATGTAGTCAATGAGTGAATAAATGCAATATTGGAATTAAAATATACTCTCAACATTTCAACCAAACGCTTTATTACAAAGCATGGGGGAAGGAAGCATAAGGTTGGACTTTGTGCATTGAAACAGTTTTATATTTTCTATAGCATGAAATGTTTTTCTCATTAAAATGCATATAATGTGTAGCTATTGCTTCAGGAGGACCTGCTGTGTCCTGTTAAAATTACCTTCACCAATCTGTGGATTAGCTAGCAGTAGGGGAGGATATGGCTGATGTTTGTCTATGTGTGTGTATTTTGATGATTGAAGAAAAGAAGTAATGGGGATTAGCATTCTGCTTTTACAAGTATAATTGTAAGTTTAACACAGGGACAACTTTATTTTTAGTGTAATACATCTGTGAATTATGATATGTTCAGGTCATGCTTTTTTGCATTCATTTTTTACTTTTATGGAGTTGGAGTAAACCAACCCAATCTATGAATGAAATTCAAAACTGTACTTGAAGATGAAGGAAAATGGCATGATTTTTGAAATATTGAGTATAAACAAATTATCATAACTTTGTTAAGAAAAGATACTTTAAAAATATACTTAACTTAGTCTATTACTTCTCCAAATAGATGTTTTAAATGTTTTAAGCATCTGCTGTAAAAGTTAACCGAGGCCAATTTGGATATTCAGCAATTATCACATTATTAGAGCAAAGTTTGGTAGAATTCTACAGTTAGAGACAGGTGGATGATTCACAGCAACCTTTTCTCCATAATCTTGCTACCAGGTGGCATGCTAAAATTAAAGCAAGTCTGAGATTAAATAGACCAAGCTCTGTCAAATGTACCAACATTTAGTCACAAATAGGGCACAAAAGTAGTTATTGAACTTAAGCCTTTAAGTTCTCAGTCTCAATCTAGGAACTTCCACAAATACCCTTACAAGAGAGGTTCATTATGAGGAGATCAGCCAGCCTTCTACGTCACATCAGGGACAGAATCTTCCATTAAATCGAATAGAGGGTAGACCAAAGGGAGTTTAGACCTAGACCTAATGTACTTACCTAACGGTATTAGACTTCCAGCCTTGACGAGTCTTAGCCTCATTCATGATAAGGCTCATAAAATCTATATAGCAACTGAACATTTTGAACACCACTCATTTCATCAACAAATAATTATTTCAAGCATGCCTTTTGTGAATTAATGAAACCTCTGTGTAGATTTTGATAATGATGCTTGAAATTCTTAGGTGGCATTTTTAGAGTATAAATTCTGGATTAGAGAACATAAAATTCTAACCACCTTAGAAGTAGGAATCAAAGTTAATATACAGATATATAATTTATAGTGAAGTGTTTTAAAGTAAATTAGCACATCTACAGCACAATAGCTTTTCAGATAGGTTTGAACTATAATGTTATATCTACATTAGAGAAATATTAATTGAAATAAGTAATACTTCATAGATATCCTATACGTGTTATATAATATATCTATATCTAAATAATCTATAACTATCTATTACATATTTATCACCTATTTACCTATCTCTATATACATATCGTTGTAGGAGTAGAAATCACAGAAAATGAGATCATTTGAACCAATGGCGTGATTTGTGTCATTTAAATAATCTTAAATTTCAACCATATAAGCTCTTAGATACTCAAATAATGCAAATTCTACAGGTATCTGGAGTAATCTCTTCCAACATTCTTTGTTTTTGAGACAGGGTCTCACTCTGTCACCCAGGCTGGAGTGTAGTGGCACAATCTCGGCTCACTGTAGCCTCAACCTCCTGGGCTCAAGTGATCCTCCCACCTCAGCCTCCTGAGTAACTGAGACTACAGGCACTTGCCTCCACACCCAGCTAATTTTTGTATTTTTAGTAGAGGTGGGGTTGTGCTGTGTTGCCCAGGCCAGTCTCGAACTCCTGGACTCAAGCGATCCACCTGCCTCAGCCTCCCAAAGTGCTGGGATTATAGGCATGAGCCGCTTGGGCTGGCCTCTTTCAACTTTTAACTCTATCGATTGCATATAAGTTTTTCATATTTAAGAAATGTGTTGGTTGTTGAAGAAGACCAAGTCTGAACTCAAACTGGGTTCTTAGAAAGCTTTGAAAGGAAAACAGGGACAAATTAAATGTCTGCCTCTGTCCAAAGGGAAAGTCCCTAAAAGAGAAAAGTTTAAAGACATCAAACACGGCCTTGGAGAATAGTTCTGGTGCTTGCCTAAAAGTTAGGTCGAGAAGTAGAGTCATAAGTAAAGTTTCCTGGAAACTTTTCAATCCAACTAGAGAGATACATTATGACCACTGATAATGGTGTGCTTTCTACCTCTCAGTTTACCCTTTGTAAATAACTCAAATGGTTTGCTTTGAATTGGTGTATTTATTTATTTATTTTCCTTCTGGGAAACCACCTCTCCTCATATTCCTGAATAAACTGTTTTCCTATCATCAGCTATGTATAAAGGCTTTAGATATCAACAGAACTTTCCATAATATCTCTTTTAAGGTGAAAGGTTCAGAATAAATCTACCTAACATTGAATGCTCCTTAGGTGGAACCAATGAGCCTCATGCTACCTCCATGCCTATGAGAAACAAATTTTTATTTCATACGCATACTCTGCAGAACATTGACTTATATATCCAAATACCTACTAGAAATCTACTCCTGAAAATCCAGCAGACAATTCAACCACAACATTCAAAGCAAAAATAGTGGTTTCTTGCCCAGCCCATTCTTCCCCATCTCAATTAATGTTTGTAACACACCCACTGTTACTCAAGCCAAATACCTAAGAGTCATTCTCTATTTCTCTCCAACCCTTATACCCAACAGCCAATCTATCATCATTTCTTGTGAGTTCTACCTCTGCAGCTATTCTTCCAGTGCAAACTTCCATCAACTCTGACCTAGAATGTTGTATTTGTTATATTTTAGGCCTCCTTTCTTCGACTTCAGCTCTGTTTCTTTGGTCAACACAGCAAATGAATGATAATTAAAAGAAAATGAAAGGATCAGATCACTTCCTTGTTTAAAACTCTCTTATAGCTTCTGTTTAAGCATGGAAGGATCAAAATCCCTACCAATGCCCTACAAATCCCGCATCTCCAATCTCAGTTTCTCACATCCCACTAATTTTCTGTTCACTCTGGCCACATAGTCTTTCCTCTTGTTTCAAATGGAAAATTGACATAGCCCAGGCTTAGGAGCTTTGCACTCACTGTTGCCTCTGCCTGGAAAGCTCTGGCCTCTGATAGTCACCCGCATGGTTCCTTGATATCCAGGTCTCAGCTCAACTTTTACACTATGGTGAGAACTTCCTTACCACCTTTTCTTAAGTAGCTCAGCAATGCCCCCAGGCAGGCACTCTCTGCATCTTTACCAACCTTCTGTTTTCCAAGGGATTTTTACTAAGTAAAAGTTTCTTGTTTATTTAGTTGTTTGGTTATTGTCCTTCTACTCTAATTATAATGTAAATTCCCTGAAGTCAAAGATTTTGCCTCTCTTCTGTTGTACTCTACTTGCCTTGGCACATGGCAGGAGCCCAATGCGTTTCATAAGGAAATTAAGATTCCTACCTGGTAAGGTTGTTCTTTAAAGAAAAGGAGAATCAAAGTGACCTTTTTCCAAAGTGGTTGAGGTCCTTGGTATCTTGCTGACTTGGCAGAACTGTTCTGAGAGCCTCAGAAATTGAACCACGCTATTTAAATTCAACTCTGAATTTAGAGAGTCACCAAGGGACCACTAGGATGAATCCCAGCATCTCTCATTTCCTCAGGCCCCCTCATCCTTCTGTTCGTTAAATCAATGCTGGAGGAAGATGGGTGGCATCACATTCAATGACAAGGATGCCCTGTGATAATTTGCATCGTTTCCAAAGAGGATTAAAAGGGGCTGGGTCCAGTGGCTCACACCTGTAATCCCAGCACTTTGGGAGGCCAAGGTGGGCAGATCACTTGAGGTCAGGAGTTCGAGACTACCCTGGCCAACATGGTGAAGCCCTGTCTGTACTAAAAATCCAAAAATTGTCCAGTCATGGTGTCACGCACCTGTAATCCCAGCTAGTTGGGAGTCTGAGGCAGGAGAATCACTGGAACCTGGGAGGTGGAGGTTGTGGAGAGCTGAAATCGTGCCACTGCACTCCAGTCTGGGCAATAGAGCGAGATTCCATCTCAAAAATAAAGCAAAACAAAAACCAAAGAGGATTGAAAGGGACTTATTCAATCTCAGAGCCCTAAGGCAGTGGTTCTCAAAGTGTGGTCCCTGGGCTAGGAGCATCAACACAACTAAAGAACTTTGTTAGAGATACAAATTAACGGGGCTCGGCCCTGACTTGGAGAATCAGAAACTTTAAACCTGTTTGAACAAGCTTTTGCTAAACTATGAGAACTACTATGCTAAGACAACAGTGCCAACCTTGATTGCACTTTACGATTACCTGCCAAGCTTTTAAAATTTCTCAGGCCTGAGCCCCTCTGCTACAGGTTCTTAGTTGGTCTGCCATGAATGAGATCTCTGTGTTATTTAATTTCTACTAAGTGATGCTGATGGATCGCCAAAGTTTAGAATCATTGCCCCAGTGTGGGAGCAGGGTAACTTCAGGTATATCCAGGTACTTTGTAGATTTTCATCCTGAAAAGAAATATAATTTGGAATTCAAACATTGCTTGCCTCTCGGTTTTACAGTAGGGGAGAAGGGAAATGACTTGGCCTAAAACACAGCATATGGTTGTAAATGCTAGTGTTGTATAGCCTCATCCAAAGCACCAATTTATAGAGAAGTACATTAAAGCAGTGTAATGTTCAAAACCAAGTTCCATAGTAAGCATCTGCTATAATAGAATGACTTATTCCAGAAGACAAGTTTCATTTCAAGAGAGCTTATCATGATATCAAATATGTTTTGAGTTAATGAAAACACAGGAAGCACCAAGTTAATAGGGCAATTTTAAACCATAAAACCTAATTTAACTGCACTAAGAATGATAATATAATGCTCTGCACCAAAGGAGGTTTCACAACCTGATTGATCAAATGGAGAATTACTAGGATGCTGCGTCACATCTTCCTTGAAGAAGCTAAGTTGAATGGAGAGGCAGACTTCCTGAGAATGCGGTTATTTACTTCTTAATTAAACAAAGAATGATTAAAAAGAGATTTCACTTTATAAGGCCATAGAACAGCTTGTTTGATAAAATTGTTATAAGCTTCCAGACTTTCATTTCTACTTTAATATTGATTCCTTATATTCATTTTCAGAAATATTTAAGTAGAAGTTATTCAGGTTCTTGTTTATATATTTGCTTTTTTAGTTGTTAGATGTAAGATAAAGTTGAAATGTCAGGAAGGAGAATGTTTATTTTCACAATAAAAAGCTTACTTTGTGTAATATGGAAACTATCCATTCTGATATAAGATAACGTTTTATTTTGGCTGCTTAATTTCAAATTGAATTATTTAATGGAACAATTAAAAGTCAATACAAATGAAACAAAGCTACTTGTTTTTCTCAGTTTATGGATTTTTACAAGGTGTAAAAACAGCTGTTTCATTATACTTTTCTTGAATTGAATAGCCGTAGGGCTTTCTTGAAATCATATTTGATCAATAGCTCTTTCTTTTATAACTTCTTCTATATAATTTACTTCTAAGTAACATTTCCTTTACATATAAAAATTGATTATTACTGTCTTGTGTTAAGAACTTTTCCTAGGTCTCCTTAATTCATCAGAATGCCCATATTATGATTAGCAAAACCAATTAGGCCATTTATCACAGAGAATATTGGAAACATGCTATATGCAAAGCACTGTGTTATAAGTAGTTCGACATTCTAATTTTGAAATTAGACTAAGAGCATAATACATTTAGAAAATGTGGATAGTTAAGTTTAAATTTAAGTTAATAAAAATTCAATAATATTACAGTTTTACTTCCTCAGTCACACTAGGCGCATTTCTTAGACTCAATAGCTGCGTGTGGCTAGTGGATACCATACTGGACAGTGAAGATACAAAACATGTCTATCATCACAGAAAGTTTTGTTGGACAGGCAGTGCTGTATAGACTAGTTAGTGAGGAAATACATTTTTAAAAAGCATGGTTCCCTGGGGCATTACAGGATAAATTTAAGAATTCTGTTTCATAAGGAAATACTATGCCACACATGGAGTATTTCTTAAAATAATTGACCCTCGAGAAGAGGAGGCCTAAGTGTACAACCTGTTCATTTCCTATCAGAGTTGGTTGCCTGGAAATGTTGTACATCCCAGTTTCATAACAAGGTCATAAATGTTTTGAAGGCCATATCCTCTGTTCTATCTACTATCCCCACAGCACAAAGAAATAATTATGTGCATAGAGTGGACACTCAGTGAATCTTTACTAAAAGCACCAAAGTAATATGAGACAAGGAGATACTACACAAATTTCAACCTTTGAACTTGAACAGTAGTTTGTAACTCCTGGCCCAATCTAGCACTAGATTGTAGGCTCCTGATGAACAACTGTAGGCCATGATCTCCCTCCGTTTCAGGTGTCTTGTGGTAAAATCACATGAGCACTGAACCCCCTACCACTCCCTGAACTAGATGCTACCTACACCAACACAGAGCCCCTTTCCCCATAATTCCTTCCTTATCCCTGGTCCAGGACCAGCCAGCCTGAACATAGACTGACAAGCTTCTCATGATTCAATTATCTAACTTAAGTTACCATATTACTTCCTTCAACAAAAGTTACCCATTTTAAAATCTCTGTTTCTTTCTGTATTATAGGAGACTCATGTCCCAAATACACACACACACACACACACACACACACATATACAGAAAAGCAATGATAAAATCCCTCCTGCCAAATTAGCAATATAGTTTTGTTTCAAAATATTTATGTATAAATTTCATAAGATATTCTGACCTTTAATTTGAAATTTAATTCAATAAAGATTACATTATTCAGAAAAAACTCATCTTTGGCCAGGCACGGTCACTCACGCCTGTAATCCCAGCACTTTGGGAGGCCGAGGAGGGCTGATCAAGTAACGTCAGGAGTTCGAGACCAGCCTGACCAACATAGAGAAACCCCGTCTCTGCTAAAAATACAAAAAAAAAAAAAAAAAAAAAAATTAGCCAGGCATGGTGGCGCATGCCTGTAATCCCAGATACTCGGGAGGCTGAGGCAGGAGAATTGCTTGAACCTGGGAGGCAGAGGTTGCGGTGAGCCGAGATCGTGTCATTGCACTCCAACACTCCAGCCTGGGCACCAACAGTGAAACTCCGTGTAAAAAAAAAAAAAAAAGAAAAAGAAAAGAGAGAGAGAGAGAGAAAGAAAACTCATCTTTGAATATTAGCTTATAATTTAAAGGCACAAAAACAACTTCGTTTCTAGATTCAAGCAAGGCATGTATTTCCAAAATATCTCTTCATGATTGCCCCAAATACTGGATCTCCTTTCCTATTGGACTGTATGTATCTGAAATGTACAGAGATTATTGGAAAAGAAGTTAGGGTAGGGAGTATTGACACAATTTTGTTCTGAAAATCTTCCCTTAATACATCACAAGGGTTTTGGGGGCAGATGTTTGGAGGGCATGATTTTTAGGGCAGAACCAGCACAAGTTGAAAGCGATGCCTGGACACCTGTTAAGCCCTTCTGTGCCATCTGCTTACAGGAATGTATACATGACCTTAAAAATCGTTGCTGCTTTTGGAGGTCATTTTACTAGGATTGAGACTACACCCCCCACAACCCATAAGACTTAAAAAGAGATTTATCTCAGAAGGGCGTTGTCTCTAAGCATGATCTTCATTTTTATGAGCTGAGCTTGAAGTTCCTGACATTTAGAAACAATAATGTGTTGATGTGATATTCTTTCGAATAATCCTTCTAAGTTTTATCAGCTTTGCAAAATGTTACTAAGTGCTAGCATTTAGTTTATGAAATGTTTTAACTATTGAGAAGGTGATGTTGGTCAGTCCTTAACTAAGATCAATCAAAGTTAGTTTAGTAGGTGACTGACTGTTTTACAAGTGGCATGGTGGTGGTGTTCCTCAAAGGTTTTGGAGAGATATAAAAGGGCTCGCTAGTGTGGTTTTAAGTGATATACTCAATTTTATATCCTGTTAAAGTTTTTATACCATAACATATTTTAAAATTGCTATTTGGAATTATAGGAAATATTTAATTCACAAACCATTTATAGTTACAGAAATACAATTCTATTATTGATATAATGAATTGAATGACTTTTTAATTTAATTTAATTAAAATCGTGATTTTAAATCCTTAAATATTCACGAGTAATATTTGGGAATTTTAAGAATAACATCCAAAAGGTCTGCGTGTTCATGTATATGTCTATGTTTCATTTGGTGGGGGCCACTGGCCAAAGTTTGATCCCAAGCATTTGAACAGCTTGCTCAGTATGTGCATCACTGGGGAAAAAGGTAGGCATGGGAGTGTTTAGTAGCTAGCCTCTAGTAGAATTATCAGAGGAAAACTGTGATAGCGAAACCGAGAATGTGAAAAGCCAGATCGATGTTGTCCAAGCTTCATTTTTAGATGAGAAAGTAAAAGAGTATTTTGATTTAACATTTGAAATTATAATATTAGTAGCAATAAAATATACCAGTGCTTCTGAAATTATATGAGGTGGCAGACCAGGTTTTTAAAAATTTTGTTTTGCTTTAATTTTCAATCTCTCAAGGACCAATACTTTGGCAAAATACCATAAATATCCATAACTGGAAACAACAATTTTACCAAAAAAAGAGTACAAAAATACAAGCCAGGGTTTTTAATATTGTTTTCATTTAACAGATATTATCACATTGCTATGAAATGTACTAAATGTTCACTGTCAATTTCTGTACTTTTATTGTAGAACAGCAAAAAGAATTTGTTAACTGGCTGTTCTCTGTAGGCTTTTTAAGTAGAATTGCTCTATGTCGCTGTGCATTAAATTTTGTGTTTGGATGTATCCTAAGCAAGCTATGAGGTCTCTGAGGAAAAACTATTTTATATATACACACACACACACACATATGTGCATGAATTTTGTGTTTTTATTTTGATTATAACTTTTAAAAAGTCATAGAAGTGTATTCTACATCACTGGACTGACCAAAATGTACAGTTGCATAATGTAAGTGCTCAAATTTGTATTTATGTTTACAATGAAGTCAGCAACAAGTAGCATTCCTTTAAATGTCAGGGTCTGATAAATAAAGAATATGAGACTTTGAGCAATCATCTCTATTAAATGGGAAAATTGGGCTTTAGATCTGAGTGTTTTAATTTCTACTTTAATATGCTTTATTATAGTTTTAAGATGACTGCATACCAGAAATGAATTGATTTATATAAATCTTTCATTTTGAAGCAGATTTTATCATTTTATAATGTGTGAGAAAAGAATAAAACCAGACCCTTGATTGACACTGTTCTTTCAATCACAATTTATGTAACATTTTCCCCTGTGTCTACCGCTTTTATTTGCATAATTAAACATTTTAATGCTAAATCAGAAACCAAAAACGGAAAGTACATAAAATCCCCTTGAACTGAGTTTGGAGAGTTGGCATTTTTTCTGGCTTGATCTGCTGTAGGCTTACTGTTACTTAGGGCCCGGAGAGGTGGGTCAGGGAAAACATTAAATGTATTCAGGGTATGATCCATATTCTATTTTTAAATTTTATTCTGTTTATTTTGAGGGAAGAGAGACTGATATGATTTGGCTGTGTCCCCACCCAGATCTCAGCTTGAATTGTAGTAATCCTCACATGTCAAGGGTGGGGCCAGGTGGAGATAATTGAATCATGGGGACCGTTTCCTCCATTCTGTTTTTGTGGTAGTGAATAAGTCTCTCGATATCTGATGATTTTATAAATGGGAGTTCTCCTGCACAAGTTCTCTTGCTTGCTGCCCTGTAAGATATACCTTTGCTCTTTTTCTGCCTTCCACCATGATTGTGAGGCCTCCTCAGCCATGTGGAAGTGTAAGTCCATTAAACCTCTTTCCTTTATAAATTACCCAGTCTTGGGTCTTTATTAGCAGCATGAGAACAGACTAATACAGATGCAAACGTGTAAAGTGCAGAATAAGATCCTATATGTCAATGGGCCAACTTGTGTGTTTTGTAATTAAATATACTAGTTTAGAGAAAAGGAAGCTCAAGCTCAACACGGACTGGGTTCATCAGTGATGGTCTCACCAAGGAATGTGATCAAACTTCAGTATAAATTGTGTTTACGTCTCTTCTTAAAAAATAATTAAATACATGTTATTATTGTTTGAAAAGTTATTTAATACTGAGCATCTACACATTAATCATGATGGAAAAAAAAATATTAAACTTTTGTATGTCCTGCTAGCTTAGGAAGAATGACTCTGACAATTAATTATTTCCCTTAACCATTGTGGTAAACCAAGTACGAGTTAATAGCAGATATTTTATTTGTAGATTTCAGTTTTTTTCACTATTTCTACTTTTCATACAATATCATTCTTCAAATGACAAAATAGTACTTAGTGAAGGATTTGGGAACATGTTAAAGTTATTTTGCATTCATTGCAGCATTGCACATGTACTTCTATTTGTGATTTATCACTCATCATTTCACTCAGATAAAGGAAATATTAAACATTTTATCAGATGGAGAATTCCTGGGGTCACATTGTAGCAGATGAGCTGGGATTGGTATACCTTCTCCAAGCTTCCTATTAAAATAGTTACACACACATACACGCACGCACGCACACACACATGCACACACACACTCCAGTTTGAAATCTGTCTAGCCAAGACCACAGTGCAAGATGTTAAAAGCACTCCACTTACTCTGGGCATATGCCAGGCCTGAATGAATCTCTTACCATTGGAAAAACGATCTATATTTAAATTTTTCTAGATACTATCTATTACAATTATTCTATATTACCAAAGAGTGGAAATATTTTCCTGAAAGTTCAGAGTAGCAATATATTCCTTAAGCATGTTTCCACTTCAAAAGATAAAAAGTTTAGAAGACATCTCCATGTCCTCAAAAAGAAGTAAGAAAACATTATACTTATTGATTAAAAGCTGGGAGCCCTAGAAAGAAATGTTGGAGATGAATGACAATGATACAAAAGTATTTGTTAAAATGAGAAAAGAAGACAAAGAAACCCAAGTACAACTAGCGATCTAAAAGCTGCATGTGAATCTATTATAGTTTGATATAACAGAGAAAGCTGAAGAAAATTGTATATAAGTAAGGAAGAAATGTTTATAGAGTGAGAAATTATATATATATATATATATAAAATCTACAGATTATAATATATACAGAAAGAGAGAGGGAGGGAGGGAGGGAGGGAGAGAGGGAGAGAAATAGAGAATGAGAGTGTGATGAAGGGCAGAGAATAGGGATCAGAAATATAGCTAATTCAGTTGAAGGAACCAGAAAATGGGAGGGGGCAATATATTTGAATAACATAATTACAAATATGTAATAGGGATAAAAACATGTGTCTTTCTTTTTCTGTTGCTCTTGCTCTATGTACATGTGAGCACACGTGCACACACATACACACACACACTTAGAAAGTTAAAGACTTTGTAGTTAAGTAGGGAATTTGTAGTATGTAGGGAATTTCAACCTTGATTCAGAAAGACAGGCAAAGATTTCAAATGGAAGTATATGTGTATTCTTCAATATGAGGATACATTGAAAACATAAGGAAGGCATAAAATGTATCCAAAAAATTTTAACTATACTAAATTCCAATTAAATCCAATTATGATTTTCTTCTTAAACTTGACGTTATTCTAAAGTTTATCTGAAAAATATAGCAAAGAATATGATTACAATTTTAAAGTAAGATAGGAGGACTTGCCATACCAAATAATATTATCATAGATCAATCATAGTCATTAAAACAATATAGTACTAACTTCAGGTGAGCAAGACAAGTCAAGGGACATAACAGATGGCCCTGAAATTGACTTTATCATAGAGTATTGACTAATTAGGAAAAATATCTTCAACAGGTATGATGAAATTTAATTTCTGATACACGAATTCTTCAAGTCAATTATTATAAAGTAGTAAAGCACATGATTATGCAATTAAATAATAAGAACACATAAAATAGCAAAGAAACATATGAAAACATACTCAACATCATGAGTAATTGGTAATCAAAGAAATGCTAAAGTAATAAGATACAATCTTTCTCCTGATAATTTTGTCAAAAATATTAAGTAAAATAGTCACCCTCATACACTGCTAGTCTGAATAAACTGTTTTTGCAGGACAGTTTGGTAATACCTATGGGGAATCTTAGGTTTAATAATTCATAATCTTGATCTAACAACTCAAATTCTGGGAGTACATCCTTCAGAAAATAGACTCTTGCAAAGATTTATATAACAAGAGGTTTATCGCATTGATATTTATAGTAGCAAAAAATTAATTTACCAAAATAATAAACAGTAGAATAGTTATCTATGACCATTCAATGAAAAACTGGCAACCCTGAAAAATATGCTTAATGGAATTTTTTTTTTTTTTTTTTTTTTTTTTTTTTTTTTTTTTTTTTGGAGACAGAGTCTCCCTCTGTAGCCCAGGCTGGAGTGCAGTGGCGCGATCTCGGCTCCCTGCAAGGTTGGCCTCCTGGGTTCACACCATTCTTCTGCCTCAGCCTCCCGAATAGCTGGGACTACAGGTGCCCACCACCACGCCTGGCTAATTTTTTTTTTTTTTTTTTGGATTTTTTAGTAGAGACGGCTTAATGGTAATTTTTTTAGTAAGTGAACTAATCCTATTTTTTGGATTTGGATTGTCTTTTAAATAAGGTTTTACGTATAATCTTAATCTAACACATCTAAGCACATTGCATTAAAGTAAATGTGTCTAATAATACCAATCTTTTAAAATTTATAGAGTCACAATAAGGTTCAGTATGTTTCTTATTAATTTCCATCACCGCTCCGTGTATGCTTGGAAAGGTTTTGTATTCTGAAATTGTTGGGTACATAAGATCAAGTTTCTTCATTGTGGTTCCCAAATCTTATGTATGGTACTTTTTTTTTTTTTAATTTTAATTTTTTGCCTGTTTTATCTATCAGTTTGTAAGAAGAGTGTTGAAAACCTACAAGGTGGTTTTTTTGTATATTTCTCTTCATATTCTGTCAAATATTAATTTATGTATTTTGACATATATATTATGTTCTTAAGTGAATAATTACATTTTCTCAGAATATATCTTCAGTATACCTTTCTGGTAAAGTGAAACTCTTACCATGATGTGGTGACTCTCTATCTCTAATATTACTCAGTCTTTAAAATCTATTTCATGTTTTATTAATATGGTTAAACCAGCTTTGTTTGTATTTTCTATATATAAATATCTTTATATGCCAGCCTGTATAGTTTTAATTGAGGTGTGCCTCTTATAAATCCATTTTACTGGATTTGATATTTGCTTTGTTCCTGTATGACAGTCTTTGCTTTTCAACAGGAACTTTTAGTTAATTTTTAATTGGAATGACTAGTGTCTAGGATCATGTCAACCATATTCTGTTCCTGCTTTTTTTTTTTCTTTTTTTTTTTTTTTTTTTTGAGGGGAGTGGGGGATGAGGGGATGGAGTTTTTCTCTTGTCGCCCAGGCTGGAATGCAATGTTGCAATCTCGACTCACTGTAACCTCTGCCTCCCGGGTTCAAGCGATTCTCCAGCCTTGCCTCCTGAGTAACTGGGATTACAGGCACCCACCACCATGCCCAACTAATTTTGTATTTTTAGTAGAGACAGGGTCTTGTCATGTTGGCCAGGCTGGTCTTGAGCTCCTGACCTCAGGTGATCCACCAGCCTCAGCCTCCCAAAGTGCTGAGATTACAGGTGTGAGCCACTGCGCCCGGCTCTGTTCCTTCTATTTACTTGACAATTTTATGTGTCCTTTCCTCTGATATCTTGCCTTCTTTCGTAGTAATTGAGTTTGAACGTTTTTATACTTGATCTCTATTCTTTTCATGATCCTGCAGAAAATTGCACATATGCTTAACCTATGAAAATCTACTTTTAGCTATATCTGTACTCTCCTTCAGAACAATGTAAGTACTTAGAAGACTTTATTCCCGTTTCTCTGTATTTTAGTCATCTTTTATTTCTAATTCACAAACGGGACATTATCATCATTTCTTTAGGCAGTCAATATTTGTTTGGAAACTCACTAGAATCTAAGCCCCATGAAGGCAAGAAGTTTTTGTTGTGGTGGTTGTCGGTGTTATACTCCAAACACATAAAACAGAGCCTACACATAGTTATTATGCCTGAAAAATTATTAAATAGGTTGATTAAATATACCCAAGTAGTTAACTTTTTTTTTTTAATTTTTGCTCGTCGTACCTTCCTGTATTCCTCTGTGTTAGTTTTCTTTCTCCCCAAGAAGTAATTGTTTTTAATTTCCTTCAGTAAGGGTGTGTTGATACCAAATACTCTCTGTTTATTATGTTGCCTGAAATGTTCGTATTTTGCTTTCATTCTTGAATAATATTTTGATAGTTATTTAGTTCTAAATTTTTTTAAGTAGAGTGTAGTATTATTCCACAGATCTTGACATTCATTGCTGCCTGTAAGAATTTGGTTGTTACTTTTATTGTTACGCTCTTCAAGGTACTCTGTCTTTTCTCTCTTATTTTAAAAGCTTTTCTCTTTGTGATTAACTACATGCGATTTCACTATACATACATAGCAGCACATTTCCTTTTATTTAATATTTATGTATTTATTTTTATGATGTCTTGCTCTGTCACCCAGGCTGGAGTGCAGTGGGTCGATCTCAGCTCACTGCAACCTCCTTTCCTCCTGGGTTCAAGCAGTTCTCTGCCTCAGCCTCCCAAGTAGCTGGGATTACAGGTGTCCACCACCACGCCTGGCTAATTTTTGTATTTTTAGTAGAAATGGGGTTTCACCATGTTGGCCAGGCTGGTCTCGAACTCCTGACCTCGTGATCCACCCACCTCGGCCTCCCAAACTGCTGGAATTACAGGCGTAAGCCACCGTGCCCAGCCCACAGTTCCTTTTATTTATCCTTTTTTAGATTCATTAATGTTCATGAATCTGGGAATGTCTTTCACTAGTTCTGGAAAATTCTTACCTATTTTTATTTCCAATATTATGTCAGCCTCATTCTCTTTCTCCTCTTCTCATGGAATTCCACTTAGAAATAAGATATATTTTCTTATTCTATCCTCCATATCTCCAACCCTAGTCTATATTTTCCTTCTCTTTGATTTGTTCCTGCATTGTGGACAATATCTTTAGATCACTAATTGTTTCTTAGGTGTTTCTAATCAGCTGTTAAAATAGCCGTTTGTTCTTATATTCAATAATTATATTTTTCTTTCTAAGACTTACAGACTTTTTTTATTTTCAAGTCTGCTTAACAATTTTACATAGTCTTTTGTTTCTTAGTCATATAATGAACCCCTTCTTTTACTTTTTTTTTTTTAATATACTTTAAGTTCTAGGGTACATGTGCACAACGTGCAGGTTTGTTACATATGTATACATGTGCCATGTTGGTGTGCTGCACCCATTAACTCGTCATTTACACTAAGTATATCTCCTACTGCTATCCCTCCCTCCTCCCTCCACCCCACAACAGGCCCCGGTGTGTGATGTTCCCCTTCCTGTGTCCAAGTGATCTCATTGCTCAGTTCCCTCCTATGAGTGAGAACATGCGGTGTTTGGTTTTCTGTCCTTGCAATAGTTTGCTGAGAATGATGGTTTCCAGCTGCATCCATGTCCCTACAAAGGACACGAACTCATCTTTTTTTATGGCTGCATAGTATTCCATGGTATATATGTGCCACATTTTCTTAATCCAGTCTATCATTGATGGACATTTGGGTTGATTCCAAGTCTTTGCTATTGTGAATAGTGCCGCAATAAACATACGTGTGCATGTGTCTTTATAGCAGCATGATTTGTAATCCTTTGGGTGTATACCCAGTAATGGGATGGCTGGGCCAAATGGTATTTCTAGTTCTAGATCCTTGAGGCCTTCTTTTAATTTTTAAAAATAAAAGGTACTTTTAAAACATGCTTACTTTATAATTAATTTTTAATGATTTAAATATCCCAGGACTTTGTTAGAATCTGCTGTCTGTATTCTCTACTTGTTCCCACTCCTGCTTGTTTGCTTCCTTCCTTCCCTCCTTTCTCCTTTCTCTCTTTCTTTGTAGTATGCTGCACAGTTAGGAAATACAGTCTAACACAGTGATTCTCCTGTTATATGAGGTATGGGGTAAGAGGAACAGAGAGAAGTAGAAAGAAGGGTGGATATATTAGCAGAGTTCCCTAGAGGGACAGAACTAATAGGATAGATGTAAATATATAAAGGGGAGTTTATTAAGTAATATTAACTTACACAATCACAGTGTCCCACAATAGGCTGTCTGCAAGCTGAGGAACAAGGAAGCCAATCCGAGTCCCAAAGCTGAAGAACTTGGAGTTCAATGTTCGAAGGCAGGAAGCATCTAGCATGGAAGAAGGATGTGGGCTGGGAGACTAAGCCAGTCTAGCCTTTTCACATTTTTTTTTTTCTGCCTGCTTTTTATTTGCTGGCAGCTGATTAGATTGTGCCCACCTGTATTAAGGGTGGGTCTGCCTTCACTAGCCCACCGACCCAAATGTTAATCTCCTTTCACAACACCCTCACAGACACACCGAGGATCAATATTGCATCCTTCAATCCAGTCAAGTTGACACTCAGTATTAACAATGACAATGGGATTACCAAGAAGCACAAGAAAACTTTTGGAGGTGATATATATGTTTCTGATCTTGATTAGGATGATGGTTTAACAGCTGTATACCTATGTGAAAGCTTACCAAATTATACACTTCATGCAGTTAATTGTATGTTAATTATACTTCAGTAAACTTGTTTTTCAAACATTGAACACATAGATAACCAAAATCTTTATAATTGTTAGTCTTCTATATGGAAAATTCATTTATAATTTCAGTTTCATTTTTTCACTTTTCTGCATGTTGGAAAAAGTACACCCTTTAACACAGGAATTTCACTTTTCAGAATCTATTCTCACCAAGTCA
Organism: Macaca fascicularis; assembly: GCF_037993035.2. Lineage (NCBI taxonomy): Eukaryota > Metazoa > Chordata > Mammalia > Primates > Cercopithecidae > Macaca > Macaca fascicularis. Next base: position 29,840,670 of record NC_088395.1, read on the forward strand.
CCAGATGAATAATAGATCATCTACATAGTTATAAATGACAATATTGATAAGAAAAATGTGTAAGAAGAAAAGTTTAGAAGCAACTTAAATGCTGTACGGTAAAAGTTTGGTAGACAGATTGTGAAATATATATACTGGAATATAAAATCGTCATCATTATCTGGAGAGGACTTTATGATTTAAAATGTTTCAGTCAACAAAATAGCACAAAACTTTTAGTTGTTTACACTATGGTAATAATGTCATAAAGATTCGAAGAGAATGAAATAAGGTAAACCAAATGATTAATGACTGTTACTTTGGAAAAGTAGAGTTGTGGATAATTTTTATTTCCTTTTTTATGCTTTTCTTCATACTCCAAATTCTCTATCATGAATATGCATTACTTTTCTCATCAAATTTTTTTGAAAATTACTGAAAGGAACTCTCCCAAATAATTTTCCTTTTATCTTTCAACAAAATGGCTTTTAAAAGAATCCTCTCATAGAGGATTTGAAGCACGTCAAGAAAATTGTTCAGAACTGCTGAGAGTCTTATGGTGAATGTGACAAGGTTATAGTCCAACTTTTGACACGTTCATCATTAACGTTCTGCTGGTCCCTAGCCTGTCTGAGTAGATGGAGATGAATCCATTAGAGATGAGTAAATAAAAAAGTGATTTTCTCTCTAAATTAATATAATGACACACTTTTATGATGAATTTTCTAAATCATTTCAGGTTATACCTTCCTCTCTGTGAGTTCAATTATCTTTGTCATAGAAAGCTTTTTTTCCATAGACAAGCTTTACCCATTTTTCATAGCCTAATTTAACTATAAAACTGTTAACATCCTAATTTAAGCTGATGATAAATAGTCTTTTAACCGATTTAAAATTTTTGAAATTAGGTGGTATAATATTCATAGATATAACCTTACCAATTATGAGATGAAAAAAAATTCAAAGCATAAATATGGCTTTAACCTTGAAACCTGACAGGCGTTTGAATGGGAATGGGAAAGAGATGAGCCATTTCCTGTATTTAAATTCTCTAGACTCCCAGTGCTCTGTGTGCCACCGTTTTGATTAATCCTTCTTAAAACTTATCTTCTACTAAATGTGTGAAAAACATGTTTCTCATTGTTAACATCTCAATGTTTTACTCAAGAATTGGATAATCTGAGGAAGTTTCATTAATAAAGGAAAATATATGTCCAGGAAATATTGTATATGTATGTATTTCACACCTTTCTCTTTGTAGGTCATCAAAATAGTGTGAAAAATTAGAATTAGGCTTAGAACAACACTATCTTTTACTCTAAAGCTCACTAGAAAAGGTCCCTAAAATTAATCCAAAGTGGGCACTATGTCCTCTGTTTTAAATAAATACCTTCCGATACCTCTTTTACGATGATGCCATCTTCTTACTAGCCAAATGCCAAAATTCTGATGTAAGACAGTAAATAACTTGTGAAACAGAGTAAGAGAATCTGAAAAACATCAATTTGCTTGGGGCTTTATTTATTTGTGTCATTGTTTTCGAGCATTTTACCAATTCATTTGTGTTTCAGTCATCAATGATGAATTTTCTTAATGCTGGCTGCTTTCATTTTTGAGTTTTTAATTTTTAAAATAATTTCAACTTTTCTTTTAGAGTTGGGCGTACATGTACAGATGTGTTACATGGGAATACTGCATGATGCTGAGGTTTGGAGCATGATTGAACCCATCACCCAGGTGTTGAGCATAGTACCATTTTAACAGTATTGATTCTTCCAATCCATGAGCATGGAATATTTTTCCATGTCTTTGTGTCATTTATGATTTATTTCAGCAGTGTTTTGTAGTTGTCCTTGTAGAGATCTTTCACCTCCTTGGTTAGGTGTATTCCTACATATTTTATTTTTGTATGACTATTGTAAATGGGATTGCATTCTTGATATGGCTCTCAGTTTGAATGCTATTGGTATATAGAAGTACTATTAATTTTTATATATTGATTTTGTACCCTGAAACATTAATGAAATCATTTATGAGTTCTAAAAGGTTTTTGATAGAGTATGGTTTTCTGGATATAGAATTGTATTATTGGTGAAGACAGATAATGTAACTTCTTCTTTTCCTATTTGGATGCCTTTTATTTCTTTCTCTTGCCTGATTGTTTTGGCTGAGAATTCCAGTATTATGTTGAATAAGGGTGGTGAGAGTGGGCATTCTTGACTTGTTCCTGTTCTTAAGAGATATGCTTCCAGCTTTTGCCTCTTAAGTATGATGTTGGCTGTGGGTTTGTCATAGATGGCTCTTATTTTTAGTTACGTTTCTTAGATTCCTAGTTTGTTGAGGCTTTTTATGATTTTATAAAATCCCTTTGTATAAGGGATGTTGGGTTTCAGCAAAAGCCTTTTCTATGTCTATTGAAATGATCATATGGTTTTTGTTTTTAATTTTTTTTATGTGGCAAATTGCATTGATTGATTTGTGTGTGTCGAACCAAGCTTGCATCCCAGAAATAAAGCCTACTAAACACCTATATCAAGAAGTTATACAAATCTCAAATTAATCATCTAACACTACACCTAGAGGGACTAGAAAACAAAAACAGTCTAACCCCAAAGCTAGCAGAAGAAAAGAAATAATTAAAACCATAGCAGAAGTGAACAAGATAGGGAATCAAAAATTCGTACAAAAGATCAACAAAATGAAAGTTGATTGTCTGAAAGAATAAACAAGATAAATAGACCACTAATTAGATTAACAAAGAAAAACAGAGAGAAGATCCAAGTAAGCCCAATCAGATATTACAAAGGTGACATTAAAACAAATCCCACAGAAATACAAAAGATCCTCAGAGACTATTATGAACACCTCTATGCACACAAACTAGAAAATCTAGAGGAAATGGATAAATTCCTAGAAACACACAACCTCCCAAGACTGAATCAGGAAGAAATGAAAACCCTAAACAGACTAATATTGAGTTCTGAAATTGAAGCAGTAATAAAAAACCTACCAATGAAAAAAAGCCCTGGGCCAAATGAATTTGCAGCCAAATTCTACCAAAAGTACAAAGAAGAGCTGCTACCATTTCTACTGAAACTATTCCAAAAAAAAATTGAGGAGTAGGGACTCTCCCTAACTCGTTCTATGAAATCAGCATGATTCTGACACCAGTATCTGGTGAAGATGCAACAAAAAAAAGAAGACTACAGGCCAATATCTCTGATGAACATAGATGCAAAAATCCAAGAAAATACAAACAAAACGAATCCAGCAGCACATCAAAAAGTTAATTCTCCATGACCACTCTTAAAAAATGATATTTAATGTGCCTCATTTTCCTTCCCCCCACCAATGAAATTTGCTTCTATTTCATCATTCCTGTTGCATCTAACACTGAGCAGGTATCTTAGGAAAAAATACAATTTTGTAAAAGATATTCTGCAGTAGCCTGTATGTAAATATCGTTTATCCCTCTGTCTTATTACCAAGATAATGTATGTGCTTTTTAGCTCTCTATGTTATATATATCCTCTACTTTATATATATAATATTTTATATTATATATATATATATATCCTCTGCTCTCTCTCCTTTAGCTCTAGGTTTCAATATTCATTCCCAATATAGCAGGCAAACTTTTACTTTGAGAAACTTAAAACTCCAGTCAGACATTTCAATTCCTACATGCCATCTCAAGCCTAATTTGGGAACTGTGGGAGCATAATAACGCATTGTCTATTTCTTCCTTTCTACTTTTGTACAATAGCTTTTGACTTGGAGGGAGTTTACTTCTACTTGCTGCACAATTATCCTAACATCCAGCTCAATTTCAAAGGTCCCTTTAGCTGCTTTGGTGGTACACTGACAGCCTATTGGCCTTGTAGATTTTAATGCATTTTGCATTATTTATCTCAGTTTTCCCAGTATAGTTTTTCTGTTGAATTTCTACTTGTTAACCGATTTTCTGGAAATGTTTCCCAATTGATCTGCATTGTACCTGTAGCTTTTTTTTTTTTTTTTGGTTTTGGCAAGACTCAGCTGAAAGGTGTAGGAAGTAGAATGTGATTTCTTAGCACATTGATGGTACTAAGTTGGCTCTAAATGTGCTGATGCATATAGTACAGTTCTGCAATGATATCTCTCTGGGAAACTCCATTTAACTTGAGTTACAATAAGCAAAGATAACAGCAAAGCTCTCAGTACTCTTTGTGACAAAGATCTCATACAATTCATTAAAATTAAGATGATCCTGGCTGCAAATTATAGAAACCCAGATTCCAATTGATTAAAATAAGGAGGGATGAATGGTCTCACTTGACAGGAAGTTCAGATATGGGATGGGCTTCAAGGAATGCTCATTTAGCAATGTCATCAAGGGTCCAGGTGTTTTTCTCTTCCTCTGCTCTGTAATTCTTAGTATCATTCTATGTGTGGTAGAAAGATGGCTTACAGCAGTCCCAGGCATCCTATCTATATCCAGGAGACAAAGATAACCTATTTTTTCTTATGAATATCTCATATGGGCAAGGAAATGTCCCTATAGTCCCAGAAGACATCTTATTACACTTTATAGGTCAAAGCAGTGTCACACGCTGGTTCTAGAGTAAACCATGAGCAATATTCCTCTTAAAATGATCGGTTCCTCCATAAAAGTGGGATGAGTTCTCTTTTTACTGGGACATATGGATATCTGGACTTGGGAGGATATCTGATCAAAATTGGAGTTCTAATAGTACGATAAAAGTAAAGAAATGAATGCTGGTTGGGAAACAATGTCCAGGTTGTGTCATCATAATTGGACAGTGGAAAAAATGCAGAGGGCAATGAGAACCCGTGTGACCCACTGGCTGTAACCAGCATGTGTTTCTAAAGCATTGGTAAAGGATAAAAGAAGAGGACAATAAGAATGCCTATATTTTGACCTGAGGCGAAAATAATGAATAGAATTCCTTAGTGAGCAGATAGTGTAGTTTGGCTCACTCAACACTCCTTTCATCCCTCTTCTATTCTATAGAGATTGGAAAGTAAAGTTTTTGATTTCACAGCCTCTCTTGCAGCTTGGCTTAATCAAAAGCAGAATGCTGGCCAATGAGATTTAGGAAAAATTTATCAGGCTGCATTTGCTGAATAAATGTCAAATTTGTATCTGGAAGCACAATATCTTTCTTGAAATAAGGAAGATAAAAAGTCACTTATTAAGGACGTTGGAGTAGGAAGCAGGCTGTGCTCTCAGTGGCATCACCGAGATGCCATTTGAGTCCTGGACTATATACTCTCAAAGGTCTGATCATGTGAGAAGACATAAACCATAGCAGTAGCTGAAAGCAATGCTATAAAATATAGAGTGCTCAAGTTAGTTATATAAGTTTACTCATATAATATTCCAATTAGCTTAGCCTTTTAATTGTTTCCCAAAGGCCAAATCAGAAAAACTTCTCAAACAGTATATATCACAAATATCTTATCTAGTGCGAACCCAGAATCCAGCTAATTGCACTCCCAGTGCCTTAGCAGAGACAACCATGGCTAATTCTTCAAGGCATCATTTATATGGATAAATGTTACATCTACAACTCATATCTGAACCAAGGCAGGTTTCATAAATCAGCAGTCTAGTTTGAGCCCCCATGTCAGCCTTATCATAACATTCAATGTAACAAAGGACAGTATGTTATACCTAATGTAAACTGACCTTTAAATTGGCCCGAAAATATTAACATGCATGAATGGGGCTGTATTACAGCAATGACATGAAAATTATATTAAAGATACTTTATTTAGCAGCAAATTTAATGTAAGATAACATTTGAACTGCTAAAAGTCAAATAGGAAGTAGAGAGTACTTTCTTCATTTATTTGATGAAAAAAAAAGCACAGATTGCTTTAAAAATATAACTTTTGACTACATACAACCAGATGACAAAAGATGTTAACTAGAGGGAAATTTGTTTCATACCCATAAATAAAAACTAACTTAAAATGTACCATGGTGGGGGGAAATTAGTTTAGAATTACAAAATCCTCAACTGCTTTAATACCACAGCTTCATTCCATTTGCATCTCAACTATTCCTGCTGGGCTTCTGCTCCAGTTTATTAACAAGTATAAGCATTTCCATTACCTTAGAAAAACAAAACCAACAATCATTTTTCAAAAGACATTCAAATTGTCAGTATGTAGTTATTGCTATTATTAAGAATTCAGTATGTTACCACATGCAATGCACATAGCAACTATCTACTCGTTGAGACAAACTTACATTTCCGAAATGAATAAAAAGCCATGATAATTAAGACTCAAGAAAACTTTTCCAGTATAAATATACTCTTAATTAAAGTTGAGATAAAGATATATCTGTGAGAGTTTACCAAAATATTTTTGTTAAACATCAGGCTCTACTATATTTGAGAGTGGGTTTCCATCAAAATACCTCATAATTATCTAGTTGCCTGCATGTACAGCAGAAATACAAGCACTGAACTGGAAGAGTACAAAAGGGCTTTCAAATGTGTCCATTAATACAGTGAAAAGAATTAATATAAGCTGCTACTTGTATAAATACAATATACTTATGTATTATATAAGTATATTATATAAGCATTATTTTCATTTATATCTTCTAACAGCTTTATAATCTAAGTATTTGTAGGTATTTTATATTTCTATGATATATACTTAAAAGTATATATTTATATATACTTATATATTATATAAATTTAAATATACTTATATAAATATATATAAGCTACTACATGTATAATATAATATATAATATAATACCATAATATAAACTATATACATGGTACACAGTTTATTCTCCTGAGTAATACCAACCATTAACATTGTACTATATCATATGAAAGAGATGATATGTTTAGGATTCAATAATATTCAGAGGTATTTGTCACTAATAGATGTAGTAAAAACTCAAAGACAATAATGCTAAAATTTTTTATATTACTGTTTTTAGCATTGAAATATTTTCTTTAAGCCACAGGTTACAAGGCAGTCCAATGTAGAACAAAGATAAAAACAGCTGTTGGTTGAAGCAGAGCTGATTATTCAGCCATGGGGAACTTCTCAGAAACATTAGAATCCTTTACAGGGTCTCAAAGAGACTTGGGACCTAAGTGTTTTCTCCCATGTCCTAATAATTATATCTATTTTAGCTCCCCTCTGGGGACAATTTAAGTGACCAAGAATTGTGAAGAGGAAAATGGGAAAGATTCTGAGCTCCAAACTACATTTTATGCTGGCTCTCCCATCCTCCTAGGACATCTGATTATTTATATAAAGGGGATGTATTAGAGGTCCTTGGAATTTTCTAATTAGAAGTTCCAGCTCTGATTACTTGGAGTTTGAGTAATTTTTCAAGTAAGTATTAGAACCAAGCCTTGGACCCAGATATGACTATTAAACTCATGCTTTTAACTAATTTTTATGTAGTTTTCCACTGATACACTAGTGGCATTCTCAGCCAACTAATTAAGTTTTCTCTGCTGAACGTTTTGAATTCCTTGCCTTGGGTAATCTCTCCCTTTAAAATGTAGGGTTGAATATGTAGAACTCCATATTGTCACTTAATTATGACAACATAGAGGAGAAAAGTACAAAGCTTTGATGTATCTTTGGTGGAAATTATGTGACATATTGAAGTTTCGTGAGACGGCTCAGAAAGTTCAGTAACAGCTGACGTTGAAAAGAATCAACTCTTATTTATGCAGGCAAATAATAATGTGACTAATCTGGTATTGCCCCATTAGTAACTGGTCGTTTTTCTCTAACTTGGGCACTATAGCAAACAGATTTTGAAGTTCCATCCTTACTTAAGATACTGGTTTATTTTCTTCAGGTCACTTGCAGGAAACCACTTACTCATAATGAATTTCAATTATGGCATGACCTATGTCATTATCCTGAGATTTAAGGGTCTAGATTTAGGCTGTTTTTATTCAGATGGCTAGAACAGTATCTATGTAGAAAATTAATTGAACTTTTTAATGTATCAGACTATTTTATATAGCATTAATGATTTTCTACTTCAAAAGGGAAAGCTTTAAGATGCAAAAACATTGATTTCCAAACTGGGACAGGCATAATCCTGAACCTTAATCATTTTTATTCTTAGTGCTCCAGCTTTCTGTTGAATTTTAGTGAAAGATAACATGGCTCTGGACAAACTTTCATCTCTTGGAGAGAGCAAGTTGCCACAGATCTGAATTATTTTGTGTATTTGTTGAATATGCCATCCAATCTTCCATAATGTGGGAGTACAACAGTTAAGTATCAAAAGGAAGCAAAGTTATCTTAGTGATCTTCTGACTTCTAGCTTATGAATCATTCATATGGAAGCTAGAAAATACAGTCAAAAATTTAATTTTCCAATTGATCTTATATTTAGCATCATTTAGAATAACCATCTGGATACTTAATCTAGTTTTTTTTAATTTTCAATCAATTTGTTTGAAATCATGTAAACAAAGCCTATATTGTGAAGAAAATACATTTATTACTGCTCCTAAATAAATCTAGTTTAAAACACGTGGTGAATATTTGCAGAAAAGAATGCATTTAACATGTATGTGGCATTGCAATATTAAAGAACTAATGGAACTAACAGTGAAGGTTTACTAGGCATAAATTGTAGAAGCAGATAATGAGGTTATTAAAATAATATATATCTGTAATTTATATAAAATAGACTTCAAACATTTTTGAACTTTTTTTGTGTGTATTTACAGATATACTTTTTTTTTTTGCATTTTTTGGTCTGCATAGGCAGCATTTAGGTATGTTGAAGGTAGTCTAGTAAAGTCTTCTGCCTGAGTAGGATTTTTTTATTAATTTAAATTACAATATAATGTTTTAAATAAGAATTTCTGTTTTTGTAAGTGAGATGGGCCACTCACTTATGGAATCGACATATATTTGTTCAGTACCAACATGGCACCAGACAGTGAGAAGGCAAGGGTTAGGTTTTATTCAACTTGGCAGCCTCTGTAGCGTTTAAAACGTTGCTTTAAAAGCTGTTGGTATTCTGTAAATATTTGTTGAAATAAGGGAAAAAAAAAAAGTCCTCGACTTTGGAGAATTAAATATGCAGATAATAACAATGTGGTACTACAATAGGATGGTTCCTATATTTATATAGCTCAGAAGAACTTACGGTGGAAGGAATGGGAAGTTTCCACAGAGGAGAAAGATTGTGACTTGTCTTAAAACGGAGGTAGGAATTTGCTATGATAATAGGAAATGGTGTGGCCAAAGGCACAGCTTCAGAAAAGAATAAAGTATCCATATGTGAAGAATAAAGCGTAAATCAGTTTCATTGGACATAGTCTCCATGTAAAGGAAATAAACTTGGGAAGATTGTGCGTGTTCTTGAATGCGAATTCGGAAGTTTGATCTTTATTTGGGAGGCACTGGAGGCTGTTGGGCATAAGCATGATAAGATTAAAGTGTCCTTCATGAAGATTAATCTAGCCGCAGTGTGTAAGATGGGTTGTCACAATGGGAGATAAAAATGGGGAAATCCACTACAAGACGAATTTAATTGGTCACATGGAAGGTAATAAATAATAGCCTGAGTAGCCAGATAGTGTGCCTGTATTTGAGACTGATTTCATTTTTCCGAGATGCTTCAAGCTGTGAGAGATTTCCAGAAGTCTCAAGTGTGAAATAATCAGTGTTACTCTAAACTAACATTATGCAAAGCTACCTCACTTTTCTGGAAATCAGGCATCCGAAAGTGTTAAAACACTGGAACACAGATACAAATCTGAACTTCTGTTTGAGAAGACTAGACTATTCACTTAGTGGAAATTAAAAGCGTGTATATCTTGTTTTTGTTTCATTGCCAGCACCAGCGCCTTGAAGAGTGAAAACTGAAGTTAGAGAGGCAAATCATGTATAAGACTTTCTATAAAATAATTACTTTCTAAAGAGTCAATTCTTAAAAGTACATTTTAGCTTTCTGAAAGACATTTCGAGGGTAGAACTAATTGTTAAATAATGATGAATATTGAGGTGTCATGATTTCGTATTTATGGAAACATTGTCTCTCCTTGTCTATAACTTAGCATGTAATTTGAGATTTAAAAATGAAGGCATTTGATTTCATTTGCTGTTATTTCAGCTCCCTATGTCTGTTTAAATTTTGCTCTAAAGAACAGCTGCTCTAAAGCACAGCCAATATTTCTTCCATTGGGATAGCTAGTTCCACTGAAAATTTTGATATCATCAAAATGTGGTGTATGTGTGTGTTTGTGTGTGTGTGTGTGTGTAGCCAACCTCCCTTTCGCACATCCCCAGATACCCGTGTCCTTATGCCTGCCACTGGTTCTCAAACTTTAAAGCACATAAATATCAACAGAAACAATTATTTAAACTGTATGTTCCTAGCCCTACAGTCCCTGAATATTCAGATTCCATAGGCACGGGGAAGCCTGAGACTGTATTTTGATAAGCTCCTCTAGGCAATTCTAATGCATGACTTCCAGAGATCATACCTTAAGTGGCTGTAACTTAAGCTCTCTCTCCCTTCACTTGCATTGGATGTCATGTTCCTGACTTTAAGTAGCAGTTATTAATTATTTAATTAATGAAAAAGTCAAGCAATGTGGATGTCTAGAAAATTTCCTCTACTGAAAGAGCCTGAAATAGGGTGTGGGCCTTACTAGAGTCTGATCAGTCGTAGCATCATCCCACATTGAGAGCTGCAGAGTTTCATGCTCTCAATCCTGAGATGTTTTACAGCAGGGTAAATGATCTAATTTATAGTATGTGCTGAGATATTTCCAAAGAAAGCTTGCGTCCAAGGGTAGGATGTTTTATGTGTTTAATTACACTTGAGTTCCAATTCATTTCGAAGCCATGTCTACAAAGGCTGGCGTTTAGTCAGCTAAACACTTGAAAGCTTCTTTGTTCCTAAGGGGGAAAAGCACAAGACTAATTTTTCTAACAAGTAATTGCAGGTGCAGGTTATGTTTGCAATCTTAAAAAAGAAATTGTCTCAGTGAAGGGGAAATTAAATGAGAGGGTTAAATGCGTGACCTAGAAAGGATGTTTGAATCACCTGTGTTTTTCCATCTTGTACAAAAATCCATCTTTCCTATGAGGTGGGGCCAATTTACCAGTTGTGTTCCTTTTAATAGAGGAAGTTGGGGGCTGGAGGGAGAAAAAGGTAGAAATAAATTAGCCAAACACAATCACCAGAACATACTAAGTTTTTTGTTTTTTGTTGTTTTTGTTTTTTTAAGCCAGCGGGGAGAAGGTCAAGATCTACATAATAAAGGAATAAATAAAAACACATGTAGGGGAAAAATAATGGAATGTTTTCTCATCCACTAAAACAGTAAAATTCCATCTTTAGGTCTTTCTTTGTTCAGTTCCCTTTGGAAGGCACTTTCTCAGCTGAAATTTTATTTGCTGTTTTTGTGTCATTTTCTTCATCAGAAAATATTTCCAAGTTAAGCAACCTTATAAAGAAGTATCTCAGGACTACCAACATTAGTGAGCCGGGTACCCTGAGGTGAGGTACTCCTTCCTCCAGTGTGGCCACCATAGCCATTCTTCCCTTTCTTCCGTTTGCTGTCTATCGGTTTCCATCAGAAATACCTTGTTGGCAAAAATGTCTTCCCTGCCCATCCTATTTGGTCAATTAATGATTTCATAAACTTCAATATGAATCTTTATGAGACCTCCTACTCCAAACTGAAAGCTCTAATCCCTTTTGCCTCTCCTCATTTGGCAACCAGTTCCTCTCTTTGATGTCCCTAGTTTCCTTTCTCTAGATTTCTTCCAGTTCCATCATGCTTTCCAGATATATCTCCACCAAAACCACCTCCAAAAAGCTAAATTCTTATTGGCTGCAGCAGCTCCACAGTGGATGCTTTGGTGGAATAAGCATAACAACAATAGTTGCTTTGTATATAGCAGGGATCAGCACACTTTTCCTGTAAAGAACTGGATAATAAGTAGTTTAGGCTTTGTGGACCCTGTGGTTTTTGGTCACAACTATTCAATGGTACCATTCTTGTGCAAAAGTAGTTTAAGTAGTCAGACAATACTTAAAACAAATATGTGTGTAACTTATTCAAATAAAACTTTTATGCTGCTTGTTCATGGATCACACTTTGAGAACCACTGATCTAAAAATTACCACTTACTCCTAGCAAATATAGTATGCTGTGTATAATTAATTTTTTTTTGTAATCATAGTCACTATGGAGCTGTGCTTTAGACACTGAAAATAAAGGAAGAATTTATTCCACAAAATCTTATTGAGAACCTGAAAAGTGCCAGGCACTGTTATAGGCATCAGGAAATACATTCTTTAACAACAGATACAAAGTGAGAGTTTACATTCAGGTGCGTGAAGATAGACAAAAGATGATAAGTAAGCACCTAACCTTTCAAGTGGTGATACATGCTATGAAAGAAATGAGAGAGGGTGTGGCTCTAGAGAGGGGACAGTGGGGAAAGGTCAGGTGACCAGAGAAGGCCTCTCTGATGAGGTGGTATTTGATTGGGGATTTGGAGGCAGTGAGAAAGCAGGACTTGCCGATTTAATGCACAAGAAGTTAAAAGCACAGTCTTTGGAACCAGGCCAACCTGAATACTTAGTGCTGGCCCTCCACTCGTCCTTTGACCTAAAAGAAATTACTTAACCACTCCGTGTCTCAGATTCCTAATCTATTCAATGCGAATAATAATATTTCCCTCATAGGATTGTTATGAAGATTAAATGAGGTAGTATATGTAAAGCATTTAGAGAGATGCATGGTACATAGTGTTATATAAGAGGCGGATATATATGAGGCTAAGAAAGCTAAAACTTTAGTCCCTCTCACTTACATGGGCCTCTTCTATGACCTTCTATTAAATATTGTATACAAAGTATCATATTCTTTTCTAGAAAGAGAGCCTCCAAGTTGTGTAAGCTGTAGGCCCTACATAACCTAGACCTGTAGCTGATACTAATTGCTATTTATTAATCTCTGGGATAAATGATTCCAGACAAAGGGAGCAGGAGTGTAAAGGCCCAGAGGCTGGGAGAACATCAAGAAGACATTGTGACTGGACAAGAATCAGGGAGGCACAAAGGGAGAGGATAAGGTGAGATCAAAAGGGGCAGTACTTGGGTGTTGGGAATCGTGGGCATAGAGCAGGTCTTGGTAAAATACTTTGTAATTGTGAATTAGATTAGGAGACACTGGAGAGTTTTGAGAAGAGAGTCATGAACTGGTTCACATTTTAATAGGATCATTCTGGCTGTCCTTTAGAGACTAGATGATTCAGAAGGCAAAATTAGAAGCTGGAAAACTCATGCAGAAGTAATAATCTACACATGAGATAATGGTACCAAGGACTAAGGTAGAGATGGTACGATATTGATCGTTTATGAATATAGTTTGATAATGGAACAGACAGAACTTGTTGATGAATCATATGTGGGATTGAGAGAACTGTTAAGGATGATTGAAAGATTTGGTGTCTGAGGAACTGACAAGTGAGGATCAGGACTGGATGTACATGTGCAGTGGAAATTAAGAGTTTGATGTTGAACATGTTAGTTTTGAGATGCCTATTTGATCTGTAAGATTCTATTCCATTTCTAGGATATATAGCCCTGATAGACATTTTTCAGAATCTCTACGGTTAGACTATTTTATGGTTATATGCTCATGATAAAATTCTATGCAGAACGTACAATATGGACTCTTTGATGCTATAACACAGATGACTTTTATGGAAAATTAATTTTTGAAAAGGGATGGATGTAGCTTTCTCCTAATAAAGCCTTTATTGCATTTATCTTTATCCCTTGGCTTTTCACAAGCACCCAAAGCATTTTCTGTTACGTTACCATCTAACACAGCATTCCAAGTCCACCATCTTATGAGCTTTACCCCATTCTATTTCACTTCAATTTAGTTCTTCTACCCACCACAGGCTTTTATGGTTTACCATGGAGATGGGACCTTTGAGGATATTCATGGTTTACTAAATCTGAAAGCGCTAAGTTTTCTTAAAAGATACCATCATGGGTCAGAGATGCAAGGGTTAGCTGTGTTCTACTCACAAATATCCATTGAGTCTCTTATTTTTTCTTTAATTAAATACATGAAATATTTCAAACTTGCAAAAGATAAAAAGAATGATTCAAAGAACATGTCTATATTTTCTCACTTTTCCTGGCTTGTTTACCCTTTGTGTAGGAAAAAACAAACTACTTTTCTTCTGCTTTCACAGCACAGAAATCAACACAGAACACTTCTGTGCCCAAATGTCGGAATTTCTCCCCACCAACAGGCAAGCAACCAATTCTGCAGTGGATACCAGCTGGGCATCTTCTGATCCAATTCAGTCCCTATGCTATGTACTTGGGAATAGCTTAGAACCCACAGGTTGAGGACTCAGTCCCACAAGACTGCCTCTACTTCAGGCACTAGTTGCAAGTCTGGGCCTCTGGAACCTCTAACCATCTGGCTTCATGTTAGGGTTCCCATGACCTTCTCTTTATGATTGGTTAATTTGCTGGAATGGCTCACAAAACTCAGGAAAACACTTACTCATGTTTACTGGTTTATTATAGAGGATATTTTAAAGGATGGAAATAAACAGGCAAATGAAGAAGTGCACAGGGTGAGGTCTGGAAGTGTCCTGAGTGCAGGAGCTTCTGTTCCTGTGAAGTTGGGGTGCATCACTCTCCCAGCATGTGGATGAGTTCTTGTTCCCCTTCCTGCGAGTCTCCACCAGTGAAGCTGTCCAGAAGCTCTCCATACCCTATCTTCTCTTGCCTCTTATAGGGATTTTATTAAATAGGCATGATTAAAGCCTAGACAATTTGTTTGGACAAAAGGTTATAATCTAACGCTAATACATTGAGTGGGAAAAACCCAGCAAGGCCTGTCTGTTCAGATTCTTCTTGGCGTCTGTGTACAGCATTTCTTCTTCCTCTCAGGCAGGACCCCCTTCTGAAATGGAGGTCTTAGGATCTACAATCAGACAAGGTAGGTAGGTCAGAGAATTTCCTGATGGCCGTCTCCAAGACAGAAAGGTGGGGAGAGATTAGAGTCCTGCCTTGGGGGAAAAAGAAGAGGAGGTGAAAAGAAGGTATGAGAAGGTCAGAGGAAGAGATTTCTTCTGAGGTCTGCTTCTGAGACCTACAGCACCCCAACATTATAACCAAAGACGGTCTTTTATCTTTATTGCTCTGAAGCACTTCCAAAGCTGCTTCAGGAACCAAGGACAAATGGCCAAATACTTTAACAAAAGATATGCTTATTGTTTTAAACATTTAGGAAATGACCAGAGTTATAGGAGTTATAAGCTGGGAACCATGGACAAAAACCAGTTTACACACACACACACACACACACACACACACGCACACACATAATGTTATTACACCCTCCATGGAATATGATGGTTCTGTCCTTTTTATGTTATACGACATGGAAGGTTTCCATTTCAACTGTATTATCTAACTAGTAGATAACACTAGCAATATTAGTAAAATTATTGTGTTCTCTGACTCTAAGGACCTGAGGACATGTTTACTCATCTTCATAAACTACTGCCTACCCCTGTACTTGACTATCATAGGTGCTAAAGATGTTACATGAATGAAAGTTACAATAATCTGTATAAGAATGAGGTCTTTTGGCTATTTTATTTTTGTTTAGAAGGGATCTTATACTCATTAGGCAGTGACTATCCATAACAACTTAATACTGGACAGTGTGGTCAAAACACATGACTACAAGTTCCAAGTCCACCAATTTTTGGCTTTATTAATTTGGCAAGTCACTAATTATCTGAGCATTATTTATAAAATGGAATTAGTGGTATTTTTTCTATTTTACAGTGTTGTACTTAGGATTGGATAAGATACAGGAAAACATGATCTACAAAGTACCAAAAATTATATTAATATTTTGATCTATCTAATCTAGAAGAATTTTGATTGATAGTGTCTACTGCTTAACCTGAGAATAACATACCTTGCTATAGTTTCCAAACACTTTTCATAGAGAAGGTAAAATAGATTTTCAAAAATTACATTTCCTTCAATATAAATTACAATGGTTTGATCACTTAACTTCAACTCTCATTAAAATATGATTCTCTTTGTAGGCTGAATTAGCTGTCTTTTGAGATTCATATGTAGAAAATAATCAAGTATAAGAAGGCTTGCTGCAAAAGTCCTCTGACATTTGATTCTGAATTTGACATTTCAATTCTATTATTCTGAAATAAAGGTTTCTTAAAGCAATGAATACATTTTGGGAATAATATGTCCCTGTACCTTTGCATATTTTTCATAACCTCTTATACATTAGCCAAAATTAGAAAAAGAAATAATCCTCTTCCCTGCCTAAAGCTAAAGTAGAATAGTTGGCACATTTAAACAACAAATGATGAGAAAAAAATGACATTGATAAAAGTTTCACTGAGTCATCATGAATCGCATTGGATGAGCAATTCTATTGGGGGAGCGTGTATAAATTTTCATGTACTTTAACACTTTATTCTAATGGTGCTAATATTTTAAGTAGTATTTGTTCTTTAAATATATTTTCTTATTTTTCTGTCATTTACCAAGTATAGATTCATCATTTACCAATTCTCAGACTCTTTTTTTTTTTTTTTTTTTTGAGACAGAGTTTCATTCTTGTTGCCCAGGCTGGAGTGCAATGGTGCGGTCTCAGCTCAGTGCAACCTCCACCTCCTGGATTCAAGCGATTCTCCTGCCTCAGCCTCCCAAGTAGCTGGGATTACAGGCACCCGCCACCATGCCTGGCTGATTTTTTTGTATTTTTTAGTAGAGACAGGGTTTCACCATGTTGGCCAGGCTGGTCTCGAACTCCTGGCCTCAAGTGATCCACCCATCTCGGCCTCCCAAAGTGCTGGGATTATAGGTGTGAGCAACTGTGCCCAGCCTCTCAGACTCTTTAAAAAGATAACTGAATGGGACTGAACCAACCAGTGCAGATCCCCAAGGGCAAAATTTGGGAGTACCTTGTGTCCATGTCTCTAGTTATGTGGGGATAGAGAGACAAAATTGTGTTTAAAGGAGTTTCAGGCCTCAAGACTAGAAAAATTGGCTTATCCAAATGGGTTCTCAAAGCAACATGAAATGAGATTTAGGAGATGCGTTTTGGAAATGGCCCTGAGAGCTAGGAAAGAATGGAGTAAAGTAGAGTGGTTCCAAATTTGAATCTAAAGGGAAAATTAGAGACAATGTCTCTAGAGACCAGGGACTCTGGTTTGTTCATGGCTGTAGTCTCTGTGAATAGTGCTTAGAACATAAATATTTCTTGGCTGGCAAAACACCGTTTACCAATTGTGTTTGTTACGTGCTTCTGCTAAGGTATTGTGTGAGCAAACCAGACACAATGAAAGGGCTCAGGAAAGAAAGAACAAGATTCTGGTGTCAAAAGCAGGTATATAAAGTGTAGTTCTTACCCTCCAATACTAGGCAATTAACTCCCCCCATGGAACTCAGTTTAAACAAATCACTACTCATATTGTCTAGGAGAGAAGGATCTCAGAGAATGCTTACAAAGTGACCTGAAGATGAGACAGAAATGGAATCCCAGGCAGAAGCAAAGCAAAAGTATGTGCAGAGTCTTTGAGCTGTACAAAAGGATGGTTTGTTTGGAAAATGTCTCACAGTTTAATATGAGTATCATGAGAAATGACACTAGGGAAATAGACAGGAATCAGACTATAAGGGTTTTTGTTGCTGTGCTAAGAAATTTGGGCTTGGTTAAGATTAAGCTTCAAATAGTTAATTCTAGCATGTTGACATAAAACTATAGCCCAAATATGTTAACCATGTTACAGGAAAGTTTAGCTTGTTAGTAAAAGTATAATACTGACCTAAAAGAGCATACTTAAGTCGTGAAAGTGGAGAGCCTTGTCTAAGGAGGAGAGAAACAAATATATATAGTCAGAAGCAGTGATAAAACAGAAACTTTTTCCCTACCACCCCAACAGTATTTAGTTAAAATATCTTTTATATAAGTCTCTAGGGCCATTATGTCCCAATATGCATCCCCTCTAGTTTTATTATATAAGGTTATTAATAGCCTCTTATGTATTTATGGTTGTAGTTAATATACAAAGATAATCAAATTTGTGGTAGTTAACAGTTTTAGGTATTGCTTATATGATTTTTGCATAATGCTGTCAACCTATGGGACACCTGATGACATTCTTTTTCAGGAACCAACATCACAACTAAGTTTGTATGTGACCTTAAGGTAGCAGAAGGAGCTGGTCATGAGATGAAAATAAATGCTATTCTACTTCTATTAGATTATTTCCAAGGCCTGATAAATACTTTGGATTCTAGGTATCCTTGGTGCAAATGATTTCATGAACATGTGCCATTAAGAAAAATAAGATTATAGAGAATGAAATTAAATCCGTGCTCTACCTGCCTTAAAAACATATTTTTATGCATATTATTTCTCTCTTCCAAAATATCTAGCATCCTTATATAAAGAAAGAAGTCCCTACATAATCATTCCTTTCCCAACCATCACATTCAAATTATCAAATATAAACTCTGTTTTCAGTTTGGAGAAAGACGATATAGTTGCTGGCAAAATTTGGGGGTGTGAGTTAGGGAATTAGAGGCAGAAAAGGCAAGGGATGGAACAGAAAAGCGTTATGAATATATCTTTCTGTGCCAAAGGAAATGGAACACATCTTGCACGAAACAAAATGTGACTTGTTAGGCAGCCTAAGATCTTATCAAAGGAATGGAAAATATCACCCACTGCTGACTGGCTAGTAAAAGGGAACTGTGCTCAAATGGGTCAAGACTCACTTCTCAATGTCCGCAAGCTTTTTTTTTTCTCTTTATTTCCTCAGTAAATGCTGTCTTTTTTTTTTTTTTTTTTTTTTTTTTTTTTTTTGTCATGCAAGGGAACACACACACTGAACATACTGACACACACAATGTTATGCAGAGAGTTTCCTCCCAGATCTATTCATGGTTTAAAGCCCCCCATCTCCCTTTACCTGTAATAAATATCTGTTGGCTTTCATGTTCACTGTCAGGGATAAAATAAATTCACAAATATTTGGTACATGCTGCTCAAGTATGTGACATTGAACAAGATGTTAATCATTAATAGATGGTAGGAGAAAAACTCAAAGATTAATAAATGTCATTTTTGCTGATGAAGTAGAACACAAGAAGGTAAATACCCACAAGTCCCCCCCTGCTAAGGTACAAATATCATTTAAAAATGTGTATATTTGAAGTATTTGATCTATTACAATTCTTCAGACATAAGACAAGCACTATAAGCATTACGGTGGTGTTAATTTTAAAATTCCAACTTCACAAAATCTTCAAGAAGTACCTTATGAATAAAATAAAAATGTAATATTCAGATGATACATATACACACATATGCACACATGCACACGCATATATGTAGTAGGTATCAGTAGATGATAGATAGATGTGTAGATAGATATTCTTCTCTCTACTTTGCTGCATTCAACTGGCTGTCATATAATATAAATCGTATTTAGTGTGTATTTTTTTAAAAATTTGGGGGTTCTGGGTATTTTGACCCACATTCATATTTTTAACCATGGCGTTGAAAATTCTCTAAGTGATCTTACTGTTCCACACCTTATTACATGAATCCCCTGTTAGGCACTTTCCCAAGGAGTCCCTGGATGCTTCTGGGAGGATTATAGGCAGCCCATGCTACTCTGAGCACATTTAAAACATAGAAACTTATTTACATCGGCCTAAATCTACCTCTAGAACACCTGGGTTTATTCTACCTAGGACTCACTTCAGAAATTGTATATTTTTCAAAAATGACAAATCATGAAGTCTCCAGCATGATTTATATTTCAAATCCATCTCTTGAGAAAATTCTGGTTAATAGTGACTGAGTAGACTGTTAGGAACAATTCCAAGGTGTTTTCAATCTCATCAGGAAAAAGAGCTGCTGTGATCCATTAGTGATGCCTGCTATGGGCAGGGTGTAGGACTAACCAAGTTTTGAGTCTATTTCTTCTTTCCCATAAAACCCCCTTAAACATGTGTAAACAGGGTCCATGTTTCATCTAAGGAATGTATTCTACCCAAATCTGAACTCTTTTCAGCCACCTCACAACACATGGGCTGGCATTCTCTCTATCTAGCCTTTGGCATGATGTAGCTTCTTCTGTGAATATCCTTGTAGCCATCACCTCCACCATAAAGCACAGAGCTAATCTCTGTTTGCAATAATTCCATAGAAAAATCTTTATTTCAGGGTCACAAGTGAAGCTTGAATACTTCTTAAAAGTTCCTCTGAGTTCATATGTATGTGTAATTAAGTGTGCTTAATTGTTATTTGACTACTAAGATAGCTTTCCATAAACATCAAAAATAGCTTAACAATGCATTATTGTCTTTTGTTCTGCTTTTAAAGGGCATTGCTAAAAGTCAACTCCATGGTCTGGTTCTACCTTGAAGATTTTGTATCTTTTTATGTCTCTATGGACATAGTTAAGGATATACTGATGACTCTAGTAGTGAGTGCGACAGCACAGTTGACACACACACAAAAACTGCTTACATTTTTAAAATGGAAATCCAGTCATAGAAATATCACAGCACAACCTCTCAACGCTACCCCTTGCCAAGAGGCTGTGAAAGAAAAAGGATTTTTTTTTTTTTTTTTTTTTTTTTGGAATTTTGGGTGATGCTCTTTTAAGAGCTAGTGGGTCAAAGTGGAATATGTTATCACTTTTAGTTGTACTTGAGACCAAATTCCATGTGCCCTCATATAATGTACTTCCAGAATAGCCCTGCCTCAATACATAGAACATCAAATATTATACTTTGAATTACAAATATATCAATGTAAAATGATTTCAATTTTGAATATCCTCCATTCATGCTACATGACTGGTTAAGCAAAATTGTGCTGACGTCATGACAGACAATTCCACTCACATTTTATTTTTGAATTTCTGGTATATTTATGATTCTAGCTTTTCATTTTATATGCTTGGTTATCGTGTATCAACAATGTGTATGAAACTGTTCACATTTCCTATTATGACAGCTGCACCAAGTCCATGTCTCAGAGCTGTATATCAAAGTGGCAAACATAATAACACAACACAGATCTGTTTTGACACTAATATGGATTTCATGCTTATTTCACATCCCCTTGGCCAAACATTCAAAAACATTGTAGTTCCCAGTAAATAACAGTCCAGAAACAAAATCCAGATGCTATATCTATTATTTCAAGCACAAATTATCAGATACAAGAATGCACAATGCTTTTCTACAATTTACATTTCATTTTGTATCCCGTTTTTAGTGCTAAAGCACTTTGTTCCCCAAATTCAAAATATTACTGAAGGTGAAATAAGAGCCTTTTTTAGAGGGTTCTTTTATTTTTAAAAAAAAAACTGACATAGAAAATTATATGTATTTATCATGTACAACATGATGTTTTGAAGTATATATACAGTGTAGCATAGTTAAATCTTGTTAAACCATTCTCACATCCCTGGAATGAATCCCACTTGATCATGGTGAGTGATCTTTTAATTGTGCTGTTGAATTTGGTTTGCTACTATTTTGTTGATGATTTTTGCACCTGTGTTTATTGAAGATATTTGCCTGTAGTTTTCTTTTAATGTGTGTTTTGTCTGGCTTTGATACCAGAGTAATGGTAGCATCATAGAATGAATTTAGAAGTGTTCCATCCTCTTAAATTTTTTGGTATAGCTTGAGACAAATTAGTATTAATTATTCTCTAAATGCTTGGTAGAATTCAGCAGTGAACCCATCAAGTCCTGGGCTTTTCTCTGATGGGAAACATTTTACTACTGATTCAATTTCCTGACTTATTATTGGTCAGTTTAGGTTTTCTCTTTCTTCATAATTCACTCTTAGTTATCTGGGAATTTATCCAGTTCTTCTAGGCTATCCAACGCTTTAGTGTATAATTGTTTATAATAGTCTTTTATAATATGTTGTATTTCTGTGTTATCAGTTGTAATGTCTCCTTTATTTATTTGAGTCTTCTCTCTCTCTCTTTTTTTGTTTTTTTTTTTTAGTTAGTCTAGGTAAAGAGTTGTTGATTTTGCTTGTCTTATCCAAATAGCCAGTCTTCATTTCATGGATCTTTTGTATTGTATTCTAGTCTTTATTTCTGTTCTGATCTTTATCATTCCCTGCCTTCTCTTAATTTTGGGTTGAGTTTGTTCTTTTTTTCTGGTTCCTTGAGGTCTAATGTTAGGTTGTTGTTATTTTTCAGTGTCAGCATTTATTGCTAAAAACTTTTATCTTATAACTGCTTTTGCTGAAGCCCATAGATTTTGGTATGTTGTGTTTTCTTTTTTTGTTTTCTTTTTTCGTTTTTTTTTTTTTTTTTTTTCTGAGACAGAGTCTCACTTTGTCCCCAGGCTGGAGTGCGGTCGCACGATCTCGGCTCACCACAACCTCCACCTCCCAGGTTCAAGCCATTCTCCTGCCTCAGCCTCCCTAGTAGCTGGGATTACAGGTGTGCACCACCACACCCAGCTAATTTTTTTATTTTTAGTAGAGACTGGGTTTCACCATGTTGGCCAGTATGGTCTCGATCTCCTAACCTTGTGATCTGCCCGCCTCGGCCTCCCAAAGTGCTGGGATTACAGGCATGAGCCACTGTGCCCAGCCTTTGTTTCCATTTTACTTTGTCTCAAGACATTTTTAAATTTTTCTTTTAATGTCTTCATTGATCCATTTGTTATTCAGGAGCATATGGTTTGATTTCCATGTATTTTTCAGGTTTCCAAAGTTCCTCCTGTTATTGATTTCTAGGTTTCCACTATTGTGGTCCTAAAAGATACTTCATTCTAATACTTTCAAAGCAAAAATATAATCATTTTGCCAGCACATTGATAGATTTTTTTTCTAGCTTTCTATGTGCCGGGCACCTATTTCTGCCCTATTGTTTAAGTTTTGCAATGATCCTATTAGGTAGATTATATTATTACTCCCTGTCACCGGTGAGAAAAATTGAAGCTTATAGAGGTTAAATGATGTGGCCAAGATTCAAAATTTGTAAGAGTATCGTCAGAATTTGAACCCAGGAAGTCAGGCTTTAGTGCCTATAGTTATCAACATATCATGCTGCCCTCTACATAAAAATTATAATGAAGGTGGGCCGGGCACAGTGGCTCATGCCTGTAATCCCAGCACTTTGGGAGGCCCAGGCAGGCAGATCACGAGGTCAGGAGATCAAGACCATCCTGGCTAACATGGTGAAACCCCATTTCTACTAAAAATACAAAAACAAAATTAGCCGGGCATCATAATGGCAGGTGCCTGTAGTCCCAGCTACTCGGGAGGCTGAGGCGGGAGAATGGAGTGAACCCAGGAAGGGGAGCTCGCATTGAGCCGAGATCGCACCACTGCACTCCAGCCTTGGCGATAGAGCGAAACTCCATCAAAAAAATAAAATGTATATATATACAAGGTGAAGAGTTGAGTAAATTACTAAAGTTTGTCGAGCCCCTAGTATGTATCAGGAATTATGACAGGCAATTAACATCAATAATCTTACATAATCTTCACAACAGCTTTATTTGTTAGAAACCAACATTACCCTATTTTGTAAATACAACTCAAAAAGTTAAGCAAATAAGCAATAAAATTAGAAAAGTAAGAAGACATTAGTTACACCCCTGGTAAGGGGAAAAGCTGGATGTAAACTCCCATCTGCTTGTATATGAACTAGACTAGACTTTCTATATTTATTTCATCTCTATTCTAAAACAGAACCTGACCTTAATAAAGTGGTTGACTAAATTGACTTACCTATTTTCTCACTTCCATTATATTTATGTATTGAAAGTACAAGAAGCTAAAGGTCTTTGGATGAAACAGAACATAGCACTGTGTTCACAACAGGTTTAAGCCACATTCAAAACACTTTAGAGTCATGTTGTGTTATTTATTTATTTATTTTTTGAAAATTGAGTGGCATTGTTAGCACTTTGAAAGGCAGCAAATATAGCTGCATATTATATCATAAGAATAGACAATTATAAAAAGAGTATAAGATTAAGTACCTTTACACGAGCTATAATTGCAGCTGGTAATTAAACTGAAGTGTTTCATTTTCTCAGTCAGCTCATCAGTGACACCAGAACATAAACAATTTGAAAGTGAAATCCTTAGGGGCAAACAATAGTAATTAATTGCATTTTCCAAGGGAAGAAGCATTCCTATAGTCTGTTTGGGGTGACCTCTTGAGTAATATACACAGTGATTTACACTGTGAGCAGAAGTGTGGAGTTCAGAACCAAATCTGATTTAACTTGAATATTCATAAAGTCTCCAGTATGATTCATACTTCCATTTCCATTGTCAAGTTTATTGTCTCCTAGGTTAACAATGAAAGCAAATTTATATTCTGAATTATTCACATAACACAATGAGATGATCAGCATGGAAAAACTTTACCAGGGCAGTAACACATAAAGTGAGGCTGCTATTAATCCCTTCCAACTTGGAGTCTCCTCTCCTCAAGTATCAATGGCATTGTTTTAGAGATACTTGGGAGCTGAAATGAAAATATTTATGTGCATAAATTTGGATCCATATCTCATAAGCCTATTGGATTAAAATCATAACATTCAGGCAGTCTAGTTTGCCACCATTCATTTTCACAGAGAAGAGCTTTGTTTGAGATTTGTGCACATCTTTTTAGCTATTCCAATCACAGGGAACAGATTGCCGTGACTTACACTCTAATTTGTGTGGCTTGCTCTGAGACCTAGCCTAAAATGGGCTTCATTCTGTATCATTTTCATTGATTTAATCAAGAGCTCTATTACCAATTTATCTTCTTGTTTTTACTTACGATATGAACATGGCCCTTGGACTCCGATAGGCATAGGTACAAAATCCAGCCGCACTTCTTACTAACACCTTGTATTAGTTAGTTCATATACTATATAACAAAGAACCTTAAAACTTGCTTTAAAACAGTAACCCTTTATTTAGCTTATTATTCTACAGCAAGGCAATTTGGGGTGGGCTCAGCCAGGTCATTCTTCTGGTTTAGGCCGGGCTCATTTGGTCTCAGCTGGGGCTCAATTATACACCTGCAGATAACTGCCAGATTGGGTAGGCAGGTTGATCTATGGAGGCTTCCACTGGCATGGCTTGCCTCTGCTTCATGTGTCTTCCATTTTCCAGCATTGCAGCCTGAGCTTTTCCAAATGATGGTGTGGCAGTGATCAGCAAGAGAAGGTAAATCCAAATATGCAAGTCTCTGCTATTGTTCCATTGGCAAAATGGCGAAGCGCAGAGACAGAGTGAAGGGTACTGTCAAAAAATAATGATACCGACAACCATGAAAACATTGGGGGCCATTACTACAACAATCAACCACATATACGTCTAAGAAACTATAAGCCAGTTTCTTAATCCCTCAGGCCCAGTTACAGCTCATATCATAGAGTTGTTGTGGGGATTAAAATTAACTCATATATGTAAACCAATGGGTAAATCACCTGGCACATTGGAGACACATAATAAATGTTGCCCCCGTTTTCTCTTATAGATATTTATGCACTCCCATTTATTGGTAATACAAAGCAAGTATTCTAATATGAGTACAACCTGTTAATGATATGTCATCCCACTGACCTCTATAGTTATTCAGTTATCTGGCTAGTGAAGTTAGTGTCTCCTTTTTCCTTACCAATTTCATGTTCATCTGCTGAAGCTATGCATTAAGTTGGAGGGTCAACTTCTGCATGGAAGTATATTCCTAAAATTATGTATTATGCATGTATGGTTGCATAATATACTTCCACAAAAGCTGAAACTTGGCTGGGCACAGTGGCTCACAACTATAATTCTAGCACTTTGGGAGGCTCACACCTGTAATTCCAGCACTTTGGGAGAGGATCACTTGAGGCCAGGGGTTCAAGACCAACCTGGCCAACACAGGGAGACTTTGTCTCTACAAAAATATTTTTTTAAAAAATTAGCCAAACATGGCAGTGCTACCTGTAGTTCCAGCTACTCAGGGTGCTGAGGCAGGAGGATCACTCGAGCCCAAAAGTTCAAGGTTGCAGTGAATTGTGATCACACCGCACCACTGTGCTCTAACCTGGGTGGCAGAGTGAGGGTCTGTCTCAGAAACAAAACAAACAAATGAAAACAGAACAAAAACTGAACTTTCATTGAACCATTTATGTAGCTATTTTTAAAACTTCCTTACAATGTACAATCAGAGGCAAATCTGTGTTAATAAAGCCTATATGTTGCATTGGGGGGTCTCAGGCTAGAAGAGGTCATAAAGGTTTAAAATTTCCAAAGTGTCGATTATGACCATTGAAGAGGCTGAGTCATCTTAAAGTCAGCTTGACATTATAATCAAATAATCAAAAAAGCCCTCAAATTGAATTCTGCTTTGGCCTGATTGTCTTAAAAGCTGCCTCTGATATTAATGGACGGATGTTCACATCTTTAATTTGGATCAGGGCCACTGACACAATAGAGTAGATGAGCCTCCATAATTTTCAAGTGCACACATGCTTTTCCCCATTGATCTGTGGATAATAGATCATTCTATTGGCTCCCCTGCAGCATTTAAATACAGTCTGCTTAATTCAAAATTGGTCAGTAAATGTAACACTAAAGTGCCTTGACCTGAAGACGATAGAAATGAAAACCCATTTTTTAAAAAATCCCAGGAAATCACTGTACTTGTCATATCTACTGCATGAAATACAAAATATATTTCCCCAAAATATACTTCTACCTCTATTATTTTATAGATTATTAAAATAGTGCAGAACATACAAGGATTATTATAATGTGCAAAGAGATCTTACATGTATGACCAGGGTCTTTCATGACTGATAGAACCTCTCTGATTTTTGCCGACTTTTTAGCCAAAAAGAAAGAGAACATTTGGTTAACATGGGCTCAGAGAAAGAATGATAATAATACCTGACAGCCCTTTGATATTTGGTAGTTTTAAGGTGCAGGGAAGGGAAAGATTTTGAAGACTTCATTGGGATCAAATGTTCATAAGGAACAAGGTGAAACATGCCTGTAAAAATAATATTGATTATATCACAATATTCTCTTTTCTATCATTCCAATGAATAATCCAATAAGGAATGAATTCCTAATAGAAACATTAATAGGGTAATTACCGCTTTGTGAACATTTATTAAAGAAGAAGAATTTTAAAATAAAGCTATCCATGAATTCGCTCTTATGTCTTAAAATACTACATAAACACCACAAGGTTTCTGAGGTGTGCCCTATATTAATTTTATGTTTGGTAACTCCAGTCATGGTCTCTATAGCAAAAGTCGTTCTTCAAATATACAGATATTTTGAACTACTCAATTTAAGGGAAAATCTGGGGTGACAGATAACAGTGCTTTACAAAGTACATGTACATTTAATCATAGAAGCTCAAGTATATAGGAAAATAAAATGTTAGTTACAAAATGTGTATTTGATAATTACACATCATGACAAAGAACTTTACAGGAAGTGAATTCAAAATTTAAATATATTCATACAGCCAAAATTTGGTCTTTATTTCTTATGTCATCATGTTTTGCTTTATAATCTGTAGCCTGTTTATGTGCTAGTTTGTTTAAGTAAAAACATTATCTTCAGTTTAAAAAAGCTGAGCATGTAAAAAGGCCAAAATTCTGGGGTTTGGCTGTATTTGAATAGACTGCATTTGATTTTCTTTTTGCAAGCTATACCCTTGATGACAATTAAACAGAATTAGCGTTCATTGAGCAACTATTTAGTTTATAGTCACTATACTAGAATATAGTGATACAAAGATGATAAACCATGATCCCTGTCCTCAGAAAAGATGGACATATACATAGCAACTATAATACAGTATGTAAGAACTATACAAGTGGTATGAATTGGCTTACTCAGAACAATAGAGTGAGCGATTCTTCTGGCATAGGAGGAATGGAAGAGGCTTCACATAGAAGGAGCTGAGAATGCAGAATGATGTATCAGGGTTTTCCAAGGTTACCCCCAGGTTCAGTAATTCACTAAAGGGACTAAGAGGACTCAGCAGATAGTAGTACTATGGCCGTAATTTATTACAGCAAAAGGATAGGAACAAGATCAACAAAGAGAAAAGGTGTATGAGATGACTACCAGAGGAAACCAGGCCCACGCTTTTAAGCGTCCTTTCCCAGGGGAGTCACACAGAATGCACTTAATGCCTTCAGCAGGAAGTTGTGACAACATGTGTGCAATGTTTTCTGGTAAGGAAATTCATTACAGACTCAGTGCCCAGATATTTTACTGGGGGCTGTTCATGTAAATACCCTAAACCATACTGTTTGCACAAACAGTTTAGGCATAGTGAACTCATTTGTTATCAGAAAATGCTGGGAACCTTCCAGCTGAATGCTAACCTTGCAAGCAGTCCTTTCTAAGGACAGCAGTCTCAGGCCTGTTAGGTCAACTCTTTACTGCACAGGTGAATAGATCTGTCCAGATATAGTTGGTGGAGAAATGAATTCAGGCTATGGAAATTTCAAGAAAGGGCTCAGATGTGTGGAAAACAGTTCATAACATTTCATTCAGTGAGATGTTCAATCTCAAATGTTTCTGGGACTATTTGGAATGTCAAGTTCTCCCTCCTGAGGCCTGAAATGATTTCAGGTTCCCTGAACAGGCCTCCTCTTGTAAAGAGGATTAAAATGGCAATTGTGTTAATTCAAAACATTTGGCCTCTATTATCTACTTCATTCATGTGAAGATGTGATTCTGATTTAGAATATCTAGATACTTGTTTTAGTTCAGTGTTCCGTTGTCACAGTATATACATTTTCTGACCATAACACCTTTGAAATTGTATAGTTCAAAGGTCTCTGTTACAGTGCAATGGAGACTTCAGTTTCCTGGAGGAGAGTATGTACTTTCAGAGACGACATTTCCAAACATAGTACATTCATACAAGTGATCAACACAAAACGTCATTTTTGTCACTAGTACTTGTGGCATTAACTATAAGCCGTGGAATCGTGCTTTTTTTTCCCCCAGCCAGATTGACATGCTTCAGTGCCTTTCAGATCCTACACTTGTACAACCCAAAACAGAACTATCCCTGTTTTTCACTAGGACAAAAATGAAAACTGTTAAGCTTATAAATCTTTCACTACAGATTGCTGTGTATTAGTTGCTGACTGTTGAATTCAGCTGCTATGAAATGCTAATAATTCTCTACTGGGGGCTTGAGAACAATCTCTATTTCAATAAATACTATGGCTTGTACTGAATTATGAGTTCCGTACATTCACTGATAGACAAGATGGAATGTTAGCCTTATTAATGCAACTGGTGCAATGTACTCAAAAGAACTTGGCCTCCATTTTAGAGATTTAGCCGGTGAGGTACATGACCACTGTAACATGCATGGGCCTTAGTAGTATAAAATAGATACCTTATAAAATATTATACAAATAATATCTCTACTCTGGTTTGGAAGTCTATTGGAAAATATATACATTTATCTTACCTTCTTATTTGTTAATTACTCTTAGGATATTGTGAGTGAATTTTAGAACTAAAAAGTCAGTATAAAAACAGATGATTATATTTTCTGATTCTCTATTTTATTGAAGATAAATTGGGACTGAAAACAATGGTAAGCTGTATTAGCTTCCTGTGACTGCTATAACAAATTGCCACAAACTTAGTGGCTTAAAACAACATCAATTTGTTATCTTATAGTTGTGGAAGTCAGTCCAAAATCAGTTTTACAGGGCTAAAATTAAGGCGTAGGCAGGGCTTGGTCTTTTCTGGGGCCTCTAGGAGATAATGTGTTTCCTTGTCTTTTTCAGCATCTAGAGGCTGCCTGTATTCCTTGACATGTGACTGTTTACTCCATCTTCACAGCCAGCAGCATAGCAGTTCAGTTCTCTCTCTTTCTCACTTCTTTCTCTCTCTGTCCCTTCAATTCTCTCTCTCTCTCTCTCTCTCTCTCTGCGTATCTCTCTCTCATCTCTACTTCCATCATCACATCTCCTTCCCTGACTCTGACCATTCTGCCTGCCTCCATCTTATAAAGATCCTTATGATTGGACCCACCCAGATATTCCAGGCTTGTCTCTCCATTTCAAGATCCTTAATCACATCTGCAAAGTCTCTTTTGTTTGGTAAGGTAACAGAGTCACAGGTTCCAGAGATTGAGATTAGGAGGTGGACATCTTTTGGGGGTCATTATTTTGGCTACTACAACCCCAATAACTCTATTTTGTGTTATAAATACTGTGAATTATTCAGCACCAATCAATGGTATTCAATCGGATTTTGACCATGTATATCTATCCATCCATTCAGTAAATATGTATCGAGAACCTAATATATGTCAGGCAATGTTCTAGATGCTGAGATGCAGCAATTAACAAAGCAGACAGAGTCTTTGTTCTCATGGTGGTTGCATTCCAGAAGGGAACACATAACAATTAATATTGGATATGTCCTGAATATTTGGTCTATGAAGAAAAATAATGCAGGATTAGATGGCACACTGTGTTAGTATATATATGATGAGGGGTGCTATTTTATCACTAAGTATGATCAATGATATCCTCTCTGAAGAAGCAACATGATACGTCGAATAGTGGCCCCCAAAATATAGGTCCAAGTCTTAACCCCTGGTACCTGTGAATGTGATCTTATATGGAAATACAGTCGACCTTCAGTATCTACAGGTTTTGAATCCACGAATTTAACCAACTGTGAATCAAAAATATTCTAAGAAAAAAACCCAATAAAACATACAAATAAAAAACAATGCAATATAACAACTATTTACATAGTATTTACATCATACTAGGTATTATGAGTAATCTAGAGATGATTTAAAGCATACAGGAGAATGTGCATAGGTTATATGCAAACTACGTAATTTTATATCAGGGACTTGAGCATTCTTGGATTTTGATATCCACAGGGAGTCCAAAACCAACCCTTCTTGGATACAAGGAACAATGGTATTGTAAGATATTTGCAGATGTAATTCAGTTAAGAATCTTGAGATGAGATTATTCTGGATTTGGGTGGAGCTAAATTGAATTATAAGTGTCTTTATAAGAGACAGAACAGGAGAAGCCACAGAGACACACAGAGAGGAAAGCCATGTGGTGCATTTACATGCCAACCAATGCCAAGGATTGTGGGCAACCACCAGAAGCTAGGAGAGAGACATGGAAAGGGTTCTTTCTCTGAGCCTCCAGAAGTAACGAATCCTACAGACACCTTGATTTCAGAGTTCTGGCCTCCAGAACTGTGACAGAATACACTTCTGTTGTTTTAAGCCACCTAGTACGTGTAATTTGTTGCAGCAGCCCAAGGATACTAATACAGGCAATGTTTGAGCAAATACGTGTTTGAAGTAAGAAAACAAGCCATACAGAGACTTAAAGGAAAAGCAGTATAGGCAGAAGACACAGTAAGTGGGAGACTTTCTGTGGTATTCAAATAACAACAATGGGAGACAGTGTGACTAGAACCCAGAAAGCCAGGGGGAATAGTGTTTGAAGATGATTTCAGAAGTATAGGGCAAACCAGGTCTGGTAGGGAGGGTTTTGTGGGCCATGGTAAGGACTTTGAATTTAATTCTGTTTATTATATATAAGCTAGAATAATTATGATATACTGAAATGTAGTGTTCTTGTGCATTACAGTTTTAACTGCCAGAAGCAAATGATCATGACACAACAGAATATTAACACAAAACATGAAGGTTGAAATCTGGTGAGCTCCATTGTGTTCCCAGTAATTTAACTATCACATTTTTAATAATGTTGGCCCTGGCCTGAATAACAAAATATATTGGTTCCTCCACCCCCAACACGCAACTACTGTATTAGGCCATTATCACTTTGCTAAAAAGAAAATACCTGAGAGTGAGTAGTGAAAAGAGGTTTAATTGGCTCACAGTTCTGCAGGCTGTATAGGAAGCATGGTGGCATCTACTCGGCTTCTGGGGAGGCCTCAGGAAATTTACAATCATGCAGAAAGGCAAAAGGTGAGCAGGCATGTCACTTGGCGGAAGCAGGAGCAAGAGAGCAAGGGGGAGGTGCCACACACTTTTAAACAATCAGATCTTGTGAGAACTCACTTGCTATCATGAGCACAGCACCAAGGGCATGGTGCTAAACCTTTCATGAGAAACCCATCCCATGAACCAATCACCTCCCACCAGTCCCCACTTCCAGCATTGGGGATTACATTTCACATGAGATTTGGGCAGGGACACGCATCCAAACTAATCAACTACTTCTTTCTTTTTGTGTCTGCATATATAACATCTGTTATGTTTGGCTTTCTGTGCAACACCGTTTCATATGTTATTATTATCGCTGTTACACTCTGTTACTCCCACAAGATAACCCTACCGATCGATGAGAATTGACGCCAATACTGCAGAATAAGAATCCTACACAAAATACAGAAGCCTTACTTGTTCACCAAAGGTGTGAACCAGTAGTCAAATGAACGGATTTGTTTCCCGTCCCCTTGCTGGTCCCTGCTAATTCTGACTCTTAAAAGCCATAACATTTTACCAAAAGAGCGCAGAAGAAATATCCTCAAAAATTGCTTATTAAAACTTGCAATACGTGTGCCAATAATTGCTAGAACTGTGTTAGAAATAAGAACATTGTAATGAGATAGGATGTCATTTTTCTAGCATGATGTCTCTATGTTAAGAGATAAAGGTCAAGTCCTAGGAAATGAAGGGCTACTTTTTAATGGCGTTGAAACCATATAATGGGTAAGATTGTCTCTAGAAAATCAGTAATGCACTGATACATAATTAACGGAAGTGTCTTAGGAGATACTTTATTTCTTTTAGCATTGGTTCCTCTCCCTAGTATGTCAAATATAAATATTTCACATTGTATAGCCATTAATCAAAGTAAAACTAACCACAGTCTATATATATATATATGTATGTATGTATTTTGTGTGCATATATACACAGTGAAGTGTAGCCTATGTCCCTATGGACAGGGAAAAGAACAAAAGATGCATATAATATTTCATCTCTGCTCATTTTCCCATGCTCCTTCGTTTTGTGTATCATCTCACATGCAAATTAAAATGTTCTAAATGACAAAAGAAAATTTCAGTTGTGGGAAATTAAGCATAAAATGTGGACTGAATGTTGATTTTGAAATCCTAAGGGTTACTTAAAATAGAACATTTCACACCCCTTTCAAGGGAGCACCTGCTAAATTCATTTGAATCAAATGTAGAAATCTCTGTAATTCGAGTAGATAAGGATAATCTAGAAATAAGACCACGAGCGGAGGAATGGTCAATGTTTTTCGTAGCCAACAGCTTTGAAATATGCTTATAGAAAACATTGCTTAAATCAGGACTATTTTAATTCAGAAGGAATCTACCCATGGCCTACTAAATTATCATCAGAGAGGTGGTCACCACACATTGGTTTAGTGACCAAGCTTGACATCAGAAGGCCTGAATTCTGCTTCTGCTTTTATTATTAGTGAGATAACTGATCTCATGCAGGTCATTTAATTTTACTGTAATTCAAGTTCTTTATATTTACACTGAGTTGTGTAAAAATTTTAAAAAACAAAATACCTCATCGTTTTAAGATGCATAAAAGGCAGAAAATGTATCATTTTAAAATATCACCAATGTTATCAAAATCATACATCCAAAAAAGGGATCTAAGTAATTTATCTATATAGATGGCATATGTAGACTACATGCACTACTTATGTTCCTCATTTTGAATGTGAACAGATTAGCCATAGCAGTAAATTCTATCGCTGAAGAAAGTTAAATACCTTTAAGAAAAATACAAGCCTGCCCTTCCAGTTATAATTTTCTTTTTCAATCTGCTTTATATTTTATTTGACATAATTAGGGTTTTTATCCTGTGCCCAGAAATACAAAAACATAAGATCTAAATATGTTTTTTTGGTTACTTCCCCACGCTTTTTCATTTTGTTTTGGTTTAATATACAAATTAAAATGTTTTAGAAAATATTGCCAAATTTGTATATTTTGAAGTTTTATTCCGGAAATATGATCCATTCTGCTCATTCTTTTAAAATACTACATATTTACATTAAAAATGATCTGATGTAATAAAAAAATTTTTACTTGAGAATTGTGTCAGTAGATACAACTCTCAAATAGAAGAATTCAACTCTATGGATGATCAGAAGTGTATTTCCTTTAAAAAAGTGAAACTTAAATATCACAAATTTTTAGATGATGACAGTCTCTTTTGTAGGAGAATGTAAACCTTTACAAGATACAAGGAGAAAGAACACTTCTTACCACAATCGTAAATGCAAATTGTGAACTCAGCCTAGGAACTTAAAAGATCTATGTAGAATAACTTTTCTCCCCTTTTGTTTATTTCCAGTTTAATTGTTTTCTGTCATAGATTTTTACTGAAACAAATATATGCTACTGATTCTTTCCTAATATTCTGTGACTAAAGCTAATCTTACTATTTGCTTAGTAGAAGAAAAGCAAACAGCACCACATATTTTTTTTCTTTTCCAAAATATAGTAAAACAAATGTATCCTATTATTTCATTCCAAAAGCAGTAGTCCTTTTCAGACTTGTGCAGAGCAGCTTATCTCACAGCGATTTCAAATACTAACTCATCAGATGCAGGTGATAAGGACTTTCTATGAAAGGCCAAAGCAACTAAATAATTATGGTTTTTGTTTGTATTTAATATTATTTTTTGTGGATACGTTAGTCATATTTTTTCAAAGGGAAGCAATAAAGTGCGATAGAAATTATGATGGAATGCAGACTGGACTACTGTCAAGAGAGCTGAGCTCTGGTCTGGACTCCACCACTGACTTATTATGTGCCTCTAGTTTCCATGTTTTTATTTTATTTTGAGACCGAGTCTCACTCTGTCACCTAGGTTGGAGTGCAGTGATGCAATCTCGGCTCACTGCAACCTCTGCCTTCTGGGTTTCAAGCAATTTTACTGCCTCAGCCCCCCGAGTAGCTGGGACTACAGGTGTGCACCACCGTACCTGGCAAATTTTTGTATTTTTAGTAGAGATGGGGTTTCACCATGTTGAACAGGCTGGTCTCGAACTCCTGCCCTCAAGTGATCCGCCTGCCTCAGACTCCCAAAGTGCTGGGATTACAGGCATGAGCCACCACACCCTGTCTCCATGTTTTAAAAAAAGAACAGCAAAATTTGCTCTTACCAACCTCATGGGGATAACAGCAAGAAAAAAAATGAGGTAAGCGACCAAAAAATCTTTTATTTTTAAGAAGAAATGTCGTTTTCTATTTCTGCTTTAGTATCAAATTCTCCCTTATGTTCTGACTTACATTAAACCATTAAATGTAAACATGTAAATAAATATTGATAGTCTGTCTTGAAGCCTGACTCTGATACCTGAAACCTGAAATATAGTCCTAATTGTATAGACTGTATAGTCTGAAATGTATTATAAGGCATAGACTCTTTTAGGTGCTGGGATACCTGGTGACCAAAACAACCCAGTTCCCCTACAAGTTTGTATTCTATGAAATAGACAGGCCCTATACAATTCAACAAGCAAATATTTTCTCATGTATTGATTAGCGCTGTAAGGAAAAGTAAAGTCAGCTAATTGAATAGAAAGTGTCAGAGGAGGGGGGACACTTTCATGAAGATTGGTAAGAGAAGACCCGTCTGAGATGGTGACATAAGAGCTGAAACCTGAATGTTGAGAACAACTGAGCTATCCAAAGGTTTAGAGACAAACATTCCAGGCAGAGGGAACAACAGGATATAAGGCTCTTGAAGCCTGAAGAAGCGTGACAAGATGGAGGAACTTGAGGCTTACTGGGCTGGACAGAAATGAAGGGAGACGAGAGCTTTGGATCAGGTTGAAGAGGCTGCCAGGGGCTGGATCAGACAAGATCTTGCAAACCATGAAAAGGAGTTTTTATTTTATTCTCAGTAAAAAGAGAAGTCATTGGAAACATAAGCAGATTGTTAAAATGACCTCAACATGACAGAATTGGGTTGGGGAGGGTGTCCTCAGAGTATTACCCAGAAAACTTGGCCCCAAAGCTTTTACAAATTTCTCTTCCTCTCCTCAAACTTTCCCACTCTTGAGTGGCTAAAATCTTAATCTCTTTCTCTGTCCCTCTCTCAAGAGTGAACCTGATACACTGCTTTTCCTTTTAACATCTTCTTTGGCATTCAGGGGCACCTGAGTGTAGGCCCTTGGGAAAGTAGATTTTCTTCTTCAAATAAGGGTCATCATATTCTTCAAAGAAGAAAATTCTGGTGAGTAAAATTCTTCCTTTCTGCCTACCATCTACCTACTTAAACCTTAGCAGTCGTCTGTCAAGGGGATCAGTGTTTATCTGTGCATCCAGTAGCACTTTCTCGTCATAGCCCCATGACCCTGCTCCTTCAGATTTTCTCAAGGACCTCTAGAGATGTTTCCAGGTTGGGCATAGCCATGTGTTTCAAAATGTGGTCCACCAGTTCCAGGACCCAGGACAGAAAGAACTGCCTGTGCCAAATCTTATTGGGGCTTCATTGGGACCTTAAGGATCCTTCAAGAACTCCACGACCTTTCCAAAGAGCAAGAATATGTGATTCCTGGATGAAAAGCCTCATGGTTCACGGCTGCCACAATTGAGGTGGTGCAGACCGCCCTCTCCCCTGCGGGAGTCTGTAAGGTTTGGTGTGGGTGGCGACTGTGGAAGGCAGGGCGGGAATACGTTGCCTTCCGGAAAGAATTCACCTTATTGCTGCTCGTAGGGACAGTGTTAGCGGGGATGCTTTGGCTTCAAGCAGTTGTGCCTCAGTTCGCCCTTCAGCCAGTTTTTATTTTTCAGTCTTGAGCAGCTTCACAGACAGTAAGAATGCAGCCTGTATTCTTCCACTAAATGAAGTCTAAGATTATTCAATAATATTTGGCTAATAGTTGCTCCCACAATAACTTCATCTCGAACTTCGAGCCTTCCAAATTCAGTGTTTTGTTTCATCCTGGATAGACCTTCATGAGAATTCTTCCTATTCTTTACATGAATACCAGGAGCTTTC
Source organism: Macaca fascicularis (assembly GCF_037993035.2). Classification (NCBI taxonomy): domain Eukaryota; kingdom Metazoa; phylum Chordata; class Mammalia; order Primates; family Cercopithecidae; genus Macaca; species Macaca fascicularis. The sequence continues at coordinate 29,877,774 of NC_088395.1, forward strand.
TCCTTTTCCTCTGAGGAGGTAAGGTTAGGAATTTGACATCTGAATCCCAGCATCTGTCCACATTGCCATGTTTGGCTTTAAGTCAGTAAGAAAATATGCCTTCAGAACTGCATTTTGATTAGCTTCTAATGGAAATGGTGGGGAAGTTGCATAAACAAAAATCTCGAAGACTCTCATGTAGACAGTCTCAGTACTTCTAACTTTACAATCATCTTGACCCATATTTCTGTATCTCTCTGGTTGTATTTTTAAAACCACCAAGGCTCCTGTCTGATTTATCATGCCCCTTTATATCTTAAATCCTCGAGTTAAGTCAGCCATGATGAAAATATACAATAAGCGGCCGGGCGCGGGTGCTCATGCCTGTAATCCCAGCACTTTGGGAGGCCGAGGCAGGCGGATCACCTGAGGTCGGGAGTTCGAGACCAGCCTGACCAACATGGAGAAACCCCATCTCTACTAAAACTACAAAATTAGCCGGGCATGGTGGCACATGCCTATAATCCCAGCTACTGGGGAGGCTGAGGCAGGAGAATTGCTTGAACCTGGGAGGTGGAGGTTGCGGTGATAATGCACCCATGAAAACAAGAACAAATTGAATAACTCAATTTCCAGAAGGCCACTGAAATAATGTAGAGCCCTGAAAGACAATTTCTATAGGGGATTTCAACTGGTTTATCATACTGAAATTATTTTCAAGAATCCGTCTAGACATGTATTAGTTTCTCAAAATTGTCCTGTTTAAGGCAGTAACCAAAACATCTTGTCTTTTCTGTCGTGCATACACCTTTGAGTTCACTTCCTTTGTTTCTGTGCAGTGATGCTCTGTCTTAGCTTATCTGTACATAGGTCACTCTCTGACATGCATAGACCTAGGGGAGCTGTAGGTCCTTTTCTGTTCTGATTGCTTTTCTTGTGAGTTCTATCTCCTTTTCCCTTCCCCACTACCAAGCCCATAATTCTATCAAAGAAAAAGAAAAAAAAATAATAAAAACAAGAAGCTGTTCTTTGTTGTGGCTCATTGGTAAGCAAAAGATTCCATTTACTTTAACAAATATGTATAGATTGCCTGCTGAATATTATGGACTGCATTAATCAGAATAGCAAGTTATTCCTAAAACATAGTGATGCTCTTAAAGTGTTTTACCTTTGAATTGAGCTGTCTGCTTTGATTCAAAGTCACACAGAGATTGCTCTTGGAAATTTTCCCATAGGCCCAGGGGCCACTCCTCGGATTTACAGCAATGAAAACGTAAATGAATCTGCTCACTTAAGGGAGACCAAGCTGTGCAGAAGTGATGAATGTTAAGCCAACTTGCCAGAAACTGATTTATAAACCAGAATGCTGATTCATTAAATGAAATGGGAGATGAATCTGGTAAGATAACCGGCATCAATCATTTGAACAGGGTACTCCCTCTTAATGAATAAGTTCATTGAAGAAACTAAATTGCAGATCAGAAGGATTTTTGGTACAGGGAATTAGAGAGAAGAGAAGAAAAAAAGTGTTAAGGGGCATTCCCTTAAATTCAGGTTACTCAATTTGTTCCTCCCCATTCTGGAGGTCTTTCAGTCTACGAATCTGGCAGCTGACAGTGGAATGATGTCACTCTTGGGCAGTTCTTGCCTTTCATCTAACTTTGATCTCTTCTTCATGCATACCACCAACCTTATTTTGGGACCACAAAGCCCTAACATTGTTACAGAAATTTAGGTCAGAGTTTATTTTGCATTCATGACAGTTAGTCTCCTGTGCCTTTAGGAGATAAACTAGAGAATCCAGTAAAGAGATTTGGGAAGTACCTTAAACTCATCAGCAACCATCTATATAAACCATTTTTTATAGACAGTTTTTTCAACAGATGAATAACCATGTCTGTTTCAGCTTAATGCTTATTAGCTTCAATTTTCAAGAGGTGACAATTTTCCTCATTCAATTTAGCAGCTACTTACTGAGCTCCTCAAGAGCAAGAAGAGTCTCCAGAGGAAACAAAAATGAGCATGGCAATCCTCTATGAAGTTTACAGTCATATTTGAGCAATAACAACAATAATAATGAGCACAAATAATTATGGCACAGAATTAAGAAATCATGTAAGAGAGTCTGTTCCAGAAAATGAGGCAATCACAGAACTGACTGTGAGAATCCTGTGGCTTTTGACTTGAACCTTCTAGGGCACGTAGGGTTTTACCAAGAGAGATAACAAACTGTTTCATGCAGTTGAGGAGATCTTGGTGAGACATAGCATTTAGTGAGAAAAGCCCCAGACACATTCAGAGAAAATAATGGGATGGACCCTATTTGAAGACTGCAAGGAGTACATGTAAAAACCGATTTGCCAATTCTATTATGGCTTTAAAACAAAATCAAAAACACAGCCAGGCGCAGTGGCTCACACCTGTAATCCCAGCACTTGGGAGGCTGAGGTGGGAGGTCCCTTGAGCCTAGGAATTCATGACCGGACTGTACAACAAAGTGGAACCCAGTCTCTAAAAAAAAAAAGAAAAAAAAAAATTATCCAGGCATCACAGATCACTTGAGCTCAAGGGGAGGACGCTACAGTAAGCCGTGATTGCACAACTGCACTCCAGCCTGGGCAAAAGAGCAAGACCCTGTCTCATAAGAAACCAAAATCTGAGACACAACAAAACAAAAAACAAAAGCCCTATATCTAATTAGAACCACAACAGATCAAGTTATCCTATGCTTTTTTTCTTTTTTTGCTTTTATGGGTAACACCTGTATTTGAAAAAGAATGGCAATTAAAAGTTAATTATTAAGACAATAAGCATAACATTTAATGTTTAAATCTGTTTAGAAGCAACTTGATTATAAATCTTTTTTCAGTAGAATTCAGTCATCGATCGCTGTTCCATATATAACCATCTATTCCTGATGGTGTAAAAGAAAACATGCAAAATTAATATAAGTTCTTTAATTTCTGAATATTGGCAATCCATTTACGCTTTGGGTGACTGATTATCTGTCATTTTCTATTATATGATTTCACTCAGAAGAGCTATTTTTTGTGGTGTTATAATTAGAGGAAACCAGTAATCAATAAGAAGATAGTTTGAACTGAGCGACAAGATTGTTTTGATTCAATGTTTTTAACTGATTAAAAGTGACTAACATATTTTGTTTTCATCTGTGATACGTAAACAATGGGAGAGAATCTCGCTGTTTCTAGCTTTTTTTCCCCAAATCCCTCTCTCATTCTCCTTCCAAATTTTCGAGGTATGAAAGATGACTTTCTGACTTCACATAAATTGCCCCTGAAACATTTCTATAGTTAGTGACAGCTGTCTTCTACTTACTTCCAGGACAAAGACTTTATTCACACACTCTTATGGCTCTTTTTACTGACTTGAGCAGCTTACAAAACAGAGAAAAATGTAACATTATCAAAGACTTTCTTGTGACTTTCACTTTATGGTGTCTTCCAATAATATATACTGGTACCTAAACACTGAGTGGCATGGAAAAGGAGTGGCCTGACCTGGGTGAATTTAACTTATGGAGACAAGGCTTTCTAAGGTGACATAGGAAAGGTATTGATGAGATAAAAGCCACTGTAGGAATAAATCATACATGTCATATTTTGTTTTTATTTTTATTAATTTCTGGTTCCGCTAAAAGTAGAGAAATATCAGAAGAATGCTATTCCACCTAGTCGTCAGAATTGACAAGCCACCCAAGGTCAGGACTGGGGGCTGGTCTGGCTCTGGAATCAGATTGCTACATTTGAATCCCAACTTCCCCTTTTTACTAACTGTGACTTTGGGCAAGTGACTTAATTTTATACCCTTAAGTTAATTTTTTCTCTTTTTCAATGGAAATATTAATAATATTTTCCTGGTTTAGAGTAATGATTGAATTATATGGTATATATAAGACATCAGTACAAAGCCAGGCACAGAGTAAATCAAGCAATAAATGGCAACTATTATAAAAAATGGGGCCAGGCATGACAGTTCACACATATAATCACATTCTGGGGGGCCAAGGCGGGAAGATCACTTGAGGTCAGGAGTTCCAAACCAGCCTGACCAAATAGCAAAAAAAAAAAAAAAAAAAAAATTATTGGAAGGTATTATTTCTCTATAACACCTGTTTGATTTTTCTGTGCAGGTACTTGTATACCTCTTTATGTTCTATCTGTCTTCATAAATTATAGAACACCCATGGCTGTTACTGAAAGACAACTTAAGCAGACCGTTCACTACACCCAGTGAAGAAACAGAAAGAGAGGAATGTGGGGGATTAGTATCCAAGCCATCGAATCATTAAGACAGAATTGGTAAAAGGACTTGTGTTTATTACCCCAGATAGTGAATTTCTTTCAGTAGAAAGAGTGTCTTTTCATATCAGTGTAGGAGGAAATTCATTGCCCATTAATTTCTTAATGAGACAAATGGTAGGCATCTACTAGAATTCATCTATGGAAACATGTCTGTGGATGTGCGTAAACACAAGTACAGAAATACACATGTATGCTCACATGCGCATGCATGCACACAGAATGGGAAAGAAATGTGTTGACTAATTCTTTTATCTTTAAATATATGCCCTTTTTACTGAGATCACACTCACCGATTGGGAATTTGAGAGTTATTTTAGGGTTATTTTGAGTGTATATAATTATCTCAAGATTCTGGATAAAGACCCTGGAGTTTTAAGCCCATCTACCAACATTCTGGTTTGAATAAGTTATTTGTAGCAGCATATTAGAGAGAAGATAAAATCTTAAGATGTAAGATTCCCTTTTTTCACAAGGGCAGCTAATGCTGGAACTGCACGAGTGGCAGAGGTAGAGTAGAAGCGGACTTTTAAAAGCAATAATACCCCTTAGCTCCAATTTTTGGTTTTTTTTTTTCAACATGTTTCAATATCCATATGTTAAAATGTTGAATATTTCTACATCCACCATATTCACCTATGCCTACTTGTGAATTTGTCGTGGAGGATTAAAGCAAACAGGACAAGGTCAGTCTCATGTTAACTGCTCAGAAAGTGGTAGCTACTCTTACAGTCTCAGACAGTACCTGAGTCTCTCAGTTATCCACCATCAGTGTTATTTTCATATTACCATTAGCTCCCAAATGGCAATTTTCAGTCTTTTCTATGTCATAAACCCCTTGGGGAATTTGATGAAAGCTATGTATGCTCTATGAAAGAAAAGTGCATATACCCACATGCATATACCATGAACAATTTCCATACATAGTTTCGGAGATTCACCTATTCCATGAATTAAGAGTTTTGGCACACCAGTTTAAGAGCTCCAGCACGAGTTGAAAAACTGCTCTTTCATCTTTTAAGGATATATTCCAAGTGACTTATATTTGATTTTAGAAAATACTGGTGAACATACTCCAAGCTACTTCCTTGACTCTTTTCTCTTGGGTCTTGAGGTAAAGCCTGGAATCCTTGATGCTCTGGGAACCCTTCAGACAAAGATTACTTAAGTCCATCAGCACCTCCTGGGAGCTGGCACAAGATGCAATACAGAATTTAAAATTATTCAGAATGTACTAAGATGAGACAGTTTATATATACACCGTGTATTACATAGCATCCAAGAGAGTTCAGTGGCAGCATCACATAACGAAACAGATTAATATGTCTTCATCAAAACAAATGAATATTCATACTAAGTATAATAAGGACTGTAGATAGCCTCACAGTAGTTTTAAGAATAGTTTTGCTACCAAATGAGTAACATCACCATAAAAACAACTTTCAGTTTTCAGAGCTTTTAGAAATTCAGAATTGCAAATAAGGATTCATGGATCTGTAGCTGAATTCTTGTATCTAAGGAATCACTATAAAACTCACATCCGTTTATATTTCTCAACTGTACCTAAGGGTTATAAATTGTATACTAGAATCAGCCTTAGATATCTTGTAGTTTGCCAAGATGGAGCATTTATAAATTTATGAATTACACACAGACTACACACATATAAAGTAATATACATGCATAAGTATATATTGCATTACATGTATTATTCTGTATAATTCTTCTTTTATCTGTATTTAGCAATGCATCCAAGTAGCTCTACTTAAACTAGTATAAATTGCTTGCCTATTCCAATAAGGATATATAAATCATTAAGAAAAGATTTGAAAATTACAGCTGGAAATCAGAAAACTGTCTGCAATGGCATATTTTCATACAAATAGAAAATGGATTGAGTACCATACTTGAATCTGGAGCCCCTCTCAGCCTCACTTGAAATAATTCTGCCCGAAAATTGCATAACACAAGTTCACTGATAAGAAAAGCAATTAATTTTAATAAAATAAGTACGTCTAAATTTAAACTATCTTTTAGATTTCAAATCGCACAAGAGAAAAACTTCCACAGAAACCTACTAAGAACATTAAATGAACTGCCAAATAATAATAAAACGTAATAATAAAACATCTAAATTTAAACTATCTTTTAGATTTCAAATAGTGCAAGAGAAAAACTTCCACAGAAACCTACTAAGAACATTAAATGAACTGCCAAATAATAATAAAACGTAATAATAAAACATCTAAATTTAAACTATCTTTTAGATTTCAAATAGTGCAAGAGAAAAACTTCCACAGAAGTTTAAAACCTATTGAAAACATTAAAGGAACTGCCAAATAATAACAAAACAAAGTAAACCAAATTTCTATGTCTATGTCCATATTTCTATCTATCATACTGTATTCGAGTCACTGCTAAAATAAAGTGTTATCAATGTAAAAATGCTGAAGACTGTTTCTCCCTCCCTTTCAAAGAAAATCTGATGTTTAGATATGAAGAATGACACCTTCTTATGCCTTCTTCATCTCCCATCTATCTAGAATAAATTGTATACCCTGCAAGGGAGGCAAAACTTTATCTTCACCCTTTTAGGGTCTTCAACTGGCCTGAGAACTAAATTGATATAAGACAGATTGAGAGGGCAAAAGCACACAAATGTAATAGGAATGTTATTTGACACAGGAGCCCTCGTAAGAAAATGAAGAACCCAAGAAGTGGTAAAACCTAAATGGTTTTTCACTAGACTGGACAAAGGGAGGCAATTCTGGAAAAGTGACTAAGTTATATGAAGAGGCTAAAGGGAGACAAAGAGTTATTTTCACAAGGTCTGTTTGTACAGAATCTCTAGGCTTTGACTCTCCATCTCTGGTGATGAGAATGTTTATTTTCTTCTGGTATAGGGAAGACATCTTTCACTTGGGAGTTTCATCTCTTGCTTTCAGGAAGAAAAGGGGGAGATCTGAATGTTCTTCTTGTACTTGCTGTTTTCCAAGTGCCTTTAGCTCAACATAATCCTTATGCCAAAGTGGCATAGTTGAGGGTAGCAAATTGTGCCGCCCTTCAACCTCCTGGTGTTCCAAATTTTGCTTTGTGCCTTGAAGGAATCTAACAGAAGTACCAGAAACACCCTTCTATGAGAAGAATTTACAATCTATTTAGAAAGGATGACACTAGGGTGATATGGATCAATACAGCACACAACACACAATACACCGTAAAGTGTTTTACACATCATAAAAACTCAATACATATCTGTTGCTTGATTATAGAACATTCACTTTCACAGCTAGTACTTCTGACCTTTTATTTTTAAATTTAGTCTCTCTGCAGTTCCTAGGACCACATATACTCTGGGGAGTGAAAAAGAGACTTTTACATTAAAATATATGGAAGTGCCACTCTGTAAGCCTGAAAAAGCCCAATGCCAGCCATTTTTTATGGTTCATTGTAGCATAAGAGTTGTTCCAGAATATGTTACCCTAGGTCAGTTACTCTTTTATTCGTCTTCTAACCTCAATCTTGGACTTTTTGTATTAGAGCAACAGTCACCTCCTATCCACACCACGAATTTGTTCCTAAAATCTGTGTATCTCAAGATCTTCCCAGTGATAACTGTTTACCCTGGAGCCTGGATATTACCTGGCTGGACATCTGGCTAATAGGCCTTACATCAGTTTTCCTTTCCCTCTAGACTTGCACATCCCTGAGAGAGAGTCCGTTTTTTGTTTGTTTGTTTGTTTGTTTGTTTGTTTGTTTTAATTTTGTTCCCCAGGCTCTTTATTTGCCTCCTTTTAGTCCTAGTCCTGCATGGCATCAGACTTGATCATCAACCCTGAGCTGTCTGAATTCAGCCATCCAAATTCAACTGAAATGTTCTCACTCCTAAGTGGGTATTTTTCACCCTAATCATATTACTTCCTCTGCAGCATTTGACACTGTGAGTCACTCTATCCTTACCAAAGTTCTTTCCTCTGTTAGCAATCATGAAGTAGCTGCCTTGCTTCTCTGTGCATCTGTACTTCTCTAATCCTACAATTACCACTTACCTTTTGAATCTACCCAAGGCCTGGTCCCCTCTCTTCTTTTCATTTTAAATTTTCTCTGGGCAATCTCATTCTGGAATGGCTTCAACTACTAACTACATGATGATGGCTTTGTAAACCCCATCTCTAGCCGAAACTTTTACTCTCAACTGCCATCTCAACCTGGAGATACCACAAAGGTCATAGACTCAACTATTTATCCTCTTCAGGTTTTTTCTTTTACAGTTGGTAACACCATCCAGTCACCTAAATTAAAACTTTGGAATTTACCTCTGATGGCTCTCCATAGCCAATCTACCACCAAGTATTTTCTTTCTTTTTTCCCTAAAGCCTTCTTAAAACTGTGTTTTTCCTCCCCATACCTTCTGCACTTGTAATGGAGATCACCAAAGGCTACCCAAAGCCCTCCTCAGATAAAACCTCTGAATGTGATTTTTCCCTTTTCTCCAGCATAAGAACCATCTAGAAACTGATGCTGTGACAGCATGAATTATTTTCATACACCTTTGTATGTAAATAATTTTCACATAAAAATTTCTATATTACTTTTTTATGAAACATGTTAAAAATTGAGATAAAATACTTATACTTTGAACCAATTTATAAACAATATTTCTAGAAGAGTTGTAGATATTCTATAAAAAGAGTCCAATTGTCATTGATTTTTACCATAAAACATTATTGATAAAATCCTAATGTTTGAATCAAATAAATACTTACACAGAAAAGGTCCTTAAAAAGACATTAAAGTGCCATTGAATGTCTTCTAAAAGTTACTTTTAAAAATAAAATACATTGCTGTGTTTTAAATTTATTTGGGCATTGAATAAAAGATCTTTCTTATAAATGAGCGTAAGTACAGGAGTGGTGAGGACTAAAAAACAATTCAAGATAGGAAATCCCGAAATTGTTGTTATTTTATAAACTCTTTTTCTAACAAAGAAAATTGAAAAACTTTGAGTTTTTGAAATGTATAATTATTATAATACATTGAGAACTGTTTATCAATTATGACCAAGGATACTTCACAAAGGCTAGTAAGCATGTCATTCTATGTCAAATCACCCTCCCAATAGGTATTGCTTAAGAACCTGCTAGGAAGAGTGATGTAAAAAATAATACAAGGAACAATGCATTGTTCATATTCCAAATTAGCTTATAATTTAGTGTGTCAGTAAACCTTATAAATAACTATAATACTTTAGTAGTATATGATGCGGCTTGTAAAAGCCAGTCACAGAGTTAAGTGATGTGACTTTTTTTTAAGCTAGAATTGAATTTTTTTTTTTTTTATTATATTTAACTTCTGGGATACATGTGCAGAACGTGCAGGTTTGTTATATAGGTATACACGTGCCATGGTGGTTTGCTGCACCCATCAACCTGTCATCTACATTAGGTATTTCTCCTAATGCTCTCCCTCCCCTAGCCCCCAACCCCCCAACAGGCCCCAGTGTGTGAGGTTCCCCTCCCTGTGCCCATATGTTCTCATTGTTCAACTCCCACTTATGAATGAGAACGTGGTGTTTGGTTTTCTGTTCCTGTGTTAGTTTGCTGAGAATGATGGTTTCCAGCTTCATCCATGTCCCTGCAAAGGACATGAACTCATCTTTTTTTATGGCTGCATGGTACTCCATGGTGTATGTGTGCCACATTTTCTTTATCCAGTCTATCATTGATGGACATTTGGGTTGGTTCCAAGTCTTTGCTATTGCGAACAGTGCCACAATAAACATGCATGTGCATGTGTCTTGCACAAAATCACTCTGTTACTTTAGCACCTCTTTCTTTTTATTAGCCTGTGGAAAATTCTGTTGAAAACCCTTTCTAAATTCCTGCCCACAAAATATTATAGGAGGAGGAGGGAGATAAAGAATAGGAGTAAGAAGAGGAGAAAGTAATGAACTGTGATTAAAGATTAAAGCTTTTTCAGAAAAGCACTTATCAAAAGTTTCTAAAGACCTCAGGAGTTAATGCTGTACTTTTTAGGCAGTAATGGATGGGAACAGCTTTTGGAAAGCAATCTTTTTTCTTTTTCTTTAAGAGTGCAAAAAATGTATTTCTTTGAGAGAATGAAAATCAGTGTTATGGTCAAATATAGAGGAATTGAGAAAACGAGGACAAGAAACGCTGTGAAAAGAAGACTTTGTTGCCTCTTTTCTTCTTCATCTTAGGATAGTATATCAATATTTGAATCATCCATGGGAGCTTTTAAAAACCTCTATTCCTGAGCTCCACCCCCAGAGAAATGGCAATCCAAATCTCTAAGGATAGAACTCAGGCATCAGTATTTTAATAAACTTCCCAGGCAATTCTGATATGTAGTCACAGTTGAGAACCACTGCTATAACAGATCTAAAAGACAGAAGCCAAGTAATGCTTTAATGAAGAATTTGAGAGAAGGAATATGCATCACCCTCAGCTAGTGTCACCTAACTAGCTGATCCTGGTAAGATGGGTAGAAATATAGCATCCAAAATAAGCAAGGGATAAAAGACTACAAATTGGGTTCAGTGTATACTGCTGAGGTGATGGGTGCACCGAAAGCTCACAACTCACCACTAAAGAACTTCCTCATGTAACCAAATACCACCTGCTCCCCTGAAAACCTATGGAAATAAAATAAAAATAATAAAATAATAAACTGCATTTCTCAGAGGTGCAAAATACCCCAACCCTAAATTTAAAAAAAATAATAATAATGAGAAAAAATAAACTTTTCCTAGCTGTTAAATCCCTGATGTGATATTTCTTCTTTTAATCTGAATCTGAAATGTTCAGTCTTGGTCCACTCATAAACACACTCACTGAAATACACAGTAAATAATCTAAGCAGGGTGAGGGCAGTGGCTTGTGCCTGTAATCCTAGCACATTGGGAGGCCAAGATGGGAGGATTGCTTGAGCCCAGAAGTTCAAGACCAACTTGAGCAATGTAGCAAGAACCTGTCTCTACAAAAAATAAAAAAATAAAATTAACTTTCTGTGGTAGAGCGTGGCTGCAGTGAGCCATGATCACAGCAACTGCAGTCCAGCCTGGGCGACAGAGCAAGACCCTGTCTCAAAAAAAATAATAATAATCTCAGCATTTGAGAAGATGATAATATGGAAAGTCAGGTGTGAGGTCAGTATGTGGGTGGATAATTTCAAAAGCTCTTATTTGTTAATATCAGTAAATGTATTCCCCTCTTACAGAATTCATGCATGGTATTTTGGGGTGTGTAAAGGTACCCCTCACTTATTCTCATTCTGAAAGTCTTTCACTTCCTTGGTGGATGTAAGGAAAGCTGCAGTTGGTTATAAAAACGTGATGGATGATTTAGGTGGCTGTATTCAGCTGTAAGCAATAAACGCTGAGCTCGGCAGAAAGTACTATAGGCAAAAACGTGTGATTTACTAGCTATCCAAAGCACATGAGATTTGTAATGCATGAGGCCCTCGGGCCCATCACTTCTCTTCAGTAATGGGAAACAATATTGTGGGGAAAAAAAATGACACATTTAATTTCAACTTCGTGTTGTAAAACAAAAAGGCAGCCCAATTTTCATTTTATTATTTTTTTTTTCTTTTCGTAAAGCATCTTTGTGTCTTATTGGAAATACAAATGGCTTCTTAAGAAGCAGGAACAATAGAGCATGTTCGGAACAATGTCTATTGGTCGACATTTATTACTGGCTGCATGTTTGTACGTGGTTGGTAGGATCAAAATGAGAAACCTGGAGTGCTGTGACAGACACATTGTATTCTGATAGACTCTCCCGAGAACTAATTCTAGAAGCTTAGTGTTTAAGGCAGATGTTTAGCCAGGTGGGTGATTGCCGTGGTTACCTATGGATACCGAAAGTCTTGGCAAACTTAAAAACAAAAAAAAGGCTAGAGAAAAAATAGTAGAGACATATTACCCACTGAACTGAGGGTAAAAAATGTAGTCACAAAAGACCATGAACTCAAATCCCAACTCTGTTAGTGATATATAATGTGAATGCCGTAAACTTTCTGTATCTCGTATCATCCTGTGAAATACTGACCTATTTTGCAATTGCAATGTAAGAGATAAATAAAACCTCTTCCAAGGTACTTTGAAAATAGATTCTGCATTTAAGAATAAATGTTAAACAATCATAATGATGATGGAATAGCTGACGCAGTGCAAATTTTAAATAGAGCAGAGTAACTTTCTAATTATGAGCTACATTTTATTCTTTGTAAGTGTAATTAGAAAACGACCATGTTCCTTTAATTAGAAAGTTAATTAGATTGTGACCTATTTTCCTGTCTTACTGTCTTGGACTACAGGCCAGGAGTAAATTGCAAGTCCCCTGACCTACATGTCTATAGCCCCCCAAAATCAAACTGTTTAAATAGAAATAACATTAAAAGGAATAATATTGGGACTTACAAGTCAGACAGGGACTTCATAGGCTATAGAAGGGTTCTCTCATGAGAGAAAAGTTTATATGAATAAATAATATACTTCTGCAGATCAAGCCTATAGAGTAAGTTCCCTAAATTGTGTTATTCAGGATGTTGGTTTCTTTGTTCAATGACTCTGTTACTTTAGTATGCATGCAAGAGAATTACCTGAAGGACTTGTTTCTGGGCCCCACACATACAACTTCTCCTTTTTTTTTTTTTTTGGAAACGGAGTCTCGCTCTGTTACCCAGGCTAGAGTGCAGTGGCACAATCCCAGCTCACTGTAACCTCCGCCTAGCGGATTCAAGCAATTCCCTTGCCTCAGCCTCCCGAGTAGCTGGGATTACAGGTGTAAGCCACCAAGCCCAGCTAATTTTTGTATTTTTAGTAGAGATGGGGTTTCACCATGTTGGTCAGGATGGTTTCAAACTCCTGACCTCGTGATCTGCCCGCCTCCACCTCCCAAAGTACTGGGATTACAGGCGTGAGCCACCGTGCCCGGCCGCACATACAGCTTCTAATTCAGTAAATGTGGGACTCGAGAATTTACATTTCTAACAAGTTTCCAGATGATCTTGATGACATTGGTTGAGAGACCACACTTTGAGAACTACTGCCTTAGAATATTAATAGTGTTAGACTGAAGTATTGTTTTGTGATCAAATAAGTTTGGAACTTTCAATGCTGAACAAAGTTAAGCAAGTTTATTTTTTGTGTGATACCTCAAAACCTTTGAATGCTAATATGCTTTGGGAATTTCCAAGAAGGATAGCCTGCATTGCTCCTGAAGGGGATGGCCCTTACAAATGTTTTGGCTCTCCTTATCTCAGAGCTACAACAGAGGTTTTGCTATTTCACATAGTGTTCTTAGAATGGGTTGTTAGAATGCTTTGTTATTTAGCATTAACAGAAGAATGTTAGAAATGAGTTTCCATTGGTGTAATTTGTGGTTTTCCCATGTGTGTACTGGCCAAAATATTGTAGAGACATTCCCTACTCTTGTATGAAGAGGATATACAAATCTAGTAAGGCTTCGCCCTTTAATGTGAGAAATGGTACTGTAAATTTGATTATCGTTTCTGGAAATTTCTTGATTGCCTGGCTCCTGATAGCCTAATTAGCTGAATTATTTCTCTAATCTTATCATGTTTACCTCAAATGAAATTTTCATGTAAAATGACATTTGGACCCCTTTAAAGAAATGTGTGACTTCATAGAGTCAACTGTTTTGAGCTTGCTTGTTCGTAAATGTCTAAAGAAAAATTTGCTGTGAAATTTGCTCATATTACAATCTAGAAGCAAAATTCCTCGAGGGAGCAGTTAACCCTCTGCCACTTCTAACCAGTGGCAATTATAGATACTTATCAGAAAAGAGCATAATAGTTGTGCAAGATGAGATTGCCTGAAGTCAGTGAAAACACTGCGCCTGCTCCCCACTCCAATACTTGTTTGAGTCCTTGTTTTCAAAGGATTTCATGCATCCAGCATTATTCAAAAGCACTTGAGAAAATGCTGTGTGATTATTTTTAACTTCTCAGAACAAAAAAGACCTATGTCACAGGAAACCAAGCAGCATTAGTAAACTGGTCTGTGGCATCTCTACTGCACTCTGTGAAAATTCCATGAAAAGCAAAATAGGAATACAAGAATCAAAGAGAAACAAACAAGTGGAGAAGAGGCAATGATTTCATGTTTATGTTCTTGGTAGCAATTTCCTAGGGAAATAATAACTTCGGAGAAATAGTCAATTTGCCTTACCTGGTGATATGCGTTGTATATTGTCTAAAAGATAAGTGCTCTAGAATAGGCAAAAACACTTTGCCTAAAAAGCTGTGCACAGGAATGGTACTGGAAAATTCAGTGATAGCCTTTTTGTCTGTTCTCATTTTGTGTAATTGAGAGCAAGATGCTCACAAGTACATATTAATACTGAGTGAAATTATAAACTCTTGTCCCCAGTATAATGTTGATTACAAAATAGATGCTCAATAAATGCCTATAGTTGCATGGAGCGCAACAGCTCATGTGCTGTTTTTTTGTTTTCTTCTTCTTCTTCTTCTTTTCTCTTTTTTTTTTTTTTTTTTTTGAGACAGAGTTTTCCTCTGTCGCCCAGACTAGAGTGCAATGGCGTGATCTTGACTCACTGCAACCTGCACCTCCCCCATTCAAGCAATTCTCCTGCCTCAGCCTCTTAAGTAGCTGGGATTACAGGTGCCTGCCACCATGCCTGGCTAATTTTTTTTTTTTTTTTTTTTTTTTTTTTGTATTTTTAGTAGACAAGAGGTTTCACAATGTTGGTCAGACTGGTCTCAAACTCCTAACCTCAAGTAATCCACCTACCTCGGCCTCCCAAAGTGCTGGGATTACAGGTGTGAGCCACTGTGCCCAGCCACATGTGCTATTTTAATTTCAACTTATTATATGGGCTTAGAATATATTTTTTAAAAGATACTTTGATGGCACAATGACCCTGATCTATAGGAATGCCATTTTTAGCCAGAATTAATATAGATCACTCTTCTTTGGCATTAGATTTGGGTTCAGTTTTTGGCCATATCATTTACCAGCTCAGTCATGGGAAGGATACCTTGGAACATTTAATAATTTTTTTGGAGTTTCAGCTTGATTCTCCAAAAATGTGACTGATTGAATCTTACCTCATACATCATTCATTCATTCAACAAACATTTAATGAATGTCTAGATGTGACAGGACTGGAGGCCAGGAGTAAATTAATGCATTAGCTGCTCTCATGGAGCCCACATCTGGTTGCACAAGACAGGAAAGACAACCAGAAAGTACGCAGTAGAATATCTTGGGGTAATGAGCACCATGATGAGAAATAAATCAGAGTAAGGGAACAGGGAGAAGTATAAAGATGCTCTTTAATTAAGAATCAGGCACAGCCTTTCTGATAAATGGACGTTTGCAAAGATGAAGTGATCTTCTGTGCATGGGACAAAATGAGATAAAGCATACATAAATGTATTGTAAAATATTTCACATGGCATTAGGTGTGAAGCAAAAAAAAAACTATTTCATTATTATTACCATTGCCAAATTATCACTGATATTGATGTATTTTCAGAAACACCTATCTCATGTGCATATTTGGTAGACAAACCTGAGGAAAGAATTCCTAACTAATAAAAAGCCTCATAAATGAAATGCCACTTAACAAAGGGACCAGACTTGTTAACATTGCTGCAACAGAACTCGAGCTCCCACCACTGCTTTAGTGAGATCATTCATATGATCATTGCAATAGTTTGTGCTCCTAGGATTATTGATAGAGAAAATGCGTATGATAATAACTATTAAAAATGATGTCACCCATCTCCATCAATTACTGATTCCTCTTTATGCATCGTACAATGTACTAAGTGCTTAATATTTTCTATTACTGTTAATTCTCCCAGCAATCCTCTGAGGTAGATATTCTTACGGTGTTGTAACATAACTTGTTCAGGATCTCCCGGACACTTTGTGTCAGACCTAGGATTGCAGCCTGGAGCAGAGTGAAAGCAATGCCCATGCCCTATTCACCACATTCATAATAAAAAATATATTGGTAAACAAATAAAATTACAAGACTCAAACTTTTATATGTTTCAGTTAACATTATGAAATAGATAACTAAGCTTTTGCTCCTGATTTGGAACCCAGACTTCTGTGTATTCTTTGTGTTTTAATGAGAAAGGTGTTTTAAATACTTCTATGGTCTGAAAGTGTCCCCTAGAATTCCTATGATGAAACTTAATCCCTAGTGTGATGGTATTAAGGAATGGGGCCTTTTAGAGGTGATTAAGTCATAAGGGGAGAACCTTCATGAATGGGATTATCAACTTTAAAAAAGAGATTGAAGAGAGTGACCTAGGCCCTTTTTGCCATTCCACCCTTGAGGACACAGCATTCAAGGCACCATCTTGGCAGAGACCAGTCCCTTACCAGATACTGTACTTGCTGATACCTTGATCTTGCACTTCCCAGCCTTCAGAACTTTGAGAAATAAATTTCTCTTGTTTATAAATTTCCCAGCCCCTATAGCAACACAGACTAAGAAAAATACCAACTAAACATACAAATAAACTCTTGGAGAACGTATTTGTACACCCAAAACTTCCTGAAGATAGCACTTCCTAGAATTCGAAGCACTGAGAAAGTAAACAATTTACTTTGACTTTTGAAACCATGCAGCCTCCCCTCAATTCCATGTTTATCCCTCATCTGTCGATAGTGCATGGTGCTGTAGGTCACGATCAAACTTCCAAACAGAATCATGGAATCATTCATACGATTCTAAATCATCATTAAGGCCAATTCAAAACGTGGAGATTTTATAATGTAGTTGCTGTTTGAGAAACCAAATACCTAAGACAGCTTATTTGATTACTGAACTTTATTTAGTGGAATGACCTCTGGTGGCACAAATAATAGAAACTGCTTTTGAATTATTATTCAGGGTAGCTTGTAGTTGGCCATGAATAGAGAGACAATTAAGTAGCAATTTTATTACAAAGCAAATTCCCCAGTGACCTACTGTTTTTCTTTTTCTAGTGAGGTTCCTCAGCGCATAATCCTATTACTTTTGGCTTGAATGAGCTAGTCACTGTCTTCCTAGCTGAACTATGATGTTACATGGAAGTTTAATTTTCATTTTATTTAATTTGACCTTGAGTGAGCTGGATCATGAAAAGGCAACATAATCTCCAATTCTCGACGTTAAGCATCTTTTAACTACTCTACCCAGTAATCATTTCCAGGAGACATTGTGAAATTGTTTAAAAATTGGTCACATTTGCTGATGATAATGTTATGCCCCCAGATATTTTGGCATCTCTTTCTTCTTACTGTACCTTTTACACTGTGGGGCACTCAGTGGACATTCCTATGGGTGGATGGACTTAATAAATTCCAACCACCATTCTCTCTGGCTAGGCCCCCTGCTCTAATGCTTAACACGATGCCTGGCACATGGTTAGCACTCATTTGGTGTTAGTTATCTGAACCACTAACTCAACGAATTAATGAATATACAGAACAGCTAACAAACAGACAGCAGAATGTTGACCTTCTACTTTCTCTCATTTGTTTGAAGTCGAATTCAAGACCAGAGAACCAACTGGACAAAATACTGCATGTAGATACAGTAGCAAATGCTGAATGACTTAAATTTCCTGGAAAGATTTTTATATCTTACTCTGACTTTTCGCAAACATTAAACCAAAGGAATGCTGCACTGGAAATTTTAGGTTCTCACTGGGCAAACTCATGGGATAGGCAATATGGAGAGGTGGTTGCATATGTTTTTTGCATCATTTCAACACCCCACATCTGAGAGTATACAATTTGGGTTAGATTTCCACTCAACCTGTTGGAATTTGGACTATATCCTCTATTTCCTCTTTATGCTTTCATATTTGGAAAGCATGATATGAGTACTGCCTTAGGGAGAGGATAGACAGGAAAGGAAAGCTACTGAAAGCCTTCTTTTGAAATAATAATTTCTTGATCTATGCACTAACACACAAGAGTTTATGTCTCCTGGAATTTAAAGTGATAATTGTAGTGTGACAAAACAATGTTAAGTAATAAGACACATTTCAACATTTTAAAACACACTCAGAATACATCAGTACCCATTATGTGATAACTGTGAGATTAATTTGCAATCAATAATATCCTTGGTATTTTGGTGTTGTGGATTGTCAAAGGCTTGCTTATTGCAGGTTAAGATATTAAAGTGCCTACATTCCCACTTCTTATTAAAGGAAGACTTTACGAGAGGTAGGCACTGTCTCTACACTTCTGGGAAGAAAGCCTGGTGATACCTAATGCTCCTCACCAGCAGGAAAATAGTAGTCACCAGAAGGATCTCTCCATAAGATAGGGTGAGACAAGTAGCACTGGGCCAAACCTTGTGAACTAGGGGCTTCAACAAAAGGTAAGAGTCTCAACATATAACTCTCACCTAGACTCAGACTATTTCAAGCAAGAATTAAGGTAATGACAGGAACTTCTTGCCACAGTTATCTCTTTATTATAAAATGTCCTTGACTACAAGGAGGTCTAAATAATAACTGCCATTCCATGGGTATTCAGGGTGAGCGCTATACATTGTCTGCCAATTACCATGAAGTACTTGAAAATTGTTAATTTAGTTGAACTTGAAAAAATAAGCAAGTGGCCCTCTTTGGCATAGTCTAGAAGAGACTGCATAGGGAAAATGGGAAATTAAGATGGAGGATGATGGATGGGGTTCTCTGAGTACAGCAGAGGGGGCAAGCAGAAGAGTGGGAACATCATGAATGGGGTCACAGTACATTAGTATGGCTTCTTTGGCTTGATTGTGGAAATGTGAGAGACAACTATTGTGAGATTGAAAGACAGTGGTAACATATATAGGAAGTGACTGACAAGATGACAGCCACTCAGGAAAAATGCCTCAGAAGGCAGCCAGAAAGGATCAATTCTGGAAAATGACTGGCAGAAGCTATTAGGCATATTGAATGGGTGTGACTTAGTGGTTGATTTGACAATGAGAGCAAAAGATAGATGTTATAAAACATCATTCAGAGTCAATGAATCTGGCTATTGCCAAAGACAGAGAAATGAATGAATAAAAGGGAAGGTATGGGAAAGAACATAAAAAAAAAATTAAATGATTATCTTTAGTTTCTGCATTAGTTCTTCTGCTTTGGAATCTCCCTAATTCCCCACAGCCAGGGGCACAGATAGTTTCACCTAGAGGGTCCTGATGGAGGCTGAGGATACCTAGGCTCAATCACGGCAGTGGTGCTTCCCATTCCGAGGAAGGCTTCACGTTAATCATGAGACATGAGATCACCTGGGTGCTGAACTAACAAATCCGTTCTCTCTCCCAAGGCTTGCCAAATCACAGCTCCAATAGGCAGTGACCCTAGCTTGTATTAGTCATAATTCCCTGTAGCCAGAGCTTCTACTTTTCCTTGTGTTCTGATTTTGATGCTATCTTATGGATTACCCTCCTAATTACAAGTCGCTGCTTACCTGGCTCTCCAGGAATCAGAGCATAGTTTTTTGAGTACTGTGTCTCGCTTGGCTGGTCAGGACACACTACCTCACTTTCAATTCTAACCATTGCTCAATGCTGAGGACTCATATGTCAGACTCAAGACAGTTATATTGTTTTGTTTCTTTTTAAAGTCACTAAGATATACCCATATCTTGGTGATATACCCAAGATATACCCATAAGCAAGAAGATATAAGATATACCCATAAGCAAGAAGAAAGTGATGTGAGAAAGTGGTTGCAACCACAACGTTAAAAATATGAACTGGAAACTTGTCTCTTTGCAGATGGTATTAGACTTCTATTGCTGCTGTAATAAATTACCACAAGTTTAGTGGCCTAAAACAACACAAACTTCTCATCTTACAGTTCAGTAGGTTAGAAGTCTGACATGGGTCTTACTGGGACAAACTCAAGCTGGGGCTGAACTCAACAGAGCTGAATTCCTTTCTGAAGCTCTAGGGAAGAGTCCATTTCCTTGCCTTTTCTAAATTTTAGAGGCTACCCACGTTCCTCAGCGTGCGGCCCCCTTTTTCCGTCTTCAAAACCGGCGATGTCTAATCTCTCTGGCCCTTTTTCCCTTGCTGAATCTCTTTCTGATCACAGCAGAACAGACTTTCTGTTTTAAAGGACCAATGTGATTAGATTGGACCCACCGGGAAAATCTCCCATCTCAAAGTCCATAACGTTAATCATATCTGCAAAGTCTCTTTTCTTATGGAAGGTAACATATGTACAATTTCTGAGGTTCAGATGTAGACATCCTTGGGGGACCATTATTCTGCCTTCCACAAAGATATTTTCTAAACCACTGAGAACAGATGAGAGTCTCATATCCACTAACAAGAGCCATTTTAATATGCAACACAGCAACCCAATTGACAAGGAAGTCCTGGAGGTAGTGTAGACTGTGATACTCTTCATCTTTAATTCTATAGGTTTTACCTGTGTAGTGTCTGACCCGAAAGCGACAAAGTTTCCCACACCTTGCTAGATATTCCCACACATCCCTATTTTGCCCATCTAGACATTAGAAGGGAAGCTTTCCTATTTAATTGGAGTGAATGGATTTCTGTCATTTTCTGTTGTTCCTTCCATAGCCTTATGATTGTGTGGTAATTTGAAATCTAGACCTTTTTCTTTTTCTTTCTTTCTTTCTTTTTTTTTTTTTTTTTTGAGATGGAATCTTGCTCTGTCACCCAGGCTGGAGTGTAGTGGTGCTATCTCTGCTCACTGCAACCTCCACCTCCCGAGTTCAAGCAATTCTCCTGCCTCAGCCTCCCAAGTAGCTGGGATTAGAGGCACATGCCACCACACCGGGCTAATTTTTGTATTTTTAGTAGAGACATGGTTTCACCATGTTGGCCAGGCTGACTTGAACTCCTGACCTTGTGATCCACCCGCCTTGGCCTCCCAAAGTGCTGGGATTACAGGTATGAGCCACTGTGCCCGGCCAAATCTAGACCTTTTTCTAAGTTATAAAATTTTACATTTTTCCCTCCTTGCAAATTTCTTCCCATTTGAAGAACCATCTACAAGAAGAAGAATACATACCATGCACCAAACCTTCTATCCGTTGGGTCTATCAGATAATTAGTACTGGTGGTGTCTTCTAGTCCTCTTGCAGATTAACAGGTTATCCACTTGACCTGATTATCCATGACATCAATTTGGTATATCCTAAACTTCATCAGAGCAGAATATTCTTCAGAAGGAATATCATGTCAGGTAGCTTTTCAGCACTAAGCCTATAAATATACTGCCTGTGTAGGCACATGGGAGTCAATCCTGAGAAAGCAGCTCATTGAGGCCAAAAGGAGAGATTTTTAGCTAAATCAGACAATTAGTCAGTAAGTCTGCTGTGTGGATGTTTGTGTCCCCCCAAAATTCATA
Source organism: Macaca fascicularis (assembly GCF_037993035.2). Classification (NCBI taxonomy): domain Eukaryota; kingdom Metazoa; phylum Chordata; class Mammalia; order Primates; family Cercopithecidae; genus Macaca; species Macaca fascicularis. The sequence goes on from NC_088395.1 coordinate 29,899,478, forward strand.
TGTTGAAAGCTAATTCCTAATGCAATAATATTAAGAGGTAAGACATTTAGGAGGTGATGAAACTCTACCTTCATGAATGGGATTGATGCATATATAAAAGAGGCCCAAGGGAGTTTCCAACAAGTGCTGGGTTATCTGTTGTTAGCTAGCACTTAGAATGTCTTACCTGTAAATTGTCTTTCACTATAATTAGTCTTTGTGCCTAATTGTCAGATTCAGCTAACAATCTCTTCTTTTTGCCTCAATGAGCTGCTTTCTCCCATTTGCCTACACAGAACATAATTATTTCATACACTCAAATTAGATCAGAGTAGATTCAGGCTCTTCATTACAAAATGCTCATCTCTGCTGTATGTTGATATCAAAATCAGAATTCTAGTTCTATCACATATTGACTGATATAAGAAAAAGTTTAAAATAAAAGGTGAGAAAAAGAATGGAAAAGTAATAATATGGAACATGAGCAGCGTCTCTACTTGCTTCTGCTTCCTTTCTTTTTCTTACTAATTAAAACAGATAACAACAAAGCCCTTTGGTCACAACCCACACAATCACAAGTGGTTCCCTTTGTTGATGTGATGTCAGTGGAGGAGATATGAGCAGTGACAGGCTGTGCAACCAAGAAGGCAAAATGAGCTCAACCATTTGAATAAAACCTAGTAGGTCTCCCACTACATGTCATGGACTGACATAACGCACCAGAGAGTACCCTTTAAATAGGCTGTCTCTCTTATGTAGCAAATAAAAAAATGTAACATGTAAACATCAGGTGATTCTTCAGCATATGTGGTTGCCAGTAGAAATTTACTGCCTTTTCACTGGTGTGTTTCAACTTGGTCTTCAGGTGATGTGCCCAAAAATCTACCATTGGTGGGATCCAATGGTGCTGTGGATGTTTGTGCCCCCCCAATTCATATGTTGAAAGCTAATCCCTAATGCAATAATATTAAAAAGTGAGACCTCTAGGAGGTGATTAGGCTCTGCCCTCATGAATGGGATTGATGCCTGTGTAAAAGAGGCCCAAGGGAGTTTGTTAGACCCCTTCCGCCCTGTGATGACATAGCAAAAAGTGCTATCCATGAAGCAGAGAGCTCACGCCAGACAGTGAATCTGATGTCACATTAATCTTGGACTTCCTAGCCTCCAGAACTAAGAGAGAGAAATTTTTGTTGTTTATAAGCCACCGAGTTTGTGGTATTTTTTGTTATAACAGCCTAAATGGACTAAGACAAGTGGTGATGTTTCTAGAGTCTGTGTGTGTGCATGTGCCTGGGTATTTTGTCAAGTTAGCATTAATGAGAACAGCAATGCCAACAATGGATCCATTCTTTGCCTCTCGTATGACCACAGGTCTTCTTTTCACAAATCAATATAGATATAGGTAGTAGAGATAAATATTACGAGGTTATCTGTTAGTGCCTGTTCAATCTACTCTTGATTTTAGGGTAGTCTTCCTGTGTACCATGATCCAGACATCTCATAAAAGCAAAACACAAATTCCAGTTTTAAAATGCTATTGTTCTGAACCATTATTTTCCTCTTCCCAGTAATTTGCTTGCAATTCAATGTGTTTTCTAGCATCTCTCATGTCTCGGGTTCTTGGCCCTCATATTTCCCTTTGGATTTCTTCATTTTGGTGGATTTTTGGAATTCCCCCTTGGCTAATAAAACCTTGGTTATTCCTTTCTATTCTACTGCCTAGATGACTATTCCCCATTCCAAACTTTAACCCTGTGGAACCCCACGCCCACACAGGCCATCTATATACCTTTGTTCTCCCTAACATTTTCAACAGGGCACTGAAGTGTTTCATAAATATTTGGGGTTTTATGGAAAAAAGTGCTCTAAGGCAGCTTAAAGCTATTCTTCTAAATAAGAAAATTATTCTATATTTTAAACATGTATATAGTCATCTTCTTTACTGGGCAATAATGGAGTAACTCTAAGATGTTGCCCCTCCCATTCTCTTCTCTTCAGCTACCCAAAGTGATGATGTGGAACTTCCAGATTTTCTCCTGCAAGTTCATGCTTTATTTATTTCATTATCAGGTACACATCAAATTATATTACCATTCCTGGGATTCTTGAGTTCAGATATTTGGGAAGTCACAGTGTCAACAGAAATTATAAAATAAAGGCGCTTATATATAAGGAATGATCCCGTGTCCTACATTTACAGATTCGGATCAAAAACCAATGCTCACATATTTTATCTCTAGCTTTTACTAAACAGTAGAGTCCATGACTTCATTCACAGTAGGTGATTGATACAGTTCGACAAAACTATTTTGCAAAGATGCTTCCTGCAGCATCAGCAGTAAAAGAGATCCTGAGGTAGGTGCTGTGTGTATCTTCTGGATACAAATTTCCACCAAAAAATTTCATCTTAGCACATATCTTTGACTTATGGTGTTCAATTTTAAATATAACTGGCGGTTTTGATAAAATGCATTCCTTTCCATTGTTTCTCTTACAAAGAATGCAATTTTAAGATTTTCTGTTTTTGTAAATTGGAGCAGTGGATACAACAGTTACCACCCCCACACATACACTTCTCTAATACATACATATATACACACAGTTTTAGAATTCCCAATTCTTTAAAAATTTGTCTTTGATCAAATTCTTGTTTATATGATGTAAATGCCTTGGACACTACTGCCTGTCAGTGATGTGAGTCAGTTCTTGTTTTCCTTTTATTGGCTCCTCAGAGATTTCTGGAAGTCCATCTATAATAGAATCATTATTTCATAATGGTAAAGTATTCAAAAAACTAGTGGTTTCAGAAACATGAGCAAATTGCCCTGTAAAAGCATACATTGAGGGAGTTTTGCAGACTTTAAAACACCACAGCTTCTCACTGTACATTGGACATGGTTGAGTATTGCAAATACAGTCATATTTATCCATGCTATCTAGCATTAGACAGTCCTTATCATCAAGTGATCTGATGGCCTCCTTCATCAGCTTCCCTTGGAATGCTTGCTATCAAAGTACTTTCCTGAGCCCGCTACAGATTTAACAAACCAGAGTCTCTGTGCACCCAGAAAAAGGCGTTTGCTCCAGTGATTTTCATGCACACTAAGGTTGGAGAACCCTCAGAGCCATTAGAAATTCAGTTTGCATCAGTCTAGAGTTATGCAAGAGGCAATCACAACAACATGCTATCTACAAAAATCCTATATGTCCACCCCTGACTCAGAATCTATAAATTTCAGTTTAATTTCTACTAAATGTATTATCCCAGGAAAAAGGACTGGATGTAATTATGGAAAAACCATTGAAACAAAAGCATGGTGATCAGATAGTATGAATATGAGTATAATCTGGCAGTTTTAATATCTCAAGGAACAGAGGAACAATAGGGAAAGCAGGTGCTGACCAACCCCAGTTCACGTTTGGTTCTGCCCTCTTGGGCTGTGCAACTGTGTGACTTGGGCAAGTTAATACATGACCTTGATAGTCAGAATGTGAATGATAGTATGTGTATCTTAGTGATGTTGTGAGAATTAAATGACTGATAGAACGTGTCAACCAAAATAGTAGATAGATAGTAGGCCCCCACATATTAGTTACCTTTCTTATTTTCTATCACTACTACCCAAGGGGGAAGCTTCTAAACTTTGAAGGAGATCTGTTGATAGAGTCTGACGTGTCATCCGGCTTCATCTGTAGGTCATGTGGAGATACAGTTTGTATGCCAAAAAAATGTAGTCTTCCATACAGTTCAGAAAATTACCACCAATATGCTTATCAAACAACAGCTACAGTGTAGTATTTGCCAACCTCAGAATGGGTCTCCCCTGAAAGGTTTCCAAGTATCCAGTCATGTAAAGGAAGACTGCACCTAAGGAGTTAGCTGTAAAGAGAAGAGTCTCTGAGAAGGAGAAATAGGGTTATAGTCTCCTGTAGTCCTTACTTTTGCTTTCAGGAAGGAGAAAATAGCAAAGAGTGAAGAGGCCTGGAAAACTGCAGTAAAACAGAGCAAATAGGATAAGAGACTAATAAAATAAATGGAGCACAGAGAAACTAAATTGAATGACAACACATGAGAAATGTACTCAAGTTTTGACTCCTGATTTGTGAACCAGAATCTGCCAGTAACAACTACAAAATAGATCAGCCCAAATATCTATTGGTACCCCCTAAGAACAGTGCGATGTAGTAGAGTGACCCAGAAATACACAAGGCCCCGTCTCTGCTTTCTAGTGTTTTACAGACTAGGAGGAAGCCTCTACAAATTTGGCACAGTTAATGGGTAGCTAATCAGAAAAAATTAAGCTTATATCAATGTACTTAAGCTGTGAAGAAAAAGCCTCATACTTCTTGTTAAAAATAAATATAGTTGGATTACTCAAAGAGATCCCAGTCCACAGATTACCACAGTAAATAATTGCACGCCCATCTCTATTGCAAAGCACAAAGCAACTTGCTCCACACGCCTCAGATGCCTTTCCGAATCACCACAGAGGGAGACTTTTAATCATTTCAACAACCAGAGCACCAGCTTTATTCTCAAACGATGCTGGAGGGTTTCTCACACCTCTACTATCCATAGTATTATAATCTTTCATTTTTCATAGGCAGGGGTTTTGTTTTATTTGGTTGGTGTTGTCATATCACAGAAACAAAACAGGCCTGCAATCAGAGAAATGCAAATCAAAACCACAATGAGATACCATCTCACACCAGTTAGAATGGCAATCATTAAAAAGTCAGGAAACAACAGGTGCTGGAGAGGATGTGGCGAAATAGGAACACTTTTACACTGTTAGTGGGACTGTAAACTAGTTCAACCATTGTGGAAAACAGTATGACGATTCCTCAAGGATCTAGAACTAGAAATACCATTTGACCCAGCCATCCCATTACTGGGGATATACCCAAAGGATTATAAGTCATACTGCTATAAAGACACATGCACACGTATGTTTATTGCGGCACTGTTCACAATAGCAAAGACTTGGAATCAACCCAAATATCCATCAGTGACAGACTGGATTAAGAAAATGTGGCACATATACACCATGGAATAGTATGCAGCCATATAAAAGGATGAGTTCATGTCCTTTGTAGGGACATGCATGCAGCTGGAAACCATCATTCTCAGCAAACTATCGCAAGAACAGAAAACCAAACACTGCATGTTCTCATTCATAGATGGGAATTGAACAATGAGATCACTTGGACACAGGAAGGGGAACATCACACACTGGGGTCTATTGTGGGGAGCAGGGAGGGGGGAGGGGGGGAGGGATAGCATTAGGAGAAATACCTAATGTAAATGACGAGTTAATGGGTGCAGCACACCAACATGGCACATGTATACATATGTAACAAACCCGCACGTTGTGCACCTGTACCCTAGAACTTAAAGTATAATAATAATTTTAAAAAAAAAAACAGGCTTGCAAATTAATGCCACAGGCACAACTATGTATATATTCTCCCCTGTAAATCTCCATTAGCTTGATTGAGACTCCATAGTGGCTGGAGGTATTGCCTGCATCTGCCTTTCATTCTTAGTTTGGGCAAAGTGAGTGGAGAATGACTCTTATACCTGCCTTTTAAAATTGAGGATATCAAATGAGCCCTGACTATACCACTAATTGCATGGAGCTGCTTGGTAAGTAGCATCACTGAGGTATCAACATCCCATCTTATTTATTTCTAGGAAAGATGACAAATTATGGCCAAATTAGCATTGATATGAACAAGTCTGTAGAAGGGTCAAAATATAAATACAAGATACAAATAACTACAGCAATAATGTTTTTAATCACAACATTTTCAAAAATATTCTACCGAAAAGGGTGACTAACAAATTGTGATGTTAACCGAGAAAAAGAACATAATCACCATATAATCACTAAGAAGACATTAGGCACATTTAAATAAGTAGGCGGTTGCATGTAAACACACATGTACTCTTAGCTCAGGAATACGATCCATTAACCAATAGAATGAGTAAGATGTTAGCTAATTGGTGAGTTCTTGCAGTGATAAATGCCTAATGTGAGTCCCTGGTACCTCTGATTTTCAAAATGATTTAAACAGGAATCAAAACTGTTTTAAAAATTTTCAAAAACATTCCCATGCTTTAGAATTTTGGTTTAAGGCTTAGACCAAAATCATCATGGAAAAAAACATGTGTCTAGTGCTGAATCACTTTGACTTGTATTAGAATATCAGCTCCAAGAAGACAGACATTTTTGTCCATTTTTAATCATCAATGTGCCCACAGTGTTTAGAAAAATATCTGGTACACTGTAGGTTTATTAGCAAATATTCACAAAATAAACAAATAAGTAATTCTTACCTGTTTCATTACAGTTTCTCTGCCAGAATTGTAATCACTGGTCAAGTTTGATAGTGGACACGGGCCTGTTTCTTGGGAAGTAATAACAAAAGGAAGATACGGTACTGGATGCTAGCTTATGGGAGGTGTGGGTTAAGAGGTCTCAGGGATGACCTGTCTTATAAAGAGCTCTGCACAACCTTAAGCTTAAACTAACTGGAATATTAGGACGGTCATCTCTGTCATTTCTCTAGCATCTTCTACACTCTATTGCTTTCCAGATGCAATTCAGGGAACTCTCCTTCCCATTTTCCTGGCCCTTTGCTTTCTTTATTGGGAACTAGTTACCCTTCAATTCTCCCCCTTTGTGTTTATGTACATTTTAGATTATTATGGTTAATTTTCTTGTAACTTCATTTTCGTGGTAGATGCAAAACAGAATTTGAGACATTGCCATGAACAAAAATGGAGCCAATTTTTTATATTTACATACTTTTTTGAAGTCTATTCTTTAGATTTTCTGATTCTTAGTGAGTACTTAGGAGAATTCAGATGTTGTCAAGAGAAAAGCTATGAAGTAATCATCTGAGGTTTTGTATTATCTACAGATATAATTCTTCATATTTGCTAAATAACAAAGGGAAATATTTTTCTCTTGTTCTCTCTGAATGAAGGGCAATTGTGTTGTTTTTCTGTCACTGTCTATAATTTTACTTCTAAGAAATGGCATGAAGGTATATCAATTATATAAGAGGGCTTTTATTTGTCCTTTTTGGTATTTTTTAGTGTTTGGTTTAATGATTAAAATATATTGTATCTCTTGGATAGTTAACCATACCCTTACCATATGACCCAGCAACCTTACTTCTGGGCATTTACCAAAGGGAAATGAAAATCTATGCTCACGCAAAAACCTGCACATGACTGTTTATAGCAGCCTTATTCATGATTGCCAGATAACTTTAAAAAGCAGCCTACATAGAGTTCATTGGGTGAATGGATAAAAACCAACTGTGATACAGACATACAATGGAATAGTACACAGCAGTAAATACCAAAGCAGACTCTTGATATGCACACAACATGGATAGATCTCAAAGACATTATGATGAGTGAAACAATCTGATCTGAAAAGGTTTCATACTGTATAATTCCATTTATATGACACTCAGGAAAAGATAAAACTATAGTAATACAGAACAGAACAGTGGTTGCCTAGGATTAGGAGTAGGGAGAGAATGCCACTTCAAAGGAATAATAGGAGTAAGATTTTGGGGGTGATGAAACTGTTCTGTAACCTGATTGGAGTGGTAGTTACATATATGTATACATGTGTATCTGCATGTATTTGAACATGTATACAACTGTATATCAAGAGAAAAAAATGTAATTTCCCAATATGAAAATTTTTAAAGTAAAATTTAAAAAATATCAAAACTATCATATTGTTCCTTATCAATCTATAAGCATAGAGATAAGCCTGGAAGGGTACTCAACAAAACGTTATCATCTGTGTGGAGGGACTTCAAAATAAGAATCTATTTCTTTTGTTTTGGGGGAAAAAAAAGCTATTTCCCTTTTAAAAATATTGTGAAGTCTGTTTTTGTTTAGAATTGGTAAAGGTGCTTTTTAAAAAACACTCATTTTCTTGTAGCTTTTGGTTAAAAATACTCAAATTATTAATGATTATTTTTATACAGTATTTTTTCTGGCAGTATTAACAGTATTTGTATATGGTGAGTGTTATATTACTTCTGCCAAGCTTGAAAACAGAGATGACAAGTTCCATAAGTGTTAAAAAGTAAATGAAATTAATAGTTTCGTGCCTAAGAGCCTCTCTTCGCATATGAGATTAATACACTGTTCTCATTCTTATTTTGTATTATAATTCACCTCTTCAGAAAGCTCACTTTATTCCATTCAATTGCAAAGCTGGGATGGTTGGTATGCCTATAATACATTTAGAAAATTAAGTTATTACTGCAGTGAAGTTTTCAAAACTCCATCCACTCACAGGTATTTCAGTTATAATTTTGATAATGGAGAAGATGGAAAGATAGATACTATCAATATTTTTTCCTTTGCTGTATTTATTCCCTTATGCCTTAAAAACAAGGGCATGATATGATACTCCATATGCTAATTGGTGTATATGTAAAAGAAAGAGAAAAAGGAATTTGCTCTATACTTTAATTTCAGAATGTGGTTGCCTTTGCTTATGTTACAATGTCAGCAAAAGAAAATTAAATAACCCATATAATTAATGCTTATCTTTTATTCCAGAGTAAGTTTCTTTCCGTGTTTTGCACATAACGTAACACAAGTTTGTTGCTGTTGCTTTTTTCATTGAGAAATCTTTAAAATGATCATGAAGTGTGCAAGTCAAAGTCAAAGTAAAAACAATAAAACGAGGTATTCAAGTAGATACTGAGAGGTAAATGAATTATGTTCATTTTATGTCAACATCCAAATATTTTGTGTTTCTATTTTATGTCAAAAGTTAAGCTTTAGCTGGAATAAAAAATTTCCTCTCTTGGTAAAATCAGTTGACTTCGCAGTTTTATGCAAGAACTGAAGTATTCAATCAACATTTTTTTCTGTCAAACTTCCCTGTTAATAGGAAATTCTGTATCTGATTTTTTCTTTAAACTGCGTTAAAAAGAATAATAAAAGAGCACCACATGTCTTTTTTGTTGAAATAGTTTTTAAAGATATACCACAATAATTATTTTTTTGCTTGGAAGTTACCTTTATTAAGAGACTAATTTTATACCTGAATCTACTATGAAAATTATGTGACTAATGTTTCATTATGAATCATGATCACAGAGTCATTATGTATGGGAGACCTGAGAGAGGTTCGTCAACCAACATTCAAAAATAGATATTTGTGTGTGTTCCAGTTTAATTTTATTTGAAAGATCACTTTCCATTCTTTTTTTCTTCAAAATAATCCCCTGCCCCCTCCCTTGTGGTCCTCCTCACATCTGAGCTCCTTTCTTTTCCCAGATGGTGATACTCTATGAGGTCAGGTACCTGTGGCCTAGAGTATTTCTTGAAGCACTTCCAACATTCAGTTCTGCTTGTTCAATACTCATGACAGCACACAGTCTAAGGCAAAATAAAAGTGAGGGTTGATTGATCATAAATATGGCTGAGACCACCAAGCTGTCAGAGAGCAGGCCACTCAGTTGATCAAATTTTAAAAGTGGAGGATGTGTGGAGCCAAAAGGAGGTCGCCTTATGTTGGAGTCATCAGCTGAGGGCTAAGAAAAGAAAATTCTGGAATTCTGCTCTGTCAGGACATGGGATGGGCTTTTAGAAGAAAATAAGGAAACTGATTTCATTGCAACATGACTATTGGCAGTTGTTTTGCCTTTTGCTAAAATTTCATCCCCATACCCCCCTCTTGACCCTTTACTATTCTCATTCTCTTTATCTTTAATTTTAAAAATTTTAATTTTTGTGATTACATGGTAGGTGTATATATTTGAGGGGTACATGAGATGTTTTGATACCAGCATGCAATGTGAAATAATCACATCATGAAGAATGGGGTATCTATCATTCAAGTATTTATCCTTTGAGTTACAAACAATTCAATTACACTCTTAAAGGTATTTTAAGTTATTTTTAACCTCAGAAATCTCTGGTTCATATTATCAGAGACTTAATAATATTTATTGATCAGAATTTAACATTTGAATAATTTACTCTTTTCTTATATGTACAGTAGTGACTGGGTGGGAAGAGGGCTGAGTTCAAATATTTACTCTCCCACAAACTAATTGGCAGCTTAGGTAATTGGAGCCTCATGATCCAAGCTCTGAAATCTTTGGAAACTACATTGTAAGAGACAATTGATTCTATAGAGGAACACCCTTGCAAAAGCTATATGTGCTCTACTAATACATCAAATGTATGTGTGTATGTGTGTGTGTGTAGTAGAACTGATGGTAGATTATTTCAATTATATAGGATTGATGACAGGTGAACTCAATTTATTTTCTGTAAGCAGTTGAAAATTCTTACCAAGAAACAGCCTTCCTATATTCACACCTTTATTTGAAGTTGAGAAATAAAGTGTTGCTAAGTATATCCAGGGTCATCCCATTTTTCTGAACACAGGTTTTCTCTGCACTATGACACTCACATTACTTCTACTAACATGATGAGCTTCAGATAGTATCAGGAGGCATTTTATATAGTAGCTAATAGTTTAAGTTCGGGGACTAGTCCTGGATTCAAATTTTGGGTTGGCTACTATCCAGCTTATAATCCTGGATAAATTATTTAATTGCTCTCAGTTTCAATTCCTCATCTTCCATAAACTGGAATAATACTAGTACTGACATCCAGGGTTGTGAAGAGAATAATCTACATCAAATGTCAACAGTCATTTTCTGTAACAGACCAGACAGCAAATGTTTTAGGTTTTACAGACCATGTAATATAGTGTCTGTCACAACTACTCAACTGTGCCTTTATAGTATAAAGGCAGACCTATTCAATACATAAACAAATGGGCATGGCTGTGTTTCAATAAAACTTTATTTACAAAAACAGGCAGGCAGACTGATTTAGCCCACCAACCCTAGTTTGCAAACCTCTGGTCTATGTTAATGCTTAACACAGTTCTAAACATTAATTTTAATTAATGTAAATTAAATGTTATTAGTTCTGTGACATACATTTCAACTTATACCATTATTCAAGAATATGTCACAATCATACAGGCTATACTGTATTTCTCCAGAAACTAAAATTACTATATCCTAAAGGAAACTACCATGGTTTGAAGATTTGTTTGTGAGAAATTCTGCAGTAGCATCTGGTGATCTGGTGAGAGGGACGTAATAATCAGTAAATAGTTTGCAGTACTTTCTTAACTAAATATATGAACGATGCTATACAAATGAAACAAAAGTGATTTAATGAAATCTTCAGTAATGTAGGGTCACACATTTATTCATTCTTCAAAGTAGTTACCCTTTCACTATAATTTCCTTCCTAGATTTTGCTAAACATATGCAACTGGTAGAAGCCTAATGTGCTGTTCCCGTAACGTTATATTCCTGTTCCTTGACTTCCTGATATAATGAAGCTGATTATATTCCGTGTTTGATAATGTTCATCCTATTAGGATTGAGAAATTCATTGACCACCGAGCACAGCCTTATGTTCATGTTGTTATCATTAGCACCACTCCAGCTATGGAGCTGTCAGCATTTTCAGCCTAAATGCTGCTTTCAGGGGTCTGCAATTCAGTCATAAAAATTAGCTGCAGGCAGAAACTTGATATATGAAGTCCAGATCCAAGAGAGAATTTTATTACATTTTTAACACAGAGAGAGAAGTACATTAGGCCATTATAAAAAACATACAAATTATTGTAGTGAACTTGCTCTGCATCTTTTTCTGTCCTGGCGTAATTTAAGATTGCATTCATATCTGCCCCTTTCATTTTCCATGTATCCATGAAGGAATCTTACAGATTTCCAGTGCCAGGTGACTTTACGACAAGTTCCCTTAAGGTTACATTTAAGATTGGAACAAAGCAGCTTGAGTCTCTATTTGTCAATGGGAAAAGGAAATTCCAGGCTTTTATGAATTCAAAATTAGAATACATTTTCTGCCATAACGCAGCAACACAGGGTATGACCTGCATCAGGCTTCATGTTTTATGATTGAGTTTTAATAACTGGCTTGTGTGCAAAGACTTTTCTTTGATGTGAGATTGAATTAAGGAAACTTAACATTTTCTAAGTAAATACTGCATTGTGAACTCAATCACATTGTACTCTGCAACTATGATGAGATTGTTCTGTCTTTATTTAAATAAACAAGATGGCTCACAGGGTTGAGAGCTTGGTTGATAACCATCCCTTTCTTTCCTCAGTTGTCACCTCTGTTTTTCAGAAATATTATTAGCAACTCATCTAACTGCAGGAATTTGGTAGACACACATTTCTCAAAAATACTCGAGGATACTAAAAATGATACCTGATCTCATGATTGACAGGAGTAGTCGTCTACCCATTTAATACCTAATTCAAGTTTATTCTATTCATTCGAGACAAAGCCTATTTTTATTCCCTTTCACCTTATTTTCTCCATGGAATATATGATGTATAACATGTATCATGTAATACACAATAGGTAGTGTATAATATGTGATTTCCAGTGACCGCCATGGTGTTCAATTTAATAGTTAATGTGCCATCCTCATCTTACTTGCCCTGAGAGCTGCACTGGACAAAGTACACACCATTTCTCCATGATACTCATCTTGCCATGGCTCCCAGGACATCACATTCTCTTAGTTTCCCTCTCACCATTCTGGTCACTCCCTCTCACTCCTTTTTACTGGTTAGTCCTCTTCCCCTTAGTCTCCTAATATTGCAATGCCCTAGGGCTTAATCCTTGGTCATCTTCTCTACTCTCCCTACTCTCATTCCACTGGTGATCTCATCCTATCTATATGCCAGTGCCTCCTTAATGTATATACTCTGCCCTGACATTTCTCTAATCTTGCGTACCTAACTGTCTATCCATCTCTACTGGAATAGACACTCCAAACTCCATATGTTCAAAATCAAGTTCCTGATCTTTTCCTGCAGACCTGTACCACCCACAGCCTTCTCTATCTCAGGGACAGTAACTCCAGTTGTCAGCTGCTAAGGCCAAAATCTTAGAAATAATCCTTGACTTTTTATTCTCTCACTCTTTACATTCAATCTGTCAGGAGATTTTCATGCCTCTCACTTGAAATTTATCCAGCATCTGACCACTTATCACCCTTGTGTAAGGCACTTACCACAATTTGTTGCTCAAAAGCTCTCTGTTTTACATTGCAAACAACAGTCCTTACAATGATCTACAAGGCCCAATCTGGGTGAATTCTTCAACCCCCGTCTTAGCATGTCTCCTCCTCTCTGACTTTCTTTTATGCCACAACAGCCCCACTGGCCTTCTTGCTGTTCTTCTAACAGGCCAAGCACGCTTCTTTCTTAGACCTTTGTACTCACTGCCTGCATTGAATGCCTGCAATAACATATCCGCCTGACTGACTCCCTCACCTCCAAATTTTTTCTCAAATGTCACCATTTCAATGAGTCCTATTCTGATTTCTATTTAAAATTGCAAACCTATTCCACTGCCAGCATTTCTGAGGTCTACCTTTTCTCCTTTCCCCATATAACTCATCACCTTTGAACATATTATATAACTTTTATCTATTCCTTGTCATTTGCCCACCACATTAGGATGCAAGTCCCATGGGGGCCGAAAGTTTTGCTTTGTTCTTTCATACATCCCAAGCACTGAGAGTAGTGCCTGCCACATAGTAGTAACTCAGTGAATATCAGAACTATGAAAAGCACATACAATCAGATGGGCATGGTGGCTCATGCCTGTAATCCCAGAACTTTAGGAGGCTGAGGTAGGAGAATCTCTTGAGGCCAGGACTTCAAGACCAGCATGGACAACATAGTGAGACCCTGTCTCTATAAAAAATGAAAAAATAAAAAATTAGCTGAGTGTGGTGGCGTGCACATGTAGTCCGAGCTACTCAGGAAGCTGAGGTGGGAGGGTCACTTGAGCCCAGGTGTTCGAGGATGCAGGGAACTATGAGTTCACCACTGTACTCCAACCTAGGTGACAGAGCAAGACCCTGTCTCAAAAAACGCATATGTAATCATTGAAGAAAATTAAATTATAACTATCAAAATTCAAGCAGTCACAATATAGTGCAAAACTGAATGGTTTATTTTATTATTATTTTTTTTTTTTTTTTTTGAGACGGAGACTCGCTCTGTCGCCCGGGCTGGAGTGCAGTGGCCGGATCTCAGCTCACTGCAAGCTCCGCCTCCCGGGTTTACGCTGCCTCAGCCTCCGGAGTAGCTGGGACTACAGGCGCCCGCCAAATTTTTTGTATTTTTTTAGTAGAGACGGGGTTTCACCCTGTTAGCCAGGATGGTCTCGATCTCCTGACCTCGTGATCCGCCCGTCTTGGCCTCCCAAAGTGCTGGGATTACAGGCTTGAGCCACTGCTCCCGGCCTGAATGGTTTATTAAAGATGTTTAATTTGAAGGAGGTTTTTTACAAGTAACATTTGTTTTAAATTATTCACATTTTAAAGGATTGATTTTGCATGATAAAAGAAGGATGGTGGCTTCCTATATTAGAGAAGTAATATTTTAGAGAAGTAATAGTTCCATTGATTGCCACAGAGTTCTAAATAAAATTTGCACATGGAAAATTAAGCATGTAAAGCGATTGCATCCTCATAATTTAGTTAAGAAAATGTCCAAAACAGTTAAGGTCAGTTGTAGATTTAACTCAGTGTTTCAAAACCATTTGATACATTGGTACCAAAAGCAAGCATTTTACATTTTTCTCCAAATCTTTGGATGTTGTTATTTCTTCTTTATGCACCATAAATTTTTAGCTATGCGTGCTTACTAGAAGTAAGCAATAAGCAATAATTTATTCCTTTTAATCTGTGGCTTATAGAACCTCTTGCTTTGTGCATATCTTTTGCCCTTCTATTTCACTCCAGAGGTTTTGATCATATCAAGTTTCACTTAATAAAGGTGATTAGAGGGCAAAAATCAGTAGTACCTTTGGGGAAGAAGTAGAAGTTCCCCTTAGGCATTGAATTATAATCAAGTTAGGAAAAGCTAGTATTAATACTCATTCAGAATTTCATATTAGATCATTGAAAATCTTTAGGAATAATGATTGTGGAGTCACTACTAATAACTTAATGACAATCAAATCTGTTAAGGCCTTTAAAAAAGATAAAACAGATGTAGATGACTACTCCTGACTCAGATGACTATAGTAATTTTTCGTAATTACCATTCACAGAATACAATTTAGATAGAAATAAGAGCAAGAGTTAAATGCAATACGGAGTAGCTCTAATAGGACCTAGACATCAGAGTTAATTTGAAAATTATAGTTCCTAAAGTAATTGTGTTGCAGAAGCCTATCATAAAAAATATCAACCATGAAATAAAATTTGTATGAAATTCTTACTAAAACCATTTTGATACCCTTGTTTTGATGATTAACATTTCTAATTTCACAACTTTAGCCCTTAGATGAGCCCTAAGCAAATTTATGAAAACATATTTCATATTAGAGTACTTGAAATCCCCTGTATGTTACTAATCCCAACCAGTGAATAAGAATTTCAGTTCTGTAATAAATATCATTACTATCCCATAATCCATGTTTTACTTGTACAAGAAAATACTTCAGCACAAATAAAGAAGGAATTATTAATTCTTAAACCATTAAGAAAATAGCCTTAAAAAATCTCTTAAATTCCACTTGTAAAAGCAGAAAAAATATTAGAGTAAAATCGCCACAGATTTTCTCCTCAAATTATAGGAACATGAAAATTGGAAACTTTCAGCAAAATTTATTTTCAACATCGTTCAACTGTTCTGTATAGAACATTTAATGTTAAGAAGCAATTTTGTAGTTTGAACTATTTGCATAATAATTTATGGTGTTGAAGATGCCTTATAGCTGTCTTGCTTCAACTTTTCACATCAGCCCACTAACAGTGGAGCCAGTTTGGTCTCTTTATGTTTATTTTGACATTAAAGTTATTTTTAGACAAATCTACCATTGGAAGATTATTGTTGTATTGGTGGTGGTGAGTGAGATTCCGCTATGTCAAATCTCTCCATTTAAAAAAAATGGGGCTGTCACATATTTCAGGACCTCTCTGATGAGGTGTCACAATATTTTGATTTAACACACTTTGTATAACTATGTGGATACAATAGCAAAAGTTTATTTTCGGTTTTTTGTAAATTGTTTTGAGCTAGGTCAGAATGATTTCTAAGCATACATACACAAAACAATGCCAAGACATAGAAAAGAGCAAATTTTTCAGGCTATTGGTAGATAGTTTAATAAGTTCATCCTCTTTCGAGAGATCTAGTCACCTGTGTCTAATGTTGGGTGGAAAGGGTCTTGGATCCACTGGTTAGTCTTCCTTATTGTCTCAGAGAAGGAGAAAAGGGCTTTATCATGAAGAAAAATGACTGATGGAGCTCTATATAAATAATAGTACAATTTGAATGTAATAATCAACTAATAGTATCAAACAATTTATAATCCCTATAAACTCCTTACTAACACCCGATCTTCATTTTCACTGTAGTAATTCTGTCATGAGGAATAAAAAGTGTTCACAGTTTTTTCTTGTATTTGTCAATAAGAGGGCTTCATTTTGGATGAAAATTTCAACCACTGTTGTTTATAGAAGTTATGATTTTTTTACCACCATGTTGAGCTCCTTGAAAAAATCAAAGGTAAGCTTTTTGAGATGAGGTAGCCTTTGTGAATAACATTGCAACTGAGGCTTTTTTTCCTTTTTTTTTTTTTTTTTTTTTTTGAGACAGAGTCTTGCTCTGTTACCCAGGCTGGAGTGCAGTGGCATGATCTCGGTTCACTACAACCTCTGCCTCCCGGGTTCAAGCAATTCTCCTGCCTCAGCTTCCCGAGTAGCTAGGATTACAGGTGCCCACCACCACACTTGGCTAATTTTTGTATTTTTAGTAGAGATATGGTTTCACTATGTTGGTCAGGCTGGTCTCAAACTCCTGACCTCAGGTGATCCTCCCGCTTTGGCCTCCCAAAGTGCTGGGGTTACAGGTGTGAGCCACCAAGCCTGGCCACAGCTGAAGAATTTTAGGTCAAAATAGTCCTAATGAAGGTTATCATTCTTCAGCTCTGCCTTTCATGACACATTCAGTGTACATATTCATCTGATTATATTTTCAGTCAATTTCTTGCTCACCCAAGAAAAACATGTATGTCTTGTTGAAAAATTCCTCGCCAACTATTTTCCATCAAACAACTTTTCATAGGTCTTCACAGGGAGCGTTATTTTAAATATTAAGACTCCAAAGCAAATGAAACAACCAAATCATTATGCTATAATAAAAACATAAGATAAATAATAGAGGTAATCTGAATCAAGTGACTGGTTGTTGCACAGTGTTCTTAAAAGATGTTCCTTGTTAGTGTTAGTAAATAAAGGTGTAGACGTTTTTCAGCTTAGCTACCTCTTTTTGGCTCAAATCAGATTCTACTATCCAATTTTAATCAAATTTTCTCTTATCTATAATTAACCCTTCAAAACTAAACTTTGAAGTTCAACTTGTTTGCTTTTTATGACTAGCCGAAAGTCTTTTATGTGTAAAAGAAAATTGCTTATAATTTTTTCTATATGCATATGATTGATTTTAAAATGTCATTGCAAAAATCATGGCCTCGTGGTATATGGGCTCATGGTTTTTTGTGTGCCAGACACTAAAATTTAGGCTCCTTTACATTATTAAATTGAAACTGATGTTTGAAATAAACTAAATACAGCCTATAAAGTTTAGATTCACTGCAGTTTACTACTGATTGGAAGACTTCTGGTATCAAGTTTAATGTCTGACACAAACTTTCATCATTTCTGATTTTCCCTTCTAATTTATCTTGCATATTTCTACCAGTTTGAAATTTGCACTTCAAACTTCCTATTTTTATTCATGACCCATTTCAAAATATGATATGTTAATTATCCTTTACTATAAATATATGTTCTCAAAGGGGTTTGGTAAAACCCTCTTTGTAATAAGTATGAAAAGAAATGTCCAGGAATATGAATTGATTAAATAAATATAATCCATATATTATAATACTCTAGCTATGGGAATGAAAAAATAGAGTTACTTGTACTGATAGAATATTACTTATGCTTTTTAGAAGATATATGTGTGTGTGCACCCATACATATATGTGTGTATACTATATATGTGCATATTTCTATATATTCATGTACATATGCATATGTTTGTCTGTGTTGTTCTATTATTATATATACGTATTGTTTGTATATATAGTATTAGCCAAGAAACATACAGAAAAAAACTGTTTCCATGGTTACTTCTGAGCTCTGGGGAGTGAAACCAAAGCACAGAATGTGGATAGGAGCTCTTTACTCTTCATCATATATCCTTTTTAACTGTTTCAATTTTTTTTGCTACGACCATTTGATTTAGTATGTAAGTTGTTATATATACACACATACATATGAAATACATTATACATGTTGTATACATTTATATCATGTATATATTACATGATATATGTTTCTATATACAATGTAGTAGCTATCTTCAAAGAAGATTTTTTATAACTGAAGATAAGAATGTGAAAAGTGAAGGAAAACTTCAAGGCCCAAATAATTTTGTAACATTTAAATTCTGCTTCTGCTTTCTATTCTCCCACTGTTTATTCCCTTCGTTCCTTAAATTCATTCCCACTAAAAATGACGCACAGACATAGTTTGGAACTAGTTGCCACATCACCTCAAAGTTAAGGGCAGCAGCTTCTCTAACTACAGCTGGGAAAACTTGTAACTAAGAAGGAGGCCATAGCTTTAGATGAGTCGGCGTCCAAGGAAACAAAACACCAGAAATTAACAATGGTTGCAAAATGGAGTCCTAGCCTAATCCCTCTCCTTTCTAATTACTCCCTAATTGCTTCTTAACCATGTGTGGCCAGGCTGCAGTGGTTGGGGTATGGAGAGTGAAGAACTTTTTGAATAAGGCAATTCTTACTGAGGACTAACCAAGAACCTGATTGTAACTAAAATGAGGGAACAGTTCCTACCATTTCCATCAAATTCATTCTGCCCAAGGAAAAAGATGATGATTTGATTTTAATTATGCTAACAGCATTTCAATAGCCTCCAGAGAAAATGCCTGCTTTCCAAAATGCAGATCACTAAATTATACTGTGCCTCCTAGCAACTCCTACTACTGAGAATTCAAAGCTTATCTCAACTTTACTTTGTTTGAACCATCCTAAGATTTCAATCCATAGCTTTCCCATAGACTCTACCTGCCTTTTAGTGTCTAGAACACACTCTCAAGGCGTCTGGGTCTTCCAGCTTACACAGTTCCTCTGAGCTATTCAAGATAGGTCGGGTTCCAGCTGAGGTCAGGCATTGTGATCACTCTAAGTTAACCCTCCTCTAAACCCTACCTCTAGTGTCCTAAATTTGCTTTTTCTGTCTCAGCAAGTAAAACCCAGAGGTTCCCAAACCTGCTGTGCATCTGAGTCATGAGGAAAGTTTGTTAAATAGATTCTTGGTTTCTCAGCTACACTAATACACAGCAAGGCTTGCTATACCTCCTTCCAGTTCACTGCTTCTGGGTCCTGCATGCTGGAGCACCACCAGTGCTGCCTCACCTCTGGCCTCCTCCTGACAAAGGGATCTCTGCACTCTGCACTCTGTCATGTGTAACCAGCCTTCTTAGGCACAAGCTGCCTTCTATTTTTTAACTCCCAGTTTCCCTTTTATGAACTATTCAACTCGAATCATTAAGAATAACATCAGTGATGCCAGCACCAGTAGAATAAGGCAGACCTTTGCTTTAAGTCAGATTCCCTTGTTCCTCTGTTTCCTGATGAAGGCCTATGCTTCTGGACTTTCCCTTGATTCAAGATGAGTGTTCTGCTTTTACAAATGGTCATCAGCAGGGACTAATGGTGCTCACTATTAGTCTTCACTGACATGCTTTTTAGTCCAAACTTGGAGACATGGCTATTGAGCCCAGAGTTCTCCTCACAGGCACTGAGGCTCAGGATTCTATGAGCCTCCTCTAATAGGTTTCATTCACAGGGATATGTCAGTAATGACATGGATGGATATGGTTATATTCATGTAGGTTTTAGCAAGAAAGATGCTGTCCACTGAGAGCCACCTGAAAGATTATGATACACGCTCTTAGAAAAGAATAGGAGGAGCAGATGAAAATAAAAATCTTTGCTTAACAGTTTGAGTCAGATGGCTTGATGAATTGCAACACCTCGGAAAAGAAATCTTCCTAGGTTATCTTACAGTTATGATTTTTCTTAAGTATAAAGGAGATGAGAACAATACCAGTGTAATTCATCTTAAAGACTTTAACCTGGACTAAAGGAAGATTTGTGGAGTTCTTCATTAATTATGATTGACTATTAATACTATCTCAAAGATTTTGCTAGACCTAGAAAGGCTTTGTTAAATAATTTTCCATGTATGCCATACTCTCACAGATTTAAAACCTAGTGTTGGGAGATAGTCTATCAGGCAAAATTATGAACTTATATATTGATGGAGGCATAGTTGCTCATAGGTTCCAAAAGTTAATATATACATTTCCAAAAGTTAAATATCATATTGCGGTTTTGATTACATATCATGTTTTCCTTTACCACTCAAATGAAGCTTTAACATGATTGCCTAGATTTGGTTTCAAATTTAGCTGCCTTAGAAACTCTCACTCAAGTGTACAATTACTTTTTCAATGTTGAGAAGAATATGTTATGATAAGAGGTTCCTAAATAAAGAATTTCATAGTTTTCTGGCATTGAATTTTTTATTTATTTGTTACCTTGTTTATTTGTGTGTGAAGGAGCATAAAGTGAACCCTCAGAGGACAAGAAAAAATATCAAGTATTTCTTTACAGATTTAATCTCTGAACATTTTACATCATCAGTAATGATGTCCCAGGAGTCTTGAAGCTAAAATAACAAGATATGCAATTTATAAATTTTTATTTAGATGCACTCATTGTTTGCAAATAACTTTACAATCTGATAAAGAGGCAAAAAGATAAAATATAGGTATAATAAACGAATAAATGGATAGAATTTAGAATGTATCTGGGGGATATATCAAGGGTCTTTTTGGCAACTTGGAAGATGATTGGAGAAAATGGCAGAAATACTTGAGGAAGGCTTTCTGCATGGGCTGAATCAAGTCTAAATTCCAAAATACTGTCCAGCCATGGAATAGTAGGTTAGATGACAGCTTAGAGTGAGGATTGGAAATGGGAAACAATGTGAAGATGGCAAAAGAGGGTATGTCTCGAGATGCAATTCACCAGAGCAGAGCAAAGCAGTGAAGAGCCTTCACCTCATTGGACAGCACTTGCTCTTTCTCCCTTTAAATAGATTAACCTTGAGTTTAGCAATGCTCATGGGGACTGCTAGAGAGTCAAGGGAAACAAGACACAATCTGTTAAGTAAAGAAGCCTAGAAACATTGGGTATGTAGAAATATAACATGATGGTGCTAACAGTAATTATGGTGACTCTCATTTGTAGAAGACTAGTTCTGTTTCATTAAAAGATAGGTTTCAGCTTGTCACCTAGTAGATCTTATATGAATCATGACTGTGTATGTTGACTCACATGTCATTTTTACTAGTATGCATGTCCACTGTTTACTGAGCTGTTGCTCTGTGCTAACTTACAGTGTGCTAAGAGCTTTACATACTGTATTCATACATTTAATCCTTATACTGAACCTAAGAGTTAAATTTTTTACACCCAGTTTTGCAAATGAGAAAATTAAAATATCAGAATAAGTTAAGTGACATAACTTTCTTAAGGTCAAGGAGATAATAAAAGATAGGCTTCTATTTTGACATAGATTTAGCTGTCCCAGGGGCCTAAATTCGAGCCACTGTATTTATGTTTTAGAATAGCGATTACAAATTGGTGACTGGAGCACCAAAATCAGCCTGGGGACCTGCTTTACTGATTCTGCATACTATGTTTTCAGAAAATCTGAATGTGCATTTTTATGGAGGGGAGTGTTAACTGGAGTCATCATGCATCATTGTCTTAAATCACCTTGACATCACAATACTTATTTAAAGACAGTTCAATTGTTTATGCTGAAATATACAAACAGAAACACTTGGGAGAAATATTACAATATTCGTAAGGAAGCCAGGGACATTGGTTTTACAATATTGAGGTGACAAGTTTCCAAAAATTAATTCTTTCTATACTGATTTCAGATCCTGTTTTCCATGAATAGACACAGCCAGAGGGATTCCCTTCTGTAATCCACATCCATATGCCTCTACCAACCAATTAATTGCTCATTACTGCATCAACATAAGTGTGAATTTGTTGACAGACAGACATTTAAGAAAGAGGGTGTTAATATGTCCCAATGGTCCTACCTACTCTGGAATGTGGGGGAAACCATAATCACAGTGAATTCAATGTCAAATTTCTTATTCAAATATATATTTCCAGTTACAGCGATAATTTTTTATTCATGCTCAATTGTGATGATGTTTGCTTTTATTTTATGTTATTCTCCATTATGGGACTCCATTTTGTTTTACACAAGATAGTTAATATAATACTTCACAGTAAGGGCATTTTGAAAGAACAGTGGCTTTAAAAACAAAATTTATCTTTGTGTTTCCTACTCGGTGGTAAGCCAGTTAGTATTCAACAAGTGTTTGTAAAATTATTTCATTTTCTTGAAACCCTATAATAAAGATATTAACTGGAGAAAGAATGTTGAAAAATCAGATGAGATGACCCGTGGTTTTAATACAGAAGAGACAGTGTTCATATTTTTAGCACATAGAAAAAAATTGTAAAATGTGGTTGCTAAATTCTATCTGAACATTATCATAAGAAAACCTCACAAATATTTTAATTTCTTCAATAAAATAGCTTATTTCATTTATGCCCTTTACTACTTTATTTTCACTAGATAAATCATCAACGTTTTAGTTACTTGTTCAAAAGTCCCAGTAGAACAATCATGTTTGTTTTGACAAACAACTCTAGAAGGTTTTTATTTCTATTAATTTAAATGGACAAAAAGAAGATACTTGAAAGCACCACAAAATCCCCAGCACCTTTTTGTGAGATTATAACTTGTGTATGAAAGTAATTAACATTTTCTAGTATTATATTTTAACCAGATCACAGATTCTTAACCCAGGATTCTTAGATCTACAAATTAATTTTAAATGGCCTTAAAACTGTACACACAAAAAATATTTTCATGGGGTGGGGAAGGGGGACAAGGGCTCTATCATTCATCTATTTTTTCTTTTTTTTTTTTTTTTTTTGAGACGGAGTCTTGCTCTGTCACCCAGGCTGGAGTGCAGTGGTGCAATCTCAGCTCACTGCAACCTCCTCCTCCTGTGTTCAAGCAATTCTCCTGTCTCAGCCTCCTGAGTAGCTGGGACTACAGGTGCCCATAATGCCCGGCTAATTTTTGTATTTTTAGTAGAGACGGGGTTTCGCTGTATTGGTCAGGCTGATCTGGAACTCCTGACCTCTGGTGATCCACCCACCTCGGCCTCCCAAAGTGCTGGGATTACAGGAGTGAGCCACTGCGCCCAGCCCCATTCATCTGTTCTTTAGGAGCGTTTGTAACTGAAAAATTTTAAGTCAGATTTGGAGGAAGAAAATTAGAGGTTTTGGGAAGGATAAGTCTTGTTCACTGAAGAGTCCCTTTCACATAATTTAAATAAGAGCTATTGTGTATGAAGCTGGGCACAGTGGCTCACACCTGTAATCCCAACACTTTGGGAGGCTGAGGCGGGTGGATCACTTGAGGTCAGGAGTTCGAGACCAGCCTGGCCAACATGGTGAAACCTCATCTATATTAAAAATACAAAAATTAGCCGGGGTGTGGTGGCACATGCCTGTAATCCCAGCTACTCGGGAGGCTGAGGCAGGAGAATTGCTTGGAGGTGGAGGTTGCAGTGAGCAAGATTGCACCACTGCACCACTGCACTGCAGCCAGAGCTACGGAGCGAGACTTGGTCTCAAAAAAAAAAAAAAAAAAATCTATTGTATATGAATTGGGCTGCTATTATTTACTCTCAGTATTTAATAGTGAAGAAATGTGTTTTCTAGTCATGCTTATATTTATCCATTCACTTTCTGATAAGCATTTATTGAGTGCATAATGAATGCTAGATATTGTTCACCAAGATAGGAAATCAGAAGGTTGAGCAATCTGGGGAGAAATACGACTAATCAAATTGCAGACATATTGAGTGTGAGATGCTTGTGAGATATCCAAATGGAGATGTCCATGCAGGGCATAGGTCCAAGCCAAAGACTTAGATTTGAAGGTCAGTAAATATGGGTAGTAAAGTCATTAAAGTGTTTGATATAGATAAGCCCATTCTTGCATGAATAGTGTGAGTAGAGGATTAATGAGCGAAACAGCCAGCATTCCCTGGGTGCATGGAGGGAGTACCTTCCAAAGAGGCTGGAAAGTGGTTGTAAGAAAGCCAGCAGAGAAAGACTTCCAAAATGAGGGAGGAGTAAGCCATACCAAGAATGTAGAAAGATCTAGTAAAACAAAGACATAACCATTCAAACTGGGAATCAATTTTAGTGGAATGCTATCAGTGGACGTCAGATTGCAGTTAGTTAGATGGGAAATGACTTTCAGTGTGCTGTATGTTTAGGGAAATGATTGGGAGATAAAGTCAGAAGGGACCTCACTATTTAGCACCTGGTATATGATATTTTATAAATAACAAGTTAATGGCTTTAACTGGGAAATAACAAAATCATCTTCCTCCTAATCCCAGAAGACAATCCACTGAGAGAATGGGACACTTAACCAGGGGAGAAGACAGTGATGACTTTGGCATAACATGTGTATCAGTCAGGGTTCAACCAGAGAAGTAGAACAGTAGGGTATTATATATGTATCCTATTAGGTGTATGCACGTGTGGAGTTTGTGTGTATACACATACATATAGATAGATAAACATATTTTACAGAGAATCGGTTTACACAATTATAGATCTGGCTAAGCAGTCTCCACAAAGCTGTCTCTGCATCTAATATCAGGGCCTGAAGTTCGCAGGCAGGCAGGCAGGTGGGAAGATCACAAGCAGGCTTGAATTCCACTAGGATAGACTGAAACCTGTGTTGTTTCTTGTTGCCTCTGACCTCGGCAGTAAGAACGAGCACACATACCTCTGGCCCAGAAATCAGAGACACTGCAGGAAGATCCAGGGGGAAAGAGAGCAATCACAGGTCCACCTGATTCTTCGTATCAATGAGGCAAGTCAGCATACAAGCAGCAATGTGCATGTGTGCACACACATATGCATGTACATACACACACATTGCAAAATGGCAGCCGCCTTCCTAACATCCTCCAACTAATGTGAAAAAATTTATTATTTAGCCTACCCTAGCTGGACACATGCAAGAAAATGGAATTCTGGTAAATGTAGTTTGAACTAGCAAGTTGGCACATTACAGAGCCAACACAATGTGTACTCTCAGAGATGGCAAGCCTTGGGGGCTACTAGAGTAAGGGTTCTGGGTAATCATTGTACTTCATGAAGGTCCTGTCACTTGGTAGGTAAGTGAAGGAAGTTATGCAGAAATCAGGGTGGGACCATGGAATCAGCTTGTTTATCCTCTCAGTTGTTCTAAGGGCATTGCTGTCATCCCTGTGAACAAGGGGATTAGGAAATAATTGATTTAATTTACCTCTCTACTACTTCCACCATTCTTAATAATAAAAGGAAATGACCAGTTTCTGCTATTTTTTTCAGGCAATATTTTTCTAAGATGAATGATCTTCATTATTACAGTGAGAATAAAATGATCTCTCAGAATGTTCTGAGAACAGTTGTACACATGGAAGTTACAGTGTTGGCTTAAAGAAGAGAACATACATACTATTCTTTAGCTGTACTAAAAGAGCTATAGAATGTAACCTCATTTATTGTTATGTAAACCTGTAAAACTTATCCACCAAGTGACAGGACCTTCATCCTGTACCAAATCCCTGTTTCTGGAGTAAGATGCCAATGGAAATGGTGGCGCTAGTTTAAAATCAAACACCAGTTCAACCAAACTGATTTAAAATTTTCATGTTGGGGAAGCTCACGGTCTTTAAATATGGATGAGAAAGGTGTCTCTTCTAATGCTTGCTTATGTCTCGTTAATGCTGTACTCCCAGAGATGATCACTAATCTATAATCTATACAACTGCACTTTTCTAAGGATATTTAGAGTCACAGACCTGAACCTGACTGAGGGAGAGGTGTTTCTCCAAGAGCTTTTCTGTGACTACAGATTGTTAGAGAAAACAGGTAGGTAGTGAAGGGAGATGGTGCACGATCTGCCGTGCTACCATGAAGTAGAATATATGGTGATATTTTAAGGCTGTATGTTTACTTTTGCCTAAATTATAAAAGCAATATTTTTAAATTGTAAAAATTTAAATGTTGGAAAATAAAGACTCATATAAAAAAGATAACAAAGAAGTAACTGAGATATGTCACAAGTGCTTTGAAGCTTCATCCACGGAATCTTAAGAGGCTCTCTCCTACTTCAGATGAGAAAGTTAAGAAGCATATCTTTTGACTAAATAGTGGTATAAAAAATACTAATTAAGTGACATTTCACAGTTGCAATTTTGAAATGATTTGCTGTTCTGCTCACAAGAATCGTAGTTATGTTTACTAACTTTATTCATTTTGTCTTAGTATTTGCTGTAACTATATTTTTACTATGCGTTGGGCATCGTCACGGCAAATGTAAGCTATCAGATTGACCAGGTTGACCACATCAATGAGGAATATTTTCGTTAATCCAAGATGGTGTTTGATTCAGAATGCACATCCTATCAGCAACACCTGCCATCGAGCTTTCAATGTGAGGAATTCCAACAGTTAGCACCAAGGAGTTAACGATAGGAAACATCATCCAGAACTGAACAAATGGCTTTACTCCTTCCTCTATCTTGGACTGTGTGGATGTTTCCTGGAAAAGAGTTAGATATATAGATTAAATATACTAAAGGGCATTCCCCATAACAGTCAAGTGTTGGGGAAAAGGCAAGTTTATTCATATAACTACAGATAGAATATCAATAATGTGAATGATTCCATAAGTATTTTAGGGAAAGTATTCATCTTTATGCAATGAAATATACAAAGTGGTCATTTTCCTAAAGACAAGAAGACAGTTATTTTAATTGACTTCCACAACTTCCCACTTAGAGAGTTGTAGTATTAAAAAATAAATTAAATATCACTGCCATAAAGAATAAGAGTGATAGTCAGAAAATGGACTTCAGAAAATGATACACTTTCTTTAGGAAAGAAAGTAGTAAAGATGCTCTCAAGTGATAACCTTTATTAGATGCTGGCAAGTCTGAAATGCTCCTTGACAATCTCTTTTATTGAAGAAATCTTGAGGACTATAAACTAGATCAGTGCCTTATAAGCCTTGCATGAGGCAGTTGTGATTAAAAACCAAGTGAAAAACTTCCTAATAGCTCACAGAAGAGTAATCAGTCTGTCTTAGTATTAAGGGGTGTGTGTGTGTGTGTGTGTGTGTGTTTTAATGAGATACTGCTTAGGTATACAGGCCAGGAGTAAAGGTAACACCATGAGGGAGGATAAAGGCATAGAAAGTCAGATTGGGAACTCCAAAAGGAAAGAAAGAATTTTGAGGGTTGTCAGAGCTTCTCAAGAGATCACACGTTTAGAGACAATACAAATACTTTTAAGCAATAATAATAATAATAATAATCTACTGAGATTTTAGTTTCATGATCAGAATGGGGGATCAAAGTCAGAATACCGGGATTAGTTTCGAGTGATTTTAAAGACACCAATATTAGAATGGACTGAGACGGGAGATACAGGTTGCAAAGAGAAATAGCAAGTCTTCCTCAAGAATGAAAAGAACTCTGAGAAACATAGCTTTGGTCATAGACTTGAGAGAGCTTCTCAAGAGATCACATGTTTAGAGACAATACAAATACTTGTAAGCAATAATAAAAAAATCTACTGAGCCTTTAGTTTCATGATCAGAATAGGGAATAAAGTCAGAATACTGGGATTAGTCTCAAGTGATTTTAAAGACACCAATATTAGAATGGACTGAGACAAGAGATACAGGTTGCAAAGAGAAATAACAAGTCTTCCTCAAGAATGAAAAGAACCCTGAGAGACATAGCTTTGGTCATAGAAATGAGAATAACAGTGAATTTTTTTTTCTTTTTTTTTTTTTTTTTTTTTTGAGACGGAGTCTCGCTCTGTTGCCCAGGCTGGAATGCAGTGGCATGATCTCAGCTCACTGCAACCTCTGCCTTCTGGGTTCAAACGATTTTCCCGCCTCAGCCTCCCAAGTAGCTGGGATTACATGCGCCCGCCACCACACCTGGCTAATTTTTGTATTTTTAGTAGAGACAGGGTTCCACCATGTTGGCGGGGTTCGTCTCGAACTCCTGACCTCAAGTGATCCGCCCACCTCAACCTCCCAAAGCACTGGGATTATAGGCGTGAGCCACCACACCCAGCCAACAGTGAATTTTTTAAGCACTGAAAGTATCTATGAATGCTACCAACTTCTGAAACTTTTCCTGATTAACTCAGCACAGAAAATTCCCTCTCATTTTGAGCTTCAATTGTTCAAACTGCTTCCATGGCAGTTCAAACTGCTATGTCTCCCTCTATCAAATGTGGACAAAAAAGCCAGGCTTCGTGGTATATTTTAGGCTCAAAAGCTGTCAGAAGCATTTTACTGAGCCACTATGGAGAGGAGACAAGTAGAGCAAACTTCTGCCTGAAAAACAAGCAGTTACACTGAGTACTTCTAATATAATGGTGACTAACAAAAATCCTTCTAGGCAGAAAAGGAGAAAACACAAAACAGTGAGTTCACTGAATGTTCATTTACATCTTAAATAATAAACAACATGCATTAGCGATCATGATTTCCTGCACTTGTCATGTTATAAGCTTGTAAAACTTCATAAGAATATTTCATTAGCTTTGAAAACTAAGACATCTAATGATTGTCATTTATATTTTTAAAAACATAAGAAAAGCAGGCTTTGTGCATAAGACCTCGAGTGTCAAGAAAGTTTAGAGAGAATAACTCATTAAAATATACAGCGAATCACAAAATTCAATTTGAATTGAACCTTTCATTTTGGCCCAACCTATCCACGTGAAAACCAGCAAAACAAATCACTCTAAGTCACAAGCTGTTATATGTGTTTTAGAACAGATACTATTTACTATATTACCCCTGAATAAACCAAGATCTTAGTAAATGGTTTCTAGCTTTTCTCTAATTAAGCTAAGTTCTTTCTTAAAAGGAAACTCATTCTAATTCATATTTTTCTTCTCGAAGAGGGAGCTTATATTTTTCTGTTTCTGCACTTTGAACATGAGTATTATGGGAAAGTATTAGGGGATTAGCAGGAGATAAATGTGGTTTTTGTCTTCATCACTAAGTGGATCAAATTAGTGGGTATATGGCCATGATTTTATTCTACCACACTATGACCTGTGAGACAAGGTGGAAAAAGTAGATTCTAGAGGCACTGATGGATACAGGCTAAGCTGGGTAACAAGGACATCCCAAAATGTAATGTCTTTGATCAAATTGAAGTATATTTCTCTCGATAAATAAACCAATAGCTAGCAGCCCCAGACCAGTCAGGTGATTCCGTTCAATTAAGTTATTCAGGGACTCAAGTCCCTTATATGTTGTTGCTCCCCATCTTTTCCTCGTATTTCTGGTAAAAGCCAGTTCACTGATACATCTGCTTTCCAGTCTGCAGGAAAGGGAAAAATAAACTCCAGGGCATGCGGCTTTATCATAAAGGAAATGACCAGGAAATTGCACACGTCACTTCTTCATACATCTCGTTGACCCGGTCTCAGGCACATCGCCACATTTAGCTGCAAGAGAAGCTAAGAAATGGGGTCTATAACTGGGTAGCCATGTGCTCAACTAAAATTCTACGGACTATACTACTAAAAGGAAGAAAGGACTAATAGACACTGGGACACATTTAGTGGTCTCTACCTCAATAGGTATCAGCCAGGGTTTGGAGATGACATATTAAGCACAAAAAAGATAAGGCAGTGTATGGACAGGGTCTGTTCAAGAGAATCACAACTTATATGTAACAGTGATGGTCACTTACATTTGAATAAACTGCTAGGGGTATTTCACTTTCACCACCACTAATATTCTTTACTTTCCTCCTTCTTTCATTTTTCTTTCTGTCTTGCTCCTCCTTTTCATATTCCAATTTTCCCCCCATATTTTTCCTTTCTTTTTTGTTTCAACTGCTTATGATACTCAGGTCTAAAGAATTTACTGAGTAATGACCACAGATACATGCTTCCTTTATGCATTTTTAATGGCTGATTTAAATATACTTGGAGGCTAAAAGTGCAATAATTTGCTTTAAATGTGTGGGGCTCTGGAAAGATGAGAAAGCACTGTAAGAGTTAAAGAAATCAAGAAAGGATTTGGAACAGTGACTATGTAATTAAAAGAGCAGAAATAAAGGATGTGCCTTATCAAGATATAATCACAAATATTTGAGGATAAAAAGACCTCTGTATTAAAACCCAAAAAATCTGCATTACAAAAAATGTTCACTTTGTGGATGACTTGAAAAACCTTCAAAATGAGTAAAATTATAAGCAGATCTGATGTTTTTGTGAGAGAGCAAATCACGAGGTACTTCTTCCATCCACTCAACTCAAGGGTAACAATGGCTGTACTTTCTGCCCTTCATCATCACCAGGAGTTTCTGAGTAGCCTTTTAGAACAAATCAGTTTCCTGGCAGGTGAATAATTTCTACTGTATAGTCATCATTTTCACGCATCATTTATCTAAGACCCATCTTCTCAATACTCAGGTGCAACATCACACCTTCCCGGGGGTGAGGTCGTCAAGTGCAACTGGGTGTTAACAGATGTTTGATGTCAAGAGGGACACCCCCTCTTCTGGCTGGTGTCCACCGATTGTTCTAGACACCATGAACTTTTGTTTCATGCAAGTAGAAAACAGCCATCAAGAGCTAAAATCTGAGCCCTTACAAGAATCTTTTTACTACCCAGCACCATGTGGTAATAATAGTCCCATTTTTCAGGCCCTTTTCCTTCAAGTGCATAAGATTTCCTCTCTATTCTAGAGGAGCCTTGCTACTGCCTCTCTTCATTTTATTACTATGGGAAATTCCCCAGCAGCTTATTCCAAGTTCACTGTGCAGCCCTCTGATTCCTGAAAGGCATATTTTGGCCTAACTTGATATATATATACTATATATCATCACTTACAGTAAAGTTTGTCCCATAATAGTAATATACTACTACTAATAATAATAATTGCTAACAATGAGTGTGCACTCACCATGGGTACTATAAATGTATATTAACTTAATTAACTCCAAGTTATTTGTTGTTACTTAAATTCTCTTATAATTTATTGATCAAACAATTGAGTTGCTTTGTTCCTAAAAGCTACAAAAATCTATAGTAATGTAGTATAAAATCTATTTTCATAAAGAAATCTGACACTGCAGCTGAATTATGGTTAGCAAATTTAAAATTCATACCTTGTTTTCCTCTTGTGATTTTGTCTCCTTGAAATTTGAGCAGATGTTATATCTTGCAGCAATCACATCCTCAACGATGAGCTTAATATAACGTACCCCTTTCATTACTTTTCCTGTCTTTTAGAATTCTTAAATAAATCTCTGATTGCCAAAGAACTATCTGTGCTTTGATACTGGCAACTATTATCTGCCATAGGTCCTAGTACTTATTTAGGTAAAACATTTTAATGAAGTTCCAAGAAACTTCATTTGTCTCCGCGTGTGTGTGTGTGTGTGTGTGTGTGTGTGTGTGTGTGTGTGTGAGAGAGAGAGAGAGAGAGAGAGAGAGAGAGAGAGAGACAGAGAGAGAGAAATTCTTCTCTTTTTTCATTTCTGAATAAAGCTTTCTAGAAGAAGAACCATTCAGTGTAACTAATGACAAAAGATAAATATGTTTTGTAAAACAATTTGCTTTTAGCTTAAATGGTGAGTCTTTGGCAAAACATTTATCTTTACCATGACCGTAGAGTAATTTTAATATACATGATTAATGGTGCAAATGAAATTAAAATCCCCCTACTATTCAACATCTTACTTAAGAACAAAATGCTCACTATTTCCTAATTGCAAAGAGTAAAATGTCTGGATGTTGATGCTTTTTAATTAGAGGAGGATTTTCTTTTTAATTAAAAAAAGAGAGCTTTTTTATTTTTCAATAAGCTAGAGAGTGTCCTCTAGTGGAGAGAGACTCTGATCTCGTAGTTTTAGAAATGGCTGTATGATACCCAGTTAGAAGTGTGCTCTACTTAGCTGATTGGAATCTACTGGTTGAAGGGAAAAAGTATTGTTTTTCCTCTAAGACCCCTCAAATCGTGGCCTGGTTGAAAGGCTGCAGTGTGACAAGCATTGTTCTCATTTTATAAAGCAAATGATTTTTTATGATCAATTTTAGAGTGCTTCCTTCCGAACCTGGTGAGATTGAGCTGACTGTGCACCTTTCTGCCAAAAAGGAGGCAGAAGCATTTAGTGCAATTTACTGTGGCTTTTACAGATATCAACTTGAGGCAGCAAGAATACCATTATCTTCAGGACTACAGCCCTGGCTGACTGATATATTTGATGTGTGCAGATCCCTAGGCCATAGCTTAAATTTGTTTGTTTTATTATTTGAAGGAAAGCAAAGAAACAAAATTGAGAGACAAATTAAATAAAGGTTTCTCTTCTCCTTAACTTGTCAAATTCTAATGCTAATTTCCTGTATTTCTGGTTAAATGTGGTAAACAGTCTTAGGTCTATCACTTGTGTATCAGAGATGAGAGGTGGAGGAGCTTTTTCAATATCTAAATGGAAGAGGGTACAGAAGAGCTGTGGTGGTTGGCTGTCTGAATCACACACTAGAATTGCCTTATCAGAAATTGCTTGTTACAGCAAATTAGAGACTGAAAGAAAAGAATGATAGTTGCTCTTGATAGCAAGCTAAATAGCTTGGACTTAAATAAAGATAAAAATTTTATTGCTGATTCTTTTTCTTTTTTTAATTTTAATTTTAATTTTTTATTTAACTTTACGTTCTGGGATACATGTGCAGAATGTGCAGGTTTGTTACATAGGTATGCATGTGCCATGGTCCTATCAACCCATCATCTAGGTTTTAAGCCCCGCATGCATTAGGTATTTGTCCTAATGCTCTCCCTCCCTTTGTCCCCCAACCCCCGACAGGCCCCAGTGTGTGATGTTCCCCTCCCTGTGTCCATGTGTTCTCATTGTTCAATTCCCACTTATCAGTGAGAACATGCAGTGTTTGGTTTTCTGTTCCTGTGTTAGTTTGCTGAGGATGATGGCTTCCAGCTTCATCCATGTCCCTGCAAAGGACGTGATCTCATTCTTTTTTATGGCTGCATAGTATTCCATGGTGCATATGTGATACATTTTCTTTATCCAGTCTATCATTGATGGCCATTTGGGTTGGTTCCAAGTCTTAGCTATTGTAAATAGTGCTGCAATAAACATACGTGTGCATGTGTCTTTATAGTAGAATGATTTATAATCCTTTGGGTATATACCCAGTAATGCGATTGCTGGGTTAAATGGTATTTCTGGCTCTAGATCCTTGAGGAATTGCCACACTGTCTTCCACAATGGTTGAACTAATTTATACTCCCACCAACAGTGTGAAAGCATTCCTATTTCTCCACAGCCTCGCCAGCATCTACTGTTTCCTGACTTTTTAATACTCGCCATTCTGACTGGCATGAGATGGTATCTCATTGTGGTTTTGATTTGCATTTCTCTAATGATCAGTGATAATGAGCTTTTTTTCATATGTTTGTTGACTGCATAAATGTCTTCTTTTGAGAAGTGTCTGTTCATATCCTTTGCCCACTTTTTGATATGTTTTTTTTTTTTCCTTGTAAATTTGTTTAAGTTCTTTGTAGATTCTGGATATTAGCCCTTTGTCAGATGGGTAGATTGAACTTTCTCCCATTCTGTAGGTTTCCTGTTCACTCTGATGCTAGTTTCTTTTGCTGTGCAGAAGCTCTTTAGCTTTATTAGATCCCATTTGTCAATTTTGGCTTTTTTTGCAATTGCTTTGGTGTTTCAGTCATGAAGTCTTTGCCCATGCCTATGTCCTGAATGGTATTGCCTAGGTTTTCTTCTAGGGTTTTTATGGTTTTGGGTTTTACATTTAAGTCTGTAATCCATCTTGAGTTGATTTTTGCATAAGGTATAAGGAAGGGTTCCAGTTTCAGTTTTCTGCATATGGCTAGCCAGTTTTCCTAGCACCATTTATTAAATAGGGAATTCTTTCCCCATTGCTTGTTGCTGATTCTTACATTTGAAAAAAAGGGTGATAAGGAGAGTGTTCATAAAATCCTTCAGTAATCCAACAAATGTCAGAGCCATATGAGTGTGTATAAACATTGCTTATTTTAATGGTAGTGAAAAGCAATAAGGCAAATATCATATTCCTTTTTATAGATAACTTTCAGAAACATGTGTAGTCGTGACTCTCACACAGATGGCAGAATGAATACACGTTAAAAACCTTTTTGCTCATGTGATATGAGGGGACCAAGCAGATGTTATGACCAGTTCAAAGGAAATATCAAAGCAGCAGATTCACACAGATTAAAGAAATGTTGAGATGAATTGTAAACGGAGACAAAATTGTTTTTTCCCCAGGTTATGGGTGGGGTAGGAGAGGTGAGTCAATTAAATCACTATCAGACAGGAGAAAATTTATACCCCTATCAGTGTCCTACATTTTACAGAGTCAAAATATAGTTCAGAGACAGTAAAAAAGCCAGAATCCAATAATCTGGAAGGGTGTGCCATAGATCAATGAGTAGTTTTCCAATGAAAGATAATTTTTTTCTACATAACTTTGTAAATATATATATATATTTCTGTAGCTTGGTTGGGTTGTCAGTGACCCAGTTGTATATCCTACTTTCTTGTCTACACCAGCTACTTCTCTACCCACAACTGCCATTATTGTGAACCCTCTTTCTCTTTCCTCTTCTCCAGCCTCCCTGTCCTTGCTTCCTGCTTACAGGACCTGCCCTAATATTTTTCAATTTTGTTGCTTTTCTGAGCCCCAGTTGCACTTTAAACAAATTCCAAAGTAAAAACAAATTGTTCTGGACAGTTAACTGTAACCACTTGCATGAAAAATCACCTGAGGGTGCTTGTTAAAAATTCAAATCCCTGGAACTCTCCAGACTTGACTTGCTGAATCTAAATCTGGTGGGGGTTGGAGGTAAATTTTTTGACAATGAATTTGGGACTCACTGACTTGAGTAAAACAAGAAGAAAATGTAACATCTAAGCCGTATGACTCTAAGCTAAATGACATTGTAGAATATATGAGAGTATAAAATAAAAACTGATATGAAAGTTAGTGGAAATATGCAAGAAAAAGCAAGGTTAATGGTAGCATTAGTAATTGCTAGTAATAACTTTCCCTAAAGTTCCTATCACAATCTAGCACTAATTATTTTCAACTTGAATATCTGGAATGTCTATCTATCAATTTATTAATGTCCATTCTAGATAGTATGCTAAGTGAATTTTTAAATTATTTGTCCTTGTTAATTGAAAGCATACCCAGACACATATTGAATAAACACAAAAAACAAAAAT
Organism: Macaca fascicularis; assembly: GCF_037993035.2. NCBI lineage: Eukaryota > Metazoa > Chordata > Mammalia > Primates > Cercopithecidae > Macaca > Macaca fascicularis. The sequence continues at coordinate 29,935,152 of NC_088395.1, forward strand.
CTATAATCATTCTGTTGTTTTTTCCTTGTATCACTTTTCATTCTACTGAACTTTACTAATTATAAATTTAAATCTTTCAATCTTGAACTTTTTTGTTATTTCTAGACTTCAATTTTAAGAAATTATTTTTCCTCCACATATGTATAAAATATATACTTTCTCCTATATATTTGTTTCATAGTAATATTTAACTCTAATAAATCCCACATTTATTTTGCTATATTATGTGAAACTGATTTTTGTTTTCAGACCAGAATGCAATTCTGATAACTCATTGCCTGGAGTTAAATCTGGTACCATTTCTGAGCACTACAATTGATTTCAAAGAGCTGTATCACTGCCTGCAGGACAAACATGATGTTTTTTTTTTTTATAATTGTTTTAAAATATATTTTGCTCTTTGTTTAGGCCAACAACATAATGTCCAGATCTATCATCATTACACTTCTTTAGGATAGTTGTTGACAATATTCACCTACTTAAATTTCTAAATAAATATAGAATTATTTTGTTGACTTCTACATCTTATTGGACTTTTGTTAGCATTAGCATTACATCTAAAATGTAACTTGGGAATGGATTTGTTTAATTGTTTGTTTATTGCTAGTATAAATAGGATCTCTTCTATTTTCTGATTAGTAACTGTAGAAACCATGGATGATAATTATTTCTAAATATCATAGACCATAACTAACTACAGAGTTTTCTTCTTAAGGCTGGCAAAACTCTGATAAAAATCAGTGTCTCTTAGAGAATAAGATTAAAAATGTTTAAATCACATTAACTATAGCTAAACTATAAGTACATTAAATTGCTACAAATCATGTAGTTTTAAAAACAACCCTCAAATGTGCTAGATTTACAAACTTACCCCACTAAGGAAAACTGGCTTTCTTCTGAATTGCCTTCATCAATTATTTATTGCTGCAGGGCCGCAATAGGCTGAGGTAGACGCTCTTACGATTTCATATTAGGCAGATAGTGTTTCATTTTAAAATGTCAAGCCTTGTGCCTGTAATCACAGCTACTCAGGAGAAGGGAAGATAGCTTGAGCCCAGGAGTTTAAGACTAGGCTGGATAATATAGCAAGACCCCATTTCAAAAATATATATATATAAGCAAGCTTTTAATAATTTTAGAATCTATGCTCTTAAGACCCACATTCTCTCTTGGTTTTATTTCGCATATTCTCTTTTGAGTTTCTTAAGGGTATTTTTGTCTGGACCTAAAGTTCTATCCAAGTATATTGAAAAAAATGGGTAGCCTCTCCTTTGATAATTACCACGTAGACTCCATTTGATCTATGGGATAGTGAGTCTTATTTTTACATGATTATATTTTGTTTAAAATAACTCAAACTATACAGAATTTCATATTTTGGAATACCAATACAAAAGAATGTTATATCAAAAGGGCAAATTTTAAAATTTTGCTAGTAAGTAATTACAATATATGTCTTAGATTTGAATATTTGAAATAACTTTAAAAAGTCGAAATATAGGGCTTTTTAATTGGGTAAGTATGCAATCAGGTTATCTTCAAACAATGCTTTTATTAAAATTGGTTCAATATATGAAGCCTTTATTTGGCAATTTTCATCTTTATGCACTTTCCAAATGTTAGCTAATTAAACTGCTTAACAATATTCCATTAAACAGTTGTATATATTTTGTGTTCATATACTCATATAAACTTTAATAATAATAATAATAATTCTTTCATCAGTTTTTTAAAACATCTCATTGCTTTGTTATGTCCTATTGCATTAGTAAAACTTAAAAAACATCATCATATGAAAATAATGCTAGCCAGGTGCAGTGGCTCATGCCTGTAATCACAGCACTTTGGGAGGCCAAGGTGGGAGGATTGCTTGAGCCCAGAAGTTTGAGACTAGCCTGGACATCATAGGGACACCCTGTCTCCATTTTAAAATAAAATAAAAAGTTAGCTAGGCACACCAGCCTGGGTGACAAAGCTAGACCCTGTCTCAAAAAATTAGCCAGGCATGGTTACACATGCCTGTAGTTCCAGCGACCCAGGAGGATGAGGTGAGAGGATTGCTTGAGCTCGGGAGATTGAGGCTACAGTGAACCGTGACTGTTTCACTGCACTCCAGCCTGAGCAACAGAGTGAGACTCTGTCTCCAAACAAATAAACAAACAAACAAAAAAAACTGAAAAGAATGCTAGTAGGCACATTTCTATATACCAACAACATCCAAACTGAGTGCCAAATCAAGAATGCAATCCCATTCACAATAGCCACAAAAAATAAAATAAAATGCCTAGAAATACAGTTGGCCAGGAGGGTGAAAGATCTCTACAACAACAATTACAAAACACTGCTGAAAGAAATCAGTGATGACACAAACAAATGGAAAAACATTCTACACTCATAGATAAAAATAATCAGTATTGTTAAAATGACCATACTACCCAAAACAATGTAAAGATTCAGTACTATTATTAAAAAGTCAAAACATAACAGATGCTGGCAAGGTTGTAAAGAAAAGGGAACACTTATATACTACTGGTGGGAATGTAAATTAGTTCAGCCACTGTGGAAAGCAGTTTGATGATTTCTCAGAGAACTTAGAGCTACCATTGGAGCCAGCATCCCATTATTGGGTATATACCCAAAGGAATATATATATTTTTTACCATAAAGACACATGCATGCATATGTTCATTGCAGCACTATTCACAATAGCAGACGTGGAATCAACCTAGATGCACATCAGTGGTAGACTAGATAAAGAAAATGTGGTCTGTATACACCATGGAATACTATGCAGTCATCAAAAAGAATGATATCAGCAACATGGATGGTGCTAGAGACCATTATTGTAAATGAACTAATGAAGGGAAAGAAAACCAAATACCACATGTTCTCACTTATAAGTGGAAGCTAAACACTGGGGACACAATACAGGTGTACTTGAGGTGGAGGGTAGAGGGTGAGAGGAGGGTGAGGATGGAAAAACTACCTACCAGATACCATGCTTCTAACCTGGGTGATGAAATAATCTGTACACCAAACCCCTGTGACATGTAATTTATCTATATAACAAACCTGCACATGTACCCCTGAAATGAAAGTAAAAATGTGAAAAAAAAATAATGGTTGTAGGCATAGTTCTATTGAATTTAAATGAGATGATACTGTGAGTCCCATTGTATATTCTTGTTTAACATATGTTTGCTTTTAAATATTTGGAATTAAATATTCTCAGTATTTCCTAATAAAGTAAGCCTCCAATAATTTATTTAGTTCCTGAAAATTGCCAAGTAAAAATATAGTCTGATTTTATAATCATCATACATTTTATAAATTCATTATTATGTTTATAACACAAAAGTAGGTAAATAAAAAGCATTTTAGGTATGATGTTGACAATTACATGCTACAATCCAATAAGAAGCCTTTTTATCTTGATAATGTTTTCGTAATTTTGAACAGTACTGGTGATTAGCAAAATAGCTATATTTAATAATAAAATTTTGGTTTAATATGAATGTAAGGGACCACAAAGAGATCCTACTTCACTCTCACTAGGATGGCTATAATCAAAGCAACAGATACTAACAAGTGTTGACAAGCCTGTGGAGAAACTGGAACCCTCATACATTGCTGGCTGGAATGTAAAATGGCACAGCCACTTTGTAAACCTGTTTGCTATTTCTTCAAATATTTAAATGTAAGATTGTCTTATGGCCTAGCAGCATCACTCGTAGGTATATACCCAAGAAAAATGAAAACATATATCCACACAAAAACTTAGCAGCAGTATTCACAATAGCCAAAAAGTGGAAACAACCCAAATGTTCATCACCTGATGAATGGATAAACAAAATCAGTGTATGGGATATAGTCACACAATGGGGTACTACTGATACATGCTGTAACACGAATAAACCTTGAAAACATTAAAGTAAGCAAAAGAAACCAGACATAAAAGGCAACATAGTGTATGACTCCATTTATACCAGATGTCCATAGAGACAGAAAGTAGAAGTAGATTCGTGGTTGCTAAGGGCTAAAATGGGGAGTGGCTGCCAATTGGTACAGGGTTCCTTTTTGGGGTGATCCTAAAATTGTCCTAAAATTGACTCTGGTTCTGATTGTACAATTCTGTGCATATAGAGAAAACCATGGAATTGTACATATTCATGGTATGTGAATTGTATCTCAATAAAGCTATTAAAATATGCATACTATGTATGTAAAAAACAATTTTATAGACAGTAGCATCTGGTGAATGTTTAACAGTTGGCTCTCTAAATGTAGTTCTGTCATGCATACAGTTGATATTTTTTGTTTACCTTAGCTAATAAAACAATGGAGTTGCATGTCAGAACTTGACCCACTCATCAATGATGTAAATGATGTCTTTGCTGAATCAAATTTTAATGGGAGAATATTTTCTTGATGTTTGTGCTATTCCCAATATGCCAGCTATAGACATGACACACTTTTAATTTTACCTGCATTATTAACATTTTCCCTATCATGTTTTAAGTGCAGTCAGTCAACAGAACAATAAATCATAGCCTGATTTGTAGCATTTGCCAATGTATGGGGTAAATACTCCCCCCATGGTCTTTTTCAAGCTACCAACATAATGTCATTAAACATATAGTTGAGAAGAGATGTGCAGTAGTACACTATTGTGTAGTATTTCCACCATACAGATACTATAGTTGTAAACAATCTCAAAAGGTGAATGAATGAATAAATGGTAAAATGTAGCAAAATAATTAGGAAGTTTTGAGTATCTATTATTTTTTAATATTGTTTATTTATATTTCTATAATTTAATTTTCAATGACTGTGCTTAGCAACCTGCTCACAGAATTTCTGAAAATGTGGTAACTGACCTTTGCAAGCTGGTATGGAATAATACCACTGAAATAATATCTGAATGAGGAGGCTCTGTATTTGCAATGTGAAGCCTAGTTTACATGATAAATTTGGCCTGTGGAGACATGTAGACATGTAGCCTTTAATTAATGAAACTTTAAAAAAGGGAAACAAGGTAAAATGAAAGTTCAGAAGATATTAAGCAGGTTATTCATTAATTTGAGATTATGTATTGAGTTCTTAATATATTCAAGATGCTGTAATGGGTCCTGGTAATACGAAGGTAAATAAAGATATAATTTCTGCCTTTGGGGAAAGCATAGTCAAGTTGCTGGGCTAGATATGTGAGCAAAGCAGATATTGAAAGGACTATATTATGATAAAACAAGAGATATGTTCCAAAGTCTATGGAGAAAGGAGAAGAGAAGGAGGAAGAAAAATTAAATGACAATTTTTTTTTTTTTTTTTTTTTTTTTGAGATGGAGTCTCGCTCTGTCTCCCAGGCTGGAGTACAGTGGCATGTTCTCAACTCACTGCAACCTCTGCCACCCAGGTTCAAGCTATTCTCCTGCTTCAGCCTCCCTAGTAGCTGGGATTACGGGCGCCTGCCACCATGCCCGGCTAATTTTTGTACTTTGTAGTAGAGATGGAGTTTCACCATATTGGCCAGATTGGTCTCGAACTCCTGACCTTGTGATCCACCCACCTTGGCCTCTCAAAGTGCTGGGATTACAGGCGTGAGCCACCGCACCCGGCCTAAATGAGTATTTTTTGAAAGTGCAGGCCTGCATTTTGGAAGAAGTGCCATTTGAATTGGATTTAATGGATGAAGTGTGTAGTAGGTGAAAATGAGAATTTAAAGCAAAGAATATAGTCTTAAATAAAAGCATGAGACTATAAAATGGAATATGAATGGGTGACTCCCAAAATTCAGATGATAAAAACCTGTTGTGTAATTGGCATGTCCTAGTTCATTGGCCCAAGGTGCAAATGCAGTCCCATCATTTATTACTTTCATAACTACTATTTGTCCTTTTTAATCCTTATTTGCCCTTATTCCATGGACATACATCACTTATTCCTCTGCTCCACCCTGCCCCATGAATTTCTATCAACTCCTGGTTCTTACTCAGACTCACAGGAAGGGATAATAGTCCTTCCTTCCCACTTTCAAACACAAGGTAATACGCAGTTGGATTCCAACGTGACAGCTCTCTGAACCAGGTGTGATCAATCACTTTTTCCAAATAAGTAGTACCTGGTGAATCCAGCTTTTCTCCACAACAGTTAGGCCCCTGGTTAGAGACTCAGGTGTGAGCTTGACCTCACCTGGCCTGTTCTCAGGATTGACTCCATTGAACTCCTAGTGTCTAGGCTGTGAGCAGAGCAATGCATAAGAAGGGAAGTGGTAACTTTGCTCAGCCACACAGAAACCACTGAAAAGCCTCTTCACAGAACAAAGCACTGCTCAAATTGACTTTTTCTTCTGCCTGTATTGAGAAGCAACTGGCAGTTTCCAGATCTCTCTCTCTTTCTGTGTGGGTGACCCAGTGATTGATATATATATATATATAGATATATATAGAGAGAATGTATATATATAAATAATTACATTACATATATATTATATATTTTCTGCCTTAACAGGCTTCCTACTTAATGTCTGCTTTAAGAGGTTCCGTATTATCACATGGATAAAAAGCAGAGTGTTCTGTAGTTACTGCTACCACCTAGGCTTTATCACCTTAAGAAATTATGCGGAAATAATGTGATCTTTGCAGTGCTTATTCCTTATGTGATCCCAGAGTATTGTAGCATTCTCAATCCTTGGTTCTGTCTGAGCCAATCTCAGGTTTGAAAATACAGTAAGATAGATCTCTTTAGAATAGAGATGTGATAGCGTCAGTCTCCTATTTGAAACCTTTCCTCAACTTTCCATTGCCCTGAAATGGAAGTCTCAGATTTTCCACATGCCATACGTAGAACAGCGCTGCTCCTGCCCTTGCGTCATCACGGCTCTATTCTTCCCCTAATCTTCCCTCTACTTGCCCCTCGTCTACACTTTAGCTTCAGCCCCTTCAAAATTATTTTATTTTCCCCGAAGTCCCCAGGCTTTTTCTCACTCATGCTCTTTCCTCTCTGTCCAGAGTGTTTTTCTATTCTCTCCACCCTCTTCTATTCCTTCCTTGAATTTCACTGTCTGACCATCTCAAGACTGGTTAGAGTTCTCCTAGGTGTCCCCGTAGCACTGTAGATGCGCTCAGTACTGGAGCCCCAGGCAGGGTGGGGTAGTCAAAGAACAGGTGAACCAAGATGGCTGAGAAAGCAAATTGCTTCTTACATGGGTGCAGGAGCCATTTTTTAGGTGTGGCAGCACAAAGCCTGCAGGTAAAAGAAATGAATAATTATAAAATGATGAAAAAAATGTGAATAAAACTGAATTTCACAGTTGATGTGGGAAAGAAAGGAGGGTGATGTGAGACAGTAATTCAGGTCCCAATGAGGAGGTCAAATGGCCTCCCTGCTAAGGATTGTCAGATTCCTTATTCGTTATTTATGAGGTCTCATATTTACTAAAATTGTAATGGAAAATTAGGCAATACCTGGAGAGTTCTATTTATGAGTTCCAGGCATTAAGTCCCACCTAAAAACTTAAACTTGGTCTTCTGAAAGACAGATGGTGTAAATTATGGATACATACATTTTTAAACTGTAACACATCTTGATTCCATTAGCATATAATGTTAATCAGCATACTAGGTAGTTTTTAAAGACTTATTGTTGAATGCGTGACTACCTTGGCACTGTAACAGATAGTCCTGGTGAAAAAAAAAAAAGGCGCTCTTATAAAAATGTAAAGACAAACAATATTTGATTTGAAGTTGTTTTGTAATGTTGGTTGACACTTGCCGTAGAAATATGCAATTGATTTTCAATCAGTGGAATTGGCATTTATTCATTTTGTAATGTAAATATTCTCTAAAGGAGAGGGAATTTTATACTAAAATGTTTCTGTACAAAGATTAATAATAAAGAAACCTCCTTGGAGCCTCAGTTTGCCTCTTCAAAGTTTGTAGATATTTTCTGGACTTGCATTATCTGGTCATCAGTGATGACTATTACATAAAAAATCCGGCCGGGCGTGGTGGCTCACGCCTGTAATCCTAGCTCTTTGGGAGGCCAAGGTGGGCAGATTACAAGGTCAGTAGTTCGAGACCAGCCTGGCCAACATGGCGAAACCCCGTCTCTACTAAAAATACAAAAATATTAGTCGGGCATGGTGGCGTGCGCCTGTAATCCCAGCTACTCCAGAGGCTGAGCAGGAGAATTGCTTAAACCCCGGAGGCAGAGGTTGCAGTGAGCTAAGATCGCACCACTGCATTCTAACCTGGGTGACAGAGGAAGACTCCGTCTCTGAGGGGTCCGGAGGCGGGGAATCCAAGTCCGTGAGGAATCTCATAGAGAACATGCAGACATAAGCTAAAATAGAGAAGGCTACGTCATGCCATATTAGAAATATTAGAAGAGCGATAATTTTCATGAAGTATTCTTAAACAATGAACATAATTAAGAGAATATGATTAATTTTATCCTATAAAAATGTTGTCATTGTAGAACTTGTAGAATTAAGTTGCAGATACTCATGCCCTAGTTTAGAAAGAGTACATGTAAGTGCATTCTGCTTTTCTCTGTGTTTGTACTGTAGAGTCTTTCATAAGCAAAATTTCAAGAAATATATACTATCAACTCATAGCTTAGCTCTGAGGCTTCCAGTACTCTTTTAAGAAACCTCCTTCCTTGGTCCTTAGGATCACAGAGTTCTCAGGGCCCTCTGGTAATATTCTTAAGTATCTATGGCTACCACAAATTGAGAGTTTGCTTACTTCAAATACCAGCAAAGGTGTTGCTTTTTCATTTTCAGCCCCTCACGTGGTGCCAATCCCTGAGAGTTCCTTTGCCCCAATCCAGACTTATAAGAACCGTTCTTATCTCTCATTTTCTGGTTCCATTTAGTGGTAGCAAGATCTTAAAACTACTATCTACTGGAATATTTCAGTTCTCTAATGCTGACTGAAGCTTGAGTAAGCCAGGTGCTTGTAAAGTGGCATAAAATATCCAGAAATAAACTTTACTTTCTACAGGCATTAAATTTATTTCCACCTTTTAGACAGAGACTTCAATTTACCTTATTAAAGAATTGACCAATCTGTATTCACCACTAAAACATTCTAAGTAGCATATCGAAATAAACTAATCTTCACAGTAGTATAATCGATTTTACCTGTAATGAAAATCCCAAACATTTATTATCATGATTTTTATTTGTTTTTTTGTTTTTCTACTTGAGTATGTGGTAACTTCTGTAATTCAAATGTTTGCTTTATGAATTAAAAATATTTTAATAGCATTCTCTTAGGATCTCGGATTTATGGTTCCTTTGTCTTTGCAGCCAAAGATTTTCTATTTCCCACATTCAAGACTGAGAAACACCTTCTATCTGCCCTATAAAATCTTATAATTAGCAACATTATGTACCCTGCGATATCATGCTTCGAGAAAGGCATATCACCTCTGTGGTATCCTTCGCAATCATTCATGACCTCAAGCTAATCATGAGAAAACATCAGGCGAACCAAATTGGAAAAATGTTCTATACAATAGCTGACTAGTCCTCTTGGAAATTTTATAAGTAACTCACATTCCATTAAACAAGCCATGTTGGCCGGGCGCGGTGGCTCAAGCCTGTAATCCCAGCACTTTGGGAGGCCGAGACGGGCGGATCACGAGGTCAGGAGATCGAGACCATCCTGGCTAACACAGTGAAACCCCGTCTCTACTAAAAAATACAAAAAACTAGCCGGGCGAGGTGGCGGGCGCCTGTAGTCCCAGCTACTCGGGAGGCTGAGGCAGGAGAATGGCGTGAACCCGGGAGGCGGAGCTTGCAGTGAGCTGAGATCCGGCCACTGCACTCCAGCCTGGGCGACAGAGCGAGACTCCGTCTCCAAAAAAAATAAATAAATAAATAAAAATAAACAAGCCATGTTGTCGAAAGCACACATTCTATCAATTTGACAAAGATTGAAAATCCCGGAAAAATTATTCTTTTAGAAAGATATTTTAGTAAATCAATGAAAAGTGATCAAAATGTTACCTGTCAGTTTACCTAAAATGAGTGTGAACAAATGGTTGATAACACTTTTCCATCACTTGTCTCTGCAGGTGACTCTGCTAATCTAACCTGCAGAGCTTTCTTTGGGTACAGCGGAGATGTCAGTCCTTTAATTTACTGGATGAAAGGAGAAAAGTTTATTGAAGATCTGGATGAAAATCGAGTTTGGGAAAGTGACATTAGGTAATTTTTTTTTTTTCTTTTAACTCGTACAGTCAAGATTAACATTTACTCCATTAGTGAATAGAAAGTAAACTGAAAGGGTTTTTTCTTGTTGTTTTACTATTATCATAATAAAAATATTTAATGATAAAGAAGGAAAACACTGGTAAGAGACTTACTATAGAATTGCAAAACATGAATGTCATTTGCAAAGAATTTAAGAAAAATAACGAGGATTGTTTCGTTAAGCCATATACTGAGTGTGGCTGGGCGTGGTGGCTCTTGCCTATAATCCCAGCACTTTGGGAGGTCAAATTGGGTGGATTGCTTGAGGCAAAGAGTTTGAGAGTAGCCTGGGCAACACGGAGAAACGTTGTCTCTACTAAAAATACAAAAATTAGCCAGGCATGGTGGTGCGTGCCTATCATCCCGGCTACTCGGAAGGCTGAGGCATGAGAATCACTTGAACCCGGGAGGCAGAGGCTGCAGTGAGCCAAGATTTTGCCACTGCACTCCAGCCTGAACAACAGAGTGAGACTCTGTCTTAAAAAAAAAAAAATATATATATATATATATATACACACACACACACACACACACATATATATATATACACACACATACTGAGTGTGAGATCAAAATACCATAAAATATAGAAAATGTGTTAGTGTACTTTTTGTACGGTGTACCTTTTAAAAAAAAAAAATGTTCTTTGGGAGGCCGAGGTGGGCGGATCACCTGAGGTCAGGAGTTCGAGACCTGGCCAACATGGTGAACCCCGTCTCTACTAAAAATACAAAATTGGCCAAACATGGTGGCGGGCCACCTGTAGTCCCAGCTACTCGGGAGGCTGAGGCAGGAGAAATGCCTGAACCTGGGAGATGGAGGTTGCAGTGATCGGAGATCGTAACATTGTACTGCAGCCTGGGTGACACGAAGGAAACTATCTCAAAAAAAAAAAAAAAAAAAAAGAAAAAAACTCACAGGAAACATTAACAAGGTACAAGGACTCAAGCAAACACAATCTCTATCATTTCCTTTTATGAATTTTTGCATATTTGAGCCACCAAGTGGAATAGAAGCTGTTGATGGTAGTGATACGGATACACAAAATGTTTTTATCATCTTTCGTAGTCTGACTTTAAGGTAGAAATATTTGTATAGTGGGAATGATAACATGAAAATATTTGAAGGCATAATGCCTAAGCCCCTTTTTTGTTAAATGGGTTTACTTATGTATTCATTTAAGTGTAAATATATTCAATGCTGACTATAATTATGCTTGGGCATGGATACTTATTTTTAATCATAATGTAAATATGCAAGAACATTAATAATAATAAGTAAGTTACAACTACATCAAAATGATGATTACTTCTAAACATCCTCCCATCTAAAGATTGCATCTTCTGGGTCTATACAAACATTTAAATCATGGTCCCCCATTCTAAATGTCAAGACTTTTAAAACTTTATCAAAGGTAAAAGAGAAAATGATTTTCAATAGAAAAAAAAAAAACATATGAAACTGTCACATAAGATTATTTCTATTGGGACCTTCTTTCTGGCAACAAATACATAAGAATATTGTACTCTGGAATGCCCCAGTGGGATTCCAGAAGGCTAAATGGACAATTGTCTAATATGTACTGAAACATTTCTGTGCTGTTTTTCGTATTTAAAACTTCACTGTTATCTTTTACCCATGGTCTATGAAATGCTAAAAAAAATGAAGGACAATTAACCTCCTAACTTTTGCCCCCTCTGGCTTTGTGTGTGTTCAGGGAAGTTTCTAGAAAGGTAGTTTACTTTAATTCTGCATTTAAAAATGTTGAACAGAGATGACAACGAGGTTAGTGAGCATTTACCATTAATTTTAAATGTCAGAGTTAAGTACTTTACCAGAACTTTTAGTCTATGGGTTTATAATTTCGCATTTCTTCAAAAACAGGCAATTTGTTAGTATCATTAACAGAAGTCAGACTGAAAATTTCAACTGAAATGTCAAAATAGCTCAGAAATTTTCTTTTCTTTCTTTTTTAAAAAATTAACCTGACATGTAATTAGGCCTTCATCCTGAGACATTAGATTTTTTATCTCAACTTACATAATATTTGTTCTTAAAGGGAAAGCAAATTGTAAACTTTCTCTTCAAGGTCTTTCTCACCTCTTTATTATGACAGTGTGATTGTCCTGCTAAGGGAGATAATTAACTGCAACTTCATTAACATCTACAAAGACAAGCTTCCTAATTATAAGTGAAGAAGAAAAGGGCAGGATATAATTTAATTAACATAGCATTAATTCATAGTCAAATTTGAAGCACAGATTTCGTAGGTATTTTTACATCAGATTTGGATTCATCTACCTTTCTTTCTTGTTTGTGTATGTGTCTGTGTGGATTTTTGTTTTGTTTTGTCGCTTTATATTTTAGAATTCTGAAGGAGCATCTCGGGGAACAGGAAGTTTCCATCTCATTAATTGTGGACTCTGTGGAAGAAGGTGACTTGGGAAATTACTCCTGTTATGTTGAAAATGGAAATGGACGTCGACACGCCAGTGTTCTCCTTCATAAACGAGGTGAGTGTAACCTTCTAAGCTTGAGTGGTCAACTGAATGTATGATGGGAGAAAAAATCATTGGGAACCAAGAAACAAATTCAATTTCGTTTTTCTCCACAACGTTCTCCTAAATAAAATAATCATATTTGCATTAGAGCTACCAAGGCAAACAGCACAGTATATGGGTGAGTAACTCAGTCTCTAAAATCAAATTTGGATTCCTTGCTCTTCTTTAATACCAACTGTATAACTTTGGGCAAAACATTTAACTTCCCTAAGCTTTAGTTTTCTGATATATAGAATGGGGAAAATAATAGTATCAACTCTTCAGTGTATTGTAAGAATAAAATAAGACAAAAAATGTGAAGGGCTTGACAGAGCCTATACAAGGAAAGTCATTAAATGCTATTTATTATTATTAGAAATAGATATTAGGGGCTGGGTGCAGTAGCTCACACCTGTAATCCCAGCACTGTGGGAGGGCAAGGCAGGTGGATCACTTGAGGTCAGGAGTTCAAGACCAGCCTGGCCAACATTGTGAAACCCTGTCTCTACTAAAAATATAAAAATTAGCTGGCAGTAGTAGTGCGAGCCTGTAATCCCAGCTACTTGGGAGGCTGAGGCAGGAGAATCACTTGAGCCTGGGAGGTGGAGGTTGCAGTTAGCGGAGATCGGGAGATGGCACCATTGCACTCCAGACTGGGTGACAAAGGGAGACCTTGTCTCAAAAAAAAAAAAAAAAAGAAAAAGAAAAGAAATAGATACTAGTTTCTTTAAAAAACAACAACAACAACAACTAAATGGTTTTAAGTCAAAGATTGTGTTTCTTATGGGAAGGTTGCTCCTTTAGTGTAAGAACTGTCTGATGAATTCCCCACTGCAGTATTTTTTGACATGTTGTTTCTGCCTTGGATAACTTTGATATGTACGATATTCTCCCATGATGAATAATAATGCATTTTTAAGTAAGATAGGCTGTGGTTGAGTGCAATGTCTATTGTGCTAACTCTGCCTCTACATCACCCCATCACCTTTTGCATAGGGTTAAATGCATTTAAATGTATATTGAATTGTTTGAAATAGATAACTGTAAAATGTGAGTCATTCCTGTTAGTAAAATTATTTATGTATATTACAAGAGAAAAATATATTTTGCTACATTATGCTAAGTTAAAACTTTCTACTCTTTGGAACAAGCACTCTTGATGTTCTCTTACTCAGCAAATTTACAATGATTTTTAATTTCAAAGCCCATGTTTAATCCTAGACTCTTTGAGGTTTCAAAAGAAAGAGAACATTGAAGGCTGTTCCCCCTACTTTATTGGGCAATAGATTCCCTTTGAATAATATTACTGAATGCTATTAAAATAGACATCTCTGTTGTCAAGGTGACTATGATATTAAAATAGTCTACTTTTTGGGGATGTGAGTCAAGGGGAAAGGTGTGCAGCAGCTAGCAATATGATTGTATCTTTCTATAGTATATAGCCAATCAAGGAAGGGATGTTAGTAGAAATATCACACATATACAAGTACAGAAATAGCTTCTCATAGTTAAAAGCAACTTAAGTGTTATGTAATTGAACTTCTTATCCTGCCATAACATCTTCTGAAGTGATCTATCAGCTTATACTGGATCACATTCCCTCTCAAGGAAGTCCATTTTATCTTTAGAAAAAATCTGTTAGAAAGCATTTCAGTGTCATTGTCTGTCTATCCAGTGGCCCTAGTTCTGTACTTTTAATCACTCTTCCCCAAGACAGCCCTTCAAATGTTTGATGACAGTCACTATGAGTCTCCGAACCTTTACTTCACCAGATTCAGCCTCTTTAGCTTCTTTTACTCATTCTTCATTTTTATTTGCGAAATACTTTCACCCTTCTGGTCACTCTCTTGAATGTGCTTTAATTAAAGGGTTTGAATTATTCCTCAAAAATGGAGTTAGGGGAGAGAAGATATAGAGCACATAAAAATGGGTTGACTTGGACAACATATTTTTTGGGAGGGCAAAGGAAGGGTGACAGTTAAGTAGGAATCAAAGGAGAAGGGAAGAAAAATGAATTGTATCTAAGGATAAAGCTACTAAAGCCCTGTTTTTACAGAGAGGCACACAGGCAAGAAGGGGTCAAAAAACCTCCAGGCTATTTTTAGCATACATAGCTTAAGGATAAGTTGCCGAAAGCTATGAAACCTTCCATTTCTAGAAAAATAAATGAAGAATCAAGAAAATTACTTGAAATTTTTTTTCCGGTAATATTTGATTTCCTAAACATGAAAAAAATGTGGTCAATGTTAGAGTATTCTTCAATACTTAAGTCTTTTAGTATGTTTTTCAAATATGCATTTATACAAACAGCAATATATTCTTAAGAAATAAAAGTATTAACAAGCCAAAAAAAAAGTCCTTCCAAGACATGTACTCCAAAAGTCCCTCTTAAAGTGAATGTATGCCTTCCTTTTAAGGGAGCTGCAGCAAACGAGTCATCAATTCACAAAGACACCAATGGATGCAATTTCCTGCTCTTGAGGGACTCATGATTATGTGGAATGATCTATCCCACCAATCTTGGGGGGAAAAAAAAAGGACTTTCGTTCACATATGACATGACCTGAACTTCACCAGCCCTGCCAGGTTGAGGAGAACAGCACACAGCATATATGAAATGATAGGTTTGGGTCTTTGATCATGGAGTCTCTAAAAAGTCAAATGTCTGTCATGCTAGCAATGGTGTAATTATCAGGTGGGTTGCTATATTACTCAGAATACTAGGGCTTATATAAGGAACTGGGAGCTTTCACTATTAATTTTATTTTTCTGCCATTAACTCATAAATTCCTTAACTTATAAGCCTTCACAGTCTTCCCTTTTAAAACTTCCCTAGAGAGACATGTTCAAACATTTGTCGAATACTGATCTTGTACACCACAAGCTGTCATTGCTTCTGACAGGTAAACCTTCCAGGACATTCCTTTGCCAAAGTTATCTAAGCAATTTTTCCTTCACTGTTACCTTTTGTTCAGTATCATTGACATAATAAAATGATTTCAGAGCCCTCCAATGGGTGGTAAGGATTCTTTGAAACATTGCTTCCTTCTATCAAATGTGTCTTCCTTAATGCCAAGGGGATACTACAATAAATAATTCAGCTACATTTGAGCTAGGCTGTGTTCTGGGTCAGCCTTTTATCTGCATAAAAGAATCATAATTCCATGAAAGCCTGCTGAAAATCTACCAAGAAATTTGACCACAGAAAAATCTTGCTGGAGAATATCCAAAGTTGCCAATTCCTGCAGCCAGAAAAGGTACTAGGTTCATCAGAATCTCATCAGACATGCAATATAGATATATTTCACTTCCTATACGGAGCACTAGAATATGCAGTGAGAGAAAGACAGAGAATGAAAGGGCAAGGCCCATGGGCCATATTGGTTTATGACTGCCCTGCTCCTTACTCTTCACTCCTGCCTATTGAATAGAAGCTTCTATTGAATCCTCTTTGCCAGACCCTGGCCTGGCAAGCTTGAGCATTAGATCCTGGCTTCAAAAATAATCAAAGTAAAGCTGACAAATTAGACATTGCGTTATTTCTTGTTCTTGTTATTGTCCATACTTGATTGAATTCCACGTCTGAGTCTCTGAATCTTTTACCCAGATACACTTGCTACTGCCTGTCCAACACGCACTGAACATTGACCTTCAGTTTTCCTCCAAAGCTCTGATCTGTCCCATTCTCTCCATTTTTCACATTTTCCGTTTCTCTGACACAAACAATACTCCAGGTAGATACCTAGCAGTATTGTGCTCTGACCTCAGGCCTAAACACTCTTGTACCCATCAGGCTGTCTCAGATTCCTTCTTCACTCTCTGTGCCTTCTGTCTATACTCTCATTTTTAATGACCTCACAGTGCAGACATGTTTATTGTCTTAATGGTTAAGGGCATGGACTTAGAAGTAAGGCTGGCTGTGTTCAAAACCCGACTCTGTTCTTACTAGCTATGCTATCTGGGGCAAATCACTTTGAGCCTCAAATTGCTCTTCTATAAAATGGGAATAATAATAAGACTTCTCACATAGAGCAGCTGTGAGGATTCAATGAACTCATATGTGTAAATACGTATCACAGTGTCTGGCACGTACTTAGCACCCAAAAAATGTTAACAAGCTATTACAAGATTTCCTTGCTCTAACTATGTGATACTCTGGGTAATGAAGGATGCAGCAATTCCGTGTTCCATTAAAAATTCCCTGAATTCTAATTCATCTTTCATCAAAATCGTCAGCTTTAGCTCCAGCAATTTTGTTCCGTCAATTCTGAATTTGACTGTATAATAGATTTACTTTGGTTTGAATGTACTGTCCTAAAGGATAATTTTGCTTATTTATTCATGCATTTAATGATGACTAAGAACCTACTATGTACCTGGCGTTTGTGCTAGCCAAAGTTACACGCATGAAAATTAAAATTAAATGAACAGGAAATAAGGACCAATATAATTTGGAATGCCATCCAGTACTTTTTAAATTACAGTGATATTAAACATTGCTAATATACGACTGTGCTTCCTAGTGAGTGTTTCACTTTGAAACTGTCACATTGGGGATGTTCATTAGCAATCCTGCTCTGAAGGGTTATGTTTACTTATATGGATTACAATAATATGACAATTCATTAATCAAAAATTAGTTTGGGAACTGGCAAAGTATCTATCTGAGAGACTCAGCACTAGTTAATAATAATAAACATCTAGGTTTTCTTTATTTCCCATCTAACCCATTTTACTTCTTGTGTGCACTCTCTTTATCCCTTCAAAGAATGTAATCAATAGAAATTAGACCTGCTCAATAAACTCCCTAGACCTAAAAATATCCTTAGTAATGTAATTAAGTGCACATCATTTAGGATGCATTGTTTTAAAGCCAGATGAATGTAAACCCAGTGGACTCCTTTAAACCTTCTTGTAATGAATCATCCTTGTAATATGTGCCCCATCCTTGTTAGTATTTGCCTAGTGAATTTATTTACTGAGAGATACAGTAAGGTCATAGAACGGTGCAAACTTCTTTTGGGACTGGCCATTTGACTTCCTTGACCACTGATTTCAGAATATGTTAAAGCCAAACCTCGTTCAGAAATCAAAATCTCCTACCTCCCTGTATGGCAGCATTTCCCAAGAAAGACAATGACCCATTACAAGCTGAGCTGATGTCGATGAAATGGATACTTTTTCTGAGTCTTAGCTTATGCAGTGCCAAAATATTAAGGAATTTTAGTAATGTTGCTGCAGCATCTCCAAATAAAAGCCAACGAGTTTAACAAATTCTCTCCTTGGATAAGATTTGACATTTTGTACTCAAAATTTTCTTTTGTCCTGTTACTGTTTTTTTTGTTGTCGTTGGTGGGGGGGCCACTCTGCTCCTCATTTACGTAAGACATCTAAATAGCAGACTCCAATGTCGTATTTTTTTCTTGGTAACTAATGCCAAAACAAATAACCAAACATATTTGGAGGCTATTATGAATGCCAGTACCACAAATTGTCTAATACTAATGATTTTGTACCTCTGCACTTCTTTTTTTATTATTTATGTTTATTTTTACAGGCAAGGTCTCACTCTGTTGCCCAGGCTAGAGTGCAGTGGTGTAATCATGACTCACGGCAACCTTGAATTCCTGGGTTCAAGCAATCCTCTGGCTTCAGCCTCCCTTGTAGCTAGGACTGCAGGTGCACGCCACTACACCCGGCTATTTTAAAAAAAAAAAAAAAAAAAAAAAAAAAACTGTAGAGACAGGGTCTCCCTATGTTTCCCAGGCTGGTCTTGAACTCCTGTGCTTCAGCGATCCTCCTGTCTCAGTCTCCCAAAGTGGTGGGATTACAGGCGTCAGCCACTGTGCCCAACTCCCTGTGTGCTTCTTGATATGGATATTCCAACAAGGCTATTGATTGCCACCAAAGTTGCAGACATGACTGTTAACCACTTTAGCTGACTATTTCCTTAGACTTAGAATATATTATTTAAATGAGATTAATCCCAAGGGTTTTTTTTGCCTCAACTGTGAAATGTTTTGAAGGCTTTTTTTTTTTTTGAGATGGAGTCTCGCTCTGTCGCACAGGCTGGAGTGCAGTGGCGTGATCTCGGCTCACTGCAAGCTCCGCCTCCCGGGTTCAAGCAATTCTGTTGAAGGCCTTTTGATCCTAGTTTTTGCTAATCAGTTATAATATGGAGGTATGTTATGTAACATTGTTTGGCCTCTTAGCCATTTTGGTCACACAGTTTTCTTCTCTGTGAATGAGAATAACCAAGTAGCATCTTTGTTAGAAAAGAAAAGGACCACTGTCTGCTGATGATTAACTGTTTTCTCAATTAATAAATGACAAGAGGGTGATCCTGGACAAAACCAGTGTGGAGGACCAAGAATAATAAACTCTTTAGTCTTTAGTCATTCCTGTAGATCATTCATGTGGGCCAAAGCTCTTAAACATTTAATTATACATGGTTATAGTCACTGCAAGTCCTTTTTTGCTTTATTGAGTTTTACACTTGTTTCCTTAACTAAATGTTCAATTCTTGATGCAGATCTTTAACTTGTATTTCTCTCTTATATGCTTCAAAGTACCAAACCCACTTAGTAAATGTGATGAATGGGCTGATTAAATGTATTCTGAGTGATCTAAACTTTGTCTATAGCAAGATTTCTCAATCTTGTCACTACTGACATTTTGGGCTTGGTAATTCTTTGTTGTTGTGGGGGCTGTCCTGTGCATTGTAGATCATTTAGCAGTATTCCTAGCTTCTGCCCACTACATGTCAATACAACCTTCCTCAGTTATGAAGACCAAGAATGTCTCCAGACATTGCCAGATGTCCCCAGGGGTCAAAATTGCTCCTGGTGACAACCACTGCTCTACAGTATAGATAGCAAAAACTCAATCTCTTCCTGGAAATGATGTCAACACTTAAGCTGCTCAATGTAGGGAAATTCAAAATAGAAGGACAAGTATTTTAATCTTGAAAACCTTCCAAGATTATACCAAATGTGGCTGGAAGGTCAACAGAATGGCTGTTCTTACACCATAGGAATTGACAAAATTTAGGTTCCTTGTATTTCCATGCTTAGAGAGTCAGCTAAAAGCCCCTAGACGAATGCTTCACAAACTTTACAGTATGCACAAATCACCTGGGAACTTTGTTAAAAAGCAATTCATTAGCCTGGGGTAGGACTCAAGATTAGAATTTCAATCAAGTTCCTTATTGATGCTGCCACTATTGGTCTGTGGACCGCAGCTGGCATACCAAAGCCCTTGCCTAGACAATAGATCTTTCTAATTAGCTTGGTAGCCTGTAATAGGTAAAGAGAAACTAGTTCTGTTGAGCTCACTGTTTCCATGAGAAAGGAATGAAAGCTGAGTGGAGCCAGTCAGTGGGACTATTTTTAATTAATTCCCTCATTCTTTTTACATGGTCAACACCTTTGAACCTATTTGAACAGTGGTTCATTGGCCTCACACTCTACTCTTAATGAGGTTACTTGCTTCACCTGTTCAATGAATTGTGCTATATAACATATTTGCTACTCAGAGAGATGTCTAAGAGGGCATTTTCTTCAAGTATTCAAATAATTAACCTCTTAAATGAAGAGGGCCCTCACTGTTGGACCCATTTCCTATGTACCTCATTTTTTAAAAAGGAAATACACTTAGGAATGTCTCAACAACATATATATGGATATACATATATGCTTTAGCCTATTCAAATAGGTTGAATCTAGTCTATGCAAATATCATAAGGAGGAACACGATGTATGGTGAACAGTAAATACTGCTGATTTTCTGTTTTGAACACTTACTTGTATTCAGCTAACTGTCAATTAAGTGTGGTAAGAAAGGATGGAGATTGTATGGAATTGAACTGCCACATATTATTGGTCAAAGGTATGCCTCAAAAACAAAAGAAAGAGAGAGAGAGAGAAAGAAAGAAAGAAAGAGGAAGGGAGAAAGAAAGAGAGAGAGAGAGAAAGAAAGAGGGAGGGAGGGAGGGAGGGAGGGAGGAAGGAAGGAAGGAAGGAAGGAAGGAAGGAAGGAAGGAAGGAAGGAAGGAAGGAAGGAAGGAAGGAAGGAAGGAAGGAAGGACCACAGCAACACAGACTCATTAAAACCATCTCTACGAGTTCAAACGTGTAATTCATTTTAACAGGCATCTGTCTAGCATCTAACAGAAGCTATAAAACACAAGTATTTTTACAGATGAAGCAACTAAACTAGTGTGCGAATGGTCAAAAGTACACAATGTATTTGAATACTACCAATTTCTATGTGACCACGGAGCTTCCAGTGGCAGCAGTCTACTCAAGTGAGGGTAGAAGGAATCCACTGGAACTCGTGTCTATGTATTGGAAAATGATAAACAGGCAGTTTAGAAATAATAATTAAGTTTAAAACATTTGCAGGAAGCCCACAGAAATTATCTAGCACACAGCAAAATTCCACTTGTGTGATCAGAGATTCCTAACAAGATAGTATATTCCTAGCCACCAGCTACCATCAACCACTCACTCCTCCTTCTCAGAACCACCTTCGTATTTTCATTATTTCTGGGTCTAAGCAACCTGTTGATTGACAGTGCTTCATATCCCACTCCAAATCTCACTTTACTGCAGGCTGCTTAAAAGAGATAATTCATATAATGCTGTTGTATGAAAAAGTGACAAATCATTCTAATTCAACATGTATTGAGTGCCAGCAATGGGCAAAGCACTGGGTTAGGCATCCTTACTAGTTGACTCACTGCTACCAGAAGGATGTCTACCACCATGCTGGAGCATTTAAACAGCATTTTTGGGAAGAGGGAGATAGCTGTGCATTTTTATGGCTGCGAATTCCTGCATTTTATAGAGAAATGGCACAACTGGGTCATAAAATGCAAGGTGTAACTTTTAATAAGCAGTTCCTGTATATTGAACTTTGACAACCAGGTCAGTAAAGTAAGAAATTAGACATGACGCATAAAAAAATGCTAACTAGTATCTCAGGTCATATAGTAGGAAAAAAATGTGTTGATTTCCAATAAATTACCATGGAAACTTTTTTAGATTTTAGTGGTGAGAATTACATTTGCCATCTGTGGGAAATATAATATCTTTTTGTATCTAATTTTAGGGCACGTGTTCTATTTTTAGCATGTGTTCTATGAAAAATAATAAATTGCAAGGTCAATCTGGGTAAATTAAAAGTGCATATTTAAATTCTATAAAAATAGAATTTATTTTTAATTCAAAAAGAAAATCCAGTAGTACATTTAGGAAAGCACACAAAGGTCATTTTTAAAACCACCCCCAAATTGTTACCATTAAGTGAAATTTGATATGAATGAGAATTGACTAAAAAGTGAGAAATTCTCAACTGTGACGAAAAAATGGACAGTAACTTGAGAGTATTTTGCTTTTGACTCTTTAGCTTTGTGTGACCTAGAACCAATCTCTTTGTGTCATTGTTCTTCAGTTTTATCATTTGTAAACTACTTGCCCCTAGCCCCACTGTGGGAATCTTGAAAGAGCATATATGATACTGGGTGACTAATAATATATATTAGACCATTTGTCATATTTTACAGATTCTCAGAGTTTTTAGACATTGTGCCTCCTTTTGCCAGTTTTGAAAGTGAGATATGGTGGTTGCTCTTCCTAGGTATTTTCTTATGCCTTAAGTGTTTGAAAAGTTGACTCAGATCTTTAGATGTCAAGTTTCTGTAACTGCAAAGTAGAAATTAAATTCCTTATGACATGCAACTGCAGTTCAAAGTGCCGACTTACAATGGTTGCCAAATTCATGCAAACTAAAGTGGAAGAGGCCATTATCAAAGCCTGAAAGTATTAAATATAAATTATCTGACTTACATCGGTTTACAATTATGATTCTACTCTATAAGTAATGTAAAATGAATTTGACTTAAAAATTTATTTATACCACCCCACAATTTCAAGGTAATGACTCACAACTGCTTGGGTACATTTCTAATTCTCCCCAAACAAATATGTCCATAACATTTAAATGCCTTAATGTTGAAAGCAACTTAAAGAAATATATTAAAGATACAGCAATAAAATTCTATGTAGTTAGACTTCTTCAGTAGACTGCTGCCACTGGCAATTCAGTAGTCACATAAAAGTTGGCAGTATTAAAATACATTTTCTTCAGTGGCTGTACACGTACTAGTTTAGTTTCTTCATCTGAAAAACAATGCAATTAGTAAAAATGAAATTTGAAAGTTTTACCTCCTCTAAAATCAGATGATTGACTCTACGTTTTATGTGAATATTCATAAACTGTTGCCAAAACTAATTATTATTTATGAAGAGAAAAGCTCCACAGTGGTGTTTACAAAATTCCTGTTAGACTTGCCTTGCTGAACCAGGCATCTTTCAATGATAGCTGCATAAACAGATAGGCAAATAAATAAATAATTAGGCTAAAGTGGTTACCAAGAGAACTCTTAGCAGAACATAGCTTGCAAACCACATTGGACAAATTCCATTCCAAACTGTCCAGAATAAAAGGCAAAATATAAGCTATTTTGTAGTATTAGTATTTAAAGCCATAGATCAATTGCCTACGTTAAGGTTACGTGAAAACCTAATACATTAGAAAGAGATGCATTAAAGAATTTAGTGAAGTATTAACAGTGGTTATCTCAAGGTCGTATGATTCCATGTGATCTTTAATTTCTTATCATTCTTATGCATTTTTCAAATTGTTTACTAGAAGCATGTTTTATAGAGTCAGAAGAAAAGTGAGAAAAAATGAATCTATTTTGGTATAGCTACTGAATATTTTTGAAAATGCTTGTAGAAAACCTATCATTACTCTCTGCTATAAAATCAAGTTATTTACACATTGTTCAAGTATATTGAAATCTATTTGCTTGAGTATGTACTCTTGCTCACACTTTGTCTGTTTTACAAAACAACATTTTAGGGGGCACCTTACTTCTACATTATTTTTTCAAGCCACTGATAATTTTCATGTATGCTGAAAATCAATACATATGGTGAGATGATAAGATAATGCCCTATTCTTTGTTTGTGAAGCAGAGCTATGTTATTGCAATTTTGGTAAAAGATAAGTCATTAGTGACGACAAGCCCTTTATATATACCAGCACAGAGGCCACTAAAGTATGTGAGCTGCAGACTTCTCAAGTCTGTCATGGTTTAAGGAACCATTTACTGCTCCCTTTGGATGAGGCAAGTAATGGTCAGGTCTCCTATTGGTAACTCCCAAAACATGCTCATTTTTTCATAGATTGTTAATGAGTGGGGGGGATTTTTTTAAAAGGTTAATAGAGTCTTGAAAGCATTTCTTTACAACATGAGAAAGAAAGGCAAATTTACCACTATTTTCTTCAGCATGTTTATGAATTCAGAAGTGTTCATAAACATGCAACATAGAGAAGAAATATATTTTTCTGTTTTTCCCACTGGGGGAAATGAACCAGCATATGGTTTTTGCTTTAATACTTTGTAACTCTGGAATCACCAAGATTTTGAATGAGACTTGTCTCAAGAGATAAACTATTACCAACAAATTTTGCCACACACATTTTCTTCTAATGCTTTCAATAAGTCAGAAATACATTAAACCCCTAAATAAAGAATATTATAATAATAACATAAAATTCTGAAGTTTGTTAATGTATCCCATTTGTATATTGCAATACAATCAGTTTATAAGTGTGTACAATACTTTTAAATGTATTTTCATCAATTAAATATCTATAAATCATCATACTATATTTGTTTAGAAGACTTCGATATTTCTGTAGAAACCATGGCTTCTTCTGTTGGTTATCTAGGCAGTCCAGATGTTCTGGGTTCGTTGGCCAATCCAAAGCATTCCCAATGGAAGACCAAATTGTTCTAACTATGACAATATACCCTCTTGAGGAAAATTGCTTTCAGGATAAACATTGCATCCCTTAACAAGGAGTAAAATGGCAATGCCACCTTCGCTCTGACAATTTTCTCTCCAGAGATGTTTTGTAACATTCCATCTGTGCCTGTCTATTTGTATGACATGTTAAGAAGGAAATTCCTAGTAGAAGGAAAGCAATACTTTTCTAAGGTATTTTCTTTTAGGCATCAGGGAAGTTTGACACCTTGATATACAATAGCCCTGTCTTCCAAGCTGGTCACCTGAGGCCCTTTTTGTTCTTTATTATAACACTATCTTCCTTCTTTGTCTGTCTTCTCCCCATCATACTTAATCTTCTGAGATCTGAGATAAAGGAAGCCCATCTGAATACTTTGTACCTGTATGTGTGTGCAAGCACACATAACGGTCTGTGTACATCTCACATTATAGTCTTGAGATAGAAATATTTCAAACACCGCCTTTATAATCTAAAGGGGAAAGGTTTTCTGCAATAAAGCTCTGTCTGTGTTAGTAACTTCACAGTATACATTTTGAAAATGGAGGGCAATTTTTCCCAAGGGAGAATCATTGTCCTATTGTACTGACCTATCTTTGTGAAACCTGGTTTAATGGGTTCCATGAATCCTTAAACAAATATTTATTGAAAAGGTACATGCTATTTGCTTTGAAAATAAAAAAAAGATAAACAACATATTCTAGCTGAGAAATCAAAGCATGAGTTTGCCTACCTTCACCTATCACATCATACATTCATTTTCCCAGTGCTCCAGACCAAAGTACTTGCCAAAATCCTTTGCAGCTACCTCTGCATTGTGTCACTCTGTGTCTGACCCCTGTCTCTAAAATACTCCTACAGAAACACACACACATACAAATACCCCAAGTGCATTTTTCATCTGGCTTGTAATTGTGATACTTATAATGTAGCATTTCTTACACTTATATAAAAGAGGTCTAGCACAGTGACACTTAAGTTCTCAATAAATAGCTCTTATTATTTATTATTTGCTTACATGCCTGACTCTGAAAGTAGACATGAGCACCTTTAATGCAAAAACATATTTCATCCATCGTTTTATCACTAGAACTCAAAAGCACTATACCTGGTACAGAGAAGGCACTTATAAAGCAAATAGAAAATGTATGTATTAGTGAGTGAGAAAAGTTGAATAGCAGTATCAAAGATGTGAAGCAGTACATGATTGATTTCCAAATGCCAAGTGAATACAAACTTTCTTAGTTCTGTAAGTCTATACAAGACTGTATTGCCATTAGATTTGTGAATGAAAACAAGAACAGAAAACCAAACACCACATGTTCTCACTCATAAGTGGGAACAGAACAATGAGAACACATGGACACAGGGAGGGGAGCATCACTCACCGGGGCCTGTTGGGGGGTGGAGGGCTAGGGGAGGGATAGCATTAGGACAAATACCTGATGTAGATGGCCGGTTGATGGATGCAGCAAACCACCATGGCACGTGTATACCTATGCAACAAACCTGCACGTTCTGCACATGTACCCCAGAACTGAAAGTATAATAAAAAAAAAAAGAAAATGGAAAAATAATTTTTAAATCTATGCTATGAAGTTGATCATTTTTCTATATACTAAAAGTTTATTCCCAACTTAATGGACTGAATATTAATGCTATAATTATACCTTATCAGTTGCTTGAACCTTATGATACATTGACTAGAAAAATGGCTCACAGATATGTTCTTGGAATTTTAGAATAGAAACGCATAAAACCTAGCTTTTTATTCAAAATTGGATTTGTTCTTAATCATCTAATCAGTCATTCATTTTCATTGAATATCTTTAATGTGTCAGATAGTTTGCAAGGTATTTGTGATAAGTAGTGAAAGATATAGACAAAATAGACCACACAAAAAAAAAAGAGAAAACAGCAAAAAACTTGTCCTGATGGAGTTTAAATCCCAGTGGAAGACAAATAATACACAAGAATACATTTATCAATAAGCAAATGAAATGTTATATAGTGATGAATACTATAAAAAATAAAGACAAGTGGATGCAAAATTCAGGCACAGGTTTGTGACTTGGAATGCGTGGTCAGTGTATCCAATTGAGAAGGTGCTGTATGAGCAAAGACTTGAAGAAGCAAAGAGAGGCACGTAGAAATCTAGGGGAGATACTCTCCAGTCAGAGGGAAGCCAGAGCAAAGGTCCTAAGATAAAGTCATTGCTTACAATGTAAAACAATAAACAAAACTAACTCTGATATAATTCAATATGGTAAGTGAAAAAAAAGGACAGGAAATACATGTTCTAAAGAGGAAAAAAATCACTTTTAGTTGGAAAAGTTATATTGGAAGTGCAGATCCCAACCTTTCCTTGCAGGATTGGTTGGGTTTTGGAAAATGAAGAACTTCAGATTAGGAACAAAAAACTCACATCAAATTTAATTTACATTGGAAGGAGGATTACAGCTAAAGGTTAGTTAGCTGCTTCAATTAAGGGAATGAAGAAACTGAAATGCCCACATAAGGGGTTTAGACTTTGTTCCATGGGCAATGTAAATCAGCTAACAGATCCTGCATAAAATTCCAGGGTGAAGACATGTTCTGGGAAGATGAAATTGAAGGCTTTGTGCAGATCAGTGTACAATAGCTGTAAATAACAGGATTTTAATACCAGGGTAATCAACCTGAAATACACTGTAATTACAATAACACTTGCAATTATTATCTTACAATTCGACCTGTTATTTTTTAACTTTTTATTTTGGATAAATAAAACTGTAGATATTGTAGAAAATTACAAGAACAGTATAATACATTTTAATATATCTTCTCCACCTAGATTCACCAATTAATAACATTTGCCACATTTACCTCATCTCTCTTCCTACATATAGGTAGGTAAAAAGAGCTGAACTACATACACACGCACACAACGTATCATTGCTAAACCACATGAGAGCACATTGCAGACACTGAAACTAAATTATTCAATATGAATCTCCTAAAAACAAGAATTTTTTATGTAACGAGAATACATTTATCAAATTCAGGAAAATTCAAAATTATAAAATGTCATTGCCTATGATATAGTCTATATTCAAATTTCAAAAATTGTCCCAGTACATACCCTTTACACCATATTTACCATCCAGGATTATGTACTGCATTTAACTGCCAATTCTCTTTAGTGTCCTTTAATCTGGTATGGTTCCTCAGCTTTTCTTTGTCTTTCATAACATTGACATTTTGAAGAGTAGAAGCTACATGGTTTTATTTTTTATAGTTGTCCCTCAGTTTGAGTTGGCCTGACATTTCCTTATTTTTTTTTCAGATGTTTATGTGTTTCTGGCTGTAACACTACTTAAATGATATTGTGCCCTCTTATTGCAGTACACTGGGAATTGGGGGCGGGGGATGATGTCAATTTGTCCCATTATTGTTGATGTTAAATTTGGTCACTTCCTTAAAATGATGTCCATTTTTCCCCAGTGAGGAGGTACTATGAGACAGTGTGAATATCCTGCCTCATCAGTCTTTCAACCAATAATTTTAATGTCTGTTGCTAATTTTTGCCTGAATCAATTGTTATTATGGTGGGTGAAAAATGGTCATTTCTAACTAGATCATTCCTTTCCTATTTACTGGTTGACATTCTGCTCTTAGGGAGAGCTTTCCCTTCTTGTTGGTTTATTTGTAACTAATATGAGCACATGGATTCATGCTTTATTCAGTTACTGCCATTATTCATTTTAACTCATCTTTTAAAACATACCACCGATGAATATTTCTTAATTCACAGAGAGAAAAACCAACTTAACAACCTTCTTGCCTAGTGAAAGAGAAAAAAAGCACATTCCAAGGGTAGGCTCTAGCATGCTGTGAAGAGAATGTTACACTTTTTCTTCTAGCCTTTCATTTTATTTTTCACTTTGAATACTTTATTAACACATAACAATGAAGCTCCAAGGACCTGTGGGACCTTAGTCTTACTGGGCTCTAATGATGGGTCCTAGCCAACAATAATATTTGCATTTTGATTGGCAGTAACTAGAAGTTAATTTGGTGCTTCGTCTAAAAACCTCTTTCCAAATGGCAAAAAATGCTACTTTGGAGGTAATCTTTTGCCCAAATGTTTGGTCATACAGATTAAGCTGCTCCATTCAGGGACCATTTTTATTTTTATTATTATAATTTTGGGGGTTTATACCCTGACTTCCTAAAAAGGACTTTTGCAAGATCAAAACTGTTATTCTTACATACTAGTTTATACTTTCCCAAAACATTTTCTTCCTTTATGTGAATAGCAGCTTGATCTGTTAATGTGTTTCCCCCGCCCCCCACAAAAATATAACTGCTTTTAAATTGCACTGATGTATTGTAGAATTGAGTTGAGTATCTTTGTAGGCTGAGCATAATTATCCTCCTGCCAGGAACAAATAAGTTATACTGCTCCAGAGAAATAAATATGCATATGAATTTATGTGGATGGATAGATTCTTATAAACTTTAGCTCTTTATAACACAATGAGAGAAAAAGGAATGTACTTGGTGAGGCAAATGAATAAACTGGAATCATTATAGTGTCTGTCACGCATTTTCCCCACAAACTTGCATTTTACTGCATATAAATGAGGGAAAAACACTTCAAAAGACTTTTTATAATGAATGAACCAACTTTAGGATAAACTACACAAAAGTAAGCCATCTAAAATCTTCAGTTATACTTCTGGCAAAATTATATATATATAGGCGCACACACACACACACACACACACACACACACACATACACACACACACAGAGAGAGAGAGAGATCAAATA
The DNA here is from genome assembly GCF_037993035.2 of Macaca fascicularis. NCBI lineage: Eukaryota > Metazoa > Chordata > Mammalia > Primates > Cercopithecidae > Macaca > Macaca fascicularis. The sequence goes on from NC_088395.1 coordinate 29,964,642, forward strand.
GAGATACTGACTAAAAACTGCAAGTCAAGAGTTCAAAAATACATATGAACTTTTACTTAGTTTGTTAAAATCTTTACCTTTTCGAAGATTTCCAGCAGAAAATGTTTGCAAACAATAACACCAGGTACAGGCCAAGAAAAGAACATAGTTTCCCATAGTATACTAGGTAATTGCAGCAAGATCAGTGGAAACCAAATGCATTTATTATTTGCAATGTAATTCAATATACTAAGAGATGGCACACACTTTATTTTAATTAGCTGTTTCTTTTAAGGGGTTGCTTGCTCCCACTGTCTTGATAAGAAAAAATTGTAGTCATTGCTCAAAATGCTTGTAGCAAATCTAGTTTTAAATTGAAACAATTTATTCCAAAGCAGTCTACTACTGCAGCAATAATCAATGTGTTTTCCCTAAGCCTGTACTGGAGCTTTCCAAGGACTATTGTTAATTGCCTGTAACTAAATGATTGCTGGGGCCCTTAAATGCAACTCTTTGGCACTTGTTCATTTGTTGTTTTTAACCAAATGCCAGTTTTCCTTAGGTTTTGCCTAGCAATTTTGCTTTTACAATTTTCAATATTCAGTCTCAGTCCCTTAAAGGGGGCAGAGTCTATCATTTTAACAAAATAACACAAAGGCTAAACAGATTTTAAAAGGTCTGCACTTTCTCCTTCGGTCCTCAGATGTTGAATTGTGCTGAAATGGAATCTTTTTATTTTTTAAATGCTGCCACTCCAGGCAACTTGAACTAGAGCTGAAAGGCAGATCCCATTTCAAAGGGAAAATGACATTTGCTGGGCCAACACCATTTACATTGTAAAGATAAAATACAGCAGTGGGCCCAAATGATTTCTCTTAACTGTGACAGAATTTAATCCTTAGTAATTTTGTATAACCCAAAGGATATGCAATAATATGGTAGCACATGTATTAATGAATCTGTCTGGCTTGGAGCAAAAGAATACAAAGGCTAAATCTAATGCACCATTTTCTTTGAGAGAGTTTACATATGCTATATAAACCAGTGTGACTTACTTAAATGGAAAAAAATTTAACTTGCATACATGTATAATGTGTAGGCATGTGTATAACACTCCTGCATAGAAATAATGTAGTAACTGAGGAGCAGGCACTGTACACCATGGGGAAATACACATTTCCATCTTGTTCCTGACCTCTTTATAAGGACATTATGAGAACACTATGCTTCTGCAATGTAATACTACAGAAGTCCCTGGGGGAAAGTCTGCGACGCTCTCAGGATCTCAGGATAAATTAGCTCCTTGTAAATTCTGTTTCTTTAGACTCGTTTTTGGTATTTCTATTATTAGTAAACGACTATCTATGGCCCAGAAGAATTATTCTTGCTTATTGCTCATTCTCTAAGCATATATAACTTTTCATATGTTTGTACTCTAAAGGAGTTTTTCATGTGACACAAGACTGTTTCTGTAATTGCTAAGCTACATCAACCCTGCTCTCTTTTTCTTATTATATTTTAAACAACACTATTGATTTGCTATGTAGAGTATTCTAAGAAATGTATATCATTTTTCAAATGGCTCGTGACATCTAGCAATGGGAGTAACTCCTATTTGGGTAATTGCTTTGCTAAAAATAAGAAGGACTTATTTTCATACAATTTTTCTCTAATTTGCATGTATTCAATTGCTCAAAATTTAAAAAGTATATAGAGACCAGTATTATAAATACCATCTGGAGAAAATGAGAGTTCTGTTGATTGGATTGATCAGATTATGTTTCAGGCAAAGGTTTTTTGTTATTTCCAAAGCTCCTTGAGTATATATGGGCACTTAAGACATGCCACATGCCCAGCCCCTGTGCAGTGCCTCCAGATGCAAAGAATGTGCTTAGGGACACCATAAAAGAATCATTCTCTGCCTGGGCGCTTATCTAGAGCAGAGCAGCTTTCCCGACTCCCAGCTTTCTTCCCACACTTCTCCCCACATAGGCCTTTGGTTAGAACTTAAGTTTTTCTTAAAAGAAATCAAAATGTTAAAGAATTGAAATATGATTAACATAATATAAAACATGGAGCTCTAAGTGTTTGGCTAAATGAGTTCCGACAAATATAAACACTTCTGTATCCACACCAAAACCTATTTCCTTTACCCCAGACAGTTTCCTCTTGCTCCATTCCAATAAGTTTCCCTTCACTCATCACCAATGAATCCATTTCCTGATTTATGTCACTATGGATTATGTTGGTCTGTTCTTCAGCATAATTTAAATAAAATCATACAGTAGGTATTATTTTGTGTCTGACTTCCTTTTTCTAACATAATTTTGTAAGAGTCATGCATGTTTTATGTATCAGTAGTTTATTACTTTTATCACTGAGTATATCCTATCATATGAACATACAATCATTTGTTCATCATTTCCCGTTAATGGACATTTAAGTTGTCTCCATTTGTGGCTGCTGTGAATAAATAAGACTATTCTGAGCATTCTCATCCAACTCTTCTTGCAGATATCTGCTTATATTTCTCTTGGACAAATACCTAGGAGTGGAATTGCTATTGATATGGTAGATTTATATTAAATTTTATTAGAAATTACCCCAAAGTTTACAATGTGGTAATATCATTGGGTACTATTACTAGCAATGTTTGGGAGTGGAAGCTAAGTGTTCTTGATTATTTTTCCGTTTCTTTTTTTGTACAAGAAATTTTTGGGTGGTAAATTCCTAGTGTTTAATATACTAAATTAGAAAATCTTAAAAGAAGCCATAGTCGAACTGCTTATTTCTCACATTATATCCAGTGTATTTTAAATCACGTCTTCCTGATTTATAAATCACCCTGTGGGCATAAGTTAGAATTTTACACAGGCTTCTCTGTATGGTGGAGTTTGTTATCTTGAGTGAACAAGACCCAATGTATCCCCACAGGATTAGCCGCTCTCCCTTTCTATTCATATAGTAGGGGGAAAACATTATACTGAAGAACTTTTTGTATTTTGTTCCTGGTATTTTTGTAGTGCTGTCTTGTGTGGTTCCTCACAATGTTAATCAGATAAGCTGCTGGAGGTATTTTGTAGTGTTTCACACTTCATATTAATTTACTTAGATTATAAAAGATTTGATCTCACTTTATTTTTTATTTCTTAAATGCATACGGTTCAATCATTTTAAATAATATTTTCTTCAATTTCCCATTTAATTTTAATAATTACAGAAAAATACACTTGATTAAACAGTAGTTAATGTGTTATTTATTAAACTGTAGAATGAGAAGTCAAGGGCTAGGTAATAGGAAATATGAATGAGGATTTTGTTTTGTTTTGTTTTTTGTTTTTTGAGACAGAGTCTCGCTCTGTTGCCCAGGCTGGAGTGCAGTGGTGCGATCTCAGCTCACTGCAACCTCCACCTCCTGAGTTCAAGTGATTCTCCTGTCTCAGCCTCCCAAGTAGCTGGGATTACAGGCACCCGCCATCATGCCCAGCTAAGTTTTGTATTTTTAGTAGAGACAGAGTTTCGCCATGTTGGCCAGGCTGGTCTCAAACTCCTGACTTCAGGTGATCTGCCTGCCTTGGCCTCCCAAAGTGCTGGGATTACATGTGTGCCCAGCCGGAGGATTTTTTTTTTCTGTAATTATTACAGGAAAAGTGACATGACATGCAAACACACACATACACAATGTTCTTGTGAGAAAATGATGGCCATGCTTTTCAGATTGTTTGTCACTCAAACTACACCAGTCCCATCATGATTTCACCCCATTTGTGAGAACTCAGGACTGATCTTATAACCTGAGGGTACTTGTTACTGGCAAAACCATGGATTATTTTAAAATTCTCAGTCTAAGCTTACTTACATTGACTGTGTTATGAAATTAGATAACTTACTGGTGGATTCTGAATTACAGAATCAAGAACAACATTATTTTACAGCTTTGATTTCAGAAATGTTTGTATTTAATTGTAATTAAGGAAACTAGTACTTTTCAAGGTAGTTGTCAACTGCAGGGAACAATGGCTACCCATCAGTGACAACATTTGGGCTATGATGATCAGGACAACACTTAGTTAAAGTGAGTTTCAAAAATCTGTGCATGATGGCTTACTATTTAAATACCGGTATCCTTAGTTTTGTTACAATGTCCACAGTTCTAAAGAAGGAAAAAATAACAAAATATTTTATCTCCAAGTTTCCTGATAAGTTTTTATCTAAGGTAGATATTCAATAGAAAAAGGAGGATTTGTATACAGTGAGTGTCAAGAAAATTCCTTTTTTGGATAGAACGTAATAACATGCCTGGTAAAAGGGGAAGCCAAAATTTTAACAAGTAAATGGTTGAATGAAAATAAAACACCACCAACATATTCATATACTGTCCCATCCACTAGGAGGCCTACTTCTTACACCCAAAAAGCATTCAGCCTCCAAGATTATGGTAGACCACCTTCGTATCACTCTATTCAGGAAGATACAACACAGGAGCCATTGCTCCTGGCAGGAGTCAGCAGACAGCATTCATTAGATAGTCTTCCCAACATTCTATGCAATAATCCACAGTGCTCTCCTGGAACTGTGTTGTTTGACCTGTCACCTTTCTTTGGCCCCCAACCCACAGGTGACAGCTCAAGTGAGAGGGATCAAGATTCTCATTGGGAAAGGCCAAAAGTCATGCTAGCTTAAAAGCTTCATATCCACAGGAATCAGTATTTATTTTATCAACCCCATAAGCATAGCTTCCAGAATCTCCACAAGGGATACATTTATATAAGAGAAGTATGGCACTCTGGTGAACCCATTATTATAGTTTGCAATTGGATGTTTACAATTCTCTTAGTCCAAATGCAAGCTACCAAGGTTCATTTTTACCACAAGCAATGTTGCTTAGCAACATAGTTATCACATACCACCTTATCTAGTTACCAAGGAAACAGAGCTAGAAAGTTATCGAAAGGTCAAATTCTCATGCGAAAAGGAAAGGGGTTGTGTTAACCCATTACCCACATCTCATCTCGTGCAAGAAAATGTGAAATCAAATTGAATTTAATTTGTGATTTTGGATGTGAATACTATATAATTCCCCACTGTGATTTTTTTCTTTCTAGAGCTAATGTACACAGTGGAACTTGCTGGAGGGCTTGGTGCTATTCTCTTGCTGCTTGTATGTTTGGTGACCATCTACAAGTGTTACAAGATAGAAATCATGCTCTTCTACAGGAATCATTTTGGAGCTGAAGAGCTGGATGGAGGTAGGATGTTACCTCTTTTATTGTTCTTTCTGAATATTCTAGTTTCTTTCTTGTCTTTGTTTTATTAAGGGGAAAAAAGTCACCTGCATAATCAATGGCAGCAGCTCTTATATTCTTTCAATGCTCAGTTTGTAAATTTCTCTTTTGTAAGGAAATGTATGTGTGATGCTTTAGAGCCAATACTGTAGGTATTTTTCTCTGAAACTTGTAAAGCATCACCTACCCATTTTAGAATTGTATTCCAAACAGCACTTACAAATTACAAACACTGATTGCAATGCCATCAGAGCATTCATTTTCTCTCACCTTGTAATCAGGACTGAAAGGCCAGTTTAACTTTTTTTTTAGGTAAGGAGTGTCTCTTTTAATTGTGTTTTCTAGCCCAGTAGTTTGAAGTGAATCTCAATTTGTTCCTGTTTAGACAGATCTGTTATAATAAACTGTACTGAGTATTTTAAATTCATCCAGCACTCTTTTCAATCTTGTTTATTTAGCTATATTTAGATAGGTTAATTTGTATTCCGAGTGTGTACCAACAGAAAAATGCACAAGCACATTGATTTCATAATAATGCATCTCATATTTTTACTGTAAGTACACAAATAAATATTGTTTTGTGGAAATCATAATTAGTATTTGCTTCTGGTCACCAATGAATACGTGTGCAATCTAAGAGGAAAATGGAGTCCTTAAAATTCAGCTCCCTAAACTGCATATTAGACTTAGTTAATTTTCCTTTTTGGTCATTTTTTAAAAACATAAGATAAACCAGCAATGTGGGAAACATATGCAAACTGACAATACAGATGACAAAGGTTTCTTCATCTTTTTTTTTTTTTTGAGATGGAGTTTCACTCTTGTTGCCCAAGCTGGAGTGCAATGGTGCGATCTGAGCTCACTGCAACCTCCACCTCCCGGGTTCAGGCGATTCTCCTGCCTCAACCTCCTGAGTAGCAGGGATTACAAGCGCCCGCCATCACGCCCAGCTAATTTTTTGTAGTTTTAGTAGAGACAGGGTTTCACCAAGTTGGTCAAGCTGGTCTTGAACCCCTGACCTCAGGTGATCCACCCGTCTCGCCCTCCCAAAGTGCTGAGATTACAGGCATGAGCCACCGCACCCGGTCTCATCATATTTATATACGGTTTTTTTCAGTGATTTTCAGTTTTGCAGTAAATGGTACCAAGGAAAATGAGGCAATTGCCTATGTTGCCACATTTCCAGGGTCCTCTGGAATAATAAATCCACAAGCAAAACTGTAGTCTTGCAGGTTTGTAAAGAGAAGTGGTTTATTCAGAATGCCTAACACTCCTCTTGGTTTACCCTTCTCTCCTTCCCATTAGGGTGAAGGCTGAGCTGCAGCAAAACCAGTTTTTTTTCTTAAGTTTTAAATTACCGGTTTGCCTATTTATTTCTAACTTTCTTGCCTATTGATACAAATTATTATTATTATTTTTATTGCTGCTGCTGCTGCTTTAAAGAAATACAAGGACTTTAAATAAATATAAGGACTTTGCCATTGTCGAAACTACTGTTGAATGAGTACCAAGCATAGTGCTAGGCATTCTTAAAGTCATTCTTGCTAAGCCTCACAAACATCCTGAGGTCAATATTGTAATCTCCATTGTACTGATGAGGCAACTGAGACTTTCAGAGGTTAAATAACTTACTCAAGAAGATAACACAAATACTGTAAGTGGCCAAGATGGGATTTGAAAATAAGTCTATTCCCAAAGGCTTTATCTTATCGGACACTCTCTATTATTTTTATTTTTTTTAATTTAGTATGTTCAGTATAATCTAAAGATCTGCTGTTGTTTGCACAATGAGCACAGTGCATGGTATTTGAAAAAGTACATTACCTAAACAATCTCCCCTTTTCTATTAACCCTATTTTGAATATGTTTATTTTGTGTTCTGAATGATATGAATGATGTTACCAAACCATCAGTTTCTAGGGTAGTAATCTATCATTTTCTGAATGTAGAAAATTCTGGAATATAATGAAAACGAATTAATCATATGCAGTTGAACTTTCAATGATTTGAAGTTTCTTTTAGTGGGTCCTGCTAGTTGTAAACATTTAAGTGACTGACTTGGGCAACCTTACCAGATTTCATTGCTATTCTGAAGCTGCTGGGTTCTCAGTTTTTTAAAAAATGTCTTAAGTAAGGAAACAAAACAGACAAACACTAACAAACAGTATTCTAACAGATGAGAAGGTTCTCTCGGAAAGCCAATTTAGTTAATAAATGCTTTAGCAATTCTTAGAACTCTGTCTCTGGGGCCATCTTAAGCACAATCGAGGGTCTAACTATTAGGGCTTTTCTTGAAATGCCACTGAAAATGCATTAGGCCCAAAGAAAACCAAGATAACAAAGTTAATTGTCATCTGGAAAATGTTAATGTACAAGTTATTCCTCTAAAAAGGGGGCGGGGGGGAAGCAAAGACTGTCAAGGCAGTGATTGTTCAAATGGTTTTATGGGAAGAAATTATTACTAGAACCGCAATCACATGTTCAGCCTCCCTATATTAAAGCAGACCCGTTCCTGCTGAAATGGTGGTCAGGGGCCCACTCTTAACGCCTATCTCCCGCTGCATCATAGCTAACCTCTAGAACTTGCAGAAACACTGTTTTATCAGAACCATACAGCAGTACTAATAATTATATAGCAAGTTTAAAATCTATATCTTAACAAAAGTTAAATATGCATAAATGCAACTTTCTTTAATTCTCTAGTGCTCTAAAACCATTCAACTTGGCTCTCAAGTTCCCATTTCTACTGAGAAAAAACTCATAACCTTGCTTCTCCAAGATTACTCAGTCACTTCTAGTTTGGAATTCAGCCTCTTGTGGGTTAACACTCAGTTGAAAATTGGAATATTCCATTTCCCTTCTTCTCTTTTACTCTTGTTTAAACCTGTTTCTAGGGAACTCATATATAGCTTTCCGGTAGAGGAGAAAGTCATCTGGTGCATATGCCATCCCTTCCTCACTTGAGATACTACCACCTGGTCTTTGGACATGTTAAGCACTGACTCCTGAAGGCTTAGATCCTTGTCATGGCCTCCAGTCACAAGTTTCACACACTTGCCCAGATGTTTCTCCCTTGGGAATTTCAGACAGTCTTACCTGTGTTTCTAGTCCCATAAGCTCTGCTACACACATACCCACCTTCCCATTAAAAAACAAGAAAAAGTAATCATCTTCTTTATCCTTTGCATCTTTAATATACGGTTTTCACATTGAGTGCAAGATTTCTCTCTGAAGTTTACAGTTTCCCAAGATTTTCCCTGGGAAACTTGACGCAAATCCTCGCCCTTCTCAGATTCTGCTCAAACCATAGGAAGTTCTGTTATCCTCTTCTCCTCTCTGGGGCCCTGAGAGCCCCTTCTCAGAAACCCATGCAGGCTCTAAACCTTAGGCACAGCCCCTTAGAGCCTCCTATACATGCTTTTATGGTCAAAGAATTATCCACTCTTCCAATACTGAAAAACTTCTCTGACATCATCAAATCCCCATGCTTCCTAGCTCTGCAAGCTTTTTCCTCTTCCAAATAAGACATGGCTATTCAACAAAACCCAAGGCTTTGTAAATTCTTGTCTTGGCTTTTAAAAAGTGTAATTTAGAGTCAAACCTGAGCAATGCCTTCTTTATTCATGGCTATCATATTTACCTTCCCTGAGGGGGTAATTCATAAAATACTTTTGGAAGTAAGGTAAGGCAAAAAGTGTGGAAAATAACCAGGGGAAAATGTTTAGTAATATCCTACTATAGCAATATGATAATAATAGATTCAATGGCCACTTATTGAATAACAAGTGATGTGTTGACTACTTTTCAGTAATCAGAGAATCACACAATTAGAAAGACAGAATTTAAACTCCGGTCTAAATGACTCTAAATTCCAAGATTTACAGCCATTTTATCAGACTTGCAGATGGAGCTTCTGGCCTCAGGGACACATTCACTCCATTCCTTTGGAGTCATTACAAAAGGCATTATCTGGGTATATCAGTTCTTTATCAGAAGAATTATGATAAAGAAGGATTCTAATATTTTCTCAAGATAGAACATATTGATGCTTTTCTCTCTCACTTCGTTTGCATCACTCCTTGTTCCCCTCTACATAACCTTACATTTTACTGTCTCCCCTGGTCAGTCCTTAGCATTTCTAATTCCACAACACTCCCCGCCTATACTCATTCTTTGTCATCCTCCATTGTACACCTCGGTTCCTTGTATCACCCTCTACCTCATTGGCTCACACTTTCTCCTCATGTGTCATTTCTAATTACTCATCAATATCAGTCAATTGCATCTCTCAAAAACAGATCTTTTCCTTACCATTAATTGCAACCTCTTTGTCCAAGCCTCCTACACCACCCTCTTGCTTTCATTCTCTACTTCTCTATCTTATCCTTCACATTCCAACAGAATTACCTAAGTACAAATTTACTGTTCTATTTTTTAAAATGCCTCCATTTTGCCTGCCAGAACAAGTCTAGACTTAGCTCAGAAAGCAACTGCCATCAAACGGTGAGCCACCTTACTTTTGTGGCATTGCCACCCCCATGGGATCTCAACATGCAGAGTTCTAGTTAGAATAAGATGTTAGTCTTTGGAATAACACAACTGTTGAGAATGAACCTAAGACAATGTAATCATGCATAATTCTCTGAGTTTTTTGGGGAAAATGAAGTAACCACAATGGTTAAGGGGAGGAGAAGATTAGCTATCCCCCTACCACTTTGATTCCACAATAAAAGGAAAGAAAGTTTGGACAAATTCTGCCACAAAAATATTTATTAGCAGACAGCCTTATCACTCAACTTATAAATCAGAAGTTCCAATTCTGTTGTATATGTGTATGTTTGTGTGCATATGTGAATCTGCATGTGTGCATACTTTTCAGAAACCTTGCAAGAAATTTTCTCCCAAGGCAAATATGGCAATACGTCAGTGGTAGGATTGAACTTACCTTCTGTTGACATCCAAAAATAGTTTTCATCAAGACCATTTTGGAATTAAGCCTAGAAGACCTTCTCCAGGGGGGCAGACCACTGGCCCTGCTAGATTTTTGTGGGGGTAGGGATGTGTTTCTAAATTGTGTTAAGTAATTCATATGTCTTGATTAACACTGATTTTACCATGGAGATACCATTTCCAAGACCCATTGTACATAATAAAAAGCCACTGTCTTTAGCAATGAAACCTGATTTCTGTTATCCATTGTGTTAATTGATGAAGCATCAACTTTTGATCAGAAATATAGTTTAAGTGCTTGTAGTGACTGCCTCTGGAGTGTTGCCTTATTTTAGTTAAATGCTTGCAGACCATCCTAATAAAGGCAAGCTACTGTCTTTAGAGTAGAACTTATACTAACAAAGTACCACCACCATTTGTGCTGGAAAGATTTTTAAAAACAATACAGGCATCACAACAGTGTCAGACTCCTTTGCTCCTCCATGTCTCTGAATGGAGTGTCCCTTCAAGTTTTGTTTAAAGTTTATAATCCTACTTTATATATTTTTTTTTTCAGAGTGCAAAATGGTTTTTGTTGTTGTGTTCGTTTTTTTTTTTTTCATTCTCTGACTATGAAGTATGTGGGGCATGCTTACTCATAATGACGGCAGGGCAAGCTTATAAGAACACTGTGATCACTAACACGAATCCTATTTTAAAGATGAAGAAAGAGATTTCCTAGTCCTACGTTGGGAGTTATTACAGGCATTGAACAAAATTAGTTAGAGCAATGTTTTATAATCTCCACCTCCATCTCAGAAAATGTGAACATCTGTTCCATTTCAGGCATATTAAGCACATTGGCATCTATGAAATCTTAGGCCATAGAATTTCTTTTTCTTTCTCTTTCAATTACAAGGTCACTCACTATTCATAGATTCAGGATTTATTGTTCTCATGTCCATCAGTGAAACATATTACCTCTGTAAATCATTTAAAAACCTTATAGGGATTTTTTGGTGTTTGTTTTGTGTGTGGGGGGGGGGGGTGGTGGTAGTTAGACCATTTATATACACAGGAATAATCTTTAGAAGCTAGAACAAGTTTTTGGATCCCAGAAGCAGAGATGTAGAGTTGTTCTGGGTGCATGATTTGCCTCAAATCATTAACTGTTAAATGGTAGGAACCAAGGCTTCTTATCCCAAATCTGTGCTCCCTTTGCTATTCTGCTACTGCTTATCCCCTTAAGACTTCTGAATCTATGTTGCCTGCTGCCCTCTTAGGGATACAAGATAAGGAAAAAAATATCTACAGAATGACTCCTTTGGACCAGGCATTTTGCTATATGATGGGGTCTCATTTAATTTTAGACATCTTCAGGGAGGTGCCGTTTTATAGATCAGGAAATATAGTCCCAAATGAGTTATATAAAAAGTTATGGCAATCAAGATTTGAGCTAAGCTCCTGGGTTTTTTTTTTTTCACTACATTGTACCACAGATATTTTAACTAGTATCAAATTTAAGTGTTTCAGAACTTATAGATTCAGATAATCCAGAAAAGTACCAAATGGCACAACATGTGAATTAGAACAGTACTGTAAATATTTCAAAGTGTACCAGTCAAGCAAATGTATTTTACAACAATTGCCAGAGGTTGTCATAGCAGAATTGAAATGAAAACCAAAATTTATTAAGACAATGACATTCAATAATCATAAAATCCAAACATTAAGATTTTATATCTCTCATGTTTATTCATTCAAAGGTATATGATCTATCTCTGAAGAGAATTTTATTTGAAAAATCGTATCTTGAAAAATTGAGAAAGCATATGATGGCAAATCTGAGACATAAGAAATGTGGCTTACTTTTTGAAAACTATAATTTATTCAATTTTTATCAATGCGAATTTTTAATTATCACAGTTTTCTGTGATAACACGCCACACTTAAACGTACAAAATCAACTTTTAGGATTAAAAAAAGATGAAATATACAATTTATCTTTGAACCCTCCTCCAGTTTCATTTTAGTGATCCGTTTACTGAATGATGGCTTCTGCCACTAGTCAATTTTACTTAGGTGATTCCTATATACTTGAGAACAAAAACAAAAACAAAAAAAAAGGAATGGCCAGCTGCCAAAAACATTTGACAACTGTTCAATAAGTGTTTAGATGTTAAAAACTCCCTAAACTGGATGTCATACTGAAAACATTTCTATTATCAGTAAATCTTTTTTTCTAGCCAAATCCAATACAGCCACTACCTTCATCTTGAAAAAGGAGTCTTCAACCTACAATTTCTTAAAAGCTGTGTTATTCTAAAATAATCCCGCAGATTCCTTGCTTCCTCGGTCCTTTTAAAGAACATTGAGGGTATTATCCTCTCATATGTCAAAGAGAAAGGTGCATTTATCTATCACCTTTCCAAACCCACTTTTCATTCCTGACCATAATTCCATTTTTTCCTTCCTCATCAAGATTTCTTCACATTTTAAATTCATGTTTTTGCCCACTTTTTGATGGAGTTGTTTGTTTTTTTCTTGTAAATTTGTTTGAGTTCTTTGTAGGTTCTGGATATTAGCCCTTTGTCAGATGAGTAGATTGCAAAAATTTTCTCCCATTCTGTAGGTTGCCTGTTCACTCTGATGGTAGTTTCTTTTGCTGTGCAGAAGCTCTTTAGTTTAATGAGATCCCATTTGTCAATTTTGGCTTTTGCTGCCGTTGCTTTTGGTGTTTTAGACATGAAGTCTTTGCCCATGCCTATGTCCTGAATGGTACTACCTAGGTTTTCCTCTAGGATTTTTATGGTATTAGGTCTAACATTTAAGTCTCTAATCCATCTTGAATTAATTTTCATATAAGGAGTAAGGAAAGGATCCAGTTTCAGCTTTCTACTTATGGCTAGCCAATTTTCCCAGCACCATTTATTAAATAGGGAATCCTTTCCCCATTTCTTGTTTCTCTCAGGTTTGTCAAAGATCAGATGGCTGTAGATGTGTGGTATTATTTCTGAGGACTCTGTTCTGTTCCATTGGTCTATATCTCTGTTTTGGTACCAGTACCATGCTGTTTTGGTTACTGTAGCCTTGTAGTATAGTTTGAAGTCAGGTAGCGTGATGCCTCCAGCTTTGTTCTTTTGACTTAGGATTGTCTTGGAGATGCGGGCTCTTTTTTAGTTCCATATGAACTTTAAAGCAGTTTTTTCCAATTCTGTGAAGAAACTCATTGGTAGCTTGATGGGGATGGCATTGAATCTATAAATTACCTTGGGCAGTATGGCCATTTTCACGATATTGATTCTTCCTATCCATGAGCATGGTATGTTCTTCCATTTGTTTGTGTCCTCTTTTATTTCACTGAGCAGTGGTTTGTAGTTCTCCCTGAAGAGGTCCTTTACATCCCTTGTCAGTTGGATTCCTAGGTATTTTATTCTCTTTGAAGCAATTGTGAATGGAAGTTCATTCCTGATTTGGCTCTCTGTTTGTCTGTTACTGGTGTATAAGAATGCTTGTGATTTTTGCACATTAATTTTGTATCCTGAGACTTTGCTGAAGTTGCTTATCAGCTTAAGGAGATTTTGGGCTGAGACAATGGGGTTTTCTAAATATACAATCATGTCATCTGCAAACAGGGACAATTTGACTTCTTCTTTTCCTAACTGAATGCCCTTGATTTCTTTCTCTTGCCTAATTGCCCTAGCCAGAACTTCCAACACTATGTTGAATAGGAGTGATGAGAGAGGGCATCCCTGTCTTGTGCCAGTTTTCAAAGGGAATTTTTCCAGTTTTTGCCCATTCAGTATGATATTGGCTATGGGTTTGTCATAAATAGCTCTTATTATTTTGAGGTACGACATTTCTCAAAAGAAGACATTCATACAGCCAACAGACACATGAAAAAATGCTCATCATCACTGGCCATCAGAGAAATGCAAATCAAAACCACAATGAGATACCATCTCACACCAGTTAGAATGGCGATCATTAAAAAGTCAGGAAACAACAGGTGCTGGAGAGGATGTGGAGAAATAGGAACACTTTTACACTGTTGGTGGGATTGTAAACTAGTTCAACCATTATGGAAAACAGTATGGCGATTCCTCAAGGATCTAGAACTAGATGTACCATATGACCCAGCCATCCCATTACTGGGTACATACCCAAAGGATTATAAATTATGCTGCTATAAAGACACATGCACACGTATGTTTATTGCAGCACTATTCACAATAGCAAAGACTTGGAATCAACCCAAATGTCCATCAGTGACAGATTGGATGAAGAAAATGTGGCACATATACACCATGGAATACTATGCAGCCATCAAAAAGGATGAGTTTGTGTCCTTTGTAGGGACATGGATGCAGCTGGAAACCATCATTCTTAGCAAACTATCACAAGAACAGAAAACCAAACACCGCATGTTCTCACTCATAGGTGGGAACTGAACAATGAGATCACTTGGACTCAGGAAGGGGAACATCACACACCGGGGCCTATCATGTTGAGGGGGGAGGGGGGAGGGATTGCATTGGGAGTTATACCTGATGTAAATGACGAGTTGATGGGTGCAGCACAGCAACATGGCACAAGTATACATATGTAACAAACCTGCACGTTATGCACATGTACCCTACAACTTAAAGTATAATAATAATAAATAAATTAAAAAAATACAAAAAAAGAGAAATTCATGTTTTTATTTGTTAACGCCACAGAGTCCAAACTTCCTTCTTTCCTCTCGAAATGTTTTTATAAAACATCAAAGTTTTTAGTTAATTAAATTTAAGAAGAAATATCTGCTGGACCTGTTGATTGACTTCAAGTAACCAAACAACTAGTTGAATGATTGGATCTTTGGTTTTTTTGGTTTGTTTTTTGTTTTAGTTTTCTGGTGGAGCATATCTGCCAGCATCGTTTGAAAGTCATAGGAAAGAGTAACTTAATGACTATATTTGAGATTATAAAGAATTACTACAAAGAGTGTGTATACCAGCTGTTTTTCATCTCTGCTGTGATCAGACTTATAGTTGATGGCTTAAATTACAGAGGATTTTGAGAATAAAGCTCAGAATAAGAAATAGATTCTTATACCAACCTATAACTACTTTTAAGCTGTTTATAAATAAAAGTTGAATTTAAATTATCCTAGCCTTGTCCTTTAAAAATATTAGCATAATTTAGTTTTTCATGGTTATAAAATGTCAGCTTTTCACAGTTTCACTAGTCGCATGAAGTTCATACACATTAAAATATGTCAATTTATGTTCTTACTTATATCAAAACAATCTAAGACATACTATCCAAGATGCATATACAGTTGGCAATTGAAAAAGGGAAGACACCTTAGAGTCCATATGATTTTGAGTCAAAAGACATTCCTGAATTTAGTATGGCATCTGGCACTCTGTTTCCAGTCTGACGACTTTCAAATCATGGGTTTGCTTCTGGTGGTAAATAAATGCCTAACCCATTACTGCACTGATGCAGACTCTGGAGAAAGAGAGAAATTAGATATCACTCAAGTGTCCCATTGGTTTGAGGATGGTGCTGCAGATGCTTGAAAGAGGCTTTGTACGAACAGTATAATCTACTTGGAAACAACTCCATTATAACTGGGAGATATTAACTTAAGTGCTATAAATACATCCAGATGACATAAAGAAATAGAAAACTAACTGATGTCATAGCACCAATTCCTAAATTTCATTTAGGATTAATATGGTTACTTCATATATTAGTCTAGGCAAAAATTTATCCCCTTTTTGATAAAAACATGAATTCTCAGCTATTTATTGGGAATATATCTCCTCTAAGTATTAGGACCATCTATCATGGAGCTGAGGGGGCAAGGTTTAGTTTTTATGATGGTGTGGTCAAATACCTGGCAGATAACTGCAGTTGTTTGTGTCATTGAGACCTCTGCATGCCTATATCCTGTTCTATAACAGTTTATCGAAGTGTGGTCCCTCAATCAGCAGCAGCATCTCTTGAGAGTTTGCTATAAATATAAATTCTAGGAACTTACTCTTCACCTACTGAATGAGAAATCTAGAGGTGGGGCCCAGCCCTCCAAATGATTGTCATTCATGCTCAAGTCTGAAAACCACTTTCCTAGAGGCATTTACACAGACCCTAAGGTCTTTTCATGAATCACGGTGAGAAGCCACAGTTCAAGACTATTCCAAAGGAGCCTTGCTAAACTCTGAACCACAGCTCCCAGTAATTCCTTCAGAAGTCAGAGCAGCATGGAGTCTACATCTCCAAAGCAGTCTCTCCTGAGAAATGATCAGGGTCTTGAGAAAAATCTCAAAATTAGCTACAGGGTGTGAGTCATGTGATGCCCAAATGACAGGCCATTCATTCATTTCATCAACTGATAAACTTGAGCATCTACTAAGCCCTGGTCACATACCTGAGCTAAAGATCTCATAGTCTAAGAGAGAAGATAAGATATAAGCACAATCATATAATACATGGGAAAAATATTGCTTCCAACTGAGGAAATCAGACTAAACTTCAAGGAAAACAAGCTAAAATTGCAGCTGCTGATTATTTACACAATGAGTAGCCACAGATATATATATATATGTGTATGTATATATATATATATATATATATATATATATATATATATATATATATATTTTTTTTTTTTTTTTTTTTTTTTTTTTTTTTTGAGACGGAGTCTCGCTCTGTCGCCCAGGCTGGAGTGCAGTGGCCAGATCTCAGCTCACTGCAAACTCCGCCTCCCGGGTGTACGCCATTCTCCTGCCTCAGCCTCCCGAGTAGCTGGAACTACAGGCACGCACCGCCTCGCCTGGCTGGTTTTTTGTATTTTTTAGTAGAGACGGGGTTTCACCGTGTTAGCCAGCATGGTCTCGATCTTCTGACCTCGTGATCCACCGTCTCGGCCTCCCAAAGTGCTGAGATTACAGGCTTGAGCCACCGCGCCCGGCCAACACAGATATATTTTTAAGCCACCATAACACATGATCAGTGGTAAGCTCTGGGAAGGTAAATTTGGTGACTCTATTCTCCAGAAGGAGAAAGAAATGGAAAGGGAAGACCACTCTAACTATAACAGCTGAGATATGAGTAGAGCCTAACCTAGGATGGAAATAGAATCCAATAGATTTGTACCAATGAATGGCAATGAGATCATTAATAAAGATAAGGGATAGGTGGAACATGCATCTGAAGTTTTGACATTAAAGAAATGAGATTTTTATGTTACTAAAATTAAAATGTAATAAAAGATGAAGAACAGAGCTTGAGATGGGAAGCTTGTTGTGTTGTGAGCATGTGAAGTGTGAGGTGCATGATGAAAATGCAAATTAAGGTGTTCAGGTTACAGGTAGGATTGGGGTACTGTCATAATTCAGGAGAAATAGAACAGGATCATGCATCCAAATTGAGGAGGCATCTACACAGAAGTGATGTTATGGAAGTTGATGTTATGGAAGGAAAGGATATTTTTAAGGGAAAGTGGGCTGAAAGAAAAATGAAGTGGACCGCAGAAAACATCTTGCAGAAAGACGGTATTTATGGGTTGGAAGAGAGGTTTCCATGAAAGAAGCAGGGTAATCAAAAACATAATGTTATGTCAGCAAAGGTGGCATTTATCTGAAATTTCTCAGTATGGGTGGACCAGTTGTTTACATCTCTTCTGATTTGTGAATGCTCTGTTCTGACTGGTGTTCATGTTGATATGGCTTTAAAATAATCTTAAGCCTAGAGAAGACATGAGGCAATGAACGAAGATCTAATTATTACACAACCCCAATTTAGGGGAGTTTCAACACTTTGCACTACTTTGTGGCAAACTGGAAAAGAACAAATTACCAGAAAGAAAATAGCACATGCCCAAAATAATACTACAATCCACAATCTGGCCTGAAGAGTCCTGCCATTAGCCTGTGACTCCTGAACTACACTTAGTGACACATTCATCTCTTAGGAATGAACTATTGATTTGTCTGCATCTCCTACTAGGCTAGAAACTAATGACCAATATTGTAAAGAAAGTTTAATATCTCACAGGTAATGCATGTGAATAGTTAATGAATGAGTATTTTAATGAAATATTAACTTATATACTGGCTTTATTGTGTGTGTGTTTTTTTTTTTTTAAATGATTCCTTACTCAACTAAAGTGTTTACATCGCCGGGCGCGGTGGCTCAAGCCTGTAATCCCAGCACTTTGGGAGGCCGAGACGGGCGGATCACGAGGTCAGGAGATCGAGACCATCCTGGCGAACACCGTGAAACCCCGTCTCTACTAAAAAAAATACAAAAAACTAGCCGGGCGAGGTGGCGGGCGCCTGTAGTCCCAGCTACTCGGGAGGCTGAGGCAGGAGAATGGCGTAAACCTGGGAGGCGGAGCTTGCAGTGAGCTGAGATCCGGCCACTGCACTCCAGCCCGGGCTACAGAGCGAGACTCCGTCTCAAAAAAAAAAAAAAAAAAAAAAAAAAAAAAAAAAAATAAAGTGTTTACATCAATGAGTGGTACAATTATAGATTGTACTGGCCTATGGGCATATAGCCTTGCTATAGCAAATATAATAATTATTTTTGGAGAAAACTGGATTTTGTTTTTTAGAATGTACAACTATATCCTGCCTAAAGAATATAAGAAATGCCAAAATATGACACATTTGGTATGATTGTTTCTCTAAAACTTTTTTCCCCTAAAAGCTGCTTTTTAAAACACTCTTCTATAGCTAAAGTTTTTATTCCAGGTATCCTATAGTGGAGTTGTTAGTGCCTTATATACCTGTGTTAACTTTACATGTAGCAAACACTTTTCTGAGTTTGCCCTGAAAAGTTATAATCATAGAATGATTTCTAGATAGCTCAAAGTTATCAGACTACTGGAATTAACACACATGTATAAGTCTCAGGAAGTGAGTTTTAGTGTCCTTGAAGTCAAAAGGATTGTCCCAAAGCCACCCAGAACAATGGTCAGGAATGTCCCTCTATCGTTGATGTTTTATAGCCCAAATATTTTAAGTTCTATGCTTAATGCAGAGTTCATTTTATTCTGAAATGTATGAGTGTTTCAATTTAACTTGATCTAATCATCAGGTAATACACTGCCTATCATCAGGGAAGCGCAGTAGAGAGCTGAAGACATTGATATTGGTAGACTCAGCATATCGACAGTATTTAAAATTTAAGTGAACTATGAATCTTGATATCTTAGTCTAAAAAAGAAATTGATGAAAGAAAGACTATCCAGAGGATAGTCTATTTCTTATTCTTAGAAACAACAAATGAGAAATCTGAGATGCTATATTAGAAAAATTAAGATAAAGATAACAAATGATAGTAGTCCTCAAACATTTAAAATTTTCTCATGTAAAAAGGGGGGAAAAGTAAGGAGAGAAATTAGATTTTAGAACTAAGTTTCTTTTATTTACATTCTACTTTTTCATTCTTATGAACAAACTGATTAGCATGATGAAAAATAACTTGGCAATGTTTTATGTGTAAGATGAGTGGAGACCAGAAAAATCATGTCTTTTTATAATCATGCATTTTAATAATATTCTCAGTCCCAATATGCAAGAACTGACTCCCAGTAAAAAATTATCCCAAGTTTGGTTTGATTTTCTCCCCAACAGAAAATCAACACAGCACACATAATCTAAAAAATCATTCCTCCACAGTTAAGTCAGTTGCCGTTTTCTCTCTCTTTTTTCAACTGGGTAAAATGGCCAAGGGTAGGATCAATTGAACATAATAACATTTAAAGTAAGAGCATACTGATATCCAAGCATACGGCTTTTACAAGCAATCAGGATTCTCTGTGATCTGTGGATCAAAAATGGTGAAATTCAGCTGGGTGCAGTGGCTCACGCCTGTGATCCCAGCACTTTGGGAGGCTGAGGCAGGTGGATTGCCTGAGGTCCGGAGTTCAAGACCAGCCTGGCCAACATGGCAAAACCCCATCTCTACTAAAAATATAAAAATTAGCCGGGTGTGGTGGTGGGCACCTGTAATCCCAGCTACTTGAGAGGTTAAGGCAGGAGAATGGCTTGAGCCTGGGAGGCGGAGGTTGCAGTGAGCCGAGATCGCGCCACTGTACTTCCAGCCTGGGCGACTGAGCAAGAGTGTGTCTCAAAAAAAAAAAAAAAAAAAAAAAGGAAGTCTGCATTTCATTGCTCTTCTCATTGATTTTTCTCCTACTTTTTTCACAACAACAACGTCATCAACAAATCAAAATATAAACCTTTGTACCTCCAAACTAGTTTTAGAATATTTGACATCATTGAACTCAACGAAAATTAATGAAGGCTTCCTTTTTTGGTCTTTCAGAAATGGGACATTTGGAGATGTTTATGAAAAAAGCGTGCATGTTTTCATGTCCTATTGTTATCTTTGTAGAGTAGTGACTTCGACTTTTCTTTGGAATTTTTTAACAGACAATAAAGATTATGATGCATATTTATCATACACCAAAGTGGATCCTGACCAGTGGAATCAAGAGACTGGGGAAGAAGAACGTTTTGCCCTTGAAATCCTACCTGATATGCTTGAAAAGCATTATGGATACAAGTTGTTTATACCAGATAGAGATTTAATCCCAACTGGAAGTAAGTTAATGTTTTCATTTGAGAGTGTGCATATTCATGTGAGTGTCTGTGCAGTCATCACTTTTTCATGGAATTTTAATGTTTGGTTCTTTACTTCAAAATTTGTATCTGTTAGTTTCCCTAGAAAGAAATGTCTGTGTGTGTTCACATGAAATTTAATTTTTGCTAGCTCAGAGAAGATACTCCATTACTGTATAAAGCATCTCATTTTGTGAGCCTTGACATTGAAAGAAACCAAATGAGAGATTTGTACCAGGAAAAAATATTGCTGACGTTAGGAGAAGCAAGTCCCAAACTCTATTCAGTGAACTATTTTCATTTAATTTCTGAAAGAGAATCTACTAGGACTTTCTGGACCAAATTTTCCATTCACTCATTCTGATGCACTCTTTTATCTTTTGTAGCCTACATTGAAGATGTGGCAAGATGTGTAGATCAAAGCAAGCGGCTGATTATTGTCATGACCCCAAATTACGTAGTTAGAAGGGGCTGGAGCATCTTTGAGCTGGAAACCAGACTTCGAAATATGCTTGTGACTGGAGAAATTAAAGTGATTCTAATTGAATGCAGTGAACTGAGAGGAATTATGAACTACCAGGAGGTGGAGGCCCTCAAGCACACCATCAAGCTTCTGACGGTCATTAAATGGCATGGACCAAAATGCAACAAGTTGAACTCTAAGTTCTGGAAACGTTTACAGTACGAAATGCCTTTTAAGAGGATAGAACCCATTACACATGAGCAGGCTTTAGATGTCAGTGAGCAAGGGCCTTTTGGGGAGCTGCAGACTGTCTCGGCCATTTCCATGGCCGCAGCCACCTCCACCGCTCTAGCCACTGCCCATCCAGATCTCCGTTCTACCTTTCACAACACGTACCATTCACAAATGCGTCAGAAACACTACTACCGAAGCTATGAGTATGACGTACCTCCTACCGGCACCCTGCCTCTTACCTCCATAGGCAATCAGCATACCTACTGTAACATCCCTATGACACTCATCAACGGGCAGCGGCCACAGACAAAATCGAGCAGAGAGCAGAATCCAGATGAGGCCCACACAAACAGTGCCATCCTGCCGCTGTTGCCAAGGGAGACCAGTATATCCAGTGTGATTTGGTGACAGAAAAGCAAGGGGCATCCCGTCCCTGGGAGCTTGAGTGGAATCTGCAGTCCAGTGCCTGGAACTAAATCCTCGACTGCTGCTGTTAAAAAAAACATGCATTACAATCTCTAGAACACGAGGAAAAACAGGGTCTTGTACATATGTTTTTTGGAATTTCTTTGTAGCATCAGTGTCCTCCTGTTTTACCATGTCTTTTACCATTACATTTTTTGACTTTGTTTTATATGTCGTTGGAATTTGTAAATTTACATTTTTTTTAAAGAAGAGACTGATGTGTAGATAGAAAACCCTTTTTTTGCTTCATTAGTTTAGTTTTAGAATGGGTTTTTATTTTATTTCCTTTTTTAAAGTTTTACTTTGCTTTTAACATTTCCTTGGGGTGCTTGGACAAATCTATCCAATGGGACAAGGAGCACCGGATTCTTTCTCGGGTTCTGCCTAGGATCAACTGGGCCACATCGGTCTTCAGAGAACAATGCAACAAATGCCAGCATTGCCATTTGGGGGAAAAAAAAAAAAAAAGATGAGAAGAACACTTGTTCATAAGAGGGCCCCACCAGTCAGAGCCCTGAATCTCTTCCTTGTCCCACCTCATTCCCCACCTCTACCTTTCTAACGGCAGCATGATGTGTAAACTCTGTGGAGGGGTGGGGGCGGGTCTAACTGTCTTAACATTTAAGTCACTGCTCTTCAGAATACACTCTAGACCCAAAGGTGTGCTAATCACTTCACAGTGACCACTACAGAGTGCTAAGAAGAGAAGATCAAGGGCATGAAATTGGGGAAGAGTGTTATTTCCGTTTTTTAAATGAGTTGATGTACCCTTATATATATATACATATATATATAAATATAAATATATATAAAAACAACAAAACAAAACGAAAAAAAGAAAAAAAAACAAAAAAAACAACAACAAAAAAAAATTCAAGCCCTATATTTGATCACTTTCTGGAAAGGCATGAATGTGTTTGTGGCTGTTTTTGTTTAATATTCTACTTCCTCTTTTCCCTCTATAATTTCTCTGCAAATGAGATTATGTGCAAATGCCAGGCAAGTTAATTCAAAAGAGTGAATCAACGCAAGTCAAAATGAAATTTACACTGAAGGCTTCCAAACCAAAGGGAAGGACAGGATGTGTCATCAAATGTTTTGTCACCTTGTATTATACAAAATGTTATTTTCTAAAGAGTCAGAGAAAATCTGTGAAACTTCTTGTGCGACCCCCTTGTAATTAAATGTTAACTCGCTTGTATTTAATTTTCAACACTACATTAAGAATTAAGTGGTTTCAGTTTGTGAACATAAGCAAAATTTATTAATATCAAGGTGTTTAAGAACTCAGGAGGTCAAACATATGAATACCAACAGAGATCAGTATTTTCAAAATAAACATTATTTATACAAAATAGTTTTTAAATTAGATCAGAAAGTATTTAAAATAATTAATTTTACTGTATAAAGAATTTGCTTTATTTTAGCTATGTAATTCTATCTTTCAGAAAACAGAAAGCTGATGCTCCCAAGAAATTCATCCCTTACCATTTAGCTTTATGTTTGAAATCAATGACATAAGCAGCTAATTCATATTCATGTGAAGGTTGATGCAAAATCAATCACAAAGGAATCTGCAGAGGGCAGAGTTGTTAAAAGGAACTATTACCTATGTAGCTTTTAGTTTTTAAAAAAATCAATGTGATAAAAACACTGATAATAGAACTTATATATTAATTTAGTGATTCATTGTAGGAACTCTCCTCCCAGTCATCATCTGTGGGCCTGTGTAGTGACTATTGTATGTTTGCTTTATTCCTACCACCATTTAATGAGAAAACAATTCTACACTTTGGTCACAATAGTAAGGTGGCCACACACACACACACACACACACACACACACACAAAAGTGTAAACTGCAATGGGGTTCATTGGGGAAGGTGAGATTAATTTGCAAATATATGAGGAAGAAGTATAAGCATTTGGAACAATGAAAAGTTCTCAGTATCTGTGTGACAAGGTAAAGGAGCCTTGGGATGTGCATTGATTATTACTTGCTTAAAAAAATGTTTATTTCCCTGACAACTCGCCTGGGTCCTTCTCTACAATCTGTTCTTTATTCCCGTGCTCTCCCCTTGGATCTGTGTCACATTTTCACAAACCAGAACTGAAGCTGCAAGGACACATACAACTTTAAGGTCAGCTTTGCACATTGGGTTATTTTCAGAATCTGAGAAGGCCGTTGTTTACTTTGTACTATGGACAGCTGTCAGGGACTGGTGGCAGTGTACCTCATTGGACTGGATTCCAAACTCCCCCCAGTGCTCAGAAAACTGTAAACATGGCAATGGCCTCATTTATCTCTTTGTTTTTTAATTTTTCTTTTCAGTGCACGATGGAAGTGTGGAATAAATGTAGAGGAAGTAATCAGACCACAGTCATATTTTAGGCATCCATAGGCATTAATTTAGCTGCATTGGGAGTACATTTTTTGTTCTCTTTTTAGTGTAGATTTAAGCACTTTGAATAGCATGATTCAGGGATTGATGGGTAATATTTGATATTCTCACAACTTATGAAACTTCTTTTTCCTCTAATGCTTTGTCATATTTAAAAAATGAAATAAATGCAAAAGAGGCTATCTATGGCTTTAGAAACATTCCTCCCAAGTATTCCTCTATCAGCTCCATGTGAGAACAAATGAAGGAAACTGTCATGTGTTCACGTGCTCTGTGTTTAACAAAAGTTCTGTTAGAACTCACAATAAAAAGAAAAAAATCGATGTCCCCTAGTGCTTAGGTTTCATCCTTCGCTTTTTTCAGTCGGGGCTGTGGGGGATGAGAATATTCTAGTTGTAAAAACACAGTTGAAAGTGTGAATATGTTAGCCAAGCTGGGGGAGAGAATGGACTTCCAGACTTGGACATATGTGATGTTTGGTATTGCCTGTTTTTCATAATTTGCCGCTCGAGCTCTGAACGACACGTTGTGGATTCTAAAGATCATCTGGTTCTTTAGTGTAACCTCTACTTGCTGCTTATGAGCATCCTACCCCTTATTCTGGTGCTCAAACTTTTGCTTATTTAATTTGTACTCCATTCCTTAGGTCTCCTGTGGGCAGAGAAGACATTTGTATCTCATGTAGACAGCTGATTTAAGTTTAGATCAATTCTATGAAACAAATCTGAGACATAATGAGTTAAGAGACCTGAATCTACTATATTTCTATAGCTAAACACTCGATTGCTCAAACAGTAAACCACTTTGTGATTATTACTTTCTTCATAGTATATGTATTTGGACCCTATCAGCTTAATCTTAAAATATAGAGGCTGGTTTCTTCCATATTTCATTACTATCTAGCATTTTATAACAGGAACAAATATTAACTGAGAGCCAACCCCTAAACTGTAATCTTGTTTATCCTAGAATAGTCATTAACTTTTCAGATATCGTTTATATAAATTAAGATCACCATTTCTAGGAAAACATCGATTCATACATTTGTGAATTATTTTTGGATTCTGGAATGATGCCCTAGTTCTCTTTTTTCTAAGGAGTATTTTTTTTAATCTTGTGATTAATTTCTTTATTTATTAGGTTAAGTTTTGTATCATTAGTCCCAGAAGAAAGCATATTGAAATTCAAAGGATAGCATCAGCATTATACAAATGAAATGACTGACTGGAAGTAAGAGAATACACAGACATAGAAGGGGAAAATCCCTTCCTGTCTCTGATCTGAACTTGCTTGGTCATTAATCTTATTTTTGACATAGCTGATTAATAAAGGTGAAATATTATTAAATAGGTTAGTAATCCCATCTACAGACAGACACACATTCCCTGTTGCTGAGGAACTTTTCTAACAGTTTATACAATTATTACCAAAAGATGGTGATGCAACTAGAATCCCTAAAAGGAGAAGCTTGTCAATGGAAGCAGAGGCTATTCCTTGCTTTATCATGAATCCTTTACACTTTATTGTTCTGAACAAAGAAGGTAACCAATAATCAAAGTTTGATTATCCTTAATAGCAGATCTTAATCTTGGGTTCAAGGGTACCTTGGGTCTATAAAAAGGAATAAAATAACAAAGCCCTTGAAGTTCCAGATAAAATTGTTAATGTGTGCAAAACGGTGTTTGTCTGGGTGTGAGTCTCAAGATATCTATCACCTAAAAAGCTACTGGTGTTTGGATTTAGAAGGTTTTCTCAGAAACTGATATTCAGATAAACCCACATATCTTGCAGGCATTGTTTTGTCTACCACTCTCTACCTTCATTCATAAAAACTCGGGAGATAATTGGTGTTCTACTAGAGACATGTCTCCTTCCAAAATGGCCTGACTTTGTGGGAGACCTAGCATACTGTAAACAAAAATTTTGTATGATGACAAATAATTCATGCTCACATAAAAACTAATTGGCTATCATTGTTGTGATAATCTTACTCATGTCTTCACCCATTCTAAAAATAGTTTGGGGTGAATGTGAAATTATGTAATTTGACAATGATGTCTTGTTTCAGTAAATTTATTTGGGATTTATGTTTAATTATTTTTCCTACAACATAACTAAGAATTCACCCGTACGGGAAAAGAAGAAATAAACATTTGACATGTTTTTCTAAAAAAAAGAAAATCCCACCAAGTTTTTTTATGCAAAGATTTAGAAGTGGCTATATATTTGATTTTCAGCAATTATGGTTTTGCCAGTTTCATAACTTATGATATGACTTTGGAGGAATATGAAGAATTTTGAGAATAAAGTTAGGTAGTAGTTACTAAGTTTTACCTTTTACTTGTGATTGGTAGCAAGGTGAAAGGTTATTCTCTGTTAAGAAATTGAGATACTGTCACAAGGAGGTGTAAGATCTAACTAAATTTGAATAAAGCAAGAGAAGGACGATATGATGATGATGAGTTAATCCTAATCCTAAAGGAATGTGCCTTATCATCATCAAATTTCCATCACATTCATAGAAAATGGATGTCATTTTGGATGTAAAAAAATTGGAGCTCAATTCCAATCCTCTATCAAGTATCATTTCTTCCTTCCAGGCTCAGAACGTAAAACAAGTCTTCGTGTGTGTGTGTGTGTGTGTGTGTGTGTGTGTATTTCTCCTGCTCATTGGAAAATTTTTCTCTAAATAGCCTCTGGGTCCACTGACAAACTCATGTTTCTGAATTCTTCATTAAAGTAAGTAAAGT
Source organism: Macaca fascicularis (assembly GCF_037993035.2). Taxonomy (NCBI): domain Eukaryota; kingdom Metazoa; phylum Chordata; class Mammalia; order Primates; family Cercopithecidae; genus Macaca; species Macaca fascicularis. The sequence continues at coordinate 29,991,767 of NC_088395.1, forward strand.
ACTATTGTTTTTTCTACCATTCACTATCTTCATTGATGCATTCCCCCATGGTCTGTAAGTCTGAAGCGCATTCTCTTTTTAACAAAGGCAATCACTCTTAAAAAATCATTACACTATGTTCTCTCCACTACTAAATGAATAGAATCGGAAAAACTGCACATGAACTTGAGAATATTACATGTAATATTGATGTGTAAATTTTAACCTTCATAATCCAGATAACATTAAGTTTCAAAGGGCATGCTGTGTCATTAAAAAAAGATTTAATGTGAAATGACATTATTACATAGTGCATGAAAATGTGGCAAAGTAATTTGGATCTATCTTTACTAGTCAATGAGAGATTAAATTTGGGGAGATCAGATGTGACCATTTAGGTTAATTCTCAACTGGGATGAAGACATCTTAATGTTAGGATACATGGGTCGTTGTCCATATTCCTTGCAGTATATGCTCCTCTTAACTAGAATCCTTAGTGTATTCTTCCCACCAAAGTAGTGGAGGTATGTTCACATAATCTGCTATTGAACTGCAAAAACTTTTACAGTTTCAGAGTTTGAGGGAACCCAAATAGGAAAATTGATGGAGTCATTTTCCTCTGCTGGTGTTCAAGTCATATTTGAAACTTAGACACTCTCAGATCTGTTCAACAGTCAGTAAAAAGTGCATTTTTATATAGTGTTTCCCTTTAGTTTTGCCTACCCTCTTGATTTTGTACAATCTAGAATGTATGTAACTCATGCGTAGGTGATGGAGGCGCTCCTTTTTTTCTTAGAATACTTACAATTATATATTTGGTTTTGCTTTGACTAGCAATAGGAAAATAGACAAATACAAGTGTAAAAATGAGAAATTTTAAACTCAAATTATAATTTGTGTTTTATAGTCGTTTCATAAGTCTGTTGCTCTCTATGAGTATGCTCTCTATATATCCTGTAAAAATAAATTTATATGTTACATAGAAATTCAAGAAATTAAATTATTTATTAAGCTACAAATGTTTCTTCTGGTTTCTACCTGATCATAGATGAAAATAAATTAAATAATGTGTTGTTGGAACATATGTAAGTACGTTTGTTAATTTGATAACTCTTGTTAAACTTTTCCTTCCCTCTCTGTTTATGTCTGTATAAACTTATAATTCTTAGGCCTAATTCCTATTGTGATGGTGAAGAAAGAGATTTAAGAATGCCCAGTTGGCTGGAAAAAAAGAAAAGAAAAACCTTCTTTAAAAATCAAGCCCATTTACAATTTCTCTTTTTTTCTTCACTACTGGGTTAAGGAGAGGTTTGAATCAGTAACTCAGTAACTTAAAAGTCATTATCACCTTAATGGTTTTCTCAAGGTTAAATTCCACATTTGTCCCTTTATCTATTTGTTAAAATTATTTGAGAAACAGAAATGAAAGGAATGATAACATGTGAGTCCTTCTTTGCTGTTTCCTTTCCTTCCTTCTTGCTCCCCAGGTATTTTGTTCCTTTCTTTTTAAGGTACTACTCACATAATAACCTTAAAATAAAGTCCCCTCAGGTAACCTTTTAAAGTGACCAAGATCTTTAATCATCTTGGTTTTCTACTCTGTTTGCATCTACTTGAAGTACACAGTCAATCCTAAAGGGAAATGTTTTTGGCCTTACTTTTTAAGTTTAAGATAAATAACCTTATTATTTATTTTATTTGGGAGGAGGAGAATGGTGGTAAATCTTTCCATCATAAGCATAACAAGTGAACAAACACAAGCCTCTTAGAATGAATGAGCTGTTTAAGCAGAATGCATATCTTAAAGAAACAGCCTTTTAAGAAATACTTATCAAAGATGAAGCAGACATAAATCATTAAGAAAATTTAAATAGTTCCAAAAGCCCCCATAAGGTTATTTTAGATTGGATTTCAAAGTAATTAACATATTTAAACTTTCTTAAAGCCATTTCTACCTCAGTAGGATTTTTACATGTGAGAAAATAAACTCTATTGAAAAAATAAAATGTTATAAGGATCATGAATCAGTGTATAATTTGCATAGTATATTTTAAATTGCGAATCATATTATAGCATATGACCCATTATTCAAAATATCAGGAGAAACCTCTATAGTTGAAGAAAGTTTGGGATTGTTTGTGCACTTCAGACACACACATAAATTCTCAGGAATTTTAATTACATTCGTAATATTGACAAGTGGTTAAAAAACTGATATGGGGCCGGACACGGTGGCTCACACCTATAATCCCAACACTTTGGAAGGCTGAGGCTGGCTGAGGCCAGGAATGTGGCCTCAAAAACCTTGAGACAAGAGTGAGGTGGATGTATTTGAGGAAGAAAAGGAAGGCCATTGGCTGGGCGCGGTGGCTCACGCCTGTAATGCCAGCACTTTGGGAGGCCGAGGTGGGTGGATCACGAGGTCAGGAGTTCAAGGTCAGCCTGGCCAACATGGCAAAACCCCATCTCTACTAAAAATACAAAAATTAGCCGGGTGTGGTGGTGCACGCCTGTAATCCCAGCTATTCAGGAGGCTGAGGCAGGAGAATCGCTTGAACTATTACGGAGGTGGAGGTTTCAGTGAGCTGGTATCATGCCACTGCACTCCAGCCTGGGAGACAGAGCAAGACTCCTTCTCAAAAAAAAAAAAAAAAGAAAAGAAAAGGAAAACTGATATTAATAAGACATCCTATCTCCAGAGATTCCTAATTAATATCAGCTCTATATTTATGGGCAAAATAGAAACAGAATGAGAAAAAAAATAAGAAAATCATAATTGTGGTGACACAATCACTTATTGCTGTGGGATTTTCAGCATTTATATATGGCCTGTAAGAGTAACTAAAACAAATTCCTTAAGATTGCATTTTCTATTGAGGCTTAATGCCTGGTGTCACCGTTCTAAGGCAATGTAGGTACTGCAGAACCCAGATGTGTGTGTGGGGAAGGGTTTAGTAAGATTCTGAAGGATAGAGAACATCTCAATTTAGCTAACTGTTTGACTAATAATTTAACTGTGTGACTAAATTAGATATTTTTATCCTCAGTGATATGTCAGTTGGGTTTTGACGGTACACAGAGGGAGATTATTATTTGAGTAGCTCTGTATTTGATTTAAAAATTGCCAGTAATTTTTAAAAACTTAAGTGCATTAAACTCAAGACCTTATGGATACTATTAATAGTTTTACTTACATAGTAGAATAATATATGCATCATTATTTAAATTAAAACATAGATAAATAATATTCTAGGAAAGGTGACATATGGCAAAAGTCATCAGGACTGTGAATGACTGGTTTATGGAAAAATTTAGGCCAATTTTCTAACCTCTTGAATAAATAAATAAATATACAAACAAACAGTTACTAATAAAAGGTGAAACATCTCAAAAAACAGAAAAGAAAAACACACAAAGCCAGCATAAATGATAGCACTATAAGTTTATGAAAATCAATAACTGGTTTAAATTAAGCAAAGAAATATCCTACTTCTATAGTTCTTGGCAATAAAGAACAATATTGTTCTTTATAAATTTAGTTAAGAAAGTTGAATCCAGCTTTGCCATGGAATATGTGACTTCTAAAAAGTAATTGTACTGCCATTTAGCAAAAAATAAAAAAAATAAAAAATAAAAAGGAACAATATTGTTCTTGGCAATAAAGAACAATTATGAACTTGAAAAGAAAACTGGGCTCAGAATGCAAATCATTTCTTAGGTGGTCTCAGGCTGAACTAAGATCCATTTCTCAGTATACTTTTCCTAAATGAAATAGAAATTGTATTACTAAATATTCAAATGTATGAACAGAAATAATAACTTTGGCATGCTTGATACTGTGACATAAAGATTTGGTGAGGGGTGAAATAATTCATAGCATCCTTCTAAGGGATCTATTAACAATAATTTGAAGTCCTAGATTCACTTAGAATCACCTGGGAAGGTTTAAAAAGTCCCAGAGCCCCAAATATTCAGACATAACCAAGCAGTCTTGTTTTGTACCTAATGTTAGCATTTTTTAAGTAAGCTCTTCACGTGATTCCACCGAACATCCAGAGCTGAAAACTATCCAACGATGCGGGTCTCAAATTTTAGGCACCAGAAGAAGTGCCTGGAAAGCTTGTTAAAAGTGGGAATTCAGATTGAGCCTCAGTGGGACTGAAGTGGAGCACAAAATATATTTGCTTAGCAAGTTTCTAGGTGATGCTAATGTGAAGGCCCACAGACCACTCTGAAAAACACAGGTGCAGGATTCCTTGTTTCTGTAATTAAAAATGCTGCCACTCTGTGGAATGCGAAATTCAAGACTCCAGCAGATAAATATCACCATAAACTAGGTCTTCCTTTTTAAATAATTCCTCCCAAATTGTTAATCAGAACTCATGATGAAGTCTTCTTGATTTAAAAAACCTGAACTATAGAAAATTACACTTTGAGAATTCCTCATGAAGAGGAAAATAAAAAGAATTAGTTAAGAAAGCTGAGTTCAGCTTTGCCATGGAATATGTGGCTTCAAAAAAAGTAATTGTATCATTTAGCAAAAAAAAAAAAAAAAGAAGGTAATTAACAGTTAAGTGTTAAATAACAATACATCTCCCTTCTGAGAGAATACAAGTCTATTATAGCTTCTATTTTTATTTTTTAAAAATAGCAAAATTTGACAGGAATGCCAAAGATATTTGTGTGAAAATAAATATACAAATATCAAATTAGTTAAATTAGTTGGACTTAATTAACAATTATTTTTACTCAAGTTAACAATCAATTCATCAAAAGATTAATGCTCATGAAGAGTTTTCAAATGTTGCTTAGCATAAGAATCGCTTATAGCATTTGTTAAAAGCATGAATGAGTTCCTGGCTCACATTCCAAAACAATTGAACTCCAGGAAATTTTTACAATCATGTAATTTGGGGAGCATTATTCTAGTAAATGTCATAAAATACAAGGCTATATTCTTTCAGTGCCAATAAATTTAGTTAATTCTACGTGAGATGATCATTGAAATGCATTATCTTGCATTTTTTCAGCAAAATGACAACCTACACAACGATGACAAACCAGTTGGTTCTTTATTTTATCCTTCAATCGCTTACTCTGACAATACAGTTCCAGCCACATATGTTTATTTTACTGGGCTAATTTTGATCTCTAGACTCCTTGTTTTGCCTGAAATGACATACCAGAGTTGAGGTTGTTACCTTGTGTTTCTTAAGGAGAATGTATTATTTGATGTAAGATTCTCATGAACCAATCATGTCACTGTTTCTAAGTATTAATACATATTTCAAGGACATGATTGTTGTTAGTTGAGCGAAAAATATTCTTATACATCCTTCACAGAGTAGCCACATCAAAGAGTTTCTGGAGAGTTGGCTTTAAGTTTCTAAAACTCCCACTCATAAACTAGTGACTTCCACAGTCACTGTAGGCCTTCTTACCATCTGGGGCTTTATAACACTAGAACATTCAAAAAATAATATTCGACAGTAGATTTTATTGGGTGACACATAGCCTTTGATATTTCTACACTACACTGAAAAAGACAATATACCAATTTAGCTTGATTTCTTTTCAGAATGTATTCTGGACAACAACAGTTCAGAATCATCAACTGTGACAACGAGAAGCATTTAGTGTGCTAAATTGGTGTACATGTGTGCATCCATGTGTAATGTGTACGCACTGTGAAATGAAAAATGCACATTATCAATACATTTAAATAAGCGTAATCAGTATATGTGCTACATTAAATAAACAGCTATGAGTTCCCAAGGCAATGCACTCCATCAGGAAATTACCCAATGAATCCTTTTTGCACAGGCTAAAAATAAATACCCAGGTTTCTGTTGAACTAACTTTTCTTTAAGGACATGCATTTTATCTTAGAGAAAAGAGTCAGCTCATTCTTACTTCTCCCATAAAAATTCTATGATTGTCTCTATTTTCTACTTTTTCCATTACATGGTAGCCCTGAATAATTTATTTATAAAGAATTGAGGAGGTATTGCACTCAGCAACTATCATAAGAAAAGCCTGTGAAAGCACCAAAGCTATTACCATGGATTTCCTATCTTTTAGACAATTTTATTTTTCCAGGGCTGTGAAATGACTTTTTTTTTCAGATTCCATTTAAATTACGTCCTCAGCAAATAACATGTCCTCAGCAAAGCCTAACTTTAGAAATACAGCTACTGATAAGATTTATTTTTAGAGTCCTCTTTACAGAATCTGTGCCATCACTGATGTGAAATAGAAACACAATAGAATTAAGTAAATGTACAACTGGTGATCTTAAAAGTACTACACCTTAAGTATTCTGCACCATGAGGTGACCTTGTATTCATAGTCATCTTCAAAATGGGCATCTGAATGACTGTGTATCTTTATGAGAAAACTGGACATGGTTGAGAAATCAGAGGAAGGAGATAGCAGAGATTTCTGGTGGTGTAGTGCTGGAGAAGTGTAATTTTGTGTTGATAGCTCTAAAGATTTTAACTTCGGCTTGTAGATAAGACTATATAGCTGACTGTAGCAAGTATAACACACTTAGCATTTGTACTTTCATGTTTAAGAGGGAAGGAGATCAGTCACTAAATATGAATGCTGCACATGTTAGCAATAGAGATAGTGATTTTGTAACTTTAATTGCACTTGCCTTAAATCTTTTTCCAAAAAGAAATTATATATATAAACAAATAAGATGAGGATGGTTAAAGAACATTGTTTAGAAATAGGCAAGTTCTGCGCTGATTATCCTTTCTTACAGAATTTAATGCATAACGGCAGAGTATATTTACCAGATCCATGTCAAGAGTATATGAGCACATGATAACAGCAGTTTGTATAAGCACAGGTGTTCTATGTTTAGATTAAAAATTAACCATGATAACTTTTGGTGTGACTGCTTTCAATTTCAAGAAGTTGGATGTTTAAAGATAAGTTTATTACTTGCATAAGAATATTTTTGTATAATATTGGGAAAGGTTTAAAAAATGGACTTGCTTTATGGAGTGCAACTTTCAGAGAAAATAAACAGGGTATGTGTCCAGTTTGTAAAATGTTTTCTTTCAAGATTACTCTTTCTCTGGTTAAATGCAAGGATGTGATGACTTGAAATACATTTTTGTGTGAATTAAACAATACCACCAACAATAACAAAAAAATAAAGCAATGTGAATAAGTTGCGTATGCAAACTTCTTTTAATCAATGTTAGTAGATCCTGAAAACAAAAAAGGACATCCATTTTTGTGAAAATAATGCCAGTAATAATTATCAACAAGGTCGACCATTTGATGCATAAACACATATCCATATCCATTATAAAAAATATTTAAAAGTTTTCTCTTTGGATACGTTTTTATTCTTCATTCTTCAGTCTAAAATTATATAGATTTTCTAACATTAAAAGCAATAAGACAAGTTAATAGCACCCCATAATTCTTATTAAATATTTATGACATCAAAATTAACATATGAAGATAGTTCTTGAATTCTATGTGTACCTGTTTGCGAATATAGGTCTTGGGGTAAAAATACTAGAAAAGTTACGAGAACAAACATATTTAGGAAAATAGGATGCTGGTCAATATTTGTTATGTATATCTCTAACTCTGATATAAATATATATGTGTGTATATATATATCTACTGTATATATACATATATATTCCTTATAATGTAGTTGTATTTAGTTTAGATACCCAGCATTGAAATCTATAAATGTAATTGTGAGTTGATTTGGGGAATCAAGTAGTAGCTACAAAGATGAAAATGTCCCTTGAAGATTAACATGAGAGGCTAGATCATTTAAGAAGATAATCATTCCAGATAAGATGAGGGGATTCTTTTATACATGTTTTTCTATGTATTATGCAATAAGTGGTTTTAAGGAAGTTCTATAAACTCCTACTTAAGAAAAAATAGAGAAACTGAAAAATAGCATTCTTAACTGGGGACAAGACTTGTGACAAGAAAACCAGAAAAAGAATCACATGTTTTAGACATGATGCATTGTACCTGCAGCACAATGAGGTGTGAAAAAGTAATAAACTAATGATATAGACTTTGTTTTTAACTTTGGAAAACATTTCTTCCAAGAGACCAAAGGCATTAAAATGAAAACCTAATTTCTGTTATATCACAGATGTTTCTATACCCATGGTAAGTATTACTGCTTCTTAATGATGCACAGTTATTCTATATTTTGAACATCTGTGTAAAAGTTCGCAGTTATAACTGTATTAGGTCGTGCCCCGAGGAAACACCAAAATCAAGAGTGGGTGGATGCAGTTGCTCAAAGTAGTATTGCAGACATTTATTTGGAAAAGTAAAAGAGCATTTAGATCAGTAAAAATAACAGTGGAACATTAACCCATATAAATTGACCCTTATGTGTTACTTTTTCACCCACTCCCAATTGTCTTAGTAGAGTATGACTGAATCAAAAATATTGGCATACGATAATCGTTTTTCTCATAATTCATCTAAGAATGTGACCAAACTAACAATGTAGAGTCCTTCTTTTTGATCCATCTCTCTAATCTCTGTCTTAAAACAGAAAAAGGAAGACCCCCCCCAACAAACACACACCCACAGAGTGGATTTTCTTTTACTCTTTTCTCCAATGTTCTGAGCTTCCTTGCTCCAGGTCTGTATTGTGATTGTAGAATACAATCTTTCTGCGATGGTGTCAACAGAAGCAAGAAGTCAGGTGAAGAACAGATCAGCAAGGTAGCACTTGGGTAGGCCGCCAAGGTTGAAGGTGCAAAAGTCTAATCTTGAGTTGTCAAAGTCTACACCTGTTAACAGAGATAGGGATGGTCATTCTCCCTTGGACAGACTCATGCTAACCAGGCATTTAAGATATTTTCTTCAAAAAAATGAGAATTTTTAATTGTGGTCAAAAAGACCAGAATGTTCTTTCTGCCTTGTTAGAAAGCCAAGTTATAATCAGAAACTTGAGGAATGTGGAATGATAAAGAAGAAAGTGAACAGAAAGTACTTAATGTCAATTGTCTTGATGGATTTGTCTCCACCACTGAGAAATAATTGCTATTCTGTCTCTTTTCTGGTCATTTTCTTCCTTACACAGAGCTAGAAAGATAGAGACAAATTCTGACTACTCATGTTTCCTTAGTCTGGACTCACAGATGCCCCAACCCTCTTATTAAATAGCACAGCTTTAGATATAACAATACAGCCATGCCTGATTCTCTCTGCCTGGAATATGGGTGTTAACTTCTCAGGCATTCATTTGTAAATCTCCGCTTTGAATAGCTAATCTTCTTGAGCACTTTGTCTAAGATAACCTAAATCTTCAACTTTGGGGTCGAATGTTGTTTTTGGTTAAATGAGCTCAATACACCATTAAGACCTATTGATTTGAGCTGATGATGTTTAATAATTGAAATACACATTGTAGACCTCATTATTCTTTTAAAATGTAGGGAGAAAGAGCACCAGATAAATATTCCCAGGGCTTGTTTTAAGGGTCTGGCAGAAGAGAGTAGCTGTTTACTCAGTTTATCTGTTTTGATCTTTAGTAGACCTCCCTTTAAGATTACGTTTACCAGAAGTTTTCATCAGCTAACCCAACCACATGGAAGCCATAGCAGGGAGAGCAGGATAGCGTAAAGAGCAGACAAGTCACTTACATTAAGTTGAGAGACCTTGAGCATGTTATGTTACCTCTTTTATCCTCAAATTCCACATTTATAAAAAAAAATAAAAGTAGACGTTAATACCTTTCATGAAGGTGAACTGTAAAAGTTCCTTCCCTCCTTACTTCATTGATTCATTAATGCCAGGCCTTGTTCCAGGTGCTGAGAACATATTGGAGAATCACATAGACAATATTCCTGATCCATGGGATCTTAGTTTTGGGTAGAGTGTGAGAAAAAAGGCAAGTTCCTTAATCAGTGAGAAAATTTCAGACAGTGATACATGCAATGACAGTATAAACTAGGAAGATGTGATAGGAAATAACTACCTGGGGAGGTTACTTTTGCATAGTTATTACTGAAAGCTACTTATTAGAGGTGAAATTATGGCTGGACCTAGAATCAAGAGAAGCAGACAACCAGGGAAAGATCTGGCATTAATTGCCATTCCATCCAAAGAACTAATCTTGAGGCCAGGAACGTGGCCTCAAAGACTTTGAGACAAGAATGAGGTAGATGTATTTGAGGAAGAAAAGGAAGGCCATTGGCTGGGTGCGGTAGCTCACGCCTGTAATCCCAGCACTTTGGGAGGCCGACGTGGGTGGATCACGAGGTCAGGAGTTCGAGACCAGCCTGACCAACATGGTGAAACCCCATCTCTACTAAAAATATAAAAATTAGCTGGGCGTGGTGGCGCATGCCTGTAATTCCAGCTACTCAGGAGGCTGAGGCAGGAGAATCGCTTGAACCTGGGAGGCGGAGGTTGCAGTGAGCCGAGACCGTGCCATTGCACTCCAGTCTGGTTGACAGAGCAAGACTCCATCTCAAAAAAAACAAAAAAACAAAAAAACAAAAGGAAGGCCATTATTGCTGGTACATTGTGAATACAGGTTTAAAAGTTATATATATATATAACTTTTATGTGTTATGACATATGTGTGTGTGTGTGTGTATATGTGTGTGTGTGTGTATATATATATATATATATAACATAGCACATACTAAGTACTAAATGCTGAAAGAGTAGGTAACATTACTGAAAGCAGGTTGAGGATCAGATTAAACATTTTGCTTGTTTTAATGTTAAATGAAAATATGTGTAGTATCTTTTGATTCCACCTTTTTTTTTTCAAAACATTTGATTTGGAGTTTATCACTGATGTCCAGGAAGGTCTTTAATAGGTTGCAATCAAGAGCATTTATCTTTACTTCTCTAAATATATCATCAAATCAGCTATAAGAAAAGTTAAACCAAACCAAAATCCACACTCAGTTTAAGGACTTGATATGCTGTATCAGAGCCATGGGCTACTCAAGGTCTATATGGTTTTGGGGAGTAGGGGTAGCAAGTTAAAGATGGGCAGGAAATGCCTGTCTTTGAACCAATGCAATAGTCTATTACCTGTCACATCTCCAAGATTTGCAAAAAAAGACTTGAGAAGGAAAACATGTGCAAAGATGCCCGGGAGAAATGTATCGATTTAGTTCTCTATTGCTCTATAAAGTTAAGTGAATGGCTTAAAACAAGCATTTTATTATCCCTCATGAGAATTGACTGGTATCAGCTGGAATCAGCTGGGTGGTTCTTCCACTGGTCTCATTTAGGGCCTCTCCTGCAGTTGCGGTCACGTTAGAGATGGGGATGGAGTCGTGTGGAGGCTACACTGGGATGCTAGGATGACTGCACCTCGCTTCCTCTCCGTATAGTTCAGGGCCTCTGTTTTCCACTTGGCCCCTCTCTACCTGGTCCCTCCAGGAGGCTACTAGACTTCTTCCATGGAAGTTCAAGTTTTTCAGAAGTGCAAAAGTGGAGGCAGCTAGGCCTGCGTAAGGTTTACCATGACTTTCGCCACGTTACATTGGTTTCAATGAGTCAAGTCAGAAGGCTACCCTAGATTCATTGTGGGAGAGGGCCACATTAGGGCATACATGCAGAAATATGTGGTTCATAGGAGTCATCTTTCAAGACTTGCTACCACAGAATCAGTGAGAAAAAAAGGATGTGTGGGGCTGATGCTTCCGTGTAGAGCCCAGTGTATGGTCTCACCTCACGAAACCATGGTATGGTTGGTCTTTGAGAGGCAGAAGATCCACAGCTGCCATCAGCGTCTGGGAAAAACTGTCTAATCTCAAATGCTCATTATTAACACCAAAATTTTCTTAAAGTACACAAGCAGGAAAATTCTCTCTTCTTTCCTCTTCCCCTTTTTATTTATAAGGGTTCTTTCTTGTTTTAGTCAAAACTTTATCGCTCTGCTTACAGAAGAACAGAGAGCCAGGTATTTGGGGGAGATTTTATATTGAGGTTCAGTTTTGCTGGTATTGAACTAATGCTAAACCTCCATAAGCAAAGACCCGAGGGATCACTCCTGACATAAATAAAAATTCAGAGGCACATAAATTACTTTTTTATCTTAAGTCCTCAAAACTGGGTACAAAACACAGATACAGTTTTCTAGCCGAGGTCATAATAACCTTTTGAACAAGAATGAAGAAGTTGAAGCTATATTAAATTCTCATTAGCATTTCTTTGATCAAATGTATATTTTCCTCCTTTTCACAACTTTTTTTTTTCAAATGCAAATATGTGCTTAAACATTAGCCACTGAGCTGCAACTGGGAGAGCATCCACAGAATGTTTAAATATGCAAATCAGCACCACAGAGAGGAAAAGATGAACCTTCTCTACTTGGCTCTTTTGTACACAGCAGCAAGCAGCGGAAAGTACAATTACATAGAGTCTCTCTGAGCTCCTCAATCAAGAAGTATATGTTATCAACTGAACTAGAAGCAGCTATGCTGCCAGAAGTCTTAGCAAAATGCCACATGTGCCCAAGAGAGATTCCAAATGGAATACAATGACAGTTAAATCGAGATACCTATTAAGGAAAGTGGCCCAAATCTGTGTTCATACAGACCAAATGCAAAGTTTTATTTGAAATTGGGCTCAGTCCTTTCACTCTGTGGATGACTTTTAAAGTAAATATGGATGACCAATATGAACCGATGAAAGTAGAGGCTTGTAGGAGTAAACCTTCCAGGGTACCTTATCTAGAGGAAACTGCCCAATTCAAGAAAGAGTGACATTTACTAAAAGGTTGACATTTTTTTTTTTCAAAAATATAAACAGATGCAAATAAGTCTACACATGCCAATTAGGTGATGCACCAAGTGTTGGTGAAGTCATGAGGAGATGAGGAAATCAGCATGCTTATTAACTACAGGCTAAAGGGTAAATTGGCACAACGCTCTTTTTAGAGTGAAAAGATGGTGTCAATTTTCACCTACCTGAAGATTTTCTTCTCTTTAAAGTCTGTTCACTAACCTACTACTGTCTACTGAACATTCCATTGAAAGCCTTATCCCCAGTGCCTAGAACACCATAAGACTGGAAGTATGCATTTTAATTTGGCATCTTCACACACAGAACCAAACTCCTTCATTCTAATTCTGCCGCCTCCTAATTACATTTCTCTCTCCTCCTCTTTTTGTTAAATTTATTTTTTATTATTTATTTTAAAATTTTGTGGGTACATAGTAGGTGTATACATTTATGGAGTACATGAGATATTTTGATACAGGCGTAAAAATCATATCCAGGTTAAGGGGTATCCGTCACCTCAAGCATTTATCCTTTGTGTTATAAACAATTCAATTATACTCTTACTTAAAAATGTACAATTAAATTATCATTGACTATAGTCACCTTGTTGTGTTATAAAATACTAGATCTTATTAACTCTATCTAATTGTTTTTTGTACCTATTAACTCTCCACACTTCACACTCCCCTACTAACCTTCCCAGCCTCTGGAAACCATCCTTCTTCTATTGCCATGAGTTCAGTTGTTTTAATTTTCAGCTCCCACAAGTAACTGAAAAGATGTGATATTTGTCCTTCTGTGCCTAGCTTATTTCACTTAACATAATAACTCCAATTCCATCCATATTGTTCAAATGACAGGATCTCATTCTTTTTTTATGGCTGAATAGTACTCCATTGTGTATATTTACCACATTTTCTTTATCCATTCATCTTTTGATAGACACTTAGATTGCTTCCAAATCTTGGCTATTGTGAACAGTGCTGCAATAGACATGAGAGTGCAGACATCTCTTCAATAAATTGATTTCCTTGCTTTGGGAATATACCTAGGAGTGGGATTGCTGGATCATATGGTAGCTCTATTTTTACGTTTTGATGAATCTCCAAACTGTTCTCCATAATGGTTGTACTAATAATTCACATTTCCAATGAGAGTGTATAAGGGTTCCCTTTACTCCATATCCTCAATAGCAATTGTTATTTCCTCTCTTTTGAATAAAAATTATTTTAGTCAGAGTGGGGTGATGTCTCATCACAGTTTGGATTTGCATTTCTCTGATGATCAATGATATTCAGCACCTTTTCATATAGCTCTTTGACATTTGTGTGTAATTTTTTGGGAAATGTCTATTCAGATCTGTGGCCCATTTTTAAATAGGTTATTAGAATTTTTTTCGTATAGAATTGTTTGAGCTCCTTATATATTCTGGTTATTATTCCATTGTCAGACGTATACAGCAAATATTTTCTTCCATTCTGTGGATTGTTGTTTCACTTGTTCATTGTATCCTTCACTGTGCAAAAAGCTTTTTAACTTGATATAATTCCATTTGTCCATTTTTGCTTTGGTTGCCTCTACTGTGGGGTATTACTCAAGAAATGTTTGCCCAATCCAATGTTCTGGAGAGTTTCCCCAATGTTTTATTTCACAGTGTCATAGTTTGAGGTCTTATATTTAAGTTATCAAAATCAATTTTGACTTGATTTTTGTATATGCTGACAGACAGAAGTCTAGTTTCATTCTTCTGCATGTGGATATCCAGTTTTCCGAGCACCATTTATTTACTGAAGACACTGTCTTTTCCCTAGTGCATGTTCTTGGTGCCTTTGTCCAAAATGAGTTCACTGTAAATGTATGGAATTGTTTCTGGGTTCTCTATTGAGTTCCACTGGTCTACTTACCTGTTTCTATGCTAGCACCATGCTGTTTTGGTTGCTACACCTCTGTAGTATCATTTGAATGCAGGTAATGTGATTCCTCCAGTTTCGTCATTGTTGCTCATGATAGCTGTGGCTATTCTGGTTCTTTTGTGGCTCCGTATAAATTTTAGAATTTGTTTTTTCTATCTCTATGAAGAATGTTTTTGGTGTTTTTATAGGGAATGCAATGAATCTGAAGATTGCTTTGGGCAATATGGACATTTTAACCATATTGATTTTTTCCAATCCAAGAACGTGGAATATATTTCCATTTTTTGTGTCCTCTTCAACTTCTTGCATCAACGTTTCACAGTTTTCATTGTAGAGATCTTTCACTTACTTGCTTAAGTTAATTCCTAGATATTTAATTTTATTTGCAGATATTGTAAACAGGATTACATTTTGATTTCTGTTTCAGATTGTTCACTGTTGACATGTAAAACTGCTACCCATTATTGTATGTTGATTTCACATCATGCAACTTTACTGAATTTGTTTATCAGTTCTAATAGTTTTTTTGGTGGAGTCTATGGGTTTTTTTCTAAATGTAAAATCATATCATCTGCAAGCAAGAATAGTTTCACTTCTTCCTTTGCAATTTATATGCCTTTAATTTATTTCTCTTGTCTGATTGCTCTAGCTAGGACTTCCAGTACTATTTGAATAACAGTGGTGAAAGTGGTCTTCCTTATCATGTTCCAGATCTTGAAGGAAATGCTTTCAGTTTTTCCCCATTCAGTATGATACTACCTTCGGGTCTGCCATATATGGCTTTTACTGTCTTTTGGTATGTTCTTCGATCCCCAGTTTTTTGAGGGTTTTTATCATGAAGAGATGTTGTGTTTTATCAAATGTTTTTTCAACTTCCATTGAAATGTTCATATGTTTTTTATTTTTTTCTGTGTGACAAAGTCTTGCTCTGTCACCCAGGCTGGAGTGCAATGGCCCGATCTTGGCTCACTGCAACCTCTGCCTCTTGGGTTCAAGCAATTCTCCTGTCTCAGCCTCCCAAGTAGCTGGGATTACAGGCATGTGCTACCACGTCTGACTAATTTTTTTGTATTTTTAATAGAGATGAGGTTTTACCATGTTGGCCAGGCTGGTCTCAAACTCCTGACCTCAAATGATCTACCCGCCTTGGCCTCCCCAAGTGCTTGGGAAATGTTCATATGGTTTTTTGTTTTGTTTTGTTTTGTTTTTGAGACAGAGTTTCGCTCTTGTTACCCAGGCTGGAGTGCAGTGGCACTATCTTGGCTCACTGCAACCTCTGCCGCCCAGTTCAAGCGATTCTCCTGCCTCAGCCTCCCAAGTAGCTGGAATTACAGGTGCCTGCCACCATGCCCAGCTAATTTTTGTATTTTCAGTAGAAACAGGGTTTCACCATGTTAGCCAGGCTGGTCTCGAACCCTTGACCTCAGGTGATCCTCCCACCTCGGCCTCCCAAATTGCTGGGATTACAGGCATGAGCCACCATGCCTGGCCCATATGGTTTTAATCTCTCATTCTGTTAATATGATGTTTCACATTGATTGATTTGCATGTGTTGAACCATCCTGGCATTCCTGGAATAAATCCCACTTGGCCATGATGAATGATCTTTTCATTGTGTTACTGAATTCGGTTACTAGTATTTGGTGAAGGATTTTTTGCATCAGTGTTCATCAGGGATATTAGCCTATGGTTGACTTTTTTTGAGGTATCTTTGTTTGGTTTTGGTATCACAGTCATACTGGCTTTGTATGATGAGTTTAAAAGTATCACCTTGTCCTCTATTGTTTGGAAATCTTTGAGTAGTATCAATATTGGATCAATATTTGTTCTTCTTTAAATGTTTTGTAGAACTCAGCAGTGAAGCCACTGGGTCCCAAGAGTTTTCTTCCTGGGAAACTTTTTATTACAGCTTCAATCTCATTATTTGTTATTGGTCTGTTCAGGTTTTGGATTTCATTATGGTTCAATCTTGGTAGGCTGTATATGTCTAGGAATGTATTCATTTCTTCTAGATTTTTTAATTTATTGGCATACAGTTGCTCATAGTAGCCACTAATGATCCTTTGAATTTCTGCAGGGTCAGTTGTAATGTCTCCTTTTTCACTTCTGATTTTATTTGTTTGGGTCATTTTTTTTTTCTTGATTAGTTTGGCTAATGGTTGTGGAATTTTGTTTGTCTTTTTTAGAAAATAACTTTTCATTTCATTTATCTTTTGTATTGTTTTCTTGGTTTCAATTTTACTTGTTTCTGCTATGATATTTATTATTTCTTTTCTTCTACTAATTTTGGATTTGGTTTGCTCTCCCATTTCTAGTTGTTTAAGATGCATCATTAGGTTGTTTATTTTTCTATTATTCTACATTTCTTATTTAGACACTTACAGCAATAAACTTTTCTCTTTGTACTGCTTTCACTATATCCCATATGTTGTGAAATGTTGTGTTTCCATTATCATTTCTTTCAATACTTTTTAAATTTCCTCCTTAATTTCTTCATTGACTCACTGGTTGTTCAGAAGCATATTGTTTAATTTCCATATGTTTGTATAGTTCCCAAAATTCCTCTTGTTATTCATTTCTAGTTTCATTTCTATTTCAATCTCTTTGTTAATTTTATCTGGTAGGATTCTGAACTCCTTCTCTGTGTTATCTGGCATTTCTTTGCGTTTCCTCAAAACAGCTATTTTGAATTGTCTGTCTGAAAGGTCACATATCTCTGTCTCTCCATGATTGGTCACCGGTGTCTTATTTAGTCCATTTGGTGAGGTCATGTTTTCCTGGATGGTCTTGATGCTTATGGGTGTTCATTAGTGTCTGGGCACTGAAGAGCTAGGTATTTATTATAATCTTTGTAGTCTGGGCTTGTTTGTACCCATCCTTCTTGGGAAGTCTTTCCAGGTATTTGAAGAGACTTGGTTATTGTGATCACTTAATGGTCACTGCAGCTGTATCTGCATTAGGGGACACTCCAAGCCCAATAATGCTGTGGTTCTTACAGACTCATAGAAGTTTCACCTTGGTGGTCTTGGATAAGATCCAGAAGAATTTTCTCGATTACCAGGAAGAGACTCTTGTTCTCTTCCCTTACTTTCTCCCAAACCAACAGAGTCTGTCTCTGTGCTAAACTGCCTGGAGCTAGGGGAAGGGTGACACAAGCACCCTTGTTGCCACCACCACTGATAGGGCACTGGGTCAGACCCAAAGCCAGTGCAGCACTGGGTCTCACCCAAGGCCCACTATAAGCACTCCCTGGCTACCACCTATATTCACTTATGGCCCTAGGGCTCTATAATCAGCAGGTGGCATATTCAGACAGGCTTGTGTTCTTCTCTTTAGGGTGGGCTCTGGGAGGTTCCAGAAATGCCATCTGGGAGCCAGGTCCTAGAGTTGGAAACCTTAGAAATCTACCTGTTGCTCTATTCTCTTAAGGCTTAGTTGGCATCCAAACTACGAGAAAGTTACCTTTAACTCTTCCCTCCCTTTTGCACAGGCCAAGAGTCTCTCCCAGTAGCCACCACGACCTCAGGCTTGTGGGAAGTATTTCCAGGTGTTCACCTTAGGCCCACAGTCTCTTCAGTCAGCTTCTGGTTAATACTGCCAGGCTTGGAACTCTCCCTTCAGGGCTGTGGGCTCCCTGTGGTCCAGGGCAGGTCCAGAAATGCCATCCAAGAGGTAAGGCCTGGAATTGGGGACCCCAGGAATCCACTTGGTGATCTACCCTACTCTGGCCAGGCTGGTACCTAAGCTGCAAGTCAAAGTCCCATCTACTCTTCCTTCTGCTTTTCTCAAGTAGGAGTTTTGCCTCATAGCCTCCACAGCTGGGAATGTGTTGAGTCACATTTGAAGCCAGTACATCTCAGAGTCTCGCCCAAAGCCCATGGTGTATACTACCTGGCTACCACTGTTGATTATTCAGGGCCCAGGGGCTCCTGATTCAGCAGGTGTTTAGTCCTGCCAGGACTGAGACCCTCCCTTCAAGGCAGCAGGTTTCCAGAAGGCCCAGAGTGTGTCTAGAAATGTTGTCTGGGATCTAGGGCCTGGAAAGGGGCCTGACAACTCTGCCTATTCTACTGTGGCTTAGAAGGTATCCAAGTTGCAAGACAAAGTCCTCTCTACTCTTCCCTCTCTTCTCCCAAGTAGGAAGAAATCTCTTCAGAGCTGCAAGCTGCACTGTCTGGGATTGGAGGAGGTGTGGCACAAGCACTTTCTTGACCAGGTGGTATCTCACTAGATCACATGCCCCCTCACCAAGTCTACTGGCTCTGAGCCCAGCACAGCACCAGGACTTGCCTAGAAGTTGCAGTCCTTGTGGTATAGACTACCTTTCAAGTTAATTTAGAACCTCAGAGCATTTTGGCCTACAGTGGCAAGGCTTGCTGGATCTCAAGTTCCAACTACTGGGATGGCCAATTCCCCTCTGCCTAGGGCTGGTCTACGTGCTCCCTTTGTGAACAGTGGCTGAGTTCTGTTCAGTGTTGCTTTCTGCTATGGCAGGGCAACACTGAGTTCCAATGTAAAGTCCCACAATTACTATGCCCTCCCTTCCCCAAGTGCACAGATTCTCTCTCCATGCCATGAGGCCACTGCCAGGGGATGTGGAAAAGATGGTGCCAGCAGATCAAGATTGTCTTTTCTACCCTCTTTAGAGTTTCTTTCAGTGATATTAAGTTAAAACCTGGTACTGTGATCACTCACCTGATTTTTGGTTCGTATGAAGTTTCTTTTTTGTGTAGACAGTTGTTAAATGTGTTCTTCCTATGGGGAGGATAATCAGTGGAGGCTTCTATTCAGCCACATCGCTCCACCTCCAATTTCTACATTTTCAATAAAAACTGGCATGATATGAAGAAAATAATACAAGCTTTGAAACTGGGAAAACAATTTTTAATCCTGGCTTCTCAACTTGTTATGGACCTTTGCCGAGTTAATATATTTGAACCTCAGATTTTTCATCTGTAAGAGAGAGATCATAGTACTTACCCCATAGCATGTTGTGAATATTCCATTTCTATATATTGATATGACACACAGATGGCATCTAAGTGGGTTATGTAATGCTAGCTGCTTCAACAATTTAGAAAATATTCAATGGCCTAACTTACTCAAATTTTATCGCTACAGGTGAGGTATTCTAATCAGCCAACACATAAACCTTGGGATTTTTCTATTGGGAGTTTTACCATTCCCTGGGCCTCAGGGTATGAGTTTTCAGAAGCCCACCCTCACTTGATTGCTAAAGAATCCGTATGGAAATGCCATATCACTTCCATTCATTCTCCAGTACGTCAGAATTAGTCGTTAGGTAACACCTAAACTGAGTGTGCCAGAAAGTTTAGAAAGGTACAGACTGGGACTGGACAGCCTCCAGCAACAACTCAGCATTATAGAAGTCCCAATTTATGATGAACAGCCATCCATCCATCATAGGCAGCCTATCTGATCTCCACATATCCCTGTATACCCATTTTCCCACGTGTAGAAAGTGCTTACCTGCCTACATAGGTGGCAACTCAAATTCCCATGCAGTCTCTGCATTTAGCTGAGTCTTAGATGGAAGACTAAAGATGTATCCTTTCCGTTGAGTATAGGTGTAGCTTTTCATTGTCTAGATACCTATGAAATAAAATACGAACTTTATGCCTCACCCTTACCTCCAGAACACAATGGTAGAGCAAGGACAGAAAACATCAATTTTTTAAAATTACATTTGGAAAAGAGAAGAATGGGAAATACAGAAAGTTCACTGATTTATAGAAATTTGGAAATCTTGGCAGGCAAGCTTTATAACGATTCCAGGCTTCCACTCCAGAAGTGAGTAGAATTCTTGATTAGACTTTGATTCTCTTTTTGTATAGAACTCCATTATCCATTGCTTTATATGTCCAGTGGGTCCACTCGTTGTGGGGATCTTTGTTATTCATTTTCCTCAATGGACTCATGTAACATAGGCACTAAGTAGGCCATCCTTAGGGGTTGCACACATTTCATTACTGTTTTTATGCTTATGCAATTTTGGGGGTCTGTGAGTAGTTTTAATTTTTGATTAGTCAAAGGCTTTGACCCTTGCATTCATTGATAGTCTTTTCGGCAATACAATTCCTTCAACTACTTTATTGGCTTTTGGTTGATTAGCTGTTAATCTGTCTAATTTGCTTGTAACTGCATTTAAAGTTCTTTTCCAGACAGAATTCTCATACTTAATCTATCTCTTTATTTCCTTATCCTCTTGTCAGTGTCTCAATTTAACTACGACTACCTTGAGATCATCTGAAATAAAAGGCTTGAGTAGAAGGATAAATTCATAATCTGGCCTTGGCTGCAGGATAGATTCCTTCTGTTATAAGAAGAAGTCCAAACAGGCATTTGTTGCTCAAACCTTCATGAGTTTTATCTTCTGCTTTTTAGCTCCATAAGCAATTTGCTTTTCTAGCCATGTAGGGATCTAAATTTCTGGAGTCTTCCTATTCCCTTTTATTTCTGCTCCCAAGCCAGTTCTTGTATGAGTTCAATTTTGTGTGTGTAATAACTGTTAAACACAGCAAGTTATAGCCAGCATACGCTAATATTATGTTTTCCCACCACCTCCCTTAGGGCCACTGGCTCAGTAGAAACCTAATCTCCCTTCTCAGGTATCACAGGCAACACTTTCACCTAGTGTTTTACCACTGTATTATATGTGTGGCTCCAGCTTTCTAACCTTTGATATCAGTTTCCACATCACTCTCCAACTGCCTGCTAAGTCAGGGATATAATTAGACTGCCAGTTCCTTACTTCAAAGAACCAATTTCTGTATTTTTAAAGTAATATAAACCATGCTAAATGATGTAATAAATACATCCCCAAATGTCAGTGGTTTAACCCAATAGAAGTTTATTTCCTCTCTCTCTCTCTTAAAAATCTAATGCTATGTCCCTGATCATCCCAAACTACCTTGCACTAACGAAAGGGCTCTTTCTATCTTGTGGTTCCACTACCTTCTAAGGCCTCTGAGTTTTCTTGACATCGAGTTAACAAACATAGGGAAAGAGTTTGTAGAATATCCTCCCGCTTCTTAAAGGTATGGACCCAGGAGTGCCATTCATCCCTTCTGCTCATGTTCTGTTAGATAATATATATGGTAGTTCAGGTTCTGAAGGATGTAGATGGAGATTAACATGAAGCAATATTATTAGGGAGTGCTTTTGGAATCAACATTTCCGGAAGGGAAGGGAAGAAAGTAGGATTGGGCAAAGGAAGAAATTGGGCTGTGATGCAGTTCCAAAAAAGATCTCAGCCAATACTCATGGGCAGTTGTGAAGGTAAAATGGTCCTTTACAGCTGTCTCATGTTGCAACGAGGGTGCTAGTCATTTGTACGTCTGTACAGACAAATTACTGGACGCAGGCTGCCTTTGGAGAGGAGGTGTGAAATTGAGCAAGACAGCTTGCTCCAGCTCAGGGCAGTTTTCTGAGAGTGATACAGCTGAGAACTTTCATTCGGCAGTCCTTCTAGAAGCTGGGGAAGTAAATACTTTAGATCTGAAAAGGAGATCTGAGAAGTACATCACAACTTATATCATAACTGATTCTAATGTGACACGGGTTACTGAAGGGGCATGGGAAATGTTTTCTCGCTCAGGAAGCTCCCTCTCATTGATACCTTTACACCATGGAAAGGAGAATATTAGTGTTTGGTGGCAATCTCCAACAGAGATAAAACGTATTTTTCTGATGTCAGTCAGACATGATTTCTAAAGAGTGACCACATTTTTATAATAAGCTATATGATGTGCCTTATAAAAATATTAATGTTATTTCTTTTTTCTTTCTTTCTTTTTTTTTTTTTTTTTGAGATGGAGTCTCACTCTGTCAGCAGGCTGGAGTGCAGTGGCGTGATCTCGGCTCACTGCAACCTCTGCCTTCCGTGTTCAAGCAGTTCTCCTGCCTCAGCCTCCCGAGTAGCTGGGATTATAAGCATGTGCCACCACACTCGGCTAATTTTTTATATTTTAGTAGAGACAGGGTTTCACCATGTTGACTAGGCTGGTCTCCAGCTCCTGAGTACAAGCAATCTGCCCTCCTTGTCCTCCAAAAGTGCTGGGATTACACACCTGAGCCACTGCGCCCGGCCCAACGTTATTTCTTAGAATCAGATTTACTCATTATGTTCATTATTTTCACCATGTGTAGAATTACATGTATTTCCCAATTCATGAGTTTTTAAGGTTTATTAAATATATTCATATTTTAAAAAGATACCCAAATATGCACGGACTCAGTAAAATGTATATTCCGCTTTGAGTCATTACAGTGTCCCTTTTAGGTAAGTAATATACATGCAAATTTTAAATTCTTTAACATACTTTTTTGATATATGTAAAATATAATATAAAGTCAATATTAGAGGCTTGTTACTATAATACAAGAAAGTACAAAATAGATTTGAATTAATTTTTATCTTCTAACATAAATTATGGGTGAACTACAACATTTTACATTTTCCTTTAAGGGGCAATATTCTTTGAAACCAGTCATATAATATTGCAGTTGTTCCTAATAAAAATACATTACTTGAATTCAAGCCTATGGATGCATGTATAGCATGAACTGAGAGGTATCTATTATAGAAGCCTTCAAAATTGGGTTGACAAAAGAGATATGATCTTTCACTGAGATTTGTACTTTGACATCATTAGGGGATTTCAAAGACATCACTAAGGGTTTCCAAGGATTGCATGTTTCTTCCATAAATGCTGACTTCAATTTTGACACATAAATCATTCTCTGACCTTCAGCCTACATTTGGCTCATAGTCTTCAGTGTTTCCAGTGTAACCAGTCCAGGTTACCCCAAACATAGAGACTGAGAGGGAGTTCCACGACATTCTCTATGGTATTAGAGCAATCAGCCCTTTATCTTTTAGAAGAAACAAACCACTTTGAGGCCCTAGCTACCCCACTACAAGTCAACCCTCAGACAGGAAAGGATAAAAACCCATTGCCCTGTTGGCTTTTGTAATGCCTAAAATTCCAACCCTGGAGATTCAATTTCTTCATCGAAAAGCCCATGTTCAGTTAAAATAAAAATAACTTGAATGAAGTAAGGGTGGTTTCTATCATTTATTAACACCTTGATTTAAATGAATTATTCAATTCTTTTATGAAATAGCTTATTGGAAGAAGGAGGTGAACCTGAATGCCAACTGTATTGAATAGAGAAATAGGAGTATCACCAAGTTTGTGCATGAGGAGGGTGTATTAGCTATCTATTGCTGCATAACAAGTTATCCCAAGACTTAGAGGCTTAAAAAAACATACGTTTATTATTTCACAGTCTCTGAAGCATCTAGGCAGAGCTCAGCATGGTCCTGTGTTTCAGGGTCTATCACAGAATTATATCAAGGTGTTGGCTGGGGATACAGTCTTACCTGAAGGTTCAGCTGGGAAAGAATATGTTTCTGAGCTTACTCACATGGTTGCCGGCCAGTTTCAGTTCCTTGAGTTCCTTGTGGGATTATATTTGGTGCCTCATTTCCTCATTGGCTGTTGAATAGAGGTTTCTTGCCACATGGGCCTTTCCAACATTGCAGTTTGTTTACTCAAAGCAAGGTAGCTGGGATGGTGAGAGAGAGAGAGAGACAGAGATTGCCAGAAATGAGGAAGGCATTGCCTGCTGAAACCTAATCACGGAAGTGATAATCCATTGTCTTTGCTACATTTTAATCATTAGAAGCAGGTCATTGTGTTCTGCCTACACACAAGAGTGTGAATACCAGAAGTTGGGGATAATAGAGGGATATCTTGGAAAGCTGCATGCCACAAAGTGGTTGAATATAGAGTTAGGAGAGTGGAGGACCTGATAGCAAACTTCACTAAAATCATGTATCTTGTCTTTGTTGGTACTTGGCTCAAATGATTTATCAAGTATTACGATTCTATACCACAATCTTGAATTTATTAGAACATAAACTCAATGAAATCTAGAGCTTCTAGAAATCTCAATTTCAACATTGACAAAATAACAGAGTGATTATAGTCAATAATAACTTAATTGTACATTTTAAAGTCACTTAAAGCATGTAATTGGATTGTTTGTAACTCAAAGAATAAATGCTTGAGGGCATGGATATTCCATCCCCTGTGATGTGATTATTTCACATTGCGTACCTGTATCAAAATATCTCATGTACCCCATAAATATATACACCTATTATGTACCCACAAAATTAAAAATAAACTTAAAAAAATTGATAAAATAAGGATGTTAATGCCTACTACAAAGACTTGTCAATGAAGATTAACTGAGAATAGTTTTATAGGTGGGATTATGGGTAATTTTTCTTCTCCTCATATTTCTCAATGCCTTAACACTTTTCCAAAATCAAATGCGTGATTAATTTTAAAAATGCAAAACACTCAGCATATCATTTAGAATATATTAGGTATTTAAGTAAATATTAGAATCCATTAGATCTAAACCTGCACTATTGAGTAGAAAGTATATTGAGCCATGGATTTGATGGAGCATTAATTCTCCTTTATTCAGTAGTTAATTGCTGTAAAATTGTTCTAAAAAGAAGAAATGAGGACAGGGCAAATTCACTCTGTAATGCTGAATGCACATTGGGAATCAGCTCCATCAATGTTCAGTATACAAGAAGTTGGTAATTATATTTACATGGATGAGACCTGCCTTATCATGTACAAGATTCTTGCTGACATTTAAGAGGAGAGAGCCACATACCCTAAATGCAAGCAATCTATCATTGTCTTGGCTCACTGCAACCTAGGAATACTTCTTTATCTCATTTTCTGCTTATGGAAAACACTTAAAATGCTCTGTATTGTTGTCCTGTACTATCTTCTCTACCCTTTCCCTTCTAACATAAAGAATGATGTTTTGGTGTGTTTTTTTTGTTTGTTTGATTTGTTGTCGTTCTTTTTCCTTCAACCTCTTTTTAAAATCCATTTTGAGCTCATTTATTTAAGAAACATTGTCGAATTTTTACAATGACCAAGGCGTTTTGAGAATCCAGTCTTATAAAAAATATACTAACTTGACTTTAAAGACGTTAGGGCCTATGAGAGAAATTATATGACCACTAACAAGATATAGTCTGTGAAAGTGATCAATTTAAGCTAGTGTGATCAACACAGGCAGCATTAAGTGTCATTTGACACAGTACTTGGAGGCCAAGATTTGAGATATTCACAGGTAATTACAAACAGTGTGTTAAAGGATAGTTTGGAAAACGGTTAAAACATGATGCCCTACAAATATGAAACGAGCATGTGTTAAAGATGTTAATGTTAATTAATGAGTTAATTAATGTTAATGTTAATTAATGAGTTAATTTACTCATTAATGAGAAACTTATCAGGATGGTAAAAATGCTTCAAAGGAGAGTTTAAAAAATAGGTTTATATAGTCAGTCAGTAAGTCAAATGAAATGCTGAAATGAACTTGCTAATACATAAAAAGTTAATATACTTCGGGGCAATAAAACTATGTCCTTCAGACTAGTCTTTCCTCCTAAATAGAAATTTACAAGTTAACATGTAACTTTAGAACCTGGACCCTGATCAGCAGTAAACAGTAAATCAAACAAAGGCACAATCCTCCAGGGAATTATATAATCCTTGAGTGGGCCTGTCAGGCAACGCTTTACTATGACATCTAAATGACAGGTGGTCATTCTTTTGTCTAATCTCTAAGTTTTAGATACTTTTTCTTAACAAGGATAAATGGTATGAACAAGGGCACAGAGGTACATTTTCAGAGAATGGCACATAGAGAAAGAGTTGGCAAATTTTTTTTCTGTAAAGGGCCAGTTAGTAAATATTTTGGACTTTGGGGGCTATGTGATCTCTGTTGTAGCTACTTATCTCTGGCACTGAAGTGCAAAAGCAGCCATAGACAACAGGCAAACAAATGAGTACAATTGTATTCCTATAAAAGATTTTTATAGACACTGAAATTTGAATTTCCTATAATTTTTTAATGTCAAAAATATTATTTTTCCTTTGATATAGGTTCAATCATTTAGTCATATAAAAACCACTCTGTAGACGATACAAAAACAATTGGCTTGGCAGGTTGAATTTGACCCGAGAGTCATAGCCTGCTGAAGCCTAGCACAGAACAACTGAAGCAACAAATTGTTGCTTTGAATCAGTGGTAAATAAGATAGAAAAGAGTTTGGGACCAGGACATGTATAACATTAATTAACTCCTCTACTCAGACAGAGAGAGAAAGGTAAGATCACAATTTGTGTGTCAGTGAAGGCTTAAGTGACATTGTAATGCTTCAGTAAGATTAATATGAAAGAAATGTATTAGACAAGGTGCAGGAAGGAGAGATCAGAGATAGCAAAACTAGGTAAGAATTTTTCATCAGTTAGGTTTGAGGAAGTGACCATATGGTCCGGGGTGGGCCTGAAGAAGAATTTCTCAACAGATCCAATCTATGGGGTGAGAGACAGCAACTATTGAAACTTGCAGGTAAGATTTAAACCAGAGACACCAGGAAATGAAGATTCCTTTGTCAAAAAAAAAAAAAAAAAAAACAGCATAGTGACTCTGTTGGTTGTAAATCTGCTGAACTGGAAGTATCCACAGAATTCCAGCTGTCAGTGTTTCACAGATTGTTAGAAATGCATGAATGAATTTTGGGAGATAGTACTAACCCAGGGGAAAGGGGTGGGGATATCTGTGAAAATTTCCTTAGGTAAAGGAGGGTTGGGGAGCATAGAAATTCATGGGCTGTTCAAAGAAAAATGCATAGCTGAATAATCGAACTTAGGGCAGAGGCTGGTGTGTGTGGTGGTGGTGGTGGTGGGGATAGATAGGAGCAGAAGGTGGCTTATCGGAATGCAGGAAGAAAAACTAACATATTCAAAGAAAAGAACCAGAAAATATGGAAAATTAGGATGTTTTTAGAGTTATAAAAGTCAGAACTTTGGTTCATTCCAAAGAGAAATGATGGCTAAGAATCTAAAGTGATATATCGTTTATGGACAAAATGATTTTTTGTTTGTTTTCACATTTTCAGGTACTGGAGGTTAGAATTTAGTAAACAAATCTCAGAAGTGGCAGGATACCAGCTAACAGCTAACAGAGGTTTTTTAGAAAGAGCCTCGAGACCCCTCTCTAGGTATCTTGGAAGGTTGCATAAAATAGTGTAAAGAAATAGAGGGCCAGCATTATAATTCTTACTGGTTCTCTCGCTAATTTTATAAACTTTCCAATGTCATGCAATAACTTAGGGACTTAGCACTTTATGTGCATAAAGAGGGTTCTCGAAAATTCTCTGTAGGTCTAAAATTCAATGATTCTATTTGACTTTTCTTGTATATAAGAACAGTCCTGTGTAATCTCAAAAATGGACAGTGAAAATTGCATTTACAGCTTTGGATTCAAATTCTGAACACCCAAAGAATTATGTGTATGTAGTAATGAAGATCCTACATTTATATTTTTAAAAAAAAATATTTCAATATATTTCACTATTTTAAAATCTAAGTAAAATGGCACCTCTATTCAAAGGAGTGCATGAAAGAGTAATATTTTTTGTTTGGTGCTGAAATCTTACTAATTCAGAGATAGAATATTCTCATGCAGACCAGAAGCTCTGACTGGCATTGGTCATTCTTTGACGTCCAAAGATAATAAAAGGGGACCTTTATGAAACAAAGTTTGGAAACTACTAGTCAAAATTGATCCAGATGGAATTACTGCAACAATACCAAAGGCTAGCGAGCAGATCATTACTCAAAGCCTGACACTGGCAACAATTCCAACATATGGTAAAACATCACTGACTCTCAGAAGATGGGAATACTCCACAGCTGTGGTTTGCTTCTGCTAAAAGAGTATACTTACACCCATAATTTGCCACCTGTCAGATAAGAGAAAGGGAAATGTCCTGTTTTTACATAAAGTATTAAGAGAAGCTTTAGATCAACTCTGGATATAAAGGGAGATAGGGCTACATGGCCACTTCTATATAATAAAATAAAAGATAATAAACTAAATTTGAAGTATATTTTAACTTTTTGAAATTAATTTCCACAGATAGTTTGTTCTCTAATTTAATCTACACAGCAATAATTTGATGAGGCAAAAAGGGAAGGTAAAAAGACTTGCTCAATATATCACAATGCTGAAGTTGGAATATATTAGGAATCTATTGCCATACTGATATTTTGTAACAACCAACCACCATATTTCAGTAGCATACAAAAACAAATATTTTTTGGCCATATATCTGGCGAGGTCCTAGATATATGATGACCATCTATCAGCAGCTCTTTGTATCTCAGCTAAGTCCACTCATATGTCTAAAGTTTGACTGACTCATGGCTGATGTAGGATGACCTTGGCTAAAGTGGCTGGAGAGACTTAGGACTATAGTATCAGTGTCTTTTATCTTCCAATTCATGAGGTTGGGCATCTTCTCTGGGCAATGGCAGAAGAACAAGACAATGAGCAGAAACACACAAGTGTTTTGCCAAGCCTCTGATAACATCCCATTGGCCAAAGCATATTATATGTTCAAACTCCAGAATTCAGAATCTAGAGGAAGGAAGGGGTTTAGACACGGGCCTACTAGTATCTACCACTTGGAACATCGACCCACGTTTTCTGGTTTGAATCCAATCCCTCTCTCTCTTTTATTTTAGCCTTTCTAACCTGTTTAGCTTCCAAACTGAAATAGCTGGTCCTTAAAGAATAAATGCGATTTCTACTGAGGTGTACTGCATGACAATTAACATGGTTATCTTTTATTCCCTTTCACTCAAAAATACTTATTGCCTACTGTATGCTAGGTACTATGCTGAGAAGATTGCTATTTATAAATGAATAGAACAGTCATTTCATCTTTTTAAAAATCACATATCAAACCTTCATGTTTAATCATGTTAGTATAAAAGTTCATTTATTTAGACAACCAAAATTCGATATCCCAATATCAGCACCTGAAAAATAAAGGGAAAAATAGGTTGTAGTTCAGTTGAACGGTTCTACTCAATTATCTCACACAGCTCCTGCAGCAGCTGCCACATTCTTCACGGTCTCACACACCAAATGCACCTTCAATTCTTTTCTCTCTCCTCCCAGACCTGACTTCACTCATAAAGAAAGCCAGCAGCTCTTTACCTGCTATAATATGGGGCTTAGGCCCCGTGACTTGCATCATGGTCTCTTCATGCCCAATGTTATTTCCTCTCCCTTCTTTTTACAGGTCGCAGAACTGAAATGCACTGTGAGAGCTTTCCCTGCTCATTCTCCCCTCCTTCCCCCTTCATCTTTCACTAACATTATCCCCCTCTCTCCCCTTGTACTCCTAACTCTATTTCAAAGTCTGCTTCTTCATGAACCCAAACAACACAGCAACACATGCTATAAGTTCTGTTGCAGATCAATAATCTTTTAACAAATGAGATTTTGTTGGAGTGGTTCTGCTTTCTTTTACCTTCATGCTTCTTTTACCTTCATACCTACCTGCAACTCCCTCGGATTACACAATTAGTTTCTCATATTGAATGAGTCAGGTGGAGAAAGCAGGGGCATTTCTCCCCAGGTTCGTAGGTAGAATGCCGCATGTACTGGCGTGTTAAGAGTCAGAAAAGATGTAGGATCTTCTAATTCAGCCATTTTCAAAATTTCTATTGTGTTCATTGTAAAAGAGTAAAACTACCTTTAAAATTTTCAAATGAAACCGTTTGCAGGGCCAATGACTTAAAATAGATAAAAGTAAGCTTTTCTGCTTAAATTGGGGGTAGGGTGTTCAGAACTCTACCTAGCTTGGACCAAGCTAAAACTAATGGAAATACTCTGAGAGAATTCCAATTTTCCTTAAATGATCTTTGTTCATTTTGATGATCCTGTTCACCCTCCTCCCTGCCCCTACCACCATAAGACTCAGAGCAATGCTAATATGTGACATGTATGTTGCCAGCCCACCTTCTGTCCTCCTGCAAACATGACTAATCAAATTCAGCACTGTTTCCTACTAACCCTGAATTTGGTATCAGAGTTCTCAATATAAAACTCAAGAAATTCACTATCAGTATAAATTGAAGTTTGCACTCAAAATGCAGTCTATTTACAATCTCTATGGGAGTCATTCTGTTCACACGCACAATCACACACACGATTGTACGTCTTTCTCTCACACACATTACTTGTCCTATGTTAAATACTGATGTTCTCTGACTACCTACACAGGTGAACAAGCTGTGAGTTCTGTAGAAGTTAAAGTAGGGAATTACAGAGTCAGCTCTTAGAATCTCAACTGCTCCTCTCACACAGGAAGAATTAGTTTTGATAGAACATCGTCTACTCACACTCTAGCAACTCTGAAAAACAAATACTGGTGGATGTGGAGGTGTTGGAGAGTCGCCAGAAACCAGATTCTCGAGAGACCTTTACTAGTTTATAATACTCAGAGGCTGACTAAGGGGATACAACCCCCTCTTTCAGGGTGTAAGTCATTTTATATTAGAAATGGCATTTATATCAAAAGTTTGTAATTCTACTTTCTTACAACCCAAAACGTATTTTCACCACTCCTTCCCTAAAGTAGTCTGAACTGAGAGAGTAAGAAGAGGTGAGTGGCACCTTACTGGATTTAAGGTCTCAATATTGTCTTTGAAAGGCTTTATTTTCTCAAATAAGTTCCTCTCTCTATCTCCCTTTCCTGCTTAGTGGTAAAATTATTGGCTTTAGAGTTAGTTAGACCAAGGTCCACCTCTAAGCTCTGTCTTTTGCTTGCTATATTGTTTTATTATTTTGAGGTCTCAGAAAGTCCTGTGATCTCAAAGTTTCAAAGTATCAGTATGATGGTGCAGTAGCTCTGAAGTCAAGAGACTGAAGTTGTAGTACCTGATGTGTGCCTTAAAGATCCCTGTGAACTTCAGTGTCTTCATTTATCAAAGAAGATTGGTTTTGATATGCCGTGAGGCAGCCACTGGAAGTGCACCACTCAGATTATCCATCAAGACAAAACTCGCCATTCAGCTACAAAGAGTGCAGTTCTTCCCATCTCCCTCAGCTTTTGATCTGAGGCCAGCAAATCTCCAGCAGCCCCAGCCAGTGACTGAGCATGGCAGGGGTACTAGAGCCTGTCATTTCTGTTCAACACAGTTCTCCTTTAATAGGCAATCTTTGCTCCAGAGCTCCCCGTTAGATTGGCTAAGACTTTGGCAGAGCTGCGTCATGGTCTCTTCATGCCCAATGTTATTTCCTCTCCCTTCCTTTTATAGGTCGCAGAACTGAAATGCACTGTGAGAGCTTTCCCTGCTCATTCTCCCCTTCTTCCCCCTTCATCTTTCACTAACATTATCCCCCTCTCTCCTCCACAAACCCCTTGTACTCCTAACTCTATTTCAAAGTCTGCTTCTTCATGAACCCAAACAACACATCAACACATGCTATAAGGTCTGTTGCAGATCAATAATCTTTTAACAAATGAGATCATGTTAGAGTGATTCTGCTTTCTTTTACCTTCAAGCTTGGCATTTTAGCAATGGATTTAAAGAGGGTGAGCAAGATACTTAGGAAGACTATACATCTCGGTTTGCCTGAAGCAGGGCCAGTTGACACCTGTTTTGACTTAATATTTGCCACCAAAAAAGTAGTTTTGGAGACCACATATTACATAGTCTTCCTGGTGATACTGGATAAAATCTATCATTCTTTCTTTTTCTAAAGTTTGAAATACTCTAATATATTCACAGAACAGTTTCACATATTAATCAATGTGAAGATGCTCTCATTCATTTACGTATTCATATAATTCTGGAAATGTTTATGAAGTTCAATTTAACACAGTATTATATGCTCTAGGACTTGGATAAGAGACAGTAAATACTTGGGTGACATTTTAGGTCAAGTTGCGTTTTAGTGACTAAAAGACTAATTTGAAGAATCAATTTTTACTTGATTTTCTAGTTCACAAAGAGCATTTATAATGGCTAGTCTACCATGACAGATACTTCCTTCAGTGGGGATGACATGCTTCCCTTGGGAAAAATCTCTCTGGGCAGCTGCAGCCGCAGTGCAGGTTGCTGACTTCAGCTAGATTATATTCGACAGATTGAAAGCTCACAGGTGCCTGCAGTATACCAGAAAACGTTTGTCTTTCTTAGTAGGAGAATTGGAAGGATTTTAGTTGACTGTGCTGGTTTTTTCACTTATACATGTTTTAATAGAACATTTCTGTACTAAAAAGTTAATGTCACCGGGATATGCCCTGGTATGTATTAAACATTATAGGTTTTTCACATCATTCTTAATTTTTAATGCAAATACATTAAACGGAATATTTGCTTCTTTTAACAAGTTGAGACACTGGCTTTGTATGTTTCTCATGGTTGAAAAAAACATGTTTGTGTCCATTTCTCCACACTTTCCCATTTGCCCTTGCCATGACAAAGTGTAATAAGCAAGGTTAAAATGGGTTATGACGGGGAATACTCATTTTAAACACAGTGGCACGATTGTTTCTGAAGTCATTATCTACTTGGTGTTCTGAGAGTTAAGCGGGATTCTATTTCAGCTGGAAAAAGGTGAAAAAAAAAATACATGTCAAAAGATGAATAATGTGAAGATTGATCACTTCAAAGACTACATCTCTGGTTATTCCCTACATTTAAATGCTCTCTTTAAATCATGAGGTGGTTGCAACTAAGATGGTGGCATATACAATTTTACTTCACTGTTGTTTCTGCTGTTTATTGGCCTCAGACAGCTCGGAATTTCCACTTATGGCACAAGCCCCAAAGTTATGAATATTTATTGTGTAATGGGAAGACATTTTAAGAGATTTTTAACATTGGGGGGCACCATGGTGGGTTATCACATATTTCAAACAGTTGAGTTGCTTTAATACATTTCCTTTGGATATCACTTTGATTATGTAACAATTATGAATTGCTCCACAGCAATATGAGATCAAATAATGTCACATTTAATTATTTTCTCAAGTTGACTAAAATCAGTTTTCATCTTCAATTTGTAAGGTCAATAATTTCCATTTTGGGGGATATCCCTTCACATCCCCTACAAAATCATGGTTAAACCAGGAAAAATGGAAATCATTCTAGACCATTCTAGCCAGAAAACCTTTAATACAGGAAAAAAGAAAAAGAGGCTTCCACAACATTTGTGGGGCTACTGGCATCAGAGAAACAAAAAATGCAGGGATCAGAGGGGACAACAACTGATGACCTCAGCTGTCTTGCGGGATCAATATGGGAGACTCCTAGAGGATGCTTAGAAGTTGTCATAACCCTGCCTGCTTCAGCCCAGCCCTTGCCTGCAACTTATGGAGAATAATAGCTTTTCCTTTCATTACATTTTCCAAATGTCACACAAGTCCCTTTCTGTAGCTTCATCTAAGCTGGAGAACTTCTGGCGAGGGGATCCTGAAAATATATTTCTATCCTTTCTTCTCCTGGGCACACTTGGAAGGGTAGAAACGACACAGAATCAGCATAGACCACATCTGACACAGTGTTACAACACTGAAGGGCAAAAATGGCCCCCAGAAGACAGTCACCCATATTTTTGGTTCTCATGATGGTAGGATATGGGTTCTTAGTCTATGACTGTTTTATGACTATTATGTATTGTTATGGCTACCATTTCTAGCTGCAGAAGGCCTCCTCCATTTACATGCCCATTTTTCTCCAGGCTTGGAAAGCTTGGCCCAGCTGCCTTCCCAGGTGAGCAAGATCATTTCAATTAGGACACTAATTCTGAACTCACTCCCTGCTAAGCTTGGAAATTGGCCCATCTTGCAAGACCCCAGGCTGTGGAGTTATACTCTGCCTTTATTAATATAGTTTCCATCATTGCCTACCACACCAGAAGGCACTCAGATAGCACTCCATGCCTACCCTCCAGTGCTGGAAACGCTCCATTGTTTCCTTTATATTCAAATCTTGGAGTTACATTTAATATAATTTTTTTGTTAAATTTTAGAGCATGAAGATTTATTCTGACTGCCTTTTAGATGATAAAGCTTAATTGGGCCTCTAAACCTTCTCAACACAAAAGTCTGTTTTAAGGTAGACTTCTGTTGCCATTCACACGAAAAAATATCTCCTTCAGAACGCTGAAACTCAAAAGCTGATTAGTCTCCAGTAGAGGAAACAGGACCCCAAACCTTAGGAAGATAAAAACCTGGCTGGCTTCCTGGTGGGGTAAAAGGCAGTTTTTATTCCTTCATGATGAATCTCCCGCAGCAGCAGGAACACAATGCTGTTTCTCGGTAGGTCACCCTTTCACATTAAATTTGCTATAAATCAACCTTCCACACTTGCTAAAGCATTGTCTTTTCCTATAGATGCTACAGTGAAAAACACTCTTCTAGGAAAGTCATTGCGAATCAAGGGCTGTGTCTGTCCTCATGGAACTAAATGGCCATTAAATGAGGATGAATTCTTGCTCTATGCTCACCTTATCAAGAATAAATGAAAGCCCGGTAATCCCTATGTGTAACTATGAGAGGAGATACAGTGATGCATTTTGATGGAGATGGGGGGTTAAACATTCTGGGCTACCTAACTGACTGGTCACTGTAGGTTTGGGGAATGGACTCTAAGAGTTCCTGCAGAAGACATGTAGTTGTGGGTCATGGTGGGGGCTGGAGAGAAAGGGAGGGAGGGGAGAGTGAGAGAGCAAGAGAGCAAGCAAGGAGTTGATGGGTATGGAAAACAATATGCTTAGAGGAAGGGAGTAAAATGCTAAAAAGCATCTGCATATGAAGAATTAAAATCCTGAAAGCCACATATTAGTCCTTAGCAAACCTATCATACTACCTCCAGCAGGATGAGACAAATGAAAAATGAAAAGAATTCTGGATCTAAAACTGGATTACTTTATAGAATTGGCTACATGCAAGCTCTGAAACCAAGCCCAGACTTGAATCTGGACAGTGGGCCTCCAGAAGGTAGAATTCAATCCTCTGGGGGTGTCCTGATAGATGAAGCAAAAAATATAGTGGAGACTCACAGAAGAGCCATATGTAGAAATCCACAGAAGTATGTAGCTAACCCTACCAAAGTAATCTGCTAGTAGAAAACAGCCCTCCAATCTTCGCTGGGGTTCAGATTAAGATTATAATCTCTAGGAAGACGAGGCAGGCATAGCCAGGCAGAAAGTCATGCCTATAGGGTTATGGCACAGGGAAGGTTATTGGTTCAGAAACTCATAATGTAATTTAATTACTACTGGAAGGGTACAAGATAGCCTGAAAATAAAGAAAGTTATCATAATCAGGAATAAAGCCAAGATTGAATTACATGGGGGCGGTTTCCCCCATGTTGTTCTGGTGATAGTGAATTCTCATGAGAGCTGATGGTTTTAAAGTGTGTGGCAGTACCCCCTTCTCTCTCTCCTGCCACCATGTAAGACATGCCTTGTTTCCCTTTTGCCTTCAGCCATGATTGTAAGTTTCCTGAGGCCTCCCCAGCCATGTGGAACTGTGAATCAATTAAACCTCTTTTCTTTATAAATTACTTAGTCTCAGGTAGTTCTTTATAGCAGTGTGAAAACAGACTAATGTACTATCACTTATAGACATCTTACCAGGTGTCTAGCCCTCTGCTTTGTCTTTTAAATATTTTTTTCCTTTAATGCTTACAATCACTAGTGAGGTAGGTGTTATTGTCTAATTTAAGAGATGAAGAGATTGGGCCCCAGGAGTTAAATTACTATAATCACATAGCTAGTAAAGAATAGCACCATGAATTGAACTCAAGAATCTTTGATTTCAATTGCAATTCATTGGTAAGCATGGAATTGCCCTTGGTTTCCTTCAATCCTTGCAGGGACCAAGGGTATTTTTAAAGATGGCTGCAACATTATCTCCTATTCCATATAGTCTGTTGCAACGTGACTTTGCCACTCCTCCACAATGAGGTGGAGTCTATTTCTTCACTCCTTCAAAACTGATGTAGATTACAGCAAATGTGATATGGTCCCAGTTACAAATTCATCCCTTAGTTGATGTTCTTAGGATGCTGCATCTCAGAACGCATCCACCATGTTATAAGAAATCTAAGAGAGATGGGTAAGGTCACATGTAGCTGCTCCAATTTACTCTTCCAGCTGAGTTACCTGCCGATAGCCAGCGTCAGCTGCAACTGAGTGGGTTGTCTTGGACGTCTGAATCGTTACAGTTCCCTGCTGACAGCCAGAGTCAACTGCAATTGAGAGGGTTGTCTTGGACATCTAAGTTGAACCTTTAGACGACTCTAGCTTCAGCCGACATATAACTGAAACCACATGAAAATTGCCTAGGTGAGTCGAGAAATGAAAACCAATAACATACTGCTCTTTCAAACTACTAACGTATATGGTTTGTTGTGCAGTAAAATACAACTGGAATAGCACCAAAGGTAAAATGTGTTGTAGGTATAGAGCTGAAGCTGAGCCTGCACATGAGGGTAAAGTAAGTCTAGGTGTAGAGAAAGAGGGAAGACAGAAAACTAACTATGCAATACATAAGTTACTCTTAAGTTTGAGGTAGACAATGAGTAAGATGATTCAGTAACTTGAGGTTTTACATCTGCTACTTAGCTCAGATGTGTTAGCTGTGTGTTTATTTTCTATACATCGTAAAAGATCACTATGAACTTAATGGCTGAAAACAACACACATTTATTATCTCACAATTGCCATGAGTCAGGAGTCTGGTCACAACTTAACTGGGTTATCTGCTTAGAGTCTCGTAAAGCTGGAATCAAGGTGTCAACAGGCTTAGAGTCCTCTTCCTTCCTGACATGGTTGTTCAAAGAATGTAGTTCCTTGTCATGGTACCGTGACCCTCTGCTCCTA
The DNA here is from genome assembly GCF_037993035.2 of Macaca fascicularis. Classification (NCBI taxonomy): domain Eukaryota; kingdom Metazoa; phylum Chordata; class Mammalia; order Primates; family Cercopithecidae; genus Macaca; species Macaca fascicularis. The sequence continues at coordinate 30,029,251 of NC_088395.1, forward strand.
GAGGTCACCTGCAGTTCCCTGTCACATGACTCTCTTCATAAACAGTTTATATCACAGTAGCTTGCTTCTCCAAGGCCAAGAGGAGAGTCCCCCTAGAGCATGCTAGCAAGATAGAGCTATGTATATGACACAATCACGGGAGGCACATCCCATCACCTCCGCCATGCCTTATTTGTTAGAAACAAGTAATAGGTTCTGCCAACACTCAAGGGGAAAAGATTACGCAAGGTGTGAACATTGGGGTCACCTTGGGGTTTGTCCCCCACAGTCTCTATTCCTTAATTTATTCAGTATTGAATATCCAATCATCCATCCATCTACCCACCCATTCATTCTCTAAGCATGCTCCTTCCTCAAGACCTTGATATTTACTTTTTTCTCTACCTGAGACACTTTTGCCCAGAAATTTGCAAAGCTCAATCTCTGCCTTCCTTTAGGTTGGCAGATGCCACCTCATCAGCAAGTGAACCCCTAGACCATTCTATCTAAAATAGCCAATCTTGGACCCCGGCATTCACTATCCCCCTTATCCTGTTTTATTTTTAATAGCTCTTATAAACATTTGATACATATATTTCACACTTCCTTATTGACTGTCTCTCCCAACACAGTGTAAGCTCTATAACAGCAGGAACTGGCTGGGCACGGTGGCTCATGCCTATAAGCCCAGCACTTTGGAAGGCCGAGGTGGGTGGATCATGAGGTCAAGAGATCGAGACCATCCTCCCCAACATGATAAAACCCCGTCTCTACTAAAAATACAAAAATTACGCGGGTTTGGTGGTGGGCACCTGTAATCCCAGCTACTCGGGAGGCTGAAGCAGGAGAATCACTTGAACCCGGGAGGCGGAGGTTGCAGTGAGGCAAGATCGTGCCACTGCACTCCAGCCTGGTGACAGAGCGAGACTCTGAAAAAAAAAAAAAACCAATAAAACAGGAACTTTGTTTTATTCACTGTTGAAACCCTAAAACCTAAAACAGTGCCTCAACATAGCTGGAACTCAACAAAAATTTGTTGAATAAATGAACAAACAAGCATTTGTTGAACACCTACCATGTGTCAAAGATGATGCTGATTGCTTGGGGGACAACAGAAATTCTACCCTGAAGAGTCTCAGCTGTGAAAGAAAGAGTTTGCTAGGAAAGTACAAAAGCTAAAGCCTGAGAATGAAGATTTTGGAGCAAAAAATAAGACATTTTGGAATAAAACACAATCTGTAGCAACTTAAAGAAGATATCAGAAATTTCTCCAAATTCTGTAGAAAGCACAGATTAAAACAGAGGCATTTGGAGTTAGTGGTTGAGCCAAGGCAAGGACTTCGAAAATTAAAATTATGTCAAGGCAAAGATAAAAAACAAATCATTTCAAGGGTGGTTGTTTAAAGGTTAACCTTTCCCAGAGGCTGAGAGTTGTAAAGAGACCACTAATTTGGGCAGTATTAAGAAGTGCTTTACCTGAGGGCTGTTGTGGCATGCTAGTTTTATTTGCTCCAATACGTAAGGGACCTTCTTGCTGATAAAGTCTGAAAGGTTTTGGATCATCTCCAGATGTTTTCTAGAGCCATGTATGAGGTTGCGGATGTGAATATTGTTCCAGTGAGAGCAAACTGAAAAAACTCATTTCTAGATGCTGAGTCTTGTAAAAAGAATGTATTGAAGGTGCAACGTACAAGGAAATATTGGAGCCAAAGCAACAGTAGCTAAGTGGAAAGGCTTTTCTGCAAAATAGGAGGGTGTGCAAACACAGAAACAATTTGGCCCTTAAAGCTGATTTTGGCAAGGTGAAGTAAAAATGCGAGCGCCACTGACAATAGAGTTCAATCATAAATAACAGGAAAAACCAGTTACAACATGAGGAGAAATGAGTTGGTTTCCTTTTGCCTCCAGTCTTATTTTGTGGTGTCAGGGATCATGTCCAAGCTGTCAGAATACCCATGAAGAAAATATCCAGAGCAGCAACAACAGGACTGAGGTACCACAGCAGTTCACTGCTTATCTAAACAGACGCATGAAGCCAATTTCAAAGTGTGAATTCAACCTGGTCTTTGGTTTTCAGCTAACTGCCTAACTTCTACCACCCCTTGCTATTGGCGAGAAAGAGCTGAGGACAGCTGATTCAAGGAGCAGCATAAGAACTCTGAGTTGGTGATGGTGGGAGTGGGTGAAAAGAGTTTTACAGAAAGTATCATATACATTTCCAAAGCACAGTGGACACTACTTGTGCACTTTGCAATACCGACCAAATGAAGCTTCCATCTGGCAGAAAAATGCAGTAACTGGAAAAGTTTTGAAGCCAAGGGGACACATTCAGCTGCATGACATCTAAATGCCAAAAACTTGTGCATTCTACTTAACTGTTAAGTGATTGGGAGTAACTGCTAACTCTGAAAAGTGTAATATGTTTGTAATTGTGAAATGCTAAATACTAAAGTAAAGGTGCCAGTAAAAGTGACATTTGGTAACTTTGGAATCTCTGCAAAAAAAAAGAAAGGATCCTTGAAGGTGTTTTTGTCGCATAGACACTAGAGCAGTGGTTCCTTTACTTGCCTGTACATCAAATTTGCCAAAGAAACGTCTAACTTACAGATTTTTTGGCTCTACCTCTTGGAGATTCTGGATTGATGTCTGAGATCCAGAATCTATTTTTTTACTCCCAAGGGACTCTGATGGCCAGTCGGTTTTGTGAACCCTCAAACTTGAAGGAGGCCTACAGTTTGTATAAATAAATGACTGAAAGAAGGATGTTCAAGGAACAAAAAGTTAATTACTGTTTAGAATAATATAGTACTTTGGCCCCAGATGACAGAGTGCAGCTGAATTGAAGGTCTTGGAAGACAGATTCTGGCTCAGCACAAAGAGGAACCCTCTCAAAATTAGATTTGAGAAGACCAGTGAAAAACTGAAAATCCAAGTACAGTCATCAACGGGATGATAAATGTGGGGACCAGATTGTTGTTACATGTATAAACATATCCAATTGGATTGTGGCTTCTGGTGGCAATGAGTGTCTTCTTGTCACTGAACGTGTTCGAACGCTATGAGAACAGTTTTATCAATAGAGCAATCACCCTTTAATTCGCTCCGACCTGCATTCTGCCTCCATTGCTCTGCTAACCTTGCTTTTACTATGTCTCTGTCTCCATACTGAAAAATTAAAAAAGAAAAACACACACTTTTTGTGATGTTAATAGCTAATGTTATTGACTGCATGGTGTTTACCAGGTATTATTGTATGCAATTTAGGTGTTGCATTTTTTTTCCTATTATTGATACTTTACTTAAACAAGAAAGTACAATTTCTTAAGGGGTTTCATAGTTGAAAAAGCTACAATTATATCATGTTGCAAATACATTTTTAAGTTTTTTTTCCTTATAACATTAAAAAAATGCTGTAAATGGAACTGTTTGGCTTTGATTGTATATATTTCTTCATAGTCTTTATATGGTATCTGCACAAAGAAATATCTTCTACCTTTGTTCCAATTAATTGTTATATGTAAGTTGCTTTTTATTCCAGTGTATCCAGAGTGGTGAAATAACAAGGCCAGCCGTGTTGCCAAAGTTTGCTCCAAGCATATAGGAGGAGATGGGCCACATGTACGAACTCACTGACCTTGAGGATGTTACATATCCTGTACGTGTTAGTTTCCTTATCTGCCATGGTCTTTTCCCATCCAGTGGTATAGAAAGTACTCCAAGACATGTTGCCACAAAACTAGAAATTGTAGTGATCTGGACACTATTCTCCCAAGTGAATATAACTCCCTTTCCAGTGAAAACTCTTATCCATGCTTTGAGATTTGGTCCTAACAAAAATAAACTTGGTAGAGTAGTAAAAGCAGACAAAATAACCACAAATAAAAATGTTTCCATCTTCAACTCTAATGGTGGCACTCCATATAGAACAAAAATTGCATGAATTACATGCAAGAAACAAGACATAAGAAATTAATACAGCATTTCAAAAATCCAGTCACCTTGTGTGATGATAAACTTCTTTTAGAGGATGCATTTGGTTTTGCTACTAAATATAAAACTGGATTGACAGCAGTTAGAAAAACACAACAGATGCACAACCGTATTAAGTGTGCTTCCAATACTGAGGAGTTCTCCAAAAAGAATGATGGAATGAAGATGATCAGGCTAATTGAAAATACGCATAAAAGATGATTATACAATAGTCTCTTGATACCAGTGTCTTTCATTGTGTTTTCTTCGGTGGCTATCTGACTCTCCCACCTGCAAAAGGAAAGGGACACTGAGGCCTTCTGACATCAGGTATGACTCCCTGCCCTGACCTTTCTATGTGTTGTATTTAATGCATCGAAGAAACCTATAAAGTAAGTCGTATTATCATTTAATTTTATATGATTTTGTAAGTATATTTGAAATTCCTGCATCAGAGCCTCATAGGCAGCTCACAATTATGCTGTTAAACCAGAACTCTTGATTTCCAACCTCTCTTTCAGGAACTGAGATAGGAATAACTTCAGTTTACATCCCTTTCTTTCTTGGTGATCTATCTATCGATCTGTCCATCATCTACCTATCTATTTATCTATCTATCTATCATTTATCTATAGATAGACTGATACATTTCTATCAAATCTAATTTATCACCAACTCTGGTCCATTCTACCTTCACAATATTTGGATCTGTTCAATTATTTCTAATTCACTGACACTAACCTGGCACAAGTTCACCTCTAATTGGACAATGGCAAGAATCACTTGATTAGTTCTTTGCTTAGACTATTCTCTCTTTTGAATGAGTAGATCTCCTTACAGAGAAGTTAGTTGTGGATGCTGTCCCCTTCTTCTTCCTGAATGAGTTCCTTCAGGGTTAGGCTGGAGCTGATTTTTTTTTTTTTTTTTTTTTTTTTTTTTACCATAAACATCATTTTGGTATTATTGCATAATATTCCATCTTGTAGCTATATATCATTTAACTATTTCTCTGCTTCAGATCATTTAAATAATTCCTAATTTAAAAAATTTTAGATTTCATTTATTAGAGCAGATTTAGATTGACAGAAAAACTTAGCAAAATATGCAAGGTTCCCATATACAGCCTCTTCCCTCCTTCCGGTTTTTTCTACTATTAATATCTTGTATTAATGTGGTATATTTGTTATACTTGATGAACCAGTATTGATACATTATGATAAACTTTGTCCATAGGTTACATTAGAGTTCACTGTGTGATACAATAATTTGTATGGGTTTTGAAAAATGCGTAATATAATATATCAGACATTAGAGTATCATAAAAAACAGTTTCACTGACCTAAAAGTTCCCTGTATTCCAGCCTTCCAACCTCCCTCCTTGCCTCCAAACCCCTGGAAATCTCTATTTTGACTTTGTTTTTGCCTTCTCCCCATCTCTATCTGCCCACTGCCCCACCTCCACAAGCACAGTCAATTTCCAAGCACCATCACAAGAACTAATATCTCCAAACACAGATTTTAGAGAAAGACAAGTGTAGCTTTATATTTTCTATCTCCCTCATAGAATTCTAGGTCTTTGAGGAATCTTAAAGATTATCTAATCCAATGATTTTTGTTCTTCAATATTTTTGTGTACAATTCGTTATTCTATTTTTTTTTTTATTGTAAGTGGAAGAAGGTAGGGGTCTGAACCAACATGAAATTTTATTTTGTAAGTAGAACAAGTGAACAGAATTATAAATTGCAGAGCCAGAGGCATCAGGCCAGCTTGGTATAGTCTTGCAAATCAAATATCTTATGGGTCTGCTTAGACCAACTGCATGTCGGTCTGTGATTTCAGCATGCCAGGAGTATGCACATACTTACAGGGGAGAAGAGTCAGAGGTCAAAGACACAATAAATATTATGTGGTGTGATGGTTAATTTTATGTATCAATTTTGCTAGGTAGGCCACAGTGACCAGATAGCTGGTCAAACATTATTCTGGATATTTTGGAGAAGATGTTTTTTGGATGAGATTAACATTAAAATTGGTGGACTTTGAGTAAAGCAGATTGCCCTCCATAATGTGAGTGGGCTTCATCCAATCAGCTGAAGGCTGGAATAGAACAAAAGGTAGAGAATTCTGTCAGCAGGCAGCCTTTGAACTTGAACTGCAACATCGACTTTTCTTCAGGTCTTTATTTTTGTGGCTTTCCCTGCGGATTTTGGACTTGCCAGCATCCATAATCGTGTGAGCCAATTTCTTAAAATAACTTTTTCTCTCTTTATGCATTCGATTGGTTCTATTTCTCTTGAGAACCCAAATATACTGAACTCAAAGTTGATGGGAAACAGTGAGTCATATTTTTTTGGTAGATATCATTAAGAGGATGCTAATTTTTGCTAGCTGTTTTTAAAAACCTACTTTCCACTGGACTACTTCTGGTTTCCACCGTGGAGTCAAAAGGTAGAGTGAAGAGAGTGGGAGATATGTGGGAAGATGGGGGTGGGTGAGTATTACCGCCTTAGCTTCCTAACTTCCAATTGAATGTAACTCCCTCGGTAATATATTTTCTTATAGCAGGCAGTGGCTTTCAAGATAATTGCTTAGACTTCATGGCTCCTCAGAGTAATATGATTAATACTCCTGTGATGTGAGTAACGGTGATGCATCTTCCTCAGAAAGCGGTTTTAAAACATCAGGTCTCATACAGTTTCTCTCTCGCATTTTTTTATAGTTCCTCTGCTTATAGAAAGCTACAGTACGAGACTAAAGAAGTAGGAAACTATAGTTAAATCAGCCCTTCACTATTTTCAATGTTCCAGAAAAGTGACATCTTTTCTTGTCATCTTTTTTCTTTACAGGAAAAATATTAGCAAGGACTTTTCAAAGAAAACTTCAAAAGAATCACAGAATTTCTAAGATGGGTAGGAAGGAATGGGGATTTTTTCCCATCTTAAGAGAGATGGGAGAATTCATTAAAAAGGCAGCAAGAATTGTGTATGGATTTTATTAGGAAATATCCATTTATTTAACAAATGCTTGGGAACGCTTCATTGTGTCAAAGGTTCTGTGATTCAGGATCTGTTTACAATGATGAGTAAGACATTGTCCCTAACTTCAGTAAGTTCATTATTTAGAAGAAAAATAGCCAGTCAAACAATTACTTATGATATAGTATGATAAGCACCATATTATTTCAGGGGTGCAGAAATAAATCTGTGAAGAAATAATATTCAAGAGTACTTTCAGGCAGGGTAAAAATATGAATGAATGGCATGAGACAAAAGTGTATTTGTCAGGCACTGCACTGGTAAATGCAGTTAAAAAAATTACTTTTTTTTTTTTTTTTTAGACGGAGTCTAGCTCTGTTGCCAGGCTGGGGTGCAGTGGCGCGATCTCGGCTCACTGCAACCTCCACCTCTCGGGTTCAAGCGATTCTCTTGTCTCAGTCTCCTGAGTAGCTGGGATTATAGGCATCACGTGCAGCCAACTTTTGTATTTTTAGTAGAGACGGGGTTTCACCATGTTGGCCAGGATGGTCTCGATCTCCCGATCTCGTGATCCACCCACCTCAGTCTCCCAAAGTGCACATTGTTTTTAAAAGTGGTTTTTTGGGAAAGATTATTACTGCTAAGCTGACGTTGTTTGTGTTGGGCATGGTGGCTCGCACATGCAATTCCAGTGCTTTGGGAGGCTGAGGCAGGAGGATCACTCAAGGCCGGGAGTTCGAGACCGGCTTGGGTAACATAGTGAGACCCCCATCTCTGCAAAAAATAATTTTCAAAAAAATTAACGAGGCATGGTGGTGTGTGCCTGTAGTACCAGCACTTGGGATGCTGAGGTGGGAGAATCCTTGAGCCCAAAAATTCAAGGCAGCAGTGAGCCATGATTGCACTACTGCACTCCAGCCTGGGCAACAGAGTGAGACCCTGTCTGATGCGGTGTGGCTGTGTCCTCACCCAAATCCTATCTTGAATTGTAGCTCCCACAATTCCCATGTGTTGTGGGAGGGACCTGGTGGCAGGTAATTGAATCATGAGGGGCGGGTCTTTCCCATGCTGTTCTCGTGATAGTGAATAAGTCTCATGAGATCTGATGGTTTTATGAAGGGCAGTTCCCCCGCACACACTCTCTTGCCTGCTGCCACGTAGGATGTGACTTTGCTCCTCAGTTGCCTTCTGCCACGACTGTGAGGTCTCCCCAGCCATGTGGAACTGTGAGTCAATTAAACCTCTTTCCTTTATAAATTTTTTCCTCAGAGTCTCAGGTATGTCTTTATTAGCAGCGTGAGAACAGACTAATACACTGTTTCTAAAAAAAAATTTAAAATTTCAAATTTGCCATCCCATTACTGGGTATATACCCAAAGGATTATAAGTCTTACTACTATAAAGACACATGCACACGTATGTTTATTGTGGCACTATTCACAATAGCTAAGACTTGGAATCAACCCAAATGTCCATCAGTGACAGACTGGATTAAGAAAATGTGGCACATATACACCATGGAATACTATGCAGCCATAAAAAAGGATGAGTTCGTGTCCTTTGTAGGGACATGGATGCAGCTGGAAAGCATCATTCTCAGCAAACTATCACAAGAACAGAAAACCAAATACCACATGTTCTCACTCATAGGTGGGAATTGAACAATGAGATCACTTGGACACAGGAAGGGGAACATCACACACCGGGTCCTATTGTGGGGAGGGGGTGGGGGGAGGATAGCATTAGGAGATATGCCTAATGTAAATGACGAGTTAATGGGTGCAGCACACCAACATGGCACATGTATACATATGTAACAAACCTGCACGTTGTGCACATGGACCCTAGAGCTTAAAGTATAATAATAATAAAAAAGAGAGCACCTAAAAAAAGAAATCAAATTAGAGATTTCAAGTTACTGTTGTGTTTTAGTTTTTAAAATCTTTTCAGAAGATTACAGAAAACACAGAGAACAGAAAATAAAACAGTGAAGATGTATATGAGAGGCCTGATGGATGCAGTAAATTATTTTCTTTAAAAAAATATTAAATTGTTAAATTGGAAACAATGCTAAATAAATTTATAAAAATAAAGGCTGGTTGTTCAAATGTTCATAAGAAAATTTCAAATAGACCTATAATCTTCAAAATCTTGCAAGAAATAGAAAATCGTGTTTGTCTGGATGAGGTATGCCTTTGTGGTTGTTGAAAAGGGTTTACGAATAGCTTTAAACAGTTACGTGTTCTTATTTAATCTAGTGAAATATCACCTTTTAGGATTATTCCAGCAAAACAGAAAAGAAATAATTTCCCTTGGTCCAAGGCATCTGTACAGATTATAGAAAGAAATTTTTAAAAAAGTGAAAGCATTAGGTGTATTATTTGACTTTGAATTTATTTCCTTTCTCTCCTTTATATGTCTGTAAACTACACTTTAAAAGTCTCTGACAATTTCCGAGGATAAAAAGGACAGGACTGCTGTCTCTTGTCTGAACTGCCCCGCAGGAAGCCACTGTCTGCTCACGAGACTGCACTGAAGACATACGTATCCCTGTGAAATCAAAGTGATTGGACATTGTCCTAACAATGATTAAAATTTTGTTTTTAAAAAGCATGTGGATATTTTAGATATGTGCAGACATTCTTTTATCTTAAAGTCTAACAAATTACCTAAATTAACTTCATGCCGAGGAGTAGAGATATTACTCAATTGTAAGAAACCTCATTCTGAGTGAGAATTACAGTACAATTGCCTCTGTGTTTTGAATGAGGCACTTCAATGTGAATAAAAAGATACACATATTGCATTCTAGAAAGGAAAATAACGACTTCACATAAAACTTCTCATGCTATCGTTTTTCTGTTATTTTATGCAATTCAAAAGTGGCATGAGTGCAGATTGGAGAACTTTGCGAAAATCATAAATTTTCATTTTCAAAACAATATACTTAACAATTGCATTAGCAGTAAAGAGTTTTCTTCTGAGCTATTGTTCATGATGACTGTGTCTCGATGTGGAATCTGAAGGAATTCTAATATCAGCAGTCTGTGAACAATGTGAAAATCACCACCTAAGTTTATTGCAGGCACAATTCCTTTCCTTTTCATGGACTGGTAGAACTGATTCAAGACCTACAAAATTATACGAGGAATGAGCTTTTGAAGCATATTTGTCAAACGCTGGACTATATGCAGCAATGTGAAGAGAATAAACCAGTTCTAAAGATGTAGGCATCTTGACATTGTGAATATAAAACATGGACTCTATCATCCATGCTTTCTTATCTAAGTCTGCAAAATGTCCATACATAGGAGCTGCACTCTTGGTCACACAGGTAAATTAAGGTGGGTGACTAAAATTGTGTAGGATTTTAAAAAAATCAATCTTACTGTTCAAAATTATAGGAAGGCTTGAATAAGTATCATCCACCTTGATAAAAACAATAGCCTTAATTTAATAATTATAGTATAAGAAATACAAGGAAATGAATGAAAGACATAAATAACATGAAAGTCCAAAGGTGGAAAATGTCATGTAGCGGTGCATGCTTATTCATAGGCTTGAAGAAAGTAAAGAAAAGAAAAAGGAGAGACAAATAAGTGGAATTTTTTTTTTTAAATACCTTTATGCACCTTCTTTATATCTCAGTGCTGGGAGGACAAGACATGAGCATAAGGGGTAGACAAGCAAATTTGTCAGGTTAGAATGTAAAAATCTCTGCAAGGGTGGCCTGAGGATAGAACAAACTGCTCCTTCTGAGGTCCTATCGCCAAACACAAAATTGTTCTTTTGAGAACCATGCAAAAAATCTATGTGTAAAATATTTGAACGTTGTATATATTGCCAAAGTGTTCTACTAAATTAGTAGCAACGGGCTTCTGTCCTTGACACAGTTACTGGGAATAAATTGACTTTCTACTGGACAAAATACATGAAATGGCAGCTTTCAGACATTGGACAATAGGCAGTGTATTAGGCAGATCCCCAAGAACAGGAAAACAAATGAAGTGAGCCCTGGGATGACCTCACCTTTCTGTCCTGAGGCACTTTCTGGAATTTGGTGCTTAGAGGGAGAACAAAAGCAGAGCATGGTAGTTTCTCCGGGTTGAACAGGAATTTGGGGAGGCTAGGATTTTGAAACAGAGTAGCAGAAAGAAGGGTGCTACGCAGAGAAAGAGCTCTGGAAAACTACCTTAGGGGTTCCCCTGAGCCTGCAACTGAGTACTGTACCTGTGTATAGAGTGAAGTTCTGCAACGCTGGGCACAGAGTGATCAGGGAATTCACCAGCAGCAATCCCTAGCAGATCAAGTCTTTTTATCCATTTATGTTACCCTTGAGCAAGTTGAGATTTTGATCCCTGTTTTAGTGAAAAGGTGATGATTTTTAGTTTGAAATGTTATTGGATATGCCTATCTAAGTAGGCATATGAAACTGACAAAAGAAGACACACTTTAAAAATAGCTTTGTTGCAGTATAATCAACATACAATAAACGGTACCTATTTAATATATATAGTTTAATGAGTTTGGACATATACATACACGTGTGTTGAAAGTGGGTGATAGATTCTGAGACACAGATCTGAGAGTCATCCCCAGAGGAAGTAATTGAAGTCAATTTCCTCAATATTCTCTTAGTGAAGGTATGTAAAGAGATGTGAAAATGAACAATTACTAAGTATGCTTTGTGCCAGGACTGAAGTGGGTGCATTCATATGCTGTGCTACCTTAAAACATCATAACAGTCCTATTAGCTAGGCAATTGAATACCAACTGTAAGGATCAGATAATTGGAACTCAAAAGGCAAAGTAATTTTCTAAATGTTCTATAATTGGAACCAATAATTTACTCAAGATCTCAACAACAGTTACTCAGGCATGTGTACTCTAAAACCCAATCTCATCCCACTAAAATAGACTGACAGTGTTTCTCTACTGAGAATCAGAGAGGGAAAGAAAATTGCCTTCATGCTCCCAAAGGCCTAACCTGGCCTGTGGGTACTTTAACCTGGTCTCCCAATACTCACCTCTCATTCACTCTAGTCAGACAAAATGGCTCATGGGTATTGCATGAAGACACAGAGCATGTTCCTACCTTAGGTAATGACCCTCATCATCCCTTCTAGAAATGCACATTCCCAGAATACCTTTGTGGCTTACTTTCTCATTTCATTAAGGCTTCTGTTTAAATACTCATCCCCATGAAATACTGCCTTACTGCCCATCTAAAATATGGATTTCTTCCATTCTCCATCTTTTCTACTTTGCTTTATTTTGCTCCACAGCACCTTTTTTTTTCTTTTTCTTTTCTTTTCTTTTCTTTTTTTTTTTTTTGAGATGGGGTCTCCCTCTGTCACCTGTCACATGTGCCCACGTGAAGAGACCACCAAACAGGCTTTGTGTGAGCAATAAAGCTTTTAATCACCTGGGTGCAGGCGAGCTGAGTCCAAAAAGAGAGTCAGCGAAGGGAGATAGTGGTGAGGCAGTTTTATAGGATTTGGGTAGGTAATGGAAAATTACAGTCAGACAAGGTGCTCAGTGGGGGAGCTTCTGAGGCAGGAGAAGGAATGTCACAAGGTAATGTCATCAGTTAAGGCAGGAACAGGCCATTTTCACTTCTTTTGTGATTCTTCAGTTGCTTCAGGCCATCTGGATGTATACATGCTGGTCACAGGGGATGTGATGGCTTAGCTTGGGCTCAGAGGCCTGACATCACCCAGGCTGGAGTGCAGTGGCGCAATCTCAGCTCACTGAAACCTCCGCTTCCCAGGTTCAGGTGATTCTCCTGCCTCACTCTCCCAAGTAGCTGGGACTACAGGCACACGCCACCGTGCCTGGCTAATTTTTGCATTTTTAGTAGAGACGGGGTTTCACCGTATTGGCCAGGCTGGTCTTGGATTCCTGACCTCATGATCCACCCACCTCAGCCTCCCAAAGTGCTGGGATTACAGGTATGAGCCACCGCACCCAGACCATAGCACTTTTTTCTATCAGGTAATATGGCATATACTTGGGTTCATGTTATTATTTTCTACCTCCTCATTTACAGCCAATCTCCATGAGGTCAAAGATGTTAACTGTTTTGATCATTGCTCATTCCCCAGTGCCTAGAACAGGGCCTGGCACACAGAACATTCTTGGTAACTGTAAATGAATGAATGCATGAACCTATCTTAGGTTATAGACCCTTTAAGAATTTGATTAAAATATAGACCCCTCTAAATGCACATTTGCCTCCAACCAGTATAACCAATCTATAAATTTAGCTTACATGAGCTCGATTTGTAAACTAAAAATTTTGAGAAGTAAGGACTGTATTTTTTTAAAAGTGAAAGAGATAATTAAATATAAAGGAATTACCAATTATGTTCAAATAAGCCAGAGAATTCAGAATAAATGAGCTTAATATTGCTACTAGATTTTGCAAAGAAGACAATGATGACCTTCAAGAATTCAGGTTCTACATAGATGAGGACAGATACTGATGGGCAAGGCATTAAACAACGTGCAAATAGCTAGTGATTAGTATCAGGTTAAAGACTATTTTGTAATAGAGTAAAGGGAAGCTATATGGGCCCCTAAAGGTTAAAAAAAGGTGGAATTGCCTTCTCCTCATTGATGCAGAAGTTCCTGGCAGAATTAAGAAAGACTAAATCTGAAGGTTTTTTGATATCTGTCCTGAAAATACAATGTAATGGTTCAGAGCAGTCTCTGAAGAAAGAGCTAAGTCCACCACTTACTGTGACTTTAAGAAAATCTGTTAAAATGTTCTACGTCTCAGTTTCCTTATCTGTAAAATGGGTCAATAAGTTTGTTGTGACCAACTAATATATATTGTAAGATTTATATGGTAGATGGTACATATAAAGCACACAATGCATTTTACTTACTATTCTTTTCTATGTTCCATAAAGGTAGTCCCCATGTCTGTTACTGCTTATCAAGATTTGTATAATTGTTCAACATAGTCCCTATCACGTAGCCAGCTTATATCATTATGTAATTGTTATATGATAAGTGAATATTTGTTAGGAAATAGAATACTTGACAATAAATGGAAGAAAATAATTAGAACAGTAGCTAGAATCATGGTACAGTAAGGTAAGAGTTTCTGTTATCTAACAAATCACCATACATGTGTTAATTATTCTGTGAATTCAGCTGGATGGAACAGTTGTGTGTCATGTAGTGTTTTCTGGGTTCACTAATGAATCTGTGGTAAGCTGATGATCCATGGACTCACTCACATATCTAATGGTTAGTTATTTGTCAGCAAGGCACAATGGGTATCTGGGCCGTGTGTCTTTCACCCTTCAGCAGGATAGCCTGGGCTTAGATAGCATGGTGGTGGTCACAGCATTCCTCAAGATCATCAAGATGAGGCAAAGCCCAATATCGAAGCCCTTTCAAGTGTCTGCTTGCATCATATTTTCTATCATTCCACTGAGCAGAACAAGAACTACAGCTAGGTCTAGAGCCAGGGAAGTGGACTACCCAAGGCCCAAGCCAATACAGAGAAGGCAATCATTGTGGCCATTTACACACATATTTAAAACATGCGTAAGATAGATCTTATAATTGAGCATATTTAATGCAGTAGGAAAGTTGTTGAAAAAGAAGGCAAGACAGACTTTAGGAAGGAAAGGAGAGTGAACAAGACCACAAAATCTTTGAAGCCAGAGGGGACACATCTTCCTCTGAGACTAAAAGGAGAGATGAAACAGTGGGTATGAAGAGGCAAATGTTGCTTTGAAAAGAAATAGGGAGTTCACAGCAGATTTCCCTTATTCAGGAAAGTCTGATATCTTGGTCCTCTGACTTTTTCCCCTTCAGCTTTTCTGTATTATCTTTGGTGCTCCCTGAGGCACCTATCCTATATCCTATTCCATTTGAGTCGCAAACTTCTCTCATGTTGCATCAAATTAGAAGACTCAAAACCTGGAAAGTATTTAAAATAGATTAACTATAATATGTAATATTTCTTCTGTAACTAGAAGAAATACCTTGAGAAAGCCTTCTTGCTGGCTCTGCACACATTCCCGATCATCTTAATTTGGCACTGCAGGCTACAGAAATCTCTAAAGAGTAAATTTTTATGTGCATAATCACCCTCCTAGTTAATATACTGGTCACTGGGCTCAAGCACAATGATAGACCCATTCCAACTTACCATCTCGTAGAGATAGCCTTAAATTCAATCGCTTTTTCCCAGTACCCGTGAAGGCTTCATTTTTAAAAGAATGGTAAGATATTACTTTCAAACACACACACACACACACACACACACACACCCCTTAGTCTCTATTGTGCTGCTATATAACAGAGTATTACAGACTAGGTAATTTATAATAAACAAAGGTATTGGCTCATGTTTTTGGAGGCTGGGAAGTCTGAGATTGAGGGATTGCATCTGGTGAGGGCCTTCTAGCTATGTTATTCCATAGTGGAAGAACAAAAAGAGGGTGAGAGAGATCAAGAGGAGACAGAACTCCTCAGTTAGGAATGCACTCCCACAAGAAAGGCATTAATCTATTCATGAGGGCAGAGCCTTCGTGGTCTAATCAACTCTTAAAGATTCCACCACTTTATACTATCGCATTGGGGATTAAGTTTCCAACACATGAAATTGATGAACACATTTAGGCCATACACCCCCTATATGTGCATTTTTTAAGAAGAGCAACTGGCGATAGCCTTGGGTTACCATAAATTCAGTGAAGATTTTTGGCTGAGAGCACTTTACAGGACCGAATTATATTTACTGGAAATCAGAGTGCTTAATTTTCCTTCCTTCCATTACCAGAGACATTATCTGGGACTACATCCAAATAAGTCTTTTACTAGACACTCAGTTTAATTGGGGTTTCTCAATAATTTTGTTCATTTTTAAATGATTGCAAAGTAACCTAGAAGGAGCTTACTATGTAAATATAGTAATAGAATGGAAATTGTGTGGTCAAGGATCATGCTTTCCATCAAAAACTTTTCTTTTTATTCAAGCGACATTACATTATTATCAAGTAGCTAGAAGTGTGGCACTCAACAGTAATCAGTTCATTGACTGGTTGTTCTGGTCATTTCACGAGCTACATTTGTGGAACAAAATTCAGGGGCAAGGGTATTGGAAAGGTAATTGGTGTATTTATTTCATGGTTGTCATTAAGAATAAATAAATAAATATAAACTCACAATAGGAAATAAATTTAAGCAATTACTTTATTTATGGGGCTGATCGAATTCTTCATGCTGTTTAATAAAACACATTGGTGCTCTTTTTAAAGGAATGGCAAGTCCCTGATTTAGGAAAATTCAGAACAGCAAAACAGGTACTTAAAAACAATAGTAGCCAGGCATGGTGGCTCACACCTGTAATCCCAGCACTTTGGGAGGCTGAGGCAGCGGATCACCAGGTCAGGAGATCAAGACCATCCTGGCTAACATGGTGAAACCCTGTCTCTACTAAAAATACAAAATATTAGCCGGGCGTGGTGGCAGGTGCCTGTTGTCCCAGCTACTCGGGAGGCTGAGGCAGGAGAATGGCATGAACCCCAGAGGTAGAGTTTTCAGTGAGCTGAGATCGTGCCACTGCACTCCAGCCTGGGCGACAGAGCGAGACTCTGTCTCAAAAAAACAAAAACAAAAACAAAAACAAACAAACAAAAAAACCCAATAATAAAAATAGGAAGTGGTTAGTCACATTTTAGAAGACCCTTTATGTTATCAATGGATGATCACCAAATTCTTCTGTGCTAGCTATTGAGTATGTTTCTAATTTCTAAAAGTCAAACCTCATATTACCTCAACAATTTTGGAATAAATTTGTTGTCTTTCAACAAAGTACAAAGAATATGCTGAGAGTTCATGAGATCTCATGGTCTTGAAATAATTATGGGAATATGGCAATTAAGTATAATCCCTCCACCAGGAAAAGATGATAATATACCAAGATAAAAGAGGTTTAATATATTCAGTTTCAATCATCTTTGTTAGTGCATAGAAGTAAATACAAAGATTATCCCAAATAGTTAATAATACAAGCATATTTTTTCAATTTAAGAATAATGTATATGATCTTTTGCATCAACTATACATGTTTGATTTGACTTGTATAAATATTTCAGTATTTAAACATTTCATATGTTTTAGCAAATGAACAGGAAAAAGACTTTAAAATGTTCTTTTCCACATTTTCTTCCAAATGTAGAAATTCATAATAAGCTATGTTAACAATTTAAAGACACCAGCCTGGATTTATCATTTAATATTTTGATTACAATTATTATAAAATATCTTGAACTATTCCAATCTTCCATTGTTTTGTGGTCTCAATTTACAGAATTTATAAAAAATAAAAGTTGGAAAGGAGAAGGTAACAGACTGAATTTCACATATAGGCAGGTAGCGGCATCCTACAGATAAATACAATATCATTTTACCTGCAAAAGTATTATTTAATGTCATAGTACTATTACCTTAAAATGATCAGTCAAAGCCAAGGTATCAGTGCCTTATTTCTATGTTATTATACAGGCACACTTCATTTTATCGCATTTCACTTTATTGCGTTTTGCAGATACTGTGTGCTTTTTCTTTAATTTTGATTGGTACATAATAGTTGTATATATTCATGGGGTATATGAAATATTTTAATACAAGGATACAAAGTGTAATAATTACATCAGGATAAATGGGGTAGCCACCACCTCAAACATTTATCCTTTCTTGATGTTATGAACAATCCAATTATAATATTTTAGTTATTTTTAAATGTACAATAAAATATTGTTGATTGTAGTCACCCTGTTGCGCTATCAAATACTAGATCTTATTCTATCTGATTATATTTTCGTACACATTAACCATCCCCATTTCTCCCCCACGCTCCCACTACCATCCCCAGGCTCTGCTAACGATGTTTCTATTCTCTATTTCAACGAGTTCAATTGTTTTAATGTTTAGCTCCAACAAATAAGTGAGAACATGTGATCTTTGACTTTCTGTGCCTGTCTTATTTCACAATAAAATAACCTCCAATTCCATCCATATTGTGGCAAATGACAGGATCTCATTCTTTTTTATGGCGAAATAGTACTCCATTGTGTATATGTAACACATTGTCTTTATCCATTCATCAGTTGACAGACGCTTAGGTTGCTTCTAGATCTGACCTAATGTGAACAGTGCTGCAACAAACATGGGAATGCAGATATCTTCTCAATATACTGACTTCCTTTCTTTTGGGTATATACCTAGCAGCGGGATTGCTGAATTATATGGTAGCTTTATTTTGGGGCTTTGAGGAACCTCCAAACTGTCTGTCCTTCATAGTGGTTGTACTAACTTACATTCTCAACAAGGGCTTGCAAGGGTTCACTTTACTCCACATCTTTGCCAGCATTTTTTTTTGCCTGTTTTTTGGATAGAAGCCATTTTAACTGGGATGAGATAATGTCTCATTGCAGTTTGGATTTGCAGTTCTCTGATAATTAATAATATACAGTACCTTTTCCTATACCTGTTTTCCATTTGTATATCTTTTGAAAAATGTCTATTGAGATCTTTTGCCCATTTTAAATTGGATTATTAGATTTTTTCCTATAGAGTTGTTTGAGTTCCGTATATCTTCTGGTTATTAATCCCTTCTCAGAGAGGTAGTTTGCAAATATTTTCTCCCATTCCATGGGTTGTCTCTTCACTTTGTTGACTGTTTTCCTTGCTGTGCAGAAGCTTTTTAACTTGTGATCCCATTTGTCCACTTTTGCTTTGGTTGCCTGTGCTTGTGGGCTATTGCTCAAGTCCAGTGTTCTGGGGAGTTTTTTCCAATGTTTTATTTTAGTAGTTTCCTAGGTTGAGGCTTTAGATGTAAGTGTTTTGTTTGTTTGTTTTTTGTTTGTTTGTCTTTTTGAGATGGAGTTTCACTCTTGTTGCCCAGGCTGGAGTGCAATGGTGCGATCTTGGCTCACCGCAACCTCTGCCTCCCGGGTTCAAGCGATTCTCCTGCTTCACCTTCTCAAGTAGCTGGGATTACAGGCATGAGCCACCACGCCCAGCTAATTTTTTTGAATTTTTAGTAGAGACAGGGTTTCTCCATGTTGGCCAGGCAGATCTCAAACTCCCGACCTCAGGTGATCCACCTGCCTTCAGCTCCCAAAGTGTTGGGATTACAGTCGTGAGCCACCATGCCCAGCCTTTAGTGTTTTTTTAATCAATTTTGACTTGATTTTTGTACACGGAGAGAGACAAAAGACTAGTTTCATTCTTCTGCATATAGACTAGTTTTCCCAGCACCATTTATTGAGGAGACCATCTTTTCCCCAGTGTATGTTCTTGGCACTGTTGTCAAAAATGAATTCATTGTAGATGTATGGATTTATTTCTTAGTTCTCTATTGGTTCCCTTGGACTATTAACAGGGGAACCAGCCCCCAATATTTCAATGTAGATTCTTTCTATTTTCCCTAAGTGTTGGCCGGTCTGAGAAATAAAGAGAAAGAGTACAAACAGAGAAATTTTACAGCTGGTCCTCCGGGGGTGTTATCACATATTGGTAGGACCGTGATGGCAACTCCCAGCTGCAACACCAGCAAGTTTTTATTAGGGATTTTAAAAGGGGAGGGGGTGTACAAACAGGGAGTAGGTCACAAGGATCACATACTTCAAAGGGGTATAAAGATCACAGGGCAAAGGCAAAATTAGAATTACTGATGAGGGTATATGTCCCACTGTGCACGCATTGTCCTGATAAACGTCTTAACAGGAAACAGGGTTCAGAGCAGACAACCGGTCTGACTAGAATGTACCAGGCTGGAATTTCCCAATCCTAGTAAGCCTGAGGGTACTGCAGGAGACCAGGGCGTCTTTCAGTTCTTATCTCAACCGCATAAGACAGACACTCCCAGAGCGGCCATCTATAGACCTACTCCCAGTAATGCATTCCTTCCCCAGGGTTGTTCCTTGCTGGGAAAAGAATTCAGCAATATTTCTCCTATTCACACATCTGTCTGTAGGCTTTCTGTGAGAAGAAAAATATGGCTCTATTCTGTCCAACCCCGCAGGCAGTCAGACCTTATGATTATCTTCCCTTGTTCCCTGAAAATCTCTGTTATTCTGTTCTTTTCAGGGTGTACTGATTTCATATGGTTCAAACACACATATTTTACAATCAATTTGTACAATAGCAATAGTGGTCCTGAGGTGATGTACATTCTCAGCTTACGAAGATAATGTGATTAAGAGATTAAAGACAGACATAAGAAATTATAAGAGTACTATTAGGAAAGTGATAAATGTCCATAAAATCTTCACATTTTATGTTCTTCTGCCTCAGCTCCAGCTGGTCTCTCCGTTTGGGGTCTCTGGCTTCCTGAGACAGTCTATGTGTCTGCTTTTATGCCAGTAACATGCTATTTTGGTTACTACAGCTCTGTAATATTCTTTGAATGCAAGTAGTGTGGTTCCTCCAGTTTTGTTCTTTTTGCTCAGGACAGCTATGGCTATTCTGGGTCTTTTGTAGTTCCACATATATTTTAGGATTTTTTTTTTCTAGTTCTGTGAAGAATGTCATTGATATTTTTATAAGGATAGCATTGAATCTGAAGATTGCTTTGGGTAGTATGGACATTTAACAATATTGATTCTTAAAATCCAAGAACATAGAGTATCTTTCCTTTTTTTGTGTCTTCTTCAATTTCTTGCATTGATATTTTACAGTTTTCATTGTAGAAATCTTTCATTTCTTTGGTTAAGTTACCAGAACTCTGCCTATTACCCTGTCTTACTGTAGCTGAGCTAGTCTCCAAGTTGCAAGACAAAGTCCTCTTTACTCTTTCCTCTTTTCTCCTTCTGCAGAGGGAAAGCGTCTCTCCTAGAGCTGTGAGCTGCGCTGCCTGGGGTTGGGAAGGGGTGACACAAGCACTCTCTTGGCCTCTCTAGTACGTGTCTCACTAGGTCATGTGCACCCCAAATTCACTGGCTTTGAGCCCAGCATAGCACCAGGGCTTACCTAGGAATTGCAGTCATTGTGACCTAGACTGTTGGTATGGAGGATTCACCTCTGACTAGGGCTGATCTAAATGCCTCTCTGTGGATACTGGCTGAATTCTGCCCCATGCTGCTTTCCACTGTGACAGGACATCACTGCGTTCCAATGCAAAGCCTTGCAATCACTGAGCTCTCCCTCCTCCAAGCACACAGATTATTTTTCTCACCACACAGTCACTGCCAGGGATGAGGGAGGGGTGGTGTAAGTGCTGCAAGATTGTCTTTCCTATGCTCTTCAGTGCATCTTTCTTTAATACGATGTTAAGACCTTGTACTGTGATCGCTCACCTGATTTTTGCTTCTTATGGAGGTGCTTTTATGTGTGTGGATAGTTGTTCAATTTGGTGTTGCTGTGGGGGCAGGGGAGGATGATTACTGAACTGCAGATACTGCATTTTTTTTACAAATTGAAGATTTGTGGCAAGCCTGTGTTGAACAAGTCTATTGGTACCCTTTCTCCAACAGCATGTACTCTCTTCATATCTTAGTGTCACATTATGGTACTTATCACAACATTTTAAACCTTTTCATCATCATTATATCTGTTATGATGATCTGTGATCAGTTATCTTTAATTTTACTATTGTAATTGTTTTGGGGTATCATGAACCACACCCGTATATGTTGGTGAACTTTATTGATGAATGACGAATATTGTGTGTGTTCTGACTGTGCCACTGATCAGCTATTGCCCTGTCTCTCTTCCTTTCCTTGGGCCTTCATATCCCTTCAACAGTATTGAAATTAGGCCAATTAATAACCCTCCAATAGCTTCTGAGTGTTTGAGTGGAAGGAAGAGTCACATGTGTCTCACTTTAAATCAAAAGCTAGACATCATTAAGCTTAGTGGTGAAGGCATAGCCAAAAGCTGAAATAGGCTGAAGTCTAGGTTTCTTACACGAAACATTTGGCCAAGTTGTAAATGCAAATGAAATTCCTTGAAGGAAATTAAAAGTGCCTCTCTAGTGAAAATATGAATGATAAGGAAGTAAAACAGCCTTATTGATAATATGGAGAAAGTTTTAGTGGTCTGGATAGAAGATCAAACCAGCCACAACATTCCCTGAGGCTAAAGACTAATTTATAGCAAGATTCTAACTCTCTTTAACCCCATGCAGGCTGAGAGATAAGGAAGCTACAGAAGAAAAGTTTAAGACTAGCAGAAGTTGCTTCATGAGTTTAAAGAAAAAATGTCATCCCCGTAACATAAAGGTACAAAGTAAAACAGCAAGTGCTGATGGAGAAGCTGCAGCAAATTATCTAGAAGATCTAGCTAAGACAATTGATGAAGGTGGCTATATTAAACAATAGGTTTTGAATGTAGAGTTGACCCTTGATCAACACAGGCTTGAACTATGCAGATACATTTATCTGTGGATTTTCTTCCTCCTTTGCCACCCCTGAGATAGCAAGAGCAACTCCTCTTCAGCCTCCTCAATGTGAAGATGATAAGGATGAAGACCTTTATGATGATCCACTCCCACTTAATAAATAGTAAATGTTTTATCTTTCTTATAATTTTAACATTTTCTTTTCTTTAGCTTACTTTATTGTAAGAATGCAGTATACAATGTATATTGTAAGAATGCAATATACAATGCACCATACAAAATATATGTTAATTAACTGCTCATGACACCAGTAAGACTTCCAGCCAGCACTAGGCAGTTAGAGTTAAGCTTGCAGGAAATCAAAAGTTATATGTGAACTTTTGACTGCATGGGGTGTTAGTGCCCCAACCGCCACATTATTTAGGGGTCAACTATATTAACTACCCTTCTACTAGGAGAAGATGCCTTCTAAGACTTTCATAACTAGAGAGAAGGAGTCAGTGCCTGGCTTCAAAGTTTCAAAGGAGAGGCTGTCTCTATTGTTAGGAGTGAATGCAACTGGTGGCTTTAAGTTGAAGCCAATGCTCATTTGCCATCTGGAAAATGCAAGGACTTTTAAAAAATATGCTAATTCTACTCTGCATATGCTCTATAAATAGAACAACAAAGCCTGAATGACAGCATATCTGTTCACAGCATGATTTATGGAATATTTTAAGCCCGCTGTTGAGAACTACTGCTCAGAAAAAAAAATTCCTTTCAAAATATTTCTGCTCATTGGCAATGTACCTGGTCACCCAAGAGCATGGATAAAAACATACAAAGAAATTCATGTTGTTTTCATGTCTGCCAACACAACATCCATTCTGCAACCCATGGATCAAGGAGTAATTGTGACTTTCAAATCTTATTATTTAAGAAATACATTTTAAAGAGCTATAACTGCCATATATAGTGACTTTGCTGATGGATCTAGGCAAAGGAAATTGAAAACCTTCTGGAAAGGATTCATCATTCTGGATGCCATTAAGAATATCTGTGATTTATGGGAAGAGCTCAAAATATCCACATTAACAGGAATTTGGAAAAAAGTTGATTCCAACTCTCATGAATGAATTTGAGGAGTTCAAGACTTTCTTGAGATAAAATCTACTTCTGGTGAAGATGCTGTGAACATTGTTCAAATGAAAGCAAAGGATGTAGAATATTCTATAAACTTAGTGGATAAAGCAGTAGGAGCAGAAGATTGACTCCAATTTTGAGACAAGTTCTACTGCGTGTAAAATGTTATCGAGCAGCATCACTACCTACAGATAACTCTTTCACAAAAGGAGGAGCCAATCTGTGTGGCAAACTTCACTGTGGTCTTATATTCAGAAATTGCCACAGCCTCCCCAGCTTTCAGCAACCACCACCCTGATCAGTTGGCAGCTATTAACACTGAGGCAAGAAACTCCATGAGCAAAACGATTATGACTCATTGAAAACTCAGACAATTGTTATCATTTTTAAGCAATAAAGTATTTTAAATTAAGGTATGTACATTGTTTTTAAACATAATGCTATCACACACTTAATAGAAGAAAGTGTATTATAAACATAACTTTAACATGCATCGGGAAACTGAAAAATTCATGTGACTCACTTTATTGCGATACTTGCTTTACTGCAGTTGTCAAGAACTTAACCTTAAATATCTCTGAGGTATGCTTGTAATTCCTGTTGAAAGTCACCAGATATTTGAAATAGTTGAAAGATAGTGATGCTAGACCGGAATGCCTGTGGTAACACTTAAGAAGAATGACAGAATTGCATATGTGATTGTATTGTCAGAGATTTTAAATCTGTAATTAGGGTTGTAGAATCTTTTCAGTATTTCCACTCAAGCATTTTTTCTTCTACTCCAGCACCTAAAAATCTAAGAGAATGAGTAAGATACAAAACAAAAACACATGAGATAGTCTATTACAGTCTATACATCTATGGCAATTATTTTCTTGTAAAACTTACAAACTCTATAAGGATCTCCACAAATAGGTAAACATTGGCATCATGGAAATCTAGCAACATTTGAGAATAGATGTTAATAGCTATGGAAACTTACTCAACACATAATATGGGAGAAAGTAAGAGCTTTATACTCAGACAATTCTGGTTCCATCATTTATAAATAGTAGGGCTATAATAAATAGCATTAATCGAGTACCTATGGTGTTTTAGAACAATTATGTGAAAGCTGTGAGTCTTAGATTCCTCATCTGCAAAAGACAGGAAATACTCTTATCTTTGTTGTGAACGTGCTTACATTAAGTACCTGACACATATAGAGCTCACTAAAGTTCCTTTTCTTCTCCTTCTGGCTAGAAAATAATTAATAGCTTACCAATACATGTTCATTTATTCTAGCCACAGATTTTATGTAAAATGATATTCTCATAATTCAGAATAAGTACATTTAATTTTGGCATAGAAGGCTAGACCTCTTATTTCCTTCCTTCCTTCCTTCCTTTTTTCTCTCTTTCTTTATATTTGTTATTCCCATGATATATCTAGATCTCCTTAAATCATAGCAAAAAAAAAGTATAACAAACATTCCTATACATAGCTGTAGATTCTCCTAAGCAATGTGATTTCCCTTCACATTAGTTCAATTAAGTACCTACCATGTAACAAGTACTATGCCAGCTCATGAGGATGGAAAACTGAACTAAGATTTATGCCTTCAAGAAGTTTAGGGCTCAGTTACAGAGTCAAGAAATCATCTACCACAACATACTGCGATAAGAGGCTTAGGATTATGCACAACACGTAAAGGAAGCAGGGTATGAGGAGGAGTATGGGGTGACAATGAATGTCTAATGACATGAGGAAGAGTGTTCAAATAAGTCTTTTTAAAGGAAGAGACTTGAGATAAGTTTTACCAAATGAGTATCAGTAAGTTAAATCAAGAAGAGGAAAAGAGACAGTTGAGGAAGTTTGAACAGCATTTGTGAAAGTATGGGAGTGTGAAGCAACAAGATGCTTCTTCCAGAAAGACTACTGTGGAAGATGGTATTTTTAAAAATCCCTGCCACAGTGTTTCCAGACCCACATGCTTTTCAGAACTTTACCATTCCTTCATTCATGAGAGGTGCAGTCTGTGTTCTCTCCTGTTGAATCCAAGCAGGCTTTAACAACTGTCTCATTAATAAAGAAGGGCAGACCTGACACTATGTGACTTCTGAGGCTAGATCATGAAAAGTGACACAGCTTAGTCCATTTCCCCTTTGAAACACGTTTTCAGAGTCCTGAGCCTCCATGTAAGAAATTCAGCCTACTTAAAGCTTCTATGGTGAAGCAAACACATACAAATGGGAGAAAGGAATGCGGAGCCCCAGTTGTTCCAGCTCCCAGCTGCTCAGGACTTCCAAGCCCCAACATGTGAGTGACATCTCACCATAGGCACTGAAGTAACTGAAACTTCTTGCAAAATCCTGAATGAGAACTACCTAGCTGAGGCAGCCCATACTCAGAGTCATGAGAGGTAATAATATTAAATGCTTGCAATTGCTTTAAATTCCTGTTTTGGGATGGTTTATTGTTTAGCAGTAGGTAACTAATACAACTTCCTTGACTATCTTCTCCTCTTGTATATGGATTGGGAATGTTTTCTATCCATCTATTTATTTGACAAGATCCTTTACTAGTCTGTAACTTCTAGGATAGCAGGTCCCGGGCCTATCGTGATCACTGTTGCCTAGCCCAGTGCCTGGCACATGGCATGTATTCAATATATCACTATTTAATTAAGGCATAAATAAATGGAGTAGCTTTGCATGTTTAGAGAGTGAAAGGGGTGGGAACAATGGGAGATGAGCCTATTTAAGAGACAGATCATGAGCATCATTATGTACTAAGCTAAAGCATTCTACTTTTTTGAAAGTTATAGGAACTCGTGAAAGGAGAATTTAAAGAGTAGAGTGACATAATCAGACTTACACTTAGAAAGATCACAGCAGTGATGGTATGGGGGATAGAATAAGATCAGAAAAAGGAATACAAATAGGCTATATGGGGAAGGTCTGGTATAAAGGATATTTTGAGATATCAAAAATAAAAGGTAGATACTAGAATATCAAGGATATAAAATTTATATAATATATTTCATGGCAACTTTCTGCCACATAGATTTTCATTTATAGTTAAAAAGTTAATTATGTCTCTTACATATGCCCCTTTAGGGCAATTTTTTAAAGTTTCTTTATTTGATTTTGCATTGTCTTCATAATTACTGATCATTTCTAACAGGCAGAAATCAGTCCCAATAGTACCATATCCCAGAGATAAGTAAGTGTGTCTTATGTATTAATTTCTTGTGATCTCAAGCAGTTAATAGATTTGAGCAAGCCACCATGCTAATCATTTGGGAAATGAATTTCTTAGCTACTCACATGTCCTCTAAACTTCAACATCCTCTTTCTTTGGAAAATATGTTTTCCAATCAAGTTAGTTATTATTATTATTAGCAACCTTGAATCTTAAATATTAAACGAGTACCTGTTTTCTACTAGACCCATCAGCCATGAAATACTAGCTGCTGTGCCATATTTCCAATTGCTTTGAATGGTCAGTTCCATGGGATGACTATGTGTGGGGTTAGATGAGATGTGGGGAGTGGAAAGGAAGATGAGATCATGGTAATCTTTGGAAAAGAATAATCCTTGAGCAGAGAAAGACCAAAAGTCCCTAAAAGGAAGAAGGAGTAAGAGTCCAGTACTAAAATTAAGATCAATGGACCTAAGAACAAGAGTAGATTCAAGGATCAATCCACAGAACTAGAGGGATGTGGCAAACACGGCTGGTAACTTGTCTTAGTCCATTTCTGCTACTATAATAGAATACCACAGACTGAGTACCTTATAAACAACAGAAATTTCTCTCAGTTCTGGATGCTGACAAGTCCAAGATCAAAGTGCTGGCAAATTTGATGTCTGAGCACATTCCTCATAGACAATGCCTTCTCACTGTGTCCTCGCATGGTGGAAGGGGCAAAAGTTCTCTCTCTGGCTTTTTTTTTTTTTAAATGGAGTCTTGCTGTGTCACCCAGGCTGGAGTACAGTGGCACGATCTCAGCTCACTATAACCTCAGCCTCCCAGGTTCAAGTGATTCTCCCGCCTCAGCCTCCCAAGTAGTTGGGATTATAGGCACACACCACCATGCCCGGCTAATTTTTGTATCTTTAGTAGAGACAGGGTTTCACCATGTTGGCCAGGCTAGTCTTGAACTCCCGACCTCAGGTGATCCGCCCCACCTTAGCCTCCCAAAGTGCTAGGATTACAGGTGTGAGCCACCGCACCCAGCTCTCTAGCCATTTTTTATGAAGTCACTGTGGGGAAAAGAGAGATCAGACTGCAAGAGACATGTGCTGTGGTGACTCAAAGTTTAAAGGAAAAGTGCTGTGCCTTGATATGCATATGTAAACATCTCCATAAACCTTTTTAGTGCATAAAGAACAGCATTGTGCTAGCAAGTCCCACCTTTTGCCCTAAGGCGGTTTTCTCCTTTCTCAGTAAACAGAACATACAATCGGGTTTTACACCGAGATGTTCCATTGCCCACGGACAGGCAGGAGACAGATGCTTTTCTCTATCTCAAATGCCAACAACCGCCAAGAGGCCTTCTTTCCTCTTGTACTAGTCCTCCTCAGCACAGACCCTTCACGGGTGTCAGGTTGGGGGACGATTAGGTCTTTCCCTTCCAATACCTAGCTTTCCTAGGCAGAGGTCCCTGCAATCTTTGGCAGTGTACGTGTCCCTGGTTACTTGAGATTAAGAGAATGGTGATGACTTTTAACCAGCATACTGCCTTCAGGCACTTGTTTAACAAAGCACACCCTGCACAGCCCAAAGTCCTTTAAACCTTGAGTCACCACAGCGCATGTCTCTTGCAAGGACAAGGTTGGGGGTAGGGTCACAGATTAACAGCATCTCAAATACAGAACAAAATGGAGTCTCTTATGTCTACTTCTTTCTATATAGACACAGTAACAGTCTGGTCTCTCTTTTCCCCACATTTCCCCCTTTTCTTTTCAACAAAACCACCATTGTCATCATGGCTCATTCTCGATGGTCACTATCTCTTTGGAACTGTTGGGTATACCTGCAGACTAACAGCAGACAGAACAGGCACACAAGGATTAATATGAAATTTACAATAGTAGTACTTTAGGTGGTCTTAACCGAAGTGACAGGGTTAAGATTTGCGAGGCCGTCAGCAACTCCTGCAATTGCCTCAGTTTCTGGTACCAACACAGAGATCACACACTTCACGAGGTAATAAAACATCACAAAGCGAGTGCAGGAGGAGATCACAAGATGGCGTTAAAATTAAAATTAAAATTGCTAATGAAATTTCGGGCATGCATTGTCATTGATAACATCTTATCAGGAAACAGGGTTTCAGAGCAGACAACCTGTCTGACCAAAACTTATTAGGCTGGAATTTCCTCATCCTAATAAGCCTGGGAGCGCTACAGGAGACCGGGACTTATTTCATCCCTTTGGCTTCAACGGTAAAAGGCGAGTTGTTGGGTGCTGATGAGTTGATGGGTGCAGCACAGCAACATGGCACAAGTATGCATATGTAACAAACCTGCACGTTATGCACATGTACCCTAGAACTTAAAGTACAATAAAAAAAAAAAAAAAAAAGGCGGCACGCTTCCAGGGGGGTCGTTTATAGACCTACCCTCAGAGCGCATTCTCTTTCTCAGGGATGTTCCTTGCTGAGAAAAAGAATTGAGCGCTATTTCTCCTATTTGCTTTTAAAAAGAGAAGAAATATGGCTCTGTTCCGTCCAGCTCACCGGCAGCCAGTTCAAGGTTACCTCCCTTGCTCCCTGAACATCGCTGTTATCCTGTTCTTTTTTCAAGATGCCCAGATTTCATATTGTTCAAACACACATGCTCTACAAACGATTTGTGTGGTTAACGCACTGTCATTTGGATGGGAGATAGACTGTGTTTTCCCAATCACTGAAAATATTTTTTGTCTTTTTTTTTTTCGTCTTTTTTTTTTCTGATGGAGTTTTGCTCTTGTTGCCCAGGCTGGAGTGCAATGGTGCGATCTCAGCTCACTGCAACCTCCTCCTCCCAGGTTCAAGCGATTCTCCCGCCTCAGCCTCCAGAGTAACTGGGATTACAGGCATGTGCCACCATGCCCAGTTAATTTTTTGTCTTTTTAGTTGAGATGGGGTTTCACTATGTTGGCCAGGCTGGTCTTGAACTCCTGACCTCCGGCAATCCACCCGCCTTTGCCTCCCAAAGTGCTGGGATTACAGGCATGAGCCACTGTGCCCAGCCCAGATTTTTTTTGTCTTTTTTATATACTCAATGGCAAGACAATTTTCCCAAGTAGAACTTGATAACTCCCTCTTTGTTAGGGTGTATGCCAATTCAATATACAGATAACTTACTCTGAAATATGTTTAATTATACTTAGTTGGTCAAATCCCAATAACATTAAAATGTTTTATTTGGAAATAAGGCATCTGTACTTTTCCAGATTCACTCTAAATCTTCCAAAATCAATAATACAAAAGGTACTTACAAACCTAACACATAAAAGAAATAGTTTAGATTCAACACAGGGTTTAGTAAGTGAAACGAATGCCTCAAGTATCATTGGTTGAATTAAAAATGGATACCCTAAATACCCTGACTGGATCACTACATGTTATAAATATGTAACAAAATTTTTCACTTACCCCATAAGTTTGTACAAATGAAATTTAAAAATCAATTACTTTAAGAAAAGTCTCTTTTATATGTGTAAGGCATTGAAATTTTAGTGCTTGCGATGTACTATCAAATCCTGGCACCCCAAATATTACCAGTACAACCTCTTGAAAGCCACATCAAAATCTATTGTTCACCATAATAGGAAAGATCATCACCTTGACAGAGTTTCGGTCTTGTCTCACAGGGGGAAGAATGAGGTTGGATTTTTGTTGAGAATTATAAATTTGGTTTAAGATGTTTTCTGAATGCGGGGCTTGATTAAGTAAGGATCATGATACGTTAATTAAAATTGGAAATACAGCAAGGTGAGGACATCAGCTGACTGTTAATGTTTTTCACTGAAGAGTTGGTGAGGCTTTAGGGAAGTTCCTATAATGAATAATAAAATTAGTTGCCTGGGCAAGAGTCTCCTAGAATAATAAAGTGATGCTAATGTAGACAACTGAATGTTAAAGTCATGTCAGTGGTTCTCAACTGTGACTGTTTTGCCTCCCAGAGGACATCTGGCAAAGTTGGGAGACATTTTCCATTGTCACAACCTGGAGAGTGGGGTGCTACTGGCATCTTGTAGATAGAGGCCAGCCAGGGATGTGACTAAACCATGCAATGCAGAGGACAACCTCCACAACAAAAAATTATCCAGCAGAGGACAACCTGCACAATTATCCAGCCCAATGTCAATAGTGCCAAAGCTAAGAAATCCTGATATAGACAAGAAGTCTATACAGGGCCAGATAGTAAAAATGTTTAGTCTTTTAGGCTATTGGATCTCTGTTGCAACTATTCAGCTCTGCTATTGTAGTGCAAAAAGAGCCATAGATCATACAAAAGCAAATGCGCATGGCTGGATTTCAAGCTTCATTTACGAAAAGCAGGCAGTGAGCAAGATTTGGCTGTAGTTTGTCAACTCCTAATGGAAACAGTAAGCTGTGTGGGGAGAGGTGGTTTCAGTTCTCAGCACAGAAGTGTATGGACAGATGGTTCTAGTTTTCAGCACTGTGCTTTGAATCTTCAAGAGAAGCAAAAAATATTTTTTAAAAATATAGGTAAAAAATGAAATAAATATGGAATCCATATAAAAATCCCAGATCTTCCTAAAAACACTATAAATATTTCTAAAAAATGGATTTTTCTGTGCTATCTGAACTATACCAAAAAAGGAAAAACAATCCAATGATCTTATTGCCAGATCAGTAATATTCCAGGATGACCTAAAGAAGAAATTAAAACTACTCTTTAGCTGGGTTTTATCGATACTTTCAAACTCATCTAATTGTAAAAAGTAATGACATGCAACAAAAATGTATTGTTTCTTTGAAAACAAAATATGACGTCGTTGACTACAGCTTCAGAATTATCCCTTTAAATCTTTGTGTTCCTTTTTCTTTACCTTTTCACTTTTAATTATTTTCTTTCTCTGCATTTATTACTTCCTTAAATTATATGTATTTATTTGTTTATTGTTATACCCTCTCTGTGAAGTCAAGGTCCTTGTCTGCTTCAGTCACATCTGTGTTCCTACCACCTAGATGGCTGAAACGAATAATTGCACTGCTCAGAGAACAATTACTATCATCATAGCAAACATTCACATAGCACTTATTATGTGTAAGGTACTGTTTAAAGCAACTTTCATGGATTAGTTTATCTAATCACTTTACAACCCTGGGAGGAGGGCACTATTAATATTTACACTTTAAAAGATAAGAATCATGCGGCACAAACAGGCTAAGTTACTTGCTCAGGTTCCCAGAGCTAGCAAGTAACAGAGCTAAGATTTGATTCCAAGCAATCTGGCTCCAGAATCCATTCTTCGAGTTAATATGCTATGCCTACCTCTCATGCTGATATGTTGCAAACACACGCACATAACTCTTAAGCTGATATCTTGCATATACACACATGCACGATAGTGAAATGAAGTTTAAATATTCCAAAATTTCTACAATGTAAAGCAGGTTGTATATTGAGCCTAGGTTTGTTGGCTTTGCCATTCTGGTGTGGCATATGCAATATTAAAGTATATCCTTAGAGGAAAATCCTTAAGATGTATCTCTATGAATACCTGAGATGTTTCATGGAAAACAGAAGATTCTATGTAAAGAGAGAGCTGGGGACACAGGCTTGCTTTGCCATAGATATTCCCACTATTAGAGAGAAAGGTGCTTGGGTCGGATCACAATGCCTATTGCTCCCCTTAAATAGATATCTGAACCCTAGCAAAGAGAGGTGATATGATTTGGATTTGTGTCCCCACTCAAATCTCATGTCTAATTGTAATCCTCAGTTTTGGAGGAAGGGCCTGGTGGGAGGTGATTGGATTATCGGGGTAAGTGAGTTATCATGAGATCTGGTTGTTTGAAAGTGTGTGGCACCTCTCCCCTCTCTCTCTTCCTCTTCCTCCTGCCATGTAAGACGTGCCTTCTTCTCCTTCCACCATGATTGAAGGTTTCCTGAGGCCTCCCAGCCATGCTTCCTATACAGCCTGTGGAACCAAGAGCAGTTGAACCTCTTTTTATAAATTCCCCAATTCCAGGTATTTCTGTATAGCAGTGCAAGAATGGACTAATACAAGAGATTTCAACTGATAAAACCTGAAAGTGAAGTTTTCTCACAAAAATCTCGGTGAGGCATCAGGAGCAGCACAGGAAGCACTGCTTGGTAATGAAACATGATACAAAGCTACAGGTTGAGATGATTCCCTGCTGTGCCAGCAGAGGGGCTACACTTCAGCATTACCTGGAATCCACAGTTACCAGTGTTTCTTCAGGGTTAGGGGAGCATTAGCACATGCCACAGCCAGGCAACACATAGCAAGGGCTATAAGGCATGGTCATCAGAGTTGGCAGCAGGAAGGCAGTAGTAACGGTCACACAGTGGCAACAGTTGAGGGAGAGGACATTCTGGGAGGTTTCAGCAGCTGGCATCACCGCAGGGAAGAGATATATTTCTATGTTGCCACACTGATGCTGGAGCGTTCATGAGACATCCCCAAGGAAGCCCCAGATAATTAAGTCAGGAAAAGGGAGCTAAAGTTCAAGTGGCTTTTTATGGTAGGAGGTTAGAGTGACCCCATTTTTCTCTTAATGACAGTTGAGCCTCAAAAGATTGGCTTATAGCCATTCTAGAGCTAAGCCCAATGTTGAGAGAGAGAGATTTTAAGTCTGTGTATTTAGATCTAAATTATCTTTGGTCTTATAAATTGAGTAAATTAACAAAAAGCACAATGGTCTTGGCTGTACTCTGAATTGCAAATGCCCTGAAACTGTCTGAAAGTCATTTGGATATGCTTGCTGATAATACTTTTGATGAGAATAAAACTTATTTTTTTGCTTAAGAGCTAATTAAGGTAATCTTTAAAATATATAAATCCTGTGGTGAGCCCAAATAATGATAATTGAAATGTAGACCTTGCCAAAACTGAGAAAATCAAAATGCACGTTAAGATCTGTTAATATATTTAAATTAAAAAAATAAAAACAAAAAAGGAAGAAAAACCAATTAACTTCTGAAAACGGGGTTTGGTATTTAGAATGAGAAGATTAAATTACATAGATATCACATTAACACTTGGAATGTAGGTAGTGTTGCCCAGCTGCCTTTCAAAGTTTTGCCATGCTCGTGGTGAGTTGCTAGAGAGCAGTGGAGTGAGATGTTTAAAAGGCCACAGTAGTATTCTCTAAATGGTCCACACAGGAATCATAAAAATCCCTGATGGAATCTTTAGCAGCCTGGAGGTAATTGGAAGGAAGGCATGGGGCTAGTAATTAAATCATAACTCGTTTTGGGGAGAGATTATATACAGATATACATATATAGAGACATATATAAATATAGAGAACTAGAGATTGATATATACAAATATATACATATATTCATTTACACAACACCTAGCCAGTCGTTTTGGTTATTTCAGTAAACAGCTGAGCAACTCCATTAAAAAAAGAAATCAGAGGCATAGGGCTTGGAATACAATTGAAAACCTTTAGAATATACATTTTAATATGACACCTAAACATCTGGTGCATTGAGGCAATTTAGTAGGAAAAGCAAAACAGTCACATTGGTTTTGGGTTTTGTTTTTTTTATGCCTGAACTGACCAACCAACTCAATCCAGTTCCTCTGGTAGTGCCATGTTTTTACTAGATTCGGGAAATCAGACAAACGCAATCTTTGGTTCTTCAGGATATTGCTATGTGTTTCTTGCCTTTCTAATGGTTGTTTTTAGCATTGTATAGGAGCTGGCACAGCCTCTTCCACTGCATTATTATAGGGAGATCACTCTAGGAGCAATTTCTGTAGACACACTACCATAAAGATGTTACAGTATATCGGGTTGGATGAATCTGTTCTTAGCTCATTAGCTAGCCAGACAGGAGTAATTCTGAATATCAGATCTGGACCCTCAGGGAACTCTTGTCCTTTTCTAAGACAAGCCGTAGAGTTTGTACTCTGCCCTACAACCTTGAGATGACCATTAAAATTCAGAACTCCTTCATGGGTGCCATCACGAAATGACCATATTAATAAGACACCTGAGGGAGCCATAAGATATGGGGCTGCTTCCAGAGACTTATAACTGGCATTGACAGGGACACAAGACATTTGTCTTATTCTGACTATATTGACTTCTTAGCTTAGAGGTAGAATATAAGTCAGGAAAACAAAAAGTTTGTGTAATTAGTTTGGTATCATTAGATAAAATAGTGCAGAATAGGGGAAGAAGAGGAGGTAGAAGAATTTCTTTCCAAGTACTATATTTCAAAAGCAAACTGGTAAGATGAACAGTTGAGGCATGCACTAATTCTTCTAGCAAATATTTGCTATGCTAGGGTTGGAGCTGCTGGGGTGAGAAAAAGTAGACAAGGTCCCTCCTCTGATGGAATTATAGCCTAGTGTGGGGTGCAGACTCTTATTAAATAATTACTCTGATGAGAAGCAGCACAGATTTATTGGACATGTATTATGAAGACAGCTAACCCAGAATGGGGGACAGTGAGGTAATTTAATGAATGGATTATGGCTACACTAAACCCTACTCCAAACTGGAATGAAGGCCTACCTAAATCAGTCTTTCAGTTAATCATATCTGCTAAAACCTTTTGTAATAACCCCATTATTTGATGTTGTAACTGCAAAGCTCTTTCCACACTAGCTACTGCAAAAGTTCTCGTGCTTTGTGAAAATTTGAATCTGTGAGTGGGAAACAAGAGATATAGTGCATCTGTATTATATGCTATGAAATAATTTTACAGATGGAGACTGTAAATTAATTATGTATACTTAGGCACTATTAATACACAGACATAACTAGAAAATTCTTACCCTTCAAAACTGTGGCTAAAGAATTATTCCTTAAAGTTTCCTTAGTTTGATGCCAAACTGAAGACCCTGTTTCTGCTTTAAAAATAAGGACACGGATGTACGTGAAGCTGATTATTATTATTTTGCAACTTCACAGTCTTCTTGTGTTAAACTAATCTGTTTAGTGATGGAGCATATGTAGCTGGTAAAACTCCCAGTCCACGTATTTATGTTTGCTGGAAAGGAAACATGAATAACTCTTGATTATTTATTTATTTAATTTCTATGTGATATTAGAAATTTACCTTAACCCAATCACTTTCTCTCTCATTTCTGACTTTCCTTCAGGGTTCAATTTCATTGCAGGAAGATTATAGACTGTCAAGGAACAGGAAAGGGATGTGGTCTCGAGTAATCCATGCACACTCTCATTTTCCAACATACCCTTGTTCTCGTTTGTTCATCTATTCCCACGTGTCATAGCCAAGTCCTACTCCCAACGATAAGCCACTTTTAGTTTGGTTCTTTCTATGCCACTTATGAATGCATGGACTTTATCTTTTTTTCTTTTCCACTCTTTGGTGCAAATTTACTCTGTGATTTTCTCAGTCCAATTTGCCTAGATACTCAGTTCATCCATTTCTGAATCTGTATAGTCTTGCACCCTTTCTAGAGTCACTTGGAAAAGGAAATCCAGGTTTTCTATGTTCTTTGATCCCCATAACTATCTGAGTTTCTCTTCCATCTCTACCTTTAATATGAGGTTGAGCTTAGTGGAAGTGCAAGGCTCAAATGTAGCTTTTCTGAAGAATCCATGCCATTTAGTCAGTGCTTTCCGTAGACGTTTCCCTCAATCCATGTAATCTGGGGTAACTTTTCTAGTCATCAGGTGGAAAGTCATGCTCTGAGACATATAATCATTCTGCCATGAATCCCCTCATCAAAACCCCTTCTCATCTGTTGTGGCATCCATTTTTGACACACAGATGCTCCATTGTGTAGTTTCTTGAATGGGACAGATTCACCAAGGATCACAGACGATCCAATAGGCTACAGAGTAATAGTATAAAACCTTACGTCAACATATTTTTAGTTTTAAAAAGTATTTTAAAAGTACTTTAAGAAGTATGTTTCTGTATCACCCAGGCAACACAGAGCAAGAGTGATCAAGCGTAGCCATCAGAATACGTGGCATGAAGGTAGTGGCAACAGTCACACTGCAGCAGCAGTTGAAGGAGGGAAGGGCATTCCGGGAGGTTTCAGAAGCTGGCATGAGAAACACAAAGGACTTTTTAGTACATCTGAAGATTACTCAGGAGAGGATTCAAAACCTCAAAAAAAAACAAAAAAAAAAACAGTTTTGTGTGGGTTTTTAAAGAATCTCACTATTCTGGAAAGAGAGGTCCCACTCAGATAATGGGTAGTTTATGTTTTCTTGTAGGACTATGGGACTATATGCTTACCTATGTCTCTATTACCTGTGGATTTCGTCTTCATCTTTTTAAAAAATTTCATTTATTTATTTATTTATTTATTTATTTATTTATTTATTTTAGACAGAGTTTCACTCTTGTTGCCCAGGCTGGAGTGCAATGGCGTGATCTTGGCTCACCGCAACTACCGCCTCCTGGGTTCAAGCGATTCTCCTGCCTCAGCCTCCCAAGTAGCTGGGATTACAGGCATTCACCACCACAACTGGCTAATTTTGTATTTTTAGTAAAGACTGGGTTTCTCTATGTTGGTCAGGCTGGTCTCGAACTCCTGACCTCAGGTGATCCGCCCACCTCAGCCTCCCAAAATGCTGGAATTACAGGCGTGAGCCACCTTGCCCAGCCGAGGGTTTCATCTTTTGATAGAGGAAGACAATATTATGGGTTAAATATTGTCTTAATATTTAAAACCTTAAATATTAAGGTTTATTGAAGTTTAGATTTTTAGAATGTTCCAAAAGTGAGCAGCAACAAATTTAATTAGAAGTTGCTTTTGTACTCAGCATTGTCTTCCCCAAATAAAATATTCTATGATTTTTTTCTGTTCTCAGATTGAATGGAAAAATGATACCAATCCGTACGTGTGTGTACAAATCATTCAATTATCACCCTCCAGTGTTTTTGACTTTTGGGTCTATTCGTGACCTTTATACCCTGTCAGACTCTCAAGAACAAACTTACGTGAATGCAATGATTTCTTTTTCACAAAAGCAGGGCTAAATTTATGTTTTCTTTTGGGGGTATTGATCCTTAGAAATTCAAACAAGACATTTATCTTTATTTTGTTGTGAGACAGCTATATGAGCACTATTGCTAGGTTATACTGTCATTACTTAAAACATCACACGTTTCCTTTCATTTTTAATTTTAATTTTTGTGGGTATATAGTAGGTGTATATATTCATGGTGTACGTGAGATATTTTGATACAGGCATGCAATGCATAATAATCACACCAGAGTAAATGGGGTATCCATCTCCTCAAGCATTTATCTTTGTGTTACAAACAATCCAATTATATTATTTTAGTTATTTTTAAATGTACAAGTAAATTATTTTTGACTACAGTCACTCTGTTGTGCTAGCAAATAATTGGTCTTATTCATATTTTCTAACTTTTTTTTATACCCATTAGCCCTCTCTAATTCCCCCATCCACTACCCTTCCCAGCTTCTGGTAACCATCCTTCTACTTTCTATGTCCATGAGTTCAATTATTTTATTTTTATCTCCCACAAATAAGTGAGAACATGCAAAGTTTTTCTTTCTGTGTCTAGCTTATTTCACTTCACTTAACATAATGACCTCCAGTTCTATCCATGTTGTGGCAAATGACAGGAGCTCATTATTTTCTATGGCTGAGTAGTACTCCATTGTATCTATGTACTACATTTTCTTTATCCGTTCATCTGTTGATGGACACAGGTTGCTTCCAAATCTTGGCTATTGTGAACAGTGCTGCAGCAAACATAGGTGTACAGATATCTCTTTGATATACTGATTTCCATTCTTTTGGAAATATACTTAGAAATGGGATTGCTGGATTGTATAGTATCTCTATTTTTAGTTTTTTGAGTAAACTCCAAATTGTTATCCATACTGATTATACTAATTTACATTCCCACCAACAGTTACAAGGCTTCCCTTGACTCCACATCTTTGCCAGCATTTGTTATTGCCTGACTCTTTGATAAAACCCATTTTAACTGGGGTGAGATGATATCTCGTTGCAATTTTCATTTGCATTTATCTGGTGATCAATGATGTCAAGCAAATTGTCATATACCAGTTTGCCATTTGTATATCTTCTTTTCAGAAATGTCTATTCAGATCTTTTGCCTATTTTTAATCCCATTATTAGACTTTTTCATAGAGAGTTGTTTAAGCTCCCTTACATATTCTGGTTAATTCCTTATCGGATGTGTAATTTACAAATATTCACTCCCATTCTGTGGGCTGTGTCTTCACTTTGTGGATTGTTTCCTTTGCTGTGCGTAGCTTTTACATTCGATGTGATCCCATTTGTCCATTTTTGCTTTGGTTGCCTGTGCTTGTGAGGGTGAGGTATTTCTCAAATCTTTGCCTAGTCCAATGTCCTGGAGAGTTTTCCCAATACTTATTGAGGTAGTTTCATTGTTTGAG
Organism: Macaca fascicularis; assembly: GCF_037993035.2. Taxonomy (NCBI): domain Eukaryota; kingdom Metazoa; phylum Chordata; class Mammalia; order Primates; family Cercopithecidae; genus Macaca; species Macaca fascicularis. The sequence continues at coordinate 30,068,258 of NC_088395.1, forward strand.
GTCTTAGATTTAACACTTTAATCAATTTTGATTTGAATTTTGTATATGGTGAGATACAAAAGTATAGTTTCATTCTTCTACATATGGATATTCAGTTTTCCCAGCAGCGTCAAGAGACGGTCCTTTCCCCAGTGTGTGTTCCTGGCACCTTTGTCAAAAATGAGTTCACTGTAGATGTATGGTTTCATTTCGGGGTTCTCTATTTTAATGTTCCATAGGTCTATGTGTCAGTTTTTATGCCCATATCATGCTATTTTGTTTACTATAGCTCCGCAGTGTAATTTGAAAGCGTATAATGTGATTCCTCCAGTTTTGTTGTTTTTGCTTAGGATAGCTTTGACTATTCTGGGTGTTTTGTAATTAAAAAAAAAAATTAGGATTTTTTTTTCTGTCATCGGTATTTTGATAGGGATTGCATGGAATCCGTAGATTGCTTTGGGTTGTATTGACATTTTAACAATATTGATTCTTCCAATCCAAAAACATAGAATATCTTTCCATTTTGTAATGTGTGTCCTCTTCAATTTCTTGCATCAATATTTTACAGTCTTCATTGTAGAGAACTTTCTCTTCTTTGGTTAATTCCTAGGTATTTTATTTTATTTGTAGCTATTGTAAATGGTATTGCTGTCTTGATTTCTTTTTCTGATTTTTCAGTATTGGTATCTAGCAATGCTTCTTATGTTTGTATGTTGACTTTGTATCCTGCAACTTTACTGAATTTATTTATCAGTTCTAATAGCTTTCAGTGGACTTTTAAGGTTTTTCCAAATATAAGACCATATCATCTGCCAATAAAAATAATCTGACTTCTTCCTTTTCAAATTGGATATCTTTAATTTTTTTTCTCTCGTCTCATTGTTCTGGCTAGGACTTCCAGTAGGATGTTGAATAACAGTGATGAAAGTGGACATCCTTGATGTGTTCCCTATCTTAGATGAAAAGCTTTCAACTTTTCTCCCTTCAGCATGACATTAGCTATGGATCTGTCATTTATGGCTTTCATTATGTTGAGGCATGTTCCTTCAATATCTAGTTTTTTTTTAGAGTTTTTATCATGAAGGGATGTTGAATTTTAGCAAATGTGTTGTCAGCATCCATTGAAATGATCATATGGCTTTTGTCCTTAATTCTAATTTAATGTGATGTATCACGTTGATTGATTTGTGTATCTCAACCCACCCTTACATCCCTGAAATAAATCTGACTTTATCATGATGAATAATAGCTTTATTGTGTCATTGAATTCAGTTTGCTATTATTTTGTGGAGGATTTTTACGTCAGTGCTCATCAGAACATTGGCCTATAGTTTTCTCTTTTTTTGATGTGTTTTTGTCTGGTTTTGGTATCAGGGTAATATTGGTCTTATAAAATGAGATAGGAAGTATTCCCTCGTCCCGTTTTGTAAAATAGTTTGATTAGTATTTATATTAGTTCTTTAAACATTTAATGGAGTTCAGCAGTGAAGCCACCAAGTCCCAAGTTTTTTCTTGCCAGAAGAATTTTTATTACAGTTAAAACTCATTACTTGTTAATGGCCTGTTCCGGTTTTGGATTTCTTCATGGTTCAATCTTGATAGTTTGTAAGTGTCTGAGAATTTATCCATCTCTTCCACATTTTCCAATTTATTAGCATATAGGTGCTCATAGTAGTTACTAATGATCCTTTGAATTTTTGCAGGATTGGTTGTAATGTCTCCTTTTCTCATCCTTGATTTTGTTTATTTGGGATGGGTCGTCTCTCTTTTTCCCTAGTCCGGCTAAAGGTTTGTGAATTTTATTTATCGTTCCCGAAAACCAACTTTTTGTTTTGTTGACCTTTTGAATTATTTTCTTCATTTTAAACTCATTTATTTCTGCTTTGATCCTTATAATTTCTTTTCCTCTACCAATTGTGGGTTTGGTTTGCTCTTGTTTTTCTAATTGTTTAAAATGCATCATTAGGTTGTTTATTTGAAGTTTTTCTTTTCTTTTCTTTTCTTTTTTTTTTTTTTTTTTTGATCTAGGCACTTGTGACTACAAACTTCCCTTTTAGTACTGCTTTCACTGTATCCCATACGTCTTGATATGTTTTCTGTTTCCATTATCACTTGTTTCTGGAATTTTTCAATTTCCTTCTTAATTTCTTTATTGACCCACTACTGATTAAGGAACATATTCTTTAATTTCCATGTGTTTATATAATTTCTAAAATTCCTCCTGTTATTCATTTCTAGTTTTATTCCACTGTGGTTAGAGAAGAGGATTGATATTATTTCAATTTTTTGAAAGTTTTCAGACTTGTTTTGTGACCTAACATATTGTCTATGCTTGAGGATGATCCATGTACTTAGGAAAATAATGTGTATTTTGCAGCTGTGGATGAAATGTTCTGTAAATGTGTATCAGGTCCATTTGTTCTATAATGTAGATTAAGTTTGATGTTTCTTTCTTGATTTTTGGTCTGGAAGATCTGACCAATGCTGAAACTGTGTTTCCATTATTACTATATCGGAGTCTATGTTTCTTTTTAGCTGTAATAATATTTGCTTCATATATCTGGGTGCTCTAGTGTTGAGTGCATGTATATTTACAACTGGTGTATCATCTTGCTGAATTGACACCTTTACTATTATATAGTGACCTCTTTTGTCTCTTCTTACAGCTTTTGTCTTGAAATATATTTTGTCTGATATAAGTATAGCTACTTCTGCTCTTCTTTGTTTCCATTGGCATGGACTATCTTTTCCCAAACCTTTACTTTCAGTCTATGTGTGTCTTTATAGGTGAAGTGTGTTTCTTATAGGCAACAGATCATTGAGTTTTGTTTTTTAATCCATTCAACTACTCTGTGTCTTTGGGTTGGAGAGTTTATTCCATTTACATTCAATGTTATTATTGATAAGTGAGGACTTACTCCTGCCATTTTGTTATTTGTTTTCTGGTTGTTTTGTGTCTTCTCTTCCTTCTTTCCTTCCTTTGTGTCTTCCTTTAAGTGAAGATGATTTTCTCTTGTGGTATGATTTAATTTCTTGCTTTTTATTTTCTTGTTTATCTGCTATATGAGTTTTGAATTTAGGTTATCATGGAGCTTGCAAATATCTTATAACTTTTTATTTTAAGCTGATAAAAACAACACTGTTTGCATGAAAAAACACACAATCAAGAAGAAAACTAATAAAACTCTATACTTTAACGTATCTCCCTCTACTTTTCAACTTTTTGTTGTTTTTATTTATCTTATGGTACTGACTTTGTCTTGAAAACTTGTTGTAGTTATTATTTTTGATAAGTTCATCATTTAGTCTTTCCACTGAAGATAAGAGTAGTTTACATACCACACTTACAATGTTTAATATTCTATTTTTCTGTGTACTTACTGTAACCAGTGAGAGTTTTGTACATTCAGATGGTTTTGTGTGTGTGTGTGTGTGTGTGTGTGTGTGAGACAAAGTTTCATTCTGTTGCCCAGGCTGGAGTGCAGTAGTGTGATCTCGGCTCACTGCAACCTCTGACTCCTGGGTTCAAATGATTCTCGTGCCTCAAGCTTCCTGAGTAGCTGGGACTACAGGCATGTGCCATGACACCTGGCTAATTTTTGTATTTTTAGTAGAGATGAGGTTTCACCATGTTGGCCAGGCTGGTCTCAAACTCCTGGCCTCAAGCAATCTGCCCACCTTGGCCTCCCAAAGTGCTGGGATTACAGGTGTGAGCCACCATGCCCAGCCCCTTCAGATGATTTCTTATTGCTCATTAATGTCATTGTCTTTCAGAGTGAAGAACTCCCTTTAGCATTTCGTATAGGATAGTTCTGGTGTTAATGAAATCCATCAGCTTTTGTTTGTCTGGGAATGCTTCTATTTCTCCTTAATATTTGAAGGGTATTTTCATTGGATCTAGTGTTCAAGGGATTTTTCTTTCTTTCTTTCTTTTCTTTTCTTTTTTTTTTTTTTTGCCTTCAGCACTTTAAATGAGTCATGCCATGCTCTCCTGGCCTGTAAGGTTTCTGCTGAAAAGTCTGCTGCCAGACCTATTGTAGCTTCATTGCATATTGTTTCTTTTCTCTTGCTGCTTTTAGGATCCTTTCTTTATCCTTGACTTTTGGGAGTTTGATTATTAAATGCCTTGAGGTAGTCTTTCTTGGGGGAAATAGCACTAGGCTAGTTGCCAGAATTTTGTCCCCAGTGACACCACCTACTCACTATCTATGTGATTCTGTTCATTTTCACAACATTCATAACTTCAGTTTTCTCACTCTTAAAATGGAAATCATATCTTCCACCCTGTCTCACAAGGCTTTTGCACAGATTTCATTATTGCTAAATCTTGACATTAAATAGTTCCTTTTCTAAAGTAGAAATATTGTTCTCTCATTGTTGATTTAGAAGTTTCTTTAGACCATATTATGGCAAAGGCTCTCTAATTTCATCTAATTTCTCTAAAGTTCCCGTTAACCTAGACATTCCCACAGGAAAGATTTTCCTTTGTGAGTATGGAGGAAAGTCAGCATCATATTCTCGGGGCTTAGCAAAAGGGCCAGGGAAATATCTGTGACTGAATTCCTGAGCAGGTGAAATAGCCAAATCCATGCAATCATCCTTCCGTAGATTTACTTGAATGTAAAGGAGACTGTATTTATTGATGAATACAATGACATTCAACCTCATCAGCTAGTTTGGTGAGCCAAATCCATGAAGATAATGGCATTACATAATAGTGATTAGATCTCAGGGCAATCAGAGCAATTATATGATTAGAGGGATTACATCCTTTATGTAAAGTAGTGTGAACTCCCAGGTCTGCTAGACTTTTGTATCATGTCATATTTTCATAGTGTTTTAGAAAGATAGCTATCCAAGACATAAAATATTAGAATATATATTCCATGGCTTTAAGGATAATATATATGGTCCTTGTGAAATTTAAAGATGAAAATATATTCCAGCTGAATCACTGATGGTCAGTTCCATTGCAGTAGTAGTATTGATTGTGGAGATAGCTGAATTATAAGCATGACTGCTACAAGCTTGCTTTCTCTCAGTTAGGGGAACTACCCTATGTAAGAAGTTACATTTAGGAGTATGTTGCTATCCATTTGCTAGGTTAGTTATTACTTTTCCCCTTTAGTTTGTACTGCATGTATTGTGTGGTGAGCCTGGGATACCTTTTAAAACAAGAACAAGTTTAGGAGAAGAGGAGAGAGAATAAAGAAGTTAAAGTTTATGTTATGTTTTGGGAGCACAGTGATTCAATATTAGTCATTTTGTTTAATTTGAATTTTTGCAAATTATGCTTCAGTGAATTAAGATGGAAATAGTTTAGACCTGATTTTGAAAATAAAAGGATGTTTTGTTTATTACATGCTCATCCCTTGTGTAGTCTATTTTCTTGATACCCAATTTAATATCTCCTGGTGATGAAGGTGATATCTAATTTAAAAGAAAAATAAACATCACCAGCAGTATATAGTGTGAATTTACTCTAAGTTACTACTCATATGCAATTAAACATGGCTTCCCCCTTGGATTCTTTATAGCCAATGCACTTAAAATAGGGGGGTTTTTTTGGCACAGCCTGCACAGTTTGATACCATTCAATCTTCTTACTGAGATGTTGAGATAATTTTTCTCCATCTTGAAGGAAAACCAAATGTAAGGTAGAAGGTTGAAATACAAGCTGATATTAAAGAGTCATTAAACTCCTGCCTCTAAACCACAGGTGATTTTGCTCCCCAGGAGACATTTGACAATGTGTGGAGACTCTTTTGGTCGTCACAACTGGGAGATGCTATTGCCATCTAGTGGGTAGAGGCCAAGGGTGCTGCTAAACATCCTACAAAGCATAGGGCTGCACCCTTCCCACCCCTGTCCCTTCTATCCATCACTATCCGGAACAAACAAAGCATTATCTGGGCCAAAGTGCCAATGGTGCCAAGACAGAGAAACTCAGAGAAACTCTGACCTAGGAAAAGAGCATTTGATGGGATTTTAGGATTTTTGTGACATATCTTTTACTAACCTCATCAGTCCATTAACACTAATATATATTTCAGAAATAAAATCAACTGTTTTTGAAGGCACTCCTGCTTTGAGTTCAAATACACAGATTTCTCATCTGGATTCGAGGAGTTAGAACCTCATGCATATCCTCAGGAAATACTGTCTGCTTATAGAATATTCCGTTAAGAGAAGGCCCTATTTCCAGATTAAGAAAAAATGGCATACTTTCCACTAAAAAAAAAAAAAAAAAAAAAAATCCATTCAAATGAAAAGATTATCATAGCCTTAGGTTAAACCATAAGACATCACTGTTTCTGTAGGCCAAAATTGTCACACATCAGCCATGTCATATGGTTAAACCCTCTACTATGTCATCCCTTGTCAGATGATCATGATCTGAAACAAACTCCCATTTGCAATGTCAGGATGCTGCCTCAGTGTGCCTCATTTGTATTTCTACCTACTGTAATAACTATGGCTGGAATCTTAATATATTTGTGGTAACTTAATCATCAGCGAAGCACTGTTCAAAATGTTTTTTACAAAAACTTCTGTCAAAAATTCCTTAGGTTGGCATACATTTTTCTTGAGAAGTATAAAAATCTAAGAGCTGAGAATGTCTATATCGGTCTGGTTTTGAAATAAAAGAAAGCCACTATAAGAATTATGGAAATAAGTCACTTGAGGTCAGAAGTTCAAGACTATCCTGGCCAACATGGTGAAATCCTTGTCTCTACTAAAAATACAAAAAATCAGCCGGGCGTGGTGGTGCATGCCTGTAGTCTCAGCTACTTGGGAGACTGAGGAAGGAGAATCACTTGAACCCGGGAGGAAGAGGTTGCAGTGAGCTGAGATCGTGCCACTGCACTCCAGCCTGAGTGACAGAGTGAGACTCCTTCTCAAAAAAAAAAAAAAAAAAAAAAAAAAAAGAATTAAGGAAATAAGGAAGAAGGGGTTTAATATAGCAATTAGTGATTAATATGAAAGTTAGGGGAGTAAAAGTCTGAAAGATCAGAAGAAGAGTAATATGACATCAATTTGAAGACTTGGAGTAGGTGACGAAGCCCCCAATCCTGAGGAAGTCCAAGAAACTTCTCGGCTACAAAGTGGGAGTTGGCAGAGTGGTCTGGAACTAGATGCCTGCCCCATCTGATGAGTCATGATGTATTGAGCAATAATGTTCACCAAGGATTTCTCCCAATGGTAAACTCAAACCTGTGACTACAGAGTAAAGGTGGTTTTGAGAAACACAGTCCCCAACCTTAAGAGGGACTGGGAGTGGTGATGCCAAGTTGACTACCACCAAACCAGCACAAAGCAAATCACAATGTTATAACTACCTCATCACAAGTGAATATGAGGATGGGCAGCTTAAAATCTTGTGAGATTTCACAGTCTTGTAACTGCTTATAAAAGAACTTACCAACAGGAAGATAAACAGAGGAAGGTCATTGTCATCCTTCTTGCAGTGAGACAAAAAGAAGTGCCTTTTAGGAGAAAAGGGAGAAAGGGAGGTTGACTAACCTCATCAAGAAATGAATTTTCAGGAAATTCATATCTGACTGTCTCTACTAGTGTTCCTGTCTCAAAGCCAAGTGGTAAGATGAGACATGGGCATCTCAAAGATAATGCACCTGTATTAGGTATAAGATGGTCAAGCTGTAATCCTCAGTTCTGCAAAATATATGTAATTTTATTGACTTTCTCTAACTGAACTTATTTTCTAATTTTTAGTACTTGATTGTAAAGTAGAAAATATATTCTTAGACAATTCTGGGTACATAATTATTTCAGGATTTAAAATAGTTCGTTTGTGCTGTTTTCTTCCTCCCTCTCCATAGGAAACATCTGACTTTCAAGGGGCCTATGTCGTTTTCTTCCTTCAGAGAAAAATATCTGGTGTCTAGTCCATGTCAATTTATGTTGGTATTCATCTAAGATATTCCCGATTTTGCTTTGGTATATTAGTCAGGGTAGCATAGCCAGTGTTTATCAAACTCTCAGTGGTAAAGAAACAGTTTTTATTATTTTCAATCTGTCACAGACCAATACTTTTGTAAAATACAATAATGATAAATTACTAGAAGCATGAAATTTAAAAATAAAGCCAACAAAAACAAAATGCAAACCTGGATTTTAAAAACGAAATTCCATAGACATAAAATTTCTTTCAAATTGCCATAAACTTTTCTAAAAGCTTTATTTGAATTTCGGTACTTGATTTCTTCATAGGTCGGCATCAAAGAGTTTGCAGAACAGAACCAGTCTGTAGACCATGTTTTGATTAATACTATGCTAAGCTATGCTGAGACAACAAATAAGACATGAAATCTCAGCGGCGTATAGGAATAAAAGTTTATTTTTTGTTCATGTAAAGTCTAATATGATCATTCCTAGTCTGTACTCTCCTGGGAAGTTCTCTTCCAAACAGTAATGGAAGGATCCATTTCCCTTCCTTCTTTGTGCTACTGCCTTTAAAAGATAGCCTCTAATGTCACCCCAGAAGGCAAATGTGGGTAGACAAACCTATTAGCCAATGGCAGAAACCGCAATAACTTTTGCACCAGAAACCGCAATAACTTTTGCACTGCCCTCATGTTTAGAAGCCTAGTTGGGAAGTGATACACATCACTTATGCTCATATCTTCTTGCCAGAGCTAATCATATGGCCGAACTAACTGCAAAGGAGTCTGGCATAGGTAAAGGAGCACATGAGTATTGTTAAACTCTAGTATCGTCTTTTAGACAAATGATCTCATATATTTTGTGATATCTTTGTCTCAATTTCCACACCCCTCTCAGAGTATCCACAATTTTCAAATGTTCTCTTGAGTTTTTAAAATGCAATTCATGGGGGCCAGGTCAACTGTGACTCACACTGTAATCCCAGCACTTTGGGAGGCCAAGGTGGGCGGATCACTTGAGGTTGGGAGTCCAAGACGCACCTGGCTAGCATGGCAAAACCCCGTCTCTATTAAAAATACAAAAATTAGCCAGGCATGGTGGTGGGCGCCTGTGGTCCCAGCTACTTGGGAGGCTGAGGCAGGAGAATTGCTTGAACCCGGGAGGTGGAGGTTTCAGTGAGATGAGATCATGACACCATTGCACTCCAGACTGGGTGACAGTGAGACTCTGTCTCAGAATAAATAAAAGAAATGAAATGAAATGAAACTCATGGGGTCTGTTGGGGACAGACTCATGTGGCTTGTCTTAGGTCCTGGCTATCTAGATATGGCTTGCTGCCACTTAGGACACTACACTATTAATGGCCTTTGAAAAATCTCTGTGAAATTTCACACGACAACTATGCATTTAGATTCCCATATATTTAGATTCCCATATATTCCAGGGAGTCTATTATTTCACCTGGGATTCTGTTGAGAGTTGTGCTAGAGCTGACTTAAACTTCTTTCAAGGACATGCTCAGAATTTAACTTGATCGCTACCTTTCTGACTCTTCTCTCTCTCATCAGTCTCTAGAATCTTTATAAAATCGAAGGCAGGAAAAGTGGTTCTTTAATCACCATAATGCATTCTCATTAAATTTACTGTTTACGGGACATATTTTCACTTTGGTACTCAAAAGCACTTTATTTTCAGATTTTGAGACCCTCCCCCACAACCACTTTTACTCAACCTACTGTCTGTTCTAGAAGTTCAAACATCAATCATCAATTTTTTGACATTCTATGCATTGTGAGGATGTAGAAAAATGTGAAACACTAAACGGGAACGACAATTACACACTGAATACAAGAAAATAATCATACATACATAGATTTATGAAGCTATTGAATAACAGTAGATGCTGAGAAGTCTTAATTAACTGAATTCCAGAGAGGGATGCACTCTTCATTGGTGAGCAAAGAACCACAGACACTTACATAATTGGAAGCAAGTGCCCCTGAAGGGTGTGAGTTTTAAGAGGAATAGGCCTGACAGAGATTAAGAGACTTTGTAGGACTAGGAAAATATATCTGAGCTTTTAGTGACATGGTTGCCTGGCAGGATGGATTGGAATTTGGCAGAACCCCAAATGTGAAAACAAACCACTAGGTCACATCTAAGAATTTCTGTTTCATACCTTCAATATTTTTCAGAGTAAGCAGCAGAGAGTTGTAGAGTTTGCAGTGGAGGTAAGGCTGGAAAGCAGAGAGTTTGTATAGCTCTGTTGTTCAGATTTTCAGGCCCTATTGACATTGAATTCAAAGATAAATTAAAAAAAAAAAAAAACTCAAGTTACAAGCCAATACCTTCCTAGCTCAAATCCTAACAAGATCAAAGAGATTAACCCCTCAAGTTAGACTGAAAAGAAAAGGGAAATCTCTATTTCCATTTGAAACTATAGGTAAAACCAAATTAATTAAAGCTACATCTTATCCTTAGCTCACATCAATTCTTGGTCTAAACTGTAACACAAGCCTTTTGCCTTAGGTGCCTTTTAGAGAAAACAAATTCTCCTTTTTAGAATCAAAAAGAAATTGAACAAAAATAATATACTTCAGACTTCTGTATTTTTAATATATAAAATTTGGCATGCTATAAAAAATTTAAGCAGGAAAATGTAATCTACAATGAGGAGATATAAAACAACTGTCAACAGAAGCCGAAACACAGATGTCACGGATCTTGAAATTAGTACATAAGTACTTTAGAGCAACTATAATAAACATGTTAAGTAATTTCTAAGAAAAGATGGAAAGAATGGGTGAAGAGATGGGGGAATGCAAGAGGGATATTAAAACTCCCGAAACAACAAAGTGGAAAGTTCTAGGACTAGAAAAACAAAATATCTGAAGAGAAATAATCGAACACGGTAGAAGAAAAGAACAGAAAATTTCAAACAAATTATCAAAAATGAACCTCTCAGAGAAAAGAGAGCATCAATGATTAGGAATAATATCAAATATACTAATATATATGTAATCAAATTTTCAGAAGAAGAGGAAAGAATGAGTAGGTTAGAAAAAATATTTGAAAAATTAGTGCCTCCAAATTTTCCAAATGTGAAGAAAAACATCAACGCACAAATTCAGGAAGCTCAGTAAATTCCAAATAAGATAAATGCAAATAAAACCACAGTTAGACATACTGCAAGAAACAAAGAGAAAACCCTTAAGAGCAGCTGAGAGAAAAAAAACAAAGTACATATGGGGGGAAAATGATCAGAATGATGACTTACTTGTCATCAGGAACAATGGAAGCCAGAAGATAAGAGAATGGCTCCCTTAAAGTTCTAAAGAAAAGAACAGTCATCTTAGAATTCTGTATTTAGTGAAAATATTCTCAAAATAAAAAATTAAAGATTTTTTTCAATAAATGAAAGCTGAAATAATTATTAATCAGCAGATCTTCATTATAAGAAATATAAGAGGAAAACTTAATTCTAACAGAAGTAATACTATATGGAAACTTATCTCTACACTAAAAAATGAAAAGTTCTGGATCCAGGGAGACAAGATAGTTGACTAGACACAGATAGTATGTGCCTCCTCCATGAAAAGGAACCAGGATAGTAAGTAGGTACATTTCAAACAGATCGTGCAGGAGATAATTCACCAGATAAGAGACAAGAAGCACCAGAAGTAAGTAAGGAGAGGGCTTGAGGTAGCTTGCCTAGCCAGGAACTGACTGATCGCTGATAGAGGCTCCTGGTTGTGGGGAAATGGTAAGGGAAAACCCCCCAGGACTCTGAAATGAGCTTGTATGACCTTGGCTATGGGAGAAACCCTTAATCCACGAGGGCCTTGGGCCTGATACATGGAACTGCCTAAAGATTGTACAGAGACATTACTCCAGAAAGAGAATGCACACAGATATCTCACAGGCATTTGAACTTGGAGCAGCCTCAGCTGGGGCCCATTTTGAGACCTAGATACCAGAGATTTGCTGGCATGGCTGTTGCCACTGCGCTGCTCCAAAGTGAAGCAGGAGAGACCAGGCACTCCTACCAACCCTTGGAGGGCTCCTGCTGCCCTGATACGAGCTACTATTGAGACTGAGACATAAGTAGATCACACTCCCCACAGCTTATTGCCACTGCTGCTTGCCTGGGAGGTGCCCCACCTCTGGTCCTAGGCCCAAAGTGTCATGTTGAATTTAGTGCTGAGATGCACCACACCTTGAGCTCAGACTTGCACAATTGCAGCTGCCCCCCAGCCAAGGAGGGACAGGGAAACCAGGATATCCTACGTGTATCTAGGACAATACCAACTACCCTGCCACGGGCTACTGTGAGGCTGAGACCCAAGTGGACAAACCTCCTCACAGCTTCTCACCAAAGATGCTTTCCTAGGAGATTCCCCACACTCCCTGGTGGCAGGCCCAAGGTGCGATTTTGAGAGTTTAATGCTGGGCTGCACCCTGCCACTGGGCCAAGTTCGAGTTGATGTGGCTGCAGCTGCTACCTAGTCAAGGAAAGACAGGGAAGCCAGGGTCTCCTACACATACCTAGAACAATACCTAAAGCCCTGCAGCAAGCTGCTGTGAAACTGAGCCTTGGTACACCAGACTCTCCACAGCTTTGCCCATACTGCTTACCTCAGAGAGGTTCCCCACTCACTCTGGTCTCAAGCCCATAGTTGGCACATTTTGAGAATATAATGCTGGAATGTGACCCACCCTCAATCTGAGCTCCAGGAGATGCAGCTGCAGCCACCATCCAGCTAGGGAAGGGACAGGAACACCAAGCTTTTCTAAGCACGCTTAGGAAAATACTCACCACCCTGCTACAGGTGGCTGTGGGGTTAGGGACCAGCCTACTCAACCCATTACACGTTCCAGCAACAGCAACACAGACCACTTGGGTCTAAGTGGTTTGCTCCAAGGGGCCTTGAATATGGAAATAGAAGTTGACATTCACCATCACAAAAACACATGAGAGTATAAAACACAGAGTTCATATAAAACAACCACGTAAAGTAGGCAAAAAAGGAATCAAACAGCAACATAACAGAATTTCACCAAACCTCAAAGAAAAGAGAAACAGAAACAAATAATTTATGAAAGAAAGAATTCATAAAACAATTAGAAAATAACAATATGACAGGAACAAAGCCTCACCTTATCAATACTAACCTTGAATGTAAATGGTTTAAATTCTCTATTTAAAAGATAGATTGTCAGAGTGGATTTAAAAAAACATAATCCAACTATTAAATATATGCTGCCTGCAAGAAACTCACCTTTCCATAAAGACACAATAGACTAAAAGCAAAGGGGTGGGAAAAGATATTCCACACAAACAGAAATCAAAAGCTAACAAGAGTAGCTTTACTTATATCAGATAAAGCTGACTTTAAATCAAAAATAGTGGGGAAAAAAACAGTCATTGTATATGTATATAATAATAATGGGATTCAGCAAGAGGATATAACAATCCTAAATATATAGACACCCAATATCAGAGCAACCAAATTCACAAAACAAACATTAGTAGATCTAAAGAAAGAGATAGCTGCCGGGCACAGTGGCTCACGCCTGTAATTCCAGCACTTTGGGAGGCTGAGATGGGCAGAACACAAGGTCAGGATATCAAGACCATCCTGGCTAACACGGAGAAACCCCGTCTCTACTAAAAAAAAAAATACAAAAACTTAGCCAGGCGTGGTGGCAGGCGCCTGCGGTCCCAGCTGCTCGGGAGGCTGAGGCAGGAGAATGGCATGAACCCGGGAGGCGGAGCTTGTAGTGAGCCGAGATCGCGCCACTGCACTCCAGCCTCGGCAACAGAGGCAACAGAGCGAGACTCCATCTCAAAAAAAAAAAAAAAAAAAAGAAAGAAAGAAAAAAGAAAGAGATAACAATACAATAATAGTAGAGGACTTTAACACCCCACCAAAGGGGACTAGACAGATCACGAAGACAAAAAAATTATCAAAGAAATGTTGGACTTAAATTAGACTTAAATGGACTTAGCAGATATTTATAGAACATTCAACCCAACAACTACAGACTCTACATTCTTTTCATCAGCACATGAAATATTCTCCAAGACAGACCACACATTCAGCCACAAAACAAGTCTTAACAAATTTAATAAAATCAAAATTTTATCACATACCTTTTCAGACGACAGTGATCTAAAATCAATACCAAGCTAGAAATCAATGCCAAGAGGAACGTCAGAAACTCTACAAATATATGGAAATTCAACAACATGCTACTGAATAATCACTGGGTTAATGGAGAAATTAAGATGAAAACTAATATTTTAAATGAATAAAAATGGACACATAACATACTAAAACCTGTGGGATACAGCAAAACAGTGTTAAGAGGGAAGTTTATAGCATTAAATGCCTACATCAAAAAAGTAGAAAAATTACAATCAAATAACCCAATATTGCACCTCAAGGATCTAGAGAAACAAGAACAAACCAAACCCAAAGTTAGCAGAAAAAAGGCAATAACAAAGATCAGAACAGAGTTAAATGAAATAGGCATCAAAAAATATGAAGGATCAATTAAACACAACGTTGGTTTGTTGAAAAGATAAACAAAATTGATAAACTATTAACTAGACTAACCAAGAAAAGAAGAAATAAAAACCAAATAAACACAGTCAGAAATGAAAAAGGGACATTAAAACGGATACCACAGAAACATAAAAGATCATCAAAGACTATTATAAGTATATATTCACAAACTAGCAAACCTAGAAAAGATGGCCTAATTGACATATATAGAATACTACTCCCACAATGATCATAGAATACACATTCTTTATATGTACACATAAAACACTTACAAAGATTGACTATAGTGGAACCATAAGACAACTCTCAATAAATCTCCCTGAATAGAAGTCATTATGTTATTTTACTGCAAAAGAATTAAATTGGGGGCCGGGTGCAGTGGCTCACACCTGTAATCCCAGCACTTTGGGAGACCACGGCGGGTAGATCACAAGGTCAAGAGAGCGAGACCGTCCCGGTCAACATGGTGAAACTCCACCTCTACTAAAAATACAAAAATTAGCTGGGCATGGTGGTGTGTCCTTGTAGTCCCAGCTACTCAGGAGGCTGAGGCAGGAGAATCACTTGAACCTGGGAGGCGGAGGTTGCAGTGAGCTGAGATCGCACCACTGTACTCCAGCCTGGGTGACACAGCAAGACTCCATCTCAAAAAAAAAAAAAAAGAAAAAAGAAAAGAAAAAAAGAATTAAATTGGGAATTAATAATGAAAGAATCACCAGAAAAATCTATTAACACTAGAGTCAAAGAAGAAACCATGAGAAAATTTAGAAAATATTTAAAATATAACAACAACAAAATATTACAAAATTTTTAGACTGTAGCTAAAGTAGTTCTTAGTTGGGAATTTGTAACTTTAAATGCCTATATTAGAAAAAGAAGAATGTTTTCAAATTAATGAAGTTTCCACTTTGTAAGTCAAAAAAGAAAAACAAACCTAAGGTGTTTAGAAGATAGAAAACAATAAAAATAAGAGTGGAAATGAATAAAAAATAGACAAACAATGGAACAGATGAAGACAAAATTTAGTTCCTTAAATATTTCAACAATATTTTCAAACCAAGATTAAGGGAAAAAAGAACACAAAATATTAATATTATGAGTGAGAATGGGAACATAACTACAGATTCTACAGATATCAAAAAACAAATAAGAGAATATTATGAACTACTTTATGTCAACAAATTCAGTAAGATAGATGAAATGGACAAATTCTCTAATAAACACAACTCACCGTGACTAATGTCTTAAGAAGAAATAGCAAATTTGAGTATCTGGATATCTCTTAAAGAAATTGAATTTATAATTAAATTAAATTAGAAGTGTTTACATTAACAGATAAAAGTAATCTATAGGGAAAGAAATCAGAAAAGTAGTTAGTTGCCTCTACCAGGAGGTTGACAAGAAAGAGTGAAGAAAGAACATTGTGGGATAATAAAAATACTCTTTATCTGATTTAGGTTTTTGCTTTATCATTGCATACATTTGCCAAAACACATCATGTACATTTAAGATATTTGTTATTTGTTGTTCACATATAGATTAAATTTAAGAGAAAATAAATTAATAGATTTAATTTTATTTAATCTATTTAATTAATAGATTAAATTTCAATAAAACTGAGTTTAAACAAAATAGAATTAAAGGTAAAAATTATTAGTCCACCTAATGCGGGCAAAAAAGGAAAAGTCATTTTGAAATTAAAAATGTAAGAAAGGACTTAGATTCTTCTTGAAATTGGAGAAAGGCTCACAGGACAAAAAGAATCACTAGGAAATATATGTCTCACATATAAACAACAATTACATTGGGAGGCCAAGGCAGGAGGATCACTTGAGGCCAGGAGTTCAAGACCAGCCTGAGAAATACAGCAAGATCCTTTCTCTCCAATAAATTAAAATAAAAATTAGTCAGGAGTAGTGGTGTGCCTCTGTGCCTATAGTCCCAGCTACTCAGGAGGCTGAGACAGGAAGATTTCTTGAGCACAGAAGTTCGAGGCTGCCATGTGCCAGGATCACACCACTGCACTCTAGCCTGGGTGACTTGGCAAGACCCTGTTTCTAAAATATGAATACAAATAAATGAAAAATAAACAACAATTATATTCACTAGTTGCTGTGAATCAAGCACTTACTGGATTTGTTGAATGAAAGAACCTCATAAAATTAAAAGGATTAGTCTGATTGAGGTAGGTGCTTTACCCAAATCATTTATTCTTATTTCGCCTTCACGACAACACTGAGGTCAACATTATTTGCCAACACTGAGGCTGAATTTGGAGGACTGCTGGAGCCCAGGAAGTCGAGGCTGCAGTGAGCTGAGATCACGCCACTGCACTCAAGCCTGGGCGACAGAGCAAGACCTTGTGTCAAAAAAATACGTATTACATAAATAAAATATTTTATACATATATGTAAAATATATATATAACATTGTTATATGTGTGTGTGTGTATGTGTGTGTGTGTGTATACACATCACATTGGTTCAACACTGCTCAGGCCACTTTAGGCCCCTCCAGGCCAGTGATGGGAGGGGCTGCCATGAAGGTCTCTGACATGGCCTGGAGATATTTTCCCCATGGTCTTGAGGATTAATATTAGGCTCCTTGCTACTTATGCAAATGTATGCAGCTGGCTTTAATTTCTCCTCAAAAAATGGGTTTTTCTTTTCTGCTGCATCAACAGGCTGCAAATTTTCTGAACTTTTATGCTCCGTTTCCCTTTTAAAACATAATGCTTTTAACAGCACCCAAGTCACCTTTAAATGTTTTGCTGCTTAGAAATTTCTTCTGCCAGCTATCCTAAATCATTTCTCTCAAGTTCAAAGTTCCACACATCTCTAGGGCAGGGGCAAAATGCCACTAGCATCTTTGCTAAAACAACAAAAATCACTTTTGCTCCAGTTCCCAACAAGTTCCTTATCTTCATCTGAGACCACTTCAGCCTGGACCTTATTGTTCACAGCATTATCAGCATTTTTATCAAAGCCATTAAACAAGTCTCTAGGAAGTTCCAAACTTTTCCACATTTTCCTCTCTTCTTCTGAGCCCTCCAAACTCTTCCAACCTCTCCCTGTTACCCAGTTCCAAAGTCACTTTTACACATTTTTGGGTATCTTTTCAGCAACGTCCCACTCTACTAGTACCAATTTACTGTATTAGTTTGTTTTCACACTGCTGAAAAAGACATACCCAAAACTGGGAACAAAAAGAGGTTTAATTGGACTTATAGTTCTACATGGCTGGGGAGGCCTGAGAATCACGGTGGGAGGTGAAAGGCACTTCTTACATGGTGGCAGCAAGAGAAAAATGAGGAAGAAGAAAAAGCAGAAACCCTTGATAAACCCATCAGATCTTGTGAGACTTATTCACTATCACAATAATAGCACAGGAAAGGCCGGCCTCCATGATTCAATTACCTCCCCCCAGATCTCTCCCACAACACGTGGGAATTCTGGGTAATACAATTCAAGCTGAAATTTGGGTGGGGACACAGCCAAACCATATCAGTGTTGGTAATATGATGTCAGGATAACCTACAAAAGAAAAGAGTTGTAAATGTCAGGAAATGCACAGGATAGAAGCAGGATGTGGTTAGGCTATTTCTCTTATTTTTTTAATATTCATGGCAAAAATATGGAACACAGTTTTCCTTTGCTTCTTATGTGAGCACAAATCAAAATAGAGCAAATGCAGTAGCTTGGAGCTGGAGTCAGAGTTATTGCTCTGGAATTCACAGTGAGGTATTTGAGAGGTTATCAGTCTGCAACAAGTCATTATGCATCAGTTTTATCGGTCTAACACTTCTTTTGCTCTCAGATTAAGCATAGCTTCAAAATCTAAAGTCATTCAGGCAAGAGGAAAGGTTCCATAAATAATAGAATCTTAGAATTTTATTGCCTGAACTTACAAATCTTGGAGATCATCTGGTATAACCCATGCATTTTACACATGAAAAACATTTAGCCGCAAAGATGGTAAGTGACCTGACTAATATTCATACGGCTTGTTAGTGGCACAGTCTGGTCTCCAGTCTCCATCTGGTATGTTTTTGAGCAAATTGTCCCAAATTTATGGTCTTAAAAATATACTGGGAAATGTACCGATTGTATTTGTTTTATTCTCTTCCACTGACAAAACATTGCCGTTCTGTGAAAGGGCCATTCAATCAACATGGTTGTGAAAGTAGATCTGTCCCAGCAATATTCTTCTTCAGTAGTATGCTTTTGTCTCTTTTTTGCCCTCACCTTTCACGTTGTCCTTCCTTTTTTCTTCTTCCTCATTCTCCCGCTCTGTTCCTTATTTCCATTCTCACTCATCTGTCCCCCTTTTTTCTCTCTTTCTCATGTTTATAATTGGGCTACCTAAAAAATAAGCACCATAGTCAACGATCAAGTCAATCTTCTATGCACCAACCCTCTTCACAAAGGTAAGTTAAGTATTTCTTTAGCGAACGAGTTTAACTTTCAGATTTATTATAAATAATAGTAAATTAAACGGAATTTTACATGGGTAATTAAAGTTCAAAGTTTTATACTTCACATGAAGAAACCAAGCTCTGTTCAACACCTTCATGTGAAAATGCTTCTAATGAGGGTGTAAACCATATCTTCCATGAGCAATCGTTCATGCTTCAGAAGAATAATCAGAATTAATACATTGAAAATTGTTTTTTGGTGCCAGTAACACTGACCAATACGTATCTAAAACAACCATAATATTTCAGTGTGGTAGGCTCTGACTAGGACATTCAAATGTTAGCTAAGGCAGAAATGAGAAAGTGAGAATCATATTGGGTGAGTTATTGGCTGATTTTTTTTCTCAAATCGTATTGAGAAAAATACGATTGTTACTGCTACGTAACAATCTACCACAACACTTAGCAGCTTAAAAAATGACAATGTTTACTTTGCCCATGGATCTGCAATTTGGACAAATCTCAATGGGGACAGCTTGTCTCTGCTCCATATAGCATCAGCAGGGGTAGCTCAAAGGCTGAGGTCTGGAATTCTCTTAAGGCTCACCCCCTCCCTTGTCTAGCCCTTGATGTCAGCTGTCAGCTAGAACACTAGCTGGAACTGTGACCACAATACCTACATGGGCCCTTCCCGATCTCTGCTTGGCTGTTGCTAATATCTGGGCTACCTCACTGCCCTCTCTTTGACTTTTCAGGTAAATTAAAAGCTATTATTTGCAATTATTTCCCTATAGTAAATTCCCTGTTAGATTACAACCCAAAGAACTCGGGTTGCAAGGATGAACTTCCAGAAAGAGAGAGACACAGAGAGGAAAAATAATAACAAGGTAGAAGCTCTGTCCTCTTTTATGAATTCATGCAGCCACGTTTTGCTGTATTCTATTCCTTAGGAGAACGACACTAAGGTCAGTCATATTCAGAGCAAAGAAGAGTTAGAGTCCACTTTTCATAACAGGAGCATGAAAGAATTTGTGAATGTGTTTCAATACCACTATAATTTTCTTCCTGTAGTCATTTGCTTGTTTGCTCAGATCCAACCTCTGCTCCTCCCTTGCTTGTCTATACTTCAGGGCATTTTATTTCTACACACTACATTTCCGAGGACTCCTTGCCTAATAGCTTCTGGTTAGAGGCAGCCAGTAAGAGGCATTGACAGGAAATTGGAGGGCAAAGGAATTGGGGGTGGGGTAGCCAGGGCAGCTCTTTCCTTCTCTTTCTGCTTGGAGCAAGGTCTTTGGCAGTGCATGCAACTCCTTTTTGGTTTCAGTTCCAACTGAGAGTCCCCAGTTCCTGCGCCTTGATACCACCACCTCTTCCATCAGTCCCTCCACCAGCAGTGGTGGTAGCTGACTTACACTGTTAATCCATAGATTCCCCCCCCATCTTCTGTTTAGATTTTTCAAGTCTTTTGCAAGCTATACCTCATAATTAGTTCCAAGTATAAGCTTTTCTTTAATGAATTATCCCATTATCCTTAAGGATTTTACATTTATTTATTTATTTATTATTGAAATGGAGTCTTGCTGGACTCCAGGCTGGAGTGAAGTGGTGTGATCTCAGCTCACTGCAACCTCTGCCCCCTGGGTTCAAGCGATTCTCCTGCCTCAGTCTCCCAAGTAGCTGGGATTACAGGTGCCTGCCACCATGCCTGGCTAATTTTTGTATTTTTAGTAGAGACAAGGCTTCGCCATGTTGGCCAGGCTGGTCTTGAACTACCGACCTCAGGCAATACACCCTTCTCGGCCTCCCACAGTGCTGGAATTACAGGTTTGAGTCACCGCGCCCAGCTAGGATTTTACTTTTCTGACTGGATACAAACTGACACATATGTGAAGAAAAGCCAAAGAATGTTAATTTTAAAATGATGATAATTTCATTGAGAGCTAGAAAGCATATTGGGGCCCCTGGTCCAATGATACAGTTTTGCAGAACAATAGCCATGAAATGTTACAGTCACTACACATTTCACATTTCACCTGTATTTATGCAAAACAGGTAAATAATAAGTGTCATGGAAAATTTAAGTGACTGAGTCCTAAGTGCAGAATAGGTTCAGGTCAATGCTGCAGGTCAGCCACATCACGATATAAAGGAGTCAAGTGGTAATATTGATAAAGGCAAGGACATACATAGTGCATTTTTTACATGGTCATCAAAAAATTTCACTGTGACCACTGTATTGTCTATAGAGCCTGTGCTTTAGTTCTCCCAACTCTTATTTCAACCACATCAGGTTGCTAATTTTTTTCTTTTATAAACTGAAATCTTTCGTGTTCTTTTCATGTATTATAGGATTATAAGGGACTTTATGTTCAAATAAAGAGTTTTCCTTGAACTCTCAAAAATAAAAATGGCTGTTAAAAACTTATGATCTGACAACAACAATAAAGCCTGCATGAATTTTTGGAGGAAAGTAGAAGGACAATTTGGAGGAATTTGGGTTCTCACTGGGGTGGCATTGTAGGAGCTATGAAATTACCACTGCCTCCTATCCTTACTTTATGGATGCAGTTTATTCGTAATTTTTTCACTTTAAAATTGAAGTCACTAATCTTGTGATTCCTGTGCTGCCTTGACTTTGTTAATAATGAATTTCTTTTGCTTGGCATATCTTTAATTTGAACCATAGTCTTTGAGAGTTTCCAATCTGTGGATGTGTGCAAATGCATTATTGAACATTCTTCCAACTGCTCTTCTCTTTTCGTTTTGCTCTTCCAGCCTTCTCATTACTCAGTCTCTAAAACATATCAAGCTTGTGGCTTTTCATAGAGAATGCATGGCTGATAGCTTATTCTTTTTGTATGTGACACTTCTCTTTCTTTTTGTAGGGGAGTCTTAGGTTTTATTGATGGCACTGTCAGCTGGGACAAGTAAGTTCATGTCAGGTGGAGAAGTGTTAGCCTCGTTCCCTTTAGCAGCAGAATCTATGCCGCAAAATACATCTTTCTCAGGAAGAAAAAGCAAAGTCACTTAATATAACACAGTATGTACACACACTAGTGTTTCTTGGGAGGAAGCTCACCAATATCAAAGGATATCTGATATATTCTTCAAATATGCAGCAGACTCTCTGACAAGGACAGTGCAGCCCAGGCACAGTTTCCAAGGGAATCTTGCAATCTCTCCTTTTGTTGGTTTTGCGCAGAATAGAGAGAAGTCGGTAGCCTGAGAGTGAGCTCTGACAGAATCCATAAAGCACTCATTGGTTAGTATGAAGGGGATGGTTGAACATAAGCTATGCCAGGGATCGGAACCTTGTTTGGTACCTCCTGATTCCAATTGGTTAGATTTAAGAGGAAGACGTGAGATTCACACCTCAAAAACTGCCACTTAAAATGATATTTTTTCACTATAAGCTGCTGTCTTTATCACAATTTCTATAATCAGATTTCTGATCCAGTGGAAAGGCCCAAGTGTGAGGTATTAAGAACAGAAGATGTGTTCTTTCCAGTACTTCCACAACAAAGCAAAGCATGGATGGCCTTTTATGCACAAGAGAGAGAGTTTCCTCTCTACAACTAAGAGGTCAATTAGTAGAAAACATGAAAGATACGGTTGAGAATTTAACACTTTATTTAAACATGAAAAATATTTCTGCCTACTACTAGTTAGTCTATCACTACAAAAAATATAAACGACCATAAGTTATTCTTTCTGATAAATTCTTTCTCTCAAATTCCTCAAGTCATAAGGTTATCTTTGGAAATTGTATCTCAAACATCAGACCATTCTCTGACATGAAGGAATATTTCAGCTCATAATCCACTTTTCCTTAAAGTATTTTACTGAAAATCAGGCACAATATACATTATCTTTTTATGCTTTACTAAAGAAATCAAGGTAAACATCAAATATGATCTATCAGGCTATTCAATTTTTGTTTGGTACCAGGAGACAAGAAAAAGAAAAACCACAAAGGTTTATTTTTTTGCAGAACATTAAAATAGGTATTTACAGTATCACGATAGACTGTCTCTTGTCAAGAAATGTCAGTGGCGTTGTCACACCTACCTCATTAATACTCAAAATGAAAACATAGCAATAAAAATCTGTCATCATTTTGACTTGTAGATAAAGTTGTTCAACTGGATTGTTTATAACATTTTTCATATTAGTTTTTGTGGCTCAAGTATGTCAACTTTTTAAAGATAATAAACTTTATTTTTAGAAAAGTTTTAGGTTCACAACAAAACTGAATAGAAAGCTCAGAGACTTTCCATGTTCCCCTGTCCCCACGTACATACAATACAACTTCTTCTACAGTGGACATCCCGCATCATAGTGGACATTGGTTACAATTGATGAAACTACATTAACACATCATTATCATTCAAAGTCCATTGTTAACATTAGGGTTTACTCTTGGTGTTATATATTCTATGGGTAATGACAAATATATAATGACATGTATTCATCATTATATTATCATACAGAACAGTTTCCCTGTCCTAAAAACCCTCTGTGTTCTGCCTACTCATCCCTTCCTCTCCACTAACCTTTGGCAACCACTGATCTTTTGACAGGCTCCATAGTTTTTTCTTTTTTCAGAATGTCATATAGTTGGTATCATGCAGTATGCAGCTTTTCAGATTGGCTTTTTAAATTTACTAATATGCATCTGTGTTTTCTCTATGTCTTTTTGTGGCTTGATAGCTCATTTC
Source organism: Macaca fascicularis (assembly GCF_037993035.2). Taxonomy (NCBI): domain Eukaryota; kingdom Metazoa; phylum Chordata; class Mammalia; order Primates; family Cercopithecidae; genus Macaca; species Macaca fascicularis. The sequence goes on from NC_088395.1 coordinate 30,091,846, forward strand.
TTTTTAGCACTGAATAATATTCTATTGTCTGGATATACCACAGTTTATCTATTCACCTACTGAGGGACATCTTGGTTGCTTTCAAGTTTTGGCAATTGTGAATAAAGCTGCCACAAACATTTGTGTACAGGTTTTTTTTGGGACATAAATTTTCAGTTCATTTCAGCAAATGCCAAGGAGCATGATTGAATAATAGCCAGATCATGTGGAAAGAAAAATTACAGATTTTTAAGGGACTTCAGAACTGTCTTCCAAAATGGCTATACCATTTTGCATCCCCAACAGAAATTAATGAGTGCTTCCGTTCCTTTACATCTTCAGCATTTGGTGTTGTCAGTGAATTTTGACCATTCTAATAGATGTGTAGTGATATCATATTGTTCTTTTAACTTGTAATTCCCTAAGGACATAAAAGGTTGAGCATATTTTAGTATGCCTACTTAACATTCGTGTATTTTCTTTGATGAGATATATAGTCAGATCTTTTGCCCATTTTTAAATGGGTTGTTCCTTTTCTTATTTTTGAGCTTTAGGAGTTGTTAGTGTATTCTGGATAACAGTCCTTTATCAAATGTATCTTTACAAATATTTTCCCCAGTCTGTGGCTTTTTTCTCATTCTCTTGACAGTATTTTTCACAGAGCATATGTTTTTCATTTTAATGAAGTCCAGTTTATCAATTATTTCTCTTATGGGTCAGGTCTTTAGTGTTGTCTCTAAAAAGTCATCACTATACCCCAGGTCATTGAGATTTTCTCCTATGTCAACTTTTAGGAGTTTTATAGTTTTTCATTTTATATTTAAGTCTATGATCTATTTTGGATTCATTTATAGGAAGAATGTACAGTCTGTGTATAGATTTGTTTCTTACTTTTTTTGCATGTGAATATTTAGTTATTTCTGCAACATTTGTTGAAAATGCTATCTTTTCTCCGTCATATTTCTTTGGCTCTTTCGTCAAATATCAGTAAAATGTATTTATGTGCAGTTATTTCTGGACTCTCTATTCTGTCCCACCTATCTATTTGTCTATTCTTTTAACAGTGCCATACTGTACTGATTACTGTATCTTTATTACAAGTCTTGAAGTCAGGTATGGTCAATCCTCCAGCTGTTCTTCTCCTTCAATATTGTCTTTGTCATTCTGGGTCTTTTGCCATTTCCTATACATTATTTGTGTCCGTTTGTCAATATCCACAAAAATAGCTTGTTGTATTTTGATAGGGATTCTTTTGAATGTGTAGATCATACCGGGAAGAACTGACATTTTGAAAGTATTGGGTCTTTTTAACCATGAGCATACAGTAGCTCTCAATTTATTTAGTTCTTCCTTGAATTTTTTCATTCAGTTTTGCAGTTTTTCCTCATGTAAATCTTGTATTTACATATTTTGCTAGATTTGTACCTAAATACTTTATATTGGGTGGTACTAATGTAAATTGTATTTTGTTTGTAATTTTAAATTCTACTTGTTTATCGTTAATGTATAGGAAAGTGTTGACTTTTGTGTATTAACCCTTTATCCTTCAATCTTGCTATAATAATTTAGTAATTTCAAGATAGGATTTATTTGGCCAATCCTTTTTTACTTTCTACATAAATAATCATGTCATCTGTGAAAAAGACTTTTATTTCTTTCTTCCCATTCTGTAAACCTTTTATTTCCTTTTCTTGTCTTGTTACATTAGCTAGGATGTCAAGTATGGCGCATGCCCCTGGTGTATCCATAAAGTCATTGCCATACCCAAAGTCGTTGAGATTTTCTCTTATATCATCTTCCAGGAGTTTTATAGTTTTCATTTTAAATTTAGGTCTATGACCCATTTGAGTTCATTTTTACAAAGGGTGTAAGGTCTGTGCATAGATTCATGTTTTTGCATGTGGATACAACAGCAAAGGCATAACCACTTTTTAAAAAAGTGGTAAGAGGAAACATTATTGTCTTGTTTCTGATTTTAACAGGAAAGCTTATAGGTTCTACCAGTAAGTATGATGTTAGCTGTAAGGTTTTCTTTTTTTAATTTCTCATTTTGATTTTTGTGGGTACACAGTAGAAGTAGGTATTTATGGGGTGCATGAAATGTTTTCATACAGGCATGCAATGTGTAATAATCACATCATGTAAAATGGGGTACCCAACACCTCAAGCATTTATCCTTTGTGATACAATCAAATTATACTCTTCTACTTATTTTTAAATGTACAATTAAGTTATTATTGACTATAGTCACCCTATTGTGCTACCAAATACTAGGTCTTATTCATTCTTTCTATTTTTTTTTGGGTACATATGAACGATCTCCACATCCCCTCCCAATCTGCTGCCCCTACCCTTCTCAGCCTCTGGTAACCATCCTTCTACTCTCTATATCCATGAGTTCAATTATTTTGATTTTTAGATCCCACAAATAAGCGAGAACATGTGATGTTTGTCTTTCTGAACCTGGCTTATTTCACTTAGCATAACGATCTCCAGTTCCATCCATGTTGTTGCAAATGACAGGAGTTCATTCTTCTTATGGCTGAATAGTACTCTGTTGTGTATATATAGCACATTTTGTAATGTTTGAAAATGTCTTTATTATGTCTTGTCTACTGAATGATAACTAAACTAAATGTAGTCATTTTGTTGTTGATATTTTTCAGTTTTATTTGTGTATCATTGGAGGGAAAATATTTTATTTCAATAGATTTTGGGGTACAAGTTTTTTTTGCTACATAGATGAATTATACAGTGGTAAATTCTGAAATTTTAGTGCACCCATCACCTGAGTAGTGTACATTGTACCTAAAGTGTAGTTTTTTTATCCCTATCCTCCCTCGCAGCCTCCCCCTTCTGAGTCTCTAAAGTCCATAATATCACTCTGTATGCCTTTGCATACTCGTAGCTTACCTCCCACTTATAAGTGAGGACATATGGGTTTTGGTTTTCCACTCCTGTGTTACTTCACTTAGAATAATGGCTTTCAGCTCCATCCAAATTGCTGCAAAAGACATTATTTTGTTCCTATTAATGACTGAGTAGTATTCCATGGTGTATATACACCACATTTTCTTTATTCACTCATTAGTCAATGGACACTTAAGTTGGTTCCACATCTTCGCAATTGAAGTACCACGTTTTCATTATCCATTAATCTGTTGGTGGACACTTAGGTTGCTTCCAAATTTTGTCCATTGTGAACAGTGCTACAACAATCATAGGAGTGCAGGTATCTCTTTGATATACTGATTTCCTTTCTTTTGGGTATATAACCAGCAGTGGGATTACTGGATCATATGGTAGCTCTCTTTTTAGTTTTTTGAGGAACCTCCAAATGATTCTCTACAGTGGCTATACTAATTTACATTCCCACCAATGCCGTGGGAGGATTCCTTTTTCTCTGCATCCTTGCTAGCATTTGTTATCGCCTGGCTTTTGGATATGAACCATTTTAACTAGGGTGAGATGATATCTCATTGTAGTTTTGATTTGCGTTTCTCTGATGATCAATGATCATTTGAGCACCTTTTCATATGCCTGCTTTCCATTTGTATGTCTTTTTTTAAAAAAAGTCTAGTCAAAATGTTTGTCCATTTTTAATTGGATTATTAGATGTTTTCCTATGGAGTTGTTTGAGCTTTTTATATATTCTGGTGATTGATCCCTTATCAAATGGATAGTTTGTAAATATTTTCTCCCATTCTGTAGGTTGCCTCTTCATTTTGTTGGTTGTTTTCTTTGCTGTGCAGAAGCTTTTTAACTTGGTGTGATTCTATTTGTCCATTTCTTGCTTTGGTTGCCTGTGCTTGTGGAGTATTACTCAAGACTTTTTTTTTTTTTTTTGCCCAGACCAATGTCCTGCAGAGATTCCCCAATATTTTCTTATAATAGTTTCTTTTCTTTTTTTTTTTTTTTAAGACAGGATCTCGCTCTGTCACCCAGGCTAGAGTGCAGTGGCGCAATCTTGGCTCACTGCAAGCTCTGCCTCCCAGGTTCACACCATTCTCCTGCCTCAGCCTTCCAAGTAGCTGGGACTACAGGCACCTGCCATCACGCCCGGCTAATTTTTTTTTTTTTTTTTTTGTATTTTTAGTAGAGACTGGGTTTCACCGAGTTAGCCAGGATGGTCTCAATCTCCCGACCTCATGATCCGCCCGTCTTGGACTCCCAAAGTGCTGGGATTATAGGCGTGAGCCACTGCGCCCAGCCCTTACAATAGTTTCGTACATCGAGGTCTTAGATTTAAGTCTTTAATCCATTTTAATTTTATTTTTGTAGGTGATGAGAGATAGGGGTCTTTTCATTCTTCTACATTTGGATATCTAGTTTTCCCAACACCATTTACTGAAGAAACTGTCTGTTCCCCAGTTTATGTTCTTTGCACCTTTGTCAAAAATTAGTTAGCTGTAGGTGTATGGATTTGTTTCTGGGTTCTTTCTTCAGTTCCATTGATCTATGTGTCTGTTTTTATGCCAGTACCATGCTGTCTGGGTTCCTATAGCTCTGTAGTATAATTTGAAATCAAGTGATTCTTCCAGTTTTGTTCTTTTTGCTTGGGATAGCTATATTAGCCCATTCTTACACTGCCAGAAAGAAATATCTGAGACTGGGTAATTTATAAAGAAAAGAGGTTTAATTGGCTCATGGTTCCACACACTGTACAAGAAGCATAATGTTGACATCTGTTCAGCTTCTAGGGAGGCTTCTGGAAACTTACAATTATGTTGGAATGCAAAGAGGATGCCGGATGTCTTACATGGCCAGAGCAGGAGCAAGAGTGAATGGGGAGGCACCACATGCCTGCAAACAGGGATAATTTGACTTCTTCCTTTCCAATTTAGATATGCTTTATTTCTTTCTCTTGCCTGATTATTCTAGCTGGGACTTCCTATACTATGTTGAATAACAGTGGTGAAGGTGGGCATCCTTGTCATGTTTCAGATCTTAGAGAAAAGGCTTTTAGTTTTTGCCCATTTAGTATGATACCAATTGTGGTTCTGTCATGTATGGCTTTCATTATGTTGAGATACATTTCTTCTACACCCAGCTTATGTCTTTTGATTGGAGAGTTTAATCCATTTACATTCAATGTTATTATTGATAAGTAAGAACATGCTCCTGCCATTTTGTTCTTTGCTTTCTGGGTTTTTTTTTTTTTTTTTTTTTTTTTTTGGTCTTCTTTTCCTTCGTTCTTTCTTTTATGTCTTCCTTTTAGTGGAAATAATTTTCTCTGGTGATATGATTTAGCTTCTTGCTTTTTATTTTTCTGTATCTGTTGTATGTTTTTTGATTACTATCTTATAACCCATGATTTTAAGCTGATAACAACTTAACACTGTTTGTGTAAACAAACAAGCAAAAAAAGACAAACAAAAAACTAGTAAAGACTCTACATCTTAACTTGGTCCCGTTACTTTCTAACCCTTTGCTGTTTCCATCTTACTGTACTATCTATGCCTTGAAAAGTTATTGTAGTTATTATTTTTAACAAGCAATAACAAACAACAAATAGGCAAAGATATGAGCAGACACTTCTCAAAATAAGGTATACAGGGAGCCAATAAACAAACATGAACAAATGCTCCACAGCACTCATCATCAGAGAAATGCAAGTCAAAACCACAATGAGATACCATCTCACACACCAGTCAGAATGCCTATTATTAAAAAGTCAAAAACTAACAGATGCCAATGAGGCTGCAGAGAGAAGGGAATGCTTATACACTGTTGCTGGAATGTAAATTAGTTCAGACACTGTGAAAAGCGGTTTAGAGATTTCTCAATGAACTTAAAACAGAACTACCATTCAATTCAGCAATCCCATTCCTGGGTATATACCCAAAGAGAAATAAATAATTCTACCAAAAAGATACATGCAATTGTATGTTCATCACAGCACTACTGACAATAGCAAAGGCACGGAATCAACCGAGATGCCCATCAATACCTAGGAACACATTGTGGATTGGACAAAGAAAATGTGCTATACACACCATGGAATATTACACAGCCATAAAAAATAAAATCATCCTTCATTTCTTTTGCAGTGTTTTTTATTGTTAACTTTAATAGTCATGACCTTTGCAGCAACATGGATGCAGCTGAAGGCCATTATCCTAAGAGAATTAATGCAGGAATAGAAAACCAAATACCATGTGTCCTCACTTATAAGTGAGAACTAAACGTGGGTACACATGGAGATAAAGATGGGAGCAATACACACTGGGGACTACTAGAGGGTGGTGAAAGGGAGAGGGGCAAGAGCTAAACACCTACCTATTGGGTATTATGCTCATTACCTGGGTGACAGGATCATTTGTACCTTAAACCTCAGTATCATGCAACATGACCATGTAAGAAACCTGCACATGTACCCTCTCAATATAAAATAAAAGTAGTAATTATAAAAAATGAATAGACTGGGTGCAGTGTCTCACACCTGTAATCCTAGCACTTTGGGAGGCCAAGGCAGGCAGACCATTTGAGGTCAGGAGTTCGAGACCAGCCTGAACAGCATGGTGAAACCTTGTCTCTACTAAAAATACAAAAGAAATAGCTGGGTGTGGTGGCAGGTGCCTGTAATCCCAGCTACTGGGGAGGCTGAGGCAGGAGAATCACTTGAACTCAGGAGATGGAGGTTGCAATGAGCTGAGATCACTGTACTCCAGCTTGGGCAATAGAGTGAGACTCCATCTCATAAATAAATAAGTAAAAGGACACAATGCCAAAAAAAATTAAATGGGCTTCTCATAAGCAACCTACAGTGAAGTCTTATTTTTAATATACTGTGACAATATCTGTCTTTTAATTGGTGTATTTAGAACGTGGACATTTAAAGTAATTCTTAATACAGTTTGATTAATATATATGGTATTTGTTACTGTTTTCTATTTGTTGCCCTTGTTCTTTGCTCTTATATTTTTCTTCCACACTTTTTTTGCCTTTGATGGTTTTCATTGTGCAGTTTACACAATTCCATTTTCACTCTTTTGTTATAATAATTATATATTTTTAAGAGGTTGTAATAAAGTTTGCAATATTCTCTTACAACTAACACATGTCCACTTTCAAATAACACTATACTGCTTCACAGATAGGGTAAGTACCTTATAATAACAAAATATTTCTAATTAATCTTTTCCATCCCTTGTGTCATTAATGTATTATTTCACTTGTATGTAACCATATATATGCAAATGTATGCATATATAAGCATGCATAATAGAATACATTGTTGATATTATTATTTTGAACAAATTTATCTGTTAGATTTTTTACATTTTTTATTTTACCTTTACTTATATATTCTCTGAGACTCGCCTTTTCTTTGTGCACATCTAAGTTTCTGACATGCGTTATTTTCATTGTCACTGAAGTACTTTTCCTTTTCTTTATTTTTAACAGCTTTATTGGGATATGTTTGACATAAAAGGAACTGCAAATACTTAATGTACAATTAAATGAGTTTGGACATATGCAAATGTCCCACGACATCACCAAAAGTAAGGTAATAGACCTATCCAACCCTTCCCAGAATTTTCTTATTGTTCTTTATTTCTTTTTTTCTTGTGTTTCATTGTGTGTGGTTAGAATACTTAACACGAGATGTACCCTCCTAACAAATTTTAATGTGCACAATACTGTGTTGTTAACTATAGGCACCAGGTTCTACAGAATTTCCTCAATTATTGTTTGTCTGGGAAAGTCTTTATTTCTCCTTCAAGATAATTTTACAAGGTACGGAATTTTGAAAGATCATTTTGCATAATACAGAGGTACAGGCTGGTGAGTTTTTTCTGCAACACTTTAAATATTTCACTTCACTCTCCTCTTACTTGCATAGTTTCTGAAGAGATGTCACAGTTAGTTCTTATCTTTGTTCCTCTATAGGTAAGGTGTTTCCCACACCTCAGCTTCTTTCAAGATTTTTTTCTTTTTCTTTGATTTGCTAAAGTTTGAATATATATGCCTAGGTGGTGTAGGTTTTGTTTTGATTTTCAGACTTTTTTTTTTTTGTTTTGGCAAGTATCCTGTTTGGTGTTCTCTGAATTTCCTGGATCTGTGGTTTGCTGTCTGACATTAATCAAACCCTGCTTCTGTTCCTTTCTCTCTATCTTCTCCTTTTTCTATTCCTATTACATAGATTTATACCTTTTGCAATCGTACAACAGTTCTTGACTACTCTGCTTGACTTTTTCAGTCTTTTTTCTCTTTGTTTTTCAGTTTGGGAAGTTTCTATTCCTATACTATCAGACTCAGAAATTCTTCTCTCTGTCATGTCCAATCTTGTAATGAGCTCATTAAAATGTTAAATCTTTTACCGTGTTTCGGACTGTTAGCATTTGTTTTTAATTCTTTCTTAGAATTTGCATCTTTCTGCTTGGCAATTTCTATTTATTTTTGCACGTTGTCTACTATTTTTGTTAAAGCCTTTAGCATATTAATCATATGTCTTAAAATTTCTAATCAGATAATTCCAACATTACTGCCACATCTGACTCTGACTCTGGTGCTTGTTCAGTATCTTCCAACTGTGTTTTTTTCTTATTTTTGTATGCCTGGTAATTTTTCACTGAAAGGAGGACATGATGTACTGGGTGAAAGAGACTGTGGTAAATAACGCCTTTAGTGACATAGTGGTCATGTGTGAGGAGAAAGAAGTGTTCTATAATTTTGTAAGTCTCAGGACTGGCCTTGGTGGCTCATGTCTGTAATCCCAGGACTTTGGCAGGCCAAGGCGGGCAGATCACTTGAGGTCAGGAGTTCCAGACAGGCCTGGGAAATGTGCTGAAACCTTCTCTCTACTAAAAATACAAAAATTAGCTGAAAGTGGTGGTGCACACCTGTGATCCCAGCTACTCAGGAGGCTGAGGCAGGAGGATCTCTTGAGCCCGGGAGGGAGAGGTTGTAATGAGCCAAGATCACGCCACTGCAGTCAAGCCTGGGTGACAGAGCGAGACCCTGTCTCAAAAATAAATAAATAAATAAAATAAAAATAAGTCTCAGACTTTTGGTAAGGCTGTGAGACTGTGAGCTTCACAAGTGTTTATCAGCTTCCCCTACCCTATTAGGAGAGATAGGAGAGCCACAGGGAGACATACTTAGGAAATACCTAAGCTTGAATTGGGGATTTCCCTTTTCCCAGGTGGTTTGGGCTTTGATAAAACCCCAGAAATTTAGGCTCTAGTAAAATAGTTCCTCCTGAGAGCAGGTCTTGTTAAGAAGAACATAATGCTTTATCATATTTTAAAATAATTATTTTTCCCCTTCCCCTGTGAAAGGCACAAGAGAATTTTTCTACAATATTTGCTGTGAGAACCTGGTAGGGCCCCTGGAGGTAAAACTCGCAAAATTGTAAGGAGACTCCTTATGCATGGGCTTCCCTAGAGTTTTTAACTGTGAGACTTGTTCACACTGAGGCTCTAGCAATTTTTAAATTACCATTTAGTTTTTCATACATTGGCACTCACTGGTTCCTGTGGATGTTTCTGCCCTGGTAAGCAGTGATTCTCTGTATCCACCTGTCTTTCTCTCCAATGGTTTGCCCTGTGACCTCACTGCTTCCTCATATCTAAGAAGAACAGTTAATTTTTCAGCTTGTTTAGCTTTTTACTTGTTGTTAAGTTGGAGTGGTAACTTCCCTATCATCATATTTTTAATGGTGTCAACATGATGCCATAAAGAGTGAATGGTGAAAAATGAAAGATGTATAGTTTAAATACCTCTCATTGCATTGGTTACCTGTTAATACATGCAAATTGTATGTGACAAATTTCAATGTATAAAATGTCTAGTATTAGAAAATTGCTCTGGTTACCTCATATGAATAGAATCATGCAGTTTGCCTTTTTGTGACTAGCTTTTCCACTTAGCGTGGTGTTCTCAGAGTTTACTCATGTTGTGGCATGTGTCAGAATTTTCTTCCTTGTTGAGGCTGCATAGTATTCCATTCCACATATGTACCACGTTTTCTTTGCTCATTCATCCATTGGTGGACATTTGGATTGTTTCAACCATTTGGTTATTGTGAATGATGCTACTATGAACATGGAGGTACAAGTGCCTCTTTGGTACCCTGCTTTCAATGATTTTTGATAAGCCTGGGATTGGATTTGCTGGATCATGTGGTGGTCCTATTTTTGACTTTTTGAGGAGCCACTGTATTGTTTCCATGGCAGCCATACCAATTTACTTTCCCATCAGCATTGTAGGGGGGCTCCAATTTCTCCACATCCTTGCCAACACTTTTTAATTTTGTTTTTCTTTTGTGGTAGTCATTCTAATAGGTGTGAAGTGATATCTCATTGTGATTTCCCTTTACGTTTATCTTCTTACTTTGTTTGAATATATTTTCTTACAAACAAAATATTTTTAGAATTTACACGCTATTTAGACATTAAAATATGCAGCAGCATTCTAATTTTTACAATCTTTCTCATTAAAAAAAAAAAAGTGTGCCTACCTTTCTCCAAACCAGAGATATAACTTAATTGTCAACATAATTATCACCGAGATTCTATCTGCTGAATCAAAAAGAGGTGAATCCAAGTCATGGCCTTGTTACTTATTATCCGTGCATCTGTGTGACTTCAAACAACCTCTCAGTCTCCATTTTGTCATCTGAATAAAAAAAAGGAATATAATAATACTCACCTACTCAATTTGGGAAGCTGTTGAATTAAAAGTACTAATATGTGAATACACTGTAAATTATAAAGTTCTGCTAATGAAAGCCATTGCTTGTATTAGTTAACATCAATAGTAAATGCCTTATATTATGGGAGCAGTCACTATAATGGGCAAAAGCTTAAGTTCTAGATTCAGTCTACCTTGTTGCCCAAGTCGTGTTACCTAGGATGGTTATGTGATCTCTCAGTCTCAGTCTAGACAATAAGGGTGGTTATAGAGTATGCCAATTGCCATATGCATGGCATGTAGTAAGCACTTTAATGTTAGCTATAATTATTCACTTATTTTTGTTTTGTGGCTTCTGCAAATCTTGACTGTTTACTACCTGGGAAAGAACATATCTGGTATGATCATCATGTACTCCCAGAAGAACAGCTCCAATATGGCTAATGCCTTTTGATTATCAATCATTTGAGTTTCAATTAGAAAAATGAAGAAACAGCCATGGACCCCTCTTGCCTAAGTCAATGAGAAAATTCAGGAGTGAAAGGTCTTTCCTCCTAGCATTGATGAATGCCAGACATTGAAATGGAAAAACAACAACATAGCTTTGGTGTTCTAATAGGAGACTAAGATTACAACTACTCAATGACCAAGCTGAGAAATGGGAACAAGTTTAGTTTTGTGTATGTCTGTACCTTGTGGAAGATCAGGAGAAGGGCAGGGCATATATGTTTGTTGGGCAACTATAGCCTTGTAGATGATGTTCTGGGCTTTTTGCATATATTATCTCTTTGTTTCTTAATTGGGAGAAGGGTGCATATTATTGGAGCTACCTGGCTGCTTTCCTTTAAACATTAAATAAATACTAATTTCATTTTTTAATTACAAAATAAGTATGTGATCTTATTCTCATTGTAAAAATGGAAATAATGTAGCAAGAAGCATATAGAAAAATAAAGAAAGTTTCTTTCACCCATTTCTCCCTGGCTGCCCACAGTCTCCCATTTTTCCTAACAGGTTACTGAAAGGAGCTGGGCACATTCCTCAGCCCCCGGGCTTGAAACTCCCTGAGCCCAGTACAAACACCACCTGGAAAGTCTCCGATAAGGAGACAGGCGTTCAAGGTTACTGAACGCGCGGGAGCCAAAAGAATTTCTTTGTTCCCCTGCAACTTTCGGGCTATAAAAAGCAAACGCACGCATTGATCGGGGCCCTCTTGTATACTGTGTAAAGGAGGGACCAAGTTCGAACTTGTAGTAAAGATCCTTGCCGCTTGGCTTTGACTCTGGACTCTGGTGGTCTTCTTTGGGAACAAACAGTCTGGGCATAACATCTGGGGGCTCGTCCGGGATTCCCCAAGCCCACCAGACCCCTGGTCAACGGATCTGCTAAGATCGATCTACTGATAGGTGAGCCGGCTCGTCTCCGTTTGTCTGTCTGTGTCTGAGTGTCTGTTCTGAATCTGAATCTGTGACTCGCAAGGTCTGAAACTGAAGCTGGCACAGTCCTGGCGGACGCGCTATAGGACAGCCAGTGGAGACTGGTGGGAGACGTCCCCTGGCTCCCTTCTGATTTAAATTGTGATCTGAGTTGCCGGAGCGCGTTCGCAATCCGGGCAACAGCAGACTCTGACCCCGGTCCCCGGGTGCGCGCTCGCGGTCTGAATTGTCCCGGTCCCCGGGTGCACGCTCGTGGTCTGAATTGCCCCGGTCCCTGGGTGCGCGCGTGCGGTCTGAATTGCCCCGGTCCCCGTGTGCGCGCTCACGGTCTTAATTGCCCCAGTCCCCGGGTGCGCGCATGCGGTCTGAATTGCCCCGGTCCCCAGGTGCGCGCTCGCGGTCTGAATTGCCCCGGTCCCCGGGTGCGTGCTCACGGTCTGAATTGCCCCGGTCCCCGGGTGCGCGCTCGCGGTCTGAATTGCCCCGGTCCCCGGGTGCGCGCGTGCGGTCTGAATTGCCCCGGTCCCCGGGTGCGCGCTCGCGGTCTGAATTGCCCCGGTCCCCGGGCTCCCAGCTTCCGGCGCGGATTTCCTTTACAGGGATTCTAACCCACATTCCTTTACAAAAAGAGACACAGAAAGTGAGACTGGGGAGAGGGAGAGAATGAGTGAGAGAGAGACCATAAGAGACGGGAGAGGGAGAAAGTGAGAAGGGAAATCGGAAAGAGAAAGGGGAGAAAATGGCAGACGTGGAGAGTCAGAGAAAGAGACAGAAAAAAAAAAGAGACTGAATATAAAGGAGAAAGGACACGGGATGACAGAGAGACAGAGAGAGAGAAAGCGCGCGTGAATGAGATAGAGACTTAAAGAAGAGACCCTGTAAGTATGTCAATCAAAGATTTAGACAGAAACGGAAAGATTAGAGAGAGAGATAGAGGGAGGGAGCAGGCGGAGGGGAGGCGGGCTCGCTGAAAGGGAAAGTAACTTTAAAAGGCCGGGGGGGCAGACGCGAGGGCGCACTTCGTGGACTCCACGGTGGCTTTACCCCTTCAGGAAATAAGACCCCCAGATGACACAGGAATCCCCAAGCTCCAGTACTGGCCATTCTCCACCAGTGATCTGTATAACTAGAAGACTCAGAGTGCTCGGTTTTCAGACAACCCCAAAGATTTACTGGCTTTACTGGATAGTGTCATGTTCACCCACCAGCCCATTTGAGATGATTGTCAGCAGCTCCTCCGAATCTTGTTTACCACGGAGGAGCGAGAGAGAATACAGGTAAAAGCTAGAAAGCTGGTCCCGGGGGACGACGGTCAACCGACTGCTAACCCTGACCTCATAAACGCGACCTTTCCTCTGACCAGGCCGGCGTAGGACTACAACACGGCAGAAGGTAGGGGACGGCTACACCTTTATCGCCAGACTCTAATGGCAGGTCTCCGGGCAGCTGCTCGCAAGCCCACTAATTTGGCTAAAATATATTCTATTCGGCAAGAAAAGACAGAGAGCCCAGCCACCTACTTAGAAAGATTAATAGAAGCTTTTAGACAGTACACCCCCATAGATCCAGAGGCTCCAGAAAGTCAGACAGCTGTTGTAATGTCTTTCATAAATCAGGCACCCCAGATATTAAAAAAACTCCAAAAATTAAAAGACTTGGAAGAAAAGCGGATTCAAAACCTCCTTCAGATAGCCCAGCAGGTTTATAATAACAGAGATACTCCAGAAAAAAGGCAATTTAAGGCCACTAAAAAAATGACCAAGGTCCTGGCAGCAGTAGTACAGAAAGAACATCTACAGCCAGAGTACACCCAACCTAGGCGGCCCCCCCAAGGCATGATAATCTGAAAAAAGACCAATGTGCCTACTGCAAGGAGGCTGGCCACTGGGTAAGAGACTGCCTCGCTGCTGCCCAACCCGGACCTGGACGCCCCACTCCACGACTGCACCGAGGTACTAGCTCAGGTGCACGGAGTTCGAGAAGACCTGCAGGATCGCCCACTTCCTGACGCCGACCTCGTCTGGTTCACTGATAAGAGCAGCTTCATGCATCAGGGCCAGAGATACGCTGGAGCGGCAGTGACTTCAGAGACTGAGGTAATCTGGGCGGAACCCCTGCCCCCGGGGACATCGGCCCAGAAGGCCGAACTAATAGTGCTCACCCAAGCTCTTACCTTAGGGGCGGAGAAAAAGCTGACGGTATATACAGACAGCCGATATGCTTTTGCAACGGCACATATACATGGGGCCATTTACAGGGAGCGGGGGTTACTGACGGCTAAAAAAAAAAAGAGATAAAAAAACAAGCAAGAAATCCTAGCCCTGCTAACAGCCCTATAGAGGCCAGAAAAGTTAGCCATTGTGCATTGCCCAGGGCATCAGAAACTAACTACTCCAACTGCTCAAGGCAACTTTCTGGCGGACCAAACTGCAAGAAAGGTGGCGAAGGCTCCCAGCCAACTCCTTGCACTCCAGCTCCCTGACCCGGGCCCCCGGGACTTGCCATATTTCCCTGATTATTCAGAACAAGATCTCCAGTGGATTGACAAGCTTCCCCTGAAACAGATCCAGAATAGGTGGTGGACTGATACTAATGACCAAACCATCCTACCAGAAAAATTAGGACAACAAGTGTTAGAACACATCCACCGAACCACCCACCTGGGTGCTCGGCGGATGATAGACCTGATCAGACGCTCTAAGCTCAAATTCAGACATACAGCCGAGACGGCCAGCAACATCGTGACAAGTTGCAAAGTCTGCCAGCTTAACAACGCCTACCCCCAATCCCAGGCTGCAACGGGAACAAGGCTTAGAGGAACCAGGCCCGGTATCTACTGGGAAGTAGATTTTACTGAGCTAAAGCCAGGAAAATACGGGTATCGGTACTTACTTGTCTTTGTAGATACTTTTTCAGGGTGGACTGAAGCATTCCCCACCAAGAAGAAAACTACTCAGGTTGTAGCAAAGAAAATCCTGGAAGATATCCTCCCCAGGTATGGCTTCCCCGTCCAGATAGGGTCAGATAATGGGCCGGCCTTCGTCGCTAAGGTAAGTCAGGATTTGGCTTCCATCCTTGGGGCAAATTGGAAACTACATTGCGCTTACAAGCCCCAGAGTTCAGGACAGGTAGAGAGAATGAATCGGACCTTAAAGGAGACCTTAACTAAATTAACTATGGAGACTGGCGCTAATTGGGTGGTCCTTCTCCCCTACGCTCTGTTCCGGGCCCGTAATACCCCTTACAGACTAGGCCTTACTCCTTATAAAATTATGTATGGCAGACCCCCACCCTTAGTTCCCGGCCTAAAAGATGATCTGCTCAAGTCTAAAACAGAAAATGTCTCTGAACTCTTATTTTCCCTACAAGCCTTGCAGAAAATTCATCAAGAAATCTAGCCCAAGCTGAAGGAACTATATGAGACTGGTCCCCCGCCGACACCCCATCCGTACCAGCCGGGAGACTGGGTCCTAGTCAAGCGACACCGACAAGAGACCCTAGAACCCAGGTGGAAAGGACCACTCCAGGTACTCCTAACCACACCCACCGCCCTGAGGGTAGAAGGCATCGCATCATAGATCCACTACACCCACGTCAAGCCAGTGGACCCAACCTCCGATCTTCTGGGACCAATCACGGCGGCGGCTGAAGCACCGGACGCGTGGACTGTGGACAGAGCTAGAAACAACCCCTTAAAACTCACCCTGCGCTGGCAGCATAGCTCACTGCAAACATGCAGTTAGGTAGTCTAACCCTAACGTTAGTCGCCCTAGTGGCCACTGGAGAAATCACAAAACCAGCTCATAATCCCTTTGTCTGGAGATTCTGGCTTTATGAAAACCGAACCCACCCTGGGCAACCTCATAAGCCCGGAAAATTATTGGCCAGTGCTGATTGCCCTTCCTCAGGGTGCAACAGCCCAATTCTACTAAATTTTACTGGTTTTCAAATAGCCAAACCTATAACACCAATAATATGCTTTGAGTTTGATCAGACTAAATACAATTGTAAACACTATTGGTGGCACCAAAATGCCGGCTGTCCTTATAACTATTGTAACATCCATAGACCCCGTTATTGGGGAGAGAGAAAACAGTTAGACCCTAAGTGGCCCTTCCATCGTAGACGGGATAGAGACTTTTCATATACATAGATAGTTAGAGACCCCTGGAACTCCCGCTAGACCACGCCTCAACATGGGGCTGTATACTACTCCCCCTCCTCCACATGGCCTAGCAGTCATCTCTATCTGTGGCGAGGCCTAGTACAAGTACTGCCCCTGGTCCACAGGAATATCCAATGACAGGAAAACAGACTAACACAAGACTTACGTCCTTTCTCCTGGTTAAAGTTATTACAAGAAGGACTAAAACTTGCTAACCTTACAGGACTTCATAGCCTGTCTGGCTGCTTTCTGTGCGCCACTCTAGGGCGTCCACTGCTAACCGCTGTCCCTCCGCCATGGGGATCCTCTACCTTTGCCCAAGCTAACAACCTCCGAAACCTCTCGTATGCTCCTATCCTGAACGTGCCCCTATACCTAAACCCCAGTCAGGAGAAGTTTCCCTACTGTTTCTCAGGAACCAATTCCAGCCTCTGCAGTATCACTGCAACGCCCCCTAATATCACCTTAAGGGCTCCATCAGGCATATTCTTCTGGTGTAATGGAACCTTATCTAAGAACCTACCTAGTCCCTCTGTTAATAACCTACTGTGTCTCCCTGTCACATTAGTTCCCCGATTGACTCTACTAACTGCTGGCGAGTTCCTAGGGTATACCGGTAACTGGACTAGTGCTGTTATTCACCCAGACCCTAGACCAAGACCTGCACGAGCCATATTTCTCCCCCTCATTGCAGGAATCTCCCTCACCGCATCCTTCATTGCGGCCGGACTGGCGGGGGGAGCCCTAGGTCACACCCTCATAGAAAGTAACAAGTTGTACCAACAATTTGCTGTTGCTATGGAGGAGTCGGCTGAGTCCCTTGCCTCCCTTCAGCGACAGCTCACGTCCCTAGCTCAGGTAACCTTGCAGAACCGGAGAGCCCTAGACCTACTCACTGCAGAAAAAGGTGGTACATGTATATTTCTAAAAGAAGACTGTTGTTTCTACATAAATGAATCAAGACTTGTAGAGGACCGGGTCCAACAGTTACGCAAGTTAAGCACTGAAGTAAAAACACGGCAGTTTGCTTCAGCTGCAGACCAATGGTGGAATTCCTTTATGTTTTCTCTGTTAGCCCCCTTCCTTGGACCCCTGCTAAGTCTACTATTTCTGCTTACCATAGGACCTTGTGTTGTTAACAGAATTTTACAATTTATTAAGGAGAAATTTGACACCGTACAACTCATGGTCCTCAGAGCCCAATACCAACCTGTAAACGCTGAAACAGAACCAGACTTATAAGACCCAAGATTGGTTCTAAAGATACCTGAAAAGAAGGGGGGAATGAAAGGAGCTGGGCACATTCCTCAGCCCCCGGGCTCGAAACTCCCTGAGCCCAGTACAAACACCACCTGGAAAGTCTCCGATAAGGAGACAGCCGTTCAAGGTTACTGAAAGCGCGGGAGCCAAAAGAATTTCTTTGTTCCCCTGCAACTTTCGGGCTATAAAAAGCAAACGCACGCATTGATCGGGGCCCTCTTGTATACTGTGTAAAGGAGAGACCAAGTTCGAACTTGTAGTAAAGATCCTTGCCGCTTGGCTTTGACTCTGGACTCTGGTGGTCTTCTTTGGGGAACAAACAGTCTGGGCATAACAGTTACCACAGGAACTGTGCATCTTTCCTGAATATATCTTTGAATTTATTCAAATAAATATAGTTTTTAATACATAAAATGGTCATATTATATATATGTCATTCTGCAACTAACTTCTTTTCACTTAATAATTTTTTGGATAAATCTTTTCATCTCTGTACCTAAAGATATTGATAACAACTGACGCATATGTACCAGGAACATGTAAAGTGTTTTCCATAATCTAATTTATTTAATGCTCAAAATAACTATGAAATACAGTGATAAATGACAGAAACAGACCCCGTGAAGTTTAGCAACTTGCGGAAGATCAAAAGCTAAGTGGTATCAGTTGCAATTGAGCCCACCTAGGAAATCTTCAGAACTCACACTCAACTACTCTGCTGCACCACCTCTCTAATTACCTTGTTCTTTCAATGATTATGTAATATATTTTAAAATATTATAAACAATGCTACTTTAAAATATTTAAAATATAAAAAGAAGAAAGTTCTTTTTTTTTTTGTTCCCCTCACTACAGACAAACTACCAAGCTATTCTTATGCAGCTTGAAATGTGTTGGGTCTGAACTGAGACCCAAGAATGTGTATTTTTAACAACAAACACCCAGATTGTTATCATCTAGGAAGTTTGAGGAAAACTGAGAAATACTGTCGTAGGAGTTATTAAATTATTTTAGGCAGCTAGAGAGGAAAAGGGATCTTTGGGAAGTTTTCATTTTTTCTCTTTTTTTTTTCAATTGTGGATTTTTTTTTTTTTATACTTTAAGTTTTAGGGTACATGTGCACAACGTGCAGGTTTGTTACATATGTATACATATGTCATGTTGGTGTGCTGCACCCATCAACTCGTCATTTACATTAGGTGTATCTCCTAATGCTATCCCTCCCCTCTACCCCCTCCCCACAAGTTTTTTAAGACCTTTCTTGTCTAGCTGGAAAGCCCCGGCTCTTAGAGCAGGCTGGCAACCTTTGATATGCAAATGCGGGCCATTAGAAACTGGGTCCACCCAAACATGACGATTCCTGAGGCCTTCTTGCCCTTGCCCCACATGTGCCTGGCAACATGGCTGCCCCCACATATTCCCACGTGTGTAGAACATCATGGTGCCCTGCATTTGCATATTAAAAGCTAGGGTGGGAGGGCTAGCTTTTTGGTAGGCTACGTGAATGATATGCCTAGTCAAACCAATCCCCTGAGCCCTATGTGTCATGCTCATCCATGTGAAGAGACCACCAAACAGGCTTTGTGTGAACAACAAGGCTGTTTATTTCACCTGGGTGCAGGTGGGCTGAGTCCGAAGAGAGTCAGCGAACGGAGATGGGGTGGGGCAGTTTTACAGGATTTGGGTGAGTAGTGGAAAATTACAGTCAAAGGGGGTTGTTCTCTTGCAGGCAGGGGCGGGAGTCACAAGGTGCTCAGTGGGGGAGTTTCTGAGCCAGGAGAAGGAATTTCACAAGGTTAATCGCTCAGTTAAGGTGGGGCAGGAATAGATCACAGTGCTAGAATGTCATCAGTTAAGGCAGAAACTGGCCATTTTCACTTCTTTTGTGATTCTTCACTTGCTTCAGGCCATCTGGATGTATCCGTGCAGGTCACAGGGCATATGATGGCTTAGCTTGGGGCTCAGAGGCCTGACACTATGCAAATCAGACACCACCTCCTCCACCCTCTACATATACCTGGCTGGTATCCACTGCACTTGGGGTCTCTTCTCTGGGCTTTGGAGCCCCCTTCCCTCAGTCCCTGTAAGGGGGAGCTTCTTCCTTCTGTCTTCTCTCTTCTTTCTTGCCTATTAAACTCTCTGCTCCTTAAAAACACTCCACGTGTGTCTGTGCCGTTTTTTTCCAATTTGATCCAAGATGAAGAACCTGGTGTTCCTCCACTCATCAGAGCCGTATCAATACCAAAATAAGAGTTACAGTCATGTGCCACATAACAATGCTGCAGTCAATGACACACTGCATGTACAACAATGGTCCCGTAAGATTACAATACTGTATTTTTACTGTACCTTTTGTATGTTTAGATACAGGTGTACTTACAGTTGTATTACAATGGCCTACGGTATTCAGTACAGTAGCATGCTGTACAGGTTTGTAGCCTAGGAGCAATCGGCTATACCATATAGCCTAGATGTGCACTAAGTTATAGCATCTAGGTTTGCCTAGGATTTTCACAGAACAACACAATTGTCCATCGACGCATTTCTCAACATATTCATGGTTAAACCATACATGACTGTAGTTGTGTAGAATCATTGAGGTAGAGAATTCAGTAACTGTACATGAAGTTTCTACTAAATTCGGCTCTCAATACCATGAGCATTGTCTTACTTCCCCATTCTCACCCATGGTGTTGACCTCTTTGGGCTGCCTTGCTCAAGAGTAGCTCCTAACAACAGTAGTTTGCCTCCCGAGGGCAAGTCTTGAGCTGTCTATGCAAAGGAAATCAAGGGGAATAAGGGCTCCTGATGTGGAAAGGGGGTGGGCATGAAGTAAGTAAGCTTTTAGGCATTATAATGCAAAAAGAAAAAGAAAAAAAGGAAAAAAAATTAGAGAAAAATATGATTGTTAATATTAAGTCTAATATTATTATGCTTCAGAAGACTGGAGATTATTTTTAAATGTTTTATAGGCCAATTCAAAACAAATCAAAATGAAGAAGGTTACTAAAATAATAGAGCTCAGACCACATAAAAGAAACAGATGTAAAATTCTTTTTTTCCATTAAAAATAGCTTCTAGCACGGAGATCTTATCATTTTGCTTTTTCTTATTGTTCAGTAGTTACCATTTAGAAGGGAATTGAAGGAAAACACTAAATATACTCTACCTCTGAGTATGTCTAACTCCACTGGATAAATTTGTTATTTATCCTCTCTCTCCCAACAACTAATATCCAAGAAAAATATAGCTCCAGTGTTCATTTGACCATGTTACTTGTCTAACATGAGCATTGTATCAACTATACTAACAATTTCTTACTTTGCATTGCATTTTAATGTTCACAGAAAGCTGCATTTTAACCCCATGTGAGATAGCATCCTACTAAGGGAGGAGATCACCCCTCATATCGTCTTATGCCCAGTTTCTGCCTCCAAAGAAAGAAGAAGTAAAAACTAAAAGGCAGAAATGAAATCCACAGGCAGACAGCCCGGCGCCGCACCCTGGGCCTGGTAGTTAAAGATCGACCCCTGACCTAATTGGTTCTGTTATCTGTAGATTACAGACATTGTATACAAATGCACTGTGAAAATCCCTATCTTGTTTTGTTCCGATCTAATTACCAGTGCATGCAGCCCCAGTCACGTACCCCCTGCTTGCTCAATCAATCACGACCCTCTCACATGCACCCCCTTAGAGTTGTGAGCCCTTAAAAGGGACAGGAATTGCTCACTTGAGGAGCTCGGCTCTTGAGACAGAAGTCTTGCCGATGCCCCCGGCCGAATAAACCCCTTCCTTCTGTAACTCGTTGTCTGAGGAGTTTTGTCTGTGGCTCGTCCTGCTACACTACAAGCTCCAAAACATGATATAATAGGTATTTCAGTGACTTTCTTCACCGTAGAAATAGAGAGTAATAAGGGTACATAGAGCAGACCACTTCATTTAACCATTGATTTTTGAAGGTCAAATGACAGTACCCTGTTTCACAGGAAAAATGCCTGTTCTAGCTTGGGCCCATAAATCATTTGCCCACTTTCTGGAATTTCTACATTGCCAAGAAAAATCTTATGAAGAAAACTAGTTTTGCCCTTCCTTCTTTTTTTGCCTCTCCCTTCCTCCCTCACTCCTTTCTTTCTTTCCACTGGTGACTTCCTATTCCCACTTATTTTATTCCCTTCCTTTCTTTCCTTTGTTTTTCTCTTTTGTTTGGGAAAATTAGAAATCCTGCCAACACTAATAATCTCAACAAAATGTATAAAAGAAAGAAATCAGATTTCTAATTGAATAGGCATTAAACCAGATTACAATGTGCATCATAGGAAATCAGATAAGAGAATAGAAAGATAGAAAGAAAATCCATCCATTTTATACAGCCAGTTACAATCCATTACATACATAGTGTCTAGATTAACAGTAACTCATCTCTTATAATAGGACTCAACAGTACCCTTTGCTCTGTACTCTTTAGTAGTCCCTCTAAAGTTCATCTGGTAATTGAGGTAGCTATTTTTTAGCTAGAGCTTTTATCCAAAATAATAACAAGTCTTCCCTTATCTCCATGAGAAGCACACGGTTTTCAGAGCAGAGAAAGGAGCCTAAGTTAGACTCCCAAGGTGACAGAAAAATAGGGGCCCTATCTTCCTTGATATTTACATTTCAAAAAGATGGTTCTCACACTCTTAAGAAAAACATTTCTGAGTTGTAAAGCAGGCAAGGGGCTTACCTAACCTTTACAAAGATTTAGAGGAAAGATTCACAAACACTAGGTTTCTCATGGAAATGCTCTAAGAAGGTGTGGGTCGGGGGGGAGGTAGGGGGAAGTCTCTTTCCCTTCTGGCAACAGAGAAAAATCCAATTTTTAAAATTTACCCTAACATTTTCAAAAAATATTTACTTAGCCCGTATTATTTGCTAGGCACTCAGCGTGTATAGATATATGGTGGTGACGTTACTGTAATATAGTGTAGAAACAATTTGAGATATTTGTTGGAAAAGCATAATTTACCATGAGGATGGTGATGGAGGTGGGTGGGTGATCATGGTGGTCTTTGGCCTTTTTAGCACTAGTTATTGTAGAGGACTACGTGCTCACAAACAGGGTGTTCCCAATAAGTCCTGCTCTCGCAAATGAAGCAGGGCGTTCCCGATAAGTCCTGCTCTTGCAAACGAAGCAGGGCGTTGGGGGCTTGTTTATGTGTAAACATCTTGAAAATCCAGAAAGTCAGGGAAAGGTCAGAAAAACAACAATGTGTCTTGTGACTTGGCAACATTCCACAAATGACTGTATAAAATAAAGCAGAGCGCGCCATTGGAGGCGGCTGCCATGTTCATCTTGTCTTGTGTTGTCTCGTGTGTTCATTCCTTTGTTTAGGAAACACGCGGACCCCAACAAGTTATGCTGCTTTATCTTGCACAAAAACCAAACTTGCTATTTTGCCTTTTTCTAATTTTTAAATTAATAAATAAAGAGTATATATATTTATCATGTACAAATTATATTTTGACATACGTGTGCATTGTAGGATAGCTACACTGGGCTAATTAACATATGCATTACTTCACTTATCATCTTTTTGTGATGAGAACACTTAAAATCTACTCTCTTAGCAATTTTCAAGAATACATTATGATTAACTATTGTCACAGTAGACCTCTTAAACTTATTTCTGTCTAACTGAAATTTTGTATCCTTTGACCAACATCTCTTCAACACCCACCCCCTAGCCCCTGTTGCTCCATTCTATTCTCTGCTTCTATGAGTTTTTTCTTTTTCTTTTTCTTTTTTTTAGATTCCAGATGTAAGTGAGATCATGTGCTATTTGTCTTTCTGTGCCTGGCTTATTTCTCTTAACATAAGAAAATGTAAATTAATATAATCATTATGGAAAACAGTATGGAGGTTCCTCAAAATAGTAAAAATAGAACTACCATATGATCCAGTAATCCTACTACTTGGTATATATCGAAAAGAAATGAAATTAGTATGTTGAAGAAATATCTGGGCTCCCATGCTCATGGCAGCATTATTCACAAGAGTCAAGATAGGGAATCAACCAAAGTGTCCATCAAAAAAATGAATGGATAAAGAAAATGTGGTACATATACAAAACGTAATATTATTCAGTCATCAAAAGAAGGAAATCCTATCATTTACAGCAACGTGGTTGAAGCTTGCTGCTTTCTTTGGAGATTTTGGATGTAACAAAACTGCTACTTTTATTGAGATATATATTCTATGGTTGAACTAAAAACCTTACATCTGAATGAGGTATGCTTTTATTTAACTAACTGTATCTACAAAAATTTTCAAAGAAGCCTGGGAGAAAATAATGTGATATATTAAGTAGGACCTGGATTAACCACCCCTGAGAGACTTGACTTTTAAACCCTATAAATCTGTTTGTTCAACTCGTAATGGAGAAAATTGCACCAAATGATCGCCAAGGCTCCTAGTTTACTGCCTAGCTGCTCAAAATGTCATCCAAGGCCCAGAAGCATCACCTGGGCATTGTTAGAAATGCAGAATCTCAAGTTCACCCCAGCTCCACTGAATCAGAATCTGCATTTTAACAAGATCCTCAAAGTATTTCATCCACATTAAAGCTCGAGAAGCACTGGTTTCCAGTACTGGAAAACAAACAAATAAGAAAGAATGACAAAAGAGCTCCAGAAATGTGGAGGCCTTTTTGGAATATAGAAACTAGAGAACAATGGTGATAGAGGAACAAGAAGAGGAAATTGCAATCCTGAAGAGTTGAGGAGAGAGATACTGAGTTTTGGTTGGAGAAAGAAACAGCAGAACCTGGCATCCTTCTTGACCTCAAAAAGAAACTAACGGAAAATGTGGAAAGAAAATAAAGGAAGAAAAGAAAGAAAGAAAGACAAAGAAAGATGGAAGGAAGGAAGGAAGGAAGGAAGGAAGGAAGGAAGGAAGGAAGGAAGGAAGGAAGGAAGGAAAGGAAGGAAGGAAGAAAAGGGGCCCAGTGCGGTGGTTCATGCCTGTAATCCCAGCACTTTGGGAGGCTGAGGTGGGCAGGTCACCTGAGGTCAGGAGTTCCAGATCAGCCTGGCCAACATAGTGAAACCCTGTCTCTGCTAAAAATACAAAAAAATAACTGGGCGTGGTGGCAGGCGCCTGTAATCCCAGCTACTTTGGGGGCTGAGGCAGGAGAATCGCTTGAACCCGGAAGGTGGAAGTTGCAGGGAGCCAAGATCATGCCACTGCACTCCAGCCTGGGTGACAGAGAGAGACTCTGTCTCAAAAAAAAAAAAAAATTAGGAAAGAAAAGGAAATAAAGAAAGAAAAGGAAGGAAGGAAGGAAGGAAGAAAGAGAGAGAGAGAGAAAGAAAGAAAAAGAAAGAAAGAAAGAAAGAAAGAAGAAAGAAAGAAAGAAAGAAAGAAAGAGAAAGAAAGAAAGAAGAAAGAAAGAAAGAAAGAAAGAAAGAAAGAAAGAAAGAAAGAAAGAAAGAAAGAAAGAAAGAAAGAAAGAAAGAAAATTAGTTTCTTCAAGGAGTAAAACACTTTCGGCTTCTTTCAGGTAAAATGGATTATTCCCTAGAAAAATGTACATTACAAACCTGACTGAAGAAGATGAAGATGGTCTGAATGAATAAATTGCTCCATAATATTAAGAAAATAATAATAATATCCACTCTTCTGAAAGTAACAAGCCCAGTTAATTTCATGGGTCAGTTACACCAATCTCATCAAGAAAAGAAAATATATTTTCTATTTAAACTTGTTTAGAGCATAGAAAAAAATAAAATATTGTCAATACAGTCTACATGGTTAGCAAAACCCTGATATCCAGATCTTATAAGACCTTATAAGCCAATCTCAGTTATGAAAATAAATGTGGACTCCCTAAATAACATTTCAGCCAAAAACTACTGGAATGAAACAATAAAATATCCAAGGATTCTTTCCAGGAATGCAAGGATAATTCACATTGAGAACTATATTAATACAATTCATCACATTAACAGAATGATGAGCAAATCATATTACTTCTATTGAATGCTGAATTATTTTGACAAAATTAAAAGAAACTTTTCCTAATAAAAACTCTTAATAATTAGCAAAATATAACTTTCTTAACTTGAGAAAAAAAAATACCACCAGACACCTGTAGTAAACACAGTTAACATGGAAACTTGAACATTCTCATTATAGGTAAATATAAGGGAAGAATGCTCATTATCATCACAATATTGTTCTAGGAAAGCTAGTCAATGTAATAGGCATTAAAATGTAAAAAGAGCTAAAAATATTAAAGAGGAAAAGAAAAATTATGACAATTTATGGACAATAAGAACACAAGAGAACCAACCAGAAAACTATAAAACCAGTTAGGAAACCTATAAAGGTGACCAAATATACGACCACAATGCCTGAATCTTTAAAGATTTGGTATGCATCAGAAATAACCACTTTTAAAAATGCATTGAACCCATATCACCTATCAATACATATTTCTTAAATGAAAAACAACAAAAATACTGTAGAAAGAATCCCCTGCTCACAATAGCAACAACTATTTTTTAATCTCCTGAGAAGATTTACAATAAATATGTGAGATATATTTTTGCAAAATATTCTGAAGGACATAAAATAAAACCTAAATAAGAGTCATACTATGATCATGAATTTAAGAGTGAATATCAAAACGATATCAACTCATGAATTCAATATCAAACAAAATCTTAATAAGATGCTTAATAATGCACCACAAATTGAAGTTCATGACTTTTTGAATAGGTAAAAGGATAATAGCCAAAAGATATTTGGGGGAAAAATGAGGGAGGAATTTACCTTACCAGATCTAAAATGTTCTTCTACAACTACAGTGTTGAAACAATGTGGTGCAGTCCTAAAGCATGGTCTTTTCATGTGTGATAAAAGTAGCTTTTTAATCATCGGAGAAAAGTTGACCTATAAAATGTTATGATAGTTATCCATTTGGAAACAAAAAATCAGATTTTTACTTCCCACCATCCCATAAGGAAATTGCAGAGGGTTTAAGTATAAACACAAGTGCACACACATGCACAAGCAGTACATGTGTAAGCCTGTGTAAGCCTATAAGAAAAAACAGGAGGATTCATATCTGAATGTCAGACCATCTCTCTCAAAAAATATACAAAATATTAAAATGATGTATAAGCTGGGCATGGTGGCTCACACCTGTAATCCCAGCACCAGCACTTTGGGAGGCCGAGGCAGGCAGATCACAAAGTCAAGAGATCAAGACCATCCTGGCCAATGTGGTGAAATCCCGTCTCTACTAAAAATACAAAACTTAGCCGGTGACAGAGCAAGACTCTATCTCAAAAAATAAATAAATAAAAATAAAAGATTTATGGATAGAACCATAT
This sequence comes from Macaca fascicularis, assembly GCF_037993035.2. Taxonomy (NCBI): domain Eukaryota; kingdom Metazoa; phylum Chordata; class Mammalia; order Primates; family Cercopithecidae; genus Macaca; species Macaca fascicularis. The sequence goes on from NC_088395.1 coordinate 30,118,699, forward strand.
AAAAATTAAAATGTTAGCAAAACAGTAAAAGGAACAAAAGTAAAGACAGACAATATATTTTAAAAAACAATTTGCAAACCAGGTTCCAGAATTAATTTCTATAACATTAAAAAGAAACCCTTTTACAATAACCAAGCAAAAAATAACCAACTCTGTACAATTGAGCATAAGCTTTGAATAAATTATACACAAAATACAATATAATAATGTGTGGAATCTCAGTAGTATTCATGAAAAATAATTTATATGAATATTCACAATAATATTGTTTATTTGATTCAAAAATCTTAACTTGTTAAATGTACAATTTATTATCATTATAAAAGTGAATAACTACCATGTGACAGGCACTGGCCTAGGCCCTGGAGATGCAGCAGTGAACAAAATAAACTCTCTGCAAAATAAATTTTAAAAATAAAATAAAAGTACCTGCTCTTGGAGCTTCTATTCTAGTGTACATACACCGAAGTGAAAAAAGCATAGAAACACAGCTTAAAGAATAAAAAATACACTGGACACTCATCTGCCACTGAAGTTAGGAATTAGAATACTACCAATGCCACAGATAGAGCATAGATTGAGTTTTTGTGCTTTTTAGGAGTGAACAGTAACCCGACTGTGTAGTAATCACTGTCTTACTTTTCTTTATTCACCTAAAACATATTTGCCAAGTCTTTTCTATTTGTTAGGCAATGTGCTATGTGCTAGGGATATATTATTGAACAAAACCAGATTAAAATCTATACTGTCCTGGAACTCACAATTTAGCAGGGATAGACAGAAGATTAAAAATAAAAATGACAAACAAGTGAAAAATAAAAGGAAAAGGGAAAAATGGAGCAGGATAAAGGGACTTCAGGAGTACGAAGTGGTGGTGGCAATAAAGTGGGTTTCATTAGGATGATGCCATTTTGGCCATAGACTTGCAGGAGGTGAGGCATTGGATATAGAGATGTGGTTTGAGGGAATTCCATACAGAGTCAAAGGTATAAGAAGAAAGATGAGGTACTTGAGGAACATAGAAAAGACTGGTGTGGCAGGAACAGAGTAAGTAACTAGGTGAATGATAGGAAAGCAGGTTCAAAAACAAGGAAAGTGTGCAGTGGGATGGTACTATGGCTTGAATATGTCCTCTAAAAGTTCTTGTGTTGAAATTCAGTCATGGAAGATGGGGCCTTTAAAAACTGATAGGTCTGTGAGGCCTCTGCCCTTATGAATAAATTAATACTATTGTGATGAGAATAAGTTATTTATCCAGGAGTGAGTTTCTGATAAAAAGGATAATCTTGGCACACTTCCCTCTCTGTTTCATGTGCTTGCTTTTACCTTCTGCCCTTTTGCCATAGGATGACCCTCACCAGATGCAGTGCCATGCTCTTGAGCTTCCCAGCATCCAGAAACATGAGCCTAATAAACTTCTTTTCTTCAAAAATTACCCTGTCTTTAGTATTTTGTTATAGCAAGAGAAAACGGACTAAGACAAGTGGACAGATCATGCAGTACTTTGGTTTTTACACTGATTCCCTTGCAGTGTTTTGAATAACATAGCCATTGCAATATTTTGAACAGAGCAGTGACATGATCTGATTTTGGTTTTTGAAGAATCTCTCTGATTGCACTGTAAGTGAGAATGGACTATAGTGGGCAAGAGTAGAGGCAACAATGCCCACTAGAGGATTCTTCCAAGAATTCAACAATCCAAGTGAGAGATGTTATCACAGTGGTAGCAACAGGGATAGTGAGAATTGGCTGGACTCTGAATATATTTTGATTTTAGGAAATCCCATAGGATTTCCTGGAATTTTGGACTCTGGGCATGAGAAAGAAAGAAGTCAAGGGTGACTTCAATGTTTAGGGCCTGAAATACTAGGAAGGTGGATTTGCCATCAAGTCATATGGTCTTGAAGAAGTCCAGGAAACATCACCCCAAAATATGCAACTTTTGTATGCTGAAAGAACTGAGAGAACTTGGGGAAGAGCAGGTGTAGGGAGAAACCTTTTCTGGGCTTGCCTTATCTGAAAAGAATTCATTTGTTCCCTTTCTGGAATCTCAACAAACAGGGAAGATCAACTCACAGGAAAGAAGACATCTCATTCAGACTTTGCCATAGGCTAGCACTTATTCTTCTCACAGTTCATCCTTGAGACAACTTTTATTACCTGAGATAAACTTCATTTTCATAACAAGACAAACTTTGCTCACCATACATTTCCTTCCCTCACCCTCCCATAGCTTGTTGTCACGTCCTTCCAGAAGCCCCAAGCCCCTATTCCAATGTTATAAGAACTTTAATCATCGGGCCCTTCTTCAACTATCATATTTTGTGGGACTTCCGTGCATATGCATGTGATGTAATTAAAATGTTTTTTCTCTTATAATCTGCCTACCATCATTTTATTTCATAGACTCAATTATTGAAACTTCAGAGGGTTGAGAGAAGGTTTTATCTCCCCTACAGTTTAGCCTCCTATTGCCTCTGTGGCCTTATTTCTTCCTATACCCTCCTTAGCCATCCTGCTCCAGCTCCACTGGCCTCTGCCGGCCCTTGAGATCATCAGGCACGCTACCTGTTAAGACCTTTGCACTGACTCTCTTTCCTATGCCTGGAATGCTTTTCCCACAAATGTCTACATGGCTAACTCCCTTAACTCCTTCAAGTTTTGCTCAAATGCAAATTTGCTCAAATTTGCACCTTCTCAATGCAACTAACCTTGACCACCTACCACCTTCTCCAGCATGCCCTAATCCTCTTTATCCTACTTCATTTTTTTTTCTCTATAGCACTTATCACCATGGAACACACACGATGTATTGACTTATATATTGTGTATATCATTTATTTATTTCTGTTTCTTCCTACTAAGAGTCTCCACAAGATTGTTACCTAAAATGGTAACTGAAATGTCAAAAGCATTCAGTAAATGTTTGTTGAATAAATAAATGGATACGATTTCTTAATCTTCCCACTTTCTCAGCAATATATGATATTCCCCTTATCCAGGGACCATTTTTTTTACTCTCTCTGTAAAATATAACTTCCCAATTTTATGGGGTGGGGAAGAATACTTTGGACTCTAACTGCATCTCAAACAACTTTTGTCCATTCGTCTTTAGTTATCATTTCCTTCAGCCCCAGATCAGCGGTTCCTGGGACTATCAGTTTGGAGCTATTTGGAGAGCCTGTAATGTACATAGCATTAGTTCTTAGCATGCCCACTGCTGTCTTAGAATTTGGTTTTCCATGATTTACTAAATCAGATTACACTTAACCCTCTGCTTTCTAGTGTTAACCCAAAATGTCTGAGACAAGCCTCAATCAATTTAGAAGGTTTATTTTGCCAAAGTTTAGGACACGCTCATGACACAGCCTCAGGAAATCCTGATGACATGTGTCCAAGGTGGTTGGGCATACAGTTCGCTTTTATACATTTTAGGGAGACATGACACATCAATCAATATGTGTAAGATGTACACTGGTTCGATCTGGTAGGGTGGGACAACTTGAAGTGGGGAGTTTCCAGGTTAGAAGTAGATAAGAGACAAAAGGTGGCATTCTTTTGATTCCTTGATCAGCTGTTCTATTGAATACACAATTTAGTCTGGCTCAGTAAATCTGCATTTACCATAAACAATAGGGCAAAGGAAACAATCAGATATGCCTTTGTCTCAGGTGAGCCTCAGAGGGATGACTTTGAGCTCCGTCTGTCCTTTATTCACAAGGAATTTCTTGTGGGCAAATTGTGAGGGAGTGAGGGAGGTATGTGGCTTCTTATCTTTGTAGCTATCTTATTTAGGAATAAAATGGGAAGCAGATATGCCTGAACACAGTTCCCAGCTGACTTCTCTCTTGGCTTAGTGATTCTGGGGTCCCAAGATTTATTTTCCTTTCATACTAGCTTCCAAAATTGTGTTGCCGTTATCATGTTTTCCCCATCTCAGTGTTTTAAAAAATTATTTTACTATAGCTTTAGTAGGGATTGGATAAGGAGTGAAATTACGAGTGGATTGAATTTTTCAGTTTTACTTGTGAGCCTATCGCAGTATTGAATATATACTTATGTGTAGTAATGTGGAAAGACTTCTATGAAAAAAATTCTAATTGACCAAAGCAAGCAGCAGAACAATATGGGAAGCGTGTGGTCCACCACTCACTAACTGAGTAAGCTTTTACAAGTTGCTCAACCTTTCAAACCAACTTCATCATTCATGAAATGGCGATTAAAGTATAAGACCTCCTTCATAGGTGGTGAGCATTAAGGTGGAAAAAATCACCACGTAATAGTTGCTTAGCAAGTGTCTGCCATGTAGTAAAAACTCTCTAAATATTGTTAGTTATTCTTATTACTATAGTATACCTTTTATTGTTCCATTTGTATTTCTTAAACCCTTTATGCTTACTTTTGTATGTTATGACTGGTAATTTCAGTCACCAAATTCAGGACTGAATAATTTTTTTTGTTTAATAATTGACATTAGGCTGGGTATGGTGGCTCACGCCTATAATCCCAGCACTTTGAGGGGCTGAGATGAGCAGATCACCAGAGGTCAGGAGTTTGAGATCAGCCTGGTCAACATGGCGAAACCCTCTCTCTACTAAAAATACAAAAATTAGCCAGGCTTGGTGGCAGGTACTTGTAACAGCTACTTGGGAGGCTGTGGCAGGGAGAATTGCTTCAACCCGGGAGGCGGAGATTACAGTAAGCTGAGATGGCGCCATTGCACTCCAGCCTGGGTGACAGAGTGAGACTCCTTCTCAAACAAATAAATAAATAATTGATATTATTTCAATGGCGAGCCTCCATATCAAGTTGCATAGAGCATCATTGTAATATATGATATCCACCTCACTACACACTTTCCTATGCTTATTTATATGTTCCAGGCCACCTAGGTCTGTTTATCCTGCCTCATGTTTGACTGCAATGTCTCCTTGCATCTACTTACTCTCTGTACAATGCCTCTGCCACTTTCATAAACACGGGAAACATTCTGAGAACCTATACTACTTTAGGGTCTGGAACAATTAACTTCTGTCTCGAACTCGGAAATATGCCTATTCCATCACAATGACACCGCAAAGTGATGTGGAAAGTCCTGTGAGACTGTCTCAAACATAGTGGATAGACACAAAATGGACACAGCTCTTCTGTTCTTGCAGGCCGTCTAGCTCTCAGCTCTCCAAACCTACAGGGGCTTCTATGCACTACTCTACTTGAGGCAGGAGCTTGAGTCAGAGCAGGGACAGGAGAATGGGGCTCAGAACCTCTTCTCAGGACTCACCAGCCTGTAAGCTCTCATTACTTTCCCTCTGGATCTGCTCTTCCCCCAGCCTAAAGAGTCTCATTTAGACTTGAGTCAAAGCTTTTCTCTGAGTTATCATCTTTTCTATTTCGTTCTAGAATTAGGCTTCCAAAACTCAAAGGACAAAACGGATTCTTTTCTTAAAGAATTGTATCATTTAGGAGATAATATATCTAGCAGAATTGAAGGAAGGGTGGGACCAACTAGAGATACCAATAGTAGAAAAGATCTGCTAATAGATCTAGCTATAATATATTTATATTTAAACCTATTTTAAATGTGTATGTTTGTAAAGCCTAGAAAAGCCTTATGAAGTGTTATTCCAAATCATGTAACAAGGTTATCTCCAGAAAAAAAGACTATTGCTGAATGGAGGTTCATTTTTACTCTTATTCCTCAGAATTTTTTGAATGCTTTAGAACATCGATTCTCAAACAGTGTGAATCAAAATCACTTCAGGATCTTGTTAGAATCATGACTGCTGGACTCCAACCAGTAATTTGCATCTCTCTCTAATTCTCAGGTGATGCTGACACTGCTGTATTGCCAAAAGTAATACAGATTTGCTCTACAGCAGTGGCAAATATTAAAATGTTTTTTAAAAGTCTATGATTTTTTGAGTTCTCACTGACTCTACGCTGAAGAACTCCCCATTGCCCAATGCAACAATTTTTCATATGATGCCAAGAGAATGGTCATGTGCCATGCTTCTGCCCTCTTCATACCAGCCCATGTATAAGCTAAAATGAACTTTCCCCATCAAGGAAGGGCCTTCTTATAACAAACTAAAATTCATTCTGCTGAAATTATTATTTTTCATTATTCTTTGAAATTTTCTTCCCTAAGTATTTTTCTTTTATTTTTCCAACTTTTATTATAGCTTTAGGAAGTTTGTGTACAGATTTGTTACATGGGTAATTGTGTGTTGCTGAGGTTTGATGTATGAATGATTCTGTCACCAAGGTAGTGAGCATAGTACCGGAAAGGTAGTTTTTCAACCCTTGCCCCCTTCCACCCTCCTTTTAGTATTCCCCAGTGTCTATTGCTCCTATCTTTATGCCCATGCGTACTCAATGTTTAGCTCCCACTTATAAGTGAGAACACAGAGTATTTGATTTTCTGTTCCTGCATTAATTTTCTTAGGATAATGCCTCCAGCTGCATCCATGTTGCTGCAAAGGACATAATTTTGTTCTTCCCCTGCTCCCCGCCCTGAGATGGAGTCTTGCTATGTTGCCCAGGCTGGAGTGCAGTGGTGCAATCTCAGCTGACTGCAACCTCCACCTCCTAGGTTCAAGCAATTCTCCTGCCTCAGTCTCCCAAGTAGCTGGGATTACAGGCATGCGCCACCATGCCTGGCTAATTTTTGTATTCTTATTAGAGACTGGGTTTCACCATGTTGGCCAGGCTGGTCTCGAACTCTTGACCTCAGGTGATCATCCCACCTTGGCCTCCCAAAGTGCCGGGATTACAGGCGTGAGTCACCGTGCCCGGCCCAATTTTGTTCTTTTTTATAGCTGGGTGGTATTCCATGGTGTATATGTAGCACATTTCCTTTATCCAATCTACCATTGATGGGCACTCACTTGATTATATGTATTTCTTATTGTGAATCACGTCTAAGTATTTTCAACAGAGAAAGAAAAAAATGTAGTAAGGCAGCAAAAAAAGATTAAAACTTAAAAAAAAAAAGCTAAACAGATAGTTTTATTGGATTCCCTAGTCAATTCCATCAACACGATTCATTTGCTCTGGATATAAAATGATCATTTCCATTTGCTGTAGATATTAAATGATCATTTATCAGCTTCCTTTTATTATCTTTTTTGGGGGAAAGGAGACCTGATTCTCCTCATAACTAGTATAACTACAGAATGTCTTCTTAGAATTTTTCAGTACCTTTTGCAAGTGGCATTACTTTTATGCCTCAGAGTCTAGTTTCTTGAATTTGTCCTATAAAGTAATGTGTGTGGTTTCGGTTTTTTTGAAAAGATCTCCTTAGAGACCTGGCCTGGTTTCTACCTTTTACGATTTTCTCATTTGCCTTTCATATCTCTGTGCAGTGCCAGGTTTGGCTACAACTCTTACACTTCCTGATTTTTCTATATTCTGGCAGATGGAATCTTATTTTGGGGAATTGCTTCTGTGGATTAATACTTTTACTTGATATTCTCCTTTGGCTCAGTGAATGTAACAAGTAAACTGACTCTTTTCTCACCATTTATTTGCTTACATAGCCAATTGAGTTTTCCAAATATATGGATTATATTCATACCAATTTCTTCTTAAGTTTTTCTTCTAATATGACTGGGACTTTCTGTCACAGGTATTTTCTTTCTGTATTAGCTTTCATTTCTGTTTTGTCTATTCTACTTTTGGGTATGTATGTTGCAAATACCTCAAATCTATCTTTGCCTCCTAGCTTGTTTTGCAGCAAAAGTGAATAGCAGCACTGAAATGATGTAGTCTTAATGCGAATGTGCTTTAATTAAAACTTCATGTGTAGGCTGATGAGAATGTCTAATTTAGCTGGCTCTAAAAACTCCATCATTTTAATTGTGACCGCAGAGTGGCATGTTGTTTAAAGCTGCTGCAGGTATACTTTCTGGAGGCTAATAATAAAGAACCAGGAAAAATTATTATTTTAAAGTGGGATTTGGCATTAGCATATTTTAGCCCTTCCAAAACTGTTTTTCAAACCCAGCATTTCTACTTGTAGATATAAATTTGTCTCAGTCCATTTGGGCTGCTACAACAAAGCACAATAAAATGGGTAGCTTATAAACCACAGAACTTTATTTCTCACAGGTCTGGAGGCTGTGAATTTCAAGATCAAGGAGATATCAGATTTGGTGTCTGGTGAGGGCCCATGTTCTGGTTCATAGATGGCACCTTCTTACTGTGAAATCACATGGTGGAAGGGGCAAGTGATCTATCTCAGGCCTGTTGTAGAATGGAATTAATCACCGCTCAAATGCCCCACCTCCCAAACCGTCACCTTGAGAGTTAGGTTGTCAACATGTGAATTTTAGGGGGATACAAACATTCAGACCATAGCAATACACAACAGAAATGTAAATATATATTCACCAAAATACATGTATTAGAAACTTTATAGAAGCAATATTAGTAGCAATTCAAAGCTAAAACATCCAATTGCCTATCAACAGCAGGATGGGTGACTTGTAATGTTGTCATATAAGGGAATATTACACAGCAATTAAAATGAAAAATAAAAAAAATACATGTGTTAGCATGGATAAATCTCATAAACAATTTTGAGTAAAAAAAATCAGTCACAAAGAAAACCAGCCACAAAAGTACATATTCTATGGTTTCATTTAAAGTTGAAAAACAGACAAAACTAATCCATTGTTACGGATCACCCATCAATGGTCATTACCCTTGGCAGGTGATTAGTGACTGGGAGCTGTTTGTTAACCTGGAAACTCTTTACAGGGATGGGCCCAGTTTTATAAGTTGATTGAACTACATAATTATGATACTTGCACTTTCCCATGTGTATATTATACATCACTATAAAGTTAAAATGAGAAAAGAAATCATGTTTTGCACTATTCTTTTAATCCTCTTCTCTTAACCTATTTCCTCCCCAAACCCTGTGTTTCTCTATTTTTGGGGAGGTAATTTATGTTTCTCTCACATTTCTGTACATCTTCCAAATGAAATGAAATGCACAATAAAAGGCATTGATACCTTTTATTCTGTGCTCTCATTTCAAAGATGTTTGTATAGCAAACAGTCTTGGACAATAGAGATGGTGTCTCCTTCTGGGAAATAAGGAATATTTATTTGCTATTAAGAGTAATAAAGATAATGTCTCCCTCCAGAATGAAGGGTGAGTAGGTTTGCTAGCAACCTTCTTTAAAAGACTGAGATTTGTTAAGCATGAAGTTCTTTGGTTATGACACAAACCCACTGCATGTGCAGTATTCACCTGGACTCAGTACAAACAAGATGCTCATGCTGCGTGCTGTGCTGTGAATAATCAAGTCCTTTGTCTCTGATTCCGGAGTCTCACTTCTTCTTCAAATGTCCACGAAACTGTGGCAAACTACGTTGGTAGCTTGCATTAAATACGGTACAATTTCAGACTCTTCATAGTGGTTGACCTTCTTCTAGCCTAGCAACCCACGTTGGCTTCATTTGCTATAACTTTTTAGTCTCACTATGCTATATTAGCCTATTACAGTAATTCAATATTTTATAATAATAACCATACCAGGAAACATAGCAATAGTTAATAATTGTTGAGAATATACTATGTGTGAGACATCACACTAAAAGATATGCATACATGTATTGTTACTTTAAAAACTTTCAACAATCCATACAATAGGTATTTTTTTCCTCCAGTTTATAGTTGAGGAAACAGGTTCAGAGGTAAAGTAACTTACAATGTATCACACAGCTGGCAAATGGCTGACTTGAGATTTAGGCCAAGTTGCTCTAACTTCAGAGCCCATACTTTTAAGTCTGTAGTCTCATATCTGAGCCAACTTCATATAACAGGAGGGGCAAAACCACATCTCATTTACCTAGCGTGGTAGAACTGGTTGAAGTTCAAACAGACAAGTTCAAAGGAAACCATTTGCTGAAGCCATTTGTGGAAGCATCACAGCTTCGTTGTTAAGGAACTACCACTCATACCAGCATGTAGGTGTTTGTTCTTTCACAGAACATTGGTTCTGAAAAATACTGTGATGTGGAAATAGTCATCTCTAATAGCTTCTTCTCATTATAGGCTGGAGTCTCTTAATCGAAGGGATGGTATGGTCCACCAGTCCGACATTTGCATTGAAAGTTCTTTCTATTTTAGGGTACACCTAGGAACATATTAGACTAAATAGGCAATAATGTGCAACTAGAGAATCTCCAAGCAGAGCAAGATGTTAATATTTAGCTTTCTTCCTTTTTTGTACTATGGTATTTTACTATTATCAGGATTTAAATAACGTATTTTTCTTTGAAAAGAAAAAAAGTCAAATGTTCTAAGTATAATTATTCTGTGTCTCAGTTTAGTTTCTTTTGAACCAGAAATCTGAAAAATAAAAAGGGGGAAATTTGTCTGGTTGGTTGGTTGCTATATGTCCACCACTAGTTGATGTTAGGTATATCGTATAATATTTTATTTGGAAATTTATTAAGTTAAATATTTCTCTCTGTGAAAAAGAATTAAGCAAAGAAAGTAGTTAAATTTTCAGTAGCTGGGAAAGGATTTGTGAAAAGGATTACAAACACCTCAGCTGAGAACAGCTAAGACAAAACCTACCACAGGTCTATTTTTTGTGTGTAAGATGTATGTTCTGGTATGCACATGGCTGAATATACTGAAGGTCTCTGAAATCACAGACAAAAAATATATATACTTATTGAAGGTAAGGAACACATGCTGAGGGGCAAAAGCTACTTTTCCACATAAAATAGAATGCAAAATAAGGGAGAGCCAGGCGACAGATGAAGCCTCCTTCCAACCTGCTCCCTAGGCCCTGCTGCTTGCCAGATTCAGTTAGTTCAGAGAAGCGAGGGAGTGGAGGCTACCTGGAGAATCATGAAAATCATGAATCAGGATGCAGCCTAGCTTTATGGCAACTGAGGGTGACTGCACAGTGAACACCAACTAAATTAGAATGCTATCTGTTCCCTCCCCACTTACAGGAACCTCTTGTAATTAACTGGGCAGGAAAAATGAACTCATAAGACAATAAAATTACAAAACAGTAAGTACCACATCCATGCCGTCAAAGACAATGTAAGAAAAACAGGAAAAAGAGCAGTATAATTCATTTAATTCTATTTTAAATCTTTTTAGTTATGAAATATAACAAACATACTGAAAAATGCACAAAATAAATGCACCACTCAATTATTTACCATAAAACAAACATCCACATAACGACCACCCTGTCCAAGAAATGGAATATGATTGGACCCCAGGAATCAACATTATCTTCTCTCTCTGTCTATCCTTCTTTCCCTCAGAGGTAACCATTATTTTTAGTTGTATGGTAATTATGTCCTTACGTTTCATTATAATGTTTCAATCTACTCATGAATTCTTAAACACTATAGTATAGTTGTGGAGATTTTTTCAATTTTATTTAAATCGAATAATATTTTTTTAAATATATATACATATATATTCTTTTGTGCTTAGCAGTATGCCTGTGAGATTTATCCATGTTGGGGTGTGGACCTGTGGTTAATTTATTTTCAAGGAATTGAATTATTGGGTCATAGGGAATGTGCCTCTTCTAATTTACTAGGTAATGCCAAACTATTTTCCACAGTGCTGGTGGTCAACTAACCCCTAGCAGAATACAAGAATGCCCGTTTCTGCAAACATGCAACTTCACTTGGTATAATCAGTCTTATTTTAGCCATTCTGGTGTGGGGCTGGTGTTATCAAATCGCATTTCAATTTTATTCTCCTGATGATTAGTGAGGCTGAAGGCCTTTCACATGTTTATTGCCCATTATGTAATGTTGTTTTGTGAAATAGCCATTCAATTCTCTTACTTATTTTTCTATTGAGTTGTCACTCTTTTTCTTAAGCGTTTGTAGTGGTTTTCAAAATATATTCAGGATAAGACCCTTTGTCAGTTATATGTATTAGAAATATACTATTCTACTATGATATGCTTGCCTTTTCACCCTCTTAATGCTCTGGGGGAAGCTAGCCACCATGAAGGAAGTCTGAGTGTCCTAAGATTTCCATGTTAGGGAGTCCAAACTAGCCACATAGAGAGGCTACATGGAGAGATGCTTGGCCAGCCTCAATGTTCCAGCCATCCCAGTGCAGACACCAGACATGTGAATGAAGAAACCATCTTAGACATTCCGGTTCCAGCAGATGTGATGGGGAGAAGAAAAAGAAACAAAGCCAGCAGCCAGAGCTGAGACCTAAGACATAAGACCTCCACTGAGCCATCCCAGGCATCTCTAGCCATTTGAACCACTCAGCTAAGACTCCAGTCATTGTGAAACAGAAACGATCTATCCCTTGTGGGGCTTGCCCAAACTCCTGACTCATAAGACATTGAGCATAATAAAAATGTTTGTTGTCTGATGCGACTAAGTTGTGAGTGGATTGTTCTGAAATGATAGATAACTTGAACAGAAGATTCCATAGCGAGTGCGGGATTTTGAAAAACTGAAGTAAATGCAGGAGAAGAGGGATTCTGGTAGAGAAAAACAAATGAGTTAAGTTGGTGAACGCAGAATACACTTGGAGTCTTTGGGTATCAGTGAAGTGACCATGCCAACAAGGTGGAAACATTATTTTAGGATAAATGTGGCAAGATGTTTTTCATCCTTTACTGGTTAGAGAAAATACAGAGAGACTTTGCATAATAACAAATTAAAAAGAAGCTATGATAGTTGCCCTTTATGTGGAGAAAAACGTTTCTTATCTGAAGAATCTGAGATACAGCTCCTGGGATGAATCTGTGCCACTTTTAGAAAGAAAGAGACAGGAGAAAAATAATGATCTCCTGGATGTTTATCTGAGGTATGCTTGGTATGTACTAAATGAGTGACTCCTGGGGAAAAGACTTTCGTTTGCTTGTTTTTTGTTATTAATCTCCTAGTAGATTCTGAACTCCGTATATATTCATTATCACAGTTGATAGTGACACTCACGCTCTGGAAATGAACTTTCCCTAGGAGCTGTGTAATATTTACCAAATTTAGGCATAGAAACATATTAGCTAGAGGCCGGGCATGGTGGCTCAAGCCTGTAATCCCAGCACTTTGGGAGGCCGAGGCGGGTGGATCACGAGGTCAGGAGATCGAGACCATCCTGGCAAACACGGTGAAACCCCGTCTCTATGAAAAATACAAAAAAAAATTAGCCAGGCGTGGTGGCGGGTGCCTGTAGTCCCAGCTTCTCGGGAGTCTGAGGCAGGAGAATGGCGTGAACCCGGGAGGCGGCGGAGCTTGCAGTGAGCCAAGATAGTGCCACTGCACTCCAGCCTGGGCGACAGAGTGAGACTCTGTCTCAAAAAAAAAAAAAAAAAAAAAAAAAAAAAAAATATATATATATATATATATATATATATATATATATATATATATTAGCTAGAAAGAAACATCATGAAAGGCCTTGAAATCATGGAACTGGTGTTTAGAAGTAATTTTAGAAATAGGCCAGGTGTGGTAGCTCACGCCTGTAATCCAGCATTTTGGGAGGCCAAGGCGGGCAGATCACCTAAGGTCAGGAGTTTGAGACCAGCCTGGCCAACATGGTGAAACCCCGTCTCTACTAAAAATACAAAAATTAGCCGGGGGTGATGGCAAGTGCCTTGTAATCCCAGCTACTCGGGAGGCTGAGACAGGAGAATCACTTGAACCCAAAAGGCCGAGGTTGCAGTGAGCAGAGATCATGACACTGCAGTCCAGCCTGGGCCACAGAGCAAGACTCCGTCTCAAACAAACAAACAAACAAACAACAAAAGAAGTAATTTTAGTAATTTAAAGCTTCTAGTTGTGAATTAAAGGAGTAATGAATATATACTACAAACATGATTTCTGTAAAACTTTGGGAAGAGAAGGAAGGACAAAGAGACATATTGTTGAGTATAGAACTGGGTAGAAAAATGCACTGATGAATCAGGCACCAGAACAAGACCAAGAACTAACATAAAGAGGCAATGACAATGAGACAGAGTTGCCGTTTCACTGTGTCTCATCCCTTTCATCTATCAACCTTGAAAATTGCTTTTGAAGTCATAAGTGGAATAAGGTGGTTATTTGAAAGAAAGTGTATGATAACTGCATGTCCCCACTGTGAATAATAGCTTGTGGAACACAAACTGACAGAAATAGGTGCATATTGACTTTTGTCATCAACATCTTGTATGATACCTTATCTCATAATGCTGGCATTTTGAACTATAGTAAATAAAAACTTTCGGAACCAGGAAGAATATATTTTTATCCTTAGTGATACATAACTTTAGGTATCTTTAAAGGAAAGGAGAACATCCTGGAGTTCAATAATAAAATGTTTATTATAGTACTGAAAGTGAAAATGCCTCAGCCGTAGTTTTAAAAAATGTATGATGAGAATACATGGCCCTTCAATGCAGTGATGATAAATAAATAAATAAAGCCCAGAGGCAGAAAAGCCCAACCAGATTCTGAAGTCAAGATATGACCAAAAAAAGATTCATAAAATAGAAGGTTAACAGTGAGACTCCTATTCCTGTATACATATCCTCCTCTGAAATCTTCAGTCCATTTCTGAAACCAAATTAGAGTGTTAGACATTTTAATACAGAAAAAAGAAACATATATTTCATTTTTTTGTTTTGTTAATTCTCTATTGTGGTTAATAGTAGATTTCGTGCATCTAGATTTTGAGCATTACTCTAGCTGATTGGGGGCGTCAGGAAATCTGGAGTTTCTGAAATCTGTTTGTTGTTTTTCTTTTAATGTGAAAATATTATCATCTGTGGAAATGCACAGTATTACTGATGTCAATACTAATTTGAGATAACATCTAGAAAGCTTTTTGGAAACACTGATTTATGATGTAAGACATTAAAATAATATCATTGTTGATCATGATAATAGTGTTGCCAGTTACACATCAACTTGCTTGCATTTTAAACATCATATATTCCTAGATGTTAAGTAGAAAAAAATTGTCTTTTTTTCCTATTGGAAAAATGATCACTGAGATTTTCCCTGGCCATGGTTCTTTAACATAGACTATTGTCTTCATAATAGTCTGTCAGCCCGTATTTATTAGATCCACTGTGTAGAATTCATTTCTTGCTGTTTTGGAGAATTGTAAAAAGTAGTAGTGAAATATCTGCACAGGAGAAATTTATTTTCTAATGGGAAAGACAGGACAGAACATTTCCATGTACCCAATATGTGTATGAAAGCATATGTGTGTGCTAAATTATAAACATAACTCTGTGTATGTTTCTCACCCACACACCCACTTTTTAAATGATTTAATAGGGGAGGTGGCAAACTATGGCTTGAGGGCCAAATCCAGTCAGTGGCTAAGCCCTTGAGCTAAGAATGTTTTTTACATTTTTAAAGAGGTGCAAAAAATATAAAAACCAATAAGAATATACATCAGAGAGAGTATGTGGCCCACAAATCCTAAAATATTTACTATCCAGCCCTTGATTTCGAATAATCCATAAAACTACGAAGTTTTACTAAATCAGAGAGATGATAACTGTCTGAGGTAGTATGAGATCTAGTGCAGGACAATCTCTAACCACACTGGGTGAAGCTTGGATAACTGACCTTTGTACTGCAGTGGCTTTCAAAGGCCTTCCTGAATAAAAAGCAAAAAGATGTACTGAAGTCATACTTATCACTACAGGGGGTTTCATGTGTTGATTTCCCATGTAGGTGCATAAATTTCTGTCTTCTCTGACAGTATAGACTACTAAAATTAAATAGGTAAATCTAGGTCTTGTCCTTACCACCACGCTAGTTTTCAACATGTTAGCACTCTCTTTATAAAATGTGCCCACAAAGACCTTGGGGTGAGGTGCTTGCTCAGAGACATTTAACCTTCTATAGTCAATTCAGCAGCTAATTGTGGCGTTACTGCTCGTTGAAGTTGCCATTTGGTGTGACAGAAAAAAAAAAAAAAAAGCCTAGATTTTCCCAACATTTCTTTGGTTTCTGAACTAGAAAATTGTATTTTGATTCAGCACTGCAGCTAGAATTTGCAGTGTGTGTGACTCAGCCATTTGTTGCATGGTCTTTTCAATGCATAGTTCGGAGCTCAGTGAGAGATTTAGGCAGGGTTTACATGCAGAATTGGGAATTCCCATTGTTATATATCTTCTTTCCAATATGTTTCCCTTACTTTCCAGCTGCTGTGGTCATTTAACCTCTCTTCTCCCTCTTCGTGTTTTCCATCCCAGTTTTAGCCACCTTACACGGACTGGGTGAAGCTTGGAATCAGCAAAAAACTTTAAAAGGAGAAACTCACCCCATTCCATTTCCTACTTCCAAATGTAGATTTTCCTTTACTCTCTGTCTGATTGTAGTTACTCTTCAGTGACTCCAAGTAGTGTCTTCTATTTTGTCTGGCATTTGAAGTTGTTTTCTCTGGAAAAATTGGTTCCAGAGGAGCTACTTCCCCATCACCAGAATGGGAATCTACCCCCATATTTCTATCTAGTGAGAGTGATCCATGATGTATAGATGCACATTATCATGATAACTTGTACTTCATTAAGCAGAGAGTGAATAGAGGTTTCCTGCTATGGTAAAGAAATTTGTTGCAAATTAAATTTCTACCATCCCACAAATAAGAGGTCTGCCTACATCCCAAATGTATATGGCAAGAAAAAATGGTGCATTATTTTAATTCCAAGTATATTCATGTGAAGAATGAAGCCCTCCCCAAGAAACAGATTTATTGAAACCAAAATACTTCTATTAACATTTCGTACACAATTGTTGTAAATGAACATCACTTTTGTCAGACCCACTTACTGTCTAGAAAGATAGTCCCACTCAGCAGACAATGGTTTAAAATGAGAAAGAGAGAGACAGAGAGAGAGAGAGAGAGAGACAGAGAGAGAGAGAGAGCGAGAGACAGAGAGAGAGAGCAAGAGACAGAGAGAGAGAGAGAGACAGAGAGCGAGAGAGAGAGAGAGAGAGACAGAGAGCGAGAGACAGAGAGAGAGAGAGAGAGAGAGAGAGAGAGAGAGAGAGAGAGAGACATTCCCAAGGAATGATTTTAAAAATTCGAAGCTCATTTCCCCATAATTAGTCCATAAATGCGCCATCATCCAGGGAAAATTTGCACGAACTTTTCTCCTTTTCTCACCTGTAATTCTGCCTATTGTGACATTTCTGCCTGTTTCATGTTTTTCCGTGAGGCCTATTACAACTTTGTACTTGAATTCCTCTATAGAAACATTTTGGAAGAGAGCGAGGAAGAGACAGTGAGGCATATCTTGTGATGGGCTGAGGTATATGTGTATCTATTTAAAGTTGTGGAAAATATTACAGATCTGGAAAAAGTCTTTCTTGGGTGAATCAACAGTGGAGACAGAACATGTGCATGCCTTTCTTGTTGTTAATACTGCCTGAATAATGGGAAGTGATGAAGTGATGACAAAGTTCTTCTGTTTGTCTATAAATCACAATTTTAGGTACACAAGCATACCTTGTTATATTGCACTTAAATTTATTGTGCATTGCAGATACTGCATTTTTTACAAATTAAAGATTCGTGGCAACCCTGAGTCAAGCAAGTCGATCAGCACTAATTTTCCAAAAGCATGTGCCCACTTCCTGTCTCTGTGTCACATTTTGGTAACTCTTGTAATATTTCAAACTTTTCATGATTATTTTATGTTATGGTGATCTGTGATCAATGCTCTTTTATGATACTATTGGAATTGTTTTGTGACACCATGAACTATGCCAACATAAGATGACAAACTTAATAAACGTTGTGCATTCTGACTGCTTCACCAACTGGTCATTTCCCCATCTCTCTCCCCAGGACTCATTATTATTTAAGACACAATAATATTAAAATTAGGCCAGTTAATCATTCTACAATGGCTTCTAAGTGTTCAAGTGAAAGGAAGAGTTGCATGTCTTTCACTTTAAAATGCTAGAAATGCTTTAAGCTTAGTGAGGAAGTCATGTCAAAAGCTGAGATGCACCGGAAGCTAGGCCTCTTATGCCAAACAGTTAGCGAAGTTGTGATTGCAAAGGAAACATTCTTGAAGGAAATTTAAAATGGTCCTCTACTGAACACATAAATAATAAGAAAGCGAAAGAGTCTTATTGCTGGCATGGAGAAAGTTTGAGTGGTCTGGATAGACAACCAAACCATTCACAACATTCCCTTAAACCAAAGCCTAATCCAGAGCTTCTGTGGATTCAATTCTATGAAGGCTGAAAGAGGTGACAAAGCTGAAGATGAGTTTGAAGCTAGCACAGGTTGGCTCATGAGGTTTAAGGAAAGAAGCCATTTCCATAACATAATAGTGCAAGGTGAAATAGCAAGTTCTGATGAAGAAGCTGCAGTAAGTTAACTAGAAGATCTATCTAAGATAATTAATGAAGGTGGCTACACTAAACAACAGGTTTGCAATGTAGATGAAACTGCCTTCTATTGGAAGAAGATGCCATCTAGGACTTTCATAACTAGAGAGGAGAAGTCAATGTCTGGCTTCAAAGCTTCAAAGGACAGGCTAACTTTCTCATTAGGGGCATTAGCAGCTGGTGACTTCAGGTTGAAGCCAAAGATCATTCTAAAAATCTGATGGTCCTTAAGAATTATGCTAATTCTACTCTGCCTGTGCTCTGTGTATGCAACAACAAAACCTGGATAACAGCGCATCTGTTTACAGCATAATTTACAGAATATTTTAAGCCCATGTTTGAGACCTACTACTCAGAACAAAAGATTGCTTTGAAAATATTACTGTTGATTGGCAAAGCACCTGATAACTCAAGAACTCTGATGGAGATGTACAAGGAGATTAATGTTGTTTTCATGCCTGCCAACACAACATTCATTCTTCAGCCTATGGATCAAAAAGTAATTGCAACTTTCAAGTTTTACTGTTTAAGAAATACATTTCATAATGCTATAGCTGCCATACATAGTGATTTATCTGATGGATGTGGGTAAAGTATTAAAAACCATATGGAATGTATCCACCACTCTACATGTCATTAAGAACAATTATGATTCATGGGAGGAGGTCAGAATCGTAAAACTAACAGGAATTTGGAAGAAGTTGATCCCAACTCTCATGGATGAATTTGAGAGATTCAAGACTTTGAGGTAGATATGGTAGAACTAGTAAGAGAACTAGAAATAGAAGTAGAGCCTGAAGATGCCACTGAATTTTTGAACTCTCTTTATAAAACTTGAAAGGATGAAAAGTTACTTCTTATGGATGAGCAGAGAAGATTTCTTGAGATGGAATCTATTCCTGGTGAAGATGCTATACATTATTGAATTGACAACAACGAGCTTAGACTATCCCATCAACATAGTAGATAAAGCAGCAGCAGGATTTGAGATGACCGACTCCAATATTGAAAGTTCTACTGTGGGTAAAATGCTAGGAAACAGTGTTTCATGCTACAGAAAAATCTTCTTGAAAAGAAGAGTCAATCGATGCTGCAAATTTTATTGTTGTCTTGCTTTGAGGAATTGTCACAGCTACCTCAGCCTGCACCAACCACCACCATGATCAGTCAGCAGCCACCAACCTCAAGGCAAAAAGATGAGGACTCACTGAAGGCTCAGATGATTGTTTGCATTTTTTAGCAATAGAATATTTTAAAATTAAGGTATGTACATTATTTCCTTAGACACAATGGTATTACAAACTTAATAGCCTACAGTATAGGGTAAAGATAACTTTTATATGCACTGGAAAATGAAAAAATTTGTGTGATTCACTTTATTATGATATTAACTTTATTGTGGTGGTCAGGAACCAAATCTGAAATGTTCCCAAGGTGTGACTGTTATTCATGAAGAAAAATCAGCAGTTCTTCCTGAAGGAATATTAGGAAATACATATTTTCATTTGCTTTCTGTAACTTTGACTACCGTCTTCTCTCCTACATGATGAATTTCTGCTTTTCTGCTTTTGCAGCGGGAGTTTGTTAATTACTAAGAAGCATTGACTGTAATCCAACCCTCCTTCAACCTGACTGATACTTAGGAAAACAGAACAAACAGCATTGTAATCTTTTTGGAAGGGCAAGGGATTATTCAAGGGAAATGAATATGTCAAAGCTAGGCTGGATTGGCTCTGATGTACGATGAGTAGTTTTTATGTAAGTCAAAGTAGATTCTGAAAGGATTGACCTTTCCTGTTAAATTTTTTCTTTTCTTTGGCATTGTTTGGCAGACAGAGCCCTCTGCTTACTCCATATAAAGGAAGCTAATTCTTCGAATTCATTGATGCTTATTTGTATGTTTCATCTTTTGAAAGACAGACTGTTTCAGAATAACAGCTATATAACTTTGTAAGAGCTGATTAAAGGCAGTTTATGTAGCAGAGAGCTTTGCACATATGTTTGTCAATAAATGGTAGTCATTATGGTGATAGAGACTTGTCTACATCTTTCAATGAAGAGGCAGAAAATAAACTACCAACACAGCAATGCATCAGTGCTACCCAACGTAGACAATTTGAGGCACTAAAAATAATGACAAATTGTTTTTGCAAAGAATATGTTCTTTCCCCACTGCTGTCTTTCAGGCAAATAATTTTCTGTTCCTCATACTTGAACTTTTCTACCTATATGAGAAATGTCCACATTCTTGATACATTTTAGATATAAAAATAACAATCTTGAAAAATATTAAGTGAAAAAGATAACTTATACACTATCATTTAGGTGATAATTTCTATCAAGCTAATGAATTGAAAGAACTTTTTGCCTACAAAAAAGCAAAAACCTTATTTTCGTTTTCAACCAAATCACAAGAAAGTATAAAAGCATAAAATTATTGTATAGAATGTCATTGTCAACAGGATAACATGTTAAATAGAGTCAGAACTGCTGATGTTTTGCACATTCACCTTATAGAGACACTTGGCAGAAACAGAAAAATCAGGGTCACTTGACTTTCTCTACTTCATCGAAATGATGAAGCCAGATTTAGTCTTGATAATTTAAAAGTGTGAAATGATGCGTATGACTGACAAAAAAGCAATACAGAAAGGAATAACTTTTTTCAATATAAGGTTTTAAAATCTCATTAGAGTTATAGAATGATGACTTACTAATAAAAGGATTGGCTATTTGTGATCAATTCCATACTTATTTGTGTCAATTAATACTTCTTTCTCACTATGGGAAATTGATTCCCCATAAACCATAAATAAAATGCATCCTCCATAAATAGAATATTTTTAACAGATGTATGTCTAGCTGAAAAAGTCTAAAGGCAAAAGAAAAAAATAAGCTGTTTTTAAAAATTTACATTTTAAGCTGCTTTAAATTTGTAAAATGTTTAAATATATTAGTTTGTGTGATTTTTCATAATTATCCCCTGCAATAAAAAGAGCAGAAGTATTTTTTCAGTTAGAAAACTGAATCTTAAAAAACCTAAATGATTTACTCAAGATCTAAGTGTACATGGGGGAGATGGAGTTAAAAGTAAGTTTTCAATACTCTTTTACTGAATTACTTAACCCTTTAAAAAAATGATGTACCTCTTGCAAGAGACAGAAACATCCTGGAAGCAGGGATCTCCTATGTGAATCTCCACTGCATAGCACATCTCTTACTTCATAGAAGGTATTCACCTTATGCTCACTGAGTTAGAATGGGATGAACTAAATTGATGACCTGAAGCTTGTGAGAAAATTATACACTCATCATGATACTTATTAACTGAAATTTACGTTAGTTAGGGAAACGTTCATTACAAATATTTACATGGCCCTTGGTTGCACCAATACATCCTTGTACACACAAAATATGCAGATCCAAGCCTCCGCGGAGTCATAGTAGTCTCATTTTGCATATCATCGGCAACGGATTTTTCTGGCTTCCTTTCTCCTCATTATTAGTTATTCCCTCTTTGGTGGGCGGCATGTCCAATTTGTAACCCTATCAAAAAAAATTGCCTTTATTTACATACTATATCTCGGCTTCCTTTTAGTGGGAAACCCAATCTATTATTTTTAAGCACCCGAGATAGCTTATTGTATCTAAGTGAGACTCATTGCTCTTCATTGTAAAATGGCCCCCAAAAGCCACTTTAACTCTGATCACTAGCTATAACCTAGCCTTGGGATGGCTGAGATGAAAACCTTTTGTGTATGCCCACTATTTACATCACAGTTTCTCTAATGTGCTGGCCTCAGGAGAGTGAAACACAAGCAGGTCCATTTCTAAGGGAAAAATGCTGCTTCTTAAAGACCAAATTGCAGTTCTGGATCCTCAAATAGATGAGTGACAGCACAATGTGAGATATTGAAAAAATACCAAAATATGCTATGGAAAGTTTCCTGCCCTCAAGGACATAGTGATCTATTTAAGGAATCAAGATTCTCAACATAATTAGCAAGCAATGCAGAAGTGCACTAAATTATGTTGCATGGAATTCAAGTGCTACAGGAAATAAGAGCAAGGAAAATTGCTGCAGACTAGGGAAATCACAGAATACAAGGGTTTGCAGGGCACCAGCTCTTGCCTATGACCCTCTTTCCAGGTCTAAGTTGGGCATATGCCAGACTACTCAGGGTGCTTGTTCTAATGATTCATCAAGAAATGCTCCTTTCTTCTTGCCCTCCTTTTGATCAATGCAATCTCATTTGAGTCTCTTTGGTTCCCTATTTCACACTCACTCCACTGAGCTTGTATTGCTCATATCCTTTATACACACACACACACACACACACGCACACTATGTATATATGTTTGTATAGTCCATTTTCAATGTGTTTAGGGCAGGTACACATTTTTTTCCCATTACATCATCCATTGCATTAGTATAGTGTCCCTCGCAAATTACTCACTCAATTGAAGTTGTTGATTGATAGAATAAGATGATTAGTTCGTGGCATGTTTGCATCTAGTACAGTGCCTGGCACATAGTAGGTACAAATTTTTTTTTTTTTTTTTTTGAGACAGGATCTCGCTCTGTTACCCAGGCTGGAGTACAGTGGCGTGATCTTGGCTCACCGCAGCCTCCGCCTCCCAGTTTCAAGCAATTCTCTTGCCTTAGCCTCCCAAGTAACTGGGATTACAAGTATGCACCACCACAGGGTTTCACCGTGTTGCCCAGGCTGGTCTCGAACTCCTGACCTCAAGTGATCTGCCTGCCTCAGCCTCCCAAAGTGCTGGGATTACAGGCCTGAGCCACCATACCCAGCCAAAATAAATATTTTGATGAAAATCTGTTTAACTGTTAAATGAATGAACTCACTGGTCACTTTTCATTGCTTTAATTTAATTAGTCGCCGGGCGCGGTGGCTCAAGCCTGTAATCCCAGCACTTTGGGAGGCCGAGACGGGCGGATCACGAGGTCAGGAGATCGAGACCACCTGGCTAACACGGTGAAACCCCGTCTCTACTAAAAAATACAAAAAACTAGCCGGGCGAGGTGGCGGGCGCCTGTAGTCCCAGCTACTCGGGAGGCTGAGGCAGGAGAATGGCGTGAACCCGGGAGGCGGAGCTTGCAGTGAGCTGAGATCCGGCCACTGCACTCCAGCCCGGGCGACAGAGCGAGACTCCGTCTCAAAAAAAATAAAAATAAAAAAAATAAAAAATAATAATAATTTAATTAGTCAACCAATAAGATAGTTTTACAGAAGCAGATAACAAGGAAACAGTTAATTAGGTTACTATAAGTATACATGACTTGAAAGCTGACTGTTGCAATTGGGATATATTACCTCAGAAATATATGTAGATATACATAAATACATTGCCATAAATACAGAGCTTGAAGCATGTTACAAGAGCTCTACCTTTGTATAACAATTCCTTATTTTTAGTGTAAATGAGGTTACATAAAGTATTTGTTCTAAAAATTAAACACTACCCAACCGTTTTTCTGTGTCACTTTTATTGATTAATTGTCATATTGATTCATTACTTGCTACATTAAAAACAAAAGGCAAAAACTGGAGTAGGCTTTAGAAAATACCTTGTAGGGAGTAATACATTACAATCAAAAAATGTTTAATGCCTGTTACATTTCTTCTATTGTTAGAGTGTAAAATATGTAGAGCAGTGGATTTTCTAATTGGACTTAAATTGAAACTGTCTCTGTCACTTACTAGTTGTGAGAGCTTGGGTCAGTTGCTTAATTTCTTTAAGCCTCAGTTTCCTCATAAGTAAACATTGGGTTAATAATGCATATTCCATGACCTAAGATTTCCACTCTTAGGCATGCATATAACCAAAAGCAAATGCAATAAAAACAAAGATAAATAGCTGGGACCTAATGAAACTAAAGAGCTTTTGCACAGCAAAAGGAACAGTCAGCAGAGTAAACATACAACTCACAGAGTGGGAGAAAATCTTCACAATCTGTACATCTGACAAAAGACTAATATCCAGAATCTACAACGAACTCAAATCAGTAAGAAAAAAACAATCCCATCAAAAGTGGGCTAAGGACATGAACAGACAATTCTTAAAAGAAGATACACAAATGGCCTACAAACATATGAAAAAAATGCTCAACATCACTAATGATCAGGGAAGTGCAAATCAAAACTACAATGTGACACCACCTTACTTACAAAACTACAATGTGACACCTATGGCCACAATAAAAAAAATCAAAAATTGATAGATGTTGGCATGTTTGCAGTGAACAGGGATCACTTCTACACTGCTGGTGGGAATGTAAACTAGTACAGCCATATGGAAAACAGTGTGGAGATTCCTTAAAGAGCTAAAACTACAACTACCATTTGATTCAGCAATCCCACTACTGGGTATCTACCCAGAAGAAAAGAAGTCGTTATTCGAAAAAGATACTTGCACACGCATGTCTATAGCAGCACAATTCACACCCGCACAATCGTGGAACCAACCCAAATGCCCATCAGTCAACGAGTGGATAAAGAAACTGTGGTATATTTATATGATGGAATACTATGCAGCCATGAAAAGGAATGAATTAACAGCATTTGCAGTGACCTGGAGGAGAATGGAGACTACTATTCTAAGTGAAGTAACTCAGGAATGGAAAACCGAACATTGTATGTTCTCACTGATATGTAGAAGCTAAGCTATGAGGACACAAAGGCATAAGAATGATACAATGGACTTTGGGGAATTGGGGGGAAGAGGGAGAGGAGGGTGAGGGATACAAGACTACAAATACGGTGTAGTGTATACCACTTGGGTGATGAGTGCACCAAAATCTCACAAACTGCCACTAAAGAACTTACTCATGTAACCAAATACCACCTGTATGCCAGTAACTTATGGAAAAATAAAAAAAGAAAAAGAAAAAGAAACGTCGGGCCGGGCACGGTGGCTCAAGCCTGTAATCCCAGCACTTTGGGAGGCCGAGACGGGCGGATCACGAGGTCAGGAGATTGAGACCATCCTGGCTAACATGGTGAAACCCCGTCTCCACTAAAAATACAAAAAACTAGCTGGGCGAGGTGGCGGGCGCCTGTAGTCCCAGCTACTCGGGAGGCTGAGGCAGGAGAATGGCGTGAACCCGGGAGGCGGAGCTTGCAGTGAGCTGAGATCCGGCCACTGCACTCCAGCCTGGGCGACAGAGCGAGACTCCGTCTCAAAAAAAAAAAAAAAAAAAAAAAAAAAAAGAAATGTCTGCATATATTTTCACCAAAAGGAATGTACAGGAAACTTAATAGTAGCAATATACATAATAGTCCCAAACTGGAGAGTTCCTAAGTGCCCATCGATAGTAGAATGCATAAATATAGTATGGCACATTGACATAGAGAAAACTGTATGGAGCTAAGAAGAAACTGTAACTACATTCAGCACTATGCATGATTCTTACAGACCTGGGGTTGAATGAAAGAAGACTGACACAGAAGAGTCATATCGTATGATTCTATTAATGTAAAATGTTAATGCTAATAAAACTAATACGTACTGGCCAGGTGCGGTGGCTCATGCCTGTAATCCCAATACTTTGGGAGGCCGAGGCGGGCAGATCACCTGAGGTCAGGAGTTTGAGACCAGCCTGACCAACATGGAGAAGCCCCGTCTCTAACTAAAAATACAAAATTAGCCAGGTGTGGTGGCGCATGCCTGTAATCCCAGCTATTTGGGAGGCTAAGGCAGCAGAATCACTTGAACCCGGGAGGTGGAGGTTGCGGTGAGCCGAGATTGCGCCATTGCAGTCCAGCCTGGGCAACCAAAGCTAAACTCCATCTCAAAGCAAACAAACAAACAAACAAACAAACAAAAAACTAATATGTACTATTAGAAGTAAGGGTATTGGTTCCCTTGAAGGGGGAAAGTTTGTGATGGAAAGGAAGCAGAGGGACAACTTCTGTGGTGCTGTTCAAATTCTATTTCTTGGTTTGGCTGCTAGTTTCCCAGGTGTGCTCAGTTTGAGAAAATTCAAAGAGATATACAATTAGGGCATAGTAACTTGCCTCTATTTTATTTTATTGTCACAAAACATTTACAAATTAGCTTAATATTTATCTCTTAGAGTTAACATGAGGATTGAGTCGAATGGCATTTATGAAAGTGCTGAGCAGTCACTACACTAAATAAACATTCCTTTGTAATACGTTTTACGCCTGTACCCCAAATATCTTGCAGATAAAGTCTTTGTATAATCTGTATCATGTAATTTTTAATACAATACATGACATAATGAGGCTTACACTAATACCTTTCAGAACACATTTGTTCTTTCTTCATCTCCCATCCTGCAGACATTCACAAACAGAAAAAGGGTACCAGACTACTCAGAATGCTTGTTCTAACAATTCTAATAAAGCTTCATTGTCAGATTGCTATCTATGAATTTTTCCTTGCCGAAAATGTGCACACACATAGCAACTATGTAATAGTACCCATCATACACTAATAGCAAATGAACAGCAGCAGAATGCAGCTTATAATGGAACAAAACCAAACTACAGTCAGAGCAAAAAGCCCTTCTATTTTTTCAACTAGCAAGAAAAAATATTGCTTGAAATTGTGATCTGGCAGTCCATTGCAAAGGAAATAAGATGAAATGACTTCCTGCATCATCAATTTACAGATCAGAGCCCAAGAGATACAAACATTGTGCTGTGCAGTTCTTTTTGTCACTTAAACTGAACAGAGTGTGCTGGAGACTGATATAATCCTTGAATTCTCTAACTGAGCATTAACTGCAAATTGCCCTAAAGACTGGATAATTTTTAAAGAAAAGAATCAAACATGACTACTTTTATTTGCCAGATTTCTATCTAGTTATACAGTAGTAATTTTATTCTGGGTTGCTCACTAACTGTAGTCAAACTGTTCCTCATTACATATCATCCATTACTCAATCTAATTAATACATTGAAGTTAAAGGATGGTGACTGAATGGTTGACTGTTATAATGAAAGCATTATACCCTAAAATTAAGCATCCCTAGTAATTATTATCATGCATATATGCTATATACTTAGACCTCCATGTCTCTGCAAAAAAAAAATTCCTGTGGAAATAGTATTTCGTGGTTCCTGGAAATGCTTTGCATTTACTTTTTTGATCAATACAAATAACTATATTAAAGTTTCAAGATCAATGTTGAACCCGCTTCTTGAAATCTTTAATCAACTTTTCCCTAGTGAAAGCAAAAACAAAAAACATTAGAGGCCTATTATAATCAATTTTTCTTAGAACTGCAAAAATGTTTGTGAAGCAGCAAGAGAAATGAAGGAAAAAAATCTAAAGCAATTAGATATGACATTTCAGAAGGTGGACCTGTTTATCTGGAGACAAAACACCAACTGTAAAATTCTTCTTAGCTAACTTTATGATAACACTCCTCCAAAGCAATGATACAATCCCATTTAGAAAATGAAGGACAATCCTATTGAGTTAAGCTAAGAGATAAGACAAAATTGCTGATGTTTGATGAAATAAATGGAATTCTAATGTATTGGTACTGGTTTCCATGATCCTCATAGACTAGCTTTTCTGAAGTACACTACATAATTCACCCATCAACCACGGTTGGTTTTATGAAGTAAAGAATGTTAGCAGCCAGAGAAAGTGCCTGATATAGTTCGGATGTTTGGCCCCTCCAAATCTCATGTTGGCATGTGATCCCCAATATCGGAGGTGGAGTGTGGTGGAAGATGTTTAGGTCACGAAGGGGAATCCCTCATGAATGGCTTGGTGCTCCCCCCATGGTAGTGAGTTACCAAGAAATACGATTGTTAAAAGGAGTCTGGGACCTCCCCGCTCTTTCTTTTGCTTCATCACTCTTGCTCCCTCTCTTGCCATGTGACACTCCTGCTCCCCTTTCACCTTCCATCCTAAGTAAAAGCTTCCTGAGAGCTCACCAGAAGCCAAGCAGATGGTGTTGCTATGCAGAACTATGAGCCAAATAAAGCCTTTTTTCTTTATTTTTAATTTAACTTTTATTTTAGGTTCAGGGGTACATGTGCAGGTTTGTTATACAGGTAAACCTGTGTCATGGGGGTTTTTCTGTACAGATTATTTCATGGCAATTCCTCAAAGACCTAAAATCAGAAATACCATTTGACCCAGCAATCTCATTACTTGGTATATACCCAAAGGAGTATGAATCGTTCTATCATAAAGACACATGCATGCGTATGTTCACTGCAACACTATTCACAATAGCAAAGTCATGGAATCAACCTAAATACCCATAAATAGTAGACTGGATACAGAAAATGTGGTACATATACATCTTGGAATACAATGAGGCCATTAAAAAATCTCTTTCCTTTATAAATTACCTAGCCTTAGGTGTTCCTTTATAGCAATGCAAGACAGACTAACACAGTACCCCGAAGCAGGCATGCTTCTCTTCGAAAGACTAATGTTTTGAAGGGAGTGATGATGTGATTGGTCTCCTTATTCAAGGTTGTTCATTCATGAACACTAGGCGTATACAGCAAGATCTCTGTTTTCCTACAAGCAGAAGTGTTACAGATAATATAACTGAAATCATGTACTTTCAAGAAGTTTGACACCTCAGAAGTTACTATTCCTTTAAAAAATCTACAGGATGACAGAAAATGTGGGTGGAAAGATTATAGACACTGTTTGTCCTTCCTTGCCCATCTCCTTTCACCACTCAAGAGGGGCACAATCACTTCACTAGGTGCAATATTGGGACCGTTAATTTCTTCAGACCGCATCCAATTCCTTAATTCTTTCAGTAAGATTGAGATAGTGGAGCAGTGTTTTTTAATCACAGGTATGTGAGTAGGTGTCATTGGGAATGTGAGATTATGTGTGTGTGTACTGCTTTTCCTAACTTTGTATCATGAGTGTCTCCAGTTTTATCAGACTCTCAAGAGGATCCACCAGTCCCCAAAGTTTAAAAAACATTGTTTTGTCAGTTTGAAAAACATTACCTAATTTATGCTTCTTGGATTCAAACCTATTGCATTCCCTCTAAATCTTGATTCCTCTTTTCTTTCTCCCCAATTCATCTTCCTTTAAAAAAAAATTGTTTGTAACATTTACTGCTGGATTCTATCTCTATATCTTTTTCTCCAAGTAGTATGAATTCATCACTTGATATCTTCGTATCTGTTCAGTTGCTTTGGAAAGCCAAATACAAAATCTGAAATAAACCAACAATGCAGACAGGAAGAGAAGACCTTCAAAAGGCAATCGAAGTGGTTAACTATGTCTTATATTATTCATAGATTTGACTACAAGAGACCAAAGAAACAAAAATGACTCACGTTAAACTGCAGAATTTCATGGAAACATAAATACCACATTTATCTTAAGTATAATCTTTTAATCAATGGAGTTAGGTATAGAAATATATGGTTCCATTGCAATAGTTTAAAAAATTATTGGTTTACAAGAAAGTACCATTTTCGTAAGTTTGTTATTTGAAGGAAAATTAACAAAAAGTGTTTCTGGTGGTTCTTCTATTTTCAAGTTATTCTTAGAGATGTTTTTCTGTTTGGGTAAATTTTTTGTTTTCTGGAACCTGCTTAGTGCAGAACTCAAAGTCATTAGCAAAAATCTGCCAGTGATCAAGTCCATGGTGCCTAGAAAAGCCCAGTTTAAATGAAGAAAATGAAAGAAGCAATGGACCAAATAACATCTTGCATATGTTCTTGTTTCTTATTGGGATCTTACTATTACAAGATGATGATACCGTATTCCCAAATGGATGGTTCATACTCGTTTGGCATAGAGTACCATTCTTGAACAATGAGGAAAGTGGCAGTTTAGTGGCCAATCTTCTAAAAAAAAAAAATCCACTTAGTTATTTCAGTCATCTCTACCTACATTTTAGTACGATCCAAAGAAACACTTTAGGAATTAAAATTCCTTTGCATGATTCTCTCCATTTACTTTGGGTAAATGAAGAGATTTGCCATAAACTAATGCATGAAAACTACATATTCATTCACTATTTTTGTATTAAATATCTATTCCTTATTTATCAGCATGCTAGGATATGGACATACCACATGAATTAAACTTTGTCCCTGCCTATAAGGATCTCACACAGTCTGGTGGAGCAGACAGACATTCTGTGAATATAGAGGAATAAACAAACTCTGTTTTTCCTATTATACTGTCACAACACATCTGGTTCATGTGTGGGGGTTTTCCCCCACACATCAAGCCAGCAATTAATTCTGCAGTGGACACCAGCCGGTGTACTCTAATTCCATTCAATTCTGACACTATCTACACTTGAGATAGCATCAGATTCCACAAGATGACCCCCTCCCCCAACTTCTGATGCCAATTGCAAGCCCCAGGTTATTTTACCTGTGCTTCTAACTTACCAGCTATAAATTGGAACAGCTCACAGAACTCAGAGAAATACTTGCTTTAATTATTATAAAAGATAGTACAAAAAAGTACATATGAAGGGATGCATCGGGTAAGGCACATGGGAAGGGGTGTGGAGCTTCCATGCCCTCTCCAGGTGCACCACCCTCCACGAATCTCCACATGTTCAGCTATCTGGAAGCTCAAATTACAGAGGCAACTGAAGAAATTTACTGAGAAATATCACCCAGGGAATGACCACTTGGGAATCTGTTCCAATAGCATCAACAAGGGGCTGTGATAAACTTAAGCAATGTCAGATATTGCAAAGACCTTTCCTGAATCAGGAAGAATAAAGGCAATGCCAGTTCACTACAAGTGAAAAGTATGGATGCCGATTAAGAGCCTTACTTTCAGAGCACTGTGTTTTACTCAGAGCCTCACTTCACCACTAGATTCTGTAAGGAAAAAATGTGCGTAAATACTTAACAGACACCTTGTTTGGTAAGATCAAGATCATGATTTCTTTTTTTTTTTTTTCCTCCTCAGAGTTATAGGCACAAATCTGCCTTTCAAGTGAATTACACAATTCCAATTCAATTCTTAAATCAAGAGGCACTGTTTAGAGTGTTTTATTTTAAAATCCATATAGAGAAAAATCTTCTAATGAGTTATCTAAAAATGGGCTGACTATTATCCTAGTTTATATAGAACTGAATATCCTTTGGGCAGCAAACATTACTCCTCTCCTAGCTGTGTGCATTATGTTCAGGACTTATCTTCATTAGGACTTTTACCTGAGGGGCTGAGGTAGGTTCCAGTGTCCAGACTTGCTGGAGAGGTTCACACTCCGGCTAGGTAAGTAAAGAATGCTCATATTTATTCTTCCTCATTGTCTCCTGTTTATGTGCCCTTTCAATAGACATTCACACAGCGCTGAGGCTGTAAACCTCCTATCCAGATGGCAGACCACTCTTTGAAGGAATATTTTCAAAGGTCCCTGCCCAACTGACAACAGTTAATTTCTTCCTAACATGGTTATTTGTGCCATAGAGCAATAGGAGGCACCTAATTTGGGTCGTATAGACTTGGCAATTCAAGTATAATTGTTAGCTTATTGAGCCAATGGTATTTTCACTTGTATGAAT
Organism: Macaca fascicularis; assembly: GCF_037993035.2. Classification (NCBI taxonomy): domain Eukaryota; kingdom Metazoa; phylum Chordata; class Mammalia; order Primates; family Cercopithecidae; genus Macaca; species Macaca fascicularis. Next base: position 30,150,597 of record NC_088395.1, read on the forward strand.
AAACTCACTTTAATACTCTTGCTGATGGCGTTTTCTGGTACCTAAATGTAAGCCAAAACTGCTTCCATATTTATCAGTCCTTATTCACAGCCGGAAATTCCTCATGTTTTTTCATACACAGCATGAACAAGAAACAACAGAACCAATGAATAAACAGCTCTTGCACTGCCAACTTTAAAAGTTTTATTGAAAATATATTTGTTTATATTATATAAACTTAGAGAAGTGCACAGATCATAAGTGTATGCCTCAGTGAATTTTCATAAAGTGAACATATTTATGTAACCAACACTCATATCAAGATACAAACTGTTACCTAGAAACCTCACTTGTACCGCTTGTAGTCACAGCCCCTCTTCCTGGTATAACCATTATCCTGACATCTAACACCATTTACTAGTTTCTCTGTATTTGAACTTTGTAGCAATAAAAACATATATATTCAATGGGTATTCTTCTGTGTCGAGCTTCATTTACTCATTTTGTTTGAGATATTTGCCTTTGCACATGTGAGTAGTTACAAATTGCTTGTTCTCACTGCTTTATAGTATTCCGTTGTATGAATATACCATCATATATGTCTCTACTCTATTGTTGATAAGCAATTGGGTGCTTTTCAGTTTAGGGCTATTACTAACAGGGCTGCTATGAACATTTTTGTCTGTGTTTTTTGGTGCACATTTTTTTTTTTGACCTGTCTCCATCTTGCTATAATTAGAAGAAAAATTATGAAGTGAAGTGAAAACACCAATCTGAAAAAGATTAACCAATGATACCACTGTTATCTGGGACTTGCTGTGTGACTAATTATATTTTGAGCATAAACAACTCCCTCTGCCACAGTGCTTTTCCTCAGCAACCCAAACTCATTGAGTAACTTAGCAAAATGGCCCCAAGACACTCCTGTTCTCATTTGAAAATCAACCAAATAGCAGTTAGGGATGAAAGCAAAACTTAGGATAAGTATATGCAAGTTTAAAGCCATATAGAACAGCACAGCCAAAAACACTCATTAAAATTACTCATGGACAAAAGAGATTTGCACTAATTAAAATGCCTAGTCACTGTATAGTGGGCTAAGAAAGAAGACTGACTTAGCACCAAATGGCTTCGTTTTATGGCTTTACATCAAACTTTTGAAATATTTTCAGTTAAGGAAAAGAAAGAAAGATGAAAAGCAAATCCTCACAGGGAAACAGATAAAATATCACAGACCTAAGGAGCTGCATTATCATCATTATGGCAGCATTTTTTATAACATTTATGAATTTGGGCAATTTTTATTGCACTTGTTGTGAAGGGACAATTGAGCAGGTGCCATTTTATGAGGTACTAATTCTGTAGTGATTCCCAAGTGGAGAATCCACATGTAAGGGTCAATTATTATGAGTCTAATAGAAATGCTGTGATTGGGAAAAATGTAAAGTAGCATTAATCTCCCCATTGCTCCCTTGAGCAGAGTTCAGCTGTCAATTTTAGTCCTGAGGAGCTTGAAGACCACCAACATGGCCAGAAGGATTTCGGATTTGTTACATCAAGGACAGAGTGAGCTGAATATTTTTAATCTAACCTGGAAAAACCAGTGCTTAATTTTAAAATTATAAGAATATATAAAAGAAAAGAAGATTAAATATTATTCCTATCATTGAAATATAGACTGAATGTTTCAGCATATTCTGAAATTTTAACCTTCAAGTTCAAAAATCATTCCTATTTAAAACCCAACATCCTGATTCTCTGGCTTCTGTTTGAGTATTTATGTGACTAATCCTAATCATGCGGGATTTTATTCAGGTGATATGGGATTTATATTCCTACTTCTCATGAAAATCAGAACGGCCACAAATTCTTCTAAAAATCGGAACAACAAATGTGAAATACATACCACCATTATCACACGTTTGATACCTATTAAGGTTAGGTTTCATCCAGCATGTGTTTGCATGATATTCACATATAGTACCATTTACCACATACAGATAGGGCCGTAGATGTGAGGAAAAAAAGACGGAAAGGTGAAAAGAGTCTAACATTTATTGATCACCTATTATGTGTGAGGTAACAAGCTCAATATTTTATATGTGGCAGCTCATTTAATCCTTTCAGTAATGACTTAGGTATGATTTATTAAGCTCTCCACAGATCAGAAAGTTGAGGTGCACTGAGGTTAAACATCTTGTACCAGTGTTACCCTCTAATGAATGGTGGATTCAGGGATCAGAGCCATGTCTGCCTGCGCACAATACTATTCTGCCACACCACTTGGCCTTCTCATTCTAAGGACCAATTCTCTGTTAGTTACGATACTTAATGTCCTATAAGAAAGCTTGAAATTAACATGCTCATGCTCACTTGCCAGTGCACCGAACAGTTCTCCAAGTTCAAGGCTATTGTCTCTCTGTCTTAGTTCATTTGTGCTGCTATAACAAAATACCTGACACTGAGTAATTGATAAAGAACAGAGCTTTATTTCTTACAGTTAGGAAGCCCAATATGAAGGCACTGGCAGGTTTGGTTGTCTGGTGAAGGCTGCTGTCTGTGCTTCCAAGATGGCTGCTTGTTGCTGTGTCCTCTGGAGGGGAGGAATGCTGTCCTTATGTTACAGGAAAGGGGTCCTGATCCAGACCCCAAGAGAGGGTTCTTGGATCTCATGCAAGAAAGAATTCAGAGCAAGTCTGCAGTGCAAAGTGAAAGCAAGTTTATTAAGAAAGTAAAGGAATAAAAGAATGGCTACTCCATAGACAGAGTAGCCCCAATTAGACAGGTTGCCCATTTTTATGGTTATTTCTTGATGATATGCTAAACAGGGGGTGGACTATTCATGTCTCTCCTTTTTAGACTATATAAGGAAACTTCCTGATGTTGCCATGGCATTTGTAAACTGTCATGGCGCTTGTGGGAGTGTAGCAGTGAGGACGACCAGAGGTCACTCTTATCGCCATTTTGGTTTTGGTGGGTTTTGGCTGGCCCCTTCACTGCAGCCTGTTTTATCAGCAAGGTCTTTATGACCTGTATTTTGTGCTGACCTCATATCTCATCCTGTAACTTAGAATGCCTTATCCATCTGGGAATGCAGCCCAGTAGGTTTCAGTCTCATTTTACCCAGCTACTATTTAAGATGGAGTTGCTCTGGTTCACACACCTCTGACATTTACATGGTACAAAGTGGAAGGTGGAAGAGCAAGTGAGAGCTGAATGCTGGTTGAAGCCTCTTTTAGTAAGACCTTTAACCCACTCATAAAGGGAAGAGCCCTCATGGACTAATCATATCTTAAGGCCCCAATTCTTATTACTATCACATTGGCCATTAAGTTTCAACACCTAAATTTTGGAGGGGACACATTCAAACCATATAACACTCTCATGCCAATTTTGACAAAAGCAAACTTTTTTTGAGGAATCTCAAGGGATGCTTACCAACTTCCAGTTATGGGTTTCAGAACAGCAAGGAAGGTTCAGCCATCAGTTGCAGACTGGCCTGGACCAAAGTCAAGACGTCAAGAAGGGACAAGACACAATCCCCAGGTCAATACTACCTCGATTTGAAACAGTCCACATCCCCATTTCCTCATGCCGTACCCAAGTTTGCTCTTCTCCCTGTATCCAGTCTCCTCCAACTCCAAAACATCCCCTATGCTGCTGCCACAGTCTTGAGGCTTCTAAAATGCAAATCTATGCCACCTTGACTCAGAAATAATTATTTATCTGCCACATAGAATTATGACAACATTTAAAATTCTTAGATCAGCACACAAAAATGGGGCCCCTTCTTCCCTCTTTGGCCTTGCCTCTCTCCTGATCTCCCTTCACCCTCACATGTTTGTCTCTGGCCATTATTTCAGAATATCCCTCTATGTGACAAGCTACTTCTTATATCTATGCCTTTTCCCATGCAGTTTATCTACCTAGAATACTTTTTCCTAAGTAAATCCAACTTTGTCATTCATAGCTCAACTCCAACATTAACTCCTCTAAGCCTCAATGTCTGATTTGTATGTCTTGATGTGTACTCAAATATGATAGAATTACATTATTGAATTATAAGAATTTACTTTCCTTTGTTTCCTATTACAAAGTAAGCTTCTCAAAGACAGGAACTATAATTTCAGGAATGTTACTCTCTGTAAATAGCATGACAGCAGGGGCTCTGCTTCATGTTTCTTGAATTTAAATCTAAGCTCTATTATTTCCTGAATGTCTGACTTCTTCCTTCTAAGCCTTGCTTCTCATCTATGAAATGGAGCATTATCTCCCTTGCATGGTTATTGTTAGGATTAAGTGATATTAACCCATGTAAATAAAGCACAATGCCTGCCATATGGTAAGTATTCAATAAATGTTAGCTATTATCATGATGAGAAGAAAAGTAATCATTTATTTAATGAATAATTATTCTCAGTGTATAATAATAATGATTATGAATACAACAACATATTAATAGTGTTTTGAAATAGTTTTACCTTTGTCAAAACGATTATAGGAACTCTTAACAAGAGATAAAAATTTTGGTAATTAATAGAGGAAGGAAACTAAGATGTCTTTTGGTATCTTTGTTCCATTTTGTAGATTCAAGAGTTTATAGAATTGAAGCCCTATAATGTCAAATTTATCAGTTAGGGTTTGATCAAAGAAGCAGAACATGAAATAATGGATTTCTTCTATGTATTAGACCTTGGGCAATTGATGGAGCTGGTGAACAAGTCTATGCAAAGCTATTGCTTTTGCTTCTGGTGGTGAGTCCAAAGTCACTGTGGGTCAGCAGAACCAGCAGTCAGGAAGCAAAGCTGGACCTGAGATGAAAGAGTGGGAGAGTACAAACTAGAACTTTCGCAAACAAACTAGAACCCACCAGGACAAACTGTCTCCCACTAGCTCCAACAGTAATAATATAAATAACCTGAAAAAGCAGACAGTATCCTTTGCCATAGAATTACACACACGCTTGGCTCAAGTCTTGGAGAGGCTGAAGAGCAAGACCTGGTGGAAGCTGAACAAGTTAAGGCCTGGATGCTGGAACCAACAAAGTGAGCCAGCAGATAGGCAACGATACGCGTGAGCAATAGCAGTGCTTGAAGCCCTGCGCTGGCCATTAGGTCATAAAGGCTGCTCACTTACACCTGCTAAATCTAATGTAAGTTTCTCTTGCGGCCAACCCTAGCCACAAGGGAGAGGAAATACTGGAAATGCAGTTCCAACTCAGGTGAATTGACACACCAAGTAACAACTCTAAAGATACATAATTGTAAAACTGTCCCTAGAAGCCAATTTTCTTCCCATTAAATTACTCTCCCATCAATAATAGTATCAACCTCAAGGATGATAAGAATGTATATTTTACTTTGGATGGATTAAGTATTAAAATTTCGAAAGCAGACCTCAAATCACCAAATTTTCATCAAAAGAATGCTATTCTTTCCAGTAATTCTCATGAACTTTGTTTTGTAGTAGCAAATGGTCAGTGAAATCATTCAGGCCTAATCTCCTTACTCAATACAACATCCATGTTGGAAAATTTTGGCTTAACAGCAATCTGTAGAATATTCTACCTCTTGACAAAATAGGAAGAGTTATTTCCAGAGAAATTTCTGAATTTTTCAGTTTTGTTCAAGATCATAGAAACCCATTTTTACTTACTTGGAAGCTTTTGGTCTCTCAGAGTTGGTCTAGTCTAAGACCATAAAACCACAAGTAGCCACTAACCTTTTCTTTAAAAATTTTGTGAAAACCCTTTCAACACTCCAAACTCTACTACTTTAATAGTAAGGAAAGTTTTACCTATAGGAGAACCTGGGTTTCTACGCAACCTTTGATTTAAGTAGCTTCATCCAACTCATTACATATTGCTCCAAAAGCTGTGAAGTACAATAAACAAAACACTCAACTGAAAGCCATGTGATTTTTTAAGAATTACCTCTAGGTGGCCCCAGAGTTCTGCTTCTGCTCTGAAATCTGGGTTCTTAGTCTTCACTAATGTGGGGACTCCAGGGTAGTGGGGAGGGATAGCATTAGGAGATATACCTAATGTAAATGATGAGTTAATGGGTGCAGCACACCAACATGGCACATGTATACATATGTAACAAACCTGCACGTTGTGCACATGTACCCTAGAACTTGAAGTATAATTTAAAAAAAGAAAATTCCATCCAATAATTAGATAAAATTTACTAAAATAAATAGCACTATTATTACCAAAAAAACAAACAAAAAAAAAACATGGCGACTCCAAACATTTTCATTGTGATAATTACTAATTTATGGCATGCTGTAGCCCCTTATCTCCATTCCATTCCATTCTAACATAATAATAACTTTTTTTAAGTGCTCTTTTTTTTTTTCAACACATTTCTTCAATTTTCCTCACAGCGAGCTCTTGTTTTAGCTTTACTTTAGATGATTTAGCACAAAAAACACGAATCAGTAGAGTCTCCTAATACTCCATTTTGTATATAGCATATAAAGTACTTTTTAAATATCCTGACTGATTTTTGAATTTTCATTTGCTTTGAGAAGGACAGTAAAGGCCTTTTAACTGTGCCTGGGAACCATTTTTCCCATGATAAATGGCAGATTTCAAGGATGTGGCTTCTTCATCTCTGGCTGTACCTCCGCTTGAAGGGCTTTGATTATTCACATAAGACTCTCCATGACACATTCAGGGCTAATTCACAGGGCATGTTTTCCTGAGAGAGCTGGATTTCCAGGGATTGGACTGAGATGTTAGAAACCTCAGTGTGAGGATGGGAACTGGCTTCAGAGTACAGTTTTAAAGCGCTTGTTATTCTGAACTGAGGAACCAGAGTTCAGCAGCATCTTCAGAGTAAGGACCTTCTGCTTGGGGGTCAGTATCAGGAATATTTCCATGCAAAGTTCAACTCACATCCTCCCCTGTAGTTTTTTTTTCCCTTCTGTGACCAATCCTGTCTGCCATTTTTGCTAATTCTTTCTATGCTATTAAGTGGAACAAGAATATTTACTGATGATTGCCTAACACACCATGTGTCCCAAAGATGTTTTAGTTTAATGATATATTATCTAATATTAGAATAAAACAGTGGTTAATATCTTGGGGTTTAGAGTAAGAGATATGTGTGCTGAATTCTAGCTTTGCCATTCACTAGCTGTGCCACCTCAGAAAAAGTAGCTAACTCCTTTGAGTTTGGTTTCCTAAATGATACTATAAAAACAATACCTCAGGGCCTTTCTGTGAGGATCAAATAAAATGTTAGTGGATATAATGATTAGCACTGAGAGTGCATGCCATAAAGTGGTAGCTCTTACTATTTTAATATTGATTATACTGAAGTGAAATTAACGGCACCGGATAGGAACAAGTTTAAAGCCTGAATAGAAACACAAGACGTGGTACAGACTCCATGCTTTAAACTTGTTCCTATCTGGTGCCATTAATTTCACTTCAGTATTTCACTGTTTATGAATTGTGAGACCTTGGGAACATTACTTAACCCCTTATGTGTTTCTGCAGATTGGGAAAAATAGCTACTTCTTTTGGGTCATTGTGAAAATTAAAAAAAACACACACACACATAATATACTTAGGAAGGATATAGTATATAACAAATACACAATAAAGTTCATCTCCCTTCTAATCATCCCTCATAATGAACTATCTGTATATAGAAAAACCTGATTTTAACATGTGCTTTTTCATTTGTTAGAGATTCTTAAGTAAGAAAGCAAAGCTCTCTGATTGAGGGTAGCAAGCTATGAAAAATTAGCCTCTAAGCAACAAACTGGACAAATTTTGAGAACAGGACAGAGAAAATGGCTCTCATGTCTTTCATACCACACACATTTTTTCCCAGATTGCTTTGCAAGTTATTGTAGGGGATATGACGTTTAAATAAGTGTCATTGCATGTAGGTGTCCACAGATTTCAGGAAAAGGAAAGGTTGGAAGTGGAATCAGATATTGCTGAGTATACATAACAATCATGGGGAGGTTGTTTAAAAATGCAGAACCTCAATTCTCATCACAGAGAGTCTAAGTATACATAGGTCATGCTCAGGAACCCACATTTCCAGAAGAATTCCAGGTGATTCTAGTACCCTACTTTGAGAATCACTACAGTAAGGACCTTTAAAACTGATAAAATTCCATTTCCAGAAACTCAGACTCTAAAACCAAGAGGTTATCACTACTTATTCTAGTCTTAAAGAATGTGCTCAACTATTTGAGTACAAATGTATGTGCAAGAATGTTTGTTATTGATAAGGGCAAAAGTTCAGCAGCACTAAAAATGTCCAGCAATAAAGGATCCCTTAAGTAAATTATGTCAGTTCTGTCTACATGCTGGAACACTATGTAGCCATTAAAAGTAAGACAATTTTTACATGTTCATAATTTAGCGTTAAGTGTAAAGAGAAGATAGTGTAGATGCATCAATTTGTCAAAAAAATATATGAACAGAGGCTAAAGGATATATGCCAAAGTGCTATTGTGCTTAGTTCTGGATAGAAGGTTATGGATAATTTTACAATTTCCTTTGTGCTTTCTAGTACATTCAAGATTTTCTGCATTTAATGTCTGTTAGCTTCATGATTAGAACTTTTAAAATATATTTTTAAGATTAAAAATGTCAGTATATATATGCATTGCTCAGTAAATACAATTTCCAAGAAAACTGTAGTAGGCAGAATAATGGGTCTCCCAAAATATCCATGCTCTAATTCTCAGAAACTGTGATATTAGAATTAGAAACTAATTCTAAGAAACCTTATGTGGCAAAAGGGACTTTAAGTATCTGATCAAGGGTTTGTCAGAGACCCTAAGATAGAGATTATTCCAGTATCTGGTGGACCCAATCTGATCAAATGAGTCCCTAAAAGCAGAGAACTTTCATGGGCTGTGGTCAGAGCGAGACAGAAGGATCAGAAAGTCAGATGTGAGAATGACTCAACCTGCCTTTGCTGACTTTGAAGATGGAGGAAGGGAACCCCAAGACAAAGAATGTTGATGGTCTCTAGAAGGTGGAAAAAGGAAGAACACAGACTTTCTCCTCAGGGCTCCAGAGAGGAGTGAAGTTCTTACTTACATCTTGATCTTAGCCCAGTGAGATCCTGTTGAACATCTAGCCCAGAGAACTGGAAGATGGTAAATGTGTGTTGTTGTAAACTGGTAAGTTTGTGGTAATTTGTTACAGCAGCAACAGAAAACTAATACAAAAGCAAAGCTAAACATTTCCCAACATTTCATCTTTTTACTGCTGTGTAGACCCTCTACCACAATCAGTAATCAAAAGTTGTGACTCACCCTGATGTATACAATAAGGAGTTTTATTATCTCACACAGCCAGAAACTGGGTAGACTTCATCACAGGGTATCAGAACTCTGGCTGTTGACAGTTCTCTTGGCCCTGGACTCTACTGTGTATTGACAAGACGACTGCCTCAGCACCAGGTCTCACTTCCACACATGATAATGTCCAGAGAAAGAGCAGGACTGTCTCTTCCTGTGTCTTCTACATAAGAGTGAGGAGGTTTTCCTAACACCCCTCAGCTATGTATGTTGTGATTCTGAGCATGAAATTTAGAACCAGACTGATTGGATTAGAGCAACGATGCTGCTATTTAGCAGCTGTGTAGCCTTTCTTGGGCGAGTTACTTAACCTTTTTGTGCCGAATTTCCCTCAACTGTAAGGTGGAATAAGTACATTTTACTCTACTTCATTGAGTTATTACATAAGTTATTACTTGTATAGAGCTTAGAGCATTAGTTGGCATGTAGTGTATATAGTAGATTGTTATAGTATTTGTTCAAGTCTCCATGTATTCACATCCTTGGGCCCCTTCCACACTGACTTTGGGCTCAGCCATGTAACTTGCTTTGGCCAATGAAAGGATAGTAGGCATGACATAAGCAGAGATATGCAAAGCACTTGCTTATTGGGGCTTGCCTTTTCTTGCTACTCTGAACACTGTCTTATGAAGCAGCCCAGGGCAGCCTGCTGGAGAGGAAAGACAACTGCTTCTGTTGCTGTGTCCAACAACCAGACATATGAATGAAGCCATCCTGGACCAACCAGTCACCAGTCATCCCTTCAGCTGACCACAGATACCTGAGCAAGTTCAGTCCAGATTAGCCGAGTCACCCCAGACCTGTAGAGCCTCACAGTCAACCCATAGAATTGTGAAATGAAGTCACTCAGTTTTGGGGGTGGTTTGTTATGTACCAAATATTAATTAAGGCTAACTGATACAGTGAGCACTCAATAAGAATTAGCTATAATTTGCTATTGAGCTTCATTGACCAATCACGAACAATGAGGTGATTAACTAAACAGTCATAACAACGATCAATTTAAACCACAGGCTCTCCACCCTGGTATCATTAAAGGTAGGTGAAGCATTAGCAAGAGACAAAGGTATTTCTAGTGTGCAGTCAGAGTTGGACACATTTGATTTGGAGTAATCATTGAGAGGGAATATATACTGATATGTCGATCATTATGATCATCACATGCATGGTCACATCGCTGGTCAATGGCAGGGCAGTGACATTGGCTAGATCTCTGGAGACCCTGCCTGGTGGTTTTTTTTCTATCATTTCATACTGTGAAAAACAATGATATCCTCAGGCATTCACAACAAGTTAATTACCGGGCATATTGTCCAACAGCAGAAGAAAACTTGTTCACACTGTTTTTCTTTGAGCTGCACATATTCTGAGGCAAAATTAAAAAAAAAACAAAACTTCAGATAACATTACTGAGACCTTTTTCTTTTTTTCTGCATGCCCAGCAGCTGGTGAGTGTTCAGCATTAGATATGAGAAGTTAAGCTGAATAAACTGGAGGAAAACCTTCTAGAGAAAGCAAGCTCAGCTTAAAAAAAAAAAAAAGTGCTAAGTTTGCCGACTCAAGAGCCCAGGACAGCTTAATAAAATTGAACAGAGGAAAACCAATTAAACACTTTAAACTGCTATTCTGGGGCTCACCAAAACAACACAAATCAAAAGAGGAAATATTCAATTACTTGTAGCAGCTGGATTTTGGTGAAAGTTTTTTTAGTGAAGTCAAGTCCACCTTCTTGCTGTTGCTTCCCAGAGGGCCAAATGATTTTTCAATCTCCAGAAAGTATTTCACTGTGAATTTGCCCACAGGGATATTCAAAGAAATACTAATGGCCTAATGCATAGCTCTGAACATTCTACTTCTCCTTTCAAAAACTTTCAGGTGCCCCCCATGGCTTATCAATATCCTTTACCTGCTAGAGAAAGCCTTTTGCAATATGACCCTCACCCACATACCTTTCCTACTTTATTACTTTCCCTACATGTAGCCTGAGTTCTTGGCAAACTGTGGGGCTCACTGTCCCCTAACAAATCCTGTTATCTGTGGCTTCTTTGTGCTTATGCTCTGCTCCAACTCATTCTCTCCATATATTCCCCCTGGTTAAATAACCCATTTTTCAAAGCCAACCTCAGATGCTAACTTCTTAAAGACTTTCCTTATCTTTTGTAAAAACTCACCAGTCACAGACCACCTGCGACACAACTGTAGTCAATGTGGATTTAACCTGCTGTAGTTCAGAACAATGTATCAGAGGAACCATCAATATTCGGGTTTGTGCTGAATGATTTAAGAAGGGTTTAAAAAGGTGGGGGGGGGCATTTCTGGATTGGATGCTGTCAAGAAGCAGGGACCACTTGGTAATTAGGTATCTTGATACATTTTATCCAAAGGGCAGGAGAATTAAAGCAATGTTAGAATTGTCATTGATGGCAGCAGCAGCCCGTCTGGAGTGGTCACTGCCATGATGCTTGCTGCTTTAGGGGAGGCGTGGCTGGGGCTCTGCACTCCATGGAGCTGGCAGGAGCCGGGAACAGGCAGGAGCCCTGCCCCATTGTGAGTTGGAGGGGCAGAAGCCCTGCCCTCCTGGGTTCAGCTGCAGCTGCCCAGTCTCTTGGACCTGGGCATCCCTGTGCTCTCGGGGACCCAGGAAACTGTTCTGCCCCTTAGGCTCAGAATTGCTTGCTCCTGCTGCATGGCCTCTCCCTACTCCCGGCACCCACTCTGATTTAGGAGAAAAGGTGAGGCTGAGCTCAGATGCTGTCAAGACCCAGCCAGGTGTGTGTGCACTCAGGGCAGCACTGACATGCCAACCCTCTGCTACCTCAGCTCCCTCCAGACTTTAGGCACCTAGGAGTACGGGAGGGAGGCCAAGGCGAGGGTGAGGGCAACTCAGTGCAGGCCTGCAGGTGCCCCTCAGCAGGAACAGCTTGGGTGCAGTGCCATGGGTGCAGTACCGTGGATGGCAGGTTGATGGCAGCAGGAGACAGACAGGCCTCTGGGTGGAAAGGGGTGGGTCTCCAGTGAAACCTCACCTTCAAGCAAGCGATGGCCTGCAGCCTTGGGACCAGGCTGCCAGTTTCATGGACCAGAGTGAGAAATTATGGTGTTTTCTCCAGGCCCACCCATGGCTGGCCATGGACCAATCAGCATGCACTTCCTCCCCTCTGAAGCCCATGAAAACCCTGGATTCAGCCAAACTTGGGCAGATGATGGGATGACCTGCCTGCAGATAGGAGCTACTCACTCCCAAGTCTCCTCTCCACTGAGGGCTGCACAGATGTCTGGACGACCTGCCTGCAGAAGGGAGCTACCCATTGCAGATCTCCTTTCCACTGAGGGCTGGACACTCATTGGGACAACCTGCCTGTGGAAAAAAGCTACCCACTTCAGGTCTCCTGAGAACTGCTTTGCTGCTCGATGAAGCTCCTCTCTGCCTTGCTCACCCTCCGGTTGTCTGTGCTCCTATCGGGGGAACCAGCCCCTAATATTTCAATGTAGGTTCTTTTCTATTTTGCCTAAGTGTCGGCCAGTCTGAGAAATAAAGAGAAAGAGTACAAACAGAAGAATTTTACAGCTGGGCTGCCAGGGGTGGCATCACATATTGGCAGGTTCCATGATGCCCTTCTGAGCCACAAAACCAGCAAGTTTTTATTAGAGATTTTAGAAGGGGAGGGGGTGTATGAACAGGGAGAAAGTCACAAAAATCGCATGCTTCAAAGAGCAATAAAAGATCACAAGGCAGAGGCAAGAATTGGGATTACTGATGAGGGTCTGTGTCCCGCTGTGCATGCATTGTCTTGATCAGCATCTTAACAGGAAACAGGGTTCAAGAGCACAGAACCGGTCTGACTAGAATTTACCAGGCTGGAATTTCCCAATCCTAGTAAGCCTGAGGGCACTGCAGGAGACCAGGGCGTATTTCAGTCCTATCTCAACCGCATAAGACAGACACTCCCAGAGCGGCCATCTACAGACCTACCCCCAGGAATGCATTCCTTCCCCAGGGTTACTCCATGCTGGGAAAAGAATTCAGCAATATTTCTCCTACTTGCACATCCATCTATAGGCTTTCTGTGAGAAGAAAAATATGGCTGTATTCTGCCCGACCCCACAGGCAGTCAGACCTTATGGTTATCGTCCCTTTTTCCCTGAAAATTGCTGTTATTCTGTTCTTTTTCAGGGTGCACTGATTTCATATTGTTCAAACTCCCATGTTTTACAGTCAGATTTCATATTGTTCAAACACACATGTTTTACAAACAATTTGTACAGTTAACACAATCATCATAGGGTCCTGAGGTGACATACATCCTCAGCTTACAAAGATAACGTGATTAAGAGATTAAAGACAGGCATAAGAAATTATAAGAGTATTAATTGGGGAAGTGATAAATATCCATGAAATCTTCACAATTTATGTTCAGAGACTGCAGTAAAGACAGGCATAAGAAATTATAAAAGTATTAATTTTGGGAACTGATAAATGTCCATGAAATCTTCACAATTTAAGTTCTTCTGCCATGGCTTCAGCCAGTCCCTCTGTTCAGGGCCCCTGACTTCCCACAACAGCTCCTCATTCTACCTGGATGCAGGACAAGAACTCAGGACCTGCCAAATGATGGGACTAAAAGAGCTGTAACACAAACAGGGCTGAAACAGGCCCTCCCACTTGCCACATTGCAGATGACAAGAAGGAGAGAAGAGCTGCAGCTTTTAGGGGACCCCAGACCTGGGGGCTCCTCGAGTCATGACTGTGGCACCCTCTTTGGGGTTCTGCACTTCCTGGTATCTCCAAGTTTCTGGGTGCCACTGCATTCCCCTCATCCAGACATGGGTGTCCATAGTGGAAGCCGAATGCAGTACACCTGGTCCAGCCACAGCCTCACACAGAGCCAGTGCCTGTGCCGGCACATGGAGCTGCCCGCCCCACCTCAGCAGCCAGCATGCCTGGCTGTGAGCATTGACTGGATCCTGCACTCATTCACCCACACTCTCTCGCCACTCCGCACATGGCTTACAATTGGCAGGTATGGGACAGAGCCAGTAGCACAAGCTGAGCATAGCCTGCTGGGCTGAGTGGGCAGAAGCGAGTGTGAGCAATACTGAGGCAGAAGGCACCACTAGACACAGAAGTTTCTGATTGGTGAAGCGACACCCTAAGGATCCTGTGACATTGATGATATCACAGGGAAGAAGAGCGTATTAGTCAGAAGAAGAGGTGGTTTAGTCACTTTGCTTTTGCAGAGCATCCTTGCCTTTGTGGCCCTATTTGATCATTGTTTATATACTCTGTGTGTGCATATGTATTGTTTATATTCCTTGTGTGTTTTTTATGTTTGGTGGGGAGCATCCCAACTCTCAGGGCTGTTTTTTTTTTTTTTTTTCCCCCAAATTTTCTTACTATACAACTGGTTATGTCCACCTTCTCCTTAGAATCTCCATAGTAGAGAGGTTAGAAAAATGCCTTGCAAGGCTGGGCGTGGTGGCTCACACCTGTAATCCCAGCACTTTGAGAGGCTGAGGCAGGCAGATCATGAGGTCAAGAGATTGAGGCCATCCTGGCCAACATGGTGAAACCCTGTCTCTACTAAAAATGCACAAAAAAATAGCTGGGTGTGGTGGCGCATGCCTGTAGTCCCAGCTACACGGGAGACTGAGGCAGGAGAATCGCTGGAACCTGGGAGGCAGAGGTTGCAGTGAGCCGAGATCGTGCCACTGCACTCCAGCCTGGTGACAGAGTGAGACTCCGTCTCAAAAAAAAAAAAAAAAAAAAAAAAAAAACCCTTGCAGATAATTATTTTTGGCCCTTATAGGTTGTTGCTTTTAGTTTCTAGTCAACTCTTAAGCCTGTTATATTTCATATTAAAAACACAGTTTGTTTTAAAAATGTAGCAAGTCTTGCAAAAGAGGAAACCTTAGCATGATCAGACCTGGAGATCTGCGTGGAATGAGCTCCAGTTGATCACAGTCCCAGCCATTTATACAATTTAGGCTTGTCTGCTTACACTGGTGGCTTCACTCATATTCCTTACCTGCTGGTGCCTATGGACTTTTGAGTCTGAGATCTCTTCTTATTAATTTTTCACAGCTAATTAAGAGACTTATGGGACATGAGAAAGGATGGAACAGTGGCTTGTAAAGGGCCAGTTATCAAGCATTTTAGGCATTGTGAATTAGACAATCTCCTTTGCAACTACCCGATTCTGGCATTCTAGCAAGAAAGCAGCTGGAGATAGTATATAAATGAACTGAGTTCTAATAAAACTTTATTTCTAAAAAACAGTGGTGAACAGGATGTAGCCCATGGGACTAGTGCTAACTTCAAGACCCATTCCTGCCACCTGATCACAAGCCAATGACCATTTCTGGATTTTTCACCGTTATCTGTAAACTGGTGATAACACTTGCTTTACATGCAAATTGGGATATTGTTATGTGAAAAATCTTCTTTAAAATATGAAGCACTATGTGCTCCCAAGATATTATTAACTTGTTATATATTTGGGGAACAGAACTGTTCATCATTCTGCAGCAGGACTGTGGTAGACACCCAGATCTCCCTTTTACGAAGGGCTTGCTCCCTAGCTGTGAGCAGTGTGGTCAGCAGACATCCTCCATCTGGCAGCTCCTTCAAGGTCAGCCTCAACCGCTGAGAGCTGCCTTATCAGAGGACCATTCTCTTCTCAGATCAGCCTGTGCCCAGTGATTGAGTCAGGCAGGGGTGTAAATGCTCAGCCATTTCTGCCTCAACTCTGATACACAGTACTCCTTACAGAGTTCCTTGCCAGATTGGCAGAAGCTTCGTGGGACCTGCATGTCAGTTCAGTTTCTCCCTCTGCTCAATCATGCTTCTTCCCCCTTCCTTTCATAGGGTAATCCTTAATAAATACCTTGTACTCTAACTTCCATTGCAGGGTGTGCTGCTTGAAAGCACAACCTACCACAAGGGTGATTTGTTGAGACACTACTATGTGTTGTTCTTTTTGCATATTTTCTTTCTCCATTCTAAAAACATAATCAGACCTCGCCTTGGGGCCATTTGTGTTCTTTCAAGACAATCCCCTTTTCTGGCCAAAATTCACGATGGAAATATGCTTGGGTTTTCTAAGGGTGTAGATGGAGAGAGGGGATGAAGGGCAAGTGGCTGACCTTGGGAAAATAGTATTACTCTGGACTGTATCAATGATTTGGGGTTCTGTGTTCTATAAGCTACAAGACCTGCCCACCACATATTTACACCTCAACCAGACCTCAGAGGAGACAAGCAGAATTTTGCAACTTAGAGAGGCTGGATGTGAGAAATTTCAGTATTAACCCCAGCAAAATTACTGGGCCTGCAGGACCCCTTCAAGGGAATATGCAGGCTTGGACCACGAACAGGTCAGCATGATGGGAGCTGAGAATCGAATTGAATTTAAACCTTGAAAAGTGAAGTAATGTGATATATCTTGTATACCCTAGTTATGAGTAAAATTTAATCTACTGTATTTATATCCCTTTACAAATATTTTCTGAACAAATAAATTCAGTGATTTTGAGAAAGTCAACAACAAAAATGATCAATCACTCATTGATTTAGCAAATACAGGTTAAGCACCTATTATATCCCTGGCATTCTGCTGACCCACAGTGATGAACAAAGTAGATAAGGTCAGCAGAGAGTTTGCAGCCACTTTTTCCTCTGCTGCTATCACGGTCAGAGGGTCAGACAACTGACCTAACAGGAAATTGACAGGACCTTCGGGGACTGAAGGGGTCAGTGTGGCCTCATGCCACCTCCTGGGAGACTCTGATTCACTTCAACACAGATAGAACACCTCAGAGGCTTCCCTTGCTGCCCTTACGTGCACTCTCTATCTGAAAGCTTTCTCTAACAGAAGGAACATGCTCAACACATGTGCAGGGCAGGCTTGAGGTGCTGGTGTGTGGGAGTGTGACGGGGCTGTGGGTGGGGTGTGAAATCCATGTCTCTGGGAGCAGCACTCTACCGTTGGAGACAGAAGTTGGTGGGTTAACACCCTTGCTTGCCCAAGAGTGGAAAAACTCAGAGATGTGCCCTCTACTGTATCTCAGAGATTCCCAATTTGATTCAGCCACAGTTGTGCACAGCAATAACAGGCTCATTAATGCAATCCGACGTGGCTTCCTTCCCTTCCCTGTCTCATTTTCCCACTCCTGTTCTGATGATTCAAATCAACCATTACCTCTCAAATCAACTATTTGCACTTAACTCCTTATCTTGGTGTCTGCTTTCTGGGGAAACTAAAGTAAGATTCCCATCACTTTCAGACATGCTTCAGCTTGGGGAGAAGAGGCACCATGTCCATCTCAGCATCATGCATGCAGAAAGGCTCCATCTCTGGGTAAAAAATTGATAAATGCATATGCTTTTAGAGGAGCCAGGCTCTAAGCATTCTGATTAACATATGGTTGAAAACAGCAGGCAAATAATTTGCTCTGTCTTCCTACTTAACCCCTTTCAGTACAAGTTTTGTGTTATTCCTTCTTCTACCAGTACCGAGTATAATCTTAAGCACCAAGTCAATGCTTAAATGATGGAACTGGATTCCTTCCCCCAGGGAGTCAGTCTAAGAACCGCAAGCCTCTTAATTCACATTTTTAGTTACTATTTTAGAGCCTGAAGGAATGGTCTGTGTGGTCTCTTGCATTAAGGAATTAAATGCCTCCATGAAGTTTTTGGGAATCTCCATGGAAAAATTTCTAAACTGAGATGATCAAAAAAAGTCTGAAGCAGAAGTCAGCAAACATTTTCTGTAAAGGGCCAGATTCTAAATACATTAGGCTTTGCAACCAGTTAGTCTCTGTTGCTAGTACTCATCTCTGCCATTGTAGTGCAAAAACAGCCAGAGACAATACCTAAATGAATGAGTTGAGTTGCAATAAAACTTTATTTATAGAAACAGGTGGTAGAATGAATTTAGCCCATGGGACTTAGTTTTTTGACTCCCGGCCTAAGGCAGTATTGTCTAATAGGAATTTCTACAGAATGAAAATATTTTATAATCTGAGCTATCCAATATGGTAACTGATGTGTGGCTAGTGTTAATGAGAATCGAAAAAATTTCTTATTTAATTTACATTTAAATAGGCACACATGGCTAGTGACTACCATGTTGGACACTGTATGGTATTGTTTTGCCAATCTTGGCAAATCTCTGACCACTTAATCATGTTTTTGTCAACATTTCTGCCCCAACTGTTTATTCATTGGGAAACACAGTGTTGGAAACAACGAAAATGAGTACAACATATGCTCTGTCTTCCAGGTGAACCTGACAGCCTCCCTTTTGCTTTTGGTGTGGATGGCTGAGCATAATACATATGGAACAGACAGGCCACTATTTCACCCTGGGCATGCCAAGGTGTGAGAAAAGCTCTCAGGGATCTAGTTCATGAACTGCAGTGTCCCTGCCAATAATTCTGACATCTTCAGGTGGCCCTGGGTACTAGTGGAAGTCTCATTAAGGTTGGGCTTAAGTTTCTTTCTCAGTGGGCATTTTCACTTTACTAGCACTGTCATCTTCAAAATTCTGACCTTTTAATGGTCAACGACTCAATTCTGGCAAGCTGAGTTTCAAACCTCTCCTTTTCCGTTTTAAAGTTTGCTTTTCAAAACCAGCCTAACGGGGATCATTTCAGTGTGTGATGAAGTAGGCATTATTGAGTAATAAACCTGTGGATTTATGCTTATGGGTTTCCAGAAGCAACTTTGCCACAATCCTGTGAAATCTTGCTCACAGTTCATTGAGCTCTGACTGGATCTTGAATTATAGCTGATGCTCCAAACAGAAAGTAATATTTGTCACATCCTGTAACTGTATGTTCTTCTGCTTTGGAAAACCATGGATTGAAACATTCACTCTGCTGGATCTGAAGTAACCCCCTAGATCCTGGATCACAAAGTTCTAAGGTGCTGTTGTATTTTTTAAGAGTAATTCATGTGCAGGACATTGTACATACCAAAACACAATGTATTTTCATAACCTTAATGAAGCCACGGAACCACCACCTGGATCATTCCCCCCCAAGGCGGGAAGCACCAAACTTACTTCTGACAGTATAGGCCAGGGTTTTGTTTTTCTGTCACTTTACTTTACATAAATAGAATCAAACATGTATACGCTATACGTAGATTACTTTGTGACTTATCCAATGCCTTTTACTATATATAGTTAAAGATTGTTCGCTTTTTGCTTTTTTTTTTTTTTTTTTTTTTGAGGTGGAGTCTTGCTCTGTCGCCCAGGCTGGAGTGCAATGGCACGATCTTGGCTCACTGCAACCTCTGCCTCCCGGGTTCATGCCATTCTCCTGCCTCAGCCTCCCAAGTAGTTGGGGATACAGGCGCCCGCCACAATGCCTGGCTAATTTCTTGTATTTTTAGTAGAGACGGGGTTTCACCATGTTAGCCAGGATGGTTTCGATCTTGTGACCTTGTGATCTGCCCGTCTCGGCCTCTCAAAGTGCTGGGATTACAGGCGTGAGCCACCACGCACGGCCAAAGATTGTTCATTCTTATTAATGTCAGGTATTCCATTGTATGAATGTTCCACAATTTATTTATCTATTCAGCTCTAGATGGACACTCGTGTGGTTTCTACTTTTGAGCAATTAAAAATGAGATTCTGTGAACATTCTAGTACATGTTTTTTGTGCACATCTGCAGCATTTCTTTTGGGTATGTACCTAGAATGGAAATTGCTGGGTCACCAGCTATGCATATACTCACTTTTAGAGACCCTGCAAAGCAGTATTCTAAAATGCTTGAACCATTTCACACTCCCACGTACAATGTATGGGAATTCCAGTTGCTCTACACCCTCACCAACACGTTATTTTATTTTGCACTTTAACCATTATAGTTGAGATGTCACACTTTATTGTGGTTTTAATTTTTATTTCCTTAGTGACAAAGTTGAGCACCTTTTCATGTCTTTATCAGCCATTTAAATATATTTTTTGTCTATTTAAGACTTTTGCTCAATTTTCTATAGGATTGACTTCTTTTCCTTATTTAATTTTTGAATTTAGTTTTTGGATGTATCATATACTTACTAAGTTCAAAAATAAAATTATTTTAAAAGATATTGCAAAATATATCACTTCCACCTTTGTCCCATGTTCAGTTAGGTCTCACTCCTCCTTTTCCCATGAGGAACTATTTTTTATTAGTTTTAAAAAATCAGTTAATTTATTTTATTATTTATCAGTTTTCTATAGTTTCAGAGCTCCTTTATGGGGATATTCCTATTTAAATGTTTAACAAGCTTTCCATGGAAACTAGTAGAAAGGCTGGACAATTACCCTACTTTGAACACCCCAGGAGATGTGTTCTTTACTTTTCTTTTGTACTGCTAATGCTACAGAAACAGCAGTTGAGATTATAGCTGTTATGTACAGTAATAAGACAAGAGCCATAATTTGCACACTATTCCAGACAGGATGTGCACATGTTATCTAATGCAGCTGTTTTTTCAGGACTAAATAACTCAGCCTATTAAACAGAAAGCTTAAAAACCACATATCTAAGTTGTAAGTCAGTCCGTTTATCCTCTAAGCTGTAAATCCTCTAACCAGAAAGATTCATTGGCATTGCAGGACTTACATAAGCAAGGATGTATGATTTGCTGCAGAAGTGCTGACTTAACTGATACGGAGCTCTTGACTCCCCAGTTCCTCAGTTACTCACTGGTAGTAAGTTGGACACTTAGGGAGGTGCATTAACTCTTTTGAGCCACCTGGGTAACATTACCACACAGAAAATTAACGTAAAAGAAGATTGCTTTCTCTATAAATGTTTCTTTTTGCAAGCTTGCTTAAGTACCAAAGTTCCACTTTGAGGCGGAGTCTGGATAGCTTACTTATGAAACTTTGAAAGTCTGTGTGTGCACGGTGTTGCAACAGTCATATGTCAAACTTCAGGAGAAAAGGCGTATGCACTCTAGAACAGTTAGTTTACCAAAGGTAAGACGTTGTCAAAAGTAGCATATGTCCCGCATATATCAGCCACCTAGAGTAGTCAAATTCATAGAAGTAGAAAGCAGAAAGGTGGTTGTCAGGGATTGGAGGAGGAAGCAAATGGGGAATTGTTCATGCGTACAGAGTTTCAGTTTGGGAAGTTGAAAAGGTTCTGGAGATGGATAGTGGTTATGGTTGCACAACAATGTGATTATACTTAAATGTTACTTAACTGTACATGTAAAAATGGTTAAGATGGCAAATTCATACTACGTATATTTTACCACAATAAAAAAGAAAAAAAATTAAGGTAGTTTCAGTTCCGATAGGCAATTACAGAAAAATCGTTTTAACTTTTCCTTTAAATACTCATATCTGTAACTGTAAAGTTTTCCTTCCTATGAATCATTCTCCAGATAATGCCATTTTGAATCTTAACTATATCTGGTGAAAGTAGAACAGCTATTGTTTGGGAGTTTAAGAATAATTTTGATGTAATTGTTATTTCACTGTCAATATGATATCATTGTATTTCCTATGAAGATCCACAATTATTTTTCATCTGTCAGAGATTTGAACACTTGATTAAAAGACAAAAGTTTTTTAAAATATAAAGAATACATTTCTTTCCTGTCTTAAAAATAAGTAGCTTATAGATAATCCACTTATGGTTATAGGTGATCACATGCATACATTTCAGACCAATTAAAAACAACTTACCAACAAAATTATTGTGATTGCCCTGCAGCTGTGGTAGACATGTGGGAAAATCCTTATACTGACATCTGAGAAGAAGAACCTCAGGTATGGGGTGCATACTTGGGGAATATTGGCTGGACTTGAGAACTTGGATTCTACCATGGAGTATGTTTAGATTGATAAATATTTTGCTAGGAAGAGCCTTCAAACACCCTTTATCACTCCCTAGGAGAAAAACAAAATCTGACTCCTGAATCAGAAAAGCAACTGAATATAGATGTCACCATGTGGTTTCAATGCCAACAGATGTAATACATAAATGGTAGAATAGTTCAACGAATGCCAGGTGCCATACAACAGAAGTAACAATCTCTTAGTAATGATTGGGCAACTGAGCTATGTGCCAAGATTCTTGAGGTATTTTTGATACCATTTTAAATGAAGAATCCTCACTGATTTCAGTGAAAACTCAATTCTGATAATTATTGTACCGAGTTATTTAGATTTAGAACATACTATGTATTTATTACATATTAATACATATTTGCATAATCAATGAATTATATAATAAACATATTAACAAATATTATTTGCATCCACTAAAAAATTCTTTAGTTATATATAAAATTATATAATAAATGGTATTAGACCATTCTTGCATTGCTATAAAGAAATACCTGAGACTGGGTAATTTATAAGAAAAGAGGTTTAATTGGTTCATGGTTTAGTTCTGCAGGCTGTACAGGAAGCACAGCACCGGCATCTGCTTCTGGGGAGACCTCAGGAAGTTTCCAATCACGGCAGAAGGCAAACAGGGAACAGGCACATCACATGGCGAAAGTAGGAGCAAGACAGAGAGAGAGTGTAGGCGGAAGTGCCACACACTTTTCAAAGACCAGATTTTGCAAGAATTCACTATTGTGAAGACAGCACCAAACCATGAGGGATCCACCTCCATGACCCAAACACCTCTCACCAGGCCCTATATCCAGCACTGAGGATTATATTTCAACATAAGATGGAGTGGGGGACAAATATCCAAACTATGTTATGAATATTATAATTATAAAACTTTTAGCACATTTGATAGTTTTCAAAATGTAAGTCAAGTCACACGTTTATTTTTATTTTAACTCCCTATTTTAAATGAGGCATTCTGCTAGGCCAAGCCACACATAAAATTTGTGGGTCTCAGAGAAAGTTATAAATCAAGCTGGCAGAGAAATAATGTATGTCCATCTTCCTACTTTGAGCAGTAAAGAAAGAGCTAGTCTCAAACCTGCCCCACTTCTTTTCTCCTCACCTTGTTTCTTTTCCACCAGGGGCTACATACATTAGGCATGTGAACACTCAGCCCACATGTCCAAACATTATACTCCATCCACGTTCTCCCCTGCCAACAGCCACCACTTAGCAAATTCTCAGAACCAGCGGTGCACATGCCAGCAATGATCACTTTCAAACTGAAAAAGAGGCACATAAATGCCTTGGACACTCAAATGAGGTTAGAATAATTTGGGAAGGCCCTGAGTTCCAAGTAGATCTCTCACTCCAGTTGGTAGAACACCAAAGCAGTCCCTCAAAAGTACTGGAACCAAGGCAGGATCTCTTCTTATTTTATTCTAACAACAGTGGTACTGTTAGGCTGCTAGGTACAATGAAGAACATAAGGAAAGCGGCAGCGGCAACAACAACAAAGATTCCACCTCTCCTACAGCTTGCAATTTCATTGGTGGAGTAAGTTTCTCCTAACAATGAGCACAACTCTTAGTTACATCTTACAAGGAACTTAAAAATCACTTTTATAAGCTTAAGGCAACCTTTTTCAACATACAGAACCAGGTCTTCCTTTTAGAAAAATACTGGCAAGCAGCTTCTTTTTGGAAACTTTCCTGCTGCCCACACCCCTTCATTGCAATCCCAATAATCCAGTAGTCAGGTATCTTCTCATCAGAGCTTCCAAAGCTCCTGTGCATGCTTCTACCCAGTGCATCATCTCATGTTAATGTCATGTGTTTCTGCCTCTTAATCAAAGAATAAGGGGGGGAATGAGGTCATCTCTGTGGTTGTATACCAGTGCCTAAGAGAGAGTAAGTGAAGAAAATTTATCTTTTATTAGCCTCAGTAGTGATTCCTCAGTGCCCACCAATAATTCCTGTTCTGAAAGCCCCCCAGTAAATCACTATTTTCTCATCTTTGAAAAAAATGAATCTGTTACTTGAACGTTTTTTACAGTTTATTTTGCAGCTTTTCCATCACTTTTGCCAACACTTTTGCAAGCACAGAACTTTACATTTTCTAAGAGCAAGTCCCAGTGACAAGGAATAAATTTAATCTTACCATTACACGAGCATATTTACATGCACCTGGAGGAAGTATCTGATACTATTTCTAAAGATTAAGTAACAGTGCCTCTTCACTCCTGAATCTGGGTCACACCCACTGATACACTGAAGTCAATACATGGAGTTTCACCATTTTGGAAGGCATTTAATATCCTTTCTGTTGCTCCTTGCCTCCTTATTTATTCCTTCCCCATTTGTGCATCTGAAACAAGGACAGGATGGCTTTTTTCAGTGGTGTCTCCAGATCCACAGAAAAAAAATTTGAAGGATAATTATTTTAGAACAATAAATAAGGCAATCTAATCATTCAATTAAAGAATAAATTACTATTCTAGTATTTTCTAAAGAATTTTTTTGAAACACCACATTTAGGAAACAATGTTAGTACTTAAAAGGTGGAGGGAGAGGATATGATTAACCACTTTCACAACCACTGAGCTTACTCAGTTTACAGAATTTATCAGAACTCCTCAAATGCTAATGTTTATTTTAAAACTTGGAGGTGGGCAGAACTGTAGGTTGCACAATTTCCCAAACTTATCCCACAGAGAAATTTGTTTCATGAAATGTCCCCATGAAACAAGTGTTCTACTCAACATGCCTTGGGAAATGCTTCTGAATTCAACAACAAAAGTATTTGAAACATATTCAACGTATTGATCACTTACATTAGGGGTCATTAAACTTCTGTAAAGGGCCAGATAGTAAATATTTCAGGCTTTATAAACCGTATTATACAGTGTCTTTTACAACTACTCATTTTGTATTTGAGGTGCAAAAGCAGACATAGACAATAGATAAGCAAATAGGGAATAGTTGCGTTCCAATAAAAACCTATTTACGTAAACAGGAAGTGGGCTACATTTGGCCCACAGGCCATAGTTTGCCAGCTTCTGATGTAAATTATGGCCAAATAAGGAAGAAAGATAGGAATGGGAGGTAGGGAAAGAGAAGAGAAAACTCTAGGAAAAAGAGACCAATATACAGACACAAAGGGAGAAATATGTTTTTTAAAAGGGAAAAAATAGAATGTCATAGAATGATATACCCATGAAATGATTATAGAGATATACATGCACACACACACACACACACACACACACACACAAGACATATACACAGAGAACAACAGTAGAAAGTATAATAGACAGAAGTAAAAGCGTAGGTGAACATACCGGTTCTATCATATAGATGTATTCATATTTTTTATATGTGGACATATGGAAGAAAATTGCAGTAAATTATTTAAAATATTTTAACCAACTTTTGGCATTTACTATCTAAATCTTTTGAAGTCCTCTCTTTGTCTCATTTTAATACTTAAAAATTATCCAATTTCCTATTCTAAAAGATAATGTTGCATTTTATTTTATATAAAAATAACTATATTTTAAAATAATATCTACTTCTTATCGTGATACTTTTGCCATCAAAAACTTGCAATGCCATTCTGAAAGTTCAAAATGTGCTTCTAATAGAGATTACCTGGGAGGCTTGGCCTAATTAAACAGAAGGCTAGCTTAAGCCTGAGGAACAGAACATCCTTACCCATGACCTAAACATCTAAGAGGATCCCATTTCCTCTCGTGAATCAAAGAATTACTGGAGAAACATGTCTTGATTGAGGAAAATCTTGTTGAAACTGGGATGTTTTCAATAATGTTATGAACTTCAGTCATTGTTCGCTTTGCATTGGCTGGCTCTCTGCTATCAGACACAGACGTGGTTTTCAAGGACATCTGGATTGTGAAAACTTCAGCAAAATCATCCTTGACATTTCAGTAGGGGCAGGAGAGAAAAGATATTTACTAATGTGAAAGTTTATTACACATTACATTTTACCTTGAGAAAGTGTTGATTCTTTCTGATATGTGGATAGTCCTGAAAGTTACATTTAACAATGAAAAGTATATTTTAAGTTAGGCCATTACTGGAAAAACGTGCTTTTCTTTCAGTGTGGAAGGAATGTATTGCATTTCTATAGTGCTTTTTTAAAGAGTATCTATGAATTTGCAGAACTTCTCTACTGAATATATATACATATATTTAGTGTATATATATTTAAAATTATATATATCTATAATTATAAATATATAATATATATTTTGTGTATATATATTTATAATTATATATATAATTATAAATATATAATATATATTTAGTATATATGTATAAGTATATATATAATATATATATATACTTGCTACCCCTTCAGCCTCACTCTTTCAATATTTAGGAACTACATGTCAGATTATTCTGCTATTCCCAGTGTCCAAATATCAATTTAATTTGTTACGAGTTGGACAAATGAAATGTTTGGATCCCAGACTAGGAAAAAATTTTACTATAAGCAAGAAAAACTTACAAATAAATGGAAAATCTAACTGCCAGCCCTGGGTCCATCTTAATATTTAGTCAGTGATGTTAAATCCATTGTTTGGTTTCCAAGTTGTCAAAGTTAAAAGAAGTTTTAAGGATCAGCTTATCTAAATGGCTTCTTTGACATAGAAATGACATACAAGTTCCTGTGACTGATTTTTGTTAGGGGTAGAAAACAAAGAAGAAAGTGACCCCAATTACCTATCTTCTCTAACCTTGTCCCTGAGTAGAATATTTTCAACATCTGATGCTCTTTGAGATACAGACAGCATAAAAGGGATGTGTAATATGTTAGCTATGCATCTCAAGCCATGCTTTATTTGCTGCTGCCAATTTCTCAGTTGCTTGTATTTAGTAAGAATGACATGGGTGTGAAATCCTAAATCAAAGCATCAGTGAAAAATATATGAACTGACCTACAGTAGTACAAAGAATTTCACAATCAGAAGAAGGAGAGTTTTTGTCTTATTACCTCATTTTTTTTCATAAAGTGTGCTGCGATAAATGAGATCACAATCATCATTGACCCTATTCTAGCTTACATAGGGAATCAAAGTTTATACACAGAGATAAAGCTATTTTGTTATAAGGTGTCACTAACCAGGAAGTTTCCTTTGATTCCAGTCCACACATTGCAGTACATTCTAAATCTAAACATAATAATCTAAATCTAAACATCAGTACATTCATAATCAAAACAATGCAGTCAATATTATTTTGATTTCCTTTTCAAGGTAAGAAAATCATATATTTTAGGATGTTTCCCAAACACTTATCTAAATTCCAAGTATTTGATTTCCTAGGAAACTTTTTCTCTCATTGCATCTTTTCTTACTATTTCTATTCCATTTCTTTTGATCTGATCTTCAAATGTATGATTATCTCCACTGATGGATCTCTGCTATCTGGCCTCCACCTTTATGATTTCTTATCATTTTTATCTCTTTATACTTCCTCTCAACCCTAATGGAAAAAAAAAACCTCAAGTTTTCCTCCATCTTAGTGATTTTGCAGGGTAATTCCTCATTACTGTTTCCAATATAGGCTTTTAATAGACTAAATAATTTTTATTCATTTATAAAGCTTTGTAGCTAACATTCTTTTAATTCCCACTTTCTTTCCTTCCTTTCTTTCTTACCATATCTCTTACTTCTTATGGTCATATTTTCTTAAACAGCATTGTGAACATATATCATAGGTTACCTAATATTTACTTCTTTTTGTTGTAATCAATGCTTTCAAAATTATGCTCTTCCATTTCATCTGTTCTTATGTTCTCTTGTAGGTAATTCCTTGCCATTAGTTCAGTGTTTGACTTTTACTAATCACTCATAGTGCAGTTGCAGTTGGCTCTCCCTGGCCTGGTGGAAAGATTCTTCCTGCATCACCTCTTTGACCCTTAGAGGCCATTAAATGCCCTAGATGCAATTAGAACACAGGTACATTGGAAGAAGGGAATATGATGGATATTTATATAATCCATTCAATGATTTGGCAGCCAGAGAGAAGTAGAAAAAAAATCAGAGTTGTGAAGAATGTCGACCTTGTATAGATTCTTCTCTCTGTGTGATGATGTTACGAAAGCCTCTAACTTTCTATAGCAAATATTCCCACACCTGCACCCAATAACTTTTGTGGTCACACCAGCCGCATTTCTGATGTTACTATCACCAGGTGACTTCTAAGATTTGACTCCAAACATTTTGATGGCTACTAAACTCAGTAGTGAAAAGTGTTCCCAGAATTCACCCTCACCTCCAAACTGTATCCTTCATTATTAAGAAAGTTTTTATAAATTTCTGCCAGATTTCATCTATTTACTTCAATCAATGCTCAACTGCCCTCCTAGGAAAATTCATTTTGAACAAAGACTTTGTAACTTCCTTTTGTGTGGTCCCACAGGACTGAATCAGCATAATTTTTTCAATGTTTAGCATGTGTGTGCTATACTTCCTGCCAACTTCAGTATAGCAGAGAAAGAAAAAAAAAATCGTATTTCCCTTTACCGCTAATATTTCTCCCAAAATCTACCTAAAATTTTCAAAAGAATGGAAAGAGTGATGGTTTTCTGCACAGTGCAAGAAGTCTTTTCATTGGTGAAAAATTTACTTTCATCTTTGCCATCAAAATCCCATTGGTCAGCAATTTTTCTAAGTTTGCCTAATTTTATTTTCAGCTGTCATTTCAATTTCTTTCACTAAATTTGTTAAACTTGCGATCTCACCATGCTCTACTTCAAATTCAGGACTTAAAATTACATTCTTTTTTGCAGTAAACATAGAAATTACCAAAAGGGAACACATTCACCTTCCTGCTTCCAGATCTACAAACTTACCTGCATCTTCAACTGTTCATTCTGCCTTTCATTATAATAGAAAGTGTCAATTTCCCTGTACTCCCATTAGTCTCCTAAACGGTCTAGAGTCTCCCAATCTATTCCCACACAAATAACTCAAGGAAAATGTATCCCATGAGCCATCTTTGAAGTCTTCCTCTTCCTCATTCGTCATATATAATCCAATTCTTTGTTCTCTCAATCTGTGCTGCTATCAGCCTACACGAAACATCAGCATCTATAGGCTGAGCCAGTGCCATTGACTCTGAGTGATCAGCCCTGATCTACTATTATAATCTCAAATTCTTTACTATATTATAGCCAAAGTGATCCTTTTGGATATTTCAGAAATTCAGGTATGATCATGTCTTTCCATCACATAAAACATTTCAATACATCCTATAGGAGAAAACAAAATCATTAACATGTCTCTACCAACCTCTTTATCTCCAACCTAATCCTGTACCCAATCTTATTTCTCATGACCCATGAGAAATAAGGGTCTCTTATTTCTCATGGCCTTTGTGTATGCATTCCTTGTGCATAGAATGTTCGTTCCTTCTCTGTTCACCTCATCAATTATTATTCACCCTTCAAATTTCATCTACATTATCATTCCCTCGGGGAAAACTTTCCTGACTTCCTGACTCATACGGCCTGCTTCCTATTAGCATGAAAGATCCAGGAGGATAGATACAATATATCTTTTAATCACATTTTTATACCCAGCACCCAGCATAATACAAAAAAACAGAGTATGACTCAATAAGTACCTGCTGAATTAATGAGGACTGAATATAGGAAGAAGAATCTACAATGGAAGATGAGAAAAACACAAACATGGCAGTTGTAAACTTGGTGAAGACTTTAGCTTCAGGAGCTGGGGGAGAAGAGCATTTCACAAAGGAAAAGTAAACACATCCAATGCTGTTGAGAAGTCACATGGGCCTATGAAGATGGAGTTAATCAATATGTAGATAATTGATGAGTTTAGGGATAGTAGCTTCAATGGAGAAGGAGAGATAGTGCATATGGACAGGCCTTTTTAAAATTAAAAAAAAAAAAAGATTTTTAGAGACAGAATCTCACTCTGTTATTCAAGCTGGAGAATAGTAGTAGTGTGATCATGGCTCGCTGTATCTTTGATCTCCCGGGTTCAAGCAATCCTCCCACCTCAGCCTCCCAAGTAACTGGGATTACAGGGGTGAGCCACTACACCCGGTTCTAGACAGGTCTTTAAACATGTTAATCTCTGTAGGAAAAGGAAAAGAAAAACAGAGAGGTATGTGTAGCAACATGTGGGTGAAAAGCAGAAAGACGCTTATTTTTAAATACTGATGGAAGAGAGTCAGTAGAAGGATTGAAGATACAGGAATTAAAATGACCTTTAGAGTAAGGTGGATATTATTCTTGTAATGAAGAAGAATGAAGAGAAATGAAGCAGATTCACCAGAAATGGGTTTTACTTCCAGCCACCCAAGATAAACCTTTAAAATCAAGAAAAACAGTTCATAATTTAAAGTATGAGAATGAAAATAAGGTAATTATCCAAACTGTTAACATTAACATAGTATGATCCATGCTCCCTCGAGACTCCCCTTGACCTGGCATATCACAGTAGAGTTCGGAATCACTAAAAATTTAAGTTTTGAGAACTTTGAACCTGAAATAAAAGCTGAACACCAGTGTTTCACGTTTAAAAGTTATTTTAATAGGTTTAGTTTGTAAATAATGGGGATTTTTCCCTGTTGGAAGTTTCTGAAGCATAATACTGGTTGTTGTTTTCATTCTAGTTTACAAATTTATCACTGTTGAGTAGGAGGATAATGATAAAAGAGAGAAGAGGACTGGGAGTTGGAAGGGCTCAATGACAACTCTGGCTCTGTTGCTAATTAACTGTAGGACTTTGCCTGAGCCATTTCATCTTTCCAGCCTTACTTTCCTCATCTACAAAATAAGAATAATAAGGTCTACTGTACTTTTCTCACAGGACATATATTGTGAAGATCAAACGTGTTCATGCATATGAAAGCCCTTTTACTCATATAAAATACTATACAAAGTACTTGGATGAAAAGACGTGAAACCTCTGTGAGAAATGTTGCTCCATCGCTTTCCAGGCATATAGTTTGGGCAGGTTCCTTAACACTTCTATTCCTCAGTTCCCTCACCTGCTTGATGGGGATAATGCTCTTTAGCTCCTGAAATTTTTATGAAGATTAAATTAGTTGTGAATAAAAGGTGAGAGTATACCTGTTAACTGTGCCTTGATTTGACATTTATTCTGCCTATGAGTTTTGTTCTTTTATTTTCAACCTGGGGGAGATGAGTTTACTTGGATTGTTTAACATTAGATAAGATTCAGACTGTCACGTGTTAAAAGTATTTTACAGCTTTGCTATTTGACTGATTGTCCCCAGGCCAGCAGCAGCAGCAGCAGCAGCACTTGGGAGCTTATTAGGAATGCAGAATCTCAGGCCCCAATCCAGACTTACAGAATTAAAACATGCATTTTAATAAGATCCCCAGGTGTTGTGTACACAATTAATTTTGGAGATCATGGTTTAACAAACTATCCAGTTGTTAGGAGGGGGTTCAAAGAGAGCAATGTACAAACATACTGAAACCTTTGATGCTATTTCCTCCTGTTCATTTTCCTTTGTCTTCAGTCCCCCATCTCTGTTTTACAATGAAAATGAAATGACTCAAAGAGGAGAAAAATGGAGTGGTAAGTTGGACACGCTTCAAACGTGTTTGTGAAGTGGTTTTATACTAAGGCAAGAATGTGCCCCTGTGCCTTCCTATTGTCACTCATTAGATTTCTCTGCCTTGAATAACACTGTCAAGTTGGGGCCTTCTTATCCTCCCTACCCATCTCTTCTTTAACTTGTCATCACCATTAAAGGCACTATCAAAATGCACTATAATAAGGAGAGTGTCCAAGTTCCTGCTCATTAACAACCAAGGAAACTACAGTTCTACAGATTTTTCTGGCGGTTTCTCAGAGGTGAAGGTGAAATGTAGAAAAATATTTAAGCAATCCATTTTTAACTTTTTAATAGGCATTTAGAGGTATGCCATATTTTTAAAAGTTGGCAGTTAGAGAATAGAGTCTATTTCCATAAATTTTAATAACAAACCACATAGCCTGATTCTACCATGGGCAAAAGTTTTATTGTTTTGGTTTTTGTTTTTACATTTTTTACTTTGTTAAATCTTCTACTAGAAGACTGAGAAAGCTTGTTACTGTGGACACTAGTGATATTTCAGCAATGAAGAAAGTTTGCAAGTTGCTGATGAAGGTAAGCTAAGTCCACCTTACTTCAGCCCAAGATCTCTAGCCTTCTACTAAATATAAAAAGAGGCATCTTGTCAGTGCTCCAAAGGAGAGAGATTTACAAGTTATCCAAAATAAGTTAGCGTCTTCTGGGCTGAAAAGATATGTCATGCAAATAAATATACAGGGAAGTTATCAGGGGAATGTTTCCAAATGAAGCCTGTAATTTTTTAATTACTCTATTTCCTTCATTAAAATTCTCCCTTTGAAATGGCAAATGGTCCTTTAAACACAGCATCTAAGATTTTGATTTATGGAAAACCAGATGTTAGTTCAGTTTGATTTCAATGTCTTTAGGGGTAGCTATGATTTTAGCAGCAGCATATATTGCATTTATATGGCAGGCCTTCCACACAATATTTAAAGATTTGTGTGTCCCTTGGAGATACAGGTGAGAGAACTGTTGCTTTTTACTTCATGCTAACAGGCCCAATTTTTCAATTTGTAACTACATAGCCCATGGTCATCTTGAGAGGCTGCTGGAACTGGTGCTATTCAATCAAACTTTGAGGAAGTTATGGCAAATAAAGACTAAGGAGATGATCACCTGAGAAATTAGGATGACTAAATAGTCATACCCACCAGGGCTCTTAGAATGCAGTTAGCAGCGATTGTATGCATTTTGTTTAGTCATTGCTAAATAAAATCAAGGTTGAATAATAGAGTCTGCTGTTATGGTCTGGCTGGAAACTTTAGAAAAGGAAATATATGAATGAATTTTTACAAACTGACCAAAAAGCAGGGGAAAAAATAAAACTTCAAACAAGGAAGTAAGCGTGACATATATGACATTACCTTCGATATTACGCGTGTGTTTCACATCCCAAGTTAGACCGTGGTCTTGTTCTAGGTATTGGTATATTCTCTTCACAAGAGTCCAGGATTAAGGCAAAATAAACCCATTGATCATTTTTAAGGTTTCCAATGTTCTAACCTTTTAACTTCTGGCTGTTGGGGGGAAAAAACCTAAATGAATAAGACTCTTTCGTGCTTTATGCCCTTTGAAAAGAATAAGAAGAAAATTAAAAGGAAACAGGGAGATATTAAAGACTTTGTTCTTAGAGAAAAGGAAGAATGAAGGAAGGATAGAATGTATGTAGGAAAGCAGGGAGACAGGCAACTTGCATGATCTGATGTGGTTCATTAAAAATTCATCCCATATCTTCTATAGTATCATCTCCAATTAACATTAATTTATGATTAGACAATGTGGGCAGCTATCTTGGCAACATGACATAATTGGATCTGCAAGTTAAGATCCTGTCTCAAAGTAGCTTCTTCTCTGGTCATATATTTCAGGAGTTTCTTTTCATCTTTTTTTTAAAAGGCAAGAACAAAAATAATTTTGTATTCTTATTATAAAAATAATGCACTGATATTGCCTTGTTTTAAAATAAAGATAAACAAAGCATAAAAATGTTTTAACTTTATCACCTAAGGAGCGAACCACCGCTGTTGACATTATCCTTTGTTTTTCACAGTTCATAAACAAACATGATAAGAAATGTTTTGTAATGTAACAATTTATCTTAATGATATATGGGAAAGGTCTCCTTTATCACTGAATATTATTTCATAATTTTATTTTTAAAAAATTGAATAGTATTCCATCATATGAATTTGTAAGACTTTTTAAATCTACTCCTATTTGAGAATGTTTATATTATTTCTACTTTTTTAGTGGTTAGAAGTAAGACTGATATCAACATTGCTGTAGCTCAGTGGTTCTCAGCCAGGATTGATTTTGTCCACCAGCGGGTATCTGGCAATATCTGGAGAGATTTTTTGACATCCAGATATTTTGGTACAACAAGGGGTGGGGGTGGGAGGAGATGCCACTGCCATCTAGTGAGTAGAAAACTTTATTTCACAAAATTAATGAAACCTACATGAGATCACTGACTGTGCTCATGAAATCAAAATATTTTCACTTATGAGCCATAATATTATTTTTATCTACTAAGTATTACCCAAGTTTTGCTGAAAATTTTTTAAGCAGGAATACGTGAGAGTTTTCATAGGTGACATTATTTGGAACAAAAAAATCACTAGTAAAAGCGAATTTTCCAAATATTCGTTATCAAAATGATCTCTCAAAAATATTTCTTTCTCGGCCGGGTGCAGTGGTGCACGCCTGTAATCCCAGCACTTCGGGAGGCCGAGGCGGGCGGATCACGAGGTCAAGAGATCAAGACCATCCTGGCCAACATGGTGAAACCCTGTCTCTACCAAAAATACAAAAATTAGCTGGGCTTGGTGGCAGATGCCTGTAATCCCAGCTACTTGGGAGGCTGAGGCAGGAGAATGGCTTGAACCCAGGAGGTGGAGCTTGCAGTGAGCTGAGATCGCACCACTGCACTCCAGCGTGGGCGACAGAGTGAGAGTCTGTCTCGAAAATAAATAAATAAATAAATATCTTTAAAAATTCTTTAAAGATTATTTTAAATCTTTAAAAAGCAGTTATCTTCTTACCTATTTTTAATACCTTGCCTCTACCTTCAAGGGATAGATACAATCTGATTAGGTAGATATTGGTTATTTTTGCCTCATATCTTGTTTCCTTGGTCAAACTTCCCAGAGGTTTCTCAACTTAAGAACTGATTTCTAACTCATTGATACCATGTTCTATGTGTGTTTCCTGTTCCATCATTTTCTATTTTTATGCTTTCTTTGAGTTTATTTTGCTATTCTATTTCTAACTTCTTGGGATGTATGTTTAGTTCATTAATATTCTTCTTTTATAATACATAAATTTAAAACAATACCTTTTTGTCTAAGTATACATTAGCTTCACCTCACCTTTATTTAAACTGTTTATATTATTTCCTTCAATATATTATCTAAATTCTAGTATCAAAACTTTGAAGCTTATTTTTAAAGTTGACACAATACGCAGTGAATTTTTAAGAAATGTTCTATTTGCGTTTGATAGAAATGAGTACTCTGCAGATACTGGGTACAAGTTGTATACATATATACACATTAGGCAAAGTTTGCTAATCACAGCTAAATCTTCCACATTCTTGGTGTTTATATGCAATTTTTCACCATGATTATATATTTGCTTATTCTGTTGCCATTGATTTTTGTGTTATTTGTTTTGAATCTATATTATTTAGTGCATATGAATTTATTTTATACCTTCCTCATGAAAACATGGTTTATTATAATGATATGATACTATTAGTGAAAAACATCTTTTCTTTTTTTAAAAACAGCCTATTTTATGTAATATTAATACATGTAGATGGGTTTTCTCGAATGAGGTATTTGCAGGCTAGTTTATTTCTTATTTTATTTTCAGATTTCCTTTAACCTTATGTTTTATATGAATTTATGAAAAACAGCATATAACTGAATTTAGTTGTTTTTCAGTCTGACGATCTTTGCCTTTTAAGCAGAGCAGTTAATATATCTAACTTAATGTAAATTTTGATAGATATGATTCAATATACATCTATATTTTTGGACTTTATAATTTTCCCACCTATTTTAAATTTTTGTTTCTCTCCTTTCTCCTTTTTGGAGGGGTGTGTATTAACATCTTTATCTTTCCTTATTTTTTCATTCACTCACTTGAAAATTACAAAGTTTGCTTCTATTCTTTGTTACTCTGGGAAATACAATAATATGCCAAATTTATCAAATTATGAATTTAATACTTCTAAATTCCTTCTGGAAAATTTAAATACTATAACCCAGCTTAAAATTAACACCCTTCCTAAACACATTATTGTTTACCTATATTTTAATTCTAATTTTTAATAATGTGAGACACAGACATAATTATTATAACTTTGTATTTAGTCACTGTTCATTTAGATTTACCACTTTTACAGTTGTCCTTATTTTTGTATCTCAGACCTTCTGTCTGAGATTACATACTTCCTCTCTGAAGTAACTTTCTTAAAGCTTTTCAAAGAAATTAGGAGCTACTATTGGTAAACTGTCCCATATTTGTTTGTTTGTTTCATTGCTTCGGTCTGAAATGTCTTTATTTTGACCACATTCTTTAAAGTTATTTTCCCTTGATACAATTTTAGGTTAAAAGTTATTTTATTTCAACACACTGAAAATCTCATTCTACTATCTCTTTCTTCTGTGTTTTCTCTATAGAATTCATTTTGTCATGTCTTTGACGGTCTTTTGCTATGTTGCTCTTAATATTTTTCCTTTGTCTTTAGTGTTCTGCATTTCCACTCTAATGTGTCTAATTACAGATTCTAGTATTTATCCTGTGAAGAATTCATCAATCTTCTCAAGTCTGTAGAACGATGTCTTTACTCTGTTCTGAAAATTCTTCAGTCTTTATACCTTCAAATATTGCTCCTGCCACATTGTGATTACATGTACATTATACCTTCAAACACAGCCTTGCATGCCCCTTACCCTCTTTCATATTAGGAAATTTTTACTGCAAAGATATCTTGCATCTATATAATGTATTCTGAATTAGCTACAATTTACTAATTTTCTCTTAAGTCATGTCTGCTGTTAAACTCGTTCATGACATCCTTAAGCTTGATTATATTATTGTTCTTTTCTAGAAGTCATGCTTGATTATTTTTTAAATGGGATAGATTTTTTTTAAAAGTATGTTTCATGTTGATATTTTTTCAAACTTTTTTTTAATATGATAATCACAGTGAAGCTTTTGTTTATGGCTAAAATGGAGTACTCAAAGCCACTTTACAATTCTAAATAACTAAAGTGTTGGACAAAATGATAAAGACAGGAGGCAGGAGGGCAGGGTCCCTGGTGAAGGCTCCACCCTCAAGCCTGGACCCATGGCCTTAAATGAGGACAAGCATTCCTCTTTTCACACCCAAATTTTGCCTTTTGGCCGCACCCCCCATCCTGTGCCCATATAAACCCCAAGCTTCACAAGCAGAAGAGCAAGAAGAGTGGCAGAGCAGCACGGCAGAGGAGAGAGAAGGAGCATCTGAACATTGAGAGGAGGTCGACTGGAGACAGAGAAGAGATCGGCCACAGGATGGCTGAACTCCAGGGGAAGATTGTCTTCCCACTCCATCCCCTTTCAAGCTCCCCATCCATTTTGCTGAGAGCCACCTCCATAGCTCAATAAAATCCCCTCATTCACCATCCTTCAAGTCTGTGTGACCTGATTCTTCCTGGACGTTGGACAAGGACCCAGGTACCAAGATGACAGGGTGTAAAAGGCTATCATTCTGATTCTCCACTGAGATGGTTAACACTTAGCCATCTGGGAACAGCAACTGCTAAAACAGCATTAACTGTAACACACCCCTAGACACTACCGTTGGGCTAGAGCCCAAAAGCGCTCACCCCGGCTCCTGCACCTGTCCATCTGCGTGCCCTCCCTCCCATAAGGTTGCCAAGCAAACAAGCTACACCCCTGTCACAAATCCTGTGAGGGGGTGAGGGAATGCTCCCATCTCAAAAATATATGTAACAACAGCGTTCAGACATTGTAAAACAGGAAGCACAGCAAAGTGATCTCTGGGAGAAGAGAAATAAATGAGGTAGTCCAAGCACACTGCCTGGAGAGAACTTCACGGACACAGTGCAGGGAGGGAGAACTCAAACAGAGCTTGTTTTCTCCCGGAGTTGAAGAGACAGAATAAAAAATCAGAAGAGGTCAAGATAGCTAGAATTTGCAGGGTAGAGTAATAGAGAGAAAAGCACTGGAAAAGAGAGATCTCCAGAGACCTAAAAAGTACATCCCTCCAGTCTCCTTTTAAGAACTGGTGAGCACATGTATATGAGGAACTACCCAAGGCCAGGGAAAGAACCATATAAGAAGCGAATGGGTGAAACAATCCCCAGAGCTCACACAGGGCCTGAAATAGTTCATGTGTCCACCACTGGGGTGGAAAAACTTACTATTCCCAGCACATTAGGTAGAAGACTCAAGATACCCTAGTAACTTAGTAATGGAAAAAAATTAGTCCCAGACTCAACATTGTTCTGGTTCTAACAAAGCTAAAAAACAAACCTTAGAAGAATGATACTCTCTTGAAACAATTTACCTGTGTTCCAGGAAAAAAACAAACCTTAAAAATATTTCTAAGAATACAAAAATATCCAGTTCACAAGAAGGTAATCATAACATCTGGCATCCAGTAAAAAATTACTAGGCATGCAAAGAATCAGAATAACTTGGCTCATACTGAGAAGAAAAATCAATTAACAGAAACAAAAGCAGAAATGACACAGATGATGAAATTAGTAGACAAGGACATTAAAATGGTTAGATTAACCATATTCCATACATTTAAGAAAAAAGAGAAAGCATTAGCCTATAAAGGAGAGCAATGAAATATATTTTCTAAAGATCAAAATTGAACAAATAGAGATTTTTAAAATTCTGAGATAAAAAATACACTGAATGTAATTAACAGCATTTATGCACTTACTGCCAAAGAAAAGATTTGTGAGCCTGAAAACAGCAAAAGAAACTGTCCAAAGTTAAACACAGAGAGGAGAAACACTGAAAAAAAAGTAAACAAAGCATTAGTGAGCTACAAAAAACTGCAAGTAGCCAGATATATGTCTAATTAGAGTTCCCAAAGCATAGGAGAAGGGGTTGGAAAAACATTTTTTAAAGTAATGGCAAAATTTTCTCCAATTTGTTTAAAAAAAAAAAAAAAAAACCATAAACCACAGACCCAAGAATCTCAATAAGAGACAAGAGGGACAAGAAATATAGAAACACTAAGCTACATCATAATCAAATTTTTCAAAACACGAAATGGAGATAAAATTTTGAAAGCAGCAAGGGAAAAAAGACCCATTATGTACAGATGAACAAAGAATAATGAGATTTCTCATAAAATCAATGCAAGCCAGAAGATAGTGGAGCCATGTCTTTAAAAAACCAAAAGAGAAACAAAAAGTCAACAATTGTGGGGGTGGAATGAGGAAAACAGGCTGACTCTTACCCTAAGGGTTCCAATTCAATACAGAAAGAACATCTCATGTAATTTTCAACTAAGATGAACACAAAAGATTCTTTTCTTGTCCCCTTTTCCTTATTTACTTGTTAAAAGAAAAGTTCAAGTTAGCCTACACTGATAAATACCTAGAACAATGGGAAATTCAGTACTGTGTTTATCTCTCTGGATTCCCATGTTCCCTTAGAATTTTTGTGTGGTAATTTTGTATTCTCTTGATAGCACTTTTGTGTATTTCATTCATTTTCAGTGGGAAGATGGTCTAACCTAGCATCTCCATATTATGGTAAAGGATTTTCGTGGTCACTCTCCATTTCATTACAAAGTATTTTACACATTTTATCATTTAAAGTCCATAGATTATAAAATTACTGATATTCATAATATCAAAAAACAGAAAAAATTGACGACATCACACAAAGCACAATATATGGAAAACAAAGTAATACAGGTATACTCTTCATTCCTGTGTAATATAGAACTACATTCTATATTGTCCCTCAACAATCTCATCTACAGTGTGTGGGTAGGACAATCTAAATGTGGAAAGGGCACTTTACCGATCATAAAATTAAAACTTCATAAAGCTTAATTTACTTCTCATTTTAAGTTAAAAATAAACTTTAATAGAATTTATACTAATTTCCATGGATCATATTATTGAAAGTTGAACAACATGAAATTGTGTTTTTGAAATCAAAAGTGGTTAAATATTGGCAATCACACGTGGTTCAATTTAATACTATTTTGACGGCCAATGATATAACCAAAAGAGCATAAAATTGGGAGGCAAAACTTTGATCTCACCATTTATGTATCCTTGGAGCTTTAAGATATTAATTTGCATCTCTAAAACTCTGGAGTATTGGAAGATTTAAACAATAGGACTTTCTTAAAACGTTTACCAAATTCTGGCACAGCAGGAAATTGGTAGAGCACAATGGTTAAGATGGTTATCCTAGGAATCAGCCAACCGTGAGATCAAACCCTGATTCTATTGTCTACTAGATGTGTCACTCCAAGAAAATTCCATAAAAATCTTGTGCCTCAGTTTCCTCATCTATAAAACAGGAATAATAACAGTACCTACACCTTAGTGCTGCAATAAAGATTTAATGCATATACTTATAAAATGCTTAGAAAAGTGCCTAGCACACAGTAAGCAAATAGGTATTCACTTTTTATTATAGCAGAAATTCATTAAAAAATTGGCAGCTTTCCTTTGCCTTGTTCAAGTGGACACAATCAAGAAATGCAAACAGGAGCAAAACGAATGAACTAGAATCCAACAACATTATGGTAAGGAACAGACATCTGGATCCCTAATCATGATAGACTAAACATTCATATTTATAAGAAGGCAAAAGAATGTAATGGTAACAATTACGTGTGAATGTAGGAAAAGGTCATGCAGCAGAGTAGAAGCTACCTTAAACATCTCCACTTGCATCAGATGGAAAGTTAAACAGCTGCTTTAGCTACTTAGAGTTTTTCAGTAATGCACTTCACTTTGGCAATATAGAAATTTGGTGCACTGAATTGTTGAAATCCTCTGTTCTTTCTCCACATGGCTTCCGCTCCAAGGAAAATGTGGCATAAGGAGCTCACAGCTAGAGTTACTATCAAAAGCTAGGCAAGCAGAGAAATATTTATGCCACTATAGCATGCTGCAATTATGGAACCCAATAGTACCCTTAGGCCAAATGTTAAATCCTGCAGTTTGAAATGTTTGCCCCAACTTTGTCTTAGACCACACAGATTTTGTAGTTTCATAGCCTCACTCAGAGGTTCCCAAACTTTCTTGATTCATGGTACCCTTAGTTTTTTCAGTAATTTTTTCATGGCTACCTAGGTCAAAAGAAATACCTAATCACTCTGTTTCTTAAGCAGTTGAATCATAACTACTTAGTAAGTATTTTATATCCTAGCAATTTAGCCATTTGAAAAATAACACTCATAAATTTATTAAAAATTATTTTTACAATTACTTCCCAATGGATATATGTGTCTGTTGGTCACTGCACAGACTCTCAAACTTTGGAATCTGATTGGACACCGTTACCTTCATTTCCTGTTTCACATTGATTTTTGGACAGCAGCTGCTTTTTATCACGACTGCCAGAAGGCCAGCTTTGCAAAAATATGACATCTTCAAAGTGAATGTAACTCATCCTATGTCTCACAGATGTCAATGAATTTTCCTCGAAATTTCAAGTTATTCCATGGTACTTCTGTAGGTTTGCTGTGTTACTCCAGGACACCTCAGCACACAGCTTGGGGACCAGGGATTTATATCATTTCCTATATATTTGAAGCTATTTGAAATAGCTATCCATTATGTACAGACTGCTTTGTATGGACCTATCACTTTCCACCTTTCAGGGAGTGTTTGTTGAGAAGAAGGCCGGATGATGAAATTTGTTTAAGTAAATGTAAAGAGCTACATCATCATAAAATATTTATTGAGATTCATTGTATGTAAAGGGAATTGAGGGAGGAAAAAGTAATTACGTAATCCTCAAGAAGTTTAGTGTGTTTGGCTACATTGTTTATACATATGTGATCAGCATATGTCATTTCTTCATTGAATTTTGTGAATATCTCCCCTGTATTTCTGATATATAGTCTTTCACACTTTGAGTTCCTTTTCTTATTCTTGCTAATCCCTTATCTCTTTCTGATACCATTATCTTTGACTCCCTGCTCACCATCCTCAAGTATAATCATCTCACCACCACTCTAATAAGCTCTATGATTTCCAACTCCATATCTTTACCCGTGGTGTTTTCTGTCCCATGGAATAAATTTCTCTCCATTCTTCACATATCACACTTTCATTCGTCCCTCTATCCCAGCTCAAATATCTGTCTTAGTGAAATTTTTCCCTACCCTTACTCAGACCACTCTTTTCCTTTCAGGAGAAATTACACATCATCTCCTATCTCGTCTCATAATATTCAGTAAGCATGCCTATGTTTCTCTCAGTGTTCTATAAGAGCATAATTAGTAGCATGGAGGAATAGATGGATGGATAGATGGAGATAGACAGTCATACATGGGATTTCTGAACGGGATTTGACTTTTCACGATCGTCAGGGGAGCTATTTAAAGAGTCTCTGTGGAGCAGTTATTTCTGTGTCTGATATTGAAGCTTGAAGTCTGAAGAAAAGTCATTCAAAATATATTGGGGGAGGATACTAGGGGAAATAAGAACAAACTGGAATATGCAAAGCTGAGCTAGAACTCGTAGGAACTTACCAGAGCTTAGGCTGATCTCTCACCACCTCAGTCTTCCAAGTTCCACAATGGGAGTGTCCTGCAGGAAAATCTGCTGTCCAGAACCATAACGCTAAAGGTTCATCTGGCCAGAGAGAGAAGCTGAAGGAGAAGCTGGAAAGGCTCTTGGTCCAGCTGGTAACCCACACCAACCCCAAAAGCTCACAGAAAAGCTTATGTGATTGCTTCGTATGGCTCTCATGCGCTATGCTGACTTTTAAAGCATGAAATAAAGATGGTGGCTGCTCTACTTCTACCTTCCAAATCTCACAGAATATGTCTCTTGTGGCTCACACTAACCTGGACCTATGCAGAGAAGGAAATTCTGGGAAACATAGTTCCAATTTGGCTAAAGTAACAAACACAAATCCACCACAGCCTTTAAGAGCACTTGTACCACTGTCAGTTGTTTAGGTGCCAGCCTTTGTCACAAGAATATGTGCTCCTTAAGAGCATGGACCACATATTACTCACAATGATATGGACAGGAGGCAGGGAAATACTGGGTAGAAAAGGGCAGGGTCCTTGGCGAGGGTTCCACCCTCAAGCCTGGGCCTGTGGTCCTAAATGAGAACTTCACTTCCCCATTTTCCCACCTGAATGTCGCCTTTTGGCCCACCATGCCCCCTATCCTGTGCCCGTAAAAACCCCAAGCTCCACTGGCAGAGCAGCAGAGTGGTACGGCATAGTAGGACAGCACACGGGAGAGAGAAGCAGCTGAACATTGAGAGAAGCAGCAGCTGGATATTGGAAACTACGGTCAGAGAGGAGTTTGGATAGGAACTCTGGACAGTTCGGAGAAGCAGCTGGACATCGAAGACTACAGTTGGAGAGGAGTTTGGCCCTAAATGAGAGTCCATCCCCAGTCAAACTCCAGAGGGGGACCGCCTTCCCACTTTCCCTTTCCAGCTCCCCATCCTGCTGAGAGCCACTTCCACCATTCAACAAAATCTCTGCATTGGCCATCCTTCAAGTCCATGTGACCTCATTCCTCTTGGGCTCTGAACAGGAACCTAGATGCAGGTGCAAGAGGCTGTCACACTGACTATCCACTGAGCTGTTTAACATTTACACCATCCACAGGTGGCCAAGCTAAAAGAGCACACTATAACACACGCCCTCTGAGGCTCCAGAGGTTGCAGGCAACCCTTAGATGCTGCCACAGGCCAGTACAGGGTTCATTCCTGCCGGTGCCCAAAGGCACTCACCCTGGCCCCTGCACCAGCTCACCTGCAGGCTCTCCCCCACAAGGGGTTTGAACGCTGCAGGCTGAGTAAGCAAGTCACCCCTTCGCGAGTCCCATGAAGGGGCCAAGGGAACTATTCCATCTAAATAATATATTCCTACTGCTTCATACAAAATCTGACACATAATAAGGATTCACGGATGTTTGTCAAATGATGAATGAATGAACAAACAAATGAAGGAATGAATGGAAAAGATTATTAACACCATTAGTACACTATAAGTACTAAATGTTTGGTCATATAACAAGGTAATAAGCAGAAAGAATCTCCTGTTTTTTTCCAAAGGCAAAAATTAACATATTTTATAGAGACTAATCCCCTTAGGATGAGGTGAAACTATTTAAACCTATCAAAATTTTATCACGTATATAGAACTTTCAAATGTACAAATTGTGTTTATAAAAGCTAACTAATTTGATGACTTATTACTTAGTTAAATATAACGGAGTCATCACTTTTCTGGACAAGTATGAAAGTAAATGTATTTTTTAATGAGATTCAATTAAATTATAAAAACAAAAATAAATGTTGACATTATATATCAATTTTTCATTAAATTTCTTTATACTTATATAAATTATATTTCAGAACACACTAGCAGAGGACTAACTGAAGACAAATATTGCCAACATGTCTTTGGTTCCATTTCTATTTATCACAACTTGTTCTAAAATTAATTCAATCCTACATCCTCTGTTTCAGCTGTTTGGCCTATTTTAAGCCTCAAAGGATCACTATCATGATTATCCCATAATTTTCAGTCT
Source organism: Macaca fascicularis (assembly GCF_037993035.2). Taxonomy (NCBI): domain Eukaryota; kingdom Metazoa; phylum Chordata; class Mammalia; order Primates; family Cercopithecidae; genus Macaca; species Macaca fascicularis. The sequence goes on from NC_088395.1 coordinate 30,195,202, forward strand.
CCGAAGGCATCATTATCTATAACCTACACCTACCTTAATCACAACATTAACATTACAGTAGGACAGAGCCCCAACTCTATATAGAACTGCATCCTTCATAGAGAAGCTTTAAGAAAAGGTATCCAAAGTAAACTTATTCTGATCCTTCTCATGGCAGCAGAATTGATACCTTGCCCGGCACAATTATGGTCACAAATAGTCCTCAGAATATATGTAACCTTTCACTTTTCCTAAATGTTATTAATTTCTTACAAAACAAAATAAAAACAAAAATTAAACAATAACAAAACACTTGATCCTTGACATTTGTCAAAATGTGGAAGTATGTGAAAATTTTTACATACATGGCAGCTATATGAGAAAATTTAATTTTACTCTAAACAGACTAACTGTATCCTTAGTAAACATGGTTTCATTCATATGAAATCATGGAAGCATTCTTTATTCACCTAAAAGTCTGTTGGATTACCCTTTATTTCACCATCCTGGGGACGTTACAAACCCTGATTTATTTTTAATGTGATTACTCAGTCCTTCTAAAGCCTGAATACTTTTTTCAAAAATTATTTACAAGTAAACTCATTTTCTAAAAGTTTTGACTCTGAGTCTTTAAATAACAAGAGGAAACTAAAATTTAGTAAGTGACAACTATGGCATGCACATAGGTTATAAGGCAGTCATTCTTATTTCATTTATAGGTGAGAACGTTTAGGATTATAAATGTTAAATATCTCCTTAAGACTGAACAGCTAATAAATTACAAAGCCATGATTTTAACTCAGGATTATAACCAGTTAAAACAACAAAGCTTGTATTCCCTTGATTATGTCCCAATCTACCATTACTATACAAGAGTTTAAGGATTTAAGATGAATGTTAGAGAGACATATCAATTTCTTGCCAGGCATTTTGCATTAACCTTAGACACAGTCATCGTTTATTCATTATTTGATTAAACAAATATTTATTGAGTTCCTAATATGTACCAGTCACAGCTCAAGATGCTAAAGACATAGTGATGAACAAGACAAAGACCTTATTAAGCTTCCATTCTAGTGGGAAAAACAGATACAAGCACAGAAATGGAAATGGTGTCAGGTAACTAAAGAAAAATATCACAAAGTCAAAGGAGGAAGGGCAATAGAAGTGTGGAGGGTCAAATCAGGGCTCAGAAATAAGAATGGGCTCTGGAGCTACCTATAAGTATTAATACAGTTCCAATAATTAATCTCTCATTATAGAGAACTAAAATAAAAGTATTCCAAATAATGTTCTCATTTGTGCTCAGTTGCTTTAAAAACAGAAATTAATTGGGGTTACTATAAAATAATCATTGAGAAAGACTAGAAAAGAGCAAGGTTTTAGAGTAATATTAATAATAAGTCTTGCAAGAATTGCATTGACCTGATAGTATTCTCCCTCTAGTATCAACTTGGATCATATTTAAGTGTAGGAACTCTGGCCTTCCAAGTTTAGAGATCATCACTCCAACTTTACAGCTGTCTTTCCCATTGATCCTGTCCTAAAATATGATTCCCATTAAAAATAATTTTAAGACAATTTCTTTCTACTTTTGTTTCAAATGACAGACTCCTAAAGAATCACATATATTTTTTCTTTTCCTTTTTTCTGTCCTTAACAGTCTTAATATTAACACACAGAATCACATATGAATTAAACATTATTTTCATCATGAGTGGGTTTTAAAAGGATCAGCAAGAGAAAAAAATGTAACACTGACACTGTAGTGGAAATGAGATTGAGGATAATTCCTATTTTAATGTTGTTTACCAAGAAGGCAATACAGCAAAGTGATCAGAACTCAAATGAGTTCTAGAGTTAAATTACCTGTGTTCAAATCCCAGATCTCTTGGTAACTTGCTGTAAGATGGAAGCAAATTACCAGACCTTCTGGGATCCTCATATGTGAAAAGGTATCATGATTGTACATGCCTCATATGTTCATTCTAGAGAACAAATGAGATAAAAATGTGATATTCTTAGTGCAGCACGAGGCACTTAAAAACACATTACACATATACATTATGGGATATTATTTTCACCATTTATGAATAGGTAGGTTTAAGGACAAAAGATATTATTTCCCACTTCATCTGGAAGATTTTTTGTATATTTCAAGGCACATCTTTAACATCACCTTTCCTGTCAAGCTTTTCATGGTCTCCCAGGTACCCTCTTCTTGTGCTCCCATAGCAATTTGTTCCTAATTCTATGTTAGAATTGTAATGCGGTGCAGAAAACTCTCCAGTTGCAACTAAATCAATCGTCTTAAGTGAAGCTTCCTGGATGCAAACTCTAAGATAAATATTCGGGTGTCACTGATTTACTTCAGAAGTGCTCCCAGGAGAAACTGGACAGGGGAATGGGGACAGCAGGAAAGAGAAAGCCAAAGGTGTGATTTCAGGTAAAGACCCACTCTGAGCCTGATCCCGTGGAGAGCTCTGGAGCTCAGATTACACCTCAGAGTGTGTACATTACACCTACAAGGTGAGGAAGCTGAGCTTTCATACTGCCCCATCTATCAGTCATTGGCTAAGGGTGTGAGGTAGGGCATCGACTCCCAGGCATTTCAACTCTGCAGGAAACGCTTTGAAGAAGGTCATAGGTGAGAGTCATTAAAGATAAGTACACAGAAGATGGGCCATGGGGACACACAAGTAAAGGAGGGGAGTGAGAATCTGGGTGTAGCACCAACAGTGTCTGACACATAGTCTTTTCTTAAGGAACCCTTACTATTTTAATGACCTTATTTCCAGCTCCCCTACACAGCCCTAGTACTTCTGGTTCCTGGCTCAATGCCAAGAGGTGTTGGCCTTGGAAGTCCCTTGCTATAGTAAATAGCATTCAGACTTAGAGAGGTAACCAGAATGCCTTCTGGTGTCAGCCTGGAATAATGCTGATATGCCCTGAAGGGACCTCTGATGGCTAACATCCCTCCTGCTGCTGCCTGCACAGCTGCTATGGTCTGGAGTTGTTGCCAGAGAGTACCACAATCCTTGGGCAGATACTTTGCCACCTCTCCTGCCCCACTCCAGTATCTTTCCAACTTCTATGGTTGACTTCATGGTGCCGGTTGCCTCTTACGATCTACTATAGCTTACACAGGGTTATAAATCTGACTTCCTTCAGATCCTGCTAACTGCAGAAATCTAGAGGGCCACTTGTCTATACTCTTGTTTGAAAACTCATTACCCAATGCTTCTGCCTAAATCGTAATCTCCATTCCACTCTAGTGGTTCCATTCAGGAAGAAGAAATTGCCTTTGCCCCTTTCAATTAAAAATTTAAAAGCTCTGTCTCCTTCACTAATGTTCTTGTCATTCCACATGGAGTTGCATCATCAATATATCAGAGCACCAAAATCTTTCACTCATGCCTTTTGTTTCACAGTTGGAATCTATCTCAGACTATTCTTATTGTAAGAAAACATTCCAGAATTGGAAAAATTTCTGTTTAAAATTCATCAGTATTTATATGCAACATATCTATACTTTAATGAAATTGTGTACCATATGCAGGATTCAATGACATTTTCCCATCATATCATCATTCTCCATTATAAAATTAGAGACTCTCTCTGACAGTATATAAGAAAGAAAGGATCTGTTCCATGATAGAATTTTTTCAATTTTTATAAATTTAAAGGATACAAGTGCAGTTCTATTACATAGATATATGATGGAAATGTATTATATAATTTAAAAATGCTAAAAACAGAAGTCTTATATGAAACTTTTGCTTGAATCCAGATTCCATAGTCATAACTGAGTACCCATGGATAAATTGATAGATTTAGAGAGATAAATGGCTAGATGATTTTTATAATGTCTCTTTTTCTCCTTTGTTGATCATTTGGAATGGGAATGAAACATGATAAATGAACCAGAACTGCCCGTAAGGCATTGTAATCCAGTATGAAAGACAAACATGAAAAGAAATGATTGTAACAAAATGCTAAAAGTACTATTTTTAAAAAGCAAGGGCAAGAGATAAGAGCACCAAATATTGGCAACATCTAACTTTGTCTTGAATTTTACACCATGTTCTGTTCAATCAGTGAACGAATGACTAACCCTGACTCAGCTCAGTCCATCCAGGCCGAGTTAGATTCTTCCTTCTTGCGACTCCCTTAGAATTCATCACATAATCCTATATTTCTTTATTTTTCTCCCTCCCTAACTAGACTCTGAACTTATTGAATATAGGACTTTGCCTGGCCACCTTTGTATTCAAAGCATCAATTTTAATTTTTGGCCCATTTTTGGTCTTCAATAAATGTTTGTTAAGTGAATAAATGAATAAATGAGTGAGCTGAACCATGGATGGAGAAGGAAGAAATTCATTGAGGTCATTATGTAGAAATTTATATTTAAGCTACTATGGATTGCATATGGTCCAACTAAACTTCTGAAACTCCAAGTGAGGTTGAGAGGATAGCCTAATGTCATAGACTGGCCCTAACTTTGTTTTCTTATTGTAAGCTCCAGAGTTTGCAGATTTGAAAAACCTGTCTCCATACACCATGCTAAAACTCTTTAGCGACAGACAACAGCTGAGTGTTTCAAAACAACTTGCAAGATGTACTAGAACGAATTGGATATTTCCTCTATCAAGAAAATGGGCTTGTAAATGCTTGTTGGGTCCAATTCAATTTTTTTTTTTAAATCATCAAGAAGGTTATTTGCCATCCCTACAGTATCATTAGATAACTGCTGCCTCAGCCTTTTGCAAGCAATTATGATGAGTTTTAAAATCAAGTAGCAGTGCAAGGGTGCAATTCTCCTGATTTCTCTATTGCAGCTTGACTTCTTTTCTTAGTACTTTTGAATCCATTTTTATGTGATTCTTGATGGGCTTTCTAAAGATTATTTGAGAATAAGAGTGTTCTACTGTTGACTTTCAGATACTCAAATATTTTTCTCCTTTTTGAAATACAGTCTAAAAATTCTGGCCGCATGTTACAATTAAGTCTAATAACTTAACCAGCGCCATCATAGGGGTTAGCTACACAGATAATCATCTTATCCTGCTAAGTTTGATGAACTGTATTTTCCCCAAATTCCTCTTTATTCTATTCTAGAAAACTGTTAGTTTAGAAGACAGATGCCTTCCTGAAATTTTTGCTTAATGACTCTAAAGGGAAAATTTAGGCTGAAAACTGCCAGATAACTCTTCTTTCTTTTTCCTCCAAAATAATCAAGATGTGAGTTCCAAAAGTCTGGGGATTCAGTACTCCCAATCGAAGGCAAAACCTGTCTTGTGTTCATTTGTAAAAAATAACTCCTTGGCAAGGTGTTTTGTCCCAGAAAGTCATTCCTAATAGACCCATACTGTACAATATCAAATGAAAAATTCAGCTAGCTTGTCCTCTTCTCATTCTCCCCTCACTTCTCAGTCCTTCATCCCCTTCTCTCTTTATCTGTTATCTTGAGCACTATCATTTGACCCGGTTGCCCTTTCCTGCTACTAAGCTCACTTTCTGTGAAGAAGCCTGTTTGACTTTCTTCAGTTCTTGTTTTGCAGAAGAACTTTAAAATGTTCAAAAGAAACAATAGTCTAACTTTCCTAAGAAGCTAAATTTGATCATTCGCCTGGTGAAAGTGACCTGCTGTGAGTGTATCCCAAGCTGCTAGGTCATATCCTATATAAGAGAGTTCAAAGTTACTATAAAAATAAGGAAAAATCCAAAACTTATACTGATAGACTAAGAGTTATCTAGGAGCAATTGGTGATCACACAGAGCTTTAAAATGCAGTTAGCACCTGTCTTCTAAATACCTGCTAAGCATGAATCTGTAAAATGACCTGGTACTTTTTTTGAATAGAAATATAATCATACACATAGAAAAGAATTTATTCTGTGACAATATTCTTTATTGGTGTTTTCAGTAGAAGCATAGCATACAAATGTTTTACTAAAAAGATCATTTAAACAATATTATAGTCTAAGAAGATCATAGTATCATTTCACGATAGCAAAGGCCAGACCAAAGGAAGTGGAGCTAGGTAGGACTCAGGACTTTTGATTCCTATTCCATGCTCTTTTCACTTTAAGAACTGAGTCAATGAATTTGCTTGCTATTGGCTAAATTTGGGGTTTTTACGCTGAGATTGTTGGAAGGGATTTGTAGATCTTCTGTAGTTTCAAGTCAATTTCGGTATGTGTGCATTTTCCTCTGGGAAGAACATAGTTTTCAAAAGATACTGCTGGGCACAGTGGCTCATACCTGTAATCCCAGCACTTTGGGGGGCCAAGCCAGGTGGATCACCCGAGGTAAGGAATTTGAGACCAGCCTGAGTAACATGGTGAAACTCCATCTCTACTGAAAATACAAAATTAGCCAGGCATGGTGGCACATGCCTGTAATCCTAGCTACTCAGGAGGCTGAGACAGGAGAATCATTTGAACCCGGGAGGCGGAGGTTGCAGTGAGCCAAGATCACACCATTGTACTCCAGCCTGGGCAACAAGAGTGAAACTTCTTCTCAAAACAAAACAAAACAAAACAAAACAAAAAACAGACACACAGAATAGCCCATACCAACCCCAGCCCCCTTCAAATAAGGTATAAAAACTTTTAAACTAAATAAATGTTTGCTTTGTCTTAATAAAAAAAATCATGGATAAATGTTTTGAACACTCTATCCTCATTACTTCCCTCAGCTAGCCACATATGAAGCTGGTCTAACTTCAGTTCTTCTTATTAAACTTCTCTTTAAATACCAGCAAGCAGTCATTCATGAAGAAGGCAAAAGACCAGGGACTAAAAAAAACATGCTACACACTCTGATGTTACATAATTAAAGGGTTAAGAGATTGTCTTTCTTTTACATACTCCACCTATATATGTGGTTTCTATGTCCTCACCCATTGCCCCACTCACCTTCTCAAACTTCTTATTGTAATGCCAAAAATCCAAATTATAAGTGTACAGTATGTCAGGCCTCTGAGCCCAAGCTAAGCCATCATATCCCCCATGACCTGCAAGTATACATCCAGATGGCCTGAAGTAACTGAAGAATCACAAAAGAAGTGAAAATGGCCTGTTTCTGCCTTAACTGATGACATTACCTTGTGAAATTCCTTCTTCTGGCTCATCCTGGCTCAAAAACTCCCCCACTGAGCACCTTGGGTCCCCTGCCTCTGCCCGGAAGGGAACAACCCCCTTTGACTGTAATTTCCCACTACCTACCCAAATTCTATAAAACGGTCCCCCATCTCCCTTTGCTGACTCTTTTCAGACTCAGCCCGCCTGCACCCAGGTGATCATAAAGGTTTATTGCTCACACAAAAGCCTGTTTGGTGGTCTCTTCACACAGACGGTGCGTGAAATTTGGTGCCGTTACTTGGATCAGGGGACCTCCCTTGGGAGATCAATCCTCTGTCCTTCTGCTCTTTGCTCCATGAGAAAGATCCACCTACAACCTTGGGTCCTCAGACCAACCAGCCCAAGGAACATCTCACCGATTTTAAATTGGGTAAGCAGCCTCTCTTTACTCTCTTCTCCAACCTCTCTCACTATCCCTCAACCTCTTTCTCCTTTCAATCTCGGTGCCATCTTTCAATCTCTCCCTTCTCTTAATTTCAGTTCCTTTCCTTTTCTGGTAGAGACAGAGGAGACGCATTTTATCCGTGAACCCAAAACTCTTCTCAAGGCTGATTTACTTCCAAAGGAAGCTGGAGTCATTCACTGCAAGGGCCATCAAAAGGCATCAGATCCCATCACTCAGGACAACGTTTATGCTGATAAGGTAGCTAAAGAAGCAGCTAGCATTCCAACTTCTGTCCCTCACAGCCAGTTTTTCTCCTTCTCATTGGTCACTCCCAACTACTCCCCCATTAAAACTTCCACCTATCAATCTCTTCCCACACAAAGCAAATGGTTCTTAGACCAAGGAAAATATCTCCTTCCAGCCTCACAGGCCCATTCTATTCTGTCATCATTTCATAACCTCTTCCAAGTAGGTTATAAGCTGCTAGCCCACCTCTTAGAATCTCTCATTTCCTTTCCATTGTGGAAATCTATCCTCAAGGAAATCACTTCTCAGTGTTCCATCTGCTATTCTACTACTCCTCAGGGATTGTTCATGCCCCTTCCCTTCCCGACACATCAAGCTCAGGGATTTGCCCCTGCCCAGGACTGGCAAATTGACTTTACTCACATGCCCCAAGCCAGGAAACTTAAAAAACCTCTTGGTCTGGGTAAACACTTTCACTGGATGGGTAGAGGCCTTTCCCACAGGGTCTGAGAAGGCCACCACAGTCATTTCTTTCCTTCTGTCAGACATAATTCCTTGGTTTGGCCTTCCCACCTCTATACAGTCCAATAACAGACTGGCCTTTACTAGTCAAATCACCCAAGCAGTTTCTCAGGCTCTTGGTATTCAGTGAAACCTTCATACCCCTTACCATCCTCAATCTTCAGAAAAAGTAGAAAGGACTAATGGTCTTTTAAAAACACACCTCACCAAGCTCAGCCACCAACTTAAAAAGGACTAGACAATACTTTTACTACTTTCCCTTCTCAGAATTCGGGCCTGTCCTCGGAATGCTACAGGGTACAGCCCATTTGAGCTCCTGTATGGATGCTCCTTTTTATTAGGCCCCAGTCTCATTCCAGACACCAGCCCAACTTGGACTGTACCTCAAATACTTGTCATCCCTACTGTCTTCTGCCTAGTCATATTCCTATTCACCATTCTCAACTACTCATATATGCCCTGCTCTTGTTTACACTGCCGGTTTACATTGTTTCTCCAAGCCATCACAGCTGATATCTATCTCCTGGTGCTATCCCCAAACCGCCACTCTTAACACCCTCTTAAAGTAAAGAAATAATCTTTGCTGGCAGGGTTACACTGAATCCCCTTGGGCATTCTCTAATTAGATGTCCTGGATCCTCCCAATTCTTAGTCCTTTAATACCTGTTTTTCTGCTTCTCTTATTCTGTTTAGTTTTTCAATTCATACAAAACTGTATCCAGGCCATCACCAACAATTCTATACAACAAATGTTTCTTCTAACAACCCCCCACAATATCACGCCGATCACAAAATCTTTCTTCAGCTTAATCTCTCCCATTCTAGGTTCCCACGCCACCCCTAATCCTGCTGAAAGCAGCCCTGAGAAACATTGCCCATTATCTCTCCATACAACCCCCCCAAAATTTTTGCTGCCTCAACACTTTAACACTATTTTATGTTATTTTTCTTATTAATATAAGAAGACAGGGATGTCAGGCCTCTGAGCCCAAGCTAAGCCATCATATCCCCTGTGACCTGCATGTATACATCCAGATGGCCTGAAGTAACTGAAGAATCACAAAAGAAGTGAAAATGGCCTGTTCCTGCCTTAACCGATGACATTACCCAGTGAAATTCCTTCTCCTGGCTCATCCTGGCTCAAAAGTTGCCCCACTGAACACCTTGGGTCCCCTGCCCCTGCCTGCCAGAGAACAGTCCTCTTTGACTATAATTTTCTACTACCTACCCAAATCCTATGAAATGGCCCAACCCCTACCTCCCTTTGCTGACTCTCTTTTCGGACTCAGCCCGCCTGCACCCAGGTGATTAAAAAGCTTTATTGCTCACACAAAGCCTGTTTGGTGGTCTCTTCACATGACGCGTATGAAACTATATCATAAAGCAGCTCTCTTAGGTGACTAAAGACCTCTTGGCGAAATCTTGGTAAAGGTTTTTATTGTTTGCTATTTTTTATTTATCCATCTAAATTCCCTTACTATGTGTTGTTCATTCTTGTAGCATGGTTACTTTTTTGACAATTTTCTTTTCTCAGCTAATACAACACTATTCTTGCTTCTGTTGCTCTGACTCCTATTTCTTATCCCATCTGTTGACTCCAGATATCCCAAAATCTTTAGTTCTTGACTGTCCTCATAAATATAATATGTATATACATTCCCTCAAGGGTTTCATCCATTCATCCATTCCTTTCCATTGAGGAATTCCAAATCAGCCTCTCCAGCCTCTTTCCTTCCATCTTATATTTCCAACTAATCAGATTGAAGGCCAGTTTATTATAGATTCCTCCATCAAACATAGTCCGTCTTCATATATCTTCAAAAGAAATGAATCTCTTGCCTACAAACAAAATCTCCCTTCTTACATTCCACGTGTCTGGCAATAACACCAACTTTTCACCGTCTCCAAATCAAGATAAACTACTTTTTAACATTGTATTCTTTCTCACTGACAGTATCCAAGAACTATCCAAATCTCATTGTACTCCCCACTAGAAATCTTCTGCTTTCATTTTTAGTCAACAATTTATTTAAATAATTCACTAGGTGTCAGATGATTTGGTAGGTGTCTTAGGGGGAACCAAAATGAACAAAACTGTTTTATCCCTCTAAGAAATTACTGTCTAACAAGGAATATAAAGCATGTTCATGCATAGCTACAATGCAAGACCTTAATGGCACTGGCAGTGCTACCCTTGGCTTCAGTCATGCATCAGTTATGCCTTGCTCCTATTGAGTTTTGCCCAAATTCATACCCATCTGTAGAGTTTATTTTAGACTTTCTGTTTTGCACATCTTAATTTTTTAGTTTATTTTTACTTTTCTATATGTGGTCCTTCCAACTCCATGACTTATTTGTTTTCCCCTCTCTTCTGGACCTACATGTAGAGATACGACTGCATGATCCTCTTAATGCAATGGCGGTTGGGTTTTTCTTTGTTCGTTTGTTTTGAGTTTTTACCTTTGGCAATTAGCATTAACCAGAGGATAAAGTGGGAAATGCACTTTCTACCCCGAAAGCTGATTTCAACTAATGGGAACTCCCTTTCTCTAACTCTCTTTGCTTTTGAAAATCCGAGATCATTTACTACTTCAGGGGGGCTGTGTTTTTCTCACTGGGTGAGGTCTGTTTTTTGCAGCTAGGATAAGAATGACCTTCTAAACCTTGTAAGGCACCTAAGTCACTTCTGAGTATCCTTCTCTTCTCACCTGGAACATTTTGGCCTGCTACAAGCTGTGACAAAGTAATCCTTAGGCCCAAATTAATAAAAAGAGCATGGCTGCACAATAAATAAATACTGGGTCCATAGTTTTGTAGCCCAGTGTAAGAAGGAAAACTGCCAAAACCTTAGCATCCATGCCTATTGATTTCCTACATTTTCAACATCCATATTCTACTTCACGTATTTTAAATGAGCTCTGGGCTCCCCTGAAATTCTCATGCTACTACCATAAATATTTTATACAGCATCCCATCCTCTGTGTCAACTGCTATGTCACACAACTGAGTGGAGAGGGGACAACAAATCGCTCTTGCCTGATTTTGAAGGTTTAGCCAATTTCAGTTCTCAGGGAAAAGGCTGCCAAAGCAAAAACCTATTCTTAAAACCAGGTATATTTGATTGTATTTCTTCTACCATTAATCCATGAAAACATCATTTTCACATTCTGTTTTTAAAACAAGAAGTCAATTTTATTTAACTCCTCTAAGATCTTATGAGAAACAAGGTGTCAAAACATGATTTCGGCTATTTGTAGGCTAAGCATATTTATAAATCATTTCTAAATAAAGAAGAAAAAAGAGGTAATAGAGTCACAGCCACATTCTTGGTTAAATCTTATTTTCTAATCCGAAAGGTTATCCAATTACCTAATGAAACAAAGGTGGTAAATTTAATTGTCTACCTTTAAAAGTACTCCTTCTGATCTTTGTGTATGTGTGTGTGTGTATATGTGCTACTGCCTGATTTGCAATTTTATGTTTTATATACTGAGAAATCTTGCTTTCCAATTCTCTGTTTAGAAAACAGAATTCAACATCCCTTCAAATATTCATCCCTGTAACTCTGAGGTGAGGTGGGGGGGTGTGGATGGGTCACTGAGAATTATAAGGGCATAGTGACATCTACAGGCAGCAAGGATATTGTTAAATAGGATATGGTTACTATCAGCTGAGGAATGGACTAACAGACCTCTCTGCTTTACGTTTAAATGTGTCTTCCTCACGGAAACCAACAGGAAAGGTTAGACCAATTAAGCTGGAACAAATGACACAACAGATCTTGTTAAAATTAAAATCCATGTAATAAATGGGGCTTTGTTTCACCTCGTTGATCTAAATTTTTTGAAATGGGAATAGCAGTTTGGCAGTTCATTTTGAAAATAGATATAAATCATACATATATACTTGATGAAAGTGGTCACTTCAAATTCATGGAAATCACAGAGAAAGAATATGCCAATTAGAAGTTCAGAAAGTCATTTTTGGCTTTCGGTGATAAAATGGACTCAAAATAAAACCTTTCTGGAGGTCTGATTCAGTATTTACAACTCATGCTAACATTATGTCAGAAGTTATTCCTGCATTTTCTTAATAGAAGGAGTGAGGAGAACAGTAACAGCAATCGGGGGGGGGGGGTGGATAATAACACATAATGAGATTAGGCTCATTGGTGTCTGTGATACTTAATTTTATGTGTCAGCTTGACTGGGGTCAGGGATACCCACATAGCTGGGAAAACATTATTTCTGGGTGCATCTGTGAGGGTATTTCTAGAAGAGGTTAGTATTTGAATCCCTAAATTAAGAAAAGAAGAACCACCCTTACCAAAGTGAGCAGGCACCATCCAATCTCTTTGAAAGCCTGCGTAGAACAACAAGGCAGTGGAAGGGCAATTTGTCTCTCTTCTGTAGCTGAGACATCCATCTTCTCCTGTCCTTGGACATTAAAGGTCCAGGTGCTACAGCCTTCAGACTCGGATTTATACCAGGGGACCCCCACCCGCCACCACTCCTGGACCTGAATTACACCACCTGTTTTCCTGGTTCTCCAGCTTGCTGGGGGCATAACTTGAGACTTTTCAGCCTCCCTAATTTTGTGAGCCAATTCCCTTAACAAATCCTCTCTCTCTCCCTCTCTCTCTCTCTCTTATTGATTCTGTTTCTCTGGAGAACCTCAACTAATGTGGTGTCTTTTATTTTGCTATCGAGGTAAAAACAAAACAAATCAAAGAAAGAAAAAGACAAAATTTAAACTCCTGGTAGATGAGGTTATGCTTTATACTTCATTGTATTTCTCATGGTGGCTAGACATACTTAGTAAATAGTTGATCAATTAGGAAAAAATAGATAGGCTGTAAACCTGATTTTAATAACTTTTTATTCTAATGTCTATTGGTACAGTGGAAAAGAATAGGAAGTTTAAGCACAATGGAGATTTAGCAGTCAAGCTGCTCAGACACCTTTATTACTACTGCCAAGTGCTATACAGATCTGCTTAAAGGTGGAAAAATCCAACTGCTTAATTAGTTCTTATTATTCCTTCCTTTGTTCTTTTTCTCCTACACCTTTCTCCCTCCAATATTTACTTAACATGCAAAAAATGTGTGAGTTTCCAGGGGGAACTGCCAAGATTACCTGACTAGAGGAATTTTACACATAGCCCAATCAAGGTGGCTGGCTGCTAGGTGAGCGTACCTAAACAGCAAGAGGCTATAGGATATTCTGCTACATGGGGGCCTCTTCTATTAGGGAAAAGCATAGTAGAAAGGTTTCTTAAAGACTCCCAAAGGACCTACACGTGTGTCTAATAAGTAGATCAGTGTGGCCACTGTCAAACCCAGGGCATCTTCAGCCTGTCAGTATTAGTCAGAGCAGCAGGAACAGATCAGATAGAGGGTAAGGCTTCAAAGAGAGAGGGGGGAGGCCAGGCACAGTGTAATCCTAGCACTTTGGGAGGCCGAGGCAGGTGGATCACCTGAGGTCAGGAGTTCGAGACCAGCCTGACCAACATGGCGAAAACCCATCTCTACTAAAAATACAAAAAACATTAACCGGGCATGGTGGTGCATGTCTGTAGACCCAACTACTCAGGAGGCTGAGGCAGGAGAATCGCTTGAACCCAGGAGGCAGAGGTTGCAGTGAACCAAGATCACACCATTGCACTCCAGCCTGGGCAACAAGAACAAAACTCCATCTCAAAATAAATATATAAACAAATAAATAGAAAGAAGGGAAAGAGGTGTCTCAGAGTCAGACCTCACCTCATATCCCCCAGCTCCAACATAACAACAGTCAGGGCTACCACTCAAGCATGACTTGAGGATAAGAAAAGAGATGAGATTAAATACAACTTTGAAATTAAAGCTTTAATTTGAACTAAATTTTAATAGCCAGAAGTGGCCACAAAGTCATGAAATCTTCACCAGATCATATGGCTGGACTGAAAAAGGAAGATCTAACAGTCTGAGAGAAGACAGTAATTGGAAGCACTGCAACCATTTTATCTTTGATCCCACTGATCTGAAACTTCTCAACAAACATAAACTTGAGGTGGATACATTCAGTCCATAGCAAGGATCTCTTGCCACGTTGTAAAAACTGTTTACACAACAGGGTAGAGAAGACGAGGCTAAAAAATAATTTTCCATTCCATGCCAGAATCAGAGCATTATAATTTCAAATGTGTGAACAATTTTCATACTTCCATTGAATCTTGGTTGTCCAGTCATGATTAAGACCAAAGGAGCTAAAAAACTGATTGGAAAGTCAGAGGCTCCACCCTTTGTCCCAACGCCAGAGACAGTTGATGCTGTTTACGCCTGAGTTTTCTGAGGATTTTCAAGGTAATTCAGCATGGCCTGAAAGTAAAAATATATCTTCAAAAAAAATGTGCAACTGGCTGACAACCTAGAGCTCAACAGTATCAGACTTGAAGTTAATCAACAACACATTAGAGAATATAGAAAGTAGTAAATATAATGCAAAGTTAAGCCTAAATAGAAAGAATGGCGGCATCTGAAAACTTCTTGCAAAAAAAAAAAAATGGAATGAAAGGAAAAATAGATAAATCCACTATTATAACTGGAAATTTTAACAGCCCTTTATTGGTAATTAAGAGATCAAGTAGGCAGGAAATTAGTAAGGTTATGATTGAACTCAATCAATCAATCCATTGGCTCTAATTGACATCTACAGAATAATCTATCCAACAACAGCAGAATACATATTCTCAAGCTCAAATGCAACACTCACCAATATAGACCATATTCTGGGCCGCAAAATAACCCTTAGCAAATTTAAACAAATCAACATCATAAAAAGTATGTTGTTACACCACAGTGCTGTTATACCACAATTAAAACAGAAATCAGTAACAGAAAAATAGCTGGGAAAATCCTAAAATATTTAGAGGTGAAACAACATACTTCTATATAACACATGGGTCAAATGAAATGTCTCAGGAGACATTTTTAAAAAATTATTTTAATGAAATGGAAGTGAAAGTAAAACCTGCCAAAATTAGTGGGATACAACAGAAGCAGTGCTTAGAGGGAAATGTATAGCACTGAATGCATACATTAGAAAAGAATAATAATCTAAAATCAATATTCTAAGCTTCTACCTTAGAGAACTAGAAAAAGAAGAGTAAATTAAATCCAAAGTAAGAACAAGAAAATAAACAAATAATAAAACTCAGAGCAGAAATTATTAAAATTAAAACAGGAAAACAATAGAGAGAACCAATGAAACCAAAAGCTTTTACTTTGAAACTGACAAACCTCTAGCCAGGCTAACCAAAACACACACACACACACACACAAACACACAAAAACAAAACAACAGAGAAGACACAAAGTCCTAATATCCTAATATCAGAAATGAAAGACGGATCACTACTGTTCACATGGACATGAAAAGGATAATAAAAGAATATTTTGAACAACTTTATGCCCACAAAATATTAATAAGCCTGTTATCTACTAAAGAGAGTAAATCAATTAATAAACTTCCAAACACAAAGCACCAGTCCGCAGATGGCTTCACTAGTGACTTTCACCAAACATCCAAGGAACAGATGAAAGCAATTTTCTACAATCTCTTCCAAAAATAGAAGCAGAGTGAATACCTCCTAACTCATTCTATAAGCTAGCATTACCCTAAAACAAAAGCAGGCAGATATTACAAGAAAGAAAAACTGACCGGTATGTCTCATGAACGTAGGTGCAAAAATCCTCAGCGAAATATTAGCAAATCAAATCTAACAATACATTAAAAAAATTACACACCTTGGCAAGGTGCAGTGGCTTACACCTGTAATCCCAGCACTTTGGGAGGCCAAGGCGGGGATCACTTGAGGTTAGGAGTTCAAGACCAGGATGGCCAACATGGCAAAACCCCATCTCTACTAAAAATACAAAAAATTAGCCAGGCATGTGGTGTATACCTGTAGTCCCAGCTACTTGGGAAGCTGAGGAAGGAGAATCGCTTGAACCTGGGAGACAGAGATTTCAGTGAGACGAGACTGGTTGACAGAGGGAACCACTCTAGCCTGGGTGACAGAGGGAAACTCTGTCTCAAAAAAATAAATAAATAAAAAATAAAAAAGTATACACCTTGACCTAGTGGGATTTATTCCAGATATACAAGGTTAGTTGATAATCAATTAATGCAATTCATTATATCAACAGTATAAAGACAAAAAAAATCATTTGAACATATCAATAGATGCAGAAAAAGCAGCTGACAAAATCCAACGCCCATTCGTGATTAAAAAAACTCTCAGTAAATTAGAAATAGGGGGAGGGATAAATAGGCAGAGCATAGGGGACACTTTTGGGGCAGTGAAACTATTCTGTATGATACTGTAGTTGTGGATACATGTCATTATGCCTTTGATAAAACTGACAGAACTGTACAACACAAAGATGTGTTCTTAGGTAAACTATGAACTTTAGTTAAATGTAATACACCAATAATATTTCACCAATTATAATAAACATAGCACATCCACGCAAGATGTTAATAATACGGGAAACTGTTGGGAATTCCTTACATAGGAACTCTTTGCACTTTCTGCTCAATTTTTCTGTAAATCTAAAAGCTCTCTAAGAAATAAAGCATATTGGCCTGGCGCGGGGGCTTACACCTGTAATCCCAGCACTTTGGGAGGCCAAGACCGGTGGATCACCTGAGGTTGGGAGTTCGATACCAGTCTGACCAACATGGCGAAACCCCGTCTCTACTAAAAATACAAAAAAAAAAAAAAAAAAAAAATTAGCTGGGCATGGTGGCACATGCCTGCAATCCCAGCTACTCAGGAGGCTGAGGCAGGAGAATCACTTGAACCTGTGAGGTGGAGGTTGCTGTGAGCCAAGATCGCGCCATTGCACTCTAGCCTGGGCAACAAGAGAGAAACTCCATCTCAAAAAAAAAAAAAAGAAAGAAAGTATATTAATTAAAAATAAATAAATATAAAGGTAACAGTTCCCATATAAGGAAAAAAACAAAACAACAACAACAAAAAAACATGTCTAAAGTAGTCTCCAGGACTGCAAGCCATAATCAAGGATTTGGCAGCAGAATCATCTTCATTGTAACCAGCAAAGAGGATTGACCTTTGACCTTGTGGCACCTTTCAGAATCTGCCAAAGTGTTTCTTATCTGTCTACCTTTGTTGTCCTATCCTCTGGGAAAGGGCTTCTTGCCTTTTTTCCCCCAAGATCAAGTACACCTCCTCATTGAAAATTTTCCTAATCACCCCAGTCAGTCTGAGATATCTTCCTTCACCCACTTGTTCTTATACTTATTTGTGAGGACTAGGCTCTGATTGTTTTTTTTTATCTTGCCCAAATTCCTATCTAAGGGGTCTGGGGAGTCATGCCCTACAAACCATAAATTCTCATCAGATGGGTTTTATTTAACTCTGTGTATCATGACTTACTTTCCAATCTGACTCTGGCATAACAAGGAAGAAAATCACAACATTTTACTCCAAAACATGTTTCTCTGTCATATCTTGAAATGGCCCTGCAAAGCCTTCCCTTGTGGGAAAAATCCACATTCCATAGAGAATCCCCTTTCCCCTTTGTTTTCCTTCCTTCCTTTCCAGATCCAGGAGATAATCAACTAAGAGCCAGGCACTCTTTTAGGTCCGATAAGAAACATTTTACAACCTGTTCTCTCTGAAGTCTGCTATCTGACAGCTTCCTCTGCACAATAAAACTTGGTCTCTGCAATCCTTTATCTTAACCTGAAGATTTCCTTTCTATTGATCCCAGGTCTTCAGATAAACTCAACCAACTGTCAACCAGAAAATGTTTAAACTTACCTATAGCCTGGAAGTACCCCCACTCCCTCTTTGTGTTGCCCCGCCTTTCTGAACCTAACCAATGTATTTCTTAAATGTATTTGAATGATGTCTCATGCCTCCCTAAAATAAATAAAACCAAGTCACACCTCAACCACCTTGGACACATGTTCTCAGGACCTCCTGAGGGCTGTGTCACGGGCCATGGTCACTCATATTTGGCTCAGAATAAATCTCTTAAGATATTTTACAGGGTTTGACTCTTTTCATCAACACTTACAATAAAGAATTTATTACTTTGTACCATTATTATCTATGTCTTATTTTCCTAGTAGCATGTAAACTTCTTGGTAACAAGACTCGGATATTTTTACAGTATGTTCATTGTTTTACTAACATATAGTGTGAATTTAATAAATGTTTAGATGAATGTTGAATGAAGATGAACAAAAACAAAACCCTTTACATGTGCTCCATATTCTGGGGCACCTTTTTCTAGGAGTGATAGTCCATATATTTATCAGTCAGTGTGGCAGCATGGCCTAGGTGCTGATAAGTCAGAACTTTTCTGTACCTTAGTATTCTCATTTATAAAATGGAGAGTTACATCATAGTTTATTGAAAATATTAGTGTAGTTAACATTAGTAAATTGCCCATATATTCAAAGCATTAATATGACTTTTTATTAAAATACGCTACGCAGTCATTGTGATATGCATATACTAAAGAGCTTAAAGAGCTTATTAGCCAGTCAGCTCCTTAAAGGGCAAGATAATTATGCTTTTTATACACCAGTATATCTATAACATAAATAGTCTGGCTTATCAGAAGGAATCCAATATGTACTTATTAAAAGAATGGTAAATAATTGGATGAAAGAAGGAAGGAAGGAAGGCAAGAAAGGGAAGGAGGAATGCTTTGTATAGATCAGCACTGTCCAATAGAATTTTCTGCACTAACGGACATTTTCTATATCTGTGCTGTACAGTACAAGAGCCACGTATGACTACTGAACACTTCTAATGTGTGTGGTACAACTAAAGAATTGAATTTTTAATTTTATTTAATTTTTATTCATTTATTTTTTTGTTTGTTTTTTGAGATGGAGTCTTGCTCTGTCATCCAGGCTGGAGTGCAGTGGTACCATCTCAGCTCACTGCAATCTCCGCCTTCCAGGTTCAAGCGATTCTACTGCCTCAGCTCCCCCCGCCCGCCACCGAGTAGCTGGGATTACAGGTGCACACTACCACACCTGGCTAATTTTTTGTATTTTAGTAGAGATGGGGTTTCACTGTGTTGCCCAGGCTGGTCTCGGACTCCTGAGCTCAGGAATCCATCTGCCTCAGCCTCCCAAAGTGCTGGGATTACAGGCGTGAGCATTTAAATTTAAATATTCAAATATGGCTAGCAGCTATTGTGTTGAACAGCATGGGAACACCTGTATATACTTTTCTTAAGAAAATTTAATGTTTTAAAAAACCCATTGAGTAAGTCATTACTGAGGGTCTTCCACACTTAAAATACTATTTTGAATGTTCTGGGTATTAGGGAACTAAAAGTCTGTGCTCCTTCTCTTGGAAATTTATTTGAAAATAGATGAAAAATACGTATTGAATGATTAAGTAACAACTTAAAATGTAATTTTTACACATAACCTGTATGCACTGCTTTAAACTGCAATTAAAGCTATAAAGAAACTTATAAGTATAA
The DNA here is from genome assembly GCF_037993035.2 of Macaca fascicularis. Classification (NCBI taxonomy): domain Eukaryota; kingdom Metazoa; phylum Chordata; class Mammalia; order Primates; family Cercopithecidae; genus Macaca; species Macaca fascicularis. The sequence goes on from NC_088395.1 coordinate 30,215,000, forward strand.
AAGTGGAAAGAGTTTAGCAAATATAGGGAGATGTCTTAGAAAATTAATGAATAAAGAATGTTATCTGTGACCCAAAACCTGTTTTTATTCTGACCTACCAAAAAATTCTAAATATTAATACGCCTTAGCAAGGTTTCAACTAACATTTTAAGCCAGTTTTAATTTTATTCACCCTGACACTACTTGGACAGTTTCAGATCTGTATTTTAATAGATGTCCATAGCCAGCTAACAATGGTCATTACTGAAGAAAAGCTCTGCAGTTGAAAAATGATCACCAAAAATGTTAATAACAGTGTCAGGATATCTATGGACTTCTTATTAGCATGTTTGAATTTAATCAGAAAACACTTTTTTATATTCTGGGGGAACCTTAGTTTCCAAGTGTTTAACACTTCTTAATGAAGTGCTAACAAGATATCAGTGTGGGTAACAGTTTGGCTCCAAATTTGGCTCTTATCAGAATCACCTGAGGCTTCTTTTTAAAAATCTGGATTTTAAGGCTTCTCTTGATTCAGGGGTTGAAATGGGCCTGGAAATCTGTATTCTTAATAAACTTCTGAAGTAATTTTTATTACCAGACTGGGTAGAACCTGCTGCTTTTTAAGAACACAAGTCCTCTTATCCATTGCTGAGAGACAGAAAAGAATCCACCACTTCTCCAAGCTCCCTACCGTTTGGTCCAATTCCAATTCTCCCATTTCCCACCCCATTCCCTCCAACACACATACAAGTAGATATTTTCCCTCCACCATTTGTGTGACTCTTTCTGGAGCATGATTCCGAACTCCCAATATGGGAATGGACCCTGAATTTAACAAGTATCTTTGTATTACACTATAAAACAGAACTCCTTTCATGTCAATACCTATTTATTAATTTATATTTTAATCTTTTATGCATTTTGTTGATCATTTGATATTGTTCTGGATTTTGGATACTCAGTGGTTCTTATCACTAAAGAAAGAGTGTTTTTGTTACTCCTAGTTTGGGCCACATTTTGTTTTTCAGATAGCTAACATCAATCAGGAACTTAAAGCCAGAGAAGCCTTAGACTTCAGTAAACATTTGATATAATCCACAGTTTAAGCGTCCATCTCTGTAGAGCACAACACTAGATTTAGACCTTTAGTTTTCAGTTGGAAATGTCACATCAAATCCAACATATTAAGTAAATATATAACATATGTAGGCCACCTGGCCATTGTGTGTTTAACAGATATTAAAGTTTGGAGACAAATTTCATCCTACATTAGATGATCTCAGTCAACCACTGACAAAGGCTGAAGTTTAAATTCTGATGGCGGATTTTTGTTTCCTTTATTCTTGGTCTTTGAATATTTCATGTAATTTTTTTGGCTATTTTCTCCCTAGGGTTTTTTCTTAAAAGAAAAATCATTGTCAACAGCTTAAGCAAAGCCGTACTGTAATCAAAGCAGTGTATATTCATTGGATGAAGAAAAGCAGGAAGGAATAATTTTAAAAGCAGCATTCTTTTCTCAGGGCTGAATTTCTTTACCCACCGGCAAACTGAAAAGAAATAACTAGAAGGTCGGATTCTGTCATTGTTCACTAGATGATTTGAGTATGCCAAGCCGAGGTTTTCTTTGTTTTTTTTTTTTTTTTTTTTTTTCAGTCTTCCAAAATTGCCTAATAACAAACATACAAAAAAAAAACAAAACCAATTTTATAGCAACGGATGTCTCTGAATGGTGGGGATTATATTGTTATTTTTGTTGGTTTTAGTTGTGCTTTTCTTATTTTCTCACCTCTCTTCAATTATCATTTTAAACAACGAACACTAACATTTTTGAAGAGGCTTTTATTATGAAATAGAAATACCAGTTGGAATAAATATAAGACTGATTCTGTAAAGCAAAACTGTCACTTGGAAAAATGAAAATCTGCTTAAACATTGAGTGAGATGTTTTTATTATGTTCTGGGTTTCTTGCTCTATAATGAAAGAATGGTATGTGGTTGCATACAATCATAAAACTCGAATTTTCTCTCACTATCACTGGCTACTATATGTTTTCAACTGAAAACACTTCTAGCAATGTCTCAAAGCCCTGCTCTAATTCTCTGATGAATAATTTTATAACATTTTAAAACTATACACATATCCAAATATCATAGAGGGAAATATTAAAATATTAAAAACCCATTGAAGAGGCTTTGCCAAAATATATGCCAGAGGCATGGGTTTCAGAAATTGTTATATTTAGCATGTTTATTAATTAGGTAGAACACGACTAAAACAATATATTAATGACATTCATGAGTTTTGTTCCACTGGGAGGTGTAGACACTAATGAATACTAAAATTACCCAGGAGACACAATCAATATAGCTTTAAATATATTACTCATATGCTGTTGTTTTAAATGTCAGCTATCTTGAGTTGTCACCTCTTTTTCCTTGTATTTGAAAATGCTTTAAAAGACAGCATTTAAGAAAGTAACTTGACCAGATAAACACACTTCTAATTAAGTTCAAACCACAAGATAAAGGCTCAGTTTGTGTCACAGTTTTGCCTTGTAAATTGCTTTCATTTTCAAATTTATTTGAACTATGAAGAGAGAAATGGATGTATTTTGAACTGCATCCCTCTGGACTTCTACAGGCATCTTTGGGTCATTGCTGGGAGTTCCTGTCTCCATTCCCTGCCTTTGTCTGTCCCAGGTAGATCTACTATGTGTGACCTCTGCAGAAATATGGCCTGCTCCAGTTTCTGAACTAACTGTTAGAAGAAGAGTAGAAAGAATATCAATCACTTCAGTCCCAGTATCCAGAGGGCCCAGAACTAGGTCTTTTGAAACACACAGTATCCCGTAACACTTGGATGAAATGCAGGCACTTGACTAGCCTCCACATTAACACAGTCCCTTGCCACTTCCACTGGGGAAAGCCAGTTCATAAGATATAGTCTCTCCTGTGTGGTTTTCAAAGATTCTCATTCTCCTCTGGGGCTGAAAACCTGGCCATACACATACGCTTTTGTATTGGCTCCCCCATAGTTTGGCTAGCACTAGCCTATTTACCCCCTTGGAGGGTTGGAGGCTGAGAAAATACAAATGTAATTTCCTTTCAGTAGCCCAAATACAGTATCATTTTGGGGGGGAAATCTAGGGTGACATACATTTAACATGACCCTTTGACTGTGTCTATCAATGATCAGGCATTTCACGCAAGGTTTGAATGTGGTTGAACCCTGTTGACTCTGAAACTAGGCCTCATAAAACTTAGACACTAGGCCTCATATAGAAAAAATTAACACCAGGTGGCTCTGGATAGGGTCCCACCCTGCCTCGATAGGGACCCACCCTGATAGGGTCCCACCCTGCCAATTCCGGGAAACAACCTCATGGGGTCCCACCCTGCCAATTCCGGGGGTCCCACCCTGCCCCGAAGTTCCCGGAATCAACAACTCCAGGAAAAAAACCTCATAAGGTCCTGCTCTAACCAATTAGCATAAGACACCTTGCTCAGGCCATAGCTAGACCCAATCATTTTGCGCCTTAAGCTTTGTTTGAATTTCGCGCCATAAGCTGTGTTTGAACTTGTGTTTGCCTATATAAACAGCCTGTAACAAGCAGTCGGGGTCCCAGGGCCAACTTAGAGCTTAGGACCCTAGCGCGCTAGTAATAAATAACTCTCTGCTGTGAATCTCGTGTCGGTGATCCTTCGCGGCGACCCCTGCCCAGGAGGGAATCGACAGTTCGGTTCCAACAACTCTAAATTGAATTTTTGGAAAAGCACCTAAAGAGCTGATATTTCATGTCACTTATTAAGGAGATGTTGTTGCACTTTGGATATCATCTTTATAGGCACTAAAGCAGGCATTTTGTTTTGAAAATGCCCCTGGTCTTTATTCTGGTTTCTTCCAAGGGCCACCACACTTTCACTGAAAACATTCAGAAAAACATAAGCTGAGGATCTTCCAGGACCATCCACAAAGTGTTCTGTTTTGAAGTCTTAAGATCTAATGTGAAAATAAAAGGTGGGCGGGGGGTGGGGGGGGCGTGGCATGCTTTCCGTGGTTAAATAGGTTTAGGAAACTCATCACACCATATCATCCCTTTTGGAGTTTTCCAGTGCATATTGGCATATTGAGGGTGCTTGGAAGTCTTGCAGTCAAAACAAAATCAGAAACTAAAACCTATTCAACTTTGTTTAAGGCAGCTTACTCTAAAATGATTTCACATTTTTTATTAGTGCCTAATATTATTCCACAGGTCCTATTTTTGGAAATGCTGGTGTAAACATCATTCTAGCACTGATTGGGAGGTATATTTGATTCCCAGGAACAATGTCTTAGCCAGAGATATTCATTGCCATCACTCATTCCCCCATCCCCTGGCAGGTCTTCAAGCTTGCTTGTCTCAGAGTACCGTGATTTCTTGATGTGCTTGAACCTTCTGTATTAACTGGGAGTGATATAACTCCAGAAGAGAGAGACCTACCTCAGTGTCCTGCTCTGCCCCTGCTATGACAACTGGAAGGCCCAAGTAGGGTTTCTTTTTTCCTTTTTCTTTCTTTCTTTTTTTTTTAAACTTAGTTTTGCTCTTGTTGCCCAGGCTAGAGTGCAATAGTGCAACCTCAGCTCACTGCAATCTCTGCCTCCCGGGTTCAAGCAATTCTCCTGCCTCAGCCTCCTGAGTAGCTGGGATTACAGGTGCCTGCCACCACGCCTGGCTAATTTTCTGTATTTTTAGTAGAGACGGGGTTTCACCACATTGGCCAGGCTGGTCTCAAACTCCCGACCTCAGGTGATCCACCTGCCTCAGCCTCCCAAAGTACTGGGATTACAGGCGTAGCCATTGTATCTGGCCCAAGCAGAGTTTCAAGCTAAGATTTCTTAGGTAGGTTTGCCAGGCACCCTATATATAGAAAACAGGTCCTGAATTTCTTTGCCCTGTATTATTTTCTCCTCAGGGAATTCAAGGAGGTAAGCTCCTCTGTCTGAAGGACCCCAGTTCAGCAAAAGGATACATTCCAGACTCTGCCAGGAGTCAAGGTAAGACTCATAATGAGGGGTGAGGGGACTTCCCACCCCAGAACAGAGGATGCTCTACAGAGTCATGACTGCTATAAACTCTGAGGAGACCCAGATAGGGAGTGGTCATATGAGATACCCTCTCACTTCCTCCTAGGGGGCCTCAGAGAAGTGATGGCGTGGGTCTGAGGTGAGATAACCTCAAGTCAGATGAGGGAGTATCCTGAGACCTACCCAGAGGCACAGTGAGGACCCTAAGTGAGGACTGAAGGGATCACCTATATAATACAGAGGCATTCTCATAGAATCCACATCTGCCTGTCCTACTGTGCACCCTGAATAGGTGGCTTGCTGGCTCTACTGTAAAGAGCCTTCTCAGTCCCTTCTTCAAGTGCTTACAGGACAGGACAGGAGACATTTGAGGCCCAAGGGCACTGCCCTTTGGAAAAGCCCGGTGTAAGTGGCCTTTGTCAGAGTCAACAATGTTGAGTTTACCAGCTGAAGACACCCATTAAGGTGTCTTCACTCATTCACAACCTAAGACTTCCTTAGGTTGTGGTCCCCCATTGCCATACTTCCTACCAGCATGCCTGCCTACCATACCACCAAGAGATAGCATGCCTCCATGCCCGAAGTATCAACCGTGTACATGTAAGCAATGCCTCCAGGCCTACAAGGAGATCCAAAAGCCAAAAGTGTCCAACTTCATCAAGGGTATCAGATGAGGACTCAGAGGTCAAGAAGAGGAGGAAAGTCAGAGAATCTTGCAGGCTTTGCCAAACACTGAGAATTTGCCCAGGCACCCTCTATACTAGAAAGTGCTTTTTCTGATGAATTCCCTGTTGCTCAGTTACCAAATGAAAAAGCCTACCACAAAAGCAGACATGCTGAAAAATGCCATAAAAGAGTACAAGGAGCGCTTCCTGAGGTCCTGAGGAGAGCCTCTGAGTGTATGCAGCCTGTCTTTGGGGTTGAAGTAAAAGAAGTAGACCACTCTTATGCCCTTGTCAGAAAACTGGATCTCACCTATGATGAGAGGTTGAGATATGAAAAGGGCATGTCCAAGACCAGCCTCCTGATGACTGCCCTAGGCCTGATATTTACAAAAGGCAATTGAACCAATGAGGAGATAATCTGGGAAGAGCTGAAAATAAAGGGTATGTATTATGGGAGGAAGTACTTCATCTCTGGGAATCCCAGGAAGATCATCACCAGAGATCTGATGCATGAAAGGTACCTGGACTGCCAGCAGATGCCCCATAGTGATTCTTCCCACTATGAATTCCTATGGGGTCTGAGAGACAGCCCATCCTGAAACCAGAAAAATGAAAGTCATAGAAATTTTGAGCCAAGGTTAATGATACTGTGAAAGGAAAATAAATCTTGGGACTCCAAACTCACTAAGCCAAAGGGAAAAGCTAAGAACTGGGTCAAGCAAACCTGTCTCCCATTTGGTTCATAAATAAGCTAGCTAGAAAGATAAAAAAAACCTACACACCTTCCTCACAGTTTGGCTACAGGGATATCCCCTGTGGGCCCCAAGATCTTTACCCTAAAATAGTAATAGTTCTGTTGAATTTCACCCTGGCAATATAAATTCATAGCTTATCTTCGTAGGTGTGGGACAGAGGACAGAACTCAAAGTCATCCCTCTACTCGCCTGAGACAAATGCATATCTGATTGCTTATTTTGCCCTATTGTTTATGTTATCTTATGTATAAATGCAGATTCACTGACCCAGATGAAAGCATAAGTGAATATTTCCTCTACCCACCGTCTCACAGGAAAATTGTGTATTCAGTGAAAGGATGATCAAAGACTCTAAAGGATGCCACCTTTTGTTTGTCTCTTATCTACCAACACATTTTAAAAATATTTCTTCCTCTTCCCCCAATATCCCCCCCTTTTCCTCTTTAAATATCAAAGCTCTCAAAATCATTTTTGGAGAAAGGCATAGACCTGTCTCCTGGGCATGAATCCTTAACTTTGGCAAATAAACCTCCTTAAATGATTGAGACATGCCTCAGTCATTTTCATTGACTCAGAATATCATCCCAGTGCCTTGCCACCGACATATGGAGAGGCTTTGAGAGATGAAGAAGACAGAGCTCAAGCCAGAGTTGAAGCCAGGGCTGGCACTACTGCCACAGCCAAGCAACATTCCAGGACTACGTTCAGCAGCTTCTCCCATGCCTAGTAAAGACTGAAACAAATATTTCACTTTGTGTTTGAAGTGGGCAGTGAGTGTTCTCAGTAGTAGAGGGTTAGGATAAGGAAACAGGGTATACAATGAATATTTCCTTTGTCTTCTTGCTCTTATGGCTAACTTGTAGATTTGTTTATATATTGGTATTCTCCAAATGTTGTTCTTTTTAATAGATAATTTATTTAACTTAAGAATCTAAGATTTTGAATAGCACGGGTCATATATTTATTGTTGTTTATCAGGTTTAAGAATGAGAGTTCTGGCACCGCGTGTTCTCAGTCATAAGTGGGAGTTGAACAATAAGAACACATGGACACAGGGAGGGGAACATCACACACCAGGGACTGTCGGGGGAGAGGGGAGGGGAGGGAGAGCATTAGGGCAAATACCTAATGTGTATGGGGCTTAAAACCTAGATGATGGGTTAATAGGTGTACCAAACCACCATGGCACATGAATACCTATGTAAAAAACCTGTACATGTATCTGCACATGTATCCCAAAGCTTAAAGTAAAAAAAATAAATAAATAATTCAAAAAGAATGAGAGTTTTTAGTTTTAAAAAAAAGTGAAAATCCTTGATTTTTTTCCCGTGATCCACACAAAATAACATAACATCAGAATAGGTATTTTCTTGGAAATGTGAAATAACTCCACACTCAAATAGTCAAAATCACGAAATAAAAAAAAAAAGGTGAGATGTGTTCAATTCTTGATTGGCCTTATTCCTTTTAGTCTTTCTTTTTATAAAATTAAAAGATATATAGCTGGATTTGTTTGACTTTTTCAAAAATGTAAGATAAATTAAATTGTACTCATTTAGTACTCTTGTTCATTGGCTCTTTTATTCCTTAAATAGTAATCAATTCTCTGCTCTTTCGAAGGCTCAATGTTAGCATTGGAGATGATAAGAAATAAAAAAGAAAGTTTTACCCATTGTCCAAAGAATTTTAGTCGTTAGGAGCAGCTATCACACAAATACACGGTGAAAGTATCTCTCAGATCCAAAGGACAAGGTTAAAAAAGATGGAGGCGGGTCAGAAAGGGGGAAGGGTTCCAGATGAGAGTGTGTAGCATAAATGCTCTGAGAAGAAGAAAATTAGGGCCTTAGGAAACTGCAAGTCCCTCGCTGGGAGGTAATTTTAAGTGAGGCTGCACGCTGGGCTGGAGGAGGCTGTGGGAGTGGAGAGCAGGGCAAGACCCTCAGATGGTAAGCTTCAGAATTGAGAGACTAAGCCTGTAATGGAAAAGTGCTCTTAACTGGTATTTGGAGAAAACTGGAGAGAAGCTCCACTAGGGGCAGCATTGGAAAGTGTCCTATGCTCTTGTCCCAGCGCAGATGAACACAGTGCAGAAACTAGCTGCTTTATATACATTGTATCCAGTGAGCTTCTGAGAAATAAGGATGATACTTCCTTAAGATGAAATGATAAGAAGCCGCTGGGTACTCTGCACTGGGCTGGGAGAGTTAGAGTCAATTTCATTAAAAGGAGCATTCAAATTAGGCTTTCATGTACATAATTTGGCAAGTTCTAAGCAAGTTCTAGGTTTTTGGTGCTTGTTAAATTTATGAAAATAAAGGTGATTTAGACGGAAGTGACACTGGGAGGGAAGGAAGTTGTTAGTCCTTGACACAAATGTTAGATGTGTTGTGTTGCACCTAACTGGAGAAGTCTACCTCACATTGAATAATTTATCATTTAATGGGGAAATATTACTTGATTTTTCTTGCTAATCTGCATTTTGGCTCATTGGGTTTTCTTTCTTCTAGAATGCTGCATATTCTCTGACATCTATTGGATTAAGAAAATCAATCACAGTGGGATGGGTGGTATCATCAGAGTTCACGTTAATCATAGGTAATAGCTGCCATGCTGAAATCTCAATACAGGCCAAGTATTGTGTCAGGTGCTTTACATACATTAACCACATTTCACCAATTCCACAAGGAAGGGCTTATCAAACCTATTTCACAGATGCAGAGCCCGAGGCTCACAGAGTTTAGTAACGTCCCTGAGTTCACATAACTGGTAAGTGGCAGGGCTGAAGCCAGAACCCCAGTCTGGATTAATCCAGATCCCACACTGTTCCAATCTTCCCACTCTGAGGCTAACCTTGTGTTACTTCATTCATTTTTTTCTCTCTAATTTTGAAAAATGTATCTCAGGCAATAAAAAGAAGGACTCTGTGCCCATACTACTGGGTCAAATGCATTCCCAAACCAATATGAATGCCAAAATAAATGAGAGGCATAAATAAAGAAAAGAAAAATAGTACCTGGTGTCAATACGTTCATCTACACATGCACTATCAGGTAATCTCAAAAGATCAAAAGCTCCCAAAATCATCCTGGACAGTCTCTTCCCTGTAGAAAATAAATCTGTCAGAAGAGAATTTATGCGAGAATCTAAGTATAGCAAGATGGAAAAGATCAGCATGTTTTTTCTCTGACAGCCCACTACCTGTCCTGGGGCTTCTGCCTTGTGCTTCAGCTTCCCCATCTCACATCACTCCTGGAACACGGCTCCTTCTCTGCAAGGTTTGCAGAAGAAAAACTGGCCATGTTTGCAGGGATGTGATATTTCCCAGAAAGCCTTTAATCAAAGATGATCCCCAGTTCAGAGGACATGGGAAACCAATATCCCAGAATATATGAGGTTATGCATAGACTGGCTCTCATCTGCTCTCAGACCTACAGAGCTCCAGACAGAACTGTCAGGCTGAGCATCCACTCATTTAATCTTCAGACCTCTCGTGGACGTGGCCTAAGAAGGTCAACTTCATGTCAGTTGATGGAGTTCAGCCTCTGATAGACATGAACGTGAGGACCCTGAATGAAGATGATGGAAGGACCCAGCCAGAACTGTGGGGTCCCACAAAGTCCAGCTCAGGCTGTCAACCCTTCAAAGTCCAGAACAGCCCTGGCTAAATAGAGCTCACCACAACTTCCAGTTCAGAGGTGCACAGAGGGTGAGTACCTTGATCTCATGGGAACAGCCTCAGGTCAGTGGAGGATGGAGGGCCCCAAAACTGGTCAGGTGTCATGGTGAGGAACCTGAAGGGAAATAAGAGAACTGTTATAGGACCAACAGGTTTGTGTGTCGGCTGCAAAGTAACAGACACACTATAATAAAATGGCAAAGTTTGCAGCAAAGCGTTTAATGATTGCAGGGTGCCAAGTGAGGAGATGAGAAGAGACTCTCAAATTCATCTCCCCAAAGAGTTCTGGGCTGGGATTTGCAAGGAAATCATGGGGGTCGAGGGGCTGGAGAACTGAGGTTATTGATTCGTTGGGATAAAGGGGATGAAATCATTGGAATGTGGAAACTGAGTTTTTTTTGTTTTTGTTTTTGTTTTGTTTTGTTTTGAGTCAGCTCCTGTGGAGTCCTTTGGACCAGCTGATGTCAGTAGGGTCCTTTAGAGCAGCTGGCATTAGTGGGGTCCTTCAGACCAGCTGAGTCCTTAGAATCATCACTATGCAGGACCTGAAGGAATATCTCAAAGAAAAAAAAAAGTTTCATTATGTTCAAATTGTTATCTATATAGGAATTAAGGGGAACTATAATCTAGTAACAGGATCTACATGATTCTGGGATAATAGGCACCAAACAACTATGAGGAAGCAGGTCAGAAAGCAAGCTGACTTCATGATTAATGCTGAATGTTCCGCAAGCTTGGCTTACCTTCATTTATCTCCCTTCCTTCTTCCCTGATTAATTTTATACAGTTCATAGGGGCAGTTTCAAAACCACCCACCCCAGAACAGAGGAGCCCACAAATTCCACCAATGTTGTCACTCTTGGGATGCCCAGAAGAGAATTATGAGGTGGAGAAACCCCATCAACATGCCTGGTGTGTTTCACAGAGGTGAAGACCTTGGACTAGCGGAAATGGCCCTAGTTCAAAGAGACAAAACCCAGGCCCTAACAGGAGTCAAGGTGAGGATCCTAAGTGTTATGAAGGTACTCTCTGCCCCGCAACACCAGCAGAGGGGGCCAAAGGAAGCCCCTCGCCATTATTAGCACCGAGAGGCGCGGAAATGGCCCTAGTTCAAAGAGACAAAACCCAGGCCCTAACAGGAGTCAAGGTGAGGATCCTAAGTGTTATGAAGGTACTCTCTGCCCCACAACACCAGCAGAGGGGGCCAAACGGAGCCCCTCGCCATTATTAGCACCGAGAGGCCCCAAAATAACTATCTCTGAGTCCCCTTAATTCCACCTGTATAGTCTCGGGGAAGGAAGGGCCTTTGTCTGAAGAGGGTGACCCCAGTTGTGCAGAGAGAGAGTCTTGGCTTTCACGGGAATCAAGGTGAGGACTCTGAGTGCAGGTGAGGAGACCTCTCCCCAAAAGAGGCACATTCACAGAGCCCCGCCGCTGCTGTCAGGCCTGTGAGGCCCAGGCAGGGGTGGCATGCAGGCAGGGGTGGCCTGTGTGGCATGCTCTGATTTTCACGGTGGGGACTGAGGGAGGTGGGGGTATTGTTTGGAGGCTGGCGGATTTGGGTCAGCAGGCAGATTTGTCCCAGGCTGCTAGATACTGAAGTGAGGACCCCTAGTGGGGACGTAGGGACCAGCGACGCTAGAACAGTGACGTCCAGCGGCGACCTACCCCAGCCGTCAGTCCTCCGAGGCCACGGGCTGCCGGATGTGACACATCCTTACTTCCGCTTTGAAGACAAAGACCCGAGCGGATGTAGATCATTCTGACTTCCGCTTTGGAGGCGAGGACCCCAGCAAGTATAAGGGGTGTCGCGTCTGGTCAGCCGAGGGTGAATTCTCAGGACTGGTCGGGAGTCAAGGTAAGGACCCTGAGTGTAAATTGAAGAGACCGCCCCCACCCGTAACAAACAGGGCTAAGTTTGTTTCTAAGTCCCGCTTCTGCATTTGGTCCTGAGAGGCTCCGGTAAAGCCGTCCGGCAGTATTCCACCTGGAAAGTTCCAGGGCAAGGGAAGGGTGGGGGGAGGGGCAGTCGCGGGGGGAAGGAGGCTTGGACATAGGCGATAGGCCTCATTCTGCACTTAGTGTGGATGTAGGCCCTAACTGAAATCAATTTGAGGGCCGTAAATGTGGAGTGAAGAGAATATCTCCTACCCTTAACAGAGGTGGCCTCACTAAGTCTTGTCCCTGCAGATGGCTCTGGGAGGCCCCAGCGAAGCTGTGCCTGGAAAGCCTCAGGGAGGGGAGGGCCTTGAACCTAGGAAGCAGCCCTGCCTCTGCTCATATGGCATCAACCTAAAACCTAACTGGGGTTAAGGTGGGGACTCTGAGTACCAATGAGTGGACCTCTACCCAAAAGAGGAGTCATGCTGAGCAGTTCCCAGGCCGACGTGCACTGGGCTTTAGATGGTCCCAGGCTGAGATGACAAATGCGGTGCAACCTGACTTCCTCTCCAGGAACTAAAGAAGTTGAGGGCTACACCCAAGACCCACATCTGCTGCCAGCAATAGGAGGGTCAGGGCAAAGCTGGCAAGCTGAGATGCCCTCTCATTTCCTCTGGAGGTGGTCTCAGGGAGGTGAGAAGGTGAAGGGGGATCAGACATGTCACATGGCCAGAGCAGGATCAAGAGGCCAGGGGAGGTGCTACATACTTTTTCTTTTCTTGGAGACAACATCTCGCTCAGTTGCCTGGTTGGAGTGCAGTGGTGAGATCTCGGCTAACTGCAACCTCCACCTGCCAGGTTCAAGCAGTTCTCCTGCCTCAGTCTCCCGAGTAGCTGGGACTACAGGCGCCCACCTCCACACCTGGCTATTTTTTTTTTTTTTTTTTGTATTTTTAGTAGAGACGGGGTTTCACTGTGTTGGCCAGGATGGTCTCGATCTCTTGACCTTGTGATCTGCCCACCTCAGCCTCCCAAAGTGCTGGGATTACAGGCGTGAGCCACCGCGCCCAGCCTGGGGAGGTGCTACACACTTTTAAATGACCAGATCTCATGAGAACTCACCATTAAGGGGAATGGTGCTAAACCATTCATGAGAAATCTGCCCTCATGATCCAGTCACCTCCTACCAGGCTCCACCTCCAACACTGAGGATTACAATTAGACATGAGATTTGGTGAGGATACAGATCCAAACCATATCAGGGAAAAATATTAGACCCTCTCATGAGTCAAATTTAGAGGCTGAGTTGGGACTGTATGCGGGACCATCTATCACAGGGCAGTTATCTGCCTGCCACAGCTCTTACTTTTGGGAAGACCACATTTGGTCAGATAAGGCCGCCGTCACTTCCTCCTATGGATTTTCAGGGAGGTTGGCTCTTACTATGACGACATAGGTCTCAGTTCAATAAAAAGGAGAGCTCCTCTATCAGGAGTCAGATTGAGGAATCTGAGTGAGAATTCAAGGGACCATTGAACCCTTAACAGTGGAGACATCAAAGAATCCAGTTCAACCCTTTATTTTCAGCCCTAGAAGGCTCAGGAAAGGGTTATCAGTTCTAGTGTCCCCCTCTCTTTTTTATATAAGATCTAAGAGAGGTGAGATTCTTAGTCTGAAGCTGTAGCCACCAGTCAGCAGAAGGGGGCTGGTGCCAAGCCCTACATGAAGCCAAGGTGGGGACCTTGAATGAGAGCTGAAGACTCTAATGATTCCAAGACATCAAAGACCTCACTGAACGCTCAGCACTGGGTGTCATTTGTCAGAGTGGTGGATTGAGGCACCCCTTCAATTCCTTCTCATGAATCCAGGGAGCTTTGAGGTGTCAAATTAACAATGGCGGAAGGGAGTGGCTCGGGCCCTGCCAAGACTTCATAAGATAATCCTAAAAGTGAACTGATAAAACCTCAAATACCAGAAGACAGGAGGCCCCGCTGCCAGTACCTCCTGTCACCATAGTAAGCCCAAGGCAGGGCTGACAGAATGCAGTCTGAAACTCACTATAGAGGTTCTATGGTTCTTCTCTGGTGTCTTAGGGGAAAGGCTGACCAGGACAACAGGAGCATTGTGGCTTTCTAGAACAGTGCCTTCAGGGAAACTTGCAAAGGCAGGCTTCCTTCAATAAAGCCAAGATGGGGTCTTCCAGCTAAAGGTGCTCACAGATTTCTTTCTCCCATCTCCAGGTATACTAACCACCTCTTCTGCTCACATTTCTTAGTGTACCCAGCCATCATGCCTCGTGGTCAGAAAAGTAAGCTCCGTGCCCGTGAGAAACGCCGCAAGGCCCGAGACGAGACCCAGGGTCTCAATGTTCCTCAGGTCACTGAAGCAGAGGAAGAAGAGGCCCCCTGCTGTTCCTCTTCTGTTTCTGGGGGTGCTGCTTCAAGCTCTCCTGCTGCTGGCATTCCCCAGAAGCCTCAGAGAGCCCCAACCACTGCCGCTGCTGCTGCTGCAGGTGTTTCATCCACAAAATCTAAAAAAGGTGCCAAGAGCCAAGGTGAGAAAAACGCAAGTTCCTCCCAGGCCTCAACATCTACTGAGAGCTCAAGCGAAGATCCTCTAACCAGGAAGGCAGGGATGTTGGTGCAGTTCCTGTTGTACAAGTATAAAATAAAAGAGTCCGTTACAAAGGGAGAAATGCTGAAGATTGTTGGCAAAAGGTTCAGGGAGCACTTCCCTGAGATCCTTAAGAAAGCCTCTGAGCGCCTGAGTCTTGTCTTTGGCCTTGAGCTGAATAAAGTCAAACCCAACGGCCACACTTACACCTTCAACAGCAAGGTAGACCTCACCGATGAAGAATGCCTGCTCAGTACCTGGGACTTTCCCAGGAGCGGGCTTCTGATGCCTCTCCTGGGTGTGATCTTCTTAAATGGCAACTCTGCCACTGAGGAAGAGATCTGGGAATTCCTGAATATGTTGGGAGTCTATGATGGAGAGGAGCACTTAGTCTTCGGGGAACCCCGGAAGCTCATCACCCAAGATCTGGTGGAGGAAAAATATCTGGAGTACAAGCAGGTGCCCAACAGTGATCCCCCACGCTATCAATTCCTGTGGGGTCCAAGAGCCTATGCCGAAACCAGCAAGATGAAAGTCCTGGAGTTTTTGGCCAAGGTGAATGGTACCACCCCCTGTGCCTTCCCAGCCCATTATGAAGAGGCTTTGAGAGATGAAGGGAAAGCCGGAGTCTGAGCCAGAGTTGTACCCAGGCCTTGCACTACTGCCATGGCCAATCAATCTCCCAAAGCCCAGTTTACCTGCTGTTCTCACCCCCAGTTGAGGTCTTAGGCAGATTCTTCACTTTGTAATTTAAAAGACCTGTTAACTTTTGTTCTTGTTATGCATGAATAACTTGTTGACTTTTTTCTCTTTTTCAACTGGTGTTTCTTTCAACAGGTTTATTTAGATTCAGAATGTAAAATTTACAAATGATATGGATCACCCTGTTATTACTGTTTTTCGGGGATAGCAGAAAGTGTCTTGTTTTTTGAGTGAAACAACTTGTTAATAGAAATCCTTAAATCACCTTTGTAATCCAGGACAAGAAAATGTGGCATTGGAATAGAAATATCTTTGGAAATGTGAAAGACCTCTTAGTGAAGTATTTGGGATCAGAAGCCAGAGGGGTAAAAATGTTCAATTCTTGGTTTACTCCATTTAATCTTTCTTTTCATAAAGATACATACCTGGATTTGTTTATGTTATTCAAGAATGTGTGAGAAATTAAATCATAGTTAGTTAATCCTCTTGTTTATGACTCTTACTTTAAATATTAATTGAGCATCTGCTCTTTGGGAGTCTTCCTGCTTGTACTGGGAGTGTTTAGTCAAAGAAGACCAAACTTGTGCTCATGCAATTGTAGAGTCTAGGAGAAGCTGTCATCATGGAAGAAGGTGAGATACTTCATAAAAAATAGGAAAAAGAGGTGATGAAAGGAATAGTTTTCATTGATAAGCAGCATTTTGACTGAATGTGGTTTTTCAGTCTTAAAATGTTGTGTATTCTCTGAGATATAATGGATTTTTTTTTTTTAATCTCAGCTGGAAGGTTGGTAATGTCTCTGACCAAAATCATCATAGTAATAATTGCCACTTCCTGATGTCTCAATTGACGAGACAGACACATTTGCATGCATGACATATATTCCACCAGTACTACGAGATGGGGCTTATCAAACCCACTTTACAGTAAAGAGTCTGAGGTTCACTGAGTTTGGTAATTTGCCAAAGCTTACGGGGCCAGTAGTGAAAGGGTTGGGATAAGCCCCCTGATCTGAATTACCCTAGAGCCTACACTGCTCCACCCCTCTCAGCCTGAGGCAAACCTTGAAAAAATATTTTGGTTTTCTTCTTCTTATTGCAGAACGTGTTTCAGGTAATAAAAGAATAACCTTGTACCCAAACTAGTAGATTGGAATACATAACCACAGCAACAATAATACCAAAAAAACCTGAGAGGTATAAATAAGTGAAAGACAATATTCAGTGACAGAATGATTATCTATATTTGCAATGTTAGATAACCTCAAAAGATCAGGGGCTCCCCAAATCATCCTGAACAATCTCTTCCCTGTAGAAAATAAATCTATCAGAACAGAAATTACGTGAACGTGTAAGACTAGCTGATAAAGAGAAGAAATAGATCAATGTGTCTTATCCGTGGCTGCCCATCTCCAGTCTTAGGCCCCCTGCTTCATGCTACAGCTTTGTGGTATCACACCACTCCTAGGACAGGGACCCATTCTCTGCAATGTTTACAGAGTAAATTGTTCTAGAATTTGCAGAGATGTGGCATTTTGCAGGAAGCATTTAATCCAAGAGACAGAGCCAAGATGAGGGCTGGGGAGACCAACATCCCAGAATATCAGGCAGGGGTTTAACATAGACCATTCCCTTCTGCTCTCAGACACAGTCCTAGGCTGAGCTGTCAGTCTGAGCATCCCCTCACATATTCTTCAGGCATCTGAGAGACATAAGAGCCCTAAGGGCAGCATCCTCAAGTCAGTAGAGAAAGGAATCCCAGCCTCTTATAGGAATGAACGTAATAAACCTAAATGAGGATGATGGAAGGACCCAGTCAGAACAGTTGGGGGCCTATAAAGTCACATTCCAATTGTCAGTCTTGTGAAGTCCAGAACTGTCCTGGTGGACACTGACTTCCAATTCAGGTCCCAGCAAGGTGAGGACTTTGGTCTGAAGGCTATGGCCTCAGGTCAGTAAGGAGTGGAGTCCCAGGAAGGGGGCAGAGTCAAGGTGAAGGCCTGGCATGTGGATATAAGGACCACTCAACCCATAACTGGCAGGCCTGCCTCTAGTCATTCCTTTGCTATTAGCCCTAGGAGACCCAGGGAGGAGCTGGCAGGCCCTGGTGCCCCTGTCTTTTTCCTGGAGAATCTCAAGGATATGAGACTTGATTTACAGGCTGGCCTCCCCGTTAAGCAAAGGGTGGAATCCCAGGCCATGATAGGTGTTAAGGTAAAAATCTCATATGCGGAAAGAGGGAAACAACTGCTAGAGAGGTGAACAGAGAACAAGGATGTCCTTAGAAAGTTATACCTGGCCGGATGCAGTGGCTCATGCCTGTAATCCCAGCACTTTGGGAGGCCGAGGTGGGTGGACCATTTGAGGTCAGGAGTTCAAGACCAGCATGGCGAAAACCCGTCTCTACTTAAAAAATACAAAAATTACCTGGGCATGATGGTGGGCACCTGTAATCCCAGCTACTTGGGAGGCTGAGGCAGGGAGAATTGCTTGAACCTGGGAGGCTAAGCTTGCAGTGAGCAGAGATCGCACCACTGCACTCCAGCCTGGGCAACAGAGCGAGACTTCATCAGAAAGAAAAGAAAAGAAAAGAAAGTTATGCCCTGGGAGGCCATAAGCATAGCTTTCAGGCTGGGGTTACCCCACATTTGCTGAGGGCCGGGGAGTGGTCTCAGGGACATGAAGTCCTTGGACTAATAGGGGAGGCCCCATTCAGTAGAGGGAGGATATTGGCTCCGTAACAGGATTCAACATGATGACACTGAGTGACAATGAAGGGACCCCTCCCAGAAAGAAGAGGGTCACATAGAACCTTGTCCCTATTGTCAGACCTGAGACCTGGACATGATGACAGGTATCATACTCACTTCTTCCCAGGTAATCTCGCGGAGGTGAAAAATATTAACAAAGTGGGCAGCCTCAGGTCAGTAGAGAGATTTCTAGGTTGTTGCAGAAGTCAACGTGAGGACCCTGAAGACTGAGGTGAACACCTACCCCATAACAGTGAGGGTAACACAAATTCCTTCCACTACTGTTAGCCTAGGGAGAACATGAGCAGTTACGGCAACATGAAGCAAATTCTACTTCTTCTTAGGGTGTACCAGGGAATTGGTCTTCAATTCCCTTCATATGGGGAGATAGGCCTCAAGTCAAGACAGGAAGGATTTGCACAGGGTGTGACAGGAATAAGGATGAGGAAACTGAAGAGTAAGGGACCACAGACCCCACATCAGTAGGAGCCACACAAAATCCTTGTCAGCCCTCAGAGACCCCAAGCAGAAATGTCAGCTGGAATTTCTCATCAGGTCCTACTCAAGGGTAACAAGGGAAGTGAGGGTCTTGATCTTAGGGTGGCAGTCTCACATCAACAGAAAAAGAAATCTTCGGCCTGTCCAGAAGTTAAAAATGTAGGACCCTGAGTTAGGACCCTGCATGGAACTACCCATGATAGGGCCTTGAACTGCCTGCCACAGGTTTCATTCTTGTGACACCATTGGCAGGTATGTAGCCAGATGAGGCCATCCTTGCTTCCTCTTGTTGGATCTTAGGAAAGTGTGGGCCTCACTATGAGGAGATGTCATCAGGTCAAGAAGGAGGGGATCCCCAGGCCCTGCCAGGAGTAAAATCAGGGAATCTGAATGGAGACTGAGGGGACAACATAGCCTTGAATAGAGGGGACAACAAAGTGTCTACCCTTTGATATCAGCCTTAGAAGACTCAGAGCAGGACTGTTAGGGGAGGCACCTCATCACTTCTTTATATAAGGTCTAGGGGAGGGGAAATCTTTGGTCTGAAAGTTCAGCTACCAGTCAGCAGAAGAGATCCAATACATGCCAGTCTATGTGCCAAGTGCTTTCTATTCATTACCCACATCCTGCCAGTTCTACCAGACAGGGTTTACCAAACCCATTTCATAGCTGCAGAACCTGAGGCTCATAGAATTTAGTAACGTGCCCAAGTTCACCCTGCTAGTAATGACAGGGCTGAGACGAGAACCCTGGTCGGAGTTAGTCAAAAGCCCACACTGTGCCACTCCTCTCAGACTAGGGATGACCTTGTTCCTTAATTAACTTTTCCTCTCATTACTGCAAAATGTACCAGAGGCAATAAAAAGAAAGACTGTGGCCAAACTATTGGACTGTAATATATAGCCAGAACAATAAAAATATCAAAATAAATGGAAGGTTTGAGTAAGGAAAAAAAAATATTTTGATGACAGAATTTACATACATATGTGATGTCCAATAAATTCAAAAAATGAGGGCGTACAAAAAAAATCATCTGACTCAGCCACTTCCTTATAAAAAGTAAATATATCACAACAGAAGTTACATGAGACCCTAAATCTGGCTGGGCAAGAATGGGGGATCAACATTTGCTTTTTCTCTTATAGCCCACCACCTATCCTGGGCCCCCTGCCTTGTGCTGTAGATTTCCCATATTGCATCATTCCTAGGGCAGGGGCCTGTTCTCTGAAAGGTTTGCAGAGAGGACACTGTTCAGGAGTTTGCAGAGATGTGGCGTTTCCCAAGAGGGCTTTAATCCCACTGGCAAGAGCCTGTATGAGGACATACATAAATCAGGACTGGAAAAACAAACACTGCAGAATATTGGTTATTACAAAAAGACTAGCCCCTGCCTGCTTTCAGACCTAGAGGGTCCCAGGCAGAACTGTCAGGATGAGCATCCTCTCATTTATTTTTCACAGCTGTCAGGAACTTGAGAGCTTTGGCCTAAGGAGGGCAAGCTTAGGTCAGGAGAGAGATAAGGCCCAAGATCTGTTAGATACAAATGCCAGATCCCTTAAAAGTAATTAAGAAAGCACCCACCCAGAACACTGGGGTCCCGAAGAGTTCAGGCCCTGCTATTGACCCTTGGAGGTCCTGAATTCCATGGCTGGATGAAATATAGAGAGGCCTTGAAAGATGAAGCAGAGAGAGCCTGAGCCAGAGCTGCAGCCAGGGCTGTGCTACTGCCATGGCCAGGGCACATACCAGAGCCACGTCCCGCTGCTCCTCCTACATCTAGTGAGATCTGAGACAGATTCTTCACTTTGTAGTTGAAAAGAGAAGGCAACATTCTAAGTAGTGGAGAGCCAATTTCGACCTAGGGCAAACATATTGTATGTCTTATTTTTGTTTTTTGCTCCACTTGAATAATTGGAAGATGTATTTTTTTTTATTTTGGGCACTTTTAAAATGTATTCATTTTAATAGAAGATTTATTCAGCTTCAGTATCTGTGTTTATGAATAACATGGATAACATATTTATTTCTGTTTTCCATATATAAATGTAAAAGTGCTGGAATTTTTTATCAACAAATTGGAAATCCTTAGGTCTCTCTTTGTGGTCCAGAACAAGATAACATAGCATATGAATAAGGACTTTTCTATTGTATAAATTTAAGTTGTACAGCAGGATGTTTTGATATACATATATTGCCATGCACCATATGATGATGTTTCAATCAGGACCACATATACAATGGTGGTGTCATAAGATTATAATGGAGCTAAAAAACTGCATTATTTACATGTGTGTGGTGATGCTGGTGAAAACAAACCTACTGCACTACCAGGCCTATAAAAGTATAGCACATACAATTATGTGCAGTACATAGCACTTGATACTGATAATAAACAACAATGTTACTGGTTTATATCTTTATTATACTATACTTTTTAAAAATCAGGTTGCTGCAAAAGTAATTACATTTTTTGCCATTAAAAGTAATAAGAATTGAGACAGGGTAGTAGTAGTAATAATATTCTAGTAATATTAAATAAGTAGTAATATTAATTAATAGGTAATAATATTAAAATATTAATATTAATTAATAAGTAGTAATATTAAAAGTAGTAATAATTGAGACGGAGTCTTGCTCTGTCGTTCAGGCTGGAGTGCAGTGGTGCAATCTCAGCTCGTTGCAACCTCTGCCTCCTGGGTTCAAGCAATTCTCCTACCTCAGCCACCTGAGTAGTTGGGATTACAGGGGCCTGCCACCACGCCAGGATAATTTTTGGACTTTTAGTAGAGAGGGAATTTCACCATGTTGGCCAAGCTGGTCTCGAACTCCTGACCTCAAGTGATCTGCCCGCCTCAGTCTCCCAAAGTGCTGGGATTACAGGTGTTACTTTTGTTATTATTTTAGAGTGCACTCCTTGTACTACTACTAATAAAAAAAAAAATGTTAATTGTAAAAACAATCTCAGGCAGGTCCTTCAGGTTGTATTTCAGAAGAAGGTGGTGTTATCATAAGAGATGACAACTCCATGTGTATTATTGTCCCTGAAGACCTTCCGGTGGGACAAGATGTGGAGGTGGAAGACAGTGATACTGATGATCCTGATCTTGTGTAGGCCTAGGCTAATGTGTGTGCTTTTGTCTTCATTTTTAACAAAAAGGTTTAAAAATTTAAAAAGTAAAAATAGAAAAAAGCTTATAAAATATGAATATAAAGAAAGAAAATATTTTTGTACAGCTGTACAATGTGCTTATATTTTAAGCTAAGTGTTACTACAAAGAGTCAAAAAGCTAAAAAAAATTAAGAAGTTTATAAAGCAAAAAAGTTACAGTAAGCTAAGGGTAATTTATTGTTAAAGAAAGAAAACTACTTTTGAGAATTTAGTGTAGCCTAATTGTACAATGTTTATAAAGTCTATAGTAGTGTTACAGTAATATCCCAGGCCTTCACATTCATTCACTAGTCAATCACTAGCTCGCCCAAAGCAACTTCCAGTTCTGCAAGCTACATTAATGGTAAATACTCCATACAGGTGTATGATTTTTAACAACCTTTTATATCATATTTTTTACTGTACCTTTTCTACATTTAGGTACACAAATACTTAGCACTGTGTTACATTTGCCTACAGTATTCAGTACAGTCACATGCTGTACAGGTTTGTGGCCTGGGAGCAATAGGCTATAGCAAATAGCCTATGTGTGTAGTAGGCTATACCACCTAGGTTTGTGTAAGTATACTCTATTATATTTGCACAGCAATGAAATTGCCTAACAATGCATTTCTCAGAAAGTATCCTCATTGTTAAGCAATGCATTACAGTACATGGTGAAATGCTTACTACAGGTAAGCAATTTAATATATCCATTATATCATATAATTACCTTGTTTTGGGGTAAGAGCACCTAAAATCTACTCTTAGAAAATTTGCAGTATGCAATACAATATTATTAACTGTAGTCCTCATATTGTACTTTAGATCTCTAGATTTATTCCTCCTACAAAACTGCAACTTTGTACTGTTTTACATGCATCTCTGCATTCCCCTCCCCACCCTGCCTCTGGTAACTACTGTTTTATTCTCTTTTTCTATGTATTTAACTTTTTTTCTTTTTAGAGTCTACATATAAGAAAGATTAATAGCATGTAGCATTTTTCTTTCTGTGTCTGGTTTATTTCACTCAGCATAACGTCCCCCAAGTTCATCTGTGTTGTTGCAATGTGTTGTTGCAATGTTTTTCGAGGCTAAATAACATTTTTTAAAATTTTATCTTAGTTTCAGGGGTACATGTGCAGGTTGTTATATAGGCAATTGCATGTCGTGGGGTTCTGGGGTACAGATTATTTCATCACCCAGGTAATAAGCATAGTACATGATAGGCAGTTTTTTCATCCTCACCCTCCTTCCACCTTCCACCCTCAAGTAGGCCCCAGTGTCTGTTGTTCCCTTCTTTGTGTCCATGTGTACTCAATGTTTAACTCCCACAAAGAACATGCAGTATTTGGTTTTCTGTTTCATGGTACATATATACCACAATTACTTTATCCATTCATCCATTGATAAACACTTTTGTTGTTTCCACATCTTGATCATTGAGAATAATACTGCAGTGAACATGGGAGCACAAATATCTATAGGAGGTGATGATTTCATTTCCTTATGCCCAGATGAGAGATTGCTGGGTCATATGGTAGTCCATTTTTAATTTTTGAGAAAGCTGATACTGTATTCCATAATGGTTGTACCAATGTGCATTCCCACCCATAGTGTAGAAGGGTTCCATTTTCTGTACACTCTCGCCAACACTCATCTCTATTGGGTTTTTGTTCTGTTGCTTTTGTTTTATTTTATTTTATTTTATTTCTTTGAGATGGAGTCTCACTCTGTTGCCCAGGCTGGAGTGCAGTGGCCGATCTCAGCTCACTGCAAGCTCCGCCTCCCGGGTTTACCCCATTCTCCTGCCTCAGCCACCCGAGTAGCTGGGGCTACAGACGCCCGCCACGTCGCCTGGCTACTTTTTTGTATTTTTTAGTAGAGACGGGGTTTCACCGTGTTAGCCAGGATGGTCTCGATCTCCTGATCTTGTGATCCGCCCGTCTCGGCCTCCCTAAGTGCTGGGATTACAGGCTTGAGCCACCGCGCCCGGCCTATTTTATTTTTTTTATAATAGCCTTCCTAACTTGTATGAGGCGATATCTCACTGTGGTTTTGATTTGCATTTCCCTGATGGTTAGTGATGTTGAGCATATCTTTGTATAGCTATTGGACATTTTTATGTCTGCTTTGGAGAAATGTCATACAAATAGTGATTTTTCTTGAGTAGTGATTATCTTGGAAATGTGATTGAACACTGTATTAAAAATTGTTGAGATCAAAAAAAATTGTTTTAAAAGGTTGTCTATTCTTGGTTTGCCTAATTCCTTTTAGTCTTTCTTCTTATAAAATTAAGAGTTATGTGTCTGGATTTTCTTAGATGATTAAAGAATGTAGGAGAGATGAAATCCAAATTTATTGGACTTCATACTTACTCTCTTGTTTATTCCTTAATCATTAATTGAGCATCAGCTCTTTGGAAGTCTTCATGTTAGTACTGGGAATGTTTTCCCCAAAACAAATCAATTTCTTGTCCATTTAATTTTAGAGTCTAGGAGCAGCTGTCATTAAAAAAAAAAAAAAAAAAGATGATGAGGTACTCTCTAAGACTTAAAGAACAAGTACAAAGGAGGAATGGGGAACAGAGGAGGTTTGAGATGAGAGCAATCAAGTGTAAACGCCCTGAGGCAAGGCAGTTTGGAGTATTAGGAAACCTCAAATCCCCCAGTGGGAGGTAATTTTAACGGAAACTACGTAGTGGGCTAGATGAGGCTGTGGGAGGGGCCAGACCCTCAGATGGTGCCTCTCAGAGGTGTGAGACAAAGCCTGGAATGGGAAGTAGTTCTTAACAGCCATTCTGTGCTCGTGGATAAACCAGAGAGAATCTGAACCTGGGGCAGGGATGGTATGTGTCCTGTGCTCTTGTCCCAGTGCAGGAGAACACAGTCACAGTGCACAAATCTAAGTGCTTTAT
Organism: Macaca fascicularis; assembly: GCF_037993035.2. Taxonomy (NCBI): domain Eukaryota; kingdom Metazoa; phylum Chordata; class Mammalia; order Primates; family Cercopithecidae; genus Macaca; species Macaca fascicularis. The sequence continues at coordinate 30,239,651 of NC_088395.1, forward strand.
GCAGTTGGTGCATTTCAGTGTTGAGAGACTAAGCCTGGAATGGGAAACTTTCCCTAACATTGACTTTCCTGTTGTGGGAAAACCAGAGAGAACCCCTACCTAGGACAGATGTGAAAAGTATTCTATGTCCCTATCCCAGCACAGTCTAATACAGTGCACAACCTAGGTGTTCTATGTACATCATCTCTAGTGAGTTTCTGAGAAATAAGGAAGATGACAGCTTCAGGGGAGGTAAGATGCCCAGAAGCCACTGTGCTGGCACTCTTTGTCCTGGGTTGGAGAATCAAGAGCCCACTCTATTAAAAGGATATTCAACAGGGGTATGGCCAGGCATGGTGGCTCATGCCTGTAATCCCAGCACTTTGGGAGGCAAGGCAGGTGGATCTCTTGAGATCAGGAGTTCACGACCAGTCTGGTCAACATGGTGAAAACCCGTCTCTACTAAAAATACAAAAATTAGCTGGGCGTGGTGGTGGACACCTGTAATCCCAGCTACTAGGGAGGCTGAAGCAGGAGAATCACTTGAGCCCGGAGGCGGAGGTTGCAGTGAGCTGAGATAGTGCCTCTGCACTCCAGCCTGGGTGACAGACTGAGACTCCATCTCAAAAAATAAATAAATAATAAAAATCAAAACAGGGGTGGTTAACATAGAAGGGTGTCTAGGAGTTAGAAAAACATATTGGTCATTGACAAAAATTTTGAGACTTGAGTTGTATCCAATTGGGGAAGGCTCTTCCACAAACACTTTATAAATTGTATAATTGTCCTTGCTAAGCAGCATTTTGTTTGATTATTATTTCTTTGTTTGGAGTTTGGTAATATGCTCAAATTCACAGGGTGAATAAGTGACAGGGCTGGGACTAGACTCTTGTTCTGAATTCTTCTAGAGCCCACACTCTTCATTCTATTCCTCTCTGCCTGGAGCAGACTTTGTGTTCCTTAATTCACTTTTCTTCTCAATACTTCCAAATATATCTCATGGGTTAAAAAGAAGGATTCTGTGCCCAAAGAATTGGATTGGAATACATAGCCAAAGCAATAAAGAATATCAAAATAAATGAAAGCTATGAATAAAGAGGAGAAAGAGATATTATTCAGTGACAATATGATCATCTACATATGCACAGTCAGATAACCTCAAAATCAGGGACCACGCAATCATCCTGAACAGCTCCTTCCCCTTAAGAAGTAAATCAATTAAAACAGAAGTCACATAAGAGGCTAATGCTGGCTATTGAAAAGAGTAAATCAGCATCATATTTCTCTGACAACCCACCAACTACCCTGGACTCCCTGCTTTGTGTTATCGTTTCTTTACCTCACATTAGCCCTGGGGCACAGACTTGCAAGGTTTGCAGTAGGAACATCGTCCAAGAGTTTGCAGGGATGTGGCATTTCCCAGGAAGCCTTCATTCAGAGAGGCAAGAGAAAATAAGGAGGACACACATAAATAAATACTGGAAAGACAACCACACCAAAAGATAACAGGGCCTTCCTCGATCTACCCAAACCTGTTATCAGGCCTAGAATGCCCCAGGCAGTACAGTCAGACTGAGCAGCCTCTCTTTTACCCTTCAGAGTTCTCAGCGAAGTGAGAGTTTTGACCTAAGGTGACCTCAGTTAACCAGAGGGAGGATCCAGGGTCTGGCAGATATCAGGGAGGACCTTGAATGAAGAACAAGGAGGAGCCAGAACAGTGATGTCCCATAGAAACCTGACTCTGCTGTCTGCTCTCACAGGACCCAAACATCCCTGGCCTAATGTGGCTCATCGAAGCTTCAGCCTAGATCTCAGAGGACCTTGATCTGAGCAGGATTCATGGAACGGAAGGTGGAGTCCCAGGACTGGCCAGCAGCGAAGTGAGGTTCTTGAGTGAGTAAAAAAGGGAAAACTAAACCCACAAATGAGGGGACTTCACGGAGCCCAATCCATGTTTTTAACCCTGGAAAACAGGCAGAGCTATAAAACTGGCTTGCCTCTCATTTCAGCCTGGAAGGTCTCAGGGAGGGGAAGGCTCTGTCTAACAGGGCAGCCTCAGTTCTTCAGAGGTGTCTTGGCCCTAACTAGAGTCAACATGAAGACCAAGCCCATGCGGTTTCTCACGCCTGTAATCCCAGCACATTGGGAGGCTGAGGCGAGTGAACTGTTTGAGCCCAGGAGTTCGAAACCAGCCAGGACAGCATGGCAAAAACCTGTCTCTGAAAAAAAAAAAAAAAAATTAGCCAGGCAGCAGTGGAGCACCCCTGTAGTCCCAGTCACCCGGGAGGTTGAGGTGGGAGGATTGCTTAAGCGCTAGGAGTCGAGGCCGCAGTGAGCCGAGTTCACGCCACTGCGCTTTGGCCTGGGCGACAGAGAGAGACACTGTCTCAAATTACCCGGGCATGGTGGCGGGTGCCTGTAGTCCCAGCTATTGGTGAGGTGGAGGCAGGAGAATCACTGGGAGGCAGAGGTTGCAGTGAACGGAGATGGCGCCACTGCGCTCCCGCCTGAGTGACAGAGCGAGACTCCGTCTCTAAATAAATAAATAAATAAATAAATAAATAGACACTTTTTTTTTTTTTTTTTAAGGCAGGGCTCTGGCTCACGCTTGTAATCCCAGCATTTTGGGAGGAGGAAGACAACCGCATCGCTTGAGCACAGGAGTTCGAGGACTGGGAGACGGAGGTTGTGGTAAGCCAAGATCGCGCGGCTGCACTCCAGCCTGGAAGACAGAGTGAGGCGCTGTCTCAAAAGAAAAAAAAAAAAAATGAGGCCCACTGGTGCTAACCAGGGAAGCTCTCTCCAAAAGAGGGGCCCACCAAAATCCCTAACCCTGTTTTCAGGTCTTTGAAGCCCCAGGACATGGCCCGATAACATGCCTAGACTTCCCCTCTAGGGACTATGGGAGGGGAGGATTTTGGAGGTTGGCGGACTTCACTCGGTAGAGGTGTTACTCTGCTCCACTTAGTATCAAGATGAGAACCCTGAATAAGGACCTAGGGACCACTGACTCCAGAACAGCGGGGTCCCAGCGTCTCACCCCCTGCTGGCAGCCCTCGGAGACCCCGAGCGGGACGTGGCTCATCCTCACTTCCGCTTTGAAAGTGAGGCTGTTGGCCTGACAGGTGCAATAGCTTCAGTCGGGTCCGAAGCCTAGCGTGAATTCTTAGTACTAATCTGGAGTAAAGGTAAGAACCCTGAGCAGGGACCGAAGGGACTACTCCCTGCCCATTACAAAGGGGGACCCACAACGTCTCACCCTTGTGGTTGACCCTGGGAGGTCCTGGTTGAGTTCTGTCTGGAAAGGCTCCCAGAGGGAGGGCCTTTCACTAAGGGAGCAGCCCCAGTTATTGGGTTGGAGAGGACCTGGACCCTGACTGGAGCCAAGGTGAAGTCTCCGAGTGCTAAAGGACAGGATCTCTTCCCAGGAGGGGCGTCAACAGAGAGCAGCAGCAGCCCTACTGGTTAGCATTCCCCTGGTTAGCACCAGTGGTCCTTGTCTTTTTTATTTATTTATTTTTTTTTTCAGACAGGGTCTCACTGCTGCTAGCCAGTTTAGAAGGCTCTAGATAGGGGTAGTCATAACCGGGGGCCCTGACTTCCCCATCCAGGGAGGGAAGTATTCAGGGAGATGAGGGTTTTGTTTGGAGGTTAGCGAACTCAGGTCAGTAGAGGGAGAAATTTCAGGCTGTGATAAGATACCAAGGTGAAGACCCTGAATGAGAATCTAGGGACTGGCGACTCCAAAACAGTGAAGTCCCATAGAGTTCCACCCCTGTTGTCAGTCATCAGACCCCAGGAAGCTGTGAACAGATAAAGCTCGTCCTCACCTCCTTGGAAGTGCTTTGAAGGGGAGGATCTGGAGTTGAGGGGCACGGTATCCCTTCGGCAGAGGGTGAATTCCTTGGACTGTTCTGGAGTCAAGGTCAAGACCCTGAATGTGGACGAAAGGGACCACCATCCCCCAACCTATAACAAAGAGGGCCACACTAAGTCCTGCCCCTGAAGTCTTCCCTGGGAATACCTTGAAAGCTGTCTGACAGATGTCTGCCTGGAAAGTCTCAGGGAGGGAAGGGCCTTGGTCTAAGAAAGTAGGGCCAGTTCAGCAGGTGGAAGAGAGACTTGGGTCCTAACTGGAGTCAAGGTGAGGGCCCTGAGTGCTAATGAAGGAATCTCTCTGCAATAGAGGTGTCAACACAAACAACGTCCCTGCACTCATTTTGCAAGTTCCAGGCAAAGGTATTCATAGGGGAGGGGTCTCTGACTTCCCTGTCTAGGTCCTTGTTTTGAGGCTGGAGGACTTAGGTTAATGGAGGGAAGTGTCCCACATCCTACTAGGAGTCAAGATCAGAGACCTGAGCGAAAGCTAAAGGGAACACTGTCTCTAAAAAGTAGAGTCCCACAAATTATGCTTCTTCTCTCAGCTCCGGGAAGCCTTGGAATAACATCAGCCCCCCTTACTGCCTAGGGAGTGCCAGAAAGGTTGAACTAATTACATGCCCCAGTTCTGCAGATGGAAGAGGGAGGAGACCCAGAGCCTTACAGGGGTCACAGTGAGGACCCTGAATGAGGACTAGTGATATCACTCTTCCCACATAAAGAAGAGACAACAAAGAGTCCCCCACTCCCCACCTGCAGCCCTGAGGAGGCTGGGCATGGAGGTCAGGTGTATGTGAACTCACCTTCTTTTAATGGCATTAGGTTGCTGAGGGCCTTTATCTAAAGTGAGGGGCATCAGATCAGCAGAGGCAGCTGTCCTAGGTCCTATCTAGAGACAAGATGAGGACTATGAATGAGGTATCAGAACCCCAATAAGCCCAGGAAAGGGTAGGTCTCCACAGTGCTCTTAGCACCTAGTTCCTCCTGTCAGGGGTGGTGAGGCTGAGACATTCCTTCACCTCCTCTTAGGTGGTCCCAAGGAGACGAGGACATTTGTTGGAGGTGTCAAATTTAGTGCAGCACAGGGGAGGGGACCCAGCCCTGACAGTTTTTATGATGGTCCTGAATGTGAACTGAGAGAAACCTCCTACCCCAGAGTAAAAGGAAATCCACAAGGACTAGACATGTCATGGCCGCTCTCAGTCCCAGTATACACAGAACAGGGCTGGCAGGCTGCGGCCTAAGGCACACTTTAATTACCTTCCCAGGGTTCTCAGAGGACAAACTGATCAGAACAGAAGCCCTCTGGGTTTCTAGAGCAGTGCTCTCACAGAAAACTGCAGAGGCGGTCTTCTTTTAAATCCAAAGTGGTACCTCTCTGCTGAAGGCTCTCATACCTTCTCTTTCTCTCTCTCCTCCAGGTGCCTGTGTCACCTGCTCTTCTGCTGACACTCCTGCCTGCTGTTCCTGATCACAGCCATCATGCCTCGGGGTCAGAAGAGTACGCTCCGTGCACGTGAGAAATGCCAGCGGACCTGGGGTCAGATCCAGGGTCACCAGGGTGCTCAGATGACTGCAACTCAGAAGAAAAAAGTATCTTTTTCATCTCCTCTTATTTTGGAGGCGACTATCCAGAAAAAGTCTGCTGGTAGGTCAGGTAGTGTTCTCAAGAAGCCTCAGAGAGCGCTGTCCACCACTACATCTGTAGATGCTTATCACAAAAAGTCATACAAGGGAGCCAACAGTAAAATTGAGAAAAAGCAAAGCTTCTCTCAGGGTCTATCCTCCACTGTGCGGTCTCGCACAGACCCTCTAACCATTAAGACAAATATGTTGGTGCAATTCCTGATGGAAATGTACAAAATGAAAAAGCCCATTATGAAAGCAGATATGCTAAAAATTGTCCAAAAAAGGCATGAGAATCACTTCCCTGAGATTCTTAAAAAAGCCTCTTTTAACATGGAGGTGGTATTTGGTGTTGATTTAAAGAAAGTTGATTCTACCAAGGACTCTTATGTCCTTGTCAGCAAAATGGATCTCCCCAACAATGGGACAGTGACTCGTGGGAGGGGATTTCCCAAGACAGGTCTCCTGCTGAATCTCCTGGGCGTGATCTTCATGAAGGGCAACTGTGCCACTGAGGAGAAGATCTGGGAATTCCTGAATAAGATGAGAATATATGATGGGAAGAAACACTTCATATTTGGGGAGCCCAGAAAGCTCATCACCCAAGATTTGGTGAAGCTGAAATACCTGGAGTACCGACAAGTGCCCAACAGTGATCCTGCACGCTATGAATTCCTGTGGGGTCCAAGAGCCCATGCTGAAACCAGCAAGATGAAGGTACTGGAGTTTTGGGCCAAGGTCAATCAAACTGTCCCCAGTGCGTTCCAGTTCTGGTATGAAGAGGCTTTGAGAGATGAGGAAGAAAGAGTCCAAGCTGCAGCTACGTTCAATGATGGCAGTAGTGCCATGGGCAGAAAATGTTCCAAGGTCAAGGCTAGCAGCTCTTCCCACGCCTAGTGAAGTTGAAGCAAATTTTTCATTTTGTAGTTAAAGAGGGCAGTCACTGTTCCAAGGAGTGAAGGACTGGGTGTTACTGGAGGGAACACACTGTATAATACCTTTTTGTTTCTGTTCTAAATGGATAATTTGAAGATTTATCTGTATTTTGGGGCATACTTTTCAAATTTTCCTTTTATTTATCATTGTAATCTAAATTTAGGATAGATATTGGTCATATTTGTTTTTTAAGAGTAAAAATTTTGCTGTTTCGTAAAGCAGATTGAGAAAAGTTATATCTTATTTAGTGATCTGGTGCAAGATAACTTGGAATTAGAATAAGCATTTCCTTGAAAATGTTTTTTTAAAAAAAGTCAGCAGTAAAATGTGTGGGATTAAGAAATAGAGAAAGAGTGTAAGATGGTCAATATTTGGTTTCCTAAATGCTTTTACTCTGTGTTTTAAGAAAATGAAAGATAAATAACCATATATGTCTGGCTTATTTAAGAATGTAGAATTAAATCATAATAAATTAGACCTCATGCTGACACACTCATTCTCCAAGTGTTAATTGAGCGTCTGCTCTTGGAAGGATCCATGCTAGTACTGGGAGGGCTAAGAAAAAGAAAACCTGGCAACTGACCTTAAAATTATAAGGTCGAGAAGCAGCTATCATCTAAGGAAAATGGTGATATTCGCTCTAAGACCAAAAGGATACATGATAAGAAGGGAGGGAGGTATTTCCACATGAGAACAGTCAAGTATGAATTATCTAATCAAGGCGGTGTTGGGCCTAAGAAAATGCAGGTCCCTCAATGGGAGTTCATCTAAGTGAGGCTCCATGGTGGGCTGGATGAGGCTGTGGGAATGGTGAGCAGGGGCCAGGCTCTCAGAAGTTGCCTCTCAGAGGTGCAAGACAAAGCTTGGAATAGGAAACAGTTCTTAACAGTTACTTTGGGATCATGGATAAACCAGGGAGAACCTGGGGTAAGAATGTGTCCTGTGCTCTTCTCCCAGTACAAATAAACACAGCACACACTAGGTGTTTTGTACACATCATCTCCAGCCAGTTTCTGAGAAATAAGGGTAATACCCTCAAGGGAGGTGGGAGGACCAGAAGCCACTATGCTGGTGCTCTTTGCCCTGGGCTGGGGGATCCAGAGCCTGTTCCATTAAAAGCACATTCAATTAGGTTACCTCGTGTGTAATTTGGCAAACTCTAGGCAAGGTCTAGATTTTGAGAGGTGGTTAAATGAATCAAAATAAAAGTGGTTTAGATAGAAGGATAGCTGAGAGAGAAGGAAGTTTTTGGTTCTTGAAACTCATTTTAGAATTTGTGTTGCATCTACTGAGGAAGTCTACCTCATACTAATATTGAATGATCTATCAAGTAATGAGGAAATATTATTTAGTTTTCCTTTCTAGGTAACACTTTGTCTGATAGGGCTTTCTTTGTCCTAGAATATGGTATAATCTCTGACATCTCCTGCACTGAAAAATAAGTCCCAGTGTAGTAGATTGCAATGTCAGGGTACAAATTAATCATAATAAGAACTGGCACTATTTTATGTCTCAATACATCTCAAGCACTTTACATACACTGTATACATTTTACTGGTCCTACAAAACAGAACTTATCAAATCCACTTCACAGATAAAAAGCCTGACGCCCACGGTCTATTAACGTGTCCAATTTCACATGGCTGGTAAGTGACAGGACTGGGACAAGACCCCTGGTCTGAATTAGTGTAAAGCACACTCTGTTCCATGCCTCCCAACCTGAGACTGACTGTGTCCCCTTATTCACTTTTCTTCTCACTACTCCCAAATGCATATCAAGTGATAAAAAGATTCTGTGCCCAATTTGCTGGACTGAAATACATAACCAGAGCAAGGAAATTACCAAAATGGTCGAGGGGTGTGAATTAAGGAGAGAAAGATAATATTTGGTGACAATATGACTACATATGCAAAGTCAGATAAACTCAAAAGATCATGGGCTCACATTCTGTCGTTCTGAACAGTTCCCCTTTTTATAGGAAGTTAAATCTTTTCCAAGAGAAATACATAAGAGGGTGGTAAAGAGAAGAAATAGATCAACATGTTTTTATTTGTTTGTTTGCTTTTTTTTCCTCTGACGGTATGACTTTTAATCCTGGGCTTCTGCCTTGTGTTACAGCTTCCCTATCTTACATCACTCCTGGGACAGGGATGCATTGTCTGCAGGATTTATTGTAGGGAAACTGGTCAAGAGTTTTTAGGGATGTGGCATTTCCCAGGAAGTCATTAATTAAGGGACAAGAGCTAAGATAAAGACCTTCATATAGGAGGACTGAGCAGAACATGCCAGACAGAGTTCTTAGCCTGAGCATCTCCTCACTTATTCTTCAAGGTTCTCAGGGACCTATGAGTTCCTGCATCTCAGGTCGGTAGAGGGAGGAGTCCCATTCTCTGACACATACCAAGCTGAGGACCCTGAATGAAGAATGAGGGAAGCACTCACCCAAATAGTCTTGACAGGATGGGGCTGAACCTGATTTCTACTCCGGAGTTCTTAAGAAGGTAAAGACCATGATCTGAGGCTGGCTGACTCAGGTCCATAGAGGAAGGATTCCTAATGTGTGCCAGGAGTAAAGTGAGTACCCTGAAGAGTGCGGAAACCACCAAACCCCTATGAGTGGGGACCCCACAGAATCCTCCCTATTGTCATCTCTGAGAGATTCAGGCATGAATGTCAGACAGAGGCATCCTCATATCCTCAGTAGTAACAGAGAAGTGAAGGTCTGGTTCTGAGGTGGGCAATCCCAGCTCAGCAAAGGGAAGAATATTAAGCCTTCCTGTGAGTCAGATTTAGGATCCTGAGTTAGGACCTGAGTAGGACAATCCATCATAAGACCTCAACCTGTCTACCACAGCTGCCACTCTTGGGAGACCACGGTCAGTTGTGGCCAGATAAGGCCACCCTCTTCCTCCTATCAGATCTCAGGGAGGTGCAGGCCTTTTAAACGGAGAGGTCTTCAGGTCAAAAAAGAGGGGAGCCCCAGGATCTGCTAGGAGCCAAATCAAGGAAACCGAGTGAGAACTGAGGGGACTGCTCACCTCTGAATAGAGAGGACAACAGAGTCCACCCCCCTGCATAAATCTTAAATTGCCAGAGCAGCATGTAAGGTTGAGGATTCACCACCACTTTTTTAATTTTTAAAAAATAATTGACCTTCTTTTTTAGAATAGTTTTACGTTCACAGCAAAACTGAGCAGAAAGCACAGAGTCCCATGGGCATCCTGTCCTCCCACAGACACAGCCTCCCTCATATCAATCTCCCAAGCCAGGGTGATACATTTGTTACAATTGAGAATACATGGACACGTCATTATCACCCAATGCCCGATGTCTGTAGTTTAGGATTCATTCCTGATGCTGCACATTCTGTGGGTTTTAATATTTAAAAATGTAACATGACATATGTTTACCACCATAGCATCATCCAGAATTGTTTTACTGCCTTAAAAGTTCTCTGTGCCTGATCTATTTATCTCTCACTCTCCCCAACCCTTGGAAACCACTGAACTTTGTACTGTTTCCATACTTTTGCCTTTTCCAGAATGTCATATAGATGGAATTATGCAATGTATAGACTTTTCAAATTGGCTTCTTTCACTCTGTGATATGTATCTAAGTTTCATCCATGTCTCTTTGTGGCGTGATAGTTCATTCCCTTTTAGTGCTGAATAATACTTTATTCTATTAATTTACCCACTCTCCTTCTGAAGGACATATTGGTTGCTTCCCAATTTGAGCAATTATGAATAAAGCTACTATAAACGTTTGTGTGCAGGGTTTTTTTTTTTTTTTTTTTTTTTTGTGGGCATACTGTTTTCAACTCATTTGGCTAAATAACAAGGAGCACACTTGCTGGATCATATGATAAGAGTATGCATAGCTTTGTAAGAAACTTACAAACTGTCTTCCAAAGTGGCTGTACCATTTTGCATGTCCACCAGCAATGACAGTGTGCTCCTGTTGCTCCACATCCTCATCCGTATTTGGGGTTATCAGTGTTTTTGATTTTGACCATTCTTATAGGTATGTAGTGGTATCACATTATTGTTTTAATTTGCAAGTCTCTAATGACCTGTGATGTTGACCATCATTTCATGTATGTATTGCCTTCCATATATATTATTTGTTGAGGTGCCTGCTTAGATCTTTTGCCCATTTTTCATAGGGTTGGTCAGTTCTTATTGTTCAGTTTTAAGAAATGTTTGTATGTTTTGGTTAACAGTCCCTTATAAGATATGTCTTTTGAAAATAATTTTTTCCCAACCTGGGAGTTATCTTATTCTCTTTGTGGTATCCTTAGCAGAGCAGAAGTTTTAATTTAGCAAAGTCCAGGTAATCAATTTTTTTTTCTTAGATGCCCATCACATTTTATATCAGAACTAGAAAAGGTGAAATTCTTGTTCCGAAGTCGCAGTTATCAGTCAGCAGAAGAGACAGTCCACAACCTTGCATGGAGTCCAGATGAGGATCTTGAGTGCAAATCTGGGACCTAAAGAGAGAGTACTAAATGCTTCTAGGCAGGGGTGGTGGGTTGAGGGGCCCCTGGACTTCGTTCATTTGGGTCCCAGAAAACTAAAGAGTCAATTTCACAACACCAATAGAGAGAGGCTCAGGCCCTGCCAAGAGCTGACATGATAATTTTAAAGGTAATCAGAGTGGATCCTCTCCAAGCTTGAACACAGAGATCCCAACTGCGAGGCTTGTTGTCACCCAGTCAGCCCCAGGCAGGGTTGGCAAGCTGCAGCCTAAGGCACATTGTAACTTCCTCAGCTGAGTTCTCAGGGGACAGAATGACTAAGAACAATAGCCCAGTGAATACTTAGAGCAGTGTTCTCAAGGAATCCTGCAGAGGCGGCTTCTGAAAAGCCAAGGTAGTATCTGCCTGCTGAAGGTGTTCTCAGGATTTCATTCACTCTTCTCCAGGAACCACATCACCTGCCCTTCTGCCTACACTCCTGCCTGCTGTGCCTAACCACAGCCATCATGCCTCGGGGTCAGAAGAGTAAGCTTCGTGCCCGTGAGAAACGCCAGCGGACCCGTGCTCAGACCCAGGATCTCAAGGTTGGTCAGGCTACTGCAGCAGAGAAAGAAGAGTCTCCTTCCTCTTCCTCATCTGTTTTGGGGGATACTCCCTCCAGCTCCCTTGCTTTGGGCATTCCCCAGAAGCCTCAGAGAGAGCCACGCACCACCCCTGCTGCTGCAGCTATGTCAGGCACTGGACCTGATGAAGGTGAAGAGAGCCAAGATGAGGAAAATGCAAGTTCCTCCCAGGCCTCAACATCCACTGAGAGATCACTCAAAGATCCTCTAACCAGGAAGACGAAGATGTTGGTGCAGTTCCTGCTGTACAAGTATAAAATGAAAGAGCCCACTACAAAGGCAGAAATGCTGAAGATCATCAGCAAAAAGTACAAGGAGCACTTCCCTGAGATCTTCAGGAAAGTCTCTCAGCGCACAGAGCTGGTCTTTGGCCTTGCCTTGAAGGAGGTCAACCCCACCACTCACTCCTACATCCTTGTCAGCATGCTAGGCCCCACCAATGATGGAAACCAGAGCAGTGCCTGGAGCCTTCCGAGAAACGGGCTTCTGATGCCTCTACTGAGTGTGATCTTCTTAAACGGCAACTGTGCCGGTGAAGAGGAAATCTGGGAATTCCTGAATATGTTGGGGATCTATGATGGAAAGAGGCACCTTATCTTTGGGGAACCCCGAAAGCTCATCACCCAAGATCTGGTGCAGGAAAAATATCTGGAATACCAACAGGTGCCCAACAGTGATCCCCCACGCTATCAATTCCTGTGGGGTCCAAGAGCTTATGCAGAAACCAGCAAGATGAAAGTCCTGGAGTTTTTGGCCAAGGTGAATGACACCACCCCCAATAACTTCCCACTCCTTTATGAAGAGGCTTTGAGAGATGAAGAAGAGAGAACCGGAGCCCGGCCCAGAGTTGCAGCCAGGCGTGGCACTACGGCCGTGACTAGTACGTATTCCAGGGCCACATCCAGCAGCTCTTCCCACCCCATGTGAGATCTAAGGCAAATTGTTCATTTTGTGGTTGAAAGACCTGTTGCTTTCTCTGTTCCTGTGATGCATGAATAACTTGTTGATTTATCTCTTTGTTGTATTTTCTAGTGATGTTTCTTAAAATAGAAAGTTTATTTAGATTCAGAATATAAGTTTAGAAATGGCATGCATCACACACTTATTGCTGTTTATCAGGTTGGTTTAGTAATAAGAATTTTGTTTTAGAAATACAAATAGAAAATCCTGAAATCATTTTTGTGATACAGAGCAAAATAACATGGCATGGGAGTAAGGTTATCCTTAGAAATTTATAATAACTTCACAGTAAAATAGGTAGAATCTGAAGATAGAAAGAGAAGAAAAGTAAAAGTTGCTTTATTCATGGTTTGTCTTACTCCGTTCAGTCTTTTTTTGTTCATAAATTTAAAAGTTACATACCTGGTTTGCTTAGATTATTCAAGAATGTGGAGGCCTGGGCCAAGGTCAATGACAGTGTCCCCATTGTCTTCCCTCCATTAAGAGAAGACTTGGAGAGATGAGGGAGAGAGAGCCAGAGATAGTGTTGCAACTGGGTCTGGCATGTTTCAGTGTGGTGTCCAGCAGTGTCTCCCACTCCTTGTGAAGTCTGAGGTATATTCTTTACTTTTGATTAACAAAACACTTAACCTTCTAATTAATGGAGGGCCAAAGGGGAGTTGGTGGGAACACTATATATAACATATTTGTATGTAAAATGATTTATCTTTTCTTTTTCCTGCTTTTCAGTGTCCTTTTTTTTAATTGTAGATTTATTTAGTTTCAGAATCTAAGTTTGTGAAAGGCATGAATCACTCATTTATTAAAATATAACAGGTTGAAGAGCGAGAATTTTTGCATTATGTAAAACAATTTAAAAATCTTTTAAGTCTTTTCCTGTGATCTAGAACAAGATAATATGGAATTGGAATATGAAATTTGTGAAAAGGAAATTACCTTGCAATAAAGTTGGTGGGACCATGAAGTAGAGAAAAAAAAAAGTAAAATGTGGTCAATTCTTGCTTTGTTTTGTTCTTTTTAGTTTTTCTTTGTAAAAGTGAAGTGTATGTACCCGGATTGGCTTAGCTTTTTCAGGAATGTGGGGGAAATTAAATAGCAATACATTTGACTTCCTGGTCACTTACACTTTAATCGTCCAAATATTAATTGAGCAGCTGTTCTTTGGAGGGCTCCTGGCTAGTACCGGATAAACTAAAAAACAAACAAACAAACAAACAACAAAAAACCCCCAATCCCTGCCCATAGAATTTTAGAATCCAACAGCAGCTATCATATAATGAAGGTGATGAGATACTCCCTAAGACCTAAAGACAGGTGAAAAGAGGGGATAAGAAAGAAGGTGGGGGTGTTTCCAGCAGTGGAATCTAGTGTAAATGTCCTAAGCAAGGTAATCGAGACTTTGGGAAACCGACCATACTGCAATAGGAGGTAATTTTATGTCCCGGCCTAGTGCCTAGATGGGGTGCACTGAGCAGGGGTCACACACTCAAATGGTGGATCTCAGACTTCAGAGATGGAGACTGGAATGAAAAATTGCCTTTAACAGTTACTTTGAGATTGCGGAAAAACCAGAGGGAATCTTTGCCTAGAAGCAGGGATTGAAAGTGGCCGGTGCTCTTGTCCCAGTGCAAGTGAAGTGAATCCAGTACACAAACTAGGTGTTTTATGCAAGTAGTCCCCAGAGTGTTTCTGAGAAATAAGGGTGATACTCCTTTAAGACTGGAAACTCATAAGCCACTGGGCTAATACTCTGCTATCAGCTGGGCAGCCAGAACCCATTCCATTAAAACGAATTTTTTTCCTTTCATGTGTTTTTGCAAATTCTAAGGGAGATCTAGATTTTTGATGGTGGTAAAATGAATGAAAATAAATGGTTTGGATGAAAGGCCAGAGTTGGTCTTTGAACCAAACCCTAGAAGGTTTGAGTTGCTTTCAGATGAGAAAGACAACTCCACACTCAAAATATGATTTAATACGGAAAAGTTATTTAGAGTTTCTTTGTAAGTTGCGTTTTGGACTGATTTGTTGTTCCATGTGTTAGAAAGTTGTATATTCTTTGTTATCTCTTGGACTTGAAAAAAATCAGCAGGGTGGATGATTTCTTCTGTACTTGAAATAATCACAGTAATAACAAGCATTGTTTAAAGTCTCAATGCACACCAGGGCTTTGCACACTTTCACCACATTCCACCAGTCTTACAAGACAAGGCTTGTCAAGCCCATTTCACAGATGCAGAGCCCGAGGCTCATAGAGTTTGGTAATGTGCCCAAGTTCACACAGCTAGTAAGTGATAAGGCTGGAACTAGACTGCTGGTCTGAATTCCTCTAGAGTTCACACTGTTCCACTCCTCCCAAACTGAAGCTTACTGTGAATTGCTTAATTCATTTTCTTCTACAACCCCAAAGTGTGTCTCAGGTAAGAAAGAAGAGGTCTCTGTACCCCAAACACTGGATTGAAATACATAACCAGAGCAAGAAGAATACCACAATAATTGACAGACGTGAGTTACAGAGAAAAAGAAACAATACTCGGTGACAATATGATCACCGACAGAAGCAAACTTAGATAGCTTCGAAAGATCAAAAGATTACAAAAATCATCTGGCTGCACCTTTTCTGTAGAAAGTAAATCTTTTAGAACTACCCTTTGGTTGGTGAAGTGAAGAAATAGATCAGCATGTTTTTTTCCCTGAGAGCACAACATCTGTCCGAGGCTCTCCACCTTCCGTTTCAGTTTCCTAGTGTCACATCACTTCTGGGACAGGGACCTCTTCTCTGCAAGGTTTGCAAAGAGGAAACTGGTCAAATTTTTGCAGGGATGTGACACTTCCCTGGAAGAGTTTGATCAAGAGACAGAAGCCAACATGAGAACACTCATGAATGAATAGTGGGGAGAAACCACTCCAAAATGTAAGGGTTCATCCAGCCCCTCAGGAGAGTGAACTCAGTTCAGTAGACAGAGGAGTCCCAGGTTCTGATACATGTAAAGGCAAGGAGCATAAAAGAAGATTGATGGAAGGACCCAGCCAAAACTGTGGGGTTCTATGGAGTCCTTTCCTTACTATCTGTTATTGCAGGTTGCAAAAGGACTGTGATCATGAGGATCATCCAGAATTCCAACTCGAAATTCTCAGAAAACAGGACCTTGATGTGAGAGGAGCAGGTTCAGGTAAACAAAGGGTAAGTTACAGGTTTGCTCACTTGTCAAGGTGAGGACCTGAATGTGAACTAAGGATAGCACCCACACGGCCTCACAAAGTCCCCTCTGCTGTCAGCCCTAGGAAGCCTTGGCGGAGATGGCAGGCTGATTTCTGCCTGGAAAGTCTCAGGGACATGACTGGTTCCGTCTAACTGGGGCAGCCTCAGTTTTACAGAAGGAAGAGGCCGAGACCCTAACAAGAATCAACGTAGGACTCTTAAGTGTTAAGAGGGGACTCCACCAGCAGACGAGTCCCCAGAATTCATCCCCTGTTTTGAGGCATCACACACAGCTATCCGCCTAAGATGCTTCTCATTTCCGCCTGGAAGGTCTCAGGGAGGATGGGGAGCATGGGGCCGGAAGGGAGTCACTTCAGTTCTGCCCGGAGAGGAAACCAGAGTCAGATGAGGACTCTGACAGCTGATGAGAAGACCTCTCCCCAAAAAGGGACTTTCACAGAGCCCTGCCGCTGCTGTCAGGCCTGTGAGGCCCAGGCAGGGATGGCCTGTGTGGCTCGCTAAGATTTCCACCTTGGGGGCTGAGGGAGGTGGGGGTATTGTTTGGAAGCTGGCGGATTTGGGTCAGAAGGCGGAGTCATCCCAGGCTGCTAGATGAGCAGGGGTGAGGACCCCTAGTGGGGACGTAGGGAGCAGCAACGCTAGAACAGTTACGTCTGGTAGCGTTCTACCCCTTCCGTCAGCCCTGAGGCCACGGGCTGCCGGATGTGGCTCATCCTGACTTCCGCTTTGAAGGCGAGGACGCGAGCGCGGGAGCGAGCGAGCGTAAGGGCGCAGTGTCTTGCCTGGCGGATTTCGGTCAAGAGGTGGAAGTTGTCCCAGGCTGCTAGATACTAAGGTGAGGAACCCTAGTGGGGACGAAGGGACCAGCGATGCTAGAACAGTGTCCTAGCGTCCTGCCTCTGTCGTCAGTCCTCAGAGACTCTTGCCGTCAGCCCTCAGAGGCCCTGGGCTGCCGGATGTGGCTCATCCTCACTTCCGCTTTGAAGGCGAGTACCCGAGCGAGCGTAAGGGTTGCCGCGTCGGGTCAGCCGAGGGTGAATTCTCAGGACTGGTTGGGAGTCAAGGTGAGGACCCTGAGTGTAAATTGAAGAGACCACACCCACCCGTAACAAAGAGGGCCCCACTAAGTCCCGCTTCTCCATTTGGTCCTGGGAGGCCTCAGGTAACCGGATGGGTAGCACCCTGACTGTCTCTTCAGTGACTCAGGGAGATGAGGGCTTTGGCCTAAGTCTTACAGACTCAGGTCAATAGAGGGAGGAGTCCTAAACCCTACTAGGAATCAGGGACAAAGTCCTGTGTGACAACTGAGGGAGTCACAGACTCCAGAACAGTGGGGTCCAAAAGCCCCGCTCCTGGGCTGTGCTTGGTGACTCACGCCTGTAATCCCCGCACTTTGGGAGGCCGAGGGGGGTGGATCACGAGGTCAGGAGATCAAGACCATCCTGGCTAACATGGTGAAACTCCGTCTCTACTAAAAATACAAAAAATTATTGGGGCATGGTGGCGGGTGCCTGTAGTCCCAGCTACTTGGGAGGCTGAGGCAGGAGAATGGCGTGAACCCAGTAGGCGGAGCTTGCAGTGAGCTGAGATTGCGCCACTGCACCCCAGCCTGGGCGACAGAGCGAGACTCCGTCTCAAAAAAAAAAAAAAAAAAAGTCCCGCTCCTGCTGTCGGCACGCACGGGCCCCAGTCAGCCATGGTGGGATGTGGCCCACTATGACTGTAAACTTAGGTCCAAGGAGTATGAGAACTTTTGTCTACGGGGCATGGTCTCAGGACCAGTCCATGGGTGGAGTCCCAGAAAGAGTGACGAGTGTAGGTGGAGACACTGAGTGAGGAAATGGCGGCTACTCAATACACAAGTGAGACAGCTGCGCCTGATGCTGTCCCTGGGAATCCCAGGCCAGAGCTGGCAGGCTCAAGTACTCCCTGGCTTCTGCCTTTGTGGTCTTAGGGAGAGGAGGGCCTTGGTTTAAGACCTTGCTGCCCCAGTTCAGTAGAGAGATAGGAGTCATATGCCAAGACAGGTGTTAAGGTACAGTTTCTGTATGAGGAATGAGGTAACCATGTAGTCCAGAACAGGCAGGAACACACAGTCTTACCTTGGCGTTCATTCCTGAGAAGCCAGGGTTAGAACTCTCAAGTTGAGATGCCTCTCATTTCCTTCAGGGGCTGTTTCAGGTACATAATGGCTTTGGTTTAACATGAAAGCCCTTATTTAGTACAGGGAGGAGGCCCAGTTCCTAAAAGATGGTGATACTGAGGGAGTGTGAGGGGACCCCCTCCAAGAAAGAGGTAACACACAAAGAGCCCTGTCCCCACTGAGACCTGGGAGATCCAGGTATGGTGATATGATGAGTCTCACTCACTCCTTCCTAGAGCATCTCAGGGAAGTGAGGAACTTCATCAAAGGGGGCAGCCTTATGTTAGCAGCTAGAGGATTCCCGGGTAATTCCAGGAGTCAAGAAGAAGACCCTGAGAACTGGGGGGACCACTCATCCCATAACAGTGAAAGAAACACGGAATTCCTTCCTGATTTTCATCCTTGGGAGATGATGGACAGTTGTAGCCAGATGGGAAAAGTTTCACTTCTTCCTCAAGGAGTTGGGGGTGGGGGGCTTTGTATGACTGGATAGGCGTTAGATCAAGACAGAGAAGACACTGAAGGAGGAATGAGATGAGCATTGACCTAGAGAGTGGGGCTTCACCAAGTTCCACCCCCTCTCAGCTCTGGGAAACCCCAGGCAGAAGTAACCAGATGTGTCATCCCCTCAAGACTAGCCCTGGGTACTCAGAGAGGTGAAGGCTTTTGTTTGAGGTTGGAAGAATCAAGCAGGCTTAGAGAGGAGCTCAGACTTTGCTTGAGTGAAGACTAAAGAGAACAACGACCCCAGAACAGTGGAGCCCCATAGAGGACGGGGTGACTGGATGTGATTCAGGCTTTCTTTCATCTTGGGACTCAGGCAATGAGAATCTTAATCTGATGTAAAGGGCCTCAGGTCAGTAGAGAGAGGATTTCCAGGTTGTGCCAGGACTCATAGAGAGGACTTGAGGGAACTCCCACCTCATCAGTGGGGATCCCTCAGAGTCACTCTGTATGTCATCCCTAGGAAGCCCTGAGCATAAATGTCAGAAGTGCCCCTAAATTCCTCTTCAGGAATAACGGAAATGAAGGTCTTAGTCGGATGGGTTAGCAGGAGGGGTAGGAGGCATTTTAGGCCCGCCCAGGAGTCAAACTGGAGACCTTGAGTGAGGACCATGAGTGGGACTACACATCGCAGGGCTTCAACCTGCCAGCCACAGCTTTGAGCCTCTGGAGAATATGGGCGATGTGACCAGATACAGCCACCCTCATTTCCTCTATTGGGTCTCAGGCAGATGTAGGCCTTACTCTGAGTAAAGGTCCTCAGGTGTAGAGAAAACAGAGCCCTAGGCCCTTCTGGGAGTGAAAGTATGGATGTGGACTGAAGGTACCATTCCCCCAAGCCCCCAACCACCATCCCAAATAGAGGAAAAACAACGATGCTAGTCCTGTCTCTGCACTTAGCTCTCAAAGGCCTTCGCCAAGGGTTGCCAGGCTGAGACTTCTTTATTTCTTTGCATTACGTCTAAGGGAGGTGACAGCTTTGGTCTGAAGATGCAGCACCAGTTAGCAGAAGAGAGGTTCCCAGACCTTAGATATAGATGAGATGAGGACTCTGAATGAAGATTGAGGTCCAACTAGCCCAGGACAGAGAGTTCCACAGAACTGTCAGCACTGCCACCCCGCCCAGCCCCCAGCAAGGATGGTGGGCTGAAGCAGTGCCTCATTTTTCTTTGGTGGATTCCAGAGAGCTTTGAAGTGTCAGCTTCAGAGCAGCAAAGGAAGGAGGTCCCAGCCCCTTCCAAGAGTAGATATGAAGATCCTGTATATAAATTGAGAGGGCCCTTGAACACAGAGGTAGTCTACACTGCCAACCTCTGCTGTCACCCAGTCAGTCCCAGGCAGGATTGGCAACAAGAGCCTAGTGGGTTCTTAGAGCAGTGCCCTCAAAAAAACCAGCAGAAGTGGCTCTCTAAAAGCCAAGGTGGTACCTCCTTACTGCAAGTGCTCACATAATCTCATTCTCTCTCCTTCAGGCCCCACATCTCCTGCCCTTCTGCCCACACTCCTGCCTGTTTTGCCTGACCACAGCCATCATGCCTCGGGGTCATAAGAGTAAGCTCCGTGCTCGTGAGAAACGCCGCAAGGCACGAGAGGAGACCCAGGGTCTCAAGGTTGCTGAGGCCACTGCAGCAGAGAAAGAGGAGTGCCCCTCCTCCTCTCCTGTTTTGGGGGATACTCCCGCAAGCTCCCTTGCTGCTGGCATCCCCCAGAAGCCTCAGGGAGCTTCACCCACCACCACTGCTGCTGCGGCTGTGTCATGCACCGAATCTGATGAAGGTGCCAAAGGCCAAAGTGAGGAAAATGCAAGTTCCTCCCAGGGCACAACATCCACTGAGAAGTCAGTCAAAGATCCTGTAGCCTGGGAAGCAGGAATGCTGATGCATTTCATGCTACATAAGTATAAAATGAGAGAGCCCATTATGAAGGCAGATATGTTGAAGTTTGTTGATGAAAAGTATAAGGATCACTTCCCTGAGATCCTCAATAGAGCCTCTCACCGCTTGGAGCTGGTCTTTGGCCTTGATTTGAAGGAAGACAACCCTAGTGGCCACACCTACACCCTCGTCAGCAAGCTAAACCTCACCAATGATGGAAACCTGAGCAATGATTGGGACTTTCCCAGGAATGGGCTTCTGATGCCTCTCCTGGGTGTGATCTTCTTAAATGGCAACTCTGCCACCGAGGAAGAGATCTGGAAATTCATGAATATGTTGGGAGCCTATGATGGAGAGGAGCACTTAATCTATGGGGAACCCCGGAAGTTCATCACCCAAGATCTGGTGAAGGAAAAATATCTGAAGTACAAGCGGGTGCCCAACAGTGATCCCCCACGCTATCAATTCCTGTGGGGTCCAAGAGCCTACACTGAAACCACCAAGATGAAAGTCCTCGAGTTTCTGGCCAAGGTGAATGGTACCACTCCCCGTGACTTCCCATCCCATTATGAAGAGGCTTTGAGAGATGAGGAAGAGAGAGCCCGAGTCCGATCCAGTGTTAGAGCCAGGCGTCGCACTACTGCCGCAAGTTTTAGAGGGCGTTCTAGAGCCGCATTCAGCAACTCCTCCCAACCCATGTGAGAATTAAGGCAGATTGTTCACTTTGTTTTTGTGGCAAGATGCCAACCTTTTAAAGTAGAAGCCAAGATAGGGCTAGAGAGATCATAACATATATCTTCTTTGTGTTCCTGTTAAACATTAGTATCTTTCAAGTGTTTTTCTTTTAATAGAACGTTTATTTAGAGTTGGGATCTATGTCTATGAGCGACATGGATCACACATTTATTGGTGCCGCCAGCTTTAAGCATAAGAGTTTTGATATTCTGTAATACATTTTTGAAATCCTTGAATCTTTTTTGGGTTCAAGAAGAAGAAAGTATAGTTTTAGAATAGAGATTTTCTCAGAAATGTGTGAAAGAACCTCACACAACATAATTGGAGTCTTAAAATAGAGGAAGAGTAAGCAAAGCATGTCAAGTTTTTGTTTTCTGCATTCATTCACTTTTGTTTTTGTAAAATCCAAAGATACATACCTGGTTGTCTTTAACCTTTTCAAGAATGCAGATAAAATAAATTGCAATAAATTATATTCTTTGTTCAGTGGCTCATTTATTCTCACCATAAATTGAGCATTTGCTCCTTGTAAGGCTCTGTGATAGTAGTGATTGTACTAAGTTAGAGAAGACCCTTCCCCTGCACACAGATTTTTAGTCTAAGGAGTTATTATTTAAGGAAGGTGGTGAGATACACTCTAACATGTACAGATTTTTTTTAATAAAAAATTACTCCCTAAAAAAAGAAAAAAAAGTGAGGATGGTGGGAGAAGGTTCAGACAAGAGCAGTCAAGTGTTAATTTCCTTAGCCAAGGCACTTTGTGGTGTGGGACAATGCAAGTCCCTCATTGGGAGGTCATTTTAAGTTAGCTCCACGGTGAACTGGTTGAGGTGATAATCATAAGAAGGTGCCACACCCTCAGATCATGAGCCTTAAAGTTGAGAGATTAAGCTTGGAAAGGGAAACTGCCCTTAACAGTTACTTCGGGATTGTGGGTAAAGCAGAGAGAACCTGTGTCTAGGGTAGGAGTTGAAGAATACAGTGCTCTCATCCCAGGGCAGTCAAACACAGGGCACAAACTAGTTGTTTTATGCACGTTGTCTCCAGAGAGGGTTTGAGAAATAAAGGTTACACTTCCTTGAGGTGAGATGCCAAGAAACCACTAAGCTAACACTCTTTTCCCTGAGCTTGTGCAGCCAGAGCCTACTCCATTAATTAGGTCTTCTTTTGTATAATTTGGCAAAACTCCAAGGTAGGGCTAGATCTCATTGGTGATGAAATAAGTGAAAATAAGAATTTTTTGTAGGAAGGGAATCTCAGAGGGAGGGGAGTTGTTGGTCCTTGACATAAACTCTATAAGCTTTGAGTTGAATTCTGATGAAATCCCTGCTCCTGTATTAAATAACATACTCTCCCATGGGGAGAATTTACGTAGCGTTACTTGCTTAGCAGCATTTTGACTTATTTGGTTGTTTTTTAGAGTACTGCATGTTCTCTGACAATTCCTGGACAAAACAAAAATTTTCCAGAGATGAGAGTGGTTTTCTTGTTATGAATATAATCAGTAATAACTGCCATTCATTAAAGAGCCAGTATTTGCCAGTCACTTTGCCAGATGCCTTACATACATTTCATGTGTTCCACAATCCTACAAGATGGGGCTTATCAAATTAGGAGATGAAAAACTTGCAACATCCTCAAGTTCACACGGCTGGTAAGTGACAGGGCTGGGACAAAACCCCCAGTCTGAATGTTTCCAGAGCCCTCACTGTCCTGCTTCTCGCAATCTGAGGCCAAACTGTCTCTTAATTGTCACTATTCCACAATATCTCTCAAATGATAACAAGTGCCCTGTGGCCAAAGTACTAAAAGCAGGCCTTTCAGTGAAAGGAAAGGCAAAATGAGAAACAGAGTTTTGAACTGTGGGGTTCATTGCCCTGGGGTTCTCCCGCCTCTAGCCCACAGGTTCCTCTAGAGCTGACTCTGCTCTGGGCCCAGCACATAAGTCTAGTCCAGTGCTTTCCCACATTACAGTGCCCTTCCCCGGGGTCTTCCTCAGTGTGCCCCCCCTGTCCAAACTGGAACTGACCTGCTGGTCAGCTTCACTGTGTCTTTCTCTGCAGCCTGCACCTGCTCCCAGAGGAACAGCCCAGACTCACTTGCACTTTCCCTAACACAGAGGGTTCTAACTGCTTGGAGGTCCCACCCCTCACCACAGATGCCCTTTGACAGCAACAGCCCCTTTCGTGTAATTGTTCACTTCAAATAGTGAAGCCTAGACACCTCTTCATGTCTCTGGATGCTGCCACTACACTGTGAAAGTGTTTTCAAATCTACTAGTGAGAAGAGTTTGATTTAGCACAGAATCTACTGTTTCTTGATTTATAACCCTGAGGCTAGAAAAGAGGCTTTTTAAAACCACCCTGATATTTGCAGTAGGATTTTAATAGAGTATTTTATTTGAGACAGGCCACTGAACACATACACCAATGAGTGAATTTACCTAGGTGGTCAACATCCAAAGCTTGCCTCTTAAGTGGTAGATAAGGAAAGACAGAGGAAATCACTGTGTAAGCAAACATCTACTGTGGCTAAATCCCTAAAAATCTTTCTTCAAGTCCTTCTCAGAGGTGGAAAATGGTTCCTTGGCAGACATGCCAACTTTGAATAAAAAG
The DNA here is from genome assembly GCF_037993035.2 of Macaca fascicularis. NCBI lineage: Eukaryota > Metazoa > Chordata > Mammalia > Primates > Cercopithecidae > Macaca > Macaca fascicularis. The sequence goes on from NC_088395.1 coordinate 30,263,223, forward strand.
AGAAAATAACTTACTATCCTTCAGTTTACTCTTATCTTTATCTGCCCCAGAGGAAAATATTGGTTTTTCAGTGTGCTTCATTGTACCTGTTCAGGTGTTTGGGAATGTTAAGTAGGTGGTGGGTTGCTATGATTTGACCAGGCACCAAAGGTAGGAGAAAATTCTCAGCCTACTAAAATTACGCAGGTTATTATAAAGAGTCGTGTAGAAACGTGCTATTGATCGACAAAGGACAAATCCTCCTTGTAGAAATTTCCAGGATCATTTTGAAAATTAGACATGACCTTGTGTTTGAAAACATCTGTCACATAGTAGACACTAGAAAAATGTTGCAAATTTCAAGGCAAATTTGGCCTTCTTACAAACTCCTCTAAGAAATGAAGAGGGTTATTGTCCTAACCAATTATAACAGTTGCTCTTCATTGAACATCTACTGTGTACCGGTTTATGGGAGAGATGGCAAGTGTTTATCTATATGATGTCTTGCTCTCTTTCCTGGGCTCATGGAGAGACTACATTCCCAGTCTACTCATAGTTAAAAAGGGTCATGTGTTTAACCCTTGCCACTGAAATATGAGTAAAAGCATGTTTGTCATCTCTAGGTCAAGGCACTGAGATCCAGTCGGCCACCTCCATGCTTTCTCTTCCATTCAACAGCAAACATGGAGAACCCACGTTGAGGTGTGGAGCCACATGATAGAAACAACCTGGTTCTCTAGGTCACTGCCAACCCACTTCAGGTTTTATGTGCACAAAAAAGAGAAATATTTGTTGTGTTAACCCATTCATATTTCAGGGTTTTTGTTGTTGTTGTTGCATCAGATAGCAGTTACTTTATTTGAGTAATATACACAACTACTATTTCTATTGTCAGGCTTATTAAAAATATTTTAATCATAAAGCTAGTGGTAGTATGCATATTCTTGTTGGAAAAAATTTTAATACCAATAAATCACAATCTCACAACTTTCCTCTAAAATTCAGCCCCCTTTTCAAAAGTAGCCACAATTAATAATTTGATGTGTGTCATTTTAAAGCCCACTCAAAGCTTTTTAATACATAGATATGCCATGAAAATATATTGAGTTTTTAACATACATAGGTAACAATGTATATATTGTTGCGCCATTTGCTCTTTTTATTTAATGAAGTGAATGCACAATCTCTTTTTTTTGAGATGGAGTCTCACTCTGTTGCCCAGGCTGGACTGCAGTGGTGCAATCTCCGCTCACTGCAACCTCCGCCTCCCGGGTTCAAGCGATTCTTCTGCCTCGGCCTCCCGGGTAGCTGGGATTACAGGCACACGCTACCATGCCCGGCTAATTTTTGTATTTTTAGTAGAGACGGGATTTCACCATATTGGCCAGGTTGGTTTTGAACTCCTGACCTTGTGATCCTCCCGCCTCTGCCTCCCAAAGTGCTGGGATTACAGGCATGAGTCACCACACCCGGCCAAATGCAGAATCTTTTTATGACAGCAGGTATAGATCCTCCTCACTTTTTAAGCTAATTTCTAGAATTCTAAAGTGTACATGTGCCTCAATTAACCATTCTCCTTCTGATAGACACACAAGTTGCTTCCCATTTGTTGTTATGATGAATAGAACCAAAATTAATACCTTTGAAGATGAATTTTGGAGTAAATATGCATGGTTCCTTATAGGAAAGACGTAGTGACGCAGAAGTAGGGTTAAAGTGGAGGTGTGATGATTGCAAAATTTTATAAATATTGCTAAAATTTCATCAAAAATGCTCTATTGACTCACATTACCACAAACTAAAGTATGTAGATACCCTGCACCCTTATTTGCATATTATTTTATCAATCTTAAATTTTGGTTAAACTTTGGGGTAAAAATATTATCTCACTGTAATCTTAATTTGTTTCCTTGTTTTCTAATTTGGTTGAGCAGAAAATTCACTTAATTCCTTTCCCCTATAAAGGAAGATTTCTGCAGTGATGTCTTGAGTACCAGAATCCCTTTGGTCATGCCTTGAAATTCTGAAATGTTGATAAGACATTTCCCTTTACTTTGAGAGGAAAAGATTTGGTCCGAATGACCAGGTGCCAGGAAGTGGTTCCAGACAAGTCACCTTCAGTTTGTGAGGAGCATCTGGAGGATTCAGGGGGAGAGCAACTTTCAGAGTCCATTAGAGAGACCACATGCTAAACTAAGCCCACAGAACCCAAGGCAGCTGGCAGTCAGGGGTTTGGATCTAGAGTACAGCATAAGGTAGAGAAGGAACCAGAAGGAGAGAGGGCAGAGAGTCTGATGGAGGGCCTGAACAACTTCCATGAACTGATTTGGGAAATCTCTGAATAATCGTTACCAGCCTGAAATTGTAGGGTAATCTGAGTGGGCAGATCTATTGAATGAAAGGATCAGAGGCAGCCTGGTTGCCTGGGTCACCTGATGGCAGAAAGCCTCTGCCAACCCATATCAGGTTTTATTTGCATGGACACCTCACGATCCCTTAGAATTCTCCCCTACTTACTATCTAGCTCCCCTTTGTCACTCAGCAATTCTAGTGATGGATTTTGAGAGAGTTATATGTCTTGACTACCCTGAGGGTCCGATACACCCTTGCCAGAGTGCCAGAGCTCACTGGTATCTTCATGCCTATTTGAGGCAGGTATTTCTTTCCCTTTGGAGAGTGGATCCTCTCCACCGAGGCTAGGGCTATGTGAATAGGTAGGGTTAGTTGAAGATGACAGATATTCACTAGTGATGTGACAGCAGTTGAGGTAGGCTCGGCGTATCAGTGTAGCAGTGAAAGAGGGTATGCAACTGCAAGGAGGGGGAGATTGGAGAGGAGATTGATGCTAAGTACTGCAAGTTATACTACAGATAAAAGGCTGGGTGTGGACATGTCTCCTAAAACAATCCAGATGATGCCCTCAACTCTGACTGCTTCCCATAGTCTCAGAGTTCTTGGCACACCAGAGGGTAGGTGCCTGCTGGCTGTATTTGCTGGCCTATGTTGCCACCAGATACTGTAGACATTGCCCAAGGTGTAGACATTTGCAGAGTGAATGGTGAGCTGATGGAGATGGCACACTACCTTTTTTAAATGATGGTGGCTGATAGAGATGTGTGGAATCCAATGCAGAAAGCATCACATACCATCCTGTTGCTGGGATATGCACCTTCAAGGTGAGAATGTGAAAGCTTGGGAGGGAGACATTAATAATCACACTCTCAGTAATAGATTCCATGGAGGCAGAACACCCTACCACGGGGTAGGCTCCACATTTTGGTACTGTGATTTATTCAGTTTTGGTGCTTTGATTCATTCATTTATTCATTAAACATTTATTGAACATATACTGAGAGAAACCCTACATAAACAAAAGAAAAGGAAATGGCAAGGCACTTGATTTAGGCTGTGGGTGTGAGGATGGTGAAGAGGAGTCACATTTGAGTTTTGGAAAGTTAGGGACTATGTGAAAGGGTGAGGGACAGTCTATAATGACTGAATCCTGAAGGTTGGATAACTAGATAAAAGTTTCCCTTAGCTGAGATTGAGGATAAAGGAGGAGGAAGAGTTGGTGGTGATTTGCGTTAGGAGTAGAAGTGAGTAAGGGTGTGGCAGATGAGGTCAGTGTGGGCCCTATGGATGGTAATGTTCTGATGGTTATCCAAGTGATGTTCAATGGAAAGTAGAAAATGTGAATTTGGCTATCAGGACAGAAGCAAGATCAGATTTGGCTGTCAGAAGAGGTCATGTGAGGCCATAGGTTGAGGTAAAATCAAGTGTTTTGCATATAGTGGCCCAAATTCTATAAAATCTCTTCTGCCGCAAATACATTCTGCTTCTGCACAGGCACCTATCTGTGTGGATTTCATTCTGCCCGATACACTGTATCCCAATTTTGCTGCTTAGCTCTCCAGCACTGCAGAAATGTGGCCACCTACCTCTGCATGCCCAGCCTATCTTGCCATCCCTTCTCTTGTTTTCAAACCCCTCATTGCCCACCCCACTCCCACCTGGACACACACAAACACATTCTGTCCTCCTATCCACTCATGTCTTTTCTATTTTCAGCACAGGACTGGCTGCCCTCTCTTCAACCCACCATCCTCATTAGTAACTTGCACAGGCCTTGCCTTCGTGCTGACCCCAATCCCTGTCTCCACTCCCTTTTTAGCACTGTTTCCTATGGGAAAGAGACCTCTGCTACTCCCTTTAGGACAGTGGGATTTCTTGTCACCCATGTCTCTTTCTTTTGAAAGTCTTCTCAGTTCACGTCCATGCATGCAATCCCTCAGCAAGCGCAGGGAGCTTGGCTGCCTTTGCTTTCATCTGTCGTTTCTGCTCCCCAGCATGGCATACAATGGCCTTGACTGATGCTCACATGGCTCAGTCTCAACCAAATCTATTACAGATGTGCAGCTGAATTCCCTATAGTATCACAAGTCAGAGGGGTTCTTATATGAGTTCCTGCTTCAAGGAACAGAGAAGGATAATTTGTGTCTGGAGTTCACAGTATTATCTCTAGTCACACTGCTTTCACACTTTCAATGATGTGGGTTTCTTTTTTGTTTGTTTGTTTGGTTGTTTTTTTTAATGCCTGGTATGTGTATGGGCTCATCTTATCACCAGGGCTTCAGGTACTAAGAGGAGAAAGCTGGGCCCTACCCATTGGTACTCAATACTCAGACACAAGAAACAAGAGTGTAATTCTGCTTCTCACTTCCCGCCCCTTGGGCTATCGTCATTATTATAATTATTCTTCAACATATGTTAACACCACCATATAGTGCCATTATTTTTACTTTAAAACAGTGTCTTTTAAAGACATTATATATATGGCATATATATAGCATCTTGTTACCCTTTCCAGTGCTCTTTATTCCTTTGTATAGATCCAGATTTCTGTCTGATGCCATTTTCCTTCTTCCTGGAGACTTGCTTTAATGTTTCTTGTAGTGGACATCTGTTGGTGATAAATCCTTTCAGGTTTTGTATTTTTGAAAAATCCTTTATTTCACCTTTGTTTCCGAAAGATAGATTCACCTGATAGAGAATTCTAGGCTGACAGGTACTTTTTGTTTCTTTCAGTACTTTACTAACCACCAGAAGATAGGCATTAACACTACTGTCTTCTATCTTAGATTGTTTTTGAAGGGAAATCTGCTGCTATCTTTATCATTGATCCTCTGGAAGTAAAGTGTCTTTTATTAATATCCTCTGTTTACTTTTAAGAGTTTCTCTTTGTTAGTGGCTTTAGGCAATTTGATTACAATGTGCCTTACTGTTGTTTTCTTCATGTTTCTTGTGTTAGGGGATTCTTTTAGCATCTTGGATCTGTGGGTTTATAGTTCTCATGCCATTTGAGTTAAAACATAGAGCTAGTTTCTTTTGTTTCCCGTCTCCCAGAGATTGCTGTGGTTCCTTACTGGATGTCCAATGTCTTAAAAGCACTTCCCTCCACTTTTTTTTTTTTTAAAGCATATATTTCCCTGTTCTTCTTGTAGTTGTTGTTGTTTCCAATAGGAGGGTAAAACTGGTCCCTGTTACTCCATCTTGGTAGGAAGCAGAAGTTTTTCTAAAGTAACTTTTTTTCTTCAGCATATCTCAATGTCTTTAACAAGATAAAGTACATTGTTAAACTTTACAAGTGAAGTATGTGTGCTGGGCATGGGGAAGGTGCGATATTCAAAATGATATTCTGACGATTTATCAACTTAATTTAATAATTATTGCCTTGAATATGTCCTTTTTAAAAAATTCATATTGCCATCTCAGCAGTTCAGGCCCTTGTTGTATAAACTACTATAGTGTTTTTCCTCCAAGTTTTTATATTTCCAGTATGTCTCCCTCTAATCCATCACAACAGATGGCAAGCAGAAGGAAGGCTAACGTCACTAAATTGGAGACTGGCTATGACACACACATTGAATTAACAACTTGAGGCTCCCAGGGCGTGGATACCGAAGGAACTTGCCAGAGCAGAGCTCAGTGGCTTACTGTGTTTACTTACTTCCGATCCAAATGGCCTCTCCTATCGACCCATTCCTCAATCTGTAAAATGTTTGTCAAGTTCAAAAGGTGGAAGGGAACAACTGGGTCTTGTACTCTTTTGATTTTGCTGTTTTTCTTTTCCTGTTCTACCTTGCTGAACTGTTGGTCAAGCCCTTGGGATAAAACTAAAACAAAAATGTAAAAAGTACAATTTCACTTCAGTTTCCTGCCAAAATTATCTTGTCCGTTAATGTCCCACATAACAACATACTGGGTCAAATAAGTTTTTATTCTATAGAGTTAGAAAATTATTTCTTTTTAAAGTTGAATATTTGCATGTCCTTTCTAATTAAGACTTCTCTCTTAAAAGATTACCAAGCTATTCAAATGTGCAAGATGGAATGAATTTGGATAATCTGTATTGAGAATTTCTGATGTTCTTTTGGAACAATTTTTAAAAATTGATAAGCAAATGACACATCTCATGATGTAGTATAAAAGAAAATATATGTTAAGCAGTTTTTAACTCAAATTAATTTCCACATGAACATTGTTTGTTCGGAAAATCTATACTGAGTACTCACTATATGCCTTCTCCATGTCTCTGTAAAATATATATTTTATAAAAGTGTACAGTTTTAATTGATGCATAGCCTTTTTTCCTACTGAGATTCCTTCATATTTTGAGAATATGGTCTGGGTATATGGTATACAATACTGTGGCCAAAAATTACATGTGGTTATTAAGCACTTGAAATGTGGCTCCTCTGAACTGAAATGTGCTATAAGTATAAAACACACTTCCAGATTTCAAAGACTTCATACAAAATTAAATAATAGAAAAGATCTAAAACATATTTTAAAAACCTCATGATATCTTAAGTCTACATAAAATATATGATTAAAAATATTTTCACCTGTTTCTCCTTTTTAATGTGCCTTTTAGAAAGTATAAGATTAAAAATATAGCATGTATTAAATTTCTTTTGGATAGTTCTGGTCTGGATATTGATTATTCAGCAAATTTTTGGGCAGTTTTTTCTCAAAGAATGAGAGAGAAGACAGTAATTCTTGTCAGTGTTATTCATAATTATTAGGACATTTCTACCACTAATAAGCAGTAAGTCAATAGATAAGTGAATTCTTTCTAGGTCTGCCTCATTAGCACAGAAGGATGAGGAGGCTGGGTGATTTGGATAATTGCTAAGTCTCCCTGTGACTCTAATTCTGTATAATCTAAGTAGTTAAATAACGTCATAAATTGTAAGGTCCAAGACATGGGCAACTTACTATGTGTGAATGAATTAATTAAGAAAGCAAAGAATAAAAATATTAATTGTCAATGAATATTTTTAAATGTTAATTTCACTTATTTGTTACTAAAGTAAATACTGTTTATTGTACATAAAATAGAGAAGATTTTAAAAATAATAGCATCTAACACTAGTGAAAGGATAGAGTGAGACTTTTACTATATATAAAGAGCTTTAAAAAGATCTTTAACATTTTTCCAAGCAATTTCACTTCTAGAAATTTCGCTTAAGTTAACAACCAGAGATACACACAGAACTTAGTATATGATGATGTTCATTCTAGCCAAGCATGAACCAAAGCCAAGGCCAAGGGAAAATCATGGCAAGCAGGTAACTGCTGGTGACAGGCAGGTCTGTGGAAATATGTAAATCACTCCTTTGGTGACAGAAATAACGAGGGGACACATTGAGAAGGCCATGATTTCTGTGTTGGCAGGAAATGTAACTGTTGCTGTAATTTGTATTTAAATGTAGATGTGGCTCCATTTTCTAGTGATAGAGTGGTGATATCAGGGAAATTTTAGATTGCATGTATAAAGAAATACATTTGCATCAACATATTTATCTATAGATAGATAGATAGATAGATAGATAGATAGATAGATAGATAAATAGTTTTATTTACTGAATGGAATACACTGTGATGGAGTCAATTGCTGGTCCCAGTTCTTTACCCCTCCCTATATCTTTATTCTTGTCACAGCCTCATCATGAGCAGATTGTACTTTCCCAATTATTATCTTTGGGCTCAGCCGTGTGACTTTCTTTGGCCAATTGTTGTGACTTAAGCAGAGTGCTAAAATGTGCTTCTACATTGAGGCATGCTTTCTTACACGTTTGCCATCACAATTAGAAAAAGTTCCAGTCAGTTCTCTAGTCCCAGCCAACCTACAGTGTGCAGCAGAGCCACTTCAGCCAACTCACAGACCATGAGAACAAATGGCTGTGTTAAGATGCTGAGTTTTGTGGCTGTTCTTTAGGCAGCAGCAATTAAGAAATAAGTGCATTAAAGGATACTAGTGGTCACAAAAAAAGTACTGATTTTTTTTTATGTTCTTCTTGTTTTCCACAGGGAGCACATATTATTCTTAAATATATTTTTGAAGGTTCAGAAAAATACATATTAAAAGGTATGGAAAATTTGAATTGTACATATTTGAAAAATCATTAAAATGAGAAAAAATAAGCAATAATTTTCAAAGAATTGTTAAATAACATATTATTATTTCACTTATAAAATGCACAAAATTAAGATTATCTGTAAACTATTCTCTCCCAAAATGGCAGATTAACACAAAACAAACTTAGAAGATAAATCCTTAATAGTTCATGGTTTTCTATATAGTTCATGGAGAGTATTTATCTCACATTGTCTAGAAAGGCAAATGCAGTACTTAAAAGAATGGGATTCTTGAGTCAAATACCTAGTGTTTGAATCCAGGCTCTACCATTTACTAGCTGTGTGATCTTGTGTAAGTTACTTAACCTCTCCGTGCCTCTTTTCTCATCTGTAAATTTGGGGTAATAATAGTACCTAACTAAATTACTTTGAGAATTAAATGTAAAACATTCAGAACAGTGTTCACAAATTCATAAGCATTTTATGTACATGTTAACTATTATTTTATTATCGAAAACATTTTTGATGAGTTTTTATTTTACATGTTGGGAATTAATTGACCTTTACTGCAGAGAGAAAATAGACTCCATAGAGAACCTTAGTACTTAAAAGAAAAGCTGGGATATAGAAATAATAAAGTTCTGACAGGGAGTAGTTCCTAAAACACTATAGGAGGGGTTCTATTAGTATTAATTAAGTCAATAAAAAGCATTAATATTTTTAAAGTTCAGCCATGGCTATCACATGAATTTATTAGCCTTAATTTCTCACTTCCTATTTATGTAGGGATAAAGGAAATGCTTTAATGGAGAGACATTTCCATTTTTTGTCATGAGTATATAGCTAAGCAATGAAGAGCTGAGAAACTCAGCTTGGACCACATCTTTTTTTTTTTTTTTTTTTTTTTTGAGACGGAGTCTCGCTCTGTCACCCAGGCTGGAGTGCAGTGGCCGGATCTCAGCTCACTGCAAACTCCGCCTCCCGGGTTTACGCCATTCTCCTGCCTCAGCCTCCCGAGTAGCTGGGACTACAGGCGCCCGCCACCTCGCCCGGCTAAGTTTTTGTATTTTTAGTAGAGACGGGGTTTCACTGTGTTAGCCAGAATGGTCTCGATCTCCTGACCTCGTGATCCGCCCGTCTCGGCCTCCCAAAGTGCTGGGATTACAGGCTTGAGCCACCGCGCCCGGCCACCACATCTTGAACTAAGTAAGATTTCAGGATAGTCTGGTGTCCAAGGATATCTCTTATCGTATTTTTTAAATAAATCTGAGCACGTTCTGATGATCTCTTTTGAGAGTAATATGGAAGAAGAATTAGAATATGTTGGAAGTGCAGCATATCCAAAGCGCTGTCTTCATGTATACTTTATAGATTTTAAGTGATTTTTAACTTAATTTTTCCAAGCTGGAATATTTTCTGTCATAATTATTAGCCTCATAAGGTATTTCACTTTTATTTATACAAATGTTTAGAATTTATGATTAGATGTGTGCATTTAGGCTAATTGGACTTCTTTTATTTTATAGATGTGGCTTTTGGAATTTAGCATTATGCTTTTTCCAATAGAGTACATATATATCTGAAACATTTCCCTACTTGACTCTATTGTCGTGCTGTATGTAAAATGACATTTAGTTCGTTTTTCATTGGCTAGAAACAATAATATAAATCTTAATTATGTACTGGGATAAAATATATTTTCTAGTTCAGCCACATTGTGGTTTAGGCTGTGGGGGCTAGCCTAGGAAACTAACCATCCTTTATCATTTCTTTCCAACTGGGAGAGAGCACCTGGAATTCTAAACAACCAACTTCATAGCTAAATGTATAGAAGAAAAGTTCTTTATAAATTGGGCTTTGCTTGTACTAAGAGGAAAATATTAAGACCAATCTCAGACCGGGTGCAGTGGCTCACATCTGTAATCCCAGCACTTTGGGAGGCCAAGGTGGGTGGATCACGAGGTCAGAATTTCAAGACCAGCCTGGCCAACAAAGTGAAATCCTGTCTCTACTAAAAATACAAAAATTAGCCGGGCATGGTGGTTGAAGCAGGAGAATCACTTAAACCTGGGAGGCAAAGGTTATGGTGAGCCAAAATCGCACCGCTGCACTCCAGCCTGGGCTACAGAGAGGGGCTCCATCTCAAAAAAAAAAAAAAAAAATCAGTCTTTCCATGCAAAACATAAATGGAGAACAAAGGCAAGGTAATTCAACCATCATTTATATGTTCAAGATTTGAAGTCAAACTACAAGGATAATATACCAAAATGCATATGTATGTTGTGATGTTCATTTCCAGTTCCAGTTAGCTCTACATTTTATTGATCTGATAAGCACACTTGCTACCTAAAGCCAAACACAATGTAGATTATCTGTCAGTCTGTTATAATTGAAAGCCTCTAAAATGTTTGGACTTGTTGGCACAAGAATTCCACATCCAGGAATCTATAGAAAGGTCTCTTTTCTGGAACTGTGCTACATATAACACTGTTCTGACTATTCCTTTTTTTTTTTTTTTTTTTTGCTAAACATGCTATTGCTTTAGCTTCTGTATTAGTCAAGAATAGGCTGGGCTATGCTAGAGTTAGAAATTAATCCTGAAATGTTAGTATTAATCCTAAAATGTCAGCATCTCACTATAAGAAAGGTTTATTTATTTATAACATTACATGTTTAATGGGTATGGGGAAGAAAAGGGCGTTAAGTGTTTGTTCCACATTGTCACTCAGAAATTTGAGTTGACAGATGCTCCATCTGTGAATTCCCCCTGCTCACTGAGGTAGGAACGAGAAAGCAGAAAGTCTCCAAGGGGCTGTTCTCTGATTAAGCCAAACCAATAATTTTCTTTCCCATTTCATTGACTGGAACTAGTTATATGTCACTGGTGAGCTGTAAGAGGTCTGAGAAACAGAGTTCTCCTTGTGCCTAAGAAGAAGGGATATGAAGCTACATTTGGTGAGTGTAGCACTGTCTCTGCCACAGTTTTCAAGACACTACCCTGTTCTGGCTCTTCTATTTCTCGGACTGCTTTTTTTCTTCATCTCCTCAATAGAATTCTCCTTCTTCATCTCACCCGTTAAACATTGATGTTCCTCAAGTTACCATATCCAGGCCGCTAATACTTTCCCTGCACAGCTATCCCTAGGTAACTTCATCTACTCCTGCAGTTGCAACTAACTATATGCTTCTAACTTCGACATCTATTATCCCAAGACTTAATTTACCCACAAAGCTTTAAACACAGATCAAACTATGACTGGTTCATGGATATCTCGAGCTCAGTGTAAAGAAATATAAACTCATCTTGTCTTCCAAAATTACCTTCTCCTGTTTCCTTATTCCTTAGTGGCAGCATCATATATCCAAGTCTGGATTCCTCCTTATCATTCCCACCTGTTAGTATTATGCATCAACTTGACTAGGTTATGGTCCCCAGGTGTTTGGTCAAACATCAGTCAAGATATTGCTGTAAAGGTTTTCTTTTTAAGACGTGACTAACATTTAAATGACCAGATTTTGAGTAAAGCAGATCACCCTCCATAGTTTGGGTGTGCTTCTTCCAATGAGTTGAAGGTGCTAAAGAGCAACAACTAAGGTTTCCCAAAGAAAGAAATTCAGTTTCAAGACTGCAACATAGAAATCCTGCCTGAGTTTCCAGTCTGTTTGCCCTTCTCTGCAGATTTCAGACTTGATACTGTCACCCTATCACGTACCTGAGTTTCCAGCTTCCAGCTTACCTTATGTATTTCAGACTTGCCAACCCTATATATATAACTATATATATATTATACACATTATATATATATAAAGCTATATATTATATACATAATATAGAACTATATATAATATATTATATATTTGCTCTATGGGTGTGTGTGTTTGTTCTTTTGCTCTTATTCAGAGCTCTGCCACTTCCATTCAGACTTGCCAACCATATATATATATATATATATATATATATATATATATATATGAAACATATTTGCGCTGTGTGTATGTGTGTATGTGTGTGTGTGCTCTTTTGCTCTTATTCAGAGCTCTGCCACTTCCATCCTGGGTAATTGAGCTGAAGACTCTGATATTGACAAGGTTCAGTATCTTGAAGTTATTCATTTTATTTTCTGCCATTTATAGTTTCTTTGTCTCCTCCCTTATTGTTAAACTAACTTTATGTTTCTCACAGTTTTAGCAATTCCTTTCAAAATGTTGGCAGCTTCTAAATGGCCAAGGGATGAATCCAGACAACCAGATTTTTAAGAAGCATATCAAAGTAAAATCAGTTTCTTGTGGATGACCTGAATGACTGTATTGTTAGCAGAGTGCATTTCTTTTGATATAGAGACTCTGGCTGCTCAAATGCCTTGCTTAATTATCTCCTTTACTGTGATGTTCCAGCTAGAATCTTGAGATAAATGGGATGTTACTCCATTTGCTCTTAAGGACTCCACCAAATTGTTTTAAGTTTATTTTTAATCAGATGGCCAAGGTACATTTAATCAGTGTCCATATTGATCTATCAACTACCTTATTTCTACCACTTTTCAATACATTTCAATCTATTCATCTTTTCTACTTCTCTACTCAAACATTCACCACCATCAGTAGGGATCTCCTGGGTGATCAATCCAATAGAAACTTTTAAAATTATGATGTTTATTTTTAACAAAAGTTATGTTTGTGTACTATAGCACATTAGAAATTTTTTAAGTTTAAAACATGAATGAACTAATTACCCATAATCCTACCGCCCAAAGATAGCAGTTAACCATTGTTAGCACTTCAAACCATTGTTAATAATTTGATGCATTTTATTTCAGAAATCCCTATATTTCTGACAATAATGTATATTACAGAATGGTAATAAAGTGCTATAAGACAGAATTATCTTTTTCTTTTTAAAAATAATACTTCATAAATATATGAATGTATTAGCATATATTAAATATTCACCTAATATCATGATTGATCTGTACAAAGAGTGGTGCGTTTTATGTGTAATTTCATGAGAGCAACCATTTCTCCACTTTAATCAACATTTCACACACACAAGAGTCTGCTTCATTTATATGTCTATTTAGCACCAATATAATACTGTTTAAATGATTATATATTTAGAGTATATTTCAGGCCAGGTGCGGTGGCTCATGCCTGTAATCCTACCACTTTGGGAGGCCAAGGCAGGTGGATCACTTGAGGTCAGGAGTTCGAGACCAGCCTGGCCAACATGGTGAAATCCAGTCTCTACTAAAAATACAAAAATTAGCCAGGTGTGGTGGCAGGTGCTTGTAATCCCAGCTACTCGGGAGGCTGAGAGAGGAGAATCACTTGAATGCTGGAGGCAGAGGTTACAGTGAGCCAAGATCTTGCCACTGCACTCCAGCTTGGGCAACAGAGTGAGACTCTGTCTCAAAAAAAAAAAAAAAAAAAAAAAAGTGTATATATATATATATATAAATGTGGTAGGTAATATTTCTTCCCAGTGATTTTCTTTTTTAATATTTTATAAGCTGTTTGCTATATTTATTCTTTCAGACAACTTTTAGAATTACTTTGTGAAATTCTAAATAAAAATGGTATCTAGATTTTGAGTGGGTTTAAGTTAATCCTACATAATTTTTAATGACCCACATGCTAATTTATCATTTTTACCAAAAGCACTTTTTGATTCTTATCCTACTTTAAAACACTTCACATAATTGGTTGCCTTTCTATGCTTGGAATTTTCTTCCAAGATGCTTCTGGAACTCCATTCACCCGCAGTTTTCCTCTCATATTTCTACCTTTTTCTTCTCATTGTCCTGTGGTCTTCAACTTTGGGGTCCAATCCTGAAACATTTAATGTTCTCAAAGGTTACGTCTTTGGATCTCCTCTTTTTTCATCATGTAAACCCTCCTTGAAGACTTTGTTCTCTCCCATGGCTTCAGCCTCTACCTAGGTATTGATATCTCTCAACTCAAAATTTCCAACATTTCTATGCACTATGTTCTAGAAGATACATCCTATCAGTAAAAAGTCTTTAATATAGAGATGTTGGCTCCTTAAAGACCTGGCTTAATCACCTTCTCTACCGTGAGGTTTCAGACAGAATCTTATAAAATACATCCACTTATATGTCTGTCAGGTATTCCAAATGAAACCTGCCCCAAATGTAAACTCATAATTTTCTCCTCACCATCGTGCTTTTCCTCTTTTTTTTCCCCCTAGGATAATACCACCACCATATTCCATTACCAATTCTGGAAATCTAGGAATCAACATTAATCCCTATACCTCCCTCAGATAATCAGTCTTTCTCTGGTATCTAGCATATCTACCTATGTCTTAGTCATTTATCACCACAATAATGCTACCTAATAAACCACCCCAAAACTCAGTGCTATCCAACAATAAACATTTATTCTCATAGTCATAGTTCTGTCAGATTTTTGGACAACTCTGCTTTAGGCTGTGAGTCTGAAGGTTAGATGTAGGTCTATTATATATGTGTTCATTCTGAGGCCAAGACTGAAAGGACAGTAACTGCCTGAGAAGTAGTTCTCATAGCAGATCACAGGAGTCCAAGAAAGTCAAGCCAAATGGTCCAAGTACATGCCAACGCTCTGCTCACCTCATATCCACTAACACTCTATTGGCCAAAGAAAGTCACATGATTAAGCCTAACATCAAAGTGACAGGAAAGTACATGTTGGCCATCATGAAACCTTAGCATGGGTGTATATATGTATAGTTATTTGAAGTAAGTAAAAAATTGAGACTAATGATTCAACCTACCACAACCTAATAACATCACTCCACTCAAATTAATTCCATTCTCCCCTACCACTGTCAATGACTTGGTTTGTTCCTCTTAATTTCTCCCCACATTAATGAATAACCTCAACTATTCTCAGTGATTTTATTCTTGCCCCCATTCAACGCATTCTTCACACACACACATTAGAGTCATATTTATACAACACAAATTGTGTTAGATTACCCTTATATTCAAAATCTTTAACTGTGAATCCTCCCCAAAAATATATATGTTTCTTAGGAGGTCATATAAGGCCACACTTGTCCTGACTGTAGTTTCTTTTTCACAATTCTTAACCCACACTTCATCTGATCATAATGAAATCTTTGCCGTTCTCTGGACAGATTTGAAAAAGAACTTTGCACTTGGAAGATCATACCACTAGTTTCTAAAACTGCCTGACATATAGTTGATACTAAAAATAAATGTTTGGTAAAATAATAATTGTAAAAGTCATTAATTCAAGAAATATCATTTCCTAGTTTATGAGACTTTGCTGGGCTTATTAAATTATGTAAAAATATTATTTGAACAGTTTAGCCTTTGAGCTGGTTCTAAAACTTGATAAAACATCATTTTTCTTATATGGCCATTGCTATATGTCATATATTTTCTCATGTATCTTGTTTCTAAAATCTTTCATAATCTATACTCAGGTTATTATTCAGAAAATCTCATTTCAGATGATCTGTTAAATTAGGACATATTCAAAGAGAAATAAAAAATGGATGTTTTTCTCATTACAAAATAATGAGTGTTCTACCTTTGGAAACAAAATGTTTGATAATCCCTCTAGAAAAGCTTTACTGTGATCGAATTATACCTTAGAAAATTTATAAAGTTGGAAACGAACCAGCACAATGTATATGTGTGGCTTAACATGGTAGAGTGGAAAGAATATGAGTTTTGGAAGTAGTCTAGGATCTATTTGCCAGCCTTGCCATTTTCATTTATTTAATACATACAGAAGTATCCACTGTATGCAAATCAATATAATAGTGGACACCAAGGTGAACAAAACATACATACTCTTACAGTTCAATGGGAAAGTTGGGATGGTAGAAATTATTATTTACCGATATCTATTTCTCTACTTTTGAGCAAATAGGAAAATTGCACTTTCTTTCCCCCTGTAAAGATAGATTTTTGCCATGTTACTTGCTTTGTCCAAATGAAATACAGATATGTGTCCCTTTCATGAGAAGGCATTTGGTCGCCTGTGCTCAACTCTCCAGCCCTCACTTTCTCCTATTAGCAATCATGGCAAAACATGTTGAGATAGCAATGCCATAAGCTATTGGAACTTTCATCAGCATGTCACCAAGTAACTAACGTGAACAGGAAGGACCCTCTTGCTGACCTACTTTGAACATGTAATGTGAGAAAAAAAATGTATTTTAAGGCTCTAATATTTGGAAGATGTTTACTACAGCAGCATAACCTAGACTAACCTAATGGGTACGATGGGGATAAAATAAGTAATGACAAGGAGATACTTATAACAAAAGTGGTAGGGAGTAGGGTGGGCAAAGGGTGCCACTGAAGTTAAAGACAGAATGAATGACTATTGTGTGGTGGGTTAAAGAGACTTTTTTGAGGCAACTGTGATGAATTATGTCATAGTTAGCCAAGTGAAGAATGTTAAATAGAGAAGCATTGCCTGACCTCTAAGCCTCAGGGTAGAATGACTCAACATATTAAATATGCCCCGTGGAGCACTGGCCCTATAGTAAAGGCTTAATAAGTATTACTTCCTTTTTCTCATAATCTCTGAATTGGTTTCTGCCAAAATATTTATTTCCCATTCACTTGACATGACCTAGACTTCTGTCTCAATTTCTTCTGGTAGTCACCTTAACCTTAGATGAGAAGATAATGCTGTATCTTTTAATTGCCTGCAAGAGTCTAACTCACTTCTACCAACAGCTGAAAACCCAGCATTAAAGAGTCTTAAACTTCACCTTTTAAAGAATTTTTATGTAGAACTGTCAAAGAATGGTCTCCTCAAATCACTACAGGCTCTTTCAACCCAATATGTCAAAACAGAACGTATGGGCTCTCCCCCAAACCGGGACCTCCTTAAGTCCTCATTTTAGTGTATGGCCCTACTAAGTACCGTGATGCTAGTGCCAGAAACCTGGGCATCATTTCTCTTCTTCATTATCCTCCCAAACTATAATCAAGAATCAAGGCCTGTTGATTCTGTTGTTACTGTAATTTAAATAGTCTCATGTGTCTTAATTACTACTATTCCTCACCACTACCCTTCTCTTTGATTTGTTCATTTGCCTTTTAACCACGGATTTCCCTACATATGCTTCTATGTACCCTTTCAATTCTTTCTTCCTCAAATTTTAAGTCTGAACCCCTTTTCCACCAATGTGGGAATGTATTATTCCATAAATGTGGAGAAGCAGACTGAGTTATACAAATCCTATTCTCTGATAGTTCAAGCGTTGGCAATTGTAAAGGAATAGATAGCAAATATTCTAGGCTTTGTGGACCATATAGTCTCTGTTGCAATTATTTAACTCTGCCTTTGTGGCACAAAGGTAGCTATGGATTATATGGAAATGAATGAGTGAGGATGTTTTCCAACCAACTTTATTTACAATTACAGACAAAAGTTGGAATTTGGCTTATGGATGATAGTTTGCCAACCCCTGCTTTAGATAAACTGTGTGTGTTTCTATCAGCCAAGTCCCTTCCACTCTCAAGTCCTCCACACTTACAGCTTCTTGTTTCTAAAATGTTCTTTCCCTTTTACTTTCCTGATTCTGCTTCAGTCTTTTAGCCTCGACTAAAATGTCATTGCCTTAGAAAACCTTCTTATATTTCTCTTACCTCTTGACTAGGTTAGTTCCCCTTCTATACGTTCTCAGAAAACAAAGCTGTGAGAGTATTTTACTTGTATTTTAATAATTATCTGTTAAATTATTAGTTTAAAATCTCCCTCTATATGGCCAGGGATTGTTTGCCATGTTCACTGCTGACTCCAACAGCACCAAACACAGTACCTAATCCAGAGTAGGTGCTCAGTAAGTATTTGTTGAATCAATGAATTATAAAATAATTAAACCTAAAACTTTGTATTTGGAGCCAAAAGGCAATGATAATACTTCAATGTGATTTTATTGGCCACAGTGTAAAATACTACAGCTAATCAGTCCAGCTGAAAGGGTGTTCAGAGTAAAGTCTTTGTTCATCCATGAATGAGGAGAAACAGCTTAAGTTATAGAAATTTTACTGTCAACTTAACAGCATTAGTCAAGAGATTTTAATAAGCAATTCACAATAATGATATGAGAAATGAAAGCCAAAGTAACTACCTGGAATAAGAAGTCAGCCATTAAAATGAAAACTTTGACTGAAACAACCCCCACTATTTCAAAAACAGGGATTTAAAGGCAAGACTGTTTATCCCTCTTCAGTCCTATTTTTTTCTCAAGTCCTCAACTTGGGTTCCCTATATTTCAGTGCCCAGGTACCCTGCCTACTATAGTTATAGGGTCTAGTACCACCTGTGCTTCTCCTAAGGACGATTAAGAATGTGAACATGAGAGGTGGGTCAGCCATGGTTCAATCGAAGAAACAATCACTGGTAATGAGGTAGGGTAAAGAATTTATTATAGACATTTGACCTTATGTAATTGCTGTACTTAATTCAACTGTTTATTCTGTGTTTGGTGCTGAGCCTGAAGTCATAGAGCAGGGGGTCATGAAGGAAAGATGGATGTCAAGTAGTGGAGTGCAGAACACTGGAACCTTCAAGGAATAAGCTGGATCCTGCATCTGTCTTAGAAGAACCCACACTTATCTCTCCCTGTGACCAAGCCTCCTACTTCACTGCTGGGTGACTTGCAGGAGGAGTGGATGCTCTTGCCACCAATCTTCATTTGCTTCTGACTCAGGGTCTGGAGAAGCTAAAAAGAAAAAAAAAAGTTACAGTGAGAACAGAAGAAGCTGTAGACCCAGCTGCTGCCCATATCAACGACTAAACCAGTGCATCCACACAAACGTGAGTGGGCTACTTCAGGTATCAACTGACATAGACTGATATGGTTTGGCTGTGTCCCCACCCAAATCTCATCTTGAATTGTAGCTCCCATAATTCCCACGTGTCATGGGAGGAACCCAGTGAGAGGTAATTGAATCATGGTCTTTCCCATGCTGTTCTAGTGATAGTGAATAAGTCTCATGAGATCTGATGGTTTTATAAAGGGGAGTTCCCCTACACAAGCTATCTTGCCTTCCACCATGTAAGACGTGACTTTGCTCCACATTCACCGTCAGCCATGATTGTGAGGCCTCCCCAGCCATGTGGAACTGTGAGTCAATTAAACCTCCTTCCTTTATAAATTACCTACTGTCAGAGGCAATCTAAATTAGTCTTTTGTCTTTATTATAAAAGTCATTCTAACTGGAGCGAGGCAATATCTCACTGTGGTTTTGGTTAAAATAATATTCAGCTATAAAAAAGAATGGCATCCTGTCATTTGCCACAACGTGGATGAACCTGGAGGACATTATGCCTATAATAAGCCAAGCCCCCCCAAAAATATAAATACTGCAAGATCTTACTCATCTGTGGAATCTTAAAAAAATTATAAAAGAAATTAATACATCTTTATAAGCAGTGTGAGAACAGACTAATACATAGACCTTCGAGAGTAAACATGGATACTACTTCACTTCAGCCTTGTATGTCTCACGCATGCCACACTTCCAGCCACAGCTAACTGAAAATATACAGGGAAGGGAATTCTGGAAAATGTAACTCAGTTTAACCAAGTCGACCATGCATTACACAGCCACTGCAATAGGTTTCAGGCAAATCCAATAAAGGGTATGAGACTATGTTCTTCTTAAACTTACCTCTACTGCAGAATTTTGTGGTGGAGACTATAATTTGCAGAGAAAAAATCAGCATGAGTCTAGCATAAAATTGCCACATTAAAGAGATGCTTAGGTAAAATTTCAATAAGCCAATCACAAAAGATGTGTTTTATGGCAAATGGCAGTTTTAGGGTTTAAACCTTTCAAGCCAGTGAACACTGACAGTGGTTCTTCTGAACGAAACAAATTCTGATAGCTCAAAAGGTTACAAATACAGATATCTCTTTGGTTATACTAGTTTCATTTTCTTTTGATATATCCCCAGTAGTGGGATTGCTGGATCATATGGTAGTTCTATGTTTATATCTTTGAGGAACCTCCATACTGGTTTCCATAATAGCTGTACTAATTTACATTCCTTCCAACAGTGTGTGAGGATTCCCTTTTTTCCACATCCTCAACAACACTTGTTATCTTTTCTCTTTGTTTAAAAAGTCATTGTAACTGGAGTGAGGCAATATCTACGGTGGTTTTGGAAAGGGAAAACACACACTGGGGTCTGTTGGGGGTGGGGGATTATGGGGAGGGAGAGCATCAGGGCAAATAGCTAATGCATGTCGGACTTACTACCTAGGTGACGGGTTGATAGGTGCAGCAAACCACCACAGCACACGTTCAGCTATGTAACAAACCTGCATGTTCTGCACATGTATCCCCGAATCTAAAATAAAATAAAAAATTTTAAAAAGAAAATAGATTTATTAGTTAACTTACAAAGAGATTAAACAAGTAAAAAAAAAAAAAACTTGAAACAAGTAAAAAAAAAAAAACTCACTGTGGCTTTGATTAAAATGTTATTCAACTATAAACAAGAATGACATCCTGCCATTTGCCACAATGTGGATGAACCTGGAGGACATTATGCCTGTAATAAGCCAAGCGCAGAGAGACAAAGACTGCAAGATCTCACTCATATGTGGAACCTAAAAACATTAATCTCATAGGAGTAGAGAGTAGAATAGTGGTTACAGAGTCTGGGGAGAGAAGTGGTATAGAAACTAGGGAGAAGTTGGTCAATAGATACAAAGTTACAGTTAGGTAGGAGGAATAAGTTCTGGTGCTCTATTGCACAGTAGGGTGACTATAGTTAACAATAAAGTATTGTACATTTCACAACAGCTAGAAGAGATTTTGAATGTTCTCACCACAAAGAAATAATAAATATTAGAGGTGATGGATATGCGAATTACCTTTATTTGGTGAATATACAATGTATACATGTGTCGAAACAATACATCGTACCCTATAAATATGTATAATTATGTGTCAATTAAAAATAAAATAAAACTTTAAAAAATACCATTACACTCATATTCCTTTCTTTGCTGTTTCCCAAAGTTTATGTGCCACTTGTAAAGTAATCATGACTCTGAATTTGGATTCTGGTGGCAATTCACAGAATAGTGGAAATATAATGGATCAGCATATCAGAGACCTGCGTTATAATACTACCTTTGTGATTCAATTTTGGGCTTCATCTTCATGCACTCTAAATAGTGGTTTGGATGGTCCTTAAGATCTTTTCCAGTTATCCTATTATGATTTTGTGCCTTAGCACTTAGTATTCTTAGAGATACCATAGGAATCTTTCAGAATTCCACAATCCTACTTAGAGAATCTTGAAATCAGGAAGTAGATCGAATATTGGGAATATTTGGTTAGAAAAAGACAGCAACATTTCTCAATCTTACGCAGCCAGATGGCAGTGTTGCTTCTTGAAAGATAATTATCAGATGTTTGACCTTTAGCATTTATTTTATTATTTTACTGAATCCTATCTAGCTGCACCTATGTATCCCCAGTCATGTCAATGGAGCAGCAACAAGGCCTGATTCCTTACTTTTTTCCAGTTTCTTTACTCTTTTTTTTTTTTTTCCTTGAACACATCTCTGATTCTCTGGAGGAATATTTGTCTAAAAGAAAGACCGTATGAGGAAGAATTAAAACATAGTTCCTGGCTGTCCTTCCTGTGAAAAGATTCATTATCAGGGAAGCAATGGTAGTGTCTTTGCAACAGATTCCATGGAAACGGATTTAAAACCCATAGCAAAATAATACAAAAAGCAGTTTAGTCCAATCTCTCTTACTGCAGGGTAATTAGTAAAATCCAGATTAATCAGAAACTTGCTAGGCAGCGGGGTGATTTGACTAACAGTCTGGGAAGGTACAAAATAACTGGGTAATGAAGTGGAACCAACTGTAATGTGCAAGATTGCTCCTGGGATTGTACTGAAATCCATTATTTAGACAGATGCTGTATCTTGTAGGCAAGAGATCTTTAAAGCTGGAAATATTTGTATCTTTTCCATCTGATTCTGCTTTATGACCCCATGAACCAAAGATTGAAGGGCAGCGTTAGAGAGGGGAAGGTTTTAGGAAAGTCTTTCCAGATCCAGTCTGGTACTTGTCATCAAAGATGGAGAATATATTACTCTAGGCCTTTGTCACACATCATCTTCTCTGATTTTCATGAAAAATAAACCCTGTTTGAAGCAAGAAGACCAGTTGTCACTTTCACTTTTTCATAAATGATGAGCTTGAAGCTCCAAGATGTGAAACATTGGATTTAAATGCAGATACTAACAGCATATAAAGACAGTTTTTTTTTTTTTTTTTTTCAATAGTGATGCCTATGGGAGTTTCCAGGTATCTATACCCAGGCTGCAGCTGCAAAATCCTCCCTTCAACTTTGTTCAGGCAGAGTGGAAAACTCCATGCACACATTATTGGGCAAATCATCAACTTCACGGCTGACATGAGAACATTTTTGTCCAGGTAAAGTTCTCAGAGATAAGTAAGTGCAAACAACATCCACTGCTTACTAAAAATAAGAAGTTTCACTCTAACAGGAAGAGTTAGCCTTAGGCACGAGGCAAGTCGATGTCTGCCTATATGGCAAGATTTAGGAAGCATCTAAATTACTTCTTCCTCTTCCTTGATACAAATTCAAATAAATCGCTATCCATTCTATTGCCATTCTTCCAGGTTAGAATGTTTACACAGGACCAGAGGTAGAAGGTGTCATTCTTACAGCACAGCATAGACATGCTAGGTCAAGTAGATGGAATGGAACACTTGGCAAAAACAGAGAAGACAAAGAAACAAAAAGCAAATCTCCAGGCTTTGAGACTTGAAACATAAGCAGAGTCTAATTCAACTTCTCAATAAGGGATCAGCAAACAGAAAAGCATCAATAACAACGACAATAATAAAATTGATTCTTTAGAACGTGCAAAGCACTATGCTAGGTAGCATGAAGGAAAACAATAAGAAAAACATTGTCCTTCCCTCAAGGAATTTGCAGCTTATCTTGAGCTTACCTTACAATTATTTAATAATTATTTAATCATAATTTTAAAAATTATAATACCTTGGACCCTACTGAAATGATACATATATTTTCTTATTCTCTAACTGACCATATATACAATCAGCACATGAAGATGGGGTGGAATAGGTAAGAGTAATGCATTCCCTGAGAATGTACATGTAGGCATACCTTACTTTATTGTGTTTCACTTGAGAGAGAACACATGTACACATAAAACCACACCTAATTATCAAAGACAGTTCACTACAGAGGTGAAATGGCTGATCTCAGAGCAGAGATATGCTTGAGCCCAGTAATACAAGAAGATACTTTTTACCTTTTTCCCTTAATGTTTGTTTTGTGATTTGGGAATTTTTTTCTGAGGTTAGAATGCAATATTTTGGAAGAGGGTAGTAAGAGTTGAAAGATTTTTTAAACTTATAATCAAAATCAAAATACTCTCTTTTTTCCAATGTCCTAAACTATGAACTACATAACACAACCAGCAAGAATTGATTGAATGTCAGTCATGGGTGAGATGTCTTATATTTGTGTAGCATTTAAGAAATCACAAAGCACACATGTGTTTCTGTTTTCTCATAATTTCTCACGTATTCTTATAATTTCCCTGTAAGGTAGGTGGGGCAGAGATTACTCTGGCAATTTATGGTTGAGACCCCACACTGTCAAAGACAAAGGCAGTTTGACCACCCTGATGCTTAATAGATGATTCTGCC
Source organism: Macaca fascicularis (assembly GCF_037993035.2). Taxonomy (NCBI): domain Eukaryota; kingdom Metazoa; phylum Chordata; class Mammalia; order Primates; family Cercopithecidae; genus Macaca; species Macaca fascicularis. The sequence goes on from NC_088395.1 coordinate 30,287,360, forward strand.
ATCAAAGGCCCTTGCCCCTGTGGAAATAGAGACATACACAAGTCCCACACATTTAGAGAAACAATAACAAAAAAAATTGGGATGCAGTAAAATTAAAAAGCATTGGCCTATGAACCAGAAGATTTTGGCTTGTGCCCCAGTGGCACTGTTCACAATGAGTGAACCTGGAGAAGTTACTTGACTTCTTGGGATCCTATGTTTTCATTTGTAAAACAAGGCAACAGCTTTCTTCAAGAGGTTACAAAGAGGTTCAAATTAAATGTTGTATGTGGATAGGCTTTAGAGCAGTAAAGTTCTACATAAATGTGTGGCATTAAAAGGCAAAAGAGGACAAGATGTGATTACCCACACCTGTAATCCCAGAACTTTGGGAGGCTGAGGTGGGAATACCACATGAGCCCAGTAGTTCAAGACCAACCTGGGCAACATAGTGAGACCCTATCTCTGCAAAAAATGAAAAAATTAGCTGGGTGTGCTGACACATGCCTGTAGTCCCAGCTACTCATGAGGCTGAAGTGGGAGAATCACTTAAACCCAGAAGGTTGAGGCTGCAGTGAGTCGTGATCATGCCACTGCACTCTGGCCTTGGCAACAGAGTGAGATCCAGTCTCCAAAAACGAGAAAAAACACCAAATAATCCAAAACGGGAAAAAAGAATTTAAAAGCAGGGAAAGCACTAAATGAAATTGTAATAATAATACATAATAACAAAAAATATACGCATTGATTGTTTGCTATTTCCAAGAGCTGTCATAATATATATAATCATGTATAATATCATATATATGATTATATATATGTAAATATATAATTTTTTTGTTAATTTCCACAAGAACTTTTGAAGTAGATACTGTAGGTATTATTATCCCATTTTACAGATGAGGAAAAATAAGGTTTAGATATGTTTAATCAGTTGTCCAAGTTTACATAGCTAATAAATAGCACAGCCACAAATGAATATTATAAGTTTTTTTTCATTGTTTTGTGTGATTTCAAGGAGAAAAACATGGAAGATGGTAAAATACAATACTGTGCTTTTTCTACTGTAGTTCCTATTTGATCATTTAATGTGGGATAAGGTTGAATATGTTGATTATCATGAAGACATTATTAACCAAAAAATAGTATACAAAATGTAATCAAATTATAGCCCTATAAAACAGTTATGTTTTGAAATAATATTTCTAATAAGAACCAAGAGAAGAAGTTGAGAAGATGTTTATTACAGAGAGATATTTACGACTAAAAAATACATATAGTTAGTTTGTTGAATACGTTGGGTTCAGTGGGTTGAAATTATGAAATGAGTTCATTTTTTCCACATCGGGGATCTCAGAGCCTTTCCCATATAAGCAGATCACAACCATTCCTAAAAGGCCCAGTTCATGTAAGATGAAGCTTCTCCTTCAAATACCTACTGTTTTGATAGCTGTCCCAGTTAACAATTATTTAATAATTATTGAATAATAATTAAGTACAAACACCTTGGACTTTACCAAAACTATACATACATTTTCTTATTATCTAACGGATTCAAGGTAGGGTGAGGTAGGTAAGAGTAATGCATTTCCCTAGAATGTAGACACAGGCATATCTTGTTTTATTGTGCTTCACTTTATTGCACATCGCTGATACTGTGTTTTTTACAAATTGAAGGTTTGTGTTAATCCTGTGTTGAGAAAGGCTATCAGCACCATTTTTCCAACAGCATGTGCTGACTTCAGGTCTCTGTGTCACATTATGGTAATTTTCTCAATATTTCAAACTTTATTACTATTTTCATATTGGTTATGGTTATCTACAATCAGTGATCTTTGATGTTACTATTAAAAATGTTTTGGAGTGCCACAAGCTGCACCTATATAAGGCAGCAAACTTAATCAATCAGTGTTGTATGTGCTGTGGTTGTTTCCCTTGCCTCCATCTCTCTCCCTCTTCTCAGGGTTCCTTATTCCTTGAGACACAACAATATTGAAATTGGGTGGACTGATAACCCTACAGTGGCCTCTAAGTGTTCAAGTGAAAAGAAGAGTTGTAGGACTTTCAACTTTAAATCAAAAGCTAGAAATGATTAAGCTTAGTGAGGAAGGCATGCGAAAGCCTCTTGTGCCAAACAGTTTGCCAAGTTTTGCATGCAAAGGAGAAGTTCTTAAAGGAAATCAAAAGTGTTACTCCAGGTAATACACAAATGATAAGAACCTGAAACACGCTTACTGCTGATATGGACAAAGTTTGAGAGGTCTGAACAGATCAAACCAGCCACAACATTCCCTTAGGTCGAAACCTAATCCAGAGCAATGCTCTAACTCTTCAATTCTATGAAGACTGAGAGAGGTTAGGAAGTTGCAAAAGGGAAGTTTGAAGCTAGCAGAGGTTGAATCACGAGGTTCAAAGCAAGAAGTAATCTCTGTAACATAAAAGTGCAAGGTGAAGCAGCAAGTGCTGTTATAGAAGCTGCAGCAAGTTATCCAGAGGATTTAGATATGATCTGAGATGATGAAGGTGGTTACACTAAACAACAGATTTTCATTGTAGATGAAACAGCCTTCTTTTGGAGGAAGATACCATCTAGGATTTTCATAGCTACAGAGGAAACCCAATGCTGGGCTTCAAAGAATCAAAGAACAAGCTGACTCTCTTGTTGAAGCCTAATGCAGCTGGTGACTTTAAGCTGAAGCCAATGTTCATTTATCATTCTGAAAATTCTAGGGCCTTTAAGAATTATGCTAATTCTATTCTACCTGTGCTCCATAAATGGAAGAATAAAGCCTGGATGACAGCACATCTGATTACAGCATAGTTTACTAAATATTTTAAGCCTACTGTTAAGACTTACTGCTGAGAAATAAAGATTCCTTTCAAAATAATACTCCTCATTAGCAATGCACCTGGTTGCCTGTGGGCTGTGATGGAGATGTATAAGGAGATTCATGTTGTTTTCATGCCTGCTAACACAACATCCCTTCTGTAGTTCAGGGATCAAGGAGTAATTTTGACTTTCAAGTCTTATTATTTGAAGAATATATTTTGTAAGGCTATAGCTGCTATCATTTCTCTGATGGATCTGGGAAGAGTAAATTGGAAATCTTCTGGAAATGATTCACCATTTTGTATGCCATTAAGAACATTCATAACTCATGAAGAAAGGTCAAAATATCAACACTAACAGGAGTTGAGAAGAAGTTGATTCCAACTCTCATGGATGAATTTGAGGGGTTCGGGACTTCAATGGAGTAAGTCACTGCAAATGTGGTGGAAATAGCAAGAGAACTAAAATTAGATGCCTGAAGATATGACTGAATTGCTGCAATCTCATGATCAAATTTCAGCAGATGAGGAGTTGCTTCTTATGGATGAGCAAGAAAGTGATTTCTTGAGTTGAAAACTACTCCTGGTGAAGATGCTGTGAACATTGTTGAAATAACAATGAAGGGTTTAGAATATTTCAAAAATGTAGTTGACAAAGCAGCAGCAGGGTTTGAGGGGACTGACTCCAATTTTGAAAGAAGTTTTACTGGGGGTAAAACGCTATGAAACAGCACTGTATGCTTCAGGGAAATATTTGATGAAAGGAAGTGTCAGTCAGTTCTGTAAACTTCATTGTTGCCTTATTCTAAGAAATTTTAATAAATCTCCACAGCCGCCCCAACCTTCAGCAATCACTACCCTGATCAGACAGCAGACAGCCACATGAAGGCAAGACCCTCCACCAGCAAAAAGAGGAAGACTCACTGAAGGTGCAGATCATGATTAGCATTTTTAGCAAGAAAGCATTTTTTAAGCAAGGTGTGTATGTTGTTTTTGAGACATAATGCACACTTAACAAACTACGGTATAGTGTAAGTATAATTTTAAAATCCAGTAGGAAATTAAAAAAATCTGTGTGACTCACCTTACTGCAATGTTGACTTTATTGCAGTGGTCTGGAACTAAACTTGCAATATCTCTTAGGTAGGCCTGTGTATGAAAGCCTAGATGTTCTGTCTCAACGTGCATCAGTTCAGCATGTTTTAAAACTTCTTCATAAAACAGGAACACATTTTATTCTGACTGAGCATTCAAAGCACTAGGAACCATTTCCTTACAGAGATCGGATCCTAGGGACTCATTGAGACCAGTGCCATTGTTGAATTGTACAATCGTTTCTTTTCTTTGTGGAGTTTTGCTTCTTGTGTCTCACAGGCAGCAGCTCTCATTGTAGAGCAGGCATTGCAGAGATTGAATGAAGTTAACCCCTTTCTGTCATTACACCATTCTAAGTATTTATTCTTTGTGCTTAATTCCTGTCTTCAAAATTGTACACCTCAGTGCTCCCAGTTTTCCCTCACATACTCACCATATGCTTGTCTGCAATTATTATGGCCCATTGACTATTGGTATTTACTGGATGCTTTCCTCTTATTTTGCTTAATTCCTATTTTTAAATCTTTATTGCTGTTTGCCTATCTCTGTTTCCATAGTGTTTATTTTTAGCTCACAGCTTATTGGTTTCCCTTTTCATATGTCATTCAAATTTTTTTCTATAGGCCTCACAGAGTTCTTACACAAAGTTTGATCATTGATATCCTTCAGAAAATGTGTCAATATTTGATTAAACGTCCAAAAACCTAGATCAATCGTTTGTTTAAGTTAATGTCCAGAATTGCATTCAATTCATATGAATAGTCACTACATATCAGTTCTGGGTTAATGAAAACATTTATACATTAATGGTCGATATTTCATATGATCACTAATGAGCATTAGCTGTACGAAAACTAGCCTTAGCAACCCCTTGAGTAAAGACTCCAGAGTTTAATGTTGCTATGCCATGATGATTCATTTGTATGAGTCATGTTTTCAACAACATTTTTCTCCTCTGTCATTTCAAATTGTTGGTCAACCTTTGTCACTGTGACTCATGGATTTTAACAAAACACAGAGAGATAGAATGGCTAAGGTCATTGGCTCTCCCTGCCCTTTGTAAAATCTCAATCTATTAAATGATCATTTTGCCTGTTCCACAGTTCACATGGGGATAGAGGGAGATAGCTTTTGAAGCAGAGAAGGGAAGAAAAGAAAAAGAAAGAGATTAAAATTGGGACTGAGGTTGGAAAAGGACCACAGGTTGAGGGTCCTGGTGAGAGTAAGGACCTATACGTAGTTCAGAGGCTGTCCTCCAGGGAGATGACAACCTTCAGAGGGATGGCTTGTGGTGAACTCAGGGAATCTGGACAGGGGCTCCCAGACTCACCAAGTGAGTCACAAACATGTCTTAGAAACAGTAAAACTGCCTGACCTGAAGAGATGCTGACCAAGCCTTAATAAAAGCTGAAATTGCATTTCCCACCAGCCTGGTGGGATGAAGCTTGGGTTTAAATTCTGGCTTAATTTTATTCAAGTGAGACAAAAAGTGAATATTTCTTGAAGAGTAGGATTCCTACCTACTACACATGGAAGTTAATCCAAAACTTCTAAGAATTCTCATGCTGTATGTGTCTACATCCAGGACTGATTACAATCTCTCTAATACAAGTGGCTTCCAAGACACCTGTGCTTATCTGCACCAAGCTAGCAGGAAGAGGAAAAACATGGAGGATATCAAGTATATGGTCTGTATGTATTGGCTTGAAAATAGAACACTTCTGCTCATATCTCATTGTCTAGAACTCCATTGTATGTCCAATAGAGCACTCAACTACAAGGTAAGAAGTTATACTCAGTGATATATCCTACTTATGTGTCCTAGAAGAAGAAGACCCTAATTTGTAAAGAGATAGACAGTCTCTTTGGAATTTGTCCTTCTGTCACTATATATTCATTTTTCTTCCCTCATATGGAACACATTCACTTCCCTCCGCAAGCAACTGAAAGTCTATTTCACTCACTTCATCCAGCTGAACATCCAGGACCTCTGAGTGATGTGCACTATTCTCCATATGATCCAGATATACATTGGTTATGTAATGATAAATCTGGGACAAAATAAATGTCATAAATACTTTCATTTAGAATAGAGAAGAATGGAAAACTCCTAGCAGCCACCGATCTGTAGCAATTATGAAATCCCGCTGAGGTACAAGACATTTCTTGATTAGACCCTGAATCTCTATCTGGGAAAAATTCCCCTGTCCAAGTCTACTGATTGAATTTCCCTATCACCTTTCTTGCAAAAACATACATCCATCACGCTAGTCTCTATAAAAAGTATGAGAAATTGCAGATATTTAGAGAGCAGTTGGAGTGCAGAAATTTTTATATTTTTATGACTTTTTCCAACTTTCACAGTTCTCTTGTTCATGTCTAATTTAGCAGCAATTTATATTTGTGCAACTCACCTTGGGCATTTAAAAATATTTAATTTTAATGTAAAGAACACTTTATATTCATACTCATTTTATATGTGTAATATTTACTTAAAGTATAAAATTACAATAACAAAAATAGGCTTAAATAAAATTGTTATTTAACACAGTAGATTCTTGGTAAACATATAATTCAACTAGTCTGAGCTAAGAAAAGTAGGGCATTCTAGACAGGCATTGTTCAATCTATGCTGGGAGACAGTTCAAGTGTTTAACAGAGAGAATGCAGGGTTTCATGTAATCAGGAGGGAGTTGATAAGTAGATCTTAACTAAGAGAATTTCTCCTTTACTTTATGGCCTTGGGGATTTTGCTGAGCCTACCTGAAGCCATTGGTTCTCATTATTTTATTTGTCTGTATTTTGAAGTGCTTCAGTGTATTGAAGAGATAGGGCTGGATGACCTACAGCAGAATTGAAAAAAAAACCAGATAGTTCTTGCAGGGCCTGAGACTGTGAAGGAAACAACCAGGATCCTGAAGCATGGTCAATCCTGGAGACAACCAGGATTGGCACATGATTTTGCAGCAATTTTCCAGGGATTTGGAAAGCACTCAGGGGAGGCTACATTTGAGCGACATGACGTCCAGGCTTGCCAAAGATTCCTATATTTTAAGCATGCCAATGAAGCAGCAGAGAGTGGCATCAGGACCCTGAGCAACCCAAAGGTCACCATTAAACCCAGGATTTTTGGCCAACACTGGAGGAGGGGATGTCTGAAGAATGATTAGGATTGAATATTTCACTGAACTTGTAGGTTTAGCACTTGGGGTACAGTTTGATTTGATTTAAAGAAATAAACAACTGAATATTTCTTGAACAACTAAATTTTAGGTTGAGATTCATACCTGTTACATAGGTAAGATTATCCTCTAGGCACAAAGATTTGGAATGGCATGTTAAAGAGATATTTTTCCCAGGACAGCAAAACATGGTGGGTATCATATTAACAATTCTCAAAATGTTCACGCTGGAGGAAATATGATTGGCAACAAAAATTTTAGGTAAAGGAAGAACAAAAGCTAATGCAAGCACCATCAATGCAGCATTGTGTAGGAAAACAAAAACCCAGTGATGTTAACATGATCTTCCCAACAGTGAGGAGATGAATTTCTGGTGACATTAAACATTTCAAACATTTTTACTCTTGTTGCCTAATTCCATATTCAGCAATTGGCATTCTGATATTTTGGTATATAGCATACCGCATCCACTGGGTGAAAATTGGTGTGTCAAGCTGGCTACAGTATGTTATCTGCTTGACAGTCTTATTTCTCGTTGTAAATTAGCTTTCCAGTTTTACATGATAGCTCTGTGAGTTTTAGGTATGTCCTGGATACAACCAGTTCTTTGGCATTATGGTGATTTAAAACAATACAAATTCTTTGACTTTCCTCTCTTCAAAAGGTGGGGCATGTGTCCCTTCCAGTTGAAACTGGCCAAGGTTTTGTCATTGCTTTGACAAAGAGAATGCAGTGGAAGTGATTCTGGTGGCCAATAAAAGGCTTCTGCCTATTTCTCCTGGAATGATCACTTTTGGATCCCTGTCTGACTGACAGCTCTGTCTGACTGACAGCTCTGTCTGACTGACAGTTAGGAGCATCTTGCCTCAATACGTGTGGCTATAGCAAAGCTTTCTTTTTTGTCAAACATAAGTAAGTTATATAATCTTGCGCACATCTAATAAAGAGTAATATATTCCAATACTGGGGGACAAACTAGCGTCGGACTCATTATAGTCACAACAGGAAACACCATGATGATCTCCAATGGGGGTGTCTTCCCTCAGGAATTTTTAAGGGAAATATTTATTATAGTTGATTTTCATTTTATGAGCTTTTGTTGTGATGCCACCATATTTTTAACATGGTTAATTTATGTTTTGGATTTTTTTTTTTTTTTTTGACCCTTGCCTTTCTTGAAGAAACTTCAGTCATAAAGCCTTTGGGCCACGTATTGGAAAGCACATTGGCATTCAAATACCTTCATGATAAAATACAAAATAAGTAAATCTGTTCCAGGATTGTTACTTTATATTTTTTCTCATCTGCAAACATTTTCAAAGAAATTATCTTTTCACAGTGCTGCAAATTCTCCAGTAGTATCAACTTTATGTGGGAATAAGTTGTTCTGGCTTTCCATTCAGAGTGTATATGGTTGACTATATTCCTTATTACCCTATTGTTTATTACTGCAAGCAATCTTATCTAAAAGAGAAAGGGAAGAGTTCATGTTCTCATCATTCAGTTTGTTGATGCCTGAGGTTTAGAACCATTCCAAGGGCACTGCTTGTCAGCTCTCTTTGAAATGTCCAAAACACTTTCAATTGCTGTGTTTGTTTTCTGTGAAGTGAACAAATATATACAGATTCCCTTATATATTTAATGTTGATGTATTTGGTGCCTAATCTTGTTATATTATCAAGCAAACCATGGACCAGGTAACAAGGATCTAATGTACTTGAGATATCAATATTCATTCTATGGCTTATTTTTCTGAGTTATATAATCACATAATGAAGGTTCTTTAGTTTTAAGCAACAGAAATAATCTCATTTTGCTGAGGTTAAACAAAATGTATGTGGAAAACTGTCAGGAGCTAATACAGGCTAGGGTTTTGAAATGGGCCAGACTCAAGACTGTCTTCCCGGCTGGAAAACAGGATTCAGCAGTTGCAGCAGTCAGAACATCCCTCCTTTTCGTCTTTCACCCCAAGAGGGAATACAATTTCTATGATTGTTAGTCTTTATTCCTCTGCCTGAGATTTACACTGGCTGAAGGAGGCAGAACCTTTGCTCACAGCTCACCAGACTGCATTCAATGAGGAAGAGGTAATTCCTGGCTGAAGGAGGCAGAACCTTTGCTCACAGCTCACCAGACTGCATTCAATGAGGAAGAGGTAATTCCTCCAAAAATTGTTGAGTGCTTTTAAGAAGAGGAAATCGATGCTGGCTGGCTAAACCATACACACTTTTGCTCCAACCATAATTTTTTTTTTTCACAGAAGACGTTTTCCTAAATTGCCATTTACTTAATTCCCCCAACCCTCCTCCTCAACATCATAATAGGCTAAGAGTTTCCTTCTGTTCCTCATTAGTTCAACTCTTGCTTGATGTAAATCTCCATCCTTGGAGAAAAGAAAGTGAAGTAAACATAGACCTGGGATTGACTTTCTGTGATTGAAGATCTTGACGAAATGCAGACAGCTGGAGTGGGGTGCTTCATTTCTATTCAAGCCTACAATTCCAGCCTGCTCTCCATATCCAGATCTGTCAGTTTTTCGAGTTTCTGCTAAAAAGGCCTGATGGGTGGAAGAGGGGATGGGCTAGACCAGACAGATGTGGCTAGAGATCATGTTGTCAAAACTCAAAATTGAGACATCTGGTCTTAAAAACACCTCATTAAATCTTATCACAAGATCTTCAAGGGCATTGTGCTGTTTGTTCTGGGAAGTAAAAATTGATGCTGAAATGAGTCAGAGCAGGGACCTCTGGCATTCAGAAGTTCCCAAGTCCCAGGTTAAAAAGCAGAGGGAGTCAACCAGCAAGACCCTTTGGTAAATCTGCTCCTGCTTTGTCAGAATTCTGGCAATTTTCTCTGGTAACTGTATGAGGGGCTGTAGAGTGATCAGTTCCCTGCTAAGACCAGTTGAACTTGAAGGGAAGGCATGGGAATTGGCCACATGAGAGACTGGTTGGTACTCTCATGTATGTGGAATCATGTAGTATTTGTCTTTCTGTGATTATTTTATTTCATTAGCCTGACATCCTTAAGATTCATCCACATTGTCTCATATTTCAGCATGTCTTTCTTTTTTAAGGTTGAATAATATTCCATTGTATGTATGCACATTTTATTTGTCCATTCATCTGTTGATGAACATTTAGGTTGTTTCTGTATCTTGGCTAGTGTGAATAGAGCTACAATGAACACAGAAGTGCTAATACCTCCTCACTCCAAAGCCTCTGAGACCATATTAGAAGGCAATTCTGAAGAGGACAGGTATGACCCAAGCCTGGGAACCCTTAGGAAGTAGGCACTATAAAGGATCTGGAGGCTTACTTGAAAGTAAAACGCCAATGGCTGACATCCCTGTGGCCACTGGGGCATAGAGTGGGGATATAAAGGAGAGGTAGGTTTCTATGGAGTCCTGGGATCAGGACATGTTGCACTCTTGGGCTAGTTTTAAAAGGCATCTTCTCTCCACACTATAACCCCACACCAAGAGTTTTCTATTCTACATCTTATTTCTTTTAGACTTAATTTATTTTACCTTGAATATTAAAACACAAAATTAAAAAAAAAAAAAAAAAAAAAAAAGGCAGACCTAGCAGGTGGAGATCCTCTCTTAGGTATCTGGGCTTTGACTGGGAGCTGAGGGGAATTACCACAGGGCCTTCTGGAGTGGAGGAAAACTGCCCCATATTGCCCAAAGTGTCTTCTTGGACTGGAAGGAGGACATCTGAGGAAGCCTTAACCCCAGAGAGATTGCAGGCTTGAGCAGGTGAGGCTGCTGTCCCTGTTGAAAGGAAGCAAAGATTTCCCACCTCTGACTGTTTTCAGTTTCTGCCCATCCGTGGCATTCTGAGGAAACTTGTAAAGCAATTTCACTGGGGTGCCTGGCAGCTGCCACTATTCTGAAAAAGAGCAGATGGCAGATTGTGTTGAAGAGTAAGGGGGAATGATTCCTTACTTTACACCCCATCCAAACACTCCACATTCTATGGAGGGAAAGATTCCTGGGACAGGTGCTCCAAACATAAACCTCTGATGTTTTTTAACTTTTCTTTCATGATTTTCCAGTGAAAAAGTTATCTTTGGTCTCATTGTCAGAATAATTCAAATAATAAATTGTGTTTATCTTTGAAGACATATAATCTGAGTTACCCTCCCTGTTCTCTTTTTATTAATGACAATAAAGGAATATTATATTAATATCTTCCTGATACATCAGTGAACAAACAAACACAAATTATAGAGGAAAGTATTTTTCTACTCATAGTACTCTGCAATGTTACAAAACTTTAAAAAACAAAACTTAGAAAGTATTGTGGAGGAGAAGAAAACATTATCTTGGTTTGACAGATAAAATAGTTTCCTAGAGAAAAGATTATTTGAAATGGCCTAGAAAACTATGCAAAATTTTTAACTATTAAGTGGAATTTTGGGAAGACAACGCCTCCATTATGAGAAAAGATTCAAAAGAGAATTCTTGTTTAGAAAAGAATGTTTCTTTTCTTTTAAAACATTAAAATGAAGACAACTGCAACAAATGTCATGTGGTTGCAAATGTTTATTGATGTGTGTTTTGACTTGTTTTTTTAATGAATGGGTTTATAGATCCCAAAGATGAGGCAGAATTTTTTTTTTGATGACTTGATGAGTTCTACATTTCCAGGGTTGGAGAAGAGACATCCTAAAATCCCTAAAAAAAACCACTGGAAGTCCTCCAATTTATATTTCAAATTGTTAAATGAAAATATCTTCACAATAAAGTAAGGGGGCAAGTGCAGGGTGCCAGCAAGAAAGAGACAAATTTACTTCACCTTTTGCACATCTACGTTTTGAGGGAGATATATATTAACCAATGAAAGGCCTCTCCTAGGATTTTGCCCTTTCAGATTGGAGCAAATAGTCTAGCCTTGGGTATATTGATGCATGCTAGGGAGGTGTTTGTTAAATAAATAAGTGTCCTCTATGGAAAGGAACTGATGATAGTGAAAAAGCTATCAACACACCATGGCCAAAAGTATTCAATCTAAATGGCCTGGCACTAAGATTTGTGTCTTTCACAGATTTTCCAGTAAACTGTTAACAAGATGCATCTGCTGATAAAACAAAACTGGTATAAAACGATTATCCAAATATTTTCAAACAAATAGTCATTTCAACAGGTTTTTCATATTTATTCAACCTCCTGCTTCACTTTTTCCCTGGCTATAGTAAGAAGCTGGTAAAAACTGGAGGTTCACTACTGGGGGAAAAACAAAGAATAAGAAATTTAGAAGGAGAAACAATTATTTCTAGCCAAACCAAAGTCAAAATGCAGTAGCTGAGGATTCTTGTTTAGGTGTAAAGCATCACTATGTGGAGCACTTCAGAGTGAACCATCTCTACACCCATCAGATCTTAAGCTTCTTGATGGCCCATTATTTTGTACATCGTAGGGACAATGTACAAAGGATTTCAATTCAATCCTTATTTAGATTGAATTGAATGTTACTTGTGTTAATTACCTGCTGACCTAGAAGTTCTAGCCTGAACTTGCACAATCCCTACGAAAATATTTTAGGATACATTTTGAGGAGGTTAATATCCGGTATAAATGATTAACAATCTGGGATTCAGTTTTATCACTTGTTAAAATTTGTTTATATTTTTGGTCCTATTAAGTTTTCTAACTAAAAGCCTTCCTGCGAACTATCAGCAGATGAGTTTACCAGGCTGCCTTACTTGCATCTTGAATTTCCATCAAATCAAAAAAGAAAAAAAACAAGTTTATAGGGGTCCTTCCAGTACACCATGACTCAAGTTTCCTAGTACTATCTAATTTGTAACTTTACCTTTCTCTGACATCAACATCTTGATGGAATTAAAGACTAACGTTTTTCAAAATTTAACTTGCCATCAGGATGCAATGAAACCAGACCAGAAAAACAAATACACAGTGGCTTCAGAACAGGAAGCTTTGCACATAACTCAAAGGAACTCAAGCAAAGAGAATGTAATTGCATGCTGAAATCAAAATGATTATTGATCTACAAATCCTTACCTATATACAAAAAGAAAAAATATTTTGAGGACAAAGGACACCCAATCTACCCAATTGTAACTTAATGGCCTTTTGTTGTCATGTGAATTAATTGATGAATAAGGAAAAGGCCCCATGGTTTTCTATGCACCTGTGTGTGTGTATTCTTAGTGACTGATTTTAATTCAAATCATTATTCAATATAGTTTCAGATATCATAGGCTGAAAATTAATAGCCCTGTTTTCAACTTCTTCCTAGCAAGATATTTAGCCATTGCTTTTACCATTCATTAAAGTTTACTGATATTAAATAAGATTCTTAAAAAGTAAAAATTTATGTACATAGAAGTGCAACCTGGCATATCATAGATCCTGCTTCAATTTCTATTTCCTAGAACACTTCTGATATGGTTTGGCTCTGTGTCCCTAGCCAAATCTCATCTTGAATTGTACTCCCGTAATTCCCATGTATTGTGGGAGGGTCCTGGTGGAAGGTAATTGAATCGTGGGGGCTGTTTCCCCCATACTGTTCTCATGGTAGTGAATAAGTCTCATGAGAAATGATGGTTTTATCAGGGGTTTCTGCTTTTGCATCTTCCTCACTCTCTCTTTGCTTGCTGCCATCTATGTAAGACGTGACTTGCTCCTCCTTGCCATCTGCCATGATTGTGAAGCTTCCCCAGCCACATGGAACTGTAAGTCCAATTAAACCTGTTTATTTTGTAAATTGTCCAGTCTCAGGTATGTCTTTATCAGCATCATGAAAAAGGAATAATACAGTAAATTGGTACCAGTAGAGTGGGGTGCTGCTGAGAAGATACCTGAAAATGTGGAAGCAACTTTGGAACCGGGTAACAGGCAGAGGTTGAAACAATTTGGAGGGCTCAGAAGAAGACAGGAAAATGTGGGAAAGTTTGGAACTTCCTAGAGACTTGTTGAATGGCTTTGCCCGAAATGCTGATAGTGATATGGACTATAAGGTCCGGGCTGAGGTGGTCTCAGATGGAGATGAGGAACTTGTTGGGAACTGGAGCAAAGGTGACTCTTGTTATGTTTTAGCAAAGAGACTGGTGGCATTTTGCCCCACCCTAGAGATTTGTGGAACTTTGAACTTGAAAGAGATCATTTAGGATATCTGGTGGAATAAATTTCTAAGCAGCAAAGAATTCAAGAGGTAGTCTGGGTGCTGTTAAAAGCATTCAGTTTTAAAAGGGAAACGGAGCATAAAAGTTTGAAAAATTTGCAGCCTGACAATGCAATAGAAAAGAAAATCTCATTTTCTGAGGAGAAATTCAAGCCAGCTGCAGAAATTTGTGTAAGTAACTAGGAGCCAAATTGTAATCCCCAAGACAATGGGGAAAATGTCTGCAGGGCATGTCAAAGGTCTTCACAGCAGTCCCTCCCATCACAGACCCGGAGGCCTAGGAGGAAAAAGTTGTTTTGTGGGCCAGGCCCAGGGTCCCCGAGCTGTGTGCAGCCTATAGACTTGTTGCCCTGTGCCCCAGTTGCTCCAGCCATGGCTGAAAGGGGGCCAATGTAGAACTTGGGCCGTGGCTTCAGATGGTGTAAGACCCAGGTCTCGGCAGCTTCCATGTGGTGTTGAGCCTGTGGGTGCAAAGAAGTCAATAATTGAGGTTTCAGAACCTCCCCCTAGATTTCAGAAGATGTATGGAAGTGCCTGGATTCCCAGACAGAAGTTTGCTACAGGGGCAGGGCTCTCATGGAGAACCTCTGCTAGGGCAATGAAGAAGGGAAATATGGGGTTGGAGCCCCCACACAGAGTCCCTACTGGGGCACCACCTAGTGGAGCTGTAAGAAGAAGGCCACCATCCTCCAGACCCCAGAATGTTACATCCAACAACAGCTTGCACCTTGCACATGGAAAAACCTCAGACACTCAATGCCAGCCTGTGAAAGCAGCTGGAACAGAGGCTATACCCTGCAAATCTCAGGGGCGGAGCTCCCCAAGACCATGGGAACCCACCTCTTGCATCAGCGTGACATGGATGTGAAACATGGAGTAAAAGGAGATCACTTTAGAGATTTAAAATTTGACTGCCCAGTTGAATTTTGGACTTGCACGGGCCCTGTAGCCCCTTTGTTTTGGCCAATTTCTTCCATTTGGAGTGGTTGTATTTACCCTATGTCTGTACCCCCATTGTATCTAGGAAATAACTAGTTTGCTTTTGATTTTACAGGCTCATAAGCAGAAGGGATTTTCCTTGTCTCAGATGAGACTTTGGACTGTGGATTTTTGAGTTAATGCTGAAATGAGTTAAGAATTTGGGGGACTGTTGGGAAGCCATGATTGGTTTTGAAATGTGAAGACATGAGATTTGGCAGGGGCCAGGGGTGGAATGATATGGTTTGGCTCTGTATCCCCACCCAAATTTCATCTTGAATTTTACTCCCATAATTTCCATATGTTGTGGGAGTGACCTGGTGGGAGATAATTGAATCATGGGGGTGATTCCCCCATATTGTTCTCATGGTAGTAAATAGGTCTCATGAGATCTGATGGTTTTATCAAGGGTTTCCGCTTTTGTGTCTTCTTCACTCTCTCTCTACTTGCTGCCATCTATGTAAGATGTGCTCTTCCTTGCATCCACCATGACTGTGAGGCGTCCCCAGTCACGTGGAAATATAAGTCCAATTAAACCTCTTTATTTTGTAAATTGCCCCCCAACTCAGGTTTGTCTTTATCAACAGTGTGAAAATGGGCTAATACAACTTCATTAGTGTTGCTCATAAGAAATTTTGGTGTATCTTATCTAGAATAAACTTGTCTATAATTGCTCACTGTATCAGCCAGGATTTAGTTAGAACACAGAAATAACACTAGTAATTTGAATAGAGAAGGTGAAGATAAAGAATTAATCACCACTAAACATACTTAAGTACTAAAAGGTGTAAAAGAAAACTCTAAGGGGTTCAGAAATAGCAGGTTTTAAAACAAACAGCCACAATATCTAGGCTGAAGAGAGCTGACAATGGAAGAACAATAACTTAGCAGAGGATCCCCTCAAGATTGAGGTTCAGATCTCTTTAAAGAGAGCAGGAACAGGCAGCTTCCAGGAGCAAAGACACTTGCCAGAGGGCACAGATCATAGCTGGTGGGACCGCAAGTAGGGAGAATATGATGTGAGAGTACGGCTGACTGGAGCTGATTCATGAGGGCCAGTAGGCTCAGGTGCTGCTTTATAAGAAAAGAGAACAAAAATCTGAAGGGAAAGTGCCTTCCTGCTGCTATTGCCTTGCAGTTTCCCTCAAGCTCGTACTTTAGTTGAAGCATTATGCCAACTGGCAAAGCAGAAATGTTTACAGAGTGTGCCTCTGATATCACAAAGAAAGGCAAATAATAAAAGAAAGATATAGGGCTGAGAGTCAAGAAATAAGTAATTGACACACTCATATATATGATTAACCTATCTTAGGTGCTCAAGTTTTATTTATTTTTTTAATGTAATGGCCAATATATGTTTTCTTTCATCCTCTAAATCAAGGCTAATAAATTTGCATGATCCTAAAAGCCCAGAAGATTACCCAAATGAGTAAAACAGTACAGATATAAGACAATAAGGAGTGGGATGAATCATGGTGAAGCCGAGAGAACAAGCCTGACCTCCTAAAAGTGATCCAATTCATAAATATATGTCTGCAGTCTGTATGGGGAGCCAGTTCACAACTGGTGCATGGAAACCCAATAGTACTGTGCTCATAATTATAAAACTAGATAATGAAGCTGTCTACAAGCCAGAGGATTTTATTTCGTTGTGTGGCTTCTGGGGGATTTTTGTTTTGTTTTGTTTTGTTTTTGGTATGGCCAGTGAAAACTATCATTCTCAAGTTAGCTATGGAACCACAGATTAAATTACTCATCCAGTAGATTGGAAAGGATTTATCATTTATCCACTGTTTAAATGTCTCCTGTGAGTCTTCTGGATAAACAATTCATAGTATTTAACCAGATATATGTGCAGGTAGGGTTTTAGCTAATTGAAAGTAATCATTTTTAATTTTGTGTCGGAAACAAAAGAAGTAAAGGAAGCAAGGTTTCTTGTATTTTAATATTCTACATGTTATGCCTAATTTGAATTAGGATACATTTCCACATTGGCAATTCCCTTGTTTATGATTTAAACAGCAATGACAATAGTAGTATCAGACTCTATTACAATTACTTTGTGGAGGTAAAAAAAGAAATAACCACTTAAAGCATTGTAATTACATCAATGTTATTAAATCCTCTACGTGTGTTTTTAAAGGTCAGAATTCGAACATTAATTACCTTCCTGCACTGAAGCATGAAATGGCTTCAAGTCCTTAGCTAAACAAAGATTGTGACTAAATTAGTGAGGGTGAAAACTAGACCTGAGAGCAACTACGACAAGATTTGGCTGTAAACGACAGAAGTTATGTTATATAGAACCATATGTTTAGTATTCTCAAAAAGGATTTTATTTCATGTGACTTTATTTTTCTTTTGAATGAAGGTAATTTGTTCAATATATAACTAAATGTATTTTACATTTTATATCTTATAAGATTATTCATGTGTGTACAAAACTGAAACTCTCTTAGTAAAACCTTTGGTTCCAATTTCTGGTTTGGAAAATATCTTCATTGTAACTATATAATAGCAATACTACATTTGTACACAGTTGAAAAACAAAAGTCGTCTTAGGTATCTAGGTTTTAAAATGAAGTACATTAGATGTATTCTATAAAGTGTCACAAATGTACTTACTCCTATTTAACTTTTGCAGTTCAATTGGAACACAGAGTGGTATGGTAGGAACTCAGAGGCTCTTATCACACAAGACTACTTTCAAACTCTAGCCATGCCTTATGCTACTGATGGTAAATACACCCAATTGCTGAGCCCAGGTTTTCTCATCTGGGAAGACAATATTTAACTTGTAAAGCTAAAGTGAAGATTAAAAGATACACTCCATGAAAACCACTCAAAATGGTGCTTGGTAGAATTAACATTACCTTTTTGATTTGAAATACACCATGATTTTTTACTTGAATACACCATGGATTTTTAGATCTATGTATTAGGAGTAAAACAATGTAATAATGTAGACTATTTTAGGTAAATCAGACACTTTTATTTTATTTTATTTGAGACAGAGTCTCGCTCTGTCACCCAGGCTGGAGTGCAGTGGTGTGATCTCAGCTCACTGCAATCTCCGCCTCCCAGGTTCAAGCGATTCTCCTGCCTCAGACTCCCGAGTAGCTGGGACTATGCGTGATGGGGTTTCACCATGTTGGCCAGGCTGGTCTCGAACTCTTGACCTCAAGTGATACGTCTGCCTCAGCCTCCCAAAGTGTTGGGATTAAGGAGCGAGCCACCACGCCTGGCCACTTATTTTATATTATAACAACTTTGTTTCCTTTTCCATTTATTTCATCCCCCACCCTCTGCTAGTTGCTACCTTCCATTTTGTTCTTACTTTTATATTTTGTTTTCTGTAGACCACCCTGCATCTTTTTCCAATCACTTCAAATATTCTTAAAATATCTGTGGGAACTTTTGTTCTTTGTATTGGTCTGTTTTCATATTGCTGTAAAGAGATACTTGAGACTGGGTAATTTATAAAGGAATGAGGTTTAATTGACTCACAGTTCTGCATGCTGGGGGAACCTCAGAAAACTTACTCTCATGGTGGAAGGGGAAGCAAACACGTCCTTCTTCACAAGGCAGCAGAAGATAGAACTGCAGAGAAAGGGGGAAGAGCCCCTTCTAAAATCATCGCATCTCATGAGAACTCACTCACAAGAACAGCATGGGAGGACCACCCCCTTGATTCAATCACCTCCCATGAGGTCCCTCCCCCAACACGTGAGGATTACAATTCTGGTTATAATTCAAGATGAGATTTGGGTGGGGACACAGAGCCAGACCATATAAGTCTTCTACTCCAAAATTGAACATATGTTTTCATAAGGAGGCTTTCTGACCTAAAAAATCAGGTTCATGGTTGGACATCACCGTTTACTCATACAAAAGTCCATGACTATGACTATAAGGGAAAAATCAAGTCTAATTCAGCACTACTGATCAGTAGGAAGTCTATATAACTAAATAGATAAACATATGGTCAACTCTCAGATATTATTACTTTAAAAGACTAACTGGTAGTGTCTTTCCGTCATACACGCAACTTATTGACTGATTGTGATAATGCCTAAGTGTACAATTTTAAAGATTGTTTAAATGGCTTCAGAGCACTATCTCACTCACCTTCATTTTAGTGGCTATATTTCACATACATCATCTAAGTGCAAGATGAAAATGAGTTAACATGAAAAGAAATTATAATGCTATGGGAGGCACCATCAACAAATGACAGAAAAAGGGCAGCAAAAGCGAGGCAACTGCAATCATCCAGACAGAATTTCGTTTTCTTTCTTTTTTTTTGAAACGGAATCTCGCTCTGTCACCCAGACTGAAGTGCAGTGGCGTGATCTCGGCTCACTGCAACCTCCACCTCCCGGATTCAAGTGATTCTCCTGCCTCAGCCTCCCTAGTAGCTGGGATTACAGGTGTCTGCCACCATGCCCGGCTAGTTTTTGTATTTTCAGTAGAGATGGGGTTTCACCATGTTGGTCAAGCTGGTCTCGAAAACCTGACCTCAGGTGATCCACCCTCCTCAGCCTCCCAAAGTGCTGGGATTACATGTGTGAGCCACTGCATCCGGCCCAGACAGAATTTCTAAGTAAGGGTTTAAGTTCTCGTGGCTTCTCTCTGAAGATCTTCTTCTACCTATTATCAGGCCCTCTTACTTGCAACCCCACCGCCATCATTCCACCAACCTCATACATCCGGATCAAAATTCCCTGAGAAGGGCAATCCAAAAGTTCTCTTCCCCTCTCAGTAGAGACAAACTCCCATTTCTTCAGTTCACCTCTTCTTGGTGACCAGTATTATTTGAAAGGAAAGAAGGAAGAATATGTAATTTAGTAATTCTGACTAATGTGTGAACCTTTCTGTTGGTACTAACAGTTTAAAAGAAGAATATTGTAAATCAAATTAACCTTTACAGATAGTATCAACACCTTTAAGAATTATACTACTGGGATCCCAGAACTGCCTGTCCTGTGCTGAATACAGACTTTCATCTATTACCTGATGAGAAAACATTTGGAGCTTTCTCATGATGGTGCTGCCTGCCAGCCAAGAGTTGCATTTTCAAAGTTTTGCCATCCTAATTTGCCCATAGCACTGTTGGTAAAATATTTATAGTTTGTTGTACTTTTCTCTCATTATTTTATAAGAGAAAAATATACAGAAAAATGAAAGAGAAGAAGGTGAGGGTCAAATTGAATACAATTAAGGCAAAGATTGACACCATCATGTATGCCAAAAAAATACCCTCATTGGACTTACATAACAATAACAGGTTCAACCATTTAGGAAAAGGATATTAATGAATGCACATTAGTAACTGCATGTTAAAAATAAGAGCCTGTTAGAACAGAAAACCAAACACCGCATGTTCTCACTCATAGGTGGGAACTGAACAATGAGATCACTTGGACTCGGGAAGGAGAACATCACACACCGGGGCCTATCATGGGGAGGGGGGAGGGGGGAGGGATTGCATTGGGAGTTATACCTGATGTAAATGACGAGTTGATGGGTGCAGCACACCAACATGGCACAAGTATACATATGTAACAAACCTGCACGTTATGCACATGTACCCTACAACTTAAAGTATAATAAAAAAAAAAAGAGCCTGTTGCAAGTTTCTTCTAAAGGCACAAAGAAAACAAGATACCAATAGAGGTTTGAAATCACGATGCAAGAACCGTCAAGTTTACATGATTCTTAATCCCTCATCAAGTTAATAAAATGATTCGAAGTTGAAACGGGAAAGGAATGTTCGAGAAAGCCATTTGTGTGCTAAGGGCACACAAGGTGGAGTGATGGAGGTACTTCTTCTTTGAACCGAACTCCACAGAAGGACTTTAAAAAGCTAATGTGTGTCCTCTGCAGTTTGGGGGACATAATGAGTTAGTGTCCAACTCTCACCTGGAAATCTAAAGGGCAATACACAGGCTAGGCGGAACATAGAATGGGAGAACAAGAATATGTGGCGGGTTGAGCAGCCTACACTCAATACTTGGCAAAGCAAAAACAAGCACTTTTTTCAAGAAGGGGGAAGAGAGAGAGAGAGAGAGAGAGAGCACATTCATGCTGTCACAGGTTTATCTCACATCTTATCCAAAAGACTTGCCTAGAAAAGCTAAAAGACCCAGTAGCAAGGAGCGAGCGAGCAAGAGAGAGAGAGAGAGAGAGAAAGAGAGAGAGAGAGACAGATGTCTGGGGAATGAGGAAGGAGATATAAACTAGTGGTATAGAAGGAGTTTCTGGAGAGAGATCCCAAGAGATCTAGGGTGAAGGAGTGTAGAGGAAGATCTCCAAATTATCTCTGAAAGCACCCATGAGAAGAGACAACTTTAAACATTTGTCATGGCCAGACCAGAGAAAACTACAAGATCAGCATCAGTGAGGTAAGAACTCTTCTGCTCCCCTTGCCTCTTTCTCCTTGATACCTTTCAACCCTGTGGGTATCTGCAAATGTAAGTAACAAGATATGGAAGTAGGACTAGAAGTGCAAAGTGAGGAGAGATTAGAAGCCCCCTCTGTCCCACTGTAGGCAGTTAAAGTGGGAATGTCTCAGACTGGGAAAAATTTAGCTATTAACTTTTAGAGGAACTGAGTCAATAATCAATGAACCCCTGGCTTTGAGAAGCCTGTGGATAGAAATCAGGGGTTTCAAGAACTTGAATGGGAAAAAAATAGTTACGCATATGTCTTCATGAGCTTCTAACTGAAATGTAGCCTCTCCTTTAATTATGAATGCAGGCAACACGACACAGTAATATTGGCAGTACCTGTGCAGAAAAGAGTTAACGTAGTAGGTCTGAGACTGCTATCCTTAGGATGGCCTGCTCAGAAGGTTAGTTTTTGGCTGGCATCTGGGAACTTCAATTTTGAGAGTGTTCTCAACCTTCCCTAACTCATAGGGGCGACTCACTGTGCCTGGACAGTTTGTGCAAACAACATAGTTCATACCGAGCACCTACTTCCTTTTTGTGTGTCTGGAATTTTGGTACGTGCTAGGTAGAGGGTACCTACGTGACCAGCTCTCTATAAAAGCCCTAAGGGTGGAATCTAAAAAGGGTTTCCCTGAGCAGAAATAATCACACACATGTTGCTGAGTTTTTATTGCTGGGGAAAGAGTATATCCTTTATGACCCCTCATGGGAGGAAGAGACTGTAAAGTGGCCTGCATATGGAGGCCTGTGTGTTTTCTCCCTATGACCCAGCCTTATACTCTTAGTATATCGCCATAATGTACAACTGTGAGTACAAGTACCTGTGGAGTGCTGTGAGACGTTTTAGCAAATATCTGAATACGAGAGTGGTCTTGGGAACAACGACACAATGGTGGCAGTGGTGAGATTTGCTAGAATGACCTCAATTCACTGAAATCTAGCTGCAGTATTATTTGGGGAAAAGAAAGAGAGAAGGGCAGGGAATTATGAAACCCTGGTACTTGGGTGGCTATGGAGTTAACCATAATATGAAACAGCAACTGAGCTGCTGTCTGTGATCAGAGGTAAAAAGTTACCTATTGAATTTGGAAAGGGTAGATTCATCCCAGGAGGGCTGGCTCTCTGGATCTGCTAGGTGCTTTTGACCATACAGAGTTGGCTGTGCTGAAGTAAGTGGGGCGAGGTGGGATAGGAAACAGTAACATAGCCTAGGTGATGATAGCTTTGTTTTTTTGTAGTCTCTCCCCCTCCCTAACACCCTCGCAGGAGGAAAAAGGGCCCAAACATTCTGTACAATGGGCTTTGGATGTGCCAAATATCATAAAATGTAGTTTGTAGTTGTTCTCTCCTCCAAGTAGAGAGAAAAAAAGAATTAAGTCTGTTTCCAGGGCTGGAGCAAGGATTTAGATAAAGCAGAGGAGAAAGAAAGAAAGAGAGAGAGAGAGAGAGAGGGAGGGAGGGAGGGAAGAAAGGAAGGAAGAGAGAAAGGGAGAGAGAGAAAGGGAGGAAGGGAGAAAGGGAGAAAGGGAGGAAGGGAGAAAGGGAGGAAGGGAGGAAGAGATGAAAGGAGGGAGAAAGGGAGCAAGGGAGGAAGGGAGGGAGGGAGGGAAGAAGGAAGAGAGGGAAACCCACTTAGCTATTTCTCCAGCCTGGCTGCTGCTGCTCCCCTCCCTTTCCCTTCCATCCCAGCTGGGTTCTCCTGGCAGCTGTGATGTGAACTCTGTAAATGGAAAATTTACTGCTAGGGATTTTAGTAAACTCGTAATAAGAAAAAAACAGGAATTTTAATTCACAGCTTTGCATTTGTGGCTATTGCATGTGGATGTCTGATGAAAATTGATGTGCAATGTTATGTGCTTATAATTTCATAAATGCTAGAAGGGTCATCTCAATCAGGAAAAGCTGCAAAGGAAAAAAAAAGTGTTAATGAAACACAGCTCCCTTGCTTTTTTGCCACAGGTGGGCAGATTGGAATTTATACTCTTGGTATTGGAAACAAGGCTCAGTAACGGATAATTTATTTTATTTTATTTGCCAAAATTATGCCTACTGGAGCCTCTGGAAAAGGGAGCCAATCTCCAAATGAAGACACGCTTTTGGGGTTTTCAAAGCAGGTTTCAGGGGTTAGGGAGTTGTGGGGTTTTGTTTGCTTTTGCCAATAAGCTCTTGTTAAATCAGATTTCTGACCCTTAGAGGCTGATGATTTTCTAGCCTGACATGCATATTTTTGCATGGGTCAGTTTGAACAATCTGGCCTAACAGGGTAAAAAGTCCTTAGGAACAGCCTTGCCTGTTACTTGGACTTGAAACACAGGTATCTGGCCTACAGCGTCTTAGCTTTGCTGCTGCTGCTGAAGAAAAGCCTCTAGCTTTTTTGAATACTGAATTCACAGATCCTAATTCCCTGGACCTGACTGAAACCTGATACTGCCGGTTATAGCCTGTTTCATTTTCAGCACTGAGCTGTGCTGAACTGAAAGTCCACACAAGCTCAATGAACAGAGCTCAGTCTCTGGAACTGCCACAAATTTAAGACATCCCTGCGGGGTCACAGCTATAAAACATCATGGATGCTAGCTGACCATCTGGGTCACCTGCAGATGCCCTAGAGAAAAAGGCTTGTTCTCTGATGGGACCATTAGAAATGGAGCTGCTGATGGACTCGATATTTCTGATATGGGATACAACAGCCTGATTGCGTTCCTAACTTGTGATTCTAGCCGAAGGCTGCAATTTAGGAAGGGGCACACCACAGGGTATGTGACCCCTCTGCCCACCCCTGATACATCAGACTCTCAGGGACGTCTCATGGCTATTGACTTATGTTCCACTTTCCAGGTTAGCTGCAGTTTGCAACAATGGACTGATAGCCTGCCTTTACTTCCCTTGCCTTTCTCCTGTTGTACACACCTTAGTAAGGCAGTTTGATCATCCAATGCAGCGTCCTCAGAAAAGGATTGATTTTTGCTAGGTGTTCACTAAATAAATGATCACGGAAAAAGGCACGGGGGGTGGTATGTAAACCCATTTTGAAAAAATATTGAAAATCAGGATTTTGCCCTGACCGCTTCCTGAACATGATGTGTCTTTCTGGTTAAGTTGTATTAAAACGTTACTCTGTGATAATGCTTCTGTCCCCCTTACACACAATCCTTCCAGAAGGTCTGGGTGAGAAAAGAAGTGATTAGGAAAATTTGTAAAGCTGGGATTATTGAATGGGACACACTGATTTTGTAACAGTCGAGAAAAACAACCCTGACACCAGGGAAGGCTCAGGGGAGGAGGTAGGGCGTTAATGGTTTTTGCTTTCTGGAACTGCTTCTGGAAGCTTTCCCCTCTTTTCGAAGAAAACTCTTGCGCTGCTTTTGCAAGTGCTGCGGGCGCTTTGGACTCAGACCAAGGGCTGAGCCTAGATGGCACGGGACAGGGTGACTATGAGCTGGCAGCAGAGGGCCAGCTTCCACTGCATGTCCCCGCAGAACGTGTCCAGATGCCATCTACACTCACCAGGCAGATGAAGTAGTGTCAGTGACAGAACTATTTGAGACTGACAGCCCCAGGCAGCCCCTCTAAAACCGGGGGCTGAACTGAATTACTTTTACTGGACTGAATACCTTGGGGCAGGAGGCACCTCGGTGGGAGGCCACACTGGGGGCTGCCTGACTGATGCATATCCTGCTGGGGTGCCCTAACATTTTTAACTCTTTGTTTCCAGGGGACCACATGAGCCCTCAGGGATTGTGTGTGTGTGTGTGTGTGTGTGTGTGTGTGTGTGTGTGCTGTGACTATCATGACGCTTTCTTCAGCCCTACTGCATTCCTCTGAGAGCCTGATTTCGACAAAATGTCCATAGGATTCAACAGACTGCCAAAGGGGTCTGCACAAAAGGAAGTTTAAGACTTCCTGCAATGGGTTATTACTCTAGACTAGATATACTCATTAATAACAGGCAATTTATTGCCCATAAACAAATAGACATATAGTAGCCTAAATTTTATCTGGAGACAAAGAAAAATCAGTTCTATGGATGATAATTAAAGGGGCAGCAGGAGTCAACAATAAAGTTGCTTTATGATTTCATGCCATGCTTGTTCAATATACCAGTTACAAACATAATGTATCTAAAAGATGAAGCATAATTAGTGGTTTCATAATGATGTTGAACTTTCTGGAACTATAACCCCTCGTTATAGAATGTATGTTCCTTGTGAAACTTTAAATCCATAACTGTGCACAAAAAAGATACCCCAAAAAGCTGAAAATCTCTTTCACTTCCACGTGTCTTTATAATTACAGATTGCTTCTTGACTCCAGTTGGATGCAAACGCAGTCTTCCACATGGCTGATGGAAGTGGAAATGAAGATAGAGCAAAGTGACCTGCCACTGATACTGGCACATAATTACATTCAATGTCATGATGTTACTTCCAAAGATACTTTTTGCTTATGTTGGCTAGTTTTAATAGTTTTTGAAGCCTTACTTAAACCCTGCTGAAACCTTTTTCAATCAAGTTAATGGTTAAGACCTTAACATTTATTATAACAATATGTACAAATTTGATTTGAGTAGGTTCCCTGAAATTGCTACACTTGTGAAAATAGCTTATTATAGTAGTACCCTGCTATTTTTAAAAAGATGTACAGAGATATGTTACCTGTTGGCAAATGTCTTCTTTAACTATGGAACAGAGAAATTTATAACTGTCTGGAATAAAAGTATTTCTTTAATTGAATACAAAATACTCTGCATGTAAAAATAATAAGAAAGTTTATTTTAAAATATTTTACACTCTTTTGCCCACAGCTCTTTATTCTTCCCTCATGGTGAACTGCACTACTGCATTTGTGTGGCCCACAGGCCTTTACAACTTTGTACAAAGCATTTCCAGCATCATATCATCCATGCTGACTGTGCCAATGATGGGCCTGAAGAACAGTTCAGCAATGACATTGGCATTGATGAATCTCAGCAGGAAAAGGGTACTATTCAGTTCGATGAATCTGTCATGGGGCCCTTGGTGTGTCATCCTGGCGTGTTCACTGAGTATCTGCTGAGTTCCCCACTGGAGTCCCTGAATGTACTTCACGCACTGCAGGCCCGGCACGTCTGGAGGGAGAAAAATCTCTTTGTTATAAAACAGCTCACCACAGAGTCCTTAGATAGCTTTTTAAAAATGCCCATTTCTGTTTCGTCCCAATTAAAAAAGACCCCAAGCTTCCTGGTTAAAAGGGTAAAATGCCAAACCAGTCTAAGTTTTCAGAAGCAACATGTCCAAGAATGAAACATCATGTGATCATTCTTACTTAATATTCACTATGTTTGTATGCACACGTTTGCAAATACACTGGCCATGAGCCAACAAATGCACACAATTTAATATGACAGTAGAATATAGTTTAATGAATCATCACTTCAGTTCACTTTCTATGCAAATATGAAGAAGTTCATGATATTTCAAGAGGTGGGCACTTTACCTATGAGAAACAAGCCATGAGAAACAAGAAGCGTTGCCAGATGACAAATGCTTTTACCATTCTTCTTTGAACTTCCCGCCATTATACTGATCGTTCAGCCAATGGTGGTAAACTTCACAGCCACAAACTTTGACACACAGTTTCATTTTACCTCTTTGGCTGCAGGCCAATATTAGTCTAGAGGCCCCGAATAATTTGAAAGCTAACAATAGCCACTTAGCTCATTGTACCATGATTTCTGTATCGGGGAAGGTTTTGAAAAACATAAAAGAATGATTCTTATGAATATTCGAAAAGGCTCTTTTCAAAAATATCAGAGTAAGAAGTTTTTGAACATTCTCATAGTCATTAAAAGTTTAAAAAGTAAACATGAAAACATCACGAATTGCACCATGATTCAAAAATAACTTTTGTAATTGAAAACACATGACCTTTTGCAGTATAGTGTGATACCTAAGGAAAAGTGAATGAAATACAATGCAGGAAAGTTTAAGAGCATGTAAGTTTTTATAAGGAAAGTAATAAGAGGAGGCTGCTTTTGAAGGTCCTTTGATCTTCCATGATAATAATATCATTGCAAAGTTCTTTAACTTGTATTCAAGTAATTAGCAGTTGACCACTTGGTTTAAATGATGCTAATGATTATTGTAATCATTTTCCTTCCCTTTTCCTAAAAAATTCAATGGAAAAGTATTTTAAAAACACCATGCCAATCACCACAGAGCAGCAGAACCGGTGTTCTTAAAAAAATATACTAATGGTAATAGGCAAGAGGCACTCCTATTACAGGCAAATATCAAATCTCATAAATAAAATAAGAACAAAATTAAAGCAAGAATTTTAATCCATATTCCAATTCTGATTACCCTAGTTCACACATTATCATCCCCTACTACCTACCACTTGAGATCCAGGCTTAAGACCCAATTTCGTTTTGTTTGAATTCCGTCGACGAAAGTAGGAAGAGGCTTGCATGAAACACCACCAGAAATCTGAAGCTTCTCTAGGTCTAGATTCATGACTTGTGGAAACTTCATCTTGTGAATGCCACATTACTTCTCTCTGTGTTCACAATATACCCCTTTACCTTCTCCCCACCCAAGTGGTTCCCCCCAACACAGACACACACAAACTGGCCTTCAAAATAAGGTCAGGGCAGAGAAAACGCAAATGGACTCCACAGTTTTATATCTCCTTAACTTTGAACCCATATATATATATATATATATATATATATATATATATATATATATATATATATATATATATTTAAATTTATTATATGGGATATACAAAAGACAACCCATATATATATTTAATATATATTTAATATATATTTATATATTTATTTAATATATATTTATTTAATATATTTAATATATATTAATATATTTAATATATATTATATAATATATAATATATATTTAATATATAAAAATATATTTAATATACATATTTAATATATTTAAATTTATGATATGGGATATACAAAAGACAAACAGCAAAGAGAGGCCACAGTCTCAATAGGCGTTACCTTTCTCCCCAATATAGGTACATTTGAGTTTCAAACACACTCAGCTTAGCTGGTTAAACTCATACTGAGAAAGGATTAGGAAAAGTCAATCAAGAACAAGGAAGAAGTGTGCGTGTGTGTGTGTGTATTTGGTGGGATAATAATTCGTTCAAACCTCACGTTTCATGACATAGAGACCTCAGCTCACCCCATTGTCTA
This sequence comes from Macaca fascicularis, assembly GCF_037993035.2. Classification (NCBI taxonomy): domain Eukaryota; kingdom Metazoa; phylum Chordata; class Mammalia; order Primates; family Cercopithecidae; genus Macaca; species Macaca fascicularis. Next base: position 30,316,233 of record NC_088395.1, read on the forward strand.
TTATATGTTACCTTTTTGCTTATACCATTGTTTTCCAGACTTGCCTGTGCATAAGAAGTACTTGTGTGTGTGTAGTTGGGGGTGGGAGGGAGTAGATAAAAGTCTTTCTAGGCTCCTGCCTTATAGATTCTGATTCAGTAGCTCTAGCCCAGTGTCTGCAAATCTGCATTCATAATAAGGGTCACAGATGATTCTCAAGATAATTTGGAAAACAGTCTTCTTATTCCTTCAGCTAGTATTATTAATCATCCACTACGTTCCTTGTCCTGTTGGGATATAAAGGTGAAAGGGGCTCACCTTCCAGAAATTTACATTCCATTAGTTTCAGTATCAATAGTTTCCCTCTTTCCCTTGACCCTGTTTTATATACTTTTAACACACACACACACACACAGACACACACACGCACACTTCTTCCTTGTTCTTGATTGACTTTTCCTAATCCTTTCTCAGTATGAGTTTAACCAGCTAAGCTGAGTGTGTTTGAAACTCAAATGTACCTATATTGGGGAGAAAGGTAACGCCTATTGAGACTGTGGCCTCTCTTTGCTGTTTGTCTTTTGTATATCCCATATAATAAATTTAAATATATTAAATATATATATTAAATATATTTATATATATTATGCACTCTCAAAAATGCTAGGCAGGGGGCCAGGACATAATCAGAGATTCCAGCACCAGGGAAAAGATACAAAAGGAGCATTATGGAAACTATCCCAACTCAAGTTGCCTGGAAAATTTTTTTCCACTTCAATCATTTCAAAAGGACGCTGGTTGAAGATGATTCTAGTAGAGAGAAACACCCAAGACAAGGTGCCTGGCTGTCCAGGGAGATGTTCCCCCAGTGATTTGGTTGCACCCTGTGGGACAGTGTGTCCTGCACCCAACAGACAACCTGAAAGTTTGGTGCAGCCGACATCCCACAGGGCCCAGAAGATAGGACCCTCAGGTGCCACAACACACCAGCCATTTACTTTGGAGTAAGGTCACTTGGGACCTTGGGACACATCCACCTACACAGTAAAATGCGGTGGGGGAAGGTTACAGAGCAAAGGGGGTTGATTAGGAGGTCTCTAAAGTCTCTTTGAATTCTAAAATACAGTGTTCCTGCTCTCAGTCCCTAAAGTGACTTTTTTTTTTTTTTTTTTCTTATCCCTTTGCCAACCTGATATTCTTCACAGAGATTTGGAGGAAGGGATAGTCCAGATGCTTAGGACCATACAAATAACCATTCAGAGGCAGGCCTATGAAACACTACATCCAGTGTACTGTCTGACAGTGTCCCTAGGGAATAGTCTCTCTATGGGACCCTTTAACAAATGTTTCCTTTTTTGCTAGCCCTAATAGATCTCCTCCCCCCAAAAAAAGGTTCTAGTAAATTTCAGAATGGAGTTTCAGAAATCGATGTCGCAGAATCTTCAGTGAGCAAAAACTTTTTTTAGAAAAAGATATGCTCTGGACTTCAAAGAAAGCTAAAGAAAGAATAACCATTTCCCATGAAGGCACAAACTTTTCTGTAGTAAGAAACGTGTAAAGAGCTAAGTACAAACCTAAACAAACAACTCCCCTCCTCTTGGCTGAGTTTCTGACAGCAGCCCACTCAGGAGAAGTGGTTCCTGGAGCCCCCCACCCCAACTCTGCTGAGTTAGTCATGATTTCTTCACCTTTGTCCCGACACTCTCCTGATCACTGAAAACTCCTTACTGCCCGCGCCCCTAGATAGGCACTGCCTGATGCTTTTGTGAGCTGGGAAAAGCCGGCGCCCAAGGCCAGTACCCTTACCCGGGTTAAAGAGCACGGTCCCCTTGAGGTAGGCGTACTCCTTGGTACTGATGTTCAGACTCCAGCACTTGGAAAGAAAGCACTTGATGGCTTGGACCTGGGAGGCGGAGGGCACCTTCCTGGCCTCCGCCGGCGGTGCCAAATGGGGCTGCAGCGTGGACACGGGCAGTGGCTCGTCGCCCCCGGTCTCCCGCCGCCTGGTGGTGAGGATCTTCTGCAGCATGCTGGGCTCCGAGACTTCTACAGTCTCGAACTGCAAGTGGTCCTGGGCCAGCTCAAGCATGAGCAGGGACGCCCAGCAGTTGCGCACCAGCACCAGCTGCTGGTCCAGGGGCAGCACCTGGAAGCAGGGCAAGTACTTGACAAAGCGCAGCGTCTTCAACAGGCCAGCTGAGGCTGCCTCGCAGACCACCTGTGGACTCTTGAGCGCCACTGGCCGCAGCGCACCAGAGGAGGTGTCCCACCAGGGGGCCCTCGGCCGCTCCTCCGGAGCCGCCTGCACTTGATTTGTGCTCGTGGGCATGCAGTAGAGGGTGCTGCCCTGCTGCGGGTGGTCTTCACCGCAAAAGCAGCAGCGGTACAGAAGCCCCATGACCCGCCCGCCTGGTAGCGCCTCTCTACCCCCTGGCCTCTGCGCGAAGTAGGAGCGGTCCCACCACGCGCCCACTGGCCGTGCCTCGGGCGCTGCCGGAGCCACGTGCGTTTGCTTTGCGCTAGTGAGCAAGCTGTAGAGGATGCTGCCCTGCCGCGGGTGGTCTTCACCACAAAAGCAGCAGCGGTACAGGAGTGCCACGGGCCGCCCACCCGGAAGCCCCGCTCTGCCCACCCCGGGATCAGAGCCGCACGAACAGCCCCAGCACGGACCCAGCGTCGCCTCGGGCGCCTTCGGTGCCGCGTACGTTTGCTTTGCGCTCGTGAGCATGCTGTAGAGGATGCTGCCCTGCCGTGGGTGGTCTTTACCGCAAAAGCAGCAGCGGTACAGGAGCGACACGTTCCGCCCGCCCAGCAGCCCCTCTCTGCCCACCCCGGGCTCATCGCCGCACGAACAGCCCCAGCACTGATCCACCAGCCGCGTCTCTGGAGCCTCAGGAGCCGCGCGCGTTTGCTTCGCGCTCATAAGCATGTTGTAGAGGATGCTGCCCTGCCACTGGTGGTTCTCGCCCGCCATGGCCCGCGGCTCCTGCAGCCCGGTTCTGCCCAGTGGCTGCCTCCTGGGACCTATTTATACCTAGCGCGCACGCAGGCGCGTCGGCCGCCTCGGTCTGGGCAAGGGCGCGGAGGCGGGCAGGGGGGGCGCGGTGCTGCGCTCCGGTGTATTCGCCCATGACCTCGGTGGTTCGAAGGGGCGGGTGTTCTTTAAAAGCTGAAAATGGAAGAGGAACAGCAGCGTGGGAGCTCCTGGACACTTCCCTCCTTCCTCTCATTACCCCTTTCCCTGTCTCTCAGGAAGACCGGAGGAGAGCGAGCGCCTGGATGCTGTTGCAACTCTTTCCATTGAACCTCGCATCTAATTTGTTCCCTTTATTGGGAGGGTAGGGGAAAAGAGGAAACATCTACTTCTATGCTCTTTGTAAACTTTCATTAAATTTTCACAGTTTGTGAGACTCATATTTGTATATGGATAGGGAGGTCTCATTTTCTGAGACCTTGAAAAATACAGAACATAGACAAACATCATATGGGAACTCGGTGGAAATGCCCAATGTCAGGCTCCAACCAGACTTTCTAACTCTGAATCTGCATTTTAACGGTGTCCCCAGGGATTCACATGCACCTTGACGTTTGAAAAGCACTGGTCTAAATATGCTAGCATAAGCGCTCAGTTTAATTCCATCAGTATTTATAAGCGCCCACTATGTCCTGGATGCTGTGTTAAGAGAGCTGGGGGCAGCGAGCAGGTTGTAAAAGTGCCTAAAACTTAGGAATATAATAATCACGAGGGGATAATATTGTTACAGTGAGAATCGTTTTCATTTTAGTATATGGTTTTTTTTTTTTTTTCTTTTAACTTTTAGGTTCAGGAGTATATGTCAGGGTTGTTATATAAGTCAATTGCTTGTCGCGGGGGTTTGGTGTACAGATTATTTCGTCACCCAGGTAATATAGTATCCAATAGGTATTTTTTCTCATTCTCTCCCTCTTCCCACCCTCCACCTTCAAGTAGGTTCCAGTGTCTGTTGTTCCCCTCCTAGTGTCCATGTGATCTCTTTATTTAGCTCCCACTTACAAGTGAGAACATGTGATAATTTGGTTTTCTGTTTCCGCGTTATTTCGCTAAGGATAATGGCCGCCAGCTCTCATTCTTTTTCATGGCTGCAGCGAGAAATTTTGATCCTTGTAAAAGTATTCCATTGGTAAGTGTGTAATTAGCATTTCTTTCCCCACTCTTCCTAAGTGAATCATGATAAATACAAGCATCAGGAAGCCTGGATCCATTGGTCTTCACTTGCCACACAGCTGTGAAGACATGGGGCAGGGAAGGGTATTGGTATATACCAGCTGGTGTAGAATCATTTTTACTTTTTCCCTCCCTCCCATCCTCCCTCTTTCTGTTTTTGCTTTTTTCCTTCCTTCCTTCCTTCCTTCCTTCCTTCCTTCCTTCCTTCCTTCCTTCCTTCCTTCCTTCCTTCCTTCCTTCCTTCCTTCTTCCCTCTCTCACTCCTTCTCTCTCTCTCTCTTTCTTTCTCTTTTTCTTCTTCTCCAGGACCTGGAATTCTCAGCATAAGAGGAAAACCTAGGAGACCCCCATTTTGCTTGCAGGGTGAAATTTTATTCTGCCTGCGAGAGGCCCTAAATAACACAGTGGTTAAATCCCTGTAACTAGCACTAGATCGCCTCAGTTTTAATCCTCGCCCTGCCACTTTGTAGCATCGTAACCTTGGGCAATGTATTAGTTTCCTTGTTGCTGCTTTGCTTACCACAAATGTAGTGGCTTAAGTCAACACAAACAACACAGATTTTTTATGTTATAATTCTGGAAGCCAGAAGTCTGAAATCAGTTTCACTGAGCTAAAATCAGGGTGACATTTCTTCTGGAAGCTGTAGGAAAGAATCTATTTCCTTGCTTATTCTAGCTTCTTGAAGCTGCCTAAGCTCCTTAACATCTGATCACTTAACTCTGGCCTCTGCTTCCATCCCCTTCTCTGATTCTTATAAGAATCTTTGTGATTATAATGGACCCACTCAGATAATCCAAGATAGTATCTCTATCCAAAAATTCTTAACTTGATCACATATGCAAAGGCCTTTTCATTCCATAAGTTAACAAATGCACAGGTTCTAAGGGTTAGGGCGTGGACATCTTTGGACATTATTGAGCCTATTACAGAAAAGTTACTTAAGCTGTTTGTGCCTCAGTTTCTTCATTTGTCAAACATGCACAACAGTGTCTGTGAGGTAATTTTTAGACATGGGTTAATTTGTGTAAAGTGTTTATAATAATGTTTGTCACATGGTAAGTGGTGGATGTATCAACCATTTTAGGACAACGTGGAATAACTTCAGGGTTAGGAGGTGTTCCTGTACGAGCACTGCCACAGTTCTGTCTCTCCTAGGGAAGCCACACAGACATAGTTTCCACCCAGAAGATTTTATCCTACTTTTTTTGTATGTCCACATTTCTTGGCCCAGACTCTAAACACTGGATGGGTCACCTGGTTCACACAATATTATGTATTGGCAATGTTGTTTCATGGGCTATTTCACTATTTGTCATTTCCAGTATTCAAGCTACTGTTTGGGGTATTGTCATTACTGCTTCAGCAGTATTGTGGCAGTCTTCACTCGTCATACAGCCTCAACCCTCAAGTGCCACACAGGTACTGAGATCAGTGGCTTAATGAACCCACCAACCAGACTAGCCGAAAAACCCAGCTGACCTTAGTCCCTTCCTTATGTTGCCAGAGCTAGTCACGATTTCATTTTCTTCCCAATACCTGATGTGATGTATTTAGTTGTTCAATGCTTACTGATTGTGTCTCCTCCACTAATATAAAAGTCCTCTGAGGGCAAGGAATCTGTCACTCTGTATGGTATCCCAGTAATTAGAATGATTTCTGACACATAGTAGGTGCTCAAAAAATATATTTGTTGGCAAACTGTACCTTGAGAGAGAGAGAGAAGGCTATGGCTCCCACTGTCAACGTGCAGGCCAAGCACTCCTACCCAGCTATCGCTGCACTGACCCTGGAAGGAGGACAATGTAGTAGGCCTTGTTAGACTCAGCATTTTCTGGAGGCCTGTTTTGCTACTCAGAGTGCTACAAGGACTGTGGTAAAGTAACAGGAAAAGTGGGTTAACAGTCAAAAGACCTGGCCTTGAATTTGGGTTCTTCCACTCTAACAGAATAACATTAAACAAGCCATTTAACTTCACCCTTCTCATTTCTGAAGTGGGGACAAAATTCTATGAACCAATATTAATATGTACACTCTGTTCTAAGTCTGTAAGAGAGTTATTTTGCTTTCTTAACATGGCTGTTTTCAGAAATGTTTGCTGACTCTTCCATTACACTGGGATATAAATAAACAAGTTTACACTCATTTACTTTCTATGATTTAACTTTGAGTAAAGTATTTAACATTATCTTAGCCTTTTCATCTAGGAAATAAGCAGTGCTATAAACTAGCTTTAATACATGCACCTTGGTCCTGTATCTTTCTAATTTTGTTTCATCTCATCAACTAGATTGTTTTTTTTAATTCTAGAAACTTAAATCCATTTTCTGTGAGCAATCATTCCCACCTCACATATATCTGATGCCTTTGAATTTTAGGCATTGTCTGAGGTTGAAACTTAAGTGCAGTGCTGAGAACCATGAATTTGTAATATATTAGAAATTATAGTTTCTCTTCTTTCTCATGGGCTGAGTCTTCGGATTTTCTTACTCGTGTTTTCCTTCAAGTTGCGATCTTCTATTTGCCACTCTGAAGGACCTTCTAGGTTCTCTGGATTGACTTTTTCTAAGAAGAGATTGCCTGCTTGTCCTTCACAAGTATTCATCCTTGAAAATGTCACGAGAAAACTGACTTCATCTTTCCACTTTCCATTTGTTTCCCCTGAACAAATAGCTCCTGAAAAACAAAATCGTCCAAACACACCAGAGCAGAGATTTGCACAGATTAATGCCAGCCTGCTGGTTGCTACAGGATTAGTAAAGACATAACCTTCTAAGGCAGGCACAACCTTTTTCATTTGATTTGTTCCGTGTCCTCAGACCACTGTGACACCTAGACAAAAGGACACTTATCAACTGCACCTGTCATGTGCTGAGTTTGTCCACAACTGCAATTTGGATATTTACACTGACTCATTGTGCGATGACCTTGGCCAGTTGGACACCTGTTCTGCGGAATCCATTATCTGCTCCAACTCAGGGTGGGAGTAAAGCTGCTCTGCCTGCCTAAATGCAACCTTCAACTTCAAAGTAATGCAGTTTTTACTAAACGATGTAGGAGTGAAGTACAGGTGGGGATAAAGCTGGGTAAAATTGTAAAATTGACGTTTTCAAGCTGCTCTTGACCTGGGAAGCCATGGCGATCTGAAACACGATATGAATTTTTAACCTGGGCTTAAAAAAGCTACAATGCCTTCTAATTCAGTTCCTTCAGTAACAAGTGACAGGGAGTAACAATAGTGTTTTCCTTGTTTTTCAAAGTAAATATCAGGTAAACGCTATTGTAGATAAATACTAGCTGATAAAACCAAGTGATCACCTTTTACCTTTCCCTTTCTAAGACCCAGAATGTCTAAAGCTATATTTATGAGAGAATTAATAGGCTTCTGGTGATTCATGAAACCCCTAAAGAAGATCAAATCATTATTCTTTATTTCTTTCGATGTACTACAATGAAGTTAATCAGCTGCATTAGGAGTCACAGAGTTGCTGATCTGGAATTGTGACTCTAATAGTTACTGTAATCCTGAAATGTTCGAAAATAAACTTTCTAAATCAGTCAAACAACCACTTTGTTCAAGGAAAAATTTAAGTCCATTTGTTTTTCTGAGTCTACCAATTCTAAATCTACCTCAATACCAGATGTTGATGATACTATCTAATTAATAAATTTAACTGACTGGCAGGTTTAAAAATTATGGTCCCGCCGGGCGCGGTGGCTCAAGCCTGTAATCCCAGCACTTTGGGAGGCTGAGACGGGCGGATCACGGGTCAGGAGATCGAGACCATCCTGGCTGACATGGTGAAACCCCGTCTCTACTAAAAAATACAAAAACTTAGCCGGGCGAGGTGGCGGGTGCCTGTAGTCCCAGCTACTCGGGAGGCTGAGGCAGGAGAATGGCGTAAACCCGGGAGGTGGAGCTTGCAGTGAGCTGAGATCCGGCCACTGCACTCCAGCCTGGGCGACAGAGCGAGACTCCGTCTCAAAAAAAAAAAAAAAAAAAAAAAAAAAAAAAAATTATGGCCCCATTGATTTGATTGGTCAGTTTGAAAAGCATTTCTCTATTGGTGCACATAATTTGTTCCCCAATGACAATGGTAGTTTTAGTTAGAAACTCTCTGCTTTGGGTCTGGAATTGTTCTAATATCGTCCTCCTAAAAATTACCTTCTTTTCTCCTCCAACTTTTCTTAGCAACTTACTCCTTACAATCCTTTTTTTTTTTTTTTTCTTGAGACAGAGTTTCACTCTATCACCCAGGCTGGAGTGCAGTGGTGCAATGCAATCTCAGCTCACTGCAAACTCTGCCCCCTGGGTTCAAGTGATTCTCCGACCTCAGCCTCCTGAGTAGCTGGGATTACAGGTGCCTGACACCATGCCCAGCTAATTTTTGTGTTTTTAGTAGAGATGGGGTTTCACCATGTTGGCCAGGCTGGTCTTGAACTCCTGACCTCGTTATCCGCCTCCCTCGGCCTCCCAAAGTGCTGAGATTACAGGCGTGAGACACCACGGCCAGCAACTCCTCACAGTCCTTATATCTAAAGTTTATTGTACATCACCTGGCATATCGAAGGTGCTCAACAAACACCTGCTGAGTGAAACAGTGAGTGAAAGGTTTCTTCTACATCTGTGTGTCTTTTAACTTCACGAGATTGCTCAGCCTTCACTCCTTTCCCTGACTGTGTGGTTTTTTAGCAATTTTGCCAGCCCTGGTGGCTAGACTTAAGGTCCCATCTGCCAAATTATCTGTCTTAACCACTCTGACTTCTATTAGGTTGGGGCAAAAGTAATTGCAGTTTTTACCATTACCTTCAGTTGCAAAAGCCGCAATTACTTTTGTACCAATGTAATAGTTTGACAGTCGCTAAAATGAGAGTAAATTTTTTTTATGTTTATTTCACAAAGTTGCCAAATGTATGAAATAATTATATATATTTAAGTACCTCACAACTGTGAGTTATTAGAGCTGATGGACAAATTCTTTTTTTTCTTTTTTAAATTGATATGTAATATTTATACATATTTGTGGGGTACATGTGATGTTTTGTTCCTTGCAGAGAGTGTGTAATGATCAAATCAGGGTACTCAGGGTATCCATCACCTCAAGTATTTTTCATTTCTATGTGTTGGGAACATCTCAATTCCTCTCTCCTAGCTGTTTTGAAATATACAGTACACTTTCGTTAACTCTAGTCACCCTACTCTGCTATTGAACACTAGAATCTGTTCCTTCTACCTAACTGTATGTTTTTACCTATTAATCTCTCTTCATTGCCTCCTCCTGCCCAACCTTTCTAGCTTCTGGTACCTATCATTCTACTCTTTACCTCCATAAGATCTCAATTTCTTAAGTTGGCGGCATCAGACTTCATGAAGTGAAATACTTCCCAATTCACTCAAATTTGTGCATTTGAAATTCTCTATACATATACAAGCCCAGTGCGTTTGAAATAAGGGATCACCACAGTCAATAAACTGTCAATAAGACATTCAAGTCTGGAGTTAAATGCATTAACATTAGTAATGTCATGAGCCTAATTGTTTTCTCTGAGCCCACAATGACAAGTGTATGAAGAAAAAAAAAATGTTGTGAATAGATGTAGGTGAATTTATTTGCAGCAAAGCGAAACACTGGTGATGAAGAAAATCAGAACCTTTATTTCCAAACTGATGTTTTTACCATGTTCAGTATGGCTGTGTAAATGAAAAGAGCTGGCTTTGTTCTCTGAAGAAGGGAATGAGAGAAGGACTGTGTATGCTTCCTTGAGAGATGATTCCAGGAAGCAGTGGTGAGTGCAGGAAAGTGAAATTGGGAAGCAGGAAAAGCCAGTATTGAGGTACATTACTATCCTCACTGCTCTGAGCAACAGGGGTAATTCCACCAGGACCTCCAAGGAAACATACAGAATGCCAACCAGAATTGTCTGCCCCAAGGAGGTGGCAACAGCATTTATCCATTAGTTTCCATCCTCCAAGATTGAAGGTTGCCACCAAGTCTCCACTGGTATCCTAGTGTTGCAAAATATAGTGACATGAAAAAAAGTCCCAGCCCGCATGGAACTGTCTACCCACCTATACTTGGAATCAGAGGTATGGACAAAAAAGATACAAGGCAGAAAATCAGAGCTATCTAAAAGCTCATGGCCAATCATCCTTGATTCACTGCCACGAGACGAATCCCACTTGATATGGAGACTGGTTGAGGTGATGCAGTAACAACCCCAGGATTTCTCCACTGAGCTTGTTCATCTTTGAAAAGCATGTTACCATATGGTCCAAGTTGTTCAATTCTTTAGATAAGCAAGGCCTGAATGAGGGAAGCAGGAAAGAACATTCCCCCAGCACTGGATAATAATTTATCCTGACTGAGCTTTTATTCAACAGTGTTACCAGCTACTCTTTCATAGATACTGAAAAAAAGAAAACACTGTTGTCCAGTAAAACAACAAAATTTCATTAGAGAGTCATAGCTTTTGCAAAATTAGAGGTCGTGGCATTACTTGTTTCAGTTGGGTATTTCTAAATACTTCGACATCGTCCACAGGTTCTTAAGATTTTTCGATCTGTTTCAAAGGGGTTTAAGCAAAATCAGAACCTCGTCTTGAGGCTTGAGGCATGACTGGATTCAGGTACTTGAACTACATGACCAGGGTATGTTTCTTGGAGACTTATGATCTCTCATTCTAATGTGAATGATCCTTGATTCATATCTGGCAACCCACCAACTAAGTTAGTAGCAAATTTGATCAACTCTACCTTCAAAATGTATCTCAGATTCAACACTTTCCCATGAGCACCATCACACCACTTTGGCCTGAGCCACCATCTTGTTTGACCTCAACTCCTGCAATAACCTCCCCACTGGTCCCATGCATCTTTTCCTTTTCTGCCTATAGCTAGTTTTCCAAATAAAGACTGATGCTTACAGATAAGTGAGATTATGAGTGTTCACTGCTCACGGCCTCTGATCCCTTCCTGTCACACATAGAAAAGTCTAGCCTTGTAGGCCCTAGACTTTAAAATCTTACAGGCTCTGGCCCTGGATCTCTCTCCAACTCCATCCCACATTTACTATGTGGCTCTAGCCACATGGCTTCCTTGATATGCCTCAAACCTGCAACCTCCCTCATCTGGACTGTTGGGCCGACTGCAGATCATTACATGACTCATTGTTTTCACTTACATTAGGCCTTTGCTCAGATGTCACGACCTCAGAGAGGTCCTCCCTGCCCCCCCGTCTAAAATAGCACCACACCACTTTATCCTTGTTGTCTGCTTTATTTTTCTTCTTGATCCTTATCGTATACATATATGTTTATTTTGGGTTATTTATTGTTGGCCTCACCCAGGAGAATATACATTCTATGAGAGGAGAGACTGAGGTATTCGCTGCTAAAGTTCCAGCATGGGGAGTAGTGCCTGGAACACGGGAGGTGATGAATAATGCGGTCCGGTTATTCTCTATATCTACTGTACCTGAGTGCCTTCTGGCAATTCTTTTTATTTTCCTGTTTACTGGGCAAATGTTTCCAGGGATAGTTCTTTAATTAATCACCTGAACAACTATCTGGCAACTCACTCCTGCTCTCTCTCCATGGCTTCCCTCTCTGGTTTAGGAGTCTCAGGTAGAAAGACATCGGGAGACAATACCAACCTTCTCAGGAGCTTGTTACTTATAAAAAAAAAAAAAAAAGTGTGCATTTTTTGGGTGTGTTTTCTGGATCATGTGTTCCTCTGCCCTGGTTTATCCATCAATGTAACTATAGCTCCCTTCTCTCTCCCAAAAAATGTATCCAAATCTCTGTCCAGAGATTGTTTCTTTCTCAAAGCTGTAACAGATTTATCCTGTCTGTATCATTTACTTTGTCATTCCAATAGGATTCTGTGAGAAAAAGTAAACCTATATGTTCCATCTGTTACCTTGAGCCACAAGTTTCTGGTTGACAGTTTATCAAACATGAAACTCTTGGGAGTGTTCGTGTGTGTGTGTGTGTGTGTGTGTGTGTGTGTGTGTTTAGAAATTGTGCAATATAAGGTGTAGGTACTTAACCAAAAGTTGACCAGAGTCTACAAGGTTCAAGGTGGTAGAATTTGGTTTCCAGGCTGGCAAAGGGAAACACTTTCCTGCTTGAGTTCTGATGAACAGAAGTAAAAAGGCACCATTAGGGACCAGATTCTAAAGATTGGTTCAATAACCATTCAGCAGCACTTGAAATGGGCATTCCACATGTAAGAAAGGACACGTACAAACAAAAAATGACACTTTTGGTAAAAGTTCTATTAAAATCCACCTAAACTAGAAGCAATGTAAATCAAATATAGTTTGCTATTTCTCCTGTATCTAGAACTGTGTGTAAGGAGGAGGTAGCTTATGTGTTATTGGCATCCTTTACTGTGCAGATGAACTTTAGTCTCATAATAAATACCTCCTTTTAAGACAGGAAAGGTCATTCTAAGTGAGTTTGTCTTGTTTGGCATTTGTGAAAATTTCATTTAACGTCTTAAATATGATTATTCATTTATTTCCTAAGTATCCTTTGAAAATTTCTTGATTAATGATCACTACAGCATAGCTTTTCACATATCAAGGCCATTAAGTTCTCTTAAAATGGTACATTATATAATGCATTGCTTCACTATGTGCAAATCTCAGCTATATTTTATTAAGACAAAGCACACTTGTTTTTTCATTAGCACTCAATCAATTACTTATAATGTAATAGAGATGGCCAAACAAGGGATACATACTTAGGCAAAGTTCCAAATGTAGCCCTGGGAACAAGGAGGGAGAAGAGAAATGTTCCTTGACAATCACAAATAATAGTATTTCATTTAAAATACCCTAAAATAGTTTTATGACAGAGACACTAATGGTGCACTAACTCGTGGCTACAAACTTGGAGTCCTCAGATCAGCAGCATCGCCATCACCTGGGAGCTTGTTAGGAATGCAGAAGCTCAGGCCTCACCCCAAACCCCCACACCTATGGGATCAGAATCTGCATTTAAACAAGATCCCCAGATGATTTTTATTCACATTAAAGCTTCAGAATCACTCTGTAAAGCTCTGCTTCTCAAATTTGGCTGCACTTTGCTATCATCTTGGGAGTTTAAAAAATTACTGAGGTTCTGATTTAATTAGCATGGGATGCGACATGAGTAGAGAGAGTTTGAAACACTCCCCCCCACCCCGCTCCGCTTCCAGGTAATTCTAATGAGCAGCTAAGTTTGAGAATAATTGCTCTTAAAAATAGAACCCAGGGAGGCCGAGATGGGCAGATCACGAGGTCAGGAGATCAAGACTATCCTGACTAATACGGAGAAACCCCGTATCTACTAAAAAACACAAAAAACTAGCCGGGCGGGGTGGCGGGCGCCTGTAGTCCCAGCTACTCGGGAGGCTGAGGCAGGAGAATGGCGTGAACCCGGGAGGCGGAGCTTGCAGTGAGCTGAGATCCGGCTACTGCACTCCAGCCTGGGCGACAAAGCAAGACTCCGTCTCAAAAAAAAAAAAAAAAAAAAAAAATAGAACCCAACATCATCATCATTGAGCAATAATAATAATAACGTGAAGAAGAAGTTATATTTTGGGACAATGAAGACTTCAGAAAGCACAGAGTGGAAGCAAACGTAAGAACTGTAATTAATGGAAGTATTTTGTGCATAATAACCTTTACACTGATCGGTTTATCAGGTTAACAGAATGATAAGGGGATGGAACAGCAGTGGTGGTGGAGAAGGATAAGAAATGAAAAAAGAGGGGAGGCTTAGTAAGCTAGACCCTGGGAAGTACAAAAACACAGGGCCCTTGATAGCAAAGGTTCAGTATATAGACTAGTGTGGTAAACAAGGAGTCAATTCACCTTTGGAAAACTGAGGCTCCTGGAAACTACAAGTGGTACTGTTGTCTCTCCTGTCCTATGGAGGGCATTGCTAGATGTGTGTGTCACCTAAGAAAGTCATACAAAGAAAGGGGAAAGGCCAGGTATTATAACTGCCTTAGCCTGAATCCTCATCATCTCTTGATTGTTTTATAACACTGAACTCCTAACTGGTATTCCTGTCTCCCTCTCATCATCCCACTACCTACATGCTGCCGGAGTGATCTTTCTAAAGTGTGATTCTAATCTTATTCCTTTTCTTAAAAGGAAACACTCCAAACACATTCCATTTCATGAAACATCACCTCCTTAGCATAAAGGGTATGAAGGAAAATAAGATTTATTGAGTATTAGGTATTTCTTTTATTCCTCAAACAAGATATATGAGATAGGTTTTGTTGATCCCATTGTACAGATGAATAAACTAAAAGTTTTTTTTTCAAGAGGAGAATAATGGCAGAGACAAAATTGGAACTCTGATCTACCTGTATCTTCACTACCTCTCTAGCATGGAACATAAGACCCTTTGTTATCCAACAGTCTTTCTGTATTTATCTCCCAACCTTCTTCCCATATTATAGATGCCCCTACAGACATTTAACATTTCCAAAACATGTCGTGCTTATTGCTATTTCTTTAAAAATTAATTTTCTTTTATGCCTCTATGCTTTTGAAGATGGTATTTCTTGTTTCTGGAATGCTCTCTTTTTAAAAAGAAATCTTTTAACAATTACATAGCATTTCAAATTCAAACCCCTGTATTTTAACTCTATTTCTTTGGTGTGATCATTGTACTTTCCATATATCCTATTCACTTTTGACATGTTTTATAATTATTTTGGTATATCTTTCCCTATTATAAAATGGGGTTCTTGCTGATGCAAATCGTGTCTTATTCATTTTCATAATCAGCATATTCTTCACCTTAGGGTCTACATCAGTCAGTTTGGCCTAAGTTATGCTGTATAAGAACGCCTTAAATCTCAGTAGCCTACAACAGCAAAAGTGTGTTTCTTGCTTATATCGTAGGTATGACGTGGCTCTGTTTCATGCTACCTTTACTCCAAGACCTAGGTTGATAGAACAATTTTCACCTGGAATATGGCTGGTTTGTGACAGAAAGAAAAGTGATCAGATGATCCATGACACTGAACATTTTATGCTTGGAATTGATACATACCACTTCTACTCATATTCTGTTGGCTAAAGCAAGTTGCGTGGCTCCTGCTTTAACAGTGTAGCCTGCTAAACTACCCTGCTTATTCAACAGTTCCATGATATACAATTTTAGCAGGGCCATGATATATAATTTTACCACAGAGATGGACACTTCAACTTATATAGCCAAGTGTGATGTCAATGACATAGGGATATCCCTACAGTGAGAGGAATCAATAAATAGCACCATGTACTACAGGGTCACCTACACTGCAGGAAATTCACCTGTTCTTCACACAATGAAATTGCATTTTATGCAAATGTTAAAATGTTGCATTGTGTTCGTGTGGTATTTAAACATTAAAATGTTAATAAAATCCTACTATAAACATAAAATTTGAAATAATGAAAATGTCTGATATCTAAAAATTCACCCAAAATTACACACTTTCACAACTGTAAGGCCAAGTGGATTGAAGACTCTGCCTTACTGCCCCGTGGCAGCACTGTTTTAGATAGTACATGAAAATAACATCACCTTTCGTCAGGACTAGTCTAGACTTTTTTTTCCTTTTTTTATTGAGACAGAGTCTCTCTCTTGTTGCTGAGGCTGGAGTGTAGTGGCATGACCTCGGCTCACTGCAACCTCTGTCTCCGGGGTTCAAGTGATTCTCCTGCCTCAGCCTCCTGAATAGCTGTGACTACAGGTGCATGCCACCACACCTGGCTAATTTTTATAGTTTTAATAGAGACGAGGTTTTACCATGTTGGCCAGGCTGGTCTTGAACTCCTGACCTCAGGTCAGGACTGGCCTTTAACTGTATGAGTCATCAGAGAACAAACTCCTTAT
The DNA here is from genome assembly GCF_037993035.2 of Macaca fascicularis. Lineage (NCBI taxonomy): Eukaryota > Metazoa > Chordata > Mammalia > Primates > Cercopithecidae > Macaca > Macaca fascicularis. Next base: position 30,332,300 of record NC_088395.1, read on the forward strand.
ACACAATTTCACTGATTGCAGACACCCAATGCATGTTTCAACCTCATCCACCACTCTTCCACTATTAAAAATGGAATTCCCAATTTCAACCCTCATATGACCACTAAACCACTTCCACAGAGACGTCAAAGCAAGTTCAAGTGCTTCTTCTCATTCACATAAGAATATAAATATAGAGTTAAGATAACAGAGTTAGTGTTGAAGATTAGATGTGTTACAACATCAGGTTTTAAAATCAGGATTGATAGCATTATCCTGGCTAATACAAAAAAAAAAGTGAAGTCCTAATTCTACTTTCCATTATCCAGCCAATTAACAAGCCAATTATGTGGCCTCAGAAGGTTTTTTCCTTGTCAACATTTATCAAGTAAAATCTTGGTCTAAGAAGGTTAAACTCTGCTTAACAAACGCTACCAAAAAAAAAAAAAAAAAAGAAGAAAGAAAGAAAGAAAGAAAAAGATTTTTTTTCTGTCAAATATCTATCTTTCATATTTAACATAGCACTATCATGGACACATTCATCCCAGAGTATATTTATATGTTAATATGTGACAATTTGAATGTGTTTAATGACCATGAAACCTGCTCTTTCTTGTGCTCTAAATGTTCCATGAACATTCTCATATACCATGTTGCTCCTACAAATAGTGTGACGTTCCTTTGAAACATGAGCTGATAACATACAATTATTACAGCAATCATTCTGAAGGTAAATTAGACAAGGCATTTTTGCCCAAACATGAGCAGTTAACTTAAATAAGATAATTAAATATATGTTTTATTTCTAAATACTTTATTTAAATCTTTACAGAAATAACCAAGACACTCAGCATGTTAGATGTCCGAAAACCTTAAGACCATTCAACAAGTTTATTTTTCAATCTGTCCTGCATATTTGACTTTTTGTGCATTATTGAACGTCAAATCTCTTCTTTTAACAGATTTTTATGAAGAATCTGGTACATTGCAGGTACTGGGCTAAGCATTTGCTATGGATTATTTCACTCACGTTAGGAGTATCAGGAAATAATTACTCTGAAAGTTATTCTTAAGTCAGGCCCATGAAGGATCCATGGGATTTATCAGGAATAGGTGAGCATTTTAGGGAGAAGGTACAGATGGGTAAAAGCCTTCAGAGGGCAAAAATCTTAGCATGTTCAAGCTGAATGTCACAGAGACACACTGTGAGAGGGAACAAATGGATCAAGTAAAAAATGCCACGGCCTTTGATGGAGATAATGAGCTAACCCACATTTTCTGTATCTAATTTATGAGTGTCCATTGGTATTTATTTTAAAAGAAACCACTGCTCTTTTCCTTGTGTTTACTACAGACATAGAAGAAAATTTCGTGGTAAATATTCTGCAACAAACAATCTAGCAAGCAGAATTATAAAATGGGTCATGTTTTTCAAATTTCTGCCAATCAGACTGAGGAGCACATTCTTTAGGCATATGATTTGTTTTCAGGTAATTCTTTATGTGCTTTATCTTAATACTGATATCCTGGTATCTTGAGGGTTTCTTTATGTTGACAATAGCCCCACACACATTTTGAAAGGCAATAAATCCAATCTGTGTAAAGTGGATTTCTTTCTAATAGAATACTCTACCATCATAATATTGTTTAACACAATTTAGAATTCTCATTAACTTCAGAAGAATGTGTACTTAACAAAGCAGTCAAATAGTGTCTTACGTTTAAATATAGAATTTGATACTTTCCCTGTCCTTCTCATGTTAATTACTGAATATCAGGCACTTAAGTAATGTTAATTCCTTGGGTATATCTTCACTGAAATATGTACTCCCTTTAAAGATTTTATTAAAACTTTCAGAATGTTCAACTCATTTCAATCTCTCTTCCATGTCTCTTATTAAAGCCCTAGTTGGATAAGCTTAGGTTTGTCTGTGGTAACCAATAATTCATTCCAAAATAATAGTGCCTTGAACAACACAGAAGTTCACTTCCGTCTCATCCATATTTAGTCGGCATGGAAACTCCATGTCTGCCAAGGCATCTCCAGATTCATCAAGGACCCGTCACAAACATCCTCCTATATTCCTTTTCACAATCATTATTAGCCCACTACCTTATAGTCAAGATGATAGTGTTAGCTTCAGCAATCCAATCCACATTCCAGTCAGCAGGAGGATGAATGAGACGGGAATAAGTGGTAAAATGTCTCTGAACGTGGTTACTAGAAAGCTCACGCCGCCATTTTCTTTACACATAATTGAACAGAACTTTGTCACAAAGACATACCTGGCCAAAAGAAAGACTGGGAAACATAATCTTACTTCCACACAGCCATGTGCTCTGGTAAACTCAGGGATTCTATTACTAGAAAAGAAAAATAAAATAGATTTTGGAGTAGACAAACATCTCTGGTACAGAATATGTTCTGAAATCTAAAAATAAATAAGTAATGTTATCCGATATGTAAAATGATGTATGCCTTTTCTAAGTCTTGGCTATTCTCCTCTTCCCTGCACTTGTCACCCACCACCCATCCTATAGCTCTTACTCCAAATGTTCAAGCATTTCTATGATTTTGTGATGTGTGGCTCGATGGAAGAAATGTAAATTATATGTTTACTACATTTTGAGATGGAATTTTGCTCTTGTTGCCCAGGCTGGAGTGCAATGGCCCGATCTTGGCTCACTGCAACCTCCGCCTCCCGGGTTCAAGTGTCCTGCCTCAGCCTACCAAGTAGCTGGAATTACAGTGTTCGACACCATGCCCAGCTAATGTTTCGTGGGGTTTTTTTGTACACTTAGTAGAGATGGGGTTTCACCATGTTAGCCAGGCTAGTCTCAAACTCCTGACCTCAGGTGATCCACCCGCCTCAGCTTCCTAAAGTCCTGGGATTACAGGCATGAGACACCGTGCCCTGCCTACTACTTTTTGAAATAAGTGTTTTTTACCTAGAGTTCCCATTCTAGTCACCAACGTATAAGAGTAATTCTCTTTGGGGTCTAAAACTTCACAATTTATCAAAGATTATTCCAAGAGGATATCTTTTATTGAAGTAAAATTCGCATAACACAAAACTTAGCATTTAAACATTTTTATGTATTATTCAGTGGCATAGTACATTCACAATGCTGTGCACCCATCATCACGAGCTAATTCCAGAACATTATCATTTTTCCAAAAAGAAGCCTCCTGTGCATCAAGGAATCATCCACATTTCCCCTTCCCATCAACTCTTGAAATCACTAATCTGCTTTCTATGTCTATGGATGTGCCTATTTTGTACATCTCATATAAATGCAATTATACAATGTGTGGCCTTTAGTGTCTAGCTTATTTCAATTAGCATAATGTTTACAAGGTTAATCTATGTTGTAGGGTGTATCAGCACTTCATTCCTTTTTATGGCCAAATTAATATTCTATTGTGTGAATATACCACATCTTGTTCATCCATTCATTAGTTGATGGGCACATGGATTGTTTCTACTTTTTGGCTATTATGAATAGTGCTGCTACAAATATTTGTGTACAAGTTTTTATGAAGACATATGGCTTCATTTCTCTTGACTATATACCCAGAAGTAGAATCACTGGATCGTATGGTAATTCTATGCTTAATTTCTTTTTAGGAACTTCCAAATTATTTTCTGCAGTGCGTGAAACATTTTTACATTTCTACCAGCAATTTATGAGTGTTACAGTTTCTCTGCATCCTCACCAACACTTATTTTCTGTTTTGTTTTTAATTATAGCATCCTAGTGAATGCAAAATGGCATTTTTTTCTAGTTTTGACTTACATCTCCCAAATGCTTAATGATGTCGAACATCTCTCATGTGTTTGTTGACCATTTGCATATCTTCTTTGGAGGAATGTCTATTTGAGTCATTTGCTTAATTTTTAATTGGGTTGCTTGTTTTTTTGTTGTTATTTTTGAGCAGTAAAACTTCTTTATGTATTTTGGATCAGTCTCTTATCGGATATGTGAGTTGTGAATATTTTCTACCATTCTGTGTGTTGTCTTTTCACTTTCTTAATAGATATCTATTTTTGTTGTTGTTGTTGCTCATGCTTTTGTTGTCATATTTGGGAAACCACTGCCTAATACACAGTCACAAAGGTTTACATGTTTTCTTCAAAGAGTTTTATAGTTTTAGCTTTTGATTTGATTCTTTTTGATGCTGTTGTAAATGAAACTGTTTTCCTAATTTCATGTTTGTATTGTTCATCGCCAGTGTATAGAAATACAGCTGTTTAGACTGGGTGCGGTGGCTGACACCTGTAATCCCAGCACTCTGAGAGGCCAAGGCGGGGGGGTGGATCACTTGAGGTCAGGAGTTCGAGGCCAGCCTGGCCAACATGGTGAAACCCCATCACTACTAAAAATACAAAAGTTAGCTGGGCATGGTGGTGTGCACTTGTAATCCCAGCTACTTGGGAGGCTGAGGCAGGATAATCACTTGAATCCAGGAGGCAGAACTTGCCATTGCAGTGAGCCCAGATCGTGCCACTGCACTCCAGCCTGGGTAATGGAGCGAGACTCCATCTCAAAAAAGAAATACAACTGCTTATTGCGTGTTGATTTTGTACCCTGCAACTCTGTTAAACTTGTTTATTAGCACAAATTGTGCTTTTATGTGTGACTCTTTAAGTTTTAGTTTTACTTCTCTCTTTCCAATTTGGACACCTTTTTTTAAATTGGCTAGTTGCCCTGTGTAGGACTTCCATACGCTATTGAATAGAAGTGGTTACAGCAGATATCTTTGTCTTTTCTCTGATCTTACAGTAAAAGCTTTTAATCTTTTACCATTGAGTATGACGCTAGCTGTGAGATTTTCATAAATGCCCTTTATCAGATTAAGGTAGATAACCTCCATTCTTACTTTGCTGGTTGTTTTATCATGACAGGTTGTTGGATTTTGTCAAATGTTGTTTCTGCATCAATTGAGTTGACCATGTGCCTCGTTTCCTTCATTCTATTAATACGGTTGTTGCATTAGCTGGTTTTCATATGCTAAGCTGCCTTTGCATTCCTGGGATAAATTCCACTTGGGCATGGTGTATAATTCTTTTAATATGCTACTGAATTCATTTTGCTGGTACTTTGTCAAGGAGTTTTGCATCTACATTCATAAGGGATATTAGTCTGTAATTTTTTTCTTGTGATGTCATTACCTGGCTTTGGTATCAGGGTAATATTGGCCTCATAGAGTGAGATTATTCGTATTAGCCAAAATACAAAAACAACCTAAATGCCCATCAATAGATGAATGAATGAAGAAAAGATTACATGTTTACTATATATTTATATATTATATATTTAGTGTTATATATTACTTACCTATATATATCAATATATGGGGAACAGAGTTAGTTAAGGCTTTTTGTCGGATGATGATAAATTCAGAAAAAGCAGAGAGTAGTGTGAAGTGGCAAATTCAAAGCAGCGCCCAGACAGGCTGATGGAGATATAATTTTAAATCAAAGAATTCCATAAGTGACATGAAAATTCAAGCAAGGATGATTTAAAGGGAAAACAGGAGATGCCTATAGTGTAGGCATGCGGATTGACAGAGGTTGTTTTAAATATACCTCTGACCTCTGACCTCTGACCTCTGACCTCAGTCACGGGCAACTGGACAATCCACATAGTTTAAGTTAATGATAGTCATCTCATATTGTTTTTTGAGAAAATATCGTATATGGAGTAGAAGTAACTAAATGTTTAATGGTTAGAATTCTCTATTTTGAAACATGAGTGAGAAACTAATTGTAGATAGTAATAAATGGCAATAGTATACTACCTATGCACAAGAAGACATATTATATTTTATCATAGAGAGAAATTATGTACCTTTCTGTCACCTGCCTATGCCAAAACAGTGGTAACCATTCCAGTACATTTAAAACCATACATCAAGAGTTTTCTCTTTCTAGCAGAAATTCAGAAAGAGTTTTAAACAAATATCTCTACAAGGATAGATGGGGGGTACAAAGCAAAAATGTTTCCAAGTAATATTTGCTTATTTCCAAATTTTAGATCCATCATCAATGTATTTACCACCAAAAACTGCAGGAAGGCAGGCAGACAGGCAGGAAGGAAGGAAGGAAAGAGACAGAACCGTCACCTCTAAAGATAAAGTTAAGAGATAAATTACACAAAGTTTTTGAATAATTAAAATAAGTGTTTTACCTCCCAGGTCAACTATGAAGAGTATGCTGAGGTGTATTGTTGGTGTTATTCTTTAAGCATTTGTTATTCTACGTGAACATATGTGCTGTTAAAATCTAATGAGCCGAAGATTACCGGAGATAACCTATAGTCTGGCCAAATTATAACTATTGCCTCAACGAAGTAAGAGGGGCACATTCCAGAGAGACTGTGGGTTGCTGCTCCCAACAGGGAGGAAGGAAGAGCCTTTGGTAAGATTTGGGCTCCTGCTGAAGGATTTTGTGGAGAGTCTCAGGGAAGTGGGGATCAGTTCTGGACTGGTTTTAGTTTTTCTAAGGTAAGATCAGAAGAAGCAGGGATTAGTTAGGGATTGAGTATTGTCATGAGTCAAGGACAATTTGGTTATTGGGTATCCCCCAGTAACAGATAAGAATGGCAAAGTGTACCTGGGAGCATCATTAGCAAGAAAACACTCAGTTGGAGGCAGAAGGCGGAAAGGATGGTTGTCATGACATTAAAAACTACTACACAGCTTTGGGAGGACAAGTGTGCCCTGTTAATTTTGCAATTAATATTATGTGTCTGTCCTCCCAGCATGATTAATGACAGACCTGCTTTTTTTTCCTGTTTTAGTCCAAGACATTTTATTTTTTCAACCTCGGACAAGGTTTTAGTATTTTAGTGTATATATTCTAGCTGTCTGTTGAATGTCATACATAATTAAGACCTTGTTTAGTTTTTAAACGGCATTAAATCTTCAGTACAAAAGCAGAATAACAAAGAAACTTCTACTCTTCTGGCTAAATTTAAATTCTCTTTTAAAAATTGACAAGGAAGTAAAAGTCTCTGGGATCTCCTTTTCTCTATCTTGATCATTGATTCTTAGAGGGCATAAAACAGGGTTAATCAAGCTTTGCCTCTAGCAGCTATGCCATGCTTTAAAAAAATCCTGCACACTAGTAAAGTGCTAGTTTCATGCGAAGCATGATCATAAATAAATTGTCTCAGGGTATCTGCAAACTCCTTGAGGGCAAGGATCTTGTTTTACTCACATTTGTACCCACTCACAGCTTAGTACAAGGTGTTGTATATATGAGCCTCAATAAATATTTGCTGGATTGAATCCTATTTGAAAAAGAACGTTGAGAGCACTATATAAAAGACTGAATATATTATAAGATGAGAAAGAGAGAAATGTTGATCTTAACTGTACCTGGAAGTGTGTATGTCATTTTAATGCTTTCCCAAAGGCTAGGGGATAATCAATCTCTCTAGATAAAACCATGTTCTTTACCTCAAAGGGAAGGTGAGTTTCCACAAAGATTTAGTGAAATAATGTACTATTCTTCACTGAATGTCTTAAAATTATGTCTTCGTCATATTTCTCACCAATCTGTCTAAAATTTATTAAATGTAGAAGTATCTACCAACCTGTAGAATTATAATAATAGTATTCATCCTTATTACTTAGCTTATTAACATTACAGTTATAACTATCCAACCAATAACTTAGTATTTATTATATAAAAACATAGTTTCCTGTCATAGACCTTTGAAAACAAAGTCTATTGATAATGATAACCTTTCCTATGTTTGCCCTTTTTGAAAAGCCATGTCTATGATCTGCAGACTATTAGATAATGGTATGTATTTGTTTTGTTTCATTTTTTAAAATCTATTTTCCTTAAAACCTGCTTGTTTAAAGAACGAAAAAAACTTTGAATTGAGCCTGTATCCACAGTTTGAACAGCATGTATACGTATATATGTTCATATATATACATATACACATATATATACACACACACACACATATATATATATTCACACACACCTATATATTCACACAAACATATCTATACACACATACATACTGGTAAGCAATTAGATAGGTTTCACAGTAGTGTGTTCAAATATATATATATGGTGTATATATGTACAAATATATATATATATATATATATATATATATATATATATATACACACATCAATATATAAAAAGCTATGACGGTGCAAACAATCCAGAAATCTCTTTGGTCTTGGGAATACTGGACATGATTTCATGGAGGCTACATGTGAGCTGAGTATTGAGGAAGGGGATACTCCATTAAACAGCAGGAAAGATTTTTTAAGGAAGAAGATGATGTGAATAATGAATAGAGATGAGAAAATCCTCTGGAAATTTCAAGTTATCCAGTATGGTGTGGAGTGGATTTTAAGGTTAATTTGTGTCGATATGCTGAAAGCCAGTTTTAATTTAGGTTTCCCTCAGAGTTGATCCTGAGACAAAGACTTGGATGCAGGTAGTTCATTTGGAGATTAATCTCAGAAAGGGTAAATAAGGAAGTGAGAAAGTGAAGAGAGAAAAGCTAAAAAAAAAAAAAAAAAGTTTATTGTGGGCAACTGAGGCCCAATTCCTCTAGGAATCCTGGAAAACCATGTGGAATACAGTATAGAATTATTCTACTAGAAGATGAGGAAGCTAAGATATTTATCTGCCAAGTCTCACTCCCTGTTGATTGAGGGTTGAGGAATAAGGGCTACTACACCACCACACTTTTGGGTTACAACTGAAGGCAGCTAGTGAAGCTCTCAGGTTGCTGGAGAAATCCCCCAGGTAGATAAGGAGAAACATGGTTGCTCGGGATGAAAATCTGACATTGGGCTAGGAACTCCATCTGCACTTCAGGTGAACTCAGACGAGCTGAGAGCATATGAGAAAGCGCATCAACAAAGTCTATTACAGAGGTCTTGGTGGTTAAACTGATAATTTTCAGAATGCGATGGAGGTCTTGAAGCTAGGTGAGAAACTGAACGTTATGAAGACAGGTGTATTAAGAAGATGCGCATAGGATATTATCTTCCGAACTTACCTTCCAGGATATGGGGTAAACACTAGCGAGCAGCACAACCAGATGTAGAATTGTGAATATAATTTACGTAATGGTAATCAATCTTTGAATAACTTGTGTTGTGGGTATAGTGGGTCACAGTGAGAATGAAAAGAAGAAACATTCTGGAAATGGTTTCAAGAAAACAAGTTTAATGATAATTGATGGGACCATGGAGTAATAAGGGGGTTGAGAAGTAATAAGAAGTTAGAAACTTTTTATTAGAAGTAGATAACTGTTTTTGCTGTTGTTGTTGTTGTTTGTTTTTGTTTTTGTTTTTTGAGCTGAAGACATTTGGAAATTCACAGAAAGGCAGAGAATATGCAGCTTGGGGGTGGGGGGCAGGTACAGAGAAATGATGAAATTAGATTTTTTTCTGTCAATTAAGAAGTATAGGGACATTAAGTTTTTTTCTGATTCCCTCCAGTCTCATTTCCATTTCTGGTTTCATATATAGTTCTCAATTTTGGCTACCCATTTAGAACCACCTGAGGGGTCGTGTGAAAATCGTGATATCCAGGCTTCTCTCCAGCCCAATTAAATCAGACTCTCCAGGAGTAGCATCCAAGATTCCACAGTTTTTAAAGCTGCCAAGGTGATTCCAATGTGCAGCCATGATTTAAAACCATTGGATTGTATTAATAAAGTATTTAAGAAGTTCCACTTTAATACTATATATCAATTCACCAGTTCTAATTCTGGCTTTGTCTTGGTAAGCGGGTTTTAATTTTCTCCTGGAAACTATTATTTTTCTTATTCAACCACTGTGGTAACTACACCCTGTGGCCTTGATAACTTTCCCCAGCACCCAAACCCTCTATTTTGTGCCAATTTTCTCCAGCCTTAGCCAACATCTGAACTTTAATCCTAAGGTTCAAGCTTTGTTGTCTAGTGTCTCTGATGCCAATAGCCTGCCAGCCTGAATGTCTTCATCAAAGTCCTGTGTCCAATCTGTAGCCAAAGGACAGCCTCTAATTAAATCTACTGCAGCTAAAATTCCTCCAAAGTTCAGAACTAAAGTAAAAGATTTGTTTCTCCTCACCAACTGGTATATTTCTTTCTATTATGTAATAATGAAATTATTTCTGTTATGAATAATGCCTGACTTCAAACTATTCTACCGGTCTACAGTAACCAAAACAGCATGTACTGGTACAGAAACAGACACACAGACCAATGGAACAGAATGGAAAACGCAGAGATAAAGCCACACGCCTAAAACCCATTATATTTCCCTTTTCTACAAAAGCTGGAGAAGCTTTAGTTTTAGATATTTGGAGATGTGAAATTAAAATTTGTGAAATACGTGTTATCAAAAAAGCAACCTGACAAGGTAGGGCATCTCTTCCAGCTTGTGAATATCCTGGCCCATCTCTACTAGCCACAGAATATACTGAACCCAAGAGGTGCAGCCTCCCACAACTTCATGCTTCTTCTTCCTCAACAAACATATAAACTTCTCCTGCATTTATGTCAACCTTGCCTCTTTACTCTTGCTTCAGCATATGAAATGGTTTTCTTTGTACTTTTTCCTCGGGGGTTTTGCTTCTCTAATTAACTTCTCCCTTCAATTAATTAGAGATCAAAAATGCTATTTATATATTTCATCTTTAAAACAAACAAACAAAAAACAGTCAAACAAAAATCTCTTTTTTTACCCTATATTTTCCTCAAGGCAATTTTACTGTTTCTCTTTCCCTTCTCTGCAAAAAAATAGAGTACTCATATGAAACCCCAAAAACAGTCTGAATAGCTGAAGCAATCCTAAGCAAAAGGAACAAATCTGGAGGCATCACGCTGCCTGACTTCAAACTATACTACAGGTCTACAGTAACCAAAACAGCATATACTGGTACAGAAACAGACACACAGACCAATGGAACAGAATGGAGAACCCAGAGATAAAGCCACACGCCTAAAACCATCTGATCTTCAACAAAGTCAATGAAAACAAGCAATGGGGAAAGGGCTCTCTATTCAATAAATGGTGCTGGGATTGCTAGTGAGCCATATGCAGAGTGAAACTGGACCCCTTTCTTTCACTATATGCAAAAATTAACTAGGGATAGAGTAAAGATTTAAACATAAAACCTCAAACCATAAGAATCCTAGAAGAAAATCTAGGAAATGCCCTTTTTGATACTGGCCTTGGTGAAGAATTTTTGGCTATGTCCCCAAAAGCAACTGCAACAAAACAAAAATTGATAAATGGGAGCTAATTAAACTAAAGAGTGTCTGCACAGCAGAAGATACTCTCAGCAGAGTAAACAGATAACCTACAGAATGGGAGAAAATATTTGCAAGCTACTCATCTGACAAAGGTGTCATATCCAGAATCTATAAGGTACTTAACCAAATCAACAAGCACAAAACAAATAACCCGATTAACAAACAGGCAAAGGACATGAACAAGCACTTTTTTTTTTTTTTTTTTGAGACGGAGTCTCGCTCTGTCGCCCAGGTTGGAGTGCAGTGGCATGATCTCGGCTCACTGCAACCTCCACCTCCTGGGTTCAAGCAATTCTCCTACCTCAGCCTCCTGAGTAGCTGGGGTTACAGGCACCCGCCGCCACGCCAGGCTAATTTTTTGTATATTTAGTAGAGACGGGGTTTCACCATGTTAGCCAGGATGGTCTCGATCTCCTGACCTCGTAATCTGCCCGCCTCAGCCTCCCAAAGTGCTGGGATTATAGGCGTGAGCCACCGCCCACCAGCCTGAACAAGCACTTTTTAAAAGAAGACATGCATGCAGCCAACAAGCATATGAAAAAAAAAATGCTCAACATTCCTAATTATCAGATAATTGCAAATCAGAACCACAGGAAGATACCATCTCATACCAGTCAGAATGGCTACTATTAAAAAGTCAAATAATAACAGATGCTGGCAAGGGTGCAGAGAAAAGGAAACACTTATGCACTGCTAGTGGAAATGTAAATTACTTCAGCCACTGTGAAAAGCAGATTGATTTCTCAAAGAACTTAAAGTAGAACTAACATTCAATCCAGCAATGCCATCACTGGGTATGTACCCAAAGGAATATAAGTCATTTAACAAAAAAAACCCGCATGCACTCATATGTTCACTGCAGCACTATTCATAATAGCAAAGACACGGTCTCAACCTGGGTACCCATTAACTGTGGATTGGATAAAGAAAATGTGCTACATATACATCACGGGATACTATGCAGTCATAAAAAAGGACAAGATCCTGTTCTTTGCAGCAACATGGATGCAGCCAGAGGTCACCATCCTAGGTGAATTAATGCAGGAACAGAAAACCAAGTGACGCATGTTCTCACTTATAAGTGGGAGCTAAATATTGGGTACCCATGGACATAAAAATGTAAACAACAGACACTATGAACCACAAGAGGGGAGAGAGTGGGGCAAGAGTTGAAAAACTACCTACTGGGTACTACGCTCATGACCTGGGTGATGGGATCTGTATCCTAAACCTCAGCATCGTGCAGTATACCTAAGTAACAAACCTGCACATGCACCCCCTGAATCTAAAATAAAAGTTGAAATTATAAAAAAGAGTAGTCTATATTCAATTAATTCACTTTTCTAACATATTATAGTCTGGTTTATGACAAGTCTTCTTTCCTGAAGCTGCTATTGCAGAGGTCCCCAGTAACCTTCCAGTTGCTAAAACTAAAATGTTTTTGCTCCTTGCCTGACTTGTCCTTTCCACAACGTTTAACAATTTTACTTATTTTCCCTTTGAAACCTCTTCTCCACTATGTGGAGTGACATCATTCTCTCCTGCCTCTGTAGTTACTCTGTGTCAGCCTGTTTACAAGCTTCATTCCCTCTCCTCTCACCCTAAGCATCCTTTTCCACAAGAATCCCGATCTTGTCACTCTTCTAAACTTTATTTATTTTCCTTTAATTAGTACATATTGTTGACTTCAAGATTCTTAAATCCAACACAAATCTTTTGTCTAAATTCTAGATCTGCATATTTAACTTCCTCTGCATATATCATAAACACCTCAATTTCAACCTGTTACTTTCCAAGACTTTGCCACCTCTAGCACTCTACTGAAAGTACTTCGAAGAGATGTCCAATGCTTTCTTACTTGAAAATCCAATTGGCATCCCCTCTTTATGAAATATTTTTGACTTCCAGGTTTCTATATTCTCCTATATCATATTCTTCCTCTCTGAACATTTTTCCTCTCGCTTTTACATACTTCTCTTTTCTAACTTGCTCTCTAAGCCTAGTTATCCCTCCATATTCTATCCTAGTGCAGTTAATATATGGGTACCACCTACTGAGAGAAATCCTCAAGCCTGGGGTAGTATAGCAGGAGCATGTGTATTGGAAAGAAAGTTATTTTTCAAGATACTAATTAAGGAAGAGTTAAGAAAAGGCTGACATGACCCATGGTGAAAGGATGAAGTGTCTCTGCTTAGGCTTAGTCATAAATGGGAGCACTTTCTGGACCAACTGTAATAACAGTCATTGTCTTCAACTCTCAGATTTTTCTGAACCATACTGAGTCACAGCTATTAAGAGAAGACTGAGGCACAAACAAATAAACTGTAGTTTGCTATTTATTTGTTAGCTACTTGAAGGCAGAATTCATTTTTTCATCTCTAAATTTCCAACATCTAACACACTACTTGATCATTGTAAAAATTTTTTAAAGTGTTTTGAAAACAAAAGAATGATTCAAAAGCCCTCAGGGAACAGTTAATGAGATATTTGTGTTTTCCTCCTACACAGCATTTAGAAGCTCGAAGGCAAGAGCAGAGAAATAGTGTGGTGGTGACATACAATGTTGATAATTTGCAAGGCGGGCCCAATTGAAGGGGAAGCAAGTAAAACCAAAAGGGATGTTTCTTAATGGGATGGGTTGAGTTCCAGTGATAGAGAAAAGTATACATTTGATAGAAGCGTGGGTAAAATAAAGGTAAAAAGAGAGTGGACTGTAGTCAGAAGGGGAAATTCAGAGTTTCCAATCTTAGATGAGGAGTCGTCTCATTTTGTGATGAGACAGTAAGTCTCAATTTGTGATGATTCCAGAGCCAACTACAGCTATGTGGAGATGAGGTAGGGCAAGGATCCATGATATCAAATGGTTGGTGAAAAGGATAGTGACAGAAGTAGGATAGTTACTATGATCCAAGTGCTAAAGAAAGTGAGAAAAGTTTCTCTCCCAGCGAGGTAGTATGGCACAGTGATTATGAGTGTGGACTCTGGATTCAGAAGTAGGGTTTTATACACACTTCTCTTGTTTACCAGCTCGGTGACCTTAAACAAGTGACCTTGGGCAAATTGTTTAACCTAGCCAAGCCTAAATATTATCATCTATAAGGCAGAGATAATAGTGTCTATCTCATAAGGTTGTTATCTGTATTAAGTAAGATAATGCAAGCAAATTACTTAGCACATGATGACTGATTCATAATAAACCCTCAGTAAATGTCAACTGAAAAATATAGACATTGGCAGTAAGGACCGGGCAATAGCACTAAGAGTTGGCTTCGTTTTCAAAAAATAAGATGTGACCAATGTAGGTGTTTAAATTTATTCTAGTCATTGGGTCCAAAAAATTCTTCCCAGGCAGCTGGAAAAAAACCTTGCCAGTGTGATCATGAAACTATTTCTAGTAGTCTTTGAGGAGTACCCTATTTCAGTCTGGGTTCCATAGAAAAGAAATCATAAGACAAATGCTTATTGCTATTACTCTATTGAGGCATGCAATTTCAAGAATCAACAGTGAGAGAAAAGGGTAGTGAGGCAGAGAGTGAAAGCAAATATAAAAAATTATGTTTCCTAGCTGGCCATAGCTTCATAAGCTAACTAATTCATCTTGCCAGATGGCTTGAGAACAGTACTGCCTTTAGACCCAAGCAACACAGAATGTTTGCCTTGAGCCACACACACCACACACATACACACACACACACACACACACACCCCCCACAAGTAAACAACACATGTGTGCCTCTTTCCCTAGAGATGCAGCACTCAGTCGTTCTGGCACAGTCACAGCAGGTGTCGTAAATATCTGCTTTCACAACTAATGCCATCCAGATCCCAGAGAAATATCTCCCATCATCTCTTGCCCATGCTCTCTAAATCCTTTAGGGGTTGTCCCACTGCCATCATTAGAGATGAAGTTGAGTCCTACTTCAGACTGCAGGAAAGATTTGAGTGGCAGAAGCACTTAGGCAAGAAAAAAATGAAGTAATTGACTGGCTATATCTCTTCCCTCAGCCTGAATGAAATAGATGTTAACATTACAAAATATTATTTTCCAGTAGTGCCTATTATTTTATTCTTCACTTTTATTTTTTTCCAGTTATAGATCTGGAGATATTCACAAATTAGCAAATTAGCACATGGCCCCAGGTAAACATTTTTCAATATTAATCAATTCATGTTATTCTTAAATTTGTATTTACATAGATATGCATGTAACATGCATAAAGTATGAATCATTTTTTGGAATGACGACTAAATGAACACTGAATGCTAGAAATACAAAGAGTTTTTTTATGATGATATTTCATAAGATTTGATTACAATTTTTAAAAATTACATAAGATGTCAGTTTTATTTGAATAAGCTTGACTTAAAAATTTTGACACTAATTAAAATGTGTGTGTTTTAACCTAAAAATATTATTTTGGACGTTTTGAGGAAACAAACTTCTTGAAACACAATTAAAACTTTTGATTTTATATTTATTTAAATTAATATTTTAATGCCAATACATCCCAAATTTGTGCACCTTGAAAATAAGTTTACCTGTTAATTCTTTAGATCTTTGCCACCTATTATGGTGGCCACCTATCGAGCACTTGACATGTAGCCCCTCCAAACTGAGATGTGCAATAAATGTAAAATATGCATTGGATTGTGAACACTTAATATGAAAAAAACAGTGTTTAATAGCTCATTTATATTTTTATTTGTTACATATTGGAATTGAAATACTCTGATATATTGGGTTTTCAATACAATACATTATTAACATTAATTTCAATTGTTTCTGTTTACTTTTTAAATGTAGCTACTTTTTAAATGTGGCTATGTTGGACATAACCAACTTAATTCTGTCAATAGACACAATTTATGTGAGTCTTCCTTAAAGTAACATAATTAGTGATTTTACTGAAGTGAAAGCAAACAAGATAATTTTTGATAATAAGACAATTTTTATAATGGACTATGAAGAATATAGTTATTTATTTTATCACTAGTTCAAACATCACCAGCCCTAGGTATGTGCAATAAAAATTTAAATTGAGCATCTTTGATATTTTGTGAGCTTTCAGTCACAGGAAAACAACAGGTTTACAGAATTTGTTTTTGTCATTATTACGGGACTGGGAAGTATTTAAATGTCGTTACTGCAAGAACACCCATCCTACACATTCCCCAAGAGGCAGCCCCTTGCCCCACCCCAGTGCTCTTCACACTGGTTTAGGATGGAGACATATATGGATAGTTTACTGAAGAGTGGGGGTAGTGCTTACAAATCATGACAGTGCAGGGCCAGACGAGTCTGTTCCTTCATCTGACTCACTTTCCCTAGGATTACATTAAAAAGGAAGAGTCTTGATGGATATTTTTATTAACCTTACCTCTATCTTTCCATAATTGTTCTGTCCTCTTTGCAGAATTTCCAGGAAACTTAACCTTTTCCCACATGAGAAAAATGTTACACACCTCAGTCCCTTCTTGTCTCTTACCTTCCTCAGTACCTCATACTTTAGAAATGAGGTATGTTTCTTGTTTCATGAGATGAGTGACAGAAACAGGTGTCCCATCCTCATTCCTCGATTCAGCATCCTCACCAGTGGGAACCTCACAAGTTGCCTAAAAGAAAACTTCTCTTACTAGAGAACATATTAATATTTTGACTCCCTGAGGACAACAAGGGCAACTATTTTAGAGGGAAAGCAAAATTTGGCTGGTTTACACCTGAAAGTCTTTTCTTCCTAATAGCCATAGAGTATGTCTGCTGCTTCCCATTCTCATTCTGTGTTCTTTGTTAATATCGTAACAATATTACCAAATTTGCTGGGATGGCCCCAGTTTATGCCTGTTCTCCTTGTATAATTATTAAAACTGCCTCCTTCTGGAGACCCAGGGAGCCAGAAAGTACCAGAGTAATAGCAGAGAGAAAGGAGATTGAGAAAGAAACCCAACAAAGCCATGTATAAACTCCTGAGTCCACCCTCAACCTGTGCATGCATAGTTTGGATCTTACCTACCAAAGACATTAAGGACTGAGCTAACAGATAGACCTCCACCGAGATTCCAAACTGACTGTTGGGTGGTGCACGTGAGGGACAGTTCCAAATATCCTGCAAAGCCTTCAACAACTGTAATGATAGTGGTACCACAGGCCACAGAAGGTAAGTTGAAACTTGCCATCTCAATCTGACCAAGTGAAGTACGTACTATCACAAAAACGTCTTAACTATTTAAAGTGGATGCTAAAATAAAAATATGAGCATCATTTATAGAATTTAAACATAGTTTCATAATGTAATAATCAAAATGTCCGGAAACAATCCAAATTTACTCAGCATATTAAGAATGTCAAACATCTCAACTTACATAGGAAAAGACTCAACAGTTACCAAAAATAAGATGATATAGATATTGGAATTTTCTGAGAGAGACTTTAAAGCAGCTATAATAAGAATGCTAGAAAGAGCAATCGTGAAGACTCCTCAAACACAAAATAAACAGTATCAGCAAATAAACAGAATATATAAAAAAGAAACAGTGAATGTTTTAGAACTTAAAAATGCAGAACTGAAAATTTTTAAAAACCTCACTGAATGTACTTAATAGCAGAGTGAAGGTGACAAAAGAAAGAATTGGTAAAACTGAAGATAGATCAATATAAATTGTCAAGACTGAGCAACAGACAAGAAAAATAGATTGAATAAAAATAAACAGTGCCACAAGTGTACCTGTGAGACTACAATAAAACGTCTAACATTCATGTCATTGGAGTGCTAGAAGGAAAATGGAAAGAGTGTGGTGCTGAAAAAATATTTGAATAAATATGGCTGAAAACATCCAAGTTCTACAAAAGACCTACAAATTCTAGAAAATAAATGAACCCCAATTAGGAATAACCAAAAGAATTCAAGTGCCAACACATTGTAATCCAACTGCTAAAAAACAGAAGACAAAGAAAACTCTTGAAAGCAGCCATAAAAAGTAATGCATTACCTGTAAGAGAACGATGATTTAATTGACAATGGATTCCTCTTCAGAAACCATGGTGGCTAGAAAAAAAGAGGTAGAACCATTTTAAAGCACTGGAAGAGAAAAACTTTCAATCCAGAATTCTATATCCAGAGACAATATCCTTCCAGAATAAAGGTGAGTAAAGACATTCTCAGATGAAGGAAAACTAGAGGATTTGGAGCCAGAAGACCTGTTCTGAAAGACTTTCTAAAGGAAGTTCTTCAGATGAAAGGTGTATGATACCAGAAGGAAACCTGGAACATCAGGAATGAAGGAAGAAAATCAGAAATGGTAAATATCTGGGAAATATAATATATTTTTCCTCTCCTCTTGGATTCTTTAAAATATGTTTGTTGGTTAGAAGCAGAAAAATTAACAGTGTCTGAACGGGGTTTCAATATACATAGAAGTAATATATAACACAATTAAAAATGCAGATGAGGACATCTATATGGTGGTAAGGCCCATATGTGCCAGTTGAAGTGGTGAATATTTACTCTAAATAGATCATGAAAACTACGTATTTTGAAATCTCTACAACAGACAATAATAAAATACACAGTATATAGTTGAAATTATAATAGTTAAAATAGAATACCAAAAAAGTTTAAATAACATAAAGGAAATGAGGAAAGAAGAAATGGAGGGACAAGAAAAGAGGGAACACACAAATTAAAAACAATAAAATGGTAGATGTATATCAATAATTACATTATATTTAAATGCTCTAAAAATACCAACTAAAAGACACAAATTGTCAGAATGTATCATAAAAAACTTGATCCAGCTCCATGCTCTCTATAAGAAATTCATTTCAAATATACTGGCATAGGTGGCTTAAAATAAAGAGGATAGAAAGTTCTATACCATGTAAACATTACTCAAAATAAGGTAGGAGACACTATATTAATATTAGAAAAAGTAGACTTGGGACCTAATAAACTTCCCAGGGATAAAGATAGATACTACATATTGATAAAATAGTTAATTTGCCAAGGAAACCTAACAATTCTAAATGTGTGAGACCTCGAAAGCACAGGCAACACAGCAGAAATAGACAAATGGGGTCACATCAAGTAAAAAAGATTCTGCCCAGCAAAAGAAACAATAACAAAATGAACGGTAACCCACAAAATGGGAGAAAATATTTGCGAGCTATCCATCTGGCAAGGGATTAATAACCAGAATATATAAGAAGTTTAAACAACTCAATAGTAAAAAATAATAATAATCCAACTAAAAATTGAGCAAGAGGTCTGAATAGACATCTTTCAAAAGAAGACATACAAATGGCAAACAGGTATATGAAAAGTTGCTCAATATCATTGATCATCAGAGAAATGCAAATACAAACTACAAGGAGACATCATCTCATCCCAGTTAAAATGACTATTATTCAAAAGGCAAGCAGTAATAGATGCTGGCAAGGATGTGGAGAAAGGGTAACCCTCATGCACTGTTGATAAGAATGTAAATTAGTACAGCTACTAGGGAGAACAGTATGGAGGTTCCTCAAAGCAATTCTACTGCTGGTATATATCAAAAGAAAAGAAATTAGTATGCCAAAGAGATATCTGCACTTCCATGTTTGTTGCAGCACTATTCATGATAGCCAAAACATGCAATCAACCCGTCAGTGGATGAATGAAGAAAATGTGGTACATATACACAATAGAATCTTATTTAGCCACAAAAAGAATGAAATTCTGTCATTTGCAACAACATGGTTGGAATTGGAGGACACTACGTCAGGTGAAATAAATCAGTCATAAAAAGACAAATATTGAATGTTCTCATTCATATGTGGGAGCTAAGAAAACTGATCTCATGGAAACAGAGTGAAACAGTGGTTACCAGAGTCTGGCAAGGATAGTGGGAAAGCAGGAACGGTGTAAAGGAGTTGGTCAATGGGTAGAAAATACAGTTGGATAGAAGGAATAAGATCTAGTGTTTGGTGGCACAATAGGGCAACTATAGTTAACTATAATTCATTATATATTTTTAAACAACTAAAAGAGTGGAATTGAAATGTTCCTAACATAAAGAAATGATAGACAGGCCAGGCGTGGTGGCTCACGCCTGTAATCCCAGCACTTTGGGAGGCCGAGGCAGGCAGACCACAAGGTCAGGAGATGGAGACCATCCTGGCCAACATGGCGAAACCCCATCTCTACTAAAATACAAAAAATTAGCTGGGCACAGTGACATGCGCCTATAGTCCCAGCTACTTGGGAGGCCAAGGCAGGGGAATTGCTTGAACCCAGGAGGCAGATGTTGTAGTGAACGGAGATAACACCACTGCGCTCCAGCTTGGCAAGGAGTGAGACTCCCTCTCAAAAAAAAAAAAAAAAAGAACTGATAAACACTACAAGTGAGGGATATGTGAATTATCCTGATTTAATCATTACACATTGTAAGCTTGTATCAAAATTCACATGTACCTCATAAATATGTACAACTATTATGTATCCATAAAAATTTTTAAACTAGTTTAAAAAATCAAGGCTTAGAAATTTAAAAGAATGGAAATTATCCAAAGCTTGTTCTGTGATCATAATGGAATTAAACTAGAAATCATTAACAGACAAATAACAAGAAAATTTCTAAATGTTTGGAAATGGAACAACACACTTCACCATGGGTCCAAAAGGAAGTGTCAAGAAAAATTAGAAATATTTTGAGCTGAACAAAAATGAAAATATAACATATCAAAATGTAGAATGCAGCTAAAGTAGTATTAAAGGGAAATTTATAGCATTAAATGTTTACATTAGAAAAAAGTTCTAAAAGGAATAATCTGAATTTCCATCTTAAAAAAGTAGAGGCCAGGCACAGTGACTGATGCCTGTAATCCT
This sequence comes from Macaca fascicularis, assembly GCF_037993035.2. Taxonomy (NCBI): domain Eukaryota; kingdom Metazoa; phylum Chordata; class Mammalia; order Primates; family Cercopithecidae; genus Macaca; species Macaca fascicularis. The sequence goes on from NC_088395.1 coordinate 30,353,431, forward strand.
AGCACTTTGGGAAGTCAAAGTGGGAAGATAGCTTGAGCTCAGGAGTTTGAGACCAGCCTGGGCAACACAGCAAGACCTCATTTCCACTAAAAAAAGAAAGAAAAAAAAATTAGCGTGGCATGGTAGTGTGCACTTGTAGTCCAAGCTACTCAGGAGGCTGAAGTGGGAGAATGGCCGGAGCCCAGGAGTTTGAGGCTGGAGTGATCTATGAGTATGCCACTGAAATCCAGCCTGGTCAACAGAGCAAGACTCTGTCAAAAAAAAAAAAAAGAAAAAAGAAAAAAAGAAAAAAGAAAAAAAAAAGAAGAAGAAAAGAAAAGAGGAAAAGAAATTAGAAAAGGAAAAGAAAAATAAACCAAAGCATGCAGAATGAAAATAATACAAATATAAGAGCGACAATCAATAAAATTTAATACAAAACAAGAGAAAATCAATAAAACCCATTTGAAAAAATTCAGTAGCATAAATTCCTAGCAAGTCTGATGAAGAAAAAAAAGACTGAAAACACAAATTGCCAATATTAGAAATGAAGAGGATCTATCATTAAAGACCCCATAGACATGAAAAATAAGAGAATATTATAAGCAACTTTGTACACATACATTCAATAACTTGGATGAAATGGATAAATTCCCTAAACACTACAAACCACCAAAACTCACCCAATGTGAACTAGATAATCTGAATGTCCTTATAACCATTAAATAAACCTAACAAAACTCACATGATCTGTATCTTGAAAACTACAAAATGCTGAGAAAGAAATCAGAGAAGATCTAAAGAAATGGAGATGCATACTGTGTTTATGGACTGGAAGAATCAACATATTAAGGGTGTTCATTCTCCCCACATTGTTCAATAGTTTTAAAACAATACCAGTTGAAATTCCAGCAATATTTTTGGTACATATAGACAAAATGATCATAAAACTTGTGTGATAGGGAAAATGAAGTAGAATAGCTAAAACAATTTTGAAAAGGAAGAAAAAAATGGGAAGAATCACTTTAATCAATATTAAGACTTACTATTAGCTACAGTAATCAACAAAGTGTGGTACTGGAGGAGATGTAAACACATAGATCAATAGACAGAATAGAGCTCCTGCAAATAAACAAATTGGGCATTTAATTTTTGACAAAAGTGCAAAAGAAATCCAAGGAGAAGGATAGACTTTTCAACAAAAGATCAATGGTTTGAAACAACTGATCATTCATATGCAAAAAACTTAATTTCAACCTACTTCTCACTTTATACAAGGCTTATCTCAAAATGGATGGTAGATTTAAATATAAACATAGAATTATAAAACGTTTAGAAGAAATCATCTTTGTAACCTGAATTTAGATGAAGAATTCTTAGGACATGAAATGCACAATTCATAAAAGGAAATATAAGTTTACAAAAATTAATAACTTTTGTTCTGTTAAAGACATTGCTAAAAGAAAAAAGACAATTAGCAGACTGGGAGAAAATATTCACAAATCTCATATCTGACAAATGACATTTACCAGAAGATATAAAGAACTCTCAAAATTCAGCAATAGGAAAATAAATAGCCCAACTTAAAACTGGGCGAAGGACTTCAGCAGACATTTCACCAAAGAGGATGTAAGAATGGCAAATATGTACATAAAAGAATGTTAAATGTCATAGTCCTTAGGGAAATGCAAATTACAACCATAATGAGTTACTACTACACAACTATTAGAATGACTAAAACAGCCTGGGCGCGGTGGCTCATGACTATAATCCCAGCACTTTGGGAGGCCGAGGCGGGCGGATCACCTGAGGTCGGGAGTTCGAGACCAGCCTGACCAACATGGAGAAACCTCATCTCTACTAAAAATACAAAATTAGCCTGATGCGGTGGCGGGTGCCTGTAATCCCAGCTACTCGGGAGGCTGAGGCAGGAGAATCGCTTGAACCTGGGAGGCGGAAGTTGCAGTGAGCCAAAATCATGCCATTGCATTCCAGCCTGGGCAACAAGAGTGAAACACCGTCTCAAAAAAAAAAAAAAAAAGAAAAGAATGACTAAAATAGAAAATGCTGTCACTATCGAGTGCTGGTAAGGATACAAAGCAACAAGTATTTTCACACATTTCTGGTGGGAATGCAAACTTGTAGAGACACTCTGGAAAATGTTTTAACAATTTATTTTTTAAAATAAACATACATTTACCATATGACCCAGCAATTCCCATCCTCTGTAAAGAGGTGGATAGTCAATATTTTAAGCTTTGTAGGCTTTATGGTCTCTGTCACAAGTACTCTTCTGTTGTTACAGTGTCAAAGCAGCCATAGACATATCCAAATGAATGGTTGTGGCTGTATTTCAATAAAATATTATTTATGAAAACAGGCCGTGAGCCAGATTTGGTCTGAGTGCTGCTAGTTTGCTGATCCCTGCCCTAAAGAAATAAAAACTTACATTCACACAAAAACCTGTACATGACTTCATTACAGCGTTAATCATGATTGCCAAACCCTAGAAACTACCTAAATGTCCTTCAACGGGTGACTGGAAAAACAAACAGTGGTATATTCATTCAATGGAATACTACTCAATAATAAAAGAGCTAACTGGTGATATGCACAATGATTTGGATGGATCACAAGGGAATTATGGTAAGCATAAAAAGCAATATCAAGGTAATATACTGCATGATTCCATTTATATGGCATTCCCACAAAACAAAAACCACAGTGATGAACAGATCAGTGGTTGCGAGGGATATCTGTAGTAAATACAATAATATGACTATAAAGGCATAGCATTCGGGAGTATACTGTGGTGTTCTGTATACTGTTTGTGGTGCTGGTAACATAAATTTATGCATATGTTAAATTTCATAGACTTGTACACCAAACCAAAAGCTAATTTAACTTTAAAATAGTTTACAAAATAAAACAGAGAGAATTTTTTTAAGTATTCCATTTTCCTATTAAAGTGTCCCAGTTTATTATTATTATTATTTTTTTACTTTTATTTTAAGTTCAGGGGTACAAGTGTAGGTTTGTTGCCTAGGTATACTTGTGTTGTGGGGGTTTGTTGTACAGATTATTTCATTACCCAGGTATTAAGCCTAGTACCCATTAGTTGTTTTTCCTGATCCTCTCCCTCCGCCCATCCTCTAGCGTCTGTTGTTTTTGACTTTTTAATAATAACCATTCTGACTGGTGTGAGATGGTATCTCATTGTGGTTTTGATCTGCATTTTTCTAATAATAAGTGATGTTGAGCTTTTCTTCATATGATTGTTGTCCACATGTATATCTTCTTTTGAAAAGTGTCTGTTTGTGTCCTTTGCCTACTTTTTCAAGGGGTTGTTTGGTTTTTTACTTCTAAATCTTTTTAAGTTCCTTATCGATGCTGGATAATAGACCTTTGTCAGATGCATAGTTTGCAAAAATGTTCTCCCATTGTGTAGGTTGTCTGGTTACTGTTGATAGTTTCTTCTGCTGTGAAGAAGCTCTTTAGTTTAATTAGATCTCATTTGCCAATTTTTGCTTTTGCTGCTATTGCTTTTGGCATCTTTATCATGAAGTCTTTGCCCATGCCTATGTCATGAACGGTATTGCCTAGGTTGTCTTCCAGAGTTTTTATAGTTTTTGGTTTTATATTTAAGTCTTTAATCTATCTTGAGTAAATTTTTTTATGTGGTGTAAGGAACGGGTCCAGTTTCAATGTTCTGTGTATGGCTAGCCAGCTATCCCAGCACCATTTATTGAATAGGGAATCCTTTCCCCATTGCTTGTTTTTGTCAGGTTTGTTGAAGATTAGATAGTTGTAGGTGTGTGGTCTTATTTCTGGGTTCTCTATTCTGTTCCGTTGGTCTATGTGCCTGTTTTTGTACCAGTGCCATGCTATTTTGTTTACTATAGCCCTGTAGTATAGTTTGAAGTCAGGTAGCGTGATACTTCCAGCTTTGTTCTTTTTGCTTGGGATTGCCTTGGCTATTCAGGCTCTTTTTTGGTTCCATATAAATTTAAAACAATTTTATCTGGTTCTGTAAAGAATGTCAATGGTAGTTTAATGGGAATAGCATTGAATCTATAAATTACTTTGGCAGTATGATCATTTTAAGAATATCGATTTTTCCTATCCATGAGCATGGAATGTTTTTCCATTTGTTTGTGTCATCTCTGATTTCTTAGATCACTTGTAGCTCTCCTTGCAGAGATTGTTCACCTCCCTAATTAGCTTTATTCCTAGGTATTTTATTCTTTTTGTGGCAATTTTGAGTGGAAGTTTGTTTCTGATTTGGCTCTTGACTGTTGTTTGTATATAGGAATGCTAGTGATTTTTGCACTATGATTTTGTATCCTGAGACTTTGCTTAAAGTTGTTTATCAGCTTAAGAAGCTTTTGGGCTGAGACTACGGGGTTTTGTAGATATAGAATCATGTCATCTGCCAACACAGATAGTTTGACTTCCTCTCTTCCTATTTGGATGCCCTTTGTTTCTTTCTCTTGCCTGATTGCCCTGGCCAGAACTTCCAATGCTATGTTGAATAGGAGTAGTGAGAGAAGGCATCCTTGTCTTGTGCCAGTTTTCAAGGGGAATGCTTCCAGCTTTTGTCCATTCAGTATGATGTTGGCTGTGGGGTCTGTCATATATGGTTCTTATTATTTTGAAGTATGTTCCTTCAATACCTAGTTTATTGAGAGTTTCTAACATGAATGCATGTTGAATTTTATTGAAAGGCTTTTCTTCATCTATTGAGATAATTATGTGGTTTTTATTTTTAGTTCTGTTTATGTGATGAGTCACATTTATTGATTTGTGTATGTTGAACCAACCTTACATCCCAGGGATGAAGCATACTTGATCGTGGTGGATGAGCTTTTTGATGTGCTGCAGGATTCACTTTGGCAGTATTTTGTTGATGATTTTTGTATCTATTTCATCAAGAATATTGGCCTGAACTTTTCTTTCTCTGTTGTGTCACTGACAGATTTTGGTATCAGGATGATGCTAGCCTCATAGAATGAATTGGAGAGGAGTTCCTCTTTTTCAATTTCTTGGAATAGTTTCAGTAGGAATGGTACCAGCTCTTCTTTGTACACCTGGCAGAATTCAGCTGTGAATCTGTCTATTCCTGGGCATTTTTTTTGGCTTGTAGGCTATTTATTACTGCCTCGATTTCAGACCTCATTATTGGTCGTTCAGGAATTCAATTTCTTCTTGGTTCAGTCTTGGGAGGGTGTATGTCTCCAGGAATTTAGCCATTTCTTCTAGATTTTCTAGTTTATGTGCATAGAACTGTTTATAATATTCTCTGATGGTAGTTTGTATTTCTGTAGGGTCAATAGTAATATCCCCCTTGTTATCTCTTATTGTGTTTATTTGAGTCTTCTCTCTTTTCTTCATTATTAATCTACCTAGTGGTCTATCTATTTTATGAACAGAGAATTATATTAATATTAATAGTGATGAGAAGAATGTATATTCGGTAGTTTTTGGGTGGGAAATTCTGTGGATAGCTATCAGGTCCATTTGATCCAGAGCTGCGTTCAAGTCCTGATTATCTTTGTTAATTTTCTATCTCGAGAGTCTGTCTAATATTGTCAGTGGGGTGTTAAAATCTCCCACTATTATCGTGTGGGAGTCTAAATCTCTTTGATGGTCTCTAAAAACTTGCTTTATGAATCTGGGTGCTCCTGTATTAGGTGCATATATACTTAGGATAGTTAGTTCTTCTTCTTGAATTGAACTCATTATCATCATGTAATTCCCTTCTTTGTCTTTCATGATGTTTGTTGGTTTAAAGTCTGTTTTGTCAGAAACTAGGATCGCAGACCCTGCTTTTTTGTTTTCCATTTGCTTGGCGTATTTTCCTCTATCCCTTTATTTTGAGCTTACATGTGTCATTGTATGTGAGATGGGTCTTTTGAAGATAGTATACCAGTGGGTCTTGATTCTTTATCCAGCTTGACACTCTGTCTTTTACTTAGGGCATTTAGCCCATTAACATTTAAGGTTAGTATTGATATGTGTGGATTTGATCCTGGCATCATGATGTTAGCTAATTATTATGCCGGCTTGCATATGTGATTGCTTTATGCTGTCACTGGTCTGTGTATTTCAGTGTGTTTTTGTAGTGGCTGGAAATGGTCTTTCTTTTCCATATTTAGTGCTTTCTTCAGGAGCTCTCGTAAGGCATGTCTGGTGGTAACAAATTCTCAGCATTTGCTTGTTAGAAAAGGATCTTATTTCTCCTTTGCTTATGAAGCTTGGTTTGGCCAGATATGAAATTCTGGGTTGGAATTTATTTCCTTTAAGAATGTTGAATATTGGTCCCCAATCTCTTCTGGCTTACAGGGTTTCAGCTGAGCGGTCCACTGTTAATCTGATGGGCTTCCCTTTGTAGGTGACCTGGCCTTTCTCTCTAGCTGCCTTTAACATTTTTTCTTTTATTTCCATCTTGGAGAATCTGATGATTATGTGTCTTGGGAGTGATCTTCTTGTGGAGTATCTTACTGGGGTCCTCTGCATTTACTGAATCTAAATATTGACCTCTCTAGGTAGGTTGGGGAAGTTCTCACGGATGATATTCTGAAATATGTTTTCCAAACTGATTCCATTCTCCCCACCTCTTTCAGGTACACTAATCAGTTGTAGATTTGGTCTCTTTATGTAGTTCCATATTTCTTGGAGGTTTTATTTATTCCATTTCATTCTTTTTTCTCTATTCTTTCCTGCCTTTCTTATTTCAGAAAGGCAGTCCTCAAGCTCTGAGATTCTTTCCTCCACTTGGTCTATACACCCTTGGGGAACTATGTTTTCTTTTTAGCCAGAGACCAGCTGAGTGGTTGGAGGGGCATTTTGCCTCAAATATAGGACTGTCTCTATGGAGGAGGTACAATATGTTCCGAAGAATTTTGAATGCTACCTCTTTCGGATGCTCCAAAGAGGTAGCATCTGAATGACAAGACCTAATTATTTTTAGTTTCATCAGATTTTCAGTCATGTAAATATTTTATTTTTTCCAATCTTAATTGCTTTCCTTTTCTTTATGGATAGGGGCATGGAGAGGAATTAGTTATATTTCAGCTTGCTATTAATACTTGTGATTGCATTATAACATTCTCATAATGTGTTTTTCAGCTCTATCAGATTGGTTATATTCTTCTCTATACTAGCTATTTTGTCTGTCAGCCCCTGCAATGTTTTATCATGATTTTTTGCTTCCTTGCATTGGTTGGGTTACAATGTACTTCTTTAGCTCAGTGAACTTTGTTCCTATCCATATTCTGAAGTCCACTTCTGTCATTTCAGCCATCTCAGCCTCAACCCGGTTTCAAACACTTGCTGGAGAGGTGATGCAGACGTTGGGATGCACTGTGGCTTTTTGAGTTTTCAGCATTCTTGCACTTATTCTTTCTCATCTTTATGGGTTAATCTACCTTCAATCTTTGAGGTTGCTGACCTTGGGATGGGGATTTTTTTTCTTTTAATAGGCTGGCCAAAGTGTCCCAATTTAGATGATATATTATTTGGTTAGCCTATTTATGAACTTTTTCACAACAATTATATTTACTTCTAATTTTATTCCCTGCTTACAGATGAGGAAACTGAACCTACGGTCATCTTACTATTAAATGGTTGTGCTAAGGGCTGAACCAGTGATTTCTGAATGCAAAGTTTAAGCTTGATATGTAAGGCTATCCAGCCTTCCATTGGATGGCTATTCATCAAATCAACAGCCTCCCCTCAGCAGAGCTCATCAGTGATTTCTGAGATAGGTTTGGCAGCAAGGACCTCTCTGAGGGTTAATATTTCAGGCCTAAATGAAAAAAGGAAGGGAGCCATGTGAATTTATGTGGGAAGGTGCTTTACAGGTACAGGAAACATCAAGTGCAGCATTTGAAGCAAGATCAGATCCGTGTGTTCACAGAGTAGCAAGAAGGCCAGTGTGACTGAGGTAGAAGGAGCGTAAAGAAGAGTGATATAATACACACTCAGGAATGAAGACAATGCCCAGATCATGTAGAGCTTTGCAAATCATGCCAGGGAGTTTAGATTTCATTTAAGTATACTGGAAAACCAATGGAGAGTTCTAAATAGAGAAACAGTTCATCAGATTTATGTTTTTGAAATATCACTCTGCACTGTAGTGGGGCAGGCATGAAAATCAGTGGGGGCCAGTTTGGAAGTTATGGTCATATTCCTGACTGGAGGTGACAGTGACTTGAGCTAGGTTGGTAGCTGGGGTCATTATGAGAAGCAATGAGCTTCTCAATATATCCTGAAATAGGCTTGACAGAATTCGCTGATGGATTGAATAAGAAGTTTGAGTGAAAATAATATTTTCCAAGCTCTGTGTACATTACTGTAAAAGTCTTAATGCAGTGGGAGCAATGAGAAGTGGTCACATTGAGGATATGTTTTGAGGAAAGAGACAAAAGGGCTTGATAATAGATTGGAAGAGGCTGGAAGGAACAGAGAGAATTAAAGATGACTCCCAAGTTTTGAGTCTGAGCAAATGAGTAAATAGAGTTAATATATAAGAAAGCAGGAAACACGGAGAACTCAGCAGGTTTGGAAGAGTAATTAAAAATTATTTTTTATATTCCAAGTACAAATATTGAGCAGGCAGTTTGATCTATGAGTGTGGTATTCAGGAAGGCAATCAAGGCAGGAGATTTAAATTTTAAAGTTATCGGCCGGGCGCGGTGGCTCAAGCCTGTAATCCCAGCACTTTGGGAGGCCGAGACGGGCGGATCACGAGGTCAGGAGATCGAGACCATCCTGGCTAACACGGTGAAACCCCGTCTCTACTAAAAAATACAAAAACTTAGCCGGGCGAGGTGGCGGGCGCCTGTAGTCCCAGCTACTCGGGAGGCTGAGGCAGGAGAATGGCGTGAACCCGGGAGGCGGAGCTTGCAGTGAGCTGAGATCCGGCCACTGCACTCCAGCTCGGGTGACAGAGCGAGACTCCGTCTCAAAAAAAAAAAAAAAATTTAAAGTTATCATCATCTAGATAGTAGCTAAAAATCACAGGACTTGTGAAATCACCAAGGGACAGAGTGTGGATAAAAAGGAGGGGCAAAGACTGTTCTAGGACACTCTATCATTTAGAGGTCAGGAAGAGGAAGATGGGTTTGCAAGGGAAATTGAGAAGGAGCAACCAGTGAGGTAGGAAGAAAATCTGGAAAAATCCAAGTGAAAAGAGGGTTTCATGGAGGAGAGTATCGTCAACTGTGTCAAATGTTGCTGAGTTCAGAGGAGGTGGGAAATGAAAATTGATCATAAGGCTTGGTATTAAGTAGGTTACTGGTGACCTTGATGAGAACCTCTTCGGAGTAGAGGGAGGTAGGATAGTGGAGACTTACCCTTTCATGCTTTTTCTCTTTCATAAGGGGTGGAATAAGAGGAGCATGACTTCAAGTGGATGATTTTTAAGTGAGTCCAAATGTAATATAGTGCATGGTTGATAAGAATGTCTGGATAATTACCATGTTCCAAGGACACATTGTTAGGGAACTCTATTGTAATTAGAGTTTTAAAATCAATAAAAGTTATTTTCTATCTTGAAATATAAATGCCATGTATTAAATGATGAAGCAGAACCAAGTTAATATTTAATTCAATATGAGGATAATCTCTGAGGTCAATTCCATACATTTAAATGAAGCAAAAGACTAGCTTCGAAGGTAGCTTAATAACTTCACATCTTTGAGAGGCATCTCTAAAATCACAATAGCTGATATAGCTATCTTCAGAGCTAGTCATTTAATACATGGCATTGACCTACTTTCCTCTTTAATTATTTAAGAGTTAGCTGTTCGGTTGAATCTTGTCCTTGCAACGTGAAGAGCAGGACTATAATTTGTTGTACATTTTTTAGTCAAAATTATAGAGTTCATATAACAAAGAGATTTGTTGCAAATAAATGTAAAAGTAAATCAAAGGATACAGAACTCATTTTTTAAAAATATTAGTTTTCCAGTATGAGGAATTTATATTACCATTTGATTACTATTTGTTTCCATTTTTTTGATGTTAGATAAAAATTGACTTCCTATTTACTTGAGTAGTAATTTACCTCTAGCACATACACAGGCAGTTGTGAAGATTGAGATGTCTCATTTTATTTTCCCCCAGTAAACATAATATAAAGTGGGTTTGTGGTTGGGGTGAGAGGAGAATCACCTTTTCATATCTGAAAACCTAATTTATTTTCCCTTCCACTCAAAATGATCTAACTTTTGCCGTACTACCAGGTAATGGCAAAACATAATCCAAACTGGGACTACAGCAAGAATTCCACTAGAACTGCAGGCATCCTCTCTCCCTTTGCCCCAAACTGACTTACTCTCTTTTAAGAATTGGAAAGTTGCTAGTTATTCCTGCTGTCCACCTCTCAGGTCCTCATTCCATGACACCAAATTTGTGTTTCCTCTACCATCAGCTGGCATTTCATGTTTTTGGGTTACCATCAGTAGTGTGTAGGTGATTGATTAACAATTGGCTCTCTGGAAAATAAAAGTTTTGGTTTGTAGTGTTTTGTCCATTTCCATGGTGTGACTTTTCCCACTGTGACTGATTTCAAGTTACCAATGTGATAAACACGGTTGGGAAGAGATGCATATACCAGGTTATCAGGAACCAGTAAGAGCTCACTCCAGCACACTGCAACCCAATGTTGTTTGCCCGGGTTGCAATAGGAAAATAATAGAATATGGTGCAGAAAGGGTGCAACAGCCCTATGAACATGTAAACCAAAAGAAAATAATATGCTCCTTTTAGAAATTGGAAAAATATCAAGATAAGGAGCATATCATCTGGGAGAAAGAAAGGCAAATTTATGACCAAAATTCCAGTATATACTCAAATTAAGTATTTTAAGTAAATCAGAGAGAGAGAAGTTGAAGGAGGCAGAATTACTTTTTGCTGGTAATTATTTCTATGAGGCTAAATAAACAACTATTCTGATAAGCTATCAACTATCTGCAAAGGATCTTGGAAGTATAATTTGATTTCGTGCCTAGGAGAAAAACGAAATGTTTGAGTAAACACACAGCTTTGTCTCTGCCACTCAAACTCTAAAGGATTCACCTGCTTCAAATCTTCAGCTCCTTTATTTTCTCAATTCACTGTTCTGTAGAACACCAGAAGACATCTTCAGAAAAAGTTTCATAGTGATGGACCCAAGTACTCAATTCATGTTGTGATGATAACCAGGCAAATGAAGACTCTGTACTCCTCAGCCAGTTCCTATAAGCATAATAAGTGATGGATGTTTTTCTAAGTGATAAATGGAATTTTCCTAATCTCAGAAATAAAGTAACTGATTCCAATTTTTGAAAACCATCAAGGACTTAGATGGCAGAAGCCACATCATAAACCTTATCAAGTTGTTTGTTGTTTGGTTCTGAAAATAAGGCCAGGTAGAGAAGTTTGTTTGTTTGTTTGTTTGTTTTTTAAGAATAATAAACTTGATCAAGGACAAGTGGTGAATAATAGTTTATTTTATTTACTGATCACTAAATTACATGGCCATAGACGTTGCCAAAACTCGTTTTTTAGTTACTCTTGTACATGTTCTGAAAGTGTTCATTTTCTAAAACAAACCACCATTCCCTCAATCCTGGGAGACATGCTATCGTCTTAGTATAACTCAAGACCTTCACGAACATAAATTTATATAAAACTTTTATAATATCAAAATGTCTTAGTAACATAGCAGCAAGATATTTAAAAGAACAATTTGTAATCTAACTTGGCATATATATAAGATTTTTCTCTTTTTATTCTCATTTTTATCACTAGGGTGTTTCAGATGTCAGAGTTTCAGTTTAGGATCAACAATTAACATGATATATGTAGAATTTGGAAACAATTCATACAAAAGTAAATATAATGATAACAATAAAAGGCTTGGGAAGTCAGCTCTTTGAAGAAAGAGACTGGGACGTTTTCCCAACAAGACAGGGTTTTAATTTGTTTTTTATCTTACTTGTTTATGGAATACAGGAATGAATACAATACCACCAGGTAACATTTAACATAAGCATGAAAATAGGCAAAGAAGGTATAAGGACAGAAACAATTAGACACAGAAGTTATGAGTAAAATAAGCACACAGAACATAGCCCAAGAGACTCTATATTAAATGTACTTGCTAGAGATGGACTATCTGTTTGGCTCTGTGGTACCCTGCAGCAAATGCAAAGATGTAACCCAGTAAGTTACATGATACAGACAAGCTGGTTAGAACAATCACAACTTTTCCTAGTATTGAGGCCAGAGTAATAGGATATTATCTATGTTGCATTATTGCCCATGAGTTCGACAACCTCCTTGTGATGAATATAGAAATAGATTTCATAGGACTTTTAAACATCCTTAATGAATGACTGTGGCATATTATTAAAGAACATTCAACAGAAGCATTTCTAGGAGAGATTAAAACAATATGGCTGGGTGCGGTGGCTCACATCTGTAATCCCAGCACTTTGGGAGGCCAAGGCGGATGGATCACCTGAGATCAGGAGTTTGAGACCAGCCTGGCCAACATGGTAAAATCTCTTTTCTACTAAAAGTACAAAAATTAGCTGGGTGTGGTGGTGCGTGCCTGTAATCCCAGCTACTCAGGAAGCTGAGGCAGGGGAATCACTTGAACCCGGGAGGCAGAGATTGCAGTAAGCTGAGATCAAAACAATATGAGGCAGAATGTCTCAAGTCTAATCTGCCATTATCTAGAATAAGGATTCAGAACTGAGCTACTCAATAACAGTAGCCATTAGACACATAGGCTAATTATATTTAAATTTAAATTAATTAAAATTAAATACAATTTAAAAATTCAGTTCCTCAATCACACTAGCTACATTTTAAGTTATCAGTAGCCATTTGTGACTGGTCCTACAGTGCTACAGTGTTGAACAGCACAGATGAAGAATGCATCAATCATTGCAAAAAGTTCTAGTGGATAATATTGACTTAGACTTCCAGAACAAGATTGTAGTACTGACAATTTTTCAAACAAACTTACCTTCTCAGCCAAGTCTGCAACAGTCACTGAAAAATTGTGAGTTCAAGGTTATGCCCTGACAACCACTAGTAAAGAAATAATTTCACATTTTTTGTTAAAGGCAGAATCATAGCTTTACTAGGCAATTCAGAAGTCTTATTAATTTTCTCTTAGGGTAAGGATGAATGGTGATGGACTTAATGCATATTCAGCAAGATTGGAGAAAGGCAGTTCGTTACAAAAAAGAGCAAGGTGGGACAACAGGAAACACATTGAAGAGTTGAGGAGAGTACTTTAGAGTTGTTCAAAGACATGAGAATACAAAGAACAGTTGTCTTTCTATTATGAGTAAGTGGTCTCCTGCCCCCATGATACGCTGTAATTCTTTGAGCTGGAAGATTTGACTGTATGCCAAATAACGGTCTTAAACAGTGATCATTATTTTCCCTTCTGAAAGCTTCATCATCGGTCTAAGCAAAATATCATGGGAATATAGAGAAGAGAGATCTATGGGTTGTAACTATTGCAACTGTTTTGTTACAAACTCATCAAAATTTATGAACCTAGTTAGTATTTGAAATTATTCACTTCCTCCAACGTGCATTCCACAAAGCACTGTTGCAATCCTTTTAGTATCAGTTTCAAAAGCGTTTTGCAAAACACGTAAGCAAAAATGTCATGGTCTTGTTGCTTGTACCCTTGTTCTCCCATAAATATTGTCAACATAGCAACTGGGCAGTCCTCTATAAATTCAAGTCAGAGTAGAGCACTCCTTGATTCAAAGCCTTGTAACGGCTTCCATCTCACTTGGAGTATGTGCCGGAGTCCTTACAATGACCTACCAGACCTTCCACAATCAGCCAATCAGCCCTGTTACCTCCTCTCTTACCACTTGCTCTTTGCTCAGTCAGGTCCAGCTACACTGGCACTTCTGATCTTTTTTTTGTTTTGCCACCACAGTCTCATTCTGTCGCCAGACTGGAGGGCAGTGGCGTGATCTTGGCTCACTGCAATCTCTGCCTCCTGGGTTCAAGTGATTCTTCTGCCTCAGTCCCCCGAGTTGCTGGGACTACAGGCACCCACCACCACGCCCAGCTAATTTTTGTACTTTTGGTAGATACGGGGTTTCACCATGTTGGGTAGGATGGTCTCGATCTCTTGTCCTTGTGATCTGCCCGCCTCAGCCTCCCAAAGTGCTGGGATTACAGGCATGAGCCACTGTGCCCAACCTCTGCTCCTTCTTAAACAAAACATGCATGAGCCTACCTCCGGACGTTTGCTTTATCTACCTGCTTTATCTGAATTATCCTTCTACTAGGCATCATTGGTCAACTCCCTATTCCCCCTTCAAGTCTTGGCATAAGCCTCATGTTCTTAATGAGTTTGGCTCTGATTACTCTTTTTAATACTGCCACCTGCCCATGCTTTCCCAGGTCCTCAACTGCCACACTCTCCATCTTCCCTTACCTCACTCTACTTTTAGTTTTTTTCATTGTATGTACCCAATAATATATTGTAGTACTATGTAATTGATTTATTTCTTACATTTATTGTCTACTATCTGTCTCTTCCAGCTACAACTTAAGTTCCATAAAGACAGTGCTTGTTATTTTGGTCACTGATATATCTCCCGCACTAAGAAGAGGGCCTGGAACACAGTAGGCACTCAAAATATAGTTGTTAAATGAATGAATGGCTTTATAAGAATTTCTCTTTCTGAAAGTATAAAATTATATTTCTTCAGTTTCAACACTGATTTCTGGTGCATTCTAAATATCAAGTCACAACAGTGTATAATTTTATAGCTGGAAAGGCCCTTGGAAGTAACATAATACGATCATGCCTTTATATATAAAAGTAAACCATGCCCCAGAGAGATTAAGTGACAGCACAAGGTCAACCAGCTGATTTATAGCAGAGCCAGGGCTGGAGGATAGGCTTTCAGATTCTCACTCCACCCACAAAATATCAGGATTTTCCAACACCACGTGTATTGAAAAGAATATGCCACTGTCTCTGACAATTTTACCAGAAACAGACGTGCTGCCATATTTTTAGCTACAGGAACATCATTGCAATAAGTGGATAGCTTCATGAGCAGCATGAACTTGAATGTATAAATTTAACAGTATTTTTAAAGATAGAATCATATTACTTAACAAATATCTCATATAACTCCTCATCAAACTATAGTTTTTAAATACAGTGTTTTACGTAAAGTCAAAATGCAGTAATTCTAGAAAAAAATAGAGTCTTATCATAAATACATGAACTAAACCTTGATTATTTTCTACTTCCTTTATATTTTCTGTCACTTGGGCTCCACTTTATTCCCTTGTTGACAGGTGCGGTCTTAATGTGCATCTTTGAGAAAATAGGTGCTTTTTGGTACAAACCACTTTTATCTTTGGCTTATTAGAAGCATCTATATATCATAGCCTGGGGAAAGAAGATAAAATAGGGCATCTTTCTTGCATATAAATCATGGCTTGTGGATCATCGCTGTTAATTAAAAATCCTTGCAAGGCTAAATTCAACATGATGGAAGCTTAGGACATCCTTGCTAAAGGACAAACCTGGAAGGAAAAGTATTTTTAAATTTCCATGAGAAAGAAAGTAGAATGAGAACATTATGGATCCTAGCTCTGGACTTAGGGTTAAAATTTGCTACACATATTATACTGCACCATAATTTGTTGCTGATTGGATGTGAACATGCTAATTCCTTAGTGTAATTGGGTTACATTTTCTTTTATTTTCGTGATGTTTGGTGTTTCAATGTTGTCTGGCAACATAATCTTAGTATTAACTGGAGATAGGAAATATACAGCCTTGATCATAAAAAGTGTGAATTTCACAAGGACAGAGCAATATAAACAGAATTTTTACCATCCCATTTCAGTGACATATTCAAAAAAGAGGCCCATTATCCTTGAGTTTGGTTTGCATGGTTATTTGATACCCTTAACGCATAAAGGAGAATAGTTAGTGTAGGAGTCTTTTCAAGGTATGAACGGATATTTATTTTAGGGTTGTGATTACTTATGCTCCTGGTCGGTGCCAGTCAGGTCAATAGGATTATATTCCAGAAATTGATTTCCCCCCAATGAGTAAATAATGAAGTAATTTAACCTCATCTGCTTCCTAATCTAAAACCTTTCACTTGTACCATGAAGAAAGGCAGCTGCCTTCGCTTGAGAAGTGCTCATGCACAAGGCCAATAAATACCTTTGGGTTTTATATGAAGGTCATGCAAAGCTGATCATTCAGGAAATGTGTACACTTAAAGTGCATCTTCTATTCCTTATAGCCATCAATCCCGGCTTTCAGAGACGTCTCCACCTATGTTAAAGGGTGAACACAATACTGCATTAATCATGGGCATGGCTGTTGCCCTGCAAATTTCTCTTTCATTTATTTTAATTTAAGTGTTTATTTGGATCCTAGCATAGAAAGAAAACAGCACTTAGCTGGAAATGAAAATAAAAAGGCAGTTGGAAAGTAGTGACCGTTCAGATTATGAATTATTCAGGCTTGCTTTATGCTGTGCATGTTATTTTATTATTGTACCCGCTGTGGCTTCTTGAAGAAACCTAACATACCTGGAAATCACAATTAGACTAAAAATATGACTCTCTTGTCATAGAGGAAATCACCTAGTGGTCAGAGTACATAGTCGTCCCATTCTTTTTCTTCATGATTCATGTTGCTAAAAATGATGTTATGCAACATGAATACACATTTACTACATGCCGGACAGAGCACTAACACTTTACTTGCATTATCTCATTTAATGCTTTTAGGGTCAGGAATCCAGCTAGCAGTGGTTTCAGGAATCAAGGTCGGACCACCAGATTCCAAAAACCAGGTGCTTGGCCACTGGATTTCAGTACTCCTATGCCCACAGTTTACTGTTAAGCAACAAAAATCATCATCCTCCAAATCATTCCTTTGCTAATTATGCCTCCTGTGCAGAATATAGGATTTTTATCAAAGAGTTTCCTCTGGGAGCTTCCTATTCATCTGAGGAAATAAAAGGTAAAAAGACTGAAAAGCATTATAAAAAGTAATAACTTAATTGAAAATTACTTTTGCTCTTTTCTCTGATGTTTTAGAAATCGGCACTGTCTTCTCTATTTCACAAAATTTCAAATATTACTGCAGTTTTGTTTACTCCTTCATTTTCTTTTTAGCTGTCTGTGGTAGTTAACAAAAGATGTTTAGAATATTTAAAATAAATAAATAAAATCTGTCTTTTCTGGCATTTTTAATATATGGAGTTGAGGTTGAGTGACTTGCATACAGAAAGTGTAAATTCTGAGAGGAGATATGTGTAATTGGTCGTAACAAAAATGTTTCTCTCATTTATTCCCTGAATTTTTGTTGAATGTTCACTGTACACCAGGTAATGTGCTGAGCACTAGATAAGACCTGTCAGTTTTAGTTAAATTGCCCCTCTTACCTGATCCCAGAAACCATTAGACCTTCCTCAGACTCTAAATTTTCTGATTACTTGTCTAACTTGCTACTAGACATCATGAGAGCAGAAAGCACATCTACAACATTTAATATAGAACCACAAGTGCCTAACAGACTATTTGGCAGCCACTCAGTGAGGCAGAGAGGGATGAGCTCACCCCATCTGCATTCTTCATTCTTCCTGAACACACAGTTAGACAGTTTCTCCAACCTCCATTGCAATTAGGTGTGAACATGTGCTGACTACAGTCCAATTCAATGTAAACAGACTGAAAAGGTAACTCATCCAAGACTGGCCCATAGAAACCTTCCACTCATGATCCTCTTGCTCTGTCCCCATCCATAAGCTGAATGGAGAGAACTCCAAGGACCTCAAGGAGAACAAAACTATAAGGTAGAAAGAGCTTGGGTCCTTGAATGACTGCATGGAACAGAACCATCTCTTCCTCTGATAAACCCACATAGAAGAGAGAAATGAGAAAAAAATATGCTTTCTTTTATTAATCCAGAAATCTCCAGATTTGTTTGTTGCAGAAGTTAGGTTTACTTACCTTAACTATAGAGGAATGAATGAAAGAATGAGTGAGATAGCATTCCTGATATCAAGGCATTTTCATTTTAGTTTTTGGATAGCCTCATGTTTTCTACTTGAAAAGTCTTTTAGGAATCATTGGGTAGTTGTAAAATATAAAAGATATTTTTATGGGAATTACACAAAATGTGCTCAGAGAAACCACTTGGGAATGTTATATTGGGTATCAGAAGACCGTTTGCCTCCACATATGCAGGAATACCTTGGAAATCTTGTGGGTTTGGATTAAGACCACTGCAATAAAGCAAACATCACAATAAAGTAAGTCGCACAAAGTTTTTGGTTTCCTAGTGTATGCACAAGTAATGTTTACACTATGCTGTAGTCTAACACATGTACAATAACAATTTGTCTGAGAAAACAATGTGCATACCTTAATTTAAAAATATCTTACTGCTAAAAATTGCTAAGATCCTCTGAGCCTTCAGCAACTCATAGTATTTTTGCTGGTGGTTGGTCTTACCTCGACGTGGAAGACTGCTGACTGATCAGAGTGGTGGTTGTTGAAGGCTGGACTGGCTGTGGCAATTTCTCAAAATAAGACAATGAAGTTTGCTGCATCAACTGACTCTTCCTCTCAGGAAATATTTCTCTGTAGCATGCAATGCTGTTTCACAGCATTTTACCCACAGTAGAATTTCTTTAAAAATTGGAGTCAATCCTCTCAAACCCTGCTGCTGCTTTATCAACTAAGTTTATGTAACATCCTAAAGTTTTTGTTGTCATTTCAACAATGTTCACAGCATCTTCACCAGGAGTAGATTGCACGTCAAAAACAATTTTCTTTGCCCTTCCACTATGCATTCCTCATCAATTCAAGTTTTATCATGAGATTGCAGCAATTCAGTAACATCTTCAGGCTTCATTTCCAATTTTACTTCTCTTTCTACTTCTACCACATCTACAGTTACTTCCTCCATTGAAGTCTTGAACTCCTCAAAGTCATCTATGACGACTGGAATTAATTTCTTCCAAAGTTCTAACCTCTGCCCATGAATCCTGAATGTTCTTAATGGCATCTATAATGGCAAACTTTTTCCAGAAGATTTTCAGTTTACTTTGCCAAGATTCATCAGAGGAACCACTATCTATGGCAGGTGTAACCTTGCAAAAGGTATTTCTCCAATAGTAAAGATTTTGAAGTCAAAGTTACTCATTGATCCATGGGCTGCAGAAAGGATGTTGTGTTAGCAGGCATAAAAACAACATGAATCTCCTTATACACCTCCATCAGAGCTCTTGGGTGACTATGTGCACTGTCAATGAGCAGTAACATTTGAAAGGAATCTGTTTTTCTGAGCAATAGGTCTCAGCAGTGGGCTTAAATTATTCAGTAAACCATGCTGTAAACAGATATGCTATCATACAAGCTTTGTTGTTCATTTATAAAGCACAAGCAGAGTAGAATTAGCATAATTTTTAGGGCAATAGAATTTTTAGAATGGACATTAGCTTTAACCTAAAGTTGCCAGCTGCATTAGCCCCTAACAAGAGAGTCAGCCTGCCCTTTGTAGCTTTGAAGCCAGGAATTGTGTCCTCCTTTCTAGCTATGAAAATCTTAGATGGCATCTTCTAAAATAAAATAGAAGGCTGTTTTGTCTACATTGAAAATCTGCTGTTTAGCGTAGACACCTTCATCATCTTAGATCTCAGCTTGATCTTCTGGATGACTTGCTGCAGAACTTGCTGCTTCTCCTTGCACTTTATGGAGACGGCTTCTTTCCTTAAACCTTAAGAAATCTCTGCTAACTTCAAACTTTTCTTCTGTAGCTTCTTCACCTTCCTGAGCTTCTTCACCACCAGAGCTTCCTCACCTTCCTCACCTCCAGAGCCTTGCTCTGGATTAGGCTTTGACTTAAGAGAATGATGTGATTAGTTTGATATTTTATGCAGAGTACTCAAACTTTCTCCATATCAGCAATAAGGCTGTTTCACATCCTTATCTTTTGTTTGTTCACTGGAGTAGCTCTCCTAATTTCCTTTGAGAACTTTTCCTTTGCCTTCACAACTTGACTGTTTGGCACAAGAGGCTTAGCTTTCAGCCTGCCTTGGCTTTTGGCATGTCTTCCTCACTAAGCTCAATCACTTCTAGCTTTTGACTTGACGTGAGAGACAAGCAATTCTTCCTTTCATTTGAAAACTTAGAGGCCACTACAGGGTTATTAATTGGCTTAATTTCAATATTCCTGTGTCTCAAGGAATAAGGAGCCTGAAAGAGAGGAAGTGGGTAGGAGGGAAATGGCCAGAATACACACAACTTTGATCAATTAGGTTTGTATTCTTATATGGGTGAAGTTCATGGGGTCCCAAAACAATTACAATAGTAACATCAAAGATCACTGATCACAGTTCACCATAACAGGTATAATAATAATG
Organism: Macaca fascicularis; assembly: GCF_037993035.2. NCBI lineage: Eukaryota > Metazoa > Chordata > Mammalia > Primates > Cercopithecidae > Macaca > Macaca fascicularis. Next base: position 30,373,857 of record NC_088395.1, read on the forward strand.
AAGAAGTTTGAAATATTGTGAGACTATCCAAAATATGACACAGAGACATGAAATAAGCACATGCTATTGGAAAAATGGTGCCGATTGACTTTCTGGATGCAGGGTTGCCACAAACCTTTATTTTGTAAAAATTGTGTTATTTGCAAAGTGCAATAAAGAAGCACAACAAACTGAGGAATGCCAGTGTAAAGTTAGACAATTCCCAAGGGATATAAAGACAAAATTCATGTCCTCAGGGAACTTGCATAGTGGTGGGGAGGAGAGGAAAGTAAGCAGAAACTTGGTATCGTGACTCTTCAAGCAATTCTCTCTTTACCTGATACTCTTTCCCAGATAAGCCTGTCTATGACTTTAACATCTATATTCTGACTGCTTTCAGCGTACGTCCTTCCACACAAACTCCTCCTCTGAGCTCCATGGAGGTACCAAACTGCGTATCAATTGCATGTTTCACAGACATCTCAAACTCAAACTCAACATGTCCAAATTTGAATTCAGAATTGACCCAAACCTGATCAGCTCCAAGTGTTCTTCAACACAAATAATGGTACACCATCCCCTCCTCACAATACACACTCAGTTGTGCAAGTTCCAAGTTTGAGAGTGTTCTCGACATCCTTTTTTTTTCATCCTCAATCTTTATCCCTTCTCAACATTAGAGTCCTGTTGATTTTACTTTCTCAATATTTTACAAATCTTTCCACTCCTGTTCATCTTGATCCCTCGCTATCCAAATGTAAGCCCACAGCCATAACAAATGCTACCAAACTAGCTGCCCCGTATTTATTCCAATCTTTTATCTATTTACACACATTACATCAAAAGTGACATTTTAATAGTAGAAATATAATCACATACCACCTATGGAAATGACATCTCATTTTCCACCGGGGAAAATAAAATTCTTAACAATACCAATATCCCTGGATTTCCTAGCCCCTGTCTGCCTCACCACTCCCATCTCACACCAATGTCTCTCTCTATGACTCCATCATGCTGGCCTGTTTCTTCTTCTTCTTCTTTTTTTTTTTTTTTTTTCTTTTTTGTAGAGACAGTGTCTTGCTATGTTGCTCAGGCTGGTCTTGAACTCCTGACCATCCTTCTACCTCAGACTCGTAAAACGCTGGAATTACAGACAGGAGCCACTGCACCCAGCCAGCTCCTGATATGTCAGGGCTGTTCTCGTACCTGATATGCTCTCCCAGTTCTGTTTTGTCTCAGTTCAAACATTGTATCCAAAGGAAGCCACTGCTGCACTTCCACTAGATATAAATTTCTTTTCCCGCTCCTCTCACAGTAACTTAGAATAATTATTAAATATGTGATTGCGATGAGTTTATTTAACTGTGACCTCTGTTGACCATAAGTCTGTAAGAACAGAGAGAAGGTATTTTCTTTCGTGCTATATTCCCGCTGCCTCGTATGGGGTCTGATATAAGGAAGACACTCAATAAAAGTGTGCTCAATTAATTCATTAAATAAACACATGATGCAATATGGACATATTAGAGAGAGATCTAAACACACTTGAGGCATCAAAAATGTATTCCCTGATAACATATCTGAGCTTATTTAGGATGGCTTAGTAAATATTAGCCCCCAAAAAGAAGATGGTTGGAAAATATACCTGAGACACTTGTTATAAGTGAGATATTGTGATAAACATTTTACATGCACTATTCCATTTTACATTTGAAGAATCTGATGTTGAAGCACAAGGAAAATGAAGAACGGCCCAAAGTGGCAGAGTCAGAATTGATATCCAGATAGTGCGACTTCAGAGGCCCGGGGACATCATAACTGTAAACGTATCCCTGTAAAAAACAAGAATTTTAAAAATCAATAATCACCTATCATAAAATTACTAATACTATAGTAACCTATAATAAAATTCAGCAATGCCCTATCTCTGGTTTTGACCCCTATTCTACAAGATACTAGAAGCAGATTTATAGTCGTTGGAACTATAACAAAGCGAGGATTTGATTTGCCTTAGCAGTTTATGGTGATATCGATGTGTAGCCAGTGCCTGGGTGACGATGCCAGGATTAGGTAGGTCTGATTGTCTGAAGTGAATCACTCTATAACTGATCTGCTGGGAAGAAGGACTCTGCTCATGAGGCAAGCAACTGGGTGAGGTTCTCTATTCCTAGAGTGAGTGGCATTGTAGGTGATAGTAAGCCTCAGCTTCCTAGCGCTCATCAAGAAAATAATGTCAAGCAAAATCACATTGAAAGACATTTACTAACTGGGTTGGTTCTTTGGAAGGAACAGGATTCTCTGCTGGGAAAAGAGACAGAGTGAGGGTCTGCAGCCATCTTCAGAACTAAGAAAGCAATATAAGAAAGCTAAAATGACAGAAGCTCTGCTTTGCTTTTAGTTTTTCCCTGTAGTTAATTTTCCTGGAAAATTTCTTTGGAATATCAAAGGATCCGGAGATTGGAGGAAACGGTCTGTGCAATATTCACTTGGATATTGCACAAACACTACTTGCATTTTCTATGACTCCCCATGCCCTGCTTACCAAGTTTAGAAGCAAAGAACACCCTCCATGTGTCTTGTCTTTAAATTTTTTCCAACACATCTAATTCTGTTACTGTTTCCTGACACACCGGAGAGTGACTCCTTAAGTCAGTTCTCTCTACTCCACCTCCGCAAGTTAAATAACTCCTGTCAGCCAATATGGATTTTGGAGATGTCAGGGGAGGAGTTCTGACTTTAACTGTCCACGAGATTGTATCAGTCCTTTCTGAAACACTGGCCTGGTAGTATGTGGGTAATGACCCAGTTACAATATTATTGGATGTGGTTTTAACACAAAGCTTTTGAAAGGCATTTGGCAAAGACTAACTCTTTCTGTAAAGCTCAACTGGAAATAAGGCAAAATTCACTCCTCTCATAACCTTGATCACTCCTGGGTCATTACAATTTCTGTTACTTTAAAGGATATCTTTTCCCCACATTCCTATGGTCAGTATAAAAAAAAAAAAAAAAAAAGGAAGAAAGAAAGAAAGAAAGAAAAAAGTACTTTTCTTCATAACTTAGAACCCATGAAGAAGGGAAAAATTTATTGAAACAGGTTCGTATGTTGCAGTGAGAACGTTCTTAAACTGATTACACTCCAGGAGTGATCTCTAGACCTAACTGAGTTAGTATTATCTGAGCTCTTGGCAACAGTAATTTTAAAACCTGTTTTATTTCTCTTTGCTAGCCATTGTCTGAGAATGCTAGTAGCCCTGTGTTGTCAATTTAGTGTCAAATATTTTGAGTCTCCCCTGGAAAAATCATGAATAGAATTCATGCTCTTATCTATAGAAAACAGGTGGTGACACTGACGTTGCTAGACTGGTTTTCTTTTCTTTTCTTTCTTTTTTTTTTTTCCTGGACTGATATTCTTTTCACTTTCTCCTGACATTGTATCTCTGTTTCTCCTTTTCTGTAGACTAGAGTCCAAGCAAAGCTCAATACTCTTGCGTATCTGAATTTGTCACTCTGATATCATTTACATGGCAGGAAGACGGAAGATGTAGAGAAAATGGTACATGGATCAGGGCTGCCCTTACTGCTTTACTCCAGCACTGCCATGTATGGCCATTCAGCATGTGTACTGCACAAAGGCACCAAGCCCAGCTGATGAGGAGAGATGAAATCCAGACTGTACTCCTCTTGCCAAGCCGTGCACCCAGCATGCAATTGCATTCTCCCGGAGGAAAAGGTGCCTTTTTCTCCACAAGGCGGCAAAGGCAACTACAGTGTACCAGTCAGATGCCAGTGGGATTGCTTTAGACAAGAGGGATGCCTTATTCTAACTCACACAAGAGTATTCTAGGGACTAGTAGGATCCTGCTCAATTCCTAACAGCAGACCACCAATAGCACTATCTAGTAGGTTACAGCACACTCACAATCCCAGCTGATACATGATGTAAGCTGCTGTCTTAGGTCAGGTTCCATAGAGGCAAAGCCTGAGACTGAGATTCCTGCTTAAGTGTAGGGACCAATTAATTGTTCCTGTTGTCCTAGGACCAAGGGATTTCCCAGGGTGTGGTAATTTCAGGGCAAAAGCCAGGAAAGTTCTGGGCAAACCAGGACAATTTGATCACCTACCAAGTGATATGGTGAGGGAGTATTTTCAGGGCAAAAAAAAAAAAAAAAAAAGGAAGTAAAGGAAGCAACGTAGGGTAAAGTAAGAAAGCTAAGCAAGGAAGTGGTCTCAGCTGGAGACTCATTTCAATCTGGTCCATGGGGGACTCTGAGGACACAAATTGGTTAGTCCACCTTGTGGTAAGAGGGCCAATTTTTATAATTTTGTGTCAGTCCATCCTTGGTCATTAGCTGTCCCAGCCTAACTATGATCCAGGGAGAGCGTTAGAGAGTAATACAGCATCCATATCACATAGTGCCAAAGAAAAAGAAGGCTTTGGAAACGCAGGTTATTTTTAAGGAACAGATTAGGGGTAGGAACACCATCCATGGCAGCATAACCCCCACATTCTTTCATGGAGAAAGATGATGATATCAGCTCCCACAAGATCACAATTCTCTGCGCCACACCTGTTGTATCTCCCCTGGTGTTTTCTGTCTACAAATCAAAGCAGGATGTGTCCATGATGCTCTCCCAGTGTCTTGAAAAGCCCCGAAACAGCATCCTTACCAGTATCTCAGACAGGGCGGCTGACTCATCCTGGTTTGCCTGGGAGTTTCCCAGTTTCAGCAGAGAAAAATCTCACATCCAATGAAACCCCCCAGTCATGAACTGGTAACCCAGATGGAGGATTTCTATCCCCTAGATGGCCTCTAAGGTGAAAAAGTCAATTGATTGCACTAAACGAACTTGGAATTCTTTAGGTATCATAGTACAAATTCATGCTGAGTGCCAAGTAAACTTTAGTTGCTGGAAAGGAGAGTAAAAAGAGAAAACTACAGATAAGTAAGACAGGAAACATAGGGCAATGCTTCCAAACTGGGAATTTTGTACTTTATGGAGCAGGGAAGAAGTGAGAGAACATTGGAAGACTGAGTGGTGGCTGACATGCCTGGAGATGCACTTTAAAAAGATTAATCTAAGGGTAGTATATAAAGTGTAGGAGAACAGAGAAGTCCAAAATTAAATGAAGTGTGAGCTATTTTTTCTCTGCTTGGCTTTTGTCTAGCGGACTGGAAGGAGTATTAGTCACACCTTCTTTCTCTTGGTCTCGCTCTGATCTGATCTTGGAAATTCCAGTTACATTCAAGAAGCTGAATGTTTGCTTAATATAGCTCTGGAAGTCTACATAAGAAATTTGAGAAAACACTAATTTACTCTAAGGAGAGCTGGATGGCTTGGAGAGCAGAGCGGCAGAGAGGTGATTCCTCACGTTCCCTTTGGAACTTTGAATTTTGAGCTATGTAAATACATTATCAACTCACCAGTCAATAATGCAACTTAAATTAAATAAGAAATAACAAACAAGAAGGTAGAAACAAAGAAAGACCCAGGATTAATCAGGATGAGCTACATTTTAGAATTCTATATTCAATTTTCCAGAGCTGAATTGATCAACTTTGGTCTAACTGAATTCCATTTATGTATATTAATCACCAAATAACTGATGAATTTAATTTAATTTTGTAAGTAATGTCAATGTGAAATTACTTATAGTCATTCTTCTGCTAATTTTTCCTGTGTGGAACAAACAAAACAAATTAAAACACACATACACACAAGCAGAAGCAAAAGTCCAATTTAAGCAGCATGATGTGGTAGAAGGCACATGTGCTTGGGAGTAGGTCAACTGGGTTCAAATACTAACTGTCACTTATTAGCTACAAGCTCTTTGGGCAGGTTAGTTAACCTAATTGATCCCATTTATAAGTGATAATAATATCTGCCTCAAAGGACCACTGTAGGGATTAAACGAGAATCTATATGTGAAAGTTCATCAAAAGAGGAAAATTTCCCTTCCTCTGCCAAAGCATCTGGTACAATGCTCTACACACAGATGGTGATAAATAAACATGAGCTGAGTAATAAAATAAATGCCAACATATGATTAATTGTTTGATTATAATTAATTTGGCGTCAATAACATAGTGTATTGTTTAAAAAATCAAACTCAGATTTAGGATATCTGGAATCCAGCCCCAACGTTCTTTGACCTTAAATGAGATACTTAAACTCTTTGGTATTGAATGCTTTCCCCTGGGATGCTTTTCCTTCAAAATCCACATGGCTCACTCTCCAACATCCTTCATACCTTTACTGAGGAAATTTAGTGAGAACTTCCCAGAACACCTACTTAAATTCACAAACCCTCTCTTCCCTGAAACTCTGAATTACTTATCATTATCTACCATGCTATTTATTTTACTTGTTTGCTTAGTATTTATTTCACTGCCTCCTTTATAATATAAACCTCATGAAAGCAGGTATTGTTGTTTATTGTGTACCCGGCTCGGCATTGAACATCTAGAACAGTGCTCAACCTATGTGAGGTATTACAATTTTGTTAAATGAATGAGTAAATGTGTAAGTGTGTAAATTAAGGCGCTAGGATAAGAGAGCTCTACAGTCCTTTCCAGTTCTGAAATTTCATGGTAAATGCTTTAAATGACTATTTTGTTCCAATTTTAAGTTATCTTTAAGATTTTTAGTTAGAAAAAGCTAACTTTAGCATAATGACATTTCCCGTGATAAAAAATTAAAAGACTGAAGCATGTATTTTAGTAGCATCACATTTAATTGGCAAAGGAATTTAATTCTTTGAAAATTCGAGAAACACTGAAAAGCATGAGAAAAGAAGCAAACAAAATAACCTAATGTGATGATTAAATCATGAAAGTAAGAAATTTTTCAGGTACTCTTCAAAAATCTAGCAAACATGTTAATTTAATTGTTTTCTTAGGAATTGTTTATTTTGATGGCTTCACATTCAAATTTTCATATGTTACATAATAGGTAAAAGCTTAAACTTTGACAATAAAATCACCAGGTATACTTATAGACTTTGTAGGATAAGGTTTAAACATTCTCTTTTTGAATTCTTTGTTTTGCCTTCTAAACTTTATTTGCTTATTTGGAATCCTTATTTCAGGAACTGTAGTCAATTTTAATGTTTCAAGTTACAGTAAATAGGAGTGACTTAAATTGGGTCTTATCAGAAATATACTGGGAAGCAACTTCTCTCTTCCTAACTAGCAAAGTTGTGTATTGCACTTTTTGTGTCCATCTTGGAAAGGTAGGTCAGTGAAAAGTCGTTTATTGGGCTATATGACAGAAGGCTTGTGATCTAATCCAATATCTACCAATGTCAATATATGCTCTTGTGTCCCACAGCCTCTCTCATTTCTAATTCTTTAACTGAAATATAAAGAGTGAATATTGTAGAGACTGACCTTCATTAGGTATTCATCACTTGGCTATCTGTCAGTGACAAAGGCTGTGCCATTGTCTCACTTGACTTCCCCCCTGGAGTCCTTATAGACCCCTGACATTCTATGTAGTTTTAACTCAGGGGGAAAAAAAAAAGGAAAACATGGTTGATCCTAGTTTGAGATTCCACAGCTAATTAAGCACAACAGTAATATAGACAATAAGTCATGATTTCAACTGTATATATTTGCTCCCGATGGCAGAAAAAGTTGTATGTATCCATGAGGCCATTTCATTTTTTCCTGGGTTTATAGAAAGACAACATGTTCCTATCACTTTTGCACCTAGATGAAGCCATGTGACCAGTTCTGTCCAGTGGATTGCGGGTCAGGTTATATACCCTCATTTGGATGCTATGTCCTTAAAATCTTCCATGAGATCTTCTAAGCTCTCTTCTTTTGTCTTCAGACTGGATACAGAAGCTGCAGTGGAGGATTCCAAAGCTAATCAATGAGAAGAAAGGTATCTCAATCTTAGAGTCACTGCTTAGAGAGAATTTGCCCAAAAGAACTTTTTAGCCAGAAATAACTGCTCTGAAGTTTGAATTAGCAAGAACTGAACTTATTAAGCCTCTGAAATTTGGAGTTGGTTCTTATAGAAGTTAGACCTATTCTAAATAATATGCTCACCTCCATTCTGCAATTAACTACCAAATAATTCTCTTGCCTTGTTTGGTTTCCTTTCTAAATGCATACATTGGATGATAATTCAAGTTCATAGCAGCAACTGATTTGACCATCTAATCATATTTTGAAATGGTTAGATTTGGGTCATTGCAGAAACGTGCACTGAAACTTATCTCCAGGATTCACATTCCTACACTGCTGCACCTTTAGAGCTGAACAGAAAAAAATAAAGATTAAAGACCTACTTCACATAATTAAAAATAATGTCTCATATTTCATCCAGAGGCGCATGGGCAAGTATTTTAAATGTAGATTCACTAGGTCGGCTTACCAATTTACATATAAGTTTGAAAATGAAAAGTTAGTGTGCCCCTAGTTATGTGAACGCTTCTAAATTGTGTATCACCTCTGGGCTAAGGTCAAGTGGATGCAGTTAAGCCTCAAAGAAGAAATTTTCATAAAATTATGAGAAACTGAAAATTGTGATTTACAATAGAGGCCCAGATAAACTTGAATTGTGGTTTTTAACTTCTTTTGGAGAAGGAGAAAATACTCCTTGATAGAGGAAAATGTGTGCTTCACTCCTAAGGAATTGCAGCATGGGCTTATTTATTTAACTAGTATGATTAAGTGTTTTCTTACTACAAAATAAGAATGGTTTTTAGAAGTGTACTGTTTTTTCTCCAAATATTTTGGGATTTTCCAGTTATCTTTCTGTTATTTATTTCTAGTTTAATTCCAGTGTGGTCTAAGAGTGTACTTGTATGATTTCTATTCTTTTAAATTTGTTAGGATGTGTTTTATGACAGAGAGTGTGGTCTATCTTGGTGAATGTTCCATGTTAGCTTAAGAAAAGCATGTATTCTGCTGTTGTTGGATGAAGTAGTCTATAAATGTCAATTACATCCAGTTGATTGATGGTGCTGTTCAGTTCAATTATATCCTTACTGATTTTCCACCTGCTGGATCTGTCAATTACTGAAAGAGGAGTGCTGAAGTCTCCAACTGTAATAATGAATTTGTTGATATCTCCTTGTAGTTCTTTCAGGTTTTGCCTCATGTATGTTGATGTTATGTGGTTAGGTGCATTCACATTAAGGATTGTTGTGTCTTCTTGGAGAATTGACCTCTTTATCCATATATAAGGCCCCTCTTTATCTTCGAACATTTTTCTTGCTCTGAAAACTTCTGTGTCTGAAATTAATATAGCTTCTCCAGCTTTCTTTTGATTAGTGTTAACATGGTATATCCATCCTGAAACTTCTAAGTTATCTGTACCTTAATATTTAAAATAGATTTCTTACAGACAACATCTAGTTGGGTCTTTTGTAAAATCCATTTTGATAGTATCTATCTTTTAACTGTTATATTTAGACTATTAAAATTTAAAGTGACTATTTATATAGATTAATATCTACAGTATTTTTCCTCATTTTCCTTTTTGTCCTTGTTCTTTGTTCCTCTTATTTTGTGTTCCACTCTATTTCTGTGTTCTTGGGTTTTAATTGAGCATTTCATATTATTTCTTTCTTCTTGCAGAGTGCCAATTATACCTCTTTTTAAATTTTAGTTAGTGGTTGATATGTTTTGGCTGTGTCCCCAACCAAATCTCATCTTGAATTGTAGTTCCCATAATCCCCATATGTCATGGGAGGGACCCAGTAGGAGGTAATTGAATCATGGGGCACTTACCTCCATGTTGTTCTCATGATATGGAGGGAGTTCTCACCAGATCTGATGGTTTTATAAGGGGCTTCCCCCTTCGCATGGCTCTCACATTCTTCTTCTCCCTGCTGCCATGTGAAGAAGGATATGTTTGCTTCCCCTTCTGACATGATTGTAAGTTTCCTGAGGCCTCCTCAACCATGCTGAACTGTGAGTCAATTAAACCTCTTTCTTTCATAAATTACCCAGTCTTGGGTATGTCTTTATTGGCAACATGAGAAAAGTAATAGAGTAAATTGGTACCACAGAGAGTGTGGTACTCTATAAAGATCCCTGGAAATGTAGAAGCGACTTTGGAACTGGGTAACAGGAAGAGGTTGGACTGGTTTGGATGGCTCAGAGGAAGACAGGAAAAGAAAGTTTGGAACTTTCTAAAATCTTAGAGGACTCAGAAGACAGGAAGATGTGGGAAAATTTGGGACTTCCTAGAGACTGGCTGAATGGCTTTGACCAAAATGCTGATAGTGATACTGACAATGAAGTCCAGGCTGAGGTGATCTCAGATGGAAATGGGGAACTTGTTAGGAACTGGAGCAAAGGTGACTCTTGTTATGCTTTATTTAGCAAAGAGACTGGCAGCCCTGCCCTAGAGATCTGTGGAACTTTTAACTTGAGAGAGATGATTTAGGGTATCTGATGGAAAAATTTCTGAGTGGCAAAGCATTCAAGAGGAAGTGGAACATAAAAGTTTGGAAAGTTTGCAGCCTGACTATGTGATTCAAAAGAAAGACCTTATTTTCTAGGGAGAAATTCAAGCCTGCTGCAGAAATTTGCATTAGTAAAAAGGAGGCAAATGTTAATCACCAAGACAATGGGGAAAATGTCTCCAGGGCATGTCAGAGACCTTTACAGCAACCCCTACCATCACAGGCCTGGAAGCTTAGGAGGTAAAAGTGGTTTCCTGAGCCAGGTCCAAGGCCCCCTGGTGTGTGCAGTCTTTGGACTTAGTGCCCTGAGTCATAGCCTCTCCAGCCTTGGCTAAAAGGGGCCAAGGTACAGCTCAGGCCCTTGCTTCAGTGGGTGCAAGCCCCAAGCCTTGGCAGCTTCCATGTTGTGTTGGTCCTGCAGTATGCAGAAGTCAAGAATTGAGGTTTGGGAACCTCCACCTAGATTTCAGAGAATGTATGGAAAGGCCTGAATGTCCAGACAGAAGTTTGCTGCAGGGGCAGTTCCCTGATGGAAAACCTCTTCTAGGGCAGTGCAGAAAAAAAATGTGGGGTCTCAGCCCCTACACAGAGTCCCCACTGGGACACTGCCTAGTGGAGCTGTGAGAAGAGGGCCACCGTCCTCCAAACCCCAGAATGGTAGATCCACCTACAGCTTGCACTGTGTGCCTGGAAGACCCACAGACACTCAACACCAGCCCATGAAAGCAGCCAGGAGGTGGGCTTTACCCTGCAAAGCCACAGAGGAAGAGTTGCTCAAGGCCACAGAGCCCACCTCTTGCATCAGCATGACCTGGATATGATACATGGAGTCAAAGGAGATCATTTCAGAGCTTTAAGATTTGACAGACCCCGGATTTTGAACTTGCATAGGGCATGTAGCCCCTTCCTTTTGACCAATTTCTCCCATTTGGAATGGTTATATTTACCCAATGCCTGTACCCCCATTTTATCTAGGAAGTAAGTAACTTGCTTTCGATTTTACAGGTTCTTGGGTGGAAAGGACTTGTCTTATCTCAGATGAGACTTTGAACTTGAACTTTTGGGTTAAGGCTGGAATGAGCTAAGACTTTGGGGGACTGTTGGAAAGGCATGATTGTTTTTATAAATGTGAGGATATGAGATTTGGGAGGGGCCAGGGGCAGAATGATATGGTTTGGCTGTGTCCCCACTGAAATCTCATCTTGAATTATAGTTTCCATAATCCCCATGTGTCACGGGAGGGACCCAGTGGGGGGTAATTGAATCATGAGGGTGGTTATCTCCATGCTGTTCTCGTGATAGTGAGTGATTCTCGTGAGATCTGATGGTTTTATAGGGAGCTTTCCCCTTTGCTCAGCTCTCATTCTTCTCCCTTCTGCCATGTGAAGGGTATGTTTGCTTCCCCTTCTGCCATGATTATAAGTTTCCTGAGGCCTCTTCAGCGATGCTGAACTGTGAGTCAATTAAACCCCTTTCCTTAATAAATTACCCAGTCTCAAGTATGTCTGTATTAGCAGCATGAGACTGGACTAATTCAGCGGTTGTCCTGGAGTTTGCAATACACATTTATAACTAATCTAATCTAATCCCAAATAACACTGCCACATCATGGATGTTATAAGTACCTTATAACAAAGTATATCCAGTTTCTCATCTCGTCTCTTATTACATTGCTGTCATTCATTTTACTTATTCATAAGCTATATTCACCAATTATTACTATTATTATTTTGAAAAAGCTGTTATCTGTTATATTAATGAAAAGAAAAATAAAAATTTTATTTTACTTTCATTTATTGCTTTTTAGTACTCTTCTTTTTAAATATAGATTTGAAATTCTGACTGATATCATTTTTCTACTCTACAGAAAGTTCATTTTTTGTGTGTTTTAAATGATATTTAGAGAGATACTTTAGCTGTTTGCTTTACTAATTGCTTTCCAGAACATGTGGCTCAGAATTTCATAGCAGTTTTATCTATAGCTCATGACACAAACATTAAGTTGTTTTAATTTTTAATTTTTTTATTTCAATAGGTTTTTGAGGACCAGGTAGGGTTTGTTTACATGAATAAGTTATTTAATGGTGATTGCTGAGATTTTGGTGCACCCATAACCCAAGCAGTGTACTCCGTACCCAGTGTGTAGTTTTTTATCCCTCACCACCCCCACCCTTTACCCTGAGTCCCCAAAGTCCAATGTATCATTCTTATGCCTTTGCATCATCATAGCTTAGCTCTCACATATGCGTGAGAACTTATGATGTTTGGTTTTCTATTCCTGAGTTACTTCACTTAGAATAATAGACTTTAATTCCATCCAGGTTGCTGTGAATGCCGTTATTTTGTTCCTTTTTATGGCTGAGTAGTATTCCATGGTATATATATATATATATATATATATATCACTTTTTCTTTATCCACTCATTGATTGATGGACATTTACATTTGGGCTGGTTCCATATATTTGCAATTGTAAATTGTGCTGCTATAAACATGCATGTGCAAGTATCTTTTTTGTATAATGACTTCTTTTCTCCTGGGTAGATACCTAGTATTGGGATTGCTAAATCAAAAGGTAGATCAATTTTTAGATTTTTAAGGATTCTCCACACTGTTTTCCATAGTGGTTGTACTAGTTTACATTCCCTCCAGCAGTGTAAAAGTGTTCCCCTTTCACCGCATCCACACCAACATCTTTTTTTTTTTTTTTTTTTTTTTTTATGGCCATTCTTACAGGAGTGAGGTGGTTACACATTGTGGTTTTGATTTGCATTCTACAAAAAGTTTATTTTATTTTAGTATTTCTTACAACACAGGCCTACTGGTGACATATTCCCTCAATTTTTGTCTGAAAAAGTATTTATCTTTCACTTTTGAAAGCTCATTTTTCAGAGTACACAATAACAGGTTGTGAGGGGCACTTTTTGAACATTTAAAACAGTTTACTCCACTCTCTTTTTGCTTGTATATTTTCTGAAGAAAAATCTAATTCTTATTGTTGTTCCTCTATAGATAAGTTGGTTGGTTCTTCACCAATCCCTGGCTTCTTTAAAAATTTACTTATGTGTCTTTGATTTTTTGCACTTTGAACATGCTATAATGTTATAGGTTGGACCATGTCCCCCTTTGCCCAGAAAAATGATATGTTGAAGTCTTTATCCTCAGTACCTTGGAACTTGACTTTATTATTATGATTATTATATTTGCTGGGTACATGAAGTTTTGCTTTTTTTTTAAGCATGCTTTCTTTTTACATTTTTAAAATTTATTATACACATTTATAGAGTACAAGCACAATTGTGTTACATGTGTAGTGGTCAAGTCAGGGCTTTTAAGACATCCATTACCAGAATAATGGACATTGTACCCATTAAGTAATTTCTCATCATCCACCCCATACCTCCAACCTTCCTCTTGTCCATTGTCCATTATTCCACTCTCTATGAGAATGTCACCTTATTTAGAAATAGGATTGTTAAGATGAGGTCATATTGGAGTAGAGTGAGCCCCTATTCTAATATGATTGGTGTTCTTATAAGAAGAGAACCATGTGAAGACACAGAGATACACAGGTAGAATGTCATGTATGCAGCCTGCAAAACAAGTAACACCAAAAATTGCCAACAAACTGCCAGAAGCTAGGAAGAGGCAAGAAAGCATTACCCTATAAGTTTCAGAGGGAACAAGGCCCCTGCCAAAACTTTAATTCCCAACTTCGAAACCTGAAAACTGTGAGACAATAAATTTGTGCTGCTTTAAGCCACCAAGTTTGTGGTACTTTTTTACATCAGCCCTAGGAAATTAGCACATATGCCTTGGTATAGATTTGTTTGTATTTATCATGCTTAGTGTTCTCTGAGCTTCCTGGATCTGTTGTTTGGTGTTTGTCGTTGATTTTTTGAAAATTTTTAGCCATTATTATTTCAAATATTTCTGCTACCCCTTTCTCTTTGTCTTCTTCTGCTGTTGTTCCCATTATGTATCTGTTACTGTCTTTGTAACTGTTCCACAATTCTTGGATATTCTATTCCCTGTTTTCCATTATTTTTTCTTTATGCTTTTCAGTGTGAGATATTTCTATTCATGGACTTTTAAGATCACTACTTTTTTTTCCTTAGCTGTGTCCACTCTACTGTTAAGTACATCAAACATATTCTTCATTTCTGTTTTTTTAATTTCTAGCATTTCTTTTTTATTCCTTTTTAAAGTTTCCATCTCTCTGCTTATACTACCCATCTGTTCTTGCATACTGCTCACTTTTTCCTTTAGAGCCCTTAGCATATTAATTATTTTATTAGTTTTCTGAGGCCATAACAAAGTACCAAAGACTTACGGATTTGCGCAACAGAAATTGCTTCTCTCACAGTTCTGGAGGCTGGAAGTTTGGGACTAGGTGTTGGCAGAGTGGATTTCTTCTGAGGCCTCTCTCCTTAGCTTGTAGATTGAACTTCATTCAATTGTATTAACCCAAATCCTCTATCTCTTCAATTTCTCATCTTTGGGTTATCTTAAAGATTTTCTATGGATTGCTTTTGTAACTTTAAACAATATACAAACATTCCTCCTAATCCATATCTCCCTTCAAATTTATCTGAATTATGTCATTATTCTTAGTTTTTTCTATTGCTCTCTTTTATATCTTTAAAGAATGTACATTAAACTCTTTTTCAAGTTTTATCAACTTTCATCTGCTATCTCTTTACTATCCACCTTGTGAGATGAAGATATAAGGGCCCCGCCTTTTTTTCCATTTCTTCCATCCACCTCCCACCTTTCATCTGTTTCCCTTTACTTTATATTGTCAGGGCTGCTAATGTTTTCCTTCCAACCTGCGGTCATATTTAAATATTTTGTGCTTAATCTGAAGATTGTAAAAGATCCTGTCTGGGCACAGTGTCTTACACCTGTAATCCCAGCACTTTGGGAGGCCAAGGCGGGCAGATCATTTAAGGTCAGGAGTTCAAGACCAGCCTGGCCAACATGGTGAAACCCCGTCTCTACTAAAAATACAAAATATTAGCCAGGTGCAGTGGCAGGCGCCTGTAATTCCAGCGATTTGGGAAGGTGAGGAAGGAAGATCCTTTGAATCTGGGAGGCAGAGATTGCAATGAGCAGAGATCACACCCACTGCACTACAGCCTGGGAGACAGAGCGAGACTATGTCTCAAGTAAATAAATAAATAAATAAATAAATAAATAAATAAATAATAAGATTGTAAAAGATAAACACTGAAAAGTTACTGTGATGGTGAAAATATTGTTCACTCTAGTGCCAACTAGTATTACTTTCTAATAGATTGAATCAATTCTGACTCCTTAAAGAGGAATATTCCTATAATCAAAATAAAATATAGTCTCATTTCTAATGTTATCAATTGCTTCAAATCATATCATAATTTACTTTAGTTTCCTACCAAATTGGCTAAAATTTTAAAAGACTGACGATACCAAGTGTTGTTAAGGATGTGGAACAATTCAAATTCTCAAACACTGCTGGTGAGACTGTTAATTAATATGACCACTTTGGAAAAGAATTTAGCAATATCTACTAAAACTGAACATATGCATACTCTATAACCCAACTACTCCACTTTTACATGAATATCTAAAATAAATGTGAATATACATGCACCACAGACAGTGTACAGTAATGTCCACAGCAGCACTATTCATAATGGCCAAATATTAGAAGCAATTCAAATATACATTAACAATAGAATGGGTGAAAATTGTAGCATATTCACACGGTGAAATATTTTTAAGCAGTGAGGATGTTTGCCATTTTCAACGTGTGAATATAATATTGAATAAAAGTAGCCAGATTCAAAAAAGTAATATACCATATGATTTACTTATACAGAGTTTAAAAACAGAAGGAATATGCTATAGAGTATTAGAAGTTAGGACTGTGGTTACACTCAGGGATACAGGTAGTGAGTGAAATGACAAGAAGGACTTTGGGATACTGATAGTGTTCAATTTCTTGATATAAATTGTGTTTTCAAGGATGTGTTTACTTTATGATAATTCATTAATCAGTACAGTTATGAATTATGGACTTGTGTTATATATGTTATAGTTCAATTTTTTGTTTTAAAAAATTGACCTTACAGTAGTTATTTTAGTAGCCACTTAAAAATGGCTGTTTTCTATTGGACTAAACAACAGTCTTGAAAAATTAAATCATATGTTTTATTTTCTTCCTGGTACTTCTATTTTCTAAATATTCCAATATAAAAATTATTTCATAATCACAAAAAGCTTATCAACTCACTCCAAAAAATTATGAGTCCACATCATGATTCTCAGACTTAGTCATTTTTTATATGCCATCCGTAAGGGATTTGATTGTACCCCTCAAAAAGATATGTTCAAGTCCTGACCCCCAGTACCTCTGAATATGACCTTATTTGGAAATAGAGTCTGCAGATGTTGTTAAGAATCTCAAGATAAGGCCGTACAGGATTTAGAGTGGGCCCTAAATCCAGTGAATGATTGTCTTTGTTAGGGAAAATAGAGTGATATTTGAAACTTCAAGAGTCACAGGGGAAAAAGCCATGTGAAGACAGAGGCGAAGAATCTAATGATGTGTCCATAAGCGAGAGAATGACAACAATTGCTTGTGCTGCCAGAAGCTAAGAAAGAGGCATGAAACAGACTTTCCCTCAGAACCTCCAGAAGGAACTAACTCTGCTGACACCTTGATTTGAGACTTCTGGCCTCTGGCACTGTGAAAGAATCAATTTCTGTTGCTTTAAGCCGTGAAGTTTGTGACAGTTTGTTGTGGTAGACTTCAGAAACTAATGTTGTACCGTCCATCCCTCCTCATACACACATTCAGACAAAGGCACACTTATAGTTAAGAGGCTATTTTGTTCTCAGTGGTCCCTACTTGAGTGCCAAACTTGCAATACATCATGTTACCAGACTTTATCATTTTTTATGATTCCTCAAGAACCCTAGAGATTTGCTAAATCTGTGCCCACTTCCTACTTCACCTCTCTCTCCTTTATTTTCCATAGATCTTTAGACTGTAAGTCAGCATCAAGCTAACAGTTTGTTAAAGTAACAGCTGTAAGCATTTCAACTTTTTCATCCCACGATACATTTCATCATTTTCTTTCTCTCTTATGGAAGTTGATAAGGCCAATCAACAGAGTATATGTCTTCTTGTAATTTGTTTTTTACTTGGAGTCTTAATTAGCATAAAGGGAGTTGAAAAGCCACTTCTATGTGGAATACTTATTACCAAGGTTAAGACAGACTATGCTTAACATTTAATTGGTTTATAGTGCTGTGAAGCTAGTTTTCAAGGTCATAAAAATCTTACTTATAAACACAAAAAGAAAATGTTAACAGCTGTTATAAAATCATCAAAGTTGCATTTTCTTCTTGAGCAATGAGGAGTTGTTCTTTGCACAAGCACTGTCTAATATATCTTTAAATGTTCTTTTGATTAACAGAAGTAAACCTGACCCTGTCCCAGGAACAAATGAGTTGACTGCAAATTTGGCTTCTTTTTATTCCCCTAAAATCACCCCATGCGCAACCAATTTGCCCATCAGTTGGGTTATACTGACAAGGATGTAAATGGGACCCATTTGTGAGTCTGCAGCAGTCTGTCTTCCCTAGTGTAAGAGCATGGTGGCTTAGTGCTCCATTGTCTATGAAAGTAACTAGGATGTGTTTAAGCCCTGGTGAGTAGACCAACCAACCACATATTGTATCCATGTAATACCATTCTCACCTTCATTACCCTGTAACTCTTTCTTTTTCCCTTAACCCTAATCCACCACAATCCATTCTTCATACAGAAGTCAGAATGACCATCCAAAATCTTAAAATGGAATGTTCCACTCCCTTGTTTCTACTCTCTAAGGGTTTTCCATGGCATTTAGAATAAAATACAAACAAGTTACATGATCTATCCCCTGTCTCCACACTAATTCCCACCTTGGTATTTGCCATTCCTTTTGCCTATAATGTTTTGTTCACAGAATTTCCCATTGTGTCATCTTCCTCATCAGTCAGAATTCAACTCAGTGTTACAAACTCAAGAGATCTTCAACAAAGATGTCCCACTTCCGTGGTCGGTCTGTCTCTACAGCATCAATTTTATTTTTTTGACTGAAATTATTAATCATTTATTTCTGGACTTGATGTTTGTCCTTGTCACCCCCACCAACACTAAATTATAAACCTCATTAAAATAGATACTTATTAATTACTTTATTCCTTCATCTTGAATTCTGCCTGTCACTAAGTTGGTTCTCAATAAAATACTTGTGGAATGAATGAATACATATAACCAGCTTAATAAACATGACTATTACCATAGGTACCCACTCAAAATTATCACTCATCTATCACCACACTTTCATGTTTCCTTAAAAATATTCTCGTGTGAAATACATTTTGCTGTGCAACCACTGTATTTAGTTATCTGTGGTTGCATAAAAATTACCCCAACATTTGGTGGTTTAAGACAGCAAATACTTACCATCTCATAGTTTCTGGGGGCCAGGAAGTTTGGAGTGGTATAGCAGGGTCCTCTAGCTCAAGGTCTCTCTGACTGCAATCAAGGTATGCAGCCATCTCAAGATGCCGAAGGGGAAGGTTATGCTCCCAAGCTCACCCTGGTTGTTGGAAGGATTCACTTCTTACAGGTAGTTGTCCTGAAGGACTCAGTCCCTCACTGGTTGTTGTCAGAGGCTTTCCTCAGTTCCATGCTATATGGGCCTTTCCAGAGGGCAGCTCATAGTATGGCATCTTGCTTAATCAGAGTGAAAAGAGAGAGCAAGGAGGGCATGCAACAGAAAAGCCAAAATCATTTTGTAGCCTAATCTCATGCTATCACTTTTACTATTTTCTATTTGTTAGAAGTGAGTCACTAGGTTCAGCCAACATTGATGGGAGAGATTTCTCTTGAATATCTAGAAATAAGGATGACAGGGAGCCATTTTAGAGGCTGCCCACCAGAGCCACATATCTTCATATTTGCGTAAACTGTTTATCCCATTCTTCTCGCTCTAGCCTATCTTCCTGGAGTTTTCTCCCCGTGGGAGCCAAAACTCTAGTAATCATGTCCACTGTCTGTCACTTGGCTCTGAGTTATTCTTGACTACTTAGCAATTTTGAGTGAAAAGTTTCAGTTTAAGACATATAAGAAGCCATGATAAACAGCAGCTCACGACGACATCTATAAAATACAGACCAAAATACAGACCTAAATGCAGACCTAATTCATACAGAACTGTATGAATCTTTTTTTTATTTTTTATTATTATTATACTTTAAGTTCTAGGGTACATGTGCATAACGTGCAGGTTTGTTACATATGTATACTTGTGCCATGTTGCTGTGCTGCACCCATCAACTCGTCAGCACCCATCAACTCGTCATTTACATCAGGTATAACTCCCAATGCAATCCCTCCCCCCTCCCCCCTCCCCATGATGGGCCCCGGTGTGTAATGTTCCCCTTCCCGAGTCCAAGTGATCTCATTGTTCAGTTCCCACCTATGAGTGAGAACATGCGCAAGAAGTGGATATCATTAAAAGATAAATTTTCATTCATTATTTCAAGAAACATTTATTGAATGACTGTATGCACTAACCACTGTTCTAGATGCTGAGATACATCAGTTACAAAACGAAAAAATGCTCACTTTCATGAATTTTAAAATTTGATCTAGAGGCGGATAACAAACAAGATAGCAATAAAATACAGTGCTTTAGGTAGTGACACGTGCTAATGAGAAAGAAAAGTTAATATAACATGCTGGACTTGGAGGAGGGTAACATTTTAGGTACAGTGGACTGGGAAGACCTCATTGAGAAAATGCCCTTTGAACAAACACCTGAAGGATGGCTAGGTCATATCTATAGGAAATTATCCAAGCAGTTGGAATAGCAGATACAAAGGTCCTGAGGGGAGACATTGACTGGTGTGTTCAAGGAAGTAAAAAACGCTCAGTGTGTCTTTTTTGTTGTTGTTGTTGGGTTTTTTTGTTTTTTGTTTTTTGTTTTTTTGAGAAGGAGTCTCACTCTGTTGCCCAGGCTGGAGTGCAATGGCACAGTCTTGGCTCACTACAACCTCTGCCTCCCAGGTTCAAGCAATTCTCCTGCCTCAGCCTCCCGAGTAGCTGGGACTACAGGCACACGCCACCACACCTGGCTAATTTTTGTATTTTTAGTAGAGGCGGGGTTTCACCATGTTGGCCAGGCTGATCTTGAACTCCTGACCTCGTGATCCACCCACCTCTGCCTCCCAAAGTGTTGGGATTACAGGGATGAGCCACCACACCTGGCCCCTAGTGTGTCTTAAATGAGTTAGTAAGGTATAGTATAGAAGGAGATAAAGTTGGAAAGGAGAAAAGATCATGCAAGGACTTGCAGGCTACTGTAAGAACTTCGGCTTTTCTTCTGAGTCATGTGTGGAGCCTTTTGGAGAATTTTGAGCACAGGAGTAGATACGATCTGTCATAATGTTTTAACAGCATCATCTTGGCTGCCATGTTGAGAACAGACTAAAAGGGGGCTTGAGCAAAAAGAAACAGACGGACCATCTTGGTGGCTATTGAATCAAGCCATGTAAGAGATACTGGTTGTTTGGACTGGAAGAGAGACAGTAGAGTTAGGTGAGAAGTGGTCAAACCCTGGATGTACTTTGAAAGTAAAGTGGAGAGGATTTGTTGGTAGATTGGATGGTATGTGTGAGATAAAAGAAAGTCAATTATGACTCCAAAAACTTTAGCCTGAACTAACAAAGAATGAAGTTTCCATAAACTGAGATGCAAAGTCAATCCATGGGAAGAACATGTTTGGGGAAAAAATATCAGGAGATCAGTTTTAGACGTGTTAATGTTGAAAAGCCTACTAGCCATCTGAATGGAAATGTAGAGAAGAGACTAGTCCAGAGTTAGTAAAGAGGTTTAGTCTAGAGGTAGACATCTGTAAAGAGTTAGCATATGTAAGATATGTAAAGCAATGAGAATAAGTGAGATCACCTAGGGAACGAGGCTACTTAGAAAAGACAAGAGGTGAAAATGAAAAACTCGGAGTAAAAATGCAAGATTTTTTAATCAGCTCTGAGTTCAAACTAGATCCAAGGGCTCCAAGCATAAAAGGGTCTGTCTTCTGAATAGATAGCTGGGATAATTCCATGAGAGTCCAGCTCTTTGAGATTTCTCCTGATTAGAACAAAGATGAGTCAAAACATATTTTCTTGCTTCCAACCAGGAAAGCCTCAAGGCAAGCTCTACTCCACAGTTGAGTTTCAAAAAAGCCTATTTCCTTTCCCCAGCACTGATTATCTGTTTCCTCTGAGTCAATGGTTCTCAAGTATCAGCGAGCATAGTTATCCCCACCTTCAGAGAGCCACGTTCTGTAAGTGGGGTTACGAATCTTCATTTTTAGCAAGTATCCCTGTTGATCTTGATAAGGGGTACTCCACTTTCAGAAGTCTGAATCTAGAAATATAGGTCACTATAAAAAATATTGAATATTATATCATGCTCATCTATATGAGTTTAGATGCTCATAGTTGCTATTGACCTTAACTTTCCGATAATAATGTGGTTAATTTCTAAATGCTGACATTAATTTTAAGCTTAAAACTATAAATAAGCAGTTAACTAACTACTTCAAAATTCAAATAGAAAATGTTAACAATCTGACTCTGTTGTTTTATTTTAATTTTTTGAAAAGAGTACCAATCAACTTTTATTGATTCAGAGAGTTGAGCCTTTGAATAGGCAAAAAGATACTACTTTCAGCCTGGCGCAGTGGCTCATGCCTATAATCCCAACACTGTAGAAGGCCGAGGTAGGTGGATCACTTGAGGTCGGGAGTTTGAGACCAGCCTGGCCAGCATGGCAAAACCCCGTCTCTACTAAAAATACAAAAAATTAGCCGGGTGTGGTGGCAGGCGCCTGTAATCTCAGCTGCTTGGGAGGCTGAGGCAGGAGAATCGCTTGAACCCGGCAGGCGGAGGTTGCAGTGAGCCGAGATCCCGCCACTACATTCCAGACACAGAGAGACTGTCTCCAAAAAAAAAAAAAAAAAAAAAAAAAAGCATTACTTTCTAAAGATTGGTGTGGTAAAGATGTCTGTATTCCCCTGTATCCAGTTTTGCTCTCCATCCAGATACAGGGAAGTGCTATACCTTAAGAAGACCACATAATTAGTTCTGGTCAATGGATTGTGGGAAAAAATAATAGGTGTCACTTCTAGACCAAAGTATTTGATAACCAATGTTTGATCTTCCAAGGTTCTCTTCCTTTACCACAGCAACTTTAGAGGAAGCCTCACGTTGAGTTTATGGAGATGGAAGATCAAAATAACCTGCATCTCTGTCATCTCATGAGAGCATTTATATTGGGAAGTTTCTATCTTCACATTAGACTTTGTGAGTGAAACGTAAATCTTGTATTGAGCCACTGAGATTTTTGTTTGCCTGTCTGTCACTGTGGCATAAGCCTATCATATCCTGAATCATCACCTGGCAATATACCACAGGAGCTCTACAAAAGTATAGACCTGAAAGAGATTTGATTATTGTAAGTTTATAACTGATCTTTGAACTTCACACCAAATATTGAAAAGCTTTTCTTGCTATACAGACAAGCAAATCAACTCACACATAACAGCTCTTCATTTCTCTCATTCCACAATTTCAAATTATTTGTTCAATAGAACATGAATCCTTGCTGTCTGCATGTTCCACATTATTCTACTTACTTTATATTTATACAGGAAGACAAAACAGAGTATATCCATTTTTCAAGCACCCCTTCCTTTAGGAATTGTTTTCTGTCCTTTGCTCCTCTCCTCGCCCTCATTTAATAAGCACATCCATGACCCCACCTTCTTTGTCACTTTCCTTTTCACACAGGCAGAATTAGGTGCCTACCCAATAGCTCCCTTTTCTGCCTCCATATGCTTCCATACACCCTGTACATACCTCCCATCACGGATCTACGAATGTGCTGTTTTACATATTAGAATTAAGCTCTTAACCCATAGGGGCCATATCTCATTTATGCCTAGCACCTAGCACAAAGAAGGCACCCAATCAATGTTTTGGAACTAACTGCTTCTTAAGTCAAATATATAGAGGATGTATGTAGCTCTGAGGTGGCATCCGTTTCTTTATCAATTAACTTATACCCTTAGAAAAAGAGATGTTTCTCTGAATCTGCAGGCATGGGTCTTATTCCAGACCTCAGATAATGCCCCAAGTTTTTCTTCTGGTACTCGGAACAAATCCTTCTTCTTAAAAGGCATATTGACAGTTAGTTACTAAAGGCCTTTCAGATACTTGTTGATTGTTTCATATCAATATATGCAAAGAATCATAAAAACATAGAGAATGGGGTCACTTTTTAAAGTAGTCATTATATGCAATGAATACTATCATTTCTAATTCATGAAATTTCTATTAGCCATCTTCTGAAAATGAGTTGGGAATCTAGTTTTATAGACACCTAATTTTATTTGATTAGCTTGAGCAAAAGAGTGAGTTAATGGTATATTGCCATTCCCACGTTCTAGAAAGATGTGTTAATAAAATATAATCATATATTCCCTATGTTAATATGAACTATATGTGAGAATGTGGTGTGTTTGCATACTCTATAAAACATCTTCAAGAGACTTTGATGAGTATTTTACAGCTAATTCCGAGATCTCAACCACAGCCAATTCTAAATAACTTGATTTTGTATTACTATCTACCTTTCTGCAAAGTGATTATCAGTGCAGTTTGAGAGTGGAGAATGTGAATTCTAAACTGTTCTATAGAATACCAATGTGCTTTAAGGTGATAATAGGACCCTATAAGAAAAACTTTGAAAATGCTAAGGAAAACAAAAGTAAACAGATGTTCTCTTCGCAAGACTGCTGAGAGTCTTGACCACATATTATGAATAAGACTGATGTATCCACTAGTCACAGTAGGCACAGTGCCTAGGGCCCGGGGTATTTCCTAAGAACCCACAACAATGTTTTAATTTCTTTTAAAATGAGAAGGAAAAAAGGAAATAATCATAATACTAAATATATAATAATGAATCTAGCCTGGATTATATTAATCTTTATACCAATGCAGTCATCAAATATAACTTTTCATTTTTTTTATGAAGGAAGTGGCCCACAAAGGCAAATGTGTCTAGAGCTCACCAAAGTTATAATGAAGCCCTGTGAACTTCGACCAACAACAAAATCCACCAAATGTTTCTCTCTCAAACAAAAAAAAGAATGAGAAATTTGAGGATATTACTTCTTAATATATTCTCTACTCAGGTAGGTGGCAACTGAAAGTCTCTCCCTGTGAAGGGAGGCAGGGCTGTAGTGGTGGAATTGACCAAGAGAGAAAAGGCAAATATGCCTCCCAGGTTTTAAGTTTGGGTAACTCCTTGGCTGGCTGTACTAGCAACTCATCTTTTTGACAGGTTTAGTTGTCAGTTATCTGCAGGATAACAGAAAAGAGATGCCCTACAGATGGTTCTATATATGAGTCTAAAATTCAAGAGAGAGACCAAGTCTGGTGTTGTTTATTCAGGAATTTTTTAGTATAGTGGGGATAGTTGAAACTATTGAAGTAGGGAATAACGTAATGAGAAAGGCAGTGGACTAAGGATATAACTACAGGGAGTTTCAACCTTAAGGGACAGTTATAGAAATATAAACTCCCCAAGAGAGACAAAAAGCAAGGAGAAATACAAGGAAAACTAGAGAGGGGTATTATCATGGAAATGCATTAGATGACATTATAATAGGAATAGAGTAGAAAGTTTCAAGACAAAACAGGAAAACAGGCACTCATATTCATGGCAAGTGAGATGATGAATCACCACAACCTTCCTGGGAGTCGATTTGGCATTGTGTGAAAACACCTAGAAAAGATTTACACCCTTGGACCCAATAATTCTCATGCAATAATTTATTCTAAAGAAATAATCTCAAGAAAATTGTCCAGGATTTATGTACAAGGATGTGTATAGCACCTTTATTTATAATAGGGAAGATTTTTAAATGAGTCAAATATCCAATAGTGGGGAAATGGCTAACTTAACAATAATTCATTTCTTTTACAGAATATCGTGAAGCAGAAATCAGCATCTTAAAAATACTTAAGGATATGGGATGATATTTACAAAATTATGTTAAAAAGTAGGTAAAACCTATTGTACAGAACTGTGTCTACAAATATCTATATCTATCTTTGTATTGACAAATATTGTGAAAGTCATCAGAATGAAATTAGAGTTACGTATTTCCAAATCCTCACGAAATGGATTCAGGAGGCCATGAATTTCTGTGGGGTTGGGGGGAGCGTCCTCACAGATGTTTGCCTAATAACATGAACTATCACAAAAGACTACCAAAACCACAACATTGCACAAAGGCCACCACAACCTTACACAAAAAAATACTTCTAAAATTACACCTACCATCAACTATCTGTTCAACCTTGGATTGATGCCACCCTTGTTATTGAAACTTGTAACTACGGATAGTCATTTCAAAACAACTTACGTAACCCTCTTCATTTTACCTGTAAAAACCCCTTGTATTC
This sequence comes from Macaca fascicularis, assembly GCF_037993035.2. Lineage (NCBI taxonomy): Eukaryota > Metazoa > Chordata > Mammalia > Primates > Cercopithecidae > Macaca > Macaca fascicularis. The sequence continues at coordinate 30,399,844 of NC_088395.1, forward strand.
TTTTGCCTCTCTGGATATGCTTATGATCCATCATCGCATGCGTATCCCAGATTGCAATTCCCTGCACATTTCCAAATAAACTCTTTTATTTTCTTGGAGATCCTGCCTCTCTGCCATTATTTTAGGTCGATATCATGTATATACTTCAAAATGTTAACAGTGTTTATCACCAATTAGTGCTATTGCAAATATGGTTTTTCTTCTTTGTACTTCCCCATATTTTCCAAATATTGTGTAATGACCAAATACTGCTTTTTTTTTTTTTTTTTTTTTTTTTTTTGTTTTGAGACAGGGTCTTATGCAGAGAGGTACAATCACGGCTCACTGCAGCCTTGACCTCCTGGGCTCAAGTGATCCTCCCACCTCAGCATCCCTAGTAGCTGGGACTACAGGCATGCACCACCAAGCCCAGCTATTTTTTCTAGTATTTTTAGAGATGGGGGGTCTTGCTATGTTGCCCAGGCTGTCTCAAACTCCTGGTCTCAAGAGATCCTCCTGCCTTGGCTTCCCAAAGTGCTGGGATTACAGACATGAGTCAGTGCACCTGGCCTGTTTTCATACTCATAAAAAAAGACATTCCATTTTAAAGGGAAAAAGCAATTAAAAGTGTCAAAAACAGAGAGAAGTTTGGTGGCATAATACCGGAAGATGTATATTAGATTTGGCAACGAGGTCATTATGTATCTTAGGGAAAGTAGTTTCAGGAGTGGAATGAGAAAGGCGGGTTTCAGAACTCATGGAGTAAAACTGAGATGGAAAACCCAAGAGAGCCAGTTTTGTTGTGCTTTCAAAAGATCTGAAAGTGAATGAACAGAGAGAAACTGGATAGGAGTTGAATGGGCTACAAGTCTAAGGCCTTTTAAACTGAAAAGTTTCTTAAATGTCTATGGAGAGAGGGGAAGGTCCAATAAAGAGGATGAGGAAGAGGTGACTGACAGCAAGAACTGGGCAGTTACAGAGGGAGTTTGAGTTGGGCCACAGGTGTGGGTTGGCCTTGAACTGGTAAGAAACATTACAAACTTCCAAAACAAACAAAAATAACTGAAAATCAGCGAGTATAGATATGGTTACAGAGAAATTGAGAGAGACCTTTCTGATAACCTCAAGATTTCCACTGATGTAAAGACAGGGACATCTCTTGAGAATGAAATCGGCAGTTGTTTGGAGAAGAAGGGACTTGAGGTAAATTTCACCTGACCAGGTAAAATGACTGGAAGAGTATACTGAAAGCCCAACCAAATATGCAACCATTGCATATAAATATTTTGAAATATCTCTATCAGTGTAAAACTTCTAGGGAAGAATAAAGTGGTGAAAAAGATAAAGGCTAAGAAGCTGTGGTCAGAAAGTGGGAAGTTGATGTGGAGTCCTTTTTTAAGCAATGACAAGATTCAGGGTATGGGCTTATGTGTAGGGAGTTAAAAGAATTGCAAGGCCGTTAAGTTGAATAAGATCTCTCTAGGAATATTAAAATCTCCTGGAATTGTGGCAGGAGAGGAAGATTGAGAGTTGAGCATTTTGATGGGGGAACAGAGAAGCAGGTGGCAGGCGGATTGGCCGTGATTAGAAGGGATTGGGGGTATAATACCAATTGTAGCAAATCTCTAAGAATGAGAAAATTCTTTTTACAAGAAGATGGGAAAATAATGTCTGGAAGCAGCATCGATAATGAATTAAAATGCCAGCTCACCTTTTGGATTCAGGGGGTTACTGTGTGGGAAACCTGGCAGGCTCCTCTAAAGTGAGGGGAGGAAGTTGGGGACGGGGAAAGGAGCTAGTTATAGTTAAGGCAAGAAGAAAGGGAGCTTTTCTCCGTAATCTTAAGATGGACAGGAGTTCTTTAACTATGAAATGAAGTTTCCAGTAGGATCTGCAGTTGAACAAGGTCAGTAACTACAGGAATCAGGAGAAGAAAACATAGAATGATAAGAGGGTAAAGATGTAAGAGAAAATGGAATAGGTTTATTGTTCAGAAGTTAACCAAAGATGGCATAGTTGCAAATAACTGGCTTTGGATGCCCTCATTTCCACCAAGTGGGTACACGGTGGGAACTGGGTTACTATCAGGCAGTATCCGCCCCAGCAAGGTGGTGAGGAAAGTCAAGTACACACATACTCAAAACTGTAATAAAACATGAAGGATCACAGCTCTTTTCTTCATCAAAAAAAAAAAAAAAAAAACAGCTATGGTATATTCTAATATTGCATTTCTACTTATTCATAGGTATCAAAATCTTCCAAAATTGTTTTAGAAACCTCAAATTTGTGTTCAGAATTAATATTTTATATCATATTTATTTAACATATAATCAAGAAAAAAAGTAATTTTTGAAGAGAAGAATTTAGGTTATTGTTTGAATTTAACTTGTTTTATTTCTTAATGGAAAAAGGTCGATATCGGTCTTTTTCCAGATATTTAACTTAGGCCAGGCACGGTGCCACATGCCTGTAGTCCCAGCTACTAAGGAGGTTCAGGCAGGAGGATCGCTTCAGCCCAGGAGTTCGAGGTTGCAGTGAGCTGTGATGGTACCATTACACTCCAGCCTGAGTGATGGAGCACAATCCTGTCTATTAGGGAAAAAAAAAAAAAAAAGGAATCAACCTTAGAACAGAAAGAAGAAACATTATTTGAGCACTGTGGTGGTCATTTGTTATTTTATATGCCCAATATCTGAACCTTATTCCTCTGTTTGGAAAATGCTTCTTTGCAGCTCTGCCTTGCGCATGTGACCTAGGCCTGGCCTATCAGCTGTGCACACACCAGACTTTGAATCAGAAGCCAAGGGGACAAAGAAGCCATGCTGAGACAGAGGCATTTCTTTCTGGCAGTAATAGCCAGTGGGATGCAATGTTATGAGTCCCATAGGCAAGAACTCAATGTTGGCTATGCAGACTCTTGGGTGTAGTACAGAGCATGACTATAGTGTTGTCCTGATGCTAGTGATGCGGGGTAGTGATGCTTCAGTTTCAGCCCATGCAGCCTTCGTTTCTTTTCACCTCTTTCTGAGCCTATTTTCAAATCCTGCCAGTGATCCTAAGGCTTCCTTAATGATTTTTCAATACATTCATTTTTTCTTAAATCAGCCAGGGTTGGTTTCTGGTGCTTGCAAATATAAATTTGACTGAAATGAAGCTTTTGAAAAAACTATAATAGCTACTGCCAATTACTGAATATTCTGAACATAAGCTTACCCAGTGGCCCAGCTACTTCACTCCTAGGTATAAACCCAAGAGAAATACATACATGTTCTAGAACATTTAGAGCATCATTATTAAATGACAAAAACTGTAACCAAGCTATATGTACATCAACATTTGTTTATTATATGAAATGAATATATAAAGTGTGACAAACTCTTACAACAGAATAAGCCACAGCAATGACAATGAGGAACTACTGCTATTTCAACAATATGGATGAATCTCACAAACCAAATATTGAGCAAAAGAAACCAGATAACAAAAAATACATACCTATTAATTCCATTTACATAAAATTCAAAAACATGCAGAATTATATTATGATACTAGAAGCTAGGGTCATATTACCTTTGGAGAGGGAATAGTGACTAGGAAGGGGCACAGAATGGGGGCTTCTGGGTTGCTGGCAATGTTCGATTCCTTAATCTTTATGGTGATTATGTGTGTGTGTTTCCTTTTTGATAATTCAAACAGTATTCTTATTATTGGTGAACTTTTCTGATTGTAGTTATCAATAAAATCACTGATTGAATAAAATAAACTGAGGCTCAGAAAGATCAAATAACTGCCCCCAATATCTTGTAAATGGCAAGCAGTTAACCAGGCTGCCTGACTCTGAATCCCTAGCTCTTATGATTGCCACAAAAGTCTTGTGAGGAAGACACTACCAGCATCGTTGAGTGAAGAGTCTGAGGTTCAGAGAATTAGGCATCTTGCCTGCATCTCAAAGCCAGTCAGTAGTTGATGAGCCATAATTTGTGTATACCCAGATTCTATATGCCTTCAGTTAGCCATGCAGTTTTCCTGAAAGTGGAAAAATAGATGACAATGGTGACACAGAAATAGAACATATACAACCTTTATCTACTGCTGATATGGGATGATGTCCATGATATACTCACACAGTCAAACAAGCAGGTTACAGAGTAATATGTATGGTAAGCTACCATTTGTGTAAAAGTTGAAAAGTGTTCTGTACGTATGTGTGTGTGTGTGTTTGTGTATTGTCTCTCATAAGCACTGAATATCTTCAGAAGGATTCCCAAGAAACTGGTAACATTGATTGCCTCTGGGGAGGTGATCAAGGTAGCTGAGGGACAAAGATAGAAGAGATAATTTCACGGTAGACCATTTAAATCATTTAAATTTTGAAAGATGGGAATGCATTGTATATTTAAAATACATTTAAAAATCTTAATTCTACCTCCAACCACATGCAGAGATTCCCAGAGGAATGGATAATCAGTACTTACAGGTAAAGCACTCGGGACTTTCAAGGACTCAGTTTATGTGTTAACTTTGGTTGAACATTTATTTTCATTGGATTTCAGGTTCTTAATCTGATAATAAGGTATGTCTTAGCCACTTCGTGACATTTTGGGAAAGTCATTGGCATAATAGGTGAGTATAAAAATGTGAACATATGGACAAAGAATCTGGAATAATAGACATTGGAGATTCAGGTGAGCGGGGTGAGACTTGAGAAATTACTTAACAGGTACAATATACATTATCTGGGTGATGGATACACTAATAGCCCATACTTCACCACTGTACAATTATATCCACATAACAAAACTGAATTTGTACTCCTTAAAATTATACAAATGGCATATCACTAGAAGAAACGTCATTGTCTTCTTTGTTTTCTTTCTCTCCCTTCCTAATTCAATTTAACCACTGATTTTTTATATCTAATCCCTCCTTATTCCAGGCATCTCAAACACAAGTTATCCACAATGTGAAGAGCCTATGACACTTTCAAAGTATACATCCTTAGACTTCAAATTTTATGTGTGCAGCCAAATTTTGAAAGGTTTAGAGCCTGGGCAAGGGGGCCTTAATGTGTCCATCATGAAAAAGAATAAGAGTTACGTGAAGTACAGGAAATCTGCCCTTAGGAGAAGTCCATCAACATAATTCTAAACATAATGAATTAACGGCCTGAGTATAATAAGAAATTCTGCCCATAAATATTTACTATTTAGAAAGACTCTTGCCTTTATTTTGTCCTGACATTTGGTCCCCAGAGCTATCACAGCCAGAGGGTTAATCTCCTGACAACATATTTTATTAGAGAACTCAAGAAATGGCCTATACTTTGGAAAACTCACTATACATTATTTTGGCTTTTCAAGTCATCAGTTAATGGAACAGTATATGTGGAGGCAAACAATTAGCACCACTAGAAATTAATCATCCTTATTCAGCATATGACATTAATTTGTTTTCAGATAATTCTATGTCCTAATTGCCTCAAACCTCCAATATACAAGGATCATTCTTCACCTCCTAGATCTCTTTACAGCTCTCTTTTTTTTCATTCAACAATCCTGCAAATAGTTTCACAGGTTTACATGACTGAATGCATGCACGGATAAAAATATGTTTGACAGAGACCAGTATACTCATTAACAAAGTGTGTGTGAAACCATTTTTTAAATGATACTGAATGGGAACTGAAATGTTTCAAGGACATCAAAAGCAGTTGGAAAGCCTATTTGAATTGATGAAGCGCTTTTTGGAAGAATGTGTGTCAAGATTGAACAGTCATAGTGGCAGAGTTTTAAAAACCATACTGCCTTATCATTTTGACTATTGCTTTGACATTTTAAAGTATGGACCAATGATATTGCTGGAAATTGATTTGTTAATATTTTTACACTTTTCAGAAATTCAGTTTTCTTTTTTCTTTAAATACGTGATTTTAAAGATTTGTTCATTCTTTTAAACATTTATCTCCTGGTATAAGATATATACAGTAAAGTGCACAGTGCATAAATCTTAAAATTACAACTCTATCAACACACACACACACATGCACGCACACACACACACATCAGAATAACCACCACTCAGTTCAAGACATAGTACATGTAATATATTTCCAACAAAACAGAGGGCTCCCTCTTTGCTTTTGCCATTCGTACCATACTTCCAGAGGTAACCACTATTTTCGCCCATTATTGAACCTCATAAAAATAGAATCATAAAACACCTACTCTTTTGTGTCTTGCTTTCTTAGTTCTCCATTATGTCTGTGACAGTAATCCACATTGTTGAGCATAGTAGTAGTTCATTATTTCTTATTGCAGAGTAGTATTCTACTGAATGAATATACAATGTATTTATTCATTTTACTGTTGATAGACATTTGAGTTGTTTCTAATTTAAGGCTATTATGAATTAAACTGCTAAGAATATCCTCATATCTGACCCTCACACTCATTTTCTTGAGTATAAATACAAGAGTGCAATTGCTAGGCCATAGAATCAGCATTATGCTGAGCCTCAATAGATATTGCTAGATGTTTTACCAAAGTGGTTGTATCAATTTAGACTTCTGGCAGCAATGGATGAGGGTTCCAGTAGTCCCTCGTCCTTGCCAATACTGAGTATTCTCAGTGTCTTCAATTTTAGGTATGTATTTAACAGTATCTCATCAAGATTTTAAGATGTACTTCTTTGAGGAGTAATAGTGTTGTTAATTTTTGGATATGCTTTTTGACCACTTGGATAGCTCCTTTTGTGAAGTAATAATTCAAATTTGTTGCCATTTTCTAATTTTCAGCATTCTTAATATGTTTCATTACATTTATGATCCAGTACATTTCCCTCAAAGCATGGAGTTAATTGGGAAAAAAATCAACTTGAAATACATTCACTTAATAACAAATTTGCTATTTGTATGTATACGTGTCAGAGAGAACATGAGAGTAACTTTACCACCTAAAAATAATTTGTCAAAAACTTGCTTTCTCTTCTATAATTAGTCATTCCTCTTAATTAAAAGTTTATTCTGCCATTATGAAAATGAACCAGAACTTCCTGCCTTTTTCTTTTTACTTCTAGTGCCTGAGATCATGACATAGAACTTTAATTTGGTAATTCATCATTATTGGCATTAAAGCAAGTGCACTCTGGTGTGTGACTTTTTTTTTTTTTTTTTTTTTTTAGAAGGAGTTTCACTCTTGTCACCCAGACTGGAGTGCAATGGCGTGATCTCGGCTCACTGCAACCTCCACCTCCAGGGCTCAAGCAATTCTCCTGCCTCAGCCTCCCAAGTAGCTGGAATTACAGGCACCTGCCACCTTGCCTGGCTGATTTTTGTATTTTTAGTAGAAACGGGGTTTCATCATGTTGGCCAGGCTGGTCTCAAACTCCTGACCTCAGGTGATCCACCTGCCTTGGCCTCCCAAAGTGTTGGCATTACAGGCATGAGCCACCGTGCCCAGCCAGTATGTGACTCTTTTGATGGTACATGCTTGACTCCACTAGATGTACACAAGATGCAAACATACACAATTTACAAAGTAAATTTCACAGCGACTCAGAGTCATGTTTTGAAGTAACAATAACAATACTAACGACATGAAAAACACTTTTAATTCTTCAAAGCCAGTTTATGTACATTATTTTGACCAAAACTGGCAATGACCTGTGACAAGGGTGAGGTGGGCATAGTATTCACAATGTAAAGTTGAAGAAAGTAAGGTACCAAAAGCTTAAGTGGATTTGTATAAAGACATGTTCCTTCATTTAAAGAGTTCTGATACATATCAATAATGAGATATTGGCCTTGCAATGAACCATTCTCCTTTGCTATCTCAATTTACTTCTCTATTGAAACAACAGTGAATGTCCTCTCTGTAACTCACCCCCAGTAGTCACAGACCAAATCAATGAACAATTGATTCAAGTTTTGTCTTGAGTTAAATCCAACCAACTCAAAATGAGCACAAGATTGAATATTCTTTAGTGGCTTGTGACATCAACTGAACAACTTGAGTGAATTACAGCTGCATGTCCCCTCTAGGGCTATCTATTATCCAACATGTCTTATTTAATTTTCAGTTTCAGGCAGGCAAATTGACCATGTATACTTGCTTGTGTGTCAGTAGCTAATTTTAGATCACTAATCTAATTGGAAATGGCATGCCCCTTTAGCTTGTCATGTAAAAATTCACATTTTCTGATTAATGTGATTCATTTATATTAGATTTGACTTGACAGAATGGCAGTGGGTAATACAGGAGGCAAGTATGACAGGATTTCTCTCTCTCCCACTCAGTCACACTCTTTATAAATGATCCACTCAAGGCATCAGCCTACAGTGTTTTCCCTTTTATGTGATAAATTTTGAACTCACACCTATTTTAATGTGGCTTCTTTGGTGTTCTCTCATAAGTAGGATAACTCTTATCAGAAAAGTGACAGTTTTATCCACACTCCTCCATTTACATTCATTTGTGGCAAATGGAAAAACTGATATGATAGAAATGTTGCTCTTTTGTTACCGTTGTTCTGCGTCTACGTTTGTGTCTAAACTGCTTTCAGGTTGGATAAAGTAGGAAATTCAGTTTTAAAATGCAACTTAAAGACAATGGTAGGAATTATAAATTATGTAAGTGGAATGTGATTAAATTAGTCTGGAAAAAGTAAGAACTGGTAAAATGAGAATTGCAACTAAAAATAAAACAATATGTTTAAAAGGCTGAAAAAGAAAATCCATATCAAGTTAGGAATTATTGTTATTAAAAAAACACACAACTTTACTTAAAATAAATTATGAGCTGTTTATACTCTAGACCCTTCTCTCTTATAATTTTTTACTATAATAATTTAATTACTAATTCTCAGAGGAAATGAAGATTTCCTTTTATCTATTTTTCTTTCAATTGGATAGGAAAGGAAGATTCTGTCTATGTAGCATTGCTCAGATTCATCCTTTAAAATATCAATAAGCCTCATATCTGTCTCCTCTCCATAACTAGATTTCTTAAGAAATTTCTAGTTTTTTTTGAAGTAATTTTGTTCAAAGTTTTGCCCCATTCACTTAGACAGTCTGCTTTGGCTAAGGTAACCAGTGACCCACAATCCTTCATTGGTAAATTTACCTGTAGCATCTTTCACTACCAAATAATTCTTAATGTTCTTTTGCTAGTTTTTCTATCTCTCGCTGAACTGTGAATATTGACCCAAGGACTCTTGGCCATTTCTTTTTTTAATTGTACGTGTTGTTTCTAGGTTATTTGCTTTTTAGCCTGGCTTCAACTACTACCTATATGCTACTTCGCTCACTAATTTTTCTGTTTGGCCTATACCTCTTTCTGTAACTCTAATATATGTAATTATAATTTTTACATTCACTTTCATACATGTATATCCTACTTCCTACCAGGATATAACGTAGGCACTGGTAAGTCAGTATATTTTCTCTGAACTCATTATTTCTGCTACCCTACATGCTTCCTATACTTTCTACTGAACTGGATAACGTCACTCAAATTTATGAATAGCAAACAACTGAGCATCATCCTTGACTCTATGCTTTGCTTTTTCCCTAACACCTGATTCACTGACCTTATCTTCCTTTCCAATCCTTCTTTTTCATTCCCACTGTCAACTTACTTGACTCTTGCCAGAGTGCCCTAACTTGTCTCTGTCTATCCGCTTTTTCCCACTTGAGTTTTCTCTCCACCCTTCATCCGTAATTCTCTTTCTGTAATACAGACATGATATGTCATATTTACTATTAGTGAAGCTTCCAGTAGGAAACAGGAGGCACGTTAAGTTGAAATGGTCAAGAGAATGAAATGAAATGACTTTTTACAGAATGTGGGAAGGGCTGAAGGGTCCAGCAAGGGATACTGGAGCACTCAGGAACCAACAACACCAGGAAACTGTTACCATCCCTAGACCTGTTAGACCCAGATGAGAGCTGGAGCTACAGAAGAGAGGAAGTCTAATAGGCAGGTTGTCATATATATCTAACTGCTCTCAGAAACGTGATGCAACTTCTCTCTCTCTCTCTCTCTCTCTCTCTCTCTCTCTTCTTTCATGCCCAGTAATCTCTTGGTGGAGCTTTCCATCCATTGGCCAAACCCAAAGAGAAACTAAAGAGTCAGAGAGCCAGTGTGATGAATTCCACAGAAGTCAGCTTTCCCATCCCACCTCCTAGGACACAAAGTAGGACTTACAATGGTGGGGAATTGTTGATGGATAAAGGCAAACACGGAAAGACCACACATTATCTTAAAACTTACTTCCTCAAGTATAAAATGTCTTACAAGGTCCTTTAAAATCTGATTCTTTCTCCACTTCCCCCTTGCTAAGCAAGGAAACCTTCAATTCCTCTGAGAATTAGTAAAAAAAATTATAAAAGAGAAGTGTATAGAGTATATATATCTGCTTTTATGGAAATACAAAATTGTGAAGAATGCTTAAAGGAACACCTCATTTTATACGGAGTAATGAAATCCCCTTCAGATCTTTAAGAACAATTAGCCACATTAGACGATATTTATGTTCTAGTTTCTATTTAGCACTCCCAACTTAAGTCACTAGCAGTAAAGTGTAATGGATAATTATAGTACATTTTTTTTGTTTGTTTTGAGTCTTAAAGTTTCATCAGATCTGAAATCAGAAGATTTGTGTTCAAGTTCTGGTTCCACCCCTTACTGGCTCTGTGACTTTGTGTGTTTAAGAATTTTGTTTCCCACAAAGCAAATAATACATTCAAGGGTTCTGGGTCTGCTTAATGAAGACTACTCATACCCATGAAATATTCTTCGTTTTCTTTTACTCTAAGTATCAGAGAATTTATCCCAATTTACCCTTTTAGGATTGTATTAGTTGATTGGGGCCTGCCACTACAGAGATCCACAGGCTTGGTGGCTTAGAAGACAGAAAATTCTTTTCTTACAGTTCTGGAGGATGGAAGTCCAAGATCAAGGGTTGGTTTCTTCTGCAGCCTGTCTCCTTAGCTTGTAGATGGCCACCTTCTTCCTGTATCTTCATCTGATATTTCTTCTGTGCATGTATCTGTGTCCTAATCTCTTCTTTTTATAATGATACCAGTTACATTGGATTATGGCCCACCTTAATTTTAATTTAATTATCTCTTTAAAGGCCCTATCTCCAAATATAGGGGTTTAGGGCTTCAACATATGAATTTTGTGTGGAGGGAGAGGGGGATAGAATAAGGATTCTCCTTTTTCATGTATGGCATAGACCTCTTTCTAAATGCTTTCGAGTGAGAATATGCCAATGCATGTAGGATTTTACTGATTCATACTTCGGAATGACTAGAAATATTCATTCATAAACATTCAGACTGCTATGGTTCAGACACTGTGCTAGACACTGGGGACTCAAAGTCAAATAAGATTTAAAAACAGGCTCCTGTTTTTAAAGAATCTGCATTCTCTCCCATTTTTAAAGAATCTGTATTTTAAGAGTGGGGAAGGGACACATAAAAATATGGATCATTAAAGTATGAGAGTTACAAGAGAAGGATGTTCTGGGAAGAGTGAGATATAGATGAGGAAATGGTGGAGAGGTGATGACGGTTTAGCTGAATCTTCACAGTTTTGTATTTCCATAAAGGTAGGTGATCACTGCATTCTGTGATTTCATTAGACAGTAATTAATGTACTGGTTGACCATGAATGATTAGTAAAATGATTTCAGCTGCCTGTTACTCAACAAAACAAATGAAAATTATTCATGGTTGATACCAACATATATAATATTGTACTATTAAATATTTTCTGTTTGAGAATTTTGTCTTTCCTATTTACCCCTAGACTTTGGAGGTGTCAATATTATTGTAGGGTGTGTGTGTGTGTGTGTGTGCGCGCATGTGTGTATGTGTTTTGACATGAACTAAGTGCTGACTGCTTACCCTGATATTAGAAATTAGATCTTCCTTGCGTATTGTGAAAATTAGTACCTAGCATTATATCTTACATATACAAGCTCAATGAAACAGATTTATTTCATTTGAATCATTACTGACAATTAATCAATAGAATACTATCATCAAGCTATAGCACCAGAGAGGGAACCTATTCATTCATTTTTAAGTGTTGTTTTTGCACAAGGTATATTTCATGTGCTATTAAAATATCCATAATGAGGAGATCCAAAATGATGGCGAATATTCCGGAATTATAATCCATCCCTTCCTCACCATTCCTTTGCTATCACCATAATTCGTAATTTCACATGTCAACTTGAGCCTTCTAGAGTAGTTTCATGGCTAACTTTCCTGATTCTGGCCTCCATCCAGCCAGTTTGTCTTAACCGTCATTAATGGGAGTAATTTTTCTTAAAAACTACTGAAATTATGCCACTTTCTTGCTTGACAAATGTCTTACCACACAGAATCTAAATACTTCTGCTCCAGTGCCAGTTTTCCATAATCATAACAATTATACTAACAGTCACGGGTTCACGTGTTTGTATTAAATCCTCCTCAACCATCATGTAATTTTATAGATGGGAGAACTGAGCCTTAGGGTGGGTGATGACGTGCAAAAGATCACAACCTATATCTGGCAGAGCCTGGGTATAACTCCAGATTGTTAAGTTCTAAGCACTGTCTTGTCCTCCCTCAGTTGAATCATACTGCCCATAGTTACCTTTCTAACGTTATTTCCCGTTACTTTTCTATACATAAAATTGGCACTGGTCATTCTGCTGCCCATAATATCTCCATAAATAAAACATGCTTATGTTATTGCTCATCCTAGCCCTTTAATGGAATGCCCTTTCTCCTTCCCTTAGAGGACTCAAATTCCACCCATTTTCTAGGGCAACACAAGCCTCATCTCCTCTGTCTTCATTAATCTCCCTCTTCTTTCCATTTCTGTAGCATATCATGCAATTTCCAATATTAACAGACTGTCATCATTATTTTGTGGATGTTAAACAGTCTTTCCATATCATACTGTGAGCTCCCCAAGGGTAAGAATCATGCCTTATATGCCTTCAGTATGCCTTGACACAGTCATAAGCCCGCTGTGACAAATGCTACCTGCTTAATTGTTATTTTTGCTTTACATAAACCCTTTCCTTTTTGGCCTTTTCTCAATGAAAATAAAAAGGATTTCTTCAAAGGCTATGGCTGAACTTTAGTCATCAATCATTATTTTAGTTTTGCAATATATAAACAATAATTGGTATTAGGTTAATTTTTTCATTCAGTGCAAATCATGGGAAATAACCAAGTAAGAAGTATTTTGAATGTCACTTGGAATATTCTGCCTGATTTGAATAAAGAATTGGAAAATGCTGATGTTGTGCATTTTAAGACCCCAAAACAGTCTTTAAAGTGACATGCTTAATCATTTATTAAAAACAAGCACGAATCAAATGTCCAACCAGAAAACGAATAAATCCTGTGGATTGAATGTACAGCATGGTGATTGTAGTTGACAATACTTTATTATTTACTTGAAACTTACAAGAAGAACAGATCTCAAGTGTTCTCACTACACACACACACAGGCACACACAGAGACAGAAAGAAACAGATAACCAAGTGTACTGATGTATGTGTTGATTAATTTCATTGTGGTAATCCTTTCCCAATATGTTTATCAAATCATCACATTGTATACCTTGAATATATACAATTTTTATTTTTCAATTTTACATTAATAAAACTGGAAAAATATCGCAGATCATTTTAAGCTAGAAAAATTTAGTAGCAAAGCAGGATTTGCCCCTTTAGATCCTAATGTCAAGTCATACTGTTTAAACAACATAGTGATGGGGAAACTGCTCTAATATGCTCTAATATGGCACTGGCTAGAGTGGACACCCTAGCTTGTTGCTTCCTTCTCTACCAAGAGCCAAATTTCTCTCCCAAGTTCTCTTCCTTTCCCCTGCATCCCTTCCCACCCAGATGTCTGACTATTTTTTAGGACTATTTTAATCTCAGTAATTTAATAGGCACTTTGATACTATGATTTTAAGAAGTATTTCTCTTTCAGTAATTTTTCTTCTGAATTTGTGTAGGTCCCAAAGATACAAAAGAAGAAAGTTATGAGAGAGATGTAGTGTGTGTGTATATATATATATACATATATATATATATATATATAGAGAGAGAGAGAGAGAGAGAGAGAGAAAGACAGAGAGAGAAAAGAGAAAGAGTAGATTATACATACGTAGATACAGGAGAGTTCTATTAGATATACTCCATACTGGCTTGAGAGACCATTTCTATAAAAATTTCTAGTGATGACTCCTTAGATGTAAAGTTTATATCCTTTTTGTATCTTTTCTTATTCCTATATCACTCTTTTCTCAACTTTCTTACACATTAATGGCTCTGGCATAGGCATTTCCAAGATTGATGGATGACTAGCTAAAAGGTTTCATAGCCCAAGGCAAGGGAGAGGTCCATTAACTTCACATGGTCAATAATTTCCCTGGGTAATGCCCTCTTCTGAGATTTTATGGCTAATAAAATCCATGTTTTAATGTTCAGAAAAATTAAACATCATTGTAAGTTGCCCATTCTTAAAATTATACCTGTCCTTGCCTTTTTGCTGTGTCTTCATTCTTCAAATACATTAGTATACTCTTTTCATATGTTTCTTTAAAACTTAAATTTTGTTTGCTTTTTACATATTAAGAGTCTGACACTTAGAAACTAATGTTCATTTCCAATGGATACGTTTATACAATTCCCTTAACTAACCAATTAAGCATGGTACTTTTAAACAAAGTATCTATAACTAATAGCTTTAGTCAAATCATGTATTTATATATGATGGGTCTACAAGGATGCCAACTCATGAGCTGAAAAAGTTAAAAAAAGAAAAAACTCACTCATCTTCAGTTGGGAAAAATAACGTAACTTTGTTTCGATGCTGTGTTGTTTAATGAATTCACTGACTCACACTGAATATAAGGCCATCTTTACTACAGTCACTTTTTCATCCAGAGAAACCTTCTGCAAACTATAACCAGCCTTTTAGTTCAATTTTTCAACTGATATGAAATCGTTAATTCTCTTATGGATTTTAATTTTTATATCTCTTTGGATCACAAAACTTTAGAGGGTCCTTTGTATTTTCTGAAATACGTCCCAATGGGCTTTCAATTTTATTTAAGACAGAGCTAATGGTATTAAATGGTCAAATAACAGTGAGAAAGAAGTTTACTTAAATATTTTTTACTCACGCAAGTAAACTACTATTATTCTATAGTCTTGTGTGCATAAAATCTCATCCAGGTTGCAAATACAAAGTACAATATAGGGCTTCCATTCCCAGCTTTCTTTTACTTAATGATGGAATAAAAAACACAGAGGGGCCGGGCACGGTGGCTCACGCCTGTATTCCCAGCACTTTGGGAGGCCGAGGCAAGCAGATCACGAGGTCAAGAGATCGAGACCATCCTGGCCAACATGGTGAAACCCCGTCTGTACTAAAAATACAAAAATTAGCTGGGCGTGGTGCCGCGTGCCTGTAGTCTCAGCTACTCAGGAGGCTGAGGCAGGAGAATCCTTTGAACCCAGGAGGCAGAGGCTGCAGTGAGCCGAAATCGCGCCACTGCACTCCAGCCTGGCGACAGAGCAAGACGCCATCAAAAAATAAATAAAATAAAATAAATAAAATAAATAAAATAACAGAGAAGGGAGTGGGTTGACAATCAGAAAAAGTATTTTGAATCCACTGTCACTAGCCAGGTGACCTATGGGAAATCACTTAACTTGCTTTTACATCATTTATACACCACTTCTTCACAGCAATATTTAATGGCAATGATACTTGCCCTGCCTCACTTACAGGGCTGCTGTGAGAAGCACAGGAGTCAATGTAGATGAAAGTGCTTTCTAAAATCTAAAGCCTTAAACAAATAAAAGATATGAGATCATCTACCAAACGGGAGTATATTCAACTGCATGCCAGCCTTTCTACTTCGCTTGGCATAAAATGGCTTCCTATAAATTACTTTGTCTGCCATTGGCAACTTGCGAAAGAAAAGAAAATCAAGGTCAAGAAAATGTGTTCATTCTTCTGCATGTTAATAAGTGAAAATGGTACCCATTATGGCCCTATGAGTTGTAAAACCTGAAAGAGCCATGTTGGCTAATTATGTTAATAGCTAGATGCTGGAGGATGTTGAAGATTAAACCCTATACAGAATTTGCCTAATCATCCATTTCTTACCTGCCAATCTGTTCTTACTCCTAATCAGTCAGGCAGAAAGTGCAGAACTCCAGCCATTGGAAAACAAATGTCCACCCATATTTAACTGTGAGTGTGACGGAATCCTTCGTTTTTTATGAAAACACATTGCCTGTGATAGAATCACACTGTCAATATTTGCTTGACCTTCTCAAATGGAATGAATTTGCCTTTCTATATGGAACTATATAATATATCCACACATAAAAATGGCCATTCGGTTCAATCAGATCAAACAAATGCTTCCAATAATATTATCCCTATAATCTGGTCTAGAAAAGCCATTCCAAATTCTAACTGATAAGATAGACAACTGAAGCTACTGAGGTGAGACAGCTTAAAATGGACTGCGAGAAAATTATTTAAATGTTGGGCAGGAAATCTTCATTTCTAGAAATTCATTAGGTGCAAAAATCCGTATTTCTTAATACATCAAAACAAATCTCAAATGTGTGCAGTAGTTTCAATCTCAAATGTGTGCAGTGGTTTGCCATTTGGGGAAGGACAATTCATTGTAAGGGACTATCCCTCAGAGGGCAGGACATTTAACAGCCAGGTCCTGCCATCTAGACCTATAGCCATTGTGACAAATGGCCTTTAGGAATAGAAACAGCCTACTATTGAGAACCTCTAAAAGAAAAAATCTACATGTTAAGGTTGGAAGAAAATCTGAACTTTGTCAGACAGGGGAGCTTAAAAACACACATTAAGAATATTTTTAATGGCAGACACATGGGTTTTTGAAGATAATTTTTATTAACAATGCTGAAGAAAGCAATTTTGACAGTGCTTTATTATCGTATATACAGACAAGTAGCTTCTGTTGAAGTCAGCTACTGAATAATTCTTAATCATTTTATCATTTTCAGTTATTTATGATACAATGCAGTTTACCTTACAAATAAATCATTAATTATATTTACAAATTGGCCATTTCCTATCATTGATTTTAATTTTCTCAATAAATATAGTTTGTTCAAATTTCCCTGAAAACTCTGGCTCTGTTGTCACAATTCCTAACACACATCACCCTGTCCTCACATGGTATTGACTCCAAGAAGTTTCCTGTTGCATTCTTTTCCAGATTTTATAGACTGACTGCTAAATGTCACACACTTTCCTTAAACTATACTGTCACAAACTAAAATCATGTGCCATGTAACATTTCCTTTACAACGGACTACATATACAGCAGTGGTCCCATAAAATTATAATACCATAATTTTGCCCTATCTTTTCTGTGTTTAGATGTTTAGATACACACATGCACTGTGTTAAAATTGCTTACAGTATTCAATGCAGTGATGTGCTATACAGGTGTGTAGTCTAGGAGCAGTAGGCCATACCATATAGCCTAGGTGTGTGGTAGACTGTACCATCTAGGTTTGTGTAATGATGTTTGTTTATGATGTTTGCACAATGTTAAAATCAACTAATGATGCATTTCTCAGAACATATGTCCATTGTTGTTAAGCAATGCATGATTGTAACGGCAACAAATGCCATCACTATTTTGAAATACAATCTTTTTCATGGCCCATGGATTCAGTGTGATTTGGAACCTGACCATCTCTGAGTCTTCATTTCAGAGGTGGCCGGGGACCAAATCTTTTACTATTCACTCTCAGCTACACTAGCCTTCTTGCAATTCCTGAAATACCCTCTGCCTGCTCCCACTTTAGGAAACTTGCACTGGCAGATCCATCTACCTGGATGTGTTCCATCTGATCTGCACATAGCAATCTCCTTTTCTTCTTTCAGATCTCCACTCATCTCTTCTGAGAGGTCTTCCATGACCACCATATCTAAATTTCCCCCCACCTCATTACCCTCTATACATTAGCCTGCTTTAGTTTTTCTTCAGAGAACTTGCTTCCACCTGCCATATGTTCCATAGCAATTACTCAATAAATCCCTTATCAATAACATATCAAGATGGATGAGGATAGACTTCTTGGGTTTGAATGTCAGCTCTATACCTTACTATCTGGGTGACTTTGGGCAGGTTGTTTAACCTTTCAGTGCCTCAAATTTCTCATCATCTACTTCACAAGGTTGTTGTCCCATCTCCTTCCTTAGCACTAAGATACACCACAGTTAGAAAGAACTTCAAAGAGTATTTAGTTCAATTTTCCATCGTTCTCTCTTTTTGCCCTGTGTCCCATCTTCTTTCTAATTTTATCTTATTTTTTGTTTCCTACAATTTCAGAATGGTGAAGAGAGAGAGCCACCTTCAGAGTTCTTAGCTATATTGTATATGTCCCTTATAAGACTCCTACATGACATATTTCCATGGCCTTAATTCCATCTCAAATCGGATTTTTAATAAACACAGCTCTTAAACTGAACTGATTTTCTCATTATATGCTACAAAAGTGATCATTCTTATTTGCGCATTTGACTAATTTCAGTCTCAGCAAACATATACACTGAACCTTATGTTCTCATCAGAGATTGTAGGCACCAGGCAGTGAAAAAGGAGATTGCAAAAAAAAAAAAAAAAAAATTAGACACTGTGCATGTCCTTATGAAACTTGCAATATAATTACTAATATAAAAAGCAATATTTACCAAACAGGGAATCTTACTTTATTGAGTTTTTTAAACATCTGAGGGGGCTTTTTGGTCCCATAAAAAAATGTTAGCTGCTACATTTGGTAAAGTTACACAGTTAAAAACATAGATTTTTTCAAGCAATTAGGTTCAATTATAAATCTCCTTGTACTGCTAAGAGAAATAGAGCTTTTAATCTAAAATTTAAAATAATCATTTATACTTATTCTTTGATTGATGTTCATTAACTCACATTTAACAGATTAAATGTCCCTAAACAATTAATCTCAAAAATACTTAATTAAATCTTCATAAGAATTTTAATCTAAATTTACAAATTTAATATATTTGGTTCTCACAAGTTCTTCAAAAACCTCCCAGGACAGTACTACAAACCCAACAAACAAAATCTTCCTGTTAACGTAAGCAACTCCTGCGGATCTAATAGAGCAGAAACATTAATGTGGTAAATCAGAACCACCTACACATTCAAATACAGTACTGTTATAAACTCAGTTGGATTATCTTATACCTTTCAAGCCAAAGTTGCAAGTCTAATATTAATTAACCATTTCAAATTAAAATTGATTTACCCACCCGTTTCTGCAATACATCAGATTCTTTCTAAAGCGTTAGCATCTTAAGAAAATATGCAGAGAAAATCACTGAACTGGCAAAAAGTAATCCTAAATTTAATATAAAGTAACATTACTATAGTTTTGACTTAATTATTTTTTCAGTTTTTATAGCTGCAAAAAGCCAACTAAAGTATCTAAGACTTGGCATTGTAACTTCAGCTAGTGGTCAGAAAAGTCAAAGTCAAGACACACAAGCTCTCTTTTATATCACTGAATCTCTTTCCTACCTGATTTAATTCAGCTAATCTCTTTACCACATAATTGAATACCATATTGTTTTAATAATTTTTCCTGGTTGGTTTTCATCAGCCACCACCACACTATCATAATTTATGTAAAACTGTAGAGTATGTAAGACTTATAAGCCTAATATCTAATAGTTACACTATTCCTGATAAACTGCCTGCGCAAAAGGAAACTATTGTCATCTTACCTTGAAAATGTATATGAATAAATAACATTGTAGTATTAAAAGATTAGGCTGTTTCGGCTCATTTACATGTTTAATATCAGAAATACCCAATTGTTTATTAGCAAACCTTAAACCAAAGAAAATATCAAAGCCCAATATTTTAAGTTTGATTGAGCACTCTTTTATAGTGAATTAGAAAAGTTTATTAAAATTCTAAAAAGAACCTGATACCAATTTGTGTTTGGAGTGATTTCACATACAACTTTCCAAGCACTATTCACAATAGTCAAGATGTGGAAACACACTAAATGTCATTAGGCAGATGAATGAATGAAGAAAATGTGGTATATACATACAATGGGACACTATTCAGCCTTTAAACAGAATGATATTCTGCAACATGTGACAACATGGATGAACCTTGAGGACATTATGTTAAGTGAAATGAACCACTCACAGAAAGACAGACGCTGTATGATTCCACTTACATGAAGTATCTAATGTAGTCAGATTCATAACATCAGAGTGGAGTGGTGGTTGCCAAGGGGATTGAAGGAGGAGGCATTGGGGAGTTACTAATTAACAGACATAAAGCAAAGTTTCAGTCAAGCAAGATGAATAAGCCCTAAAGACCTGCTGCACATTATACCTAGTCAACAATACTGTATTGTACTTAAAAATTTAAGCAGATAAATTTCTTACCACAATCAAATAATAAAAAAATTTAAAGCTGTTTTGAAAGTGTATTTCAGATGTGAGCTATTACCTATGAAACTATGAGCCAATGGCCAATTTTGATGGATAGAAACACGTATTCAAATCAAATTTCATTCATAGCCCCTTCTTTCCTTTTAAACTGCCTTAATTTGTTGTACTGTTGGCATTGTAAATAAATCCAGAAGTAGAGAATAGAATGTGCGGACAGGAAAGCAGTTGAATTAACTTTAAAGCACTCTTCATATTATTCATTAAAATCTGTACTTTTCAAAAAAAAAAAGTCTTCAATCTGTTATATGTTATTTGAAGAAAATTTTCAAGTGCAGGCACTTGCAAAGCTGGCTAAGAAAACTATAAGCAATGAAGTAGCCAAAGGAAGAATGTCAGACGAGCCTGAGGTTTCGATGTGAAGGCCTCGCTTCCTAATTGTTATTATGCTTACAAGGACACTCTGTAAAAAGAAAAATGAACGCCTTGTCCAACACCTGCTGTAAAAAGATGCTGGGACTCTGAGGCTTGCTTAAATCATTTTTTCCTGAAACAAATTGCCGAACAAGCCCTAGGCCATTTAATTTCCAAATACCAGTAATTAAAATGAGTAACATCGTCAGAATTTGGCAGGGCCGCAGCTTTCCTTTCCCTTTTCATTTTCACATAAATTTTAGTGAAGGTCAGATTTGTTGAAGGGAGGAGAGGGGGCGAAACCTGCCGACCGTATGCTCATGGGAGGTTAAAATATGACTTGTTCACAGTGTCCCTCATAGTTCAGAACTTAATGGTCCTTGACGGGGATAACCTAGAAGTTAATTTTACTCTGTCCCCAAAGCAGCCATTGTCAATGTAATCCTTCTTGTAGACTGAAGGGTATTGTCAACAAATGATGTGACTTTCAATAGCAATTGACCAGCAATGTCTCAGATCCAAAGAGTCATGAATGTGGCTCCTTATTGATCTGTCTCCTACTCCTAGTGGTAAAAATAGACAACTATTGTTGCCCTACCTCTTGTATAGTCTATTTGTACATGTTTCTCCCTAAGAATGAGTTCTTAATAGTTCTGACATTATTTTTTCTTTACTTGAGGTTGTAGTCTATTCAACTCACAAGCTTTAAATGTTTCAAAATACATAGTACATTTGTATCAAGAAATAAACAAACTTTAAAAAGCTATGGCCAGCTCTTCATTTGGAAAAAGTTGGGTAGAATAATACAATGAATATGCACTTTGTTCTCATTTTCTGTTTCTCATCTTAGCTCAGCTGCTCCCTGGATGGGCAAACTGGGTTGAATTACTTTACCTATCTCCGTCTCACTTTCCTAATCTGTAAAATAGAAAGGTGAAAACTTGCCTCTGTGAGAATTCAATGAAATGAACAAGCAAAGCAGGTTAATATTCTGAGGAATAACCTGAATCTAATTTTCACAAAGGAGTCATCACAGATAAACAAATACAATATTTCCTTTTCTAGTCTGCTCCCCACCCTAAAGAGAGTAACTAGATCTGATCTTCTGAAGGTTTAGGATCACCTTACCCAGACAAGAGCAATAGGCATTGGTTTTCAAAATACTAGCTCTCTGGGTTGATCTCCATAGTGGCCCAAATGGAAGGTGGTTGTTGAAATCTGTGGAGGCTAAACAGTAAAAGCCAAGGCCATCAGCTTCAGCAAGAGCCTTAAGCAGCAGAGCCTTCTGGGAGGAACCCTGCAAGAGAAAGACTGGACGCTATGATTGAGAGCCTCTCAGAACGTAACCTGCGGGAACGGAGGACAAAGAATCACTTTTAAAAGAGCCCTTCAAGGGCAGCAGGAAGAATTACAGGCGATTACATATTTGTATGAGCATTGAGTACAACCTAAGGTACTATTGCAGATAAATGAACAGCGAGACTGAGTTGCATGATCTCTCTAATTGAGCCACACGATACCAAAAGTTCAAAAGAAATTTAAAGATATAATGATTAAACCGAGAACTTCATGTTCTTCAAAGAATTACTAGATGAGTCTATGAGTGTGCAGGCAGATGGTTTCTTTTTTTTGATGATTTCTGATCACAGATCTCATAATAACATGTCCTGAGAGTTTATTCTTGTTATATTATTTCCAATCCAACCTACAGGATACGAAATATTATGAACAGAGCACAATAGGCATCGAGGAAAAAAATAAGGCAGATCATGAGGCTGCTGTCAATGTTTCATTACATGGGCCATCTTCCCTGGCCTTACCAATTTGTGGACATATTTTTACCTTGACAATAGTAACAGATTTTCTAGTCCTGACCTACTTTTGCAGGATATTTAGGAAACCCCAAGAGAGTGTCTGATGTACTGAAGAGCAAGTTTATTCCCAGGCTATCACCTGCTCTATCACGAACACCATATTCTGGGCAGAAAAGAGAAAGAAGACAATTTCTGTCTACCAAGTTGGGTTCTGAAGCAAGATTACTTTCAGTTCACATGTTAATTAAGTTTAGTGAAATAGCTTTCTAAGTTTTGATGCCCGCATATGAGGACATAGATGGCCAACATCTTGGTTTCAGCCTTTTAAGACCCTGAGCAGAGGACTCCAGCTAACCTGTCCCAAATTCCTGCCCCACAGACACATGACATAATAAATTTGTGTTAAGTTGGCTAAGTTTGTGGTCATTTGTTAAACCGCAATATATAACTAATACACATAATATAACATAACTTCTCTGAAAACGAAACAGCATGTTCAGTTAGATATACCATCAGGAAAGTTAAAAGCATCTACAAACTGGGAGAAAATATTTGTAAATTATATATCTAATAAAGAATTTGTATCTAGAATATTTAAAGAACTCTTAAGACTTAATAATAAAAAGACAAATAACCCAATAAAAATGTGCAAAGGATCTGAATAGATATTTTTCCAAAGAAGATATACAGAAGCCAATAAGCACATGGAAAAATGGTCAACTTCATTAACTCTCAGGGAGTTGCAAAACCACAGTTCACTTTACACCTACTAAGATAGCTATAATGAAAAAGGTGACGGTAACAAGTGTTTGTGAGGATGTGGAGAAATCTGAATCCTCACACATTACTGATGGGAACGTAAAATGGTGCAACCACTTTAGAAAACAGTCTGGCAGATCCTCAAACAATTAAACATAGAGATACCACATGACCCAGCATAAACACTCCTGCCTAGCTTCCCAAGGGGAGTTGAAACATATATCCACAGAAAAACTTGTACACGAATGTTCACGGCAACATTATTAGTAATAATAGCAAAGAGTGAAGACTGAGGCATCAACTGATGCACTGATAAATAAATTGTTGTACATACGCATACTTTTCAGCAATAAAAAGAAATGAAGGCCATGCTACAACATGCTAAGTGAGAGAAACCTGTCACAAAAGACCACATATTGTATTACCTGTTTCTATGAAAAGTCCAGAATAGACAATAGACAGACAGTAGATTAGTGTTTGCCTGGGGTGGGAGCTGGGAATGAGGAGTTACTGCTGGTATTAATAGCATAGGGATTCTTTGGGTGGGGATGGGGGACAAAAATATTATAAAATTAAGTTGTAGTGATGATTGCACAATTCTGTAAATAGGCGGAAAACTGTTGAATCATACACTTAAAATGAGTGAATTTTATAGTATGTAAATTATATAATTATATTTCACTTAATTTGTGTTACCAAAAAAAAAAACGAAAACAAAAAACACTGCTTTCTTTTTGTTTTGCTTGGGCCATGCTAAGAAAGCAACTGTACTGTGGCAACAAGACCAAAAAAAAAAAAAAAAAAAGTCAATCTGCTAATTGCCATAACTCAGTGACCAGATTCAATATATTTCACAATGATGTTTGAGAAGCAGCATAGTTGAGGGAGAAGCAGCACTAGCCAAGTAGTGAGTTCTCTTATCATTGCTCAATCCCTACCTAGCTTGGTGACTTCTGTGAGCCTTAATATTGCCTGGAAAAAGGAGTGATTGAACTGGATGAATTCCCAGTCACTAACAATTCTAAACATTCTATTTAGCATGATGATTTGTGCAAAGATGATTACTAAAATAATGCTCAAAGTCTCCGATTAGATGAAGATATCACTGGAAAGTGTTATCGTGACTGCTTTAAACCAAAGGTTTTTCCTAAGTTAGAAAGTGGAACTGAAAATGACCTCAAGCATTTTATATCACCTCTCCTGTACTATTCATTCTCTACTTTAATGCTGACTTACGGTCAGGATTTTGTACAAACTTCATAGTAATAAATAGCTACCATTTATGTCTGAAACATAGTTATTTGTCCTAGGTTTCCTAACATGAATTGTGCTTTCGTTTTTAACGAAATGATTTTCAAAACCATTTTAACTCTTGCAAATGCTTGGGAATGAGGAAAAGAAATAAAACAAACTGGTTTAAATGCAATGAAAAAAATTATTTTGGTTCCATTAAAAACATCTAAATGGCTTTCTACTTTCCTTGGTCACTCAATACTCACAGGGCCTTATTCTATTAGTTACTAAGGTAACCCAAAGCTGGCAGCATGTTGACATACCTTTCGAGGCCACGAGGTTTTGCAGTATTTCATAGATAATGTCACATTAACCTCAAACTTGTCCTTTCCACAAAAGAATAGTCATTGTTTGGATGAATCTAATTTTATTCTTTGGGTTTTTGTTTTAAAAAAAAGAACTTTTTGCTGCACTTTCCTTCAGGTCAGTTACCATTTATTCTGTTTTTAAAATAACATAGTAGTAGAAGTCAGATGTCTTTGTTGATTTCTACATTAAGCCATTCATTTGGTTTTTGTGCCATTTACTCACAGCCTGGGCCAGAATCCGTGTTGTCCTCCAAAAGGCCCTCAGAAGAGAGGAAATCTTTTGCTCTGTTCTTACAGCCCCATAAAGATATACCTAATGAAAATCAAGTCAAACAAAATGTAACAGGGACAAGTCAAACTCAATGCTGAGGGTTCATTAGTCTCTTTTCAACATAGTAACTTGTATATGTAACCAAAAGTAATGGTAAATTTAAATAAATGTAAATTTGAATAAATAAACATTAACAAAATCAAATACACTGAAAAGTCTTTTCTTACACACTTAAGAAAAATTTGAGATAACTTACATATAATAAATCTGATCCAAAAAAAAATGCCTAAGTCTAAATCATGGTAGCCCTCAACTATTTGCAAACCGTTTCCCACAATCAAGCACCAACATTTGTAGGTAGTAAATTCTTCACTCTACTAAAGCTCTTATATATTTAACAATTCTAATGAGCTCTTAAATGTATCTATTCACTTTCAGTTTAGTGCATCTTCAGGCATCCTTAAATGTGACCTTATTCGTGTACATTCTATAAAATGTAATTATTATTTCTGGACATTGTTAATTATGTCAAGGTCATATTGCATTAATCAAAAAAGTTAATAAAATTGCTCAAAATAAGATATTTTCTCTAAAGTGACAGCACTCTATTCAGTGTAGCAAATATTGACTACATCCCCGCATTAGTCAAAATGCAAAACTAAGCACTGCAATTAATTCAGTAATTTTATTTACTTGTATAACTTCCCATTTAAAGTTTGCTTTATTAAGGATAATTTTTATTACTT
Source organism: Macaca fascicularis (assembly GCF_037993035.2). Lineage (NCBI taxonomy): Eukaryota > Metazoa > Chordata > Mammalia > Primates > Cercopithecidae > Macaca > Macaca fascicularis. Next base: position 30,425,947 of record NC_088395.1, read on the forward strand.
CCCTGTGGCAATCTAACCCTTGTCTGAAGAGTAGGAAAATTATCCACCATGTGCATATTTTGTACTCAGTTATTAACATCCAATTATCTTCTAGCTAATTTGAAAGTATTTGGGGATTGCTTTATGTCATAATACTTCTTGGGAAAAATTTTATGTATTAAAATTTATTGTGAAGAAGATACAGTTTGAAAACAGAAGAAAAAGCTTTACAATAAAGAATAGGGTGCATTTTGCATAGTTGCCCATTCTGGTTTTTCTAACTAAAAATAACTTCCTTGGTCTTTCCCCCATTTTAATTGTTTTCTCTGCTTATTTATAGTTTTTTTTTTTTTTGCCTTACTATGTTAATGAAATTCTGAAAAGGCACAATCAAGTGTGACATGGAGCTTTATTTCATCAACTAACCCTTTGCTTTTTAAACTAGGTTCAAAATTCAATTAAAATCACTTAGACTGCTCACAAATAAGTTGCCTTAAATAGAAAAAAAAAATTGACCATAATCCAGAAAGATGTGAAAAACATTCAGAAAGAAGTTGCTCAAAAGAATTCTAAAATTGAACGGGAAAAGATAAAATCTTATAACAAAATTGCGATTACGTTTTCAGACACTAAAAAGGACTGCTTTTTTCTTGTTGGGTTTTGTGGAAGAGATAACATACTCAAACTTTTGTTTGTCTCCGAGCTATATGTGAGTAACATTTCTGACTATTTTAAAATATTTGATTGACAGATTAAAATTGTATATATTCAAGGTATACAACATGATCATGTGATATATGTATACATTGTGTACTGATTACCATAGCCAAGTACACAATGGCTTAATTGACACATCCATTGCCACCCATAGTTACCATTTGTGTGTGTGAGTGTGTGTGTATGTGGTGAGGATACTAAATCTACTGTTTTATCAAATTTCAAGTAAACAGTGTGGTAGTTATTCACCATAGCCAAGATGTGGAAGCAACTGAAGTGTCCATGGATGAAAAATGGATAAAGAAAAGATAGTATATATACACAACAGAATATTATTTGGCCATGAAAAAGAATAAAATACTGCCATTTGTGACAACAGAGATGAACCTGGAAGACATTATGCTAAGTTAAATAAGCCAGGTACAGAAAGACAGATACTGCATGAACTTAATTATGTGTGGAATTTTTAAAAGTCTATCTCATAGAAGCAGAGGGTAGAACTGACTCTTTTTTTTTTTTCCTAAGACAAGATCTTGCTCTGTCACCCAGACTGGAGTGTATTACTACGATCCTGGCTTACTGGAACCTCAAACTCCTGAGCTCAAGCAATCCTTCTGCCTCAGCCTCCAGAGTAGCTACAAGTACAGGCATTTGCCATGGTGCCCAGCCAAGTTCTTCATCTTCTGTACAGATGGAGTGTTGCTTTGTCGCCTAGGCTGGTCTTGAACAGTCCTCTCATCTGGCCTTAAGCAATTCTCTCATCTCAATCCCCCAGTGTGCTAGGATTAGAGGCATGAGCCACAGCGCCCAGCACTGACTCTTTTAAATTAAGAAAATGTTCCTAAATTATTTGTCATTGCTTTATTCGAGATGAATAAACACTGGACAAATATATTAGAAGTTACACAATAAGACTTTCAACTCAACTCATCCTGTGTGAGAAAATCCAGTAGTATATATTGTTGTAATATTAAACAGATGATAACTGAATCACAAACTTATTTTATCATTTACTAAATGCCTAGCACTGTCCTAAAAGTTAGTGAGCACAAGGCAGTTAGACATTTAAAAGAAATGTGACCTTATTTTGTAACTTAGCTAGTGGAGGAGGATAATTGGTGATATAATCATGTCTTATCTTTCCTTCTAAACTGTAAACAACTTCGGATCAGAAAGTGGTTCTTATTCACGTTTTTATCCTTCATGTTTCCTATCACTGAATTCAGAATTCAGAATGTGAGCACATGTAGGAACCAACCAAAAACAATTTTTTTTAATTCTTGACAATTTAGTCTAACTCCTGGTTTGAAAGGCATTGATGATTATGATTTATCGAACTATCCAACTTGCCCCTACAGGCCCACCTGATCAGCTAAGTTGCGATACATATAACAAACAAAAGAACAGACTAGCCCTCGCTCAGCTGGTTTATCTGTATTTTAAAAACATGTTTTACTCATAAGGTAACCTCTCATGATTTTCCAGCCCTCTGTAACTTTTGTATGCTTTAATGAAGATACATACATACACAATATTTCCTTTATAACCATTCATGAATATATTCTGAATATATAAAATCACTTTTCAAACCATCTGATAAGGGATTAATATCCAAAATATAAGAAACTCGAACAACTCAATAGCAAGAAAACAAATAACCCAATTTAAAAATGGACAAAGGGGCCGGGTATGGTGGCTCACACCTGTAATCCCAGCACTTTGGGAGGCCAAGGCGGGTGGATTGCCTGAGCTCAGGAATTCGAGACCAGCCTGGGCAACACGGTGAAACCCCATCTCTACTAAAATACAAAAAAATTAGCCGGGCGTGGCGGCTTACGCCTATAGTTGCAGCTACTTGGGAGGCTGAGGCAGGAGAATTGCTTGAACCCGGGAGGTGGAGGTTGCAGTGAGCTGACATCGCACCACTGCACTCCAGCCTGGGTGACAGAGCGAGACTCCTTCTCCAAAGAAAAAAGGACAAAGGATGTAAGTAGACATAGAAATGGCCAACAGGTATGTGAAAACTGCTCAATATCACTAATCGTCAGGAAAACGCAAATTAAAACCACAATGAGCTATCACCTCACACCTGTTAGGATGGCTATTTTCAAGAAGACAAGAGTTAAGTATTGGGAAGGGTATGGAGAAAAGGAGACACTTGCACCCTGTTGGTGGGAATGTAAATTAGTACAGCTGTTATGAAAAAACAATACGGAGGTTCCTGAAAAAATGAAAAATAGAACTACCATATGATCCAGGAATCCAACTGCTGGATCCATAGCCAAATGAAATGAAATCAGTATGTCAAAGAGCTATCTGTATCCCTATGTTCATTGCAGCATTATTCACAATAGCCAATATATGGGATCAACCTAAGTGTCCATCAGCGAATGTATGCATAAAGAAAATGTGGTATGTGTACACAAAGCAATACTATTCAGCCTTTAAAAAGAAGGAAAGTCTGCCATATGGGGCAATACAGATGAATCTGAAAGACACTGTGGTAACTGAAATAAGCCAGGCACAGAAAGACAGATACCACCTCATCTCACTTTTATGTGGAATCTAATAAAGTCGAACTCATAGAAATAGCGAGTAGAATGGTGGTTGCCACGGGCTGGGTAGTATGTGTATGGGGAAGTAGGAGAAGGTAATTTGGGATGTGTTGGTCAAAAGATTCAAAATTTCAGTTAGGAGGAATACATTTAAGAGACGTTTTTGTACAATATGGTGACTACAGTTAATAACAATAGATTGTATTCTTGAAAAATGCTGAGGGAGGATGTACAGTGTTCTCAGGATAAAAATGATAGCTATGCGAGATAATGCATATGTTAATTATCTCAATTTAGCCATTGCTTAATGTATATGTATTTCAAAACTTCAATGCTGTGCGTGATAAATATGCACAATTCTACTCATCAATTTAAAAAATAAAAATACAAAAATAAACAAAGCACTTTCCAGTTTGTTTCCATCCTCAGAGTCTAGCCAATTTTAATATTAGTTACAGTAATCAAGATTCTTGTTCAAATCATGAAAAATTCACACTCTTTTTAGTTGGCTAGTTTTATAATATAGTTAATTATTTCAGTTTCTGACTGCTAAAGACTTTTATTTGGGATGACGTATCCTTTAGCATTTCAAACCTTTGAGAAAGATACTCAGATGGGGAGAAAAAATTGTTTATTTATCTAGTTCTGATTAATTATAAAAATTACATGAAAAAAACAACTATGATTACTTAAGGCTCTGGGAACAAAACAAAACTGTTCTACCCACTTGCTCAACTCAGAGTTCCAGAAAAATTACTGCCCTTGAACTACAGCCCAGTTCCGTCCTTGAATTTCTGATCCCTAAAGGAATCTAATTGACTGACCCTTTATCTAGCAGCCTGTGAGCTGATTTGAGTAATTTGTATTTACACCCTGGAAAAATCCTTCCCACAATTTTCCTCTACTGGTATCCAGCTCTGAAAATTTCCCCCATGTTTTCTAACTTTTACTAGAAATGCCTACAAGTCATCATTTTAATAGTACTGCCAATATACAGTTTGTACGAATAAAAGAAGTCAGTTTACTTCTACTGTTGCCACTGTTCAAAAGACAACTGATTAATTATAAAATATCAGGAATAGCTACCATAATTACATGTCTACTCTGTGCTAGGTACAGTATTAGGCATTTCATACATGTTACTTATTGACATAAAAATTTGGTTTTTTCAAAATAAGTATGTAGATATTGTTTCCACAATAGGTTATCTGGCCCAGCTTGTGAGAATCCTTAAGCACTTGAGATATTTAAGCATTAAATTCCTCTGTAACTCATTTTGTTTGCTTCTCCAAAGATGGACTAGAGCACACATATTGCACAAGTATAGAAGAAAGGGAAAGAAAGCTTCTCATGTGCTCTCACCAGTGGCTTTAGGCCTCGGTTTTTCTCTTTACCCTAGCTTTGAGAAGGTGCCTTACAGAAAATTATACACTTCAGGCCAGGCGCGGTGGCTCACGCCTGTAATCCCAGCACTTTGGGAGGCCGAGGTGGGCGGATCACGAGGTCAGGAGATCAAGACCATCCTGGCTAACACAGTGAAAGCCTGTCTCTACTAAAATTACAAAAAAGTAGCCAGGTGTGGTGGCCCGTGCCTGTAGTCCCAGCTACTTAAGAGGCTGAGGCAGGAGAATCACTTGAACCTGGGAGGCAGATGTTGCAGTGAGCCAAAATCACGCCACTACACTCCAGCCTGGGAGACAGAGGGAGACTCCGTAAAAAATAAATAAAATTATACACTTCAGTGAAAGATTGTAAAATTGAGAATTGGAAGGAATTGCTGTTATGTAAGTCCTCACCCTGGGGAAGAAACAGATGGAGTCTCAATGAATGTGTTCCTTACATAGTCCACAGAGTGACAGAGGGCATGCTAACACACCGCCTGTGTACCTACATGCAACCAAAGGGCATGTGACCCTCAGTGGCATAGCCTCCTGCCTGGAAAGAATGTTAGTGCTGTCAGAACAGCCTGGGCTGGCACTTCAGCATCCAGAGTACTGCCACAAATGTATAGGATGTTGGCCATGGTAGCATCACATATAAAACAAAATGATTACACGAGGCTTCTCTTCAAGCTAAACAATCCATGAACTCAGAGAAATTGTTTTACTAAATTAATCATCACTACTACCACCATAACCTCTGAGCTGATCCCAATCAAGAAAGGATCAACACTACAGACTAATACAGGCAGGTTTAGGAAAGCAAAAGGTGGCCTTGCCTTCCACAACTGTGTTTTTTATCCAAGTAATGGCCTCTGTGAACTGAACCATAACCACTCTCCAAAAGTTGGTCAGCGACTGTTCCCAGGCTCTAGAACTTGAAAAGTTTGAAAAGTGCTTTTATATATTCATTGCCAAAGATCAGCCATGCTTATCTCATAAAGGCACAGCAACCTTCAACCCTCAGCACTTCTTACAAGGTCTCCCTTCATCCTCAATTCGAAAAAAAAAAAATGTGATACTTGCAGTGGTTTGTGATCTAAACGCTGATAAAATTTTGTCATTGTAGTTACAATATTTTCCTCTCTTGTTTTAGCATGGGAATATTTTTGTCAAAATCCTATAGTCCTGCCTAACAAAGGACATTGAAAAGGATAGTTTTATATGTTTACTGTCTCCACTTGATAAAATAAAATGAAAACATCAAGATGCTGTCCATTATTTAATATCTACCTCATTATCCCTGGAATAAGTTTCTATTGTAAAAGATCAATGGAACCTGAACAGTAAATATAGCGAATGGAGAAATAACAGGTCACAGACTGCATGGATCTACCCTTTTAACCCCCTGAACACATGGATACACATGTATCAGGTGATGTGCGTAAGGTTTATAAGTAAAATCTTTGGCTTAATCCTCAAATACCATGGTTTATGAAACCTTTAGCTTTTGCAGTGGTAGTACGTAAAAGTCACTTAACAGTAATATTTATTTTTTCTAACAATAAAATGACATATTTATTGTAAGAAATCTTGAAAATACAGAAAAATACAAAGAATGTAAAGCTAACTTATTATCCCATTAAGTAGAGAAAACCACTGTTAACATCTTAGTGTATTCCTGTCTTTGTTCTGTTTCCTTTAACATCTATTGACTCCCTTCCTCAACAATTCAACAACTGTTTATCAGAGGTCTCAACCTTAGCTACCCATTAGAATCATTGGAGGAAATATAAAAATATTGATACCTTGGATTCTGATTCAATCAGCTGGGGTAAGACCTGGGTATCAAGATTTTCAAAGGTCCCCTCTAGGTGATTCTAATGTACAGCTAAGAGTGAAAGCCACTGATTGATCAGGCTCCTACGATATACTAGACACTTTGTGGCATGGAAATGCAATGACAAAAAAATGTAGTCTTTCAAAGACCTTACCCCTTTCACCTTTTGTGGACAGACAGGTGAATGAATGAACAATTTGATTAACCTAAAAAAAATACTGCAATGGAAGAGTCTACAAAGAACTGTAGATGCATTAGAAAAGATATCCTTAAATATGTACAGAGGAGTCAGTGCACCCACCTCAGAGGCTTAGGCAGCCAGACAAATAAGGTGAGCATTCCAGGTATAGAGGCACAGAAGAAGACAGAATGCTTAGAAAACTCCAAGTGGTTCCACTAAGTGACAAGGAAAGTGTCTGGAGATAATGCTGGACATGTAAGCAGCAGGCAGGTCTTGAAGAACCTCGTAGGTATTGGGAATGATGGGCAGTCCTTGAAATGTTTTGAGTAGACGAGTGACATGATGACCTCTATCTCTAATTCACATCCCTCTGGCATCAGTGTGCTGGGATTTAAAGGTCCGGATGAGACTAGATCCAATAAGACTAGAAAAGAAACTAGAAGTCTATAACAAAACTCCAAGAAAGCAAATATGCCTGTTTCTGATTCATAGAGTCTTTAGGAAGTTCATTGTTAACTTTACTTATCATAATAACTTGCATTTGAATACTAAGAAATCATGTTCAAGTTTTGTTCTGCCTTATAGAAAACAAGATTGTTATTAAAAGCCTTTTAAGAGATGTTTAAGCCTAGTTAAGAGATTTCAATATAAGGTTATGGGAGAAAATTAGGCATGATGAGGCACCCAGAGTTTAGCAACTGTGAAGAGCTATTATCATCTCTAGAGCTGAAGGGCCAAGAGAAAGAAACAGAGCCCAGTGAGAATTGTAATCATGGAAGATACATTGCCAACAGATGTGAAGGGATGCTCCTACTGCCAGAGCTCTAGCCTGAAGCAGAGAAGAAATACCCAGACTATTCTCTCCTTCTTCTCCCAACCTCTGATTTCCTGCCAATGACTCCCATTGACCAAATACAACCTGAAGACAATCGAGTAAAGGAGCCAAGGAAATTCATTCACAGTGGTCAAACTCCTGGGGACACAGAACAGAAAGGAGAAAGGCAGAAAATGGATCTGAGAGACAACAGAGAATAACCAGCCTGTAGATGGTAGCCACAGACAAAATGTCTTAGGCAAAATACCTATCCCCATGTTCAGTGGAGACCTCAACGAAATAGTGGACTCTATAGCACATGAACACATCCACTGGTAATAAAATGGGAACCTTCTTTCCATGAACCAGAGTAGCAGGAAATTCCTGACAGCCAATAAGAAATATTGATGGGTAAACAAAGTTAACCAGTTGACAAATTGAGGACATTTAAATTAAAAGCTGAAATTAGAAAGTATGTACAACTCAGGTGTCAACATTTTCCATACCTTCTTAAACCTTTTATAAATGTCAAATTATTCATCTTACATACTGCAAAGTTAAGAACTCATAAGAAATACAACCCACCTGTTGGGTACTATGCTTACTGCCTGGGTGGTGGACTCACACTGGGAACCCAAGCTTCCACATCACACAATTTACACAGGTAAAAAAGTTGCATATGTGCCCTTTAATCTGTAATAAAAGTTGATTTAAAAGAAAAGAAATACAACTAAGTGAAATACATGTTATGTCAGATACTGGTTATATAGAGTTAGCTAAGAGATACTTCTAGAGTGCTTGTAGTAACATTCTAGAAGGGGAGCACAAGTACTGTGACTGAAGAAGGTCATTCTTCCAGCTGGGAATACTGGCCTTTTTTATACAGTTTATGGCTTTGGCAGAGTTGAGTGGTTCACAAAGAAAGAGAACATCTATACAGACAACTAATCAGAAAATGAACCCTGGAAATTAAATCAGATGCTATTAGCCACAGATATCCACTAGTTAAAACATCCGGTTAACAATTATCAACTAGCAGATGCTAAATTATCAGTCTAAAGGTGTTTTCAGCCTACGAGTCAGGAAGTGATATTGAAAAAATGTTCTTAATAAGTCATTCCTAATATTCTGCACCATTGGTTTGCACTTATCTTAAGACATTGTCTAAAAACATCATTTATTGCAGCTACCTGTGGACATGTCTTTCTCCCCCACCGGATTGTAAAGGCTTGAAAGATCTTGGCCTGTTCTTGTTTGTAGCTTTTAAATAAAGTAGAACACTTTCTTTTCTTTGTAAAGGATGAGTAAATCTACATTAAATACTGAGAGGAACTTCTGCATCAAATCTGCATATGACTTAAAAATTATATTTCTCATTAACCAACTAATCTGTTAGATTGCAGGTATTTTTTGCTACACTTGGATCCTCAATTTTCAAAGCATTTAAATATTACAAAATAGGTGTAATATTCAAATGACAATAAAATCATTCCATCTTTCTTTGATAATTTGGAAAAGCTTTCAGAATGTTTCAGAGCCTCAGAGTCACTAGTGAGAATACCAGTTTTTAATGATATGTGTGGAAGAACCCGTTAGTAGGAATTTCTAGTTGACAGAATACCAGAAAATGTAGACTTTGCTGTATTTTATTATGGTTTGACCTATTGATCTTTATGTTTAAAAGGCTTTAATTGTATTACATGAAGTGAGTTCTTGGTATTCAAAATTCCTTGCCTCCTCCTGCTCTCCTGGTCCATTTTGTAGAGGAGAAAAGTCTTTAAATTCTCCCAAGATGACTGAAGTTGACCCCTAGGTTTGAGCAAAAGAAACATCTTTTAGGTCCATAGTGACAATTTCAATCCTTCTACAGATGTGCTATTTCACTGCCAAGAGCTAAAGAAGAGCTTTGTAACATTCAGCTGTCCAGCAGGGTTTAATGCTTCCATGAAATAAAAGCTCTTATTTTGGATTTAGGCTAAATGTTCCCATCAATCATAAGTATTCTGCAAGACTGTAAAATTTCTCATATGGTTGCAGCAAAGACAACATATGTTTGAATGAAAAATAATGAATTATACTTTTTAACAATTGAAGACATTTCTTATAACCTTCATTTTTACATACATCTAAGCTTCATAAAAAGTTCTACAAAATTCAATTTCATAAAAATAGTTTCAGTTGCACACACTTTTTACTTGTTTCTTTAAACACAAAGCATTTTTTCTGTATATCACCCCTCATGTAAATCAATTTTTATTATTTTATCTCAGATTTTTATGTAATGAAAAACTACTGTTTGGGTTATAGGGTTGGTTATAGATCTCTTCAGATTGTTTTACTTCAGGTTGTACCTTTGCAAAATAGAAGGATTTACACACACATACACACACACACGCTTACTTTATACCTGCTCCTTCCACTAATTAGCTGAGAAGGCAGGAGACAGGAAGACTCTGGCTCTAATATTTCCCTACCATCTTGCTAGCAGAGTGATGCATGCTAAAGAAGGTGAATAAATGCCCTATTGAATACCTTAATTCCCCTGGGAAACTAAGATGTTCTGTATTGCCATGAGATAAAAATTCCATCAGTTGACTTCAGCAAGAGTGGGAATGTCTGTGTGGCTGGAAAGGAGAATGTTAATGAAGCTAAGAGTAATTATAACAATTTCATCAATTGTCACCAATTGATAAAAGCTTCTTAGTAGATGCACGTCCTGCTAAGCAGTTGTATTTTGCTAAGTTGCTTACCATAAAAAATAAGTTTGAAGAATATAGGACAATTGTCACCAACATGTCCAAGTTGTTGACTTTCTACTCAGTTCCAATCTTCAAATCATTACTTAAATTATCATCTAATTTAGTAAATAGTCTGATGACCATCTAAAAGGAGTCTCACAAAATTCATGTGAATGGCCATGGGAAAAGTCCAAGACTAGAGAGGCGTTCTAGTGATTTTCTCCAGTTAAACCTGCCATGTATTGAAAGAGGTGTGTTTCAATAGAAGAATTTGGAAACCACTTCTACTTATACCTTATCAGTGACTGTATTAGTCTGTTCTCAGGCTGCTCATTAAGGCATACCTGAGACTGGGTAATTTATAAAGGAAAGAGGTTTAATTGACTCACAGTTCCATATGGCTGGGGAGGCCTCACAATCATAGCGGGAGTCAAATGAAGAACAAAGTCACACCTTACACGGCAGCAGGCAAGAGAGTGTGTGAAGGAAAACTTCCCTTTATAAAACCAGAACTTATAAGACTTATTCACTATCACAAAAATAGCACAGGAAAGAGCCACCCTCATGATTCAGTTACCTTCCACCAGGTCCCTCCCACGACATGTGGGAATTATGGGAGCTAAAATTCAAGATGAGATTTGGGTGGGAACACAGCCAAACCATATCATTGACATTTTGATATTTGCAAGTCTTTATTCTATAAATTATTGGAAAAATTTAGGTAGGGTAAAATGCCTAGTATTGTTAACTTTAAAGAAAAGGCTGAAAGAAGAAAGTATGACTCAATTTTTTATTTTTTATTTTTATTTTTATTTTTTTTGAGATGGAGTCTCAATCTGTTGCCCAGGCTGGAGTGCAGGGGCACGATCTCGGCTCACTGCAACCTCTGCCTGCCGGGTTCATGCCATTCTCCTGCCTCAGCCTCCTGAGTAGCTGGGGCTACAGGCGCTCACCATCATGCCCAGCTATTTTTTTTTTTTTTTGTACTTTTAGTAGAGACAGGGTTTCACCATGTTAGCCAAGATGGTCTCGATCTCGTGACCTCGTGATCCGCCTGCCTCGGCCTCCCAAAGTGCTGGGATTACAGGCGTGAGCCACCGCGCCCGGCCAGTAAGACCCAATTTTTAAATAACTGTGAGGATGAATTTGTTGGCCCAATTTCAATATAGTAGAGCCCACTTGAAAGTTGAACAATGCAGTTCAAAAATAATAAAAACAATAGGCCGGGCGCAGTGGCTCACGCCTGTAATCCCAACATTTTGGGAGGCTGAGGTGAGTGGGTCCCCTGAGGTCAGGAGTTCAAGACCAGCCTGGCCAACATGGTGAAACCCCATCTCTACCAAAAATACAAAAATTAGCCAAGTTTGGTGGTGCGTGCCTGTAATCCCAGCTATTTGGGAAGCTGAGGCAGGAGAAACACTTGAACCCGGGAGGCGGAGGTTGCAGTGAGCCAAGATTGTGCCATTGCACTCCAGCCTGGGTAACAGAGTAAGACTCCATCTCAAAAATAAATAAATTAATTAAATTAAATAAACACTATATAACACTTAACAATCTAAAAAAAAAGAAGTACAGGCTGAAAATTTGAAGACTGGTTCCCTGACCTTTCTGATGTCAGAAAGACAGACATACTACCTTTGGTCCCTTCAAGTCTGAAGACCAGACTGGACACCCGTGGCTCTGATCTAGTTGCAGAATTTCACTCAATGTTATTTCAGTCAAGTTCAGGCTCTGACTTGGTAAATCATCTGTGATGTCTTCAGTATCTTCTTGTAGACTTCCTTCTCAATTGCCAGAAAAACTAGAGATTAAGACACTGTTCATGTCAAGAAAAGGATAAACACTAAAAGGGTCAGGGAAATAACTATCCAAGATGGGTTGAGTATGGAGGTAGAGGAATTTATTTTTAGCAGAAGCCATATCTAAGTAAAATCCTGATATTTGACTTGGGATGAACCAAGTACAGAAACTGGGGAAGGTGTTCCAAGCAGAGGGAACAGCAATTTTAAAAATAACACGAATTCAGGAGGCATTAAGTGTGAAGTAGAAGTGGTGAGAAATAAGTCTATGAAGAAATTTCCAGCAAGAACCAGATGATGCAGATGCATATCCTGCTGAGAAGTTGTGTTTTGCGAAGTTTCTCACCGTAGGGAATAAGTTTGAAGAACATAGGACAAGAAACAGGGTTGTTTCTTAAGTATCTATTGCTCTAGTTAAGGTAGGAGTTTCTACTTAATTGTCAACATGAATTGATCTCAGAATACTTCAATACTTCAATGATACTTGTTAATCTTCTACCCAGAAAATGAAGATAAAAACACATTGTATTGGGATTCAATGTCTAGTCTAATTAACCTGAGGTAAAGTTTTGCACAAAAAAAATCAATAAATGGATAAATTCCATTATACTTTGAAATAGTTGATGGAATAAAATAACTTAAGACTGCTTCTCAAACCTACTGGTTATATAACCAAACTCTTTAGTTTTACAATGCGTACTAGAAAGAAGACTACCTTTGGAAAAAGGCTATCTCCACCTTATTAGGTATTTGAATAAAGACAAATTAAAGTAGCATAGGTTTAAACAAAGTCTTGCCTTTATAGTTATAAATAGACACATCAAATAATCTAGCGAGGGCATGTGTTTGCCATGATCATAGTACATCCCCCACATCCAGCACTTCCATGGTACGTGGTAGGGGCTACATATCTATTTTGAAACTGATTTCTGTAAATTCTTTCTTATCAAAATCTATTTAGGTTGATAAACAACTTACATAGTTAGACTTAACAACAGCTCCATATTTGTGTGAGAAACCGTATCTTATGAGTAACCTAAAGGATAAAATAGAGACTAATGTAAGAACATCTGGATTAATAGATGGACATTTGAAATTTGCCTGACTTGGCTCATCAATGTCTACTCTAGCAAATGTTATTTCACAGTATTAATTTAATCAACATTTATCTATACAAATTACCTAATAATGCCCATTACTTCTTACTTCTGCAAATATCATTTGTGGTAGGCAGAATATTAGCCCTCCCAAAAACTTCCACATCCTAATACCCAGAATCTGTAAATATATTATGCTAAATGCCAAGAGATAATTAAGGTTGCAAGTTAAATTTAGGTTCCCAATCATTTGACTTTAAGAGAAAGAAAGCCTGGATTATCCAGGTGGACACAACGTAATCACAGGGGTCCTTTAAATGTGGAATTGACCATTTCTGGCTTTGAAGATTGAAGGGGCCACCATGCAAGGAATAAGGGCAGTCTCTAGAACATGCAAAAGGCAAGAAATTGAATTTTCCCCTGAGGCTTGCAGAAGGAATGGCCAACACCTTGATTTTAACCCAGTGAGACCCATTTTGGACTCCTGAACTCCAAAGCTGTAAGAGAATACATTTGTGTTGTTCTAAGCCACTAACTTTATGGTAATTTGTAACAACAGCGAAAGGAAACTAATACATCATGTATGTGACAGATGTCATTTAGAATTTTTAGCTAAGATGAAACACCAGTGCATAAAGAGGTATCTGAAACTTTTACTCAACCAACTCTTTTATTCATACTGCAATGACTGCATTTTTGACAAAAACAAGAGGGATACGATGAGACACCAACAAACCTTGAAGAGATATGAAAAAAAATGCTTTTGATTTTTCCTTAGCTGATTAGATAAGGCTTCATATGATGTTTTATTTAAACTTCTTTGCTAAATATAATCACCTCCATCCCTTGGAGGATTTATCTGGAGCAATTTGGTAAGTGACAGTGTGAATTGAGAATTAATAAGAAAAAAATAGGTCTGTACTAAATTGAGGCCTGATCTCCATTCACCTTGACCAGATTCAGTGTTTCTCCCACAGCTTCTTCTTCACCCTCTTTTATCCTTTTTCTTCTTTTGACTGCTCTCTGCATTCACTTTAAAAGAACCAAGAATACAGTTTAAGTCCCCATTTCCGGGCCACTAAAGAAGACATGGCCCTAAGGTCAGCACACGGAGGCACTGATTCGAATTGACCGTAGGTAGCAGTTGCTACAGCTCCACCACTGAGAAGACCTTGACAGATCTGTGACCCTGTCCTTCTCGACAGACCCTCCTCCTCCTGCTCCCTCTTATGCTGTGTCTGAACAAAACATCACATCAGCACTGTTTACTGCAGGAACTCAGCCAAGGAAGTCATAACAGGACAATAGCTATACAATCTGATAACCTTGTTAGCTCAAATCAAAGCTCCTAACAAGTAGGAGAGGTTAGTGAAGTGGGATAAAACTATTACAGTATTTGGGTTTGTTGAAGTGGCTTTTCATATTTTTCCCCCTTTGAAAAAAAAAAGTAGCATCTCTTGTCCCTTTATTTAAGATTAAAAACCAGGCACAAGGACATAAAACAAAACAACATGTACAAGGCTAAGGTTAACTTTTAAAAGAATACAAATGGAGAGGGATGTACAAAGTTGATAATTATCTTCTACTGGAAAATAGCATAAAACTACTTGCATTGCAGTGCCAGATCTCTAGAAGAGTGTGGTAAGTGTGGAATAACCCTCGCTATCCAGAAGTTAGAGATGTGAATTAATTTGTGTAAATGATGATGAGTAATGAACTCATTTCAAATAACAGGTCAAGGATGATCAAAGTCTTTCTAATTTCTGTTTTCTTTACTTCACATTACTGGATACTATTTCAACACACAGAAATTTTGCCAAGCTGGATTGTGGCCTCTTATTGCCTCCCTCATACCTACCTCGTGCTTCGGGCAACATTTCAATCCTATAAAAATATGATTTTAATCACACTGCTATCTCCCTATTTTTTGTAAAAGACATTAACATATACTCCAAAACTGCCTAAAACGCAGTGTCTTACACAGAATTGCATTCATCCTCCTCCCACTTTCACTTCCTTAGTTCTTGCCAGTTCCATGCTCCTGGAGGAAATAACACTAATTCTGACATCGGGACCTGTCACTGCTCAGGCCCTGTGTCCTGGCTAATATTCTCCATGCCTCAGTTTCTTTATCTGCAGTAAATGACAAAATAATAAGTCAATTGAGCAATATGTATTTGGATGCATTTGAAAATGTCATTTTTATGTTTTGTATCATTTTGAAGTTAGAAACGTGAAACTTTATGGTTTGGCATGGCTACTGATTTATCTTTTGCCCCTGTGTTTCCCTGAAAGATTAATGAACCATAGCTAAATCTATACCTGCTTAGTGCTTTGAATCTGGTTTGGGGATTTTATTGTGAACATTTTGTTCAGCCATATTTTACTGTTGCACTGAATGGAAATCAAAGTAACAATTCAATTTGTGTGTGTGTGTGTGTGTATGTGTGTGTGTGTATGTGAGCACCTTTTATCTGCAAAAAATGTTTCTTTTATAACAGCTGGAAAACTGCAGTGCTAAACATAAACCATTTTCCCTTTTTATTGCCCTTTCTTTGTAAAGATGATAAAGCAGCATTTCTCCAATTAATTATGACTTGGAGAATTTGAAAATAATAAATGGTTCTGCATTTCTTTCTCTCCATCCTACATATAACTTGAAACAGAAAAAAAAAAACCTTAGAAATGAAAATAGAGAAGAGAAAAGTCATTATTTTTACATATATGGTGCATGTGTAGTTCCTATTCACCAAGATGACAGTAAGAAAAGAGAAAGGAAAAAGCAGAACAAAAATAAATATACTTTCTATATATTTAGTAATCATTCATATAGATATGTAACACATTGCAGGGGTTATCTAACAATTATGTAAAATGATTGGATCTTGACAGTGAGGTGCTAAATGTGTGTTTTCTCTTTGAATGTTCTCAATTTTAAAAATATTCCCTTACATATAGTCCCAGGCAATCTCTTACCTATAAATCTGTAATCATATTATTTGAATGGATTCACTCCCCCAAATTCTCTACCTCTATTCTCTACCAGTACCTGAAATTTCTAGCACATTTACTCTTTTGTACTAAGTCATTGAAAGATTGTCAGGCTATAAATAGTATTTGAGATGGATAGGCCATTATTATTAAACATCTCAGCATGAATTAGTCAAACAGGTGTAGCATTTCTTGGGTTACTGATCTTCACAAAGTCTGAGATTGTGGACGTGGTCACTGAGACTCAGCTGATTCTAACCTTAGTTTTGTACAACCAAATCAAGTGAAGGCTTGTTTTCACCGATGAGTATGCTTCTTGGAATTAGACCTAGTTTATATACAACTACCAAACCATCCTTAGTAATATACTGAAGGAAGAAGTATTATTAGTAATAATATCTGAGTTTTTTCAGTGCCTCTGTTTTTTGGAATACAAAATAACCAATGAAATGTGAAATATTGCATCATACAAAGCTCATCCAAAGGTAAATGTCACAACTGTGAAACAGGTACATATGCTACATCCAAAGACCAGCCATTGTCTGAAGTAGGATGGGCAGTTAAGATGTCCATGAAGTATCTTTCCATTCAAAAGCCAACTTTAAATAGTTCCAATGAGCTATATGCTGAAATGAGATAGTGTGTTATCTGGTGTGTTGTTTTGTTTTTTTATCTAGTGTTTCAATATAAAAATATTGATTCAGATTAGCTCACAGATATGAAATGTGGAACTTGTAAAATTCAGGCACACTATAGAAGTCCCCTAATAAGGACTAATGAGTTTCTGCTGACTCAAGGCACAGCTTGGCATATAAACAGTTAGCTTTGGTGTTAAGATCAGAAGACAGTTTTTTAGCTTGCTAATTGTTAGTCTCTTAGAACATGGGCTACAATTTGATTTTAAACCATATCAAGGACATGCTAAATAGTAATGTAATTGAGAATAAAAGTCACGATCCACCAATAACTAAATGCAAATGTTTTCAATTGAATTGAATATACATTCATTTGACATTCATCTCTGAAATTCTAGCAATTCAGAAAAGCCAGCCGAAAGAAATTTTAAGACAGGGCTCAGTTTCTCTTCTTTCTGTATTTCCTAACATACTTAGCACATCACTGAGTATGTGCTTAGTAGGTAAAAATAAGTACATAGTTGAAAGATTAGAAGGAATCAAGAGAAGTTAGTTTCTAAGTTCCACTCAGATGATATTGAGGGCATTTAATTATTTGTATTTCTCCCCAAAGTTGATTCATTTTGAGCTTCAGTGGCTACTATTTCCACCTTCCATTTTCTGCATCAAAACATTCTAGTTTTGTTGAAATGCTCTCAAATTAAATGTTTCTAGCATTGGTAGTCATTATCTTGGATTGCATTTGGAGTTAGTTAATTTTTAACCAAGGAAGGAAATATTTTGTTGATTTTACTCAATGGGTCATTTGAAATAGCAGCTTGTGCTTTTAAATGAAAAATTATCTGGTAATGCAAGAAATCAATAGTAAAATTCAGAAATAGTGATCATTTTATATAGTTTTTAAACATAATATCCACTGATTTTATAATTAATATAATTTAAATGACGCCAGATGTTTACTGGGGAATACAGATGAACTGGAGTGGTAGGCTCTAACTCCTTCAATTCAGATGCTGACAAGAGAAGTCATTTATTTGTGACTACTCCTCAGACAGCAAACTTACCCTTCTAACTATCGGTGTAGTAAAACTCCAAACTGAAATATCTCATTAAAACATTCCTTACACTTGCAGCTATTTTTCCTTGACCTTGGTTGCTCTACTCCAACACTGAATTTACAAACACCGTGTGTGTGTGTGTGTGTGTCTGGGTCTGTGTGTCTGGGTCTGTGTGTCCCAAGACACACTGGTATTCTTGGAAAGCCCGTAATCTTTCAAACTAATATGTTTTGGGAACAAATTATAAATTAGAGCAATAATAAAAGTGATACTGTGTCTTGATTGAATTCAAATGCAATCTTCGTTCAGTTAAAAAATAATGAGTCAGATTTATTTAGAATTTCAGTTATGACCTTGTAAATAAGGTAACTTTGGAAATGACATTAACTCTTTTGGGTTCTTATTTCACTTCCATATAACTTTACCTGCAATTAACAAATTGATGTTGTAATTAAATGAATGACTCTGGCATCAAACAAACAACAACAAAAATAGGAACCAAATGTCCCCCTGGAAGCAGAGACTATCTCGGGATTATTTTTATCGTAACATTAACCACAGGAAAATAACACACATTTGCAGTGCCTAGCCATGCTCACCATCTTGGGTTTTCAATATGAAGGTGAAGTTAACGGACTGGATGCCCACACCTCTTTGAATATTCTCTGAAAGCCAGAGTAAAAGATTTGAACAAGAGATATAAGATTGCACAGAATCATAAAATTTCAAAGTAGGAAGGAACCTAAGCAATTATTTAATCCAATTTGTTAGTACTAACTTACTTCATAATTATATTTTCCATTTCCAACATTTTGCTTGTGATTCAAGATTTAAAAAATACATAAAATACATTATAATGCACTACTATACAAACTGGATCATAACAGAAACAGAATTTCCATGAAAGAGTACTTACTCTTATTATGCATAATGAATTCAAATAATTTTCCCTTATATTCCATTTTATTTCTGTTTTTAATCTTTATCACAATCCATTAAATTGATTCCATGACCGCCAATGAATTGAGATTTGTTCTACATCCTTGTTACTCGAAGCGTGACCCCTGAACCAGCAGCATCAGTAGTATCTGCCAGTTTCTTTTTTTGTTTTTTGTTTTTTTTTTTGAGGCGGAGTCTCGCTCTGTCGCCCAGGCTGGAGTGCAGTGGCACGATCTCCACTCACTGCAAGCTCCGACTCCCAGGTACACGCCGTTCTCCTGCCTCAGCCTCCAAGTAGCTGGGACTACAGGCGCCCGCCACCACGCCGGGCTAATTTTTGTATTTTTAGTAGAGCGGGGTTTCACCGTGTTAGCCAGGGTGGTCTCGATCTCCCGACCTCGTGATCCGCCCGTCTCGGCCTCCCAAAGTGCTGGGATTACAGGCGTGAGCCACCGCACCCGGCCATCTGCAAATTTCTTAAAAATGCAGACTCACAGGCCTGCCCCAGACCTGCTACATCAACATGTGCATTTCAACAAGATCCCCAAGGGATTCCCAGCACTTTAAATTTGAAGAAGCATTGTTCTTCCTCACCCCCAAGGGTCATCGAACAGTTAGCCTTTCCTTGAACCCTTTCATGGGTGACACATTTTCTCCCTTTCAGGGCAACATATTTTATTTTCAAACAATTGTGCTCCAAAGAAGCGTCTTTGTTACATTAATTGCGAATTGGCATGTAAAGTAACAACTCAGACACCAGCACAGAAACAACATTCTAAAAATAGTAAATTTCTTCCCTTTCCCACATAAGCTCCACCCACTGGTATTAGTACACCTTCTGGTGAACTAATGTTGCTGTAAATTAAGTTCGACTTATTTGCACATGGCAGTCTCTTAGCTAAAACTTCAGCAATCTTTGTGACTCTTCACCTTCTCTCTCAATTTGTACCTAAACAATCAACAGTCCTGATGAATTTTACCTTCCAAATATTTCTCCAATTAAGCTTTTCTCAAATTAGCATCCAAGTATCCCAGGACAGAGAAGGAATGATCAATACAAAGAAAATCATGGCAAAAAAATTATCAATATTCTCTATGGTCATTTAGTGAGGCTTAATCCAGATTCTGAAAAAACAATGATAGTTCTGGGTATGTTTTGTCAATAAAGAGCTATTATTTTGGCCTCAAAAGGCACTAATGCTCAATGGAGTGCCACCACCCAGGGTACCTGTTATCACCCATATCTTACCAGACAATTGCCCACCTCCCTGATTTCTGATTCAGTCCTCTGAAAAAAAACTGAAATATTGTACACACATTCAAAATGCAATGAATATTTTCTTTCTTCTCATGTTTTCCATTCTGCCCACCTGGAACTGGGTAACTATTCCCACTGTTCATTTCAAATTTTGCCTCCTACTATGTCAGCTGTTGAGCTGAAGATAGGCCACTCAATTATCCAGCTATAATGTAAAGTGTAATTGAGAATCACCCTTTGGCTGATGTATTTTCTCTTTAGAGACTTCATGAAGTTGGGTTACATACAAGTGTGAGCATAAACGTATTCCCATATCTTTTTTACATTCAGAATGCTTATATCCTAAAAAAATAAAAAGAAGAGGACTTGGTATTAAAAAAAGATGTCACTGAGCTGATAAGATAGAAAATTGAGAATAGTTTTCCATTCTTGGGAAATGTCTGGGCTACATGTCAAAGGGTGAGGGAGTTGCAAGGCCAGTTCTGTAATCTAATTACCTAAAGATAAAATTTCCTTCTTAAAATCAGTTCTTGGCATTACTTCCATTTTGTTGTCATTGGGTCAAGGAAAAACACTTTAAGTTTCTAAGCCTAAAAATCTAAGGTGTGAGACTGCCTTATGACCTGGAAGACGAAAGAGAGAAAATTTTCCAACTTCTTCCTCTTCGTGTGAATTCTTAATGGCAATCCAATGTGATGGCCAGAGGAGCCCTCTGTGTTACAACGGAAAAGGGTGATGATTCTGTAATACAGGAAGAACATGAAACCTTCTGCTCTCTGATGAGGATTATTTTTATTATTGTCTCATACCCAACAACTAACTGAGGTGAGATGCGCTAAAGAAAACAACATACCACTAAACTCTCGTATTGTTGCCATGGTAACCTGTCAGGTTGCCTAACAGTAATAAGTTTTATTGAGAGTAAAGGTGGATAAACACTCCTTTTTGAGACATAATTCACATACCATAAATTCACCCATTCATAGTGTACAATTCAATATTTTTTAGCCTACTCCCACAGCTGTGCATCCATTACCACAATCAATTGTTGAAAATTTTCATCACTCCAAAAAAGAAACTCCATACCCTTGAGCAGTAGTCACCTCCCATTCTCCCCATGTCTTTGGCCCTAGGCAAGCTAGTCACCTCCCATTCTCCCCATGTCTTTGGCCCTAGGCAAGCACTAATCTACTTTCCATCTATGTAGATTTATCTATTCTGGATATTTCATACAAATGGAATCGTATATGCAGTATTTTGTGGCAGGCTTCTTTTACTTAACATAATGCTTTCAAAGTTCACCCATGTATTGTAACATATATCACTACTTCATTCCTTTTTTATAGCTGAATAATATTCTACTGTATGAATATGCCAGATTTTGTTTGTCCACTCATCAGCTGATGAACATTTCAGTTGTTTCCACCTTTTGGCTATTATGAACAATGCTGTAATGAACTTTTTATATACCAGGTTTTATGTAGATACGTGTTTTCAATTCTCATCAGTATATACCTAGGAGTGGAATTACTACATCATACGGTAACTCTAGGTTTACCTGTTTGAGGAGCCACCAAACTCTTTTACATTTCCTCCAGCAAGGTATTTAAGGTTATTTTTTCACATTCTCATCAACACTTGTTATTATCTATCTTTTTTATTATAACTATCCAAGTGGGTGCAAAGTGGTATCTCATAGTTTGAATTTGCATTTCCAAACATAAGCATTCTTAATTTATCTCTAAATCATACTCATGGACAAAGCAAATATTTAAGTTTAGTTAATTCCTGGATAGACCATATCTAAAGATGCTGTTAAAAAAAATAGTAGGCCAATTCATCTCCAGTCTTTATGGAAAGAAATGTTACTACACCAAAGAATCTCTGGCTTTCTAAGCAAAAAGAACAAAACTGGAGGCATCATGCTACCTGACTTCAAACTATACTACAGGACTACAGTAAACAAAACAGCATGGTACTGGTACAAAAACAGGTACATAGACCAATGGAACAGAATAGAGAACCCAGAAATAAGACCACACACCTACAACTATCAGATTTTCGACAAACCTGAGGAAAATAAACAATGGGGAGAGGATTCCCAATTCAATAAATGGTGCTAGGATAACTGGCTAGCCATATACAGAACATTGAAACTAGACTCCTTCGTTACACCATATACAAAAAAGGACTCAAGATAAATTAAAACCCAAAAGTATAAAACCCAAAACTATAAAAACCCTGGAAGACAACCTAGGCAATACCATTCAGCACATAGGCACAGGCAAAACTTTCATACCAAAAACACCAAAAGCAATTGCAACAAAAGCAAAAATCGACAAATGGGGTCTAATTAAACTAAAGAGCTTCTGCACAGCAAAAGAACTATCAGCAGAGTAAACAGACAACCTACAGAATGGGAGAACATTTTTGCAAACTACACATCCAACAAAAGTCTAATGTCCAGCATCTATAAGGAACTTAAATTTGCAAGAGAAAAACAAACAACCTCATTACAAAGTGGGCAAAGGACATGAACAGACACTTTCTAAAAGACATGCATGTCGCCAACAAGCATATGAAAAAAGGTCAACATTGCTGATCATTAGAGAAATGCAAATCAAAACCACAATGAGATACCTTCTCACACTGGTTAGAATGGCTATTATTAAAAAGTAAAATAATAACAGATGCTGGTGAGGTTGTGGAGAAAAAGGAACACTTACACACTGTTGGTAGGAGTGTAAATTAGTTCAGCCATTGTGGAAGACAGTGTGGCAATTCCTCAAAGACCTAAAGACAGAAAAACCATTCGAACCAGCAATCCCATTACTGGGCATATACCCAGGGAGTATAAATCATTCTATTATAAAGACACACGCACACATATGTTCATTGCATCACTATTCATAATAGCAAAGACATGGAATCAACCTAAATGAGAAAGGGAGGACAGGGTAGGATCCATGCCAGGAATCCTTGAATACTATGCATCCATAAAAAAGAATGAGATCATATCCTTTGCAGGGACATGGATGGAGCTGGAGGCCATTATCCTCAGCAAACTAATGCAGGAACAAAAAGCATATACTGCATGTTCTCACTTACAAGTGGGAGCTAAATGATGAGAATACATAAACACATAGAGGGAAACAATACACACTGGAGACTTTTGGAGAGTAGAGGGTGGGTGGAGAGAAGAGATCAAGGAAAACAAATAATGGGTACCAGGTTTAACACCTGTGTGATGAAATAATCTACACAATAAACGCCATGACACAAGTTTACCTATGTAACAAACCTGCACTTGTACTCCTGAACTTAAAATAAAAGTTAATTAAAAATTTTAGAGAAGAATCTTTGGATTTAGGACTCAAAAATCATCATTTTAAATAATCAAATATCAGAGCCAGTTCCAGCTTTAGCTCTAATTAATGATTCTGTTTTTATCAAGGGTGGAGGTGGCAAGAATTAGAGAGAGAAGTACTCATGCATTCACTTGACAAGTTGCTTATCTTTTCTGAGACTCAGTTGTTTTAATCTAAAAATAAGGTTAATTATACTGCATAATTCACATTGCCATGTAAGGTTTAAATGAGATTTTTTCCATGTAAAATGGCAGTGCTTAACTAAAAATAAATGTTAGCTACTATTAATTTACAGGATGAGTAGTTAGGAGTCTTCCCTATTGTAACAGTTGAAGAAAACATTCCCTGTGAATACTGAGGATTTAATGAACATTTTAACCAGGTGTTTTGCCTCTTCAAAGGGTATTGAAAGAAATTAGCTCAAACATTTATCAGAAATTTAAGTTAGTCTTTAGTAAGAACAAACTTTGAAACAGTCGGTTAAGGGAGGTGGTACACTGTCTTTGCCAGAAGTCTTTAATGAGAGGGGAAGACATGCAGCTTTTTGGCAAGTTAACTGCTTTTCTACCAAAGCGTGGAAGTGGCGTCTAGTTCCCTCAACATAATAAATAATTCGTTGTTTGTTACAGACTGAAGGTCTTTGGATTCCCTGGCAACCTAGAAAATATAACTCCCTAGCCTTGTATTCCTCAGCCTTGTACCCAGAGATGATGCGGGACACAACTGTGAAGTAAGCAAAGCTTATGTTTCTAGTATTGTTTTTGTTTGCTGCTCCCTCATCCTTTTTGTGGCCCTTTGGGCAGCCAGAGGACTCAAGCTGCCATTTTTTTCCCAAAAGGATTCCTGGCATGGATTCTACTCTGTCCTCCCTTTTCCCTCAGAAACCCATATGCTAAGCCTCCCTTGGTTTTTTACCCCAATCCCATCTAAAGCTACCTTAACTCTGAATGATTGTTTACATGGCTGACAAGCAAATGTATTCATTCAGCAAACACTTATTGAATACTTATGTGTGTCTGGCACTGTGCTAGGCACAGACATAACTGACAGAATCCATGCCCTCTAGTAGAATAGAGAAGGTCAGCAAAAATGCTAGGGGTTATAAAGCAATGTGATAATAATAAGATAGAATATATATCATACTGTTGCTAGAAGGATTAAGATAATTAATAATAATGGGCCAGGCACGGTGGCTCATGCCTGTAATGCCACCACTTTGGAAGGCTGAGGTGGGCGGATCACTTGGAGTCAGGAGTTCAAGACCAGCATGGCCAATATGGTAAAACCTCGTCTCTACTAAAAAAATACAAAAATTAGCCAGGCATGGTGGCACATGCCTGTAGTCCCACGTACTCAGGAACTGAGGCATGAGAATCGCTTAAAGAAAGGCAGAGGTTGCAGTGAGCCAAGATCGGGCCACTGCACTCCAGCCTGGACAACAGAGCAAGACTCTAAAAAAACAAAAACAAAAACAAAACAGATAATTAATAATAATGAAGCACTAGAACAGTGCCTGGTATATAATGTGTTATATGCACATTTATTAGTAAACTACATGCCAGAGGAGGGTTATGCCCTAGGGAGTGTGGGAGCACAGACTAGTACCACTCATCCCAACTGGAGGTACTAAAATCCTGAGGTAGGCCTCGAAAATGGTTAGGGTTTAGCTGGGTTACAGTGTGGAAGAAACATTTTCCATGTTGAGAAAACAGCATCATGAAAAGACAACGAGACATGAAAGAATATGACATATCTCAAGAAATTCAAGAGTTTTGTTATGGATAGAATACAGGCAAAATGAGAAGGAACAGAGAATGAGACTCAAATTATAAAGAGCCTGTAGTCAGTAGATTACTTTAATTGCCTCAATTTTTCGCTCTCTTTGTATCCATGACCTTCAGTAGTGCCCTCCCACATAAGGTTGCCAGACATACTTACACTAAAATAATTACTAGTTGTTTGTCTGAAATTTACATTTAACCGGGAGGCCTGTGTTTTCATCTGGCAATCCTATTCCCACAGTTACTCTGGGTTTGGTCATGTGACTTGCTCTAGCCAATGGGTCATTAGGAAATTTGACACATAGTTTTGCAAAAGTACTTGTGTCTTCTGACCTTTTTTATTCTTAGCCCCTGCCACTACCATGAGAATACGCCTGAGCTAACCTGCTGGAAGGATATGAGAGTCTAGTCATCTCATCTGTGCCATTCTATAGCAGCCAAGAGCCAGATGATCCCCAAACACATGTGGCATCCCACCTAAGATCACTGGAGCCGCCCACCCAATCTGCAGCTGACCACAGGTGCATGAAAGAGCCCAATCAAAACCAGAAGAAACCCTCAGGCCACCCATGGACACATGAGCAATAATAAGTGATTATTGTTTTAATCAATTAATCATTTTAATCATAATACAGACAAAAAGAAACTTGCAACAAGCAGGAGTAACTTGTTATGCAAAATTATTAGAGCAATAGATAAATGATACAGAACTGCATCTCCTAGGCAAAGGAATCCAGTAGCTCATAAAACATCTGTGGAGCACAAATCAACATTTGTGCTCAACAATCATACAAACTTGGGGAGATAGGGTTAAAATGAAAATAAAGTGTGAGTACTTCAATTTGAGGTACTCATACAAAATACTATTACATACATACAAAATGACTACATACAAAACACTGAGGGAAGATAGGGTTAAAAATGCTTGAGGTGACTCCCAAAGGTAATAAGAAGACAAAGTTAGGCTAAAGTATAAATGTGAGTTGGCAATATTAAATAATTTATTTTATTAAGTAATTCAGTGAGACTGTAAGCTCCATAAAAGTGACAACTGTGCTTATCTTGTTTACGAAAATAGTGCCTGGTACATAGTAGATTGTTAATAAATATTTGCTGAATTGCTAGATGAATGCCTAGAAAATGATCAGTGTAGGTAGGTTATTTAATTTGCTTTCAGCTTCAACTAACAAAATACCCAAATAACGGTGCCTTAAACCCAAAACACATTTAATTAGCTCACATGACCAGCAGTCTAGGGATAAGTGGTGTCAGGGTTGAGATTTGGCTGAGCAGTGTTATCAAAAACTCTGGCTGTTTCCATTCTTCTGACCCATCATATTCAATATAATGGCTCTTCGTGTACAGGTGTGTTCCGTGGGGTCAAAAAATTGCTGCTGCAGCTCCAAACATCACATTCTTATGTGAAAGGAGATGACCAGAGTAGCCAAAGAGAATGCATACTGTGTCTCATGTCTCTATTTTCATTTAGGAGGTAGGCAATTATCCTCAGGAGACATCTCTTTACTCCTTATTGGTTAGAGTTGAATCACATGGTCACTTCACACTGCAAGAGACAACAAGAAAGTTAGTGTCTGAAGCTATCAGCCTCTGTATGTAAGTTGTATTTTGCCATCAAGGAACATTAAGGAGTGGGGTGGATGTCGGGTAAGCGAGCAGTAAAATTTGCCATAATAGAGACAACAAGCAAAATTTCGGGAAACATTTTGAGGCCTTAAGTACCATTAAAGTTAACCTGATTGCCTATCTTTTCCCCATATGTAATTAAAATTGTGAAAAGTTACAGCATGTTTCAAATAATATAATAAAATTATTTCACTTTCTAGAACAAGAAGTCCAGCAGTTGTTCCAGTTGAGTGCCGTACTTTCCAGGTATTGCGGGGCAATACTGCTATTAGATCAAGGTGAAATACTGAGTAGGATAAGATGTACCGGATTACTACTTAAGGAACTATGCTTGATTAGTTAATTAGCTTTCAGTGCCCTTTTCAAAAAAATAGTATTGAACCCCATACAAGTGACATTTCCAACATAAGGTTGCCTTTCATTTCAGTGCCAATAAAATGTTTAATGAATAATGTGTGTGTGTTAAAATATCTCAGATTTAAAATTAATTTGGCAGCAAGAATCACAGAAACATGTATGGCTGTGTCTTGTTGTGATAGTCGGTATAATTGGTTCTTATAACCTTAACAGATATTCCCTGTGCTCTGTAAAAATGCTTTAAAATCCATCAACTTTCCATTTAAATGTGATTGTTATTTGGGGATGGTTAACCAAATATTTATTGCTATAAAGCTGATAAGGTTTGTTTAGTTTTTATTTTATTTATTTATGTATTTTTATTTATTTATTTATTTATTTATTTGAGACGAAGTCTCACTCTTGTCACCCAGGCTGGAGTGCAATGGTGTGATCTTGGCTCACTGCAATCTCCGCCTCCTGGGCCCAAGTGATTCTCCTGCCTCAACCTCCCGAGTAACTGGGATTACAGGCGTGCGCCACCACGCCTGGCTAATTTTTGTATTTTTAGTAGAGACGGGGTTTTGCCACGTTGACCAGGCTGGTCTTGAACTCCTGACCTCAGGTGATCCACCCTGCTCGGCCTCCTAAAGTATTGGGATTACAGGCGTGAGCCACTGCGCCTGACCTGTTTCCTTTTTAATAATAATAAAACTTGCCGGAGTGTCTACTTCTTTAGGACTACATTTAAGTATTCTGTTAAAATGTGTGTGGTATTCTAGGAGCTTCGCAATCTATCCCTAGTCTACTTTCCCAATCTTATTGGCCTCTAATTCCAAATATATTCTGTACCCTACAGTCAAATCGAAGTACTCCCACTTCTTTTTGCACTTACTTACATCTGTATTTTGCCTTCATCACATTTTTTATCCTATCCCATCTCTAATCATTTGAATCCTCATGGATTTTGTGTCTACTCTTTCATAGAGACTTCCATGGTTCCTTTGGTCATAATTAAATTTACTCTTTTATTAACTTCATAGCTCTATTTCTTTATTGCACTATTATATGTTACCTATCTTTACACACGTTTCTGTCACTGACTAAGCTGCTGCATTCTGGTTTCTGCCTTTTCCATACCACTGAGTCTGACCTTCAAAAAATAGTCACATCCTCCTACTTGTCAAGTCCAGCAGAAATTTTTCAATCCCGGTAATACTTTTACCACTTCCTCATCTAAAGATTCTCTTAGCATCTTCTGCCCAGTCCTGTGAATAAGGGCACTCAGTTTTGGACTTGCTATTCTGGTTTTGACTTTGTACAACATGTAGGTATTAGTTCTATTCGCTGGGCCATAGGTTGTTCTACTATGGGTAGGTAGGAGGTACCACAACGTCATGGCATGTTGGCGCACCACAGCCCTATAGCAGTCCTAATCCCGCATTATGAGGCATGTTATATGCTTACCAGAGTGGCAAAGGGGTGGCCAGTCCCCTTTGGGGGAAGGGAGGAGATGACAGAGTTATAGCTTTCCTAGTTCATATATAACTCTTCTGAAATGATGTAATAACTCCCACTTCTTATTGTATTTGTTTGTTTTTTTGAGATGGAGTTTCGCTCTTGTTGCCCAGGCTGGAGTGCAATCTTGGCTCACTGCAACCTCCGCCTCCCGGGTTCAAGCAATTCTCCTGCCTCAGCCTCCCAAGTAGCTTGGATTACAGGCATGTGCCACTACACCCTGCTAATTTTGTATTTTTGGTAGAGACAGGGCTTCTCCATGTTGGTCAGGCTGGCCTTGAACTCCCGACCTCAGGTGATCCGCCTGCCTCGGCCTCCCAAAGTGCTGGTATTACAGGCATGAGCCACCGCGCCCGGCAAACTCCCACTTCTTATAAGTGTTCTGAGGATTATCACTACATAACGTTCTATGAATCTCACTTTCTCAACTAGCTTATTTTCTGCATCTCCACTAAAATGTAAGCTCTATGAAAGCAGGGAATTTTACATGTTTGGTTCAGTCTTGTATCCCTAACACCTAGAATTGAGCCTGACACATAAGAAACAGTAAAAAAAGGAAGAAAAATATCTGTTGAATGAATACATGAAAAGTATTTAATAAATAATAAGTATTCAATAAATTCTAGCAACACTGAACTTCACGGAAGCCTATACTGTTGTTATTATGATTTAGATAAAGAGATGTATCCGCTCCCTTCTAGTAGTTTAATCTATTTGTTTGAAATTTTATGTTTTTACTGTAATTGCTTTCTTTTTCTTGTTTTCTCTTTCACACTTTCAGTATGTGCATTTTTTACCTTGGCTTTATGGTAATATTCTGTTATCCTGTATTCTAAATGGGACATCTATGAGGTGGGCTTCTTTTTTATATACATATTCTCTTTTTTAAATTTTTTAAATTTTTATTATTATACTTTAAATTCTAGGGTACATGTGCACAACGTGCAGGTTTGTTACATAGGTATACATGTGCCATGTTGGCTTGCTGCACCCATCAACTCGTCATTTACATTAGGTATTTCTCCTAACGCTATCTGTCTCCCAGGCCCCCACCCCCCAATAGGCCCCAGCGTGTGATGTTCCCCTCCCTGTGTCCATGTTTTCTCATTGTTCAACTCCCACTTATGGGTGAGAACATGTGGTGTTTGGTTTTCTGTCCTTGTGACAGTTTGCTGAGAATTATGGTTTCCAGCTTCATCCATGTCCCTGCAAAGGACATGAACTCATCCTTTTTTATGGCTGCATAGTATTCCATGGTGTATATGTGCTATATTTTCTTTATCCAGTCTATCATTGATGGACATTTGGGTTGGTTCCAAGTCTTTGCTATTGTGAGTAGTGCTGCAATAAATATACGTACACATATGTCTTTATAGTAGCATGATTTATAATCCTTTGGGTATATACCCAGTAATGGGATTGCTGGGTCAAATGATATTTCTATTATAGATCCTCGGGGAATCGCCACACTGTCTTCTAGAATGGTTGAATTAACTTACACTCCCACCAACAGTGTAAAGGCCTTCCTATTTCTCCACATCCTCTCCAATATCTGTTGTTTCCTGACTTTTTAATGATCGCCATTCTAACTGGCGTGAGATGGTATCTCATTGTGGTCTTGATTTGCATTTCTCTGATGAACAGTGATGACGAGCATTTTTTCATATGTCTGTTGGCTGCATAAACGTCTTCTTTTGAGAAGTGTCTGTTCATATCCTTTGCCAGGTGGGCTTCTTAGAGAAGACTTACAACCTTAAAAAGGTGTAATGATCACCTCAAATTTCTTTTGAAAGAAGACAATATATAAATAGGAAAAAACGCATTGAATGAAATACAGAGATCTCTTTAAAGGTAGAGGCAGATCCTCCTGGCTATATTTAACTCGGTGCACATTTTTGTCTTTATTCAAGGACTTTGAGGTCTGAATACATTTTGAAAGGCAGTCACATAGTGATGGAATAATCCCTGTGCTGGAGATTTTATATATGAGATTAGGCTATTGATATCCCATCTGTAGAAGCTGTTTAAGGTGTTGGTCCCAGTAATTACACAGCCTCTTCATGCACTGGCTTATCAGGTGACCAAAAGTCAGAGTTAGGTGGGGATAAAAAAGTCACTGCTACCATGAAACAGAAATAAACTAAGTGAATATGGCAATACAATTATGCTTTTGGCCTCATAAATGTTTTATTACTTCCAGCCAAGTGATCTAGTTACACTGGTCACTTTCTGGCCAGTTCACGTTTATATATTTATTCAACAGCTATTTATTGGGCATTTGCTATTAATTTGAGTTCCAGCTCCACGCTTACTAAGTGAATATCATTGGGCACCACTCTGTGCCTCAGTCTCCTTATCCATAAAATGGAGATAATAATAGTACCTGCTATATAGAACTGTGGACAGATTAAATAAGCAAGCATACGTAAAGCACTTAGAACAGGTTTCAGCAAATGCAAAGTTCTCCATGGATGTTAGTTATCCTAGAGGCAATAAATTCCCTTTTTACTTACATAACTTTACTTTAAATTACCATCACTTGCAAGCAAGAGTCTTGATTTAAAGAAACTGCAGCTCAAAGAGGTGACATATAACCTGCCTGAGATCATATAGCAAAATGAATGGCAGGTTATCTCCAAAAACCCAAATGATTGATATCACCACTCTAGTGCCCCCGAACAGATTTCTGAGACTTCAGATTCCTACCTGCGGCTGGAGCATATGCAATTCCTGCTAGTCAAAGGACGCCCACGGGATGTGAGGACTATCAGCACTGCCTAGGATGCTAAGATTCACTTCTGGTTGATGCCCCTTTTACACTGCTGCAAGCTTGAGGTCTCCAGGAGTTAGTTACACTGTTAACACTAACCTCCTTATCCCCAGAGTTATAGGCTCTGCAAAAACTTTTGGACAAAAACACTAAGTTGTTAAGAACAAAGGAGGGAAGAACATGCCTGTTACGCAGATGTTGGCCCACCTTACATGATGTGAGTAGTACTCCGATGTTAGCTTGAATAAATCAGTACTCCTGGCAGTAAAACACATTTAGTCCCTGCAAAAAGGTTTATCTGGTAGTTTAAACCATATTATTATCTGTATAGGTGTATGTAAACATGTATTTATAGATAGATATACTCATAGATAAAAATGTAAATATTTTAAAGTACTAATTTTATCACCTTATAGCAATATAGATAGATAGATAAATAGATAATACATAGAAAAATAAGATATATGTATATATATACACACACACCAATTACATACATCTGACTAGGAAAAAAATGTGTTTGTGTGTGTGTGTGTGTGTGTGTGTGTGTGTGTGTAGGCATTTCTGAGCACTTATATGCTAGGCTCTGTGGCTCAGGACTGTACATAATTTTTGCAATTAATACATCCATATATTAATAGTTATTATATCTGTCTGGTGGCTCTACAGATGGTCTTAATTTATACCTTTTTATTTACCAAGTTTTCTACATTGAGCATATATTATTTGGAGGTTAGTAAAACAGTTAAGTACATGTTTGTTACTTCTCGGGAAATAATTCACCCTGAGCTAAATGTTTATGAAATTCCTGATACTTCTCAGGAGCCACGTTCTAATTATTTTACAAACATTATCTCATGTAGTCATCATAGAAACTCCATGGGGTTGATATTATTATCCTAAGTTTTAGAGAATGAGGTTCAGAGGAGGAACTCACTCAAGGACGTACATGTAACAAGTAGCATAATCGCCAAGTCTTTGAACCATACAACATCAGAAGAAGTAGAGGAAATAAATAAAATAATAAAATTGAGATGCATTGTGGGCAAATCCTGAAATGAAGGTTGAATATGTTCGCTATAATTGTTATTACAATAGTATCTGTGACTTTAATTATCTCCATCCCTTGCAAGCAGAGAGTATCATAATAATCGTATTTGAAGGGGAACAGTTATGGCTGGCAGGACACACAAGCAATTTAGAAAATAATTTAAGTGAAGTTGAAGGTAGTCTGAGTATATAGCCATTATTCTATTCACCTTAGAGTTTGCTAGACATGATTAATTGTAGAGGAAAATATTTGAAGAATACATCCTTTGAAAAAGTAGCAGAGGTGAATGAACTCAAAAGAGAGTAAAAGATGATTCACATTATTGAAATATAAAATTCTCATGATCCTCTAAGACAGAATCCCACTCATTCCAAACAGATCAAATACTACTGCAGCTGGGTCCTACCTGCTTAAGTAGTACCGACATGGACTTTGAAAATCACAAAATACTAACTATGTTCAGAAATGTGTGTAGTTCCAGAGATCATTTCTTGCCCTTTAAGGAAGTTTCATAGTGAATGCTTAATGACAACAGTAATCAAAAACAGATTTTACTTCAAAATCAGTGAGATATTCAAATAGAAAGAGAAAATTACTCAGATCTTCTTCTTTCCTCCTTACTGTAGTTACAAGCATGATTTCAGCTTGAGACTCAAAGAAATTATTCACATAAATATAAGCACTTACCTACAAATTCACTCAAAATTCAAGTGAGGTCTTTCAGTGTTATAATATTATTAAATTATATAAAACAATGTCAAATATATTTACAGCCAATCAACTACAAGTAAAAAGAAAAAGCACTTAGGGTTTTTGTTAACAGATGGTTAAGTGATAGGAAAGCGAAAGTAAACGACATAGTCCCAGGGTATTTAATATAGTCCCCCAGTGGAAACCATCGCACAAACATCAACCCTGAGCCTCTAACATCTAACTACATCTACATGTGCTGTCTCCACTGAGGAAGGATGCGAGTTCTCAATCTTTGGTGTCTTGTACCATTTTAATTGCCAAAAATGACACAAAGGAGATGTTCAGAATGGCAGAGTTTATAATACTAACTATCATAACAGTCAGGTTCTTCCTACTAAAGAGGAGAGAAAATAATTTCCAGGGCAGGAAGATAGCTATATGAATTGATTAATCAGGTAAAATGGTTTTGATGATAAAGATACATTTCCTCCTCCTGCAGCTCCACTTTACTTTCCAGCTGCTACCGCATCTCTATCCTCCTTCACAGCCAAGCTTCTCAATAGAGCTGTCTTCACTTGCTTCCCACGTTTTCATTTCTTACGCTCTCCTCCTCCATTGCACCTGGCTGTGGTCCCAATCCCTCTACCAGAATCCCTCTGGTAAGGTCACCAGTGACCTCCGTTATTCTATGTACTGGCATTATGTCAGGGAACAATAACAGACAAGAGACAATAACTAAGTTTGGAAGCTAGAAAGCAGTTAATGAGTAATACTGACTGAGAAGACCAGAGAAAGCTGAATGCAATCAGTGGGTAGCAGGATCCAAAAGCTAACTGATGGCTTCTACAGAGCTCCAGAAAGGTTAAGAAATTACAGGATCAAGGAACTAATTATGGCATGGATACCAATAGGACTGAAAAATGAGAAGATACGTGAAGGCTGTATAGACCCCTATATCTCCTCCCTACTCCACACAACCAGGACCCCTACAGAACCACTGACACGTAAGAACACAGCTAATCCTGTTCTCCCTCCCACAACCCCAGCCACTACCATACATACACACAGACCAAGGGCAGCAAAGTTGAAGATTTCACTGGAAGCTGATCAGTCAAAGGGAAAATGACCTATACTGTCTCACCCAATCAGCATAGAGGAATAACCAAAATCGTGCAATTACAACAGACCACACTTGGCTTCACTTGGAAGAAAAATGATCTCATACATTCTCACCTGTAGTGTGTGAGAGTTGAAGCTGCTCCACATTCCCACTACCACTTGGTATTGTCAGACTAATTTTTTTCCTATCTGGTGGTTATATTTTGGTATCTTATTGTAGTTTAAGTTTGCATTATCCTGATTATAAATGGAATTGACCAACTTTTTCTGTGCTTTTATCACTTGATATCATCTTTATGCAGTATCTGTTCATGATTTTGGACCATTTTGCTACAGGATTGTTTGTATTTTTCTCACTTCTTTGTAGGAGTTCTTTCTATATTTCCAATGGTAGTCCTTTTTTTGGCCGCATATATTGCAAATCTCATCTTCACTCTGTACCTTTTCTTTTACATGTTAGTCATGATTTTTGATATTTGCTCCTAATTTTAAATTATTGATCTTAATCCTTAATGGTTATGATTTTAGTGTTCTGTGTAAGAAGTCTTTCCCAACCTTGAGGTCATGAAAATATTCATTTATATTTACTTATAGAAATTTTATCATTTTGCTTTTCACATTAAGGTTTATGATACATCTAGAAATTATGTTATGTATGGTTTGAGGAACAGATTGCAGTTTGTTTTTTTTGGTCATATCATTATCCAATTGTCCTCTCCTCACTTATTGAAAAACTGTCCTTGCTCTGCTGCCATGCCCGGTTTGTCACAAATCAAGTGTCCATTCATGCTTGGACTTATATCTGGCTTTCCTAATCAGTTGCATTGTTCTATTCATTTATCTGCATACCAGTACAATAACTGCTGTCTTTTACAATAAGTTTTGATATCCAGTAGTGCAAGACTTCCCACCTTGTTAATATCCTTCAAGATAATTTGGTCTATTTAGCCTTTTGTATCCCCCATCTAAATTTCAGGATAAGTATGTCAAGTTTCACTAAAAAATTTGATGGGTTTTTGGTTGGCGTTTTATTACATCTAGTGGATTAATTTGGAATAATTGTTATGTATACAATAACAAACCAATTGATCCACAAAGACAATATATCATTTAATCTATTTGGATTTTCTTTAATTTTTATCTTTAACTTAAAGAGAGAA
The DNA here is from genome assembly GCF_037993035.2 of Macaca fascicularis. Lineage (NCBI taxonomy): Eukaryota > Metazoa > Chordata > Mammalia > Primates > Cercopithecidae > Macaca > Macaca fascicularis. The sequence goes on from NC_088395.1 coordinate 30,461,367, forward strand.
ATTGAGGTTTTCTCAGCAAATTAGATTTATTCCCAGATACTACATAATTTTCAATTATATTATAAATTATACCTGTTTGTTTTATTTTCTATTTGTTGCTACTACACAGAATCATTTGATTATATAATCAACATAGTGATTTTCAATGTTGATTTAATATCCAACCACCTTGTTAGACACAGCTAATTTGTCTGTTGATTCTTTTACATTTTTCGTGTACCCACAATGATATCATTTGTGAATATCTGTTTTACTACTTCCCTTTCAAATCTGCCCAAACTTTCCCAAGATGCCTATTTTCCCAGATACTTGCTATATCATTGTTCATACATACAAAGGTATTACATTTTTAAAATAAGTTTTTACAGAGAAATGGCACATATGCAGAAAATGCATAAATCACAATTATACAAGTTGATGATTAGTCACAAAGATAGCACATCTATGTAACCACCAACCAAATCAAGAAATAGACCATTATCCATGCATCACCAGCTTGCTCCTTACCCCCTCGTAGCCCTTAACCCAAGCTTTCTCTGAAAAGTAACCAGTGTCCTGATTTCTAACATTATAGCCTAATTTTGCCTTTTTGAACTTCATATAAGTGCATTATTTAACCTTTTTTTTTTTTTTTTTTTTTTGAAACAGGGTCTTACTCTTTTGCCCAGGCTGGAGTGCAGTGGCACAAATACAGTTCACTGCAGCTTCAACCTCCTGGGCTTAAACCATCCTCCCACCTCAGTCTCCTGAGAAGTTGGGACTACAGGTACACGCCACCACACCTGGCTAATTTTTTTATTTTTTTTTTTAGACAAGTTCTCACCATGTTACCCAGGCTGGTCTCCAACTCCTGTGCTCAAGCAGTCCTCCCATCTTAGCATCCCAAAATGCTGAGATTACAAATGTCAGTCACTACACCCGGCCATATTTAAACTTTTGTGTTAGTTTCTTCCCTGATATTAGTAAGTATACATGGTACTATGCATAACTATTCATTTGCATTGCTGTGCAGTGTTCTACTGCAATCTACCATGTTGATGACATTTTGGTAGTTTCCAGTTTGGAGTTAATATGAATAATGTTGTTATGAGCACTCTTGTATATATCTCTTGTTACATATATGTAAACATTTCTGTTCAATAATGTCTAAGAATGAAAATGCTGGGTCAATAGAATAAATGGGTAAAACACATGACATCCCAGTAAGTACAGTAAAAGTATTATAAAACAGTGACTAAGATCACAACAGGTAGAGTTGCAATGTACATATGTGTTTGAGCATGTGTAATCATTTAACTACAGGCTCTGGAGGAGCTGCGCAAAACATTCCTGGCCACAGAAGTTAAGTAACTTGCCTAATAACTACATTAGTTCAACCAATACTTTTAGATTTCTTATCAAGCGCTTGGCATTGTTTTAGACTGGGAATCCAATGGTGAATACAATGTAGTTCATTCCTTCAAGTTGCTTACAGTTCAGCACAGAGGTTCTCTCTCTAACGGCTTTTGAAAATGCATGGAGCATTTTTAGTTTTCACAATGTATATTCCCATGCAAAATGCTAAGAGTTTCCCCACTGAGAAATACTAGCCAGTCTAAGATTTGTCTGACTTTAATCAGGTATTTTTTCTAACCAGTCATACTGTCTCTAGGGAAAATAACAAACTTATTTGCAAAGTTACTGATGATTTTAAATGGTTCAGTGATGCTACATAAAGAAACAAAATCATAATGCAAGGGTCAGTTCTCAGAGAAATTTAATATATCAAAGAAAAAAATGTGAGAGACGCAAAGAAACAAGAGATACGAATAGGCAAAATGAGATAGAAGAGAAAGTCCATGTTGTTTTGGAAAAGAGTTCAATAAATGAGTCTTTGAAAATCTTTGGAAGATACCTGGCATTATGATTTTGTTTCTTTATGTAACGTCACTGACCCATTTAAAATCATCAGTAACTTTGCAAATAAATTTGTTATTTTCCCTAGAGAAAGTATGGCTAGTTAGAAAAAGTATCTGATGAAAATCAGACAAATCTTAGATTGGCTAGTATTTCTCAGTGGGGAAACTCCTAGTATTTTGGGTGGGAATATACATTGTGAAAAGTAGATGAGAAAAATGAGAATAAGAAACATACATGATGATAAACAGAAGTCAAGGGGAGAGATAGGAAGATTGTGTGTACTCACTTTAGAACCTATTTGAAAACCATGAGTTTGAAAATGTTGATGTAATTTTAGTTGTTTATACTTGTAGTTTTAGGTTTCTAATTTTTAGGAAAAAAAGCCTATTGTGGTCTCTCTGAAAAGTGTAGAAGTCAGAGTAACTTATAATGTATGTAACATTTAGATACAGTATAATTTTTGACATGCAAATCATTCAATAATACGTAGAATTTCACACTTGAGTAAAGGGATCTCAACAGAATGTGTTTGGGGTCTAACTGAAATTTAGAATAAACTCAAAATCAGATTTGGACAGCCCAGAAAAAGCACTGGATTTGTCATAAGTCTTTAGTTTGGATTTTGGTTCTAAAACCATTAACTTGTGAAATCCTGGGGGAAGGAACTTGATCTGCCCAAGCACCCATTTTGTTGTGTCTAAAGTAGGCATAGTATCTTGGAAGGTTGTCATTGCCGAACGAATTGAGCACCTGCTGTCTTTATCCAAAGGTTCGGGGAAGTAATAATATCATTCAAATTCATCCTCCCCACCCCCTTCAAAAAAAAAGTCAGAACCCACAATGTCTGCTAATGATAGGCTACTAAAGTTCATGGCCCTTCAGTCCCTGCCTCCTACTACTTAAATGGAAATTCTGAAGGTGGTGCTTCCCTCATTTGCAGAGGAAAAATGTTCAGCACAGCACATATTCAAAACTCTCTTTATTAATCCCTCAGGCTCTTAGGATTTTCCGTGCTTATTACAGCCCTGCAATATGTAGTTTCCATGGGCTGTGGGAACATCTTTGTGATATATTGTTGAATGTTGCTGGTTCTAGCTTTCATTCTCTATTAATTGTTCAAAACTTCCACACAGGTTAGTATTGTTGGTTGCGTGAATCCTAGTGTGAGAATTCCTGTATAATATATTCCTAAAAAGGGCATTCACTTTTATATACTGTTAGTGGAAATATAAATTGGTGCAACATTTCTGGAGAGCAATAGGCAATCCATCAAAATTTAAAAGCACATACTCTTTGTCCCTAGAGTTCCAGTTCTAGAAATTTATCCTACAGGTATACTTTCTTGCGTGCACAAAGACGTGTGTTCAAAATTGTGTGTTGCAGCATTTCTGTAACAGCAAGAGAACCAAAGATACACGTCTATTATTAGAGGATTGGCTGAATCCGTTGTGTGTAATATCCTACAACCTTTGAAAAGCATGAGGTAGAGCAATATGCAATAGCAAAGAAAGAGGTTAGAACAATATTTTTAAAAGATTACAGAACAGCATATGCGGAAAATATTTAGGTAAGTTTCTATGTATCTGCGTGTTTATGTGCAATGGATAACATCCATTGTCAATAGCTTTATTTGCAGTTAGAGTAATGTAGGAAATTGTCACTTTCTACTTTATATGCTTATATATCATTTGAATATTTAAAAACATCATGGGTCCTATATAATGTTTAAAAGGGGCCTTTCCTTTTTGGAAAAAAAAAAAAGTATTCTTTAAGGATCATTGTTCCAATTTGTCATGGCCATTTAAAAACATATCTTATTTTACAACCCCACATAAATCACAAACACTGACAGATATTTTCCTCAGTGCAGATCATCAGCTAAGATTTATTCACAAGATTGATCCACCCATTTTGGCTTCCTCCCAGTCAACTATCATTGACTCCTTGGATTTCCCTGGAGCGCTGTGACACCATCCTGGCTCATGCCCTTCCCCTAACTGTACCCTACTTCCTGTTGTTTCTTACTTACTAAGTCTTAATTTCTTTCACCCACTCTTGTTACCTGACTCACTTGATTCAGGAGCTCACGTGTATTCCAGGACACACCTTTCCACCTTTTTTTGGACCCAAGAGTGACCAAAATGGCATGCATATAAATAGATCAAATATATAAAGTACCACCCCTGTGGCATGGACACTTATCATTTACCAAATACCTATGTTTTCACATATATTTCCTGGTCACCTTGCAGTTGAATAGTCAAAACTGACTAGCTCTAGGCAATGGACTTTGAGTAGAAGTGGGTATTTATGGGCTGAAGTAATGACAAGTTGCTGTGGCACCCTCAGCATTCTCCTCTTCTATTATGATAAAGTAAGACAGCAGGATGGCAGTGAACTCAATACCTGAGTTACTACCTGGAAGGGAGTTTCCATGGAGAATGATGACCTACAGCTGGACGTTTACTTTATTCAGTATATCACTGAGATTTGGGGATTAAATTGTTATCTATCGTATCTAAAATGTATATTAACAACAGAATTAGCATAACGTCACCACCTTATTTGTCGATAAGACAACTGGATTATTCCATCATTTTTAAAAATATTTATTAAGTGTCTTGTACAACAGCTCCAATTTGGCATATTGCAACAGAAAGGTTGTATTCAGTCTGAGTATGTTTTATTTACACTACATATTGTTTTAAAAATGTTTGAATTATTTTTCAATATTTAAAATCAGGATATATTACCTAAAAAGTCATCCATATCTTCATCTTCTCTTGAGAATTGGGAAGCCCTGATGACACTGAGCCAATATTCTCACTTGTCAGTAATTAGGCAGAGCTGAGTAACAGTTGTCCTGCTTACACAAGGCATCAGCTCCCAGACTGCCACAGCTGCTACCACACTTAGCCTCTGTGGTTGGCCCTGTGAATAAATGCAATGATAAGCAAAACAGATGCCATACCTATATTGGATAAGTTCATCTGCCCCACCAGATCCACCCTGATCCACTCTTCACCATAGGCCCCACCATAGGCCCCACCATAGGCCCCACCAGATCCACTCTTCACCATAGGCCCTCTTGCCCTCTGGCGTCTGGCTGAGTTTAGCTAATGGGTAGATAAGAAAGGTTTAAGAAGAAGTAGAAGAGTGAAATCAGTGTCTGCCTTTCTCAAACTCTATCCAATACGGTTACCACGGACTGGCTGTCATCTTTGACCTAGAGGTGCAGCTCCTGTTAGGCTTTCCTTCTCCTCTGCTTGAACTTTCATGACTGAAGAAGGTGATGGCACCAAGATACTAATAACCTCGGGGTGCTATACTATCCCTTGCTTTTCTTTCACCGCACCCACCACTTCATAAATAGTCCCCTTATTAAATCCTGCTAAAATGATCTGAGAGTGCCATGTCTTTCCTGTGGGAATCCTGACTGATAGAAATCCCTATCCTGGTAGGATTTATATGATTGGCCAAAGCATTCCTGAAAGGCTCATTTGAGGTCTTAGGTAACTTTCTTTACCTTTCTTCTTTTAACCTTTGCTTTTTCCTTCTCATTTCTCCTTTTTTAAACTTTTTAATTTTTTTTTTTTTTTGAGACAGAGTTACCCAGGCTGGAGTGCAGCAGCATGATCTCAGCTCACTGCAACCTCTGTCTCCCGGGTTCAAGCAATTCTCCCACCTCAGCCTCCCAAGTAGCAGGGACTACAGGTGCGCACCACCATATCTGGCTAATTTTTGTATTTTTAGTGAAGACAGGGTTTCACCATGTTGGCCAGGCTGGTCTCAAACTCCTGACCTCAAGTGATCCACCCACCTTGACTTCCCAAAGTGCTGGGATTATAGACATGAGCCACCGCACCTGGCCTCATTTCTCCTTTTTACTCATCTTTCTTGCGCTTGTCTTGAGGTCAGCCTATTTACTCAAGTCAGGATATTTTCCTGAGACATATTTATTTAACACTGTTTGTTGGTTATTTTTGTGGCCTAGTACATCAAGTCTCAACCGTAACATCGTAACACAAAAGTAGCCATTGGATATCAAGTACGGCCCAAGTAATTCATTACTAAAATTATTATGATACTAAATTTTACAAATATGTTAGAGTTCAATTAGATAAACTGAAGCCATCTAGTTACCTTGAGAAGGAAGAGACTTATTATGGATAATAAAAGTGTACATGATTCTTGAAAGTGCTGGAGGAGCCAAGGTCAGGAAGGTAGCTTTCAGGAAATGTGGGAGTAGAAGAATTGCAGGGAAGCTGCCACCAGCGACCCCAGCCACTTCCAGCACTGCAATGGGTGAGTCTCATGATAACCTCTGAAAGTCAAAGCCACCTCCACCAAGAACCTCAACTACCACCCTGTACTAGGGAGAATAATGGCTTCTGCTTCTCTTCCAGCTTCCAAACAGTATGCAGGTGTTTCTAATTGGTGAAATCTAATTGAAATCCTATTCACATTCGTGAGGGAGCCTGGGAAATACATTTTCCCAGATTCAACCCTGGGGATATGGGAGATAACTCAGTGTATACGCTAACAAAAAGTATTGCCCACAAGTGAGATGTTTTCTTATAAATACAAAAAGAGATTCAAATTTATTCCTATAATAACACATTTTCCTGCATTTGAATGCCAGACTTTCCTGAGTGGGGAAAGAATGCCATGAGGTAACAGTGAGTGAGCCGGTAATTCACATCACAGTATGTTTACTCATGAGACCATTGTTGAGACAGGAAATAACTGTTGAAAACCATTCAACTAGATAATCTGGAAACACATTTTCAAGGTTTCTTCCCCAGCTCCACAGCATCATGTTCTTGAGACATGCTAATCAAATAAAAGGTGATAATTATACTTTAAGGATGAGACTGCAAGCTTTGTTTATCATCCCTTGAAGAATATTTTCGGTCTTGGAAAGGAGATAATTTGAGATCCTGCCAAAATGTGTGGCTTCAGATTAATCTTAATTTAGTGTCTTGATAAACTAATACTTGCTTTCTTGTACACAGTTCAGAGCAATTTTTCACTTGTGTAAGCATTCATATCTTCTTAGTCACCACCCTTAGTGTTAGCCATTTTCAATAATAATAGAATGGATTCTTCATTTATTATAAGGTGATAGAAAGTTAATCAGTCATTTTCAGGTCCATGTAACTCTCCTTCTGAATTCTGAGAAGCAGTAAAGCTTTTTATCATTTTTTCCCTTCAAAATATTCGGCACTTTAAATATTATTACATTTATATTATACATGTTTTGTTTATGAGTTTCTTATGCTAATTTAAATAGTATTTTCAGGTTCATGTTACCCTTAATCTGGAGGCAGTAGGGAGTAGAGGTTAAGCACGTGGAGGTTGGCATCAGACTGTTTGGGTTCCAAATCTGGCTGAACCACTACCAGCCATGTAACCTTGAGCAAGTTTCCTAATCGTTTGCCTCAGTTTGCTTACCTGGTAAGTGGGAATAACAATAGTATCTATCTTATAATGTTGTCATGATGATTGAGTGGGCTAATGTATGCAGAGTACTGAGAACAGTGCCAAGCACGCAGCAAGAGCTCAATAGTATTAGCAATTATTATTATCCAATGACAAACCTCTCCCATGGACTTAATCAAAACTGCTGAAACCTCTACTTGAAGCTTCCCTACTCCATACCGTGGTATTGGCTCTAAGAATCTCTTATATATCATCATGTAAAATTTGTGTGTCTGGTGGATTGAATCATGCATTGATTGCCAGTAGATACTGTTTTCTGAAATATCTCATCTACTTTCTTAAGCAAAAAATGCTTTGGAAACACTTTGAAAGTTGGACTGTTTCTGCACAGAAAATAAGGGCTGCAAGCTCACTGAATGACATGTAGTTTCCCAACGATGCCAGGATCTCTCACTCTTCTGTGGCTTTATATATGCTGTTTCTCTATCTGCAATGCCCTTCATCCTTCTCCATTTGGATAAATCTTGCTCATCCCTTAAGACTCAGTTTAAACATTGCCTCCTCTGAGAAGTCACTACACACAATTTCTTTTTTTTTTTTCTTTTGAGATGGAGTTTCACTCTTGTTCCCCAGGCTGGAGTGCAATGGCGCCATCTCGGCTCACTGCAAGCTCCATTTCCTGGGTTCAAGCGATTCTCCTGCCTCAGTGTCCCGAGTAGCAGGGATTACAGGCACACATCACCACGCCCAGCTAATTTTTTGTATTTTTAATAGAGACGAGGTTTCACCATGTTGGCCAGGCTGGTCTCGAACTCCTGACCTCAGGTGATCCACCCACCTGGGCCTCCTAAAATGCTGGGATCACAGGCTTGAGCCACCATGCCGGGCCCACTACTCAACACTTCTACTGGCCAATCCAATACCAAATTCGATGAACTAGCCACCACTGTCCTTCCAGGTCTCTATGCACTCCTGTGTCATTGTATTTATCCACTATCTGTACCCCACTTTCTTGTCTTCTTCCATCATCAGTCTATGCATTCTTTCAGTTCACAAACTGTAACTTTTACCTTTATCCGATGCATCAGGAAAAATGATTTCATAGAGCAAAGTAGAATTCAATAAACATTTCTCAATAAATAAATAAGCATATATCTACCAAACATAACATTTCTTTATTATTTTGGATGTGTTCTGTGGAGCATACCAAAGAAGGATAAAGCATGATCAAAGCTGTAAGGAATGTATAGTCTAGCTAGAACAAGAAAACACAGACACATGAAAATGTAGACAAGAAAGACAGTGTATCAGCCATTGACGCAATAAGACCACATCATAAACAACCTCTAAATCTTTTTTTTTTTTTTTTTTTTTTTGAGATGGAGTCTCGCTCTTGTTGCCCAGGATGGAGTGCAATAGTGTGATCTTGGCTCACTGCAACCTCCGCCTCCTGGGTTCAAGCGATTCTCCTGCCTCAGCCTCCTGAGTAGCTGGGATTACAGGTGCCCACCACCACGCTCGGCTAATGTTAATATTTTTAGTAGAGATGGGGTTTCACCATGTTGGCCAGGCTGGTCTCGAACTCCTGACCTCAGGTGATCCACCCACCTCAGCCTCCCAAAGTGCTGTGAATACAGGCGTGAACCACTACGCCTGGCTCTCTAAATCTTAATGACATAAAACAGTAAGCAGTTTTTTTACTCAGAGTTCTGCTGGTCAGCTTTAGGTTTGGATCCAGGCTACAGGCTGGGTTCAGGTCTGCTTTTCCAGCAGCTAGGGCATGACTAGCATGGTGTATTACTGGAGCACAAGAAGCAAGCTAAACTGAGAATGCACACTTAGCCTTCTGCTCACATTCCACTGGTCAAGGCGAGTCACAAGGCTGAGAACAGCGTCAAACAGGGAGGAAGTATTTTCCACCCACAGTGGAAGAGGTACAAAATGAGTGTATGCTAGACGATCCATCAAATCATCATGCAGCATATCTAAATATTCCTTGTAAATGCTTGGGGGTGCCACTAACTTCTCTGAATGTACAGAGTAGAGAAATACTTTAATGGGTCAGGGTAGTGTAGGAAGATTTGACAAATAAAACATTTGAGCTAGGCCTCAGGAAACAGATAACATGTAACTAGGTTAAGTGGAAACATGATAACAAGGTAGCATTCAGGAGGAAAAGACTCAAGAGGAGATCAGATGGGTGCAATTAAAAGGGAATCAGAACGGTAGACTACAGAAGTTAGACTTTATCTTTGACCATATATTTAGCTTTGGAAATATTTAGAACAATTAGGTGGCATGACTCCTGACTACTTCTTTGCTCATTTTTCCCACACAGCCTCTCTGCTCCCAAATTTCAGTCAGAATTCCAAGTTGGAAGCAACAGAGACTAGCTAGCTCTGGCTGGCTTAAGCATAGCGTCACAATCTAGTGACACAGTGGAATAACAAGGAAGGTTGGATAAGCCAGGACAGGAAAATGGAGATTGTGTGGGAGTCATGGCCACAGTCACATCATATTCCATAGGTCCAGTGAGAGTACTGAGTATACTGTTAGAAACTGGATTCAGGCTGGGCGCAGTGGCTCACGCCTGTAATCCCAGCACTTCGGGAGGCTGAGGTGGGTGGATCACCTGAAGTCAGGAGTTTGAGACCAGCCTGACTAACATGGTGAAATCCTGTTTCTACTAAAAATACAAAAAAATTAGCTGGGTGTGGTGGCACATGCCTGTAGTCCCAGCTACTCAGGAGGCTGAGGCAGGAGAATCACTTGAACCTGGGAGGTGGAGGTTGCAGTGAGCCAAGATCATGCCACTGTACTCCAGCCTGGCAACAGAGCGAGACCTTGTCTAAAAAAAAAAAAAAAAATGGATTCAGAGCTCACACCAGTGGGGTTGCTGCTGCTGTTTCAACTGCTGCTCAACTAGAAAATGTAGTCTAAGTAGTGCCTGTTATTGTGCCCTTGCTCTGGATTTAAACTCTGGAACAGATGCACCTGATTGAGCCAAGGTCACCTGCTCATCTACAAAATGTAGTCTAAGTAGTGCCTGCTATTGTGCACTTGCTCTGGATTTAAACTCTTTAGCTCCCACATACAAATAAGAACATTTGAAGTTCGACTTTCTGTGCCTGGCTTATCTTACTTAACATAATGTCCTCAAATTCCATCCATGTTGTTGCGAACAGATGCACCTGATTGGTTGACCCAAGGTCACCTGTTCATATCCTAGCTGCAGGGTCTGCTGGGAAATTAAGTGTCTGGTATTTTCAGCCAGTACCTGGGAAGTAGGCCCCACTTCCTATTCATAACACAGGGATGTCTCCAAGAACAAGAAGTAGATCAGAAGCTGGCAGTTATTTACTAGACTTCTACCTCCAAAAAGAACCCCCTTCCCCAAGGTTTTATTTTTATTTTTATTTTTATTTATTTATTTTTTTACTATTAACATACCAACCTCACACTTTCCTCCTCTGAAATCCTAGAGCAACTTATTTTGGAACCACTCCTTTGATATTTGTCTTCTGCAACCTTGAATTTCCAAAATACATGGGTTTTTCCTCCACCTAAAATGTAAGCAGTGTGCAGGCAGTGACCATATATTATCTTTCTATGTATCTAGAGTGCTTATCCCAGGGTTAAAAAAAAAATGTGATGCATATACACAATGGAGCACTATTCAGCCATAAAAAAGAAGGAAATCTTGTCATTTGCAATGACATGGATGGAACTGGAGGACATTACGTTAAGTAGGATAAGCCAGGTACAGAAAGACGAACTTCAAATATTCTTAGTTGTATGTGGGAGCTAAAGATTAAAACGATTGAATTCATGGAGATAGAGAGTAGAAGAATGGTTACCAAAAGCTGGTAAGGGTAGCAGGAAAGGGGGAAAAAGTGGTAATGGTTAATGGGTACAAAAATATAGTTAGATAGAATGAAAAAGATTTAATATTTGATAACATGACAGGGCGACTATAATCAACAATAATTTATTGTATACTTCAAAATAACTAAAACGGTAGAATTAGAAGGTTCCTAACACAAAGAAATAATAAATGCTTGAGGGGACGGATACCCCAATTACCCTGATATGATTATTATACATCGGATGCCTGTATCAAAACATCTCATGTACCCCACAAATATATACACCTATTATGTACCCATTATAGTTAATTTTTTTAAATGTGCAAAGGAGATTGCTCACAGGGCCTCAGTGTCATTTTTATTGATTGACTAATAAAAGCAGTGAGTGAGCACTGAGAAATAGAGAGGGCAAGGAAATTATGACATTCTACTGTTATAGTGTTTTATGCAAGAAGTAATAAAGGTCTGGATTGGGTGTTGAAGTGGAAGGAAAGAGACAAACAAAAGACACAAAGGCAGTGCTGGAGCTGCCTGCCCCAGTTCGGGAGAGTCAACTGTGTGCATTTCTTCCCAGCTCCTCCAAAACCTGGCTTTTAGTAAAATTTCATCACTAGCTTAAAACAGGCCATGGTAGGAATATTCGCACCGCAGAATTCTGCAAATGCTATGAATACGGGCTTTTCCCCCCCAGAGAGCCAGTTGTTAAACATTTACTAGTATACCATTGCACCATAAAGGCAAAATAGGAAAAACAAAGGTTCTCTGTATTTCTTTCATTTTTGCAAATTACTCTTCAGCCATTTACACCGTATTGCATATATGTTATCCATGTTTTAAATATGACACTTCCTAGTGTGGATTTCAAAATCTGAATAATTTTCTTTAACTATAAGGAAACAATAAGAATGTACGAGAGAATGGAGGAGTGGATATATTCATATATTTAATAAGAAGACCTTTTAATTTATTTTTAAAGATACTTATAGCTTATCTTAAGATGATAATCAAATGACAATTTAACAAAGTGGAATTTACTTTTAGGAAATTAGTTAGATAATAATGCACAGGATTAAAAAAGACCAGATTAACAATGAAGAGAAAGTCCCCAAGTCAATCTTCATCCACCGCCCTTCCACGCCACTCCACGAGACTGCTTCCAATTGCTGATGTGGGTATTCTTGTCTCAGAAGGGAGAAGCAATTCTATGGGCAAAGTACAGACATGGCACTGCACTTTCAAATGAACACTGGTGTAAGACAATGGGAAACAATTCCCCTCGAGTAGAAAATAATATATGCATCTCCATTTGAACTGTATGATTCTATTACAGCTTCATAACCTTCGTGTTCAGATGTTAATGAAATACTTTTCAGCATGCTTTAATGGTCAGGATCCGCTCAATAAAAGCTTTACTGCTAAACGGTCACATCCAGCTGTTCTCCCAGGGTTGTGTGGACCCTGCTGCCATGTGTCCATCAAAAGGAACAATGCAGAGGGGTCTCCGAAGGACTGCTTTGGCCAGTGTTAAGTGGCAGAACAGCAATGTTTCCCTTTATGAGATGAAGGACATTTGTACTTAACAGTCTTTAAGAAGAAGAAATACTGAGAGCAATTTCTGTAAAATCTTAAAATTAAATGCATGGTTTTTCTCTATTGTACTGCATCTGGTTTCTGTAGAATGAATCTTGTTGATGCCAGTCTCAAGGTTGCTATTCTTTGTGCTTTTAAACCAAGGTCAAGCGAGAGGCAGCTCAGAGGCCTTGAGATTGTCATTGACAAGGAAAATAGAAGCTTTATAGCTGGAGCACTAATTAATCATTTTTAAAAAAATAGAAATGGGAAAAATATAAACATATACATATATACACATATATGTATACACATAAAATGTTGCAAGTCAACAGCTACTAAAAATTTACTTTGTAATCTTATCCTTATAATTGTATATGTATAAACATACTTTAGGATACTTTGAATATATGTTCTGTAGCTAGATGAGTTTAGAGAAAAAATATAAAGTGGTTTCTATTACAATATCTTTCTGAATTGCTGTTGAAGTCCAAGCTACTCTTCAAGAAGTCTGAAGTTTCAGAATTAACTGTTTCAATTAAAATCCTAATCTTTATCGCCAATGAGTTTCACTGGATCCCTATATCCCAAGTAACTTAAGACAAAGAATGCTGTTCACAGCATGTTTATCTCCATGCACAAAATATAGTAAACATCAGAATAATTCATGTAGGAAGCATTTCTCAAAATAAGTGTTTAAATGCAAAAGTCGTATATGAAAACTAATTTGCAAAGTCATAGTTTACTTATTCTGACTTTTCTTCACCGACATTTCATGAGCACATTAGGTGCCAGATGTTTGAAACAACGTTACTACAGGCAAAAAGTATATTTCAGATATTTTTCTGAAATATCTAACACAGTGCAGAGTTTATTTATTCCAGGCTCACAAACACTTTTTGTTCATTGCTACTTTGGAAGTTTGGCTGATTTTTAGTTACCTTAAAGATGTTTACCTCACACTGAAATTTGGAAATTGCTTTCAGGAAGTTCTATCCTATTTTAATCTATAAGGAGCATCATGCTATAGGAAAGCAGACTCTTCTAATTTAAAAAGATAATATGAGCACAGTAATATTTCATTCTTCCAGAATGTTAAGAAATCAAATATTATGTATAATTCATTCTTTCATTACATAAACATTTACTGAAAACTGACTACCACTAGGAATTCTATGAGGCTCTAAAGAGAGAACAATGATCAAAGTGTCCTCGTGGAATTTTGGATCTTACTGTAAGTGAGGGAGTGCAATCACTTTCCTGACAGAAGTAAGAAGTGCCTACTGTGGAAAAATATAGGGAGGCCACTCAAGCCAGAATGGGAGTTCAGATGGGGTTCCTAGAGTAAGTAGCCTCCAAACCAGTGACCCAGTGAGAGAAAGGATTGGCCGGGCTGAAGAAAACAGTGGCATTACAAGTAGCATAACAGGGAGCATTCAGAAGAAAAAGATCTCAGAGGCATTCAGATATGTTTGGTTGTATCTTAAGTTTGGCATTTGAAGAAAAGTTGGTGATAGATGAGGTTTTGAGAGGTGAGCCTGAGCAACCTCAATATGGTCCTATGAGCCCTGTTAACACTCTATAAACCCTTGGCAACCCCAAGCCATTAAAGTGCTTCAATAAGGGATTATGATAAGATTTGTGTCTTAAAATGATTACTCTACCCACAGGGTTGAGAATATAATGGAAGACAGCAAGAGCAGAGGGAGGGAGACCAGACCCTCGAGGTATCAAACTGTGGTGGGCTGGTGGCTCTAGAACTAAAATGGTGGCAGTGGTGATGGAAAAAATGTGATGTGATTGGAGAGGTGATTAATCAGTGGAATCAATAAGATTGGTGATTGGCTGTACCTGAAAAGCAAGGGCAACATAGGTTTATGCAAGGGTTTCTGCACCTTGGCACTATTGATATTTTGGGCCAGATTGTTCTTTATTGTAGGGGACTGTATTGTGCATTGCGTAATGTTTTGTAACATTCCTGGCCTCCATCCACTAAGCAACAGAGAAGCTCTCTCTTCCCAGTGACTACCAAAAATGTCTCCAAACATTGCCAAATGTCCCCTTGGAGAGCAAAATCGCCCCTGGTTGAGAACCACTGCTCTAGTCAAATGACAGTTTTTCGACCTTAATTCCACATTAAAATCACCTGGTAAGCTTTGCAAACACACTAATGCTTTCCCCTCATCCCCTACCCACTAGATTAAAATCTCTGAGGGTAAGACCACAGCTACTTTCTAAAATCATTCTAAAGTGCAGCTTGAGAGAGCTGTTGATATAGGTAGCTTTTAAATTTAACTTTGAAAAACCCAGATTAACGTGCCTCCACAAATAGCACACCTTTTATTACATTTTAAACATTTTGAAGTAACACTTCGAAATGTCCCTCTCTTCATAGTGAACATAATGCAAATATTCCCTTGTGACAAAGAACCATAATGATGAACATTTGAAAATATATTAATATTCGATATATAGAAACTGTTGTTCGGCATTATTGCAATGGTCCAAGACTATGATTCATTGCTGGTTTTCCATTTATTAACAAATATTTCTAGCTAGTCCAAGAAATTATGGCATTTAAGAGCCATTTCTTGTTGCTGTCAATGTTTCTATAATTATTATTTTCTTCCCTTACTTTCTCTCAGCAATCTTTATTCACTACACCTCACATGCTAATTTGGGGTTTTGATTAACTATAGACTGACCTAAATAATAACCAACATGGCTTTCAGGAAGATGTTAAGAATGTCTTCTACAAAGTGATATAATATTTAGTACATGGAAAGCTTCTCAACTCATTTTAAGAGTCTTTTATAAGGCAAGCATCAGACTCAGACTGAAGATCACACACATACACAGAGAGAGAGAGACAGAGAGGGAGAGTGACAGAACGAGAGAGAGAGAACATTCATCAATCAATATAGCTGCAAAAATATGAATAAAGCAATATCAAATCAATGTGTTAATAATACATCTAGACTACAAAATTTACCCCAGTAACAAAATGTTCAACATTAGGAAGTATAACAATGACATATAATATCTCATTATATTTTATAATTAAAATAAAGAATAAAAGGAAAGGTATGTGATCATCTGTAATGGATGTGGAAAACATGAGAAAATTTAATGGCCATTCTTGTTTTTAGAAAAAATTCAGATTAGCTATGTATAAATACAAGATTTTCCTAAAGCTATGAAAACATTTCAAACTTATAAAAAAACTTAGAAACTCTGATTAGTTAAAAACAAGGTTTTTTAAAAATGCTTTCTTTCATTTCAGCTCAACGATTAAACATTGAATAAGCATTGCTAGCCAATGTTAAAAAAAAAAAAAAAGATGTAGAAGGGAAATACGAAGGATAAATGCTGGAAAGAATGCAAAAATAGCCATGATTTGCACTGGATATTTTTTATTCCTAAAATTTCAAGAAAATCAAGTGATAAAAAGACTAAAATAAGTTTTATAAAGAGTACAGAAAGGTAATAAGAAATATGGTAATCACACAAAAATAAATCATTTTCTAATACACTAGTAACAATCAAGTAGGAAATATAATATAAAAAAGATCACACACACATATGCAGAATAGCCTATGGATAAGCCAAAAGTAAAATGTATAAGATTTAAATGGAGAAAACTATACAACTTCAATGAAAACATGAAAGACTATCTGAACAAGTAGCTATAGATAACACGTGCTTGAGAAGTAAGACTCAGCGCTGCAAAAAGATTACTTCTTCCAAAATTAACCCAAAAGGTCAATCCTAATCCTTGCCCCAATTAAATGTTTAGTAAATCTTACAGTTTACCAAAAAATATTATTCTGATGTTCATTAGGAATAGGAAATGTACAAAAATTTTAAAAGACTATTTTTAAATCATAGAAATTTTTCTTATGTATATGAAACATACTATAAAGAAATAAAATGATGTGACATTTGGCAAAGGAATAAATACATAGATCCTGAAAAAGAATAGGGTACAGACCCGTCCCATAAGAGAATTTTTTCATATGAAAAAATGGAATTTCAAATCAATGGAGGAAAATGAATTCTTTTACAAATGGTGTTGTTACAAGTGTCTGTCACTCTGGAAAAAAAAAAAAACTAATACGCTATCCTTCACACCATATACAAAAATAAATTGCAAATGGGTGAAATATCTTAAGATTTAAACTAAAACTATGAAAGTACCTGAAGAAAATAGAGTAGAGCATTTTCATATTCCTGATATGGGAGGGCCTTCTTAATCAAGACGATGAACTCAGAAACCACCAAAAAACGGTTGATGAGATTTGCTAAATAAAAGTAGAAAACTTCTACATTACAAAAGAGAGTATAGCCAGAGTTAAAAGATTAGCAAAAAACTAAAGCAAAATACATTTGAGACATAGCTCAGGCAAAGAATTGTCATCCGTATTTTTTAAATCTCAAAAACTAAGAAAATGACAAACAACAAAAATAGGCAAAGAACATGAACAGATAGTTTACTAAATAAATTCAGATGGCCCATAAGTATGTGATAAAATTGCCTCACTAGTAATCGTGAACATGAAAATTTGACTTTTGCTACAATACCACTTTTCCCAAAATATTGTAAATACTGGCAAATAACTTGATAGTTTCCAGGGGTCTGGGGGAAAGGGGACTTTACACATTGGTGTGGGGAAAAAGGGATTCTTACATGTTGTTAGTTGGGGGGATGGTGTTACATCCTTTTTAAAGGACAATTTGGTAAAGTTATTAGAATTTTAAATCAATTGCACCCAGAAAATTCTATTTCTAATCGTATTTCCCACATAATGATCATATATGTGCCTAAAGAAATACAGATCTTTTGTGACTTGCTTTCAAAAGTGAAAATCCGGAATCTACCTATTTAGGAATATTAGTAAAGATTAAATGAATTATGGTACATTCATATTGTGGAATCCTGGTAACTGTGTAATTAGTTAAAAGGCTCAGACAGAAATACATGTAATAAGATAGAAACATCTCCAAGATACACAGTTTACAAAAACAAAAGAGATTACCGTTGGTTTTTTACCCTTCTTTGTCCTGTTTCCCTCAGTACCTTATCAGTTTCCCCCGGAACAGATCCTTAATAAATCACTTGCACATAAATCCTCATCTCAAGGTCTGTCTCTAGGCCAATCAACCTAAGTTATACTTCTACAGGAGTATGGTAGAATAGAAGGGAAATCTCCCCTGGGGGCTACTGAACAGAACTTCTGCAAGATATCCCTCTTAAATGAAACACTGTCTTGTGTATATATGAAAATGACCAAGTTTCTGAGAGGTTATATAGCAAATTGTTAAAAAGCAGTTATTTCTAGGAACTAGGGTTGAGGGAAGGTGAAGGGGGATTTTTACTTTTTACTCTGCATATTTGTATATTGCCTGATTTTTTTGCAGTAATCCTAAATTCAAATATTCCAAGTGCAGTAAAAAAAAAAATCGTATTGGCTTTGTCACTGCCATTTTGTCTGCATAACAGTCTTCAAATTGGGTTTGGGTTATACTGGGAATACACAAAGCCTTTCTGAGGCATGTACAGGAACAAAGAACTTAAGGAAATAAATTTCCAGGCCCTACACTTTTATATGTACTCTTATTTGAACTGATTATGCTGATCCCTTTTCTGTTTGCCTTTGCAGAAGTTGACTTCTGTCACTTTACTTCTCAATCTTACTATAGTGCATTTTTCCAGAGCACTAAAATCTCTGAGATGCCAATAATAATAATAATAATTAGAAATTTTAGTGTAGCTCTTGGGGAAGCAAATGAGTCTGCTGACTAGGTAACAAATCCTTAAGCATGAAAAGTAGTTTCCAGTTTTTTGCTTTCAACAAAATGGAAGGAGTATCTCATTTAGTTGTCAGCTAATATATCATTAAAACTTATATTTGTTAATATATGACTATCTTAATTTTGGCATATAATTCAGAAGGAGTTAAAGAAAGTGAGTGTTATGCCTTTAACAAAACTCCTTCTGTTCTCACCTACTTGTTGCTTTGAAGGTTTATCAGTACTTACATCTAAAAGAGCAAACAGTGGGGATAGACTTGATGTTGAACTCTAGTTCTTTGTAACATTAATTAACATTCATCCAGAAAGAGAAATGAATTAGACAAAGATTCCTAGTGATCTCATTTAAAAATACATTTTTGATCATTTTTATTTTTAATGATTAATAATTATTTATCAAATTGTGCAATATATTTCTAATGTTTTTGTTGATTGCGTCCTAAAAATAATTGTACAGATAATCTACTACAAAAGAAAATTTTTAAACCTAAAAGTTGGCCGGGTGCGGTGGCTCACGCCCGTAATCCCAACACTTTGGGAGTCCGAGGTGGGCGGATCACGACGTTAGGAGATCGAGACCATCCTGGCTAACACGGTGAAACCCCGTCTCTACTAAAAAATACAAAAAACTAGCCGGGCGAGGTGGTGGGCGCCTGTAGTCCCAGCTACTCGGGAGGCTGAGGCAGGAGAATGGCGTGAACGCGGGAGGCGGAGCTTGTAGTGAGCCGAGATCGTGCCACTGCACTCCAGCCTGGGCGACAGAGCGAGACTCCGTCTCAAAAAAAAAAAAAAAAAAAAAAAACCTAAACTAAAAGTTAATGATCATGAAAAAAGTTTAATTTATTTCTATTTTGTACATATTTTTGTAATGGAGAAACATAGGATAAAATTATGTCATCAAAGTGGAATAAAAATTCAATTTCCGATAAATCTGCGAGGTAATGCATATGTTAATTAGCTCAACTGAGCCATTCTACAACCTATACATATTTCAAAGACTGAAACTAGCCCCCTATCTCTAACCACATACAAAAATAAAATCAAGGAGGCTGGATGTGGTGGACCATGCCTGCCTGTAATCCTAACACTTTGGGAGGCTAAGGCAGGAGAATTGCTTGAGGCCAGGAATTCAAGACCAGCCTGGGCAACACAGATAGACCACCCCCTCACCGGCCCCGTCTGCAACGTAAAATAAAATAAAACAGCCAGACATGGTACCTTGTACCTGTAATCCCAGTGACTCCGGAGGCTGAGGCAGGAGGATCCCTTGAGCCCAGAAGTTTGAGGGGCAGTGAGCTATGATCACGCTGCTGCATTCCAGCCTATCTCAAAAAACAAAACAACGACAACAACAAAATAAATAAATAAATAAATAAATAAAATCAAAATGGATCAAAGACTTAAATGTAAGGCCTAAAACTATGAAACTACCAGAAGAAAACACTTGGGGAAATGCTTCAGGACATTGGTTTGGACAAAGATTTTTTTTTGAGTAAGACCGCAAAACCACAGGCAACAAAAGCAAAAATTGACAAATAGGATTACAGCAAGCTAAAAAGGTGCTGCACAGCAAAGAAAACAATCAACAAAGCGAAGAGCAACCTCTAAGAGAAAATATTTGCAAACTATCCATCCAACAAAAGATTAACAACCAGAATATTCAAAGAACTCAAACAAAATCACCAAAAAATCCAGTGGTTTTTTTTTTTTAATGGACAAAAGATCTGAATAGATCTTTCTCAAAAAAAGACATACAAGTGGCAACAAGTATATGAAAAAATGTTCAACATCACTAATTATAAGGAAGATGCAAATCAAAACCACAGTGAGATATCATCTCACCCCAGTTAAAATGGAGTATCTGTAAAATGTCTATTATGAAAAGAAAAAAAGAAAAAAAAAACAGAAAATGACAGATGCTGGCATGGACGTGGAGAAAGGAGAACACTAGTATGCTTTTGGTGGGAATGTAAATTAGTAAGGCCACTAAGGAGAATGGTATGGAGGTTCCTCAATAAACTAAAAATAGATCTATCCTATGATCCAGCAATCCCGCTCCTGGTAATATATGGAAAAGAAAGGAAATCAGTATATAGAAGAGCTATCTACCCCCTCATGTTTACTACAGCACTATTTATAATAGTCAAGATATGGAATCAACCTAAGTGTCCATTAACAGATGAATAGGTTTTTAAAATGCAGTATATATACACAATGGAATACTATTCACCCATAAAAAGAATGAAATCCTGTCATTTGCAGCATGGTGCAGAAATACAAATATTGAACATTCCCATTCATATGTGGGAGCTAAAATGTTGATCTCATAAAGGTAGAGAGTAGCATGGTGGTCACCACAGGCTGGAAAGGTAGGGAACAGGGAGGATGAAGAGAAGTTGGGTTAATGGGTACAAAAATACAGTTAAATAGAAGGAATAAGTTCTAGTGTTTCATAACAATAAGGCAACTATAATTAACAAGAATTGATAGTATATTTCAAAATAACTAGAAAAGAAGATATGAAATATTCCCAGTACAAAGAAATGATAAATGCTTGAGGTGATAGATACCCCAATTACCCTTATTTGATCATTATACGTTGTGTGCTTGTATCAAAATATCACATGTACCCCATAAATATGCACAACTATTATGCATCAATTAAAAATTATGTTGTACTTGATAAATATATACTATTTTTTCTTTTCATTTCTTTTTTTTTTTTTTTTTTTTTTTTTGAGATGGAGTTTTGCTCTTGTTGCCCAGGTTGCAGTGCAGCAGTACAATCTCGGCTCACTGCAGCCTCCGCCTCCTGGATTCAAGCGACTCTCCTGCCTCAGCCTCCCGAGTAGCTGGGATTACAGGTACATGTTGGCCAGGTTGGTCTAGAACTCCTGGCCTCAGGTGATCTGCCTGCCTCGGCATCCCAAAGTGCTGAGATTACAGGCATAAGCCACCGCACCTGGCCTATTTTTTATTTTTCAATTCAAAAAGAAACAGAGAGAGAGAGAGAGAAAGGGGAAAGAAGAAGGAAGGGAGGGAGGGAGGGAGGGAGGAGAAAGAAAGAAAGAGAGAAAGAAAGAAAGAGAAAGAAAGAAAGAAAGAAAGAAAGAAAGAAAGAAAGAAAGAAAGAAAGAAGAAAGAAAGAAAGAAAGAAAGAAAGAAAGAAAGAAAGAAAGAAAGAAAGAAAGAAAGAAAGAAAGAAAGAGAAAGAAAAGAAAGAGAGAAGAAAGAGTTTAAAAACAATGTCAAGGACAGAACGAAACTGCTAAACTTCCTACTGTTAACAAAAAAGATTATGCACTTATTTTTAAATTGATAATGTTGGTATCATATCATTATGATACTCTACATACTAGCTATTCTACCAAATATTTCTGTTTAGAGGAACAATGTTACAGTTTTATTTGTAACTGTGTAGCTAATGGTAGTTAGCAAATGTTTATGAACGTAAGTACAATTGTGTTCAGAGCAGTGTTCCAGAAGGTGGGCCTTTTAGAGTTCCAGTCTCTACAGAAATGAGACTTTACCGTGTGTCATTTTGAAAGAGAGAAAGAAGCTCATCAAGTTATTTCCGTCAATGCCAAGAAAGGAACAGTTTCTTCTAGAATGTAGACTCTTCAGCTGACAGATTTCGGTATCAAGGTGACCCTGCTTACTCTTGTTTGAAGTAGCAGAAAGTAGCAGTAAAGGGGCAGGAAACAGCTGAACAGGTTAGGAAGAAATGTCTTCAGAGAACATTCCGCTATGGAAACAAGCAAGGGAGTCTGCTTTCTCTGACCAATTACCCATGACCTTTAGAAACTGCATCTTGGAATTCAGCTGATCTTCCACGGTGCGCTTTGAAACACTCTTTATTTTGTTAACTCCTGAAAAGACTGTTACTAATATTTGGTACAATTCTGAAATCTGTGGAGTTTTTAAAAATGCTTTTATGTCAGTTGAAATAATTATATTAAGAGACCCAAATAGACATTTCCACAGGAATCTGAAAATTGTCAGCTGATTCACTTGGTACCTGAACAACCAACAGAGGAATTTATTTCTGATAGCTGTTTCCCAACATGTTCGGAAATCAAATACAAAAACTGAAATCCACACAACAGGCTAGTTCCCTTTTATAATTGCAAATACTTATTGAGATCTTAACATGTACCAGGCACTATGCTAAGCACTTTACATAGAATATCATGTGAATCCTTACAGCAACCCTACATGGTAGGTACTATTTTACTACCATTCTGCAGATGAGAAAACTTAAACACAGAGCAGTTAAGTAACTTGCTCCAAGTCACACAGCATTTAAACCCAGCAGGTCAATTTGTTTGTAAATGACAGATCTGGGATTGGAATGAAGGTGTTTGTGGTGATTAATGGTTGAAAGCAGGCCACTTCCATTTCCATCGCAATTTGCTACCCACTAGTAGCTCCTAGGATAATTCATTTTATAAAGGTATTCTCCAGGATCCATAATGTAGATTTATATTAACAAATAATTATGGTGGTGAATGTTTGCATGTTAAAAATGGTAGGCTGAACTTCCTGTTGGGTACTTTTCAGTTTCAAACATCTACTTCTGCAAATCAATAATCCTTCTTCTCTTTCTAGTCTTCATTTTTCCTTATGATACATGGTCAGTTGCTTGGGCATGTTAATATAAATGAAAGAATTGGTCAGAGACACCTTCACAATACAACTTTTCAATTTTTTAAAAAAATTGTTCCTCAAAGGGCAAATGAGGACTACTCTAAAATTACATCCTCAGCTCAGGAAATAAACACAAATCATCCAAGCTAGTTTAAAAATTGTCATGAGGCCGGGCGCAGTGGCTCAAGCCTGTAATCCCAGCACTTTGGGAGGCCGAGACGGGTGGATCACGAGGTCAGGAGATCGAGACCATCCTGGATAACACGGTGAAACCCCGTCTCTACTAAGAAATACAAAAAACTAGCCGGGCGAGGTGGCGGGCGCCTGTAGTCCCAGCTACTCGGGAGGCTGAGGCCGGAGAATGGCGTGAACCCGGGAGGCGGAGCTTGCAGTGAGCTGAGATCCGGCCACTGCACTCCAGCCTGGGCTACAGAGCGAGACTCCGTCTCAAAAAAAAAATAATAATAAAAAAATAAAATAAAAAAATAAAAAAATAAAAATTGTCATGAGAGGAAGAAGCCAAGAATTAATTATGTTAAAGTTAATGAAGTTTATCAAATATTTATGCCAACAGCAGTAGGGAGTAAATGCAGAGTCCATTCAAAACCGATTCTGTATTTGGGGGACTTTCTATTACAACATAAGCTTTATAAGGGACCAAGGCTTGTCTGTTTTTGGTTTTTAATTTATTTTTTTATTTTACCTTAAGTTCTAGGGATACATGTACAGAACGTGCAGGTTTGTTACATAGGTATACATGTGTCATGGTGGTTTGCCGCACCCATCAACCCATCACCTGCATTAGGTATTTCTCCTAATGCTCTCCCTCCCTCCCTAGCTCCCCACCCCGACAGGCCCCGGTGTGTGATGTTTCCCTCCCTGTGTCCATGTGTTCTCATTGTTCAACTCCCACTTGTAAGTGAGAACATGTGGTGTTTGGTTTTCTGTTCTTGTGTTAGTTTGCTGAGAATGATGGTTTCCAGATTCATCCATGTCCCTGCAAAGGACATGAACTCATCCTGTTTTATGGCTGCATAGTATTCCGTGGTGTGCATGTGCTATATTTTCTTTATCCAGTCTGTCATTGATGGGCATTTGGGTTGGTTCCAAGTCTTTGCTATTGTGAATAGTGCCGCAATAAACACGTGTGTGCATGTGTCTTTATAGCAGCATGATTTATAATCCTTTGGGTATATAACCAGTAATGGGATTGCTGGGTCAAATGGTATTTCTAGTTCTAGATCCTCGAGGAATTGCCACACTGTCTTCCACAATGGTTGAACTAATTTACACTTCCACCAATAGTGTAAAAGTGTTCCTATTTCTCCACATCCTCTCCAGCATCTGTTGTTTCCTGACTTATGAATGATCACCATTCTAACTGGCATGAGATGGTATCTCATTGTGGTTTTGATTTGCATTTGTCTAATGACCAGTGTTGATGAGCATTTTTTCATATGTCTGGCTGCATAAATGTCTTCTTTTGAGAAGTGTCTGTTCATATCCTTTGTCTAATTTTTGATGGGGTTTTTTGTTTGTTTGTTTCTCATAAATTTGTTTAAGTTATTTATAGATTCTGGATATTAGCCCTTTGTCAGATGGATAGATGGCAAAAATCTTCTCCCATTCTGTAGATTGCCTGTTCACTCTGATGGTAGTTTCTTTTGCTGTGCAGAAGCTTGTTAGTTTAATTAGGTCCCATTTGTCAATTTTGGCTTTTGTTGCCATTGCTTTTGGTGTTTTAGACATGAAGTCTTTGCCCATGTCTATGTCCTGAATTGTATTGCCTAGGTTTTCTTCTAGGACTTTTGTGGTTTTAGGTCTTACGTTTAAGTCTTTAATCCACCTTGAGTTGATTTTTGTATAAGGTGTAAGGAAGGGGTCTAGTTTCAGTTTTCTGCATATGGCTAGCCAGCTTTCCCAACACCATTTATGAAATAGGGAGTCTTTTCCCCATTGCTGGTTTGTGTCAGGTTTGTCAAAGATCAGATGGTTGTAGATGTGTGACGTTATTTCTGAGGCCTCTGTTCTGTTCCATTGGTCTATGCATCTGTTTTGGCACCAGTACCATGCTGTTTTGGTTACTGTAAGGCTTGTCTGTTTGATACAGTGGTGTATCTCTAGCTTTTAGGATAGTGTCTGGCATATGGCAGATGTTCAGTATATATTTGATGATTTAGTTAACTCGCATCATGTGTTACCATACTAAAACATGATAAACACATTGGTTGGCAGAAGGTGGTGTTGATTGCATCATTTCATTGTTACTCATTATTGAATACTATTATATGTAACAGTGATCTCCTCTAAGCAATGATACTTTCACGCTTATAATTTTCTGCTTGCCTGGGACAATAAGGTGGCTATGGTATTGGCAGGGGAGGAAATAAAACAGAGCATTTCTCTGACAACCCCTCCCTTCCAAAATACCTCACTGCAGCACTATTCACAGTGTGGTCAGCAGGCTGGTCCTGGGCTATGAATTCCATGTTGCCAGTCCACCAAAGAATTAGCTACAGAAGCTGAGGCGTAAACAGAAACTTACATAGCAATTTTATATTGCAGCAGCATCTAGGAATCCATGTTTATTGTGATTTTTCAAAATTACCAGACTTTGGTGAATTAGAAATTTAAAACGAAAACATTCTCTTACTGGCTCTTGGGGACCAGCAGGGCTGACATTATAAACCAGCTGGAGCTGCATGGAGCAATCTACATTTCTATGACTTGCATAGAAAGGAGGCTGTCCGTCCCAAAATATAAACCACACTTCATGTCAGACCATTCTTGTAACCTAACTCCTTTGAGTACTGAAGGCTTGTGATGTTTAAGAAACCCCCTACTAAGCACAAATACCTCTAATGGAAATCTTGTTTATATCCGCTAACTCTTAACACCTTAATCATCACCTCCCATGACGTTAATCCTTACAGCAACCCTACATGGTAGGTACTATTTTACTACCATTCTGCGGATGAGAAAACTTAAACAAGAGCAGTTAAGTAACTTGCTTAATAAAGGGGAAAGATGACAAGACGATTGGTACTGAAAGTGTCTAAGAACAACCTTGAATCATAGTAATAGTAGCAACAGTGGCTCCCAGTGGTAGGACCTAGAAATATGACAAAACTGCGAAATTTAAAAGCCACTGCTACTGCTCATTTCCCAGATGTTGCGGTGACCCATGATTTCTAACCATCTGAGTAGTATTTGGATACCTACTATTTTAGTTTATCCCAATGGAAAAATTTATTAGTACATCAAATTCAACCAGCAGTTTACTATGATCTGTGACTTTGTTACTTTAAAGGATCCTGTTGACATAGCAGTATCTTTAACCGTCTCCACTTTGTCAGTTAGATATCAACATAAAAATGCAGCAAAGCAAACCACCCTGACACTGGGCAGCACAAAACAGCAATGATTTCTCCTTGTTCTCACATCTGCAGTTTGGCTGAGGGCTGACCGATCTGGGATGGCCTCAGACGGGCTTGGTGCCATGATTCACATTGCATCCAGGTGAGCTCTATATCTCTTTCATCTTTTTCTTATGGTGCAGAAGCACAAAACGGTGAGCAGGTACATACGGTGAGTCTTAAGAATTCAACTCAAAACTGGCATACTATCACTTCTCCCCACATTTCATGGGCCAAGACAAGTGAAATGGCCAAGCCCAGAAAGAATGCTCGCAGTGGCTCACGCCTGTAATCCCAGCACTTTGGGAGGCCGAGGCGGGCAGATCACCTGAGGTCAGGAGTTCAAGACCAGCCTGGCCAACATGGCACAACCCTGTCTCTACTAAAAATACAAAAATTAGCCAGGCATGGTGGCGGGCGCCTATAATCCAAGCTACTGGGGAGGGTGAGGCAGGAAAATTGCTTGAACCCGGGAGGTGGGAGCCAACATCGCTCTACTGCACTCCAGCCTGGGTGACAAGACTGAGACTCTGTCTCAAAAAAAAAAAAAAAAAAAGAATGCTCTCTGTATCTTGTGAGAATGACTAAAAAGTGTCAAAGAAGAGGGAATGGATATGAGCAGGGATGGAAAATTGAAAAACTTACCACATCCATTAAGAATCTTATTAGAAAAAAAAATGTATGAGGTCAGGGACTATGTCTGATATGTTCTCCACTGAAGCGTTTGCTGTTTAAAAAGCCCCCCCGAAACTTAGTGGATTAAAGCAACAGTCATTTATTAGGTTTATGATATATGTGATTTGAAAATTTGAGCTGCACTCAGTTGAGTAGTTTTTCCGCTGGTCTCATCTGGACTCACTCTTCGAGTTGTAGTCATCCGGTGAGTTTGCTAGGGACAAATTGACCTAAGATGACCTCACTGCCATGCCTGGCGGTGGGTGCTGACTGTCAGTTGGTGCTGGACTATTGGCTGGAGTGGAAAGGGTGACAGTGCCGCCTATCTCCAGCAGCCTAGTATGGACTTATTCACATAATGGAGGTGTCAGTCGTCTAAGACTGGCAAGAGAGAGTAAGCCCTAATGCACAAATGTGTTTCAAGCTTCTGCTTGTATGACATTTGCTATTAACCTGTTGGCCAAAGCAAGTTGTATCTCCATGCCCAGATTTAGAATACGCAAGAGCATGGATATAGAAAGTGTGAACAAAATGGGGTGTGTTACAGCAATAATCTACTGTACCTGGCACAGCTCTTGATACAACCAAGCACTCAGTAATATCAGTTTAAAAATTAAATAGTGATGGTTTATCTTTTTTTTTTTTTTTTTTATCAATTATGGACACTTAAAGTCTTCCAAACTACTATTGACCCATGATTAGTATACTGACTTCTAGCACAGTGAGGACTCTAGTGATGTGCTATCCACATCAAGTACATATCAAGGGCATGCTATTCAAATTTTCAGATGCCATAATGTTTGAAAGTAATGCATTGGATGGTATCATTAAAATCCAAAATAGAGTTGGAATAAGAATGTAACATTTTAAGAGGATGATTAGTCAATCTTACATTTAGGTACTAAAATTTCATTTAAAAAAGTTTAGGCCAGGCATGGTGGCTCACGCCTGTAATCCCAGCACTTTGGAAGGCCGAGCCAGGTGAGTTGCTTAAGCCCAGGAGTTCGAAACCAGCTTGGGCAACATGGCAAAATCCTGTCGCTATGAAAAATACCAAAAGTAGCCGGATGTGGTGGCGCTCACCTGTAGTCCCAGCTACTTAGGAGACTGAGGAAGGAGGATCCCTTGAAGGTCAAGGCTGCAGTGAGCCGTGATCACAACACTGCACTCCTGCCTGGGTGACAGAATGAGACCCTGTCTCAAAAAATAAATAAGTAAATAATACAAAGTTTAGAATGAAGGGCCACACTGGATCTCAAATCACTGGGAAAAGATGTGAAGTTTTAGATAATCACGAGATTAATTGGAGCCCACAATATAAAATGTCCAATAAAAACGTAAAAATGAAATTTTTATCCTACTTGCACAGGGGTATAGTATCATCAAATCATGCAGTCTGATAGCGCTGGTAAGAACATATCTCAACTATTTTTTGCACTTCTAGATCCTCTATGTAAAGAACTTTGACAAATTAAAAAGTTTCTCGGCTGGGTGCGGTGGCTCACATCTGTAATCCCAGTACTCTGGGAGGCCAAGGTGGCCTGACCCACATGGTGAAACCCCATCTCTACTAAAAGCACAAAATTAGCCAGGTGTGGTGGTGCATGCTGTAATCCCAGCTACTCAGGAAGCTGAGGCAGGAGAATCTCTTGAACCTCGGAGGCAGAGGTTGCGGTCAGCCAAGATCACGCCATTATACTCCAGCCTGGGCAACAAGAATGAAATTCTGTCTTAAAAAAAAAAAAAAAAAAGTTACTTGAGAAAACTACAAATATTTATCCTGAAGCAAAGAAACCTGGAGAAACATAACACTGGTGTTTAAAATCTGAAGAGGTATGTCAGGTGGGAGAAAGAACAAGCAGGCTGTGATGTTCCAGCAGCCTCCTAGAACCAGCAGCTACAAAGTTATAGGGAGGCAGATGTTTGCTCAGCAGAAGGCCTGACAATTAGACACATATAAAATGGCCCTCCAAGTGTAAAGGGTGAGCTGCCCTCACTAAAAGTGTTTAAGGAGACAGTGTGGCCAACTCTCAGAGATGTTGCAGAAATTTTTCTTTTAATTTGAAATAAGGCTGATCTGGTGTCATTTAAGTTCTGTACCAGATTCAAGGTTATATCTGGTGCTTTGATTCAAGGGATCAAAGTACCCAGTATCAGGTACCCAGTGGACAATCAAAAACGTTTGCTGAATCATTGTCATAAACTGGCTCTTTAGGAAAAATAATGGAAGCATTGCATGAAAAAGGAAATGCAGAGTAGCATGAATATGTGCTTGGTGGAATATAAATATAAAATAATAGCATCCTGGCCGGGCGCGGTGGCTCAAGCCTGTAATCCCAGCACTTTGGGAGGCCGAGACGGGCGGATCATGAGGTCAGGAGATCGAGACCATCCTGGCTAACGCAGTGAAACCCCGTCTCTACTAAAAAATACAAAAAAATAGCCGGGCGAGGTGGCGGGCGCCTGTAGTCCCAGCTACTCGGGAGGCTGAGGCAGGAGAATGGCGCAAACCCGGGAGGTGGAGCTTGCAGTGAGCTGAGATCCGGCCACTGCACTCCAGCCTGGGTGACAGCGCGAGACTCCCTCTCAAAAAATAATAATAATAATAATAATAATAATAATAATAACATCCTAGAGATCTTCCTGTTTGTCAGAGACTGTGAGTGTGTAATGATGCATTTAGTCCTGGCCACAAATCCTACAAGGTGTGTGCTGTTATTATCCCCATTTTATGGATGAAGAAATTGGGGCACAGAGAGGTTAAGAAACTTGCTGGAGGTTATATAACTAGTGAGCAGGAGGGATTTGGAGAAAGAGAGCTGTTGGGAATGTCAAAAGAAACTCTATTTCCACTTTTATATGAGTTAGTTAGAAAAATAATATGCAGAGTACCAAACTGAATAGAAAACTAAGTCAAGGTTATTTTCCAGTGGAAACAGAATTACTGGCAAATATTGCCAAAATGAGAGTCGCAAATTCATTTCAAAGAAAGTAAAGCTAGAACTTTTCTATTTTAATTATTTTTCTGTACAAACTCTTTTGTTAACAACTCATGAGCTTGCCCTATCATTCCAGGAAAATATATATGTTTTTTTCTTTTTTCTCTTCTTTTAATGTAGCAATTTTTATCCTTTTATTACTGATAGAAGCAAACATTTAGTTTCAAATTGTAAAACCATTATTATCTTTCCAGTAATTAGTTCTATTTCTGTGGCTGTGGTTTGTACAATACTGCTTTTTATATCTTGAAGTACAAATAAAACTGTTTTTAAACTGTTCCTTGTGATGTTAAACACAAAGAATAAAATAAATAAGTTCTGTTCACTGTCAAGATTTATCTGTTTCAAATTTTTCTAAAGCATAAACATTATTAATGAAGCACTTAACATTAAACTTCCAACAGTCTGGTATAAAAACGACAACAATAATCTGCTAGATAAAGAGAAACATGGGAAATGTTTTTTAGTGGGAGCTAGGGAGGAATTTATGCACTTTTAATGGAACTTTATAGGTTCTGGGTCCCATTATTGTGTCAGAGATATGAAGAAAGGAAAGCTGAGTAATATTTTTAATTGATTCCATAGAGTTTAGAAAATAATAGTGTAGATCTGGGGATGACTAAAAGTTAGAGTAGATGAGAGCAAATTTTCTTATTAAATGTTCAAGCTGAACTTGAGATCCAAAGGAAATACAGCAATAAAAACAGGGACACCATCTTGCTCCCCCTTGGTACAATTGCAAGAAGTAAAGGGGCCATGCTGGGAAAGAGGGTTGTCAGTGAACTCAAATTTAGGAACCCACTGGATAATCTGTGTTAGCAGAAGAGAGGGAAGGATCTATCAAGGCTGTCCCTAATGGGAAATGAGTTTGTGCTAAAACCTGTTAATGGAAAATGAAATGCTGAATTTTGAAATGATGATCAAGGCTTTTCAGTTCAAAAGCATGTATACAGGAAGCAAGGTAGGATGTCTTTGTGAGCAGGAAGCAACAGAATGAAAAAAAAAAAAGGACTTCTTTGCTGTATATGATGTTAGAAGCATATCCGAGTTTTCAAAGATCAAATTTTGGCCGGGCGCGGTGGCTCAAGCCTGTAATCCCAGCTCTTTGGGAGGCCGAGACGGGCGGATCACGGGTCAGGAAATCGAGACCATCCTGGCTAACACGGTGAAACCCCGTCTCTACTAAAAAGAATACAAAAAACTAGCCGGGCGTGGTAGTGGGTGCCTGTAGTCCCAGCTACTCGGGAGGCTGAGGCAGGAGAATGGCGTGAACCGGGGAGGCGGAGCTTGCAGTGAGCCCAGATTGCGCCACTGCACTCCAGCCTGGGTGACAGAGCGAGACTCCGTCTCAAAAAAAAAAAAAAGAAAAGACCAAATTTTACATTTATCTTTTTGCGTATTTCATACATCTTCATCTATACAGATGATGCAACTGATCCATCTGATGATAGGACATAAATATGGAGTCTTTACATTTTTGGAGATGGAACGGGCTGAGCCCATCCAAACTCTTGAAATCTTATCTTTCTTACAGCCAAGCACAACTATTTAGAAGATTATTGACTATGGTTTAAAATAGCATTTTTTCCAACAAACCTGATTTCTTCATTTCAGAGACACGTGGGCCACAGTATAAATCCTAAAGTTAACACGAGTCCTACACATGTAGAGCTCATAGACATATCAACCATTTTAATAGATATTGGCCTTATATGAAAGATTTTTCTTTCAAAAAAAAAAAAGGCTTATTGCTGAAGAATTAGATATAACTTTATGAAACTGTCAGAATTTTAAGTTGAAGAATTAGCATGATAACTGCTCATTTGTCCCTCTCACCCACCCTTGCTGTGTGCTAGAAGGCTACCCTAGTTGGGCTGCACCAGTGGGCTTTGGTAGTTATAGGCTCCATTTGACCACTAGGAGCACTGGCAGGTTAGGTGGGAGGGAGTTGAGGCTACAGTTCAGTACCCCTGCTCCCTTTCTGCATAGTCACCTAATATTGGCTGCTTTCCTCCATCAACAGTTGCAGCTTCTACTACCCTTCTATCCCCTCCACACTGCCTTCTCTGACTCCACCTCCCAATAACATTTCCCTCCTCCTTATTACCTTAAGCCCTGAGGTGATAAGAACATTCAGTACTTACCACCCTGGGGTATGCCAATCCTCTGTGATTTTACACTTTGACCATTTGTTTATATATTTATTTATTAAGCTATCCTCAAATAACCCAATTCGATGATGACTTCTTGACACTAGATTATTTAAATACCTGGAAAATGTACTAATATATGAGAAACAAAAGCATCTGCTTTAGTTCAAGTTACCATAACAAATTACCATAGACGGGGTGATTTAAACGACAAACACTTATTTCTTGGATAGTCCAAGATCAAAGTACTAGCAGATCTGGTATCTGATAAGGGCCCACTTCCTGGTTTGCAGATAACCATCTTTTCATCGTATTCTTATATGGCAAGAGTAGTAACAGAGGAAGGAAGCTTTCTCATATCTTTTTATAAGGGCAGTGATCCCATTTATAAGGGTTCTGCCCTCATGACCTAATCCTCTTTCAAAGGCCCCACCACCTAATACCATTATATTGGGAATTAAGATTTCAACATAGGAATTTGGAGGAGATAAAAACATTCAGTTCATAACACCATCCATATGAGGGTGAAAATTTTAGACTTAGGTTTTCTTATTAACTACTATAAAAATAATAGCTGATATTTACTGAGAGCTTACTCTATGCCAGACACTGTTCTAAAAAATACATATGTGTTATATACATGTGTTATATTCTTTAGCGTTGACTCATATAACCTCACAATTAACTGTATGAAGATGAGACAATTTTTATCCATATGGGAAGAGAAAAGTTAAGTGACTTGCTGGAAATTACACAACTAGTAAGTAGCACAAATAGGCTGTAAACCAAATAATTCTGACTCTATTCTCTATACAAGAATGCTAAAAGAGTAACTTATGGCCGGGCGCGGTGGCTCACGCCTGTAATCCCAGCACTTTGGGAGGCCGAGGCAGGCGGATCACCAGGTCAGGAGATCGAGACCATCCTGGCTAACACGGTGAAACCCCGTCTTTACTAAAAATACAAAAAATTAGCCGGGTGTGGTGATGCGCGCCTGTAGTCCCAGCTACTTGGAGGCTGAGGCAGGAGAATGGCGTGAACCCGGGAGGCGGAGCTTGCAGTGAGCAGAGATCCTGCCACTGCACTCCAGGCTGGGCGACAAAACGAGATTCCGTCTCAAAGAAAAAAAAAAAAAAAGAGTAACTCATGAGGAAATTCATGTGATTCAAATGAAAATTACTTTGGTCAAAATTTCCAGAATATATAAAGTTGCTAAATATTAAAATGAAACATATTGGCTTTAATTTCAGCAGGAAAAAAATTTCAAAACATAATGTTATGCAAGAAAAAGCACTACGAGAAATGATACATCAGAAAAGGTAGATAGGGAAGAAGATTCATGTTTATTGAGCACCTATTTCCTACCCAAAACTTTACATACATACTTACATATCTTATTTACATAATCCTCATAAACTTGTGTAGTAGCTGCTGCCATTCTTATTTTATAGATGAGGAAACTGAGGCTCCGAGTGAAGTCACATCACCACAGGTCATTGACCTCCCCGTGGTTCAAATGTGCTACCCACCTCAGTCTCAGTGGTTGGCAGCCTTCCCCCTATACAGGACAACCTAGAAATTAAGTAGGGATACAGCATGAGATCTGTATGAAGACCTGAATTCTCAATCCATCATAAAATATCGCCCTATATTACAGAAAATGAAATCCTGATAGACGACAATGACAAAAATCAGCCACCTTTTGCCATGTATCTGCTTGGTTTTGTAAGATCTGGTTATGATATTGGTTACTCTGAAGTGGCCTTTCTGTCTAAGGCAGAAATCAAGTTAGGCTCCTTCATTTTCATGACAAAATATTAATGTTGCTAACACAGCCGGTATCTTCGATCAGCAATTTTTACACACTCTTTACGAAGTTCAATTTTAAATTGATAACCACCAGTTCTTGCCCAAGGTACAGTTTAGACAACAGATAATTGAAAAACTGGGACGAAGGAACTTGTTAGTGATGTGCTATATTTTTTAGCTCCTCTAAACTCTGTTCTTAATGTCAAGTTAGTATGGAATGGCCTTGGAATATAGTAGCTCAGTTCTAGGACTAGCTACATAATTTGCAGGGCCCAATGTAAAATGAAACAGTGAGGCCCCATGTTCAAAAATGATTAACAATTTCAAAATAGCAACAGCAGAGCATTAAACAAAGCCCGTCTGAAAACGGGACCTTGTGCAGTCACATGGGTCTCATGCCCTTGAAGCCAACCCAGTTCAGTTTCCTAGATATATTTTCAGTGCATTGAAAGATTTTAATGTTGTATCCTTTCTTGGGTTATTTTTAAGCAAGGTCCTATATAACAAATGGCCAGAAGAAAACTTTCTGTAAAAAGCAGTAATTTGTATGCTCAATTCCTTTTATTTAAAAAAATATATAAAATATCCTTAAAATGCTTTTCTCAAATTTAATATTAGAAAAAATATTTTTTCCCCAAACAAATTCATGTGCTTTCTTTCACTATTCATTTTTTTTTTTTTTTTTTTTTTTTTTTATGGAGTCTTACTCTGTCGCCCAGGCTGGAGTGCAGTAGCACAATGGCACAATGTCGGCTCACTGCAACCTCTACTTCCCAGGTTCAAATGATTCTCCTGACTTGGCCTCCCAAGTAGCTGGGATTGCAGGCACCCACCACCACACCT
The DNA here is from genome assembly GCF_037993035.2 of Macaca fascicularis. Lineage (NCBI taxonomy): Eukaryota > Metazoa > Chordata > Mammalia > Primates > Cercopithecidae > Macaca > Macaca fascicularis. The sequence goes on from NC_088395.1 coordinate 30,496,493, forward strand.
GGCTAATTTTTGTATTTTTAGTAGAGACAGGTTTTCACCATGTTGTCCAGGCTGGTCTCAAACTCCTGACCTCAAGTGATCCACTCACCTTGGCCTCCCAAAGTGCTGGGATTACAGGCGCGAGCCACCGCACCTAGCCCACTATTTATTCTTTATTTATAAGTGCTTACTGAGTAACCACTGTCTGCAAGCATTGCTTTAAAGATTGGGATCAATCAGTAAGCAGGTGAACAGGGCAAAGTCCCTGTCTTAGTGGAGTTTACAACCAATGGGTGGAATTACAATCAATTTCCTAGTCCTCCTAGGGAAACTTACAACTCTCCAGAAAACTGGCAATGTTTAATGTTTACAGGCGTCTCCTCCACCAGATGTTAGCACGCTTAGCACACTACAGTAAAGAAGAAAAGTTTTTAAAATGCAGCAAATAAATATTTCAAATCTTATTTCAATGCATAGTGGGACCAAAATGGAGAAGCCACATTCTAACATACAACCCTCCTGTGTTTCATATGATTTTTCTAATGCAAGAGCAGGAGCAAATTTCTGCATAATTGATAAGAATCATTTAGATATAAACGAAAAATATGTTTCCATGTAACTTGTTGACTGATAGATAATCAGGGTTTTGTGGCAAATTTTAGAGTTATCTCAGTTAACTTCTATCATATTGGCCAGGCAGACATGTTATATCTAGTCCCTGATTAAAGGAAAAAGAAAAAAGAAAGCAAAACGTACCTAAACAAAGCTTTTTCATTGAACATAAACATTAAATATAGTCACAGCTGGCACTCTGAGATTTTGAAAGCCTATATTCAATCAAGCATACCAGAAATTTCTTGGCCTGGCCATTGAACAGGGTGGTATTTATTGACCAAATAGCAGCACATAGTTATTAGGGACTATGAGCTTTGGAATCAGACAGACTGTCATTCTGAATCTTAAATAGAATTCCTAAACTCTTCCCACAAAAACAGGGCCCACATAACCCTCTCAACCCATTACATCCTTAGCCCAAACCCCGCTTTCATCTTTAGTTGGGCTCTCAGTAAAATAGTTTGAAAGTTTCTACCCACACATCACAGACTCAGCTTAACTCCTTGAAACTTAAAGCATCTAATGGCTTGAAATGGCTCAAAAGATAAAATAATAAGTCAGTAGAGAATGACAAGCAAGTAAATGACTAGTGAGTGTTCCCTCTTTCAGAAATGCAAAAGTACAGATTATTAGGATAGTTCCTTAAATTGCCACATCCACCAAAAAATCCTTTGGAATTGAGATAAATGGGGATTGGGAAAGCTTTTCAACACTGGGCTTAATTGGGTTACAGTTCATCTTAGTTTGGGCTGCCATAACAAAATGCCATAGACTGGGTAGCTTATAAACAGCAGACATTTATTTCTTATAATTCTGGAGGCTGAAAAGTCCAAGATGAAACCAGGATGCTGACATGATTGTTTTTATTCTGAGTCCTCTTCTCTTGACTTACAGGTGGCTGCCATCTTGCAGTGCACTTGCGTGATCTCTTCTTTGGGCATGTAGACAGAGAGAAAGTGAGCTCTCTGGTGTCTCTCCTTAAAAGAGCACTAATCCTATCAGGAGGGCCCTCACTCTTGATCTCATCTAAGCCAATTACCTTTCAAAGGCCCCATCTCCAAATACCATCACATTGGAGGTCAGAGCTTCAACATATAAATTTTGCAGGGACATAATTCAGCCCATAGCACCACTGTTCAAAGTCTGATCTCTCAGCCCTACATGCAGAAGATGGAAAAGGGCACTTTATTTATAAACCACTTATTCTATTCTGGCACTGGGCTCAGGGCTTCAATATATTACTTCCATTAACAGAGCAAACCATAGTGGTGAGGCTCAGAGAGATGAAATAAGTCACTCCAAGTCACAAAACTAGTAAACTTTGCGAAGATTCAAACCCTGTCCCATTTGACCTCAGCGCTATAGTCTTTCTGAGAGCCCATGGGGCCTTTCTTAAATTTCAGTATTTACTGGTTAGGTTACTTAAGAGTTATAAAACCCAGAGAAAATAGTGCACACCAAAGTCACATGAAACCAATTTGAATCAAGAAGGGAATGTTTTTGTTTCATAGAGGGAGCTATAGTTGATCAAAGAGCATATATTTGTGTTTGCTCTTTAATCCATGATTGGATTCTACAAATTGGATTTGTTTAAAAAATTGCTTTGTCAACATGAAGTCAGAGAAAGGGGAATTAGATCATTTATGAAAATATTTCAATGTCAGCTATGGTTTAGCATCCTTGTTTTCTTGGTCATGTGATTTTTCATGTCCCTAAAATCAATATCATCTAGCTTAGGAGGTATGGACTGTGTGAATCTAAATTATTTTGTACAGCCAAGCACAGTAGCAAAGAAGAAGAGGAAAAAGAAGGAGGAGGAGGAGGAGAACGAGAAGGAGAAGGAGAAAGAGGAGGAGGAGAAAGTGGAGGAGGAGAAAGAGGAGGAGGAGGAGGAGGAGAAGAGGAAGAAGGATGAGAAGAGGAAGAGGAAGAACGAGAAGGAGGAAGAAGAAGAAGAAAGAGGCAGCTCAATAACTACTCAATCAGAAGAAGAAGAAGAAGAAGAGGAACGAGGCAGCTCAATAACTGCTCAGTCGTTACCTGGCAACATCACTTGATATATCTTCAAATACTTTGCTGCTGAGACAAGAGAATCTACCAGTGTCCTTCCTAGGGTTAAAACACAGGGGCTCAAACCTCCCAGATGATTACTCCTCCCACCTTGACCTAGTATTCAGCACTTCATTGCAGCTTCTCTTTCCCCAAACAGCCCCAGTTTAGTAGTTCAAAGGTTGAGGAATTTTTTCTATAAAGGTCCAGAGAGTAAATACTTTCAGCTTTGCAGGCAATATGGTCTCTGCTACAGCTACTCAACTTGCAGTTGTAACATGAAAGCAGCCACGGACAACACGTAAACGAATGAGTGTGGCAGTGTTTCGATAAAATTTTATTCACAAAAATGATGTTGGCACAGATTTGGCCCGAAAGCTGTAGTCTGCCCACTCCTGCACACATAAATAATGTAGGGTGTTTGTTTGTTTGTTTGTGTTTTTGACATTTTTATGATAAACGGCAAAGAGGGTTCGCATCACACACTTCAGAGAAAAACTCAATTAAATTCCCCATTGAAATTCTCATTTCTTTACCCCAGTAGCCCCAGGTCTCTTTTGTTTTTCCCTTTGTACTACAAATCTTTCAAAGAGCCCAATATTCTCCAGAGTGTTCAGTTCTTGCTCAAAGTATGCAAGCCCAGTTAAACAGTTAACAATACCCATTGTCCTTTAAAAGTGGTTTCAATGAGCATTAGGGTTCTTGGAATGTGTCTGTATTTGTCAGCATTCTCCCTTCTGAGAAATAGAACCAAAAAGATACACACACACACGCACACACACAAACACACACACACACACACACACACAGAGAGAGAGAGAGAGAGAGAGAGAGAGAGAGATTATAGGAATGGGCTCACACAGTTATGGAAGCTGAGAAGTCCCATGGTCTACGCTGTGTAACCTGGAGAACCTGGAAAGCTGGTGGTGTAGTTCAGTTTGAGTCTCAAACCAAGAGGAGCCAGTGATGTAATAGTCAGTTCAAATCTGAAGACTTCAGAACCAGGAGCTCCAATGTCTGAGGCCAGGAGACGATGTGTGTCCCAGCTCAGAGAGACTGCATTCACCTTTCCTCCAACTTTTTGTTCTACTGGGGCACTCAGGATTGGAAGATCCCTGCCCACATTAGTCACGGTAGGTCTTCTTTACTCAGTGTACAGATTCAAATGCTAATTTCTTCCAGAATACCTTTCACAGAGACACTCAGAACTAACGTTTTACCAGCTCCCTGGCTGTGCCTTAGCCCAGTTAACTTGATATATAAAATTAACCATCATGTGTCCCTTGAAGGTCTTGCCCTCTACTCCAAAACTGCATTAAAAATACAATGTCCATGGGCTGGGCGCCGTGGCTCACGCCTGTAATCCAAGCATTTTGGGAGGCCGAGGCAGGTGGATCACCTGAGGTTGGGAGATCGAGACCAGCCTAACCAACATGTAGAAACCCATCTCTACTAAAAATACAAAAATTAGTCTGGCGTGGTGGTGCATGCCTGTAATCCCAGCCACTTGGGAGGCTGAGGCAGGAGAATCGCTTGAACCTGGGAGGCAGAGGTTGCGGTGAGCCGAGATAGTGCCACTGCACTCCAGCCTGGGCAACAAGAGCAAAACCCCACCTCAAAAAAAAAAAAAAAATACAATGCCCAATAATCATATGGAAATCAATGTCCAATAATCATCAGGAATCGCAAATTAAAAATTCAATCAGATATTGCTACATACCCACTAGAATGACCAAAATAAAGAATAATGGCAACACCAAATGTTAGCAAGGACATTGCTGGTGGGAATGTAAAATTCTACCGACACTTTGGAAAAATGTCGGAAGTTTTTGAAATAGTTATCTATATATACTCAGCAATTACATCCCAAAATAAATGAGAACCGTAAGTCCACGTAAAGACTTGTACATGCATGTCACAGTAGCTTTATTTATAATAGCCCAACACTGCAAACATCCCAGATGTTTATCAACAGGAAAATATATGAACAAACTGTGGTATATTCATATCATGGAATAGTACTCAGCAATAAAAAAGGAATTAACATGCAACAACATAGATGGTTGTCAGAAATATTATCCTAAGTGTAAGGATCTGGATGCAAAAATGAGTACACACAATATAATCCATTTATATGAAATTCCATAATGACAAAATTAACCTATGGTGATACAAATCAGAGTAATGGTTGCTTCTTAGTCGGGATACAGAGACTGACTAAGACCCAATCACACAATATTTCCATCATGCGACTAACAGCCAATCACACAATATTTCCATCATTCCAGTAATGAGAGATCTTTCTGAGATGATGGAAATATTACAGGTCTTAATACATACTTGTCAAAACTGACTGACCAGTATATTTAGGATCTCAGTATGTCACTGTATGTAAATTTTACCTCAATACAAAATTTTTGTGATAGTGTATTTACTTGACACTTTAAAAGACCCAAAATGACTGCCAAAGCTCCAGCCATCACATCTGTATTCCAAGCAGTAGAGAGAAGAACTAATGGAAAGATGAAAGGACAAAGACACATGCCTGCTGTCTGATCTTTCTTATGGAGACCCAATGTCCCACCAACAATGTGCACTTAAGTTTTACTGGACAAGCCTAGATTTAAAAATAAGTGGGAAAATAGACACATGCACTTTTTGGTCAAGCATCCTTCCAGGTAGAATAAAATTCGTGTAAGTAGTAACAAGAAGAATGGATATTCGCTATCCATTGGTAGGTTAAATCACATCATAAAAAAGTGGGCATGCACACAATTTCTTACACAATTTGAGGAGATTCATGTACCCTCACTAGATCCCATTTTAGCTGAATTATATATTTAAAACCACTGGTCTAATAAGATTAAGCAACTGATTATTCCTAAACACGGTTAATGAAAAGTGTGTGAATGGGAAACTCACATGGCAATGGGCACTAGAACAATCTATAAGACTGGGTAAAATATGCCATACTCATCCACCTGGCAGGTCTTCCATAGGCTTTAGTTTATTAAGTAGAATTTTATTCTACTCATCCACTGGGTAGAATATGCCATATTCATCCACCTGGTAGGTCTTCCAAAGGCTGCAATTCATTAAGTAGACTGTTCTTAATTGAACAGCATTTAATTCTGCTGCCATCTTAAATTTGCAGTATGTGAATGGAAGATAGGCCACTTTGCTGAAGTGTACATTCTACTTACACACTTGATTTGATCACATTATTTTGCAGGTGTCTCTACTTCAATTAATTGCATATTGGTGAAATGCGTCGTTTAAACTCAGTACAAAACTGAAGTATTCAAATGATAGTCTCTTCAGTATAATTATTCCACATAAGTTGGAGTGCTGACAAAATGTTGTCCTTTTTTTTTTAAATAATAGCTTCAAGTATATTCAAGATTACATAACATAGAAAATGTCAACAAGATATGAAAAATATAAAATGAAAATAATGAGGTTAAAACTTTATGTGTTTAATTTTTCTCCATAAATTCACAACTAGTTTTTCTTATGAAATCAGGCTACAAATTCCCAATATCCTATACAGTTTTTTCAGGCTGATTTGAAGAACAAAGGAAAGTACCTTAAGAAAAGCCCCACAAAGACATGGTATTTTTGCTGACCAGTAACTAGATGTTGCTCTGTAAAAAACACTGACTTTCTTTAACTGTTAAAGCAAAGAGAAAATGAAAGTTATTCGATTGAACAAAGGAAATGCATGACTTATTCTACATACTGTATTTGAAGACTAACTTGACTTTTTTTCTTCTAAATTAACCTCTTACCTGAGTAGATATTGAAAATTAAATACCAGTATCCTTTCACTAAACTCAAAATCTGAAGAATGCCATCTTACTATTGGGTCGTTCACTGACACAGCACCATACTGGTAAATTAATATTTCATAGAGTATCATAATAAGCAGTACTATTTATTGAGCATTTACTCAGTGAGGAGGCCTTTACATATAACGTTGCTGTGGTAGACTGAATAATGTTTTTCCCATGTCCTGAACTTGTGAATGTTACTTTAGGGCAAATTTGATTAAATAAAGGTTCTTGAGGTGGAGAGATTATCCTGGATTATGTGGGCAGGTCCAATGCCATCAAAAGTGTCTTTTTAACAGAAAAGGTAACGAGAAGATGGAACTAGAGAAAGTTGAAGATGCCATGCTGTTGGCTTTGAAGTGGGAGGAAGAGGAGTCCGTGAGCCACAGAAGGCAATGAATTTTCACAGCTTTTAGAAGCCGAAAGAGGCAAAGAGTAGGTTGTCCCTTCGATAAGCCTTCAGAAGGAACCAGCCCTGCCAGCACCTTGACTGTAGCCCGGTGAAACTGATTTTGGACTTCTGGCCTCCATGACTGTAAGAGAATGTATTTGTGAAACAGCAACTAAATGTGTGGGAATTTGTTACAGCAGCAATAGGACACCAACACAATTTCTAATTTCCGAACCACTCTGGAAGGATGGCATTATGGCTGTACAACTACTCACGCGTTTATCAGATGAAGCAAATGAGACAGGAAGAGAGGTAAAAAATAAATAAATAATAACTAGGCAATGTACACAGCCACAGAATGATAGAGACAAGCTTGGCAGCTAGGTGTGACTTGAAGCCCACAGACCATTCTCCTCTATCATACTGGCTAATATGAACTGTCAAGGCACATTTCATTGTGTATCGTCCTAAAAGTTTCTTCTCCTGTTAATAAATAAAAAGAAGCAAATCAAAGTGTCCCATTTACACGTCTTTATTTCAAAGGGAAAGTATTTGTTCAAAACAATGGGCTGATTGAACCATATACTTGCAGGGTTCTAGTGTGTTTCCATAAGGAGGCTTTTATATTCCAAATGAAACTCTTTTATCCCAATAGGTATGGGAAATATAGTCATAATGCAGCTATCAAGAATGGATTCTGGGCTGGACACAGTGGCTCACGTCTGTCATCCCAGCACTTTGGGAGGCTGAAGTGGGCAGATCATTTGAGGTCAGGAGCTTGAGACCAGCCTGGCCAACATGGTGAAACCCCATCTCTAATAAAAACACAAAAATTAGCTGGGCGTGGTGGTGCACGCCTGTGGTCCCAGCTACTCTGGAGGCTGAGGCGAGAGAATCACTTCAGCCCAAGAGGCCAAGGTTGCAGTGAGCTGAGACTGCACCACTGCACTCCAGCCTGGGCAACTGAGTAAGACTCTGTTTCAAAAAAAAGAAAATGGATTCTACATGAAAACTCCATGGAGAGGAATTATAAACCTAAGAGTGGTTACTCCTATGAAGCATTGCACAATTGGTAAGGAGTCTGGCCTCTGCCTGAAGGTTTAATTTCTATGAAGGTGCTTGATAGTGGATATGTGATATGCTACTCATCCACGTTTCACAGGAGTTTCTCCTTTGCCAGCTAAATTAAAATTCAAAAAGAATTTTCCAGAAACATATCATTTGGGGTTGTATTTTGTAATGTTTGAGAAGTGCTGAATTAAAAAAATGGATTAATAAATAAATTAAATAAATCTTAAAAGCATAGAATGAAGCAAATAGTGAAAAAGTAAAATATTTTATTGAATTGTGATACATTTATCCAATGTGTATGTGTTCCCTTCAAAGCCCCTGGAAGATCCTGGATTCTGTGGGAGATTACTAGATATTTTGTGATTTGATCTTTGTTCAAACGAAATCTTATAACTTCTTCTACCAGAAAGATTTTGACAATTTTCATGGATGCATTTCAATAAGTTATTGAAACATCAGCATAGAAGGTAGTTTTAAACATTTGCAGAAAAGCATTTAGAGATTAGTCTGGTAAAATAGTGACATCTTGTGGCAAGAATTGGTAACAAAATTTCTAACGTTAGAAAAAAAATCAATATAAGGAAGCCAAGTACAATGGAAGGAGGAAAAAAACATTAAATTTTTGTTCTTGTAGATAAAATGAATTTTTCTCATTTTAGCTTTTGGTTGTGAGAAAAAAATTCTGGGGTTTTGACTTATACGTTTCATACTAACAAAGACAAAATAGTTTAACTTAGGGAATAAAAGCCCTCTTATGGAATAGACCAGGGTGCTGCAAATATTTTATTCCATCAACTCACTGTTTAGAACAAAACATATTCTACCTTTTAAATGCATACGACAAGAGAAACTTTGATTTGTTTCTATTTTTTTAAATAAAAGTAGAGGAAACACGTTTTTCCCTTGAGTGCCCATAGCAGATGCTCTTGGAGATTTTCTCCGTGTTTCCTCCACTGACCCTTTGTGGCTTGGGTGGACGGAAATACATTGCATGCATTATCTCTGCCTGGGGTCTATCTCTGGCTGCAGAAATGAGTCCTGCCTATGCTGGGCAGTCAGGAAATAACCTGGAAGTTAGCAATCCCATGAACCACTCGGAAGCAAGGGGGCAAAGGGATAAATAAATACCTCAGCTTCTTCCCCCTCTTAGTGGGACAATTCTGAATTGTTTTCTACATGCTCTCTCGGGAGGACCTCAGCAGAACTAAACTCCAGCTGCCTACAACAGTAATTTGCACCTTTTATTGTCTTTCCTCTATTCCTAACTCCTTCTCTATGCTTCCTGGCATCACTACCAAATAAACTATGTGCGCTCAAATCATTGTCTCAGGGCCAGCTTTTGGAGAAATCCAAACCAAAAAACAACAACAAAAAACAAACAAACACCCAATGATGTACCCATGCTCTATATACACACATGTAAATGTGTTTCAAAGAAAAAAAAAACTAGTTCTAAGCATTTTTACTAGTTTAATTAGCAACACATCAAAATGAAAAGAACAAAGACAAGTCTAGCCTATTTTGGTTTTACTGCAACAGTAAAGCCTTTTACAGCCGCTGGCAGCCCTGCTGCTGTTCCTCTGGAGTCCTTCTCTTTATGGAAATAGAAGTTCAACATAGGGGAATTGCCTCAGTAAGGAAAGAGGGCATCTCTACTCCAGGGATTTTGTATCCATTCTAAAATCCCTGTAAGAAAACTTGAACTGGGTGCTGAGAGCTGGTTGAACCAATTAATTTACTAATTGGCTCAGGAATAATATATTAAGATTGCATACTCGAAGACCCAAGAATTAGAAATGCATCTTAGAAAATCTATTCATTCATTAGGAGTTGTCTTTTTTTTTTTCTTTAACAGCCAATTTAAGCCAATTTAGTCAACTATTTTTCTTCACTTTCAATGGCATGTGAGGGGCAGAGAGACCAGTGAGTATCTCGATATTTTACACAAAACAGATCCCAGCCCAGGAGGTAATATAAAAAAAGATGGGGGTGCGACTAGTAAGCACTTTGACCATCAATCACATGTAAATTTCAACCTCTGGCCACAACTTTGCATCAAAAGTCAATTTATTCCGACTTGATGGCAATGGAGGGGCAAAAAAAGCTGTTTTATATTGGCATGTGGAAAATTACAAAATAAATCTCAAATGTATTCACCTGAACTCTTGGTCACAAACAAGTCAAACATGCTAACTATAGCATGTGACTAATAGCACTTTATATACCACTTTATATACCATGTCGGTAAAGTCATGTTTTCATTTCCCTTTAAAAGAAAACAATTTCCTAGCCAATTATTCATCTTCTCAAGTAGTAAATTTATGAAGTTTAGCAGTCATTAAACTAAAAAAAAAAAGAATTGATGTGCCCCAAGTTTCAGAATAATAAATGCCTTTTTTAAAACTACCATATATTCTAAAACTAAATCCCTATCTTGAAATCTATGAGTGCATCCTATTTTATTAGATTTTGGAATCCCAGAGTATCTTTCTCTCTGAAAGTAGAATATTAATAGCAAGGCATTGTGCCTAATATTTTACATGTATGATTTCATTTAATGCCTATGATGCTGTGGTACAGTTATTGTGATTACATGCATTTTACAGAAAAGAATGCTGAATATTTAGGAAAGTTGCCCAAATTCAAGTCTGTCTAACTGCAAACTCAAGCCCAACCAGGTATCACTGCATAATAAACAAACACAAAATATCAACGGCATATCACTGGAAAGATTTGTTTCTTACATGTCTGCACATCGGCTGAACTACCTCAGTTCAATTGATCTTGGTTGGGCTCAGTTGAGTGGTTTCAAGCTGCAGGTTGAATCCACCTCTGCTCCACATGTCTCTCAACCCCTTGGGATCAGCAGACTAGCTGGACCATGGTATTCTCATGGTGATGACAGAAATGCAGAGGGTAAATGAAACACACAAGGTCTCATAAGGCTTAAGCTCATATCTGACACAGTGTTACTTCCATCCACATCCCATTTGCCATAACAAGTCAGGTAACCAAGCCCAAAGTTTAGGGGTAAGGAAGGAAGTATATTCCTCTTTTAGTGAAAGAACATGCAAAGTTACATAGCAAAGTGTGGATATAGGAAAGGATAAAATGTTGGAAAAAAAATTCAACATAACCCACTCACTATGTCAGTGGGCTCCCATAGTGGCATAATCTTTCATAAATCATTTGAGATGTATGTGTCCACAGCGAGGAAAGGGATGGCTTAACACTCTGATATACTCTGGAATACTGAAATAATATTAAATCTGATCAATTAAGCAAGACAGAGGTGATATATCTCTAAGTTCTGAAAACCTGAAGTCTAGAATCATTGGCAGATTCCATCATGTGCTAAATTATGAAGCGGATAAATTTGCCCTTGACATTGCTCAATCTCCCCTCTAATCATCCGTGGTTTCGTGCCTCTGTCTTATCTATTTCTCCTGTCCCCCTAACAAAATATCCCTGTAAGCCCACTTCCACTAAACTCAACCCTCTGCACTTCGAGACTTCTCTGTCTGATAGCTAACACCATCTTTGATAGTGACAGCTGAATGGGTAAATGGGTTTTTTGCTTAAAGACTTACACATTTTAACTAGGGATTCCTGGACACAGAGCACGCGAGCTTAAACAGCAGTTGTAAAAAATAAAAAAACTTTGGAAATAAAACTTTTATCTTCCAACAAACTTAATTAGAAATCCAAATTATTAAAAGATAAATGACCATACTGTTATTCTTCTATTGGTCAAATAATGTTAATGTAATTATTGATAGTCTATTATTAGTTGACAGGGGGAGGGGGTGGCTAAAAGAGACAAAACCTGTTTGTTCTCTTGGTCAGTCTCTCCTATTGTCCTTGATGACCTGTGAAGTTCTTCTGCAGAATCCCCTGGTACTGAGAAACACAGTTTGAAAACCCAAAATATAAACTCTCATGCTAAGAATATCTGGTAGATCCTCTCTTCTTTCCAGTCACAGTGAACCACTCACAACCTCTGTGAATGCATAAAGCTATCTTGGTCCCAGGGCCGATATGGTGGGATTTGAGTTGCATGTGAAATCTGTTATCCCTTTAGCTTGCAACAGTGCCTGAATATTGACAATTGGTTAATATTCCTTTGGTCTAGGGCATTTTCTTGTCCAGGAGCCCCTCTAAAAGGGTAAAACCTCTGTAGAGAAATAATTCATCAGTCTATTAATACCTTAGCTTTGAACGGGTTTTCATGAATGGCCTACAGATGGCACAGGTAGGTGGGGTAGGAACTGTGAGATCTAAATATCCATGGGACTTGGTGAAAAGAGGTCAGGAGAATCTGTGAAAAAAAAAATGAGCTGGAAAAAAGGGAGATGAAAGCGGAAACGTGAAGTGAATTCAAAACAGAGGCAAGCTTTGTCTAACAAACACCTTTTCATGAAGCAAGCTCCAGCTAGTACCATATAGAGATCATTTCTCTGAATACAGAGCTCTTAGGAGGTGCACATTCATTCCCCTTCTGTGGGGAAATCCAAGTAGGTGGGTTTCCTTTGGATTCCATTCTTATTGTGGGATTTGTGAAAATTCTGATTGATCCAGAGCTCAAAGTCTCCTTTTCAAACCATATCTTTTTGGAATAAACTGCCCAAGGAAGAAAATTATTTTTCTCATTTAGTATAGATACTAGAAAGGGGGAAATAGATCAAATGGGCATAGATAGGGTTATCTGATAGTGTGTTACATCTAAAGTCAATCATATGGTAAATGATCAACTGTGCCTTATCAAGAGCAAAAATAATACGGAACTCATTGACTTACTATAGGATGACTTATTCTTTGGAGGTAGCATATACTATCAAGTAACAGGTGGTTGCTGAAAATTACAAATTCATAAGATATGAGAGGAATTTAGTGTTTCTCATAAAATTCTTCAGGACTTCTCTGGAAACTTCCAGTGTATTTGTTTAATTCGATTCAGCAAATATTTAGTGCCTATTATGTGCCAGGCACTGTGCTAGGTCCTGGAAAGGCAAAGATGAATAGGACATTCTCTCTGCCCTCAACGTGCTCAAAATGGAAGTGAGGAAGACAGAAATATAAATGACTAGCTAGATTACAGTGTAATCACGGCAACATTACAGGTATAAAAAGAGTGGTATGGGAATCAGCACAGGAAGGAATGATCTAGTCTTTGGCCATCAGAGAGAGAGAAAATGGCAGGTCAGGAGAGCCACCCTATATGGGAGCCTCTGTAGCTCAAACAGGCCTTGAAAAGCCATCAGTGACTTTAAAGATGCAAAAAGGCATTATTAGATTGGCTGTCTTGAAAAAAGCACTCAGGCAGGAGAGAAAAGGAGTCAAATTAGTTAAGAGGTTCCTGCAATCGATCAGTCAACATCTATTAAAATAGACTAAATAAAATGTGGAGTTAGGAGGCAGAGAAGAGATTTCTTCCAGGTGACCTCAGGAGAGAGATAAAATGAAAGCTCTCCAGTACTCAAACAAGAGATACATAAAAGACAATCACTTGTTTACCTGTGTGAGAAAACTAAAATTTTCTAATTCCTGTAATGCATTGCAGTAGTTGAGGTGCTAACCCTGTTCCCTTCTAAATAAGAAGGAAATCAAGAACTCCCATTTCAGGATGAGTCAAGCAGCCACTAACAATAAGACATGAGACCTGTCACAGGGAGAGACTCACATCTTCAAATGAAACAGACTTGCAATATCCCCCTTCATAGAAATCCTTATATGAGATAGCTACCCTCCTGGCATGGCTATGAGAAACTTCCATTTGCTTTAGACTTAAACGTCTTGATATCATGATAAATTTCTGAGGATTACTTTGTCACACATATACTATGCAAAACACTGTGAAAATGGGTAGAAAATAACATATTAATACTCCATGATCAGTGCTGGACAGCATGTAGTGGGTAAAGATGTTAATGGGATTGCGGATGTCGCCCCATCAGTTAAGAATCTGCTATTGAATGCCAGCACCCGAAAGTCTACCTGGCATAGGGTAAGTACTGAAAGAATATTTGATGGGCGAATGAATTAAAAAGAAGTACAGATATCAAGAAAATGTAATTGACTTTTGTGATACTTGTCTCTGAAATGGTAAGAAAATACTAATGAACTCCCGCATAGGGTTGGAATAGAAAAGCATAATAAGTATTTTGTCAGATTTTCTGGTTATTTTTTTCATTTCCATCTTCCGCAGTTCAAAGTTCCATCAGAAGTGGGAATACGTTTCAATTCTTAGACAAATAAATACGTTTCAATTCTTAGACAAATATATGAACTATTTCCTCTTCTTGTACCTTAGTGGGGAAAAAAGATTTTTTATGAATAAGCAAACTATAAAATTCGATTCATATACTCAGAATAAAATAAGGTGAGAAAAATGCCTGGGGAATTATAGCAAATTATGGTATGTGTGAGTGGTCATTAATATCCTTACTGTTACATAGTGGGGCATGATCACCTTCACAAAAAGAGAGCTGAATCTCAAAATTCTCCAGAAATAAAATTAAAATGTGACCCAATATGTCAAAATTTGGTGAACATTTTTATGACCCATCGATTGTATCATTGCAAGTCGTTAGAGAGAAGATTTTGATGAACATCAATTTCTACATCAAGAAAAATAAATGAGTCTCCATTTCTTTCCTTCCCTTTGTTCTCACCTTCAAGTTGTTAAGGTCTTTGAGAAGAATAAAAGATGACACTTCAGTAGCTCACAAATCAGACTTAACTGTTCCCATGTCAGTTTGAGTTTAGAAAAGATTACTTTCATCTAACAGCCCTCTCAGATACAGTACTACGGTGGGGTACTATGTCACCTCCAGAAATGATTTACACTGCATCTATCTAAATTTTAAAATATTATAGAACTCTGCCTTCTATCTATCTGCATGGTTTTAAAACAGCTCCCAACAGTGCCTTAACAACACAAAGAACAAAGAAAGGCATTTTTCCTATTCCTTAACTACTTAGAATCCTAAATTAAGTTCATCTTTCAAGAGAGGTTCAGAACAGAGGTCAAAATGAACACACACACAGATGCAACTCTTCTCCTTGTTTTCAGTCACCATAAAAGAAACAATCCAAACTTAAGGTTTAATCACTTTCATTCAAAAGTGTAAATGGAATGTAAGGGGCCCTCGTGAGGAATGCAAACATGAGTAATATCTTTTCTCAGTGAGCTCCCAATCTAGCTGGGACAACAAGAGATTACACAAATATTTTAAATGTACAGAATAATAAGATGATTGCTTTAGAAATGTGTCAAAAGTGCCAACAATGCTAAGAGAAAGAAAAGATAACTTCAAAACTAACCAGAACTGGAAACGTAAGACCATTCTTGGTCCAAAGACATGGGATAATCATAGTATCAGGAGTTGTCAAGGAGATGTGAAATGTCGCCTAGGAGTCAAGAGAGCAGTGGGAAAAATTCTGAAAAACTGAGTCTGGAATAAAGTAGGGGTGACCTTGAGTGCCAGGGCCAAGAATTTAGAATTTATAAGATAATCAGTGAGAATGCTTCAAAGTGAGGAAATACAGTTTCAGCTACTGTTTAATTTGGAAGCAATGTGAGACTGGGATAAGGAGAGAGAGAGACCCCATTCAAGTGGACATTAACAAGATATCTATTATAGTAATGGCCCAGTAATGAGATTTGAAACCAAGGCCCCTGGAGAGGGAGTGAAAAGAACGTTTCAAATTCAAGAGATATAAAGAGACATAATCTCCAGGGTTTTGTAAGTGCTGGGATGTGAAGACTAAATGGGTAGAGAAAAACATGAATTAGTTGTGAAGTCTATGTGACTAGGAAAATGGTGTGGCATTAATATAAATTGGGAAACCAAAAAAAAAAAAAAAAAAAAAGGAGGGGCGGGGTACATGTGGAAAAGGAAGAGATAACTTGTTCAGATCTAAAAATATGTTGAATTTGAGGCCCTAATGGAGCAATCAGGTAGGAATTTCCTCTTTGGCTCGATGGCATGACCTTCAGTAGATCCATTCAATTTTGTGATTTCATCCACGTGTAAGAAGAAAGTAGAGTTTGTCACGCGCTGGGTATTGCCAAGGTCCACCTGCAATGAGGTCAAGGAGAATAAGTGCTTCAAATTACTAGCAAAAGTGGTATTCGGATGGCTGCTCTTGGAGTCTAGGTTGGACAGGTTAAAAGAGGAGCCCTGTGATTTATTTCCCTATATCAAATCTCCTTACTTCTCCTGATTTCTGTATTTTTTTCTTAATGTGTTACCTAGAATCACTCCGTCTTTTTCTTCAAGCCTATCAGATCTACCCTAGTTTTTCACCTTGCCACCAGCCCTTGTAGATTAGTATGCTTATAGATTGGTAAAATTGAATCAGGGTTTCCAAAATATTGTGTCTAAAGTGGACTTCAGAAAACATCATTTGTGTCAGACTAAGGAAGGAAGTAAAAAAATGGCACATTAGCAAAGCAAGATTTTCCCTCAACCATATCACTACCACAGAAAGAGAAGAAAGAGTGGGGGAACAGGAGGAGGAAGAATGGGAGGAGGAAAAAAACAAGAACAAGAAGGGAAGGAAGGAAGGAAGGAAGGAAGAGAGGAAGAGTTTTAGATTGATTTTTATTGATGTGCACTAGAATCACATAAATATGATTGATTTCAATAATTCAAGTCAACATGGAGGCAAGAAATCCAGATATACCAGTCCTCAATACCATTAATCCGATAAAGCAAATCTTCACTTGTTAATTCTGTTTTCACCCATATAGACCCTACTTAGAACTATTAGAAGTAGAAAATAGAGATCTTGAATTCAAAACTTTTAGTATTAATTTGAGCTTTTTGTGTGAACTAGAACAACTTATTTCCCTTTTGAGCCTTAATTATCTTGCATATAAAATAGTTATAATAACAGTCACCTTATAATGTTACTTTAAAATACATGTATGTGTGCTTATGTGTTCCCCACCATAGAATTCAACATAGTCTCAATAACTTCTAGTTCACTTCCTTACAAAATTATTGTTAGAATTAAATAAAATAATGTGTTTGGAGGCACTTGGAAAACTGTAGATTAGCTCAACAAACTTACAAAGTAATAAAACGATGCTTGAAAAAATAGCTTTATGTACATATCCTCATGATTCATTTTATGTCGACATTGAGAATGAACTTGTTTTACTCAATAATCCCTTGAAGACTTACTGAGGTTCTAAATATTCTACATGCGAAAACAAAATTGTACTGCGTTCCCTAGAGTATTTTCAATCATGATAAAACACCGTCTAACCGCAATGCATATTTTTTAGATGCAAGCCACATTGACTTTGAAACTATGCTGACACAGAGAGAAAATGCAGCGCTGATTAGCTTTCTAAGCCCCACTAGATTTTCAAGATAATCACAGTCTACTCCACATTTTAGTTGTATAAATGTGACCCTAATCTGTGTTGATGTGACCTCCAAAACTTAAATTAAAATGGTTTCAAACCCAGAGACCTCTGACCTCTGGTGGTAGTTAATTGTAAAAGGTCTTCATGTTCACATACACAGAGTGTTACTCTCATATTAACTAAATAATGTGTCTCATGCATATTTGTGCTGTTTCAAATATTACTTGCTATTGGGATTCATACAATAAAATATCATTGCAAAGCATTTGTGTCAGAAAATTTCAAGTGGCAGAATCCCAATTCAAACTAAAAACGAAATTTGGGGACACACATGTCTGAAAAGAATATGGATAAATCTGAGCATGCATCAATAGATCTAGTGGCACAAACCATGAATATAGGACTCCATCTCTTTAAATAGCTCAGCTTCATTTCCTGCCTTTGCGCTTTATTCTCATGCATACTTTAACACTGTGTAGGTGGTTGCCAGCAGGTACAGGTTTATATAGGCAAATCCCAACAGATAAAAGGGACTGCCTCACTTTCAACAGTCCCAGCAAAGGTTCTGAAACTGTCTCAAATTAGGTAGCCCATGCCCATCAGGGAGGTAATTACTGTGATCCGGGATATGAAATACTTTTATAGGCCAGGCCTAAGATATATACCCACCGCTGCAGCCAAGGGTAGAGTCTAAATCACCCAGCGTGAATGGACCAGGAGTGAAAAAGGAAGGGATGTTTTACAATAGGAAAATTGGGGTACTTACTGAGGTCAATAAGGGGAAGGGATGCTGACCAGCAAAAATATGATGGTCGTTATAGCTTTGTAGAATACATAATGGTCACTTACAATAACACATTTTCTCAATATGTGTGGCTCTTAAAATGTTTTGATCTTTAAAAGGAAATTCTCACATTTGAAAAGCTTGAGAATCACTAAATCAATTCTTTTTTCTATAGGAGTATATGGACTGATATAGATCAAATACATGGATGAGTAACTGAAGTTTCTATCTCTCAATTTAGTTGATCAGTGTGGTATGATGCCTGAGATGTCTGCTTTGAAACTTCTTTTGCCTATGAGTCACTAGCTCAGTGAGTTTTCTTGGTCTGTTAGGTAACTTCACAAAGCATTGCCTTCTCCAGGGAGCAGAAAACAGCATGAAAAGAAAATCTCACAAAGCACATTTTCAGCATGAATTTTTGAGTTGTTTATTCCTGAATCAACTGAAGTATCCAGGTTAGGTGCTTACAGAATGTGTTTATGAATTTCCTTAGTGCTAATTTGGAATTAGTTATGCATTCTACGTATAAAGGCATTTACACTTACTTCCATAAGATAAGTTAACACAAAGTAATTTTATGAGGTTAATTATGATGGTGCACTCTAAATGAGCACAACTGTTAGAATCATTACGTACTCATGATGGCAAGAGCCCCCCTTCCCCTCCTATACTTTTCTAGCTACTTGGAAGTTCATTTTTCCATGGAAGGAAAATCTGTAGTGTCATAAGAGATCACTTCACAATTACTTTATGCATAAGGTTTTTTATCTAAAAAATAAGTACTTGCATGAGAAATCCTATTTTCATCACTCATTCTTTCAGCCATGTTGAGCTTTGTGGTTTAAATCTCATATAATGCCACGTAAATGACAGACTCCTATCTATTCACAAAATCATACTATCTTTCAATTTCACCATAATGCTTAGACCTCCAAATCTTCTTCCTTCATAAATTGCAACTAAGTAGTTTAATCTTAATAATTTAGTTTTTCATTAAATAGGATTCTGGTACTTTTTTTATTTTTTTAAATTTTTTTTTTTTGAGACGGAGTTTCGCTCTTGTTGCCCAGGTTGTAGTGCAATGGCGTGATCTCGGCTCAGCGCAACCTCCACCTCCTGGGTTCAAGTGATTCTCCTGCCTCAGCCTCCCGAGTAGCTGAGATTACAGACATGCACCACCAGGCCCGGCTAATTTTGTATTTTTAATAGAGACGGGGTTTCTCCATGCTGGTCAGGCTGGTCGCGAACTCCCAACCTCAGCTGATCCACCCACCTTGGCCTCCCAAAGTGCTGGGACTACAGGCGTGAGCCACCGTGCACGGCCTCTGATACATTTTAACTAAAAAATGTTGATTGTACAAAACAATAATTCGAATGATATTTGCAAACAAATAACCCAAATTTATTCACTTTTTTCTTCTCCCTTTCCTCCTTGTCTTTTAACAATTCTTCTTTTTAAATTTATTATTTTTAATTGACAAATAGAAATTGTATAAATTTATAATATACAACATGGTTCCATATATATATAAATAAACATACATTGTGGAATGATTAAATCAAGTTAATTAACATATTACTTCACATACTTACTGATACGGTTAGGTTTCACGTCCCCACCCAAATCTCATGTCGAATTTTAATCCCCATAATACCTGCATGTCGAGGGAGTTACCTGGTGGGAGTTGATTGAATCATGAGAGTGGTTTCCTCCATGTTCTCTTGATAGTCAGTGAGTTCTCATGAGATCTCATGGTTTTATAAGGGGCTCTTCCCCTCTTGCTTCTCTCTTCTCTCTCCTGCCACCTTGTGAAGAAGGTGCCTGCCTCCCCTTCCACCATGATCCTAAGTTTCCTGAGGCCTCCCCAGCCATGCGGAACTGTGAGTCAATTAAACTTCTTTCCTTCATAAATTACCCAGTCTCAGGTAGTATCTTTACAGCAGTGTAAGAACAGATTAATACACTTATCTTTTTTATGGTGAGAACATTAACGTTTACTCTCTTAGTGATTTTCAAATATACTACACATTATTATTAACTATAGTCACCATGATGTACACTAGAGCTCTTGAACTTAGTTCTCCTATCTAACTGAAATTTTGTACCTTTGACCAATATCTCCCCACTTCTCCTGCCCCCAGCTGCTGGTAACCACTATTCTACTCTCTGCTTCTATGAGTTAGACAACCTTATTAAATAAATCTTTCTTGATTTATTTAATATGTTATATATATTTACTTTTCTATGACTTTTATTTGAAAGTCTAAAATCACATTTTTGCAGCAACATGAATGCAGTTGGAGGCCATTATCTTATGTGAAGTAACTCAGAAACGAAAAGTCAAAAACTTCATGTTCTTACTTATAAGTAGAAGCTAAATAATGTGTACGCATGGACACTGAGTGTGGAATGATAAACATTGGAGACTTGGGAGGGTGGGAGGGTGAGAGGTGGGTAAGGGATGAGAAATTACTTAATATGTACAATTTACATTTTCCAGGTGATAGTTACACTAAAAGCCCAGATGTCACCATTACACAACATATCCATGAAACAAAACTGCACTTGTACCCCCTAAATTTATACAAATAAAAAATAAATAAAATGATATATTTTGTCACCCAGTTAAGGCAACCCAGAAAACTTACTTGTCACCTTGTTTCTCACATTATGTTTCTTTTTTCTTTTCTTTTCAGATAGAATCTCCTTCTATTGCCCAGGCTGGAGTGCAGTGGCACAATCTCAGTTCACTGCAACCTCCACCTCCTGGGTTCAAGTGATTCTCCTGCCTCAGCCTCTCGAGTAGCTGGGACTACAGGTGTGCACCACCACACCCGGCTAGTTTTTTGTTTTTTGTTTTTTGTTTTGTATATTTAGTAGAGACGGGGTTTCACTATATTGGCCAGGCTGGTCTCGAACTCCTGACCTTGTGATCCGCCCGCCTTGGCCTCCCAAAGTGCTGGGATTACAGGCATGAGCCACTGCGCCTGGCCTTTCTCACATTATTTTTAAATGCATCATTCCTAGCATTGTCCGGACATATTCATTTATATTCCTATCTGTCATTCTAATCCCTGCATGTGTTTTAGTCTTAACTCTACATTTAAAATGCATTTGGTGCTCACCCACTGGTCCTTTCTCTAGTCATCCATTAGTTGACTGAAGTTCATCCCCTGTACTTTTCTCAAGAAGAGCTCATGATAGCAATATCCCTTTGCGGTCTTGCATATTCAACCCTGAGTCCAGCAAGCCTATGGATGCCATTTTTCCAACAGCATATGTTCTTTTTTCTGTCTGTGTCACATTTTGGTAATTTCGCAATATTTCGAACGTTGTCATTATTAATATATCTGTTATGGTGATCTGTGATCAGTGATCTTTGATGTTACAACAACAATTGTTTTAGAGTGCTACAAACTATGACCACATAAGATGTGTGTGTTCTGACTGTTCCACCAACTGGCCATGCCCCCATCTCGCTCCCTCTCTTTGGGCCTCCCTATTCCCTGAGAGTCAACAATATTGAAATTAGGCCAATTGATAAACCTACAATGGCTTCTAAGTGTTCAAGTGAAAGGAAGAGTTGCCCATCTCTCACTTTACATCAAAAGCTAGAAATGATTAAATTTAGTGAGAAACGTATCTCAAAAGCTGAGACAGAGTGAAAGCTAGGCCTCGTGCCAAATAGTTAACGAAGTTGTGAATGTAAAGAAAGAGTTCTTGAAGGAAATTAAAAGTGTTACTCCAGTGAACACACGAATGACAAGATTGTGAAACAGCCTTATTTGTGATATGGAGAAAGTCTGACTAGTTTGCATAGATCAAACCAATGCCAACATGCCCTTAAGCCAGCGGTCCGCAACCCCTTTTTGGCATCAGGGACCAGTTTCACAGAAGACAGTTTTTCCATGAACCAGGGTTGGGCGGAGGATGGTTTCGCGATGAAACTGTTCCACTTCAGATCATCAAGCATTAGTTAGATTCTCATAAGGAGCACGCAACCTAGATCCCTTGCATGTGCAGTTCACAATAGGGTTTTGGGCTCCTGTGAGAATCTAATGCTGCCGCTGATCTGACAGGAGGTAAAGCTCAGGTTGACAGTACTCGCTCCCCTGTCACTCACCTCCTGCTGTGTGGCTTGGTTCTTAACAGGCCACAGCCTAGTACTGGCCTGGGGGTTGGGGACCCCTGCCTTAAGCCAGAGCCTAATACAGATCAAGGCCCTAACTTCAATTATTTGAAGTCTGAGAGAGGTGAGGAAGTTGCAGAAGAAAAGTTGGAAGCTATCAGAGGTAGGTTCATGAGGTTTAAAGAAAGAAGCCATCTCCATAACATAAAAGTGCAGGGTAAAGCAGCAAGTGCTGATGGCAAAGCTGCAAGAAGTTATCTAGAAGATCCAGCTAAGACATGTGGTAAAGGTGACTACACTTAACAACAGATTTTCAATATAGATGAAACAGCGTTCTATTGGAAGAAGATGCCATCTAGGACTTTCACAGCTGGAAAGAAGTCAATGCCTGGCTTCAAAACTTCAAAAGACAGGTTGACTCTCTTGTTTGAGGCTAATACAGCTGGTGATTTTAAGTTGAAGCCAATGATTATTTACCATTCTAAAATCCTAGTGTCCTTAGGAATTATGCTAAATCTACTCTGCCTGTGTTCTACAAGTGGAACAACAAAGCATGGATGATAACATATGTGTTTACAGCATGGTATACTGAATTTTTAAGCCCACTGTCAAGAGCTACTGCTCAGAAAAAAGAAAAACAACCAAATGATTTCTTTCAAAAATATTAACTGCTCATTGACAGTGCATTTGGTCACCCAAAACCTCTGATGGAGATGTACAGGGAGATTAATGTTGTTTTCGTGCCTGCCAACACAACATTCATTCTGCAAACCATGCATAAAGGAGCAATTTTGACTTTTAACTCTTATTATTTGAAAAATACAGTTTGTAAAACTATAGCTACCATAGATGATAATTTCTCTAATGGATCTGTACAAAGTAAATTGAAAGCCTTCTAAAATGGATTCACCATTTCTAGATGCCATTAAGAACATATGTGACTCATGAAAGGAGGTCAAAATATCCACATTAAGAAGAGTTCAGAAGAAAATGATTTTAATCCTCATGAATGACTTTGAGGCATTCAAGACTTCAGTGGAGGAAGTCACTAAGATGTGGTGGAAATAGCAACATAACTAGAATTAGAAGTGAAGCCTGAAGATGTGACTGAATTGCTGCAATCCCATGATAAAACTTGAATGGATACATTGCTTAGTGTGGATGAGTAAAGAAAATGGTTTCTTGAGATGGAATCTACTCCTGGTGAAGATTCCGTGACCACTGTTGAAATGACAACAAACGATTTAGAATACTCTATAAAATTAGTTGATAAAACAGTAGCAGGTTTTGAGAGGATTAACTGAAAATTTTAAAGAAGTTCTACTATGGATACAATTCTATCAAACAGCAACACATGCTACATAAAAATCTTTCCTGAGAGGAAGAGTCAATTGATGCAGCCAACTTCATTGTTATCTTATTTTAAGAAATTGCCACAGCTGCCCTAACCTTCAACAACCACCATCCTGATTGCTCAGCAGCCATCCACATCAAGACAAGACCCTCTCCCAGCAAAAAGATTATGACTCTCTGAAGGCTCAGATGATTGTTAGTATTTTTAAGCAATAAAGTATTTTTAAATTAGGGTATGCATATTATTTTTTAAGACATAATGCTATTGCACACTTAATAGACTACAGTATAGTGTAAACATAACTTTTATATACACTGGGAAACCACAAAGTTTGTGAGACTTGCTTTATTGTGATATTCACTTTATTACTGTGGTCTGAAACCAAACCTGCAATATCTCTGAAGTATGTCTGTATATTCTACTGCCTTTACATTTGAAGGACAGCTTGGCTAGATATAACATCTTTAGCTCATTCTTTTGTTCCTTGAGTAATTTGTGAGACACTCTCCAGTGTCTTTGGCCTGCACTGATACTATGAAGAAATCCGAGGTAGCCTGAGTGACTTGAACTTTTTGCCTGGTTGTCCAGTGTACTGTTTCTTTGGCTTTAAGTTTCAGTAAATTTACTAGGACATGCTTTAATGTAGACCATTCTACGTCACTCTTTTCCTACTACACAATGATGTAAAGATTGTCTTTGGTTTCAGGAAAGTATTTTGAATTACATATTTAAATATTTGTCCCATTCCATATTTTGTTTTTCTCCTCTGGGATGTTCTTTGTCTGTCTTTATAACTATTTTTTTCTCTCTAATCTCTTTTAACTATTTTGATACTTCTGTATCATTAGGTTCGTTATTTTTACTTCTATCTTCTATTTCCCTACTTCTTGTTGGCTATAATGTATATAACAATGTCTATGATCTCTTGCTTTCCTTCCAATTCCGTCTTTATTTCTATGATTCTGCCATTTTTTTCCTAATATTCTTTTTTTTTTTTTTTTTTGAGACAGAATCTCACTCTGTCATTCAGCCTGGAGTGCGGTGGCGCGATCTCAGCTCACTGCAACCTCCACCTCCCGGGTTCAAGCGCTTCTCCTGCCTCAGCCTCCTGAGTAGCTGGGACTACAGGCGCACGCCACCATACCCAGCTAATTTTTGTATTTTTAGTAGAGACGGGGTTTCACCATGTGAAACCACCAGGATGGTCTATGTCTCTTGACCTCGTGATCCATCTGCCTCAGCCTCCCAAAGTGCTGGGATTACAGGCGTGAGCCACCGCGCCCGACCTTTTTCCTAATATTCTATCATGTTCTGTCAGCTCACTTCTTTATCTTCCTGATGTCTGCCCATTTTTTCCCTGAATTCTTATATTCTGTATTTGTAACTTTTCTTCAGAGAGGCAATTGCTTTCATTATTTAAAAAAAATTGTCACCATCGTAGGTCACCATATGTGGTCACCAAACATTTGGCCATCATCAGAAGTTGGATTCCCTCTGAAGAAAACAAAGGTGTGAGGGCAAGTTGTAATTTTGGAGATAACCCCAAGAAACATTGGGGTGAGTTTGATAAATTGAGACCAGGAAGGGATGACAGTCAATGCAGAGTGCATGAATGAGCCAATCACTGCTATAACAAGTGGATCCCAACCCTTCTGAGTTCCTCTAGGAGACTTTGTGAAACAGGGATTATAAAACTTTAATATGTATACAAATCATCTGGGGATTTTTAGAAAACACAGGTTCTCATTCAGCAGGTCTGAGATAAGGTCTGAGATTCTGCATTTCTCATAAAACCATCGCAGACAATGCTGAGTAACAGGGATGCAGAATTCATCTCAGCACTGTCCCTCCCTCACATTTCCCAGGGTGAAGCAATTCCTGTCTGTAATTGGTTGAGCAATGTTCCTGGGGCTGTAAGCTCTCTGGCACTTTCAGCTTGCTCTGCATGTCAGAAAATCAGTCAGAGAAAGCTGTCATGAAGTCAAAGAGGCATGCAGCAAAAAGTCGTCAGCCTGTCTAGAAACTCTGAGTACAAAGGGGATGACGCATCTGCTACTCACACTTTTCATCAGTTCTGAGGCAACATTTTTCTGGAGAATGCTCTTTATGTGTCAGTAAGTTTTACTCCTCTATCATACATTTTTTTTTTTTTTTTTTTTTTTTTGAGACAGAGTCTCGCTCTTGTTCCCCAGGCTGGAGTGCAGTGGTGCAATCTCGGCTCACTGCAACCTCCACCTCCCGGCTTCAAGCAATTCTCCTGCCTCAGCCTCCTGAGCAGCTGGAACTATAGGCGCCCGCCACCACACCCAGCTAATTTTTGTGTTTTTAGTAGAGACGGGGTTTCACCATGTTGACCAGGCTGGTCTTAAGCTCCTGACTTCAGGTGATCCGGCCGCCTCAGCCTCCCAAAGTACTGGGATTACAGGCGTGAGCCACTGTGCCCAGCCACAATTTTTTTTTTAATAGTATCTTTGTTCCTGTTTTTTCTATTATTCATAATTAAATAGATTATATTCTCCTGAGGTCAGCTATTTCTAGTACATTCCTATGGCACAGAAGTAAGGCTGGATAATGGGCAAGGGCAACATCACAAATCAAAGGCTAAATCTCTGCTACTACCATAAGGACAAATTACTTCCTACAACTATGATTCACCTTTGTGATCCGTTGTGCAGCCCCAGCTCCTTTACTTCTCTGACCCACATTGGGCCTTTTGAGCTTCTGCTACCAACCAAGCCAATTGATGCATTTCCTGCATCTATGGTTACAAACAGTGAGTATCACTTTAGCACATCCAAGTAAGTCCTTCACCTTCTTTCAGTATATTTTTTCTGGAATTTTCTGAGATCTTCCTCTATTGGCTCTTCTCATCATTCTCAATGACTTATTCTGTTCACTACCTCCTGTACAGCTTATACTCAGTCTCAGCTTCATGTGATAGGCTCACATAAATGCATATAAATATAATGCATATACAAAAATATATTGATATAATGTATTTTGGAATATGAAGATTATTTGTCTCCTGGTTTCATTCAAAATGGGGTCTGTTCAATATTTTCTCCCCTTCTTGCTTTTTAAATATTTTCAGGAGGAAACAGAGAAAGACATTCACACTATTATTTTTCAAACACTAATTGAGTCATCTTACATGCCAGGCTGATCACAATGCAATTAAAAATGAATATGACGCTATCCCAGGCCTCAACTTGTTCCCAATCCTGTACATGGACTGTCAGTGCAACATGGGTAAAACCATTAGACTTCTCTAACCTTCAATTTTCCACATATGGAATCAAGATATTTAAATATTTTAGTATATAACATATATAAGATATACTGTAGATGGATAAAATATTGTAAATTAATTTATACACATGTTGAGAGATGATTCTTTTATTTATTTAGGAAGATTTAAAGAATTTAGTTATCTAAATGCCAGTTAATATGTAGGAGAATAAGGAAACCCCAATAAGAAAGAACAACTGTTTTTCACACTTGCTTAATACAGACAAGAGGCAATTGGTTTAAATTAGAGTAGAAGTTTTTAGTAGTTACATATTACAAAAAATTATTTCACTTTTTATACTTTATTTTTTAATTGATACGTAATCATTATACATATTTATGGGGAACATAGTGATATTTCAATACATATAATGTATAGTGACCAGATCAGAGTAATTAGTACATCGATCATCTCAAACATTTATCATTTATTTCTGTTGGGAACATTTAACACCCTCCTTCTAGCTATTTGAACCTATATAATATATTATTGTTAACTATAGCCATCCTACAGTAGTATAGAACACTGAAACGTATTCCTCATATAGCTATAATTTTGTATCTTTTAAAAATTTTTTTAAAGGTTGAAAGATATTAGAAGTTGTTTCGAAGAGTTTTCAGAAATGACTTGACAATTTCATGAGTTGTTTTCAGTCTGGTATTGCCTGAAGATGTGGACTGGATGGTTTTTCAGTATACCAATAGTTATGTGAGTTTAGGATAATATAAAGGAACACTTCTATTTTTGTTTTTTTTCTTGCTCTGTTGCCCAGGCTGGAGTGCAGTGGTGCAATCTTGGCTCACTGCAACCTCTGCCTCCCAGGTTGACGCAATCCTCCTACCTCAGCCTCCCAAGTAGCTGGGACTACAGGCGCCTGCCACCAGGTCCAGCTAATTTTTTTGTATTTTTGGTAGAGATGGGGTTTCACCATATTGGCCAGGCTGATCTCAAACTGCTGACCTCAGGTGATCCACCTGCCCCAGCCTCACAAAGTACTGGGATTACAGGTGTGAGGGAACACTTCTTTTTATACTTCCTAGGTTCTTCCATATTTCCTTTGCAAAATCAGTTTTATTAAAGTATAATTGGCATTTTTCTTTCTCCTTTTAGTTGATATACAAAAATTGTACATACGTATGGGATACAGAGTGAACCTGTGATACCTGTGTACAATGGGCAATGACCAAATCAAGGTAATTAGCACATCCATCACCTCAAATATTTACCATTTCTTTGTGCTGGGAACATTCAAAATCCCCTCTTCTAGGTCTCTGAAAATGTACGATAAATTATTGTTAACTATGTTCACCCTACAGTGCTATATAGTGCTGGAACCTATTCCTCCTATCTAGCTGTAATTTTGCATCCATTAACCAACCTCTCCCTATCCTCCTTCCCACCCTTCCCAGTCTCTAATAACCACAATTTACTGTCTACTTCTATGAGCTTAACTTTTCCTAGCTCCCACATATGAGTGAGAACATGCATTTTTATCTTTCTGTGCCTGGCTTATTTCACTTAACATAGTGTCCTCCAAGCTCATCCATGTTGCCACAAATGACAGGATTTCATTTGTTTTATGGCTGAAGAGTATTCTATTGTATATATGAGACACATTTTCTTCATTTATCTGTCGTTGGACATTTAGGTTGATTACATATATTGGCTATTGTAAATAGTATTTTAATAAACATGAAGCTGTAGCTATCTGTTGCTGATCTCCTTTTCTTTGGATAAATACCTAGTAGTGGGATTGCTGGATCATATGGCAATTCTATTTTTAGTTTTTTGAGAAATATCCACAGTTTTCCTTAATGTCTTTACTAATTTACAGCCATTTTCTCTGCATTCTCACCAGCATTTGTTATTTTCTGTCTTTTTGATAATAGCTATTCTAACTGACATAAGATGACACCTAATTGTGGTTTTAATTTAAATTTCCCTGGTAATTAGTGATATTGAGCATTTTTTCTTTTTTCTTTCTTTTTTTTTTTTTTTTGAGACGGAGTCTTGCTCTGTCACCCAGGCTGGAGTGCAGTGGCCAGATCTCGGCTCACTGCAAGCTCTGCCTCCTGGGTTCACGCCATTCTCCTGCCTCAGCCTCCCGAGTAGCTGGGACTACAGGCGCCCGCCACCTCGCCCGGCTAGTTTTTTGTATTTTTTTAGTAGAAACAGGGTTTCACCGTGTTAGCCAGGATGGTCTCGATCTCCTGACCTCGTGATCCGCCCGTCTCGGCCTCCCAAAGTGCTGGGATTACAGGCTTGAGCCACCACGCCCGGCCCTATTGAGCATTTTTTCATACTTGTTCACCATTTGTTTGCCTTTTACTGAAAAATCTCCATTCATATCCTTTGCCCATTTTAAAATAATAATATTGCTTTTTACTGTTGAGTTGTTTGAATTCCCCATATATTCTTGATATTAGTCTTTTGGATAATCGACATTTTATAAATTGTGCGTGTTTTAACTGTATAATGTGATAAGTTTGTTTTTTGTTTTTTTTTTAAGTCTGGCTTCATTTATTAAGCATGATGCTCTTGAGATTCATTCACGTTGTTACATCCAACCTTCTTTTGTGACAGCAAAACACTTGGCAACAATTTGGTAAGTTTTAAACACATTACCCAGGTGTGGTGGCTCACACCTGCAATCCCAGGCCAAATCGGGCAGATTGCTGGAGCCCAAGAGTTTGAGACCAGCCTGGGCAACAGGGCAAAACCTCATCTCTACAAAATATATAAAAATTAGACAGGCATTGTGATGCGTGCCTGTGGCCCCAGCTACTCAGGTGGCTAAGGCAGGGGAATCACCTGAGTCTGGGAGGTTGAGGTTTCAGTGAGCTGTGATTACACCACTGCACCTCAGCCTGGGTGACAGAGCGAGACTCTGTCTCAAAACAACAACAACCAAAACATGACTACAATCAAGAAAATGAACATATTCATCCCTCTCAAAAATAATTTATTTGTAAACATCTACAATGGCTAGATGTCATGGAAAGGTTAGATTTTTCACTCAACTGAAGTAATAATTGTATTATAATAATCAAATCTAATCTGAAAAAAAGCATGGACCACCAAACATGTGGATTTATTGTCATTTGAGATGTCCAGTGAGGTAGGAGTTTTAATTATGGTTCTTGAGTAAAACAGAACAACACGCACACACACATGCACACACATGAGAGATAGAGTGATTATAAGGATCATAGAGTTGGCAGGGTGTGGTGGCTCACGCCTGTAATTCTAGCACGTTGGGAGGCCAAGGCAGGCGGATCACCTGAGGTCAGGAGTTCGAGACCAGCCTGGCTAATACGGTGAAACCCCGTTTCTACTAAAAACACAAAAAATTAGCCGGGCATGGTGACGCACACTTGTAATCTCAGCTACTCAGGAGACTGAGGTGGGAGAATCACTTGAACCCAGGAGGGAGAGGTTGCAGTGAGCTGAGATCATGCCATTGCACTCCAGCTTGGGCAACAAGAGCAAAATCCCGTAAAAAAAAAAAAAAAAGGATTATACAGTTATGGAGGCTGAGAAGTCCCACAATCTGCCATCTGCAACCTGGAGACCCAAAAAGCTAGCAGTTAGCTCCAGTCCAAGTCTAAAGGCCTGAGACCCAGGAGTGCCTAAGCAAACCTACGCCAAGTGCTTATGCATGAACTATTTATAACTATTTTGAACTAAGAATAATTTGCAGCCCAGCAGTGGTATGTGGACCATGACTTGAGCAGCATTGAATTTGAAAATAAGCAATCTTGTTCTTTTACACACACACTACACAAATATACACACAAAAAATAAGCTCTCATTCTACGAACTTTTCTGTATTGCCACACTGAAGTTTCTAGGTATTTATACCTAAGAGAATATAGGTTTCCCAATCTTCTATCCTTGATGACACAAGGACAAAAACTGGCTTCTTGTATTACTACATTTCCCTTGAGAGTTTTCCTAAGTTTTATAGCTAACAAGAAAAAATGTTATAATTCTAAAAAAGAAAAACAAATAAGTCCTGTCTGTCGTATCACAGTATTTTCCAGAATTACCTTGCAGCAAAAAACACAAAGTCTACCAAAAAATTTAGTTAGACATAAATCTTTGGTTCGTGGAAATCTAAAGTTTTCCTTCTATTGCTTGGGTTCCTAGAAGACACTTTTTCCTCTAGACATGGATATTCCCGTGGTGGGTCTACATATGTTTAACAAGTGGGAGACATAAACTTTGCTATGATCCCATTTTTGTCTTGAAGTTTTTCATTCGTCACTTATATCCCAGCATGTCAAACAGGAACTAACCATTATTATTTATTACTTAGAAATGGAAGAGTAATGGTAATTATGTATATTCTTCCAGCCAACAATTAATTTTCATTTGACTGCAAGTGAGCCACTCATGTTTATTAAACACTGGCTATAACAAAAATAAATAAAATTATTGCACAAGCATCATATATTATTAAACCATTTTTCAATGAACAGCTTTGAGTTTTTAGAATCATTGACTCTTGGACCTAGAAGACACTTTTAAACATTCTATACCACAGTCCAAATTTTTTAAAATCAATATTATAAACAGCACATTATCATTAAAATAATATGGAAAATACAGAAAGACAAAAAAAATCACATCTAATCCCATTATCTCAATATAATCTCTTTGAGTATTACATGTCCTTTCTTCTAGCTTACTTTTAATGCAAGAGTCATTTGTTTATTAAAAATGTAACAGTAAGTAATACTACATACAATATTGTTTCATGATTTTTCTCTCAATATTAAAACAAAAGTATTTTTCACCGGGTGCGGTGGCTCACGCTTGTAATCCCAGCACTTTGGGAGGCCAAGGCAGGTGGATCACCTGAGGTCGGGAGTTCAAGACCAGCCTGACCAACATGGAGAAACCCCGTCTCTACTAAAAATACAAAATTAGCCGGGGTGGTGGCACATGCCTGTAATCCCAGCTACTCGGG
Source organism: Macaca fascicularis (assembly GCF_037993035.2). Taxonomy (NCBI): domain Eukaryota; kingdom Metazoa; phylum Chordata; class Mammalia; order Primates; family Cercopithecidae; genus Macaca; species Macaca fascicularis. Next base: position 30,528,336 of record NC_088395.1, read on the forward strand.
AGGTTGAGGCAGGAGAATCGCTTGAACCTGGGAGGCGGAGGTTGCGGTGAGCCGAGATCGCGCCATTGCACTCCAGCCTGGGCAAAAAGAGCAAAACTCTGTCTCAAAAAAAAAAAAAAAAAAAAAAGAAGTATTTTTCTACACTATTACATAATCTTCACAAGTGGCATTTTATATAGTTCTGCAATGCCAAGACCAGCTCGGTCGGTCGTGGAGACCCTAACCCAGCGGTTCTAGCGGAATTAAAGACACACACACAGAAATATGGAATGTGGAGTGGAAAATCAGGGGACTCACAGCCTTCAGAGCTGAGAGCTCCGAACAGAGTTTGACCCACATATTTACTGACAGCAAGCCGGTAATAAGCATTGTTTCTATAGATTGTAGATTAACTAAAAGTATTCCTCACAGGAAATAAAGGGATGGGCCAAAATAAAGGGATGGGCTCTGGCTAGTTATCTGCAGCAGGAACATGTCCTTAAGGTGCAGATCACTCATGCTATTGTTTGTGGTTTAGGAAGGCCTTTAAGTGGTTTTCCACCCTGAGTAGGCCAGGTGTTCCTTGCCCTCATTCCGGTAAATCCACAACCTTCAGCGTGGGCATCATGGCCATCATGAACATGTCACAGTGCTGCAGAGATTTTGTTTGTGGCCAGTTTTGGGGCCAGTTTATGGCCAAATTTGGGGGCCTGTTCCCAACACTGCAAAATAATTTATCTAATGCTGTATCACAGATTAAACTTTCTTTTTTATCTTCTTTTAATTAATATTTAATGATACATTAATTTTCATGATCATAAATTACACTGAACTTAATAAATTATGCAAAAAATGATCTTGACTATGCAATGTCGCTTACACTAACTCTTTCATTTTGTATAACTGGTATATTTTTCACTCTATGGGTAGAATAAAAATTAAGGTTTAGCCCAACCCGATAACTCCATTAAGTCTTAATTTAAATAATTTAAACTGAGTTTTATTGGAATGGGCCCAGATTTCAGATTTTCCTTGCATCTACTGTTATTTCTAAGAAGTTCACAGGGTTTACTCTACCTCATGGCATTGTGGGAAGAAAATGTTGTCCATACCGTGGTATTGATCCGGCCCCATCCTTAGGTGCTCTGTTGGCCCCTGCTGCTGAAGATTTTGGCTGATGAAACTTGTGGACTGTTCTTCCAGACAACTTGGCTCTATCTTAGTTCTCAGGGGTGCCTATGAAATCCCTCAAGACGTCTCAGTATGCGTCAGTTGGCTTTAGTAGCATGATAAAATATTTTTAAATTTAGTGGTTTAAAATAACTATCTAGCTCATGATTCTGCTGGGCACTTCATTGTCTGGACAAGGCTCAAGTGATTTCAGTTGGGTTGTTCATGCATTCATGGTTAGTTGGCAGGTCAGTGCATAACCGATTGGCCTCACCATTCAAATGTCTGGTGGTTGACAGGTACAACGGGAGTTACTAGCCCATCTACCTTTGGTTATCTGGCAGGCTAGATGGAGGTTTTCATGTCACCACTGAAAAAAAGCAGCTATTCCAAAAGCAGACAGAGGGGAAAACTCTACTGCGCAATTGCTTTTCAAGTCACTTTTCAAGTTTATATAATATTTTCTAATGTCCCATTGGCTAAAGCAAGTGTAGGAGCACACTATTAAAGGGCATGGGTAGATGGAAAGTAATAATTTGTGGCCATTTTTATAAACTACAACATGCTGTGATTGCCAGTGAGTTACCAAGAAGGCCAGGCATGGTGGCTCACACCTGTAATCCCAGCACTTTGGGAGGCTGAGGCGGGCAGATCACCTGAGGTCAGGAATTCAAGACCACCCTGGACAACATGGTGAAACCCCATCTCGACTAAAAATACAAAAAATAAGCTGGGCGTGGTGGCACGTGCCTGTAATTGCAGCTACTCAGGAGGCTGAGGCAGGAGAATCACTTGAACCCAGGAGGCAGATGTTGCAGTGAGCCGAGATCGCACCACTACACTCCAACCTGGGCAACATAGTGAGACTCTGTCTCAAAAAATAAATAAATAAAATTTCCAAGTGCCATAGCAACCCACTCTGGTATACTACTCAATTAGACTAGGTAACCTGTTGGGGGCATATGGAAATAATGCCATTTAAGACCCAAGGGCAGCTTTGGAATACTAACTCTAGTTTTCTCTGTCTAACCACTCCATTGTCCCTTGTTTCTGGGATAAGTGGGGAAATGAACCCCCCTCAGGTTTATCTTCAACCTCTCCTATATACATCCTGTCCACCTGCCAGGATTCTTAGTTGCAGACAACAGGATCTGCTAATCTAGGCATAAAATGCATATCAAAATATGCTAGGCAGATACTCTGAGAGGACCAAAGAATGGACCTATATACTGTAGTCCCAGGATCAAAGCATTGAGAGAAAATACAGTCTGGGAAAACGCACAATTATATCGCAAATCCTGCGAAAACACAAGTCTGGGAAAACACAAATTATATCGCAAATCCAATTATATCACAAATCCAACACTCAGATCCTTTGACACTGGATGCCAAAAACTCCACCACAGCTGAAGATCAAATGCCTCAACCCCTGAACTTTCCAGATGATCCCCTCTTCCCACATGCAACCACCAACTCCTGTTGCTGCCTCCAAGTTGAACACTGATGCTAAGAAATTGGGTCACATGCAGAACTCTAAAGGCAAGGAAATCTGAGATGCATAGTTTTTAAATTTCCAACTACTTTTATCCAGAAAAGTAAGCTAGAAAGTGGTTACAATGGATGTGAAGTGACCTAATCTGCAGTATGTGTTGTAGTTTCCTATTCCAAACCCCAAGGCTAGAGAAGGGAGATCAGGATACAAGAATATGCTACCCCACATTCACTTCTCCTACTCTTCCTACAATCTCATGAGCTTTCTACTAATGAAGTGAGTGGCTTTCTACTTTCACTCTTGTATGTATTTGAGTAGTACATATCTACATTTTTTTATTCATGTATTTATTCCACAGTCAAAATAAATCATAATTTAAAGCTATAACATTTTTAAAAGATAAAGGACAATTTGTGGCACAGCTGCATTAACAAAACAGACACCGGTCTAAAGTGCAACACTAAACAGGTGTTCTCTGTTCCCATGGTGGAGTAAATACACACAATTACACATAAGATTTCACTGAAGATAGGAGACGAGGCAAATAACCCTTTGAAATTAACTGCCCAACGAATAGAGGCAGGCTACATTAATTTAACATTTTACTGCAAAATGGAAAAAATCCCCGAGGTGACTAACTCAAACCCCTCATTTCATGCACATGACCTTGGCTTCTGTGTTCTTTCCACAGCCACATCCAAATCCAGGAAGTCTTCTGCACCCCATGCTCAAAAATGCAACCTCAAGTCCCTGAGGTCCTCAGCACAGACTGACGTTGACAAGCCTGTGTGCAGCCTTCATCCAGAACCTCCAGGGAAATCAGGAGCACAAACACAGAGCAAAGCGCCATTTCTTTAAACAATGGCTTTAACGGTCAAATGAGCTCTGACAAGCCATATGCATTTCATAAACAAACCAAAACATCATCTTCATATCTTCCTATTTTTCTTGCAAAAATATTAAGCCATCGAAGTAAAAAAAATTTTTTTTTAACTATGAAAAAGGAAATTCAAAGGGTTTATGCCACAAAACAAACCAGTCCTCTGCAGCCTAACTCATTTGTTTTTAGGCTATGAAGCCATGTAGAGGGCGATCAGGCAGTAGATGGTCCCTCCCACAGTCAGCGCCATGGTGGTCCGGTAAAGCATTTGGTCAGGCAGGCCTCGTTTCAGGTAGACGGGCACACCATCAGTTTTCTGGAAAAACTTCTGAAGCTCTGGAACTCTGTTTTTCCCAGCATAATCATACACTGTGGAATCGGAGGTCAGTTTAGTTGGTGTGGCAAATATGATAGGTGGTGCTTCTGTGGAAACCATAGGCTTTAATCCCTGCGGGCTATAGGCCTCCGAAGCCCACGCTCCGGCCAACTTCTGCGTGAAGCCACTAAATTTGTAGTACATGATGCCCAGAGTCCAGCTTCCCGCTGATATCTACATTTCTTTTTTTGTTTGTTTGTTTGTTTTTGTTTGAGACGGAGTCTGCTCTGTCGCCCAGGCTGGAGTGCAGTGGCCAGATCTCGGCTCACTGCAAGCTCCGCCTCCCGGGTTCACGCCATTCTCCTGCCTCAGCCTCCCGAGTAGCTGGGACTACAGGCGCCCGCCACCACGCCCGGCTCATTTTTTGTATTTTTAGTAGAGACGGGGTTTCACCGTGTTAGCCAGGATGGTCTCCATCTCCTGACCTCGTGATCCGCCCGCCTCGGCCTCCCAAAGTGCTGGGATTACAGGCGTGAGCCACCGCGCCCGGCCCAGTATCTACATTTCTTGAGGGCACTGAGTCTTAGTGGTGGATGAAGCATTTGAGGGTAGGGTTCAGTGGAAGAATAACCTGAAGCACATATCCACGTGCAAATGATTTATGAAGGAAATTTTCTTGAAATAAACTGATAAAAAATACAGGAACAGAGCAGATGGATAAGAAAGTAGGAGAAGGTTTGCAAGATTGCAATTGAGACAGTCTTTAGGACAACCACAGCCTAATCCTGTGGGGTAACTCTGAAGTATGGTGCCTTAGAGTTTGTCCCAATCGGAGACAAAGGGGCTTGACTTTCACAGTAGTGCATTCTTCAGCTGTTGGCTAAGAGCTTTCCCAGGAGGGTGGAAACATCTAAGTAGTTCTAACTCTCTGTACTTGTCAGAAAAACTGACTTCAGGAGTCCAGTGACCCTCCTCCAACTGGTGGGTGGGAAGGAGGAGGTTGAAAGCAAAAGTTGGCATTGAAGTTGACAGAGGGGTATACAGAAACAATTTTTTTTTTAATTACAAAGGAGGAGACCTAGAGGAAGCACGATGGACAGTGTCCACTCTAGGTTATGTGCTCATTACCATGAAGTCCCTGGGCCTGGGTTTTAATATGCATCCTGGTATAGTAACTTGGCATTCAATGTCTATTCCACCCTCCTCGGTTGTGCCCTCTTGTTCTGCAGTGGCTGGAAAACAAAAACTACATTTCCCAGGCTTCCTTGCAATTAGAATCCTAGATGTGATTTAAAGTCAGGCAATCGGATACTTCGATGCAAAATTTAGAAGGTGAGAGTGACACAAAGGCTGAGATTCTGCTGTTAGTACTAGGTTTTGGGGCAAGAATGATTTTGCAGGTATTTTATTTTCTGTGGCAGCATTAACAGTGGTCTCAGAACCCACTCATGATGTTGAGAGACAGGACTCAGGGCCTTCATTCTGCTTGTATGAATCATAGCAGAGTGACACACCTCTGCAGCTCACAACAGCAGTTTCCTGATCATGGTGGTTTCCTGATGATGGCAATAACAACACAGTTCTGGAGCCAGGAGCCCCCTGATCATGTTAGAGGCAGCAGCTGCCCTGATGGTCAGGTTCTATGATGAGTCTGTGGAAGGGAATATGCCCCCCATGTGATGGGGAGCCCCATACTTAATCACTCCTCACTCCACGAAGCTGTTTCTCCATATCAAGGTTTTCCCTTCAGTAATTCCACCCACAAGACCATTTATTTGGAAGAGGCACCAGGCCTGGGGTTTGGGAGTACAATGGGCATGTGACTGTGGCAAATTAGTCAATCTCCACCCATTTTCCTCAGATCTTCAGCACTATTTATTCACTACCCTGATTTTGCTTCTGCAAACACTCATACCAGGGCTTGAATCTCGGAGGAGCTTCTCAGTTTTCTCCATACCTTTACAGTATCTCTCAGAGATCAATTTTGGCTAAGGTAGCTAGTTGTCTTAGCTGACCATCTTCGTTGATACTTAAACTGGAACCCAGGGAATTATTTTGTAGAATAAGTGTAGCAATCACTGTGTTTATTGGTGCTATCTTTACTGTTGAAGGTGTTTGAAATGTTTACACTGCTGATAAAGTGTCTGAAGTCTTCAAAAAGAAAACCAGTTACATTAAATGTGTTATTGGAGCTTAAATCGTTTAAGGAAATTTAATTAAGACAGCATTTAATCTCTATGTGTTTAAGAAAAAAATAACTGCCAGATTTGTTCACACTAGACTTGTAAATAAAGCAAAATCCAAGTGATCTTTTTACTCTACAAACAAAATCTCTCTGACTTTAAAGACTCCATCAAGAAATGGAAATACGTTTAGTTAAATAAATATTGTAAACTTTTCAAGTATCCCAGTAATCAAAAATGCACATCGAGACAACAATAAAAGACCGTCATTTATTACCAAATTAGCAAAAGATACTTTGCCAGGATTCCTATTTGGGGTAATTGTGCAATGGATAAGTGCTAGGAAAAAATCCTACATTGTGGACAGAAAATACAGTAGCAAAACACTTTAGGAAGTGATATGAAATAAGTGTCCACAGTGAAAAATGTTCATGATGCAATTTAATTTCTGGGAATTCATCTTAAAGAAGTAGTTATAAATATTTACAACAGAGATGCTACTTTAAAATATGTTAGTATGATTTAATATATATGACTGTTTAAGTGGCCAGATGCATCCATATGTGTAGTGTGAGGGATGTGGAGGTTGGGATATTATAGCAGGAAAGCATAGCACCCAATAGGTAGTTTTTCAACATTTGCTCCCCTTATGCCCTCCGTCCTCTAATAATACCCACTGTCCATTGTTCCCATCTTTTGTTAAAAAAATTTATTTTTAATTTTTGTGAGTACATAGTAGGTGTATATATTTACAGGTTACGTGAGATATTTTGATAAAGGCATGCAATGAATAATAATCACATCAGAGCAAATGAAATATCCATCACCTCAAGTATTTATTCTTTGTATTACAAACAATCCAATTATACTCTTAGTTATTTCAAAATGTACAATTAAGTCATTATTTACTATAGTCGCCCTGTTGTGCTATCAAATAGTAAGCCTTGTTCATTTTTCTAACTCTATTGTTTCCATCTTTATGTCCTTGTGTTCTCAATGTTTAGCTTCCACTTACAAAAGTGAGAACATGCAGTATTTGGTTTTCTGCTTCTGTGTCAATTCTCTCAGGATAATGGCCTCCAGCTGCAACCATGTTGCCGGAGAAAAAAAACAAAACAAAACATGACTTTGGGTTTTTTATGGCTGCATAGTACACCATGGTGTGTATGTATCACACATTTTGTTTATCCAGTTCACCATTGATGGGCATTTAGGTTCACTCCATGTCATTGCTATTGTAAATAGTGCAAGCAGTCCATTTTGAAGTTTTGACTACTAACAGAATTTCTGAGTTGAGAAAACTTTTCAATTTGTCTGATCACCGCCACAACTAGAGGAAAAGTTTTGTAATACAAATGCAAAAGACAAAAGCACATTGATATAGATTTTGAGGGGATAAGATTTTTTAAACTCTTATAATTCCCTTTAGCATGTTGTATTTAAATTTTTAAATTGACAAATAAAATTGTATATATTAGACATTTATGAGGTACAATGTGATGTTTAGATATATATTTACAATATAAAATGATTAAATCATTCGCTAATTAACAAATCCATAACTTCACACACTTATTTTTTTGTTGTGAAAACATTTTAAATCTTCTCTTTTAGTAATTTTGAAATACATGATGCATTATTATTATTATTTTTTTTTTTTTTGAGACGGAGTCTCGCTCTGTCGCCCAGGCTGGAGTGCAGTGGCGCGATCTCGGCTCACTGCAAGCTCCACTTCCCGGGTTCACGCCATTCTCCTGCCTCAGCCTCCCGAGTAGCTGGGACTAAAGGTGCCTGCCACCGCGCCCGGCTAATTTTTTGTATTTTTTTTTTTTTTTTTTAGAGACGGAGTTTCACCGTGTCAGCCAGGATGGTCTCGATCTCCTGACCTTGTGATCCACCCGCCTCGGCCTCCCAAAGTGCTGGGATTATAGGCGTGAGCCACCGCGCCCGGCTGCATTATTATTTATTAAAGTCACCATTCTATGCAATAGATCACTAAAGCTTATTCTTCCTGTTTAACTAAAATTGTCACGCTTTGATCAACATCTCCCCTTTCCCCATTCACTCCTCTTAGCCTCTGGTAACCACCACTCAATTCTCTACTTTTATGAGTTCAACTTTCTTAGATCCTTTAGCGTATTGTCTAGGTCAGGGTTCAGTTGTACAGGGCAGACTGCACTTTGGCTAGTTCAAGCAGGAAGGAATTTGTATCAGTCCATACGCATGCTGCTATGAAGAAATACCCGAGACTGAGTAATTCATAAAGAAAAGAGGTTTAATTGACTCACAGTTCCGCATGGTTGGGGAGGCCTAAGGAAACTTAAAATCATGGCAGAAGGGGAAGCAGGCACTTTCTTCACACGGCAAGGAGAAGTGCCCAGCAGCAAAGGGGAAAGAGCCCCTTATAAAAACAACAGATCTTGTGAGAACTCCCTCACTATGAAGAGAACAGCATGGGGGAACCACCCCCGTGATTCAATTATCTCCACCTGATCCCACCCTCGACCCATGAGGATTATCACAATTCAAGGTGAGATTACAATTCAAGGGACACAGAGCCGAACCATATCAGAATTCATTATAGAATTGTGGTAGGAGCTGAAGAAAAAAACTCTAGTTTGAGTTTTCAGGAACAACTTCTGTGGACTCACCATGGAACCTGGCTTCAGGGCAGCTGCTGCCTCTTATGTGATCAGGAGGCTCCTGGCTCCAGAACTGTGTTGTTATTGTCATCAGCAGGAAACCACCATGATCAGGAAACTGCTGCTGTGAGCTCCAGAGGCGTGTCATTCCGCTATGATTGATACAAGCAAAATGAATGCCCTGAGTCCTGTCTCTCAACATCGTGAGTGGGTCCTGAGACCTCTGTTAATGCTGCCACAGAGGAGTGATTAAATGTGGGGCTGCCCATCATAAGGGGCATATTCCCCCCACAGTGACTTCTTGAAACTCATTTGAGCTAATGCAGGTTGAGATCTGACCTCTGACCCTTTCCCCATAGCCATTGATGAAAAAAAGTAGCTCATATTCCAAAAAATATGTCAACAGGCCAATACATCAAGATATCTGAAGAACAGGATTCTTTCAAGGGAAAACTATTTGAAAAGATTCCATCTAAAGCAGAAATCTTACAACACAGAGAACACTTGTTTTAAAAAAGAATAATAAACATAATACAATACATCTCTTTATGAGAGACACAGCTAAATCATCAAAGACGTGCAAAGGTTGAAAACGAAAGGTTAAAAGAAGTCATATAAGGCAAATACGTACCAAGAGAAGCCCAGTATTTACATTAGTATCAGACAAAATAGATTTTTTTTTCAAACAAAGCATTATTAGAGTGAGAGCAGGTCAGTACAAATGACATTCATTTTGCCAAAAAAGTATAGAAATTTTTAACTATGAATGAACCTAACAAAATAGCTTCAAAATATGTAGAGTTAAAATTGATAGAACAACAAAAGCAAAAAAAAGAAATCGATGCCATTATGGTGGGAGATTTCAATATACCTCTCCCAATTATCCATGGCTTAAGGAGATAAAATTCAGAAAGGATATAAAAAGTCTAAATAATGCAATTAAAAATCTTGACCTAATAGACCTACATAGAACTTTGTATCCTGAAATTTGAGAATTTGCATTCTTTTAAAAAATACATTTTGTGGCCAGGCGCGGTGGCTCAAGCCTATAATCCCAGCACTTTGGGAGGCCGAGACGGGTGGATCACGAGGTCAGGAGATCGAGACCATCCTGGCTAACACAGTGAAACCCCGTCTCTACTAAAAATACAAAAAACTAGCCGGGCGAGGTGGCGGGCGCCTGTAGTCCCAGCTACTTGGGAGGCTGAGGCAGGAGAATGGCTTAAACCCGGGAGGCAGAGTTTGCAGTGAGCTGAGATCCGGCCACTGCACTCCAGCCTGGGCAACAGAGCGAGACTCCGTCTCAAAAAAAAAAAAAAAAAAATATATATATATATATATATATATATATATATATATAGTAATTATATTTTGTAATATAGATTTTGTAAATGAGACAGTAAAAAAACTGGATCATGTACTGAGCCACAAAATGAGCCCTAATAAATTTCAAAGCATAGGTATTACGCAGACTATTTTCTCTGACAACTCAATTAAATTAGAAAGATAACAAAAATAATCAACAAATATACTTATTATTGCGAGACCATTTTCCATGGGTCTTGTATTTCTGCAAGTCTTATGAGCAGAGGCACTGACTGGCTTTTTCTCAGGCTATCTTTTCAAGGATATTTGCATACCAGACAGCTTTGGAAGATAAAGATAGCATCTCCCTCTAGAGCAAAGGGCAAGCATACTTACTGTGCAGTATAAAAGATCTGAGTTTCTTAAGCTCTGAATTCTTTCCTGTAACACAACTCGCTGTAAATGTACATGTCACCTGGCTCCCTTCATCACCCTGGTGAAATTGGGGTTTGAGGACTCAGCACATGAAAATGCTGATACACTGACCACTGCTAATGCTGTATTTTATAAGGTCCTTTGTCACTGACCTGACAGTCTCAAATCTGTCATCATCTATGAACTTGGATGTTAACAAGGATGTTAACTTGTTAGCTTGTAAGTAGGGTAAAATCTCTCATGATGGGTTGATATCCATGTTTTCAGAAATTTCAAAAACACACTGATGAGTAACTCATAATGAAAATTGTAATATGTTTCAAAGAAAATTATAATAAAAATACTGTACATCAAAACTTAAGGCATATAGGAAGAGCAGTGCTTTGAAGGAAATGTTATAGCCTTAAATACTTATTTTAGGGGGGGAATTTATGAATTAATTAGACATCTGAAAGAGAATATTAGTCTAAACATAAAGAAAGTAGAAGAAGAATAAAAACAGAGTGTAAATCAATGAAATAGGAGTGACACATGCAAAAATGCAACAAAGACAAAAATTGGGTTTTTGGGAAAAAAATTGCAAAATAAGTATACTTTCAGCAAGATTCACAAAGAAAAAAAGACAGAGAAAGAGAAAGAGAGGAGGCACCAAAGTAAAAATGATAAATGAAAAATAACCTAACTTAGATAAAGCAGAGAATATAAAGATAATAAGCACACATCAACTTTAACAAATTAGGCAAAATGGACAATTTCTAGAAAAATATAATTAGCAGAATTGATTTGAGAAATACATTATAAGCTTGAATGGTCTTGTTAATATTAAAGAAATGAAAGCAATAATTTCAAATCTTTTAAAGCAAATACCAATCTCAAAACAGATAATCTTACTCTCATTCAAATGCTTTTAGAGAATATAAAAAGAAAAAAAGGGATTTCTTCCCTAACTCATCTATTAATCCTGCATATATCTGAGATCAAAAATGCATAAAAGCAGTACAAAAAAGGAGCATAACAAACCTATTTTGCTCATTAATATAGACTTAAAAAAATAGCATTTGCAAAAATTCTCAGTAAAATACTAGCAATCCAAATCCAGCTGCACATCAAAAAGCTAATTCACCACGATTAAGTAGGCTTCATCCCTGGGGCACAAGGTTGGTTCAACATATGGAAATCAATAAATGTGATTCATCACATAAACGGAACTAAAAAACACATGATTACCTCAATAGATGCAGAAAAGGCTTTTGATAAAATTCAACATCTGTTTACATTAAAAACCCTCAACAAACCAGGCATTGAAGGAACATACTTCAAAATAATAAGAGCCATCTATGACAAACGCACAGCCAACATTATACTGAATTGGCAAAAGTTGGAAGCATTCCCCTTGGAAACTGGAATAAGACAAGGATGCCCTCTTTAACCACTCCTATTTAACATAGTTTGGAAGTCCTAGCCAGAGCAATCAGGCAAGAGAAAGAAATAAAAGGCATCCAAACAGGAAGGAAGGAAGTCAAACTATACTTGTTTGCAGATGACATAATCCCACAACTAGAAGACCCCATAATCTCTGCCCAAAACCCCCTTGATCTGATAAACAATTTCAGCAAAGTTTCAGGATACAAAATCTATGTACAAAAATCAGTAGCATTTCAATCTGAGAGTCAAATCAGAAAATTATCCTATTCACAATAGCCATGAAAAGAATAAAATACCTAGGAATACAGGTAACCAGAGAGATGAAAGATCTCAACAATGAGAATTATAAAACACTGCTCAAAGAAATCAAGGCAGGGAGCAGTGGCTCACACATGTAATCCCAGCACTTTGAAAGGCCGAGGCGGGTGGATTGCCTGAGGTCAGGAGTTTGAGACCAGCCTGGCCAACATGGTGAAACCCTGTCTCCACTAAAAATACAAAAATTAGCTGGGCGTTGTGGTACACACCTGTAATCCCAGCTACTCGGTAAGCTGAAGCAGGAGAATTGCTTGAACCCAGGAGGTGGAGGTTGCAGTGAGCCAAGATCACACCATTGAACTTCAGCCTGGGTGACAAGAGTAAAACTCCATCTCAAAAAAAAAAAAAAAAAAAGGAATCAGAGATGACACAAACAAATGAAAAAACATTCTATGCTCATAGATAGGAAGAATCAATACCATTAAAATGGCCACACTGCCCAAGGCAATTTACAGATTAAATGCTATTCCTATCAAACTGCCAATGACATTCTTCACAAAATTAGAAAAATCTATTTTAACATTTATATAGAACCAAAATAGAGCCTGAATAGCCAAGGCAATTCTAAGCAAACATAACAAAGCTCGTGTCATCACGTTAGCTAACTTCAAACTATACTACAAGGCTACAGCAACCAAAACAGCAGTTTGGTACAAAAACAGACACATTGGCCAATAGAACAGAATAGAGAGGTCAGAAATAATGCTATATACCTACAACCATCTGATCTTCAACAAAGTGAACAAAAACAAGTAATAGGGAATGGACTCCCTATTCAGTAAATGGTACAGGGCTAGCTGGTTAACCATATGCATAAGACTGAAACTGGACCCCTTCTTTATACCATATACAGAAATCAACTCAAGATCGATTAAAGACTTAAATGTAAAACCTAAAATTTTTAAAACCCTGGGAGAAAATCTAGGAACTACCATTCTGGACATAGTAATGGGAAAAGATTTCATGGCAAAGATGCCAAAAACAATTACAAAAAAAAAAAAAAAAAATTGACAAATAGGACCTAATTAAACTAATGAGCTTCTGCACAGCAAAAGAAATTATTAACAGGGTAAACAGACAGCCTACAGAATGGGAGAAAATATGTGCAAACTATGCCTCTGACAAAAGTTTAATATCCAGAATCTATAAGGAACTTAAGCAAATTTACAAGTTAAAAAAAAAAAAAAAACCCAACCCCATTACAAAGCAGACAAAGGACATTAACACTTTTCAAAAGAAGACATACATATGGCCAAGAAACATATGAAAAAAAGCTCAACATCACTGATCACTAGAGAAATGCAAATCAAAACTGCAATGAGATACCATCTCACATCAGTCAGAATGACCATTAGAAAGTCAAAAAATAACAGATACTGGTGAGGTTGCAGAGAAAAGAGAACACTTATACACTGCTGGTGGGCGTGTAAATTAGTTCGGCCATTGTTGAAAGCAGTGTGGTGATTCCTCAAAGATCTAAAGACAGAATTACCATTCAACTCAGCAATCCCGTTATTGCGTATATAAACAATGGACTATAAATCATTCTACCATAAAGACACAGGCCGGGCACGGTGGCTTGGCCAGGCATGGTGACTCATGCCTGTAATCCCAGCACTTTGGAAGGCCAAGGTTGGTGTATCACCTGACGTCAGAAGTTTGAGACCAGCCTGGCCAACATGGAGAAACCTCGTCTCTACTAAAAATAGAAAATTAGCCGGGCGTGGTGGCACACGCCTGTAATCCCAGCTACTCGGGAGGCTGAGGCAGGCGAATCTCTTGAACCCGGGAAGTGGAGGTTGCTGTGAGCAGAGATTGAGCCACTGCACTCCAGCCTGCGCAACAAGAGCAAAACTCTGTCTCAAAATAATAATAGTAATAATAATAGCAATAATAATAAGAAATAACAAATAACCCAATCTAAAAATGGTGAAGGACTTGAATAGACATTTCTCAAAAGAAGACATACAAATGGTGAACAGGTATATGAAAAGGGACTCAATATCACTAATCATCAGGGAAATGCAAATTGAAACCACCGTGAGATAACACCTCACACCTGTAAGAATGGCAGTTCCCAAAAAGACAAAAGAAAACAAGTGTTAGCAAAAATGTGGAGAAAAGGGAAGCCTTGTACACTATTGGTAGCAATGTAAATTGGTACGGCAATCATGGAAAATTGTATGGGGGTTCCTTGAAAAATAGAACTACCATAATACTCAGCAATCTCGCTTCTAGATATACATCTGAAGGAAATAAAATCTCTATCTTTAAAAGATAGCTCCATTTCCATGTTCATTGCAGCCTTATTCACAATAGCCAAGAAACTAAAATAATTTAAATAAAAGGTAAAATATATATATGTTACATGTATGTAATATATATGCCCATGTATTATATGTAATATATATGTCCATATATACTATATATTATATATGCCTATATATAGTTTGCAAATATTATATTATTATATATGCCATATATATATATAATGTTAGAATATTATTCAGCCTCAAAAAGAAGGAAATTTTGTATTTGTGACAACATAGATGGACCGGGAGGTCATTACGATAAGTGAAATAAGCTAGATATAGAAATACAAATACTGTATGATCTCATTTACATATGAAGTCAAAGACAGTCAAACTCTTAGAAGTAGAGAGTAGCATGGTGGTTGCCAGTGGGAGAGGTAGTGGGGAAATGGAGAGTTTTTGGTCAAAGGGTACAAAGTTTCAGTCATGCAAGATGAATAAGTTCTGGAAATCTAATGTACAGCGTAGTGACTACAGTTAACAATACTGTGTTGTATGCTTGAAATTTGTGAAGAGAGCAGATCTTAAGTGTTTGCAGCACACACAAAAAAAATGGTAACTATGTGAGGTAATTGAATGTGTTGCTTAACTTTTTATTTTATTTTATTACTATTATTGTTTTTTGAGACAGTCTTGCTCTGTCACCCAGGCTGGAGTGCAGTGGCATGATCTCAGCTCACTGCAACCTCGGCCTCCTGGGTTCAAGCGAGTCTCCTGCCTAATCCTCCCAAGTAGCTGGGATTACAGGCATGTGCCACCCCGCCCAGCTAATTTTTGTATTTTTAGTAGAGACGGGGTTTCACCATGTTGGTCAGACTGGTCCTGAACTCCTGACCTCAGGTGATCTCCCAAAGTGCTGAGATTACAGACGTGAGCCACTGTGCCCAGCAATGTTGCTTAATTGTGATAATCATTTCACAATGTATATGCATATCAAATCCATCACTTTGTATGTCTTAAATATATTAGGTTGGTGCAAACGTAGTTGCAGTTTTTGAAATGTTGGAATTTGCCATTTGATATTGGAATAAATTCTTAAATAATGTGGTTACGTTACACATAATTTTAGTGGGCTTTTCTCGCTTTATGGTTTTTTTTATTTTTATTTTTATGGGTTTTTTGGGGGGTTTTTTTGTTTTTTTTTTTGGTTTTTTTTTTTTTTTTTTTTTTTGGCTAATGACTTATTACTTGCTGTTTATTTTCTGCTTATTTTAGACTATGGAAATGATGTGAGACCAAAAGCAAATTTAAGCGAGTTTCTTATTCGAGTTCAAAACGGGTCATAAAGCAACAGAGACAACGCGCAACATCAACATCGCACTTGACCCAGAAACGGCTAACGAATGTACAGTGCAGTGGTGGTTCAAGAAGTTTTGCAAAGGAGACAATAGCCTTGAAGATGAGGGGCGTAGTGGCTGGCCATCGGAAGTTGACAACGACCGATTGAGAGCAGTCATTGAAGCTGATCCTCTTACAACTACACAAGAAGTTGCAGAAGAGCTCAACGTGGACCATTCTATGGTCCTGCAGTATTTGAAGCAAATCGGATAGGTGAAAAAGCTCGATAATTGGGTGCCTCGTGAGCTGAGCAAAAATTTTAAAAGATCATTGTTTTGAAGTGTCGTCTTCTCTTTTTCTACGCAACAACAACGAACCATTTCTCAATCGGATTGTTACCTGCGACGAAAAGTGGATTTTATATGACAACTAGCGATGCCCAGCTCGGTGGTTGAGCTGAGAAGAAGCTCCAAAGCACTTCCCAAAGTCAAACTTGCGCCAAAAAGAGGTTATGGTCACTGTTAGGTGGTCTGCTGCCAGTCTGACCCACTACAGTTTTCTCAATCCCGGTGAAACCGTTACATCAGATAAGTATGCTCAGCAAATCAATGAAAAGCACCAAAAACGGTAACATACGCAGCCGGCATTGGTCGATAGAAACGGCCCAATTCTCCACAACACCGGACCGCACATCGCACAATCAAGGCTTCGAAAGCTAAACGAATTGGACTATGAAGTTTTGCCTCATCTGCCATATTCACCTGACCTCTTGCCAACCGACTACCACTTCTTCAGCCATCTCGACAACTTTTTTTGCAGGGAAAACGCTTTCACAACCAGCAGGATGCAGAAAATGCTTTCCAAGAGTTCGTCGAGTCCCGAAGCACGGATTTTTACTCTACAGGAATAAAACAAACATTTCTCGTTGGCAAAAATGTGTTGATCGTAATGCTTCGTATTTTGATTAATAAAGATGTGTTTGAGCCTAGTTATAATGATTTAAAATTCACTTTCCAAAACCAAAATTACTTTTGCACCTGCGTAATACACAATTTTATTTGTCCATAATACCCTCATGAATATAATTGATTATCTTTGACAAAGGAGCAAAAGCAATACAATGGTGAAAGCATAGTCTTTTCAACAAATGGTATTAAAGCAACAAGACATGCAAAAATATGAATCTAGACAGATCTTACACCTTTCACTAAAATTAGCCCAAAATGGATCCTAGACCTAAATGTAAAACACAAAACTATAAAACTTCTAGAAGATAACATAGGAGAAAATCTAGATAACCTTGGATATGATTATGATATTTTAGATTCAACACCAAAATGAACCATGAAAAAAATATTGATGAGTGTTGCACTTTGTTAAAATTATGAAAGCTTTTGCTCTGAGCATGATACTGTCATCAGAATGAGAAAATAAGCCACAGATAGGAAGAAAATATTTGCAGAAGACATGATTAAAGACTGTTATTCAAAGTATATGGAAAAGCTGAAGTTGACAATACGAAAAAGAACAACCCAATTTAAAAATGGGCAAAAGATCTGAACATGCTTCAGAGCAAAGAAGATATACAGATGGCAAATAAGCACATGAAAAGATGTTCCACATCATATGCCATCAGGGTATTACAAATCAAAACAACAATGTAATACCACTACACACCTATTAGAATGGCCAGAATGAAAACTGTTGACAGCACCAAATGCTGGTGAGGATATGGAGCCACAGAAACTCTCATTCGTTGCTGGTAGGTATGCAAAATGATATTAAATACAGCCACTTTGGAAGATAGTTAGAAGTTTCTTACAAAGCTAAATATACTCTTACCATATGATCTAGCAATCACACTCCTTGGTATTTATCCAAAGAAGTTTAAAACTTATGTCCACATAAAAACCTTCACATTAATGTTTATAGCAGCTTTATTCATAATTACCAAAACTTTAAAGCCACCAAGATGTTCTTCAGTAGTTACATGGATAAACTGTGATTTCTTTTTAGCTCTGAATAATATTTCATTGTCTAGCTACACTACAGTTTATAATATTTCATTGAAAGATGCATCAGCTATCAACACATGAAAAGAAATAGAGGAATTTTAAATGCATATTACTAAGTGAAGGAAGCCAATTTGAAAAGGCTACATACTGCATGATTTCATCTATGTGACATTCTGGAAAAGGCAAAGCTATAGAGGTATAAAAAAATTCATGGTTGCCAAGGATTGAGGGAAAGGAGGGATGAATAGGCCGAACACAGAAGATTTTAGGGCAACAAAACTATCTTTGTATCATTCTATAATGGTGGATACATGTCATTATATATTTGTCAATACCCACAGAATGAACGCCACCAAGAGTGAGCTCTAATGTAAACTATAGACTTTGGATGATGATCTGTCAATGTAGGTTTATCAATAGCAACAAAGTACTATGGGGTATATGGGAACTTTCTGTATCTTCCACTCAATTTTGCTGTGAACATACACTTTCTCTAAAAAATAAAGTTTATTTTTTTAAAAGGAGAAAAAAATGAGTTAAAGGCATGTATAAGCATTTTACAGAAGACGAGATACCTATAGCCATTAAACATATGAAAAGATTTTCAACTTTCTTGGTGATCTGGAAAATATAAATTAAAGCCAAATGAAATACCATTCTGTATATACTCCATTGGCCACAAATTTAAAGTTTTACCATGTCAAGATTTGGCAAAGATGTTGCTTGACAAGACATCTCATATATTGCTGTTGATAATGGATTTATCTCTCACTTTAATTTGAAAATTCACATAACCTATGACCCAGCAATTCAACTCCTAGGTGTACACCCAAGAGAAACTCAGTCTCTCTCTCTCTCTCTCTCTCTCTCTCTCTCTCTCTCTCACACACACACACACACACACACACACACACACACAGTGTCACCAGGCCAACAGTTAGTGAAATCAATGGGAAACCTAAAAAATGATTAAGTGAGGTGTATATGAAACATGTATGGGATAAAGATGCTCAGAGAAATATTAGCATTCTTACTACAAAGTTGAATACTGTGAATCTACTTTCATATATCTATTTTATTGTATGGTGATGCTTTTCTTTTGTACTAAACTTTTGTATGAGAAAGGAATTGTATTAAGTGTAACTAGGAACTGGATTCTCATTTCTCAAGAAAATATGGTGAATGAGTAACTTTTGAGAAAAATATGTATTAACATTTGTCATCAATCATGGGGGTTACAACGTTATTACTGAGTACATGAAAACACAAATCTGCTGAAGAAGCATCAGTAACTACCACAAAACGTTATACTTATTTTAAAAGACTATACCTGAAGAAGATCAAAGGTATATGACACATCGCTTTTCCCTGAGATCAAATACCCATAGGAAATTAATTGTGATAATTTTCAGTGCTGAGTTTTCTTGTCATGTACAAAAAAAGGCAAGGCAATAGTTATAAATATGCTTTTACCGTGAACACAGAAGAATTTCTCATAAAGTTAAATAACCCCAGATGCTTCAAGTAAAAAATAGGTTAATTTCAATAGTGATTTCTTTCCATTCAATTTATGTAATTAAAGTAAAGCTTTTAAATGTTCATTCTATTGAAGATAAAACATCTGACATTAATGTCAGTATTATTGCAAATTCAATTAAAAAGTTAAACTTTGAAGAAAAAGTTTTTACTTTTGAGAGGATGAAATGATTACTAATTTTGGTAGGGCAAGCATCATAGTAAAGGCAATGTTCTCACTAAATTAAGGAACTTTGAAAGCAAGAAAATACAATAGGTCATAGTGAACACAAAACTCTTAATGTATCCAAACAAGAAGTAATACTCTACCAGTTGAAATGAAAGCTATTAATATTAAAAGTATTTTAAAAGTATTTTTATAGGCCGGGCGCGGTGGCTCATGCCTGTAACCCAGCACTTTGGGAGGCCAAGGCGGGTGGATCACTTGAGGTCAGGAGTTCGAGACCAGCCTGACCAACATGGAGAAACCCTGTCTCTACTAAACATACAAAGTTAGCAGGGCATGGTGGCGCATGCCTGTAATCCCAGCTAGTCAGGAAGGCTGAGGCAGGAGAATCGCTTGTACCCAGGAGGCAGAGGTTGCAGTGAGCCGAGATCACACCACTGCACTCCAGCCTGGGACATAAGAGTGAAACTCCATCTTAAAAAAAAAAAAAAATTTATAAATACACAGAATAAGTAAACTATAAAATGTTTGTGATGAAACTAATATTGAAAACTAAAAGTACTTTAACATGGCAGCATGAGTCTTCCCAGCTTCCCATCGTCCGATTTTAGAAATGATTGCACCTTTGAAAAATGACTATGTAGATCAACCTATGTGCCTTACAATAATATTACACTTCTATGTAAATTAGCGCTCTCAAATTTGGTCACTGGAAATCTTTAAAGCTTCTAGAAAATTGTGATTATTGAAAATAGAACTTGCAAAAGGAAAGACTGGAAATTTATCTTTGCAAAAGAGAAAGAAGGAACTAAACAAATGGAATGATGATAGCACAAATCGTATGCAAGATTTAATTTTGAAATTCTATTATTGGGCTTGGAATATCTCCACTTGTGGGAAGAATATTCTGGTGGAGCTCTGAATTTTAATTGGATAAATGTATTATCATTACCAGAAGAAGACTGAGAAGGTTCTAATTTTGCAACATTTAAATTTGGCAAAACATTCCAAAGTATCAAAAATAGAGACAATGTACTGGACCCATTTTGTCTTGTAAAAATATTTGTTGAAAAACGGAGCTGGGCATGGTAGTGTGCACCTATAGTCCCAGCTACTTGGGAGGTTGAGCCCAGGAGGTCAAGGCAAGCCTGAGCAACATAGACCTAATCTCAATATTTTAAAAAACGAAAAGAAAAATGGAGTCAGAAAGAGCACCTGGGAAATATACACTTCAATATTTTTAAAAAGTATAAAGCTTGCCATTTAGCAGTTGGAATAATATTTTCTCAAATAAAATATCATGCAACCAGCCATTAGGTGCCTCCTCATGGAAGGACATAACACTACCCATGGATTCTCCTTGGGAAAAGGAAAAGCAAAACCTGTATCGATCAAGCCTATCGATCTCACTACTAATTTAAAAGAAAGACAGAGTATAGAAAAACATGTCAAATAATGCCCTGGGAATACAATCAGCAAAATCTAGAAAACTGTAGGACAAGTAAAGTGACCAAGTTCCTTCACAAATAAACTGTAAGGAAAACAAAGAAATCAGGATGAACATTTAACTTATAGGTTAAAAGATACTTATAGAAACATATTAACCGCCGGGCGCGGTGGCTCAAGCCTGTAATCTCAGCACTTTGGGAGGCCGAGACGGGCGGATCACGAGGTCAGGAGATCGAGACCATCCTGGCTAACCCGGTGAAACCCCGTCTCTACTAAAAAATACAAAAAACTAGCCGGGCGTGGTGGCGGGCGCCTGTAGTCCCAGCTACTCGGGAGGCTGAGGCAGGAGAATGGCGTAAACCCGGGAGGCGGAGCTTGCAGTGAGCTGAGATCCGGCCACTGCACTCCAGCCTGGGCAACAGAGCGAGACTCCGTCTCAAAAAAAAAGAGAAAAAAAAAAAAGAAAAAAAGAAACATATTAACCAATGGCAATATATGAACTTTATTGGATCTTGATTCAAATTTTAAAAAATAGAATCTCACCAGACACTGCAGAATCACTCCATGTGACCCATCCTAATCGCAGTCCCCTCTTCCCATCAAAAGTAACCATTATCTTGACTTACAAAGTAATCACGTCCTTGTCTTTCTTGATGGTATTTTCACCCAAATGTGCATCCCTAGACACTCTAATTCAGTCTTTCCCATTTAGAAATAAGTTGATATGCCTTTTAAGTATTTTTAAATCTGTAACTCTACCCTTGATCTCTTTCTTTTACTTACAATTTACCTGTTGAAAAAATTGACACTAGTTTCCTCTAGTCTGAGTCTTGTAGACTGCATATTCACGGGGCACTTTAACATATTCATCTTTCCCCTGTATTTTCTGAAAATTGACAGCTGATTTAGAGGCTTGATCAGACTCAGGTTCCATCCATTGGGTGGTATTTTGTTCTTTAATCAGGAAGCACATAATGTCCAGTTCGTTCTCTTCTATTATATTAGTGGACATTGATGCTCACTTCCTAGCTCCATTTAATTCATTGGAGGGTATGAAATAATGGTATTTTAATTCAACAAATGTTCATTGATAGAGGAAATATTTTATAATGAATTATATTTTTTATATACTAAATAGATTAATTTTATTTAAAAGTCAATCTAATTTTATTTTTTAGAGATGGAGTCTCACTATGTTGCTTAGGGTGACCCTGACCTCCCGGGCTTAAGCAGTCCTCCACTTCAGCCTCCAGTGTAGCTGGGACTGCAGGCACCTGCCCCCACACCAGGTTTGAATCTAATTTTAAATGAGTGGAAATCCTAGATTATATTTGAAACATTCAGAATTTCAGTTTCTTTTGTATTGAACAGTGAATGGCCCACATGGAGTGATAATAAGTATCCTAATCCTTGAAACGATTAATGGGATCAGAAGGGTACCAAATTTACCTGTACCCCTTAAGAAAAAACTTCAGAGATGGCGAAAATTGCCAAATCTCTTTCCCCAAAGCTGCAAGACACCCTAAACTTCTTCTCATAAACTCCTTATAAACTGCCCCAGGAGGACTGGCAGAGGGTAAAAACTTCATAGCAATTGGGTCTTCTATTTTATAATTTAGGGAAGTTTATTTTAGTGGCAGCTCTAAATGTTTTCAGAATTACATATACTTATTTCTGTTCAATCTACGTCATTTATCAAAAAGCAATGTTTCTTCATAACATAAGAAGATAGTTGCTACCTTATCTTTTTTTACCTATACCACATGACATTAGTTAAAATGTAAATATTGCTTTCCTGTTTGTATTTCCATAATGTGATTTCAATATCAGATTCTGTGCCCAGAACATGAATAAACAATCTTTCTCTAGCCTAATAAAGTCTATTTTAAAACAAACAGATGTAACTTAAACCACCTTGAACATATAGTTTAACTGTATTTAGAAAAGTGATTTTCCAATTAGAGGAAAGAGTAGAAACATAAATTTAAAATATTTGCAACAAGAAATATACTAAAATATATGTAAATATGTATGCTTGTGTATACAAAGTTCATTTCAATGAATTAAAGTCTCCAAATTCAGGCACATCACCACTCAAGATATTATCAGCTTAACAAACATGATGACTAAACCACTTCAATCCTTCTCCATATATAAAGGAACATGAGGGAAATGTTAGAAGTTTAAAGAAATGAAGTGTCCAAATTTGTTTAAGTTAAGATCTCAAAAATATGTATCCTGAATTTAGTATTAATCAGGGGAAAATGCTAAACAGACTGTTTAAAGCAAGCTTGTCCAACCCACAGCCCGTGGGCCACATATGGCCTGGAATGACTTTGAATGTGGCCCAACACAAAGTCATAAACTTTCTTAAAACATTGAGTTTTTTTGCAATTTTTAAGGTTATCAGCTATTGTTAGTATATTTTATGTGTGATCCAAGACAATTCTTCTTCCGATGTGGCCCAGGGAAGCCAAAAGATTGGACACCCCTGGTTTAAAGGATGTTGGGTGAGTGCCTACAAAGACTAATTACTGGATGACACATCACAAACCAGTTATGCCAGATCAAGTTCATTGTACTTTTTGATAGGGTCACTAAGCTGATAGCTTAAGAAGGGGCCATAGGCTTAATGTATCCTATTTTCAGGACGGCATCTGGAAAATGTGTCATAAAATCTTTATTAGTTAGAGTTCTCTAGAGAAACAGAACCAATAGGATGAATACATAGATAGATAAATTTATTATAAGAAATTGGCTTGGCCGGGCGCGGTGGCTCAAGCCTGTAATCCCAGCACTTTGGGAGGCCGAGACGGGCGGATCACGAGGTCAGGAGATCGAGTCGAGACCATCCTGGCTAACACGGTGAAACCCCGTCTCTACTAAAATACAAAAAAAAAAAAAAAAAAAATTAGCCGGGCGAGGTGGCGGGCGCCTGTACTCCCAGCTACTCGGGAGGCTGAGGCAGGAGAATGGCATGAACCCGGGGGGCGGGGCTTGCAGTGAGCTGAGATCCGGCCACTGCACTCCAGCCTGGGCGACAGAGCCAGACTCCATCTCAAAAAAAAAAAAAAAGAAATTGGCTCACACAATTATGGAAGGTGACAAGTCCCAAAATCTGCAGGATGTAGTTCCAGTCTGAAGACCTGAGACCCAGGAGAACCAGTGATGTAGTTCTAATCTGAAAGCTGGCAGCCTCAAGACCCAAGACTAGCCAATGTCTCAGGTTGAGTTCAAAGGCAAGGAAAAGCCAATGTCCCTGTTTGAAGGCAGTCAGGCAGAAGAAATTACCTTACTCAGGGGAGGGTTATCCTTTTTGTTCTATTTAGGCTTTCAACTAATTGCCCTCCCCACGTTAGGGAGGGCAATGTGCTTTACTCAGTCTACCTTGTCAAATGTTAGTCTCATTTAAAATCACCCCCACAGACATACTCAGAACCAAATTTGTTTGACCAGATATCTGGGCACCCCATGGTCCAGTCAAGTTGTCACATAACAACACATTAGTCAACATAATATCTTTGTGGACAAGACATAGAAATAAAAGCTAGATGAAAATACAGTCTAGAATTTGTGGACCATAAGTGAGGAGTTTGTTAATGGACCAGTGTCAATCTGTCAGTCCATTTCAGTATAATGCCTGTGTGTTTCAGCTAAATTTTACACTCTCTAACACTAGGTGCCTAAAAAAGAAAAAGGCTTTTTTATTTTGTGAGAATAGTCTTTCCATTAAGAAATATATGGCCTACAAGGAGATAGTGTTCATTGTTTTTCCTGTACTGAGGTTTGTCTATTCAGATTTCTATATTTCCCATTCTAGAGAAAGCTGTAGTAGAATGGGGTCTTGGCATCCTCCTCACAGAGTATATATGATTCAAACCCTTTACAACACTCCTTCCTATGTAAATGTGTACAGTTAAGTGACAAAAGGACAGAATAGTACAGTATCATTTGTTTAAAAATATAAATTTATAGCCAGGCATGGTGGCTCACGCCTGTAATCCCAGCACTGGGAGGCTGAGGCGGGCGGATCACCTGAGGTCGGGAGGTTGAGACCAGCCTGACCAACATGGTGAAACCCCCTCTCTGCTAAAAATACAAAAATTAGCTGTGCATGGTGGCGGGTGCCTGTAGTCCCAGCTACACGGAAGGCTGAGGCAGGAGAATTGTTTGAATCTAGGAGGCGGAGGTTGCAGTGAGCCGAGATTGTGCCACTGCACTCTAGCCTGGGCAACAAAGCAAGACTCTGTCTCAAAAAAAAAAAAATATATATATATATATATATATATATATAAATTTATATATTTGTACAAGTGTAGACTATTGTGAGCCTTGCTGGCAGGGAATCTGGAAAGGAAAGGGGTGCTGAAGTGAGAAGTCATCACTATTTGAATTTCTTTTATGCAATATTCATGAATTAACTTCTTATTCATTAGCATTACATAAAATAAAATGGAGAAATATTTTTGGAATTTCAGAAATTAGCATTTTATCAAATAAACAGTAACAGAGAGAGAGGAAAAAAGTTGGGAAGAAAAAATAAAAGAAAGAAAGGGAAAGAAGGGAGAGAAGAAGAAAAGGAAAGAAATGGAAAGGATGGGAGAGTAGGAGAGGGAAGAGAAAGGATGGAAAGAGGAAGAGAGAGAGAAAGAGAATGAATGAAATAAATGAAAAGAATGAAGGGAGACAGAGAGAAACAAAAAGGAAGGAAGGAAGGAAAGAAGGAAGGAAGGAAGGAAAGAAAGAAGGAGAAAGAAAAGAAAGAAAGAAAGAAAAGAAAAGAGAGACAGAAAGAAACAAAGAAGAAAGAAAGAAGAGGAAGGGAGAAGGAGGGGAGAAACACAATTTCCTAATTTCCATTGCCTCTTCCTCCTAGACTAGATCTAAACCTAGTTTCTCATTTGTCCCTCTCGTAATGCTACTTCAGAAGTTACTTCATAATGTTACTTCAGAAGTAAGAGATTTCTGTCTTTGGGTTATTTCTTCCCAGGACAGAGCTGAGGAATAGGAATCTAATTAACTTCAACTTCTCCACAAACTCAGAAGTATAATTAATAACATCTCTCTTCTTTCTTTCCTTTCTTTCTTTCTCTTTCTTTCTTTCTCTTTCTTTCTTTTTCTTCTTCTTTTTCTTCTTTCTCTTTCTTTCTTTCTTTTTCTTCTTCTTCCTCTTTCTTTCTTTCCTTCCTTCCTTCTTTCTTTCTCCTTCCTTCCTTTCTTCCTTCCTTCTTTTCCTCTTTTTTTCCTTTGTTCCTTTTTTTTTTTTCTTCTTTCCAGAATGGCTAAATTTCTGAAGCTGGACCTCCATTCTTCCATGGTGGCAGAAAATTTCACTTCAGTCATTCTTGGTTTCTTCAATCCTCCCCAGGGTTGGTTCACAGTCCTAGAATGTCATGCAGTGCCAGTGAAGGGCAAGGCAGGAGATTGTGGGTGATCTTCAAGCCATAGACTATTGGTCTTCAGTGGACACAGGTTACTACAGGTTACCAAGAAGCCCATTATTCTGTCTGCATGGCCCCTTCCAGTCCTCAAGTGTCTGCTGCTTCCAGACTACAGAAGGAACCCAGTAATTTTTCAGGGTTTCCTCTGATCCCATTCTCCACAGGTTGGTCCTCTCTGAATCCATGCCACCTCTGCAGAGGGAGGGGTGGGGGTCACAGGAGACTGTCAGTTCCAGGTTCCTGATTTTCTAGGACCCACAGGCCACGTTTTCTTCTTCCTACAACCACCCAATTTACCTTACTTAAGAAAATAGTCTTGGCAGGGCATGGTGGCTCACATCCATAATCCTACCACTTTGGGAGGCCAAGGTGGGTGGAACACTTGAGGCCAAGAGTTTGAGACCAGCCTGGACAACATAGCGAAACCCTGTCTCAATTAAAAATACAAAACATTAGTCAGTTGTGGTGGCACACACCTGTAATCCTGGCTACTTGGGAGACTGAGGCAGAAGAATCGCTTGAACCCGGGAGTCGGGGGTTGCAGTGAGCTGAGATTGCACCATTGCCCCAGCCTGGGTGACAGAGCAAGATTCTGTCCAAAAAAAAGAAGGAAGGAAGGAAGGAAGGAAGGAAGGAAGGAAGGAAGGAAGGAAGGAAGGAAGGAAGGAAGGAAGGAAAGAAGGAAGGAAGGAAAAGAAGAAAGAAAGAAGGAAAGAAAGAGGAAGAAGGAAGAAAGAAGGAAAGAAGGAAAGAAAAAGAAAGAAAGAAGAAAAGAGAAGAGAAAAGAAGAGAAAAGACAAAAAGAAAAGAAAGGAAAAGAAGTCTGAAATATCAAAATATTCTTCTGACTAGGATATACTGAGAGTAAAAAAAAAAAAAATTAACTTCTCTCACTATTTGAGCTGAAATATTGGCTCCCTGAAACTTGACTTTTGCCTCTATTTTTTAACATAAATAAAAGTAATTATATTTTGCAAAATTAAAAAACCGCAAAAATAAGTCCCACACTTGCCTTGGTTTCTTCATGCTCCTAATACCCAAAATTATTAAATAACAGAAGCAAATTTAACAAGTATTCTCTGCAAGTCTCAAATGAAATGTTGAGAGGCTCTCTACTTGAAATTTTTTTCAACATTTGGGTTGTTCCCGGCAGGAACTGGGCACAGAAAGACTGAAATCAGCGCTTTGGGAAGGAACAGAGCGGTTTCAGCACCAAGTGTGCAATACCCATGCATCATGACCACTCTGAGATTGAGGCCAAGTCGAAGTCAAAGCCAGGATGATTACTAACATCCATACTGAAGTTACTCAACCCCTACCCCTTCATCTTCTCCCAGAGTACTTAGTAAGGAAGGTTCCAGTCATAACCCTGTAATAGGGAATGAGGGCAAAAACTAAGAAAATAAATAAAATAAGCAGTGGGCAAGGGCTGCAGATGCTAAATTGGAATAAGTTGCAAAAGAAAAATTACTCAACACATCCTCAACAGTCATCGCACATGTCTCACTACACTTAGTGTGTCTTGCTTTATAGGTTTTGTATTACATAAACTATTTAAATGGGGACTGTCTCATCTTTGTATAATAGTTCATGCTCCAAAAACATTTGTTGAATTTAGTTCATTTTATAGTGTGAGTAGGTAAAAATTGAGCAGTTGACTTTCAGTATGGACAAGTAGTATATAAAAGGGAAATAATCCAAATTATGTTGCATGCCAACCTGACTTAGCAGTCATAACACAAAGAGAGACCTATTGTTAATATACACAATTTCCTGAGTAGATTGGCCCAGTGTTCAATAACAGATAAGAAAAATGTCAACAAAATATCAGACATTATCAAATAGTAAAATGGAGAAGAAAGAAAAATTAATATATGATCCTCAGGCAAGCAATGTAAATCTATCAGCTTTAGAACTTTTAGCTCTGCTATAGTGTAAGTAAAACAAACAACAAAAGAGACAGTATTTTCTTCATAGATAACATGACTGCTACTCAGAAAAACAAAAAAAAAAATGCATGGAGAGAAAACTGGAAAGAAATTCACTTGAAATTCACTTGAAACTATGAATGTTTGGGGATTGGAGAATTGAAAGTGATTTTTTCTTTGCTTTTCTACTTTGCTGTTATCCAAGTCTTCTAGAGTGAGCAGGTACTATCTTTATAATGCAAAAAGAAATATTTTAAAGGAAAGAAAGATAAGAATAAAATTAAAGTACAGGGAAGGATAACTAAAATGAGCAAGAGAGAGTGAATTAATGTATACAGAAAAAATATATATAGTGTTGGATGACAGGAGACAAAAAGAGAAGCAAACTATTTTATAAATAAACAAACATGGATTTATCCATCTTAAAGAGAATTAGTGTTAGAGAGGCAAATTTCTGACAATTAAGAGTCAAAAATGATTTTGTTTCTGTCTGTGTTGGAAAGAATAATTCTACCTTCCCCCTTTGCAAATGTCCACATCTTAATCCCCAGAATCTGTGAACTGTTAACTTACATGGCAAAAGGGACTTTGCAAGTATGACTAAATGAAGCATCTTGAGATGTGAAAGTTATCCTCAATTATTCAGGTGAGCCCAGTTGTAATCACAAGGGTCCTTATAAAAGGTAGGCAGAAGAATCAGAGTCAGAGAAGGAGATGTGAGGATGGAAGCAGAGGTCAAAGTCAAGAGCCAAGGAATGTTGCCAGCCTCTAGAAGCTGGAAAGGGCAAGAAAACTTACTCTTTCCTAGAGACCCTGGAAGGAAGGCAGCCCTGCCCACAACTTTATTTTAGCCCAGTGAGAATGACTTTGAACTTCTGATCTCTGGAAATGTAAGATGATGAACTTTTGTCGTTTTAAGCCACTAAACTCTACCAATTTGTTACAATAGCAATTTTAAAAACAAATATCCTGCCTATTCATGCATTCATTCAGCTCCAGTTACAGCCATCGACTTGCAATCTCCTGAACACTTCTCCTATCCATTTACTTAGATCTGATCTTGTTCTTCAAGAGTTATTTAAACCGTCACTTCCCCCTTGGAAGCATTTCCTACATTGGGCTCCCCCACTGTCTGGAACTCCCTACCATGTCTCCTTTTCATCACTCACTACACTTGAGTTGCAATAATTGATCATCTTATTCCTGTTTGTATCACTTTGCCAAGTTCTTACCTAATAAATGGCTTTGTTACTTCTTCCTTAGTTATCTTTCAGGTCTCCCTGACAATATGGTAAGTTTTCAGAGAGCAGGGTCTACTTCTGTGTGTGTACACATGCATATGTCTTCCCTCCATATGCTTAATACACAGTGATCCAACTCAAAAATCAACACAAAACAAAACAAAAACACCGCATCAAATAAATATTCATTGAAAAATAAAATGAACCAATTTACTTTGTAACAAATTATGTCTTGGGAAGCAACGGAAAATAACCATGCATTCTATTGTATAATTTACTAACCTGCTATAATAAATTAGACTCATTTATTTAGTTAGTTTATGCCTTGAGAAAACCTCAAAGCACTTTTTTCCTAGTCAGAATTATCTGGTTTTCATATTGATGGTCTTTTACTTCAGTCACCAAATGCAGTAGCCAACATGATCAAAACGTATTTATCCATTTAACAAATATGAAATGATTGCCTACTATATGCAAGTAATGTTTGGGATGTGGAAAAGCATGTGGATAAATCAAAGTTCATATTCTGGGCAGGAAGACATACAAATAAATAGTATATCAAGCAAAACACTAAAAAGGAAAGATGAGATAACGTAAGAAATTAATGAGTTGACTCCACTCAGAGCAGGAAAAAATCTTTAGTGAGACAAATAGAGTGATGAACAGAAAGAGTAGGTGACAGTGGTTAAGAACCAGGGCTTTCAAGTTAAATGAAACTGAACCCAAAGCCAGTTCCACTATCTACTGTGTGCCCTTGGACAAATTATTTAATTTCCCTGAGCCCAGCTGGCTCATCTGTAAAATGGTGATAATAATAGACATTCCCCCTCATAAGATTATTATAAGAATTATGTAAGATAATTCATGTAAAATTCTTAACGTGGTGCTAGACATAGAGCAAGCAATTAGTACATTGCAGTTATTATTGTGATAGGTTTAAAACAGTGAATAACATTTCTAACAATTATTTCAAAACCAGATTTCCTTACACAATAGTATATATTGTGAGAAAACATATATCCAAAAAAAAATATATATATATATATCCATTCACTCTACAAATACAAATATTGCTAAATGTAGAGGATTGCTCCACCCAGATTGCTCTTTCTGGGTGAGGAGCTCATTCTCCCAGTAGCTGCTTGGAGTTTGCCTGCTGAAGACACAGTCGATTCCTACTTTGGGGATTGCCCTCCACTGAACTGCCTCGGCTAAGGTTACACCCCGCTCCTGGTGGATGCTGGAGTATACATCTGACCCTCTTGTTTCCATTTGTAACCATTTTGAAGGGTCACCCTAGCTCCAGGGCTCCCTGTGAGATGGACGGAGGCCTCTGTGGAAATCTCTTCTGCTTCCTTCACTTCATCACAGATGTTGTTCCCAAGACCACTCCTCAAGAAATTTACCAATCTCCATCTCAGAGTCGCCTTCCCAGCGAACCTGAATTAAGCCAACAACCACTATATGGACAACACACTACTGTTAGGCAGGGTTGGCAAGCTTCTTCTGTCAAGTAAGTAAGGGTTTTCTGTCCAGGCAGTAAGGGTTTTAGGCTTTGGTGAGCCATATTCTCTATCACTTTTACTCAACTCTGCCATTCTAGTGTGAAAGCAGCCAGAGACAACACATAAACAAATGGGCGCTGCTGTGTTCCAATAAAACTGTATTTTATGGACACTGAATTTGAATTTTATATAATTTTCACCCATCACAAAATACCATTCTTATTTTGCTTTTTTTTCTTTTTCCCCAACCATTTAAAAATTAGAAAAACCATTCTTTGCTCATGGGAGTTCAAAAGCAGGCAGCAGGCTAGATCTGGTCAATGGGCCATAGTTTGACAATCCCTGAGCCAGAGGAAAGATGCAATGCAGAGCAGTGAAGCTACTATTCTAGTGAATGAATTTACAGAATTTGATATCATAGGACCCTACGGCTTGTAACCTTGTTCCAAGGACATGGAAGACTCCTTCCTGGCTCCAGGTCAAGAGAGCATGGAGAAAAGGAAGAGGGGAAAAAGGGAAACAATAAGATTCATAATTTCTTTTTTTTTTTTTTTAAATGGAGTTTCACTCTTGTTGCCCAGGCTGGAGTGCAATGGTGCAATCTTGGCTCACTGCAACCTCCGCCTCCTGAGTTCAGGCAATTTTCCTGCCTCAGCCTCCCAAGTAGATGGGATTATAGGCACCTGCCACCACGTCTGGCTAATTTTTGAATTTTTAGTAGAGACAGGGTTTCACCACGTTGGCCAGGTTGGTCTTGAACTCCTGACCTCAGGTGATCCATCTGCCTCGGCCTCCCAAAGTGCTGGCGTTACAGGCATGAGCCACTGAGCCCGGACTC
The DNA here is from genome assembly GCF_037993035.2 of Macaca fascicularis. Lineage (NCBI taxonomy): Eukaryota > Metazoa > Chordata > Mammalia > Primates > Cercopithecidae > Macaca > Macaca fascicularis. Next base: position 30,560,190 of record NC_088395.1, read on the forward strand.
ATAATTTCTTTTGAAGCTTAGTACCAAGAAAATCATACACAGCAAAATAACACTAAATTTAGTGCTATGTGGTGTTTTTCATTTAGACAACTTCATTTCTACCAGGAAATAGATGTAGGAGATTTGAGTGGCTGTTCTGTGACTGTGTCTGTAACTAAGAAACCATTCAAAAATAAAAACACAATTATAATTTGTTACAGTTTTAATATTTACAAAGAATAAACCTTTAAATGATCTGATACAGAATAGACAAATGGGAGAGAAACATATTTTGAAAACTGTTTGACCCTATCTTTCCACCCAAATATAGCAGGTTTCTACAGTTCATTTCCTTCAAAAATAAACAAGTTGGAGGAATTTATTTGGGTAACAAATACATTCTTAACTCTTTTCTTAACTCTTTACCCTGAAACCTTTTGGCTTTTTATTTTTATTTTTTTTTTTTTTTGAGACGGGGTCTCACTCTTGTTGCCCAGGCTGGAGTGCAATGGCACGACCTCGACTCACTGCAACCTCCGCCTCTCGGATTCAAGCGATTCTCCTGCCTCAGCTTCCCAAGTAGCTGGGATTACAGGCACCCACCACCACGCCCGGCTAATTTTTTGTATTTTTAGTAGAGATGGGGTTTCACCATGTTGACCAGGCTGGTCTCGAACTCCTGACGTCAGGTAATCCACCCACATCAGCCTCCCAAATGCTGGGATTACAGGCTTGAGCCACCGCGCCCAGCTACCTTTTGGCCTTTTTGTTTCATCTAATTTGCTGTCTTCTTTTTTAATTCCTATGTTTCTTTAAATGAATTAACCTTTTCTTTTTTTGATCATTTTTATTTTTGCTTCCTTGCTGTACACACCTCTCTTTGAAATCATTCCTTATGGCTCTTCTTACCATATTCCTTCATCAAGTGTAATATTATGAGATTTCCCCATGATTCACACATGACTTCCAACTGACCTTTACTTCTCTAGCCCTTAATTCCCCTTCACCACTCCCTCCTGCACATTCTCAGAATAAATGGATAAAGTGTTGCTTCATGCTTAAGTAAATGAGAGACAGTAATGGAAGCATTCTCTCTATGGATTTGCATTGCTATACTGAGAAATATGGAGACTAGGAGTGCTAATTTCAGTAATTTCAGTTGACATCAATTGCAATAGGCGGCTAAAGACTATATCCCTGGCTTTTGAGGTCTCCAGGTTCTTCTCTCTAGACACTTGAAGACTGATTTGGTCTACACTTGTCATGATGAGTTCAGATGCCAGAATCTGAGTAGGAGAACTGTCATGAAACACGGTGTCCATAATGTACTGTTTATATAACTCCACAAGCTTCTGCTCCAGGTACTCATTCAGCACTGCATTAGAAATAGGATTCTGCATTTGCAAGCTGCTTTTCTCTTTGATGCTTGTTATTCTCCAATAGGATGAGTACCGCTGGATAGGTATTTGAGGAAAGTCACTGGGCTGAGTAGAAATGGAATCCTCCATGGGTAAAGGAATCTCAGATGACTTCAGCAAAGGGCCATATTCAAAACTGCTCTCAGAGGGAAAATCCGTTGTCACTGAATTAATGGCCATCACCTGGCCCCCTGCAATATGTAAGTCATTATAATTCTTGCAAATACTTTTGCAAGAAGATGGAACCAAGTAGGTCTCTCTGCTGGCATCTCTACATATTTCAACTGCAGCCAAGTTTGGGCTTTCAAACACAGGATTGGGGTTTGTCTGCAGCACTGTGACTCTCTGACTTCTGCTATGTTGGCTCTCTCTTGAATGCACTGAAGAGAGAAACTTGCCAGATGATTTGCAGCTCACGTAGAGACTTCTGACTTGTGTTTCATCCACAGAGGAATAGGAAAGAGTAGCAACAGAATTTGTCTCCTCTTCCTTTTCCCCAGCCACCTGCTCATTATAAGAGGCACAACTCCAGTGGATGTCATTCCAGTACTCAAGTCCACTGAGATACCCTTCTGACAGCATTCTGGAAAGAGAATCGATGAGTAAGAATGGGGAAAAAGAATACTGAAATTTTAGAAGTTGGCACTTGATATATCAAAAATAAGGACAATGAATAAATTCACTTTATACATTCACCAAGCTCTTACTAAGTCTGTGCCTACTTTGTACCAGGACTATGGCATGTGCTAATGATATAAAAATGAAAAACATACAATTCCATCCTTCAGAAAGTTTCCCACTATAGGAAAAAATTAACTAGATATAAACAATTCCAATATTATATCACTGAGGATTATAATAGTGATAGGTACAAAGGAACTACAGGGGGTGGGGGTCCCCAACTTAGCCTGGGGCAAAGGGGAGAAGTCACAGGATGTCTCATAGGGAAGGTGACATTTCAGCTGAATGCTGAAGAGTAATTAGGAGTTCCAGCCATAGGAACAGGGTTATAAGAGAATATGGCAGCATGACCTACCCACCACATACAAAGAAGCTGAGCACAAGCATTAGGAATTGGGAAAATAAGCTGAAATTGGATCGTGAAGAGCCTTGGCAGTCAGGCAAAAGCATTTACATTCTGCCCCATAGGAAATGAACAGTGACCTAGAAGTTGCAGATTGGAAACATGGCTAGTGGGTTATGAGCAAACAATGAGAAAATTTGCGGCAAATTCTACTGAAAACAAGTGCTGTGTCTTACTTAACTTTGTATTGGATCCCTGGGAGCTAGCACAGTTATTTGCATTTCTACAGAGACTCAAAAGGTATTTGTTAATTTGAGTTACAGAATTTTCAACAATGACATGGTATGAAATTAATTCGTGCTCAATACATCATGAAGTACCACAAAGTCTACCCTGTCTTTGTATCCCAGAATAAATTTCTTTCTCTGTCTCTCCCAGTTCTCAGAATATATCCTGAAAATGTCTCTGTATCTAACTGATGTTTACCTCCTAGTTACCAAGGAGCTTTCCTGACCACGGGCTTTCCCTACATCTGCCTCCCCTCCCCACCCCCAGCAATTGTCACTGGTCTGGAGTGGCTAGAACAGGCTAGAAACCAGCAGCTGCATTTTCTAAAAACAGAACACACTGGCATTCCTGGCACTGGGGCAAGAGGCAACAGCGAGGAAAACTGGTCCTCTTGGGCCTTGAGAGCTGGGCTTCTGAAACAGACCTGTCAACTTGAGCCTGAACTTGAAACGTCAAATAAGAAAAGGAGGATTTTTTTTAAACCATACATAAAGGTCCTTTTAAAAATTGTTAACATCTCTTTTACATTCATGTAATTATTGTTTCCCAGGTAAATAAAATGTTTCCCTTTTTTAAAAATTGTAGAAGGGTCAGATTGTAAAATTTTTTTTCTCTTTTTGGAACTATTCCTGGTTTATTTAGCAAATCTCAATTTTTTTAATGTTTACTATATTCTGGGCACAGTTATGTGCCATGAAGATACTAAGTTAAAGGTCTTCAACAAATCCATGAAGTAATTACTGTAGGCTGAACACACTTATAGGGATAAAAACAAAAGTTGCCCTTTCCTTAAAAATCTATATGAAGTTCTGCCCTCAAACCTAATATCCAGGTGAAAAGGCCAATCTTACCTACATGGAAAGATAAGAAACAGGGAAAGAGTTTATCATAAAGAACTAATGGGGATGCAGTTACTTCCTGGCCCTCAACACCCTACCCCCACCCAGGCTATAGCTAGGGCGTTCCACCTTCAAGTCCTCAGAATATCATTGTGGAAAATCAGAGCAAAAACGATCTGTTGACTTTTGAGTATCTAAATGGGCTTTAGAAACTCCTGGCAGAAATAATCGTTTGGGAGAAATGACTTTTGAGAAACCATAACCTGAGCTTCTACACCTCAGAATCCAGAACCATGAAGGACTTAAGGCATAATATTTATGCAGTAATAATAAACTTAAGTAGACTGAGTCCCCCATAGAGGGAAAAAGTATGTCTCCAGAGAGATTTGGGAGCCAAGAGTAGAAAAGTTTGCAAAATTATCTCATGACCAGCATGTTGCAGGAGCAGAAGGAGAGACAGCCACATGCATCACCTGGGCAGGCCAGCATGAGGCTGCCTCATCAAGTCTGCTCACACACGAGCATGCTGCTGAGAACCTGAAACCCTGGAGAAGACCTACAGTTGGGATGGAAAGATTGCAGACATGATCTCCATAGACTACAAACCAGGGACCAGATGAATGATAAGTTTCCATGGATACCAGTACAGCTACATGATGACAACCAAAGATATCTCCCACCCACTCCCATCCTCAGCTGACCCTATGGTTTTATATAAACAATCTAAAACTTAGACACACATCCAAGGAGGAGGGAGCCCTGAAGTGACTGAGGAAATCCTGATTGACAGTGAGTACTTTCCCACCACTCTGGAGAACGTGAGCTCAAAAAAGATATTCAACTGAGGTTGAAGAAAGCAAGGATCCCTAGGAAAGACAGCAGAATAGGCACATGCATGTATTTTTTCTTCCTTTCCAAACTTCACTAAAACAACAATAAATGGTTTTTAACAAGGTATAATACACACACACACACACACACAAATACACACACAAATACACACACACACACACACGAAAAAACAGGAGAAGAGACCAGTACAATAACATTTTAGAAGCTGGGAAGCAGGAGATTGAGGATTAATGACAGGAGACCTAAGAACACTGAATCTTACAAGAGCCATGGGGATATGGTTTGCTGTGTCACCACCCAAGTCTCATCTTGAATTGTAGTTCCCATAATCCCCATGTGTTGTGGGAGGGACCAGGTGGAGATCATTCAATCATGGAGGTGGTTTCCCCCATCCTGTTCTCGTGATAGTGAGTTAGTTCTCATGAGAGCCGATGGTTTTATAAGGGGCTTTCCCCTTCTCTGGGCACTCATTCTCTCTCCTGCCACCCTGTGAAGAGGTGCCTACCAGCATGATTGTGTTTCCTGAGGCTCCCCAGCCCTGCAGAACTGAGTCAATTAAACTTCTTTCCTTTATAAATTACCCAGTCTCAGGCAGTTCTTTAAAGCAGCATGAGAACAGACTAATATACATGGGAAAAGCGAAGAGCCAATCTGACTTAAATTGCCCTCAGTGTTGAGGAATTGGTGGTATCACATACCTTTCTGGAGTGAGAGTAAAGGGGATATATCTAAGGTAAGAAATATTGAAAGTCTATTTAAAAAGCAGTGAGAAACCCAGATCATCTTTCACACCTGGCCATGCAGCCAGGTGACACTCCCTATCCTGAACCCCAAAGAAAAACTTCAAATGTAGTCTCTAAAGAGTGAAACAGAGGGTCTCTGGAGTAGGGAATACCAATTGAGGGTAAAATTATTGAATTGCTAATAGATCAATTAAATAAACATATGCATATTTTTGCTGAGATCCATGACCTCTCTCCCCTTACTCAGCTCAAAGAATGATAACAAGAGGAGTATCCACCTTCTAAGCAGGATATTGGGAAGAATGTCTTGGGGAATCTGACTTGTCTGAGAAGAGCAATTGACATCAGAGGTTCCCCAACTCAACAGGCAACCAGATCATTCTTTATTTAAGTCCACAATTAATAGAGCCTATTCAGCTTTTTGGATCTTTATCCTTAAATATGAGTAGAATTCTGAAACATCTGAGGAAAGGTCTGCTATGAGAAAGACCAAAATAGTCATTTGGAGGTAACAAAGTTAGGGCGGGGTGAAGGAGGTGGCAGATTCTACCATCAATATTCTTAAAGAGTTAAGGTATAATATAATCATGAATTACAAATAGGATGCTATAAAAAAGAAGAATTCCAAAGCTGTTAGAAATTAAAAATGAGAATTTTAAACCTCAATGGAAGGACTGAAAGGTAAAGTTGAGGCAAATTATTATTTTGAAAGGAGAACAAAATTACAAGATGGAAAATAAAATTAGAGAGGACCAGTCCAGGAGATCTATTATCTGAATAATAGGAGGTTCAGAAAGACCAGAGAAAATAGGGGAGAAATTCAAAGACACAATTTAAGAATATTTCCCAGAATGGAAGGACATAAGTTATCAAAATAGTGAGTGAAAATAGATTTATACCTCCTCTCATGAATGTGAAATGATAGAACACCTGGGACAAAGAGAATATCCTATAAGCTTCTAGAATGAAAAAAGAGTCACAAAAAAAGACCAAGAATCAGAATCTTCAGACTTTTTAACAGTAACATAAGAAACAATAAGACAATGAAAAAATGTCTACAAATTCTGAATTTTCATTCAACTAGTTATTTTCAACCAAGACCAAGTTATCAATTAAGTGTGATGATAGAATAAAGATATTTCTAGGTTACAAGTCTCAAATAGCTGATTTTCCAAGCACCTTTCTCAGAAAGTCAATAGAATATGTGCTCCACTGAAAGGAGTAAGTAAAACAATAAAATGGAGACAAAGGATACCGGAAACAGGAAATACAGCACAGGAGAGAAACAAACAGCCCTTAAACCAGGATAGCCTGAGCCCTTGTTCTGAACCCAGTAATGTAAAGGGCCTCATTCTGGCCCTCCTTAAGTTGCACCTCTCCCAACAGGGTAAGGAGTTCTAGAGTCCAACATGATGGGAGGCCACCCAGCCTCTATACTGCTGCCTTCTAGCTCACACTTCTGGTATTCAGGACCTCGGAATTCCCTGCTCAGATGGCAGACCCAGCTACAGAGTCTGTACAGGCTCTGCCCCAAATCCATCACGATTAGGACAGACTTGGGGAAACTGAATGTGCACACACCCCTAGGCCCAAAAGATGATGAAGAGGTGGTTTTTAACGAGGGCTGTAGACAGAGCTTAGGTATATGGGCCGAATGTCAAGGATAGCCAGGACTGGGCAAAGAAGGTGGAAGGGCTGAAGACTGAGGCTCCCCTTTTTCGTCCTAGGCCCAGGAGTTGTGAAGAGGAGACCTACCCATGATGACAGTGAAAAGACATTCCAGGATGAAAGCTGCGTATGTAACAGGCTTAAAAGGCAACCAGGGGCCGGGCACGGTGGCTCACGCCTGTAATCCCAGCACTCTAGGGAGGCTGAGCAGGCGGATCACAAGGTCAGGAGATCGAGACTATCCTGGCGAACACGGTGAAACCCCGTTTCTACTAAAAATACAAAAAAATTAGCCGGGCGTAGTGGCGGGCGCCTGTAGTCCCAGCTTCTCGGGAGGCTGAGGCAGGAGAATGGCGTGAACCCGGGAGGCGGCGGAGCTTGCAGTGAGCCGAAATCGCACCACTGCACTCCAGCCTGGGCGACAGAATGAGACTCCGTCTCAAAAAAAAAAAAAAAAAAGGCAACCAGGTGATTAGAACAGATCAGAAGGCTTCTGAAGCTAAAGATAAAATTAAAGACAACTGAAAAGGTCTGACCATCATGAAATACAATTTATATAATTGACCACAAACTTTGAGGATAAATTAGAAAAAGCTAAGCAAATGAAAAATCTAGACCAGCACTGTCCAACAGAGCTTCCTGGGATGATGGAATAATCAATATCTGTGTTGTCCAAAATGGCAGCCAATAGCCACATGTAGTTATTGGGCACTTGTAATATGGCTAAGGCAACTCAATTTTTAATTTAATTTAATTTGATTTTAATTGTCACATGACTACTCTATGGAACAGCAAAGACTTAGAAAATAGTGAAGGTGATAACATAAAATTTTTAAATACTGAAGACTGCTAATTATAATTGCAGTTTTTTGGTTTTTTTGTTTTGTTTTGTTTTTGAGACATTCTCGCTCTTTCGTGTAGGCTGAAATACAGTGGTGTGATCTCGGCTCACTCTAACCTCCACCTCCCGGGTTCAAGTGAGTCTTGTGCCTTAGCCTCCCGAGTAGCTGGGATCACAGGTGCACATCACCACTCCCAGCTAATTTTTGTATTCTTAGTAGAGATGAGGTTTCACCATGTTGGCCAGACTGGTCTTGAACTCCTGACCTGAAGCGATCTGCCTACCTTGGACTCCCAAAGTGCTGGGATTACAGGCATGAGCCACTGCGCCTGGCCAATAATTGCAATTTAAAGTTCATTGGTGGATCGCCATCACAGCATACTATGACAGTTATTTTTAGCATACTAAAGTAACATCTGAGTAATTAATTTGTTTCTGTATTCCTTTCAAGGGATGTCAGAAAGGAGCTAACAAAAGATAGTAAAGCCAGGCCAGGCACAGTGGCTCATGCCTGTAACCCGAGCACTTTGGGAAGCCGAGGCAGGTGGATCACATGAGGTCAGAAGTTTGAGACCAGCCTGGCCAACATGGTGAAACCCCATCTTTGATAAAAATACAAAAATAAGCCAGGCGTGGTGGTGCATGCCTGTAATCGCAGCTACTCAGGAGGATGAGGCAGAAGAATCGCTTGAACCCAGGAGGTGGAGGTTGCAGTGAGCCGAGATTGAGCCACTGCACTCCAGCCTGGGTGGCAGAGTGAGACTCTGTCTCAAAAACAAATAAAAAAAAAAAGAGATGGCAAAGCCAGAGCATAAACTATTAGATGTTTGGTAATGAAATGGGACTAGAACACTTATTTGAGGCTTTTTGTTTGTTTGTTTCACTATTTTGAAACAAGGAAGATACAGAATTTATTTTAAAGTTTTTTAAATGCTTCCATTTGGAGAAGTCTAGAATGCCTGTGTGAATTGTTCAAAGAAAAATTGTAAAGATATTTTCATTTTAATTGTGCATTCTTTTAGGTCACTCCGAGGCAACAAAAGTGCTATCCAATAGAACGTCTTGAAGTGATGAAAATGTCAAATATCTGTGCTTTCCAATATGATAGCCAATAGCCACTTAAAATGTGGCTACTGTGACTGACATTTTAATTTGATTTAATCTAATTTAATTTAAATAGCCACATTTGGCTAGTAGCTGCCATATAGACAGATCCAGACAATTATAATCTCCAATTCATAATTTTAAGAAAGTTGTGTAGCAGTAAAGCCAGGCACCGTGGCTCATGCCTGTGATCCTAGCACTTTGGGAGGCTGAGGCGGGAGGATCGCTTGAACCCAGAAGTTTGAGACCAGTCTGGGCAATATAGGGAGATCATATCTCTACAAGAAATTCAAAACTTAGCCAGGTGTGGTGGTCCCAGTACTTGGGAGGCTGAGGTGGGAGGATCGCTTGAGCCCAGGAGTTCGAGGCAGCAGTGAGCTGTGATTGTGCCACTGTACACCAGGCTGGGCAACAGAGCAAGACCGTGTCTCAAGAAAAAAAAAAAAAAGGAAAGAAAGTTGTGTTGCAAAAAACAAAGCAAAACAAAAACAACCCATGATCTACTACATGGCTGAGCTATAAATAGCTTTTATAGAGTCATGATAATACAGCACATAATAATATAAAGCACTGAAAATGGATCTAACTCAATTTAAAATATAACCACAAGGTGACCATAAAGTCAGTAAACAAAGATAAAATATTTTTATCATATATAGCAGAATATCATGTATGTATAAAATACTATTTTAATATATATATAGTACAATGATACCAATAAAAATCATCCTAGGCATTGGCCTGTGAGTCCAGACTAGGTGGCCACTCCGTATAGTGAGAGGAAGGGGACAAAGTTGTATATCCTTGGTGAGGCCAGGAGAGGAATGAGAACTAAATCCTCCTCTTCATGATGACAAGTCAAGAAATAATGCCCCCAATCCAAAAGTTGCAGCACAAGCATGCCATTTAAAGAAATGATGGTAAATATCAAGTAATTAGTTAAGGGAGATAAAAGTAGTTGCTTCTGGAAAAGGAGGCAAGGACAGCAGTTTTTCATAACAAACTTCTCAGAATTATTTGACCCAATTTATGTGCAAGTATAACTGTGATTAAATTTTTAATTAAAATAAAAACTAAAGATAAATATTTTAAAGTAACCAAGGGCCAGGTACGGTGGCTCATGCCTGTAATCCCAGCACTTTGGGAGGCCGAGGGCGGATCACCTGAGGTCAAGAGTTCGAGACCAGCCTGGCCAACATGATGAAACCCCATCTCTACTAAAAAATACAAAAATTAGCCGGGCGTGGTGGCAGACGCCTGTAATCCCAGCCACTCAGGAGGCTGAGGCAGGAGAATTACTTGAACTGGGGAGGCAGAGGTTGCAGTGAGTCAAGATTGCACCACTGCACTCCAGCCTGGATGACAGAGCCTTGCTCTGTCATTCATAAATAAATAAATAAATAAATAAATAAATAAATAAATAAATAGTAACTAAGGGGGTGGGGGGAGAAGCAGATGGCATTTCCTGTACAGCTGTTTGTGGTTAAAGATGATGCACATTCTAAGGGTGAAGAAGAGAGAGATGACTGCGTGATAGGTTAACCTTTATTTGGCCCTACAGACAGAAAGGATTCATAAGGGCAGTGAGAAGAGGGAAAACATTGCAGACAGAGGAGAGAAGGGCAATAAAAATGAAGAGGTTTCTGTTGTCAATTTCACGTGGGTCAGTAACAGACACCAATATAGGTGGGTGCAAGCGTTGTTTGTCAGTGTCATGCTCACCTAAGAGCCTTTCTTGAAGGCCCAGAAAGCCATTTCTTGAAATGTCCCAGTTTGCCGAATCCCCCCTTTAGGACCCCCATTCAGACATACCCCAAGTCTCCCACTATTTATCTTATTTCTCTTCATATTAAACAATCAGCCCTAACGGAGTCTTCTTTCATTGTATGCGGATGAGGTTTATAAGTACTCCAGATAATCTCCACAGTCCTTCATAGCAATGAAGGAAAAGGGCCTAGAATTTTGAGTACAGTGATGGGCCCCTTTTCCTATTTGTTATCAACTGAGAAATTTGCTGGTATCTTAATTCCAGCAGAATAAGAACTCTATCATTCTGATGTGCAGGACCCAAGACAGACCAGTAAAGTGGTGGGTCCGATGCCGGAAAAGCAGAAAGTGCATCCTAGTCTCTAGGGATAGACGTGTCCCCAGCCAAAAAAAAATTGTAATAAAAGAAAGAAAGAAAAAAAGATTCCTGGGAGGGAGGAGTGGGAGATAAGGTCAGGTCAGGGAGGTAAGTTGGGACATGCAAGACTGAGTACATTTGATTCATCCTGTAGGCGATACAATGTTCTGGCAAGTAAGGAAGCTGATTCACCACATGATATAATATAGCAATAAAGTGCAAAATTAATTTCAGCAGAGTGAGATTGGTGTTAAGGACCCAAGTTAGGAGGCTGCTGGATTCATCCCAGCCTGAGATGACTGGGACAGGAACCAAGAGGGAGGTAGGAGAAAAGAAAGAGAAGGAACGCATTTGAGAGACCAAGACCCCCAGACATGGAAGTGAAGGAGAGAGAGGAGCCAAAAGTAACTCTGAGTGTGGGTATGTAGGGAAAATGGCACCATCATTGACCAAAATGGGAAGATCAGGAGGAGCTGCGAAGGAAGCAATGGGTTTAGCTTAGCTCTTCTTGAGCCTGACAAGAGATAGACTATCTGGGTGCAAGTGTGTCATTGTCCATTGGAGATTCAGGTAGGCGGCTCATTAGAGAAGCTACTTAAAGTCCACAGTGAAGTCACCTTCCAATTGCAGGCAGTAGGAATTTATACTGGGGGCTTGAGGAGCTTTCTAGGTTTGTAGCTTCTTCTGTGGGGAGCCCACCTGGAACAGTACAAGGAGGAAGGAGCAGCAGCAAGGGCTTTGTAAAGACTACAAGAGCTTTGGATGCAGTGAACAAGTCACATTTTAAATATCTATATTCAGGCCAGGTGCGGTGGCTCACGCCCGTAATCCCAGCACTTTGGGAGGCCGAGGTGGATGGATCACGAGGTCAGGAGTTCGAGACCATCCTGGCCAACATGGTGAAACCCCATCTCTAGTAAAAATACAAAAATTAGTTGGATGTGGTGGCGTGCACCTGTAATCCCAGCTGCTCGGGAGGCTGAGGCAGGAGAATCGCTTGAACCCGGGAGGTGGAGATTGCAGTGAGCCGAGACTGAGCCACTGCACTTCAGCCTGGCGACACAGCAAGACTCCATCAAAAAATAAAACCCTATATTTGAAGGCAAAATTTAATTTCATACTCACTCAGGCAATATACATATGTGGTGTATATATATAAATATATGTATGTTACCTAGAGCATCTCATCTGCAAATGTCTTCTGGTGTCTTTTCCTTCACACTTAACAAATCATGGAGAATTGTATGTATTTTATAAAATATATATGTGTGTGTACATAAATGCACACACACACATAAATATATATATGAAGAGAGAGAGAGAGCACGTACTAGTATTAAGAGACCAGAGTTCTAGCTCTGATCTTGTCATTGGCAGTGGTTTTAGTTTAGTTGTTGCCAAATCTATAAAATAGCTAACATACTACTAGCTACAACCCAGAAAATATTCTGCATGCTTTTTGTGTACTAAATTAATTGATCATCACAAAAAAACTCTAATATTTAGGTACTATTATTATGCTCGTTTTACAGATGACAAAATTGAGTAATGTGCCCCAAATCACCAGCAGTCAGGAAACGGAGCCCAAGTTCATGTTATTAACCTCTCAGACACTCAACTTATCATCTGTAAATTGAGAGTGTGGGATTAAATTCTGTCTTGAGTACCATCAAGCTTTAATTTTGAATGAGATTATGAAGAGTAAAGTGAGCATTAATCAGAATCAAAATTAATTTCTGAAAATTAGCAGCAGAGGGCAGCAGAGAGCACACTAAGGAAGCTTTTAAAAGATCTTTCTAAAGCTATGCAGAGTAATAAAACATAAATTAAAGTACAGATACTAACACATTTAATCTTCATAATTAATTTCCTAGTTTAGGCCCTTTGCTTCAATTCATCTTCCACTTCAATGCACTTAAAAGGGCCCATTCAAGGCCGGGCGCAGTGGCTCACACCTGTAATCCCAGCACTTTGGGAGGCTGAGGCAGGTGGATTACATGAGGTCAGGAGGTCAAGACCAGCCTGGCCAACATGATGAAACCCTGTCTTTACTAAAAATACAAAAAATTAGCAGGGCATGGTGCTGCATGTGTGTAATCCCAGCTACTCGGGAGGCTGAGGCAGGAGAATCGCTTGAATGGGGGTGGGGTGGTGGGCAGAGTTTGCAGTGAGCTGAGATTGGGCCACTGCCTTTCAGCCGGGGTGACAGAACGAGACTCCATTTCAAAAAAAAAAAAAAAAAAAAAAAGGCCCATTACTGCACCCTTTAATGCACCACTAGAATAAAGACAGCATTGCACATCACAATATCCTAAAATTTTAGAGACATCAAGAAAAGTTAATTGAGTTTATTTTGACTGATTTTTGGCATTTTTCTTAATAATTTTCCAGTATTTTTGAAATTCTAGTAAGATGTCACTGGATCTCTTCAAAGGTATATAAAAGGTACACTTCAAACAAATGTTAACATATTTGTTAGAATCGATTTCATCGGAGACACCAAAATTTAACCCAATGGGTTACTTCAGTTGTTCAATGATATTTTGTCACTTGAATTCTTGTTTCTCATCTTAGAGAAGCTATATATATATAAAGCTATATATATGTAAAGCTATATATATTCCATATAAAATATACATATATAAAATGTATAAAATTCTCCCAGATTGGTTAGGTGTGAAGGAAGAGACACCTGAGAACATTTGCAGAGGGGATGTTCTAGGCAAATTTAGCCCACATTAATCATTAACAGATAGGGGAATGCCAAAATTAACCTTATGTGCAAATTCACAACTTAGAAATATGTGCTAAAGTGCAGTGCCTTGTTAAATCATTTACTTGCTTTTCAGAAGAAACTGCAACATAGGTTCTTCTTTCTAGACTAGCATTTAGTTTTTCCAAAAGCTGTTGTTATCACTTCTTCACATAGACACATTTTTTTATTGATTTTTTTAAAAATCGACAGATAAAATTGTATGAATTTCTCATGTATAATATGGTATTTTGAAGTGTATATATTGTGAAATGGCAAAATCTATCTAATTAACATATATATTACCTCACAGTTATTATTTTTGTGGTGAGAATACTTATATTCAGTTTCTTATCATTTCTCAAGAATATGATAGATCATCAACTATAGTCACCATGCTGTACAAGAGATCTTTTGAACTTATTTCTTCTATATAACTGTAATTTTGTATCCTTTGAGCATGCTGATCAAAGGACACACTTTTAATTTACATCTAAACGACACAAGCGTGGAGTCAAAGAGAAAACTTAATGAGAGAAGAACTTTATAAGGGGGAACGTTTAAAAAAACCTAAGTTAGGGATCAGTAAACTTTTTTTATACGGGGCCAGAGAGTTAAGATTTTAGGCTTTGCAAATCATACAAACTCTGTTGCAGCCCTGCTGGCATAGCAAGAAAGAAATCATAGACAATATGTAAACAAATGACTGTGTCTGTGCTCCTACTAAAGTTTACAAAAACAAGCAGGGGGCCAATTTGGTCCTGGGCTGTGGCTTGCCTACCCTTGACCTAAGTCAAAAAGCAGATGCAATAAATGGGATAGGCATCATAATGACAGCTGTATGCCAAGTGCTTTCCAGGCATAGCCCCTAACCTTCCAACAACACTGCAGATTAGACATGATCATAATCTAGATGCGGACATATCTCTTTAAAAATCTTTTAATTTTTTTCTCTTTATCATTATCTAGATTTTCTAAATGAGAAAACTGAGTTTCAGATATGATAAATACCCCTTCCAAGGTCACACAATGACTAAGTACTACAGGCAAGATTCAAGCCCAAGTTTACAAACTCCAAAGTGTGTGTTCTGTTCTTAGAACATATCACACTATTGTACAGCTAAGAGCAGTTAATATCACGCAATCATAATAGCAAGCAATTAGTCCTTCCAGGAAAAGGGCATCAGCCCTGATTCCATGTAGTAACAACAGCACTTGCCAAATAAAAGAAGGAAGGTGCAGTGAAGTGCAAAAAGGAAGGCTCCAGGGGAAAGCCAGCACTCACCCCAGAGGGGTGGCCCAGATGACTACACGTATGTCCCAATTGTGTATCAATGCTCATATGTCTTTCAGGAATACAATTAATTTATCCTCTGTTTTTTAATCTAACCATATGAACATTTTCCTAAACCATGACACTGCTATAGCCTGGCATTGCCTCATCTTTAATTTTACAACCATCTTTCACAGGGTAATTTAATATTACAGGCTGGGTGCGGTGGCTCATGCCTATAATCCCAGCCCTTCAGGAGGCTGAGGTGGGTGGATCACCTGAGGTTAGAAGTTCGAGAGCAGCCTGACAAATATGGTGAAACCCTGTCTCTACTAAAAATACAAAAATTAGCCTGGTGTGGTGGTGAGTGCCTGTAGTCCCAGCTACTCAGGAGGCTGAGGCAGGAGAATTGCTTGAACCCAGGAGGTGGAGGTTTCAGTGAGTCATGATCACACCACTGCACTCCAGCCTGGGCAACAGAGCGAGACTCCATCTCAAAAATAATAAATAAATAAATAAATAAATAAATAAATAAATAAATAATACAGATTCTCTGTTTAAATACAAACCACTTCCCATCACCTCAGGGATTAAGTTCATACAGGGTAAGCCTGTGATGTGTGCTCCCTATCTGTCTTCCTAATCTCATCTCTGCCTGTTTCCCACAGGACCCAGGACCCCAGCCATGCTGATCCCTTCCCAGTTCACCTGAGCCCCATGCCTATCCCAGGGATTTGTGCATTTTTTGTCTTCTGTCCTGAGAGTTCTGGTTCCCTACCCATCCTCTGGTCCGCCACCCATAACCTTCAAGTCTCACCTCATATGTTAACATTTCAGAACCCTTGGCCATCTACTCAGAATCCTTGCATCTGAATTAGAAAAATGATTCTAGGCTCTTCTCTCCCCTACCCCAAGGTGTTCATCAGGATTTCATGAAACTTTAATAAAACAGAAAAGATAAATCACTGGAATAGTCTTTGGAAAGAAGGAAAAATTGACACGAGCAAAAGGAAAACAAGATTGAGGATTGGTAGGGAGTGTGGAAATTTTGGATGATGAGGCAAAACAGATCCTGCCTCTTGAAGAACATTGTGGAGGTGTGTGAACTAAGACACCCGAAGAGGCTGGATTGAGATGGACGCAAAAACTTCTACCGGCCACACACAAATGGAGGCAATGGGATGGGACTGCCTTCCACCATCATGGGCTATAACATCTTGCAATTATAGACAGGAAAACATTTGTTATCTGCTGTTTCATAGATCTTGAGCCTAGCTAGCAGGGGTGCAGTTTGGCTTCTACCTGTCAACATGTCTGCTTACAGAGATATAACTTTTAAGAGTTTTTGAAGGCCGGGCGCGGTGGCTCGAGCCTGTAATCCCAGCACTTTGGGAGGCCGAGACGGGCGGATCACGAGGTCGGGAGATCGAGACCATCCTGGTTAACACGGTGAAACCCCGTCTCTACTAAAAAATACAAAAAACTAGCCGGGCGAGGTGGCGGGCGCCTGTAGTCCCAGCTACTCGGGAGGCTGAGGCAGGAGAATGGCGTGAACCCGGGAGGCGGAGCTTGCAGTGAGCTGAGAACCGGCCACTGCACTCCAGCCTGGGCGACAGAGCGAGACTCCGTCTCAAAAAAAAAAAAAAAAAAAAAAAGAGTTTTTGAAATAGTACATCTAAAGACACATCTTATTTTAGTAAATCATTTCTCTTGAGGGACACTGAGGTTAGTCTTGCTTTTCCTCTATGTATAATTATTGCATATGCCTCCGTGAGTATTTCCACAGGCCAGACTTAGAGCAGCAGAATTACCGGATCAAAGCTATTGCCAAATTTCCTTTCAAGTAGCTTGGATCAATGTATTCTCTCACCAGCAATGTTTGAGATTGTTTTCATTGACATTCCTTAGCACATTATTTTTTTTTAATTTTCCAATCAAATGAGCTAATTTATGTTTGTCTCAAATTAGAGAGTGAACTGTCTTGTTAAGATTGTATGTAGGTCATGTGTTATTTTTTAATACCCGCAAAACTCAAAATCCCGTATTTCATCTCTTTACCTCTATATTATATTATCCTATAATATAAATTCTAAATCCCATAATTCCAATGTAAACTTTTTAAGACTTTCTTGATGTGGGGGACTTGCAGGTAAATTGCTGAAAAGTGATCACTGAAAAACTTGAATATTGTTTTGTTCATGATTTAATTATGATAATGTAACCAAATCTGTATTACATGTTCCAATTTTTTTTTTCAGTGAATGGTGCAAGACCTTTATCTAAAACAAAAAGCTTCTTTAGGAAGGACCTCCCTGTATAAAATAGCATCTGCAGTTTCCTTACTCTTATCTTTAAAAATACCTGTTCCTTAGACCTGGAAATAATCACTTCATCACATACCTTAGATTATATCCCTATTATTTCAACTTGTACTGAATTTACTGATGAATGCTCTAAAATATTGCTCATTAATATTTCAATTTCTGTTACAAATCATATAATTTGGGATTATCTATTCTTCTATCAAATATGAAGCAATTCTTACTTAACAAATTAATTTCTGAAAGTATAACTTGATGGCTAAGATAGTACAATCATAAATCAAAAGCCCTCTGTTCTTCATATTAATATGACCAAGTAAATAAATAATTTTGTGTTTGGTTCTGCTTAGATTCTTATGACCAAAGTTAATGGCTACTTCCAAGGACGATCTGATGTGTGAATTTTCTTAGTTCAGAAGATGTAAACTTTGGTGAAGAAATATTAGTAAATATATTTTTATCATAGTTTGGATTTTTCTTTATACTCCTTCTTGATATACCATAAATTGAAAAATTAAACCTTATGGATCGTTTTCTTGAATCACTTTCAACGTATTTTGATGCAAAATGAGAGGACTACAAAAATAAGAAAACCTATCATAATAGTATTGTATTGATATAAATTTCCTTGGTGTTATAATTGTTAATCATTGTTAATCATGTTAATTATGCCAATTATCATTAACATTTACTTAACTGTAGGCATGTCAACTACAAATGCAATGCAAGATTCTTGATTGGATCCTGGATTTAAAAAATAAAAAGGTTCTAAAGGACATGTGGATAATTGGGAAAATTTGAATGTGTAGCACATCTTAGATAACAGTATTGTGTCGATGTTATGTTTCCGTGGTGTTGTAACAGTGTTATGGAAGACTGCTCTTATTTTTAGGAGATACATGCTCAAGAATTTAGGGGTGACATGTGTCCTAAAGTCAGCAACATACTTTCAAACCATTCAGGGAAAAAACTGTGTGTGTGTGTGTGTGTGTGTATTTATATTTATATTTATTTACATTTATACATATATATAAAAGGACAAGCAGAGACAGAAAGACAAAGCAAGAGAGAAAGTAAATGTGGCAAAAGGATACCACTGATTAATATACATGATGAAAATATGGGTGTTCGTTGTACTATTCTTTCAATTTTTATATAGATTTGAAACGTTTTTAAACAAAAATTGGGAGGGGAAATAACCATATTTAGTTAATGAAGGCATATTTACATTGTATAATGTTTATTAAGAGCCTAGAGGGACAATATCTTATGTATCTAAAATAATCATTACATATGTGATGGGAAATGTCTCAGTGACTTGATATAAATACTCCAAACATCACTTTGCTCTGAGATAATAGAATTAGTGTACTACCTTTGAATATCTCCAAAATTCCACTTATGATGTGGATGTTTGACACAGACTTCAAATACTCTTCAATCCTCCAGAAGCTTCTCAAGCTCAGAAACAATCATCTCACACTGACCTACGCAAGAAATGTTATAAAAATATCAGTATAAATATTCTGTCCAAACCAGGTCTATATTTAAGCACAGATTCATATGCACAAGACAAAGAATGTTCAAGCGAGTCTAAAGATAATTCAAACAAAAATCCACTCGTACATGCGCTATCTTTAATACCAAGAGGGAAGCTTTCCCCAAATCACCCAGATGAAAGTTGAAAAGCATCCTCACTATAGATCACATTCATTTTGAATACATCCTGCCACATGGAAAAACACTATCACAAGCTTGCTGAACTGAATAATTGAGAGTCAAATCCAACTGGAAAGGATTATGATTGTGTTCGTCTCTAAAACTCATCACCATAACTGAATTCAAGAGCTGTGTTGTCCCTGCAAAACCTTGCTTAGGTTTTTAGGCCTTCTTTTAAAAATGCAGACGCTAAACCAGTGTAGCAATTAGTGAAAGAGGACTGCAAAAATGATACAATAAATATTTGATCAGATCAGTCAAAAATTGTAGGCAAAAATATATGTATTTTAGAAATGCTTAGAATGTGGACACGAGGAGGTAAGAAAAGGAAGTATTGGGCTTAATTTCTCTTTATTTTTCAACTCCACTGAATGCTTGTTTAAACTCCCACTTGCCTCTGATACGGTAAGCTAGAAAAGCATTTTAGATGTCATAAGAATGGATCTGTGCTCTGGTGATAAAGGGTTAAGAAAGCGTGAGAAGACAGATGACAAAAAATAATAGCAGAGTTCTAGGGTCCTTTGCTTTCTTTTTCTTACCTTCACTAACCAATCTGCTCATCTGATCCAGCAGAAACACAGCAATTGACCAAACAGAGAGATGAACAAGCCGGCCAGTGCTCTTTCCAGAAATTTTCACAAGCCTTTCACTGACGAGACCAGTAGACTGAACTGCTCACTGCAAAGCCATTCTTTTTATAACTGATCCCATGGAAAAAGAGTTGTTTTTGCTTAAGTCTGATTTGTGCTAAAGAGGCAGTGGGAAGTCCCGGGAGGTGGGGAGGCAGTAACTGACAAAGCCACATCAAGCCACAGAATGGTGTTTCTTCCCCTTTTTCGAAAAATGAAACCTATCTACGAAACTGTCTCTTATTAAAATAGTTTATGGTTACACATTTTGTAAGAACCCTAGCAACAGAATTAAAGTTTCTTTCTAGAACAGTACGCTATCTGGGATCCTTCGCCCAAAAGAGAGCCAAAGTCAGATATGACTTTAGAGAAATCTGTTTCATTACTCATCTATAATTTTTAAGAAGTATTATTTCTCAATGGTACTTATAATTTTTTAAAACGTAAATGAAAAAAGTTTTCTCTCTCCAAATACCAAAGGTCAAAACAATAATACACAGTGTGGGCAAAGTTGTGAAGAAATAAGCACTCTCAAACACTGCTGATGAGATTGTAAACATACTTAGATGGCAATTTCCCAGTATCTCTCAAATGCAAATATTCATACCCTTTGACCCAACAATTGTATTTTTATAAATTTATCCAAGCTATATATTTGCACTTGTACACAAAGACTTATGTGAAAAGATATTTGTTGCGGCATTGCTTGAGAAAATACATGACTAGAAAAAATTATATCCATAAATAAGATATTGGCCAAATAAATGAGAATGTATGCATACTTAAAATCCTATGTAGGCTATGTGCGGTGGCTCACGCCTGTAATCCCAGCACTTTGGGAGGCCGAGGCAGGTGGATCACTTGAGGTCAGGAGTTTGAGACCAGACTGGCCAATGTGGTGAAACCCTGTCTCTACTGAAAATACAAAAATTAGCCGGGCGTGGTGGTGGGCACCTGTAATCCCAGCTACTCAGAGGCTGAGGCATGAGAATCCCTTGAACCCGGGAGGTGGAGGTCACAGTGAGCCGAGATCATGCCACCGCCCTCCAGCCAGGGCGACAGAGTGAGACTCCATCTCAAAAAAAAAAAAAAAAGAAAGAAAGAAAAGAAAAGATCTCTAACATATTCTTGTTTAGCAAGAACTCATTTTTCAGTTTGTATTTTTAAGCAATATATGTATACACATGCTTATGTAATAGAATATTTCCTTTTAAAATTTTGTATTTTAATTTTTGTGGGTATACTAGGTGTATATATTTATGGGGTACATAAGATATTTTGATACATGCATACAATGCATAATAATTACATCATGAAAAATGGGGTATCCATCCCCTCAAGCATTTATCTTTTGTGTTACAAACAATTCAATTATACTCTTTTAGTTATACTAAAATGTAAAATTAAGTTATGGTTCACTATAGTACCCCTGTTGTGCTATTAAATAACTTTGTCTTATTCATTCTTTCTAACTATTTTTTGTACCCATTAACCATCCCTACCTCCCCCACCAGCCCTCCGCTACCCTTCACAGCCTCTGGTAACCATCCTTCTACTCTCTATGTGCATGAGTTCAATTGTTTTGATTTTTAGATCCCACAAATAAGTGAGAATGTGTGATGTTTGTCTTTCTGTGTCTGGCTTATTTCACTTAACATAATGACTTTCGGTTCTACCCATGTTGTTGCAAATGACAGAATCTTATTCTGTTTTGTGGCTGACTAGTACTCTATTGTGTATATGTATCACATTTTCTTTATCCATTTATCTGTTGATGGACACTGAGGTTGCTTCCAAATCTTACCTATGGTGAACAGTGCTGCCACAAACATGGGAATGCAGATAGCTCTTCGATGTACGGATGTCTTTTCTTTTGGGTGGATACCCAGCAGTCGGATTGCTGGATCATATGGTTGCTCAATTTTTAGTTTTTTGAGGAACCTCCAAAGTGTTCTCCATAGTGGCTGTACTAATTCACATTCCCACCAACAGAGTATGAGAGTTCCCTTTTCTCCATATCCTCACCAGCATTTGTTATAGCCTTTCTAGAATATTTCTTTTTCTATACTCTACACAAGAAAGCAGAAATAAGCAATTGTGTTTCAAGAACAAGACTCATTTTTCATTCTATACCTTTTTGAAATTTCTATGTGTATGTATTACTTTTTCACTTTAAAAACTAGCATTCTTAAGTCATATTTAACTTTGATTATACAGCCCAAATGTATTATGATCTATGTCTTTTCTGGAGGACAGACAAGTCTATCTGCAAATGGGTCAGTTCTTGCCCAAAAGCAGAAAAATTAAGGGTTTCAAAATCATTTAACTGGTTTACCCTGACTGCTTCAAGTTAACCAACAAAGAATAAGCCTGCCCACATCATAACCACTTCATCATTTTCTACCTAACTCCAATCAAAGCTAAGTTCTATGGGGAGAAGAAAAAAAAAGCTAAGTTCCAAACCCTTAAGAGGTGAACATTTCCACGTAATGGATTTGATTTTGTTTACTTTTGTTCAATGACTTGTCTTAAAATATCATATATTTAAAAGTATACTAGCATTTTTATTTTTGTTAGTCATGATTTTCTGCGTTATTTTTTTCATGAAACATTACTTAAATCCACTTCAGAAGGCATGCTCTCATGTATGAGCCATGATAAGGACAGTTTCTCAACTAGTCCTGAATCTGACTTGACCTGCCATCACAGGAAACACCAGACTCATTGCCCTAGGGGCAGGTTCAGTTACAGTATAATCATACAAAATCAGGTTCAGGGATGTCTTCAGGCATTTTTAGCTCATCAAGGATTTAGCTGTGATCAAGAGACCATAACACCTGTAGGGACAAACATTGATTTATTTCACTTTAGTGTAGCTTCAATCACAATCGTGAGACACCGTAGAGTAGGTCTCACCGACCTCCAGAAACACTTTATGGTGGGTTACCAAGAACTCACCTGGAAGTACAATGAAATAACCATTGTGCGGTGATTCCATCTTTTCCACGTTGTCTTAAGTCACACTTACTGTTTTATTCAAATACAATATGCAGAATTTTGATTATGCCCATTCTTTATTTTGTCTCTATAAGTTACCCCTTTGATGGAAACACCTCCTTTGCAGAAAAAAAATTCTGTAATGAAAAAGTGTGCACTAGGTCAAGCTAGCCTACTATTTCTACTATTTCTCGTTTGATAAAACCTGATCATACAAAATCAGCTTTAAACAGCTTTTTCTTCATTGGTTAAAATAAAATAGAATTATATCCCTTGTAGCTGAAATCTTATAATATGATTTTCTATTAATCTGCTGAATAGTAGTTAAAGTTATTGCCTCGATATCTGTGCCTCTAAATGGACATTATTCCTATTATTCAATTACTTTTCCTGCTGTACAAAACACCCTCCAAGTTATTTCCATTATGATAGCATCCCTCCTAGCTCACTCTCAGTCCTCACCAGGTTTCCTCCACCCTGGCTACCCTCTATTCAACTCTAAGTGCTCCTAGTGGCACTCTAAATTCCACAACAATATGTCTTTCTGTCACATCCTACTTGCCAATTCCCAGTCCCATATAAAATCCATTATTGCCTGGCCGGGCACAGTGGCTCATGCATGTAATACCAGCACTTTGGGAGGCCAAGGTGGGCCGATCACCTGAGGTCAGGAGTTAAGACCAGCCTGGCCAACATGGTGAAGCCCTGTCTCCACTAAAAATACAAAAATTAGCCAGGTGTGGAGGCAGGTGCCTGTAATTCCAGTTACTCGGAAGGAGAATCACTTGAACCTGGGAGGTGGAGGTTGCAGTGAACGGAGATCGCGCCATTGCCCTCCAACCCGGACAACAGAGCGAGACTCCATCTCAAAAAAAAAAAAAAAAATCCATTATTGCCTTTCCATAACTAGAGAAAGGTATATATAAGTATATATTAAATATATATGTATATATACACACACACAACAGTCCAATCACAAATGTAATCCATCAAACTTCAACTATCTCAGGATAAATTATTTGTCTTTCTGAAGTATGCTCTCTGACCACTCTCAATACTCAAATGACTCAACTGAACCTATTTTCTCAAAGTTACCAAAGCCCCTTAATCATCAAGTCTAATAGCCTTTATCTCACCCTATATCCTCCTTGACACTTCTATAGTATTTGACACTGTTCACTATTCCCTCTCTTTTTCAATAGTTTATTTCTTTAAAAAATTACATACATGTTTTTAAAAACTGTAAATGGTACAAAAATATAGTTTTGCATCATTTAACAACAGGGATATATTCTGAGAAATGCAGCATTTGGTGATTTCATTGTATGAACATCGCAGAGTGTACTTACACAAATCTAGATGGTATAGCCTAGTGCACACCTAGGCTATATGGTATAGCCTATTGCTCCTAGGCTTCAGACCTATACTGCATGTGACTGTACTAAATACTGTAGGCAAATGTAACACAGTGGTATTTGTGTATCTAAATATACCTAAACATAGAAAAGGTACAGTACAGATATGGTATAAAAGATGAAAAGTGGTATAGCTGTATAGGGCAATTGCCACGAATAGAGGATACAGGACTTGAAGTTGCTCTGGGTGAGTCAGTGAGTGAGTGGTGAGTGAATGTGAAGGCCTCAGACATTACTGAGCACTATTGTAGACTTTATAAATACTGTGCAGTTAGGCTACACATGTTTTAGTTTTAAAATAAAGTAATTGTCTATGATATTATGACAGCTATGATGTCATTAGGCAACAGGAATTTTTCAGCTCCATTATAACCTTATAGGACCACTGTCATGTACACTGTCCATTGTTGACAGAAACTTCATTATGCAGTACATGACTGCAGTGAAAATTAAACCTCTCTTCCTATCTGACCTTTATCTCTCAGATCTCCTCCCCAAAGGCAATTGCCATTCTCAGCTTCTTGTGCATCAATCCAAAAATTATATATATCCTTCTTTGTATACAAATGGTAGGATACTACATGTGCTGTTCTCTTACCTTTTTTGTATAATTTTTCACCATTAGTACTTGCAGACTGATCTCATCCTTTTAAATAACTACATAGACTTCCAGGTTTTGGATGTTCCAATAGTAATGTATTTTTTTGTTTGTTTGTTTTTTGAGACGGAGTCTCGCTATGTCGCCCAGGCTGGAGTGCAGTGGCTGGATCTCAGCTCACTGCAAGCTCCGCCTCCCGGGTTTACGCCATTCTCCTGCCTTAGCCTCCCGAGTAGCCGGGACTACAGGCGCCCGCCACCTCGCCCGGCTAGGTTTTTGTATTTTTTTTTAGTAGAGACGGGGTTTCACCATGTTAGCCAGGATGGTCTCGATCTCCTGACCTCGTGATCCGCCCGTCTCGGCCTCCCAAAGTGCTGGGTTTACAGGCTTGAGCCACCGCGCCCGGCCAATAGTAATGTATTTAACAAGTTCTTTATTGATGTAGCCCCTCCTTTAAGAAAGTCACCACACCTCCTCCCAGTTGATATTGTGTCATTGCATACTACTAGTTATAATTTTTGGATTGATGCACAAGAAGGTGACAATAGTGATTGCCTCTGGGGAGGAGATCTGAGAGACAAATAACAGATAGGAAGAGAGGTTTAATTTTCACTGGACAGGGCCAGGCATGGTGGCTCATGCCTGCAATCCCAGCAATTTGGGAAGCTGAGGCAGGTGGATCTCCTGAGGTCAGGAGTGCAAGACCAGACTGGCCAACATGGTGAAACCCTGTCTCTACTGAAAATACAAAAATTAGCTGGACATGGTGGTGGGCACCTGTAATCCCACTTACTTGAGAGGTTGAGGCAGGGGAATCACTTGAGCTCAGGAGGTGGAGGTTGCAGTGAGCCGAGATCACTCCATTGCACTCCAGCCTGGGCAACAAGAACAAAACTCCATCTCAAAATAATAATAATAATAATTTTCACTGTACAGTCATGTGCTGCATAACAACGTTTTAGTCAACAATGGACCGCATACATGACAGTGTACACCACAGTGGTCCTATAAGATGATAGTGGAGTTGAAAAATTCCTACTGCCTAGTGACATCATAGCTGTCATAACATCAGAAATGCCTCTAAGAAAAGTGAACAAAACAGCTAGGCGCGGTGGCTCACGCCTGTAATCCAAGCACTTTGAGAGGCCAAGTGGGCAGATCAAGAGGTCAAGAGATGGAGACCATCCCGGCCAACAAGGTGAAACTCCGCCTCTGGCCGGGCGCGGTGGCTCAAGCCTGTAATCCCAGCACTGTGGGAGGCCGAGACGGGCGGATCACGAGGTCAGGAAATCGAGACCATCCTGGCTAACACGGTGAAACCCCGTCTCTACTAAAAAATACAAAAAACTAGCCGGGCGTGGTGGCGGGCGCCTGTAGTCCCAGCTGCTAGGGAGGCTGAGACAGGAGAATGGCGTAAACCCGGGAGGCAGAGCTTGCATTGAGCTGAGATCCGGCCACTGCACTCCAGCCTGGGCGACAGAGCGAGACTCCGTCTCAAAAAAAAAAAAAAAAAAAAAAGAAAAGTGAACAAAACAAAAAGTGCTGGTGCCCATATGAGAGTACATAATGATATAAAAATAAAGGTTTTTTCCTAATAATGTTTAACATTACATCTTTAGAAACACAGCCCTATTATCCCGTATTCACTTTCATAGTTTACCTTAGTAATTTTTATAATCGCTATTGCCTGCAGACACAATTACGGTATTACATATAAGGTATTAATGCACTTCCTCTGCAGAAGATTAATTTTAATTGACATTCTATAAAAATTAACCTGAACATATTAGAATTTAGGAACATGTTACGTATCCCATAGGGTAAAATTAATATGACATTTAAAAATTCTTAGTTATACTTCAGTAGGTTTAATTTATACCAAAGAAATCCATAAGGTAAGCTCTGGAACAATACTGCTTATCTTGAGGATGGGATGACAGATTATAATTGCTTTATTTTTATTTATTTATTTTTTTTTTTTGAGGCGGAGTCTCGCTCTGTCGCCCAGGCTGGAGTGCAGTGGCGCGATCTCGGCTCACTGCAAGCTCCGCCTCCCGGGTTCCCGCCATTCTCCTGCCTCAGCCTCCCGAGTAGCTGGGACTACAGGCGCCGCCACCACGCCCGGCTAATTTTTTTGTATTTTTAGTGGAGACGGGGTTTCATTGTGTTAGCCAGGATGGTCTCGATCTCCTGACCTCGTGATCCGCCCGTCTCGGCCTCCCAAAGTGCTGGGATTACAGGCTTGAGCCACCGCGCCCGGCCTATAATTGCTTTATTAAGTACAACATTCTGAATTTCTATGAAGCTGTAATGGCTTCTTGTGCACTAGAGATTTTGTTATTTAGGATGTAATTGATTGTAATGTATACTGTTTGCTCTTGAATAACTCCCGTTTTCCAACTCAGAGAGACTTCCATTTCAGCATCAAATAATATGATTATTGCATTTGTAAAGTTTCTGAAGCTTTTTAAAATATTTTTCAGTTGAAAAATGTTTTATAATGAAATATGATATAAGTTAAAGGGGAAATTGAATGTAATCCTCATACGTTTTATTTTAAGACCACGTATAGTACATAGAATAGCTCCTCTTTTTTTGGCCATTACCCTTTAGTTGGTATTACTCGGAGTCAGTAAAACAAATACCTGAATGATGAAGGAATTGGCAATCTCATGAAATGTTTTGATTTCTGCTTTTTAATTGTCACCCTTTGCTTTTACCTAACATTATCTGCTTTAACAATCTCTCAAAAATCTCTAACACCAAAACTCAAATCTCTATTATTAACTCTAAGGTAAATCAACCCCTGGAAATACTTGACAGAGTTTTGCTACAAGGGCTTGTTTCTTTTAAGCCCCTTTTGACAAACTTCTGCCTCACTTCCCTAGTTTTTATGTTTTCCTTTGTTAACCTCTTATCACTCCCCCAGTCTGATTTTCAGGTTTTGGGACACAGAGACACTTCCTCCTCAAGCCAAGATAATGCTTTATTGCTTCTATCATAAATTGATATTAAAGAGAAAACACTTGCTCTGTTTCGTAGTTGAACAACTGAGAATTTCCATTGTACTTATGCTGTGTATTTACCTATTCTTTGAAGCTCGTACAAATGAATATTTATTTATTTATTTATTTATTTATTTATTTATTTATTTTTTTTTTTTGAGACAGAGTCTGGCTCTGTCGCCCAGCCCAGGCTGGAGTGCAGTGGCGCGATCTCGGCTCACTGCAAGCTCCGCCTCCCGGGTTCACGCCATTCTCCTGCCTCAGCCTCCCGAGTAGCTGGGACTACAGGCGCCCACAACCGCGCCCGGCTAATTTTTTGTATTTTTAGTAGAGACGGGGTTTCACCGTGGTCTCGATCTCCTGACCTTGTGATCCGCCCACCTCGGCCTCCCAAAGTGCTGGGATTACAGGCGTGAGCCACCGCGCCCGGCACAAATGAATATTTATATGAACTCTGCTTTGGCCTCATAACAATTTGCTTCTGTTAAGACCAGGAGGCCAAAGACTCAGCCAAATTTGTAGAGAATCTCAATTTTCATGCATTGATTGTTATCCTAAACTCAAGTCTTTCATTACCCTTTCTGCTGTGTGCCTTTCAAAAGAAGAAAGGAAAAGGGAAAGTTGAATCTGTTGCTATTTCTTCTTCTTCATGCTTCTGTGTCTTAGTCTGTTTGTACTGTTATAAAGGAATGTCTGAGGCTGGGTAATTTGTAAAGAAAAATGATTGGCTGGGTGCAGTGGCTCATGCCTGTAATCCCAGCACTTTAGGAGGCCGAGGTGGGTGGGTCACCTGAGATTGGGAGTTCGAGACCAGCCTAACCAACATGGAGAAACCCTGTCTCCACTAAAAATACAAAAAATTAGCCGGGCGTGGTGGCGCATGCCTGTAATCCCAGCTACTGGGGAGCCTGAGGTAGGAAAATCACTTGAACCCGGTAGGTGGAGGTTGCAGTGAGCTGAGATCACGCCATTGCACTCCAGCCTGGGCTACAACAGCGAAACTCCATCTCAAAAATAAATAAATAAATAAATAAAATAAAGAAAAAAGGTTTATTTGACTCACAATTCTGATGACTAGAAAGTTCAAGATTGTGCATCTGCATCTGGTGAGGGTCCCAGGCTGCTTCCACTCAAGGCAAAGGCGAAGGGTAGCTTGCTATATAGAGATCACATGGCAAAAGAGGAAGCAACAGATGGGAGGGAAGTTTCAGACTCTTTTTAACCACCAGCATTCATAGAACTAATTCCGCGAGAACACACGCATTACTGCAAAGATGGCACCAAGTCATTCATGAGGGATCTGCCCCATGACCCAAACATCTCCCACAAGGCTCCACCTCCAACACTGGGGATCCAATTTCAATGTAAGATTTGGGGTAACAAACATGCAAACCTTGCCGTTCTGCTTCTGGCCCCCAAATAGCATGTCCTTCTCATATTGCAAAATACAATCATTCGATAGCAATAGTCCTCAAAAGTTCTAGCTTGTTTCAGCACCAATTTAAAAGTTCAAAGTCCAAAGTCTCATCTGAGATTTAAAGTAAGTTCCTTAGAGTTGTGAGCCTGTAAATTCAAAAATTATTTACTTCTAAAATACAATGGTTGTGTAGTAATTGGGTAAACATTTTCATTCTAAAAGGAAGAAATAGGCCAAAAGAAAAAGGTAACAGGCTCTATTAGCAATTCTGAAACCCAGCAGGATAGATATTATATCTTAAAGCTCCAAAATAATCTCCCTTACCTACATACTGGGCACATTGGTGGGAGGGTTGGGCTCCCAAAGCCTTGGGAAGCCCCACCCCCATGGCTATTTTGGGTACAGCCCAGGTGGTTATTCTGATGGACTGGAATTTGGGCTTGTCACTTTTCAAGGCTGGAGTTGCACACTACTAGTGGCTCTATAATTCTGAGGTCGGGAGAGTGGTAGCCCTGCTCCTACAGCTCCACTAGGTACAGCTCTTGCATTTTGCATGCCTGCAGACTTAGCACCACATGGATGTCACCAGAGTGCACAGCTTGTATTCTCTGGAGTGTCAGCTGGAGATGTACCTAGGGCCATTTCAGCCATGGCTGCTCCACTCGGAGTGGTCAGGATCTGGGGAGCAGCATCCTGAGATGGCACAGGGCAGCAATACCCTGGCATCTCCCCCAAAACTTTTCTGTCTTTCTAGGCCTCTGAGCTAGTGGATGGGAGGAGCAGCCTCAAAAATTTCTGAAATGCCTTCAGGCCCTATATTGTATTAAATATTAGCACCTAGCTCTCTTTTAGCCATGCTAATCTCTTTAGCAAGTGGTTGCTCCACAGTACCCTTAGATTTTTCTCCCGAAAACACTCTTTCCTTCTCTACCACATGATCAGACTGGGAATTTTCCAAATTTTGATGTTCTGCTTCTTTTTTTTTTTTTTTTTTTTTTTACTTTAAGGAAATACTTTGTATTGTTATTGCCTTTAATTTTTAATTTTTGTGGATAGTAGGGTATATATTTATGGGGTATATGAGATAATTTGATATAGATAATAATACAATGTGTAATTACATCAGAGTAAATGGGGTCTTCATTCCCTCACACGTTTATCTTTTGTGTTACAAACAATCTAATTATATTATTTTAGTTATTTTTAAATGCACAATTAAATTTTTTTTTTTTTTTGAGACAGAGTCTCGCTCTGTCGCCCAGGCTGGAGTGCAGAGGCTCACTCTGCCTCCCGGGTTCACGCCATTCTCCTACCTCAGCCTCCCGAGTAGCTGGGACTACAGGCGCCCGCCACCTCGCCCGGCTAATTTTTTGTATTTTTAGTAGAGACGGGGTTTCACCGTGTTAGCCAGGATGGTCTCGATCTCCTGACCTCGTGATCCGCCTGTCTCGGCCTCCCAAAGTGTAGGGATTACAGGCGTGAGCCACCGCGCCCGGCACACAATGAAATTATTATTGACGATAGTCACCCTATTGTACTAGCAAACGCTAGATCTTATTCATTCTTTTTATTTATTTATTTTTGAGACGAAGTCTCACTCTGTTGCCCGGGCTAGAGTGCAGTGGCACGATCTCGGCTCACTGTAACCTCTGACTCCTGGGTTCAAGCAGTTGTCCCTGCCTCAGCCTCCTGAGTAGCTGGGATTACAGTTGCCCGCCATCACACCTGGCTAATTTTTGCATTTTTTAGTAGAGACGGGACTTCACCACGTTGGTGAGGCTGATCTTAAACTCCTGACCTCAGGTGATCTGCCAACCTCAGCCTCCCAAAGTGCTGGGATTACAGGCATGAGCCACCATGCCCAGCCCATTCTTTCTACTTTTTGTACCCATTAACCATCCCCACCTCCCCGCCACATCCCTTTCTTACCCTTCCCAGCCTCCGTTAATCATCCTTCTACTCTTTATGTCCATGAATTCAATTATTTTAATGTTTAGCTCCCACAGCTAAGTGAGAACATGTGATGTTTGTCTTTCTGTACTTGGCTTCTTTCTTTTTTTTTTAGATGGAGTCTCGCTCTGTTTCCCTGGCTGGAGTGCAGTGGCACAATCTCGGCTCGCTGCAACCTCCGCCTTCCAGCTAATTTTTGTATTTTTAATAGAGACAGGGCTTCACCATACTGGCCAGGTTAGTCTCGAACTCCTGACCTCACGATCCGCCCACCTCAGCCTGGCAAAGTGCTGGGATTACAAACATGAGCCACCGCGCCCGACCTGGCTTATTTCACTTAATATAATGATCTCCAGTTCCATCCATGTTTTTGCAAATAACAGAATCTCATTCTTTTTTATGGCTGAATAGTACTCCATTGTGTGTGTGTACCACATTTTCTTTATCCATTCGTCTGTTGATGGACAGACACTCAGGTTGCTTCCAAACCTTAGCTATTGTGAACAGTGCTGCAATAAACACAGGAGTATAGATATCTCTTAGATATACTGATTCCCTTTCCTTAGGGTATATATCTAGCAGTGGGATTGCTGGATCATATGGCAGCTCTATTTTTAGTTTTTTGAGGAACCACTAACCTGCTCTTTGCAACAGTTATTCTAATTTGCATTCCCACCAACCGTGTATGAGGGTTCAGTTTTCTCCACACCTTGCAGGCACTTGTTATTTTATCCAATGGTTTTGGATAAAACCATTTTAACTGGGGTGAGTTGATATCTCATTGTAGTTTTGATATTTGCTTCTTTTTAAATCACAAATTCCAACTTTAGATCCTTCTTTTGCTGACATTTCTGATCATAAGCTGTTCAAAGCAATGATGCCACTTCTTGAAGGCTTTGCTGCTTAGACAATTTTTCTTCCAGATACCCCAGGTGGGCATCACTCTTAAATTTGGCCTTCCATGAAGCCATAGAGCACAGGACATAATGCAACCACGTTCTCTGCTATGCAGCAAGGGTGACCTTTGCTCCAGTTCCCAATAAGTTCCTCATTTCCATCTGAGACTTCATTTCCATTACCTAGTTCCACAGTTGCTTCCACATTTTCAGGTATCTTTATAGCAACAACCCACTCCTTGGTACCAATTTTCCATCTTTGTCCATTTGCGTTGCTGTAAAGGAATATCTGAGGCCAAGTAATTTATGAAGAAAAAAGGTTTTTTGGCTCATGATTCTGACATCTAGAAAAGTTCAAGATTGGGCATCTGCATCTGGTGAGGGCCTCAGGCTGCTTCTACTCATGATAGAAGGTGAAGGTGAGCTGGTGTGTGCAGAGATCACATGGCAGGAGAGAAAGCAAGAGGTGGGAGGTGCCAGGCTCTTTTTAACAACCAGCTGTCACAGAACCCATAGAGTGAGAACTCACTCATTACTGCAAGGATAGCACCAAGCCATTTGTAAGGGATTTGCCCCCACGACCCAAACTCTACTAGACCCCCACCTCCAACACTGACGATCAAATTTCAACATGAGATTTGCAAGGGAGAAACATCCAAAATATGGTACTCTGTAAAGAACTGAATTAAATGAAAAAGACACATTAAACTAAGAGGTTAAAACTGTATTTTGAGGTAAGATATGGATTCTGTTTTCCTTGGCATCCTTTTCTCTGCATGTTTAGATAATTTGAACTATAACAGAAAGAATGAGCTTGGTAAACCTTCAACTCTAAAGATGATAGTGGGCTCCCCAAACCATCTCTCTCTTCCAACCTGACTGTTTTAGGACAGTGGCTCTCAAGAGCAAAGCTTCCAAGCAGTTTAAATATTGCTGTTTATCCAAGCTTTTATGAAAAGTTTAGTTTCTGTCATCAAGTAGTTGCTAGAAGTTCAGAGGTTCCTTTGTGAGAGCCAACTGAACAGTTCTCAGACTTATATTCAGAGATAAAAGAGCCTGGAAAAATTAAACCTGAATAATCTTGGTGTCCTCTAATCCCACGAGATTGTGCAATTTTGGCATATTTTTTAAGGAAAAGGGACTAGACACTCCAAAGCCAAGTGGGGGGTTTCTACACCCCAGAGAAAGTTCCAGGTTTTTTGCAATTTACTTTCTCTTTGGAAAGCTTCTTAGTTTTTTTTTCCCCCTTGATTCTATTTTTATCATGCCATAGCACTGGCTCATGTTAATAAAGACAGTCAGGGACACATGAGTCCTATGGAGGAGAAACTGGAACTTCAGTCCAAGTAACGTTATTTCACAAAGCAATGGAGAAGTGAAAGTAGTGCTGTTGAGCCCTTAAGACTCCAGATTTCCTCGCTTTATGGAGAGGCTTCTGGGGTAGAAATTTTTCATCTCTGTCTCCAACTGACCACATCAAACCCCTCTTTGGGTCCTGTCCCTCTATAAGTAAAGTTCAAGCAAATGTATATATCAGATTATAGATTCAAGAGCTAGTTTTGTTTAAGCAACTCTGTCTATTTACAGGCACATATTTACAACAATAAAGCAATTCCTATTCTTTGTAATTCTTTCCCTTGCTCTTTAACTCCTGCAGGTGAGAAGAACAATGCTTGAGGTTAATAAAAAAAAATCTTTCAAGATAAATTTTAAATTCATGAATCCCTCTACATTCACATTTAGTAGAAATCAACTAATTAGTTTCAAAATTTAGAGCAGAAATAAATCCTTTTTATCAAGTCTCTTGAAGGGATTACTATGAAGCATATGATAATGCAAACTTTCTATTGGGGGTTCATTATCAGAAATTCCCATCGAATAATGAGATAAGAATCTAATCTAATGAGAATCTAATCCAGTAGATGTAAGTGCTTAATTGCACATATTCATATCAAATTGATTTACAAATCTCTTGGCTTTACTTTAAAATCTCTTAGACTTTAAGTACTCTTATCACAAAAAAGAAAAGAAAAAAGGTAACTTTATGAGATGCTGGGTATGTTAATTTGCTTGACTATAGTAATCATTATGTATATGTATATTAATATCAATATATTAAAACATTATGTTGTACACTTTAAACATGTACAATAAGAATGGTCTTTTAAGACAACGCTTCTCAAACTTTGACACACATATGAATCACCTGGGAATCTTGTTTAAATCCAGATTCAGTAAATCTGGGGTGTGCCCTGACATTCTATATTTCTAACAATCTCCCATGGGATGACAATGCCGCTCATCTGTGGAGGACTGCACTTTAAGTAACAAGGTATGTTCTGCATCTTAAGGCTTTATATAGCAAAAGCTCTTATTTGCAGAATGCCTACTATACATGCATTATAGACTAAAAGATTTGATTTATGTAATTTAATCCTCAAAATAATCCTATAGAGCATGTTTGATTATTTTTAAAAATAAGAAAAGTTTGGATTTCAGAGAGGCTAATTACTTTGTCCAAAGTCACACAGGAAGTCAGTGCCAGGAATTTGGACCCAGGTTTTTCTGACTCCAAAGCCAGAGGACTATTCTCTATGCATTATATACAACATCTAGTACACAGCGTTTTGAGACAGAGATGAGAAAAAGTTTCTACCATTCAGAATTAACAGTACAATGGCAGAAATCAGACTATACGTAAAGAGATAAATTACGGTTTTTAATTTGGTATTGTGCAACTATCAAAGAAGTATAGATTACTGAGTTAATTAAATAGTAATAGGATAGGAAAGGATAAAATTAATCAATACATTTCTGTACAATTACTTTGGATTAACTC
Organism: Macaca fascicularis; assembly: GCF_037993035.2. NCBI lineage: Eukaryota > Metazoa > Chordata > Mammalia > Primates > Cercopithecidae > Macaca > Macaca fascicularis. The sequence continues at coordinate 30,594,882 of NC_088395.1, forward strand.
TCATTAATCGACCTCTTGATGGAAGAAGTGGACAACTGTGGGCACTCTAACAACTGTTGCATGTAGATAATAGTGAGGAGGCAGTTGGAACTTTTCTGTGAGTTGGGGCTGCGGAAGAGAGAGGGATTTCCAAAGTCCCTTCAACGTCTCCACTTAAATGATTATGTAATTCAAATTTTGAACTTGACATTTTAAAATAATTTATATAAAATACCTGCTCGTGGTTTAAAATATATATAATGGTACAGAGCTATAAAGGAAAAAGTCTTCTCCCCTAACTCCCTTATTCCCACTTTCCAAAGGAAAACATTGTTTTCAATTTTATGTATATCTTTTCTGGAAGAACTAAGTTTCTCTTACAGATTGTTACAATTTTCAATGTGAGCTTTGTTGAGCACAAGTTACCTTAAAGAAGTGTTCCAGGCCGGGCGCGGTGGCTCAAGCCTGTAATCCCAGCACCTTGGGAGGCCGAGACGGGTGGATCACGAGGTCAGGAGATCAAGACCACCCTGGCTAACACGGTGAAACCCCGTCTTTACTAAAAAATACAAAAAACTAGCCGGGCGAGGTGGCGGCGCCTGTAGTCCCAGCTACTCGGGAGGCTGAGGCAGGAGAATGGCGGGAACCTGGGAGGCGGAGCTTGCAATGAGCTGAGATTGGGCCACTGCACTCCAGCCTGGGCGACAGAGCGAGACTCCGTCTCAAAAAAAAAAAAAAAAAAAAAAAAAGAAGTGTTCCATATAGGCCGGGCTTGGTGACTCACGCCTATCATCCCAGCACTTTGCAAGGCCGAGGCGGGTGGATCACCTGAGGTCAGGAGTTCAAGACCAGCCTGGCCAACATGGTGAAACCCTATCTCTACTAAAAATACAAAAATTAGCCGGGCATGGTGGTGTGCGCCTATAGTCCCAGGACTCGAGACGCTGAGACAGGAGAATTGCTTTTGAATCTGGGAGGCGGAGGTTGCAGCGAGCCAAGATCACACCACAGTACGCGGCCTGGGCAACAAAGTGAGAATCCGTCTCAAAAGAAAAAAAAGAAATGTTCCATATAGAATTATTGAATTGTTGTACCTTTTTAACATTGAGATCTAGACTTGATCACTACTTCATTCAATTCAGAAAATACTTATTGAGCATTTATTAAGAGCCAGGTATTAGGCATTTTACACGTAAAAACCACTAAGGTTCGATTTCTACCTCCAAAAGGCTCATAGTTCAGTGACTTCTCTGATCAGGAAAAAAAATGACTGTGGTGTTGCAGACAGGAAATTACTATTTAATACTGGCAGTGCCTTCTTCCTGTTTCACCAGAAGAGAAAAAGTCGAAATTTGAGGATATATTCTATTCGGGCAAGTTTCACTTCTCCAGTGATTCCCATAAACCCCTTTCAAGTCTGCACTCCAAGGTAATCCATTTGAACCTCTCCTTGGATCTATTTGCCTTCTTGCAATTCATAAGGACATGATATTTTTGTATTTACAAAGCTTTTATCTGAATTACAAGACAATCAAGTCAGAAAAACTGGTTCTTGCTGGTCCTCTGACATATGTGCCTCTGAATATTTAAGGTAAAGAGTCAGCTGCCTATGCAGAATTCATTCATTTACCCAACTCAAATTCATAAAGTGCCCCCCACAAAACTGTGAAATTTGAGTAGCCTGGATGAGAGACCTTCCACACAAGAACAGTGCCTTGTCAAACAATTAACTACTGTGTCTTTATACTTTCAAAACTTTAAGTTTTGAAGTCATTTCTGCAGCAAAATCTCACATTAAAAGATAGCTGCTCAGGGGAAGTTTTAAGGCATATACTGCAATCTTCTGTGGGTTGAATTTAGTTGAATAATGCCTTTGTTAGCAACTAACGAGCCTGTCATCAAGAATGAGGAAGTTGGGAAGAGAATGGTGCAATGTTTCCCAAATTATCTCATTTTACGAATCACCTGATGTGCTTATTAAATATGCAGATTTTCTAGGCCCTTCCCCTGGAGATTTGGTTCATTAGATTTGGACCTGGGACTGCCACATTTAACAACTGCCTCAGAAGATTCTTATGATTAGACTACCCTACAGCAATAGTTTTTAACTTTGGATGTACATTAGTATCATCTGGGGAGTTTTTTCGCTTTTTTTTTTTTTTTTTTTTAGAGACAGGGTTTCACTCTGTCACCCAAGCTGGAGTGCAGTGGTGCAATCACAGCTCACTGAAGCCTCAACTTCCTGGGCTTAAGCGATTGTCCTGCCTCAACCCCCCTAGTAGCTGGGAGTACAGGTGCGCCACCTGGTGAGTTTCTAAAAGTACATATATCTTAATACCCGGGTTGCAAATACAAATACTCTAATTTATCTGGGGTGGTGCCAAGCGTTGTTCATTTTTTAAAGTTCCCTAGGTGATGCTAGTGTTGAGACATTCTAGTGTTCAGAAATAATGATCTAAAGTAGCAGTTATAAAACGTTTTGGTGTCAGGATTCCTTTACACGCTTGAAAATTGTGGAGAGTGGTGCATGCCTTCAGTCCCAGTTACTTGGGAGGCTGAGGCAGGAGGATTGCTTAAGCCCAGGAGTTCAAGGCTGCAGTGAGCTACGACTACAACTGCAAATAGTCACTGCACTCAACAAGCAAGACCCTGTCTATAAAGAAACAAAACAAGCAAACAAAATTATGGAGAATTTCAAAGAGCTCTCATGTGGGTTATATTGATATTGTCCGTAAACAAAATTAGAACTAAGAAATTTTGAAACATTTATTGGCCCATTTAATAATTATAATAATAGACTCATTATGTGGTAATATAAATAACATACTTTTGATTTAAAAATTATTTTTCAGGCCGGGCATGGTGGCTCAAGCCTGTAATCCCAGCACTTTGGGAGGCCGAGACGGGCGGATCACAAGGTCAGGAGACCATCCTGGCTAACGCGGCGAAACCCCGTCTCTACTAAAAACACAAAAAATTAGCCGGGCGAGGTGGCGGCGCCTGTGGTCCCAGCTACTCGGGAGGCTGAGGCAGGAGAATGGCGGGAACCCGGGAGGCGGAGCTTGCAGTGAGCTGAGATCTGGCCACTGCACTCCAGCCTGGGCGACAGAGCGAGACTCCGTCTCAAAAAAAAAAAAAAAAAAAAAATATTTTTCAAAAAATTCATGAGAAGAATAGCATCCTTTTCTGTTTCTACAAACTTCTTTAACACCTGGCTTATAGAAGACAACTAGTTTCTGCATTTTATCTATTGGGATAAGTTGTTTTGATTGAAGAATTCAACCTGAAGTATATGAAGAAAATCTGGCCCCTCAGAAATATGCTGCTGAAAAAGGAAAGAGTATGTTAATAAGCTTTTCAGATAACTGTGGATATTCCTCTCGGACACAACACCAAAACTTGATTTCTTAAAGGTTGCTTGTAACGTGGAACAGAAAGTCTGTTATGAACTTCTTATACTTCATTATATTAAAATCCATTGATCTATCTGATATTTTTAATGTATCATTTACTCATGCAAGATTTTATATCATACATTGGTCATTTGAAAAAATATCGGTTCCCTGAGTTATGCAGCCCTTCCAAATGCTGGCACATTTCCTACTGTATAATATCAAAACATCACATTTGTTAATATCACAACTGGTCTCATCAGAAGAGTCGGTAGGTACTGAGATGTCAAAATCCCAATAGTGGAATAAGTTTTCCAAAACTGTAATATTCATTTGAACACTTGAGTTTCATTGTTGGCCACATATACTGTCAGTTGTTTTCCTTGAAGTGACAAACAGACTTCATTCATTTTCAAGCAAATGTTTGCCAAATCTCCAAGTCTGAAAAACCATAGTTTGCCAGTTGCTCTTTGGAGTAAAAAGAGTGTTTCACGAGAAAAGCCACTTGTTAAGCCGTCAACCCAATCACTCAAATGCTTTTCCTGGCGACATCTATTCTACTTCAATGTGCAGCAGAAGTGCTCTATGCATGCTTCATATTTCATTGCAGGGAATTTTTTTAAGTGTACTTGAGTCAAGATTTAATAAAATTAATAATTCTCGCTGTTTCATCAAGGACATTCTTAAATGAGAGAGGCTTTTAATTTTTTTTAATTTTATTTATTTTATTTTATTTTTTTGAGATGGAGTCCCACTCTGTCGCCCAGGCTGGAGTGCAGTGGCGCAATCTCCACTCACTGCAACCTCCGCCTCCTGGGTTCAAGTGATCCTCCTATCGAGAGAGGCTTTTTAAAATTGTGAGTGTGTGGGGATGAGAAATACAATGACTACTAGTATAGTTTAGCACCACTGCCTTGATACATGCTAAGGGGTCAGAATTTTGTTTTTTGCTTTTGCACCACCAGTGCAATCATTAATACAGTGAAAAAGGAAAACAGCATCTTCGTATTATTTTGAGAATGTTTTGATATGGACTCCCCTGAAATGCCTTGGGAAGCACACTTGGAGAACTGCTGACCTAAAAGAGCACAAAGCCGTACTGGTAGGGGAGGTGGGTGGGGCAAGTTTAGCATGTATTTACCTATTTATTGCTGAGATTAGAGTATTCACATTACTTGGGTTATTTATTTATTGTCTTAATACTCAATAACATCCATAAACTAGATGTTACTATTCCTATTTTACAAATAAATAAATTGAAGCTCAGAAAGGCTAAATAATTTTCTAAGATCAAGCAAGGATCAGGATTTAGATCGATATATTCCTGATTCTAAGCTTACTCTGTCGCCACTACACCAAGTTGTTTTCCTTCTATTGAACCGTTGAGGGTGTAAGTAATAGATACTAAGGCATATCAAGCATTTATTATGCACTAAAAACAGTTCCCAGAACTTTAAATGTATTAACTTATTTAATCCTCCTAACAGGCGAATACCCATATACACCCTATTTTAGAACGCAGGGAAACAGAGACCCAGAGAACTTCTCAAGGACACAGCTAGTAACTATGGTGCTAAGATTTTAGCCCAAGAGGACTGGCTTCAAAACCATTTTACTAAAACATCTCCTGGTCAGGCACGGTGGCTTAGGCCTGTAATCTAAGCATTTTGGGAGGCTGAGGCGGGTGGATCACCTGAGGTCGGGAGTTCGAGACCAGCCTGACCAACATGGAGAAACTCCGTCTCGGCCGGGCACGGTGGCTCAAGCCTATAATCCCAGCACTTTGGGAGGCCGAGACGGGCGGATCACGAGGTCGGGAGATTGAGACTATCCTGGCTAACACAGTGAAACCCGGTCTCTACTAAAAAAATACAAAAAACTAGCTGGGCGAGGTGGCGGGCGCCTGTAGTCCCAGCTACTGGGGAGGCTGAGGCAGGAGAATGGCGTGAACCCGGGAGGCGGAGCTTGCAGTGAGCCGAGATCGCGCCACCGCACTCCAGCCTGGGCAACAGAGCGAGACGCCTCAAAAAACAAAACAAAACAACAACAACAACAACAAAAACACAACATCTCCTAAAAATAGTAATGAAAAACTCTGAATAAAAACATTATAATTAAGATACTTGTAATTGTTACTTGAATAAAGGAACTATTTTAATGCTTGAAACAAATACTTTTGCCTGTTTGCATCTAAAATGTCATGTGATCAAAAGATCTTGGTTTATTTGTTTCGTTTCCTCGAGGAGAGACAAAATCATGTGTGGAAAAACCTTAAGTGTGTGGAAATTTTAGCAAGAAGTTAATTCACAGAAATCACTAAGAATAGATTCCTAAAAGGGGTATAGTTCAGTTTACATTTTCAGATTTTGAGATCAGGATGTCGTGGTCAAGTCTGCAGATGGGAAAGGAATGTGGTCTATGTCACACTGAGCGTATGACAGACCATCAAAGAACACACCTGCTCCTGGAGAAGACCAGGGCACTGGAAAAATCACGGGTCTGACAATAAAACCATTTCGTTTGCCATTTGCCATCACAATAATTAGTCGTCTTGGGGTATATTTCCTTTTTCTAAAAATAATCGTGCGGTATTGTTACTCAATCTGCTAAAATGGGTTTATATGTTAACTTCCAAGACAAGAGCTCCTTTTCCTAAATGGAACTCCATTTCTTCAGCCAATGCAAGACTCCTTATCCAGAAAGAAAGGTTATTCGTGTTTACTTATGAAAAAGCACACAAAGGCAAACAACTTGGTCCTTCCTGTGTGATTAAAAATTGCCTCCCTCTGGATCATGCTGGGGTTGGGAAATAGAAGTTCTTCCCTCATCACCTCCCTGTCCCCTACTGTACACCCTGCTGTGGACTCTGACTCTGTTTCCCTGCTACATCTACATTTTTTCTCAGTCTTACTTCCTGAGTCCTGATAGCTCCTTTCGGCTTTCCCAGGTAAAAGTAAGGTGAAGGGGCTCTGCAAAAAGGGAAGGGGCTTTGGGGACAGGAACACCCTCCCTCAGCGGGCAACAGCATCTACCAGCAAGAAAAAAAAAAAAGAGAAGTGAAAATCCTGTTTTGTAACTAAGGGCTCCAAGCATTTTAACTGCTGCTGCTTCTCCTCTCTCTCTCTCTTTCCACTTACCCTCTTCCGCCCACCCTAAGGTTTCAGTCTCTGCTCATTCCATCTAAGAACTCCCCAGTGATATAAGTGAAAAAGAAAGGGACAATCAACCTGTCCTCTCCACAGGAACCCTCATTTCCCCACGCTCATCCACTCCCTCATGCCTACTCCAGCCCTTCCGCCCCAAACCTAATATGGGCTACTCCCTGCTCAGGCCTTCCCATCGTCTATTTGAGTCTCTGTTTCCTAACTCTAGAACTCCAGTCTCTGCTCAGATGGACTCCACTGGAAGCTTGGAACTAAAGGATGTACTCTCCCAGTTAAAGCTGCCTCAAGGGGTCAGGAATCTCTGAAGACATTTCCCCTACGAGTATTGCTACACTTATTGGTTCTCATCCATAGTTTTCTTAGCATAGACTCCACTTCCAGTCTGCTTAAGTTAGTTTTTTTGGTACCTTAGAAACCTAACTACATTTTTATCCACTCACTCATTCGACAGATATTTCTTCTGAATACAGACTCTCCTAAGGACTATTTTAGGCATTGTACAAAACAAAACCTCTACTTTCATGAAGAAGACCAATCCTAGATCCAAGTCGAAGACTGTCACTGGAGGTAAGCAGAAATTCCCACCCCAATTCAAGAATTATTACACAAAGGATAACCTAAGCCCCTCGGAAGGTTAGCAGAAGACCATTCCCTTAGAAAGCAGGAAGTGGCTGTTAATTCTCCAAGATTTTCCACCTCTAGGCAAAGAACAGAGAAGGATTTGTGAAAAGTCAGTGCTTTTCCAACACAGCACTGTGATAGGAAAGATATTGAATGAGGATTCTGGACTCCCTAGGAGAGTCTCAGGGGAGGGGAGGTTGAGTCCTTCCCGGCCTCTGTATCAGCCATGGTGAAGAAGGCACCTCAAGCAAGGCCAGAGAAAACAGGCCCAAGACTGGCCTTGAGAGTCCCCTCACATCAGGGCAGCCCTGCTGCTGAGAGAAGAACTGCAAGAGGCAGGAGAACCAAGTAGGACAGAAACTCAGATAGGCTACAACGCAGTGTTGTAAAGCACAAACTGGGAATGGCAGCTAGGCAGGAATTTCCCCTGTCCACACATACAGAGTAGAACAAAACCAGGGATTCTTTAGGATTTCAATAGTTCTTGCTCATTCTCCATAAATTCCTCTTTCCCTTCCTATCTCTAGTGGCTGATCTCAGCCACTAGATATAATATAATCTATTATATATTAGAATGTAATAACTATATATAATATATTTATGGTTCTAAATACATTATCTCTGGGAAGGTATGCCAAAAGAGAGTAAATATTTCTTTTTTTTTTTTTTTTTTTTTTTTGAGACGGAGTCTCGCTCTGTCGCCCAGGCTGGAGTGCTGTGGCCGGATCTCAGCTCACTGCAAGCTCCGCCTCCCGGGTTCGGGCCATTCTCCTGTCTCAGCCTCCTGAGTAGCTGGGACTACAGGCGCCCGCCACCTCGCCCGGCTAGTTTTTTGTATTTTTTTAGTAGAGACGGGGTTTCACCGTGTTAGCCAGGATGGTCTCGATCTCCTGACCTTGTGATCCGCCCGTCTCGGCCTCCCAAAGTGCTGGGATTACAGGCTTGAGCCACCGCGCCCGGCAGAGAGTAAATATTTCAAAACTAAAGTTATAGTGTGAGAGAAAAGCTATTTTCTACTCAATATTATAAAAAGATTACTAAGAAAAATGTTCGTCTTTATAAAGGTAGCCACCAAAATTTAACAGCGGTTATCTTCAAAAGATGATATTTGGGAAAAATTTTTCTCCCTCTCCATTTTTGCTTATTTGAGATTTCTACTTTTATAATAAATATGTTTTATTTGTATATCTAAAATAAAGTAGAAAATAAGATGAATGGAAAATTGCCATATATAAAAGACAAAATTATATAAATTCAAGGAATAAGAAAAAAGCAAGGGAAAGTGGAAATCAGACTTGTCACAGAAATATACGGTACACAATTCCATACATACCTTCCTAATAGCTGCCCAGTTGAAAGTTAAATTATTTTCTATTATTTATTCACTAAATATATCGAGTGCCATATTTTTTACTATAAATACACACCCACAAGGCACATCTTTGTGTCTATCAAGATATCCTCCTACACCCAAGAGACCTAAGAGCCCCCTCTTCAGGATATTCTTAGTCCAGAATCATCTAGGACATACACCCCTTCCCAAGAGTAGCTAGTTGACCCACTGCCCAGACTGGGTCAAGTCCTGATTTCAGGAACTCTGCCTCTTCTCCTTGAATGTACCATTAAAGCACCTTAACCTATGAGTCAAGAATTTCAGCAGATCCCCTTCTTAGTTTTCTGAAGTAATTTGTCACTCCCAGAAGTAGGAAAACACTTGTCATTTTTACATGCCCCCAGCTGTGGCACTGCCATTTGCTCCCTGCTTGCTGTCTTGTCTGCCACATCATTCCTTATCTATTCAATCACTTAGTCATCTACATCGCCAATACTTTTTGACCATACCTTCTGTGTTAGTGCCTGAGAAATAACTCCTACCATCAAGCAACTGTCTGTGTTTGATTTCCCAGTCAGAGACTGCCAGGATTGGCTAAGAAATAGTTCCAAGTCAGAATATCATTAATTTTTTAGTAGGAAAATTATTTTAAAAGCACTACTAAAACAGTATGGTAGTTATAAAATAGTTATTTATAGACAAAAGATAAATAACTAGATGTTAATTTAGGAGCCTAGGGGGATGCTAGAGGCCTCTGCAATGCGGAAGGGCCTTGAGGAAGATTTGACAGGTGAATGAACATTGAAGCTGAGTCATAAAGAATGAAGAAGCAATCTTCAAGTAGAAATTGGTGAAAGAAGATTCCAGGAAGAGACATCAGCATGGGGAAAGTTAAGGAGATGTGAAAGTTGATGCACATTTAGGGAATAGCCAATAATTCACTATACTTAGAGCACAGAGACTTAGAGGTGGGGTGTAAGACAGGAGGCACAGGGAATAGAAAGAGAAAGCAGGGTAGGGACCCCCACAGGGATGGACCTAGCATGCCTTATAGAGCTGTGACCCCAGGTTTCACCTGAACTGGGATTCAGGCTTACATGATATACTGGTGAGTAAGGTCAGGAGAACTCTATTTGTATCAGGATGGCTTCAGGCAATGAAGAAAACAGCCTGTGTGTCCCAGATATCAATTCCCTGCTCCCAGACCGACCTGCCTTGAGAATATGTCCTGTAGGCAGAAGCTGAAGAGCTGGTTTTAAAAGGAAATATTGGCTGGGCGCGGTGGCTCAAGCCTGTGATCCCAGCACCATGGGTGGCCAAGGTGGATGGATCACTTGAGGCCAGGAGTTCGAGACCAGCCTGGCCAACATGGTGAAACCCCGTCTCTACTAAAAATACAAAAATTAGGCTGGGCGTAGTGGCTCACGCCTGTAATCCCAGCACTTTGGGAGGCAGAGGCAGGTGGATCACCTGAGATCGGGAATTCGAGACCAGTCTGACCAACATGGAGAAACCCTGTCTCTACTAAAAATACAAAAATTAGCTGGGTGTGGTGGTGCATGCCTATAATCCCAGCTGCTTGGGAGGCTGAGGCAGGAGAATCGCTTGAACCCGGGAGGCAGAGGTTGCGGTGAGCCGAGATCATGCCATTGCACTCCAGCCTGGGCAACAAGAATGAAACTCCATCTCATAAAAAGAAAAAATACAAAAATATAAAAATTATCCAGTTGTGGTGGCATGTACCTGTAGTCTCAGCTACTCTGGAGGCTGAGGCAGGAGAATCGTTTGAACCCGGGAGGCAGAGGTTGCAGTGAGCCAAGATCATGCCACTGCACTCTAGCCTGGGCAACAGTGAGACTCTGTCTCAAAAAGAAAAAAAAAAAAGGAAATGCCACTGAGACACAAACAGGGGCCTGAGTCAATGCCTAGGAGGGGCCGGGCGCGGTGGCTCAAGCCTGTAACCCCAGCACTTTGGGAGGCCGAGGCGGGCGGATCACAAGGTCAGGAGATCGAGACCACAGTGAAACCCCGTCTCTACTAAAAATACAAAAAATTAGCCGGGCGCGGTGGCGGGCGCCTGTAGTCCTAGCTACTCAGGAGGCTGAGGCAGGAGAATGGCGTGAACCCAGGAGGCGGAGCTTGCAGTGAGCCGAGATCGCGCCACTGCACTCCAGCCTGGGCAACAGCGTGAGACTCCGTCTCAAAACAAAAAAACAAACAAACAAAAAAAAATGCCTAGGAGGTAAGGAACACCAGGGGAGCAAGGATGGACATTCTCATCACTTCTGCATATAAAAGGCACCTGGCTTTGATAGGCATATCAAGAACTCTAGGGAATGAGGTGATATATTGATACCTTGAGGATTTTCAGCATTAAGAACCTAAGAAGAGGCCGGGTGCGGCGACTCTCGCCTGTAATCCTAGTACTTTGGGAGGCCGAGGCAGGCAGATCACAAGGGCAGAAGTTCAAGACCAGCCTGGCCAACATAGTGGAACACTGTCTCTACTAAAAATGAAAAAATTAGCCGGGCATGGTGGCAGGCACCTGTAATCCCAGCTACTCAGGAGGCTGAGGCACGAGAATCACTTGAACCCAGGAGGCGGAGGTTGCAGTGAGCAAAGATCGTGCCACTGCACTCTGGCCTGGGCAACAAGAGCAAAACTCCGCCGGGCGCGGTGGCTCAAGCCTGTAATCCCAGCACTTTGGGAGGCTGAGGCGGGTGGATCACGAGGTCAGGAGATCGAGACTATCCTGGCTAACAAGGTGAAACCCCGTCTCTACTAAAAATACAAAAAACTAGCCGGGCGTGGTGGCGGGCGCCTGTAGTCTCAGCTACTTGGGAGGCTGAGGCGGGAGAATGGCGTGAACCCGGGAGGCGGAGTTTGCAGTGAGCCGAGATCACGCCACTGCACTCCAGCCTGGGAGACACACCGAGACTCCGTCTCAAAAAAAAAAAAAAAAAAAAAAAGAGCAAAACTCCATCTCAAAACAAAACAAAATAAAACCAAAAACAAAACAATTTGCTAGGAGAAGTTACTCAACTTCACTGTGATCAGAGAAATGCAAATGGAAACTACAGAGAGATTCCATTTTCCCCTTATACTAATGGTCAAAGATATCTACAAAAAATTGTAATTTCACAAACCCTCTGACTATGGAGTTTTGCTCTTAGTTATTATAGAGATATTTTCATAGGTGTGTGAAATTATGTATGTATAAGGACATTCATTACAGCATTTTTTATTATAGCAAGAGATTAGAAATTACCCAAGTGTTTCTCAATAAGGAATTGGATAAATAATGGCTCATTTATATAATGGAGTATAATGCAGCTATTTAAAAGAACGAGATGGCTGTATGTGTACTGATATAAAACATTTCCCAAGATATATTAAGTGAAAAAAAGGAGTTATATAATGTACATGCAGTATGCTCTCCTCCCTTCTCTCTCTCTCTCTCTCTCGTGTGTGTGTGTTTGCAAATATGTGTGTGTGTCTTTTTCTATTTTTTTTTTTTATTTGGTGTATGTCTTTTAAATGCTAGAACATCTCTGAAAGAAGTCACATGAAATCGACAATGTTGTTTACTTTCCAGAGAGAGAAACTGGGTGCCTAGGGAGCTTTCTGCCATTTTGTACTATGTATTTGTATTACGTATTCCCCCAAAAAATTAATTTTAAAAAATTCTTGCAGGCTTGTTCCAAATACCTCTTTTTGGTAGATGGTCTTTAACCTTTTCCCCATGGCAAGAATGGCCTGAGAAACAAGTCACAATTATACCTAACATTAGGCAAGCTGAAACCTAACTTTGACCTGCAAAAAAGACTCCTGCTTAGGAGATATTACAGTAATTATGAACATGTAAAGACAAGAAAAACACATAGATAGACTCGGGAAAGATGCCAAAGAGTGACATATCCCAGAGAATAAGAGATTTAGTATGATGAGTGTATAATCACTGTGGCATAATGAGAAAGACTGTTACTGAGGAATGATGAAAACATTTATATGGCAGAAACCAATGGGGTTAACAGAATAGATAAATATGGTATCTGGGCCGGGCGCGGTGGCTCAAACCTGTAATCCCAGCACTTTGGGAGGCCGAGACGGGCGGATCAGGAGGTCAGGAGATCGAGACCATCCTGGCTAACACGGTGAAACCCCGTCTCTACTAAAAAATACAAAAAACTAGCCGGGCGAGGTGGCGGGCGCCTGTAGTCCCAGCTACTCGGGAGGCTGAGGCAGGAGAATGGCGGGAACCCGGGAGGCGGAGCTTGCAGCGAGCTGAGATCCGGCTACAGCACTCCAGCCTGGGCGACAGAGCGAGACTCTGTCTCAAAAAAAAAAAAAAAAAAATGGTATCTGTTAGGTGAGTTTGGAGTTTAGATAGAATTAATCAAGACTTATAAGAAGTTTAGGCCAGGCATGGTGGTTTACGCCTGTAATCCCAGCACTTTGGGAGGAAAAGGCTGGAGGATTGCTTGAGCCAAGGAGTTCAAGTCCAGAATGGGCAGCATGGCGAAACCCCATCTCAACAAAAAATACAAAAATTAGCCAGGCATGGTGGCACACACCTGTAGTCCCAGCTACTCAGGAGGCTGAGGTGGGAGGATCGCTTGAGCTAGGGAGGCAGAGGTTTCAGTGAGCTGAGATTGAGCCACTGCACTCCAGCCTGGGTGACAGAGCGAGACCTTGTCTCAAAAAAAAAAAAAAAAAAAAAAGTTTAGGGCTGCCACAAGGACCAATTGAGGCAACACTCCAAAATATTGATAATTGTGTACATGGAATACATCAAAAAAGAGAAAAGTTTTTTGTTTTGTTTTATTACTTAAGGGGTTTCTTCATAACAAAGATAAGCGATGGAATAGTCACTTATGCTACCATTTGGGTCAAGAACAAGAGATGCTCTCATAAGAGTGTCCAATCTTTCGGCTTTCCTGGGCCACATTGGAAGATGAAGAAGAATTGTCTTGGGCCACATATAAAATACATTAACACCAACAATAACTGATGAGCTAAAAAAAGAAAATTGCAGGAAAAAAATCTCATAGTGTTTTAAGAAAGTTTATGAATTTGCAGTGGACTGCATTCGAAGCTGTCCTTGGCCACATGCAGCCTGCGGGCAGCAGGTTGGATAAGCTTTCTCTTTAGCTAGTAAACTTCTGATGCTAAGATTCAGCTACAGAGGTAAAGGTAGAAAAAGTGTGCCTCCTTGTATGCAGCTTCTACAGATCCCAAAATCCCCATAAAACTCTGATAGTGGGCTGCCAGGCATGCAAACCTAGTAAAGCAATTATCCATTTAACTTGACGCAATAACCAGACAAAATATCCCAGTCATGAATGAAATTTTGCAGGCATACGTTTCAAGTTCTGTTTGAAGTGCTTGACTTGAAAATTGAGTCATATTTCTTTACAAGCTGCAAAGTCTGTTCTTTTTAGCTGTTGAGTAAGTTGTTAAGCACGACAGTTGATATATAACTCATTCTGGATATCAAGAATTATGGTCTTTTATATTTTTTAAAGTGCTTTTTTTGCCTCTGTTTTCCAAACACAGCTGTTTTGTCCTCAAAATAGTTCTGTGATAAAGGCAGAGTATTATTGCCTAATTATTTGTACCTAATTTTAGACGTATAAAATCACTTGTCTGAAAGTTACACTGTTGGCTCATAGCTGGTTTCTGCAACATTTATTTATAGTTTTTAAGCAGGCGGTCTTTGAAGTAGAAGAGAATATATGAACTAAAATAAACCGAAAACTGAATTAGTTGATGGATTAGTCAGGATTCTTCAGAAAAACAGAACGTGTGTATACACACACACGGAAAGACAGAAGGAGAAAGACAGAGATGGTAAGATTCATTTTAAGGAATTGCCTCATGTGATTGCGGGGGCTGAAAAGACCCAAACCCACAGATCACACTGGAAATTCCAGCAAGAAGTTGATGTCCTGAGTCTGAAGGCAATCTGGAAGCATTATTCCTTCTTCTTCAGTGGACTTCCTGTCTTTTCTCTTAAGGCCTTCAACTAATTGGATGAGGCCCACCCACATTATGGAAGGTAATCTGTTTACTCAAATCTACTGATTTAAATATCAATCACATCTAAAAAAATAGCCTCACAGCAACATCTAGATTGGCATTTGACCAACAACTGAGCATAACAGCCTGGCCAAGTTGACACAGAAAAATAACCCTAACAGTTGGGATTTGGAATGGCTACATTGGACTCACATCTTACATGAAGGAGTGGCTTATAAACAAGATAGTTCTCAAGTAAGTAGTGAAAGGCAGCAACCCAGGACTGGCATAGTAACCCTCCAATCATTAAGAAACAGGCCCATTCCAGTTTGTTGCTCTACTATCCTCCACACATAGCTTCCACTTCATGTCCGAATATGACTTCTTAGCCTCAACTATCCAGCCTCATTCAAATTTTCTGGAAAAGTATCTACTTCACTTTGAAGACGCTTCCTGGAAGTTTCACATGCCTTATACACATGGTCTAGAATGTAGTTACATAGCCACAATTTGTTACAAAAATGGCTGAGAAATGTTGTCTTTATTTTGGTGGTCATTTCTTCAGCTAAAATTCAGGGAATCTGTACTTGAAAATTCAAAGAAGAAAAAAGAATGGATAAATATAGAGAACAGGTCCACCATGTAGAGATTGTTCCATTGCACAACGGAAGGGCTGCCATTTATAGCACAGTATATATCATAAATTATTCAGATTTATTCATATGTGAATGTGATTTAGAGATGGTCATATCAAAGTAGACCTAGTCTATGCATGGTTGAGAGGACTACACAAATCAAGGAGGCAGCAATCACACCACAGTCTATGCTAGGGATCTTTCTGAATTCCTAATTTGCTTAGTGTGGAAGGGAGTGATGACTCCATGAAAGTAGACTTACTGTATATACAGTTGGGTGCATTACACAGCTGAAGGCAGACCATTCATATTACACCCTATTCCATAGATGTTTCTGGGTTCCTTAATATGCTCAATATGGAGTCAGTGATGATCTCATAAAAACAGATTTAGTCCATGTATAGGTGGGTACACTTCACAACTTAAGGATTCTATTTATATCACAGTCTATGCCATGAGTCTCTCTGGATTTCTCATATGCTCAATGTGAAAGTTATTGTTGGCCACATGAAATTAGATTGTGTCA
Organism: Macaca fascicularis; assembly: GCF_037993035.2. Taxonomy (NCBI): domain Eukaryota; kingdom Metazoa; phylum Chordata; class Mammalia; order Primates; family Cercopithecidae; genus Macaca; species Macaca fascicularis. The sequence goes on from NC_088395.1 coordinate 30,610,550, forward strand.
TGTACTTTGGGTGCAATATTTTATTTTGGGAAAATAAAATTAGATTTGGGAAAATAAAATCAGATTGTGTCATGTACTTTGGGTGCAATATTTTATTTTGGGAAAATAAAATCTTGGAAACCCAATTCACTCTGCCAAATGAAAAAATTAAACTAAAAGTTGAGTCATGCAGGAAACTGCCTTTCCTTTTGTTTCAAAGCAAATAGCTACACATACAAGGTTAAATATCTCCACAGGTAACTACTCCATGTTCAGCTTATCTTATGTAAAGCGCCAATTTACTAAGCGTTAGACAAATACATAATTGACTATTCTATTCCCCTACCTGCTCCTGTTCTTTTGCAATATGTAAATTCAGTCATGTGACCATGCCCTCCCTCTTTCCCCTCCAGCCTGCTTTTCCCCTTTAAATATTGAAGCCCTCAAAATCAGAAATTTTTTTTTTTTTTTCTTTTTTCTTTTTTTTGAGAGGGAGTCTTGCTCTGTCGCCCAGGCTGGAGTGCAGTGGCGGGATCTCGGCTCACTGCAAGCTCCGCCTCCCGGGTTCACGCTATTCTCCTGCCTCAGCCTCCCGAGTAGCTGGGACTACAGGCGCCCGCCACCTCGCCCGGCTAGTTTTTTTGTATTTTTTTAGTAGAGACGGGGTTTCACCGTGTTAGCCAGGATGGTCTCGATCTCCTGACCTCGTGATCCGCCCATCTCGGCCTCCCAAAGTGCTGGGATTACAGGTTTGAGCCACCGCGCCCGGCCAAATTTTCTATCTTTTTTAAAAAGAAACTCTACACTCCACTGAAAACATTCCCAGTGGTTTTAATCTGAGGCAAAAACAGCAACTTGTGAAGCATTTGCCATGTGTTGGGCACAGTACTACACCCTTTATATGTTTTATTTCATTTACTCTCTTCCACGACCCTATGAGTTAGATACTAATCTTATCCCATTTTAATTTTTGTTTATTTATTTGGAGACAGAGTCTTGCTCTGTCGCCCAGGCTGGAGTGCGGTGGCGCAGTCTCGGCTCACTGAAGCTTCTGCCTCCTGGGCTCAAATGATTTTCCTGCCTCAGCCTCCCCAGTAGCTGGGATTACAGGCATGCACCAACACGCCAGGCTTATTTTTGTATTTTTAGTAGAGATAGGGTTTCACCCTGTTGGCCAAGCTGATTTCAAACTCCTGACCTCAGGTGATCCGTCTGCCTCAGCCTCCCAAAATGCTGGGATTAGAGGCATGAGCCATGGTGCCCAGCCTTTATCCCATTTTTAAAAATGAGAAAACTGGCCAGGTGCGATGGCTCATGCCTGTAATCCCAGCACTTTGGTAGGCCGAGGAGGGCGGATCGCCTGAGGTCAGGAGTTCAAGACCAGCCTAACCAACATGGTGAAACTCCATCTCTACTAAGAATACGAAAATTAGCAGGGTGTGGTGGCGGGCGCCTATAATCCCAGCTACTTGGAAGGCTGAGGAAAGAGAATCACTTGAACCCTGGAGGCAGAGGTTGCAGTGAGCCGAGATTGTGCCACTGCACTCCAGCCTGGGTGACACAGCGAGACTCCTTCTCAAAAAAAAAAAAAAAAAAAAAAGAGAGAGAGAAAACCAGGCCACACACGGTGGCTCACATCTATAATCCCAGCACTTTGGGAGGCTGAGGCAGGAGGATTGCTTGAGTCCAGGAGTTTGAGACCAGCCTGGGCAACATAGCAAGACCTCATCTATACAAAAAAATAAAATTACCCGGGCATGGTGGTGCATGCCTGTAGTCCCAGCTGCTCAGGAGGCTGAGTGGGAGGATTGCCTGAGCCTAGGAGGTAGAGGCTGCAGTGAGCCATGATAGCACCACTGCACTCCAGCCTGGGTAACAGAGTGAGACCCTGTCTCCCCCCAGCAACAAAAAGAGGAAACTGAGGAACAGTCCTGCAGCTGGTAATTAATAAAACCAATATTTAGGCCGGGCGCGGTGGCTCAAGCCTGTAATCCCAGCACTTTGGGAGGCCGAGGCGGGCGGATCACAAGGTCAGGAGATCGAGACCACAGTGAAACCCCGTCTCTACTAAAAATACAAAAAATTAGCCGGGCGCGGTGGCGGGCGCCTGTAGTCCCAGCTACTCAGGAGGCTGAGGCAGGAGAATGGCGTGAACCCAGGAGGCGGAGCTTGCAGTGAGCCGAGATCGCGCCACTGCACTCCAGCCTGGGCAACAGCGTGAGACTCCGTCTCAAAAAAAAAAAAAAAAAAAAAACCAATATTTAAATTCAGTTCAATCTGAAACCAGAATTTAAGGTATGCTATCTTATTAATACCTCTTTAAATTACATTGACATTCTACTAATGGTCTTTGGAGCAGAGATTTAGCTGCTCCATAGATAATTAAATTTTGGAAAAAATGGAAAGTGTTTTGAAGGAAAATGTAAGTCGGATTTCAGACTGACATGGGAAACTGTTATGTATATGAAGTGGTGCATTAATTAATGTACTCCAGTAGCTGAGATTTTATTTTATTCAAAAGAGATGAAATCTTAAATTAGGAGATGAAATTTAAGATTTAAAAAATCATGATTGTAAGGCTGGGTGCGGTGGCTCACTCCTGTAATCCCAGCAATTTGGGAGGCCGAGGTGGGCGGATCACCTGAGGTCAAAAGTTCGAAACCAGCCTGACCAACAGGGTGAAACCCCGTCTCTACTAAAAGTACAAAAATTAGCCAGGCATGGTGGCAGGCACCTATAATCCCAGCTACTTGGGAGGATGAGGGAGGAGAATCACTTGAACCCAATGTCAGGCCTCTGGGCCCAAGCCAAGCCATCGCATTCCCTGTGACTTGCATGTATACGCCTAGATGGCCTGAAGTAACTGAAGAATCACAAAAGAAGTGCAAATGCCCTGCCTCGACTTAACTGATGACATTCCACCACAAAAGAAGTGAAAATGGCCGGTCCTTGCCTTAAGCGATGATATTATCTTGTGAAATTCATTTTCCTGGCTCATCCTGGCTCAAAAAGCTCCCCCACTGAGCACCTTGTGACCCCCACTCCGGCCCGCCAGAGAACAACCCCCCTTTGACTGTAATTTTCCTTTACCTACCCAAATCCTATAAAACGGTCCCACCCTTATCTCCCTTCGCTGACTCTTTTGGGACTCAGCCCGCCTGCACCCAGGTGATTAAAAAGCTTTATTGCTCACACAAAGCCTGTTTGGTGGTCTCTTCACACGGACACGCATGACACCCAGGAGACGGAGGTTGCAGTGAGCGGAGATCGCACCATTGCACTCCAGCTTGGGCAACAAGAGCAAAATTCCATCTCAAAAAAAAGAAAATCATGATTGTAGCCTGCACTTGGATCTATGCCTAATAAGACAGTCGGGTATAACTGAAACAAAAACAGTTTACACACACCTTTTGTGATTTATTGGTTACTCAAAGGGAGCCCAGTCCATAGTGTGAAAAGTGAATTGCTGCAGAGGTGAAAAGAGGTGTGTCTAGAGGAAGTCCTTGTAGCAGTGTTTTGTTCCTGCTGGATCTGAGCCTTTGAATAGATTCTGAAACAGTATATCAAATCCTCTCTCAAAGCACCATTATATGAATGAACAAATAATTCATTGAAAAGTAAAACTAAACTAAATTAAGATCCCTGGGAAAAGAAAATCAATACTCCAGAACAATGGATCCAAAGCTCAAATCGGCTAACATAATTCTTAAAATTATAGCTTTTAGGCCACTTCAATTTGTTTTTCAATGCAGTATTGAACTACTGACAAATTAGGGAGACATAGTCTCCACCCACAAGCTACTCTTTATAAACACCAGATGTTACTGGAACCACCACTTCTGCTAAAAAGGTTTAACTTCCCCTTGTAAATTAATAAGAAATAAGAATCACAAAAATTGGAATATATTCTCAAAGTATTCCAGAACTTGTGGGATAACTAATAACAAGTATACTTATCTTTAAAGTTAAAGTTTTGGCCGGGCGCGATGGCTCACGCCTGTAATCCCAGCACTTTGGGAGGCTGAGGCGGGCTGATCACGAGGTCTGGAGATGGAGACCATCCTGGCTAACACGGTGAAACCCTGTCTTTACTAAAAATACAAAAACAAAAACTTAGCCGGGCGTGGTGGCGGGCACCTGTAGTCCCAGCTACTTGGGAGGCTGAGGCAGGAGAATGGCGTGAACCCAGGAGGCGGAGCTTGCAGTGAGCCGAGATCGCACCACTGCACTCCAGCCTGGGTGACAGAGCGAGACTCTGTCTCTAAATAAATAAATAAATAAATAAAGTTTTGCAGATAAGCAATTCTATGAATATTGAATGTCTTTTTAACCTATAAGAAGGTACCACTCTTGATTGATTTTCTTTTTGGAGTGCCTGAAAGGACACAAAGATAGATGTGTACCCGCCCCCCACCCGCTACACCCTTGTTCTGCTCTCTAATCTTTGCACATACCAGAGATTTCGTAAGTTCTGTGAGTACCTGGTTTTCTGCACGTACCAGAGATTTTGTTTTGCACATACCAGAGATTTTGTAAGTTCTGAGGCAAGGTCACAAGACGTGTTTAAGTAAGATAAACTCTTGCTGCCATAAACCTGCTCTCCCGCCTCAAAGTTTGAACCAAAATATCAGAAATGGCGGGAACCAATCATAGTTAGCCAAATCGCCTTGTTCAAACACTAGCCAATCATATATCTGATTTGTATAATAACTCTATGCCCACTTTTCTTAGACTATATAACACTGCTCGGAGCTCAGTGGGGGAGCTCTCCTGCCCGTCTCGTTTCAGGAGCAAGGGAGAGTTCCAGGTTCGAACCTGTAATAAAGATCCTTGCTGCTTAGCTTTGACTCTGGACTCTGGTGGTCTTCTTCGGGGAATAAACGGTCTGGGCATAACATGCCTAGGTTCAATTTAAAGGATCTCTGCATGAGCTAGGCCAATTGATGTAAAGGTTGCTTTTTAAAAAAAATTTTAATTTCACGGCTTCCTCATTCCTCTGTGTGTGTATACACACTTGCTAGTGATTTCTTTTCTTCGAATAGAAATTATGAATATCATTTTAAAAAGAGCTGTTTCTGCTAACCTTACAAAATATGTTTAATTTGCTGTTTAAATAAAATAGCAAACTTTCTCAAACTTACAGATGCCTCTTGAGCCTTGGATTTCCATTTCTATTTGCTGCATTTCTGAGTCTGTTATCGCTATTTAGTGTGGAAACATACACATTATTTTGGCTTATGATTCAGAAAAGACAGTTTTTTTAAATCACAGTTTCTCCAGAGTTCACGTTGATAATGCAACATTTGAACTTCTGCTTCTAGTCAAGATGGAGTAATGGGGACCAAATTTACAGGGACAAAACTGTAAAACAGCAGTTTTCAAGACATTGGACATTGGGCAATGAACAATAATCGCTGAGAAACAAGAAACAAACTAAGTGAGCTCTATAATTGCCCCAGGCAATTGAATCCAATTATATATAAAATGGAAAATACATCATGAACAAGTGGGGTTCATCCCAGGAATGCAAGATGGGTTTAGCATTCAAAACTTAATCAATAAAACTCTCACCAGACTAGGAATAGAAGGGAACCTCCTCAACCTAATAAAAGGCATTTATGAGAAACCTACCGTTAACCTCACACTTAATGGTGAAAGACTGAATGTTTTCCCCCTAAGATTAGGAACAAGGCAAGGATCCACTCTCACCAATTCTATTCAAAATTGTACTGGAAGCTGCAGCCAGTGAAATAGGGCAAAAATGAAAGGCATTCATATTGTAAGGGAAAAATAAAACTGTCTTTATTCACAAATGACATTCCTGTCTACGCAGAAAGTCCTGTGAAATCTACAAGAAAGATACTAGAATAAGTGAGTTTAGCAAAGTTGTAGGATACAAGATAAATAATGAAAAATAGATTGTGTTTTCTATATACTAGCAATGAAAATGGGAAATTTAAATTATAAATTATAACAATATCTTTTACAGTGACAACAAAAATATAAAATACTATCATGTCTGTAATCCCAGCGTTTTGGGAGGCCAAGGCAGGCAAATCACTTGAGCCCAGGAGTTCGAGATCAGCCTGGGCAACATGGCGAAACCCCATCTCTACAAAATAATCCAAAAAAAATTAGCCTAGTGTGGCGGTGTGCACCTGTAGTCCCAGCTACTTGGAAGGCTGAGATGGGAGGATCACCTGAGCCCAGGTGGTCAAGGCTGTGGTGAGCCATAATCACACCACTGCACTCCAGCCTGGGCAATAGAGTGAGACCTATCTCAAGTATGTGTATATATATAAAATACTTGAAGATAAACCTGACAAAGTGCATGTGATACCTACACACTGAAAACTGAAAAACATTGCTGAGATAAATTGAAGAAGACCTAAATAAATGGAGAACTACACCATGTTCATTGATTGAAAGACTCAATATTGTGAAGATGTCTATTTGAAGCAAACCCAAATAAGATGTCAGCATGATTGTCTTTAAAGCTTAACAAGATGATTATAAAATTAATGTGGAAATGCAAAGAACCTAGAATGTCTCAAATATCTTTGAAAAATAGGAAACAAGTTTGAGGACTTATATTACTTGATTTGTAGGGGTCCTCCAACTCCTACAAGTTGGAGGACTTATATTACTTGACTTCAGTAGTGACCCCTTATCCATGGTTTTGCTTTCTGTGGTTTCAGTTACCTGCAGTCAACCATGGTCCAAAAATATTAAATGGAAGATTTCAGAAATGAAGAATTCATAAGTTTTAAATTGCACATCATTATGAGTAGCATGATAAAACCTTGTGCCTTCCTGCCAGGGATGTGAATCATTTCTTTTTTCAGTGTATCCACGCTGTGTATACACTACCCACCTATTAGTCATTTAGTATTCATCTCAGTTATCAGATTGACTGTCATGGTATGGCAGTACTTGTGTTCAAGTAACCTTTATTTTACTTAATAATGGCCCTAAAGTACAAGAGTAGTGATGCCAGCAATTCAGATATGCCAGAGAAGAAGGATGTATACAGTACAAGAAGATATTTTGAATATGCATGTATCAAAATATCACATTGTATCCCACAAATACAATTATGGTGTGTCAATTAAAAATAAAATAAAACTTTTAAAAAGGGATATTTTGAGAGAGACCACATTCACACAGCTTCTATTAGAGTATATTGTTATAATCATTCTACTGTATTAGTATTGTTATTAATCTCTTATTTTGCCTAATTTATAAATTAAACATTATCATAGTTTTATATGCATAGGAAAAAACATAGTATAGATGAGGTTTGGTACCATCCATGGTTTCAGGCATCCACTGGGGGTCTTGGAACATATACACTGAGGATAAGAGTAAGCTACTCTATAAAGTTGCAGTTGGTGTTGGTGTAAGGATTGATAAATAGGTCAGTTGATCAGAATAGGGAATCCATAAGTAGATCCATATCAATATAGTCAATTGGCTTTTTACAAAGGTACAATGGCAATTCAGCAGAGAAAAGCTAGTCTATTCAACAAGTGCTGGAACAGTTGGATATTCAACCATATTCGAAAAAGCAAACTTAAATTCACGCTTTGCAGTATATACAAAATTAACTAAAAATATATCAGAGACCCAAAGGTAAAGCCTGTAACTGTACAACTTCTAGAAAAAAAAATAAGAGGAAATCTTTGTTACATTGGGTTTGGTAGTGATTTCTTAGATACAACATCAAAACCATGATACATATAATAAAAGAAATGAAAATTGGACTTCGACCAAATTAAGAACTTTCACTCCTCAAAAAAATACTGAGAGAATAAAAAGACAAACCACAGATTGGGATAATATGTATGCAAATTGCATATCTGTTAAAGAACTAGTATCCAGAATATATAAAGGAAGCAACTCAATTAAAAGTGGGCAAAAATTTTGAATAGACACCTCACCAAAGAAGATATATGGATGTCAAATAAGCACATTAACAGATGATTCGACATCATTAGTAAAGGGAAATGCAAATTAAAATCACAATGAGCAACTGCTACACACCTATTAGAATGTCTAAAATTAAAATGACTGATCATACCAAGTGTTGGTGAGAATGTGGAACAACTGAAACTCTTACGCATTTCTGGTGGAAATGTAAAATGGTACAACCACTTCAGAAAACAATTGTGCAGTTTATTAAATAGTTAAACATATACCTAAGTATTTGCTCATCGAAAGAGAAATCAAAGCATACATACACAAGATTTGTATACAAATGTTCATAGCAGCTTTATTTGTCAGTAGCCAAAACCCGGAAACTTCGCAAATATCCATCAACAAGTGAATGAATAAAAATTATGTAAGCCAGGCATAGTGGTGTGTGCCTCTAATCCCAGCTACTCAGGAGGCTGAAGTGGGAGGATAGCTTGAGCCCAGGAGTTTGAGACCAGTCTGAGCAACACAGAGAGACCCCCATCTCAAAAAAAAAAAAAAAAATTGTGATGTATCATGCAATGGAATACTACTAAACCATAAAAAGGATTGGGACTCCTTGTTCCAAAATGATGATATAGAAGCAAATTCACTTCATTCTCCTCCCCACAGAAAACCAAAAACAAATATACATTGCCAAGATTATCACCAGAAACATCCTAGATCTTATATATGAAGATGAGACTGTTTCCAGGGCAGCAGAGAAGTAAAAAACTCTAAGCCGACGGTAAGAGAATCAAACTTCAACATCCACAGTGCCCTTGCCCCATTCTGCCTGGCACCAAGTGCATAGAAAGTTTTCCCCCAACTCACTGTTTCTACACTGGAAAAAGTAAGATTGAGGTGCACAATCAACTTCCCCACCATCTTGGGTTCCTGGGCAGGATGTTTCTGCCTTAACCCACCAGAAGCATCGCGAATGCCTGAAGGGAAAAATAATCCTGAGGACAGGCAGTGACAAAGGCGGGAGGCAGGACTACCATTCCCAGACCTGAAAACTCATAAGCAGGAGACGCCAAATCAGAGTGGCTGCTCAGTATCACCATGCTGTAGGAGGTTCATCCTATAGATCCCCTGGGCATGAACCACTAGATAGCCTTCCCAAAATGCTGGGCTATCCCCTTTAGGACCTCCCTGATTTGGGTTGGGCAGTGCTCTGATTGTTTACTAGAGCAAAGGTGAACCTGAGCTTCAAGCACCACCTAGAGCTAAAAGGAGGCAGTGACCTAGCAGTAAACAACCTCTAAGCAAATATATCTAATTTAAAAAAAAAAAAAAAAAGTCAGACAGAGAAGACTGGAATAAATAACTCATCCTTCAATGCAAAGACATACACTGGAAACAACAGCAAACAGGGAACCATGACCTCTCCAAATGGACAAAACAAGGAACCAGTAACTGACCCTAACAAGATGATGGTATGTGATCTCTCTGACCAAGAATTCAAAATAGTAGCTTCAAGGAAACTCCGTGACCTCTAAGATAACAGAGAAAAGCAATTCAGAAACTTATCAGGGAAATTTAACAAAGAGATTGAAATAATTTAAAATAAAAACAAATCTTGGAACTGAGAAATACATTTGCTGAACTGAAAAAGGAATGGATTAGCAGTGCATACTGTTTTACGCATCCGTGTGAAGAGACCCCCAAACAGGTTTTGTGTGAGCAACAAGGCTGTTTATTTCACCTGGGTGAAGGTGGACTGAGTCCGAAAAAGGAGTCAGCAAAGGGTGGTGAGATTATCATTAGTTCTTATAGGTTTTGGGATAGGCGGTGCAGTTAAGAGCAATGTTTTGGGGGCAGGGGGCAGATCTTACAAAGTACATTCTCAAGGGTGGGGAGAATTACAAAGAACCTTCTTAAGGGTGGGGAAGATTATAAAGAACCTTCTTAAGGGTGGGGGAGATTACAAAGTACATTGGTCAGTTAAGGTGGGGCAGAAACAAATCACCAATGGTGGAATGTCATCAGTTAAGCTATTTTCACTTCTGTGGATCTTCAGTTGCTTCAGGCCATCTGGATGTATACGTGCAGGTTACTGGGGATATGATGGTTTGGCTTGGGCTCAGGGGCCTGACACATACAACATGGATGGACCTCAAAATAATTTTTCTGTGTGATAAAGGTCAAACAAAAATGAGTGCATGCTGTATGATTCCATTTCCATAAAATTCTAGAATATGCTTACTAATCAATAGCAGCAGAAAACAGATCAGTGGTTGCCTTGGAATGGAAGATGCAGGAGAGGATTACAAACACTCATAAGTAATGAACAGAATGAGGGACATGGTCAAATAGCAGCTGCCTTGTGGGTTAAAAGAATGTAAAAATAACTTCAATCGAGTAAAAAGTTAGTACAGAAAGGGGAAGCAATTTTATAAATAAATGCTGTTTATTCTCAATTTCATAAATTATTTCTAAATGTATTTTGTTAGTAGCCTGTCTTATTTTTTGAAGTTTGAGATTGTTTCATTTAAATTTAAAAAACAGGGAAATACACACACAGCACATGAGGAAGGAGATTGCAATCATTGTGACCGGACATTACCAGATAATGTATCATGCCTTGTAATGTAAATTATGGCTGAAAGAAGGCAAAATGCTCTTTCTTTTTTTTTTTTTAAGACGAAGTCTCAAAAAGGCTGGAGTGCAATGGCGCAATCTCGGCTCACTGCAACCTCCGCCTCCCGGGTTCAAGAGATTCTCCTGCCTCAGCCTCCCAAGTAGTTGGGATTACGGGCGCACGCATCCACGCCCAGCTAATTTTTGTATTTTTAGTAAAGACACAGTTTCACCATGTTGGCCAGGCTGGTCTCAAACTCCTGACCTCATGATCCACCCGCCTCAGCCTCCCAAAGTGCTGGGATTATAGGCATGAGCCACTGCACCCGGCCCAAAATGCTCTTTTAACGTAATTCAGACAGGGTTCTAGCTCCCAATAAATAAAAGGAAATAAAAGGAACAATGGATTTTTCTTATATAACTGGGTCTTTTGCCTCTTGTAGAGGAAGTTTTCAAAGAAAATTAATTTCTGTGAAGGCAGGACGTGTTTGCTCTCAAATTCTCTAGAAGATCAACTAGAGCCCCTCTTCTTTATGCCCCCCTTCCCTATGATGCTCTTTCCATAATACAGACTACAAGGCTCTGAAACTGTCTGCCTTGGAGCAGTGGTGACTGGAAGGAGGAGAAAAAAACATTGAAATTAGGGGTACTTGAAGCTACAAAATCTCCAAAGCTCCAGAAAAGACCGATGAGTACTGTGATTTAGTTATTTCTAATGGGGGATTTGGCAAATACTTAGGGCAGGGCCTTGTCTCCTTTCCCAGTGATATAGTTTGGATGTTTATCCTGGCCCAAATCTCTTGTTGAAATGTAATCCTCAGTGTAGGAGGTGGGGCCTAGTGAGAGGTGTTTGGATCCTAGGGCAGATCCCTCAAGAATTGCTTGGGCCATCCCCTTGGTGATAAAATGAGCTCTTGCTCTGAGTTTACAGGGGATCTGGTCATTTAGAAGTCTTTGGCACTTCCCCCGGCTCTATCTCTCTCTTGCTCCTGCTTTCGCTCTGTGAAATGTCTGCTCCTGCTTCACCTTCCAACATGAGTAAAAGCTCCCTGAGGCCTCTCTAGAAACCAAGCAGATGCCAGCAGCATGCTTCCTGTAAAGCCTGCAGAACCATGAGCAAATTAAACCTCTTTTCGTTATAAATTACCCAGTCTCAGGTATTTGTTTATAGCAAGGCAAGAACAGCCTGGTACACCACATTAAATCAAAGAGGATAAGATAAAGAAATGGCTTGAGAAGCATATCAGTTTGGGTTCAATCAGGGGAAAAATACACAAAGAAATGTTATTATAAACAATTATTGGCCAGGCACAGTGGCTCACGCCTGTTATCCCACCACTTTGGGAGGCCAAAGTGGGCGGATCACTTGAGGTCAGAAGTTCGAGACCAGCCTGGCCAACATGGTGAAGCCGTGTCTCTACTAAAAATAAAGAGTAGCCAGGCGTGGCGGTTCATACCTGTAATCCCAGCACTTTGGGAGGCCGAGGTGGGTGGATCACCTGAGATCAGGAGTTTGAGACCAGCCTGATCAACATGGAGAAACCCTGTCTCTACTAAAAATACAAAATTAGCCATACATGGTGGCACATGCCTGTAATCCCAGCTACTCGGGAGGCGGAGACAGGAGAATCACTTGAACCCAGGAGGTGGAGGTTGTGGTGAGCTGAGATCACGCCATTGCACTCCAGCCTGGGCAACAGAGCAAGACTCCATCTCAAAAAAAAATAAATAAATAAAATTTAAAAAAAGAGTAGCTGGGGGTGGTGGCAGGTACCTGTAATCCCAGTTTCTTGGGAGACTGAGGCATGAGAATCACTTGAACCTGGGAGGCAGAGGTTGCAGTGAACCCAGATTGCACCACTGCACTCCAACCTGGGTGACAGAGTGAGACTCCATCTCAAAAAAACAAAACAAGACAAAACAAAGCAAAACAACAACAAAAAACAATTATTAACTATAACAGAGGATTGGAGAAATGAGAGACTGCCTAGTAAAAGGTAAGGAGAACACTACAGAATATAAGAATAGCAGATACAGAAGTAAACAGACCAGGTCCCAAAATAGAGTTCCCAAGGAAGATTACCTCACCCAGGGATGAGATCCAGACCTCGTCAGCAAGTCATGGTTATGACTCACTGACAGAGAAGTTGTGGTGCCTCACCAGCAGAATTTGCTGGTGTTAAATAAAATTTATGGAAGGCAATTGATTTGGACAGAGCTGATGTACTATACCCCAATAAACCAGCCCAAAATGGAGTCACTCATGCTAAGGTTCGATATAATCAAACTGAAACCTAAGCTCTTTACTTGTAAGATTTGACCTTCCAAGAAATCAGGAAAGAAATGAGAGCCAAATTCCCAAATGGGCCAGTTTTCTAAAACAAAAACAGGAGATTCAGAGCAACCAACCAAAAGGGGCCAAGGCAACCTGAGCCTGCAGGATAAGAAAATCCCCTCTGCTTTAACTCATACAAGAAAAGTAACCTGTTGTTAACCAATTCACCTTTTGCACTATGCTGCTTCCTTGTTCCTGCCAAAGTTATCTTACAAAAACTGACTGCTCTGCTATGCCCAGTGGAATTTCTGTCTATTTTGTAGACTGGATGATGCCCAGTTCATAAATTACTAATAAAAGTCAATTATATTTTTAAAAATCAATTTGTTGAAATTTAATACTTTAATGCTAGAAACCCACCTTCTGTTAACTTGCTAGAAAAAAAAATCCATCATCAAGGATTCCCAAGAAGATGTTTGCAGGGAGGTTTCTCATGAGAGGCACTCTACTACAAAACCACCCAAGATGGGGGCCAGGTGAAGCTGCTGGACACTACATGCTGCTGGCATCTGTGCACTGTGGGGACTGGGGACTGGAGAAACTGTCTACACTGGAGAAGCCCAGAGCCCTACAGGAGAGTGCCTGAGCAAGCATACCAGAGCATGAAATGAAATACTTTTCTCCTACAACGTCTCTCTAGCACCTTCTACTGACAAAGATGAACTTTGTGCAGCTGGCAAAAGAAGCATATTTAAAAGGCCCAGATCCATTTTCCCATAGCAGGCAAAAAGGGTGAATATGGATCTGAGAGTCAATGAATCAATAACTGGCACAGGAAGTGAGAAAGAAAGCAGAGAGGAGCCAGTGAGCAAGATTATGTTCATGGGGAAAACCCTTGGAAGGCCTAGGAAATGCCTACATAGGACACCTCCTGCATACACACAAGGTTCTTATGTATAGAAAGTAGTTGAGTGCTGGTCCTCCTCAGCCCTCTGCCCATAAGGATTAGCTACTAGTTCTCTGCAGTTATGAAAAGTTACTATTTGCTCTGGGTCTTGTGTGCACTGCTTTCAGAAAACTATGGTGGCCCTGGCAGAGAGAAGTATGCCCATCCCCCAGGGTCTTCAACTAGCACTAGCTATATTTATAAGGTGAGTTCCTAGTGGCCAAGGAGCACTTACCCAAAGATGATGGCTTAAACAGACTAACAGTATACTCATTTCCCCAGCTTTCCCTTCTCCAGCAGGTAACCAAAAAGAAAAGTAAGGATAATGTAAGAAACATTTATTAAGTATCCTTTATCACACACTATACTAGGCACTTTTAATTTTTTTAATTTTTTTTTTTTTTTTTTTGAGACGGAGTCTTACTCTGTCGCCCAGGCTGGAGTGCAGTGGCCGGATCTCAGCTCACTGCAAGCTCCGCCTCCCGGGTTTACGCCATTCTCCTGCCTCAGCCTCCCGAGTAGCTGGGACTACAGGCGCCCACCCACCTCGCCCGGCTAGTTTTTTGTATTTTTTAGTAGAGACGCGGTTTCACTGTGTTAGCCAGGATGGTCTCGATCTCCTGACCTCGTGATCCGCCTGTCTCAGCCTCCCAAAGTGCTGGGATTACAGGCTTGAGCCACCGCGCCCGGCCCGGCACTTTTATATACACATACATTTTACAGAAGAGGTATCTAAAAATTAGTGGACCAAGTAGCAGAACTATGACTTAAACTCTTCTAACTCAAATTCCAGAGCTAATTCCATTAATCCATGTGGAAGACTGGCTTCCCATAAATATCATCAAGATGACTTGTTGATCAGACAAAGATGACTTTATTCTTATTGAAGTAAAAGAAAGAAACCTTGACAGAATCTTGGGCAGGGAGGGGAAAGTCAAGATATTTATGAGAGTTTGAAATCTGACTTAAGGCAGGCCTTTCAATTAGGAGTCTTATTATTGGGTAAGAATAATAGTTTAGGCCGGGCGCGGTGGCTCAAGCCTGTAATCCCAGCACTTTGGGAGGCCGAGACGGGCGGATCATGAGGTCAGGAGATCAAGACCATCCTGGCTAACCCGGTGAAACCCCGTCTCTACTAAAAAATACAAAAAAAAAAAAAAAAAAAAAAAAAAAACTAGCCGGGCGTGGTGGCGGGCGCCTGTAGTCCCTGCTACTCGGGAGGCTGAGGCAGGAGAATGGCGTGAACCCGGGAGGCGGAGCTTGCAGTGAGCTGAGATCCGGCCACTGCACTCCAGCCTGGGTGACAGAGCAAGACTCCGTCTCAAAATAAATAAATAAATAAATAAATAAATAAATAAATAAATAAATAGCTCAGACAACTCTACTGGAAAAATCTAATAATCCAATTTTAAAATGGGCAAAAAATTTGAATAGACATTTCTCAAAAAAAGACATACAAATGGCAGACAGGCATATGAAAAGGTGCTCAACATCTTTGATCGTTGGAGAAATGCAAATCAAAACTACAATGAGATGTCATCTCACCCCATTTAAAATGGCTTAATCCAAAAGATAGGCAATAACAAATCCTGGCGGGGATGTGGAGAAAAGAGAACCCTTGTACAATGTTGGTGGGAATAAATTAGTACAATCACTATGGAGAACAGTTTGCAGGTTCCTCAAAAAAGTAAAAATAGAGCTACCATATCATCCAGTAATTCCACTGGATATACTGTATTTACTCACAAGAAAGGAAATTGGAGTATTGAAGAGATATCTGCATTCCCATGTTTCTTGCAGCACTGTTCACAATGGCCAGAATTTGGAAACAACCTAAGTGTCCATCAACAGAGGTATGAATCAAGAAAGTGTGGTACTTAGACACAATGGAGTACTATTCAGCAATAAAAAAGAATGAGATCCTGTCATTTGCAACAACATGGATAGAACTGGAGGCCATTCTGCTAAGTGAAATAAACCCAGCAAAGAAAGATAAACATTGCAGGTTCTCACTTCTTTGTAGGATCTAAATGTCAAAACAATGAAATTTATGGACATAGAGAATGGAAGGATGATTACTAGAGGCTGGAGAGGATAGTGGTGGGTGGTGGGGGCAAGTTACCGATGGTTAATGAGTACACAGAAAACAGAAAGAGTGAATAAAACCTAGTATTTGATAGCACAAAAAGGTGCCTATAGTCAATAATAATTTAATTGTACATTTTAAAATCACTAAAAGAGTCGAATTGGATTGTTTGTAACACAAAGGATAAATGCTTGAGGGTATGGATACCCCATTTTCCATGAGGTGATTATTATGCATTGCATGCCTGTAACAAAATATCTCATGTACCTCATAAATATATATATACCTACTATGTACCCACCAAAATTCAAATAAAATATTTTTTAAAAATAAAAATTTTTTTGGCCGGGCGCGGTGGCTCAAGCCTGTAATCCCAGCACTTTGGGAGGCCGAGACGGGCGGATCACGAGGTCAGGAGATCGAGACCATCCTGGCGAACACGGTGAAACCCCGTCTCTACTAAAAAATACAAAAAACTAGCCGGGCGAGGTGGCGGGCGCCTGTAGTCCTAGGTACTCGGGAGGCTGAGGCAGGAGAATGGCGTAAACCCGGGGGGCGGAGCTTGCAGTGAGCTGAGATCCGGCCACTGCACTCTAGCCCGGGCGACAGAGCCAGACTCCGTCTCAAAAAAAAAAAATAAATAAATAAAAAATAAAAAATAAAATAAAAATTTTTAAACATTTTAAAACTTTAAAAATAAAGACAGTGGAGGATGGAGTAGTAAAGTCACATCAATGATTGTAAATAGTGAGCTCTGTGGGTGTAGATGGTTTTGGTTGTCATCTGTAAGGCCTTTTTCTTCTTCATGATCATAAAAATTTAAGCATCGTATGTGGCAAATTATTCTGTACGTGAACTGATCATTAACCGATTTCAATATTAAGACCACTGTAAGCATACTAACTCACATTTGGAAGTAATAGAACTTCCTATGTGCTCTACATATACCAGCTCATTTACTCACCATACAACTCTATGTGGTAGGTACTATTTTCGTCCACATTTTATAGATAGTGAATTTACACATGGAAAGGTTGAGTAACTTGCTCTAGGTCAAATGCAGCAGGCAACCAAGCTGGAATTTGAACCCAGGCAGTCTGATTCCAGAGTGCTTGCTCAGGACCAATATACTAATTGTTCCATGTTAGGGTTTTTCAGCTACCTTTTCCTCAATTCCAGTGCAATTCCAATAATTCGGTTCAGCAAGGTGATTTGCCCAGGGTCATTCAGTTAATAAGTTATGGCCTTAGAACTAAGTTTTCAGGCTACTTCACCCAAGTAATGTTTTCCCTGCCCTTCTATTGGTCTTCCACAACTAACTCTTTAATTTCCAAAGAACTATTAGCAAGTCCCTTAAATATTGCCCAACAACGACAAAATCCACATAAAAGACTAGTTATTTATTAACCTAAGTTGGAGGTCTCTGCAAGTTGGAGCCCTGACTGAACTTTGATTCCTGCTATAAAATATGAAGAAAGATACAAAATTTTCATGTTCTCACAGCTTTGAAGTGGCTTTGCTAAACAACCTTCATTAGGAAGCAACTAAGAGTAACAATAATCCCTTACTTAAAACAAATATTTAACTCTTATAATAGAAATGTAAACACAGCAATGATTTGTGATTTCTCAATATGTTCTTCTTCGCTAAAGGGCGTTTAACTGGTTTTGATCTGTAGTCAGGATAAAGGTACTACAAACTTAAAACTTCCAAAAATAAGGACACAGACAAGAAAGATAAGCTATGAAATAAACCTTATTTGGATAAGAGAAAATAAAGCATGACACCCTTAAATGTCTAATACTAAAGTTTTCTTTCCATTAACTCAGGAAATACAGCTTTATAAAAGTCATTGGGATTGGCCTTCTTCGGATTTTAAAAGAATAATGACACTTGTCTTTCAGTTGCTGTGCCCATTTTTGTGAATTCTGAAGCTGATGGGCAAGTTGGTTTTCAACTCTGAGCAAAGGAAAAGATAGGTGTTGTAGGGTCTCAGAAAATGATACCCCAAAATGAAGGTCTCAGAAGCAGTTATCTCTGACTTTCTCCTGCCCTCCTATTGGTGGCTTCTCATTCTCCCCCAAGGCTAGCTACAGAAACTAGAATCCCTCTTCCCCAAAATGAATTAGAAGTCAGAAACCCTTTCTCCCAAAGCCAGCCATAAAACCTAAAATTATTACTCTAACTTTCTCCCTGCCTTTCTGTGTAGAAACTGGCCATAAAGAAAAACTACCTAATCTACCTTGTTTGACTGTCATGAGACACCCCCACTCCAGAGAGGGACCTGCCCCATACCCAGAAGGAAGGAATGCATGCTCAGAGGCCAAGAAGAATCTAGACAGACAGGCCTTACCGGGTTTCCCCACCGTTTTTGTCCAAACACATTTCTACACAGCTATCGGTACTTTGTTGAACCTCAGCAGAAAAATGGACAGTTTCTTCTGTATCTGAGTTTTCATTGTGAATGCTCCCACATTCATGTAAAATTATGATCAAATAAATTTGCATCTGCCTTTTGTCTGTGATTTTCAGCAAACCTTCAGAGGGTGAAGGGAATGTTTTCCCTTGGTCCCTACAGTGTGCAACTTATAGACAATTGCCAGTGAAGATATTGCCTTTCTTTGTTGTGCGTTTCACAACCAGATTATGTAACTTTTTCAGGGTATGTCACCATCAGCAGCAACGTATTTAAATAACATGCTAAGTACACAAGGATTCTTGGCTTTTTACTTAGTGTGATTTGAAGTGGACTTTGCTGCTTCCTGTCTTTCCTCTTAGTGGGTAGAATGAAAAGAGAAGAGAGAGGTAGGGGGTGACAGGAATGTTTTTATAGGTCTGCTTGGAGAAAGGCATGAACGTGCTCCCTATTCATTCCCCCAACTCAACACCCACGCCCACATTACATAAGCAGCTCCATTCAGATGAAAGAAGCTCATTATATTGCCTTGAAAATGACACAATAATTGTGGGTCTCTCAGCTGCCTTTCCCTGTATTTACATGTCCAAAGCCACGCAAAATTTCCACTCCTAATCCAACCCCAAACCCTCCTCACTCTGCACTCATTCTTTTGATACCATTTTCTCATGAACCAACCATTGTGGAGGTTGTCACCTAGGTCGAAACCAGGTTAAAAAAACATATTATACTGAAGAAAAAACACTTGTCAAGCAGCAAGTAAATATTTGCTGAGAGCCTGTTATGAGGCCATACCTTTACGTAATGCCAGGTAGACCAAATACAGGAAGTGTCCTCCTAAACAGGAGACTAACCCTGTCCTTTGACAACAACGAGGGATTCTCCTATGTGAACAGCCACCTTAGCCTTAAGTTTTGCCCATTCCTCCAAGATACAACAAGCCAGAATTTTGTCTCTACCTTAAAGAGTAAAATTTCTGGACTTAGAAGTTCGAAGATTTGCACTTGAGTTCGGGCTTAGTTCCCTAATAACACATATCAACTCTCTAGATCACTCTTGTTCATTAGTAATCTCCTTCATTTTGATTCATATTATCTTCACTTTGGATGATCATTTTTATTCTGATGTTTTCAAATTCTGGGTTAGATACTACTAAATGCCATGAAATCAGAAGGGAAGATTAAGTTTAGGAGAGAAATATATAATTGGTCATGAAAATGTGCGTTTGAGACCTTAGAAAAGAATTGATATTCCTGAACAGTACGATTTTATTTAATTATAGAAGCAATTCTTCTATTATCCTCAAATTAACTCTACTACTGAATTTTGCATAGAGTTTCTATTATAAGCCAAGCTGTATTCTCGTTTCTTTTTCCATGTAAACTGCCAGAGTCAATTCTGTGTATGCACATAGTAAGTGTTGCTAACTCAAACTTTTTGTCAGTGAGTAGTTGATGAGGAGAAACGTGTTATAGCAGGGGATCTGGGGGATGGTAAAACTTTCTCAGGAGGTGTGCCAAGAACAGAGCACTTGGTCTGCATAAGAAGAAGACCCCTCTCTATGTGCAAAGGCTATAGTTGTATCAGTGAATGAAGGACTCTGTAAAAGAGCAAAACCACGGGCTGCGTGTGGTGGCTCATGCCTGTAATGTCAGCACTTTGGGATGCCAAGGGGGGTGGATCACCTGAGGTCAGGAGTTCGAGACCAGTCTGGCCAACATGGTGAAATCCCATCTCTACTAGAGATAAAAAAACTAGCTGGGTATGGTGGTGGGCGCCTGTATTCCCAACTACTCGGGAGGCTGAGGCAGGAGAATCCCCTTGAATCTGGGAGGCAGAGGTTGCAGTGAGCCGAGATCACACACCACTGTACTCCAGCCTGGGCGACAGAGCAAAACTCCATCTCAAAAAATTAAAAGCAAACAAACAAACAAACAAAACAAAAGGAAAAAAGAGCAAACGCACTGATGCAGAAGCAGGAGCAGCAAACACCTCAAAATGAAGGGAAAGAGGTAAAGGAATTAAGCAGTTAGGAATCTTACTGCTTCTCAGGTTTAATTCAGGTACTAAACTAACATAGCAAGTTTTCCTTCAGGTTACAGTAAACTGAAGTACTGTCAAGGGGGTATTATAAAGAAGCCACATCTGTCCTCTCCAGATAAATTACTAGCATTCCAGTTCCTCTGGAATTGGGAACATCCCTGTATAGTCCCAGAAGTGGTCACTGTTCTCAGGTCCTGGGGTAGGCAAAATAGTGATAACCCCAAAATGTCCATGCTCGAATCCCTGGAATCCGTGAACATGTATCCTTCCATAGCAGCAGGGAATTAAGGCTGCAAGTTGAGTTAAGGTTGCTAATTAGATGACCTTATGATAGGAAAATTATCCTGAATTGCAGTTCGGCGGTCCTGCGGGTCTGTCTCTTGCTTCAACAGTGTTTGGATGGAACAGATCCGGGGACTCTTTCTTCCAGCCTCCGACAGCCCTCCTATTTCCTCTCCACTTGCAACCTCCGGGACCATCTTCTTGGCCATCTCCTGCTTCTGGGACCTGCCAGCACCATTTTTGTGGTTAGCTCCTTCTTGCCGATCAACCATGAGCTCCCAGATTCATCAGAATTATTCCACCGACGTAGGGGCAGCCGTCAACAGCCTGGTCAATTTGTACCTGCAGGCCTCCTACACCTACCTCTCTCTGGGCTTCTATTTCGACAGTGATGATGTGTCTCTGAAAGGCATGAGCCACTTCTTCTGTAAATTGGCCGAGGAGAAGTGTGAGGGTTACGAGTGTCTCCTGAAGATGCAAAACCAGTGTGGCGGCCACGCTCTCTTCCAGGACATCAAGAAGCCAGCTGAAGATGAGTAGGGTAAAACCCCGGATGCCATGAAAGCCACCATGGCTCTGGAGAAAAAGCTAAACCAGGCCCTTTTGGATCTTCATGCCCTGGGTTCTGCCCGCACGGACCCCCATCTCTGTGACTTCCTGGAGAGTCACTTCCTAGATGAGGAAGTGAAGCTCATCAAGAAGATGGGTGACCACCTGACCAACCTCCACAGGCTGGCCGGCCCGGAGGCTGGGCTGGGCGAGTATCTCTTCAAAAGGCTCACTCTCAAGCACGACTAAGAGCCTTCTGAGCCCAGCGACTTCTGAGGGGCCCCTTGCAAAATAACAGGGCTTCTACCTAAGCCTCTCCCTCCAGCCACTAGGCAGCTTTCTTAACTACCCTAACAAGCCTTGGACCAAATGGAAATAAAGTTTTTGATGAAAAAAAAAAAAAAGGAAAATTATCCTACATTACCTTGTGTGCCCAATGTAATTACAAGGGTCCTCAAAAGTGCAAGAAGGAGAGTCAGAATGATATCATGTGAAAAACACTAGACTAGCCATTATTGACTTTGAAAATGCCCTGAACCAAAGAATGAATGCAGATACCTCTTCTGAAGAGGAAGAGGCAAGAAAACGAACCCCCCCTTAGAGCTTCCAGAAAGGAATGCAGTCTTGCCAACACCTTGATTTTAGCCCAGTGAGATCCATTTTGAACTTCTGACCTCAGACCTGTAAGATAATAAATGTGTGTTGTGTTAATCAACTAAATTGGTGGTAACTTGTTACAGCAGCTATAAGAAACTAAACAGACCTTATATGACCTCTTAGTGGTATTTTAATTTTTTTTACTTCATTCGATTTTTGTAAGTTGCTCATTATGCATAAAGGAAATGCAGTTTTGTGTTCTTCCTCATCAATCTAATTCATCTGAAGTTATAACAGTCATTCTTCCCCAGGTTGTTTTTAATGAAAAATTTTACTTTGCAACTTGCTTTCTTCACTTACTATTTCACAGACATTTTCCAGGTCAATTCACGAGGACATAACTCATATAAAAGTTAAAATACTTATTCTTTTTAGCAAAGAAATACAAAGAAGAAAATATACAGAGAATTCTGAAGTTGAACACAGAAACAAAGGGAAAACAAAAAACAAAAACAAATAATTGGCCCATGACTCCACAGCCCACATAAACTATGTTGGCAATTTTTAAGTATCAGTAATACATGTTACTGGGCAGAAAATCCATACTGTACATATTGATACAAAATTTTAAGTGGAAGCTTTCCTTTTTTCCTTCCTCCACATTCCTCTCTCCAAAGGTAACTGTTCAAAGTTACATATGTTTCCTTCTAGAATTCTTTTTTTTTTTTATTTTGAGACGGAGTTTCGCTTTGTCACCCAGGCTGGAGTGCAGTGGCGCGATCTCGGCTCACTGCAAGCTCCGCCTCCCGGGTTCACGCCATTCTCCTGCCTCAGCCTCCCAGTAGCTGGGACTACAGGCGCGCACCACCACGCCCGGCTAATTTTTTGTATTTTTAGTAGAGACGGGGTTTCACCATGTTAGCCAGGATGGTCTCGATCTCCTGACCTTGTGATCCACCCGCCTCCGCCTCCCAAAGTGCTGGGATTACAGGCGTGAGCCACCACGCCCGGCCTTTTTCTTTGCTATTATATTTTTGTACTATCATTTCCTTCAGATAAAAGTTCACAGTCACATGATACAGGAGAACGCCAAAAATCCTGGCATAGGTTATTTATTACTCTTGTGCTAGTGAACAAGGCTTAAACCTTTAAGCTTTAGTTTTCTTTTCTTTTTTTTTCCTTTTTTTTTTGAGACGGAGTTTTGCTCTTGTTGACCAGGCTGGAGTGTAGTTGTGCGATCTTGGCTCACTGCAACCTCCACCTCCCGGGTTCAAGTGATTCTCCTGCCTCAGCCTCCCAAGTAGCTAGGATTACAGGCATACGCCACACTCAGCTAATTTTCTGTTTTTAGTAGGGATAGGATTCCACTATGTTGGCCAGGCTGGTCTCGAACTCCTGACCTCAGGCGATCCACCCACCTTGGCCTCCCAAAGTGCTGAGATTCCAGGCGTGAGCCACCATGCTGGGACTGCGCTTTAGTTTTCTTATCTGCAAAACCAGAATACCACCTGTCATGTCTACTTTGCAAGGTTTCAAAGATAAAATGACATCATATATATGGAAATCCCTAAAAAATGTTACTGAGAAAAGTCGCCAAATTTCTCTTAATCTTTTTTCTTTTCTTTTTTTATTTTATTTTATTTTATTTTTATTTATTTATTTTTTTTTTGAGACGGAGTCTCACGCTGTTGCCCAGGCTGGAGTGCAGTGGCGCGATCTCGGCTCACTGCAAGCTCCGCCTCCCGGGTTCCCGCCATTCTCCTGCCTCAGCCTCCTGAGTAGCTGGGACTACAGGCGCCCGCCACCGCGCCCGGCTAATTTTTTTGTATTTTTTAGTAGAGACGGGGTTTCACTGTGGTCTTGATCTCCTGACCTTGTGATCCGCCCGCCTCGGCCTCCCAAAGTGCTGGGATTACAGGCTTGAGCCACCGCGCCCGGCCTTCTTTTCTTTTTTTAATACAGACGGGGGTCTCACTATGTTACCCAAGCTGATCTTGAATTCCTAGTGATCCTCCAGCCTCAGTCTCCCAAGTAGTTGGGACAACAGATGTGCACCACCAGCTACTTAGTCTTTTTTTTTTTTTTTTTTTTGAGACAGAGTCTCGCTCTGTAGCCCAGGCTGGAGTGCAGTGGCACGATCTTGGCTCACTACAAGCTCTGCCTCCCGGGTTCACGCCATTCTGTGACTACAGGCGCCCACCACCACGCCCGGCTAATTTTTTGTATTTTTAGTGGAGACGGGGTTTCACCGTGTTAGCCAGGATGGTCTCGATCTCCTGACCTCGTGATCCGCCTGTCTCGGCCTCCCAAAGTGCTGGGATTACAGGCACGAGTCACCGCGCCCGGCCTAGTCTATTTTTTAATGTAAAAAATGACGAGATCGAGACCATCCTGGCTAACACGGTGAAACCCCGTCTCCACTAAAAATACAAAAAATTAGCCGGGCGAGGTGGCGGGCGCCTGTAGTCCCAGCTACTCGGGAGGCTGAGGCAGGAGAATGGCGTAAACCCAGGAGGTGGGGCTTGCGGTGAGCTGAGATCTGGCCACTGTACTCCAGCCTGGGCAACACAGCGAGACTCCGTCTCAAAAAAAAAAAAAAAAATGACGAATTACCTCCAAGCGTTCTTCCAACACAATTAGTCTATCAAGGCTGCTAATTAGGGGAGCTACTTTCATTTTAATTTAAAAATATAATATTCTTACTTGATAATTGCAATTTCCACCTCTTACTGAGGGTGGCAGTGCTGGTCTCTACAGAGATCAGGATTATTGGCGTTACAACGACCTTATTATTTGTTACATTGTACAAAACTCTTATTACCGTTCTCATTTTGTGTGGTATGCGTATATTTTTTAAGTATAAATGAAATGAAACTTTGTTTTGTATTAGAATGTGGTACTTTTTTTTTTTTTTTTTTTTTTTTTTTTTTTTTTTTTTACGCCCACGCTGGAGTGCAATGGCACGACCTCAGCTCACTGCAACCTCTGCCTCCTGGGTTCAAGCGATTCTCCTGCCTCAGCCTCCCGAGTAGCTGGGAATACAGGCACACGCCATAATGCCTGGCTCATTTGCTTTGCATTTTTAGTAGAGATGGGGTTTCACCATGTGGGCCAGGCTGGTCTCTAACTGCTGACCTCAGATTATCTACCTGGCTCGGCCTCCCAAAGTGCTGGGATTACAGGAGTGAGCCACCGTGCCTGGCCTATTTTTTTTTTTAAAAGGCATGTCATTGGGGTGGCAATGATACTGAGGTTACAATTTCAATCAAGTGATATGTGCAACTCCAATTCTTTGTATTTACTTGCTATGTTATGACATTTTTGTTGGCTACCATCACTGCATCCACATTAGTCCTTCAAGTAGGTTAGAGGTCATCCTGAACCTCCCTACCTTTATTACCCGTGTGAATGACAGTGTCAACCATTGAAAGCAGAGAAGAGTTCATAGGAAGGGATTGAGGCACTCTGGTCTAACTACTAAACATTGGATTCTGTATACTTTATTAAGTAGAGTTTGCCTTTGGGTAACGACTGTAAAGGTCATATCATTTTTCCTCTAGCTCCTAACTTTTCTCCTGAAGCCTCTGCTTGACCTTTTGCCCAATTCTTTCCTATTAGGGAGAACCAGATCTGAGAGGCAGAATGTAGAGAAAAGAGCACTGCTTTGGCATTAGAAAACCTATGTTGTCATCTTCATTCTGCCACTCTGAGTTTGATTTACTCCAACTTAATCATTTAAATCTTGAACCTTGGTTTTCTCTTTTATAAATTGGGGTCAATGATGGTTAATTGAAGGTTGCTGAAAGACATAAACAGGAAAGTATTTATATAATTTATACATTTAGATTATTCATTTATTGAGATTTAAGCATAATATTTAATGGATTGCTCCTTACAGCAGTTTGTAAGTAACTCCACGGCCCTTGCACATGCTGCTGGTTGTGCTGAAATGACCTCTGTCCTTTACCTTTAGGATTCTGACTCTAAAAGACTGGTTAGAGTTTCCTCTTTAGTGATTCCCATAGCACTTATGCTTCCTTCTGTTTGGTCTTTACCACGTTACAATTTCTATTTACCTGTCTACATCTCCCTCTAGAGCAACTGGAGTCTTCAAGAGCAGAAACGAGCCTGGCATGGTGGCTCATGCCTGTAATCTTAGCACTTCGAGAGGCCTAGGTGGAAGGATTGCTTGAGCCCAGGAGTTCGAGACCAGCCTTGGCAACATAGTAAGGCTCCCATCTCTACAAAAATACAAAAATTAGCTGGGTCTGGTGGCTCATGCCTGTAGGCCCAGCTACACAAGGGGCTAAAGTGGAAGGATTGCTTGAGCCTAGGAGGTCTGCATTGAGCCATGATCACGCCATTGCACTCCAGTCTGGGTGACAGAGTGAGATCCTGTCACCAAAAGCAAAAAAACAAAAAACAGCCAGAACATGCATCTTAATAGGTTTAGATAACATACAGGACGCCCAATAGATATCTAATACAGAAGGAAGGTAGGGAGAAAGGATGGAGAAAGTAAGTCCAAGTAAAATGATAATACAAGGCTGACTGTGAAATGTGCTGTGGGAGTTAAAATAGGAACAGGTCATATTTGCTTGGGGAATCTACTTCATAGAAGAAGGGGAGGCCGGGCGCGGTGGCTCACGCCTGTAATCACAACACTTTGGGAGGCTGAGGCAGGCGGATCACCTGAGGTCAGAAGTTCAAGACCAGCCTGACCGACATGGTGAAACCCCGTCTCTACTAAAAATACAAAACAATTAGCCAGGCGTGGTGGCGCATGCCTGTAATCCCAGCTACTCTTCAGGAGGCTGAGACAAGGGAATTGCTTGAACCAGGAGGCAGAGGTTGCAGTGAGCTGAGATCGCGCCACTGCACTCTAGCCTGGGTGACAGAGTGAGACTCCATCTCGATAAATAAATAAATAAAATAAGAAGTGGAAGTGGAGATAGGCCTTGAAGAATTAGAATAATTTGAGAGGCAGAAATTGGAAAGGCAGGATCCCAGATGGAGGGAACAACACAGTAAAAGGCACAGAATAGGGAAAGAGCAGGATGTCTTTGGAAAATGGAAACCACTCTTAATGGCAGTGGGTAAAGTATAGATAGGGAAGTTGCGGGAGATGAAGCTGGAAAAGTAAACAGGAGCTTACTCTGAATTCAGAAATGAGGAAGTTTAAACAGTTCACAAGCTGCTTGGCGTATGTGGACTTCTCCTAAATGCTCAGAAAGAGCTCCTCTCCTGTTTCTCCTAATATAGTCAGGCTATGGCCTCCTTTCCTCCATCAGTAACTTGCTTGCATCAGGAGCCTTTCCCAGAAGGAGAGTAAATCCCTGTACATGACTTACTTCTATTACCTCTTCCTCCTACCATCAGTTTTACACTTACTGGGTCTTCTGACTTTGTAACCCTGATTTCTTAAATAATCAAGATCAAACAAAGAGGCATGGGCCTGATCTGAATTTTATTAAAAAATAGTTACAATATATTTCACATGATCCACACCTTACAAATTAAAGGAACAGATAAGGTGTAACATAATGAATTGACAACCAAGTCATTTAGATAATAACATGGTAGGGTGGGATGGGGCAGGGGATGGCAAATTTACAAGACAGAAAAGCACTGTGACGTAGCAGGATCAGTCCCATTTTTCTGGCAGGCCCTGAGGACCTTCAATAACCTTGTGTCTCTGGCCTGACCAAAGTGCATCTTCTGGATTCTGAAGTGGTCTTGCTCTCTTAGTCTTGGACCAGTGCTTGCTGTCATGCTCACACCTTGCCATGACCTCTACTATGTTGGTCTGATCTGTAACCATGTAGCTGTGTTGCTTTCCTGATGTGCACAGCAGTTTTCTCATTCCAGAGGGTACAGCTTTGCCCTGAGTTACTTGGCAGGCTAGCTCTTCACTATGGGCCATGTTACGCCTAGCAATTTCAGCTATGATACCATATTGGAACTCCTGGAATAATAGTATTGATCCAGAGCAAGCCCTTCAAATTCTGTAGTTTTGACTGCTGACAACTTTGAAAGCCATTCTTTTTTTGTTTGTTTGTTTGTTTGTTTTTGAGACGGAGTCTCACCCTGTAGCCCAGGCTGGAGTGCAGTGGTGCCATCTTGGCTCACTGCAAGCTCTGCCTCCGGGGTTCATGCCATTGTCCTGCCTCAGCCTCCCAAGTAGCTGGGACTGCCGGCACCCGCCACCACACCCTGGCTAAATTTTTTTGTATTTTTAGTAGAGATGGGGTTTCACTGTGTTAGCCAGGATGGTCTTGATCTCCTGACCTCGTGATCTGCCCACCTTGGCCTCTCAAAGTGCTGGGATTACAGGCGTGAGCCACCGCACCCGGCCTGAAAGCCATTCTTATAGACAAATTAGTGCCTCTATCCCCTGGACCCATTTCTTCTGGCTCTTTACCGTTAGCCACTGCCACTACCATCTCTGCTGGTCCAAAGATGAGCATTCAAGACTGCTGATACCAGCTCGGTCGGGGAGATCCTAACCCAGCAGCGCTAGAGGAATTAAAGACACACACACAGAAATATAGCATGTGGAGTGGGAAATCAGGGGTCTCACAGCCTTCAGAGTTGAGAGCCTCAAACAGAGATTTACCCACATATTTATTGACAGCAAGCCAGTGATAAGCATTGTTTCTACAGATTATAGATAAACTAAAAGTATTCCTTATGGGAAACAAAGGGATGGGCCAAAATAAAGGGATGGGCTCTGGCTAGTTATCTGCAGCAGGAACATGCCCTTAAGGCACAGATCGCTCATGCTATCATTTGTGGCTTAAGAACACTTTAAGCGGTTTTCCGCCCTGGGTGGGCCAGGTGTTCCTTGCCCGTATTCCGGTAAACCCACAACCTTCAGGGTGGGCGTCATGGCCATCACGAGCATGTCACAGTGCTGCAGAGATTTTGTTTATGGACAGTTTTGGGGTCAGTTTATGGCCAGATTTGGGGGCCTGTTCCCAACACAAGACCTGAAAAGAAGGTGTGCTAGGTTGCATTATTGGCCCTAATTCTTCAGCCTTACCTTCATGCAGACACTGCCATGGTCTCATCATGGATGCATAGTGCTTCCTTGCCCCTTGTCTTTGGACCTAGCCATGTAACTTGCTTTAGAGAATGATATCTGAAGGGAGTGTCAGTGTGACACTTTTGAGCCTAGGCCTTAATAGGCTTACATGTTTCCTCTTGTTCTCTTGCACTTTTGCCATCACCATGAGAAGAACATACCCCAAAACAAGCTATCTCACTGGTCCGAAGAAGAAAACACTCATAGAGCAAGCCACTCTACCCAATATGCAACCTACAGTGAGAAAAGGGTCCATGATAGCTAGCACAGCCTGAAGCAGCAATACCCAGCTGAGCCCAGCCTATATCTGCAGAACTCCAATCAACCAGCAGATAAATCTTCTTGCCCACCCCATCTGTCCCATGTCACCACTTCTCACTAGGTCAGGGGTGGCCACTTGACTAAAGGTAGTAGGCAAATGAGTTGAGCCAGTCAGATCTTCCTGAGGGTTTGTATTTGGAAACAGATTATAATCAATAAAGGATGGAATCTTCTAGACTTGGAGACTGAGGTGTCATTTGGAACCCTGTACAGCCTGATGAATAAATAGAGAAAGCCAATCTTCAGAGTGAAGTAGGAAAACAGAATGGATGCTGAAAAAGTTTCAAAAGAGTTCCAGAGGGAATGAAGAATAAAAATTGTGGAGAGCAGACTCAGTTCTCAGGGGCTTCCCAGCACCCACAAACATGAAGTCTGGCTGAGCTGCAGGTCTTGTGTCTAAATAGTTCTCTGTTCTAGGCCAGGCGCAGTGGCTCATGCCTGTAATCCCAGCACTTTGGGAGGCCGAGGCGGGTGGATCACCCTAGGTCAGGAGTTCGAGGTCTGATCAACATGGTGAAAACCCTTCTCTACTAAAAATACAACAATTAGCTGGGCGTGGTGGTGCATGCCTGTAATCACAGCTACTTGGGAGGCTGAGGCAGGAGAATCACTTGAACCTGGGAGGCGGAGGTTGCAGTGAGCCGAGATCACACCATTGCACTCCAACCTGGGCAACAAGAGCAAAACTCAGTCTTAAAAAAAATAAATGTTCTCTGTTTTAGTATCAAAACCATCTCTTACTTTCTACTCAGCACATGCCTCTGTGCTCATGTGCACGCAATCACACACATACACACACACAGAGTTTGGTTTTTAACTAACTTATATGAACATTTTTTCCCTTGCAACTGAAGAATTGACTAAGATACTTTCCATAATGGAAGAAGAGAAAAGATGGGCAACCAGGTGTGTAATTGATATTCCTCACAGAGTGGAAAATGGAACTCACTGTGCATGTGGGATGTGTGCCACTTAGCTTTTCCTGACTGGGTGTATACCCAAAAGAATATAAATCATTCTATTATAAAGATACATGCATGCATATTTTCATTGCAGTCCTATTCACAATAGCAAAGAAAAGGAATCAACCCAAATGCCTGGATATAATAGACTGGATAAAGAAAATGTATATATATACAATGGAATACTATGCAGCCATAAAAACGAATGAGATCATGTCCTTTGCAGGGACATGGATGGAGCTGGAGGTCATTATCCTCATGCAGGAACTAACACAGGAACAAAAAACCAAACTCTGCATGTTCTCATTTATAAGTGGGAGCTGAACAATGAGGACACATGGACACAGGGAGCGAAACAACACACTCTGGGGCCTGTTGGTCGGGGAGGTTAGGGGAAGGAGAGCATCAGGAAAAACAGCTAATGCATGCTGGGTTTAACACCTAGATGATGGGTTGATATGTTTACCTATGTAACAAACCCACACATCCTAAACACATGTACCCCAGAACCTAAAAACCAAAAAAAATCTTGAAATTTTGGGGCTTAGAACAGCAGAATATTTTATTTAGATCACAATTTTGTGGATTGTCTTGTGATAGATGGGATGTTTGTGATGTTTGTGATGGCGCTTCTAGTCTAGGCTGGCTGAGCTGAGACTCCATGTTCTAGAATGGCCTCACTCACATGTCTGGTGATTGTCAAGCTGGTTTTTCTAGTAGGGCCTCAGTGGCAATGACTTGTCTCTGCTCCATGGGGTCTCTCATTCTCCAACAGGCTAGCCCAAGCTTCTTCACATGGTGGTTTGAGGATTCCCAAAAGAACTACAAAGGAGCCCTAGCTCTACTGAAGAAGTTCATTTTAACTCTCTGCTCATGTCATATTTACTACTGCCCCCTTAGCCAAAGCGAGTAACCTGGTCAAGCGTAGACTCAGAGTGGATAGGGACTAAACAAGGACTTGGATACAGGGAGGAGTGAACACATTGAGAGCCATTACTGCGACAATATAATGTACAGGGAGGGGGAAAATGCTGAGAAAGAATGGCCTGTGAGTAAAGGCCAAAGGCCAAGGGAGTGGTGTTTTTACAGGAGTGAGTCTATGAAAATCTCCAGTTTGTTATAACTTGACCTTACATATCTTTGGAGGTGTATAAGATTTTAACTTGGGGACTCATAATTCTACAGCCATAAAAACATTAGTCTAAATAGTTATAAAACATACAATAATTACCTATAGGCTTTCCATTCTCATTGGAGTACATAATCTGCCTTTCTTCCTTTAGAAAAATATAATTTCGGCCGGGCGCGGTGGCTCACGCCTGTAATTCCAGCACTTTGGGAGGCCGAGGCGGGCGGATCACGAGGTCAGGAGATCGAGACCATCCTGGCTAACACGGTGAAACCCCGTCTCTACTAAAAATGCAAAAAATTAGCCGGGCGTGGCGGCGGGAGCCTGTAGTCCCAGCTACTTGGGAGGCTGAGGCAGGAGAATGGCGTGAACCCGGGAGGCGGAACTTGCAGTGATCCGAGATCGTGCCGCTGCACTCCAGTCTGGGGGACTGAGCAAGACTCCGTCTCAAAAAAAAAAAAAAAAGAAAAATGTAATTTCAGCAGAATTAACAGGAGAAATATCAAGAGAATGAAAATAAACTATTTCCTGAATACAATCCAGTTAACAAGCTCTCTTAGACTTGATAGCAGAGAAGGATCCCAAATAATAAAACATAGCTACGGAGTGAAAAACTATTTTGCTGCAAAACACTTCACCAGGGGATGCCACAGAAAGTACAAAACCCTTCCATGAAATGGGGCTTGTTCCTTTAAACTTTGGAACCACATAGCTGTGAATCATAAGTTAAAAGTGTTCATTCTGTTCCCTATTCCTGAACACATATGCCAGTCTGAGTGTCCATATCAGTGTGAAATTGACAGACTGGAGCTCTCCAATGGTCAAAGCATATGAACTCTGTCTCCTGTAGAATATGCAAGTCCCAAAGTATCTAACATAGGCACTACATCAAAGCAAGTCATCTTCAAAGCAAGAGACGTCACCCCATTTAGGAGAAGAGAGAGTCATGAGAGGAAAACCATACAAACATATGGTTTCCACATTGTACAAATACAAATTTACAAACATAAGTTATTTCCTCTTTAACCAGGTTCCTCTTGCTATGTTGCTTAACTTCAAACCAACAGTTGTGAGATCATCATTTCCAGGCAGTCAGACACAAACTACGAAAGAGAAAAGTTCCACTTGTGTACTGTAATGTCTTTAACCAGCAATCAGGGGAAGCGATATGCAGGAGTGGGGGTGGAGAAGTTAAGGTACATTTGAAAATGTAAATAGAAAATGTACTTGAAATTGTCCTGAATTGCACAGATTTTGGGGTCAACTGTTTTTTTTTTTTTTTTTTTTTGAGATGGAGTCTCGCTCTGTCGCCCAGGCTGGAGTGCAGTGGCCGGATCTCAGCTCACTGCAAGCTCCGCCTCCCGGGTTTGCGCCATTCTCCTGCCTCAGCCTCCCGAGTAGCTGGGACTACAGGCGCCCGCCACCTCGCCCGGCTAGTTTTTTGTATTTTTTCAGTAGAGACGGGGTTTCACCGTGTTAGCCAGGATGGTCTCGATCTCCTGACCTCGTGATCCGCCCGTCTCGGCCTCCCAAAGTGCTGGGATTACAGGCTTGAGCCACCGCGCCCGGCCGGGGTCAACTGTTTTTAAAAGAAGAAAAAAATTATTCTACTTAAGTCAGTGATTTCATGTTGTGCCAATAGCTTACAAAATACTTAAAATAGCCTTAGCTTTTAAAAATTAGTAAATTAGGCCGGGCGCGGTGGCTCATGCCTGTAATCCCAGCACTTTGGGAGGCTGAGGCGGGCAGATCACCTGAGGTCGGGAGTTCAAGACCAGCCTGGCCAACATGGAGAAATCCTGTCTCTACTAGAAAATACAAAATTAGCCAGGCATGGTGGTGTATGCCTGTAATCCCAGCTACTCAGAAGGCTGAGGCAGGAGATCGCTTGAACCCAGGAGGCGGAGGTTGCAGTGAGCCAAGATCATGCCATTGCACTCCAGCCTGGGCAAAAAGAGTGAAACTCCGTCTCAAAAAAAAAAAAAAAAAAAAGAAAAGAAAAGAAAAAGAAAAAGGAAAAAGAAGAAATTAGTAAATTAAGGCTGGGTGCAGTGGTTCACACCTGTAATCCCAGCACTTTGGGAGGCCGAGGCAAGCTGATCACCTGAGGTCAGGAGCTCGAGACCAGCCTGGCCAACGTGGCGAAACCCCCGTCTCTACTAAAAATACAAAAGCTAGCCAGGTGTGGTGGCTCACGCCTCTAATCTCAGCTACTCGGGAGGCTGAGGCACGAGAATTGGTTGAACCCAGGAGGTGGAGGTTGCAATGAGCTGAGATCGCGCCACTGCACTCTAGCCTGGGCAACAGAGCAAAACTCCATCTCAAAAATAATAATAATAAAAATAATAAAATAAAAGTAAATTAATATGATTGCTTAAATATAACTAAAAATTTCTAATAAAATCTATTTTATCATAAGCAAGGAAATATACCAATGCACACGATGTGGCCAACAGTAAGAGAGGTCAAGAGCAGGGAATGGAAGTGGCAATGGCAGGGAAAGAGTGATGATATCTAAATCAAGGTAACGAACACCCAGTAACGTGCAGTCAGCTGAGGAGAAGTAGGCAACAGAACCATCCAAATCTATTGAAATTATTTCTATGGTGTTTTTGGTTTTGTTTTTGTTTTGAGACAGAGTTGCTTTTGTTGCCCAGGCTAGAATGCAATGGTGTGATCTTGGCTCACCACAACATCTGCCTCCCCAGCTGAAGTGATTCTCCTGCCTTAGCCTCCTGAGTAGCAGGGATTACAGGCATGTGCCACCACGCCCAGCTAGTTTTGTATTTTCAGTAGAGACAGGGTTTCTGCATGTTGGTCAGGCTAGTCTTGAACTTCCAACCTCAGGTGATCCACCCGCCTTGGCCTCCCAAAGTGCTGGGATTACAGGTGTGAGCCACTGCGCCCGACCTATGGTGTTTTAAAATACATTTTATTTTTTAGGGCAGTTTAAAGTTCACAGCAAAATTGAGTGGAAAGTACAGAGATTTCTTGTGTGCCCTCTGTCCCTGCACATGCATAGTCTCCTCCATTACAATTTTTTTTTTTTTGGAGACAGCGTCTTGCTCTGTCACCCAGGCTGGAGTGGAGTGCAGTGGCACAATCTCGGCTCACTGCAACCTCCAACTCCTGGGTCCAAGCGATTCTCCTGCCTCAGCCTCCCAAGTAGCTGGGATTACAGGTGTATGCCACCATGTCTGGCTAATTTTTGTATTTTTAGTAGATATGGGGTTTTGCCATGTTGGCCAGGCTGGTCTTGAACTCTTGACCCCGGTGATCCACCTGCTTCGGCCTCCCAAAGTGCTAGAATTATAGGTCTGAGCCACCGCACCCAGCCAGCCTCCCCTATTATCAACATCCCCCACCAGAGTGGTACATTTGTTGCTATCGATGAACCTATAATGATACGTCATTATCACCCAAAGTGCATAGTTTACATTAGGGTTCACTCTTGGTGTTGCACATTGTATGAGTTTGGACAAATGTATAAAGACACGTATCCACCATGATAGAATCACACAGAATAGTTTCACTGTCCTAAAAATCTTTTGTGCTCTGCCTATTTACTCCTCCCCACCAACTCCTAGCAACCACTGATCTTTTTACTGTCTCCATAGGTTTGCCTTTTCCAGAATGTCATGTAGTTGGAATCATGCAATATGTAGCCTTTTCAAATTGGCTTCTTTCACTCAATAATATGCATTTAAGCTGCAGTGAGCCGAGATCGCGCCTCTGCACTCCAGCCTGGGTGACAGAGTGAGACTCCTTCTCAAAAAAAAAAAAAAAAAAAATGGCCATGTCTTTTCATGGCTTGATAGTTAATTTATTTTTAGCATTGAATAACATCCCATTGTCTGTGTGTACCAGTTTGTTTATCCATTCACCCAGTGAAGGACATCTTAGTTGCTTCCAAGTTTTGAAAAGTATGAATAAAACTGCTTATAAACATCATGTGCTGGTTTGTGTGTGAACACAAATTTTAAACTCATTTAGGTAAATACCAAGGAGTGTAATTGCTGGATCATATGTAAGAGTATTTTTCATTTTGTAATAAACTGCCAAACTGTCTTCCAAAATGGCTGTAACATTTTGCAACCCCACCAGCTATGAATGAGAGTTCTTATTGCTCCACATCCTTTCCAGCATTTGATGTTTCTCTACAGTACTTAATTCCTCAGTCTCTACCACAGACAGATTGATGACACAGATGAAGACTTGGGTTTTGTATACAGTAGTGAGGAATGGAGCTCTGGGAAAATAAAGTATAGAAAGCATGATAGAAAAACTCCCTGAAAAAGGCTGCAGATTTTATCAGTGATGGCTCAATTATTTACACATATAGTGTTTATATGTTTACAGTAACTTGGGGGGAAATAGTACTGTTGATTGATTATAGGTTGGCTTATACTCTGAGTTCTTTTTTTCATGAATAATAGTAAATTCGTAAAACACACATGCATCTCACCACTGGGTGAACAATATCATGCATTAGAATGACCTTGGACAACTTACCCTGATTCTTGCCCTCATTTTCTTCATCTCTAGTAAGTGCTACACAATCCTGAAAGTTCTTTTTAATCCTTTAATTAATAAAAATTGATCTAGGCCAGGCGCGGTGGCTCACACCTGTAATCCCAGCACTTTGGGAGACTGAGGCGGATCACAAGGTCAGGAGTTCGAGACCAGCCTGATCAACATGGTGAAATCCCATCTCTACTAAAAATACAAAAATTAGACGGGCATGCTGGCAAAAGCTTGTAGTCCCAGCTATTCGTGAAGATGAGGCAGGAGAATTGCTTCAACCCGGGAGGTGGAAAAAAAATTAAATCGATATATGTTTTCACAGAGAAATATCCCCAAAGACAAATGTGACCTCAGTTGAATATTTCAAAAAAAAGTAGAGTTTCCCATTTAAAAGACAAATAATATATTTCTTTTTTTTTTTTTTTTTTTTTTTGAGACGGAGTCTCGCTCTGTCGCCCAGGCTGGAGTGCAGTGGCCAGATCTCAGCTCACTGCAAGCTCCGCCTCCCGGGTTCACGCCATTCTCCTGCCTCAGCCTCCCCAGTAGCTGGGACTACAGGCGCCCGCCACCTCGCCCGGCTAGTTTTTTGTATTTTTTAGTAGAGACGGGGTTTCACCGGGTTAGCCAGGATGGTCTCGATCTCCTGACCTTGTGATCCGCCCGTCTCGGCCTCCCAAAGTGCTGGGATTACAGGCTTGAGCCACCGCGCCTGGCCGACAAATAATATATTTCAATTAAGATCATCATTCCTCTTTCTTCTCATGCCATTATTGAGTGATAAATGATACATTTTCTTCCTACTCAAGTTTAAATACAAGACCTAAACAAATAAAATGTAGTTACCTTTTCTTTTCAATAGCATATTTGTTTAAAGTCAGCAAATGAATGATTGTAATCTCATGGAGATTAGTGAATTCCCTACATCCATTCAACATATATTTTGTGCCTACTATGTGACTTGTCAAAGGAAGCATTACATATTATTTTCTTTGTATGATTTGAATGTGTGAATGGAGCACTTGAAGAGTCAGTGTCCCACGATTATAAATGTAATATAAATGTAGTACCTGAACTAAATTGTGGTTCCTAAGGCTACATTTTTTTAATCAGTATCCATATTTTTTACTGTGTACATATAGTAGCAAAAGGTAGAAAATAAAAAAGAACGTACATCTTTGGGCCGGGCACGGTGGCTCACACCTGTAATCCCAGCACTTTGGGAGTGTAGAGGTGGGAGGATTGCTTGAGTCCAGGGATTCAAGAGCAGCCTGGACAACATAATGAAATCTTGTCTCTACAAAAACATCAAGAAATTAGCTGGAAGTGGTGGCTTGTGCCTGTAATGCCACTTACTTCATAGTTGGGAGTTTGAGGTGGGAGGATCTCTTAAGCCCGGGAGCTCAAGGCTGCAGTGAGCCACGATGGTGCCACTGCACTCCAGCCTGGGCAACAGAGTGAGACGCTGTCTTGAAAAAATAAATAAATAAATAAATAAAATAACCTACATTTTTGTCTTTCTTCTATTAGCCACTGGAGGCTTAGAGATGGACATAGAAAAATGAAAGATAAATAAGCACACAAAAGAGAAAGCATGAGGAAAACGAGAAGACTGTGAAACTGGAAGACCAAAGGGATATGGAAGAAGGAAATAAAACAGCCAAAGTTACCAATGGTCCCACCTTGAGCACCACTTTGCCCTTAACAGATCCAACCATGACCTCAAGGGCATTCCAAGTATAATCCTTACCCCAGACCCTTAGAAACAACAGGTTTTCAAATTGAAAACTGCTCGGGCCAGGTGGCTCATGCCTGTAATCTCAGCACTTTGGGAGGCTGAGGCAGAGGATCTCTTGAGCCCAGGAGTTCAAGACCACCCCGGGCAGCAAAATAAGACCCTCATCTCTACAAAAAAAAAAAAAAAAGAAAGAAAAAAAAATTAGCCAGGTGTGGTTGTGCAACCTTGACCTCCTGGATTCCAGCTACTCTGGAGGCTGAGGTGGGAGGATTCCTTGAATCCAGGAAGTCAAGGTTGCAGTGGGGTATGTTCATGCCACTGCACTCCAGCCTGGGAGACAGAGCAGGACCCTGTCTCAAAAAAGAAAGAAAATAAAAGAAAATTTCTCAATTTGCACCAGTAGCAAGTTTTTCAAACATGTTTGGAAAATGAGAAAACTTCTGGATACTCATATTTTTATTTTTCCAAAAGGCCCAATGCCTTGGTTATAACCAGATATGACCAAGAATTAGATTGTGAGGAATGGAGATCACACCAAAATGTACCAATTGCATCATTTATCTATTGCTGCATTAAAAAAATGACTCCAAAACTGGGTGGCTAAAAACAACAACCGTTTGTTATTTCTCATGATTCTGTGGATTCTATTTCTCATGATTCTAGTTGGGCTCAGCTGTGGCTTTTTTGTTGTTGTTGTCTTTGTTGTTGTCGTTTTCCATTCTCTGTGCTATTGGTTAAGGTCATTCATTCAACCAGGTCACTCATTCAGCAGCTGCAAACCGCCAGGACCTCGGACAGGGTTTAAATATGCAAGATGGTTTCATTCACATATCTGGAAGTTGGTGCTGGTCAGCTGGGGGGCCTTAGTTCTCCTTCACATAGCCTTTCATCTGCTAGCAGTTTAAATTATCTTTCTTACAGCATGGCAACTGAGTTCCAAGAGGGAAAGGCTCACTGCTCCATAAGCAGTTATTGAGTCTGCTTGCATTATGTTTGCTAACATCCTATTGCCCATGCAAGTCACATGGCCCAAGCCCAGGGTC
Organism: Macaca fascicularis; assembly: GCF_037993035.2. Lineage (NCBI taxonomy): Eukaryota > Metazoa > Chordata > Mammalia > Primates > Cercopithecidae > Macaca > Macaca fascicularis. Next base: position 30,649,057 of record NC_088395.1, read on the forward strand.
AATATGAGAGGGCACAACACAAGGACATTATTATTAGAAGGCATGAGTCATTAGCAGCAGCCTATGTAGCAGTCTACAATATTCATTCATTCAACAATCACTTACAGGACTCCCAGATCCTAGGGATATAATAATTATCAGGGCAAAATCCCTGGCATCAAGTAGCCTAGCTCATTGCATTTAGGGGGAGGTCAGGGTAGGGCAAGTGTGGAAGGAACGAATATGCATCCTTAACAAGTACCCCAGGTGATTCTGACATAAACTAATATTTGAGAACCTCTGCCTTAACCTTTACCTACCAATATTCTTTTTTTTTTTTTCTTTGAGATGGAGTCTCACTCCGACATCCAAGCTGGAGTGCACTGGCGAGATCTCAGCTCACTGCAACCTCTGCCTCTCAGGTTCAAACGATTCTCCTGCCTCAGCCTCCCGAGTAGCTGGGACTACAGGCATGTACCATCACACCTGGCTAAATTTTTTTTGTATTTTTAGTAGAGACGGAGTTTCGCCATGTTAGACAAGCTGGTCTTGAACTCCTGACTTCTGGTGATCCACCCACCCTGGCTTCCCAAAGTATTCCCTGGGAATACAGTTTTATCTACCAATATTCTAAGTGGATTGTCTAATTGTTAGCAGAGACCTAGGATATAAGAGAAAAGGGCAGTAACAACTCATAAAACAGAGTTCTCTTACCTAATGGTTTTGCCACAATTTTGTCAAACTAGAAAATTAAAGGTTCCAGCATATGCATAGCCCAGTGGTTCTCAAAGTGTGGTCCCTGTATCAGCAGTATCGGCATCACCTGAGAACTATTAAAACTACAAACTTTAAAAATCTGGGGCGTTTGCAGCCTGGCAACCTGGATTTTAACAAGCCCACTAGATAGTTTTGAAGTAGGTATAGTTTTTCTTGTTTTTGTTTTTGTTTTTGAGACAGAGTTTCGCTCTTGTTGCCCAGCCTGGAGTGCAATGGCGCGATCTAGGCTCACTGCAACCTCCTCCTCCTGGGTTCAAGTGATTCTCCTGCCTCAGCCTCCCGAGTAGCTGGGATTACAGGCATGCACCACCACACCCGGCTAATTTTGTATTTTTAGTAGAGACGGGGTTTCTCCATGTTGGTCAAGCTGGTGATCCACCCACCTCAACCTCCCAAAGTGCTGGGAGTACAGGTGTGAGCCACTGCGCTCGGCTTGAAGTAGGTAAAGTTTGAGAAAAACTACCAAACCCTAACTCGATTATAACTGCAACACTGCATAAAATGAAACATTATTCTGGATAGTTATAATTTAGATTATTAACATGCATGTGAGTGGATGCTTCAATTTATAGCGGGTAGGGGTAGGCTCCCAATTTGCCTATTTTTCTCAAGCAGGTTTAAATTCCAAATCTGTGGGCCGGGCGCGGTGGCTCACGCCTGTAATCCTAGCACTTCTGGAGGCCGAGGAGGGTGGATTGTCTGAGGTCAGGAGTTCGAGACCAGCCTGGCCAACATGGTGAAACCTCGTCTCTACTAAAAATACAAAAATTAGTCAGGCGTGGTGGCACACACCTGCAACCCAGCTACTTGGGAGGCTGAGGCAGGAGAATCGCTTGAACCCTGTGGGCTGAGGTTGCAGTGAGCCAAGATCAGGTCATTTCACTCTATCCTGGGAGACGATGAGACTCCATCTCAAACAAACAAACAAAAACAACAACAACAAACTGAGTCCCGAATCTGTCTTTAACTCCCTCTGCTACCTTGGGCAAAATACTTTGTATATCTGCTTAAATCATCCCAATTCCATAAAATAACAGTGTGCCTGTGCTCTTTACTATAGTCCTTTCCAGCACTAACTCCACGTTATACTTCCAATATCCACATCAATCCATATCCAAGTAATCATTAGAATAGCAAGGAGGGGTTAAGGAAAGGGTAGCTTTCCCAACAGACTAAACTTGAACAAATAAGTGCTACTTCTCAGACTAGTACGTGAAGACCAAGAAGCACTTCCGGGGGAAAAGGGGGTGCAGAGATTCTCGAGGGAAGCATAGGTTTTCTGCTTACATAAATTCTGTGTAAATTAACAAAAAACAGGAAAAAACAGAGGAAGAGTAAGTGAAACACCTAGGTTCTCTCCAAGAGGGAAGTTAACATTGATTTCCTGCTTTACCAGTCAGAAATCATCACAGTGAGCTTTAGGTGACTCAAGCTACTTCATTTGCATGAAGGATCTTGATCTTCATCTCTGGGTTTTTGGTGGAGATAGGACAGTGAGATTGCCTCTTGCCTCTCATGATTAACTGTTCTGCTTGTACAGTACTTTAGCAGGCATTACATCATTTAGGTCTCACATTAACCCATCTACATCAGTGACATTTTCCCTATTTTACAAACAAATAACAAGAAGCCATGGAAATAAAGGAGTTATTACTCAAGCTCATGATGATTAAGTGTTGAATGGCAGGGCCAAGATCAAACCAATGTCCTTCCTTTCCCAGTCCAGCGCTTTCTCTATTGCTTTGCCTTCAGATCTGGGGTGGGTGGTGAGAAGAAGGTGAACCAGCATCCTATCTTTTTCCTTTTTGTTTGATTTCCTACCTAACTTCCTTCAGCTTCCCTTCCCTCAGATTCCTGTAAAAGGGCCCTAGGTTTGATGTCAGGAGACTGAAATTCTAGTTCTGATTCTGCCACAGGAGGCTAGCCAGTCTTAAGACATGTGTGTCACTTCTGCGCTCTTGGCCTCAGAGACCCCATTGTTTTTAATACTTCCAACTCTGTCTCAATGATAGTATGAAAAATGGAATCAGAGGGTCTATTGGCTGATTTTTACATTTATATAAAGGTTTTGGACAATAGCTGGGGCTTGAAGGAGTGAGAAAGGTCAAGCAAAAGGGGATTTGTCCCTCTGGGGATTAATTCCAGGACACCCCCTCCCCTGCCGCCCTCGCCACACACACTCACCCTCCCTACCCCAGGATACAAAAATCTGAGAATGCTCAAATGCCTTATATAAAACGGCATAGTATTTGCATATAACCTATGCACATCCTCCAGTAAATTTAAATTATCTTTAGATTAACTACAACACCTAATACAATGTAAATGCTATGTAAACAGTTGTTACATGTTATTGTTTTTATTTGTATTATTTGTTATTGTTGTACTGACATTTTTTCAAATATTTTTGATCTGCGGTTGGCTGAATCCTTGGATAAGAGACCCACACATATGGAAGGATGACTGTAATTCTAAAAAAATAAGACAAAGTGGACTTATAGGAATTCACAGTAGGCCGGGCGTGGTGGCTCACACCTGTAATCCCAGCACTTTGGGAGGCCGAGGCAGGTGGATCACGAGGTCAGGAGTTCGAGACCAGCCTGCCCAGCATGGTGAAGCCCCGTCTCTACTAAAATACAACAAATTAGCCAGGCATGGGGGCACGGGCCTGTAGTCCCAGCTACTTGGGAGGCTGAGACAGGAGAATTGCTTGAACCCGGCAGGTGGAGGTTGCAGTGAGTCAAGATTGCACCACTGCACTCCAGCCTGGGCAAAAGAGCAAGACTCCATCTCAAAAAAAAGAAAAGAAAAGAAAAGTTCACAGTAAATATTTAAGATAGGCTGAGCTCAACTCTTCCATCTAACATCTTTCCCCTTATCTTTACTTTGTCTCTAACAGGGTGCTGAGATGTGACTCCTGAAAGGCCAAATAATATTTTGGCTTTTCAGTTTTGATTTGGTGAAAGGAATGAGGATGTGGAATACACATTGTTGTAGGAACCACAGGATCGACAAATTTAAGAATCCCTCATGTACATCTAGCCCAATTTATTCTGAAATGTCTGAATTCTGATCCCATTGTGCTGCCAAACAAGTAATTTGCTGTCCTGTTGGAATCTGAGAGTCAAAAGTATGTGAAAGTTCAAACGTGGTCAGGGATTTTTTTTTTTTTTTTTTAATGGATCGATGTGGTAGGTTTGGTGGCTTTGTTTTTACTGCCTTCTAGAACCAAGACAATTCTTTTCTATATCATTCACTCAATGCCTTTCACTGTTTTTAGAGGCAAGTTGGCCTAGTTCCTGTTTATATGCCTGTCTCCCTCTTTTCCTCTTCCAGGAAATTCAGAAATACCGACTCATCTTCACTCTTATATTAAAGCAAGCCAGTTTATCAATAGTTATTAAATCTAGTCTGTCCATAAGCAGGCTTCTTCTGGAACATTAGAATGTGAGGTCTAGACGGTGTTTAGGAAAATTTGCTTTCAGATCATGTGTGGTAAAACTATACAGAGATGGACAAGTGACGTGGTGTAGAGCAAGGCAAGAAAGGAAAAAAAAAAAAAAAGAAATGATGTTCCATAACACAGACATTTGGGAAAGGGATGGAAAGAAATGACAGTGAGTATAGCGGAGTGCTTTTAAAATTGATAGAGAGCATGGTGGGTTACAAAAGCAATTCAGTGATTTTCAATCAGCATTAAAAAAAATGATATGCCATAGAATAAAAGTACAGAATGCATACTGTGGAAGGACAAATATTGTTTTGGAAAGTTTTTCTCTCTATATATGTATATTAGATGTATATAACATGTATTTACATGTGTAACGATTGTAACTACAAATGCTCCCCGCACACACACACTCCAGCCTGGGTTTGTTTTGTAAACTGTTTTGCAGTGTGCGTCTTGGTTCCAAGTTTGAAAGCCCTTAGAACACAGGATCCAGAAGCATCCGGGCAAGGTAAATTCAAGGTCAAGGGAGAGACCCTTTTCTGTCCCCTGCCATGCAAAGCAGTTAATGGAGGGAGAGGAAATGGCGTGTGGAGGAGGGGACCGCAGAGTGAGGCCAAACGAGGAGCAGGGGCGCGTCAGGACTGGGTGGTGCCGGGCGCCTTCTGCCTGAATGGTCGATTGAGGAACTTGGGGAGGTTGATTTTGGGTGCTTTCCTTAATGCTAAACCGAAAGAACTTCCGCGTTTCTTGTCCCTGAAAAGCTCGCAACGGTGAAGGATTCGCGTTACTCCTTGAGGTGACCCTGTAAGGGGTCAGTTCCAGCCAAAGGAATGATTACGATTATTACCAGGGGTCAGATACAGGGAGGTGGGCGGGGCGTGGGAAACGCGGGAAGGCCGGGCAGGTCGACACAGAGACTTACGTCGTGCTGTGCACAGCCCACCGGAGGGAACAAGCAGTTCTACACACTTCGGGACCCCTATCGAGGCGAGCCCCTGGACACGAGTGGAAGGGCGCTCTTTTCGCCGGCCAGGAGCGGTGTCTGCCAAAGGGCAGTACTCGTCTCCGCCCCAAGCCAGGCAGCTGGAAGGCTCGGCTGTCGACTCGCCGGGCCCCCACGTGACCTATTGCGCGGGCCACCGCCTCCACCGCGCCCAGGCCCCGCCCCCGTGACGTCTCTTCGCCCTCCGCTTGTCCGAGCGTTCGACTCTTTTGCGTTTGCTGATTGGCTAGCCCAGGTGACAGCGCCCACCCCCACCCCCCTGACCCGCCCCTGGAGCCTTGGAGAACGCGGTGGGGGGCGGGGCCTGAGCTGGAGGGGCGGGGTGAGAAGGCTGCGCGCGGGTAAAGGGGCCGCCTCGAGCGCGGTCCGAGCGTTCAGCGGACGCGCGCGGCCTCGCTCTTTGGACTCGTCACCCGCCCCTCCCCCTCCCGCCGCCGTCACCCAGGAAACCGGCAGCAATCGCCGGCCGACCTGAAGCTGGTTTCATGGCAGCCTCAAAGAAGGCAGTTTTAGGGCCATTGGTGGGGGCGGTGGACCAGGGCACCAGTTCGACGCGCTTTTTGGTGAGCCCGGGGTGACATTTGAAGAGGCGCTGAGCCGGGGCGGGAGTCGGGGGACGGAGGGGGTGGCTGTTGTGTCCCCATCCCGTGTCTCTCGGACCCGGGGCCCCGGCCGCTGGGCAAAGGAGGGAGGCCGGAACGGGACCTGCCACACTGGGGGTGCCCCACCCAGGCCTGGGGGACCTCGGCCTCTCATGACCCCCACGGCCGAGTTGAATAGTCGCAGTTTTGGTGGCGGAGCTGGGTCACCTACTAATGGGGTGACCCTTCCCCCAGAGGGAGCAGGGACTCTGAGCATCCGCTTAGAGCGGCCGGCTTGCAGGAGGGGACAGGTGGCCACAATGACGGCTACCGCGGTCTTCCCTAGGAGCATTTGGCCTGCGAGACACAGGACGTCCTTGGATGGGGGGAAAGCTGTGTCACGGCTGTGGTAGCTAACACAGCGTCCTTTCCAGCAGTAGAACGAATAAAGTATTGGAGTGACGATGCGTTGTCATCCTCTCCCACAGAAATTGCAGAGGGTTGAATACTGGGGAGGGTGGCAGAACAAATTAGGAAACAGTCATACTACACTGCTTTTGCCAGAATCTTTATTTAATTCCGAAGACTCGCAAATTTCAGTTCTGAGACTTTGCCCATTACAAACAAATGATTGTCCTTACTGTGCTTCACAGCATAAAGCGAGACGGAAATTCTGTTTCTCTTTTTATTTACCATGTGTGACAGCACAGTTTTACCGCAAAAGATCGCTATTTAAGTGACTCTGCTGATTAATTTTTGTGCAATTAGGAAACTTGCTCTTAAAGTGACCTAGCACTGAGTTCAGTAAGATAATTTAAAAGTAATTGAGACCGGGCGCGGTGGCTCACACGTGTAATCCCAGCACTTTGGGAGGCTGAGGCCGGTGGATTACCTGAGGTCAGGAGTTCGAGACCAGCCTGGCCAACCTGGCATAATAGAAATTAGCTGGGCGTAGTGGCGGGCGCCTGTAATCCTAGCTACTCGGGAGGCTGAGGCGAGAGAATCACTTGAACCCGGGAGGCGGAGGCTGCAGTGAGCGAAGATCACACCACTGCACTCCAGCCTGGGCAACAGAGGGAGACTCTGTCTCAAAAAAAAATAATAAATAAAAATAAACAAATAAATAAAGATAATTGAAATGAATGCCTGCTGATAAAAGCCCATGCTTTCAATGGATATTTGACTAACTTGGCAAGTTGATGTAAATATGTAATGATTATTTAGCTCTTCACTTTACCCCAAATCATGTTTTCCTGCGTTATTTAGTATGTATGTATCTATACATATATACACTTATGTGTATATTTATACATATGCATTATACATACAGTGTATATATTTTTTCAAAGTTCTGTCAAAGCTGGCACTTGACTAAAAACTGCATTTGTGCTTTGATCCTGACATATCTTTTTTTGTCTAAAGTGAGAAGCTTTCAGTCTAATTTTGGTTTGAATCTTATTTAATGACTTACCTTGGTTTGAGCTGCCAAGCATAGTTCCACTGTCTCTTGCACTGTTTATCTTTTGATCACCCAGGGCAGGTTTCACTTTGTCTTATATTGCTAGAAATGTTTATAAAGTAATCCTGAATCAGAAGTAAGAAAGTCTGCTTAACTGGATTTGATTAATACATAATATACACGATCATCATCATCTTCCCACTTAAGAAAGACCATTAAGACATGTGCCAACTAACTGTGGGTTGATGTTTAAAGCCATATTCAAGAATTGCCCACACAAATGCCTGCAGGGACCAGGCAGGTAGAAGGGGGAAAGCAGACTAGAGAGATATCCAGGCCAAGGGGACAGCTAGTAGCTGCCAAGCAGGAACGCAAGCCCAGTGCTGCCAGATTGTCAGATTAAAAGCAGGTAGTCCAGAGTTTTCAATGAAATCTTTCAATTCTTAAATGTTGGCAATTAGTTTATAAGGCACTGTGGGGGCCATACCAAGCATGGCAGATGTTCTCAAGTTTATACAGCCTTTGCTCAGTATGAAAATGGGTAAAATATTTCATAACTTTGTAGGCTTCCTTTAGGAGTCAGCTTGAACTGTCCATGCCTTCTTTTTGACTCATTATTGCTGTCCATGTAGCCCAGCAATCTTCTTTATCCACTGCAGGTTGTTCTTGGTCCCTCAGGTTTTGTTGCCCAAAAGACATCTTTCTACATCAATGAAGAAGGACTTGATCAACTTCATATTGCTACAATTAATTGTTCAGTGTGTAACATGAACAACATGAGCCTTCAAAAATTGGCTCCTGTTTACTGGGCTCTGTGAGGCCTGGTCTCATTGCATGTAAGCGAAGATGCAAATTCAGAAGATTCTCATCCTGCTTAGAGAAGGATGTATAAAAGTTGATCAATAAAATGGCCCGCTCCTTGAGAAACAACTATGAAAGAATGCCCTAGAGGCAAATAAAAAAGCTTAGAGATCCTGTGTGAAATAGTGAAAAACTTGGGAATGGTTTCGCAAGGTATTTTTTCCTTTGTTTATAAGGAAAGAGGTTGCTAAACCACTCCCTGCAAAATGCAGATAAAAGATTTGCTGAATAAGTGCTTCAATCACAAGGTGATTCCCGGGAGTTATTCCAGTCATATTACTCCATGTTGTAATTATGACTGAAAAATAATTGCTTACCTGTCAGGAAAGAATACAGTGGAAAAGAACTGTCATAAGGAAGCTTATAAGATTAAAGATATTTAAGTAATTTCCTGACTATTATTCATTAATTTGCATATTTAACTTGACTTTCCTGAGACCAATAACCTCTGCAAGCTTCCTTCTTTTTTCTCGGTTAGCAATATTAGCTTTCTCCCATAAGGAGAAAAGACTTTATCTGAGCTCTCTCATCCCAGGGAAATGCCTCCACCTCTATCCCCCATATCTGCTTCTCTACCTCTAAATAGTGGCTTAACTGCCACCTTTTCCTCAAACCGTTATTCAGAATTTCCCCCCCTTCCTATAGCACTTTAAAAAATACTTCTATTAATAGCTCTTATTACACTCCCCCCTTGTATTATAATTGTATACCTGCTGTACTTGGGAGCAGGGACCTCCTTTTAAGCTATTTGTCATGTTGACCAAGATGTTTTATGAAATACAAAGATGAACAGCACTTAAAGACTGTTCAGAGTGTTTTATACATGTTTATTGAGTAGATTTTTATTTCTCTTTAATAAGTTAACTGAATTTTTTTATTTTTTATTATTTTTATTATTTTTTGAGATGGAATCTTGCACTGTAGCCCAGTCCAGAGTGCGGTGGCATGATCTTGGCTTACTACAGCCTCTGCCTCCCAGGCTCAAGCGATTCTTCTGCCTCAGCTTCCTGAGTAACTGGGATTACAGGCATGCGCCACCATGCCCGGCTAATTTTTATATTTTTAGTAGAGACGGGGTTTCACCATGTTGGTCAGGCTGGTCTTGAACTCCTGACCTCGTGTTCCACCCACCTCAGCCTCCCAAAGTGCTGGGATTACAGGCGTGAGCCACCGTGCCCGGCCAAGTTAACTGAATTTTAATTCTGGTTTTCTTTCTTACCTCTTAAAACTTTCTTGGGTACATTTGGTTACTTAATTTCTTACATTTTAGTGGTAGACATACAATAGAACATGTTCATTTCCTCATCAAATTGTCGAATAATTAATCTTGGGACCCCATGCATATGCTTTGTACAAGCGGAACATTTCCAACTTATCTGATAGGAAAGTGAACTGCGGTTGGCACATGGTAACTCAGATTGCAGAGTAGGAACTTCTTGGAAAGAGAATTAGTGTAACAGGAGCCATTTCTTTGTAAGACAAAAGTTTCAGCTTAAACAATCAACTTCCTTCTTTAATTTGGTAACTTAATTTTTTCCCCCCGCTATGATGATTTTTTAAAATACTTTAGTATGTTGTGGCTTGAAATGTGTCAGGTACTATGTTGAGGACTTTTCCAGCATTATCTCATTTAATCCTCATAACTCTGTGATGTAGATAGTATTAGTAAGCTTCTTTACACAGGTGATTAGACTGTGGCTGAGGATTGCGCCCAAGGTCACAGAATAACTGGTAGAGCAAGGATTCAAGTCCAGGTCTGTTATAATCTGAAACCAGTCCTCCTGACTACTGCCTTGGGTTCCTCAGCTGTCTAGAGTACTGCAGAGGGGAGATGAGAGAAGGGGGAGGCCACCTTCTCACCTATTAATCAAGTGTCAGTTCTGATTATCATCACAAATGAATGAATCTTCACCATGACAAACATACTTATAAATTGGTTTTGCAATCTATAAAAAATATTGCATTTGAATGAATACTGTGGGTTATGATCATCTTGTGACTCAAATTCAGTGGGTCCTAGGCAGGGCTCAGGTGTGTCACTGTGGATAATGGTTGCGTAATCATTTTGTTTCAACAGACAATACATATAAAGAATGACTAGAATTGTAGCTCAGTGTTTGCTTTGGCAGGAAGCATTCCCTTGGCCCCAGCTGTCCCATCATACTTAGAGATCTCATAAGGCTTACAGATGGATTTCCTCTTTCCTTCATTTGTTTATTCAACACATATTTATTAAGCACCCATTATGGGCCAAGGACTAATGAACAATAAATTTGGTAAAACTGATTTGGCTCACAGCTGGAATGAGGCCACTCTTGTGATAACTAGAGTTGTGATTCTTTGTTTTTTTCTGAGTCAGAGTCTCGCTCTGTTGCCCAGGCTGGAGTGCAGCGGCACGATCTCAGCTCACTGCAACCTCCACCTCCCAGGTTCAAGCAATTCTCCTGCCTCAGCCTACTGAGTAGCTAGGATTACAGGTGTGTGCTACCACAGCTGGCTAATTTTTTTGTATTTTTAGTAGAGACAGGGTTTCACCATGTTGGCCAGGCTAGCCTTGAAATCCTGACCTCATGATCTGCCTGCCTCGGCCTCCTAAAGTGCTGGGATTACAGGCGTGAGCCACCGCACCTGGCCAAGTTGTGGTTCTTTTGTTGTTTCTTTCTTTCCTCGCTACATTTGCTTGTTTCCTTGCCCGTCACGTTACACAAGTACCAGGAATACGTTCTCAACAGAGAGCTGCCACCCACTCTTGTCTTCTTGTCTGTCACAAGACTAAGTGGTAAGAGCTTTCAATTTTGAGCTTCTTGAGGGATAGAACCATGTCCTTTTTCTTCCTCAAAGCCTGACACAGCATCTGGCACATGGTAGACACATGGTACATGAATCAACATTAGCAGCAAGGGACCTACAAGGACTCAGGTGTGTTGACTGGAATGCTTGGATTAGAAGAATAGACAGATAAAACTTGAGGCATCTTGAAAAAAGTCAAAATCAGAAACTATAGCTGTATTTGATGTATGTATATGCCATTTACTACAATTTCTTTCTTTTTTTTTTTTTCTTTTTGAGACAGTTTTGCTCTTGTTGCCCAGGCTGGAGTGCAATGGCGCGATCTCAGCTCACCGCAACCTCCGCCTCCCGGGTTCAAACGATTCTCCTGCCTCAGCCTCCCCAAGTAGCTGGGATTACAGGCATGTGCCACCACGTCCAGCTAATTTTTTATATTTTTAGTAGAGATGGGGTTTCTCCATGTTGGTCAGGTTGGTCTCGAACTCTGGACCTCAGGTGATCTACCCGCCTCGGCCTCCCAAAGTGCTGGGATTACAGGTGTGAGCCACCGCGCTCGGCCAATTTCATTTTTAAGAAAAACATAATTTCATTTGCTATGTTTTATTTACTTCTGTGGCTTGTTGGAAGATGCCTTTTCTGGTCAAATTTGGCATGGAACGTATTTGTGGCTAATATTTTTATTTTCAGTCACTCACATTTATGTAGTATCATGGTGTTCTCAAGAGGGAGTTTACATTTCTGAATAATGTCTTATCACATGGTAAAGTTTAGTGTGTCATAAAAGAGTAGGCTAGGCTAGTGGGGAAATCACATGGGGAAGGAAATGAATGTGCACATTTATGATAGGACAGATGAATTAGTCATAGGATGAGTGAGGTAAGCCTATAGGGCAGTTACTTAGTCAAGAGAGCATTTCAGCGCCCCACAACTCTCCTTCTTATAAGGCAGAAAATACATGTGTTGTTTCAGAAGCTAATTAAAAAAAATTTTTTTTGTTTTTGAGACAGAGTCTTGCTCTGTTGCCCAGGCTGGAGCGCAGTGGCATGATCTCAGCCTACTGCAACCTCCACCTCTTGAGTTCAAGTGATTCTCCCACCTCAGCCTCCCCAGTAGCTGGGATTATAGGTGTGCACCACCATACCCAGCTAATTTTTGTATTTTTAGTGGAGATGGGGTTTTACCATGTTGGCCAGGCTGGTCTTGAACCTCAGGTGATCCCCTACCTCGGCCTTCCAAAGTGCTGGGATTACAGGCGTGAGCCACGGGGCCCGGCCAAACATTTTTTTATAAAAACAATTTTCCTTGTTTTTTCAGTTTTTAATTATTCTCCTCCTCCAAATCTGGAATTGAGTCATAGTTTGTGCATAGAGCTGAATATAGACCTGGAGACTTCCAATTCTAATACTGCCACTTATAGGTAATAATAATAATAATAATAATAACGTAGCAGTAGTAGCAGCAGTGACAGTAGTGGTTACATCTTTCGAGTGTATACTGTGTCTGCACTGAGCTAAATTCTCATCCTATGTTCACTTGCCTTGTTTCTTCCTTTTTAAATTACCCTTCACCCAAAACAAAATCTGGAATTGAGACATGATTTGGGTTTAGAGATGAATATAGAACTGGCTTCCTATATTCATTATTCAGAATTAGTGATTTCTAATCTTTATTCTGTCATCTATTAGTGGTGGTGGGAGTAGTAATTGTAATAATAGTAATTATAAAATTAGTAGCGGTAGTAGCAACAGTAATAGTGTTAACACCTTTTGGATGTATACTCTGCCTATTCTATGCTAAATACTCTTCATTAATTACTTTAGTATCCTTTTACAAACGAAAAACATAGAGGCTCAGAAGAAAATGTCAAATAGCTGATGTGGGCAGAGCTGGAGCTTGATGTCCCCCAGCTCTCTGTGCTTCCGGGGTCTGTGTGTGCTCTTTGCCTCGACATCACACCAAGCATGACGTTCTCAACTACCTTTCTGGCCCACACAAAAGTCTGAGAACGGATCTTTTTTTTTTCCTTTCTTCTTTTTTTTTTTTCGAGACAGAGTCTCTCTCTGTTACCAGACTGGATTGCAGTGGCGTGATCTCGGCTCACTGCACCCTCTGCCTCCTGGGTTCAATTGATTCTTCTGCCTCAGCCTCCTGAGTAGCTGGGATTACAGGTGTGCGCCACCACGCCTGGAAAATTTTTGTTGGTCAGGATGGTCCCGATCTCTTGACCTCATGATCTGCCTACCTCAGCCTCCCAAAGTGGCTGGGATTACAGGCATGAGCCACAGTGCCTAGCCTGGATCTTTTTCTTTAAGCTTATGACCTGAAATAGAAGCAACTGATCACTGGATATCTCCACTTCAGTGCCCAAGCAACACCTCAAACACACATTATCTAAAACAAAATTTGCAATCTCCTATGCGTTCCTATCCTGAAACTACTGCTCCTACCCTATCCCTTGTCTGGTAAACACTGCCTACTCAGTTGCACTGACCTGTAACTTCTCCTCCCTGAGTGTTGCTCTTTTTCCTGCTTGTACCTCCTGAATTAAGTATCTCTCTGCACTTGCACTTCACTTCTGTCAACCTCATCGCAGCTGCCCTCCTAGTGGAGGCCTCTGTATGTCTCACCTGAACTGCAGACACATTGCAACTGCTTTTCCTGTCCCAGCCTTGCCTCCCTCTAATCCTTTCTCATCAGCAAGTACTACGCACCCTCGCCCACCTGTACACCCTGCACTCCTACGCACACTGTCCCACATGGACTCCCTCTGTTCAACCTGAAGTCTTAGTTTAGAAGTTACCACTTCTGAGAGCCCTTCTCGGACCCTCAATTCTGGGTTACCTGTCCTTTCTCCTCTTCATAGCCCTGACACAGCCCTATGTGAGGCAGAGGTTGCAGTGAGCTGAGATTGTGCCACTGCACTTCAGCCTGGGTGACAGAGCCAGACCCTGTCTCAAACAAACACCCCCCAAGAAAACCAAATGACCAGGCTAGACATTGTGTAAAGCAAACGACACAGCCACTGCTGTCTTTAATTGACAATGATTTCTGAAATCTACTTGAAAAAATCAGACTAGCATTCTTGCCTCTGGGCACTGTGTTTTAATGTGGAGTTAATTACCCTGTACCATAGAGTCTTGTGGAAACATCATTAGCCTTCTTTGTACATTTGTCCATCTGCAGACAAATGAATGGCCAGAAGGCTTCATATGAACCTAGATATATGAGGAAAAAATTACTCTAGAACTTCATGTCCAGTACAATAGCCACTGGCCACATGTGGCTACTGATTACTTCAAATATGGCTAGTCTGAATTGAGTAGACTATAAGTGTAAAATATATACCAGATTTCAAAGACTTAGTAAAAACAAATCATTAATATTTTATATCTATCACATGTTAAAATAAGTTTATAGATATATTGGCTTAAATGTGTTATTAAAATTAATTTCGTATGTTTCTTTTTACTTTTTTAATGAGACAACTTAGTTAGTATGTGGCTTGCATTTTTGGTTTGGGTTATATTTCTATTGGACAGGCTACACTAAGGTGGTGTCAGTCTCCTAAGTTTCAGAGCTTTAATGAAGTCGGGAGGTTTAGGCTCCATCCTGGTACATCCAAATGTTGTTTGATTGGGTGGCTTCATGGTCTAATACAGCAAATAGAATTTACCAAAATCCTTCTGTTTTCTGTGTCTCTTCCAAAGATCCATGTATTCATTTTAGCATAAGGGCCCTGACGTTGCCCTAATTAAAACTAGGAGGTGATGGAAGAGGGGTCTCACTCCATTCAGAGCCCCACAGGTCTGCTCTTGAGGTTTTTATGAATTCAGCAAGCAAAAAGGGACACCTTGTCTCCCTTCCTCCCTCCCTCCCTCCCTCCCTGCCTCCCTTCTTTCTTTCTTTCTTTCTTTCTTTCTTTCTTTCTTTCTTTCTTTCTTTCTTTCTTTCTTTCTTTCTTTTTCTTTCTTTTTCTTTCTTTCTTCCTTCCTTTTTCTCTTTCTCTCTTTCTCTTTCTTTCTTTCTCTCTTTCTCTCTTTCTCTCTCTCTCTCTCTTTCTTTCCTTTCTTTCTTATTTCTCGGAGTTTCAACGTGTGTACCGGGCTGGAGTGCAATGGTGTGATGTTAGCTCATTGCAACCTTCGCCTCCTGGGTTCAAGTGATTCTCCTGCCTCAGCCTCCTGAGTAGCTGGGATTACAGGCATGTGCCACCACACCCAACAAATTTTTGTATTTTTAGTAGAGACAGGGCTTTGCCATGTTGGCCAGGCTGGTCTCAAACTCCTGACCTCAGGTGATCCACCTGCTTCAGCCTCCCAAAGTGCTGGGATTACAGACATGAGCCACTGCGCCCAGCCAACACTTTGTTTCTTAGCCTAGAGTCCTTTAGGAATTTGAGAGTAGCAGGGAGCAGCAGTAATATGAATAACAGTAATACAGCTGGAGTTTCCTATTGTAGTGAAGTTTTTCTGCACATAAGTGTTTCTCACTTTATGTGATAATTTTTGTCCTAATAAGTATATGTAATACACCATATTTTTTGGACATTCAACAAATACTTATTGAGCACCAACTTTGTGCCCTAGTTCCTAGGGATACTTCAGTGAATAAAACAGGGCAAATGGAACTGACTTCCTAGAGACACACCCTAATGCTAATGGAGATGGCATCCTAGAGACATGCCCTCATGCTGCCTTGTAAATCACAGGGCTATCACATGGTATATGATGTATGATGTGTCAAGTTAACCTTTGACTTGTAAGATATTTTATCTTCTCAAAGGACTTCAGAATTTGCCCTCTTGCTTTCATTATGTTTATTATTTCCTCCAGAAAAGAGGAAAGGGAGTGTGTGTGATGTAGAAGGAGGAAGGCAGCAAGTCACAGACTCAATGCTTTTTATTTTCTTAGTCTGCATTGAACAGGTAATTTTCTCCCACAGGAAACCTAAGCATGGAAACGCTTTACTAATTGGAAGTTACTTCACTGCTGTAATTAGAGTAATT
Source organism: Macaca fascicularis (assembly GCF_037993035.2). NCBI lineage: Eukaryota > Metazoa > Chordata > Mammalia > Primates > Cercopithecidae > Macaca > Macaca fascicularis. The sequence goes on from NC_088395.1 coordinate 30,664,963, forward strand.
TTGGAAGTTAATTTTAATCAAAATATGCATCTTACTCTGTAAGAGTAAGTACTTTGGTACTCAAATATAGATACTACAACATGGAAAACAATATATATGAAAAACTTGCATATAGCATCTTTTTTTTTTTTTCTTCAGACAGAGTTTCACTCTTGTTGCCCAGGCTGGAGTGCAATGGCGCGACCTTGGCTCACCGCAGCCTCTGCCTCCCAGCTCCTGGTTCAAGCAGTTCTCCTGCCTCAGCCTCCTGAGTAGCTGGGATTACAGGCACGCGCCACCACACCCAGCTAATTTTTGTATTTTTAGTAGAGACGAGGTTTCACCATGTTGGCCAGGCTGGTCTGGAGCTCCTGACCTTGTGATCCACCCGCCTCAACCTCCCAAAGTGCTGGGATTATAGGCCTGAGCCACCGTGCCCAGCAAAACTTGATATATTTTAAAAAGTGTTGTTTTTAGTAGTGCTAAAATTGTAGAGGATTGTATAGCACTTCTTTGTTAGTTTTCATCCATTGGTTTTAATGTTTTATATCAAGGGTCAGCAATTTATGACAAGCATGTCACAGAGTACTCAGCTGGATAGAGCCAAGTATATACTTATTCCTCTACTAACAAGGACTCTATTACCTTTTTGTTTTTGTTTTTTGTTTTTTGAGACAGAGTTTTACTCTTGTCGCCCAGGGTGGAGCTCAATCTCAGCTCACTGCAACCTCCATCTCCTGGGTGGGTTCAAGGGATTCTCCTGCCTCAGCCTCCCGAGTAGCTGGGATTACAGGCACCCACCACCACGCCTGGCTAATTTTTTGTATTTTTAGTAGAGATGGGGTTTCACCATGTTGGCCAGTCTGGTCTCAAACTCCTGACCTTAAGTGATCTGCCTGCTTCGGCCTCCCAAAGTGCTGGGATTACAGGTGTAAACCACTGCGTTGGCCTTCTATTTCTCTTTTATAAGAGCTAGATGCGTAGCCGCACTTCCCTTCAAAGGAATCTACACAGTACGCATCTATGTGCTGAGTATCTGTGACCCTTTCTGTCTCCACGTCCAAGATAAATGGAGTGGAACCTTACACCATTGCTATTAGTATTGTATCAGCTCTCTTTTATTATTCTTGTTTTTCCTATTCTGTAAAAGAAATCCATACTGTTAATTAATGTGTTAAATTTCCTACAATTAGAGAACCATTTTGGTTTTTTAAGGAGTAGGGAATTGCCTCTTAATTTACCTTTATCTTCAATAGGTTTCTTTTTACCTAAAGAGAAGTTATTTCTGATGCTGCCTTATATCTTTTATGAATCCATATGAAAAGAAAGTCGAACATCTTATATGGCATTTCATCTCATTGGACTTTTTCTACCAGTGAACAAGAACTTCAGTTACTGAATAACTTTAAACATCCTTGATATCTGCCTGCATTTTTACCTTAATATTACAATATATTTTTCAGGTTTTCAATTCAAAAACAGCTGAACTACTTAGTCATCATCAAGTGGAAATAAAACAAGAGTTCCCAAGAGAAGGGTATGTTTCCTAATTCGATATGTAAAGACACATTATGTTTGTTAGTCCATCTCACCTGACTTGCCCTGTGGATTTGTAAAGTAAACTTGGTCAGACATCCTCCTGAAAAGATTTGAGAGGTTGTTATTAGTCAAGAAAATATGCAATAACTTGGTATGTCTTACATGTCAGGAATTGATGGCTTAGGAATTCAGTTACCAACAAGGAATGAATAATAAAGTAATAAAGCAAAAGAGTATTAAATATCAGAAATTTTACGTTAACTTTGAAGTCATTGAGTTCTGTGTTCCTATTATTGCAAAAATGCTGCTTTGCTGATTTGAGTGTCAGGTTTGATTTATAATAAAGGTATCTTTTAAAAAAGTATTCACATATCTTAATATCTAATACTAAAATCACATTTTTGGGAATAGTATTCATAAGTAGTAATTGTAATTAAATATAATGTTAAGTATATTATTTAAAATTTAATAATGTTTATGATATAACCACTTTGAAAAACTGTGTTGCAGTTTATTGCAAAGCTAACCATACACCTGCAGCATTTCACTCTTAGGAATTTACCCAAGAGGAATAAAAGCATATGCCCATCGAAAGACTTGCACACGAATGTTTATAGTTACTTTATTAAAAGTAGCCCCAAACGCCAGTTGCGGTGGCTCACGCCTGTAATCCCAGCACTTTGGGAGGCCGAGGCGGGCAGATCACGAGGTCAGGAGATCGAGACCATCCTGGGGAACACTGTGAAACCCCGTCTGTATTAAAAATACAAAAAAAATTAACTGGGCGTGGTGGCGGGCACCTGTAGTCTCAGCTACTCGGGAGGCTGAGGCAGGAGAATGGCATGAACCCGGGAGGCGGAGCTTGCAGTAAGCAGAGATCGCGCCACTGCACTCCAGCCTGGGAGACAGTGAGACTCCATCTCAAAAAAAAAGGTAGCCCCAACTGGAAACCACCCAAATGTCTGTCATCAGTAGGATGGATAACAATGGAATACCATTTAGTAATTTTTAAAAAGTGAACAGATACTTGCAACAACATGAGGGAATGTCACTGGAATTATGGAAAATAAAAAAGTTGGATACAAAAGAGTATATACTACATGACTCCATTGATCTGAAATTTTATAATAGTCTAAACTAATCTAGGATGATAGGAATCAGAAAAGTGGTTGTCTGTGAGGTGTGTCATTCACTTGAAAGGAGCATGAAAGAACTTTCTGAGATGCTGGAAGTATTTTGTATCTTGACTGGGGTGTTGCTTAGATGGGTATTTCCACTTGTCAAAACTCAGCAAATTGTGCGCTTTAGATCTGTGCATTTCACTGTAAAGTTTACCTCAATTTAAGAAAGAGAGAAAAAAATTGATGTGTTTCCAAATTGTATTGTCTTCTTCACATGAAAAAAATGTTCTATTTTTTAGAGTTCCTTTGTTTAATAATAAAAGTTATTGATACATTAGCAGCATTAGCATGACTGTCCACAAGACTGAGCCCAGTGCAATTTGTAAAGAAGATACCTGAGTCTTGGCTAGATGAAAATTATAAATACACAGAAGGAGACTGGGTTTTTTAAAATAAATTAAAGACGGCCAAGTGCGGTGGCTCACGCCTGTAATCCCAGCACTTTGGGAGGCTGAGGCAGGTGGATCACAAGGTCAGGAGATCGAGACCATCCTGGCTAACACGGTGAAACCCCGTCTCTACTAAAAATACGACAAATTAGCTGGGCGTGGTGGCGGGTGCCTGTAGTCCCAGCTACTCGGGAGGCTGAGGCAGGAGCATGGCATGAACCCGGGAGGCGGAGCTTGCAGTGAGCCGAGATTGTGCTACTGCACTCCAGCCTGGGCGACAGAGCGAGACTCTGTCTCAAACAAACAAACAAACAAACAATAAATAAATAAATAAATAAATAAATAAATAAAATACATAAAAATAATAAAATAAATTAGAGACAGAATTCAAAGCCCAGGAAAGGGAAGAATTTAGTTAGGCCTGAGAAAGGCAGAGAAGAAAGGCAGTTGGAATTCCCTTGCTACTTCTGGATCCTATGGTAGAATCATTTTAGGTTGTATCATTTCTACTTTTGAACTTCCTCAAATTACCATATTTCTCCTAGGCTTCTCACCCTTCTCATTTACTATTAGCCTTTCATCCTTCTGAGGCCCTGGTACTTTACCAAAATTGTACTGAGATTGGGTCTAAGAACTTGGACCAATCACTTATCTACATGAAATAGTTAAAAGGAGTTTTAAATTTTTCCCTAAATTTCAACAAAACATTTTGGGAAAAAAGTAGCAAAAAAGAATATTATACTTATTTGACTTTTCGGAATTCCTTTTGCTTCACAAATATATCATTCTGAATAATAATAAATATATTTCTGTCTACCTAGAAATAACCAGCGATTAGTGAAACATGCAGATAATTTATCAAAATTAATGGAATCTGCAGGATATAAAGAAGGGGAACAAATTTCTTATTGGACTTGGAAAAATAATTTAAAATAGGTAGATATTTGCTGTTTGTGGCCTGCTATTAGTGGCCTCCTTGAAAATGATTAATTACTATGTGGAGAATATTAAAATTGTAAGGAAATAGGCTTTTATTGAAATCGTTTCTTTAAAATGTGGAATGTAATTTGCTTTGCTTAATCTGATTTTCTTTAATGTATGCATCAGCCATACCCTCATAAGTTAACTTTTCTATAGAAAAAAGTTATATTTGTGTTGCTTTCTTACTGACTAACCAAATGCCTTCTTTTGTTCAAAGATGGGTGGAACAGGACCCTAAAGAAATTCTACACTCTGTCTATGAGTGTATAGAGAAAACATGTGAGAAACTTGGACAGCTCAATATTGATATTTCCAACATAAAAGGTATTTTAATAGAATATTTTACCCACATAATAAGACTCTCTCAATCAAATTCATTAATTTATTCTTTCAGCTTATAATTGAGTGTCTATGCAGTGCCAAGCATTTCTGTAAGAACTTGAGGATACAACACTAAACAGGAAGGTTCAAGTTCTTGTCCTTATGGAGCTTTTATTTGGATGGGGGCAAGATAATAAGAGCAGACAAATATAATTTCAAATACTAAAAAGTTCCATCCAAAAAATAAAAACCAAGTGGTATGGTGGGTTGTGCCTAGAAGGGCTTGCTTTAGATTAGGTGGCCAGGAAAAGCTTTTCTGAGGATGTGACACTTTTGCTGAGCTCTCAAAGGGCAAAAGGGGTCAGCTATGTGTCTAGAAGAGTGTTTGAGGGAAAGGATGCAGCACGTACAAAGGCCCTGAAGTGGGAATAAGCCTGGGACATTTCCGGGTCAGAAAGAAGGCCAGCATGTCAAAAGAAGACTAAAAGTGTTGAGCAGTGAGAGTGGGTAGGGGGTTTCCGTAGGAGATCAAATTGTGGAAGTGGGTCAGGCTTCATCAGCCATATTTAGGATTTTAGATGTTATTCTTAGTATCATAGGGAGCCATGAGAAAGTTTAAGCAAGGTGGCAAGGGATGACTTGCAGTTTCAAGGCAACTTTCTGACTGCTGTGTGGAGAGTAGATGGTAAAGGCAAAAGTGTGGACACAGGGAGACCAGTGCGGAGGCTGCTATGGAAGTCCTGAGAGAGGATGGTGGCTTGACCAATAATGGTAGCAGTGGAGGTGGAGAGAAAGGGTCATAATTTGCTGATAGACTGGATGTTTCAGTAACAGAGAGAGTAGAGGGAAGAGATTGGTCAAAGGTGATGCTTGCATTTTTGCCAGATCTCCTGGATAGATGAGGATGCCTTTTGCTAAGGAGAGAAAGACTAGAGGAAGGAGTAGGTTGTGGGGAAGGGGTGTTTGAAATCCAAACTCTTCACTTATAAAATTTCCCTGAAATAATTGCTTGAGAGTATTAGATTGTTATGAATTTCTCTGTGAAGTCCTAGTAGTTTTTTTTTTGTTGTTGTTGTTGTTGTTTTTGAGACAGAGTCTCAATCTTGTCACCTAGGCTGGAGTGCAGTGGCACAATCTCAGCTCGCTACAACTTCTACCTCCCAGGTTCAAGCAGTTCTCCTGCCTCAGCCTCTCGAGTAGCTGGGATTATAGGCACACACCACCATGCCCAGCTAATTTGTTTTTTGTATTTTTAGTAGAGACAGGGTTTCACCATGCTGGCCAGGCTGGTCTCGAAATCCTGACCTCGTGACCCACCCGCCTAAGCCTCCCAAAGTGTTGGGATTACAGGCGTGAGCCACCGCGCCTGGTGAAGTCCTAGTAGTTTTAATTGAATATCTACGTTTGACTTTTCATCATTCATGTAGGGAAAAAAAAATCCAGCCACCCAAGATAGATGTAATAGCATAAAAGTTGGAAGCGTAATGTGGAAGTTTGCTGTCTACTTTATAGCCTCAAATTTTCAAGTTCACCATTCAAGGGCTCTTTTTTTCCTCCTTAGGTAGTTTGACTATAGATAGAGAGATCATCAGTTGGTGGTGGTGGCTTGATTGCCATCATCTTGGCTTTGATACCATCACTCCTGAGCCTTTCCTCTGTTTGTATAAATTCAAACTCACTTAAAAAAACAGACTACAAATCTGTAGAGTGCCTACTATGTGCCAGATGTGCTAAGGATACAATGGAGCTAATGCTTAAGTGCAGACATGTTAATCTGATAATCACAAATAAATGGAAATGCATAAAATAATAGAGTTATTTCTGTTTTTGCAGATTTTTTAAAGTATAATTTGATATTTTATTAACAACTTTTAATATCGTGCACATATTAATCCTATCCTCCTTTTATCCCTATATCTAAGTGGAAGGGCTTCAACTTATTTTAGGGTTGCAGTCCTGAACTTTAGGTTAATTGTGCATTAGTGATTGTTGTTGATCATTTCCTTGAGCTGTTCTTGCAGGTCTCACAGTCTAAACAGTGGGAACAAATAATAGGTAATCAGTAGCACGCTCTGTCAAAATTACCAAAGACATAGGTAATCCAGGCAGCTTAAAGCCATGTTTAGAATGTAGAGTCCAGGGTGATTGACCATGGCTTCGACATCATTCTACCTCCCTTACAGGTAAGGTAGGCTGTGATATGTTGGCTTTCTGGACCCACTTGGGTGGTATTCCTTTTTCTCTTGCTTTTACGGTTTATGTGAAGATGACACACAACTCCTGCCCAAGTGACTTGTCTTCCACATGCACTACCTGGTCTAAGAATTGAACAGGCAACTTCTCTATACTCCTCTGTTTCTGGCCAGTGTGAAGTCCACATCTGAGCCAAAGTGACCCAGCACTTCCATCTGTACAACTACCATCCTCTGGCTACAGAAGAGAACATCCCACAAGCTCCTACATACCAGGCCAGTTGTACTATTTTTTTTTTCCCAGAAAATTTATCCAATTGGCATTGCCAAGGGCCAAGCTTTTGCTTGCCTGTGTAGAACTCTAGATCACAAACTGTTAAAGCTGTAAAGGAGACCGGGTGCAGTGGCTCATGCCTGTAATCCCAGAACTTTGGGAGGCCGAGGTGGGTGGATCACGAGATCAGGAGTTTGAGACCAGCCTGGTCAACATGGTGAAACCCCGTCTCTACTGAAAATACAAAAATTAGTCAGGCGTGCTGGTGGGTGCCTGTAATCCCAGCTACTTGGGAGGTTGAGGCAGGAGAATCGCTTGAACCTGGGAGGCAGAGGTTGTGGTGAGCCGAGATTGCCCCACTGTACTCCAGCCTGGGCAACAGAGCAAGACTTTGTCTCAAAAAAAACAAAACAAACAAACAAAAAAGGCTGGGCACACAGTGGCTCATGCGTGTAATCCCAGCACTTCGGGAGGTCGAGGCAGGCGGATCACCTGAGGTCAGGAGTTCTTGACCAGCCTGGCCAACATGGTGAAACCCTGTCTCTACTAAAAATACAAAAAATTAGCCAGGCGTGGTGGCACACACCTGTAATCCCAGCTACTCGGGAGGCTGAGGCAGGAGAATCTCTTGAACCTGGGAGGTGAAAGTTGAAGTGAGCTGAGATGGCGCCATTGCACTCCAGCTTGGGCAACAAGAGCGAAACTCCAACTCAAAAAAAAAAAAAAAAAAAAAAAGGAAAAACTGTAAAGGATCTTCAGTCAACTAGACCAGCTCCCTCTATCTGCAAATTAGGGAAGGGGACTTACTGCAGGTTATGTAGCTTTTTAATGGTGGATTAGCATTAAAGCACAGCTCCCCTGACTCCTAGACCAGTGTTCTTTATCCTGAGCCACACTGATGATAATCTCACAAACCACTTCTGTTTTTATTTCTTGTATGGAAGTAAATTAACTTTGCCAACTGAAGAGTGATATCATTTATAGTCTTACCTGACAGTCATTAAGGGTTCTTCATGTCTGGTATTTCCTTGGCAAATTTCCATTTCATTGGTTTTGTTGTCCTTATCGGACAGAAGGTTTGTTGATTTCAGGTCACTAGGAGCAATGCCTCCAAAATTAAAATTAACTCTCCAACTGAGCAGCACACACTAGCCCAAGGCAATTAAATAGACTGCTTCTTTCCTTCTAGGGGTAGAGTCAGCTCTGTTTGCCTGTCACTGGGCTCAAGGAATTACGAAGTATAAAGAGTTACAGTATCAATTACAAAATATAAAGAGTTACGGCTGGGCATGGTGGCTCACGCCTGTAATCCCAGCACTTTGGGAGGCCGAGGCGGGCGGATCACCTGAGGTCAGGAGTTCGAGACCTGCCTGATCAACTTGGAGAAACCCCGTTTCTACTAAAAATACAAAATTATCTGGGCGTGGTGGCTCATGCCTGTAATCTCAGCTACTCGGGAGGCTGAAGCAGGAAAATCGCTTGAACCCAGGAGGCAGAGGTTGCGGTGAGCCGAGATCACACCGAGCCAAGATTGCTCCATTGTACTCCAGCCTAGGCAACAAGAGTGAAATGCCGTCTCAAAAAAAAAAAACAAAAAACACAAAACCAGTTACATATTCATTCATGTGATAGAACCAAAACATAACATAAACTGTTTCAAAATTGAGAGCATAAAATTCTCAGAGATTAGATTATCTTGTATCTAAAACAATTATTTCCCTGTTAGAGAAAAGGGAAACCCACACATCCATTCCTCCACTGCCTTGCCCTACCCAACATATTCACACACATTTCTATCACCTCTTAGACTCATACTCTCAGGGGCCTCTCAGGGGTTTCAGGAAGGCACCTCGTTCTCCAAAATGTTTCCAGCAGCAGCCACATCTCATTTGCAATTTTTCTAACTCACCTCAAGTACACATATTGCAGAGCCTGTTTTAAAAAGCTTTACCAGGCCGGGCGTGGTGGCTCACGCCTGTAATCCCAGCACTTTGGGAGACTGAGGCGAGCAGATCACCTGAGGTCTGGAGTTCAAGGCCAGCCTGACCAACATGGAGAAACCCTGTCTCTACTAAAAAATACAAAATTAGCCAGGCATGGTGGCACATGCCTGTAATCTCAGCTACTCGGGAGGCTGAGGCAGAAGAATCTCTTGAACCGGGGAGGCAGCGGTCGCGGTGAGCTGAGATCGCGCCACTGCACTCCAGCCCAGGCAACAACAGCAAAACTCTGTCTCAAAAAAAAAAAAAAAGAAAATAAAAGCCTTATCTCTCTTCCCATATGGTATTACTTTTTGTAGCCAGAGAACCTTCCTCTGAAGCTCTTATTTTCTGTGTGTTTTTAGTTTTCTCCCAAAAAATGTGTTATACATTATGATTTGAATTTTAAAAAAGGATGCATCTCATCCATAATTCTACAGAGACAACAATTATTAACATCCTGGAGTATTTTCTTTTTTTTTTTTTTTTTGAGACGGAGTCTCGCTCTGCCGCCCAGGCTGGAGTGCAGTGGCCGGATCTCAGCTCACTGCAAGCTCCGCCTCCCGGGTTCACGCCATTCTCCTGCCTCAGCCTCCGGAGTAGCTGGGACTACAGGCGCCCGCCACCGCGCCCGGCTAGTTTTTTTTTTTTTTTTTGTATTTTTTTAGTAGAGACGGGGTTTCACCGTGTTAGCCAGGATGGTCTCGATCTCCTGACCTCGTGATCCGCCCATCTCGGCCTCCCAAAGTGCTGGGATTACAGGCTTGAGCCACCGCGCCCGGCCATCATCCTGGAGTATTTTCAAAGGCTCTTTTTTCTAAGGTATATTTTCTTTCTTTTTTTTTTTTTTTTTTTTTGAGACAGAGTCTCGCTCTGTAGCCCAGGCTGGAGTGCAGTGGCTGGATCTCAGCTCACTGCAAGCTCCGCCTCCCGGGTTCACGCCATTCTCCGGCCTCAGCCTCCCAAGTAGCTGGGACTACAGGCGCTGCCACCTCGCCCGGCTATTTTTTGTATTTCTTAGTAGAGACGGGGTTTCACCGTGTTAGCCAGGATGGTCTCGATCTCCTGACCTCGTGATCCGCCCATCTCGGCCTCCCAAAGTGCTGGGATTACAGGCTTGAGCCACTGCGCCCGGCCCTAAGGTATATTTTCTTAACTGCGATTATAACTTCACACATAATTTTAAGAAAAATTAACCAGAGATTTTGAGTGTAGATTTTAACTAGTTTAATTTTACTACTGACGTTCAGTGTAGAGAAAAGTGCCCCCAAAGAGAATATGTGGGTAAAGTATGAAGCTGGTAAATGCAAGAGTAATACAATATATGATAATGGTTATGATATCCGTAAATGAAAGACTTTGAGGCCAGGAAATACATGTTTTATTCATGTGACTTTCATATTATCTTAAATGGTGCACATGAGGAGGAGTGGAGAATTATAAAACCTGAATGTGTTATTCCAAGAAAGAAGGAATTAAAATTAGGAACCATTAGGAATGGCACATGTGCTGAGATTAGCAGTCAGAAACGTTTTCTTTAAAAAACATAGAGGATTTTAGGGTAGGAATGACAAGACACTGGAACATTGAAAGAGTTCGGAGATAAGTTCACACATACGACTTGTGTGCCCTGGGGAGAAATGGGTAATAAAGACATGTTTGTGGCCGGCAGAGAATCCTGGGAAGCTGTTTCACTGGACTTTGTCTGCAAGCAAAGCAATTTTACTTGGCATGAAGGAATCCAATTAAGATAGAAGAGAAAAAAGGAATGCCCAGGGAGGAACCCGTGACTGAAGAATCAGATTGAAATACCTCTAGATTAGATTCTGAAGAAAAGTTAGAATGACCCAGTAAAGATAGGTAGCATGAGAGGCATAGAATAGTTACTCAAGGATTGTGAATAAGAAAGCAGCTAGCTTATTGATGGTAAAATTAACATAGTGAGGAGGAATAGGAGATTTTAGTTGACCATGAGTTCATTTTGATCCCATGTTGTAAAGTTGTCACATACACAAAAAAATCACATTCACAGTATGTGCCCATAGAGCTGCTGCAGAATTCCTTTATTTGCCCTGCTTAGCTCAGTCCCATTCTCTGAAACTGTTACTCTACTCTCTTCTCAATAATGATGACCAAGGCAGCAGCAGTAGGTAATATTTATTGAGTGCTTACTGTGTACCAGGCATCTGTTTTAAAATACATTGACACCTCACTGTAACCCTGATTCCTCACTGTAACCCTGTAAAGTTGGAACTATTATTCTCTCCATTTCACAAGACACAAAACTGAGACCCAGAGTCACACTGCTAGGAAGCACAGGAATTGGAATTGGAATCCCAGCTATCTGGCCTCAGAGCCTGAGCTCTACTGAATGGTGCCCCAAACCCTTGCCCTGTTTTGGCAGATAACCTTACCTCCTGCTTCACGGAGAAAGTTGAAGCTCTGCGGCCTTAAATCCTCACCTTCCTGTTCCTGTGCTTAATATCTGGATCTCCTGCCAACATTCCTTCATCACAAGGGCAGCAATAGCCTTCTGCCCTACTTGGAACTCCTCCCTCCACTTGCGCTGGTAATCCATCCTCTCCTGTCACTACATCAGTCAGAACCAAGTCCCCATTGATTCCCAGCCCCATCCATCCCCTCATTCTCCTTTCTGTTTATTTACTTTTATAAACATTTTTGTCTTACCCAGAATCTCTTCCCTGTACCCAATGCCTCTAAATTTCTTTGGAGTAGAATCTCAATCATCTTTGTATCTCTAGAAAAGATTTACTATCTATATCTATATCTATATATAAACTTTTATTTTCGATACAGAGGGTACATGTGCAGGTTTGTTATGTAAGTACATTGCATGATGCTGAGTGCTGAGGTTTGGGGTACAGATCCCGTGACCCAGTTAGTATACCGCCCGATAGGTAGTTTTAGAAAAGATGTTAAAGTAAGTCAATCTGCATTGGATAAATAGTATTAGAACAAGGGAGCTGATGGTTCCCCCTCAGCTCTGTGCTGGTCAGAACATTCCTAGAGTATTGTGTTTTATTCTGGGTGTACAATTTGAGTGATGTGGACATATACTTGCATGTTCCTAGGCGTGGTGATAAAGGGACTTTAAACCATGCTGTGTTTAGGCAGGGTCAGCTGAAGGAAATTGGATTGTTTAGCCTACACAGCAGAAGACTTGAGGTACAAAAGAGCTGCTTCAAGTTTTTGAAAGACTGGCATGTAGAAGGATTACCCTTACTCTATATATTTCCAAAGAATATGACTAAGATTGGGAGGTGGAAGCTACACAGAAAATGATTTTTTTTTTGAGATGGAGTCTCGCTCTGTCACCCAGGCTGGAGTGCAGTGGCCCAATCTTGGCTCACTGCAAGCTCCACCTCCCAGGTTCATGCCATTCTTCTGCCTCAGCCTCCCAAGTAGCTGGGACTACAGGCGCCCACCACCACGCCCAGTTAAATTTTTTGTATTTTTAGTAGAGACGGCGTTTCACCGTGTTAGCCAGGATGGTCTCGATCTCCTGACCTTGGGATCAGCCCACCTCGGCCTCCCAAAGTGCTGGGATTACAGACGTGGCCGGACACAGAAAATGATTTTTATTTTTATTTTTATTTTTTGAGACAGGATCTAACTATGTTGCCCAGGCTGGAGTGCAGTGGCACCATCATAGCTCACTGCAACCCCAAACTCCTGGGCTCAAGCAATCCTCCTGAGTAGCTGGGACTACAGGCGTGCATCACCATAGCGCCCTAATTTTTAAAAATTTTTTTGTAGAAACAAGGTCCCACTATGTTGCCCAGGCTGGTCTTGAACTCCTGGGCTTAAGGAATCCTCCTGAGTAGCTGGGACTAAAGGAACACACCACCACACCTAGGTAATTTTTTTTTTTTTTGAGATGCAGTCTCCCTCCATGGCCCAGGCTGGAGGGCAGTGGCGCAATCTTGGCTCACTGCAACCTCCGCCTCCTGGGTTCAAGTGCTTCTCCTGCCTCAGCCTCCTGAGTAGCTGGGATTACAGGCACACGCCACCACACCTGGCTGATTTTTTGTGTTTTTAGTAGAGACAGGATTTCGCCATGGTGGCCAGGCTGGTCTTGCTCCTGACCTCAGGTGATCCACCTGCCTCGGCCTCCCAAAGTGCTGGAATTACAGGTGCAAGCCACCGCGCCAGGCCATCTGGCTAATTTTTAAAAATTTTTTATAGAGACTGGGTTTTGCTATTTTGCCCAGGGTGATTTTGAACTCCTGGGCTCAAGCAATCCTCCTGCCTCAGCCCCGAGTGGCTAGGACTACAGTTGTCCACTACCACATCTGGCTAATTAGTTTATTTCTTTGTAGAGATGAGGTCTTGCTACATTTTCCAGTCTGGAGGATTTACAAAAAGAAGAAAAGCACCAAAGTTGTCCAATAGAGATTGCTCTGCCTTGAGAGATGTAGTGAATATCTTGTCACTAGAAGTGCTGTCTGGATGGTCATATGCCAGGTGATTCTAGAGAAGATTTGAGCTTAGAAAGTATTTTTTGTTATACAGCCTTTAAGGTCTGTCCTGATCTTAAATTCTGGAAGAGCTGGATCCTTTAGCCCAGTGTGTTCTAGCCAGGATGCACATTAGAATCACCTGGGGAAGTTTTAGGAACCCATAGCAATGCTCACATCCCATCCCAGGTCAGTTAAATTGGAATGTTTTGACCAGGGCTTGGGCATTGGTATTTTTTAAGAGCTCCTCAGTTCATCCTGGCTAACACAGTGAAACCCTGTCTCTACTAAAAATACAAAAAATTAGCCAGGTGTGGTGGCAGATGCCTGTAGTCCCAGCTACTCGGGAGGCTGAGGCAGGAGAATGGTGTGAACCTGGGAGGTGGGACTTGCAGTGAGCCGAAATCGCGCCACTGCCCTGCAGCCTCCAGCCTGGGCCACAGAACGAGATTCCGTCTTTAAAAAAAAAAAAAAAGCTCAGTTGATTCTAAAGTACAATCAAGTCTGAAAACCTCCAATTTAGCTCAAGCAAGCTGAATTGAGTAAGATAGTGTGATAGTGTGGGTTAGTGTTTTTTACATTAAATACAGTACTTGTACTTGTTTTATGTAGGTCAGTGTAATGTAAATGCCATTATATATTTATGCCTGATTCAAATTCTTATGTATTGTGACATATTAAATACAGGAATAAAACTGAATTTCTAACAAATCATAAGGATGCTCAGCATAAAGGATTTTGTCCATAGCTATTTTCTTAAAATGTAGGCATGTACATGCACGCACACACACACACGCGCACACACACACACAAATGCACACACATAAGGAGGAAAATTTCTTGTAGCATTTGGTAAACAATTGAATGAGTTGATTATTGGTCTGCTCAGAATAATAAATTGGGTATTATAAATTTGCAAAGTTATTGCATTCCTTAAAGCAACCAGTGTGCCTTTTATTTGGGTATTGATCTGGGTCCATGTCATTGTGTGCTAGTAGTAAAGCTGGAAGGAGTATGTAGAAATGAAAAGAAATACTTGGCATTGAGTATTGACTTTTTCTGGAGCCACTCAAAGAAAATAAACGAATCACTACAAATATTTCAAATATTTTTTTGATTTGTTATGTTTAGTTGCGTCTCTAGTAAGATGAGAGCTATTCTCCTGAAGTAGTTTCCTACTTGTTAAAATTTCGACTTCCTTCTGTTTAACTTTCTCTTTAAAGCTATTGGTGTCAGCAACCAGAGGGAAACCACTGTAGTCTGGGACAAGATAACTGGAGAGCCTCTCTACAATGCTGTGGGTAAGCTGTCATGCATGGATGTCAAATGTAGGGCCTTTCTTCACATTGCAAATGTGGTCATGTTAAAATATCTTGCTAAAAAAGCATTTAGTTGCCAGGCGTGGTGGCTCACGCCTGTAATCCCAGCACTTTGGGAGACTGAGGTGGGTGGATCACGAGGTCAGGAGTTCAAGACCAACCTGGAAACCCCTTCTCTACTAAAAATACAAAAATTACCGGGTGTGGTGACACATGCCTGTAGTCCCAGCTACTTGGGAGGCTGAGGCAGGAGAATTGCTTGAACCTGGGAGGCAGAGGTTGCAGTGAACCAAGACCTTGCCATTGCACTCCAGCCTGGGCAACAGAGTGAGACTCCATCTCAAAAAAAAAAAAGGAAAAAAAAAAAAAAGGCATGCAGTCATGGTCACTATAATCTTGATGGGATGGGCAGAAGAGTCTGCTAAGAAATTGACTGCTGTATATTTACCATTTTTGGATCATACATATTCACATATTATATGTGAATTAACTCTCCTATGCTCTCTCCTCTTGCTGATTGTCTTACAAATGGGCAAATGTTTGCCAAATTGTTTTGACATCTAAAAGAGATCTTACCTCCTTACCCTCAAAAAATTGAAATAACGTATGTTCACAGTCATTTTTCTACAAAGTACTTGTGTGTTTGTCTTTCCATCTAGGAATCTGAATTCTTCTTGTAAGGTTATAAAAATAGAATATTCAAATTTTAGCTGCTTCTGCTACACATGTGGCTATTTGAGCAGGGATTAAAAAGCCCAAAATCTCAAATATACCACTTTTAGGTATCACAACTTATTAGGTGTAAATGATCCTAAGTATATTTTAGCATCATTATTAGCATATGACAGTTGTTGAACACTGAATGACACGACCACTTCCTAAAAGGAAAATTTTGTTCTAAATTGCAATCACTAAAAGACTTCATTGTGTCAGATAGCAAAGCACAATTTTTTATCAATAAAATACTAGGTTGTGGGGTGGGGAATGGAATCAGAAATTATCAGAGAGGGGATAATTTTGGGAGAATAATCTTTATTAAAAGTTAAAATAATGTTATATTATAGGAAAGCATTTACTATGTTTTCTACATTTATGATAAAATAAATTCTCAAAAAATTTGAAAGAATTACAACTAAAGATCCTTTTAGTACATCTTTTTCTGTACTGTTTTTTTTTTTTTCTTTCTTTTTTTATTGAGACAAGGGTCTTGCTGTCGCACAGGCTGGGGTGCAATGGCACAACCTTGGCTCACTGCAACTTCTGCCTCCTGGGTTCAAGCAATTCTCCTGCCTCAGCCTCCCAAGTAGCTGGGATCACAGGCGCCCACCACCACACCCAGCTATTTTTTTTTTTTTTTTTTGTATTTTTTAGTAGAGATGGGGTTTCACCATGGTGGCCAGGCTGGTCTTGAACTCCTGACCTCAGGTGATCCACCTGTCTCAGCCTCCCAAAGTGCTGGGATTACTGGTGTGAGCCACCACGCCCAGCCAAAAGTATATCTTTTAAATGTTTATTTTGTTCTCATTCTCATGAGTAGTTCATTTTGAATATAAGTAAGACAAATGACTAGTATTTAGGAGAGTATCCTTTGATAGATCAGTGTTAGCTAATTTCCTGAACTAGTTAAGGTTTTACTTTCTTTTGTTTTCTTAATGAAAGGAAGAGGCTACTCAGGCAAACCAGAAAGTTCCAGTTAAATTCTGAGCTTTTTTTTTTTTTTTTCTTTTTTCTTTTTTTGAGACAGAGTCTTCTCTTTCACCCAGGCTGGAGTGCAGTGGCACAGTCTCGGCTCACTCTACCTCCCAGATTCAAGTGATTTTCATGCCTCGGCCTCCCAAGTAGCTGGGATTATAGGTGTGCACCATCACGCCCGGCTAATTTTTGTATTTTCAGTAGAGACAGGGTTTCACCATGTTGGCCGGGCTGGTCTCAAACTCCTGACCTCAGGTGATCCGCCCACCTTGGCACGCCTGGCCAGTTCCAGTTAAATTCTAAACACTGAATTGTAAAAATGGAACTTTGGACTTTGAATTGTTATTTTTCAAATAATGCAACTAGGTAAGCTGAAGTTACTCTTACAGTAAAGATTCAAGTAAATGTTTTACTAGAAAATCTTTCTGTGATGTGCTTATTTACTTATTTCCTTCTCTTCTGCCTGTGTCTCTCTGCACCCCTCCCCCATTCTACGTGCTTTGCAGTATTATTTCAAATGTTCATAGAATATGAGGAACTCTTTTCTTCTATCCTGAGCTACATGCATGTTTTGAGAACCTCTTACATGTTTGATGTTATCCTGGGTACTATAAAAGATACAAATTATATTGGCTGTTTTTGTAAGCACTTTATAATCTAGTTTTGGAAAGGAAAAACTAGATTAGGGAACAATCCATAAAACAAAATTAGGGAATAGTTGATAAATCATGTGTTGATAAGTTGAATAGGAATTAGAGCAAGTACATATCAGTATGGATTTTGAAATTTTAGCATACTTTTCACAGTGGAGGTTGAACTACAATTGGGCCTTGAAGCGTATGTTGGATTGCATTAGGAAAAGAGAAAATTGAGGAATAATGTGAACAAGCTATGAAGGTGAAAATGTGTACACATATTTTGCCAGAGTAAAGAAATGGATGAGTTTCACGCATAGGTTGACTCATTTTTTTATTTTTAGTAGAAATAGCAGTGATAATAATACTCAGTAAGTGCTAACTGCTATTACTTTGGGATTGTGCTAAGTATTTTACCCATATTATTTAATCTCACTGACCCTGTGAAACAGATTTTACTACCCCTATTTTATAAATTAATTGTGGAAAAGCTCAATAACTTGTCCAATGGCATGTAGCTATAAGTAGAGTAAAACCACAGTTTAAACATGAACACCCTCCAACCTCAAAGCTTATGTTCTAATTTGGATAGACGGGGGTTGGTGAGGATATAGAGGGGGCTGAAAGCCATGCAGTGTAGTGTAGACTTAAAGCATGGGGCAGCTTGAGGCAAAACAGATGATAAAGGAGAGTTTAGCCATCCCATGATGGTGGAATGGGTTGTTTCAAGTGCATCAGTATGCTGAGAACAGCCAGAAAACCTGGATGAAAATGAAATAGAATTCTGAACAACTGGAAGGCTACCAAGACAGTGAGGAGAGGAGGAAAGCCCAGAGATGTAAGCCTAGCACTTGGTGTTGCTTATCTCCTAGAGATACCAGTAGGTTCTGAAAGGAGTATCTGACAGGTCCATAAAGATAAGGAGGCAAAAGGTGGAGTCAAGGGCTGCCAAGGGTCGGGATGAGTATTGGTAAAATCCCAGACTTTGAACTGGAACTGTGAAAGGTCAAATCCTGAAAGTGAGGTAGACTGAAAATAAAGCAACCCTCACAGGAATTGAAGCACAGATTCAAATGATCTTTAACGCTAATTGGATTAAGATGATCTGAGATTGCTAATGCTAGTGGCCTAACTTCCTTTCAGAAATAAAAGTAAATCCTTTCTGGAGGAAGACAACATCAATTAGAGCCTCAAAAAATCTCTAGAATTTTTCATATGCATTATCTAGTTTTCTATTTAAAAAAAAAGCATGCGTACAAAACAAAACGTGACTGAAAAGCAACAGAAACAAGTGACATTAGAAACAAACTCAAGAAATTCAGATACTAGAGTTTTTAGACTTTAAAATAGCCATAATTAATATGTTCAAGGAATTAATTGACAAGATTGAGATCGATAATCTTGGCAAAGAATTGAAAGTGCATTTTAAATGGACATTTTAGAACTGTATTAAGAACTCAATTGATGGGGTTTTACCATCAGAGGAGACATAGCTGCAGATGAATTTGTGAGCTGGAAGATGAATCAGAACTGCAAGAGAGAGTAAAATATTTAGACTGAAGCACAGAGAAACAAAAGTTTAGAAAATGCACAAAAGAATGTAAGAGAAATACAGGAAAAGGTGAAGAAGTTTAATGTATTTGTAATTGGACTTCCAGAAGGAAAGGAAAGAGAAAAAACAAGGCAGAAATAACATTTGACAGATAATGGGAGAAAGTTTTTCAAAACTGATGAAAGATGCCAAGCTGTAGATTCAATAAGCACTATAATCCCTAGGCAAGATGAATATACAGAAGACCATACTTACGCTGGGATATGAAGATATAAAGTTTTGAAGTAGCCTGAGGAAAAAAGATATGTAAACTTCAAAAAGAGTGACCCTAAGACTTTCAGCTAAGTTATCAATGGAAACAAAGGAAGTCAGAATGCAATGGAATGAAACCTTTAAAGTACTCAAAGAAAGTAACTTCCACATACAGTTCTATATCCAGTGAAAAAATTATTAAGAAATGAAAGTGAAATATACTAGGAGTTGGTGAGGATATAGAGGTCACCAAAAGCTATGCAGAGTAGTGTAGACTTGATACACTAGGCAGCTAACCCATTGTCTTAGTCCATTCAGGCTACTATAACAAAATACCCTAGATTGGATAATTTATAAACAACAAAAATTGTATTGTTTATACATTGGATAGGGCATAAAGAGGAGGGAGAAAATAAAGCAGGCCTGTGAGATTTTCAGCCTGAGAGAACAGAAGGAAATTAAATAATATTTAGGGGGTACCAAACTGAGAGAAAAAATGGCCTTGTTTTGGACAAGGTGAGTATTGGACTTGTAATAGAAGCTAATTTTGGGCAATGAGAAATTAGATGGTTCCAAATGTAGACTTGGAAATTGATAACATAGATGTGATAATCTCAATTTATTATAGATGAACTCACTATAGTAATTAATGTAAAATTAATTCAATGAAAGAATAGGTGCCTTTCTGTGTTCCAGGTTTTGTGATAACCCTTGGCATATAGTGACAAACCAGGAAGACCTTGTACTTGCCTTTGTGCTACAGAAACTAAGGATGGGAGTTTGGAAGCTAGAAGGAGAAAGGGAAATAGGAAAGGAGGAGAGCCACTAAGAAATAACAAGGATAGATTCTGCCTCCAGTTATATTTCATCCAGGAAAACACTGAAGTGTCATATCTCCATGTAGGTCTTCAGTTGAAAATATCAACATAATATTAAATCTTCAGCAGTTTTATTCTAAAGCAACACAAGGTAGGATGAATGGAAACAATGAGATTTTCACATATATTTGTCTTTGAACTTCTTTTGCTTTGTTTGTATCACAGTCTGTGGGTTTTATACTTTTTTCTCTGTCTCAGTTCATGCTGCTTTAACAAAAATATCATAGGCTGGGTGGCTTATAGAGTAGAAATTTATTTCTCACATTTCTGGAAGCTAGAAGTTCAAGATCAAGGTGCTCACCCATCTGGTGTCTAGTGAGGACCTACTTCCTGGTTTGCAGATGACTGTCTTCTCATCCTCATATGGCAGAGAGTGATAAAAAGAAAGCAAGCTCTCTCCTCTTTTAATGAGGGTACTGATCTCATTAATGAGGGCTCCACCCTCATGACCTAATTTACCTCTCAAAGGTCCCGTCTCTAATACCATCATATTAGGAGTTAAGATTTTAACATGTGAATTTGGAAGAGACATGTACATTCAGTCCATAGCATTCTCTTTGTATGCTTTCTTCTTTCCTTGTCTATTTCTCTTGTAAATCTCTGTAACTCTAGGCCTGTCCTTCTCCTCTTTATTTCTCTGTCTTACTAAATTATACAACAGATGATATATGCATATATATAGCTGTATGTAAATATATATATATTTTAAATAGAGATAGGGTCTCACTGTGTTGAGTAGGCTGGTCTTGAACTCCTGGCCTCAAGTGATCCTCCCATTTCGGCCTCCCAAAGTGCTGGGATTACAGGTGTGAGCCACCATGCCCGGCCAGATGAGCAATATTTATTACAAACAAGCATGTGAGAGGAGCACCTTATGTTTCCCTTTTTAAAAACTTCTACATGGCCTCCTTTCTTTATGGCCCAGGGATACTTGATAAGCAGTAATTCACTCACCCCCACTACAGTAACAGAAAACCCAAGATAGGAGAACTTCAGGATGTCATTGTTGGCCATGGCATAGGCTTGATGAAGGTTAAGACCGAGAAGAGCTATTTGATTTTGCTTGCAATAAAGGTATGTTCGTTTATTGACATCTTTTCTATCAGATACGATTATAAACAGAAAAAAATTTAAATGGGTCCATTGAGGAACAGATGGCCTAATTTACAAGTTCTATATATTTTTTAATTCTGTGATTAACAAGGTAAACATTAATGTGATATCTAAAATGGGGAAATGTCACTTTGCATCACTGCTTCCCAGCCACTGTGCCATGATGCAGGCATTTACAATAATGACCTCATTGGTGGATCAGCAAGAGCTTTGTGGCCCTGGATCTGAAGCAGGCCTTGGGCTTCTCTTGCCTCTTTTCAGTTATCTGAGTCCTCCTGGTACTTCTCTCTCTCCCTTTTAGCATTATCTTCAATATTCCCTTCCACAGGGTTTCCTCTACCCACCCATTTTTCTAAGCCTTTTCCTTCCAAACGCAGCTTTTATTAATGGTCTATATAACTGGTTGTCTTCTAACTATTATTGAAAAAGTAATTAAGCCACAGATTCAATTGATCAGAAAGCACGAAACTACCCAAGTAGTTAAAATGTGAAGTGGGAGAAGGCTTGAATCAGTGATGTTTAGTATGTTTACACATACATTTTATTGATGCTATCAGGGAAATGTTCTGTCCGAACTTTAAAGGCCTAGCTGTATTTCCCCCTAATTGGCCAAGTTTGCTCACTCACCACTGCAGTTGATTGGTATGCATGATAAGTATAGAGCAATATGACCCTCACTCTGGTAGCTTTCTGTAAAGCACAATTCTTGATTTAATATAAAAATACCATTAATAGGCCGGGCGTGGTGGCTCACGCCTATAATCCCAACACTTTGGGAGGCTAAGGTGGGTGGATCACCTGAGGTCAGGAGTTTGAGACCAGCCTGATCAACATGGAGAAACCCCGTCTCCACTAAAAATGCAAAATTAGCTGGGTGTGGTGGTGCATGCCTCTAATCCCAGCTATTCAGAAGACTGAGGTAGGAGAATTGCTTGAACCCAGGATGCAGAGGTTGCAGTGAGCTGAGATTGCACCATTACACTCCAGCCTGGGCAACAAGAGTGAAACTCTATCTCAAAAAAAAAAAAAAAGAAAAAAGGAAACCATTCATAGTAGGGACTAATCCAGCAAGGCAAGAGTCCCTGGCTTAACACTTAGTATATTAAATAAAACCACCCACAAAAAATATTTCATTGTCCCTGAAACATTTTTCTATATTTAAATGGTAGTGCAAACATTTTTTTGCTAAGATGTTGGATTTAAAGTTCCCAATGGCACACATAACTCTTTATGCAGAGTGTTGCAATTTTAAAGATTGGTTATCGTTTTTACATTTGTTTTCACATACTGGTTAACAGTGGGCCAATTATTAAACCTATGTGATCATGAGTTGAGATCTGAACCTTGAGCTCAGTCCTTTTATCTTTTCTGGAACTGGCTTATGTTTCAAAGAATCAGCAGAAAAGAAAACCATAGATGACAAACCACCTAAAACTCCTAAGCACACTTAACTTTAGACAATAAAGTATGTTTTTTTTTTTTTAAATTGGTTCTTTGTGGGAGGTTTTTCACTTTTGTAAAATCTAGAATTTTCAGCTTTATTAAGATCCACTTATTTGCCTTTAAAAAAAATTCCATATTACAGGATTCTTTGAAAACCTTACATCTCCCTCAATCCTGGATAAAGAAATACTGCTGTATTTTGGAGTGATTGAATTATTCAAATCTGTCCAAATAAAAAGAAACTGATTTAGTTTTCAACTTTGAGTTATCCAATCTTTAATAATTATTTTTATCCCGTTAAGACTGTGACGTCATCATGGCTATATCTACCTAGAGGTTTAATTCTAGATTCAGGCTCTGGGTTCAGATCCTAGCTTTTCCACTTCCTACCATTCTGTGCCTGTTCCCTTGAGAGTTAAACTGGGGAGACGAAAAGTGTATACCTTATAGGCTTGAGGTGTAGATCAGTGCGTTAATATATGTAGGATACTTAAGCCAGGGCCTGACAGACTCTAAGGCTTCAGTAATTGTTAGCTAGGGCCACTGTTCTGAATTGGCTGATAGCTTTTTTCATCTAGTAATGCCAGATGAAATGATTGGTTTATACATGACAGGTGTTCCTAGGGGAAATGCAGAGCCTACCTGGGATCACCCACACTCAAGTCAGTCATTGATATTTTGGCATTTTATACCCAAGAGCTGAAATTGGCTTTAGCCCCTGCCTTTTGGCATATATGTAAATCAATTTTTCCTTCCCAACTCTCTGGTTTACTTTTGGCCCCACCTGTTTCTGAGAATGAAGGTGAGGGGCAGCCATCAATGTAGTCTCTTCCACCTTGCAAATGACCACTTACCCAGCTTAATTAATAGCTTAGCTTTTGACAAATAGTAAAATGCCATAACTAAATCTGTTTTACTATCATGTCTCTTGTGGGAGAAACAACCCCGTATGTAACACTTTGTGTAACTGTCAGCAGTCTGTGCTTAGGATGTGTTCCGTAACCTGGAGCCTCACCTTCACCTCACTTCCTATCACCCTAGCAGCTCATGACAGACCATTTCAGAGAAGATTTATTATTTGTCTTTGTTTCTAGTCAACTGGAAATCAGTTAGATGATTTTAGTGGGGTTTTTTTTTTTTTTACTGTGTTTTGTTTTTCCTTCTATTGTTATGACTAATGAAACACTGGAAATTTATGAGGTTTTATTATTCTAAATATTTTAAAAATAATTTATTCCTCTGTACTGTTTGTTACTATGTCACTAACTCTAGTCCATGGGGATTGAGGCAACTACATTTATCTTCACTCTTCAAACTTTTTGTTTTTTCCAGAACAAACTAAATCTACCAGACAGATTGGATGTGACTATTTAATACAAATAAGTTCAGATCGTCCAAGTTGTTTTTATTAACTTACTTATTTGGTGGGCTTGACCATTTAATTCCGCTTTACTTGGTGTAGATAAGGGGAGGGATATACCTTCTAGAAGTGGGCTGTCTAGTGTTCTGACTCCCTAGCATCTATTTTCCTTCTATTTTTTTTCCTAATTACTTTGGAAGTTAGCAATCCCCTGTTCCCTCTAGACACGTTGCTCCCTTCTGTGGAGGTGCCTTTTACTCCCAGCTATCTTACCAGGAAAGTGCTTTCTTGGGGACCTGCCTTCCCAAAACAGCCCTTTCATGTCTTAGTGCAGATGGTCACAACACAGACTGTAGCATGCTCCTTGCCATTCCTTTCTAACATCCCCTAGGATTGTGCTTCCTCAGTACACCATCCATCATTTCAATTTAGTGGTTGAATGAATAGTCGATTACCACCTGAGCCACTTTTCTAATTAGGATGCATATATGTTGCCAGGTAGAGAAGAGTCATCCTAAACAAGAAGCAGGTATTTACCTGTCTTCATCCAAATGAAAATATTATTGAATCAGAGATTCATACTGGACTTCCTTTGTTCCCTTTCTGCTCCCCGCCTCTTCCTTTTCTTTTTCTACACTCCAGTGTGTAGAAAAATGTTCATTCTGACGAACTTGCCCAAGTGATCTATCATTTCCTACATGGTCAACAAGAGACCTTGAACCTGGCCATCTCTAGCATGAATTGCCCTTATTTCTTCTAATGCTCCAGCTGCTCCAGTTTCTCCTGGCCCTTCAGTTCCAGTTGCCGTTGTTCCCTCTGGCTCTTCAGTTCCAGCTGCTGGTACTTCCTCAGGTATTGGTGCTCTGGCTATTGCTCACTTCCCAGCCTCCCAAGTCCTATATGTTGGGGGAAATTGACTTCTGCTGCCAGATCTGGATCTGTCATTCCTTTTGATTGTTCTCAGAGATTACCTACACAAGGGGCTTAGTCCTCCAGCTTGGGAGTCTTCTCTTTGGCTTTGGTCTCTTCTGCAAGTCTAATTCTGCCGTCTTAGCTTCTTTAATGAGTTTTCTAATTTTTTTGTTCTTAATTCAATTAATTTTGAGCATTTGTGAATTGCTTGGTAGTGTACCAAACACTGATAGTTTTCTCTTTGGCAGTTTTACTAATGCATTCCATGTATTCTAACTGCCTTAACGTCTGGCTGTAAAAACAAAGTAATTCTTACGACAGCTTTCTATGATCATGGAACAATGGAAGGAGAAAGACTTTAGAGACCATCTAGTCCAGCCTCCTTATTTTATATTTACAGAATCCAGACCAAGAAGGGTAAAATGAATTGCCTAAGTCACATAGCTTATTGTTGGCAAAGCCAAACATTGAATTTTGGTCTCCCTGATTTCACATCCAGTGTTTTGATTCTT
The DNA here is from genome assembly GCF_037993035.2 of Macaca fascicularis. Lineage (NCBI taxonomy): Eukaryota > Metazoa > Chordata > Mammalia > Primates > Cercopithecidae > Macaca > Macaca fascicularis. Next base: position 30,689,944 of record NC_088395.1, read on the forward strand.
TGTGGTGAGGATTTAACTCTGTGTTTACCGCTATTGTCAGTCATAGCTGCAAACTTTCAAGTGAGGAATAAAGTGCCTAAGTGGTCCTTGCTAATAAACAATAGAATCACAGGGCCACTGGGACTCAATTGGGGGGTTCTTTTAGATTTTTTTTTTTTTTAACAAATAATTGGAACACACCTAGTATTTTAAAGAACATGCTCTTCAAAAGATGAAAAGAATTTCTCCCGGGAGGCGGAGGCTGCAGTGAGCCGAGATTGCGTCACTGCACTCCAGACTGGGCCACAGCACGAGACTCTGTCTCAAAAAAAAAAAAAAAAAAAAAAAAAAGAGAGCGAGAGAAAGAGAAAGAAAAGAGGTTCTCGTATTTTAGTTTTATACTGAATTACTTGAGATACTTTTAACAAAAGTACAGAGACTCAGAGCTCAGGCCTTGCCTAGACCTGCAATCAGAATCATGCAAGGTAGGGCCTGGATTTTAAGGTTTTCCAGGTAGTCATGGTATGCTTTAGAGGAAATAACCACTGCTGTGAAGTCTAGCAGTGTTTCTCAAAATGGGGCACCTATTTAAAATTCAGATTTCTGGGCCTCATTCCCAGAACTTCTATCCTAGAATTTATGGGGATGGAGCCCATCTTTAAGCTCCCTTGTGAATGTTATATCCATTAAAATATGAAAAAACACTGGTCTAGAATATTTTAAGTCATTAACCAAAAAAGCCTAGAGTAGTGGCTTTCAAATGTATTTGTTCATGCCCCTTGGTAAGAATTGCATTTTACATAATGATTCGGCAAATCCACATAACTAAAACAAAAGTTTCACAAATCAATATTTATCTTACCCAGTGCAGTGAACTCTGATATTTTCCATTCTAATTCATCCTATTTCAATTTTTAAAGTAGGCAATCAAAACTCACTAAATTCATTTTTAAACTCATAGCTCACTGTAGTTTGAAACACTGAGTATTGAGATGTGCTTGTTAATTCTACCTATCATAGATTTAAAACTTTTCTAATTCTTCTACTTTTTCTAGTTATTTCTGTAAGCCAATAACACCTGCTAGGATTGCTTACCTGTAAGGAAGGTCCACTTTTGTCACAGTGTAAAAGTAGACTGCCCTTGTTCCCTGGACATGGGAGATCTTGCCACTCCATGATGATGTCACTAATGGCTTATATCAATCACAGTGTAAATAATATAAAATTCTATTTCAACTAAATGAAATTTAAAGCAGGGGGCAGTTCTTTTGCTCATGGAAGCAGCAGTCCAAGGGTAGCTACGTTCAGGTGCTGTTTGATTCCAGACTCAGACAGTATCACTTGCATCCCCCTCAAGCCTGCCTTTTCTGGGATGGCTCCTGATGTGGCATATTCAATTCTCCCTTCATGAGGGCAGCAGGCCCAAGCCACACACTGCCAAGGTCAACTGAGAAGAGGGACTCTTGCAGACTGAGCACAAATCTTTTTGACCACATGTTATCTCCTGATCCAGTCACTGGGATCCAGACCCATTCCTGGAGCTGAGAGTAAGATCAAATCTCAGGCACACTACATGGCTGAGGATGAGGGCGGACCGATTTCCTAAAAAGAATTCAAAATACCTCTCCCCAACAGATGCAGGAGGAGTAGATACTGGACAGCAAATGCAGACGTTATCTATTATAGGCCATCTATTTTCATGGTCTTTCTCTTTTCCCTCCTGTTTTCTTGGTTGTGATGAGTCTTTTCTTGCTGCTTTTCCCACCTACAGAAACCAGTATCTTGTCCTGAAGTCCCCAGTTTCAATCTTGTGGGAAGTAGCCACTGTCAAAATGAAGTGCAGGGCCCTCCAGGGAAATGACAGCATAAGTAATTAGAAAGAATTGATTAACATTTACTACAGGAAATAACTGCTTTTTAATGAAGAGAATGGAGTAATAGAGAAGAGTTAACCAAACTACACAGTGATTGCTACCATTCAAATATGTGGTAGTGGGCAAGCTTGCATAGTCTTCCCTGGAGTCCTTTAAATAGACTATGAGACTGAGTCTTTTCAGGAGGTATCTGAGCAGTCAGTGTCCTAAAAATATCAAATGACCACAAATAGATTAAAAGTTATCAAAGTTTAAGTACAAAACTTAAATCTGGCAAATAAAATTCAGATGATTCTATTGGCTGCCTTTCACAATTACTTTATGTACTATTTAATGTTTCCTCTTCCTCAAGCCTACTATCATGAAGCAAAATAGAAATCCTTTCCACCAGGGGGTTAGAAAGTAGATAATAGCTACTTAGTAAAGATAATGTTGATCCATTAAAATGGAGATTTTTTTTTTCTATAGTCCAGCAGAGAGAAAGAATGGTGCCTTTAAAAGTATTCTAACGATTCCGGGTCTAGCATACTTGGAAAGATTTCAATGTAAATAAGCATTTTATATATAACAGACGGAATCTTTTGTTTCCTCAATAATAGAATCAAGTTCTCTACTTTGTCTTTGTTACAAATTGCTCCCTAGTTTGTTAAGATGCACACTTTATATATGGTATGATGATCCTGGGTTTTGCATTTTGTGCTACCAACTAGCCTGCCTAGCTTTTAGATATTCTCTGGCCTCATGTGTGCTTAGAAAATCTATATTCCAAATATTTTTTGTAGTTTTGTTCTATAAAAATAATATAAAATAAGCACTCTAAGGTTTGTATTATTCTCCTAACTTGGTCTGTAATTTTGCATAAAAGCTTTAAATCCTCTCATAAATTTATTTTTATCTAACAATATGCCCATTCATTTCTAATTTTCTAATTTCTATCTCTTGAAAGCTATAGCATTTTAATTCCTTATAGAAACTAATCAATCTTTTATCCTTGATGGTGATTTCAGTAAGTTCTTATTTTTTAAATGAAGTTTTTCATGTATATTATTTTATTTTGGTCTATAGTGTGGCTTGATCTAAGAACCCAGTCTACCGTTGAGAGTCTTAGTAAAAGAATTCCAGGAAATAATAACTTTGTCAAGGTAAGAATTTCTTCAAAAGTATACTACAAGAATATTTCTTTTTTTAAAAAAAGGTTGCAGATTTCACTAGAAAGAAGCATCTTATGGTACAATAGTTATTTGATACAATTTATAGAATCTTTTTCCCGGATAATTGAGGCCAACTCAAGTCTTTACCTTCCTGTCTTTCCTGCTCTGTGGTGGATTGGAACAATAATACCACAAAATTGACAGGCTGGAGGAGATTATAATGTGTCCCAGTGGCTTCAGTCATAACTTCCCTAGGGGTGCTTTCTTTTTTTTTTTTTTTTTTTTTGAGACAGAGTTTCACTCTTGTTGCCCAGGCTGGAGTGTAATGGCACAATCTCGGCTCACCGCAACCTCCACCTCCTGGGTTCAAGCAATTCTCCTGCCTCAGCCTCCTGAGTAGCTGGGACTACAGGCACATGCCACCACGCCCAGCTAATTTTTTGTATTTTTAGTAGAGATGTGGTTTCACTGTGTTAGCCAGGATGGTCTCAATCTCCTGACCTCCTGATCTGCCCGCCTCGGCCTCCCAAAGTGCTGGGGGCGGTGTGCTTTCTATAATTGAACTATGCTTTCCAAATCTATCCCTGTTATTTTCTACTGCCCATCAAAGAATGTTCTGGCTGTTTTTGAGTTTTTAAGCATCTGGATTCAGGGAGAGAGAGAAAGTAGAAAATGCTCTAGCTCTTTATTGAACCCCTCTTCCACTTTCTTCATATGAAGAAGGCTAATAAAACTGCCTACTTTTCAGTCCTTATATAGATCCCTCTTCACATAAAGGAAGGGAGAGTGAATTTTTAAAATAGGCAAGGAATTTTTTTTAGCAAGGTCAAGGCCAAGTTCTTCTAGCATCTAAAAGGAAGTTCCCTTTTTCTGTTTTTGTTTTTTGTGTGTGTGGTTTTTTTTTTTTTTTTTTTTTTTTTTTTTTTTTTTTTTTTTTTGAGGCGGAGTCTTCACTCTGTCGCCCAGGCTGCAGTGCAGTGGCACCATCTCGGCTCACTGCAAGCTCCGCCTCCCGGGTTCGCGCCATTCTCCTGCCTCAGCCTCCGGAGTAGCTGGGACTACAGGCGCCCGCCACCGCGCCCGGCTAATTTTTTGTATTTTAGTAGAGACGGGGTTTCACCGTGTTAGCCAGGATGGTCTCGATCTACTGACCTCGTGATCCGCCCGCCTCGGCCTCCCAAAGTGTAGGGATTACAGGCGTGAGCCACCGCGCCCGGCCGTTTTTTGTGTTTTTGTTGTTGTTGTTTATCCCCTTTTTATTTGTCAGTTGGATGCTTGTGTCATTTTCTTCTAAAACTACTGTTGAAATCCCATTAATTGCAGTAATCTGACCATTCCGTCCCCCCACAATAACTTCAGACTTGTCCTGAATAAATCATTTTCTATTCCGTTCCCTTCATCACCCTGCCCAACCCTCATCCTCACCTCCAGCTGCACTCTGCTTCAAGGGATGCATGTTTTTCTCTCCAATGTCATTTTAGGCAACTTTTACACTTTCTACCCCCATCATGAAAATAAGATATTATGTATTACCTTGCCATTGACTTTGTGAGATCTTCCCAGGTCGTCTTTTGGGATGACCCTTGGTCCTTCAAATTAAATAATATTTCCATAAATTATCTCCTTCCTTTTTTTTTTTTTTTTTTTTTTTTGAGATAGAGTCTTACTCTGTCATCCAGGCTGGAGTGTAGTGGCACAATCTCTGCTCACTGCAACCTCCACCTCCCGGGTTCAAATGATTCTCCTGCCTCAGCCTCCACCGTAGCTGAGATTACAGGCATGCACCACCAAGCCCAGCTAATTTTTTTTCTATTTTTTAGTGGAGACGGGGTTTCACCGTCTTGGCCAGGCTGGCCTCGAACTCCTGAGCTCAGGTGATCCGCCTGCCTCAGCCTCCCAAAGTGCTGGGATTACAGATGTGAGCCACTGTGCCTGGTCTCTTTTCATTATTTTTGTACATTGATTATTATTATTTTTTTTTAAGAAAGCTAGAAAACCTTGAGTTAAGATTTTTAATTTACAGGTTGCATTAGAGTATTACATATTTTGGTTTGAGTTTTCTTACAAAACCATACTTGTATGAGATAGGAGGGAAAAAGTTATCACTCTCTGTAGTTAGGTGACAAATGAGAATAGGGATGGGGAGGGGAACATAGTTGCATTATTTTTGTGTGTGTATTTTCTTAACTAGTTAACTTTAATCAGCCTTTATATATGCATTTAGTGTTTAATATACTAACCACAAATGAGTTGGGTTTGACCCGTTCTCAAGGAAGATTGGTAAGCACATGTGTGTTTCATTTTTACCCATTAACCTTTCTTCAGTTCATGTTCCCTCTGTTTAATATATTTGCTAAATTTAGGCAACTGCTGTTTTATATAGAGTAATTCTGTGTTGTTTTATTCATTTTTTATTTATTTTTTTGAGACAGAATCTCGCTCTGTCATCCAGGCTCGAGTGCAGTGGCGTGATCTTGGCTCACTGCAATCTCTGCCTCCCAGGTTCAATCGATTCTCTTGTCTCACCTTCCCAAGTAGCTGAGATTACAGGTGTTCACTACCATGCCCAGCTAAATTTTTATATTTTTAGTAGAGACGGGGTTTCACCATGTTGGCCAGGTTGGTTTTGAACTCCTGACCTCAAGTGATCCACCCGCCTCAGCCTCCCAAAGTGTTGGGATTACAGGCATGAATCACCACACCTGGCCCTGTGTTGCTTTGATTTGGCATGTCTTTGAGTTCTACTTTAGTGTCTACTAATTTCATGTTATGTTATTTGAACATGTGTGTGTATATATGTAAAATATGTTATTAAGTCTTATTGTTTTAAAAGTTTTCTGGTTATGATCATTAGTTTATGATTTGGTATACTCTCTGATTTTTAATAGTTTAAATACCATTTTTATGGAATATAAAATAAACAGCATAGTTTTGAACTAGGTTATACATACAATACTAATTTATTGCAAAAATCAACATCTGCATTGTCACTATCTAATTACAGGATGTTGTGTCATTTAATTTTTTCTTTACCTTGCTACGTGGATGCCCTTTGAACTGTAAACATGTCACCCTAATCTTTGTTCATGAACATGCTTTCCTGTGCCATGAGACAGGAAAAGTATTTTTATTCATAATACTATGGGATTGCCTTCAGGGTCTTTGAATATTTTGTGATTTGTTGAGTTCTTTGGTTTGGTGGTTTTGTTTTAAACTGTTACACATTTCATTTGCTAACTGAACTTCACAACTGTTTTAGTCCAAGACAGGCCTTCCACTTAGCACTTACTTCAGTGCAGTGAAACTTCGTTGGCTCCTTGACAATGTGAGAAAAGTTCAAAAGGCCGTTGAAGAAAAACGAGCTCTTTTTGGGACTATTGATTCATGGCTTATTTGGGTATGTTTAAATATAATGGATATATGGAGAATTTTTTCAGAAATTTTTCTAGACTGCCTTGCCTATTGTTTTCTACTAGCAGGTCAGACTTTTTAATTAGCAGCATTATGAAGAAAAACCACTCAAGAAGCAGCAGGAGAACATTTCAGCTTCCATTCGAGAAGGATTTTTGCCTACTTCCTCTTTATTTTTTCTTGTTTTATTTCAGTGAAAACGAAGGATAATTACCAAAACTGTATCTCATATCTATTATCTTTAGGATGAGTAATTTAGGTACCCTTTCTCTATTGTTTGTTATATACTCCTTTCCCACTAGCCATGTCTTAGACAAAATAACACTTTAGCAGGATAAAATACTTAGAGTACTTTTATGTTTTGCTTTCAACATTACACAACTGTCTCGTATAATCAAGCCATAATATGAAACTAAATCATAGTGGACATTTCTATTCAGAATCTCTTTGCCTAAGCTGAACACGCAGCAATCATCAACCTATGGCCAATCTTGTTTCTACTATACTCACATATTCTTTCTCCCCACAGATAATTTTAAAACAAATGCCAGACATTTCATTTTATTTGTAAATATTTCAGTATGTAATGATCTTTTTCAACATTCAAGGAACGTCAAGGAAGTATTGTCCCCACTCTCACTTGCCAGATCCACAGAGCAGGTCTTTCAGAACCCGTATCAGGAAGAGGCACATTCTTCACCTCTCCATGTGCTTGGCCAGGACAGAATGTGCTTTGTGTTCATGGCCAGCCATTTTCACGTGTGTCAGTCACAGTCGAATGAGTACCTTTGACAATTGCATCGACCAGAGTAAGGCAAGATGTGGAAACCGTGAGCTGCAGGAGACTCAAGGGAGCACATTTTGGCTATAACCCACTGGATGCTGTTTATCGACCTTTGTTCCTTTCCTACCTCTTATTGCTTCCATGTAAAGGAAGGCAGCAGTGCCTCCAGTTCAGGCATGTGGGTATACCTGAGAAAGAAAGTTTAAAACTCTCCTTTTAAGATATATGCTTAGGTGAGTGTAGGCAGCATAATGCGAATTGTTTAAACAACAACAGCAGAAACAACAACAAAAAAACAGAGATAACAACAACACAGAATTCTCTAATAATCCTTGTGAGGCAAATATTTCAATTTATTTCATCTTGCCAAATTTAATAAGACTCTGAGTTTTCTAAACATAATAGGATGAAAACAAAACTGATTTTTTATTTATCCATCAAGTAACTGGAATTGTGCTGATAAGCTGGCCACTAGCCACATTTGGCTATTGAGCACTTGAAACATGATCAAATTGAGGTTTGCTGTAAGCATGGAATATACACCAGATTTCAGAGACTTAGTACAGAAAAAAGAAGGTAAAATGTCTCAATATTTTCACTGATTATATGTTGAAATGATATTTTGGATATATTGGGTTAAATAAAATACACAGTATTAAGATTAATTCTACCTGTTTCTTGTATACTTTCAACATAGCTACTAGAAAATCTAAAATTACATATGTGGCTCACATTTTATTTCTATTGGACACTGCTGTAAACTAGAAAACTAGATAAATGTAATGTTCCATTGTTTTGCTTTATATGCTCTGCTGATTATGACCCTTAACAATATGTAAATTAAATTGCAAATAAGTACAAATTTAACCTGTCTTTTTTATTCTGTCTAGAGTTTGACAGGAGGAGTCAATGGAGGTGTCCACTGTACAGATGTAACAAATGCAAGTAGGACTATGCTTTTCAACATTCATTCTTTGGAATGGGATAAACAGCTCTGCGAGTGAGTTCTGCTTTGTTCTACATATAGTTTTCCCAATACACTACCTATTTATAACCGAAATCTTACTATTTGCAGATGTCAGTGGAGCACCAAAATTTAACTGTTGATATTTCAACTACAATATGCAAATCTATGTTGTGTGTTTTTTAAAGAGAGACTATTATTGCATATATAATAAACAGGCCAAATTAATTATTCTTCATGGAAGATTAGGTTCCTTTATAAAAGTACTTTGGTTTCTGTGTGCTAATTTTTATTGATTGACTTGCATAAAGTTAGAATGTTAAATATCTAAGAATACAACTATGTTCTGTTGGCTTATGTATTTATTACTATCTAACTCCATGCTCAAAAACATCCATTTCTAATTGTTATTTACACTTTTTGCATTTAAATACATATATATGTTTCTATATGTCTATTTAAAGCAGTGTTAAATACCCAATCTTATTGTTTTTCAGATTTTTTGGAATTCCAATGGAAATTCTTCCAAATGTCCGGAGTTCTTCTGAGATCTATGGCCTAATGGTAAAAAAAAACAAAAAAAAAAACAAAAAAAACAAAACAACAACAACAACAAAAAAGTAAAAACCTAATAATTAAAGTTTTTTTTATTAGAAAACACCTTTACTATTCGAAATTTAAAGGTCAACTGTGTTATATTTTGTAACTTAAAAACTTTAAAGCCCTTCTTATCAATGGATTTGCATTTATAAACTTTAATTGGTTTTTCTTTGAGTATTATTATTTTAAAAGAATTAATGGGATACTCTAACTTTAGATGTTGGCATGAGCCAATTTATTCTTTGAATCCAAATAACTGTTTAGTACTTGTGGTGTCTGCTTTTAATTTAGCGGAGAGACTCTGCATATTTCGTAGTGTTCTTTTTCCCGTTGTATCTTTTTTTATGGCCAAACTATGTTATATATTAGATTCTTTATCTGCCTGAGCAAAATTTAGCAAAGAAACTGAAAGCAAAGAGTCTGTTTCTTTTTTTTTTTTTTTTGAGACGGAGTCTCGCTGTGTCTCCCAGGCTGGAGTGCAGTGGCGATCTCGGCTCACTGCAAGCTCTGCCTCCCGGGTTCACGCCATTCTCCCGCCTCAGCCTCCCAAGTAGCTGAGACTACAGGCGCCCGCCACCACGCCCGGCTAGTTTTTTGTATTTTTAGTAGAGACAGGGTTTCACCATGTTAGCCAGGATAGTCTCGATCTCCTGACCTCGTGATCCACCCGCCTCGGCCTCCCAAAGTGCTGGGATTACAGGCTTGAGCCACCGAAGAGTCTGTTTCTGATTTGGGATTGCTAATTAAACTAGTTTCTGTAATGGACATTTTTACTTTTTTTTTTTTTTTTTTTTTTTTTTGGAGACGGAGTCTCTCTCTGTCGCCCAGGCTGGAATGCAGTGGCCGGATCTCAGCTCACTGCAAGCTCCGCCTCCCGGGTTTACGCCATTCTCCTGCCTCAGCCTCCCGAGTAGCTGGGACTACAGGCGCCCGCCACCTCGCCTGGCTAGTTTTTTGTATTTTTTAGTAGAGACGGGGTTTCACCGTGTTAGCCAGGATGGTCTCGATCTCCTGACCTCGTGATCCGCCCGTCTCGGCCTCCCAAAGTGCTGGGATTACAGGCTTGAGCCACCGCGCCCGGCCTACTTTTGTTTTAATTGAAATCCAGTAAAGATATAGCTTCAGCAAAAAGTGTGCATTAAGAGTCTGTGGTTAAACATCAGGAATGAAAACCTCTAGGAGGATTTGCACTGGTGTTTGAGCACAAAAATCTGGAATTTATGATAATACTCAAGAGTAAGTCCGATAAATTACAAAAAGTATTGCTTAGACATTTCGTGAAAGATAAGAGAAACTTCACTTACAAAGTTAATATAGATGAGCACTAAGTGCTCTGGATAAAGCTTGAGCAAGAATTTTTAACTGTTTCATTTACAATAAAGCTTTTTAAGGCAACATAGAATTTCTTAAGGGAGCCATAGTCATTGCTTATCTACAGTAAAAGTGCTTTGATCATTTCATAGCTGTCTGCAAACTGACTTGGGTCAAGGAAAAAGAAATGATGCTTGAGAAATAGTTTCAGAGGATGGTTAGAAAAAAAACGTTGAACTGGCCTAGTTTTCTCTTGCATTTAAAATATTATGCTTCTATCCTTCTTTTTCCCCCTTGCTGACTGTAGAAAATCTCTCATAGCCTGGTGAGTAGGTTGCCCACCAATTATGTACCCATTCATTTGGAAAAGATACAGTGCACTTCCATTTATTTTTACACAAGCAGAAGTCCATTTACTAAACATATATATCTAGAACTTCCGTGACCTTCCAAATTATTATAAGCTCTAGTCACATTTTAATTTTAAAAAACCTTAATCCTGTTTGTTTTTAAAGAGTAATATTCTAAAATAAAAGACTAAGGTAGTTTCCTGGAATGAGAGATTCTGATATTCTCATAAAGTACAACTGTGATGTACTTTGGGCTTTACCATAATAGGGCAATTAGATAGATATAGTTTGAAACGTCTATTTTAAATGGCATATTGACCACCTTTCCAGACCAGTTAGTTGGAAATGCACTGTTACTTTTTCTGCATGCTTCATCAAGGATGCTCCAGGAGGAGCATCAGAGGTCCCTCCCTATGAAGAAAAAAGAGCACTTTACATGCCTGAACACACATAGTAGATCCTGTTGATAGTTTGTTAATTTTGAAAGTATAAGCAAAGACTTCTTATAATATTTAAATATATCAGGATATATAGCTTCTAGGTTTCCTATAGATTCACTTTAAGCCTTTTATGAAATTTACCCTTTACTTAATATCCAGGTTCAGATTTTCAAAGAATATATACAGTAAATAAAAATAGCAGGTTTTGAATTAACTGGAAAACATGAAAGAAATAAAATAATACCAGCTATCTAGAGGACGTTTTCTGTTTTGTAAAGGGTTTCTACGTATATCCTATTATTTCTTCCTTATCGTAGCTATGTGAGGTGGATTCTATTCTTGCCCTCACTTTAATAGATGGGATATCTAAAGCTCTCAGAGCCTGGGAGATTTGCTTATACGTGGCAGACCAAGGAGTCAGGTCCAAAGCTTTAGTTTGGTGCTCATCCTAGTACATCACTCCTACTTCACTCCTACTTATATATATATATTTTTTTTTTGAGACGGAGGCTCACTCTATCACCCAGACTGGAGTGCAATGGCACAATCTTGGCTCACTGCAACCTCTGCCTCCTGGGTTCAAGTGATTCTCCCACCTCAGCCTCTTGAGTAGCTGGGATTACAGGCACCTGCCATTATGCATGGCTAATTTTGGTATTTTTGTGGAGATGGGGTTTTACCATGTTGGCCAGGCTGGTCTTGAACTCCTGACCTGAGGTGATCCTCCCACCTCGGCCTCCCAAAGTGTTGGGATTACAGGCATGAGACACAGTGCCCGGCCAGGGATTCTATTTCTTAGTTCTCCTAATTCCTTAATATCATTAAATATTGCCTTAAGTTAGTATGTTTTTTTAAAAATTAAGGTTGTAAAGTCTACAGTCAGTCACTTAAATCTCATTTTTCTTCCTAGAATGCTGGCCATCATGATCAAAATAAAAACCAGTATTTGTGACATAAATTAACTGTTGCTTATCTAAATTTGAAGAAAGATGTTTGCTATGAACAAATAATATCCAATACCTGAACACTCTTGTGTTTAGAGCAGCTTGAGTAGAAAGAAAAGTTGCTAAAATATGGCCTTGCAAAATAAATATGTTTCATACTGGTTTGATGGCTATTGCAAGAATATATTAGTCATTTCACTTCTTAATAATGGCAATAATAGCAAAGCACTAATGAACTTGAGCAACCACGTAGCCCAATCTCCATTTTGTAGAGAAATAATGTGATGTATTGAGAGGTTTCAGCAGCCTGCTAGTGGATTAATACTAACTAACTAACCAAGAGTAGAGCCCTCATTTACTGGCTCCCCGTCTAATGTTTTATGTTCATTCTCCAGTGCCACATCTCTTCCTGTCATTCTAGGAATACTTGTAGTATCTGTCTCTGTATCATTCATTTAGTTGAAATGCTTTCTTTGTCTTGTCTGCCCACATCCTCTGGCACATTGCTACTTGTGTTCACTCTTGTTGCAGTTATGTTAGTAGAGCCAAAATTTTGTGACTATTCATAATCCTTTTTTTAAATTTTATTAGAAAGCTGGGGCCTTGGAAGGTGTGCCAATATCTGGGGTAAGTTTCATCACCAAGTATCTTCCCATCCCCACCCTTTTCCATGTCAAGGCTTTCCTCCTCTTAGTTCATCAGTCTGCCCCTTTTTAAACTAGGGAAAACAAGTGAAAGTCACAAAATTGGCTAATTCTTGTTCTTATGTGACATACTGTAGGCCATTGAGAATCTTTTGAATAAATTAATTTTAACTCTCCCTTCCCATACCTATTCTCTTATATATTAACAAATGGTATTACCAAATGGGGAAAATGGCCAAATGGAGAAAATTCAAAGTAATGTAGACAGTTCATTCTTTGATAAATAAAAAATGAAAAATAAATCCTATGGCTCTTCTAAAAAGGAAATTAATACTATTGTATTAGTCAGTGTTCTTTATTGTCATTTGTACTTTCAGTGTTTAGGGGACCAGTCTGCTGCATTGGTGGGACAAATGTGCTTCCAGATTGGACAAGCCAAAAATACGTGAGTTTAAGAAACAGACTTAAAAACCAGTACTGTTTTGTTTTTTCTACTTGGTGCTTTGAATAAGGAATATGGATCTTATAAAGACCTTAATTTGTAGGCCGGGCACGGTGGCTCACGCCTGTAATCCCAGCACTTTGGGTAGCCAAGGCAGGTGGATCACCTGATGTCGGGAGTTCAAGACCAGCCTGACCAACATGGAGAAACCCCGTCTCTACTAAAAGTACAAAATTAGCTGGGCGTGGTGGCACGTGCCTGTAATCCCAGCTACTCAGGAGGCTGAGGCAGGAGAATCGCTTGAACTCGGGAGGTGGAGGTTGCAGTGAGCCGAGATCGCGCTATCGTACTTCAGCCTGGGCAACAAGAGCGAAACTCCGTCTCAAGAAAATAAAAATATAAATAAATAAATAAATAAATAATATTACCTTCAAATAAGTATAGTGATTGGTGGAACAGAAAGAAAGTGCCAGCTTCAGACTCAGAAGGCGTGGCCCAAAGTGCTGGGATTACAGGTATGAGCCACCGCTCCTGGCCAACGTAATCTTTTAAATATTAAAAAAGCTACCTGCCAAGTATATGTATTCATGAACAAAAATGAATATGCCTCAAAAGCTGAAATGATAGTGACAATTATAACACAAGCTCAGCCAATGGCTATTGTGTTACCTATAATGTTTCATGTGCTTTAAACACATGATATCATTTAATCCACATATAGATCCTATTATTCCCATTTTATACATCAGGAAACTGATAATTAAAGAAAATAATTTATGCAACAGCATACAACCAGTAAGTGGGAGATGTAATATTTGCACCCAGATCCATCTCATTCCTTAGCTAGGGTTCTTAACCTGTGTACTATACTACCTCCTGTATGGAAAAGATTTCTATACGACTGGCAAGAGGCTACATTTAATTGTTCTCTTCTTGAGGATTTCCTAATTATCTCATCGATTTTAACTTCAGTGGTTAAGTTCTTCCTTTGTGAATAATGGAATATGTAACATTTCTAGATTAAACGTTCTTGTAATCTAGCAGGGTCAGCGGTTCTCATGCAAGAGTGTGACATTATTTGTGTGAGAATTTTGTTGTTGTTGTTGTTGTTGTTGAGACGGAGTCTGGCTCTGTCGCCCAGGCTGGAGTATAGTGGCGCGATCTCGGCTCACTGCAAGCTCCGCCTCCCGGGTTTACGCCATTCTCCTGCCTCAGCCTCCCGAGTAGCTGGGACTACAGGCGCCCACCACCACGCCTGGCTAGTTTTTTGTATTTTTTTTAGTAGAGACGGGGTTTCACTGTGTTAGCCAGGATGGTCTCGATCTCCTGACCTCGTGATCCGCCCGTCTCAGCCTCCCAAAGTGCTGGGATTACAGGCTTGAGCCACCGCGCCCGGCCTGTGTGAGAAGTTTTTGAGGAGAAGGGATGTGGGAATTCTTTGCAGGTCATGGTAATCTGAGATTACATGACCAAGAGCATTTGAGTCAGCCTGAGTCTGGAAACATTCTTGGAATCTGGGTTCCAGGCAGCTGAATCAAGAGTCAAGAGAAATAAGGTAGAAAATTAGGTTATTTTTCTCTTTCTTTCCTCCTCTGCCAGGAACACTACTGCTAGTAAATCAAATGTTATCTATATTTTAGGTGCCTAGCATGGTACAATCAGCCCTCTGTATCTGCAGGTTCCATATCTGTGGATTAAAAATATTCAGGAAAAAAACCCATAAAAAATAACAATACAACAGAAAAATACAAATTTTAAAATACAGTATAACAACTATTTACACAGCATTTACATTGTGTTAGGTATTATAAATAATCTAGAAATGATTTAAAACATACAAGAGAAGGATGTATGTAGGTTACATGCAAATAGACACAATTTTATCCACAGTACTTGAACATCCTTGGATTTTAGTATCTGTTGGGGCGGTAGGGGACCCTGGAACCAATCAATGCCGTCCGCCCCAGATACCAAGGGATGACTGTATGTAGCATATGGTAGGTACCCAATACAGTAGCCTGCTTTTCCTCTTCTCTTTACTCCCCTCCCCGCTAGCATTATCAGCCAAGTCCTTAAGTGATGAATTTAAGTTAGGGAGGACTTGTTTGAGTACCTCTGCAGCTACTACAGATTGGAAGAGGGAAACAACAAATTATAAGATCTTTGATCTCATATTTATCTCCCTGAGGGAAAAGAACACAAATATGCAGTTAATCATGTATAAATCAGAACTTATGTGCCATGAGAAACTTTGAAGCAAAGCTGTTGGGTTTCAATGGGAGGAAATAAAAATTACAAAAGATTATCTTAGTAACGAGATGCTTTGAAAAATGAGCAGTATTGGAGGGTACAGGGAACATGGAACAAAGATACGTATGGGGAAATAGAAGACTTTGTTTAGAGAATATAGAGAACATTAGAGTAGGGAAGTGACAAAAAATATAAAGCTAGGATCATGTTGTGAAGCCTGATATTTCAGGCTAAGGAGCTTTTCTTGATAGGCAGTAGGAAACTTTTGAAGGCTTATGAGCTGGTGTTCAGAGATGACTGGAGTTGTCAGTAGCAGTCTTGGGTGAAAGTGAGGAAAGACTAGAGGCCAAGACGCCATGGAGGAAGCCACTATAGTGTCCTGGTAATGAGCACATGGGCTCAGAAGGATGGAGACAGAGGGAGGCCATGAGTGAATGTGCATGGCACTGTAGAGGAGAAAGGGAGGGGAAGTAGGTATGTCATCTAGGTACGTGGACCCTGTGGTTAGGCTTAGCCAAAGTGGAAAGGGTCTGAGTAGAAGAATTTCTGTTCAGAGCATGTTTGTGGTGCTGGCACACTATATGTTGCACACATTTGGAAATGTGGAATAAGTTCTGTATAGAAATAGAAATTTTTGGCTAGGCGCAGTGGCTCATACCTGTAATTCCAGCACTTTGGGAGGCCAAGGCAGGTGGATCACTTGAGGTGAGGAGTTTGAGACCAGACTGGCCATCATGGCAGAACCCCGTC
Source organism: Macaca fascicularis (assembly GCF_037993035.2). Taxonomy (NCBI): domain Eukaryota; kingdom Metazoa; phylum Chordata; class Mammalia; order Primates; family Cercopithecidae; genus Macaca; species Macaca fascicularis. The sequence continues at coordinate 30,705,838 of NC_088395.1, forward strand.
TCTACTAAAAATACAAAAATTAGCTGGGTGTGGTGGCAAGTGCTTGTAATCCCAGCTACTCAGAAGGCTGAGGCATGAGAATTGCTTGAACCTGGGAGGCAGAGGCTGCAGTGAGCTGAGATTGCATCACTGCATTCCAACCTGGGTGACAAAGTGAGACTGCCTCAAAAAAAAAAAGATGGAAAATTTGGAATTTCCCTATTTCCCTAGATAGAGGGGATTTTGAAGCAGTAGAAGTAGAAGAAATTACCAAGAAAAAATACACAAGTAGAGAAGATATTTACATAAGTAGAAGTAGCAGGCACCGGGATAGAGAAGTCAGAAAAACAATGCAGTTACTCATTTTTTGTTATATATATCTATATCTATCTTTGTTATATCTATATCTATCTTTGTTATATCTATCTTTGTTATATCTATCTTTGTTATATATATCTAGATTATCTATCTATCTATAGATATATATAGATATCTATATATAGATTATATATAGATTACAAATTATATATATATATATCTTATATATATATATAAGATAGGGTCTCACTCTGTCACCTAGGCTGGAGTGCAATAGTGAGATCTCAGCGTACTGCAGGCTTGACCTCCTGGGCTCAAGTAATCCTCTCCCCCTCAGCCTCCTGAGTAGCTGGTACTACAGGTGTATGCCACCACACTTAGCTAATTTTTAAATTTTTTGTAGAGATGGGGTCTTACTATATTGCCTAGGTTGTGTCAACTTCCTGGGCTCAAGCAATCCTCCTGCCTCAGCCTTCCAAACTATTGGGATTATAGGCATGAGCCACTGCACCTAGCCTGAAGTTATTCATTAGTGTGGAAATCCAGGGTGGAGATATTTATGAGGGAGGCATGGTCAGTAGCACAAAACATTATTAAGAGGTCATAGAGGCTGAGTACCAAGAATGGACCATTATACATAGAAATTAGGTCTTCATTTGGTGACTTTTTTTTTTTTTTTTGAGATGGAGTCTCGCTCTGTCACCAGGCTGGAGTGCAGTGGCGTGATCTCGGCTCACTGCAACTCGGCCTCCCAGGTTCAAGTGATTCTCCTGCCTCAGCCTCCCAAGTAGCTAGGACTACAGGTGCACGCCACTACACCTAGCTAATTTTTGTATTTTTAATAGAGACGGGGTTTCACCATGTTGGCCAGGATGATCTTGATCTCTTGACCTTGTGATCTGCCCACCTTGGCCTCCCAAAGTGCTGGGATTACAGGTGTGAGCCACCATGCCTGGCCATTTGGTGACTTTCAAGAGTGAAGTTTTACTAGAATGCTCAAGATAGAAGCCTGATTGCAAACGGTCAAAAGAGATGTAAGCAGGTAGGAAACCAAAGATATGTGCTTTGCAAAAATACAACCATCTAGGAATGGTGAGAGAAGGACATAGTTTGTGAGGTTAACAGGATTATGTAACATTTTGGGAATTTTGTTTGATTTTCTTTGTAAGTTATGGTAAGATCAGAGAATGTTTCTTTGGAGTCTGAGCAGAGAACAGATGAAAGTTGTAAAATAAATGGGGTATAAGTGATGGGCAAGACCAAGTAAGAGGTTAGAGAGACTGGGATTGAAAATTTAGTTAATTTCTCCCAACCTCAGCGGAGAGAAAATGACAGTCCACTCAGAATTCAATGAAAAGCCCATCTCTGTTTCAGAGTGGGGGAAGAAATTATGGATGATTCTAATTTTTCTTTCAGCTTAGCTGTATTTTCCAATTTTTCTAGAATGTTAAAAAAAATTGATTATTTGAACATTAAATTTTATTTTTCTGAAAGAGCACCTAAGATAGCTGTCTCATTTATCCAGGAGTACTGATTGAGTGTGACAAAGTTTTTACCTCCCTCATAGCTTCCTCCAGGGTCAACCCCCTGCCCCTGTGTGCCATCTTTGTCACACCTCTTTGGGCTGCTCAGTCCTGATCTGATAGTCATGAAGGAGAGCAAGCAACCTTTACCTTTGCAGAAGCTGGAAAAGTGAGACATCTTTCTGGGATGTTTGAACAAAGTACAGTGTTCTGTGAGTACAATGTACAGTGAAGAAGGCGAGGTAGATCACGTAAATGCTGAAAGCTCCATATGTGCTTGATGACTGGGAAGAAAGAACAATAAAATTTAAGAGGAAAATACTTGCATGTGTACTGCTTTAAAAGCTGTGGCCTAAATATAGCAAGGAAGTCTCTTCATATTTGCTAATACTCATTAATTGCTTATTAAGTATACTCACTTAAGAATTCACTTTTATTAAGTGCCTTGAGTCTTCTCATCAATTTTGCACTAAGACACATATGCAACTGTTCAGTATAGTGTTTATATGGATGCTAAATTGGTACAGAGTTCTCCTTTAAAAAGCATGAAATAGATAATTAACCTCCATTTTTATGAGTATTTATCACAGTAGATTAACTTGAAATATATAGCTTTTTCAGTGTGTGGCGATAAAACGGTATAGTGATTTTGTGTTTTAGTTTGTAAATGTGTTACCTGTACCTAGTGTTATTTGACAAGTGTCTTTACAAAATTAGATATTAGTCCCATGCTCCTTGAATTTGTCACCTGCTCATGAAGCAGGCCAAGCATATATTTGGATGAGAGGATATAGACTATCCTAGGCTAATCCTTATTCAGAACAATGGTACCTGGAAAAATGTCAGAAAACAATTTCCATTGGTTTTGTGTTTGTTGCACAATCAAAATGCAGCTGATGGGATCTTTTGAATTAGTGCTGACTGGTAGTAGCTTCTTCTGGGATCCTTCTGCCAGCTCCTGGACTGAGTGCTGTCCCATCTTTCAATTGCTGGAATGTCACCAACACAGTCAGAACCCTGGTGGTGCAGGGCATAGCAGCAAGGCCCACGGGGAGGGAATGCCCAGCTTGGGCAGAGCTAAGCAAGGGTGACTGTAGCAACCTTGTTACCCCAACTCAGCTTAACTGTTCCTCTGTGACTCTTATTAGTATCACTTTGGGCCACTTATCTGCCTGGCACAAGTCAAAACTACCTATTAATGTCCAAGGGCCAGACTTGCTGCAGAGTCCAAAGTTTATATTGATAAGGCTGCCACAAAATAAATTTAGTTCTTCTGTAACAGCCATGTTACATTCTGGCTCTGATTATCAAAGGTAGACCTTAAATTGCCTTCCCTTCCATGCCACTCTTGTCCTAGCTTTCCAACTACACCCTCCCACACTCTGTATCCAGCCTCCCTACGCTGCCTGAAGATAGTGGTGTTTCTCGGTTTATGACTGTATTAATGAGCTAAGCTGGCTGTCAGTTATGATGCTTCACTCCACATGGATTAGTAGTAACATACTATGACAGAACTTAGAATTTATTGTAATTCAATGGTATTTTATAAACACAGCCCTGGCCTAGGACTAACTAAACACTAAATACTGTATCTGCATTTTTCTATTAAGATTGCACTGGCCAGGCACAGTGGCTTACATCTGTAATCCCAGCACTTTGGGAGGCCGAGGGGGGTGGATCACGAGATCAGGAGATCAAGACCATCGTGACTAACACGGTGAAACCCCGTCTCTACTAAAAATAGAAAAAATTAGCTGGGCGTGGTGACACATGCCTGTAGTCCCAGCTGCTTGGGAGGCTGAGGCAGGAGAATCGCTTGAACTCGGGAGGCGGAGGTTGCAATGAGCCAAGATTGTGCAACTGCACTCCAGCCTGGGCAACAGAGCGAGACTCCATCTCAAAAAAAAAAAAAAAGATTGCTCTAAGTACATTTTCTTCTAGGCTGATTTCTAAAACATTCCATGAAGATATATGATTTTTGTTAACTTTAGGAACTTTTATAAAACTATAATATAATGACTTTTTTGGACTAAATTATATGTCAGTTTTGATCATTTGTATTATTAATGTTTCATTATTTGCTTTCAATAAAATTGTCTTACTATTCATTCTCCCTTCAACTCTAGGTATGGAACAGGATGTTTCTTACTATGTAATACAGGCCATAAGGTTGGTTCTTTAAATTAAAAAATTGATAAAAGTCTTTAAGTTCATATAAATAATGCTTGAACATAATTTGCTATTAAATTACTTTTAGTCTTTAGCTTTTAGTTAATCTTTATCAGGGTTTAATTTAGAGCTCAATACAAAATTTGAATGGTTCTAATAAGAACCATTTTAGACTTTTTGAATTTTATATGTGTGTTTTTAATTGTGTTGGTGGGAAATCTAGACTGAGACCTCATCAAATTCTTAATGCAAATCTAATTTGAAACAAGGAATAAACTTTTTATACAGCTGAAATGTGTTCTTAATTCTGATCATTTTGACTATATTTATTTTTAAAAATTGGTTTATTGATTGCATTATTTTGTACCTATGTTATTATAACTTTAAAAAAATGTTCTCATGTTATCTTTTCATTTTCCACTACTGAAATCTTTTTTTTTTTTCTTTCCTACAGTGTGTATTTTCTGATCATGGCCTTCTCACCACAGTGGCTTACAAACTTGGCAGAGACAAACCAGTATATTATGCTTTGGAAGTAAGTTCTTTTTAATCAATATGGATAATATGACAAACATTCAAAGCTAATAAAAGTTACAGTGTTTTCTAACACTTTTCTGGTAAATCTTAATACAGAGGACTCAAAAAGTTCTGCTTTCTTGGCATTTGATTGAGTTGAAGGAACCTGAGACTGACCTGGGTGTCAGGACTCACAGGAGACCTTGATTAGATTGGTTCCTCAGTTCTTATGCCAATTAATTGTGTCACCTTAGGCATATTACTTAATAGCTTTACAATGTAAGGTTTTTTTTTTTTTTCAATCTCTAAAGTTTAATTGGATTAACGTGCTAACATTTCTTTCATCTTGAAAATTATTTGTTTTTATAAATAAAATGCTCCAGTGTTCCAAAGAGAATCCTGGGCACAAAAAAGCAGAATAACTCTTTTCACTTGTCTCCTCATAAAAATAAATTTCGTGTAACGTTTTGATATAGAAAAGAAAGTGAGGAGATTTATGCCACTTATCACTGGAAACATTTGTTTCAAACATGTTTGTATGTTATAGTAGGAATATGCCAGCCTAAGCCTGTAGGATATGGTAAGTTTGTGTTAGAAACGTTTATTTATAAAGTCAAAGAAATAGTATTCTTTTTGTAAAATCAGATACATTTTTATAAGCGTTTCTATATAATTAATTTTGAAATGGCTACCTTATAATGCACAAGTATACACGTGATCTGCAAACTTATTGAGGCTCATTTTTGGAGTGTCTGATAATAATTTGGTCACAAGTTAAAGACTTCTAGTTAGAGTTAAAACATTTTATTAGTCATTATGCCTAGCACATGAAGAATATTAGTTTATTTCTATTTTTCTCCCTTCCCCAACCCATAAACACTATAATATCTGCCCCCAGCTCCTTTTCTATGGATGGAAGCATTTGTGAAAACTTAGTCTGTATATTAAAGGTATCTTAACACTTCTCAGAACTTAAAATCCTACAAGCCCTCTCCCTTTCTACTTTCCATCTGTGGAGAGTGCATAGCACAACAATAGGCACATAGAATATGCACTTGATAAGTGTTACCTATAATATGATAAAAAGAATATGATTCTGCCTTTTTTCTTCTTGCATAGGAGACAATTAGTGCTTTAGAATTACAGGTGCCTTAGACAGGCCTGTAAAAAAGACCCCCCTGGGACAGGCCTCAGGGACAGGGGTCACCGGGTCTTAACTCCCCTCCCAATATGAAAAGCCTTCTCCTGTCTCCTTTACCAGTCCTTTACCAGTAGCCATCCAGCTTCTATCTGAAGACAGCACCCAAAGTTGCTTCTTAATAACACCTCTAGCATTGGACCTGCATTGGTTGTCAAAAGCGTTCTAACATTAGAGGCTGCAGTCAGTTTCTCTGGGTCTTCCTCCTCCAGGGTAAACTGACCCAATGCCTTGATCTCACATGGTTTATGGATGCTTTATAGTTCTGAGCTGCCTTCATTGGGTGCATTGCAATTCATGTCGTCCAGAATGGAATATAATATTCTACATCTAATCTGACCTGTACTCAATCAATAGGGTGATTTGTGCCTCTCCTACCATAAGCACTACTTCTGCTTTTCTAGCCTGAGAGTTCATTAATTTAGTAATAACCCCTTCATATTATTGGCCCTGGGAGCATATGCTAAAAAACCTAGCCTGTTTTCAAATGAATCATTGTCAAACCAAGTCTGCTTCGTTCTGTATTTGTGTAGTTTTTTTGTTAAATCTAAATTCAGGTCTTTGTTTCTTTCTGTTTAATTTCATAATAGTGATTTTAGCCTATTCCTATATAGTCTGAATTTGTTTTCATTCTTTACTGTTACTCTTTCAGTTTTGTCTCATCTAGAGATTTAACAGGCATATGCTTTATGATTTTGTTTCAATTTATGTAATGCTTTTAGATGCTTAGAATTGTAAAAGCTGAGAGAGACACTAGATCATATGACAATATACTTAGTTACACCCTCCTATCCCCATGTTTTACACGTGAGGAAACTGAGATTAGAAAAGTGAAATTGGACTCCCTTGGCCAAGTAACTTTTGACAACAGTAAGTAGCAGATCCAGGATGCACATCCAGATGCTTGGACATCAAAACCTTGATGCCTAGGCCACCCTGCTGTACTATTTCCTTCCTTGTAAGTCTGGAAGTTCTGGGCTCCAGTCTACCAAGCCCAGTGTTGTTGTCCCTGCATCTAGCTTATGTCCTTTCCTTCATCTGCTAACCTAGCAGTCTCAGCAACAACAACAACAGCACACATACACATACTAATGTTAACGGTGTAGTTAGAATTTTTTTCTTTATGTTTTCTTACCTTTTTTTTTTTTTTTTTTTTTTTTTTTTGAGACGGAGTCTCGCTCTGCCGCCCGGGCTGCAGTGGCCGGATCTCAGCTCACTGCAAGCTCCGCCTCCCGGGTTCACGCCATTCTCCTGCCTCAGCCTCCCGAGTAGCTGGGACTACAGGCGCCCACCACCGCGCCCGGCTAGTTTTTTGTATTTTTTAGTAGAGACGGGGTTTCACCGTGTTAGCCAGGATGGTCTCGATCTCCTGACCTCGTGATCCGCCCATCTCGGCCTCCCAAAGTGCTGGGATTACAGGCTTGAGCCACCGCGCCCGGCCTACCTTTTTTTTTTTTTACAATTAACAAACATTTAAAAAAATTAAATTAAACCAAACCAAAAAACAAGGGTGGGGAATAATGCTAGATTGGTAAGACTTTTTATCAGTAAACTCATGCTAATTTCACTTGGTCATACTAATTCCTTTTTTTGTAAATGCTTACGAAGTATATATTTAATAACATTGTCTTTCATTTGATCGACTGTTGTTAGGCTTAGAAGTTGGAGATAGGAACATTTTAGTCTTTATGCTCTTTAAAACCTGAGACTATAGCTACCCATCTTCAGTCTTTTAGTCTTTTTTCATTCTTCCTCTGCTGATTTGGGAGGAATAAGAAGCATTTCTATGTTTTTATTTTGGTGATTTTTTTTTCTTTTGTGTATACCCTTAGATTTTTAAGACATTGTTTAACCATATATTTTTCTAAGCGTGTATGTCATTGTTTGGTATTTTTAATCTCCCAACCATGATGAGGACCTCTAATATTTTATTCTACCTCCTTCATCACCAATCGTGTTATCTTGTTTAAAGCTTTCATTTCCCCCATTTTGTTCAACATGCAATAATTACTATTGTTTACTTTGCAGTCCACAATAAATCATATTTATTGACTTATTTTTCTTAGTTTTCTGTGTCCAGTATCATTTCTTTCGTCTCATACCTTTTTTATTCCCACCTACTTTTTTTTTCTTCTTTTTTTTTGCTGAGGGGCATCCTTCTATATTTCTTTTAGTAATAGTGTGGGATAGTAAGCCTATTCTTTTTAGGTTTGTCTTTATTTTGTCCTCACTCTGAGGATTAGTATAAAAGCCTATATTAATTGTTTTTCCCACATCCCTTCTGGCCATTTTCGATGCTGATGAGACCTCTGCTGTTAATATGTGGTTCATTTGTAGATAATCTGGTTTATTGTCTGGGAGTTTCTAACATTATCTCTTTATCATTGATGTTCTATAGTTTTACTATGATATGCCTGGGTTTGGATTTATTTTTATTTATCCTGTTAGGTACTTGGATCCAAGTCTGTCTTCAGATCTGGAAAGTTCTCAGCAATTATCTCTTCAAATATTGCTCCTCTACCATTACCTCCATCCTCTTCTGGAATTGCTATTGGATGAATATTGGAACCTTTCAACCCATCATCCATGTCTCTTAACTGCCCTTTTATATTTTTTTAATCTCTTTGTTTCTCTGTGCTGCGTCCCTGGTGAGTTTCTCAGTATCTACCTTCCATTTCCAAGTTCTCTCTTTAAAACAAACAAGACAAAACATAAAAGCCTTTTTTGTATTATGAAATATAAGACACATACAGAAAAATGCATTAAATATCAATGTACAACTCTAAAAACTACTGTAAAGTCTCATGTAACTTGTTCCTAGAATGCTGCCAATCCTAAGAACCTCTATTTGCCCCTGATCACAACTTCCTCCCTCTCCCTGAGATAAACATCAGCCTGACTTTTATCATAATCACTTCCTTGCTTTTCTTTGTAGTTCTAACACTTAAATGTGCAGCCCTGAACACCAGAGTTTAGTTTTGCATGTGTTTAATATTTGATATATTAAAAATATAAAAGAGGAGAGAGAGAGCATGTGCATGCGTATCTCAGTCACTTAGTATATATTTTTTTGTATTTTTTGATCTGGCTTCTTTCAGTCAACATTATGTTTGTGAGATTCATCCACAGTATTATACATAGCTGTTTTTTTCATTCCTTCTTATTGCTATATGAAATTATTGAAGTTCAGTATTTATTCAGCTGTTGATGATATTCGAGTGGTTTTCAGTATTTGGCTATTATGAAAAATGCTGCTATGAACATTTTTGTATATGCCTCCTGATGTAAATATATTCACCTTTCTGTAGGAGTAGAATTTCTAGGCCATAGATTATGTGTGTCTTCACTTTGAGTAGATAATGCAAACCATTTTTCACAGTAGATGTGGCAAGTTACACTCCTACCAGCAATGTGGGGGAGTGCTAATTTACTCATCATCTCTATCTAGTCTAGAGTTTACCCCATCTATTACATTTTTCATCTTATTTAATATTTTCATTTCTATAGTTTTTATTTGGTTATTTTTCACATCCACCTGATTTTGTTTCAGTTCTCTGTTTTTATTTTGATTCTTTTTTTTTTTTTTTTTTTTGAGACGGAGTCTCGCTCTGTCGCCCAGGTTGGAGTGCAGTGGCCGGATCTCAGCTCACTGCAAGCTCCACCTCCCAGGTTTACGCCATTCTCCTGCCTCAGCCTCCTGAGTAGCTGGGACTACAGGCGCCCGCCACCTCGCCTGGCTAGTTTTTTGTATTTTTAGTAGAGACGGGGTTTCACCGTGTTAGCCAGGATGGTCTCGATCTCCTGACCTCGTGATCCGCCCGTCTCGGCCTCCCAAAGTGCTGGGATTACAGGCTTGAGCCACCGCGCCCGGCCTATTTTGATTCTTAATTTCACGTTTGTTTGTTTTTAAAATGGAACTCATTTCCTAATTTATCTCCGAATACTTAAAGCATACGTATTTTAAAATCTATGTTAGGCCGGAATGAACTCTAGTCCAGCTATTAAGTTTGTTGGATTTCTTTCTTTCTTTTTTTTTTGAGACGGAGCCTTGCTCTGTCGCCCAGGCTGGAATGCAGTGGCCCCATCTCGGCTCACTGCAAGCTCCACCTCCCGGGTTCATGCCATTCTCCTCCCTCAGCTGGGACTACACGCGCCCGCCACCACACCCGGCTAATTTTTTGTATTTTTAGTAGAGATGGGGTTTCGCCGTGTTAGCCAGGATGGTCTCGACCTCATGACCTCGTGATCCGCCCGCCTCGGCCTCCCAAAGTGCTGGGATTACAGGCGTGAGCCACCGCACCTAGCCTTGTTGGATTTCTTAATACAAGAGTTCTTCATATAATTTAGAATTGTCACTTCCAGCCTTGTCTTCCATTAAGCCATATAGCCTCAGTCAGCAAATACACACTTGCTTATTTTTCTAACATTCCTACACAAGTAAGAGAGCGCCACCTAGCCCCTGGCTTCAAGCATTGAGCCTGATTCTTTCTATTCCCTGTCTTACACAAAACATTTTGGACCCCTTTCTTCTGGAGGAACCAGTTCCCAGCCACCACTCCTACTCCCTGACACATACAGAAAAATAAATCAGAAGCCATCATGCTCGTGGCTTCAGTCCTGTTTGGTTATGTGTTTCCGTGTCTGTCCACATAGATGTTATTCTGTATTTGAGTCAGCATGTTGTTTCAGTTTTCTCTTTTATATAGTGTCTGTTATCCTCTGTGGTTAGAACAAAGGGGATTTTTGAAGTACAAACTCATTATTTCTGCTCATGTAAGCATCTGCATCTTCTTTTTCATCACCAAGAGAACTCTCTTTCTCTCTCTGAAGCCCCTGGCAGGTGATACTAAGGCCTGACATTTTAACACCTCTAAATTCTCATTTTCAATATTTGTAAAAAGAAATTGGTTGTTCATGATCCTTAAGTTGTTCTGTGACATTAAACTCATATTAAACTGGTTAAATTTGTCCCACCCTTTCTAGTTGGAAAATATTTCTCAGTAGTGGAAGAGACTGGAGCAAAATAGAGCCACTGAATGGTTCTGCCTTCCCTCTGGCATCCTTGTTCCCCTTCTTTTTCCAAATACTGTTTCACAACACAAAAATCCTTTTGGGAACTTTTAATGTGATTATGAACTTGAGCTTATGACTTGAGACTTCCATGTTCTGTGTTTTGTCGCTAGAATATAGATTTCCCGAGGCCAGGGTACTTGTCTATCTTGTTAACCACTCTGTCCCAGCAGGCTGGCAGATAATACGTACCCATTAAATATTGTTTAAATACAGAATCCTATGTTAGGCCATTTTTTTTCTTTTTAAATATGAACTTCAAAGAGGGTTCCCTATATCGCCTTATTGGTTTCTTTAAATGTCTCTTCCCCTATTTTTTCTTTGGTATGGTTTAACGATTATAGCATTAAGATTTCCTTTTTAGAGTTTTTCATCCTTCTTGAGCTAAATCCCGATTTTAGGTATAAACCTATGTAATAGATTATCTATTGCTGTGTAACAAGATTACCACAAACTTAAGTGGCTTAAAACAACACATGTGTTGTTTCTCAGTTCCCATGGGTTCAGAATCCAGGCACAGCTTAGCTCGGTACCCTGCTCGGAGTCTCACAGGGCTGCAGTCAAGGTGTTGACTGAGGCTCTTCTGTCATCTGAGGTTTAATCTGCTTCCAGGTTCATTCAGGTTATTGGCAAAATTCAGTTCCTTGTGGTTGTGTGCTTCCTTAAAGTCAGGATGGGAGGGAATATATCCAGCAAGACAGGCACAGTAAATCATGTAATGGAAGCACATACACATCACCACACATATCCCATCACTTTTGACACGTACTGTTGGGTAGAAGAAAGTCACAGATATCACCACACTCAAGAGGCGGTGATTATGCAAGGGTATGAACATCAAGAGGCAGGGATCATGGGAGCCACCTTAATTAAAAGTCTATCTGCCACAAGCATATAAACATTGTTTATGAACTTTTACAATGTTCTTTCTTGAAAAGTATACTTTCTGAGCAATAAATGCTTTTAATTGTAGTTCCCCAACTTGTTACTGAAGTATTAATGAAATCTGTCACATTTCAAAAATAATGTTGCTCCAATTCAAGTCTTCCTTTTCTCTATGCAATTAAAAATGCTATAGAGTTAGACACTGCATTTGTAATATAATATATACAAATTAACTACATTATAAATTATATATGTACAGATACATGGCACTGTAGTATACACAAAACTGTGTTTGCTATGCCTGATGGATGATTGTAAGCAATTTAGGGTAATCTTTACATTACATGATTTTTCTTCATACTCACCAATTTTCACCCTAATTGCCTTGTAAGCTACAATTCTACTGCATCCTGAAATATCCTGCTTTATTTTTATACTGTTAGTGGCAGTGGCATTCATGTCAAGGAGCTTTTGAAGAAAAATGTGTTTGCCTGCTATGACATTACATCAGATCTACTTGATTATTTTTAATTCAATCTTCGTATAGCTTATTTCTTAGCCTTTCACTTTCCAGGCTACGTGTCTAGTTTTAAAATAATTTATTCCTCTTGCCCTGTTATAATTTAATTCATTATTCTTTACACCCTGTCACTTTCATTGCATCTCCCTTAGTGTACAACTGTTAGGCTTGCATGCATCTTTTCCAGGGAATCATAACCTAGAACAAGGGCTGATTCAAATTTGTAGATGATATACTAAAGTGTTGGATCTTTATACTTAGGATGTAACTTATGGCAACTTAATTGATAACAAATAGACCGTCACCTTCTATTTATCACTTTAGGTTTTGGCTGCTATACTCTTTTCCTGTCCAACTTTGAAGCATTATACCATCTTCCTTTTTTTTTTTTTTTGAGATGGAGTCTAGCTCTGTCGCCCTGGCTGGAGTGCAGTGGCTGGATCTCAGCTCACTACAAGCTCCGCCTCCCGGGTTGAGGCCATTCTCCTGCCTCAGCCTCCCGAGTAGCTGGGACTACAGGCGCCCGCCACCTTGCCCGGCTAGTTTTTTGTATTTTTTAGTAGAGACGGGGTTTCACCGTGTTAGCCAGGATGGTCTCAATCTCCTGACCTCGTGATCTGCCCGTCTCGGCCTCCCAAAGTGCTGGGATTACAGGCTTGAGCCACTGCTCCTGGCCAACCATCTTCCATTTTATTTCCTGCCTCTGAATTCAGAAGACCGCATGTCTTTTGTGAATTTAGAGGTGTCTCTCATTTTTATTTCTTTAAAAGCTAAATCATACCATGTATTATATCCTGACAGCAAAATTATTTACTTTTTTCAGATAAGTGTTTTTATCTACCTTTTATTGTGTTATATTGAAACTAGTCACTTCTGTATATTCCTGATGACAGAATTTAAAACAATTATCTCCTGGAGCCTTAACAGTAACTATGTATTTTTTTTCTTTTGTTTTAATCTAAATGATACTCTGATTCTCAACTAGTTACCTCTAATCAAAACCTTGATTTTCCTTTTGCTAAAATCATATTGCTTCCTCTTAAAAATATGGTGTAAGCATGTCACATCCTATCTTTTTCAATGGAAATGAGGTGTATCAGCATGTGGTTTCCTAGAGTATAAAGTCCCACCAGCTGTGCCACAAAATCACTTTACTAGACTCCTAGCACAGTGGCTTCTAAAAATTCATAGTTTAACTCTACTTGCCTAAAACAATTATGTATGCATTTCTTGTTAGATGCCATTTAAGGGCAGTGTCTTTGAGAGTATAAGGAGGAGGGACACCTGTTTTTGTTTTTGTTTTTCAATTAGGTCTAGAATTATACTGCCCATGGCAGCCATGGCCACATGCAGCTATTGAGCACTGGAAATGTGGCTAGTCTTAACTGAGATGTGCTGTTAAGTGTAAAGTATATACCAGACTTCAAAGATAGTACAAAAAAAAAATCTCAATAATTTAATATTGATTTCATGTTGAAATTATTTTTTTAATACACTGGGTTAAATAAAATATTAATTTTACCTTACTTTTACCTTTTTAATGTGGCAAAAATGTAAATTACATATGTGACTCATTTTATATTTCTATTGGACAGCACTGGTCTAGAAACTCTTACATATTTACTAATATTTGGCAGCTGCTATCTCTGAATTGTCTGTTTCCAAAGGAAATTTGAGAGTAAAGTTCTTAAATCTCTTTAAACCAAAATTTTACTTAGTTCTCTTGAATGATCCCTCTAAGTACCTAAATATGTAAATGTGTCAAACTTAATAAGTACAAGTTCTTTTAGGCAGGGAATGAGCTGTGTTAGAGTCCTTTGTAAGGTATTTGTTGAATTGTTTTTGTCCCATTTTTAAAGCCTTGTCATATTTGCATAGCTATGTCAGATCTGTTCCTCAAATACTTTTTGTGGTTAAAAAGCCATTTTATGTATGTAGTAATACAGAGTACTGTATGTATGTCTACATATATAAAAATGTGTAAACGTATAAACAGAATACAGGCATTCTGTAGGTTTGCAGTAACATAGTAACTTCTCATAGAAGCTATGAATGATGGAATATGCCAGCATATTCATTCTCTAGTTTACTTGCATCTTGACAACTGACAATAAGAAGGCATTACCATTTGTAATTCAGTTAATAGAAATGGGGACAGGTCCCTACATTTAATATCACCTGACATTTGGTTTGGAGTGACTCTGTGGAAGTAATATACATTAATAATCTATATGAATGAACTATCAGAACTAAAAAAATTTTCTTGGAATTCCTAGTGGTTTGTGCTGAGACTTTTTTTTTTTTTTTGCCGTCAGGATTTTTTTATAATAGCTTTATTGAGATATAATTCATATTCCACACAATTTACCTTTTTAAAGTATACAGTTCAATGGTTTATAGTAATACTATATTTACAGAGTTTTACAACCGTCACCACTATCTAACTTTAGAACATTGTCACCACCCCAGAAAGAAACCCCATAACCACCCCCTATCCCCTAGCCCAGGCAACCACTACTTTCTTTTTCTATGGATTTGTCTGTTCTGGACATTTTATATGAATGGGATCATACAATATATGGTCTTCTGTGCCTGGCTTCTTTCACTTTGCGTAATGTTTTCAATGCTCATCCATGTTGTAGCATGTATTAAGACATCATTCCTTTCATAGTCCGATAATACTCCATTGTATAGACATACTGTGTTTTATCTATTCATCAGTCACTGGTGTTTGGCTGATACTTTAACATTAAAAAAATTAATGAAGTCAATATTTACATTTAGTAAGAACCTTCACATATATTCTCATATTGAGCCTCACAGTAGTTTGTTTAGGTAAGTGTTGTCATAGTCATCATTTTATAGGTGAAGAAATGGAGGCTCAGAAAGCCTAAGTAGGCAAGTTACTTAATTTACTAAGATTAACTTACTAAAGTACTTAGATTAGTTACTAAGATTACACAGCAATTAGGTACTAGAACTGGGACTCAAAGCCAGTTTATCCAACTCTAAAATATGTTTTTATCGTTATTGCCACAGCTCTAGGTGATTTTGTTTTAAAGAAAAATTACTCACTAGCTAGCTTCTTTGCTTTTTTATTTTATTTTATTTTTTTTATTTACTATGCTGTTAGATATGGGAAACAGACTTGAAAAAACTTTTAATGTGGCCTCTCCCAATAATTTTATGAATAATATGGCAATATATTTCTAAGTGATAACATACCTCAGTAGCTTAGCAACAGACAGAAAATTGTTCAAGAAGCAAACTGACCAACAGATCAATGTCCACCTATAGGGACAAATCCAAGGGTGTGCTGGAAGGCTCACTTCTTTTCCCCATCCCATGAAAAACTTTTATTAGTGACTTAGACAAAACTATGTTTGTATTAGAAGACCTAGTTTATCGTATTTGTCAGAGTCCCAAAATGGAAACTGAATTCTGTCCATCTGGTTGTGTCATACACAGAATATGCTCAATAAAAACCTTTGATCGTGATAAAATATGTTCTGTCTTGGATTCCTTTTTTTCTTTAGGGTTCTGTAGCTATAGCTGGTGCTGTTATTCGCTGGCTAAGAGACAATCTTGGAATTATAAAGACCTCAGAAGAAATTGGTGAGTGTGTTCTAACAAAAGGTCAGAAAATCTGAAAAATGACACATTTCAGTATTTTATCTCTGCAATCTGTGAATACTTATGCTTTGCCCCAAATGTGATCCATAAATTATATAGATCCCTAGTATGAGTTTGACTTATACAAAAGACTATTTTGTGAAGACTTATAAAACAAGGAATTATCATAATTAGTGGTGGTTATTAATAAACTGGCAATATAGGGCATAAGAATTATCCAAGTGTAAAATTGAACACTGGAGATTGCCAGAAGCTGCAGATAGAGAAGTTGAGTTAAATTTATCTGATGAGAAAGAGCTTTAACTCTTAGATTAGAGTGAGCATTAAAACTCTGGTACCTATAATTTAAGTATTAATATGGCTGTTTTCAGTCTATAGATAATTAGTTTGAGCTTCCCTAGTCACTCTTTCATCCGCTTGTTTAACTTTGCCTGAAGGTGAGACAATCAGAAATACATTTCTGATTAGGGACACACTAGAGGCCACTTTTTCATCTCCTAGTCAGCAACCTTAAAAATAGTGGAAATGAGCTAAAATACCTTAAAGAAACGCATCTGGTTCCTTGATTTCTTGAGCTAAGCTACATTTTAGTGGGGGGTATTTAATGTGGGAGAAACTCTTTTTTGTTGATCCTAGCATACTACTGTAGTTAGCAACATTTTGCTCTACCAATGAATTGGAAACCAAAACCCCTGTCCTAATTTTTCTAATTTTTAAAATAGGTGTGCTTATTTAATAATACACAATATTTGTATGATTTTTTTGTTTGTTTGTTTTGCTTTGTTTTTAATGATAGAAAAGCTTGCTAAAGAAGTAGGTACTTCTTATGGCTGCTACTTCGTCCCAGCATTTTCGGGGTTATATGCACCTTATTGGGAGCCCAGCGCAAGAGGGTAAGTATTGAAAATGTGGTGTGCTTTTGGGGATCTTGATTTATTTACTAAAGTCATTAATAACTAATTAGTTTCTTATCTATTTTCAAATAATTATAATGTGTTGAGAAAACCTTTTCTTTTTGGAGAATATAATTTCAGAAACTTTAAGCTCTAAGAAGTTATGAATCAGCTGACAGTAACCCCTGCCATATCCATATTCATGTTATCTTTTATCTTCAAGATGTCTGCAAGTT
This sequence comes from Macaca fascicularis, assembly GCF_037993035.2. Classification (NCBI taxonomy): domain Eukaryota; kingdom Metazoa; phylum Chordata; class Mammalia; order Primates; family Cercopithecidae; genus Macaca; species Macaca fascicularis. The sequence continues at coordinate 30,722,778 of NC_088395.1, forward strand.
GTATAGTGAAGGGACATCATCATAATGAATATTGGTTCAGTTTTACGATGCCATCATCTCTTCAAATGCATCATAAACTTTTTCATGTATGAATGCAGAATTGTGAAATATAAGGACTTTCTGAGTTACCTAATGATTATATCCAGTTTTCTCTTCCTGGACACTTCTATCTATCAAATTTGACCTTTTCATATTTGAGATATTTCAAATTGATTGGTTTATACCATTCTAATCTGAAAATCTTTGTGCGTATTTTTAGGATAATCTGTGGACTCACTCAGTTCACCAATAAATGCCATATTGCTTTTGCTGCATTAGAAGCTGTTTGTTTCCAAACTCGAGAGGTAACAAATACGGGCCTGTTTTCTTGTACTTAGTTCACTTTTATCACTCTTAAGTTATATGGTAACACCTGAGCTTTATTCAGTACTGAAAATGTAGTTAATTAAATATTACGGCTACCTAAATACTAATCTAAATATAAGCAGGGTTTTTTTTTCCCTTTTTCCAGCTGTCATTACCTTCTAAGTTCCTGTTCCCTGTCAGGCACTGAGAATTTTATGGTTGTGGGGAGGCTGAGTGGCACACATTAGGCAAAGGAAATAGCACAAACATAGGCATCAAGGCAGAAAAACAGGGTACCAAACAGAGTTGTATAGCTTAGCTGAATATCAAGGTGAATGCAGAGGTGTAGTGAGAGAAAAGGCTGGCTGTGAGCAGATCAAAGAGGGCTTAGAAGACTAGAATAAGAAGTCTCAATTTATTCCATAGGCTCTTGGAAGCCTTGAGAGTTGAGTGGAGGATTGCCATTTTCAGAGATGTTACTATGAAATAGATTTATAACATTAATTGCACTGGTTTATTTAAGATTTTGGATGCCATGAATCGAGACTGTGGAATTCCACTCAGTCATTTGCAGGTAGATGGAGGAATGACCAGCAACAAAATTCTTATGCAGCTACAAGCAGACATTCTGTATATTCCAGTAGGTTAGTAAGTCTTCATTCCTTTAAACTCCTGGAGTAATGTTTCTTGGGAAAAACTAGTTCTTTGGGCATATGTAACCACAAAGATGTTGATGGAACTCTCTCCCCTCAGTGAAGCCCTCGATGCCCGAAACCACTGCACTAGGTGCTGCTATGGCGGCAGGGGCTGCAGAAGGAGTCGGCGTATGGAGTCTCGAACCCGAGGATTTGTCTGCCGTCACAATGGAGCGGTTTGAACCTCAGATTAATGCTGAGGGTACATTTAAATAATGAAATGTTTAGTGATAATACTGTGAAAACGACCTTAGTGCATGGGAGTTTTGTTTTTCTGTTTAGTTAAAAGTTAAGGAACCGGCCGGGCGCGGTGGCTCACGCCTGTAATCCCAGCACTTTGGGAGGCCAAGGTGGGTGGATCACGAGGTCAGGAGATCCAGACCATCCTGGCTAACATGGTGAAACCCCGTCTCTACTAAAAATACATTAAAAAAAAAATTAGCGGGGCGTGCTGGCGGGCGCCTGTAGTCCCAGCTACTCAGGAGGCTGAGGCAGGAGAATGGCGTGAACCCAGGAGGTGGAGCTTGCAGTGAGCCGAGATCGCGCCACTGCACTCTAGCCTGGGCGACAGAGCGAGACTCCGTCTCAAAAAAAAAAAAAAAAAAAAAGTTAAGGAACCAAGTAAAATAGTAAATGTTATCATTGCAGATTCGGGTACTAAGCATATTGGGCTTTACCGAATAAATGTGAATGACAGAAATCGTTGTTTATCAAAAGAACTTCTAAAATCACTTTTTAAAAACCATTTGCTTTTAATGTTTATGGTCCTTTAGTGTAGGATAATAATACTGACACACTGTCGGGTATAGCTAGTTAGAACAGCCTTTTTTAAAGTGAGAAGGAAGATATATCAGCCACTCATCTCTAATGTCTATACCAGATCATCTTTGGTGCCAGTGGTCCAGCTTTAGGACATAATTAGCTGGGTTAAGAGACACTCTGGTAACTTTTAAGCACAGCAGGACTAACCTGATGAAGGCAGCAACAATTTAAGTAAGTGAACATTAGATATCTGATTCACTGTGCTAACTAAGCTAAGCCACAAGCTGTGATCAGCACTTTCACTAAAATGTAGTGATGTCGTTCTTAAATTTAAATAAATGTAGAAAAAATAAGGTTTTATATATTAGAATTGGTTTTATAACTTTTTAAAAACCTATGCATAAAATAGCATCAGCTGGGAATGGTGATATGTGCCTATAGTCCCAGCTACCCAGGAGGATCTCTTGGGCCCAAGAGTTCGAGTCCAGCCTAGGTAACATAATGAGACCCCTGTCTCTTAAAAAAAAAGAAAGCATCGAAGTGGACTTTAAGATATTGGGAATAAGCTTTCAAATGCATTTTTCTTTGGTTTTCTGGGAGACTATGCCAGTGTTTCTCAATTTTATTCATTCAACATATAAGAAAATGAATTATAATACTAGTAATTTTATAGTCAGAGTATACCATGTACCTTGATTTAGAAATGTATTTCAACATCTGATATTCTGTCATTTTTAACTTTTGCAATACTGGATGAAATATGAAGTTCAAAAAATGTTTCTACTTTTCAAAAAAAAATCAACTTTATAATAAGCAAATAATGTCCAGAGCAGGTATATGGCCTCTAAATGCCAATCTCACTCTTAAAGCAAGGAAGCTCTATGTCAAGACAGCCATCTCCATTCGTAGGAGAGCCATCTTTGCTGGTGTTGAAGGCCTTAGCCTGGGGTTGATCAGTCATGCCCTGTTGTCCTCCCTGTCACCAGCCCTCACTCCTCCCCATAAATGAATGGGCGCCTAGATATAAATAGTACATTTTGCCAGCAAACAGTTGTTTATAGCCAACCACAGGCCAGAGACTGTACTGATGTGGGGATATAGAGATGAATAAAGCCTTATCTTCTTACCTTCTTTTGTCCTTCAGAAGATTAAAGTATATTGGGAGCAGTAGACAAAACCATAAAAATTCACTGTGGTAGCTGACATCCTGGGGTATGTGTGAAGAGGGGGTGGGGATAGAAATGGGGCACCAGAAAGCTTTCTGAAGTGAGTGATTCTTGAGCCTTGTCTCCTAGGTGTTGCAGGCCTCAGGTGCTATGGAAAGTCTGGGAGGCTTGAGAGAAAGGTAGCCCCACATGGGGTTCACCACCCTTAGAAGTACAGCATCAAGCTCATTTTTGTTTAGACTTTCTGTTGTGGATTTCCACCTTTAAAAAATCTTGCTTTAAGATGCTGGGGTTAGGGGGCATGGGGCTGACTCAGAGGAATGCAATTCAAATCTTATGAGAAACCAGTATTTGTTAAATCCTCTGACTGAAATAAAAACGCCTCCTTCTAGTCTTCCCACATTACAGCATACCCTTTTCCTCATACTCTTTCCCCCAAAAAGAAGAGAAAGCAGATCAAATGGGATTCCCCTTTCTAATTCATTACCACTTGTTTGTGTGTGGCCCAGTCTGCATAGCAGGCAGTCTGTCTACCAGTCTTCCTTTACCCTGCTGAATTTCCCCTATCTTGTTTTTGTTTGTTTGTTTGTTTGCTTGCTTGTTTTTGAGACCGAGTCTTGCTCTGTCACCCAGGCTAGAGTGCAGTGGTGTGATCTTGGCTCACTGCAACCTCCGCCTCCCAGGCTCAAATGATTCTCCTACTTTAGCCTCCCGGGTAGCTAGTACTACAGGCAGGGTTTTACCATGGTACTCAGGCTGGTCTCAAACTCCTGAGCTCAAGCGATCCTCCCTCTTCACCCTCCCAAAATGCTGGGATTACAGGCATGAGCCACCACACCCAGCCTCCCCGTGTCCTGTTTCACTCCAACTTCCAAGCAAGCATCTCTTCCAGTCACTGGCAGTCATCAGCAACCATGTGCTTTCAAATCTGAGTCCTGCTAAAGCCCCACTGCAGTTTAATGTGTGCAATAATTTGTGAAGAATGTTGAGTGATCATAAGTATGGTATGTAGAACATCTCAGCAAACTACCTTTCATATGTGTTTTTTCTACCTTCTAATTCTAGAAAGTGAAATTCGTTATTCTACATGGAAGAAAGCTGTGATGAAGTCAATGGGTTGGGTTACAACTCAATCTCCAGAAAGTGGTAAAAATGTTTTTGTTTATTACTGCCACATTTTCTTAGTATGTTAAATAGTTATTTAAGTATCTAGCCATTTACACATAGCCAGGCTGCTCTGAAGCAAAGCGTTATCGTATGTCCAGAGATTCTAACATTTTGAAAACACTTTAAAGTTCTAAACACAAAATGTAAATTATCAGGTTGATATACATACTTAACTCTATCCTGCCATATCTTTCCTTATTAGTTTATTCTTGGTACTTCAATTGACAACTTAGTCTTCCAAGAGTAAAATTATTTCTAGTTTCTTCTTAATGAAAAAAAAATCAACTAGAGTCTTCATTTTTTTTCCCTTCTCCTCTTACTTTACCTTTTTGGGGGGCTGTCTTTATGACTTGAACCAACTGAAAACTGTATTAATTTCAGAATATATTCTGCTACTTCCTAGGCTGATTCCAAGTACATAATGGGAATTCCTTTGGAATCAGAGAGGAAGAAATATACCAAACATAGTAAATTTGAACTCTTATAAATAGATTGGGAAATGCTCTTAGCAGAAAAAATAGTGGACTATTCTACCTTACGATCACTTAGGAAGGTCAAGAGCTTAAGCAAACCATTTAAACAGCCTTAAGATACATAGTATTATTTTTTGCTAAATACAAGATGTGGAGCATAATGAATGGAACAATGGCAAATAATTTATTGAAGCATATACTTTTTTTTTTTTTTTTTTGAGACAGAGTCTTGCTCTGTCACCCAGGCTAGAGTACAGTGGCACGATCTTGGCCCACTGCAACCTCTGCCTCGTGGGTTTAAATGATTTTCTTGCCTCAGCCTCCCAAGTAGCTGGGGTTATAGGCGCCCACCACCACGCCCAGCTAATTTTTTTGTATTTTTAGTAGAGACGGGGTTTCACCATGTTGGCAAGGCTGGTCTGGAACTCCTGACCTCAAGTGATCCACCCGCCTTGGCTTCCCAAAGTTCTGGGATTACAGGCGTGAGCCCCTGCACCTGACTTGAGCATATACTTTAATGGGGAAGAGTTGACAAATGAAATAATACCTGCCTTCCTTCCAACCCCAAAGTTAATGTATCTGTTTTTTTTTTTTTTTTTTTTTTTGAGACGGAGTCTCGCTCTGTCGCCCAGGCTGGAGTGCAGTGGCGCGATCTCGGCTCACTGCAAGCTCCGCCTCCCGGGTTCACGCCATTCTCCTGCCTCAGCCTCCTGAGTAGCTGGGACTACAGGCGCCCACAACCGCGCCCGGCTAATTTTTTGTATTTTTAGTAGAGACGGGGTTTCACCGTGGTCTCGATCTCCTGATCTTGTGATCCGCCCGCCTCGGCCTCGCACAGTGCTGGGATTACAGGCGTGAGCCACCGCGCCCGGCTAATGTATCTGTTTTTTAGGAAAGCTTCCAGAACTATCTACTGCCACAGATAACTGTGGTCTGTATTTTCAGTCCCGGATGTTCCTATTTGAAGCTTTTGTTTTTCTCCTAAATAAGCTTAATATCTTTTGTTGTGAGACTCAGCTTCCTTTTCCAAGATGGTGGCAAAGTTTTTCTTGCTAAGACTGTAATTTTGAGAGACCCTTTACAATTAAACTTCTCAATCATAAGTATTTTTCTAGCACAGTGCTAGTTGCTGTGTGAGATAGACGTAAGCCCTGACTTCTTTTCTAGTTGCCCTTAATTATTGCTTGTAAGAAGTGGAGTTACATGATTTCTTTAACTAGCTGGACGTTTTAAAATGGCACTTTAACTGGCATGTTTAAAATGGCATTTTGTTTTGTTTTTTGTGTTTTGAGATGGAGTCTCACTCTGTCGCCCAGGCTGGAGTGCAGTGTTGCGATCTTAGCTCACTGCAACCTCTGCCCTCCAAGTTCAAGCCATTCTCCTGCCTCAGGCTCCCGAATAGCTGGGATAACAGGTGCCTGCCACCACGCCCGGCAATTTTTTTGTATTTTTAGTAGAGATGGGGTTTCACTATCTTGACCAGGCAGGTCTTGAACTCCTGACCTCGTGATCCACCAGCCTTGGCCTTCCAAAGTGCTGGGATTACAGGCGTGAGCCACCGCGCCCGGCCTTAAAATGGCATTTTAATCCTCCTGTCTCCCTCCCTTCAACCCCATGTCTTACACACAGATATACAGTTCTCCTCACTAGCAGTTCAGGATGTAATTTTAACTGCAAAATTCCCACAAAATCAACTGATCATTTTTCCCTTGTTTGTGTACTTGACAATCAATGAATTTAAAATGCTAAGAAAAAGTTGATAAAACAAAAAAAAGATATGATTGCTCCAATTTCTGCTATCAGCATTAATGATAAAAGTAGTTTGGTTTGTGAGAGTTTTATATTTTAAATAACTTTGTTTTTGTTTCAGTTAGGCTGCAGTGGATTTAAGCCAGTTTGAAATTTTTTTGTTTGTTTGTTTGTTGGAGATGGAGTTTCACACTTGTTGCCCAGGCTGGAGTGGTGCAATGGCGCGATCTCCGCTCACCGCAGCCTCTGCCTCCCGGGTTCAAGCAATTCTCCTGCCTCAGCCTCCTGAGTAGCTGGGATTACAGGCATGTGCCACCATGCCCAGCTAATTTTGTATTTTTAGTAGACACTAGATTTCTCCATGTTGGTCAGCCTAGTCTCGACTCCCAACCTCTCAGGTGGTCCGCCCACCTCGGCCTCCCAAAGTGCTAGGATTACAGGCATGAGCCACCGCACCCGGCCTGAAAATGTTTTTTGAATAGATTTATGAAAAACACTCTAATATGTAATATTTTGGGGGTCTCTAAGCTGTGTAATAAACTTGGAATAGTAATCGTCAGTTAATAAAATGCTAGTTGTATTCCTTTAAGCAATCTAAGCTATATAACTATATAATTTATATGATAACAGCAATACAGATAGAATCCTATTTTAATAAACTTGAAAGGATATTAGAACTGCTACCTGTATCTTTACCTATGGGAAGAATATGAGGCTTGCTTAAGTTTCAAAGCAGTTTGCCAATTTTGAAGCAATCATATTTATTTTCTTGTTTGTGACTACATTTGAATGCTTTGTAAACAATTTTTAACATACTTTTAATATGTGTTTAAAATGTATTGTCAGGTGCATTTTGTTACATACCAAATTCTATTAAAAAAATAACACTGGCCGGGCGTGGTGGCTCACGCCTGTAATCCCAGCACTTTGGGAGACTGAGGCGGGTGGATCACGAGGTCAGGAGATTGAGACCATCCTGGCTAACACGGCGAAACTCCTTCTCTACTAAAAATACAAAAATAAATTAGCCGGGCGTGGTGGCGGGTGCCTGTAGTCCCAGCTACTCGGGAGGCTGAAGCAGGAGAATGGCGTGAACCCGGGAGGCGGAGCTTGCAGTGAGCCGAGATTGCGCCACTGCACTCCAGTCTGGGTGACAGAGCGAGACTCCGTCTCAAAAAAAAATAAATAAATAAAAATTAAAACTGAACTAATATTTTAGCAAAAAATAGGGTTTTAAGTTCATCTTAGAACACTAATATAACTCTTCTCTCATAGCCAAAAGACCTATAATTTGAACTTGGGTGGAATTAAATAGATCATTTAGTATATTTGGGGGAAGAATCAAGAAAGCTAAAATTAACAGCCTCCCAAAAAGTTATCCATAGGCTCTCTCTGGCTTTGCCAGCGGAAGGCTAATGTTGGTCTATATGTATTATGTTCTTGGCTGTGTGGCATGCTATCTGTATTGTTTGTTAACTGTCATAAGCCTTCAATATTGATTATATTTTTGATTTGAAGTAATAACTCTTTGCTAGCTTTTATGAATATACTATTTTTATAGCTTATTTTGTTTTGCTATCTTGTGATTCTTAACACAAATATTGTAATTATGTGTCTCTCTTTTGGTTTGCTTGACTGGAATTCTCTTCTGCTTGGATGACCACAGGTGACCCTAGTATCTTCTGTAGTCTGCCCTTGGGCTTTTTTATAGTGAGTAGCATGGTAATGTTAATCGGAGCAAGGTACATCTCAGGTTAGTTACTCTTTAAATTAGACAACTCTATTTAGTTAGCTTTAATGTTTTCGTGTATAACTTAACAGAAATTTTTCAGTGTTTTTCATTCTTTCTGTGTCTAGGAAGCTGGAAACTCAATTAAAGGTCTAATTAGTTAGACCAATTAATCTTTGGGGGCAGTTAGAAGTAAGAACTGTGACTCTGCTTAACCTATTTACATTTTTTTTTTTTTTTTTTTTTTGAGACGGAGTCTCGCTCTGTCGCCCAGGCTGGAGTGCAGTGGCGCGATCTCGGCTCACTGCAAGCTCCGCCTCCCGGGTTCACGCCATTCTCCTGCCTCAGCCTCCCGAGTAGCTGGGACTACAGGCGCCCACAACCGCGCCCGGCTAATTTTTTGTATTTTTAGTAGAGACGGGGTTTCACCGTGGTCTCGATCTCCTGACCTTGTGATCCGCCCGCCTCGGCCTCCCAAAGTGCTGGGATTACAGGCGTGAGCCACCGCGCCCGGCCACCTATTTACATTTTTAATGTGATGATTTATTTAAGAGGGACTACATTCTGCTGTGAGCTGCAGCAATAAGCAAAAGTGAAAATACTAATATTTAAATGGAAGGACTTTCAGACTGCTGAAAGTTAAAGTATAGTTTTGACATTAATTAAATTGTCTTTCAAATGTATACAAATTATTTTTCATACTCCTGAAAATTTGCTAAGCAAGTCTTAACTTTTCAATTCTGGCAAGAGTTTCAGCCAGAGCATGTCAGCAGAGTTCCTGTAAAACCCTAAAACCAGGGAAGATTTATAGTCACTTTTGTTTTAGTTAAAAGAATGTATTTTGTGAACTGAAGTTTTAAAAATGATTGCTTAAATAAAGGGGTTGAAATGAAAATAGAATTATTTTTCCACATTAATTTCTACTGAATAATATTTTTAAAATAAAAGTAAAATGGCTCAGCATGTTATGAAATATATTGCATAATCTTATTAATTTATAATAGCCATTTTTGGAAGCTGCTCTTGATGATAGCTCAATTTTTCTTAAAATTACTGGCTTAAATGGAAATGATGCTTCTTATTCTGTATGTTCCCATGAAAGTGAAACTTAAAAAAAAAATCTTCATGGTTAGGGAGAGTTAAATTCTCTCTCTCAATTAATAAGATAATGGCCTGAGCTTAAGATGTAAAATTTAAACTTTAGTGATATGAGAGGGAACATCTGTTTGTCGAGATCTGACAAACATTTATTTAGCTTGTCATTATCATTTTAGTGCTATACATAAATGTAGAACGAAAATTATTTACAGAAAATTATTTGCAGAACATTAGGTTATCTTTTAATGAGAAAATTTGGATTACTTGCATGAGAATTTAAAACTAGATTATATTACTTTTTCCATTTTCTGAATATTCATGCATATTCAGAATAAATTTGTTCAAATTGTCTGCTTCTGTACTAACAATACCTTAATTTGGTATCAGTAACAGAAGAAAAAACTATGGAATGCTACAGTAAATACTGCGTTTCCAAAAACACAACCACTAGTCCAAATAGTTAGTTTTTCTTTGAATTACCTTACAAAAGGCCTCTGTATACATAAATCTATATGGAATCTGTTCTTTCTGCTTCTCAGGAATGTTTGGTGGAACATTCCCATGAGAACTGTAATTTAAATCTATAAAGAAACGTACACATTGTTTTAGAAAAAGTTGTTACTTTTTTTTTTTTTTTTTTTTTTTTTGAGGCGGAGTCTTCACTCTGTCGCCCAGGCTGGAGTGCAGTGGCACCATCTCGGCTCACTGCAAGCTCCGCCTCCCGGGTTCGCGCCATTCTCCTGCCTCAGCCTCCCGAGTAGCTGGGACTATAGGCACCCGCCACCGCGCCCGGCTAATTTTTTTTTTTTGTATTTTAATAGAGACGGGGTTTCACCGTGTTAGCCAGGATGGTCTCGATCTCCTGACCTCGTGATCCGCCCATCTCGGCCTCCCAAAGTGCAGGGATTACAGGCGTGAGCCACCGCGCCCGGCCTCTGTTACTTTTCATTATCCTGAGTATTTTGGGCTGCATAACAATGGTCTGGAAAAGTAAAGAAAAGAAACATTGCAGCTGAAAGTTTTGATTTATTTGTTTGTTTGTTTCCCCCTTGGTATCATGACAGCATGAAAAGGCCTTGTCTCTATGAAAATTGAGACATGTGGCATCTCTCTAAGCTAAAAGATGTGCTACGTGTCTAGATTCTTAGGCTTCTAAAATGCACGTGGTCACTATATTTAGGTTCTCTCTTTGATGACATACCCTGCAATTTGAGAGGGCTGGAAATTGTTTGCCTTGGTAAACAATTAGCAACAGTGGCAATATTTGCTAATTTTGGAATTAGCCCTGTTTGTTGCATTTTAATTGTGAGGTATGATTTAGAAATCATATGGACTTTCTAGTTTAATAAATGATTGAATCGTCTTCATTGCTTTAACTCCTGCATTGTATGCATGTATTATTGACATATGTGGTTTTTGTTCCCCATTTCAGGTATTCCGTAAAACTTACCAACTCATGGAGTCCCAAGATGTGAGCTTTTTACATAATGAAAGAACCCAGCAATTCTGTCTCTTAATGCGATGACACTATTCATAGACTTTGATTTTATTTATAAGCCACTTGCTGCATGACCCTCCAAGTAGACCTGTGGCTTAAAATAAAGAAAATGCAGCAAAAAGAATGCTATAGAAATATTTGGTGGTTTTTTTTTTGGGTTTTTTTTTTTTTTTTTTTTTTAACATCCACAGTTAAGGTTGGACCAGCTACCTTTGGGGCTGACCCCTCCATTGCCATAACATCCTGCTGCATTGCCTCTAAGATGTAGGAAGAATTTGGATCCTCACCATTGGAATCTTCCATCAAACATATTCAAACACTATTGGACCAGGATTTGAGTCTCTGCATGACATATACTTGATTAAAAGGTTATTACTAACCTGTTACAAATGAGCAGCTCTTTGATTTTAACGGACACCCCAAAAGTCTTCTTGTCTACATAGTAGAAGACGGCAACACCTTCACTGAATGTTTGAATAGAAACTTCTACTAAATTATTAAAATAGACATTTAGTGTTCTCACAGCTTGGATATTTTTTTGAAAAGTATTTGCCAAAACTGAAATCCTTCAGATATTTTCCTTTGTCCCACTAGTTATGATGACTTTCTGTCTGGATCTTACAGGAAAGGATGCTTTCTTTTTTCTTCCATCTTTCCTTTTTATATTTTTTACTTTGTCATACCTGCCTATATATTTTATACACTGAGGGTAGCCCATTTATAAATTAAGAGCACATTAAATTCAGAAGGTTCTAACAGGGCTGGTCTTAAGTGAACCACTATGTATATAAATATGTTGGAAAACAGCTGTATACATTTTTGGGCAACGGTTATGCATAATATTTACCAGGAGAATTTTTTTCTTAAAGAGCCAACATTTAAAATTTATGTTTTATGTCAATAAAAGAAAATATACTTTATTGTGACTTCAACTATATTTCTTATCCCTTACATTTTTATTTGTCTTAGCTTAAAAAAAGAAGAAACTGTGGAATACTACAGTAAATATTGTTTTCAAACACAAGCAATAATTCAAATAGTTATTTTTCTTTTGAATTAATTTTAGACATATTTGGGATCCTATTGAGGGGATAAGAGGATGTCAAAAAAAGTTAAATACCTAAGTAGAAAAAAATATAGAAATAAAGCCAATAATCTCTTTCAGTTCAAATGTTAGCAATTGTTAATAAGAAATTGCTATCTGGGATGACGGAATTATCTCTGCTTAGTATCTTATTGTAACTGAAAAAAGGTTTATCATTACAAATGCCTTCCAATGAAACCCAGAATTTCTCAAAATATTTAATGTCACATAAGAAGTTACCTAATCTAGCTTCTTAATGTCAATTTTTAAAAAATCTTAACATTACTTAGTTTTGTAGTAAACAGTGAAGAAAAGATTGCCTCCTAATTATTTTTTTCAATTAGTGCTGAATGGGAAAACATTTATATCTTACTATAAAAGGTTCTGTTTTGTTTGGAATTGATGGTAGCTTTATTTACTGTTCTGATTGTGCGGTTTCTAAATTATTGAATCTGCTAGGTTTCATTGATGCAGCCACCACTTAAGTGACATAAATATTATAGAGAGGTACTGTGAAATGATCACTTTGTGGCAGGGGTACTTTTAAACAATGTTTCTACAAAAGTAGGTTGAGTTCATTGTAAATAATTGTGAAAACCACTGTTCAAATAATTTTAAGATTACATTAATTTTTCTATAAATTGTAGATTTATAAATGTTTGAAATTGTACACATTGATATTTAATGACAAATTTACTTAAAATAAATTGACCCCTCATTCTTACTTGCACTTCTCATTTACAGACTAGAACTTAGATGAAAGTTAAATTAAGAAAGATGTTTCAGGAAATGTGAAACTTGGCTGTTAGCACTTGATAGGGCACACTCTGAAGAGTTAACCAACAGCCGAAGAAGTAATTTCTGTAATGATGAACACCTTAATCATTCTGTTAGAACAGACTACACTGTCCCATCTCAGCATTTGCAGAAAATACGTTGGTAAGGTCAGCAGCCATTATCAATAGGGCCTTGCGTGGCTAACCTTGACCACCATTCTTCTCTCAATCTGATAGGCAACACCTCAATCCTTTGTTCTCCAACTAATCAGTAAAATAAGTAATGCATCTCTGCTTCTGTAATGATATCTTAGAATTTTTAGTATGTTTCTTTTGAAATGCCCAAAGCCCAATTCTTTGGGATATCTTTTGGGTATCTGGTATCATGTGGGAGTGAAGAATGAAAGTTTTTGGAGAAACCAACAAATGAAAGCTGTGATAGCACAGAAGCTAACGGCGTTGACAGTGGAGTAGGTAGTATTTACTCTGTAGTGTTTACAACATAGTAGATAGAAGCACAAAATTTTTTTTAACTGTAACTCTTTCATAGCTTGTTTTATCTAGTAATATTTAAATATTGACGTTTCCTTGATCCTTTGCTTTTGCAACCTAACAACTTTAATAATAAGTTCACATAATAAACAATGAGTAGAAAATTGAGTGACTTTGTAAACCAATCTGATTTCTACTTTGTGTGTACTTTATAGGTACATATCTTCATTTTGGCCTTATCATTAAATATACATTGTGCCAAGTATCGTAGACAAAAAAAACCTCTCACAGGTATTTCCTGAGATTGCCCCGTCATCAAATTTAATGAAAATGACCCATTAAATTAAATTTGAGGACCATAAAGATAAATATTCTGAGAAGGAGAAGTTAGGTTAAAAACAAGTTTCTCAACTAGGCCAATATCTTTAATTGCCAGTTTTCATTCAATTTCAAATAACTAGTTCTACCTGACAGAGTAACAGTTGAGAGGATGACAATATTTTATTTTAAAAAGCAGCTTCAGACCGCTTTCAATTTTCCTGTTTAGTATTAAGTAGTTTCTTTTATTCCTTATTATTGAACTTGATAATATTTATCTCATAGATTTCTTATTATTGTATGACTAGTTTACAAGTGGATTTCATAAATATCAAATCATTTAATCACCAAAATATCCATCAAAGAGAAGCTTGTTAAATAAATTCTGGTACAGCCATACAGAGAAAATGTGTAGCTTTAGAAAAGGATGAGGATACTCTCTAGAAAGATATGGTATTCAGGGTAAGTGAAAAAGCAAGGTGCGGAGCAGCATGTAACTGTACTACCCTTCTATTAGAGAGAGAGAGAGAGAGAGAGAGAGAGAGAGAAACTAGAATGTTTGCCTATGCCGGAAGGACAGAAAAGCTGTTAATAGTGCTTATCCACTGGGACAGAAAGGGGTGATAATTAGGCACTTGGGAGAAAGGGGTGGGAAAAAATTTCACTATACATATATGTGTGTGTGTGTGTATGTATATGTGTGTGTGTGTGTGGATATATACACATTTTTTTTTTTTTGAAACAGAGTCCCACTCTTGCCCAGGCTGGAGTGCAGTGGCATGATCTGGGCTCACCATAACCTCCGCCTCCAAGGTTCAAGCAATTCTCCTGCCGCAAGCCTCCCGAGTAGCTGGGACTACAGGTACATGCCACCACGCCCAGCTAATTTTTGTATTTTTGGTAGAGACGGGGGTCTCACCATATTGGCCAGATGGGTCTTGAACTCCTGACCTCGCGATCCACCCCCCCTTGGCCTTCCAAAGTGCTGGGATGACAGGCGTGATGCCACTGTGTCCGCCTGTCCACTTTATTTCTTTGATAAAACTGTTTGCTTGGAAATGAGAATGTTACTCCTCTTATAAAAATTGTAAAATGAAAGGTTAGAAAGGAGAAAGTCACCCATAGTCCTAAAATGATCCCTGTGGTTATTTTGATTTTCCCCCAGACTTTAAGGGAATATTTCATAGAACTTGAGCGTTCATAAACTATATAAAAATTTCAACATGCAAAATAATCAGGGCTGTCATGTATGTAGACACAGGTAAACTAAAAGTATAGAACAGGCATAGAGATGATGAATACCAAGTTTAGTGGTGATTACCTCAGAAAGAGGTGGATGGGGTCAGGGAAGGGGACTTTGCTGAAACCTGGAAAGTTGTGTTTGTAAAAAAAATTAAGAGTTAAAACAAATATAGCAATACCTTAAGATTTGGCACTGCTTAGTGGTGGGTACACACATGTCTTTATTATATCCTCTACATTTCTGTATGCTCCATATATTTCATAATAAAAAGATAAAGTGTGTTTCTCCTGATCCATCACTTACTGTCTGTCTATCAGTGTAGTTTTGTTAGTACTGACAGCCTTCCCAATTAGAAGGGTTGAAATTTTATTGATCTTATCTTTTGGCAGAATTATTTCAAGCACCTCCTATGAAGCATCAATATACAGAAGAAATAATGTGTATTAGAAATTACATCCTGGCTGGGCGCAGTGGCTCACGGCTGTAATCCCAGCACTTTGGGAGGCTAAGGTGGGCGGATCAGTTGAGATCAGGTGTTTGAAACCAGCCTGGCCAACATGGTGAAACCCATCTCTAATAAAAATACAAGAATTAGCTGGGTGTGGTGGCACACGCCTGTAATCCTAGCTACTTGGGAGGCTGAGGCAGAAGAATCGCTTGAACCTGGTAGGTGGAGGCTGCAGTGAGCCAAGATGGCGCCACCGCACTCCAGCCTAGATGACAGGGCAAGACTCCATCTCTAACAACAACAACAAAACACACAAACAAAAAAAAGAAATTACATCCTTACTTAGCCATTCACTTGTTACGAACAGAATTTAGAAGACTCAAAAAAGAAATGCCCATTTGTTTTCTATATAGTACCTTCCATGAATTTTAATAGATAACTGCATGGCTGTAAGACCATCATATTTGTAATTACGTGTTAAGGCTAGAAAGTTTCTAGACAGAAAAGTCTTGACTCTACATTTAAGTTTAGTGTCCAAGGGAAAATAATTGTTATCATCATATTAGATTTTAAGTTACGTACGAGACCTGTTTTATTGTATTCCGTGTTCTAATTCATTACAGTCCAAAGAAAGCACTAAATAATAAAATGGAATGACATTTGTTTCCTTTCGAATATGTGTTTAAAAGACCACAAAAACATGGTTAAAACAAAACGGTAGGGTGATCATGGAAGTGATTAAAACCTGCTATTGAAGGGAAAACTTGACTCTAAAATAGAACAATTCTCTAATTTCACCTATGCTGGGTTTCTCCCCAATTATGGTTTGATATTTTAATTCTCCTTGCCCACTCAGGGAGACGTTACTGGTAGTTAGTTGCATTATATAATCGATTTTAAAGGAAGAGACATAACTAATGACTAAAACTAAGTTATTAGGATTCTTCCATGGCTTTTCAATGTTATCTATGTCTCCATCCCACAGGTTCAGTTAATTCTCTAATTCTATATGTTAAATAAATGTGTATCCTGCAAGGATATACACTCACCCCCAACACAGACACAGACACAGACACACACAGAGTACTTTTTTTTTTTTTTTTTTTTTTTTGAGACGGAGTCTCGTTCTGTCGCCCAGGCTGGAGTGCAGTGTTGCGATCTCAGCTCACTGCACTCCACCTCCCGGGTTCACACGATTCTCCTGTCTCAGTCTCCGGAGTAGCTGGGACTGCAGGCACATGCCGCCATGCCTGGTATTTTTGTATTTTTAGTACAGACACGGTTTCACTATGTTGGCCAGGCTTGTCTCGAACTCCTGACCTCGTGATCCATCCGCCTCAGCCTCCCAAAGTGCTGGGATTACAGGTGTGAGCTACTGCGCCCAGCCAGAGTACATATTTTTGTTCAGGATAATCAGAAATGAGTATAAGAGAGATTCTTAATGTTTTATATTAAGCAGGTTCATTTAGAATAAACAAAACCAGAGCTATTATCTTCTATGGATTAAGACTGGAATAATAAAAATTATTGGAAGGAGATTTTTTGTCAGGTCTCCCATGTATACAGGTGTTCATCAGAGACACCATGTTCCCCTTGTCTCCCCCTCAGAGAGAGACACCCATAGATGGCAGGCGTGGGCAGGGCCATGCCTGTCATACACAGGGCTTCGTATATGCTGAAGCCTGCAGCTGGTTATTACTGTCTCCTAGTTAGCTCCAATAACTGTGTTTGGCTAATTGAATTGCACTCCCTGCTAGCTACCTGAGTCTCCCCAAAAGAAGACTGCCCTTCAAAACTAAGGAAAGAAAATCTTCACACCATTATCCAGCCCCAGATTCTTGGCTTGAGCCAAGTACCTATGTAGCTCAAGCCAAGGATTTTTGTGCCCAACTCGAAGAACTGGTGAAGCTACAAGTGTTAACATAGATTTCTTACATTTAAATCATAGTGGACAGGACTTCAATGGTTGTGGTTTTATTATTAAGTTGTATTTTAGACACCATAATGCCAATATTAAGTGATTTTAATGTGAACAGATGCTGAACCATTTCTACTGAAATGTCTCAGATATCCAATCAAAATTTATTAAGGAATTGTACCATACAAGATTCCCCTGTTTTTCAACCAGAGAATCAGAAGCTTAGGGAAAAAAAAAAATTCCCTTATTTTCCAAATCCATCACTTGTAGTCTAAACTATTTTAAGTTTTATTTATTTTCTTGAGATGGGGTGTTGCTCTATTGCCCAGGCTAGAGTGTAGTGGCACAATCACGGTTCACTGCAGCCTCGACCTCCCAGACTCAAGCCATCCTCCAGGATTAGCCTCCTGAGTAGCTGGGACCACAGGCACGCACCACCACACCCAGCTAATTTTTAAAAAAATATTTGGGGAGATGGGGGCTCACTATATTTCCAAGGCTGGCCTTGAACTCCTGGGTTCAAGAGATCCTCCCACCTCGGCCTCCCAAAATGCTGGGACTACAGGTGTGAGCCACCACACTCAGCCTAAACTCTTTTATCAGCTTGCTAAAGGCCATGTAAATGGAACAGGCTCTAGTGACCCAGTCAGTCACCTTTTGAAAAGCTGGTCTCTTGTAAGAAACAAATTCGGCCGCTAGGTGGCGCTACTTTCCACAGTTGGGCTTCTCTGTCTCCAGTCTATCAGCAGAAGTTGCTACTGTACTGGTTTTTAGTAATCATAGTAAAGTGAAAGCATTGTAGTGACCGTGGGAGATGTACAGAATGCTTTCATGCTAGGATCGTAAAAACCAGAGGATTAACTGAATCCAACAATCCGTTTACGCTCTTGCATCTTTGATTTTCCTTAGACTTTCAGCTCATCATAAAAGTAAGGTTTATAGACATTTCTCTTTATAATTTAACACTTACTACTTGAATATCTCCGCTAATTACACATATACTCTGCTAAATTTATTTAATCACAAATATAATCTTAGTTATACCCTGTTCTATTAAAGCGTTTTTTAATAAAAACATTTCTGTTTATGCTTGAGTCTTGGAATGACATACTAGAATCAACCAATTCCAAGGCAAAATTGTTCCTTCATTATTTTCCCAGTATGAACCAACTTTTTTTTACTCTTTTTTTTTTTTTTTTTTTTTGCTTTTGCCTTTCACCGAATGATTCTAGAGAGGTATACAGAAAAAAAATCTCTTTTTATATAACAATCTATAAACATGGCCAAATCAAGACAAAATCATGTTAATTGTCCTGTATGTTGATAGCATCATTATTGCATCAATACCAGGCAAATCTGCAACTCTATTATCATTGTCATTAGCTTTTTACATGTTGAGCTTTACGAAATTGTTAAGAAAGTATTCTTTATTACCACAATCCATCAGCATTTTGATCATATGTTGTAAGTGCCATAGCATCCAAGTATAATAAAACTGCCAGGCACAGTGGCTCACACTCGTAACCTCAACACTTTGGAGGCTGAGGTGGGAGGATTACTTGAGGCCAGGAGTTTGAGAGCAGCCTGGACAACACAGTGAGACCCCATCTCTACACAAAAATAATCTTAAAAAGAAAAATTGGCCAGGCATGGTGGTACATGCCGGTGGTCCTAGCTAACATTCCACATACAGTTTTAAGACACAAAGTATATGCTTCTTTAAAAAAACCACAATAGAGTCATATCAACAATAATAAGCTACATATAGGATTAAATTTATTTAATCACAAAATTTCTTTAATCTTTAAGCCAATAATTTTTTTTTTTTTTTTGAGACAGGATCTTACTCTGTCACCCAGGCTGGAGAGCAGTGGCGTGATCATGGCTCACTGCAGCCTTGACCTTCCTGGGCTCAGGTGATCCTCCCAGCTCAGCCTCCCCAGTACGAGTACCTGGGACTCATACTTGCACCTGCACCCAGCTAATTTTTGTGTTTTTTGTAGAGACAGGGTTTTGCCATGTTTCCCAAGCTGGTCTCAAACTCCTGGGCTCAAGAGATCCTCCCACCTTGGCCTACCAAAGTGTTGGGATTACAGGCATGATCTACCATCCCCAGCCTAAACCAGCAATTTTAACACCGTAATCCGTTGGGCATCTTTTGGATAAGGTTTATTTCAAATTGAATTGTTTTATTTAAAATAAGAAATTTTTGAAAATTTAATATATTACTCTAAAAACCAAACTATTTTGGAACTGAGTAATCCAAATGTAAAAGAAGTAAAGGCATTTTGCTTTGCATTGTACTATTAGTGAGAATTGAGTTGTAGATTTATAGATGCTATAATTATACAACAATGAACGTACAGGCAAGGAAAGTAGGCATATAAATTGTCTTGCTCACAAAACTATTTTTGGAGCTAACTCCCTTATAGAAAATCATCAAAAAGGGTTTTATCCAAAATGTTTCAGTAGGATGTTAACTTGAAATAAAGTGAATGGCCTTAGGGTTATGCTATTCCTTCTCCTCTCAGGTTTCTAGGTTAAGAAATAATGAATTTTGTTTCTAAATGTTGCTTTGGCAGAGCTAATTGTAGTCCCCTTGGGTGAAGGGATTGGAAAAAGGAAAATTCAGTTTTTTTACCCTGCTTCAGTAATCAATTGACTTTGGTATACCCAAGTGGACTTGGCCATTTTAACTGTGTATGCTTAAAAATTTTTCTGAAGTCAAAAGGAAAAAAAATACAATTCTGCCATCAAATATTTGATGACTACAGTAAAATATATTTACATTGTTAACACGTTTTTCATAAATATCTTCTCAAAATAACAAATAACAAGAATTACGGTAGTAATGTTTTAGGCATTAAAATTTCAGTTTAAGATATTTGTGGGGGTTTGTTTGTTTGTTTGAGTTGGAGTCTCGCTCTGTTGCCCAGGCTGGAGTGCAGTGGCAGAATCTCGGCTCACTGCAAGCTCCGCCTCCCGGGTTCACGCCATTCTCCTGCTTCAGCCTCCCGAGTAGCTGGGACTACAGGCGCCCACCACCATGCCCAGCTAATTATTTGTATTTTTAGTAGAGACGGGGTTTCACCGTGTTAGCCAGGATGGTCTCGATCTCCTGACCTCATGATCTGCCTGCCTCGGCCTCGCACAGTGCTGGGATTACAGGCGTGAGCCACCGCGCCCAGCCAGTGTTTGTGGTTTTTAATAAATAGTGAGCTGGGTGTATCAGTTATCTATTGCTATGTAAGAGACCACCTCACAACGTAGTGGCTTAAAACAACAACCATTTTGTTGGTCAGTATTCTGTAGAGCATCGATTTGATCTGTTCTACTGAGGGCAGTTCTGTTGGTCTTGCTTAGATTACTCCTGGACAAGTAATCCAAGTCAAATGGCCCATTGGCTGGAGGCTGGATGGCCCTGGTTGACCTCACTCATACATCTGGGAGTCAGCTGGGGCTATCAGCCAGAGCCCCTCAGTTTTCCACATTGCTTATCCAGCAGGATAGCTCAGACATCTTCCCATAGTGGCTGGATTCCAAGAGGGCAAGAGTGGAAGGCCTCATGAGGCCTTGACTTTGGAAAGTCCCACAGTGTCACTTCTGCCACTTTTTTTTTCTTTTGAGACAGGGTCTCACTCTGTCACCCAGGATAGATGCAGCAGCATGATCACAGCAGTGGCACATTGCAGCCTCTACCTCCTGGGCTCAGGCAATCCTCCCATCTCAGCCTCCCAAGTAGCTGGGGTCACGGCACGTGCCTCCATGCTCGGCTAATTTTTGTATTTTTTGTAGAGAGAGGATTTTGCCATGTTGCTCAGGTTGGTCCTGAACTCCTGGACTCAAGCAATCCACCTGCCTCAGCCTCCCAGAGTGCTGGGATTACAGGCATGAGCCACCACAGCAAGCCTACTTCCACACCTTTCTATTGGTCAAAGCAAATCATAAGACTGCCTACATTCAAGGGAAGGGAAAACAGACTCCCCCTTTTTTTTTTGTTTTTTTTTTTTTGAGATGGAGTCTCGCTCTGTCACCCTGGCTGGAGTGCAGTGGCGCGATCTCGGCTTACTGCAGCCTCTGCCTCCCAGGTTTCAGTGATTCTCCTGCCTCAGCTTCCCAGGTAACTAGGATTACAGACATGTAGCCACTACGCCCTGCTAATTTTTGTATTTTTAGTAGAGACGGGATTTCACCATGTTGGCCAGGCTAGTCTCGAACTCCTGACCTCAGGTGATCTGCCCACCTTGGCCTCCCAAAGTGCTAGGATTACAGGCGTGAGCCACCGTGCCTGGCTGAGACCTCTTGATAGGAAGAGCAGCAGATAGTTTGTGGCTATATTTATCTTTCACAGTAGGTTATTCAGATCAACCTCATCGAAAATGTCAAAATAATACCTTAAAAGTATTGAAGTGGCCTGGTGTGGTGGCTAACGCCTGTCATCCCAACACTTTGGGAGGCCGAGGCAGGCGAATCACTGGAGGTCAGGAGTTCGAGACCAGCCTGGCCAACATGGCAAAACCCCATCTCGACTAAAAATACAAAAATTAGCCAGGCTTGGTGGCACACGCCTGTAATTCCAGCCGCTTGGGAGGCTGAGGCAAGAGAATTGCTTGGACCCAGGGAGCGGAGGTTGCAGTGAGCCAAGATTGCACCACTGCAGTCCAGCCTGGGTGACAAAGCGAGACTCCATCTCAAAAAAATAGAAGAGTATTGAAGAGCTGAAAAGACATTAGTGAACTCCTAGGGCAAGTTTTAATTTCGGGGGGATAGGCTGTAATCAGAGAAATAAGCTTCTGAGCACCAAAGATGAACAGGCTTCACACTTGAGATCCAGATCCAGAAGTCCAGGATCAAGATGCATTCAAAATATAGGGACTCTTCTAGAAGTTTCTCCAGCATTACAGAAGGATCCAAAAAGACTACACCTCCAGTATAAGGACTCGATCTATTGCCTAACTCCCCTGTCCCTGGGGACTACAGAGATGGTTGCCTTGGCTAAGAGCAGAGCTAGAGAAGAAAAAATAAAAGGAAACGTATCCCTCAGAAGTTGTTGCCACATACCTGCCCTTTTGCAAATTTGCACCCCAGGGACCCGTAGCCCCAATGAACAGGGTCCATCAAGCCCTGAACTTGGTCGTTGCAATCTGGATTGGAAGTGCTCCCAGGTGGCTGAGCGAATCAAATCACAAAGCCTCTTTAACCTAGGCCTTTGGAGGCCACCAAAAATAATTGTCCAAAGGCAATGAAAGGCATGGGGTCAGAGATAGTACTGATACAGCAGTTAAGAAGAAAGTACTTAGGCGGATAGGGAGGGTACAGGAACGGGAGTCCGCAGTAAGGTCTTCCTTATAATGAAAAGCAGCCCCCAAATCATTTTATTTTCTAACAAAAAGCAGCCTGTAAAATCGAGCTGCAGATAGAGACAAGCAAGCCTGAATTTTGCACGGGTGAATGCCGGTAGTTGTGACAATAGGAAAAGACATGATCAAAATGGCAGCTCCATCTTCCCTTCCTTTTGCCAGCCATGTGTACAATAGGGAACAGACAAGATGGCACCAGTGAAGTGGAAAGCCCATTTGCATAATAAGATTAGGTAGGGTGACTGGCTTTCCCCACAAACAATGCAAATGTCACACCTGGTCCAACCAATCTGTGGGTCTATGTAAATCAGACACTGTCTCCTCAATTCTGCCTATAAAATCTGCTGCAGTCCACCGCAGGCTGGCTTTTCCCTTTCAGACACCTCTCTCTCGCAAGAGAGAGCTGCTCTCCTCTCTTCTTTCTTTTGCCTGTTAGACTTTCTGCTTCTTAACCCACTCACATGTGTTTGTGTCCTTAATCTTCTTGGAGCAAGATGATGAACCCCGGGTATTTACCCTAGACAACGATGCTGCTTCAGTACTAGAAAGCAAGGCATCATGAATGTGAACCAGCTGATATAACAGCAGGAGATTTTAACAATTTCAGATGTTATCAGACAAGTTTCAAGAAATAAATGACAAACTTGAAAACATTCACAAGGCAGAAAGCTATAAAAGAGACATGGCAGGTTTGAAAAAGAAACGAACTGAACCTCTAGGGATGGAAAATTCAATAACCAAACTTAAGAACGCAGTGGATATTGTGAACCCTAAATATCTGAGACAGGTCACAACCAATTTAGAAAGTTTATTTTGTCAAGGTTAAGGAAGTGCCCGTGACACAGCCTCAGGAAGTCCTGATGACATGTGCCCAAGGTGATCGGCACACAGCTTGGTTTTATACATTTTAGGGAGACATGAGACATCAATCAATATATGTAAGATGTACATTGATTTGGTCTGGAAAGGCGGGACGACTCAGGCCACGGAGAGGGCCTCCTGGTCATAGGTAGCTAAGAGACAAACAGTTGTATTCTTTCGAGTTTCCGATTAGCTTTTCATTGAATGGACGATTTACATGTGAGAGGAGGGTAGAGGAACAGTCACTAACGTCTTAGTGTGGTTTAGTGAAATAACAGGGCAGAGGAAGGGGATCTCAGGAGCCTCAGACGGATCCCGTCTGTCTGTCCTTTGTCCACAAAGAATTTGTGGGCGAATTGTGAGGGAGGTCTGTAGCTTTTTTTTTTTTTTTTTTTTTAAATCTTTGTAGCTATGTTATTTAGAAATAAAATGGGAGGCAGGTTTGCCTGACGCAGTTCCCAGCTTGAGTTTTCCCTTGGTTTAGCGATTTGGGGGTACTGAAATTTATTTTCCTTTCACAATATATTGAACAGATTGGACACATCTTATTACTCTCCCAGTTTAATTAGTAAACTGTTTTGGTTTTTTTTTTAAGATGGAGTCTCACTCTGTCACCCAAGCTGGAGTGCAGTGGTGTAATCTCAGCTCACTGCAGCCTCCAACTCCTGGGTTCAGGTGATTCTCGTGCCTCAGCCTCCGGAGTAGCTGGGCCTATGGGCGCACACCACTATGCCCAACGAATTTTTGTATTTTCAGTAGAGATGGGGTTTCACTATGTTGGCCAGGCTGGTTGCAAACTCCTGACTTCCGACTTCAAGTGATCCACCCACCTCAGCCTCCCAACGTGCCGGGATTACAGGCTTGAGCTACCGTTCTCGGCCATTAATTAGCAAACTGGAAAGCAGATCTGGACAAATTACCCAGCATTGAGCAAAGAAAAAAAAGAAGGGGAAAAAAATCTCTGCCAGCCTGACTAGGAGTCCTGGAGTGGAGATTGCCAGTTAAAGAAGTCTCACACTGGGCAGAAGTGGCCAGGCCCAAGTTTCACTGAGCAGTCTTTGAAAGTGCTGAATGTTTGATAAATGTCTACAACTTTTATTTAAAGATAGGGATGGAAGGTGATCCTTCCTCTGTGAATAATAATGGAAAACCAGACAGGAAAAGAATCTCTTTATATAGTTTATATACCTCATGCTCAGTCATTGGCTGGGGGCCACCCTGAGAAAAGCATAATCTCTGTTCAAAAACTGACATGGGTCCTGCAGGAGCTAATGGCTGGAGGCATATATAGGTAGTAAAACTATTAAAAAATGCAAAGGAGGCTGGGCATGGTGGCTCAGGCCTGTAATCCCAGCACTTTGGGAGGCCAAGATGGGTGGATCACTTGAGGTCAGGAGTTTGAGACCAGCCTGGGCAACACGGTGAAACCCTGTATCTACAAAAAAAAAAAAAAAAAAAAAAATTAGCCTGGTGTGGTGGCACACACCTGTAGTCTCAGTTACTCAGGAGGCTGAGGTGGGAGAATTGCTTGAATCCAGGAGGCAGAGGTTGCGGTGAGCCAAGATCACACCACTGCACTCCAGCCTGAGCAACAGAGCGAGACCCTGTCTCAAAAAAAAAAAAAAAAAAAAAAAAAGCAAAGGACACTGAGAGTCATCCCAAGTGTCAGACTCCAAAGCCAAACCTCTTAACCACTCCCCCAAGTTTCTTAGCATCATTGACCCTCTTCTGAACATGATCAACTATTGTTCTGCCATATGCATTTCTGGGGCCAAAAGTTGGGGGATGCATATGTTCAAAAATGTTACCAAGAAATCGTAGTGAGATAGCATATGGTCAGGCGCAATTCAGCCACCCACCTTGACATCCTACTAGGATAGCTTAGATTATACATTCTAGTCTATGACACACGCAGACTTTCCAGGAACGTGCACCACTCCCACTCAATAAAGTTGCCATGACGAATATTTGCAGGTATATTTACTTCTAAGCCTTTATTTTCTACTTCAATAGCTTCTGCCATTAATATTTATTATTAATCCACAAAGCCTACATGATTGTACCTAAGTAGGTGACCCTAAATTATCAAATTTCTATCCTATCAACCACAGAAGATTTATTTGTTCCAGGAGTAATTTATTTTGTAATCACTGATTCTCTGTGGGGCGTGGGGATTTCAGAGCTTTTCATGGCCATTGCTTCTCAGCTCACTAGAAAAATAGACTGAGCAGTCTTTGAAAATGCTGGATGTTTGATAAATGTCTACAACTTTTATTTAAAAATAAGGATGGAAGGTGATCCTTCCTCTGTGAATAATAATTAAAAACCAGACAAGAAAAGAATCTCTTTACATACTTCGGGTGAAAGGGGCACAGTGAGTGATACATTTCATAACTCAGTTTAATGAACAAACTTTTTACCCACCTGTTCTGGCAATATACACATGTAGAAATAATAGATAAATTAAAAGGTTTGTATATGTTTTATAAATAAAATAAAGGAGAAGCCATCTCAGATAAATTTAACCATCATTTAGGGGAAAAAATTGGAAATAAAAGGTCAAATAAATCATCTTCTGCGCCTTAAAACTTTTTAAAACCACATTTTAAATGTGAGGTGGAGGAGGGAGAGGAAGGGGAACAGGGGAAGATAGGAGAAAGAGGAGAGAGGGAGAAAGAAGCAAATTAAAAACCAAATGGCCAGGCATGGTGGATGCTAGCACTTTGGGAAGCTGAGGCAAGAGGATCGCTTGAGCCCAGAAGTTCAAATCCAGCCTAGGTAATATAGTGAGACCTCATCTCTACAAAAAATTAAAAAATTAGCTGGGTGTGGTGGTGTACACCTGTGGTCCCAGCTACTTGGGAGGCTGAGGCTGGAGGATCACTTGAGCCCAGAAGGTTGAGGCTGTAGTGAGATGTGATCATGCCATTGCACTCCAGCCTGGGCAACAGAGTGAGACCCCATCTTGAAAAAAGAAAAACAAAACAAGCAAACCAACCAACCCAGGAACTCAGTGTGGCCAGTAGATTGAAAAGACAAGTCATTATTGAAAAACCCTTATTAGCTCACTGTCAAAGTCAATATGATAAATTATTGTGCAAAAATACTCCATCCCTCTCCCCTACTTCTGTGGAAGGACTCTATTTCACCCCATCTTAACTTTGAACTTGGCTACATGTTGGGCCAGTGGAATGTTAACAGATATGCCACAAGCAGAGACTTCAAAAGTGCCTGTGCAGTTGAGTGTGTCTTCTTGTGCCCCTGCATCATCAGGAGACGTGCCTTGGCTAACCCTCTGAATCAAGGATGATGAGAGACACATGGAGTTAATGAAAATCCAGCTTAAACCATCAGACCCCCCCAGCTGATCTGCAGACATATAAGCAAAATCAACGTTTATTGCTGTATGCCATAGAAACATTGCATTTTGTCATTACTTACCAATAGCTGACTGATACAATAATTATATCTCTTCTAAATGTTCTAAAGAAAGGATTTTTTTTGAGATGAAAAGCTTACATAAGTAAATGTATAGTGGTCCATGAAATACTTTGAGTCAAGTAGAAGACATGGGACATACCAAAATACAATTCAAAGTTTTCTCATTAGAATCACAAAATCCACAAGAAGTGATACTGCAGTGGCTGGAGAACCTGCTAGGGAATCAATGCATCAAAGCCATGGAATGATGAGCATCAATCAATTCTATGCTTTGGTCTTGACTACTGAGGACACAAATAACGTTAACATAGCTAGACACCAGGTCAAGAACACTAGGTCAAATCGGTGTTGGGCATATGCTAATGTACTGACTCTACATAAATGTCAATAAATCACTGGGATTGTAGAAAATTCTCCTACAAGTTTTGAAGTCATTCACTATTAAAACAATAAAAACATATGTGGCAGATTGTTTCAGTAATTATCTCAAATTTGGTCACAGCTCTCTATATCCAGGTCCTTAAGTGGTCCTCTTGTACAATGATTGTGGACTTCACTATGTGACTTTTGTCCAATGGAACAACAGTAAATGAGATGCAAATGAAAGCAGGGAAACTGACAGCACTCTGGGGCTAGCTAGTCTTTGGAGCTCTGATACCATCATGTAAAAGAGAGCAGGTGTATTAGTCTGTTTTCACGCTGCTAATAAAGACACATCCAAAACTGGGTAATTTATAAAGGTAAGAGGTTTAATGGATTCACATTTCCACATGGCTGGGGGTGGGGTGCCTCACAATCATGGTGGAAGGCAAAGGAGAAGCAAAGGCACGTCTTACATGGCAGCAGGCAAAAGAGAGCATGTGCAAGGAAACTGCCCTTTGTAAAACCATCGGATCTCATGAGACTTACTCACTACCATGAGAACAGTATGGGGGAAACTGCCCCCATAATTCAATTATCTCCACCTGCTCCCCCATGTGGGAATTATTACAATTATAGGTGAGATTTGGGTGGAGACACAGCCAAACCATATCAGCAGGCTAGCCTACTGGAAGATGAGCAGATCATGTGGAGCATACCACCCATCTGAGCACTGCCCAAATTGGCAAGCCTCAGAATTGTGAGTGAATAGATTATTGTTGTTTTAAACCATTACATTTTGGGGGTGATTATATAGTAAAAGCTACCTGATACACTGTGTGAGTGACCTCATGTGAATGCCTTTGCAATTCTTGTCCAAAAGAAAGTGCAGCTTGTTAGCTTGTTTTTACCTTTAAGAAGTTGCTAGAAACCTTAATAAAGATAATATTGAAATTTGGCGAGATATGTGAGTCAACTTTGACACTTTCTTCAGCCTGCATCTACCCATCACCAAAGTCTGTTGTTCTTATCTCCTATACATCTGAACTCCTTTTCTCCATGTCCACTGGCACCATCCTAGTCCAGGCTCTCAGCTATAGTAATAACCAGGGATTCCTCTTAACCCATCTCCCTGCACCCACCCTGGTCCCACTTTGAAGATCTGTTCTCCATGCAACTGTCAGAACAATCATTTTAAAAGCGAATCTGAACATGCCCTTTCCCCCAACTTAAGATCCTTTATTCACTCTCATTTATCTTAGGATAAAAACCTCTGTATTTCCTGGGACCTACAGCCCTTCCCAGGATATGCTGCTCCCCATCTCCAGCCTCCAGCCCTTCCTTCAGTTCTGCTGAAGGGTGGTGGCTCCTCCTGCCACAGAACCTTTTTGTGTGCTGTTGCTTTTGCCTTGGATTCTGCACCTCTTGCTCCCCACTCTCTTCCCACCTTCTCATCTCATCTCAGGCATCACTTACTCAGGGAAGCCTTTTCTGCCCCCCAGGTCCAGGTTATATTCTTCTCCTTTATTTGTACTTTTATCGCATTTTTTGGATTGGATATACTTACGTTTGTATAATCATAAGATTGATGTCTGTATTCCCAACTACAGTATAAACTCTAGAAAGCAAAGAATGCTGAATTTTGCTCACCTGTAGAGTTCTAATATCAGGCATTGTACCCATCAAGCATAATGTCTGACACATAACTGACACTCAGTATGTATTTGTCGATGGAATGGATGGTTTGATATGCAGAGTTGCAATTGTAGTACTTGGCATACAACATTTACTCAATAGATATTTGCTGAATGAGTACAGAATGAATGAATAAGCCTGCAATGAGGAGGGGCTGGCAAATAAGAAACCATATCTTACGTGACATTTAGCATTGCTCCTTGCACATAATAAGCCAAATAAGTATTTTCAGAATGAACAACTAACTAGGAAATTTTGAAGGGATAAATAGGAATACGGACAACAAGGGAACAATAATTTGTTTCCTTTATACTTGAAATAATCATGAATTAAGTGGCCTCCTTTGTGTAGATATGAAACTAATCTGCAAACAAAAAGTAAATTTAAATGGGTACCTCTCTGGATGTAGAGCTGGAAACAGTGGTGAGTTTCTATAGGACAATACTTTGGGATCATAATTACCTAACATTTCTATACAGTCTACAGGGTGAATTTTCTAGGTTTGTACAACGTTAACATCTTCCCAGTACAGAAATGAGCACAAACTATAGTCAACTTTTCCTAAACATAAATAGAAATCAAAATAGAACATACATGTTAGCCTGTCCCCCAATTGTCCCCCTTATTAACCTTATTTAAAGCCTCATCAGCTCTCAAATGTACACAGATGTTTAAAAAGTCACCAGAGCTGCAGAAAATCTGCCCACAAAGTTTGAAGTAACCCACAGGTGATACAATGAAACCCTCTGCTATAGATTGCTGCAATGATAGGCCCCAATTTTGTCAGACCTCTCTGTATCCACGCCTTTGATTGGTCCCCACGTGCACAAGTGCACTAAATCAGGGCTTGACCATGTGATTTGCTTTGCCCACAGAATCATGAGCAATAAAATGACTGTTTTTTTTAAGCCTTTATGTTTGGGGTTCATTTTGCTACTCAGCAAAAACTAACTGCCCCAATGTTGCCACTGTAGCAGAGTTTTCCACACATGAATCTGATATGTCATTCTATTACTTAAAAACCTTCAAGAACCATCATCTCTGAGGAACCGGGGACTAGCCAAGAAGGTCTCTCTCAGAAAAAAAGTCAAGATTTATTCAGGAATTTGGTAAGGGGTGTGTGTGTGTGTACACGCGCGCGCGTGTGCCCGCGCGTGCACGTGTTTGGGGCAGAGAATGACTCAGTGTCCATGAAATTACACGTGTTTCTGTGGAATCTAATCTAGTGGCAAGTTTTAACCTTATTTTGAAAATTCAGACTTTTGGGGATTTTTTTTTCATACATGATATTGACAGAGTTCTAAGTGTTAGGGAAAGAGAAATGTTTGTAGTCATTCTCTCCTTGAATTTCTTTCTTTTTTTTTTTTTTTGATGCATACTTAGCATCTTAGTGCAATACTCTGTTTAGGATGCAACCCCTTCACATTTTTAAACAGTGATAAATAGGTGTAGATGTTTTACTTTAAAAGGACATTTTAGTTAATGTTCCTTGAGGAGAAGCGGTAGTAACCAATGTTGCCCATTTGTCTGGTCATTTTGGGCTCCAGATGGCTTCGTCAATGCTTGAGGAAATAAGAATGTTTTATTGAGCTGGGAGATTAAATATGTGTGGAGCCACTTGTACCACTTTGGGAGGAGTTTTCAGTTTAAGCCTACAGCATTTCTGGTAAAACTCACATGAAGTGTGACAAAGTAATCAGAACTGCTTGCTATTGCAACAGGGAACTGTTACTGTCTTTTCCACAACTGAGAATTTATAGAACTGTCCCTCAGCCTACTAGCAGAAAAGCACTTTGGAGGCCGGGCGCGGTGGCTCAAGCCTGTAATCCCAGCACTTTGGGAGGCCGAGGCGGGTGGATCACGAGGTCAGGAGATCGAGACTATCCTGGCTAACATGGTGAAACCCCGTCTCTACTAAAAATACAAAAAACTAGCCGGGCGTGGTGGCGGGCGCCTGTAGTCTCAGCTACTTGGGAGGCTGAGGCGGGAGAATGGCGTGAACCCGGGAGGCGGAGCTTGCAGTGAGCCGAGATCACGCCACTGCACTCCAGCCTGGGAGACACAGCGAGACTCCGTCTTAAAAAAAAAAAAAAAAAAAAAAAAGAAAAGCACTTTGGAGTATTACCAACTGGATTTGCAAAGGATGTATAAGTTTCAGGACAAAGAATAAATATATACAATGTGCATCTCTGAGATCATTAATTAAATATCCTATCCAAAGTCCTTAAAAATGGGATTACCCAGCTAAAATGCCAGTAGGGGATTGCTTTGAAGTTACTGTTGGTTTAAAGACTTGAAATAGACGTCTCGTAAAATTTCCCTGATTAGTTGTAAGTGATTGCTGTGGCAATGATATATGACTGTAAACATTCCACACTAACGCTTTAACAATTGTTGTTGTTGGTTTTTTTTTTTTTTTTTTTTTTTTTTTTTTTTTTTTTGGAGACGGAGTTTCCCTCTTTCACCGAGGCTGGAGTGGAGTAGCGTGATCTCGGCTCACTACAACCTCCGCCTTCCATTTTCCAGTTTCAAGTGATTCTCCTGCCTTAGCCTCCTGAGTAGCTGCGATTACAGGCATGTGCCACCACGCCTGGCTAAGTTTTGTATTTTTACTAGAGATGGTGTTTCACCATGTTGGCCAGGCTGGTCTCGAAAACCTGACCTGGTGATCCGTCCACCTCGGCCTCCCAAAGTGCTGGGATTACAGGCATGTGCCACCGTGCCCGGCCCACTTTAACAATTTTTAAATAGCTTCTATCAGTAGTTGATCAAGTGACAGAAATCCAAGTTGAACTAGCTATAGTAGATTGCAAACTATCAAAATTATTTTCCTCCCTTCCCAAGGTGTAATTGATTTCTCCAACCTTTGCACCGGGATTGACCATGTGGCTGGCTTTGGCCAATCGGACACTAAAAAATGTGATGCAATCAAAAGCCTGAAAAGTGTTTGCATATTGAGGCTTGCCTTCTCCAGCAGCAAACAGAATCCCACAATTGCCGCGTGGAGAAGGCGAACTGGCCTACTGAAAACAAGAAAAAACATGGCTCCCCCACCTCCACAGCACCCTAACCAATAGCCAACCACCTGTCGGCCCATAAATGACGTCAGCCTCTGGATAACCCAGCTGCCAGCTAACCACAAATGCGTGAGTTAGCGCAGGTGAGATCAACTAACGCAGCCCAGCCCAGAGTCCTCTAGCTGACCCACATTATCAGGAGCTAAATAAATGCTGGTTTTACGCCACTGTCGTAAAGGAGGGAGTTACGCAGTAAAAGCCAACTGCCTAGCTTTTTTTTTTTTAAAGCTTAAAACAAGGAAAATTTGTCGGACAACCCTGTGTGTTCTGAGACTGAGCCAAGCAGAAGAAAGATGGGACGTACTTGGGCCTCAGGAACAACCAGAACTAACTATATGGATGTCAGCACAAAATAAAAGATGAAGGTATTTTAAAGGCTCATATCTGGTAAGCAATTAAAAAGTCAAATGTTGACCAAAACAGGAGTTCAAATCCACTGTTTTTTTGTTTTTTTTTTTACCCTTTGAAGTACTTCCTCCCACTTTTTTTTTTTCATGCTCCCCGTTGCCGCCATTTTACCCTCTGTTTCTCTCTCTCTCTCTCTCTCTCTCTCTCTCTCTCCCCCCCGTCTCTCCCCCCTCTCCCCCTCTCCCCGCCTCCTCCCTCTCCCCGCCTCCTCCCTCTCCCCCCTCTCCCCCCTCTCCCCCCTCTCCCCGCTCTCCCCCCTCTCTCCTTTCTCTTTCTTTCTTTTTTTGAGACAGAGCCTCGCTCTGTTGCCCAGGCTGGAGTGCATTGGCGCCATCTCGGCTCACTGCAACCTCTGCTTCCCCGGTTCAAGCGATTCCCCTGCCTCAGCCTCCAGAATAGCTGGGATTACAGGCGCCTGCCACCAAGTCCGGCCAATTTTTCGTAGTTTTAGTAGAGACAGGATTTCACCATATTGGCCAGGCTGGTCTTGAACTCCTGGCCTCAAGTGATTCTCCCGCTTTGGCCACCCAAACTGCTGGGATTACAGGCGTGAGCCACCCTGTGCCCGGCCTACCCTCCGTTTCTATGTATTCAACCCTTTTTTTTTTTTCGTACATAAAATCATGCAGCATTTTTTTTTTCTATGTCTGGTTTATTTCGTTTATCATAATGTTCTCCAGGTTCATCCATGTTGTCACAAATGGTAGGATTTCCTTCTTTTTAAAGGCTGAACAATATTGTACCAAAATACTCCTTTATATCACAATTTCATTATCCATTCATCTATCAACAGACATTTGTTTTCATATTTGGCTGTTGTGAATAGTGCTACAATGAACATGGGATTGCAGCTGTCCCTTCACAATATTGGTTTCAGTTCCTTTTGATATATGCCCAGAAGTGCAGAAGTGGGATTGCTGGGTTATATGGTACTTCTTTTTTGTTTGTTTTGAGACAGGGTCTTGCTCTGTCGCCCACACTGTAGTGCAGTGGCACAATCACGGCTCACTGTGGCCTTGACCTTCTGGGCTCAAGTGGTCCTCAGCCTCACAAGAGTAGCTGGGACCACAGGTGCGTCCCGCCATGCCTGGCTAACTTTTTTACTTTTGTAGAGATGGAGTCTCCGGCCGGGTGCCGTGGCTCCCGGGTTCCACCTCCCCTCCTAGGTTCAAGTGACTCTCTTGCCTCAGCTTCCTGAGTACCTGGGATTACAGGCGCACACCACCATGTCCGGCTAATTTTTGTATTTTTAGTAGAGACGGGGTTTCACCATGTTGGTCAGTAATCCCAGCACTTTGGGAGTCCAAGGCAGGCAGATCACTTGAGGTAAGGAGTTCAAGACCAGCCTGGCCAACATGGTGAAACCCTGTCTTCACTAAAAATACAAAAAAAAAAAAAAAAAAAAAAAATTAGCTGGGCGTAGTGGCAGGCCCCAGTAATCCCAAGTACTCAGGAGGCTGAGACAGGAGAATCGATTGGATGCAGGAGGCAGAGGTTGCAGTGAGCAGAGATTGCACTTCAGCCTGGGTGACAAGGGTAAAACTCTGTCTCTGAAGGAAAAAAAAGAGAGAGAGAGATGGGGTCTCCCTATGTTGCCCAGGCTGGTCTCGAATTCCTGGCCACAAGAGATTCTCTCACCTCAGCCTCCAAAATTGTTATGATTACAGGTGTGAACCACCGTGCCTTGGCCAGTTCTACTTTTAATTTATTTAGAAACCTCACTATTGTTTTCCACAGTGGCTGCACTAATCTACATTCTCATCAACGGTGTTGATGAGAAAAGTTCCCTTTTCTCCGCACCCTTGTTAACATTTGTAATTTCTTGTTTTTTTGATAAAAGCCATCATAACAGATGTGAGATGATCTCATAATTTTGGTTTACATTTCCCTGATAATTAGCATACTGGCTATTTTTATGTCCTCTTGGACAAATGTTTATTGAGATCCTTTGCCCATTTTTAAACCAATTTATCCTATTTTATTTTATTTTTGCTATAGAGTTAGGTGAGCTCATATATTTTGGTTGATAACCCCTTATTATATGTAGCTTGCAAATATTTTCTCCCAACCTATAAATTGCCTTCTCATTTTGTTAACTGTTTCCTTTGCTGTTCAGAAGCCTTTTTGTTTGATGTGATCCCACTTGTTTGGTTTTTTGTTGCTTATGCTTTTGATGTCATAACCAAAAAAAATCATTGCTATGACCCATGTCAAACTCTTTTCCTATGTGTTGAGTTTTATGGTTTCAGGTTTTATGTTTGGGTTTTTAATACATTTAGGTTTGGGCGGGTTTTTTCATGCATGTATGGCATAAGGGTCCAATTTCATTCTTTTACACGTGGATATCCGGTTTTCCTTGTGCTACTTAATGAAAAGACTTTTTTTTTTTTTTGGGGGGACGGAGTCTTGCTCTGTCGCCCAGGCTGGAGTGCAGTGGCTGGATCTCAGCTCACTGTAAGCTCCAGCTCCCGGGTTTACACCATTCTCCTGCCTCAGCCTCCCGAGTAGGGACTACAGGCGCCCACCACCTCGCCCAGCTAGGTTTTTTTGGTATTTTTTAGTAGAGACGGGGTTTCACCGTGTTAGCCAGGATGGTCTCGATCTCCTGACCTCGTGATCCGCCCATCCCAGCCTCCCAAAGTGCTGGGATTACAGGCTTGAGCCACCGCGCCCGGCCCGAAAAGACTATTGTTTCCCCATG
Organism: Macaca fascicularis; assembly: GCF_037993035.2. Classification (NCBI taxonomy): domain Eukaryota; kingdom Metazoa; phylum Chordata; class Mammalia; order Primates; family Cercopithecidae; genus Macaca; species Macaca fascicularis. The sequence goes on from NC_088395.1 coordinate 30,757,642, forward strand.
GTGTCATCTTGGTGCCCTTATCAAAAGTTAGTTGACCATATATTCTGGGTTTACTGCTGGGTTTTTCTATTCTGTTCCATTGGTCTATGTGTCTGTTTATGCTACTGCTATAATGTTTTGGTTACAAAAGCTTTGTGTAGTAGATTTTGAAATCAGGTAGCGTGATACCTCCAGCATTGTTCTTTTTGCTCAGGATTGCTTTGGCTGTTTGGGGTCTTCATGGTTCCCTATGAATTTTATAATTTCTATTTTTGTGAAAAAAGACATTGGAATTTTGATAGGAATACAAATTAAAAGCTCAACTCCTTCTATCTAATTCAATGCAAATTGCATTGAATCTATAGATTGTTTTGGGTAGTACAGACATCTTAACTATTTTTCCAATCTGTGAAAAATGTTCTGTTTTTGTGTCTTCAATTGTTTTTCAATTTTTGTCTTTTTGAGGCAGTTGTCCAGGCTGTAGGGTAGTGACACAATCATGACTCACTGAAGCCTCCAACTCCTGGGTTTAAGCATTTAAGTAGGTATGACTACAGGCATGCACCATCACACCTGGCTAGTGGTTTTTATTTAATTTTTTTTTTTTTTTTGTAGAAACAGGTCTCACTATGTTTCCCAGGCTGGTCTCAAACTTCTGACTTCAAGTGATCCTCCCACGTCAGCCTCCAAAAGTGTTGGGATTACAGGCATGAGCCATCATGCCTGGCCTCTTTCAATGTTTTATAGTTCTCTCTGTACACACCTTTGACCTTTGGTTTAATATATTCCCAACTATTTTTTAATGCTATTGTAAGTGGGATTGTCTTCTTGATTTCTTTTACAGATAGTTCATTGTTAGTGTATAGAGAATCACTGCTGATTTTTCTTTGTTGTTGAGATTTTTCTTTTTTTTTTTTTTTTTTTTGAGATGGCGTCTTGTTCTGTCACTGAGGCTGGAGTGCAGTGGTGCGATCTCGGCTCACTGTAACCTCCCCTCCCAGGTTCAAGCGATTCTCTTGCCTCAGCTTCCTGAGTACCTGCGATTACAGGCACACGCCACTACGCCCGGCTAATTTTTGTATTTTTAGTAGAGACGAGGTTTCACCGTGTTGGTCAGGCTGGTCTCGAACTCTTGACCTCGTGATCTGCCCGCCTCTACCTCCCAAAGTGCTGGGATTACAGGCATGAGCCACCATGCCCAGCCTGTTGTTGAGTTTTTAAAATAAGTATCCTGCAACTTTACCAAACTCATTTATTGGTTCTAACCGTTCTTTAGAGTCTTTGGGGTTTTCTATATATAAAATGATGTTGTCTTCAAACAGGGACAATTTAACTTCCTTTCCAATTTGAATGCCTTTTATTTCTTGACTGGGACTTCCAGTCAAGAAAAGTAAAACAGAAGTGACAAGAATGGGCATCTTTGTCTTGTTCCTGATTTATTTTACAGAAAAAGCTTTCAACTTTTCCACATTCAGTATGCTAGCTATGAACTTCTCATATATGGCCTTTATTATGTTGAGTTACATTCCTTCTTTTATATATTGGCAAACTATAGTTGTATATATTTATGGAGTACAAACTGATGGTATGATTTAAAAAAAATACAATGTGGAATAATTAAGTCAAGCTAACCTACCCATCATCTCAAATTTTTGACATTTTTTGTGATGAGAACATTTGAGATTTACACTTAGTGACATTGAAATGTTCAGTACTCAGTTGTTAGCTATAATCGCCAAACTGTGCAATAGCTCTCAAAAAAAAATCAAACTTATTTCTCCTATCTGATTGAGGCTTTTTACCTTTTGACCATCATCTCCCCATTCCTCCAGCCCCCATCCTCTGGTAACCTGTCCCTGCTCTCCTAGTTTAAAAACTGTCTTCTTGGCTAAATATATTTAAGTCATTGCCTAGCATATTACAAAAGTACCAATTACATATATTCATATATTTAAAATATTCTTGTAAGCATAAATACTCTTGTTAACAAACAGGAAAGCACTACTTTCTTTCCAAATAACATTTTAGAAAATTATAATGATGAGGATAGCTATTGGCTAATATACTACCTTCTATGGCCAAAATTCCAGAGCACCATTTAAAGTACTTCACAAAGATTTGTCCAGTTTTCTGGTGAGAACATTTAAATCCTCTTAAAAACTTGTTATTTGGGGTATTGCAGAGGATAGATCAAACCACCTTAAAGGGGGAGAAATGTGGAGCAGAAGTTTCTCATGTAACCTATCAGCTGTAGAGCTAGATTCATGGCCACAAAGGCACCAGTGATCTTTCTCACAGCAGACAGAATCGGAGAGAATCCTCCCCAGAAAAGGGTATCTGACCTGAAAGCTCTGGGTGCCCATCTCTACAGTGTTCTGGCCAATGAAGAAGGAAGACTTCCTTTCCAACTGCAATACAGAAAGGTCTGGGGAAGAACTTTGGCCCAACTGGAGCCATGTGCCCACCCCTCAGATTTACTGTGACAATGGGATGAAAAGACTACAGTTAGCAGTTCCAGAAGCACATGGATGAAGTGAGGTAGGAGCAGCCTCCTAAAGATCATTCTGTCAAGATAGATAGCAAATATTCTCCGAATAAAGCCTATAATCCAGCTGTGAGCAAAGCTATCTAAACACAGCAGAATAAAATGCAAAGCCTTACTGAAGACTCTTTTTTAAATGACCATTGTAAGTTCCAGTTTTCTAAGAAGTTATAACAAACTCTTATGTACTTTATAACAGACCCCCAATATATAGAGCAAAAATTGACAGAAATATGAGGATAGACAAACCCATAGATATAGTGGGAGGTACTAACCTACCTGCTCAGTTTAATATATCAAGAAAATAAGAAGATGGCTGGCTAAACACAGCCAGGTGGAACAGCTGCCACCAAGGGATCAGGACAACTGGTGTACTCCTAGCCGATCTTCAGAGGGAAGGCACTGAGACTGGAAGGAGGGAAGATACAGAAGCTGGGCTGAAGGGGGAGGAAGCTAGAGCTACTGCACACTGGGATTCATACCTGGCCCCTAACGACTCTGGAGCAATGGGTGAGTTGAACAGGCAAGGAGAAACCTGATCTGGCACTGGGCCTCTGGAATCCCGGCAGGAGGAGACCACTCGACCACCACAGAAACTTGAGTTGGCCAGGAAATCTGCTTAGAGAAGTAGTAGGGGCAGTATCCAGCTGGTGTGGAGCCCAGAGGGTTTGGCAGGGGAGCATGTATAGTGGAGCATGGCCAGCAAAGTCCATCCTCCTAGGCTCAACTTTATTCCATAGGAGACTTCAGCCCTAGGAGAACTGTCAGACCTTAACTCTGTAGGGTGGTCTTGCTTATCAGATGGGGCTGGTTCTGCCTGAGTACCACTTGGAGCAGGCCTCATGTGCACTGGCAGCCCACATCATAGCTCCTGCACTGGCAGACTATGCTTGACCAGCAGAGAGGGCGTCATGGCCATGCACTAGCCCAGCCAACCCCACATTGCTTTGCCAGTGCAGTTCCTGTGTGCAGGGGTAGATCTTGCCTTCCCTGCCCTACCAGCATGCATGTGCACATGCACCCTGCCCTGCCACTGCTGATGGAGTGAGTGCACTCCAATCCTTTCCTCCTACCATATCACCATTGCAATGGGAGCCTTGATGGGCACAGAGCCCACCAGTGCCATCCCCCGCCAGCACCCAACCCCTGCACTGATACTGCCACCAGTTTGAAACTAGGCACAGAGAACAGTGGGCCCTCCCCAGCCCTGAGTGGCTACCTCTGCCTGTGTGAACATGCACAGAGAAAGCACACAGTCTTGCACGTGCCAGTACCCCAACACCTTGCTAACACCACCACTATCTCAACCTGTGTACACGGTTGCCAGCAGGGGTTCCTCCACCTCCTGGAGCCATGTTAGCTCCACTGCAGCTGCAAATGCCCACACAGAAGCTGGTAGCCTGGCACCTGCTAGCACCCTGCTGCAGCCAACAGGTGTGCACACAGCTCCGCTGCTGCTGGCATGTATGAACAAGAATGGATCCTACTGCCACCATCCTATGAAATGCTTTGGTTGGCACCATCCATCAGAGTGTTGTGACCAGCGGTCTGGGAGTACCTCAGCCCCCCAACCCAGAACAGTGGGTTCCTAACTTTGAGGAGCCAGAGAACAAAGTTGGGGCCCAAAACCAGTACCCCAGAGTTAGAGCATGCAGCCTAGGAGTCAGGAGCTGAACCTATGCCCCCTATTCTAGAAACGAAGCCAGTTGACTGAATTCACCTTATACCACAGTCAAACCCTCAAGGTTACCAAGAACTATACCACCTCTGCAGCAGGGGTTCTTAACCAGACTGTGATGGCTGAAATGACAGAAATAGAATTCAAAATATGGATAAGAACAAAGATCATTGAGATGCAGGAGTACATGGGAACCCAGTCCAAGAATCACAGTAAAACAGTATAGGAGCTGACAGAGAACCTAGCCAGTATATAAAAGTACATAACCTAATAGAGCTGAAAAACACAAATTTTGTAATGCAATCGCAAGTATTTTTTTCTTCTTCTTCTTGAGACAGAGTCTTGCTCTGTTGCCCAGGCTGGAGTGCAGAGGGGTGATCTTGGCTCATTGCAACCTCTGCCTCCCAGGTTCAAGCGATTCTTGTGCCTCAACCTCCTGAGTAACTGGGATTACAGGTATGCACCATCATGCCTGGCTAACTTTTGTATTTTTAGTAGAGATGGGGTTTCACCATGTTGACCAGGTTGGTCTTGAACTCCTGGTCTCAAGTAATCCACCTGTCTGGCCCTCTCAAAGTGCTGGGATTACAGGCATGAGCCACCATGCCCGGCCAACACAATCCCAAGTATTAATAGCAGAATAGACCAAGCGAAGGAAAGAATCTCAGAGCTTCAAGAGTGGCTTTCTGAAATAAGACAGTCAAGAATAGAGAAGAGAATGACAAGGAACAAACAAAACCTCTGAAAATATGGTTTTATAAAAGACCAAATCTACCATGCATTCATGTCTCTGAAGGAGGGGAGGGAGAGTGTAAGCACCTTGGAAAACATATTTCAGGATATCATCCATGAGAACTTCCCCAGTCCAGCTAGAGAGACCAGCAGTCAAATTCAGGAAATGCAGAGAGCTCCAGTAAGATATTTCACAAGATCATCCCTAAGACACATAATTATCAGATTCTCCAAGGTCATAATAAAAGAAAAAATGTTAAAGGCAGCTAGAGAGAAAAGCCAGGTCACCCATCAGACTAACAGCGAATCTCTTAGAAACCCTACAAGCCAGAAGAGATTGGGGGCCAATATTCAAACCTTTATTTTGAGACAGTGTCTCACTTCTGTTGCCCAGGCTGCAGTTCGGTGGCACAATCTCACCTCACTGCAGTCTCAAACTCCTGGACTCAGGTGATCTTCCCACCTCAGCCTCCTGAGTAGGTGGGACTACAGGTGTATGCCACCATGCCCAGCTAATTTTTGTATTTTTAGTAGAGACAGGGGTCTCGCCATGTTGTCCAGGCTAGTCTTGAACTCCTGGACTCTAGTGATCTGCCTAACTTGGCCTCCCAAAGTGATGGGATCACAGGTGTGGGCCACTGCACCTGGCCTATATTCAACATTCTTGAAGAAAAATACTAACCAAGGGCCAGGTATGGCTGCTCATGCCTATAATCCCAGCACTTTGAGAGGCCAAGGCAGGCGGATCACTTGAAGCCAGGAGTTTGAGACCAGCCTGGGCAACATTGTGAAACCCCGTCTCTATTAAAAATACAAAAATTAGCCGGGGCGTGGTGGTGCGTTCCTGTAATCCCAGCTACTTGGTTGGCTGAAGCACGAGAATCACTTGAACCTGGGAGGCAGAAGCTGCAGTGAGCCAAGATCATGCCACTGTACTCTAGCCTGGGTGACAGAGCAATACTCTGTCTCAAAAAAAAAAAAAAAAAGGGGGGCGGGAGGCAGTAATTACCACTGACCCCACAGAAACACAAATAACCATCAGAGAATATTATGAACTTCTTTATGTATACAAACTAGGAAACCTAGAAGAAATGGATAAATTCCTGGACACATACATCCTCCCAAGACTGAACCAGGAAGAAATGGAATCCCTAAACAGACAATAATAAGCTCCTAAATTGAATCAGTAATAACTTACCAACCAAAAAAGGCCTAGGACCAGAAAGATTCACAGCTGGATTCTACCAGTTGTACAAAGAAGAACTTGTACCATTCCTACTGAAACTACTCCTAAAAATTGGGGAGGAGGGACTCCTCCCTAACTAATTCTATGAGGCCAGCATCATGATGATACTAAGACCTGGAAGTGACACAAGAAAAAAAGAAAACTTCAGGCCAGTATCCTTTGTGGACATTAATGCAAAAGTCCTCAACAAAATATTAGCAAACTGAATCCAGGAGTACATCGAAAAGCTTATTCACCACGATCAAGTAGGCTTTATCTCTGGGATGCAAGGTTGGTTCAACATATACAAGTCAATAAATGTGATTCATCACATAAATAAAACTAAAGACAAAAATCACATGATAACAGATGCAGAAAAGGCTTTTGATAAAATTCACCCTTCATGTTAAAAACTCTCAGTAAACTAGGTATTGAAGGGATGAACATACCTCAAAATAATAAGAGCCAGCTACGATACTGAATGGGCAAAAGTTTGAAACATTTCCCTTGAAAACCAGCACAAGAAAAGGATGCCCTCTCTCACCATTCCTGTTCAACATAGTATTGGAAGTCCTGGCCAATGACTGAAATAAGATAAAAAAAGTAAGAGGTGGCTGGCACGGTGGCTCACGCCTGTAATCCCAGCACTTTGGGAGGTCAAGTTGGGCAGATCATGAGGTCAGGAGCTGGAGACCAACTTGGCTAACATGGTGAAACCCCATCTCTACTAAAAATACCAAAAATAGCCAGGTGTGGTGGCATGTGCCTGTAGTCCCAGCTACTTGGGAGGTTGAGGCAGGAGAATTGCTTGAACCTGAGAGGTGGATGTTGCAGTGAGCCGAGATTGTGCCACTGCACTCTAGCCTGGGAGACAGAGTGAGACTCAGTCTCCAAAAAAAAAAAAAAAAAAGTCATCCAAATTGGTAAAGAGAAAGTCAGGTATCAGACATGATTCTGTATCTAGAAAACCCCATAGTCTCGGCCTGAAAGCTCTTTAACCTGATAAATAACTTCAGCAAAGTCTCGGGATACAAAATCAATGTACAAAAATCACTAGCATTCCTGTACACCAACAACAGTCAAGCCGAAAGCCAAATCAAGTATGCAATCTTGTTCACAATTGCCACAAACAGAATAAAATACCTAGGAATATAGCTAACTGGGGAGGTGAAAGATAAGGAGAACAATAAAACACTGCTCAATGAAATCAGAGATGACACAGATGGAAAATCATTCCATGCCTGTAGATAAGAATCAATATCATTAATATGGCTATACTGCCCAAAGCAATTTATAGATTCATCGCTATTCTTTTCAAACTACCAATGGCATTCTTCACAGAACTAGAAAGAAAAACCTATTTTAAAATGTATATGGAACCGAAAAAGAACCCAAATAGCCAAGGCAACCCTAAGCAAAAAGAACAAAGCTGGAGGCATCACACTACCCAACTTCAGACTATATTACAGGGCTATAGTAACCAAAACTGAATGGTACTGGTACAAAAACAGACCCACTGAGCAATGGAACAGAATAGAGAACTCAGATAAGGCCACACACCTACAACCAACCATCTGATCATTGACAAAGCTGACAAAAACAAGCAATGGGGAAAGGACTCCCTATTTAATAAATAGTGCTGGGATAACTGCAAAAGATTGAAACTGGACCTCCTCCTTATACCATATTACAAAACCCAACTCAAGATGGCTTAAAGACTTAAAACCCAAACTATAAAAACCCTGGAAAACAACCTGGGAACTACCATTCTGGACATAGGAACTGGCAAAGATTTCATGATGAAGACGTCAAAAGCAATTGCAACAAAAGCAGTAACTCACAAATGGTATCTAATCAAAGCAAAGAGCTTCTGCACAGCAAAAGAAACCAACAACGGAGTAAACAGACAACCTACAGAATGAGAAAAAATATTTGCAAACTATGCATCTGACAAAGGTCTAACATCCAGCATTTATAAGGAACTTAAACAAATTTACAAGAGAAAAACCCCATTACAAAGTGGGCAAAGGACATGAACAGACACTTTTCAGAAGAAGACATACATGTGGCCAACAAGCATATGAAAAAAAGCTCAATATCACTGATCATTAGAGAAATGCAAATTGAAACTACAATGAGGTACCATCTCATGCCTACCAGAATGGCTATTACTAAAAAGTCAAGGCTGCAGTGACTCATGCCTGTAATCCCAGCACTTTAGGAGGCCAAGGCAGGTGGATCATGAGGTCAGGAGTTTGAGACCAGCCTGGCCAACATGGTGAAACCCTGTCTGTACTAAAAATACAAAAATTAGCTGGGCATGGTGGTGTGTTCCTGTAATCCCAGCTACTCCAGAGGCCGAGGCAGGAGAATTGCTTGAACCTGGGAGGTAGAGGTTGCAGTGAGCTGAGATTGTGCCACTGCACTCCAGCCTGGGGGACTGAGCAAGACTCCTTCTCAGGGGGTGGGGGGAAAGTCAAAACAGATACTTGTGAGGTTGCAGAGAAAAAGGATTGGTTATATACTGCTGGTGGGTGTATTAGCCTGTTCTCGCATTGCAATAAGGACCTACCTGAGACTGGGCAATTTATGAAGAAAAGAGGTTTAATTGACTCACAGTTCCACAGGCTGTGCAGGAAGCATGGCTGGGGAGGCCTCAGGAAATTTACAATCATGGCAGAAAGCGAAGGGGAAGCAAGTACATCTTCACATGGTGGAGAAGGAGAGAGAGTGGGAAGTGTGACATACTTTTAAACAACCAGATCTCGTAAGCACTCAGATCACATGAACAGAAAGGGGGAAGTCCACCCCCATGATCCAGTCACCTCCCAGCTTGCCACTCCTCCAACACGTGGTGATTACAACTCAACATGAGATTTGGGCAGGGATACAAATCCAAACCATATCAGTGGGAGTGTAAATTAGTTCAACCATTGTGGAAAGCAATGTGGTGATTCCTCAAAGCCCTAAAAAACAGAACTATCATTTGACCCTGCAATCCCATTACTGGGTATATACCCAAAGGAATAGAAATCTATCATAAAGACACATGCACACGTATGTTCACTGCAGCACTATTCACAGTAGCAAACACATGAAATCTAAATGCCTATGAATGGTAGACTGGTTAAAGAAAATGTGGTACATAAACACCATGGAATACTACAGCCATAGAAAGGAATGAGACCATGTCCTTCGCAGGAACATAGATGGAGCTGAAGGCTGTTATCCTTAGCAAACTAACGCAGGAACAGAAAACCAAATACCACATGTTCTCACCTTTAAATGGGGCTAAATTATGAGAACACATGGATACATAGAGGGGAACAATTGACACTGAGGGCCTGAGGGTAGAGGCTGGGAGGAGGGAGAGCAGCAGAAAAAATAACTAACAGGTATGAGACTTAATACCTTAGTGATGAAATAGGCAGTACACCAAACCCCTGTGACATGAGTCTAAATAACAAATCTGCACATGTACCCCAAACCTAAAAAATAAAATTGAGGATATAGACAATTTGAACCATGCAATTACATTTGATTTAATAGAAATACAGCAGCCAATAACCAATTCCATCATGACTGATACTGAAACAGTAGTCTTAGCTCACTGGGTTACCTTCCAAAATTCATTCCAAGAAGATTCACATAGACATTGACATTATAGAAAGATGGCCTAAACTATCATAGGGAAGTTAGAATTCACTTACTACTTCCTTCTCTGATCCTTTTTTTCCCTCCTCCTCTTCTAATGAGTTAGAAACTTGATGCCTCTGAAATCATCCTGTTAGATTAATAGCAGGTCTATAACTAGGGTAATGTTCTATTTGTCCATATTCTTATTATGTTTTTACCATGTATATAGTCTCAGTAATAGAAATCTGGTAAATGGAGACAACTTAAACTACATTTATGTGTCTCATGTATATCTGTAACAATTTTGGTGAGAAAGACCCCATGGAAAAACCAATAAACTTGCCAAAATTCCTACTAGAAAGTCATTTGGAAATTGATCAGGGCAGCCAAGAACTGAATAAGGAGCACATGAAAAATTAGAACCTGCTGAAAGAACAAAATATAGTCTGTTTAAAACCCAAAACCTCTTCAAAAAGGTGGAGGCCCTTGGGCATCTGCTGCTCATTCTTGCATAGAGGAGGTACTCTTGTCAAAAGGCCCTTGTAATGAGTCAAGTAAAGGAAATGTTTATTATATGGATTTTTTTTTAAAAAAGCAAATGGGAACTACTTATTACTTGTCGGTATTTGTGAGTTTTATGGCTGTGACTTATTTGCTGCCAAACAAGCAAGTAAGTGCTGTATCTCCTAGCGACTCCCTCAGTCACCATTCCTGGTACTCTGTTGTCAAATGGCCTGTCAGTTGGTTTTTATTCTAGCATGTGTTTTAAATAAGTTTTCAAAGTGGGGAATAGTTAAATCTATTTCTTCTTTTCAGAAGTCTTAACTTTGCTTGGAAGCTATTAACAAGATTGAAATCTGTAGAAAAAAAAGGTTGCAGAGGAATTTGCTGAAATGTTAACAGTAGTTATCTCTTAGCAATGAAATTTTAGTTAATTTTACTTTCCTCTTTGCACTTATTTTTCTACTGTGAACATAAATTGCAAAATCAGAAGGAAAAAAGACACTAAAATAGAAAGCATTTATGGCAAAGGCCATTTAAAGTCATTCCATTTCTCAGGGCAATCATTTAATCTTTATAAGCAGAAGATATTTACTGCCATCATTTATCCTTGTATCCTCCATAACTCCTAGTTTAAAAAAAAAAAAAAAAAAAACAGCCAGGTGTAGTGGTTCACACCTGCAATCCTAGCACTTTGGGAGGCCAAGGTGGGTGGATCACTAAGCCCAGGAGTTTGAGACCAGCTTGGGCAACATAGCAAAACCCTGTGTCTGCAAAGCATACAAAATTAGCCAGGCATGGTGGTGTGTGCCTGTAGTCCCAGCTACTTGGGAGGCTGAGGTGGAAGAATCACCTGAGCCCAAGGAGGTCAAGGCTGCAGTGAGCTGTGATTGAACCACTGCACTCCAGCCTGGGCAACAGAAAGAGACCTTGTCTCAAAGACAAAACAAACAAACACACACCACACATAATAAAGAAGTGTAAGGCACAGTACTAAGCATTGCAAGAGATAAGGGATTATCATAAACACATGTAAAGAATTTAAAATTATTCATCTTTACAAGGAACTTTGTGATATAAATGGTTTGTGTATTTTACAGATAAAGTATCAGAGAGACAAATGCCTTGCTCAATGTTACATAGTGAGTGGCTGGGCTAGATTGGTTAGTAATGACCCCTTAAAAAGCAAATCTTATGTGGCTTGCTGTGTCCAATGGGACATTAGCAAATAGGACATGAGCAGAGGCTTGAAAAGGTCTCAAACATTGGAGCTTGTTCTCTTGCTGCTGTTTTTTGTTGGTTTTGGTTTTTTTTGTTTGTGTTTTTTTTTTCTTTGAGGCGGAGTCTCGCTCTGTTGCCCAGGCTGGAGTGCAGTGGCATGATCTTGGCTCACTGCAACCTCCGCCTCCCGGGTTCAAGTGATTCTCCTGCCTCAGCCTCCCGAGTAGCTGGGATTACAGGTGCCTGCCACCACGCCCAGCTAATTTTTGTATTTTCAGTAGAGACTAGGTTTCACCATGTTGGCCAGGCTGGTCTCAAAACTCCTGACCTTGAGTGATCTGCCCGCCTTGGCCTCCCAAAGTGTTGGGATTGCAGGCATTAGGCACCACGCCTGGCCCTCTTACTGTTCTTTGTAACCCTGAGTCGACCATGTGAAGAAGCCAGGACTAGCCTATTGGAAGATAAGACGTCATGTGGAGCAGAAATAAGCCCTCACAGCTGAGGCACATGAGACATTCTAGCCTCACCGCTGCCACACATCTAAGGCCATACTAAATATCCAGTCTCAACAGAGGCTCCAAATGATTTCAGGAGTCAAATGAGCTAGCTGGGACCAGAACTGCCCAGCAGACCCACAGAACTGTGAGAAATGATAAATGCTTATTGTTTTAAGCCACTAAGTTTCGGAGTCTGTTATGCAGAAAAATTATGTTACGCAGTGACCAAACCTGAATTTGATCTTTCTCCGTTGGAAACTCTGATCTTTCCTATTGTATGCCACTGACTACCCATTCCTGCCAGCTTTCAAACAGATGAAAGGGATAATGACCCAAATAACTGGACACAAAGGGGCCATGTCATACACATGTGTAACAGATTCTACTAGATATAATTGGCAAAAAGGGAAGTCAACTCAGGCAAAATTATGTAGAGTCAAAATTGCCTTTGGAAACACCTTAGGTCCAGGCAGAGAAAACAGCAAGTATAAAGGCCCTCAGGAAAGTAGAAGATGGGCTTGGAGAGATAGCAGGGCCCTGCAGCCCAAGATTGAAAAGCCTTGATCAACAAACACAACAAACTGAGTGGGATTTTAATAGATTTAACAAAACACAGCAGATGCAGGTTTGTGAGCAAAATTGTAGTAAGATGGCTCAGAAAGCAAGCAGTTAGAGGAAGGAAGAAGAGATGGGGAATAATTGCAGCCATTTAGGGAAGAAACAAGGGAATGGCCATGTTGATGGAAAAGATGCGCTGGAATCAAAGCCTGCTGCAGAAGTTGAATCATGGCAGTTATTGACTAAGTAGATGCGGAGTGCAAAATCCAAGAAAAGAACATGAGTGACTAACATTTCGAAAAGTGTGTAGGTTGAATGCAGTGGCTCACGCCTGGAATCCCAGCACTTTGGGAGGCTGAAGTAGGGAGATTGCTTGGGTTCAGGAACCAGCCTGGGCAACATAGGGAGAGCCTGTCTTTACAAAAAATTTTCAAAAGTTAACTGGGCATGGTGGTGCATGCCTGTAGTATCTTGGCTACTTGGGAGGCCGAAGTGGGAGGATCACTTGAGCCTGGGAGGACAGAGCAAGACCCTGTCTCATATCTCAAAAACAAACAAAAAAAAGTGTATAGAAGAAATCTTTTTTTTTTTTTTTTTTGAGACAGGGTCTCACTGTGTTGCCCAGGCTGGAGTATAGTGGTATGATAGTGGCTCACTGCAGCCTCAACTTCCAGGGCTGAAGTGAGCCTTTCTCCTTTAGTAGCTGGGATTACAGGTACATACCACTATGCCCTGCTAATTGTTATTATTTTTAAACTTTTCGTAGAGATGGGGGTCTTTATGTTGCCCAGGCTCGTCTCCAGCTCCTGACCTCAAGCTTTCCTCCAGCTGCGGCCTCCCAAAGTGCTAGAATTATAGGTGTGAGCCACTGGGCCTAGTCAGAAGAAAGTTTTTTTTTTCTTTTTGAGACAGGTCTCACTCTGTCACCCAGGTTGAAGTGCAGTGGGTGATTTTGACCCACTACAACCTCTACCCGCTGGGCTGAAGGGATCCTCCCACCTCAGCCTCACGAGTAGCTGGGACCACAGGTGTGCACCACCATACCCGGGTATTTTTTTTTTTTTTTTTGTATTTTTAGTAGAGCCGGGGGTCTCACCATGTTGCCCAACCTGGTCTCGAACTCCTGGCCTCAAACAATCCACTCATCTCAGCCTCTCAAATTGCTGGGATTATAGACATGAGCCACCGCGCCCGGCCCAGAAGAAATTTTTTATACCTACTGTCTGCCGAGCACTTTATACTCAGTGCCTCCTTTAATTTTTACACCAATCCTTAATGAGATAATTGTTCTCCACGTTGCACAAAAGAGAAAACTGAAGCTTGAGACAGTTTGAAAAATACGCCAAACTTAAAGGGGTGGCAAAGTCACAACTTGAACTCAAGTGTGTATGACCTCTAGTTGGGTGGGGAGGGTGGCTAGTGGCATCACAAACAAAGAACAAACCTGGGACAAGTCTGGAGGAAGAGTTAAGTTGAGCTTGAAGCCTGCTGCATGTGAGGCACTGGAAAGCATTCAGGTATGGATGTTCGGCCACCGGGGGAACGGGAACTAACCAAGGAGCTCAGGAGAGGCAAGGAAGCAGATTTGGGTCCGCTGCATTTGCCTTGCCTCATATATACACTGATATATTCTTATGAAACAAATTAATATTTTTTTTCAGTAAAACTGTGCATATCAGTTTGTATTCTAGAGAAGTTATCCAAAAATTTCATCTAAGCCAACCAGGCCGAATTTTTATCTTCTTGAACAGGGTGAGTTAATTCTGTCTCTGAACCTCAAAGTACCTCACTGTTAGTTAAAACATTTTGAGACAGGATCTCTCTCTCTTGCCCAGCTAGAGTGCAGTGGCACCATCTTGGCTCAATGCAGCCTCTACCCCCTGGGTTCAGGTGATTCTCCTGCCTCAGCCACCGAGTAGCTGGGGTTACAGGTGTGCCACCACCACACCCGGCTAATTTTTGTATTTTTAGTAGAGACCAGGTTTCACCCTGTTGACCGGGCTGGTCTGAAACTCCTGAGCTCAAGTGATCCACCTGCCTTGGCCTCCCAAAGTGCTGGGATTACAGGCATAAGCCACTGTACCCGACCAGTGAAAACATTCTTTTAATGTTTTCAAGGCAACAGTGGCACAAGTAATCAAGGTCTTATATTACTGATGTCAACTTACTGTCTGCTGAACTTGCAGGAAGCAAAAAACCAGTGAGTCAAATTTAGTAACTCATCTTTACGTTATATAAGCTTTCTTCTTCCCCACCCCCTTAGTTAAGGGGCCGACAAACTGTTTTTGTAAAGGGCCAGAGAGTATGTATTTTAGACTTTGCAGGCTATATGGCTTCCATCACAACTACTCAGCTGTGTTGCAACTGTTCAGCTCTACCATTGTAGCAAGAAAGAAGCCATAGACAATATGTAAACAAATGGGCATGGCTGTGTTCTGATAAAACTTTGTTTACAAGAACAGGCCATGGGCTGGATTTGTCCCACAGGTTATAGTTTACTAACCTCTGCCTTAGATAATTATGTAAGCTATGAGTAATATTTTCTGATGTACATTCTGTGCCTTAGAATGGGTACTATATTCATTTTATTGTTTTAAAAATCACAATTATATTATCTTTGAATCTGGCACATTAGAGATCATTCAGATTTTGAGGAAAGAAACCATTTCTTCTTCTTCTTGCATCTCCTGCTCCTTGCTCAGTGCATGGCATACATCAAATGCTTGGTTAATGCTCCTTTATAAATTGAAGGGTTAATTGCATCTAGCCAGCCAACACTCTCATCTCGGAGGTGAGGATATGGTATCATTGAAGAAACACTGCAGCCAGTGGGGAATGCTTACTAGATATAGATTCTAATTCTAAATCTGGCTGTGATGCTAAGTTGCTACTAGTCAGTTCCTTTCTCTGGACAGATCTTCATCTGTTAAACCAAGGGCTGGAATTGTGGCAGACTCTGTTGGTTCCCTAGCTGACTGCTCTATATATTTTTTGACTGCTATTTCTAACCACCTTCTTCTTGCCTGTCTCCCTACAGAGGCTGTAAATGCCAAATATACACTTTCCACCCTCATTTGCAGTCAGAATTGACCATAGGACCCAGTTTTGGTCAGTGAGATAGAAGAAATATAGGAGGCTTCTGAGGAAGACTCCCCCTCTGCCTATGAAAGGAGCAAGGCCTGTAGGAAAAGCGCCTTTCCTTTTTCACTTTGGACACCCTGCCATTTGTGGACATCATGCCTACAGCTGTGACAGCCATATTGCAGCCGTAAGGCTGTAAGCCTTTAGGGAAGCCATAGACACCTCTAGTTTGTTGCTGTTATTTTGCTGCCAAACTCATTTTAACCAATGTGGTGATCCTTAGGGTACCCTTTAGATCTCTGAGTAAAGACATAGATGCAGTTAATCAAAGAACTGAGCCTTGAACTGAGTTTCGCTTTTTTGCCCAGGCTGGAGTGCAGTGGTGTAATCTTGGCTCACTGCAACCTCCACCTTCTGGTTTCAAGTGATTCTCCTGCCTCAGCCTCCCAGGTAGCTGGGGTTACAAGCATCCGCCACCATGCATGGCTAATTTTTGTATTTTTAGTAGAGGCGGGGTTTCACCATGTTGGCCAGGCTGGTCTTGAACTCCTGACCTTGTGATCCGCCCACTTTGGCCTCCCAAAGTGTTGGGATTACAGGTGTGAGCCACCACGCCCAGCTCACATGTGCTTTTAATAGTATATGAATCTGCTTTATTTAATGTCTCATTTTATATTTGACTCACCCAGTCATTAATTTAACTAAAATATATGGGACTTAAGAGAATGCAGTCATTTTCTTAAGCAGGCATTGATACCCATACTCCATAGATAGCATTTTGCATGAATGTCCTCCAAAAGGATACGTAATCAACTGAGAAATGGTTCAATAAAAGCTGAGAGTTTGTTTGCTTTTTCTTTCTCAGATATGTGTGCCAACAAAACATCATAAATGATTTTTAAAACTTAAAGTTGGAAAACACTGAGCAGTATTATTTGATATTTGATGAAAACCAAACTGCTTAGTTCTGATTAGGCCAAATAGCACACTTCTAGTTCAGCTGAAAAAACAGTTGCTGTGACAACCTCAAAAACAAATATTCTCTCAGATCACACCAGAAACATTTAGAAGCGATGTGCTAATCGGTTTACTCAATTGCCCTCAGTTCAGAATAACCCTTTTATTAGATGTTTTATTTCTTATATTCTTTTGCTATGAAGTAAAAACTACCCTTGTATAACAATCAAACATTTGAGACCAAATATTTAAGGAAGATTCATTTTATGCAGTCCATGGACCTGAAAGGATTTTAGAAAACTAGGGATAAATCTGAGAGCTGGAGGGAAATTCATCAAAATCTGATAATCTGGGCCATCATTAACCAGACAGATGGCACTGTCAGGAAATCAGAATTTAAAAGTAATATTAAGAATTAAGCTGTTGCTTACTAATGAATTAATGACAATGTGGCATCTTGGAATAATTTTGCAATTTTTAATTATGAGAAGTTTATGGGTCAGGCGCAGTAGCTCACGCCAGCACTTTGGCAGGCCGAGGCGGGTGGATCAGTTGAGGTCAGGAGTTCCAGACCAGCCTGGTCAGCATGGTAAAATCCTGTCTCTACTGAAAATACAAAAATTAGACAGGTGTGGTAGCGCATACCTGTAATCCCAGCTACTCAGGAGGCTGAGGCACAAGAATCGCTTGAACCCAGGAGACAGAGGTTGCCATGAGCCGAGATCGCGCCACTGTACTCCAGCCTGGGTGACAGAGTAAGACTCTGTCTCAAAAAAAAAAAAAAAAAAAAAAGAAAAGAAAAAAACTTATGAAATAAAATTAGCTGAGGAAAAAGGTAACAAGTTCATAATGTAAATAGGAGTGACTAGTTAAATGATGCCTGTTCTTAAAAAAAAATCTAGAAAAAACTTTTAGCAGAGAAAGACTTTTTGATGAAGGAAAAAATCCAAGCCACTCTATCTTTCAATAATAACTTGATTTTATGATTATAAAAAATTGTTACAAGTTCTTAATAATTTATTTTGTATTTTATATTTACTATATTCCAAAATGTCATTTTGGACATTCATCTCCCATGTCGTTTGTATTGTTCTAGAATGTCATGCTTTTAAATTATGTAACTAACCAAAAGTTATATTACAGATTAATATTTTTATTGACTCTGATATTTAGTCTTACATCTGTTAGTCTCTAGATTTACATAGGTCTCTATTTCAAAATTCACAATATGACTTCTTTAAAATTTTTTTCTCTCTACATTGTTTACCAAAGTGTAAGGGTAACTTTATTATTGGCTTATATACTTTAACTATGCTAAATGAATACTGCTAAGCATAGCTAAATTTTAGTTGAGATAATTTTATGTTATACAAGTAGGGTTCCATATTTCTGCAAACTTGTTTTTATTCTATGGTGCATATGGGATGGATTGTAAAAATGACCATAATATTTTGCAGCTCTTGCCACCAAACAGTGAAGTCTATTTCCTGACCCCTTGAATCTGGGCTGGCCAAGTGTCCTGCTTTGATGAACAGAATGTAAGAAATGTGCAAAATTTTGAGCTTCAGCCTAACAAAGCCTTGCAGTTTTTGCTTTCTTGTGGCTCTTGGAACCATTTTACCACTGTGTAATAACGCTGGGCTAGCCTGCTGGAGGGTGAGACCAAATGGAGCAGAGATAAACTGTCTTAGCTGAGCCCTGCACCAAAACCAACCAGTTCCCAGCCAACCTGGCAGCTAACCATAGAAACTTGAGGGAACCCAGCAAAGACCAGGGGAGAACATCCCTGCTGAGCCCAACCCACATTGTTGGCCCACAGAATTCTGAGATAAGCGAACGGTGGTGGTTTTAAGCCAAGAAGCTGTGGAGTCGTTTGTTACATAGCAATAGATAACCGATATACTCCATCTCTAAAGGACTTAAGTAAAAATCATTAGTGCATTTTTTCTACTTTTATATTTCCATTTATATGTGTTTATTCTTTTGTAATTTGTGCCTTAAAGATCATATAAATGATTCTGAAAAAAGACACTTATAGTCTTGAGCTGACAAAGTAGATGTGTGTTGGAGTTTGAGAAGGATCAAGGATAATCTTTTTTAAAAAATTATTTGTTTTGAATTAAATAAGAATTAAACATTTATAGGGTAGAACATATTTTGATATATGCATACAATGTAGAATGATGAAATCAAGTGAATTAGCATCTCCTTCACGTCACCTACTTTTCTTTTATTGGTGAGAACATTTAAGATCTTCTCTTTTAGCGCTTTCAAAATATACAATACTCTTTCCCCTTAGTTTCCCACTGAGGTGTAGAACAGTTCAGTGACAGGCTCAGGAGTAAGGCATGAAGATAGTAAACGATCACTGCTATTACTCTCTAGTACTGGGCTGAATCTCAGGAATCTATAAATGGTCTAGGTTCTGATCCTGACACTACTGAGTGGCAGATTGAGAATTATACAGCCACCAGCTGCATTGTATGAATTTAGGCAACTCTCTTAGGGGACCAGCCCCTGTGAAACTTTAAGCATGGAGGGGAAGAGCAGAGTAAATTCCCTCTATAGGCAGAAAGGACAGGGAAGAGAAATTGTGTCAAAACGAGCAAGTATCTTCTCTTAGATTCACCAATAGTTCAGTCACCTCCCTCCATAGAAGAGCAGAGAAAGGCTAGGAATACTGCTTTAATGGAGCAGAGAAAGGCTAGGAATAGTGCTTTAATGGACTGTCTCCCCAAATGTCAAGCCACATTAGGAGCAATAAATAAGTATTCTTACTTGACAGTGTCATGAACTGAAAATGCTGAGGGTAACCTGACCATCAGCCAAAAGTTAGCCGATTTAAAATGAGAAACATGCCATCTTGAAAAAAGTGAAAACAAGAAAACAAAACAACTTTTGTACCAGTAATAATGGCAGTAATAGCTATTGGCTTTTGAGTATTTATTACATGCCAGGCTGTGTTTTAATGAAAGTATTTTGTTTAACCCTCATGTAACCCTATGATATAGGTATATTTATTGTCTCCTTTTAACAGGTGGGGATAATAGTGCACAGACATCCTAAGGAACTTGCCCTATGATACGTAAGATGGGATGAAATTTGTATCTTTTCTGGCTTGTTTCCATCCAAGAGTAAGTATATTTTGAGAAATTTATGTAGTTCACATGGATGGATTTGTGTAGTTCATAGACTTACCCTAGTATGCAATTTGAAACCTCTTCATTCTGTGATCATTTATTTATTCTTATTGTACAAACACTGAACTACCATAAGCTTTGTTTGTTTTAATTCAATGATTAGTTCTTTTCTTCCATCTAAGACATTCAATCCAATGCCCTGTTTGATTTTATTGAGGTACAGTTTTTAAACAAAAGCTTTATATTTAACTGTCAGTATGGCTTATCCAATCAATTACACCATTTTACCTATAGCCCCCTCCTCTTTACCCTATTGTAGATAGATAATCAGAACAAAAGCTTGAAAAGTTTGAGGCTACCATTACAGTTTGAAAAATTTGTCAGAAGCAGACTTATCCTAGGATGCAATTTGAAATCTCTTCTTAACATTCTGTG
Source organism: Macaca fascicularis (assembly GCF_037993035.2). Lineage (NCBI taxonomy): Eukaryota > Metazoa > Chordata > Mammalia > Primates > Cercopithecidae > Macaca > Macaca fascicularis. The sequence continues at coordinate 30,777,824 of NC_088395.1, forward strand.
GTCATTTATTTGTTTTCGTTTTTTTTCTTTTCTCTTTTCGATATGGAGTCTTACTCTATTGCCCAGACTAGAGTGCAGTGGCGCAATCTTGGCTCACTGCAACCTCTGCCTCCCAGGTTCAAGTGATTCTCATGCCTCAGCCCCCTGAGTAGCTGGGATTATAGATATGCACCATCATGCCCAGCTAATTTTTCTATTTTTTGTAGAGACGGGGTTTCACCATGCTGGCCAGGCTGGTCTCGAGCTCCTGACCTCAGGTGATCCGCCCACCTCAGCCTCCCAAAGTACTGGGATTACGGGCATGAGCCACCTTGCCTGGCCCATTTATTTAGTCTTATTGCACAAACATTGACCTACCATACTCTTTGCTGGTGATTCACAGATACTATGAGTCTACTGTTGTAGTTATCTGTTGCTTCATAGCAAGTTATCCCGTACTTAATACCTTAAAACTAAAGCCATTCATTATATTTCATGGTTTTGTGGCTCATGAATTTGGACGAGTCCTGACTGGCTGATTCTTTTACTCCATATGGCACTGACTTTTAGTAAGGGAGAGTGGGTACATGGTAGACCCATTAAATGAAGCCGTGGGATTCAGGAGGATAAGTCACCGTAGTGTTTGCAGAAAAAGTAAAGATTCAGGAGGGTGGGGAAGGCATACATTTTTCTTGAATTTGTTTCTTGAGGTAGAATTCACATACCATAAATTTCCCTAAAGTATACATTTCAGTGGTTTTAGCATATTCGCAGTTGTACAATTGCCTCCACCATCTAAGTTTAGAACATTTTCTTCATCCCAAAAAGAAACCCCTTACTCATCAGTAGTCACTTTCCATGCCCGCTCCAACTGTAGACAACCACTAATCTTCTTTCTGTTTCTATAGATTTACCTATTATAAAATTTTCATGTAAGTGGAATCATGCAATATGTGGCCTTTGTGTCTGGTCTCTTTCAGTTAGCATAGTGTTTTAAAGGTTCATCTGTGTTATGGTACATATCAGAACCTTATTCCTTTTTTTCTTCTTTTTTTTTTTGAGACCGAGTTTTGCTCTTGTTGCCCAAGCTGGAGTGCAATGACGCGATCTCGGCTCACCACAACCTCCGCCTCCTGGGTTCAAGCAATTCTCCTGCCTCAGCCTCCCGAGTAGCTGGGATTACAGGCATGTGCCACCACACCTGGCTAATTTTGTATTTTTAGTAGAGGCGGTGTTTCTCCATGTTGGTCAGGCTGGTCTCGAACTCCCAACCTCAGCTGATCCGCCCGCTTCAGCCTTCCAAAGTGCTGGGATTACAGGCGTGAGCCATCGTGCCCAGCTACAACTTTATATTTTATGACTGAATAATATTCCATTGTAGAGATATGTCACATTTGGTTAGCCATTAATCAGTTGACATTTGGGTGGCTTCTACTTTTTGGCTATTATGAATAATACTGGGCACAGTGGATCACACCTGTAATCCCACCACTTTGGGAGACTGAAGCAGGTGGATCTCTTGAGCCCAGGAGTTCAAGATGAGCCTGGGCAACATGGTGAAACCCCGTGTCTACAAAAAATACAAAAATTAGCTGAGCATGGTGGTGCGCACCTGTGGCTCCAGCTACTCGGGAGGCCGAGGTGGGAGGATTGCTTGATCCCAGGAGGTGGAGGTTGCAGTGAGCTGAAATAGAGCCACTGCACTCCAACCTGGGCAACAGAATGAGACCCTGTCCCCTCCTCCAAAAAAAAAAAAAATGAGATTTCTAATTTTTTCACATTCTCACCAACACTTATTATCTTTCCGATTTAGCCATTCTGGTGGGTGTGAAATGGTATTTCATTGTGGTTTTGATTTGGATTTCCCTAATGTGTAATAATGTTGAGTCTCTTTTAATGTGTTTGTTAGCCATGTATATATCTTCTTTATAGAAATGTCTATTCATCTCCTTTTCCTATTTTTAAATTGGATTATTTTCCTTTTTATTGAGTTGTAAAGGTATTTTTTATATTTTGGATACCAGTAGCTTATCTGATATCTGATATATGCCTTATAAATATTTTCTCCCATTCTGTGGGCTGTCTTTTCACTTTCTTTCTTTTTTTTTTTTTTTGAGATGGAGTTTCACTCTTGTTGCCCAGGCCGGAGTGCAGTGGCTCACTGCCGCCTCTGCCTCCCAGGTTCAAGCGATTCTCCTGCCTCAGCCTCCTGAGTAGCTGGGATTGTGCCACCACGCCTGGCTAATTTTTCTATTTTTAGTAGAGATGACATTTCACCATGTTGGCCAGGCTTGTCTCGAACTCCTGACCTCAGATGATTAGCCCACCTCGGCCTCCTAGAGTGCTGGGAATACAGGTGTGAGCCACTGCGCCCGGCCTTCACTTTCTTAACGGTATCATTTGAAAAAAAAGTTTTAAATTTTTATGTAATCCAATTTACCTATATTTTATTACTTATGTTTTTAATGCCATGTCTAGAAACTGGGGTCTAATCTAAAGTCATGAAGACGTATGTGTTTTCTTCTAAGAATTTTATAGTTCGAGCTCTTACAATTTGGTCTATTTTTGTGTATGGTGATAAAAAGAGGTGGGGGTTCCCACTTCTTTTTCATGTGAATATTCAGTGGTCCCACCACCATTTATTGAAACACCATATGTTCCCCCCATTGAATTATCTTGACAACCTTGTTGAAAATCAACCATAAGGCCGGGCACGGTGGCTCAAGCCTGTAATCCCAGCACTTTGGGAGGCCGAGACGGGTGGATCACGAGGTCAGGAGATCGAGACCATCCTGGCTAACACGGTGAAACCCCGTCTCTACTAAGAAATACAAAAAACTAGCCGGGCGAGGTGGCGGGCGCCTGTAGTCCCAGCTACTTGGGAGGCTGAGGCCGGAGAATGGCGTGAACCCGGGAGGCGGAGCTTGCAGTGAGCTGAGATCCGGCCACTGCACTCCAGCCTGGGCTACAGAGTGAGACTCCGTCTCAAAAAAAAAAAAAAAAAAAAAAAAAAAAAAAGAAAATCAACCATAAATATAAGAATTAATTTCTGGAGTCTCAGTTCTATTCCATTGATATACATGTCTATCCTCATGCCAGTATCATGCTGTTTTGACTACTAGCTTTGAAGTTTTGACTACTAGCTTTGAAGTAAGTTTTGAAATTGGAAAGTGTGACTCCTCTAACTTTATATTTGAAGATTGTGTTGACATCTAGTTCCTTGTATTTCCTTATGAAATGGAGAATCATCTTGTCAATTTATTCAAAGAAATCAACTAGGATTCTGATAGCTACTGCATCGAATCTGTGGATCAGTTTGGGGAGTATTGTCATTTTAACAATGTTAAATCTTCTGATCTATCCACATGGATGGCTTTCTACATATTTAGATCTTCTCCAATTTCTTTCAACCACATTTTTTAGTTTTTAGTGTACAAATCTTACGTTGCTTTTGTTTTATTCCTGAGTTTTAATCTTTTTGGTGCTGTTATAAATGGAATTTTCCTATTTTAATTTTCAGATTGTTCATTGCTAGTGTATAGAAATGCAGTTGATTTTGTATATTGATCTTGTATCCTGCAACTTTGCTGAACTTATTTATTCTAATAATTTTTAGTGGATTTCTTAGGATTTTCTATATACAAGAGTATGTCATCTGCAAATACAGTTTTACTTCCTCCTTTCCAATTTGGATGTGTTTTATTTCTTTTTCTAGCCTAACTACCATGGGCTAGAAGACTTAGTACAACATCGAATAGAAATGGTGAGAATGAACATCCTTATCTTGTTCCTGATGTATCCAGTCTTTCACCATTAAATATGATGTTACCTATTACCTGTGGGTTTTTTTTTTTTCTTCATAAATGCCCTTTATTAGGTTCAGGAAGCTCCCTTATATTCCTATACTGTTGGACATTTTAATCACAAAAGAGTGTTAGATTTTTGTCAAATGCCTTTTCTGCGTCTATTGAGATCATGTGATTTTTGTTCTTTATTAATATGGTATATTACTGACATGGTTTGGATTTGTATCCTCTTGCAAATCTCATATTCTATTGCAGCCTCATTATTGGAGGTGGGGCCTGGTGATTGGATCATGGGTGCGGTTTCTCATGAATGGTTTAGCACCATCCCCTCAGTGGTGTTCTAGTGATAGTGAGTGAGTGATTTATCATTACATCTGGTCGTTTAAAAGTGTATAGCACTTCCCCCATCTCTCTCTTGGTCCTGCTTTTATTGGCCATGTAAGATCAATAAAAACTCCCTGAGGCCTCCCCAGCAGCAGATGCTGGCACGGTGCTTCCTGAACAGCCTGTGGAACCATGAGCCAATTAAACCTTTCTTCTTTATAAATTATTCAGTCTCAGGTATTTATTTATAGCAATGCAAGAATGGACTAACACGATTACATTTCCGCCCCCCCCCCCGATATTAAATCAGTCTTGTATTCTTAGAACAAAACCCACTTGGTCATGGTATATAATCACTCTTATATATGTCTGGATTCAATTTGCTAGTATTTTGTTGATGGCTTTTGCATAAATATCCATAAAGGATATTGTGATGGTTATTTTTTTTTTTTGAGACAGAGTCTTGATCTGTCACACAGGCTGGAGTGCAGTAGTGTGATCTCGACTCACTGCAAGCTCCGTCTCCTGGGTTCATGCCATTCTCCTGCCTCAGCCTCTTGAGTAGCTGGGACTACAGGCGCCCACCACCATGTCCGGCTAATTTTTTGTATTTTTGGTAGAGACGGGGTTTCGCCATGTTAGCCAGGATGGTCTCAATCTCCTGACCTCGTGTGATCCGCCCACCTCGGCCTCCCAAAGTACTGGGATTACAGGCATGAGCCACTGCTCCTGGCCGTGATGGTTAATTTTATGTGTCAGTTTGATTGAGTAAGGGATGCCTGGATAGCTAGTAAAACATTATTTTTTGATGTGTCTGTGAGGGTGTTTCTGGAAGAGATAAGCATTTTAATTGGTAGATTGGATAAAGAAGATCCACCCTCACCCGTGTGGGTGGGCATCATCCAGCCCATCAAGGGCCTGAATAGAACAAAAAAGTGGAGGAAGGGAGAATTCACTCTTTGTAGGAAGTTTCTAAATTATTAATTTAATCACTTGTCTCAGGTTTATTAAGACTTTGTATTTCTTTGAGTCAGTTTCAGGAGTTTGTGTTTTTCTAGAAATTTTTCCATTTTATCTAAGTTATCTAATGTGTTGGCATGTAGTTGTTCCTAGTATTTTCTTAAAGTCACTATTATTTCTGTAATATCAGTAGTGATGTCCTCTCTTTCATTCCTGAGTTGAGTAATTTGTTTCTTCTTTTATTTTCTGTTCAGTCCAGCTAAAGGTTTTCAATTTTGCTGATCTTCTCAACCAATCTTTCACTGATTTTTTTCTATTTTTCCGTTCTCTATTTTAATTGTGCTCTAGTCTTTTTTTTTTTTTTTTTTGAGACAGAGTCTTGCTCTGTCACCCAGGCTGGAGTGCAGTGGCCGGATCTCAGCTCACTGCAAGCTCCGCCTCCCGGGTTTACGCCGTTCTCCTGCCTCAGCCTCCCGAGTAGCTGGGACTACAGGCGCCCGCCACCTCGCCCGGCTAGTTTTTTTGTATTTTTTAGTAGAGACGGGGTTTCACCGTGTTAGCCGGGATCGTCTCTCGATCTCCTGGCCTCGTGATCCGCCCGTCTCGGCCTCCCAAAGTGCTGGGATTACAGGCTTGAGCCACCGCGCCCGGCCAATTGTGCTCTAGTCTTATTTCTTCTGTTTGCTTTGCATTTAGTTCACTAGTTTTGTAGTGTCTTAAGATGGAAGATTAGGTTGATTTGAGATATTTTTATGTTATAGGCATTTATAGCTATAAATTTCCCTCTAAGCCATGCTTTAGCTATATCCTATAAGTTCTGGTGTCTTTTGTCTTTTAATGTGTTGTGTTTGAGTTATCTGTCGAATTTTTAGGTGGAGCAGTCTAAGTAGGAAGTTCAAAATGGACCTAAAATTTGGAAGTTCAAGAATAGAAATAAATGAAGATAGGAGTCATTATCATTCTAGTGATATTGATAGCAACAGGAGGCAGCCAGATGCCTAAGCAGATAGGGGTGGGTACCTGGTGAAACCCCACCTCCAAGCCGAAGATAGTTTAAAGCCTGAAAGCCAAGTTAAATCCTCGGACTGGGTTGCAAACTTGCCTTCCTGTTTGTCATGCTTTCTTCTGATTGATCCCCACCCTTCACCTATTTTATATCTAACTACCCTTTCCTAATTGGTTTTCTATACTTTTGTGTCCATGTTTGAGTGGTGTCTTTGCTTTAACCTTTTTTGCATAGTCACAAGCCAATCAGCATGCACTTCCCCATCCTGTGCCTATAAAGACCCCAGACTCAGTTGGTAGAGGAAATGGCCTGGGGACTTTGGGGAAGATGACCTGTTCTTCCCATTCCCTCTCCAGCTCCCCTCTTTGCTGAAAGTCGTTTTTATCACTCAATAAAATTCTCCACCTTCAGCATCCTTCAACTGTCCGTGTGACCTCATTCTACTTGGACACTGGACAAGAGCTTGAGACCCACCAAGTGTGGGTACCCAGAAAAGCTGTCACACTGGCCCTTTGCTCTCGCTGGCAGAGGGAAGTCACCCCATGTGATGAGGCAAGGGGCCAATTGAGCTGCTAACACACCACCATCAGTGGATGGCAGAATTACAGGAGCACTGTAACAGCCCCTCTGGGGCCTCAGCGTCACGGGAACCCTCAACTGGGCACCGCCACATTCACCTCGAGGTGGCACACCTTATGTGGCTGAGGACCCCTCATTGAGCTTGCTTCTGTGTTGGCGCCCAGAGTAGCTGGCTGCATCCCATACTGGCTCGCTTGTGCTTAGTCTGGCCACAGGCCCCACATGGAACTTGTTCCTGTATTGGCACCCAGAGCAGCTTGCCGGATCCCACACTCGCTTGCTCACGTGCTCCCTCCCACAAGCGGTTGAGTGCAGTGGGCCAAGTAGAGGGGTTGCCCCCGAGTTCGGGGAAAGTGCCGAGAAAAATCCTGTATCAATATCTGAGGGCAGTGGATGGGTGACTAAGGAAAGGACACGAGGTGGAAAAAAAAAAAAAAAGTTTCAAGAATGAAATGCCATGTCAACAACATGAATATGGTGAGCAGGAGAGGAGGTATCCAAGGAGGAGGCTGGAAAGTCATCAAGGGTAGAGGAAACTTAAAAGGTCCTGAGATCTTACAGCCCAAGGTGAGAGAGAACAATAAGAAGCAGTTAATATCACAAAGTCAAGTGAGATAAAGCCTGAAACCATGACATTCTCAAGTTAAAAACCACTTTCAGCAGGCAATTTGGCAGAGTCCAATCTATAGCAGAGGAATCAGCAGCAGTAGAGTATAAAGCTAGGATAAAATAATAAATGTGTCTGTGAAACAGATTTGGTAGATAACAAAGTAGAATTAGTGTTTGGGGACTTTCAAAGTACATTTTTAAGAAACTCATTTGTGCACATGGTTTAGATGACACAGAAGAACTGCTATTAAAAAGTAACCATCTTCTACACAGGGGTAAATACTGATGAAGACTCTCTCCCTTAACCTAACTGTAGTCAGGTTCCTCTAAACTCTTCTCAACCAGGCCTGATTTTTGGGCTTCTATATTCATTTCTGCTTACTCCAGTTTTAGCAAGAATCTTATTGGGTCAGTTTAGTGAAAATCCCCCACCATTAATATCTGATCAAATTCCCCACCCTGGATACCTTTCCTTGGCCTGGCTTCAGCAATAATCCTATCAAGTAGGTTTAGCCAGAGTGTTTCTTATCCTTGATGTTTTCTCTTAGTACATTTCCATCAACTCACCCCACCCTGCTCCTTGGCTATAAATTCCAATTCTTCTGTGTATTTGGAGTTGAGCCAGATCTCTCTCCTTTATCACTATCGTCCTGAATAAAGACTGCCTTACTGTCTTTAACAATTGTCATGAATACTTTTTTCTTTAACAACATTGATCATTGTTTCCCTCCCAAATGTTGTATCTCTAAATATGCTCATACAAATTCTTGCTTTGTCAACTTTAGATAATACATTTGGGGCTCAGAAAGTGATGCCCCAAGGACTGGCACTTTGACATGTTCAGAGGCCTTAGAAAGTGCCTCAGAATCAGGATACCACTAATCTTGCTCCTCCCCCCTCAAGGGCAGGGGTACACCATCTGGAATTTTAAATGACCAACAAAGTTTCTTCTTAAAAGAAACAATTACCTTCCATCCTCTCCCTGACATCTCATTATCTCAGAAAAAAAGACAACTGCACCTGGGAGAACTTTTTCACAAGATAATACCTGCCTCTTGGGCTCATTCGGTCTCTAAAGAGAATCATTTACAAGTTAATTTCTACCTCCTAGGTCCATTCATTCTCTGTACAATCATTTGCTGCCCCTCAGAAGAATTGTCTGCATTCCCTATGACTCCTCTCCCCCATGAGAAAGGATATATAAGCTTCTGTACCTCATTAGGTTATTGGGTAATTATTCTCCTGGGATTCTTCTATAATATACACATTAAAATTTTGTATACCTTTTCACCTATTAATCTGCCTTTTGTCAGTTGATTTTTCAACAATCTTTCAGAGGGTGAAGGGGAAGTTTTCCTACAATACCTAGTGGCTTTCTGCTTTCTTTTTTTTCCCCCCATCAAGTTCTGGGGTACATGTGCATGATGTACAGATTTGTTACATAGGTAAACATGTACCATGGTTGTTTGCTGCACAGATCAACCCATCACCTAGGTATGAAGCCCAGTACCCACTAGCTGTTCTTCCTGATGCTCTTCCTTCCCCGACTCCCCATCCCCTATAGGCTCCAGTGTGTGTTGTTGCCCACCATGTGTCTATGAATCAACCCAAATGTCCATCAGTGATGTCCATCAATGACTGGCTTTCTGCTTTCATAGAGGATTTGACTCATTCACATCTACGCCTGTCTCCTCTTTTCCTCCCACTATCATCATTACCCTGTTCTGTTTTTGGTTGCCTTTGAAACTTTGAATAATGTACTTAAAGCTCGATTTCTTATCTCAAATATGGCTGGGGTCCTTTGTCTCCATGTTATGAGGCTGGGACATCAACGCAAGTATTCTCTATTTCTGTGGTCACCATTCCCAACTCCCTGCTTCTGTCATGTGTACTTTCACACTGACCAGATTAGTAGCATTTATACTCTCTCCTTTAACCACAATTTAGTCATTCTGGCTTTGTCTCTGGGTTGATTCTAAAACCTAAACGTCAATAGTATTCCTATTGCTGTGACTTCGCTAAGTACCAAATTGAGTATTAATATGTTATTTCCTGGAGTATCAAAGAAGATAGAACACTTCCCTTCTGGAACTTTCTGTCCACCTGTTGCAATCTGAACTGATTGCCTCTGTACAGCTGTCATTCAGAGGCTGCTTTTCATTGCTCTCCTAAGATGTACCATTTATTTCCTAAGTGACCATTTCTCCTCTTCCTCTTCCTCCTTACCCTTGGTTACCCCCACATTTTGCCATAGCCTATCTTCCAGAAATTTCTCCAAAAGAATATAGAAAAGGTAAACTGCTGAGGACTTGCTTTGTCTAAAAACTCTTTATTCTGTCCTCATACTTGACTGAAATGTCCTAAATGTCCCACATAATTTTGAAACCGCCTTTGCAAAAATCTTAAGTGAAGAAATTATGGCAGTGAAAGAGATCAGACCTAACAGACCCCATCTTGTTTCTAACCTGGGAAGAAATTTAGCTTATACTTTAAACTCTGAAACCAAATTGATGATAGCCCTATCCTGAAAAGAACCCTTCTTGCCTGGGCCTCAAAGAGTCTGACCCTCCCCAAATTGCTCCTAGGAATAACATTACTGCTGCAAAATCTAAGATCAGTGCTTGAGATATTTTGCAGACCCTGTATTCTGTTGCAGCACCCAGACTGATAATCTGGCTCAATCAGTCCTGCAATCCCATCCAGGAACAGAAGTCAGCAAGAAGAACTCACTTCAATCCCCTATTATATTTCATCTCCAACCCGACCAATCAGTACTCCGTACTTCCTGAGAACATACCCGCCAAATTATCCTTAAAAACTCTGATCTGCAAATGCTCCAGGAGACTGATTTGAGTAATAGTAAAACTCCCGTCTCCTGCACATCTGGCTCTGCGTGAATAACTCTTTTGCCAATGCAATTCCCTGGTCTTAATAAACTGGCTCTCTCTAGGCAGTGGGCAAGGTGAACACATTGGGTGGTTACAATTTCAGTTTAAAAATCACTTTTACTTAATAGGATGAAAATACACTATTAATGTTGAGAATTCCAACCAGGTGGGTTATTATTCCTATTTATTTTCTTGAGATGGAGTTTCACTCTTGTCACCCAGGCCTGAGTGCAGTGGTGTGATCCCAGCTCACTGCAACCTCTGCCTCCCAGGTTCAAGTGATTCTCCTGCCTCAGCCTCCCCAGTAGCTGGGATTACAGGCATGCGCCACCATGCCTGGCTAATTTTGTATTTTTAGTAGAGATGGGGTTTCACCATGTTGGCCAGGCTGGTCTGGAACTCCTGACCGCAGGTGATCTGCCCTCCTCGGCCTCCCAAAGTCCTGGGATTACAGGTGTGAGCCACTGTGCCTAGCCTATTCCTTTATAGATAATGTGTCTGTTCTTACTGGAAGCTTTTAGGGTCCTTTCTTTCTTAAGTTCACCATGAGATGTGTATTCTTTGCTATTTATCTTTCATATCACATAGTAAACCCTAGTGTGTTCCTTAATCTCTAGGAATTTTCTTGTGTCGCCTCTTTAATAAGTTTCTGTTTTTCTCTATTTTCTTTCCAGAATTCAGTATTTGGAGATTTAACTTCCTGGGTTGAACCTCTATAGCCCTTCATTTTTCTCCTATTTTTCGTGTCCTTGTGTTTTGCTATACGTTTGGGAGATTTCCTCAACTTCCAAGTTTCTATAGATGTTTACTGTTTTAGTAGTTATGTTTTAAGAGCTTTTTTCTATAATCCAATTATTTCTGTTATGGTATCATGTTCTAGCTTACTAAATGCAATTTCTCCTCATTTCTAAAAGAAATAGATTTTTTTTTTCATTTTTTATTCTTTTGAGACAGGATCTCAATCTATTGCCCAGGCTGGAGTGCAATGGAGTGATCATGACTCACTGCAGCCTTACACCTTGCCTTACACCTTGCCTTACACCTTGCCTTACACCTTGCCTTACTTTGCCTTGTGACTGGCCTTACCTTACTTTGCCTTGCCATGCCTTGTGCCTTGTTGTGCCTTGCCTTGCCTTGTGCTTTGCCTGTGCCTTGCCTTGACTTGTGCCTTACATTATCTTGCCTGTGCCTTGCCTTGTCTTGTGCCTTGCCGTGCTTTGTGCCTTGTGCCTTGCCTTGCCTTGCCATGCCTTGTGCCTTGCCTTGCTTTGCATTGCCATGCTTTGTGCCTTGCTTTACCTTGTAACTTGCATTGCCTTGCCTTGTGCCTTCCCTTGCCTTGACTTGTGTGTTGATTTGCCTTGCCTTGTTACTTGACTTCCCTTGGGTTGTGCCTTGTGTTGTGCCTTTCCTCGCCTTGCCTTGTGCCTTGCTTGTGTCTTGGTTTGCCTTGCCTTGTGCCTTGCTTCTGTCTTGGTTTGCCTTGCCTTGTGCCTTGGTTTGCCTTGTCTTGTGCCTTGCCTTGCCTTGCAACTTGCCTTGCCTTGCCATGCTTTGTCTTGCCTTTTCTTGCCTTTCCTTACCTTGCCTTGTGCATTGCCTTGCCTTGCCTTGCTCGTGCCTTGACTTGCCTTGTGCCTTGCCTTGTTCCTTGCCTTGTTCTGTGCCTTACCTTGCCTTGCCTCATGCCTTGCTTTGGCTTGCCTTGACTTGGGCCTTGCCTTGCTGTGCCTCGCTTTCTGCCTTGCCTTGCCACTTCCTTGTGCCTTGCCTTGCCATTTCCTTGTGCCTTGCCTTAACTTGCTCTGCGCCTTGCCTTGCCTTTTGCCTTCACTTGCCATGCTTTGTGCCTTGCCTTGCCTTATGCCTTGCTTTCCCTTTGCTTTCCCTTTGCTTGCCTTGCCTTGCCTTGCCTTGGCTTTGCTTTGCCTGGCTTTGCCTTGCCTTGTGCCTTGCCTTCCCTTGCCTTGTGCCTTGATTTGCCTTGACTTGTGACTTGCCTTGTCTTGCCTTCACTTGTAACTTGCCTTATACCTTGCCTTGCAACGCCTTGTCTTGCCTTCCCTTGCCTTGTGCCTTGGCTTTCCTTGCCTTGCATTTTACATTGCTTTGCCTTACCTGTGCTTTGCCTTGCCTTGTGCCTTGCATTTCTTTGCCTTGCCATGCCTTGTGCCTTGCCTTGTCTTGTGCCATGCCTTGCATTGCATTGGCTTGCCTTGTACCTTGCCTTGTGCCTTGCCTTGACTTGTGCGTTGATTTGCCTTGCCTTGTTAATTGCCTTCCTTTGGCTTGTGTCTTGATTTGCCTTGTCTTGCCTTGCCTTGTGCCTTGCATTGTGTTGCCTTGTGCCTTGCCTTGCCTTGCCATGCCTTGTCTTTCCTTGCCTTGTATCTTGCCTTTCCTTGCTTGTGCCTTGCCTTGCCTTGTGCCTTGCCTTGCCTTGTGTCTTGTGTTGTTCTGTGCCTTACTTTGCCTTGCCTTGTGCCTTGTTTGGTTTGCCTTGAGTAGGGCCTTGCCTTGTTGTGCCTTGCTTTCTGCCTTGCTTTGACTTGCCTTGCCTTGACTTGCCTTGCACCTTGCCTTGCCTTGCCTTTTGCCTTCCCTTGCCATGCTTTGTGCCTTGTCTTGCCTGGTGCCTTGACTTGCCTTGTGCCTTGCCTTCCCTTCAATTGCCTTTTGCTTGCCCTGACTTGCCTTGCCTTGGGCCTTCCCTTGCCTTGGTTTATGCCTTGATTTGCCTTGCCTTGCCTTGTGCCTTGCCTTGCGCCTTGCATTGTTCTGTGCCTTACCTTGCCTTGTGCCTTGCATTCTGCCTTGCCTTGACTTGCCTTGCCTTACTGTTTGCTTTGCCTTGCCATTCCCTTGTGCCTTGGCTCGACTTGCCTTGTGCCTTGGCTTGCCTTGCCTTGCCTTTTGCCTTCACTTGCCTTGCTTGTGCCTTGCCTTGCCTTGCCTTGCTTTGCCTGGTGACTTGACTTGCCTTGTGCCTTACTTTCCCTTTGCTTGCCTTTTGCTTGCCTTGTGTCTTGCTTTGCCTTGCCTTGCCTTGTGCCTTGCCTTGCCTTGCCTTGTGCCTTGCCTTGTCTTGCCTTGTCTTGCCTTGCCTTGTGTCTTGATTTTTCCTTGCCTTGTTCCTTGCCTTGCCTCGACTTGTGTCTTGCCTTGCCTTGTGCCTTGCCTTGTATTGCTTTGCCTTGCTTTGTGCCTTGCTTTGCCTTGCATTGTGCCTTGCCTTGTGCCTTGCATTGCTTTCCCTTGCCTTGTGCCTTGCCTTGCCTTGCCTTGACTTGTGTATTGATTTGCTTTGCCTTGTTACTTGCATTCCTTTGGCTTGTGTCTTGTCTTGTGCCTTGCCTTGCTTTGTGCCTTGCTTGTGTCTCGGTTTGCCTTTCCTTGTGCCTTGCCTTGTCTTCCCTTGTCTTGTGCCTTGCAGTGCCTTGCCTTGTGCCTTGCCTTGTGCCTTCCCTTGCCTTGCTTTATGCCTTGCCTTGCCTTGGCTTGCCTTGCCTTGTAAATTGCCTTGCCTTGTGCCTTGCTTTGCCATGCCTTGTCTTGCCTTGTCTTGCTTTGTGCCTTGCCTTGCCTTGTCCCTTGCCTTGCTTTGTTCCTTGCCTTGTTCTTGTGCTTGTGCTTGCTTTGGCTTGCCTTGATTGGGACTTGCCTGGCTGTGCCTTGCTTACTGACTTGCATTGCCTTGTGCCTTGCCTTGCATTTTACTTTGCCTTGCCATTCCCTTGTGCCTTGCCTTGCCTTTTGCCTTCACTTGCCTTGCTTTGTTTCTTGCCTTGCCTTGCATTGCCGGGTGCCTTGACTTCCCTTGTGCCTTGCCTTCCCATTGCTTGCCTTTTGCTTGCCTTGTGCCTTCCCTTTCCTTGCCTTGTGCCTTGATTTGTCTTGCCTTGGCTTGTGCCTTGCCTTGCTTTGCTTTGCCTTGTACTTTCCTTGCCTTGTGCCTTGCCTTGCCTTGCTTATGCCGTGCCTTGCCTTGTGCCTTGCCTTGCACCCTCCCTTGCCTTGTGCCTTGCGTTGTTCTGTGCCTTACCTTGCCTTGCCTCCTGCCTTGCTTTAGCTTGCCATGACTAGGGCCTTGCCTTGCTGTGCCTTGCCTTGCCTTGTGCCTTGCCTTGCACCCTCCCTTGCCTTATGCCTTGTGTTCTCCCTTGCTTTGTGGCTTGCGTTGTTCTGTGCTTTGCCTTGCCTTCTTCCTTATTTTGGCTTGCCATGACTAGGGCCTTGCCTTGCTGTGCCTTGCTTCCTGCCTTGCCTTGCCTTGCTTTTTGCTTTGCCTTGCCATTCCCTTGTGCCTTGCCTTGCCTTGCTTTGGGCCTTACCTTTTGCCTTCACTTGCCTTGCTTTGTGCCTTGCCTTGCCTTGCCTTTCCTCGTGCCTTGCCTTGCCTTATGCCTTGCCTTGCTTTGCCTTGTGCCTTGCCTTGCCTTGCCTTGTGCCTAGCATTGCCTTGCCTTGACTTGTGTGTCGATTTGCCTTGCCTTCTTACTTGCCTTTCCTTGGCTTGTGCCTTGCCTTGACTTGTGTGTCGATTTGCCTTGCCTTCTTACTTGCCTTTCCTTGGCTTGTGCCTTGCCTTGACTTGTGTGTCGATTTGCCTTGCCTTCTTACTTGCCTTTCCTTGGCTTGTGCCTTGACTTGCCTTTTGCCTTGCCTTGCCTTGACTTGTGTGTTGATTTGCCTTGCCTTGTTACTTGCCTTCCCTTGGCTTGTGCCTTGCCTTGCCTTTTGCCTTGCCTTGCTTTGACTTGACTTGTGTGTTGATTTGCCTTCCCTTGTTACTTGCCTTCCCTTGGCTTGTGCCTTGCCTTACCTTGCCTTATGCCTTCCCTTGCCTTGTGTCTTGATTTGCCATGCTTTGCCTTGTGCCTTGCTTTGCCTTGTGCCTTGCCTTGCCTTGTGCCTTGCCTTGCCTTGTCCCTTGCCTTGCCATTCTTTGTCTTCCTTGCCTTGCCTTGCTTTGCCTTGCCTTGCTTTGTGCCTTGCCTTACCTTGTGTTTCTCCTTGCCTTGTTCCATGCTTTACCTTGCCTTGCCTCGCCTCGTGCCTTGCTTTGGCTTGCCTTGACTTGGACCTTGCCTTGCTGTGCCTTGCTTTCTGCCTAGCCTAGCTTAGCCTTGCCTTGCTTTTTGCTTTGCCTCGCCATTCCCTTGTGCTTTGCCTTGGCTTGCCTTGCACATTGCCTTGCCTTGCCTTTTGCCTTCACTTGTTTTGCTTTGTGCATTGCGTTGCCTTGCTTTGCCTGGTCCCGTGACTTGCCTCGTGCCTTGCCTTCCCTTTGCTTGCCTTGTGCCTTGCCTTGGCCTTGCCTTGCTTGGCTTTGCCTTGCCTTGTGCCTTGCCTTGCCTTGTGCCTTGTCTTGCCTTGCTTGTGCCTTACCTTGCCTTGTGTTTTACCTTGCCTTGTGCCATGCCTTGCCTTGCCTTGGCCTTGTCTTGCCTGGCTTTGCCTTGTCTTGTGCCTTGCCTTGCTTTGGCCTTGCCTTGCTTGGCTTTGCCTTGACTTGTGCCTTGACTTGTCGTGCCTTGTCTTGTGCCTTGCATTGCTTTGCCTTGTGCTTTCCCTTGCCTTGCGTTGTGCCTTGATTTGCCTTGCGTTGTGCCTTGCCTTGCCATCCCTTGTATCTTGCATTGCTTTGCCTTGCCTTGTAACTTGCCTTGTCTTTTGCCTTGCCTTGCCTGGCCTGGCCGTGCCTTGTCTTGCCTTGCCTTGTGCCTTGCCTTGCCTTGTGCCTTGCCTTGCCTTGCCTTGTGCCTTGCCTTGCCTTGCCTTGTGCCTTGCCTTGCCTTGTGCCTTGCCTTGTCCCTTGCCTTGCCTTGTGCTTTGCCTCTCCTTGCTTTGTACCTTGCCTTGCCTTGCCTTGTGCCTTGCTTTGCCTTCTACCTTGCTTTGTGCTTTGCCTTGTGCCTTGGCTTGGCTTGGATTGCCTTGCCTTGCACTTTGCATTGCCTTGCCTTGTGCCTTGCCTTGTCCCTTGCCTTGTCTTGCCTTGCTTTGTGCTTTGCCTCTCCTTGCTTTATGCCTTGCCTTACCTTGTGCCTTGCTCTGCCTTCTACCTGCCTTGTGCTTTGCTTTGCCTTGCCTTGTGCCATGCCTTGCTTTGCCTTGCCATGCTTTGTGCCTTGCCTTACCTTGTGCCTTGCCTTGCATTGCTTATCCTTGGCTTGTGCCTTGTATCGCCTTGCCTTGTGCCTTGCCTTGCCTTGCCCTGTGTGTTGATTTGCCTTGCCTTGTTTCTTGCCTTCCCTTGGCTTGTGCCTTGCCTCGCCTTGTTTGTGCCTTGCCTTGTCTTGTTTGTGCCTTGCCTTGCCTGTGCCTTGCCTTGTTCCTTGCCTTGCCTTGTGCCTTGCCTTGCCTTGTGCCTTGCCTTGCTTCCTGCCTTGCTTTGTCTTGTGCCTTACCTTGCTTTGTGCCTTGCCTTGCCTTGCCTTCTGCCTTTCCTTGTGCCTTGCCTTGGTGTGCCTGCGTTGCCTTGACTTGCCTTGCTTTGTGTCTTGCCTTAACTTGCTTTTTGCTTTGCCTTGACTTGCGCCTTGCCTTGCCTTTTGCCTTCACTTGCCTTGCTTTGTGCCTTGGCTTGCCTTGCATTGCCTGGTGCCTTAACTTGCCTTGTGCCTTGCCTTCCCTTCATTTGTCTTTTGGCTTCCTTGCCTTTCCTTTTGCCTAGGTTTGCCTTGCCTGACTTTGCTTAGCCTTTTGCCTTGCCTTGCGTCTTGCCTTGTCTTGCCTTGCACCTTGCATTACCTTGCCTTATGCCTTGCCTTGCTTCCTGCCTTGCTTCGCCTTGCTTTGCCTTGCTTTGCCTTGCTTTGTGCCTTGCCTTTTCTTGTGCCTTACCTTGCTTCCTGCCTTGCTTTGCTTTGTGCCTTACATTGCTTTGTGCCTTGACTTTCCTTCTGCCTTGTCTTGTGCCTTGCCTTGCTGTGCCTCACTTTCTGCCTTGCCTTGACTTGCCTTGTGCCTTGCCTTGCCTCGCTTTTTGCTTTGCCTTGCCTTGCCATTCCCTCGTGCCTTGACTTGACTTGTGCCTTGCCTTGCCTTTTGCCTTCACTTGCCTTGCTTTGTGCCTTGCCTTGCCTTGCCTGGTGCCTTAACTTGCCCTGTGCCTTGCCTTCCCTTCACTTGTCTTTTCCTTGCCTTGCCTTTCCTTGTGCCTAGCCTTGCCTTAGCCTTGCCTTGCCTGGCTTTGCCTTGCCTTTTGCCTTGCCTTGTCTTGTCTTGCCTTGCCTTATGCCTTGCATTGCCTTGCCTTGTGCCTTGCATTGCCTTGCCTTGTGCCTTGCCTTCTGCTTTTCCTCGCCTTGCACTGTGCCTTCATTTGCCTTACTTTGTGCCTTGCCTTGTCTTGTGCCTTGGCTTGCCTTGTGCCTTGGCTTGCCGTGCCGTGTGCTTTGCATTGCCTTGTGCCTTACCTTGCCTTGCCTTGTTCCTTGCTTTGCTTTATGCCTTGCCTCGTTTTCTGCCTTGGTTTGCCTTGTGCCTTACCTTGCCTTGCTTTCTGCCTTGCCTTGCCTTGCCTTGCTGTGCCTTGTCTCGCCTTCCCTTGCCTTGCCTTGTGCCTTGACTTGCCTTGCCTTGCTTTGCCCTGTGCTTTGCATTGCCTTGCTTTGCCTTGTGCCTTGCCTTGGCTTGTGCCTTGCCTTGCCTTGTGCCTTGCCTTGTCTTGTGGCTTCCCTTGCATTGCTTTGCCTTGCTTTGTGCCTTGCATTGCCTTGCATTGTGCCCTGCCTTGACTTGACTTGTTCATTGATTTCCTTGTCTTATTACTTGCCTTCCCTTGGCTTGTGCCTTGCTTGTGCCTTGGTTTCCTTTGCCTTGTTCCTTACCTTGTCATACCTTGCCTTGTACCTTGCATTGCCTTGCCTTGTGCCTTCCCTTGCCTGCCTTGTGCCTTGCCTTGCCTTGTCTTGTGCCTTGCCTTGCCTTGCTTTGTGATTTGCCTTTCCTTGTCTTGCCTTGTGCCTTGCCTTGCCTTGCCTTATGCATTGCCTTGTTTTCTGCCTTGGTTTGCCTTGTGCCTTGCCTTGTCTTGCTTTCTGTCTTGCTTTGCCTTGTGCCTTGCCTTGCCTTGTGTCTTGCTTTGTTTTGCCTCATGCCTTGCCTTGCTTTCTGCCTTGCTTTTTCTTGTGCCTTGCCTTGCCTTCCTTGTGCCTTGCCTTGCCTTCCTTGTGCCTTGCCTTGCAACTTGCCTTGTGCCTTGCCTTGCTGTGCCTTGTTTTGTCTTCCCTTAGCTTGCCTTGTGCCTTGCTTTGCCTTGCCTTGTGCCTTGACTTAGCCTTGCCTTGCTTTGCCCTGTGCTTTGCATTGCCTTGCTTTGCCTTGTGCCTTGCCTTGCTTGTGGATTGTCTTGCCTTATGCCTTGCCTTGCCTTTCTTGTGCCTTGCCTTGCCTTGCCTTGTTCCTTGCCTTGTTCTGTGCCTTATCTTGCCGTGCCTTGTGCCTTGCTTTGGTTTGCCTTGATTTGGGCCTTGCCTTGGTATGCCTTGCTTTCTGCCTTGTCTTGACTTACCTTGCCTTGTGCCTTGCCTTGCCTTAATAATTGCTTTGCCTCACCATTTCCTTGTGCCTTGCCCTGACTTGCCTTGTGCCTTGCCTTGCCTTAACTTGCCTTTTGCCTTCACTTGCCTTGCTTTGTGCCCTTGCCTTGCCTGGTGCCTTGCCTTGCCTTGTGCCTTGCCTTGCCATGGCCTTGCTGTGCATTGCTTTGCCTTGCCTTGTGGCTGGACTTGCTTTGCCTTGAGATATGCTTTGCCCTGTCTTGTCTTGCCTTGTGCCTTTCCTTGCCTTGCGCCTTGCGTTGCCTTGGTTTGTGCCTTGCCTTGCCATGCCTTTTCTTGCCTTTCTTAGTCTTGCCTTGTGCCATGCCTTGCCTTGCCTTGTGGCCTGCCTTCTACCTTGGCTTGCCTTGTGCTTTGCATTGCCTTGTGCCTCGTGTTGTGCCTTGCCTTGTATTGCTGTGTGGTTTGCCTTGCCTTGCCTTGCCTTGTCTTGCTTTGAACTTTGCCTTGCCTTGTGCCTTGCCTTGCCTTGCCTTCTGTTGTGCCTTGCATTGCCTTGCCTTGTGCCTTCTCTTGCCTAGTTTTGTGCCTTGATTTGCCTTGCCTCATTATGCCTTGTCTCTCCTTGCCTTTGTACCCTACCTTTGTGCCTTGCCTTGTCTTGTGCCTTGTGCCTTGCTTTGTGCCTTGCCTTGTCTTGTGCCTTGCTTTGCATTGCATTGACTTGCCTTGTACCTTGACTTGACTTGTGCCTTGCCTTGTTACTTGCCTTGACTTGACATTGATTTGCATTGCCTTGTTACTTGCCTTCGCTTGGCTTGTGCCTTGATTTGCCTTGCTTTGTGCCTTGATTTGCCTTGTCTTGTGCCTTGATTTGCCTTGTCTTGTGCCTTGATTTGCCTTGTCTTGTGCCTTGCCTTGCGCCTTGCCTTGCCTTGTGCCTTGCCTTGCCTTGGCTTGTGCTTTCCCTTGCCTTGTAAATTGCCTTGCCTTGTAACTTGCCTTGCCTTGTACCTTGCCTTGCCATGCCTTGCCTTGTGTCGTGCGTTTTTCTGTGCCTTACTTTGCCTTGACTTATGCCTTGTTTGGTTTGCCTTGACTAGGGCCTTGCCTTGTTGTGCCTTGCTTTCTCCCTTGCTTTGACTTGCCTTGCCTTACTTTTTGCTTTGCCTCGCCATTCTCTTGTGCGTTGTCTTGACTTGCCTTGCACCTGGCCTTGCCTTGCCTTTTGCCTTCGCTTGCCTTGCTTTGTGACTTCTCTTGCCTGATGCCTTGACTTGCCTTGTGCCTTGCCTTCCCTTCACTTGCCTTTTGCTTGCCTTGCCTTGCCTTGCGCCTGCTTTATGCCTTGATTTGCCTTGCCTTGCTTGACTTGTGCCTTGCCTTGCCTTGCTTTGACTTGTAACTTGCCTTGCCTTGTGCCTTGCGTTGCCATGCCTTGCCATGCCTTGTGCCTTGATTTGCCTTGCCTTGTGCCTTGCCTTGCCTCATGCCTTGCATTGTTCTGTGCCTTACCTTGTCTTGCCTCGTGCCTTGCTTTGGATTGCCTTGACTAGGGCCTTGCCTTGCTGTGCCTTCTGCCTTGCCTTGACTTGCCTTACTCTTTGCTTTGCCTTGCCATTCCCTTGTGCCTTGGCTTGGCTTGGCTTGCCTTGCCTTTTGCCTTCACTTGCCTTGCTTGGTGCCTTGCCTTGCTTTGCCTGGTGCCTTGACTTGCCTTATGCCTTGCCTTACCTTCACTTGCCTTTAGCTTGCCTTGCCTTGACTTGTGCCTTGCCTTGCATTGCTTTGCCTTGCCTTGCCTGTCCTTGCCTTGCCTTGTGCCTTGCCTTGCATTGCTTTGCCTTGCCTTGTGCCTTGCATTGCCTTGCATTGTGCCTTGCCTTGCCTTGACTTGTGCAATGATTTGCTTTGTCTTGTTACTTGCCTTCCTTTGGCTTGCTCCTAGCCTTGCCTTGTGCCTTACCTTGCTTTGTGCCTTGCTTGTAACTTGGTTTGCCTTGCCTTGTGCCTTGCCTTGTCTTCCCTTGCCTTGTGCCTTGCACTGCCTTGCCTTGTGTATTGCCGTGTGCCTTCCCTTGCCTTGCTTTGTGACTTGCCTTGCCATTTCCTTGTGCTTTGCCTTGCCTTTTGCCTTCACTTGCCTTACTTTGTGCCTTGCCTTCCCTTCGCTTGCCTTTTGTTTGCCTTGCCTTGTGCCTTGCCTTGCTTTGCCTTGCGCCTTGCATTGCCTTGCACCTTGCTTTGTGCTTTGCATTGCCTTGCCTTGTGCCTTGTGTTGCCTTGCATTGCCTTGCATGTGCCTTGTCTTGTCTTGTGCCTTGCCTTGCATTGCTTTGCCTTGCCTTGTGCCTTGCATTGCCTTGCACCTTGCCTTGCCTTGCATTGACTTGTGCATTGATTTGCCTTGCCTTCCCTTGTGCCTTGGCTTGCTTTGCCTCCCTTGTGACTTGCTTGTGCCTTGGTTTGCCTTGCCTTGTGCCTTGCATTGCCTTGCCTTGTGCCTTGCATTGCCTTGCCTTGTGCCTTCCCTTGCCTTGTGCCTTGGCTTGTGCCTTGGCTTGGCTTGTGCCTTGTCTTGCCTTGTACTTGCCTTGCCTTGCTTATGCCTTGTCTTGTGCCTTGCCTTGCCTTGCCTTGCACTCTCCCTTGCCTTGTGCCTTGCATTGTTCTGTGCTTTACCTTGCCTCGCTGTGCCTTGCTTTCTGCCTTGCCTTGCCTTGCTTTTTGCTTTGCCTTGCCATTCCCTTGTGCCTTGCCTTGCCTTGTGCCTTGGCTTTTGCCTTCACTTGCCTTCCTTTGTGCCTTGCCTTTCCTTTCCTGGTGCCTTGACTTGCCTTGTGCCTTGCCTTCCGTTCACTTGCCTTTTGCTTGCCTTGCCTTGCGCCTTGCCTTGTGTTGCCTTGCCTTGTACCTTGCCTTGTCTTGCCTTACACCTTGCCTTGCGCCTTGCCTTATCTTGCCTTGCCTTGTGCCTTGCATTGCCTCATTGCCTTGCCTTGTGCCTTGGCTTGCCTTGCACCTTGCTTTGTGCTTTGCATTGCCTTGCCTTGTGCCTTGTGTTGCCTTGCTTGTCCCTTGTCTTGTCTTGTGCCTTGCATTGCCTTGCACCTTGCCTTGCCTTGCGCTGACTTGTGCATTGATTTGCCTTGCCCTCCCTTGGCTTGTGCCTTTCCTTTCCTTGTGCCTTGCCTTGCTTTGCCTCCCTTGTGACTTGCTTGTGCCTTGGTTTGCCTTGCCTTGTGCCTTGTGCCTTGCCTTGTGCCTTCCCTTGCCTTGTGCCTTGCCTTGCACCTTGCCTTGCTTATGCCTTGCCTTGTGCCTTGCCTTGTCTTGCACCTTACCTTGACTTGTGCCCTCCCTTGCGTTGTGCCTTGCGTTGTTCTGTGCTTTATCTTGCCTTGTCTCGTGCCTTGCTTTGGCTTGCCATGACCAGGGTCTTTCCTTGCTGTGCCTTGCTTTCTGCCTTGCCTTGCCTTGCCTTGCCTTGCTTTTTGCTTTGCCTTGCCCTCCTTGTGCCTTGCCTTGACTTGCCTTGTGCCTTAACTTGTGCCTTGCCTTGTGTCTTGTGTTGCCTTGTGTTGCCTTGCGTTGCCTTGCTTGTGCCTTGTTTTGTGCCTTGCCTTATGCCTTGCATTGCCTTGCGCCTTGCCTTGCATTGACTTGTGCATTGATTTGCCTTGCCTTCCCCTGGCTTGTGCCTTGCCTTGCCTTGTGCCTTGCCTTGCTTTGCCTCCCTTGTGACTTACTTGTGCCTTGGTTTGCCTTGCCTTGTGCCTTGCCTTGCCTTGCCTTGTGCCTTGCCTTGCCTTGCCTTGCCTTGTGCCTTGATTTGCCTTGCCTTGTGCCTTGTGTTGTTCTTTGCCTTATATTGCCTTGCCTGCTGCCTTGCTTTGGCTTGCCATGACTAGGGCCTTGCCTTGCTGTGCCTTGCTTCCCCTTGCCTTGCCTTGCTTTTTGCTTTGCCTTGCCATTCCCTTGTGCCCTGCCTTGACTTGCCTTGCGCCTTGCCTTTTGCCTTCACTTGTCTTGCTTTGTGCCTTGCCTTGCCTGGTGCCTTGACTTGCTTGGTGCCTTGACTTGCTTTGTGCCTTGCTTCCCTTCACTTGCCTTGTGCCTTGCCTTGCCTTGTGCTTTCCCTTGCCTTGCCTTTTGCTTTCCCTTGCCTGGCCTTGTACCTTGATTTGACTTGCCTTGTTCCTTGCCTTGGCTTGTGCCTTGCCTTGCCTTGCCTTGTAACTTGCCTTGCCTTGTGCCTTGCCTTACCATGCCTTGTCTTGCCTTCCCTTGCTTTGCCTTGTGCCTTGCCTTGTCTTGTGCCTTGCTTTGTGCCTTACCTTCCCTTGCTTTGTGCCTTGCCTTCCCTTCTGCTTTGCCTTGTGCCTTGCCTTGCCTTGTGTCTTGCATTGCCTTACTTTGCCTTGCCTTGTGCCTTGCCTTGCCTTGCTTTGCCTTGACTTGTGTGTTAATTTGTCTTGTGTTGTTACTTACCTTCCCTTGTCTTGTGCCTTGCCTTGCCTTGCTTTGCCTTGTAACTTGCCTTGCCTTGTGCCTTGCCTTGCCATGCTTTTCTTGCCTTGCCTGTCTCACCTTGCATTGTCTTGTGCCTTGCCCGTGCTTTGCCTGTGGCTTGCCTTGCCTTGCCTTGTGCCTTGTGTTGCCTTGCCTTGTGCCTTGCCTTGCCTTGTGCCTTGCCTTGCCTTGCTTGTGCCTTGCCTTGCCTTGTGCCTTGCTTTCGTTTGCCTTTAATTGGGCCTTGCATGGCTGTGCTTTGCTTTTTGCCTTGCCTTGTCTTGCCTTGTGCCTTGCCTTGCTTTTATACTTCGCCTTGCCATTCCCTTGTGCCTTGCCTTACCTTGCTTTTTCGCTTTGCCTTGCCATTCCCTTGTGCCTTGCCTTGCCTTATCTTGCCTTGCCTTGCATGTTGCCTTGCCTTGCCTTATCTTGCCTTGCATGTTGCCTTGCCTTGCCTTTTGCCTTCACTTGCCTTGCTTTGTGCCTTGCCTTGCCTTGCTTCGTGCCTTGCCTTGCCTTGCTTCGTGCTTTGCCTTGCGTTGCCCCACCTTGCATTGCCTGGTGCCTTGACTTGGCTTGCCTTCCCTTCACTTGCCTTGCCTTGTGCCTTGCCTGGCTTTGCCTTGCCTTGTGCTTTGCCTTGCCTTGTGCCTTGCCTTGCCTTGTGGCTTGCCTTGCCTTGTGCCTTGCCTTGCCTTGTGCCTTGCCTGGCTTTGCCTTGCCTTGTGCCTTGCCTTGCCTTGTGCCTTGCCTTGCCTTGTGCCTTGCCTTGCCTTGCCTTGTGCTTTGCATTGTCTCGCCTCGTGCCTTGATTTACCATGCCTTGTGCCTTGCCCTGTTTTGGCTTGTGCCTTGCCTTGCCTTGCCTTGCCTTGTGTCTTGCCTTGCTCTGCCTCGCGCCTTGCCTTGCCTTGTGTTTTGCCTTGCCTTGTGCCTTGCTTTGCCTTGCTTTGCTTTGCCTTGTGCCTAGCATTGCCTTGCCTTTTGCCTTGCCTAGTGCCTTGCTTTGCCTTGCCTTGTGACTTGCCTTGCCTTGTGCCTTGCCTTGCTTTGCCTTGCCATGCCTTGTTTTGTGCTTTGCCTTGCCTTGCTTATGCCTTGCCTTGCCTTGACTTGTGCGTTGGTTTGCCTTGCTTTGTTACTTGCCTTCCCTTGGCTTGTGCCTTGTCTTGCCTTGTGCCTTGCTTGTGCCTTGGTGTCCCTTACCTTGTGCCTTACCTTGTCTTGCTTTGCCTTGTACCTTGCGTTGCCTTGCCTTGTCCCTTCCCTTGCCTTGTACCTTGATTTGCCTTGTCTTGTGTCATGCCTTGTAACTTGCCTTGCCCTGTGCCTTGCCTTGCCATATCTTGTCTTGCTTTGCCTTTTGCCTTGCCTTATATTGTGCCTTGCCTTGCCTTAAGTTGACTTTGCCTTGCCTTGGCTTGCCTTGCCTTGTGCCTTGCATTCCCTTGACTTGTGCATTTCCTTGCCTTGCCTCGTACCTTGCCTTGCCATTCCTTGTCATCCTTTGCCTTTATTTGCCTTACCTTGTGCCTTGCCTTGCCTTGCTTTGTCATGCCTTGTCTTTCCTTGTGTTTTCTTGCCTTGTGCCCTGCCTTGTTTCGTGCTTTGCCTTGCCTTGTGCCTTATCTGCCTTGTTCTGTGCCTTACCTTGCCTTGCCTCATGGCTCGCTTCGGCTTGCCTTGACTTGGGCCTTGCCTTGCTATGTCTTGCTCTTTGCTTTGTTTTGACTTGCCGTGCCTTGTGCCTTGCCTTGCCTTGCTCTTTGCTTTGCCTTGCTCTTTGCTTTGCCTTGCCATTCCCTTGCACCATGCATTGCCTTTTGCCTTCACTTGCCTTGCCTTGTGCCTTGTATTGCCCTGCCTGGTGCCTTGATTTGCCTTGTGTCTTGTGTTCCCTTGGCTTGCTTTTTGCCTTCACTTGCCTTGCCCTGTGCCTTGTGTTGCCTTGCCTTGCCTTGTGCCTTGTGTTGCCCTGCCTTGCCTGGTGCCTTGATTTGCCTTGTGTCTTGTGTTCCCTTGGCTTGCCTTTTGCTTGCCTTGACTTGCCTTGCCTTGCCTGGCTTTGTCTTGCCTTGTGCCTTGCCTTGCCTTCCCTTGCGCCTTGACTTGCCTTGCCTTGTAACTTGCCTTGCCTTGAGCCTTGCCTTGCCTTGCCTTCCCTTGCCTTCTCTTGCCTTCCCTTGCCTTCCTTTCCCTTCCCTTGCCTTCCCTTGCCTTGCCTGGTGCCTTGCCTGGTGCCTTGCCTTGTGCCTTGGCTTGCCTTGCCTTGTTTTGCCCTGCACTTTGCATTGCCTTGCTTTGCGTTGTGCCTTGCCTTGCCTTGCTTTGTGCATTGCCTTGACTTACTTTGTGCCTTGCCTTGCCTTCCACCTTGCCTTGCCTTGCTTTGTGCCTTGCCTTGCCTTGCCTTGTCTTGTGCCTTGCCTTCCACCTTGCCTTGTGCCTTGCCTTGCTTTGCCTTCTGCCATGCCTTCTGCCTTGCCTTGCCTTCCTTTGCCTTGCCTTGAGCCTTGCCTTGACTTGACTTGTGCGTTGATTTACCTTGCCTTCTTACTTGCCTTCCCTTGGCTTGTGGCTTGTCTTGCCTTGCCTTGTGCCTTGCTTGTGCCTTGGTGTCCCTTACCTTGTGCCTTACCTTGTCTTGCCTTGTACCTTGCATTGCCTTGCCTTGTGCCGTCCCTTGCCTTGCCTTGACTTGCCTGGTAACTCGTCTTTCCTTACCTTGTAACTTGACTTACCTTGTGCCTTGACTTACCTTGTACCTTGCCTTGCCTTGCCTTGTCATGCCTTGTCTTGTGCCTTGCCTTGCCTTGCCCTGCCTTGGGCCTTGCCTTGCCTTGGGTCTTGCCTTGTAACTTGCCTTGCCTTATAACTTGCCTTGCCTTGTGCCTTGCCTTGTAACTTGCCTTGCCTTGTAACTTGCCTTGCCTTAACTTGTAACTTGCCTTGTCTTGTGCCTTGCCTTGCCATGCCTCATCTTGTTTTGCCTTTTGCCTTGCCTTGTACCTTGCCTTGCCTTGCCCTATGTGCCTTGCCTTGTGTGCCTTGTCTTGCCTTGTAACTTGCCTTGCCTTACCTTGTGCCTTGCCTTGCCATGCCTCGTCTTGCTTTGCCTTTTGTGTTGCCTTGCCTTGCCTTGCATTGTGCCTTGCCTCTTGCCTCGCCTCACCTCGTGCCTTGCCTTGTAACTTGCCTTGCCTTACGTTGTGACTTGCCTTGCCTTACGTTGTGACTTGCCTTGCCTTACATTGTAACTTGCCTTGCCTTGCGCCTTGCCTTGCCTTTCCATGCCTTGTCTTGCTTTTGCCTTTTGCCTTGCTTTGCCTTGCCTTGTGCCTTGCCTTACCTTGTAACTTGCCTTTCCTTACCTTGTAACTTGCCTTGCCTTGTGCCTTGCCTTTCCATGCCTTGCCTTTCCATGCCTTGTCTTGCTTTGCCTTTTGCCTTGCCTTGTGCCTTGCCTTGCCTTGCCTTGGGCCTTGCTTTGTAACTTGCCTTGCCTTACCTTGTAACTTGCCTTGCCTTATGCCTTGCCTTGCCATGCCTTGTCTTGCTTTGCCTTGTGCCTTGCCTTGCCTTGTAACTTGCCTTGCCTGGTGCCTTGCCTTGCCATGCCTTGTCTTGCTTTGCCTTTTGCCTTGCCTTGCATTGTGCCTTGCCTTGCCTTGGGCTTTGCCTTGCCTTGGGCCTTGCCTTGCCTTGTGCCCTGCCTTGCCTTGTTCTGTGCCTTACCTTTCCTTGCCTTGCCTCGTGCCTTGCTTTGGCTTGCCTTAACTTGGGCTTTGCATTGCTGTGCCTTACTTTCTGCCTTGCCTTGACTTGCCTTGCTTTGACTTGCCTTGCCTTGTGCCTTGCCTTGATTTTTGCTTTGCCTTGCTATTTCCTTGTTGCTTGCCCTGACTTGCCTTGTCCCTTTCCCTTTGACTTGCTTTTTGCCTTCACTTGCCTTGCTTTGTGCCTTGCCTTGCCTTTTGCTTGCCTTGCCTTGTGCCTTGCCTTGCCTTGTGGCTTGCCTTGCCTTGCCTTGTGGCTTGCCTTGCCTTGTGCCTTGCCTTGCCTGACTGCCTTGCCTTGTGGCTTGCTTGCCTTCCCTTGCCTTGTGCCTTGCACCTTGCCTTGTGCCTTGCGCCTTGCCTTGCCTTATGCCTTGTGTTGCCTTTGCTTGTGCATTGCCTTGCTTCTGCCTTGGCTTGCCATGCTTTGTCTTGCCTTTTCTAGTCTGGCCTTGTGCCTTGCCTTGCCTAGCTTTGTGGCTTTCCTTGTGCCTTGCGCTTTGTATTGCCTTGCCTTGCCCTGTGCCTTGCCTTGCCCTGTGCCTTGCCTTGTGCCTTGCCTTGCCTTGCTTTGTGCTTTGCCTTGCCTTGTGCCTTGCCTTGTGTTACTTTGTGCCTTGCCTTGCGCCTTGCCTTGCCTTGTGCTTTGCCTTGCCAGGGCTGGTCTTGCCTTCCCTAGTCTTTCCTTATGCCTCGCCTTGCCTTGCAGCTTGCCTTGTGTTTTGACTTGCCTTGCCTTGGGCTTTGTGTTGCCTTGCCTTGCCCTATGCCTTGCTTTGTGTCTTACCCTGTGCCCTGCCTTGTATTGTTTTGTGCCTTGCCTTGCCTTGTGCCTCGCCTTGTCTTGCTTTGTGCTTTGCCTTTCCTTAGTTTGTGCCTTTGCTTGCCTTTTGCCTTGTCTTGTGCCTTGCCTTACTTTGCCTTGTCATGCCTTGTGCTTTGCCTTGCCTTGTGCCTTGCCTTGCCTTGTACTTTGCTTTGGTTGCTTTGTGCTTTGCCTTCCCTTGACTTGTGCGTTAATTTTCATTACCTTGTTACTTGCCTTTCCTTGGCTTGTGCCTTTCCTTGGCTTGTGCCTTTCCTTGGCTTGTGCCTTGCTTGTGCCTCGGTTTTCTTTGCCTTGTGCCTTGCCTTGTCTTGGCCTTGTTTTTCCTGGCCTTGCCTTGCCTTGCCTTGTGCCTTGCCTAGCCTTACTTGTGCCTTGCTTTGCCTTGTGCCTTGCCTTCCCTTGACTTGTGCGTTAATTTTCATTACCTTGTTACTTGCCTTTCCTTGGCTTATGCCTTTCCTTGGCTTGTGCCTTGCTTGTGCCTCGGTTTTCTTTGCCTTGTGCCTTGCCTTGTCTTGGCCTTGTTTTTCCTGGCTTTGCCTTGCCTTGTGCCTTGCCTAGCCTTACATGTGCCTTGCTTTGCCTTGTGCCTTCCCTTGCCTTGTGCCTTGGCTTGTGCCTTGTCTTGGCTTGTGCCTTGTCTTGCCTTGTACTTGCCTTGCCTTGCTTATGCCTTGTCTTGTGCCTTGCCTTGCCTTCTCTTGACTTGTGCTTTGCCTTACCTTGCCTTGGCTTGTGCCTTGCCTTGCCTTGTGCCTCTCCTTATGCTTTCCCTTGCCTTGCCTTGTGCCTTGATTTGCCTTACTTTGTGCCTTGCATTGCCTTGGCTTGTGCCTTGCCTTGCCATGCCTTGTCTTGCCTTCCCTAGTCTTTCTTTGTGCCTTGCCTTGCCTTGTGGCTTGCCTTGTGTTTTGGCTTGCCTTGCCTTGCCTTGCACTTTGCATTGCCTTGCCTTGCCCTATGCCTTGCCTTATGTCTTGCCTTGTGCCCTGCCTTGTATTCCTTTGTGCTTTGCCTTGCCTTGCCTTGCCTTGCCTTATGCTTTGCCTTGCCTTGCCTTAGTTTGTGCCTTTGCTTGCCTTGTGGCTTGTCTTGCCTTGTGCCTTGCCTTACTTTGCCTTGTCATGCCTTGTGCTTTGCCTTGCCTTGTGCCTTGTTTTGACTTATGCCTGCCTTCCCTTGACTTGTGCCTTCCCTTGCCTTTTTTTGTGCCTTGATTTGCCTTTCCTTGTTCCTTGCCTTGCCTTGTGCCTTGCCTTGCCATGTCTTGTCTGTCCTTGCCTTGCCTGGCCTTGTTTTGCCTTGTGCCTTGCCTTGCCTCGTGCCTTGTGCCTTGTGCCTTGCCTTGTGCTTTGCATTGCCCTGCCTTGTACCTTGACCTGCCTTGTGCCTTGCATTGCATTTTTCCTTGCTTTGTTCTGTGCCTTACCTTGCCTTGCCTCATGCCTTGCTTTGGCTTGCCTTTACTTGGGCCTTGCCTGACTGTGCTTTGCTTTCTGCCTTGCCTTGCCTTATTTTGCTTTGCCTTGCCATTCCCTTGTGCCTTGTCTTGACTTGCCTTGCACCTTGCCTTGCCTTGTATTTTGCCTTCCCTTGCCTTGCTTTGTGCCTTGATTGCCTTGCTGGTGCCTTGTCTTGCCTTTTGCCTTATCTTGCCTTGTGCTTGCCTTCCCTTCGCTTGCCTTCTTGCCTTGTGCCTTCCCGTGCCTTGACTTGTGCCATGATTTGCCTTGCCTTGTGACTTGCCTTGCCTTGCCTTGCATTGCCATACCTTGCGTTACCTTGCATTGGCATGCCTTGTCTTGCCTTCCCTTGTTTTGTCCCTTGCCTTGCCTTGCGTTGTGCCTTGTCTTGCCTTGCCTTGCCTTGACTTGGTTTGTGTCTTGCCTTGACTTGTGTCTTGCCTTGCATTGCCTTACCTTTTGCTTTGCATTGCCTTGCTTTGCCTAGCATTGCCTTGTTCCTCACCTTCCCTTGCGTTCTGCCTTGCCTTGCATTGCCTGGTGCCTTAACTTGCCTTGTGCCTTGCCTTCCCTTCACTTGTGTTTTGCTTGCCTTGCCTTTCCTTTTGCCTATCCTTGCATTGCCTGACTTTGCCTAGCCTTTTGCCTTAGCTTTACTTGACTTGACTTGTGTCTTGCCTTGCATTGCCTTGCCTTGCCTTGCATTGCCTTGCCTTGTGCCTTACATTGCCTTACCTTATGCCTTGCCTTGCCTTGTGCCTTGCCTTTCCTTCTGCCTTGCCTTGCTGGGCCTTGCTTTCTGCCTTGCCTTGACTTGCCTTGGCTTGTGCCTTGCCTTGCCTTGCTTTTTGCTTTGCCTTGCCATTCCCTTGTGCCTTGACTTGACTAGACTTATGCCTTGCCTTGCCTTTTGCTTTACTTGCCTTGCTTTGTGCCTTGCCTTGCCTTGCCTTGCATTGCCTGGTGCCTTGCCTTGCCTTGTGCCTTGCCTTCCTTCACTTGTCTTTTGCTTGCCTTGCCTGGCTTTGCCTTGCCTTTTGCCTTGCTTTGCCCTGACTTGTGCCTTGCCTTGTCTTGCCTTGCCTTGCCTTGCCTTGTGCCTTGCCCTCTGTTTTTCCTCACCTTTCCCTGTGCCTTCATTTGCCTTGCCTTGTGCCTTGGCTTGTCTTGCCTTGTGTCTTGGCTTGCCTTGCCTTGTGCTTTGCATTGCCTTGCATTGCCTTGTGCCTTGCCTTGCCTTGTTTTCTGCCTTGGTTTGCCTTGTGCCTTGCCTTGCCTTGCTTTCTGCTTTGCTTTGCCTTGTGCCTTGCCTTGTGTGTTGCCTTGTTTGGCCTTGTGCCTTGCCTTGCTTTCTGCCTTGCTTTCTCTTGTGCCTTGCCTTACCTTCTTTGTGCCTTGCCTTGCAACTTGCCTTGCCTTGTACCTTGCCTTTCTGTGCCTTGTCTTGCCTTCCTTTGCCTTGCCTTGTGCCTTGCTTTGCCTTGGCTTGCTTTGCCCTGTGCTTCGCATTGCCTTGCTTCGCCTTCTGCCTTGCCTTGTGCCTTGCCTTGCCTTGGCTTGTGCCTTGCCTTGTCTTGGCTTGTGCCTTGCCTTGCCTTGCTTTGTCCTTTGCCTTGCCTTGTGCCTTGCCTTGCCTTGGCTTGTGCCTTGCCTTGCCTTGCCTTGTCCTTTGCCTTGCCTTGTGCCTTTCCTTGTCTTTCGGCTTCCCTTGCATAGCTTTGCCTTGCTTTGTGCCTTGCATTGCCTTGCATTGTGCCTTACCTTGCCATGACTTGACTTGTTTATTGATTTGTCTTTTCTTCTTACTTGCCTTTCCTTGCCTTGTGCCTTGCCTTGGTGTGTGCCTTGCTTGTGCCTTGGTTTCACTTGCCTTGTTCCTTACCTTGTCTTGTCTTGCCTTGCCTTGTACCTTGCATTGCCTTGCCTTGTGCCCTCCCTTGCCTGCCTTGTGCCTTGATTTGCCTTGCCTTGTATCTTGCCTTGCCTTGCCTTGTAACTTGCCTTGCCTTGCCCCTTGCCTTGCCTTGCCTTGCCTTTCGCCTTGTCTTGCTTTGTGCCTTGCCTTGCCCTGTCTTGCCTTGCCTTGCTTGTGCCTTGCCTTGCTTGTGCCTTCCCTTGCCTTCCCTTGTGCCTTGCCTTGCCTTGTTCTGTGCCTTACCTTGTTCTGTGCCTTACCATGCCATGCCTTGTACCTTGCTTTGGCTTGGGCCTTGCCTTGGTATGCCTTGCTTTCTGCCTTGTCTTGACTTACCTTGCCTTGCCTTAATTTTTGTTTTGTCTTGCCATTTCCTTGTGCCTTGCCTTGATTTGCCTTTTGCCTTCACTTGCCTTGCTTTGTGCCTTGCCTTGCCTGATGTCTTGCCTTGCCTTTTGCCTTGCCTTGTCTTTTGCCTTGCCTTGCCTTGTTCCTTGCATTACATTGTTCCTTGCCTCATGCCTTGCTTTGGCTTGCCTTGCCTTGGTCCTTGCCTGGCTGTGCCTTGCTTTCTGCCTTGCCTTGACTTGCCTTGTGCCTTGCCTTGCCTTGCTTCCTGCCTTGCTTTGCCTTGCTTCCTGCCTTGCTTTGCCTTGCTTCCTGCCTTGCTTTGCCTTGTGCCTTTCCTTGCTTTGTGCCTTGCCTTTCCTTCTGCCTTGCCTTGTCTTCCTTGTGCATTGCCTTGCCTTGTGCTTTCGCTTGCCTTGCCTTGTGCCTTGCCTTGCTTTGTGCCTTGCCTTTCCTTCTGCCTTGCCTTGTCTTCCTTGTGCATTGCCTTGCCTTGTGCTTTCGCTTGCCTTGCCTTGTGCCTTGCCTTGGGCCTTGGTTTGTGCCTTGCCTTGCCCTTTGCATTGCCTTGCCTTACTTTGTGCCTTGCCTTGCTTTTTGCCTTGCTTTGCCTTGTGCCTTGCCTTATTCCTTGCTTTGTTCGGTGCCTTACCTTCCCGTGCCTCATGCCTTGCTTTGTCTTGCCTTGACTTGGGCCTTGCTTCTCTGTGCCTTGCTTTCTGCCTTGCCTTGCCTTGGCTGGCTTTTTGCTTTGTCTTGCCCTTCCTTTGTGCCTTGCTTTGCCTTGACTTGTGCCTTACCTTGCCTTTTGCCTTCACTTGCCTTGCTTTGTGCCTTGCCTTGCCTCGTGTTGCCTGGTGCCTTAACTTGCCTTGTGCCTTGTCTTCTCTTCACTTGTCTTTTGCTTGCCTTGCCTTTCCTTTTGCCTAGCCTTGTCTTGCCTGGCTTTGCCTAGCCTTTTGCCTTGCCTTGCCTTGGCTTGACTTGTGCCTTGCCTTGCATTGCCTTGCCTTGTGCTTTTCCTCACCTTGCCCTTTGCCTGGATTTGCCTTGCATTGTCTTGTGCCTTGCCTTGACTGGTACCTTGCCTTCCCTTGCCTTCTGCCTTGTGCCTTGGTTTGCCTTGCCTTGGCTTTGCATTGCCTTACACCTTGCCTTCTGCCTTACCTTGCCTTGTTCCTTGCCTTGCCTTATGCCTTGCCTTGTTTTCTGCCTTGGTTTGCCTTGTGCCTTGCCTTGCCTTGCTTTCTGCCTTTCTTTGCCTTGTGCCTTGCCTTGCTTTGTGCTATGCCTTGCTTTGCCTTGTGCCTTGTCTTGTCTTGCCTTGTCTTGTGCCTTGCCTTGCCTTGACGTGACTTGACGTGCCTTGTGCCTTGCCTTGATTCGTGCCTTACCTTGCATTGCCTTGTGTCGTGGCTTGCCTTGCGCCTTGGTTTGCCTTGCCTTGTGTTGCCTTGTGCCTTGGTTTGCCTTGCCTTGTCTTGCCTTGCTTTGTATTGCCTTGTCTTGCCTTGCTTTGCATTGCCTTGCCGTGTCTTCTGCCCTAACTTATACCTTGCCTTGTCTTGCCTTGCCTTGTGCCTTGCCTTACCTTGGTTTGTGCCTTGCCTTGTCATGTACCTTGCTTGCCTTTCTTTGTGCCTTGCCTTTTGTTGCCTTGGCTTGCCTTGTGCCTTGCCGTGCCTTGCCTTGTGTTGCCTTGTGCCTTGGCTTGCCTTGCCTTGTCTTGCGCTTTGCATTGCCTTGCCTTGCCTTCTGCCCTGATTTATACCTTGCCTTGCTTTGTGCCTTGCCTTACCTTGGTTTGTGCCTTGCCTTGTGCGCCTTGCTTGCCTTGCTTTGTGTCTTGCCTTGCCTTTTCTTGCGTTTCCTTGCCTTGTTTTGCCTTGTGCCTTGCCGTACCTTGCCTTGCTTTGTCTTGCCATGCCATCTGCCTTGCCTTGCCTTGCCTTGCACCTCTTTACCTTTCCTTGTGCCTTGCATTGTCTTTCCTTGTGCCTTGCCTTGCCTTGCTTTGACTTGTACATTGATTTGTCTTGTCTTGTTACTTGCCTTCCCTTGGCTTGTGCCTTGCCTTGCGTTGCCTTGTGCCCTGCTTTTGCCTTGGTTTGCCTTTCCTTGTTACTTGCCTTGCCTTGGCTTGTGCCTTGCCTTGGCTTTTTTCTTGCCTTAGCTTGTGCCTTGCCTTGCCTTGCCTTGTGGCTTGCCTTGCCATGCCTTGTCTTTTCTTGTCTTGCCTTGCCTTGTGTCTTCCTTTGGGCTTTGCCTTTTGTTACTTTGTGTTTTACCTTGCCTTGACTTTTGCCTTACTTTCCTTTTCCTTGCCTTGTGCTTTGCCTTGCCTTGCTTTGTGCCTTGCCTTGCTTTGTGCCTTGCCTTGCCTTGTACCTTGCATTGCCTTTCCTTGTGCCTTGTCTTGCCTTGTTCCGCGCTTCACCTTCTCTTGCCTCGTGCCTTGCTTTGGCTTGTCTTGACTTGGGCCTTGCCTTGCTGTGCCTGCATTCTGCCTGCCTTGCCTTGCCTTGTGCCTTGCCTTGCGTTTTGCTTTGCCTTGCCTTTCCCTTATGCCTTGCCTTGACTTGACTTGCGCCTTGCCTTGACTTGACTTGCACCTTGCCTTGCCATTTGCCTTCACTTGCCTTGCCTTGTGCCTTCCCTTCCCTTCCCTTGTGCCTTCCCTTCCCTTCCCTTGCCTTTTGCTTGCCTTGCCTTGCCTTATGCCTTGCCTTGCCTGGCTTTGCCGTGCCTTGTGCCTTGCCTTGACTTGTGCCTTGCCTTGACTTGTACCTGCCTTATCTTGCCTTGCCTCGTGCCTTGCATTGCCTTGCCTTGTGCCTTGCATTGCCTTGCCTTGCCTTGTGCCTTGCATTGCCTTGCCTTGCACTTTTCCTTGACTTGCCTTGTGCCTTGATTTGCCTTGCCTTGTTCCTTGCCTTGCCTTGGCTTGTGCCTTGCTCTGATTTGGCTTGCCTCGTAACTTGCCTTGTGCCTTGCCTTGCGATGCCTTGTCTTGTCTTCTCTTGCCTTTCCTTGTGCCTTACCTTGCCTTGTGCATTGCCTTGTGCCTTGACTTGACTTGCCTTGGCTTGCCCTATGCATTGCCTTGCCTTTCCTTGTAGCTTGCCTTTGCCTTGCCTTGTGCCTTGCCTTGCCTTGTGCCTTGCCTTGCCTTGCTTGTGCCTTGCCTTGCCTTGTCTCGTGCCTTGTCTTGCTTTGTGCCTTGCCTTGTGCCTTGCCTTGGTTTGCCTTGCCTTGTGCCTTGCCTTGGTTTGCCTTGCCTTGTGCCTTGCCTTGGTTTGTCTTGCCATGCCTTGTGCCTTGCCTTGCTTTGTGCCTTGCCTTGTGCCTTGCCTTGGTTTTCCTTGCCATGCCTTGTGCCTTGGCCTACTTTGCATTGCTTTGCCTTCCCTTGTGCTTTGCATTGCCTTGCCTTGTGCCTTGCTTTGTGCCTTGCTTTGCCTTGGCTGGTGTGTTGATTTGCCTTGCCTTGTTATTTGCCTTCCCTTTGCTTGTGCCTTGCCTTGCCTTGCCTTGCCTTGTGCCTTGCCTTGCCTTGCGCCTTGTCTTGTGTCTTGATTTGCCTTGTCTTGTGCCTTGATTTACCTTGGCTTGTGCCTTGATTTGCCTTGGCTTGTGCCCTGCCTTGCCTTGGCTTGTGCCTTGCCTTGCCTTGGCTTGTAACTTGACTTGCCTTTCCATGCCTTGTCTTTCATTACTTTGCCTTGTGCCTTTCCTTGCTTGTGCCTTGCGTTGTCTTATGCCTTGCTTTACCCTGTGCCTTGCCTTTCCTTGTGCCTTGCATTTGCTTGTGCCTTGCCTTTCCTTGTGCCTTGCCTTTCCTTGTCTTGCCTTGTACCTTGCCTTGCCTTGCTTTGTTCCTTGTCTTGTTCTGTGTCTTACCTTGCGTTGCCTCATGCCTTCCTTTGGCTTGCCTTACCTTGTACCTTGCCTTGCTGTGCCTTGCTATCTGCCTTGCCTTCATCGCCTTGCTCTGTGCCTTGCCTTGCCTTGATTTTTGCTTTGCTTTGCCATTCCCTTGTGCCTTGCCTTAACTTGCCTTGCGCCTTGCCTTCTTTGCCTTTTGCCTTGACTTGCCTTGCTTTGTGCCTTGCCTGGACTTGCCTTGCTGATGCCTTGACTTGCCTTGTTCCTTGCCTTCCCTTCACTTGCCTTTTGCTTGCCTTGCCTTGGCCTTGCCTTTCCTGGCTTAGCCTTGCCTTGCGCCTTACCTTGCCTTGATTGTTCTTTGCCTTGTGCCTTACCTTGCCTTGTGCCTTACCTTGCCTTGTGCCTTTCCTTATGCTTTCCCTTGCCTTGCCTTGTGCGTTGCCTTGCCTTGGTTTGTGCCTTGCCTTGTGCCTTGCTTTGCCATGCCTTGTCTTGCCTTCCCTTGCCTTGCTTTTTGCCTTTCCTTGTGCCTTGGCTTGCCTTGCACTTTGCATTGCCTTGCTTTTGCCTTGCCTTTGACTTGAATTCCCTTGCCTGTGCCTTGCGCTGCTCTGTGCCTTGATTTGCCTTGCTTTGTGCCTAGATTTGCCTGGCCTTGTGCCTTACCTTGTGCCTTGGCTTGCCTTGCACTTTGCCTTGCCTTGCCTTGCCTCGTGCTTTGCATTGCCTTGCCTCGCGCTTTGCATTGCCTTGCCTCGCACTTTGCATTGCCTTGCCTCGCGCTTTGCATTGCCTTGCCTCGCGCCTTGCCTTGCCTTGCATTGCTTTCTGCCTTGCTTTGCTTTGTGCCTTGCCTTGCCTTGTGCCTTGCCTTGCCTTACCTTACCTTGTGTTGTCTTGCCTTGCCTTGTTCCTTGCCTTGCCTTGCGTTGTGCCTTGCTTTGCCTTGTTCCTTGTCTTGACTTGACTTGTCTTGTGCCTTGCCTTGCCTTGTGCCATGCCTTGTATTGCCTTGCCTTTTGCTTTGCATTGCCTTGCCTAGTGCCTTGCCTTGTGCATTGCTTTGTGCCTTGCCTTGCTTTGCTTTTGTGTGTGTGTGTGTGTGCCTTGCCTTGCGCCTTGCCTTGTGCCTTGCCTTGACTTGACTTGCGCCCTGCCTTTCCTTGCCTTGCTTTGTGACTTGCCTTGTCTTGTGCATTGCCTTGTGACTTGCCTTGTCTTGTGACTTGCCTATCCTTGCCATGTTTTTGGCCTTGACTTGCCTTGAGTCTTGCCTTGCACCTTGCTTTGCCTTGTGCCTTGCCTTTCCTTGCCTTGCTTTGTGCCTTTCCTTGCCTTGTGCCTTGCCTCACCCTGTCTTGCCTTGCGTTATGTATTGCCTTGCCTTGTGCCTTGCCTTGTGCATTGCCTTGTGACTTGCCTTGCCTCGTGACTTGCCTATCCTTGCCTTATTTTGTGCGTCGCCTTGTGCCTTGGCAAGAAAAGGGAAGGCAAGGTATGCCAAGAAAGGGCACAAGGCAAGGCACAAGGCAAGGCAAGTCACAAGACAAGACAAATCAACCCACAAGGAAAGGCAAGACGAGGCACAAGGCAAGGCAGTGCAAGGCACCAGGCAGGCAAAGCAAGACGAGGTAAGGCAAGGCACAAGACAAGGCAAAGCAAGGAAAAGCACAAAGCAAGGTGCAAGGCAAAGCAATGCAAAACACAAGGAAAGGCAAGGCAAGGCAAGACACAGGGCAAGCCAAGTCAAGGCACATGAAAAGGCAAGAAAAGGAAAGGCAAGGTGTGGTAAGAAAAGTCACAAGACAAAGCAAGTGACAAGCCAAGTCAAATCAACCCACAAAGAAAGGCAAGGCAAGGCACAAGGCAAGGCAATGTAAGGTACCAGGCAAGGCACAAGGCATGGCAAGGCAAAGTAAGGCAAGGCATGAGGCAAGGTACCAAGCAAGGCAAGGCAAGGAACAAGG
Organism: Macaca fascicularis; assembly: GCF_037993035.2. Taxonomy (NCBI): domain Eukaryota; kingdom Metazoa; phylum Chordata; class Mammalia; order Primates; family Cercopithecidae; genus Macaca; species Macaca fascicularis. Next base: position 30,815,183 of record NC_088395.1, read on the forward strand.
TGTGTTAAGGCAAAGTAAGGCATGGTACAAGGCAAAGCAAAGCCAGGCACGAGGTAAGGCAAGGCAGAATACAAGGCAAGGCTAGATCAGGCAATGCAAAGCAAAGGGCAATGTGATGCAAGGCAAGGCAGAAGTCAAAGCAAGGCACAATGCAAGGCAAGGCAAGGCACAACGCAAGGCAAGGCAAGGAACAAGACATGGCAAGGCAAGGAACAAGATATGGCAAGGCAAGACAAGGCGCAAGGCAAGGCACAAGGCTAAGCACAGGCAAGGCACAATGCAAGGCAAGGCTAAGCCAGGTAATGCAAAGCAAAGTGCAAGTAAAGGCAAGTCAAGGCAAGGAACAAGGCAAGGCAAAAGGAAAGGTGCAAGCAAATGGAAGGCAAGTAACAAGGCAAGGGATATCAGCGCACAAGTCATGGCAAGGCAAGGCAAGGCAAGGCAAGCCACAAGGCAAGGCGCAAGACATGGCAAAGCAAAGTAAGCAAGTCACAAAGCAAGGCAAGGCACAAAGCAAGGCAAGGAAAGGCAAGTCACAAGACAAGGCACAAGACAAGGCAATGGATAACGTAAGGTGAGGCAAGGCACAAGGCAAGGCACAAGCCATGCCTTGCCTTGTCTTGCCTTTCCTGGTATCTTGCCTTGCCTTGCCTTATGCCTTGATTTGCCTTCCCTTGTGCCTTGCCTTGTTTTGGCTTTTGCCTTGCTTCACCTTGTGCCTTGCTTTGTGCCTTGTCTTGTGCCTTGCCTTGCACTTTGCATTGCGTTGTGCCTTGCCTTTTGCCTTGCCTTGTGCCTTGTTTTGCCTTGCTTTGTGTGTTGCCTTGCCTTGCAGTGCTTTGTGCCTTGCCTTGCCTTGCTTTTTACCTTGCCTTGCCTTGCCTTGCCTTTTGCCTTGCCTTGCCTTGCCTTTTGCCTTGCCTTGTGCCTTGTTTTGCCTTGCCTTGTGCATTGGCTTATGCTGTGCCTTGCCTTGTGCCTTGCCTTGCTTTGCCTTGCCATTCCTTGTGCCTTCCCTTTTGACTTGCCTTGCCTTGCGTTGCTTTGCCTTGCCTTGTGCCTTGCCTTGCTTTGCCTTGCCATTCCTTGTGCCTTGCCTTTTGACTTGCCTTGCCTTGCGTTGCTTTGCCTTGCCTTGTGCCTTGCCTTTCCTTGACTTTTGCATTGATTTCCCTTGCCTTGTTACTTGCCTTCCCTTGACTTGTGCCTTGCCTTGCCTTTTGTCTTGTGCCTTTCTTTTGCCTTGGTTTGCCTTGCCTTGCATTGCCTTGCCTTTTGCCTTGCATTGCCTTGCCTTGTGCCTTGCATTGCCTTGCCTTGTGCCTTTCCTTGCCTTGGCTTGTGCCTTGCCTTGTCTTTTTTTTTTTTTTTTGCCTTGCCTTGCCTTGTGCCTTGCCTTATTCTTTGCCTTGCACCTTGCCTCGCCTTGTTCTTTGCCTTGTCTTGACTTGAACTGTCTTGCCTTGACTTGCCTTGCCTTGTGCCTTGCCTTTCCTTTTGCATTGCCTTTTGTCTTGCCTTGTGTATTGCCTTGCATTGGCTTTGCCTTGCCTGTCTTCTCCTCTCCTTGTGCCTTGCCTTTTTCCTTGCCTTGCCTTTCGCCTTCCCTTGCCTTCCCTTGCCTTGCCTTGCCTTGCCTTGCCTTGCCTTTTGTTTTGCCTTGCATTGCCTTGTGCCGTGCCGTGCCTTGCCTTGCCTAGTGCCCAGCCTTGCCTTGCCTTTTGCCTTGCCTTGCCTCATCTTGTGTTTTGCCTTGCCTTACCTTGTGCCTCGCCTTGCATTGCCTTGCTTGCACGATGCCTTGCTCTGCTTTGCCTTGTGCCTTCCTTGCCTTGCCTTGCGTTGTGCCATCCCTTGTTTTGCCTTGTGCCTTTCCTCACTTCTCCTTGTGCCTTGCGTTTCCTGGACTTATACCTTGCCAGGCCTTACCTTGAATTATGTTTGTGCCTTTCCTTGCCATGGCCTTGCCTTGCCTGGCCTTGTCTTGCCTCGTCCCTTGCCTTGCTCCTACTTGTTTTGTCCGATGCCTTGCCTTGTGCGTAGCCTTGTGCCTTGCCTTGCCTTTTGCCTTCACTTGTTTTGCTTTGTGCACTGCACTGCATTGCCTTGCCTTGCCTTGCCTGGTCCCTTGACTTGCCTTGTGCCTTGCCTTCCCTTCCCTTTGCTTGCCTTTTGCTTACCTCGCCTTTCCTTGCCTTGCCTTGTGCCTTGCCTTGCCTTGTGCCTTGCCTTGCCTTGTGCCTTACCTTGCCTTGCTTGTGCCTTAGCTTGCCTTGCTTGTGCCTTAGCATGCCTTGTGCCTTGCCTTGTCTTGTTCCTTGCCTTTTTCTGTGTCCTACCTTGCCTTGCTCCTTGCCTTTTTCTGTGCCCTACCTTGCCTTGCCTCGTGCCTTGCTTTGGCCTGCCTTGACTTTGGCCTTGCCTTGCTGTGCCTTGCCTTGTGCCTTGTCTTGCCTTGCCTTGCCTTGCCTTGCCTTGTGCCTTGCCTTGCCTTGCCTTGCCTTGCCCTGTGCCTTGCCTTGCCTTGCCTTGTGCCTTGCCTTGCCTTGCCTTGTGCCTTGACTTGCCTTGTTTTGTGCCTTGTCTTGCCTTGTTCCTTGCCTTGTTCTGTGCCTTACCTGGCCTTGCCTCATGCCTTGCTTTGACTTGCCTTGACTTGGGCCTTGCCTTGCTGTGCCTTGCTCTTTGCTTTGTTTCGACTTGCCTTGCCTTGTGCTTTGCATTGCCTTGTTCTTTTCTTTGCCTTGCCATTCCCTTGAGCTGTGCCTTGCCTTTTGCCTTCACTTGCCTTGCTTTGTGATTTGTGTTGCCTTGCCTGGTGCCTTGACTTGCCTTGTGTCTTGCGTTCCCTTGGCTTGCTTTTTGCTTGCCTTGCCTTGCGCCTTGCCTTGCCTTGCCTTGACCTTGCCTTGCCTTGCCTGGCTTTGCCTTACCTTGTGTCTTGACTTGCCTTGACTTGAAACTTGCCATGGTTTGTAACTTGCCTTGCTTTGAGCATTACCTTGCCATGCTTTGTCTTGCCTTCTCTTCCCTTGCCTTGCCTTGTGCTGTGCCTTGCCTTGCTTTGCCCTGTACTTTTCATTGCCTTGTGCCTTGCCTTGCTTTGTGCATTGCTTTGGCTTGCTTTGTGCCTTGCCTTGCCTTGTGCCTTGTGCCTTGTGCCTTGTGCCTTGCCTTGCTTTGCATTGCCGTGCCTTGTGCCTTGCCTTGCATTGCCTTGCATTGCCTTGCCTTGCCTTGCCTTGTGCCTTGCCTTGCCTTGACTTGTGCATGAGTTGCCTTGCCTTGTTACTTCCCTTCCCTTGGCTTGTGCCTTGTCTTGCCTTGCCTTGTGCCTTGGTGTCCCTTACCTGGTGCCTTACCTTACCTTGCCTTGCCTTGCCTTGTACCTTGCATTGCCTTGCCTTGTGCCTTGTCTTGTGCCTTGCCTTGCCTTGTACCTTGCATTGCCTTGCCTTGTGCCTTGTCTTGTGCCTTGCCTTGCCTTGCCTTGTACCTTGCTTTGCTTTGCTTTGTGGCTTGCCTTGCCTTGTCCTGCCTTGCCTTGTGCCTTGCCTTTCCATGCCTTGTCTTGCTTTGCCTTTTGCCTTGCCTTGTATTGTGTCTTGCCTTGCCTTGTGCCTTGCCTTGCCTGGTGCCTTTCCTTGTTCTGTGCCTTACCTTGCCTTGCCTCATGCCTTGCTTTGGCCTGCCTTGACTTGGGTCTTGCCTTGCTGTGCCTTGCTTTCTGTCTTGCCTTGACTTGCCTTGCCTTGTGCCTTGATTTTTGCTTTGCTTGCCATGTGGCTTGGCTTGACTTGCCTTGCTGCTTGCATTGCCGTTTACCTTCACTTGCCTTGCTTTGTGCCTTGCCTTGCCTGGTGCCTTGCCTTGCCTTGTGCCTTGCCTTCCCTTCACTTGCCTTTTGCTTGCCTTGCGTTGCCTTGTGCCTTGCCTTGCCTTGCCTGGCTTTGCTTTGCCTTGTGGCTTGACTTGCCTTGCCTTGTCTTGCCTTGCCTTGCCTTTGCTTGTGCCTTGCCTTGCCTTCTGCCTTCCCTTGCTGTGCCTTGTCTTGCCTTTTCTAGTCTTGCTTTGTGGCTTGCCTTGCCTTGCCTTGTGCCTTGCCTTGCCTCGTCCTGTGCCTTGCCTTGCCTCACCCTGTGCCTTGCCTTGCTCCTTGCCTTGCTCCTTGCCTTCTGCCTTGCCTTGTATTGCTTTGTGCCTTACCTTGCCTTGTGCTTTGCCTTGCCATGTGCCTTGCCTTTCATTGTTTTGTGCCTTGGCTTGCCTTGTGCCTTGCCTTGCCTTGTGCCTTGCTTTGCATTGCTTTGCCTTCCCTTGACTTGTGCATTAATTTTCCTTACCTTGTTACCTGCCTTCCCTTGACTTGTGTCTTGTCTTGACTTGTGCCTTGCGTTGTGCCTTCGTTTTCTTTGCCTTGTGCCTTGCCTTGCCTTGGCCTAGTTCTGCCTGGCTTTACCTTACCTTGCCTTGTGCCTTCCTTTGCTTTGTTTTGTGCCTTGATTTGCCTTTCCTTGTGCCTTGATTTGCCTTGGCTTGTGCCTTGCCTTGCCATGCCTTGTCTCTCCTTATCTTGCCTGGCCTAGTTTTGCCTTGTGCCTTGCCTTGCCTGGTACCTTGCCTTACCTTGTGCCTTGCATTGCCTTGCCTTGTTCCTTGCCTTGCCTTGTCTTGTGCCTTGTCTTGTCTTGTGCCTTGCATTGCATTGTTGCTTGCTTTGTTCTGTGCCTTACCTTGCCTTGCCTCGTGCCTTGCTTTGGCTTGCCTTTTCTTGGGCCTTGCACGGCTGTGCCTTGCTTTCTGCCTTGCCTTGACTTGGCTTGCTTTGCCTTGCTTTTTGTTTTGCCTTGCCATTCTTTTGTGCCTTGCCCTGACTTGCCTTGCACCTTGCCTTGGCTTGCCTTTTGCCTTGCCTTGCCTCGCTTTGTGCCTTGCCTTGCCTTGCTTTGTGCCTTGCCTTGCTTTGTGCCTTGCCTTGCTTTGTGCCTTGTCTTGCCTTGCTTTGTGCCTTGCCTTCCCTTCGCTTGCCTTCTGCTTGCCTTGCCTTCCCTTGTGCCTTCCCTTGCCTTGCCATGGCCTTGGCCTTGCCTTCCCTGGCTTTGCCTTGCTTTTGCCTCGCCTCGCCTCACCTCGCCTTGCCTTGTGCCTTTAATTGCCTTGCCTTGTGCCTTGCCTTGTGCTTTCCCTTGCCTTGCTTTGTGCTGTGATTTGCCTTGCCTTGTGCCTTGCCTTGCCTCATGCCTTGCCTTGTGCCTTGCCTTGCCATGCCTTTTCTTGCCTTGCCTCATGCCTTGCCTTGTGCCTTGCCTTGTCTTGCTGTGCACTTTGCATTGCCTTGCCTTGCCTTGTGCCTTGCCTTGCCTTTTGCCTTGCCTTGCCTTATGCCTTGCCTTGCTTCCCGCCTTGCTTTGCCTTGTGCCTCACCCTGATTTGTGCCTTACCTTGATTTGTGCCTTACCTTTCCTCTGCCTTGCCTTGTGCCTTGTCTTGCCTTGCTTTGTGCCTTGCCTTGTGCTTTCCTTTGCCTTGCCTTGTGCTATGATTTGCCTTGCCTTTTGCTTTGCCTTGCTTTGGCTTGTGCCTTGCCTTGCCTTGCCTTGCCATGTGCCTAGCCTTGTCTTGTGTCTTACCTTGTGCCTGGCCTTGCTTTGCCTTGCCTTGCCTTGCACTTTACGTTGCCTTGCCATGCCTTGTGCCTTGTCTTGTCTTGCACCTTGATTTCCCTTGCCTTGTGACTTGCTTTGCCTTGTGCCTTGATTTACCTTGCCTTTTGACTTGCCTTGCCTTGACTTGTGCCTCGCCTTGCCTTGACTTGTAACCTGCCTTACCCTGCCTTGTAACTTGCCTTGCCTTGTACCTTGTCTTGCCATGCCTTGCCTTACCTTCCCTTGCCTTGCCTTGTGCCTTACCTTCCCTTGCCTTGCCTTGTGCCTTGCCTTGCCTTGCTGTGCCTTGCCTTGCACTTTGCATTGCCTTGCCTTGCCTTGTGCCTTGCCTTGCCTTGCTGTGCTTTGCCTTGCACTTTGCATTGCCTTGCCTTGCCTTGTGCCTTGCCTTGCGCCTTGCCTTGCCTTGTGCCTTGCCTTGCCTTGCCTTGCACTTTGCATTGCCTTGCCTTGCACTTTGCATTGCCTTGCCTTGCCTTATGCCTTGCCTTGCCTTGCCTTATGCCTTGCCTTGCGCCTTGCCTTGCCTTACTTCCTGCCTTGCTTTGCCTTGTGCCTTACCTTTCTTTGTGCCTTGCTTTTCGTTCTGCCTTGCCTTGCTGTGCCTTGTGCCTTGCCTTGTGCTTTCCCTTGCCTTGCTGTGCCTTGTGCCTTGCCTTGTGCTTTGATTTACTTTGCCTTTTGCTTTGCCTTGCACCTTGCCTTGCCTTGCCATATGCCTGGCCTTGCCTTGTGCTTTACCTTGTGCCTGGCCTTACCTTGCCTTCCACTTTGCATTGCCTTGCCATGCCTTGTGCCTTGCCTTGCCTTGCCTGTGCCTTGATTTCATTTGCCTTGTGGCTTGCCTTGCCTTGTGCCTTGATTTACCTTGCCTTGTGACTTTCCTTGCCTTGCCTTGTGCCTCGTCTTGCCTTGTGCCTCGCCTTGCCTTGCCTTGTAACCTGCCTTGCCTTGTGCCTTGCCTTGCCTTGCCTTGCCGTGCTATGCCATGCCTTGCCTTGTGCCTTGCCTTGCATTGCATTGTGCCTTGGCTTGCCTTGCCTTGTCTTGCCTTGTGCTTTGCATTGCCTTGCCTTGCCTTGTGCCTTGCCTTGTGCGTTGCCTTGCCTTGCCTTACCTAGGTTTGTGCCTTGCCTTGCTTTGTGCCTTACCTTGCCTTGTGCCTTGCCTTGCATTGCTTTGCCTTGCCTTTTACCTTGCATTGCCTTGCCTTGCGTTGACTTGTTCGTTGATTTGCCTTGCCTTGTTAGTTGCCTTCCCTTGCCTTGTGCCTAGCTTATGCCTTGGTTTGCCTTGTTTTGTGCCTTGCCTTGTCCCTTCCCTTGCCTTGCCTTGTAACTTGACTTTCCTTGTGCCTTTCCTTGCCATGTCTTGTCTTACCTTCCCTTGCATTGTGTTGTGCCTTGCCTTGCCTTGTGCCTTGCCTTGCCTTCTCTTGTCTTGCCCTTTGCATTGCCTTGTCTTGCCTTTTGCCTTGTTTTGTCCCTTGCCTTGTGCCTTGCCTTGCCTTTCGCCTTGCCTTGCTTTGCTTTGTGTCTTGCCTTGCCTTGTACCTTGCTTGCCTTGCTTTGTGCCTTGCCTTTTCTTGCCTTTCCTCACCTTGTCTTGTCTTGTGCCTTGCACCTTGCCTTGCCAAGCCTTCTGCCTTGCCTTGCCTTGTGACTTGCCTTGCATTTCTTTGCCTTTCCTTGTGCCTTGCCTTGCCTTGCTTTGACTTGCTTTGACTTGCTTTGACTTGTGCATTGATTTGCTTTGTCTTGTTACTTACCTTCCCTTGGCTTGTGCCTTGCCTTGCCTTGCCATGCCTTGTGCCTTGCCTGGCCTTGTGCCTTGCCATGCCTTGTGCCTTGCCTTGCCTTGCCTTGTGCCTTGCCTTGGTTTGCCTTGCCATGCCTTGTGCTTTGGCCTACTTTGCATTGCTTTGCCTTCCCTTGTGCTTTGTATTGCCTTGCCTCGTGCCTTGCTTTGCCTTGACTTATGTGTTGATTCGCCCTGCCATGTTACTTGCCTTCCCTTGGCTTGTGCTTTGCCTTGCCTTGTGCCTTGATTTGCCTTGGCTTGAGCCTTGCCTAGCCTTGCCTCGTACCTTGCCTTGCCTTGCCATGCCTTGTCTTTCATTGCCTTGCCTTGTCCCTTTCCTTCCCTCGCCTTGTGCCATGCTGTGCCTTGTGCCTTGCCTTTCCTTGTGCTTTGCCTTGCCTTGCCTTGTGCCTTGCCTTGCCTTGCCTTGTGCCTTGCCTTGCCTTGCCTTGCCTTGTGCCTTACCTTGCCTTGTGCCTTACCTTGTTCTGTGCCTTACTTTGTCTTGCCTCATGCCTTCCTTTGGCTTGCCTTGCCTTGTACCTTGCCTTGCTGTGCCTTGCTTTGATTGCCTTGCCCTTGTGCCTTGCCTTGCGTTGCTTTTTGCTTTGTCTTGCCATTCCATTGTGCCTTGCCTTGACTTGCCCCTTCCCTTGATTGCCATGCCTTGCTTTTTGCTTTGCCTTGCCATTCCATTGTGCCTTGCCTAGACTTGCCTTGTGCTTTTCCTTGCTTTGCCTTTTGCCTTCATTTCCTTGCTTTGTGCCTTGCCTTGAATTGCCTTGTGCCTTACCTTCCCTTCACTTGCCTTTTCTTGCCTTGCCTTGTCTTGGCCTTGCCTTGCCTGGCTTAGCCTTGCCTTTTGCCTTGCCTTGCCTCGATTGTTTGTTGCCTTGTCTTGCCTTGCCTTGGGCCGTGCTTTGCTTGTGCCTTTCCTTATGCATTCCCTTGCCTTTTGCGTTGCCTTGCCTTGGCTTGTGCCTTGCATTGCCTTGCCTTATGCATTGCCTTGCCTTGTGCATTGCCTTGCTTTGGCTTGTGCCTTGCATTGCCTTGCCTTGTGCCTTGCTTTGCCATGCCTTGCCTTGCCTTCCCTTGCCTTGCTTTGTGCCTTTCCTTGCCTTGCTTTGTGCCTTTCCTTGCCTTGTGACTTGCTGTGTGCCTTGGCTTGCCTTGCGCTTTGCATTGCCTTGCCTTGTGCCTTGCCTTGCCGTGTGCCTTGAATTCCCTTGCCATGTGCCTAGGCTTGTGCTTTCTCTTGCCTTGCGCTTTGATTTGCCTTGCCTTGCGCCTTGATTTGCCTTGGCTTGTGCCTTGCCTTGTGCATTGCCTTGCTTTGCTTTGTGCCTTGCCTTGTGCCTTGCATTGCTTTCTGCCTTGCTTTGCCTCGTGCCTTGCCTTGCCTTTCTTTGTGCCTCACATTGCCTTGTGCCTTGCCTTGTGCATTTCCTTGCCTTACCTTGTGTGTTGCCTTGCCTTGTTCCTTGCCTTGCATTGTGCCTTGCCTTGCCTTGCCTTGCCTTGCCTTGTCCCTTGTCTTGCCTTGACTTGTCTTGTGCCGTGCCTTGCCTTGTGCTTTGTGTCTTGCCTTGACTTGTGCCATGCTCTGCATTGCCTTGCGTTTTGTTTTGCATTGCCTTGCCTTGCCTAGTCCCTTGCCTTGTGCATTGCTTTGTGCCTTGCCTTGCATTGCGTTCTGCCTTGCCTTGCTTTTTTGTGTGTGTCTTACCTTGCCTTGTGCCTTGCCTTGCCTTGCCTTGCGACTTGCCTTTCCTAGCCTTGCTTTGTGCCTCGTCTTGCCTTATGCCTCATCTTGCCTTATGCCTCGTCTTGCCTTATGCCTTGCCTTATGCCTTGCCTCACCTTGCCTTGTCTCTCGTTATGCATTACCTTGCCTTGCTTTGTGCCCTGACTTGCCTTTTGCATTGCCTTGCCTTGTGCATTGCCTTGTGACTTGCCTTGCCTCGTGACTTGCCTATCCTTGCCTTCCTTTGTGCCTTGCCTTGTGCGCACAAGGCAAGGCGCAAGGAAAGGCAAGGTATGGCAAGAAAAGGCACAAGGCAAGGCAAGGTTCAAGCCAAGGCAAGGCAAGTGACAAGCCAAGGCAAATCAACCCAGAAGGCAAGGCAAGACAGGGCACAAAGCAAGGCAATGTAAGGCACCAGGCAAGGCAAGGCACAAGGCAAGGCCAGGCAGAAGGCAAGGCATGGCAAGGCAAGGCATAAGGCATGGCAAGGCAAGGCGCAAGGCAAGGCACAAGAAAAGGCAAAGCAAGGCGTGGCACAAGCAAAGCAAGGCCAGGCACAAGGCAAAGCAAGGCCAGGCACAAGGTAAGGCAGAACGCAAGGCAAGGCAAGGCACAAGGCTAGGCACAAGGCAAGGCACAAGGCTAGGCCAGGCAATGCAAAGCAAACGGCAAGGCAATGGAAGGCAAGGCGGAAGTCAAGGCATGTCAAAGCAAGGCAGGAGACAAGGCGTGGAAAAAGACAAGGCACAACGCAAGGCATGGCAAGGAACAAGACATGGCAAGGCAAGGAACAAGACATGGCAAGGCAAGGAATAAAACATTGCAAGGCAAGACAAAGCACAACGCAAGGCAAGGAACAAGACATGGCAAGGCAAGATAAAGCACAATGTAAGGTAAGGCAAGGAACAAGGTAAGTCAAGGCAAGGCGCAAGGCAAGGCACAAAGCAAGGCTAGGCCAGACAATGCAAAGCAAAGGGCAAGGCAATGCAAGGCAAGGCAAGGCAGAAGTCAAAGCAAGTCAAAGCAAGGCACAAGGCCTTAGCAAGATATGGCAAAGCAAGACAAGACACAATGCAAGGCAAGGCGCAAGGCAGAAGGCAAGGCGAGGCACAAGCAAAGGGAAGGCAAGTTAACAAGGCAAGGAATATCAACACAAAAGTCAAGGCAAGGCAATGCAAGGCACAAGGCAAGGCAAAGCAATGCAAGGCAAGCCACAAGGCAAAGCACAAGGCATGGCAAGGTAAAGCAAGCAAGGCACAAAGCAAGGCACAAGGCAAGGCAGAAGGCAAGACAAGGCACAAAGCAAGGCAAGGAAAGGCAAGTCACAAGGCAATGCAAGGCAAGACACAAGGTGTAAGACAAGGCACAAGGCAAGGCAATATGTAGTGCAAGGTGAGGCAAGGTGCAAGGCAAGGCACAAGCCATGCCTTGCCTTGTCTTACCTTTCCTGATATCTTGCCTTGCCTTGCCTGGTGCCTTGCCTTGTGCTTTTCCTTGCCTTTTGCCTTGATTTGCTTTCCCTTGCGCCTTGCCTTGTTTTGGCTTTTGCCTTGCCTCACCTTGTGCCTTGCCTCACCTTGTGCCTTGCTTTGCCTTGCCTTGCCTTGCCATGTGCCTTGCCTTCTGCCTTGCTTTGCACCTTGCCTTGCCTTGCACCTTATTTTGCCTTGCCTTGCACCTTGTTTTGCCTTGCCTTGTGTGTTGCCTTGCCTTGCTGTGCTTTGTGCCTTGCTTTGCTGTGCCTTGTGCCTTGCCTTCTGCCTTGCCATTCCTAGTGCCTTGCCTTTTGATTTGCCTTGCCTTGCTTTGCCTTGCCTTATGCTTTGCCTTTCCTTAACTTGTGCATTGATTTTCCTTGCCTTGTTACCTGCCCTCCCTTGGCTTATGCCTTGCCTTGCCTTGGCTTATTCCTTGCCTTTTTCCTTGCCTTGCCTTTCCTTCCCTTTTGCCTTCCCTTTCCTTGCCTTGCCTTCCCTTTGCTTGCCTTGCCTTGTTTTGCCTTATCTTCCTTTTGTTTTTCCTTGCATTGCCTTGTGCCTTGCCTTGCCTAGCCTAGTGCCCAGCCTTGCCTTGCCTTTTGCCTTGCCTTGCCTTGCCTTGCCTTGCCTTGTATTGCCTTGCTTGGGCATTGCCTTGCTTTGCCTTTTGCCTTGCCTTTCATTGCTTTATTTTGTGCTTTACCTTGCCTTGCCTTTTGTCTTGTCTTGCCTTACCTCATGCCTTACCTGGACTTGCCTTTTGCCTTGCCTTTTGCCTTGCCTTGCCTTGCCTTGCCTTGCCCCTTGCCTTGTGGCTTGCCTTGCCTTAACTTATGCATTGATTTTCCTTGCCTCGTTACTTGCCTTGCGCCTTGCCTTGCCTTTTACCTTGGTTTGCCCTGCCTTGTGCCTTGCATTATCTTGCCTTGCCTTTTGCTTTGCATTGCCTTGCCTTGTGCCTTCTCTTGCCTTGCATTGTACCTTGATTCACCTTGCCTTGTGCCTTGCCTTGCCTTGGCTTATGCCTTGCCTTGCCTTGTGCCTTGCCTTACCATGCCTTGTCTTCTTTTGCCTTGCCATGCTTTGTGCCTTGCCTTGTCTTGTGTTGCCTTGCCTTGTGCCTTGCCTTGCCTTGTGTATTGCCTTGCATTGGCTTTGCCTTGCCTGGCTTCACCTCTCCATATGCTTTGCCTTGTGCCTTGCCTTTTTCCTTGCCTTGCCTTGCCTTTTGCCTTCCCTTTCCTTTCCTTGCCTTGCCTTTTGTTTTGCCTTAGATTGCCTTGTGCCTTGCCTTGCCTAGTGCCCAGCCTTGCGTTGGCTTTTGCCTTCCCTTTCCTTGCCTTGCCTTGCCTTTTGTTTTGCCTTAGATTGCCTTGTGCCTTGCCTTGCCTAGTGCCCAGCCTTGCGTTGCCTTTTGCCTTGCCTTGTGTTTCGCCTTGCCTTGCCTTGTGCCTCGCCTTGCATTGCCTTGCTTCAGCGTTGCCTTGCTTTGCCTTTTGCCTTGCCTTTCATTGCCTTATTTTGTGCTTTGCCTTGCCTTGCGTTTTGACTTGTCTTGCCTTGCCTTGTGTTGTGCCTTACCTGGACTTGGCCTTTTCCCTTCCCTTCCCTTCCCTTGCCTTGTGCCTTGCCTTTGGCCTGGCCTTGTCGTGCTTTGCCTTGCCTTGCCTTGCTGTATGCCTTGCCTCACCTTGGCTTTGCCTTGCCTTTCCTTACATTGTGCCTTTTTTTGCGTTGTGCTTTGCCTTGCCTTGCCTTGTGCCTTGCCTGATTTGCCTTGTGCCTTTTCTTACCTTGCCTTGTGCCTTGCCTTGCCTTGCCTCGTGCCTTGGCTTGCCTTGCCTTGCCTTGCATTCCCTTGTGACTTGCGTTTCCTTGCCTTATGCTTTCCCGGCTTTTACCTTTGCCTTGCTGTGCCTTACTCCTTGCCTTGGCTTGTGCCTTGCCTTATGCCTTGTCATATTTTGTCTTATGAATTGCCTTGCCTTGTGTCTTGCCTTGCGTTACATTGCTTTTTGCTTTGCCTTGCCATTCCCTTGTGCCTTGCCTTCACTTGCCTTTGCCTTGACTTGCCTTGCTTTGTGCCTTGCTTAGCCTTGCATTGCCTGGTGCCTTGCCTTGCCTTATGCCTTGCCTTCCCTTCACTTGCCTTTTGATTGCCTTGCCTTGCCTTGGTCTTGCCTTGGTCTTGCCTGGCCTGGCTTTGCCTTGCCTTGCCTTGCCTTGTGCCTTGCCTTGCCTTGTGCCTTGCCTTGCCTTGCCTTGTGCCTTGCCTTGCCTTGTGCCTTGCCTTGCCTTGCCTTGTCTTGCCTTGTCCCTTGCCTTGTGCTTTCCCTTGCCTTGCCTTGCACCTTGCCTTGCCTTGACTTGTGCCTTCCCTTCCCTTGCCTTGTGCATTGCCTTGCATTGCCTTAGTTTGTGCCTTGCCTTGTCTTGTAACTTGCCTTGCCTTGTACCTTGCCTCGCCATGCCTTGTGTTGCCTTGCCTTGCTTGCCTTGTTTTGCTTCTCCTTATTACTTGCCGTCTCTTGACTTGTGCCTTGCCCTGCGCCTTGCATTGCCTTGCCCTGTGCCTTGCATTGCCTTACCTTGTGCCTTCCCTTCCCTTGTGCATTGCCTTGCGTTGCCTTAGCTTGTGCCTTGCCTTGTCTTGTAACTTGCCTTGCCTTGCATCTTGCCTTGCCATGCCTTGTGTTGCCTTGCCTTTCCTTGTGCCTTGCCTTGCCTTGCTTGTGCCTTACTTGTTTTGTGCCTTGCCTTGCATTGTGCCTTGCTTTGCCTTGCCTTGTGCCTTGCCTTACTTTGCTTTGCCTCGTGCCTTGCTTTGACTTGCCTTGACTTGGGTCTTGCCTTGCTGTGCCTTGCTTTCTGCTTTGCCTTGCCTTGTGCCTTGCCTTGCCTTGCTTTTTGCTTTACCTTGCCATTCCATTGTGCTTTGTCTTGCCTTGCACCTTGCCTTGCCTTGCATTTTGCCTTCACTTGCTTTGTGCCTTGCCTTCCCTGCTGCCTTGCCTTGCCTTGCCTTGTGCCTTGCCTTGCCTTGCCTTGTGCCTTACCTTGCTGAGCCTTGCCTTGCACTTGCCTTGCCTTATGCCTTGCCTTGCATTGTTCCTTGCCATGACTTGCCTTGCCTTCTGCCTTGCCTTGCCTTGCCTTCTGCCTTGCCTTGCCTTGGCTTCCCTCTGCCTTGCCTTGTGCCTTGTGTTGGATTTCCTTGCCTTGGCTATGCCTGGCCTTGCCTTGTTTTGCCTTGTGCCTTGTCTTGCCTTGTGCCTTGCCTTGCCCTGTGCCTTGTCTTGCCTTGACTTGTGCCTTGCCTTCCCTTGGGCCTTGCCTTGTGCCTTGCCTCTCCTTGCCTTGTGCCTTTCCTTGCATGGCCTTGGCTTGTGCCTTTCCTTGCCTTTTCTTGTCTTTCCTTTCCTGGCCTTGCCATGCCTTGTGCCTTGCTGTGCATTGACTTTGGCCTTGCCTTCCCTTGCCTTTCTTTGTGCCTTGAGTTGCCCTGCTTTGTGCTTTGATTTGCCTTGCCTTGTGCCTTGTGTCTTGCGTTGACCTGCCTTGCCTTGTGCCTTGCCTTGCCTTGCTTGGTGCTTCGCCTTGTGTTGCCTAGTGTCTTTCCTTGCCTCACCTTGTTTTGTTCTTCCCCTTTTGTTGCCTTGTGCCTTGCTGTGTTTTGCCTTGCTGTGCTTGTTCTTTGTCTCACCTGGCCTTGTGCCTTTCTTTGCCTTGCACCTTACCTTGCCTTGCCATGACTTGCCTTGCCTTTGCTTTGCCTTGCCATGTACCTTTCCTTGCACCCACCCTTGCACTGCCTTTGACATTACCTTGTCTTGACTTGTGTTTTGCCTTGCGTTGCCTCACTTGTGCCTTTCCTTGCTTTGCCTTGTGCCTTTCCTTGCTTTGCCTTGTGCCTTTCCTTGGCGTGCCTTATCTTGTGCTTTGTCTTTCCTTGCTTGTCTTGACTTACCTTGCCTTGCCTACCCTTGTGCCTTGCTTTGCCTTGCCTGGTGCCTTGCCTGGACTTGCCTTGTGCCTTGCCTTTCCTTGTGCCTTGCGTTGCTTTGTGCCTTGCCTTGCCTAATTTGCAAGGCAAGGTACAAGACAAGCCAAGGCAAGGCACAAGGCAAAGCATTACAATTCAGAAGGCAAGGCACAAGCTATGGCAAGGCAAGGCACAAGGCAAAGCATTACAATTCAGAAGGCAAGGCACAAGCTATGGCAAGGCAAGGCCAGGCAAGGCACGAGGCAAGGCAAAACAGTGCTAGGGACAAGGCAAGGCACAAGGCAAGGCATTACAATTCAGAAGGCAAGTCGAAGCAAGCACAAGGCAAGGCACAATCCAAGGCGAGGCAAGGCACAAGGAAAGGCACAACTCAAGGCTTAAGGCAAGGCAAGGGAAGGAACAAGGCAAGGCACAAGGCAAGACTAGGCACACGGCAAGGTATGACAAGACACAAGTCAAGCCAAAAAAGGCAAAGGAAGGGAAGGCATGTCAAGCCAAGGCACAAGGCAAGTGTAGGCAAGTCATAAGAAAAGGCAAAGCAAGGAAGGCACAAGGCAAGGCTAGGAAAGGTAAAAGGCAAGGCAAGGAGGAAAAGAAGGCAAGACATGGCAAGGCACAAGGCAAGGCAAGTCACAAGGGTAGGGCAAGGCAGGAAAAAGCGCAAGGCAAGGCACAAAGCAAGGTAAGACTAGGCAAGGCAAGACAAGGCACAAGGTAAGGCACAAGGCAAGGAGCAAGGAAAGACAAGGCAAAGCAAGGCACAAGGCAAGGCAAGAAGCAAGGCAAGGCAATGCAAGGCAAGGCAAAAGTCAAGGCAAGGCAAGACACAAAGCAACACAAGGCAAGGCACAAGGCAAGGCACAAGGCAGTAGACAGCTAGGCAAGGCAAGACTAAAGCAAGGCAAAAGGCAACCCACAGGAAGGCAAGGCAAAAGGCAAGGAAAAGCACAAGGCAAGACAAAACAAGGCACAAGGCAAGGCAACGCAAGGCAAGGCACTAGGCAAAGCAAAGGGAGGCACAAGGCAAGGCAACAAAAGGCAAAAGTGGAGGCAAGGCAACAAAAGGCACAAGTGGAGGCAAGGCAACAAAAGGCACAAGTGGAGGCAAGGCACGAGGCAAGGCAAGGCAAGGCAAGCCAACTCATGGCAAAATGCAAGCCAAGGCAAGACAAAGCAAAAGCCAAGGCAAGCCAAGGAAGAAGGCAAGGCAAGGCATGGTAAGGCACCAGGCAACGCAAGGCAAGGCACAAGGCAAGGCAAGGTGCCAGGCAACGAAAGGCAAGACACAAGACAAGGCAAGGAAAAGCACAAACCAAGGCAAGGCATGGAAAGTCACAAGGCAAGGCAAGTGAAGGCAAGGCGTTGCCATGACTTGCCTTGTCTTTGCTTTGCCTTGCCTTACCTTGTGCCCAACCTTGCCTTGCTTTTGACCTTGCCTCCCCTTGCTTTGTGTTTTGCCTTACCTTGCCTTGCCTTGCTTGTGCCTTGCCTTGCCTTGTGCCTTATTTTGGGCTTTGCCTTTCCTTGCCTTGTGCCTTTCCTTGCCTTCCCTATGCTTGTGCCTTGCTTTGCCTTGCCTGGACGTGCCTTGTGCCTTGCCTTGCGTCATCTTGCCTTGTGCCCTGCCTTTCCTTGGTTTGTGCCTTGCTTTAATTGCCTTGTGCCATACGTTCTTGTCATACGTTGCCTTGTGCATTGCCTTGCCTAGTGCCATGCCTTGTCTTGCCTTCTACCTTCCCTTGCCTAGCCTTGTACCTTGCCTTGCCTTGTGTTTTGTCTTGTCTTGCCTTGTGCCTTATCTTGCCTAGCCTTGTACCTTGCCTTGCCTTGTGCCTTGTCTCGTGCTTTGCGCCTTGCCTTGCCTTGTGCCTTGTCTTGCCTTGTGCCTTGTCTTGTGCTTTGTGCCTTGCCTTGCCTTGTGCCTTGTCTTGCCTTGCCTTGCCTTTTGCCTTGCCTTGCCTTTCATTGCCTTGTGCTTTGCCTTGCCTTGCCTTGCCTTTTGCCTTGTCTGGCCTTGGCCTGGGTCTTGCCTTTCCTTGCCTTGTGTCTTGCCTTGCATTGCCTTGCCTTGTGCCGTTGCTTGCTTTGCCTTGCCATGGCTTGTGCCTTGCCTTGCCTTTTGCTTTGCCTTGCCCTTTGCTTTGGCCTTGCCTTGTCCCTTCCCTTGCCTTGCGTTGTGCATTACACCTTGCCTTGCCTTGCCTTGCCTTGTGCTTTGCCTTGCCTTACATTGTGTCATGTCTTGTGTTGCCTTGTGTTTGCCTTGCCTTGTTTTGTGCTTTTCCTTGCCTGGCCTTGCCTTGCCTTGTAACTTGCATTGCATTGCATTGCCTTTGGCCTGGCCTTGCCTTGCTTTGTTTTGTGTCTTGCATTGCCTTGCCTTTTACCTTGCCTTGTGCCTTGCCTTGACTTGGCCTTTTGCCTTGCCTTCCCTTGTCTTGCCTTGTGCCTTGCCTTGCCTTACCTTGCCTTGCACCTTGACTTGCCTTGCTTTGTGCCTTGTGCCTTGCCTTGCCTTGCCTGTGTTGCTTCGTGCCTTCCCTTGCCTTGCCTTGTGCCTTTTCTTGCCTTGCCTTGGACCTTGCCTTTGCTTTGTGCCTTGCCTTGCCTTGCCTTTTGCATTGCCTATCCTTGCTTTGCCTTGCCTTGTGTCTTGCTTTTCCTTGCCTTGTGCCTTCCCTTCTTTTGCCTTGCCTTGCCTTGTGCCTTGGCTTGCTGAGCCTTTCCCATGTGGCTTGCCTTGCCGACCTTCCTTTGTGCCTCGCCTTGCCTTGCTTTGTGCCTTGACTTTCATTGGATTGTGCCTTGCCTTGACTTGGCTTGTGTCTTTTCATACATTGCCTTATGCCTTGTCTTGCCTTGAGCCTTGCTTTGCCTTGCCTCGTGCCTTGTCTTGCCTTGCCATGTTTTATACTTTGCCTTGGCTTGTGCCTTGCCTTGTTTTGCCTTATGCCTCATCATATTTTGCCTTATGCATTGCCTTGCCTTGTCCCTTGCCTTCCCTTGCCTTGTGCCTAGCCTTGCCTTGTGACTTGCCTTGCCATGGCCTTGCTTTGCCTGGCCTTTCCTTGCCTTATGCCTTGCCTTGCTTCAACTTGCTTTGTGCCTCGCCTTGCCTTGTCTTGTGCCTTGCTTTTTCTTGTGACTTTCTTCTCTTGCCTTGTGCCTTGACTTGCCTTGTGCCTTCCCTTGTTTTGCCTTGTGCTTTGCCTTCTCTTGTCTTGCCTTGGCCTTGCCTTGCCTTACCTTGCCTTGCCTTGTCTTGCCTTGCCTTGCCTTGCCTTGTGCCTTGCCTTGTTTTGTTCCTTTCCATGCCTTTCCTTGTCTTGTGCCTTGGCTTGTCTTGTGCCTTGCCTCGCCTTGCCATTTCTTGTGTTTTGTTTTGCTTTGTGTGTTGCCTTCTGCCTTGCCATGCCTTGTGTCTTGTCTTGCCTTGAGTGTTGCCTTGCCTTTCCTTGCTTTGTGCCTTGCCTTGCCTACCCTTTCTTTGTGCCTTTCTTTGTCTTGTACCTTGTTTTGCCTTGCCCCTTGCCATGACTTGCCTTTGCTTTGCATTACCTTGTCTTGTGCCTTGCCTTGTGCCCAACCTTGATTTATCTTTCACCTTGCCTTGCTTTGTGTTTTGCCTTGCCTTGTGACTTGCCTTGCCTTGCCTTGCCTTGCTTGTGCCTTGTTTTGCCTTGGCTTGCTGTGCCTTATCTTGTGTTTTGCCCTGCCTTATCTTGTGCTTTGCCTTACCTTGCTTTGCCTACCCTCGTGCCTTGCTTTGCCTTGCCTTGCGCCTTGCCTGGACTTGTCTTATGCCTTGCCTTGCCTTGCCTTGCCTTCTGCCTTGACTTTCGCCTTGACTTTCCTTGGCTTGTTCCTTGCTTTAAATTGCCTTGTGACATGTGTCTTGTCATACCTTGCCTGTGCCTTGCCTAGTGCCTTGCCTTGCCTTGCCTTGTGCGTAATCTTGCCTTGCCTTGCCTTGATTTGCTTTGTGCCTTGCCTTGCTTTGCCTTGGCTTCTGCCTTGCCTTGACTTCCCTTGCCTTGGTTTGTGCTTTCCCTTGCCTTGCCTTGTGCCTTGCCTTGCCTTGCCTTGTGCCTTGACTTTCCTTGACTTGTTCCTTGCTTTAAATTGCCTTGTGCCATGTGTCTTGTCATACCTTGTCTATGCCTTGCCTTGCCTTGTGCCTAACCTTGCCTTGTCTTGCCTTGATTTGCCTCGTGCCTTGCCTTGCTTTGCCTTGGCTTCTGCCTTGCCTTGGTTTGTGCTTTCCCTTGCCTTGTACCTTGCCTTGCCTTGCCTTGTGCCTTGCCTTGCCTTGTGCCCTGCCTTGCTTTGCCTTGCCTTGTGCCTTGCCTTGCCTTATGCCTTGCTTTGCCTTGCCTTGCCCTGTGCCTTACCATCCCTTCCCTTGCCTTGCCTTTTGCCTTGCCCTACCTTACCTTGTGCCTTGCCTTGCCTTGTGCGTTTGTGTTACCTTGTGTTGACTTGTGCCTTGCCTTGCTTTGTTTTGCCTCTTGCCTTGCCTTGCCTTGTGCCTTGATTTGTCTTGCCTTGGTTTCTGCTTTTCCATGCCTTGCCTGTGCCTTGCCTTGCCTTGTCTTGTGCCTTACCATGGCTTGACTTGTTTTTCTCCTTGCCTTGCCTTGCCTTGTGCCTTGCCTTGTTTTGTGTTTTCCTTACCTTGCCTTTTCTTATGCCTTTGCTACACTTGCCTTGTGCCTTGGCTTGACTTGCCTTCCCTTCCCTTGTGCCTCACCTTACCTTGCCCTGCTTGTGCCTTGTCATAGCTGGCCTTGTGCCTTGACTTACCTGGCCTGTGCTTTGCCTTGCCTTGCCTTCCCTTGTGCCTAGCCTTGCCTTGCCTTGTGCCTTGCCTAACCTAGCCTTGCCTTGCTCCTTGTGTTGCTTTGCATGGAGCCTCACCTTGCCTTGCCTTGTGCCTTGCCTTGTTCCTTGCCTTGCCTTGACTTGTCCTTGCCTTGCCTTGCCTTGGCTTGCCTTGCCTTGGCTTGTTCCTTGTCTCGACTTGCCTTCTGAATTGTAATGCCTTGTGCCTTGCCTTGCCTTGCCTTGCCTTGTGCTTTGCCTTACCTTGCTTTGTGCCTTACCTTGCCTTGCCTTGTTCCTTGCCTTGCCTTGCCTTGTTCCTTGCCTTGCCTTGAGCCTTGTCTTGCCTTGTGCCTTGCGTTGTCCCTTGCCTTGCTTGTGCCGTGCGTTGCCTTGCCTGGCCTTGGCTTATGCTTTACCTTGTCTTGTAGTGCTTTGCCTTGTGCCTTGCCTCGTCTCTGCTTGTTTCTTGCCTTGATTTGCCTTCTGAATTGTGATGCCTTCCTTTGTGCCTTGCTTTGCCTTGTCTTGTACCTTGTCCTTGCCTTGCATTGCCTCCTGCCTTGCCTTGTCTTGTTTCTTGCCTTTCCTTGCTTTCTCTCTTGCCTTGACTTGCCTTGCCTTGTGCCTTACCTTGTTTTTCCTTGCCTTGTGTATTGCTTTGCATTGGCTTTGCCTTGCCTGGCTTTGCCGCGCCTTGTGCCTCGCCTTTCTTTTGCCTTGCCTTGCCTTTTGCTTTGCCTCGCCTTGCCTTGCCCTGCCTCACTTTGCCTTGCATTTCCTTGCCTTGTGTCTTTTGCCTTGTTTGCCTGGCTTTGTGTCTTGCCTTCCCTTGTGTCTTGCCTTGACTTGCTTTGCTTTGCCTGGCTTTGCCTTGCTTTGCTTTGCCTGGCTTTGCCTAGCCTTGCCTTGCTTTTTGCCTTGCCTTGTGCCTTATTTTGCCTTGCTTTGTGCCTTGTTTTGCCTTGTGCCTTGCCTTGGCTTGACTTTCCTTGTGCCCTTCCTTGACTTGCCTTGCTTTGCCTTGCCGTGTTCTGTGCCTGGCCTTACCCTTTGCCTTGCTTTCCCTTGCCTTGCCTTGCCTTGTGCCTTGCCTTGCCTTGCCCCTTGCCTTTCCTTGCAGTGCCTTGCCTTACCTTGACCTGCCTTGTGCCTTACCTTGTGCCTTGTCTTGCCGTGTGTGTTTTTGTTTTGTTTTGTTTGTTTGTTTTGAGACGAAGTCTTGCTCTGTCACCCAGGCTGGAGTGCAGTGGCGCAATCTTGGCTCACCTGCAAGCTCTACCTCCCAGGTTCACACCATTCTCCTGCCTCAGCCTCCCACGTAGCTGGGACTACAGGTGCCTGCCACCATGCCCTGCTAATTTTTATGTATTTTTTAGTAGAGATGGGGTTTCACTGTGTTAGCCAGGATGGCCATGCCTTTTGTAGTGTCTTGCCTTTCTTTCCTTGCTTTCCCTTGCCTTATGCCTTGAATTGACTTGCCTTGCCTTATGCCTAGCCTTTTCTTACCCTGTGACTTGCCTTGCCTTGTCTTGCATTGTGCCTTGCTGTGCCTTGCCATGCCTTGTGCCTAGACCTGCCTTGCCTTGTGCCTTTCCTTGCCTTGTTTCTCCCCTGCCTTGCCTTGTATCTTCCCTTGCCTTGCACTTTGCCTTGCCATGCCTCGCGCCTTGTTTTGCCATATGCCTTGTTTTCTGCCTTGCCTTACCTTGCCTTTTGCCTTGCCTTGCAATGCCTTCTGCCTTGTCTTGCCTTGAGTGTTGCCTTGCCTTTCCTTGCCTTATGCCTTCCCTAGACTTTCTTTGTGCCTTGACTTGTACCGTGTTTTGCATTGCCATGCCTTGCCATGCCTTGACTTGTGCCTTGCCGTGCGTTGACTTGTGCCTTGCCATGACTTGCCTTGCCTTTGCTTTGCATTGCATTGCCTTGCCTTTGCTTTACATTGAATTGCCTTGTGCCTTGCCTTGCCTTTCTTTGTGCCCAATCTTGCCTTTCCTTCCACCTTGCCTTGTGTCTTGCCTTGCCTTGTGCCTTGCCTTGCTTGTGCCTAACCTTGCCTAACCTTTCCTAGTGTCTTGCCTTGCCTCGTCTTGCCTTGCTGTGCCTCGTCTTGCCTTGCCATGCCTCGTCTTGCCTTGCCGTGCCTCGTCTTGCCTTGTCTTGCTCCTTGCCTTGCCTTGTGTTGCCTTGCTTGGGCGTTGCCTTGCTTTGCCTTTTGCCTTGTCTTTCATTGTCTTATTTTGTGCTTTGCCTTGCCTTGCCTTGCCTTTTGTCTTTTCTTGTCTTGCCTTTTGTCTTTTCTTGTCTTGCCTTTTGTCTTTTCTTGTCTTGCCTTTTGTCTTTTCTTGTCTTGCCTTGTGCCTTGCCTGGACTTGCCTTTTTCCTTGCCTTGTGCCTTGCCTTGCCTTGCTTTGCCTTGTACCTTGTCTTGCTTTGCCTTGTACCTTGCCTTGCTCTGCTTTGCCTTGCTTTGCCTTGTGCCTTGTCTTGCTTTGCTTTGTACCTTGCCTTGCTCTGCCTTGCCTTGTGCTTTGTCTCTTGCCTTGCTTTGTTCCTTGCCTTGTTTTGCCTTGCCTTGTATCTTACCTTTCCTTTCCTTGCCTTGTTTGTGCCTTGCCTTGCCTTGTGTGTTTGTCTTGCCTTGTCTTTTGCCTTGCCTTCCTTTGTTTTGCCTTTTGCCTTGCCTTGCCTTGTGCCTTGACTTGCCCTGCCTTGGTTTGTGCTTTTCCTTGCCTTGCCTTGTGCCTTGCCTTGACTTGCCTTGCAGTTTGCCTCACCTTGCCTTGCAGCTTGCCTCGCCTTACAGCTTGCCTCGCCTTGCCTTGTGCCTTGCCTTGCCTTGTGCCTTTTCATGCCTTGCCTTGTTTCCCTCCTTGCATTGCCTTTTGTTTTGCCTTGTACCTTGCCTAGCCTCATGCCTTGCCTTGTCTTGTTTTCTTCCTTCCTTGCCTTGCCTTTTCTACATTTGCCTTGTGCCTTGGCTTGACTTGCCTTCCCTTCCCTTGTGCCTTGTCTTGGTGTGCCCTTCCTTGTGCCTTGCCTTGAGTTGCCTTACTTGGCCTTGCTGTGCACCGTGCCTGGCCTTGCCTTTTTCCTTGCCTTCCCTTGCCTTGTGCCTTGCCTTGCCTTGCCTTGCCTTATGCCTTGTTTTGCCTTGCTTTGTGCCTTGTGCCTTGCCTTGCCTTGGTGTGCCTTCCCTTGTGCCTTGCCTTGGTGTGCCTTTCTTGTGCCTTGCCTTGAGTTGCCTCACTTTGCCTTGCTGTGTGCCATGCCTGGCCTTGCCTTTTTTCCTTGCCTTCCCTTGCCTTGTGCCTTGCCTTACCTTGCACCTTGCCTTTCCTTTTCATGCCTTACCTTTCCTTGACCTGCCTTGTCCCTTGTCTTGCCTGCCTTTACTTATGTCTTGCCTTTCTTGCCTTCCCTTGCTTTGTGCTTTGACTTGCCTTGTCTTGCTATATGCCTAGTCTTTCCTTGCCTTGTGATTTGCCTTGTCTTGTGCCTTGCCATGCCTTATGCTTAGACCTGCCTTGCCTTGTGCCTTGTTTTTTCCTTGCCTTACCTTGTGCCTTGCCTTGCCTTGTGCCTTACCTTGCCTTTGCTTGCCTTGTCATGCCTTGTGCCTTGCCTTGTGCCTTGCTTTGTGCCTTGCCTTCCCTTGCCTTCCCTTGCCTTGTACCTTGTCTTGCCTTGAGCATTGTCTTGCCTTTCCTTGCCTTGTGCATTGCCTTGCCTAGCCTTTTCTTGTGCCTTGCCTTACCTTGTACCTTGTCTTGCCTTGCCATGTCTTGCCTTGTGCCTTGCCTTGTTTTGCCGTGTGCCTTTCCTTATATTGCCTTGCCTTATGCCTTGGCTTGTTTTGCCATACCTTGCCTGGTGTTTTGCCTTGCATTACCTTGCCTTCCCTTGTGCCTTGCCTTGCCAGTTTTTTTGTTTTGTTTTGTTTTTTGTTTTGTTTGTTTGTTTGGTTGGTTGGTTGGTTGGTTTTATTTTGCTTTGCCTTGCCTTGCCTTGCCTTTTGCCTTGCTTTGTGCCTTATATTTCTTTTCACCTTGTTTTCAGCCTTGCCTTGCCTTACCTTGCCTTACCTTGTACCTTGCCTTACCTTGCCCTGTTTCCTGGCTTTTCTTACCTTGTGTTCCATTTTGCCTTGCCTTGTTTTGTGCCTTGAGTGGCCTGGCCTTGTGCCGTACTTGCCTTTCCTTGAACCTTGCCTTGGCTTCTGCCTTGCGTTGACTTGCCTTTGCTCGTGCCTTGCATTGACTTGCCTTGTGCCTTGTCATACCTTGCCCAGTTCCTTGCCTTGCCTTGCCTTGTTTTTTGCCTTGCCTTGTGCATTGCCTTGCCTTGCCTTTTGCCTTGCCTTGCCTTGCCTTGTCCTGTGCCTTGTATTGCCTCATCTTGTGCCTTGCTTTGCGTTGCCCATTGCCTTGGCTTCCCTGGCCTTGCCTTCTACCTTCATTGCTCTGCCTTGTTCCTTGCCTTTTGCCTTGCTTTGTGCCTTATCTTTCCTTTCACCTTGCTTTCAGCCTTGCCTTACCTTGTGCCTTGCCTTACCTTGTCCTGTGTCCTGGCTTTTCTTGCCTTGTGTTCCCTTTTACCTTGCCTTGTTTTGTGCCTTTAGTGGCCTAGCCTTGTGCCTTACTTGCCTTTCCTTGCACCTTGCCTTGACTTCTGCCTTGCATTGACTTGCCTTGGCTCGTGCCTTGCGTTGACTTGCCTTGTGCCTTGTCATACCTTGCCCAGTGCCTTGCCTTGCCTTGTGCCTAGCCTTGCTTTACCTTGTCTTGTGACTTGCCTTGCCTTGCCTTTTTCCTTGCCTTTCCTTACCTTGCCTTGCTTTGCCTTCCTTTGTCCCTTCTCTTCACTTGCCTTGCCTTGTGCCTTGCTTTGCCTTATGGTTTGCCTTGCCTTGCCTTGTGCCTTGTATTGCCTCGACTTTTGCCTTGCTTTGCATTGCCTATTACCTTGGCTTCCCTGGCCTTGCCTTCTACCTTGCCTTGCTCTGCCTTGTTCCTTGCTTTTTGCCTTGCCTTGCCTTGTGTCTTGCCTTGCCTTGCATCATGCCTTGTTTTTTGCTTTTCCCTGCCTTGTGCCTGGCCTTGCCTTGCCTTGTGCTTTGACTTGCCTTGCCTTGTGCATTGCCTTGCATTGCTTTGCCTTGTGGCTTGCCTTGACTTCTGCCTTGCCTTGCCTTGCATTGTCTTGCCTTGTGCCTTGCCTTGCCTTGTGCCTTGCCTTGCCTTGTCTTGCACATTTCCTGGAATTACCCTGCCTTGTGCCTTACATTGCCTTGCCTTGTGCCTTGCCTTTTCTTGCCTTACCTTATGTCTTGCCTTTCCTTGCCTTACCTTGTGTCTTGCCTTTGTCTTGTGCCTTGACTTGCTTTTTCTTGCCTTGTGCCTTGCCTTGCTTGTGCCTTTTCTTAGGTCGCATTGCCTTGTGCCTTGGCATGCCTTGCCTTGTCACTTTCCTTGCCTCTTTTTGCTTTGCTTTACTTTGCATTGCCTTGCGCCTTGCCTTGTGTTGCCTTGCATTGTGCCTTGCCTTGTGCCTAGCTTTGCCTTGCTTTGTGCCTTGCCTTGTCTTGTGCTTTGCCTTGCCTTCTCTTGAGTTTTGCCTTAGCTTGCCTTTCCTTGTGCCTTGCCTTGACTTCCCTTGCTTCGTTTTGTCGTGTGCCTTGCCTTGCTTTTTCCTTGCTTGACCCTGCCTAGACTTGTCTTTATTGCCTTGCCTTGTTTCTTGTTTTGCCTTGTTCCTTGCCTTGCTTTTTGCCTTGCCTTCCCTTGTACCTTGCCTTGCCTTCCCTTGTACCTTGCCTTGCCTTCACCTTGACTTGCCTTGTGATGCCTTGCCTTGTGTATTGGCTTGCCTTACCTTTCCTGAGCCTTGCCTTTCTTGCCTTGCCTTGTGTCTTGGCTTGCCTTTCCTTGTTTCTTGCCTCTTTTGCCTTGCCTTGCATTTTACTTTGCATTGCCTTGCCTTGTGTTTAGCCTTTCCTAGCCTTGTAACTTGCCTCATCTTACCTTGCATTGTGTTTTGCCTTGCCTTGCCTTATGCCTTGCATTGCCTTTTGCCTTGCCTTGCGTTGTGCCTTTCCTTGCCTTGTGCCTTGCCTTGCCATGTGCTTTGCCTTGCGTTGCCTTGTGCCTAGGCTTTCCTTACCTTGTGACTTGCCTTGCCTTATCTTGCATTGTGCCTTGCCTTGCCTTCTGCCTTCTCCCTTGCCTTGACTTGCCTTGCCTTGCACCTTGCCTTTTTTTTTTTTTTGCCTTTTTTCTGCCTTGTACCTTGCCTTTCCTTGCCTTGTGCCTTGCCTTACTGTGCCTTGTCTTGTGCCTTGCATTGACTTGCCATGCCTTGTGTCTTGCCTTGCCTTGCCCTGCCTTGCCTTGCCTTGTGCCTTGCCTTTCTTTTCCTTGTGCCTTATCTTGCCTTGCCTTGTGCCTTGCCTTACCTTTCCTCATGCTTTCCCTTGACTTGCCTTGTGCCTTCCCTTCCCTTGCCTTGTGCCTTGTCTTGTGCCTTGTCTTGTGCCTTGCCTTGCCTTGCGCCTTGTATTGACTCAGCTTGTGCCTTGCTTCACCTTACCTTTTGTTTTACCTTGCCTTGCCTTGCCTTCTACCTTGCCTTGCCTTGTGCCTTGCCTTGCCTTGCTTTGTACCTTGCTTTGCCTTGCCTCGTTTTGTCTTGAACCTTGCCTGACTTGCCTTGGGCCTTGCTTTGTGTTGCCTTGCTTTGTCTTGCCTTGGCTTGTCTTGCCTTGGCTTGCCTTGTGCCCTTGAATCGCCTTGCCTTGCCTTGGAATTGCCTTCTTTGGAGCCTTGCCTTATGCCTTGCCTTGCCTTGCCTTGTGTCATGACTTGTTTTTTGCCTTGCCATGCCTTTTGCCTTGCCTTGCCTTGCCTTGTGCCTTGCCTTGCATTGCTTTGCCTTGTGCCTTGCCTTGATCTGCCTTGTGCCTTGCCTTGCCCTGCCTTGTGCCTTGCCTTGCCCTGCCTTCCCTTGTGCCTCATCTTG
The DNA here is from genome assembly GCF_037993035.2 of Macaca fascicularis. Taxonomy (NCBI): domain Eukaryota; kingdom Metazoa; phylum Chordata; class Mammalia; order Primates; family Cercopithecidae; genus Macaca; species Macaca fascicularis. Next base: position 30,841,715 of record NC_088395.1, read on the forward strand.
CCTTGCCTTATGCCTTGCTTTGATTTGCCTTGTGTTTTGTCATGCCTTGCCTTGCCATGTGCCTTGCGCCTTGCCTTGTGTTGCCTTGCCATGTGTTTTGCCTTGCCTCGTTTTGTTCTTTGCTTTTCCTGGCCGTGCCCTGCCTTCTGCCTTGATTTGTGTTGCCTTGGCCTTGCCTTGCATTGCCTTTCCTTCTGCCTTGCCTTTCCTTGCCTTGCCTACCTTGTCCCATTCCTTGCCTTGCCTTGTGCCTTGCCTTCTCTTGCCTTGCTTTGTGCTTTGACTTGCCTTGCCTTGCCTTGGTGCTTGCCTTGCCTTGCCTCGCCCTGTGTCTTACCTTACCTTGCCTAGTGTCTTGCCTTGCCTTGCCTTGCCTTGTGCTTTGCCTTGCCTTGTGCTTTGCCTTGCCTTGTGCTTTGCCTTGCTTTGCCTTGTGTCATGGTTTGCCTGGCCTCACCTCATTTTGAGCTTTGCTTTGCATTGCCTTTGGATTTGCCTTGCCTTGCCTTTTCTTGTGCTTTGCCTTCTGCCTTGCCTTGACTTGTGCCTTGCGTTGCCTTGCCTAGTTTTTCTTTGTGTCTTGCCTTGCATTGTGTCTTGCCTTGCATTGTACCTTGCCTTGCCTAACCTTGCATTGTGCCTTGCGTTGGGACGTGCCTTGCATTGCCTTCCCTTGTGCCATGCCTTGCCTTGCCTGGTCTTGCCTTGCCTTGTGCTTTGCTTTGCCTTGCCTTGCATTGCCTTACCTAGCCTTCCTTTGTGCCTTGCCTTGCCTTGTACCTTGCCTTGACTTGCCTTGCCTAGGCTTCCATTGTGCCTTGCCTTGCCTTGCCTTGCCTTCTTCCTTGCCTTGTCTTGTCATTGCCTTGCCTTGCCTTGCCTTGTGCCTTGCCTTTCCTTGTCCCTTGGCTTGCCTTGACATCCCTTGTCCCTTGTCTTGCCTTGACTTGTGCCTTGCATTGCATTGCCTTGCTTTGTGCCTTGCCTTGCCTCGTGCCTTGCCTTGCCTCGTGCCTTGCCTTGCCTCATGCCTTGCCTTGCCTTGCCTTGCCTTCTGCCTTGCCTTGCCTCACCTCGCCTCGTGTCTTGCCCTGCCTTGCCTTGCCTTGCCTTGTGCCTTGCCCTGCCTTGCCTTGTGCCTTGCATTGCCTGGTTCTGCCTTTGCCCTTGCCTTTGCCCTTACCCTTGCCTTTGCCTTTGCCTTGCCCTTGCCTTGCATGTCATTCTATCACCCAGGCTGGAGTGCCTGGGTGGTGTCATCATGGCTTACTGCAGCTGAGCCTCCTGAACCCAAGCAATTCCCCCACCTCAGCCCCTGAAGTAGCCGGGGCTACAGTTGCATGCCACCACACCCAGTGAATTTTAAAATTTTTTGTAGAGACAGTGTCCCACTATGTTGCCAAGGCTGGCCTCAAACTCCTAGACTCAAGTGATTCTTGTGCCTTGGCCACCCAAAGTTCTGAGAGTACATGTGTAAGCCACCGCATTTGGCTTCCCTGTTGTTAATTAATTCATAACTGATAAGAATTTATCTGGTGCTGCTTAGAGGACAAAAAATTGTAGAACAATTCTATTTTTTATCTAAGATACTTGCATGTTGAGATGCTGTCCACATTTAGCCATTTAATACATAATATTGGTTTAACATTTTATCAAGGAAAGCCTGCCCTAGTACCAACAGAAAAAAATGAAACAACAAACAGATGGGCTGTTAGATCTTTCAAAACTGTTTATGGGCCAGGTGCAGTGGCTCAGGCCTATAATCCCAGCACTTTGGGAGGCTGAGGCAGGAGGACTGCTTGAGCAAGGAGTTCCAGACCAGCCTGGGCAACATAGCAAGATCTGCCTCTGCAAAAATAAAAAATTAAGGACAGAAAACCCTAGCTGGCCATGGTGGTGTGCACCTATAATTCTACCTGCTTGGGAGGCTGAGGTGGAAGGATTGAGCCCAGGAGTTTGAGGCTGCAGTGAGCTGTGATTGCACAGCTGCATTCCAGCCTGGGCAACAGAACCAGACCCAAACCCTGTCTCAAAAAAAAAAAAAAAAAAATGCTTAGGGAATAATGCTCATATTGTTTTATCGTTATTTGCTTGAGAGAGAATTAAAACTGGGATATTTTTGAAGAGAAATGTTGAAGGTTCACAAAAACAAGTACTATTATTCTTCAATTTATTACTATTTTCTGGGTGGTAGAAAAATAACCCGATAAATATTTCAGAAATTTTCCTTCAAACTTATTCATTATTCATTAATTCAACATTCTTTCAGTAGATATTTATTGAATGCTTAGAATATGCCAAGCACTGTTTTAAACTCTCGGGACTCGTCAGTGCAGGGTGGACATTCTGATTGTAAAAGTCTGTCAGCCTCCCTTCACACGCCGCAGCAACTGTCTTTTAATTACTCTAGATTTTATTGTTCCTTTTGCCTCAGCATAATGATCCATGTGACACTGAAATGGTAAACATTTCCTGTCCCTAATGAGACTCCAATATCCAAGACTAAATCCTCCTTTTTTAAAAAGCAGAGTGTCTTCCTTAGCTGCTATGAGAAGGATTTTATAGCTCATCCTGGTGTTTTTGGTAGGAAGAGAGCACTTCTAGAATGATTATGATTTGGAATGGGTCTTCCTTATACTCTGTGATTTTTTTTTTCCTGAATCCCACCATCAAATATTCTCTGAGCTACAGCAATCTTAGTTAAAATTTTTCCTCTTCACCAAAAAACACAAGCTGTATATCAAGTTCAAAGTGAGCAAAACTGATTGGTAAGAAAGCAATGGTTACCCTTTCTGTAGAACTAACTCAGATGGGTAGCAAAAGAGCCTTCTGAGATGCCTGAAATATTCAATATCTTGATCTGTTTGAGTACATGGGTGTCTATATATGTAAAAATTTTCAGGCTGTACATTGAGGATGTGTGTACTTCTATATATCAGTAACTTAAATAAGGAAATAGATTCTTATTCTCTCTCATTAAAATAACTCATCTGTTGCTCTCTCTCCAGTTTTTCCATTTAATCTTTTCATTTTAATTTACATGTTTATTTTCAAATATCTCTTAAACATTAAACTCTTTAGTTTTGCAGCATAAATTATGAGTAATTAAAGTCCCTGGCATGAGAAAATGGTAGGGATTCTGGTCTAAGTTGTAATCATGTGGAGAATAAAATAACGGAAACTCACATATAGATCACAAACAGAAGCCATACTCTTATGTTCTGTAAACTAGAACTCAGAGATTTCTAGTACTAAAGGGAAGATGTGGAAAATGAATCCTGAAGGACAATTAAGGGCTATACCAGACGAAGTATTTCTGGGAATTCTCAAGATCCTTTACCTGTGTCCACAGTTCTGGTGGATAGAGTTACCATGGCCAGATAAGCTGGGATCCCACTGCTGAACCTCTCTGCCCCCCAAGCTGAAGTTCACATCTGTGTCTTCATGTCCATCTGTGATGATTTCAAAGTTTCTTCAGCATTTACACACACCCCTTTAAAAATAAGAGAGCATCGGGCACCCCCTCCGTCTTTCTCAGTAGTGTTAATAGAATGATCCTAGAACAGGGTACTCGGGCCTGGGAACACTGCAGAATGGGGTTTCTGCATGCAGGCTTTGCCCCGAGGGCATAGCACACTTCCTTAGTGGCCCGGGCCAGGGCTGCTCTGGCACTGTTGGACAACCTGTGTTGTCCTCATACTGGGATCAGAGCCATCACTGCCTCTCAATCCTCCACTGAGACTGGCTGGCTGTATTAAGCTTCTCTTTCCTTTGTGACAAAATATCTCAGTGGCACTACCATTCATTCATGAAATATGACTATTGTCAGCTCCCCATCCCCACCCCCAACAATCTTCTTGACTTATTGACCCAAGTATACCAGACATTCATTCAATCGAGTCTTTGTTTTTTCTTCTTCTTTTGAGACAAGGTCTGGCTCTGTCACCCAGGCTGGAATGCAGTGGCACAATCTCGGTTCACTACAACGTCTGCCTCCTGGGCTCAAGCCATCTTCCCACCTCAGCCTCCCAAGTAACTGAGACCACAGGTGTATACCACCATGCCTGGCTAAATTTTGTAGAGATAGGGTTTTGCTGTGTTGCCCAGGCTAGTCTCAAATTCGTGAGCTCAAGTGATCTACCTGCCTCGTCCTCCCAAACTGCTGGGATTACAGATGTGAGCCACTGCACCCAGCCTCAATCAAGTCTTTATGCAGCTCCCATTATTTGCCAGGTGCTATGTACAACTGTATAAATGTATAGAAAAACCTCATTTGGAGACATGAGGGTTTTTTTTGGTCTTAAATTGTTCCTCAGCCATGTGTAAAACAAGGGCTAGCATTAGGTAGAAAGATGTGACTTAAATCTACTTACCAGAAGATTCAAGTCCCAGCTCCATGTCAGAAAAAAAAATGCTCAACCACTAATTTTTTTGTTTGTTTGTTTGAGATGGAGTCTCACTCTTGTCGCCCAGGCTGGAGTGTAATGGCGCAATCTCGGCTCACTGCAACCTCAGCCTTCTGGGTTCAAGCTCAGCCACTTATTTTTTATGAGAGATAAACCTAGAATGTTCCAAGTGGAAAGCCTATCTGTTGACCAAAGGTAATGTGTTTATACTAGTCCAAATAACTGGTTATGAAAAAGCCAGAGTTCTAAAGTTAAAATGGAAAAGTAAGCCTGTGTATGTGAATTTTTTTCATTTGATCTCTCGTGTCAAAAGCACAAACAGCACAAAAGCTATCAAAATTTAAAGGGTTAATGATGTAAGAGTACTTTAAGCCAAATATATTTTGATGACCATGTGACTCAACCAAATCTACGACTCACTTTCAATGCAAATATACTTAAAAATCTCAAAAAAAGCCCCACTTTAGCGAAGTCGAATTTTCATGACAATTGCTTCACATCCATGGGATCTCAGGTATTTCACCAAAGTAGATGGTGTATGGCTGGTCATGGTGGCTCATGCCTGTAATCCCAGCACTTTGGAAGGCCGAGGCAAAGGGCTCTCTTGAGCCCAGGAGTTTGAGACCAGCCTGGGCAACATGGCGAAACCCTGTCTCTACCAAAAATACAACAAATTAGTTAAGTCTGGTGGTGTGTGCCTGTGGTCCCAGCTACTCGGGAGGCTGAGATGGGAGGATCCCTTGAGCCTGGGAGGTGGAGGTTTCAGTGAGCCGAGATTGCACCACTGCACTCCAGTCTGGGCGACAGAGTGAGACCCCCTATCATAAATAAATAAATAAATAAATAATAAAGTAGGTGGTGTTATCAGGAGGTCAAAATCCTAGTCCTCAGACATTTTAAAGTAAAAACTTTTGCAACTCTAGTCCAGTGGTTCTAATCCCTGGCTGGAGATCAGAATTATTAGGGAGTTTTTAAAACATTGATTCCTGGGTCCCAACAGCTATTAACTTCTGAGTTAGGTGGCCTAGGGTGAGGTCTGAACAAGATCTAGTCATGTAAAGCATGACTGTACCTTCGATTGGGGAATAAAAATCTGCAGCTCACATTGGCTTAAAGATAATACAGGACATAAAACAACAATCCATCCATCAGCTGAAATTGTATAACTCTAGCAATCTGAGGGGGCCCAATCATCAGGCAAACATCCTTAAAGATCACACTAAAGACAAAGATCACCTGCTCAAAACGGGTATTAAAAATCTCAAGTTTCTGAGGCAGAGATAGGCATCTTCCATTCCACTGCTGGAGATGATACGTGGGACTCCCTCAGAGAAGACTTAGAGACCACAAATGAAATCAGTAGGTGCTTTTGTCAAAATACCCACTTGTAAGAGTTGCATAGAGCTCAGGAGCACAAAAAAGTGCTACAGGGTGGGTCCAGTGGCTCACGCCTGTAATCCCAGCCCTTTGGGAGGCCCAGGCGGGCAGATCACTTGAGCTCAGGAGTTCAAAACCAGCCTGGGTAACATAGTGAGACCTTGTCCTTACAAAAAATTAAAAAATTAGCTGGATGTGGTAGCATGTGCCTATAGTCCCAGCTACTCAGGAGGCTGAGGTGCCTGACTTCATAGAGTTAGGAAACTCATCTGCTGCCAAAACCTGCCTGATCCTTCTTTTGTAAACAATCATAATCATTTTTAGTGTGGTTTTAAAACCATGGACTTGGCCGGGCGCGGTGGCTCAAGCCTGTAATCCCAGCACTTTGGGAGGCCGAGACGGGCGGATCACAAGGTCAGGAGATCGAGACCATCCTGGCGAACCCGGTGAAACCCCGTCTCTACTAAAAAATACAAAAAACTAGCCGGGCGAGGTGGCAGGCGCCTGTAGTCCCAGCTACTCGGGAGGCTGAGGCAGGAGAATGGCTTGAACCTGGGAGGCGGAGCTTGCAGTGAGCTGAGATCCGGCCACTGCACTCCAGCCTGGGTGACAGAGCAAGACCCCGTCTCAAAAAAAACAAAAAACAAAAAACAAAACAAAACAAAAAAACCATGGACTTTTCCCATAGTTTAAAATTCAAAACCTATGTTTTTGGTGAAACAACTCAAACGACCCAAAAAATCTGACACATTTTAATTAGTATTTCATTACTCCCTTCTGAATCATAAGAGTTTTTCAAAACTATGGCATTAAAACCGGGGTATGGTGGCTTCTGCCTATAGTCCCAGCTACTCAGGAGCCTGGGGTAGGAAGATTGCTTGAGCCCAGAAGTTGAAGTTGCAGTGAGCTGAGATGGCACCACTGCACTCCAGCCTGAAGGACAGAGTGAGACCCCATCTCTTAAAAGAAAAAACTAAAAATAAAATGATGGAGTTCAAGTTTATGGTTAAACTTCACCAGCATGGCCAACATGGTGAAACCCCGTCTCTACTGCAAATACAAAAATTAGCTGGGCATGGTAGCAGGCGCCTGTAATCCCAGCTGCTTGGGAGGCTGAGGCACAAGAATCTCTCAAACATGGGAGGCAGAGGTTGTAATGAGCCAAGATCACACCACTGTACTACAGCCTGCACCACAGAGTAAGATTCCATCTCAAAATAAAACAAAACGAAAAACAAACCCTGCCCTGTTAACAAATGTTAAGTATATAATACAGCATTGTTAGCACTATGCTCTATAGACCTCCAAAACTTAGTTTGCATAACTGAAACTTTGTACCCTTTAACCATCACTTCCCCATTTCCTTGTTCCCCTAGCCCTGGCAACTGCTAGTCTACTCTGTGCTCTATGAGTTGACTCTTGATTCCGCATACACATGAAATCATATAGTATTTGTCTTTCTGTGCCTGGCTTATTTCTCTTAACCTAGTACCCTCCAGGTTCATCTATATTGTTGCAAAGGGCAGGATTTCCTTTGTTTTTAAAGTAGAATAATATTCTGTTGCATGTACATGCCATAATTTCTTTGTAACATTAGAAAGCTATATTTCTTAATAGCATTTGCTACATGTGTGTCTATACACACCGTTTTACATCTTCAGTATACACTGCTTCATTCATTTGAGCTCCATGGGAGAGGGTATGTGGAAGAATTTATTTCCAATTGGGGAAGTGAGGCATTGTCTGTAAGAATTTTTGTCGGGGCACACATAATTCTGGAAAAAGTGGACGCCTTAGCAGACAGGGTCCATCTGCCTTGTGCTTTATATTTCTCTAAGAATGAGCAAAGATTCATATTCCTAACGGCACAAATACTTGCAAACTTGAACTCCATTGTTTTATTTTTAGGGTTTTTTTAAGAGATGGAGTCTCACTCTGTCGCTCAGGCTGGAGTGCAGTGGTGCATTCTCAGCTCACTGCAGGTTCAACCTCCTGGGCTCAATCAGTCCTTCCACCTCAGCCTCCCACGTAGCTGGGATTCTAGGCAGAAGCCACCACACCCAGGTTTTAATGCCACAGTCTTTAGAAACTCCTATGATTCAGAAAGGAGTAATGAAAGAGTTACTTTTGGTATGATGTTGAGGAAATTTCTGTAATTGGGTTTAGAAATCAAAGTAGAAATTAGATTATGATTCCATTGTATTAACACAAGTTTCATTTAGGTCTAATTTAGATTGTTGAGAGTCAGCATTACAGAGCACTTTTATATATATATACACACCACACATACATATATATGTGTGTGTGTGTGTGTGTATGTGTGTATATATGCTTGTGTATGTATGTGTGTATGTATGTGTATATATATGTGTGTGTGTATGTATGTGTATATATATGTGTGTGTGTGTGTGTATGTATATATATATAAAGGTTTGTAACAGCAACATTGTGAAAACTAGAAGGCCTAGTCTGGATGCAATATTCAACATATCACTTTTGAGAACAGGATTAATGGTTTGGGTTGCCTAAGATAACTTGATGTCCTTACAAACTTTTGATATTTAAACTTTTATCTTTTAAAATAATTGTAGATTCACAGAAGATAGCAAACATAGCACATAGAGTCCTATGAACCCTTCACCCAGCTTCTCCCAGTGGTAACATCTTTTATGACTTTAGCATAACACCATGATACTTGATATTAAAAATGGTTTAAGTTCATTCCAGGTTTGTAGCAAAGGAAACAAACGGGCCAAGTAATTTCATCTGAGATGTAATTTCATCTGGCCTCCACTGTGGAAGATTGCATAGAAAAAGAATAGTGGTATATGCTCTTTTAAGATAAATAACCATTAGTCATGTAAAAGGTGGTAATTCGTGTATGCGAGAGAACCATTCATTAGTTAGAATATGGTGTAAGACTCATCTGCCTTACATTTAACGTAGTGCATGATGGTTACCGACCAAGCTGGAGTCCCCACAACTTCATATATCCTCAAAATTGTAATTTAAAGTTTTCTATATTCAGTTGCCTATAATTAATATGACAATCCTTAAGTCACATAATATGTTCAATTCTGTAGAATAAATTGCACTATTCTAAGAGATTGTGTGGCAGTTTAAAATCTAATGAGACTCCCACACATTAATATTTCAATATAAATAATCATTAGATTCACTATTTGATATCTGCTTAATTGAAATATATATAAATATTTTGACAAAGCAGCTTATCCATGTGGATGGATTTATAAGAGCTAAGATTTCCAGTATCTTTATTTTTTTGACTGCCTTATTAAGGTATGATTGACATCTAAAAAGCTGCACATACTTAATCTTGATGAGTTTGGGGATAAATATATATCTGTGAAAGCATCACTGTCAAGGTCATCAATATATCCAAAAGTTTGTGTGTGTGTGTGTGTGTGTGTGTGTGTGTGTGTGTGTGTGTGTTTTATGAAACAGGGTCTCACTGTGCCACATAGGCTGGAGTGTAGTAGTGCAAACCATACTTCACTGAAACCTCAAACTCCCTGGGCTCAAGCAATTCTCCTGCCTCACCCTTCCGAGTTCATGGGACTACAGGCACACACCACCATACCTAGCTAGTTTAAACATTTTTTTGTAGAGACAGGATCTTACTATGTTGCCCAGGCTGATCTTGAACTTCTAGCCTCAAGCTATTCTCCTGCCTCAGCCTCCCAAAGTGCTGGGATTACCGGTGTGAGCCACCATTTCTGGTTGCTTGTTTTGTGGTAAGAACAAAATATAAGATCTGCCCTACAGATCACTTGAAGATAGGAGTTTGAGATCAGCCTGGCCAAGATGGTGAAACCCCATATCTACTAAAAGTGTGAAAATTAGCTGGGCATGGTGGCGGACGCCTGTAATCCCAGCTACCTGGGAGGATGAGGCATGAGAATCTCTTGAACCTGGGAGGCAGAGGTTGTAATGAACTGAGATTGTGCCACTGTACTCCAGCCTGTGGGACAGAGTGAGACTCCATCTCAAAAAGAAAAAAAAATAAAAAACTACCATTAACAAATGTTAAGTACACAATACAGTAGTACTATGCTCTATAGATTTCCAAAACTTAGTTTTGTATAACTGAAACTCTGTACCCTTTAACCATCACTTCCCCATTTCCTTGTTCCCCTACCCCTGGCAACTACTAATCTACTCTCTGATTCTATGAGCTTGACTCTTTTAGATTCCACATATAAATGAAATCATATAGTATTTGTCTTTCTGTATCTGGCTTATTTCTCTTAAGGTAATACCCTCCAGGTCCATCTACATTGTTGCAAAGAGCAGGGTTTTTTTTTTCTTTCTTTTTTTTTTTTTTTTTTTTTTTTTAATTATAGTTTATTGAGACAGAGTTTCACTCTTGTCAGCCAGGCTAGAGCGCAATGGCAGGATCTCGGCTCGCTGCAACCTCTGCCTCCCGGGTTCAAGTTATTCTCCTGCCTCAGCTTCCCAAATAGCTGGGATTATAGGCGCCCACCACCACACCTGGCTAATTTTTGTAGTTTTAGTAGAGATGGGGTTTCACCATGTTGGCCAGGCAGGTCTCAAAGTCCTGACCTCAAGTGATCCGCCCACCGTGGCCTCCCAAAGTGCTGGGATTACAGGCATGAGCCACCGCTCTTGGCCCCAGATTTGGATATGCTAGTTTCCAATAGTAAACATGAACTGCTTTCAGGATTAACATTTAGGTACAAAGAAAAAATGTTTACTTTCTGAATGGGCACAATGAATGAAACACTATATTAACTCCTCCATTTGTGTTAAGCTCATTTTAAAAAAATACCCATATTTCTGCAAGCATAAGCATACACATATACTACATCTTTTTATGCCATATGAATTCCTATGATGGTGTTTTATTTTTGTTTTAGGGTATAGCCTAGACTATTAATGGTTAAGGATTCTATCTATGAAATCCTTGTTCCACCTACCACCTACTTGCTTTGTCATCTTCTATAAATTGCTTTATTTCTCTCAAATTCAGCCACCTCATTTTTAAAATGTAAATGATAATAGCACTCTGCCTCATTGAGTTGTGAAAATTAAATGAGTTATTACAGTCAAGGCACAAAGAATAGTGCCTAGCATATCCTAACTGCTAAAAAGCTGTTAGCTATTATTATCATTATGCTATAATTACTATTTTAAAACTATCATTATTACAAAACATGATGCAAACTGACAGAATTGATGGGCGAAATACAGTTATGCAATAATAGTTGGAAGCTTCAGTACAACACTTCAAATCTTGGATAAAACATCTAGACAAAAGACCAATAAAGAAATAGAGGCCTGAAACATTAAACCATCTAAGCCTAACAGACATATATAGAACATTCCATTCAACAACAGCAGAATGTACATTCTTATCCAGTGCACATGGAACATTCTTCAGGATAGACCATATATTAGGCTTTACAAGTCTCAATAGATTTAAAAAGAGTGAAATCATACAAGGTATCTTCTCTGACCATAATAGAATAAAATTAGAAATCAATAAAAGAAGGAAAACTGGAAAATTCCCAAATATGTGGCAATTAAACAACAAGAACAACCAACGGGTCAAAAAAGAAATCAAAAGAAAAATTAGAAAATACTTAGAGATGAATGAAAAGTAAATCACAACATATCAAAACTTATGGGATGCAGTGAAGGCGCCCTCAGAGGAAAATTTATAGCTGTAAGTGCCACTACTTGGCCCGATGTGGTGGCTCATGCCTGTAATCCTAGCACTTGGAGAGGCCAAGGTGGGTGGATCGCTTGTGGCCATGAGTTCAAGACCAGCCTGGCCAACATGATGAAACCCCATCTCTACTAAAAATACAAAAATTAGCCAGATGTGGTGGTGCATGCCTGTAATTCCAGCTACTCAAGAGGGGGAGGCATGAGAATCGCTTGAACCCAGGAGGCGAAGGTTAAAGTGAGAGCCAACATGGTACCACTGCACTCAGCCCAGGAGACAGTGAGATTCTGTCTCAAGAAACAATAGCAAAAACAAAACAAAACAAAAAAACAACCACACAATGAAAATCTTAATAGCTAACTTTACACCTTGAGGAACTAGAAAAAATAGTGAATTAAACCAAAAGCTGGCAGAAGGAAGGAAATAATGGTTATACCAGAGATAACTAAAATAGAGTATAGAAAAACAAGAGACAATAAAAACAAAAGTTGGTTCTTTGAAAAGGAAAAGAAAATGGACAAACCTTAAGCTAGACTGACAAGGAAAAGATATAAATATCTAAAATCAGAAATGAAGTTGGAGACATTATTACTAATATTACAGAAATAAAAAGGATTGTGAGAGAATACTATGGACAATTACACACCAAGAAATTAGATAACCTAAATGAAATGGACAAATTCCTAGAAACACACAAGTTACCTAAAGGACTCAAGAAGAAATGTAATTTCTTAGACTTACAGCAGATTGAATGAGTAATCAAAAACCTTCTAAAAAGGAAACATCCAGGACTACATGGCTTTAGTGGTCAATTCTACCAAACATTTAAAGACAAATTTACACCAATTCTTCTCAAATTCTTCCAAAAAATAGAATTGAAGGGAACACCTCCTGTCTTATTCTGTGAGGCTAGCATTACCTTGATACCAAGCCAGACAAAGACATCACAAGGAAATTACTGACCAGTATCCTTATGAATATAGATGCAAGAATCCTCAACAAAATACTAGCAAATTGAGTCCAAGAGTGTGTTTAAAGGATTGTACACCATGACCAAGTGGGATTTATCCTAGGAATGTAAGGTCTCAGGTAGTTCTCTTTTTTTTTTCCCCCAAGTTGGGGGACTTTTTCACTAGAATCAATCTCTCTCTCTCTCTCTCTCTCTCTCTCTCTCTCTGTGTGTGTGTGTGTGTGTGTGTGTTTTAAATTTTTATTTCAATAGATTTTGGGAGAACAGGTAGTATTTAGTTACATAGATAAGTTCTTTAGTGGTGATTTCTGAGAGATTTTGGTGCACCCATCACACAAGCAGTGTACACTGTATCCAGTGTGTAGTCACCCCTCACAGCCTTTCCCCTGAGTCCCCAAAGTCCATTGTTTCATTCTTATGCCTTTGCATCCTCATAGCTTGGCTCCCAATTATGAGTGAGAACATACGGTGTTTGGTTTTCCATTCCTGAGTGAGTTCATTTAGAATAATGGTCTCCGGCCGGGCGCGGTGGCTCAAGCCTGTAATCCCAGCACTTTGGGAGGCCGAGACGGGCGGATCACGAGGTCAGGAGATCGAGACCATCCTGGCTAACACAATGAAACCCCGTCTCCACTAAAAATACAAAAAAATTAGCCGGGCGTGGTGGCGGCGCCTGTAGTCCCAGCTACTCGGGAGGCTGAGGCAGGAGAATGGCGGGAACCCGGGAGGCGGAGCTTGCAGTGAGCCGAGATCGCGCCACTGCACTCCAGCCTGGGCGACAGAGCGAGACTCTGCCTCAAAAAAAAAAAAAAAAAAAAAAAAATAGAATAATGGTCTCCAATTCCATCCAGGTTGCTGTGAATACCATTATTTTGTTCCTTTTCTTGGCTGAGTAGTATTCCATGGTGTGTATGTGTATGTATGTGTGTGTGTGTGTGTATATATATATATACCACAGTTACTTTATCCACCACAGTTTCTTTATCCACTCATTGATTGATGGGCATTTGGGCCGGTTCCATATTTTTGGAATTGCAAATTGTGTTCCTATAAACATGTGTGTGCAAGTATCTTTTTCACATAATGACTTCTTTTCCTCTGGGTAGATACCCACTAGTGTGATTGCTGAGTCAATGGTTGATCTACTTTTAGTTCTTTAAGGAATCTACACATTGTTTTCCATCATGGTTATACTAGTTTACACTCCCACCAGCAGTGTAAAAGTGTTCCCTTTTCACCACATCCATGCCTGCATCTATTATTTGATTTCTAGAAGTATGGCCATTCTTGCAGGAGTAAGGTGGTATTGCATTGTAGTTTTGATTTGCATCTCCCTCATATGTAGAAGCTAAAAAGGCAAATTCACAGAAGCAAAGCGAAGAATGTTGGTTATTTAGAGGCCGGGGAGTGGGAAGATTGGGGAGATGTTGGTCAAAGGATGCAACATTTCAGTTAGGAGAAATAAGTTCAAGAGATGTATTGCACCACCTGGTGACTGTAGTTAACAATATATTGTATTCTTGGCCAGGCGCAGTGGCTCATGGCTGTAATCCCAGCACTTTAGGAGGCAGAGGTGAAAGGATCACTTGAGGCCAGGAGTTCAAGACCAACCTGATCAGCATAGTGAGACCCCCCCCCCCCACCACCCATCTCAAAACAAAGCAATATATTGTGTTCTTGAAAAATGCTGGGAGAGTGGATGTAAAGTGTTCTCACCATAAAAATAATGATGTGAGGTAATGCATATGTTAATTAGCTCAATTTAGCCATTCCACAATGTATACATATTTCCAAGCATCATGTACATAAGACAATTTTTATCAATTTAATAATAAATTAGGGGAAATAGGATGCGGTATGAGGTGCTTTTACTTTGGTGAATGAAATTTTTACAAGAGATATTTATGTCTACTATCAGATATTTTAGTCATTTCATACTCCTCACAAAGTCAGTATAAGTTATTGCAAAAAAAAAAAAAAATTATCTCTGGTTCCCAGCTAACCATGAGAAGGATCTGTTGTAAGAGCCTGATTATTGATAACAGGTCCTTAGTCCCAAGAGGAAGAGTCAGTGTTAAAGCCTTTTCAGAAACTTTCAAATCCATAGTTTCTGATTCAGGACTTTTCTGTATGGAATCTTATTCACTCCAAGCATGATATGATCCTCTATACTGAAATCTAGAGCTTTGTCTGTTCCAGAATGAACTTCTGTTTTATTCTTTATATTTTTTAATATCTTTGTAAGAATTTTTGCATCATAAATGGTCTGTCTTATTGATGGGATTCAGAGTGTTTGACTTCTGAAGAAATAGAAGTTTTCCCACAAATGCTTTGTATATGTTTTCACCTGTTTGTTTCAAGTATGCGTGATAAGAATTAGGGGCAGGAAATACCATCTTCTGGGTGTGACACACGTAAGGCTTCCTTTAATATGCATGCAAACCTGACAGGTCAGTTTGCTGCTAGGTTAGGCAAATCTCCGTCCACTCCTCTTTCTTAGGCATATGACTTCTCTCCACTAGGTGTCTGTATTAGTCTGTTTTCACACTGCTACAAAGAACTACCTGAGACTGGTTAATTTATGAAGGAAGGGTTTGATTGACTCACAGTTCCACAGGCTTAACCGGAAGCATGGCTGGGAGGCCTCAGGCAACTTACAATCATGGCGGAAGGCACAAAGGAAAGCAAGCACCTTCTTTACTTGGTGGCAGGAGAGAGAAGAGAGTAAATGGGGAAGTGCTACACACTTTTAAAACACATCAGATCTCTAAGAACTCACTAAATGAGAACAGCAAGGGGGAAATCCACCCTCATGATCTAATCACCTCCCACCAGGCCCCTCCTTCAACACATGGGGATTACAGTTTGACATGAGATTTGGTTGGGGATATAGAGCCAAACCATATCAGTGTGTTTGCGTGATACTGAGACTGCTAGCGGTTGCGAATTGTAAATCACATATATCACATTTACAGGTTTTTTTTTTTTTTTTCTTACCATGATACATGTGACTATGGGTGATTACCCGGCATGTTTGAGCTAAGCCTTTATCACATAATTCACATTTGTAAGGCTTCTCACCCGTATGAGTTCTTACATGCGTTTTCAGCTAGTTACAATGCATACATACCTTTCCACAGACGTGGCAGATACAGAGTTTGACTCCTTTATGTATACTCACATGCATTCTTAAGCTGATGGCTTCTAAAAACACTTTCTCACACATGTTACACATCAGCTTGGCCTTGGAATACTTCTGATCCAGCTCTTTCCCCAGGGCTCTCCAGTTCATGAGGATTCTTGACACCGGCCGTATTGACAGAGTGTTCTCTCAGACTATCGCTGGGCTGCAGAGTTTGACATGATTTCATTTCATTGTTAGAGTTTGCATAGAGACATCTTGTGTTGGAAATGTATTTCCCACAAGTGGCATCAGCTACGGTTCTGAATTATTTCTTTGTGCAACAGCTTCTATTATGAGTGCGGACAATTCATTTACATCTAGAAATAATTCAACATTTGCACAATATAAAACATCACTGGGATATGGCACTCTTTTATTTTCTCCTGTTCTTTGGGAGCTGAACATCTTTTTAGTCTATGAGATAATGTCTTTGCCACAGGCTCTTGTTGAGTCACCTGAACTAAATCTGACAATTATTTTTTATTCCATTTTTGAATTATTTGGAAGAGCTTTTTCTTTTCATTTTCAGGTGGCTTGATTTTAGTTATTTTTAGATTTGATGCCTTACAGTCAGAAAAATGTGGCCTGTATAATTCCGTTTTAGGAATTGAGGTTTTCTTGATTTTTTGGGGGGTAAATGTTTGGACATTTGAAAGAACAGTTGGTTATTGGGAGGTATAAAGTTTTATTATAGTAGATTTAACCAAACTGATAATATTCACTATTTGTCTATTTTGCACATGAAAATCAGACAATTGTGTTCCTTTATTTGACCTTTATAGGTAAGATTTTTTCAATCCTCCTGTCCCATGTTTCTTGTATCTTCATTGCTTCTCTCCTATCTGCTGTGTTTGTTTTTTCTGGTATTCCTTATTGCATCTCCTGAGTCTAGTTTCACGTTTATTTCTTCTCTATGTCAGCTCTTCATCTCAGTATCTCTTTCCTCCGAATTCTAGAATCTCTATTGACTCAGTTTTCTGAACTTCACTACCTGTATTTGTATTTTAGAGTTTTAGCAAAAATTAGTTTTCCTTTGAAGGAAACCTTTTTTGATCTGATTGTTCCTTTTTGAGAGATACAACATGGTTGTAAATTTTGTTTGGAATTCAATTTAGAAATTAAGGTTTTCTCTTTCCCTTCTGTAGAATGAGATTCTTTTTTCAGAATGCTACATCTTCATGTACATTTGATTTTTAAAGAATTGTAAATACCATGTGGGTCACATTGTTTAACTCTTTTAATATCTTAAGCAAAAATTTGTCTACTTCTGTAGTCTAATTTTTCTTGGTTGGAAATTACTAAAAGTATTAGAAAGATCGGGAAGTTCAGTGCTTTGCTAAGCATTTCTTTTCAGCCACTCAGTAACAGGCATCAGTGGGTGCTGTTTTAAGTATTCATTGCGGGGTTGAAAACTGCTCCCTGGAATCCTCAGCTGGGCCAAGCAAGCTTTTCCTCTATGTTCATTGTGGCAGCTTGAAGTTACTTGGTGCCTTATGCCCCTTAACTAGGTGGCCAAACCACTCCCATTAAATGCTTTCTGTAGTGAACTGTGGTGCCAAGTGAGCCAGAAAGCAAATGCTGCAATCTACATGCTTCCTGTCCAGCACACAGATCCCTTCCCATTTGCCCACTGCTCAGAGTTTGGGGGTCTTCATGGGTTCTTTTGAGGAGTCCCATAGACTTGATTTGCAGGTTGACTTTCACTGATGGCTAGAATTGTGGGCTGGCTGACACTGGTTGCTACTGCCCTCCATACATCCCCATCTGCTTCCTGTAATTTCTGACCCTGAGAGCCTATTCTCTAGTCCTTGAAAATGCTTTTGTTAGTTACACCAGTGGAATTTGGGAAGAGAATCTCAAATCGTAATCTTAAAATCAGAGTCTTCCTGCCACATGTGACCATTTGATTCACTGTCAAAGTGTATAGAGAATGCAAGCTATTTCCATATGCTAACCCAATTTTCTCCTCTCCCAACCCCAAATACCTTCCATATATCTTTTTTTGAATCTTGCACACCCAAATCAGACTAAATGATTTGAAAGAAAACAGAATTGGGGGATAGGATTTAGAAATTGCTGTAAATGTTAGCAGTTCTTGATCAAGGGAATGGAATTGCCTGAAAACTGCCTCAGTCCCCAGGAATAAATGCACAAGTCAGTCAAAAGAAAACAAAGTAATATAGAATGTAGTAACTGGCATTTTGTTCCCACCGCAGTGCAAAACTCTAGAGAGCTAGGCAGCACCACTTTTCTTGCACAATATATTATCACTGTCATGTTATGAAAGGGTGGTCAAAAGCACACCCACCAATGTTCACGAGGCAGGACAAGTGAGATGGTTTGACTGCTCTGAGAATAAGGAACTTGCAAAACAAAATCTCACTCACATATTCTATTAATATCTTTGAAATCTCCATCATAAAACATTACCTGGTCAATGTTCTAGAAAAAAGGCCAAGAGGACAAAGTCAAGTCAGGAAGTCTTCGGAGGAATGCAGGTGGGATACACACTGTGCATCTCCTACACAACAGTCCTCCAGTCTTCTGTGTGGAAAACTGAGCTGGGCAATACCTAAAATCATCATAGTGATAGTGGGATTAAAGACTAATTATGGGCCAGGTGCAGTGACTCACACCTATAATCTCAGCACTTTGGGAGGCTGAGGTGAGCAGATGGCATGAGCTCATGAGTTCGAGACCAGCCTGAGCAATATGGCAAACCCCTCTTTCTACTAAAAATACAAAAGTTAACTGGGCATGGTGTCACACGTATGTAATCCCAGCTACTTGGGAGGCTGAGGTGGGAGGATCATTTGAGCTTTGGAGTTTGAGGCTGCAGTGAGCCAAGATCGTGCCACTCACTGTACTCCAGCCTAGGTGAGAGTAAAACCCTGTCTCAAAAAAAAAAAAAAAAACAAAAAAAAAACCCAGATATGTCTCTGCAAATGAGCACCACAGTGAACCATTGTTGTGGTAACCAAACAGATTTGAAGTACTTTTCTATTTAAAAATCAGTCGTTTAAAAGGGACAACCCAGGGTGCAGGAAGCAAGGGGAAGGGAATACTGCACACACTATTTAAAAAGTTGTCTTAAAAATTATCTTTCACATTCTATGCATAATTGAACTATAAGATGTGGTGGAGGATAACTCAATAGTAGATGAGGGAATTCCCCTGTAAAAATATTCCGAGACTGGGCAACATAGCAAGGCCCCATTTCCTAAAAAAAATAAAAATAAAAATAAGCTGGGCATGGTGACACCACTCAAGCCTGTGGTCCCAGCTACTGAGGAGGCTGAGGCAGGAGGATCACTTGAGCCCAGGGGTTGGAGGCTGCAGTGAGCTGTGATCGTGCCACTGCACTCCAGCCTGGGTGACACAGTGAGATCTTGTCTCAAAAAATCCAGTTAACACATGACTGGGCTTCTGACAGAGACTATGAGAATGCATATAGACTTAAAAGACATAATCAATTTCATGTACTCTATTTAGACCCTAATTTGGATAAGCTTGTTAAAAAATCTTTGAAACCGTTAGAGAAACTTACCACTGGATATTCAGTGTTTAAATTATTTTGTAAGGTGTGACGAGTGTACTTTGCTTATGTTGAAAGTTTATTTACCAGTGAATTGATATGATGTCTGGGATTTGTTTCAACATAATCTAGGGGGAGGTGGAATGAAAACATAGATGAAATAAGAACGCTTATACATAGATAATTTTGGAAGCTGGGTAGTAAATGGGGGATCATTATATCTCTACTTGCGTATGTTTGCAATTTTTCATGTATTAAAACAGTGTAGTGGAAATGCCTTTTTGAGACAGTTTCGCTCTGTTGCCCAGGCTGAAGTGCAGTGGCACAACCAGGGCTTACTGTAACCTTGACCTCCTGGGCTCAAGCAATCCTCCCACCTCAGCCTCCCGAGTAGCTGGGACTACAGGCCTGTGCCACCATGACCAGCTAATTTGCATATTTTTTGAATGGACAAGAGTTTCACTATGTTGCCCAGACTGGTCTTGAACTCTGGGTTTAAGCCTTCCTCCCACCTCGACCTCCCAAAGTGTTGGGATTACAAGCATAAGCCATTGTGCCCAGCCTGGAAATGATTTTGAATTTAAATGTGCTTAATCACTGAAAGTGTTACCTACTATAATTCATTTGTGGTAATTTCTGTGTAAAAGTTGTAAAGGTTTACTACAGACCCTAACAAATTATCAGAACGTTATTTGCCTCTGAAATGACAAAGATTTTTTAAAAAAGAAAACTACGTATTCTTTTGTAAATAACATTCTAAAGTGGAATGAAAAGAAGTTCCTAACATATTCCAACTTTTATATAAAACCTGCTTATGTATAATTTTACCAATTTTTCCAATTGGAGTAATGTGCACTTAATACCCCAAATCTAACATTACATGTTCTAACAAAGGAAGACAAATGTGATGATTAGGTTTGTGAGACAGCATATTTCAGTCCAGACATATGAGTGCTGACACTAGAACTAATTTGATACTGTAAATTTCTAACTACACAGAAAAGATGCAGAATGTAGTGTTCGCTTTTAGTTTATTTATTTTGCAGGAATCTTTGACTCTCCGAATATGTACTGTTTGGA
The DNA here is from genome assembly GCF_037993035.2 of Macaca fascicularis. Classification (NCBI taxonomy): domain Eukaryota; kingdom Metazoa; phylum Chordata; class Mammalia; order Primates; family Cercopithecidae; genus Macaca; species Macaca fascicularis. The sequence continues at coordinate 30,861,977 of NC_088395.1, forward strand.
GGTACGATGCATGCAGAGCCTTTTAAAATGCCTTTGTACAATTTCATCTCAAAATGATTTCATTCACAGCATACACAGAAATCTAAAAGAGACATGGTATTTACAAGATTTAATAAGTTTTTGCTGCTTTAATGAAGAAACTGATCAATTCTTTTACAGTAGGGAAAGAAACATGGACATTTGGTATCATAAATAATTCAGAATTGTTCAGTCTTAAAGTAACTTTTCATGGCTTTAGAATTAAAATTGAGTCATCATTCTATTAATCTCTGAATGCCCAAGCCATGCAGAATCTACTTGTATTAAATATTTGGGGATGCAAATAATAGAGGAAAAGAAGTCTGGTGAATGTGAAAGCGTCATCAGAATTAACTTTTACAATAGGCAAATACTGTTAATTCTTTCGAAAAGATACAGTAGTGGCGCAACACAGGCAGTGCCCAATTTATTCCGATTTTAAAAAGTAACATTTCAGTTGTCATTTTTCTTTCTCTACAGATATACAGACACACACGGTAACATGGACTCATTCAAGGTCTAACAATGGTACAATATTAAAATAATTCGATTTTTAACTCTAAAGAGACATCTTCACATTCCAGGATACATCATTGATATTTTTAAAGGACAATTCGTCTATGCCTTATATTCTTTTTGTTTATACTGTCAGAAATACATTACAATTACCTCTTAAAAGACTATATAAAATTGAATTGCCACAGAAGGTTGGATATGAACCCTAGACAACTGTGACAAAGCAATGACAAAATTTAAGGAAACATTGATTTATTTGCATAATTAAAAAGTACTAAAATTGAGACCAGCTCCTTAAAAATTAAACTGCTTATCACACTTCCCATTTCTTCCAGGGAAATAAACAAATTAGCAACACTTTCCCCACCATCATTATTAATCTGCTCTAAAACTACATTTTTACAATGCATTTCTTTGTTTCTTTAAAACCCCCTGCCTCTACTCTCTTCCAAACAAAGTCAATATCAATTCAAAACATTTTACAATGCTTAGAAAGTTTCTGGCTCCTCTATTACCATTTTAAACTTTTAAAAACTACTCCAAAATTTAAGGGGCAATGTACTTTAACAAAATGGCAAACGTGCTTTCTAAAATCCCAGTTTACAAAATAGTGAAATAATGTAAAATGTATAGTCAGGTCTATATGTTACCAGATACATCAAACTAGTCATTTTAAAGAAGCAAACCTCTTACAGGAAACAAGAAGTGCACCAGCTGATCCAGAGAGCACAGGCACCTCAGCAGCCAGGCATCATCCGATTTATATCCTACCACTTTCATGCCAACTGTCTGTACATACCAACTGATTACAAGATCCTTTTGAAAAGGCACCTTGAAAGTTCGGTGAATTCTTGTTCAAACTGGTCATAGGCAAAAAGCAGTATACATACGGGACACAGTTAAATATATCAGATTTATCAGTGTCAAGTCATTTTGCCTGTTTTAAAACTGAATACAGCCTATGTTGGCATATGAAACTTATGCACAATTAAAAATTAACATGTACAAAACTTCCTTAAAATCAATCTGATACTGCATACCCCACCCTTTACACCTATCCAATAGACTGTTTGCTCTCTTTTCCTGGCAGGTGAAAACAATGATTGACTAGATATATCACCAAAGAATTGAAACCATGCATCTACTGTATAACAGCTAATTAACCTTGATGTATTTTCATGCAATAGTTTTAAAGTCATCTACGTGGTTTTATAAAGCATCAGACTGTTTTCAGACATGCTACTTTCATTCTCAACTGACAACTGCCAAGTTAATTGCCTCCACTTCAGCATATCACTATGAATACTGGTAAACCTTTTAGCTAGGACACCAAGCAGTATATATATATATTTTCCCCTAAATTGTAACTTAAAAACAAGTGGGGTTGACCATCACTAAAGAGATATGAAACCATACAAAGGCAAAGGCATATTACAGAACAGTAGGACGGCTAGACTGTTATTGGAGACAGAGACCAGTGTTACAAAAACCTTTAAAGAACATTGTTTTGGGGACCATGCTTTTGAGCCCATCTGCTTTCTCACCGTTATTTTCACAGTTTTGCCACAGTTGTTGTATGAGAGATGTTTTATCAGTGTAATTACCACGCTTCCTTTGGGAGACAAGTGGATATATTTTGGGGGAATTTTTCACATATGAAAAAATGTTTTCAAAGCTGTAGGCAGAGTGTGAAATGATGATTCTGATGGAAAACTATGATGAGTTATTACGCCTTTGGTTTCATTATGCTATTAAGAGCAGCTTGCTTTTCCAGGTCTGCCAGAGATTACTGCTAAATTAGAAGGGGGGTGTGTGTCTGTGTATGGGGGTTCGGGGAGATACCTGATGGGAGAGTCTATGGATATTCCTAAGATGATATCCTCAGGTAAAATCTTTTAGGATGGGAGAACCTACTAACTTTATTGCTGTTTATACTCACCAAAATGAGGGGAAGATTCCAAAACTCCAATTCTGAGCTAAGAAGGAACTCCAGCAATGGCAGAGACCTTAATGAAACGTGCTGTTAAGTTTCCAGTGATGCGCCTTAGTGAGTCACATGATTTTATATCTCTTCACTTATCCACACCCTGAAGTTCTATTTCATAAATAAGGAGTGCTTTAAAATGACCTGAACTGCCTGTAGAAACTCAATTGACCTCTAGATACAGTTATGTTAAATTTTAAAAGTTCTGTTTCAAAGTCCTCTATATTCACCTTTCTCTTAATAATTTTTGACAATCCCTCTCGTTTCCCAAATAATGCAGTGTGCAAATTTGTCATTGGCCAACTGTAATTCCCCTCACATTGGTTTATTAACATGTGCAAGTAAGTTTTTATCCAACAGTTAATATTGATTTCTTTTCAGCTAAATTAGGATTATGGCACAAAGTTTTATCTGTGCTGTAAACATCATGAATTTATCACAAAATTGGAAGGAGGAAAAAAAAAAGGCCCTATGGACTGCCAAAGTGTAAGAACCACAGCTGAGTTTAAGATTTCCAAATGGATTTTGGAATGGACTTGCATTTGGCATACATTCTCTGTGCTACTGGCAAAGCGCAGTGTTACGAGAATATCATTTATAAAATCATACTTTGTAAGGACCTGTTATTTTGAAAACCGGTGGCCTTAATAAAAACATGCAGTAACTTAAAAAATGCATCTCTTATGTGGCATAAGTAGGTCTTAGTTACCAGTGTTGATAGAGCTTGATGAATCACTGTACAAGCCAAAGGCATCTTACCACCTCTGATTGTACTTTTAAACAAAGGCATGATATGCCTAGTTCCTGACTGCTACAAATCACATTTTAAAACATTTTGTTTGTGTGCATGTTATGTGTGTTGGAAATAACCCCTGAAAAAAGCAGCAATTACAAATACCCTTAATTAATTTGCCCCCCGCCCCCCCAAAAAAATATTCTAGGTGCTTTTTCCTGTTGTCCTCTTTAGTAGGAAGCAACCGGAAGAAGCACGGGGAGCCTTGGTTTTCCAGAGAGCAGCGACCAGGTAAGTCTGCTCTGGGAATTCACAGTTTGCATAAACTGTAACATTTTATACTATGATTCAAAGTTCTAGTTTGAAAAATAAGGGCCACTCAGCAGTAACTTTAACAATTGGGATTCCACCACAGAAGAGCTCTTGACTTCTGTGTGTACATTCTTTCACAGAGTGAATCCTTTCCCAGTTTCAAGTATCCCTTCCTATCTCTCACACTGTAGTGAGTTAAGAAAGGAGAAAAAAAGACCTCCCCATTTTTCCTTTCGTGAGCACAACGACCACAAAGCCATTCCTCCTCCCCGCTGTGCAATCGAAAATGAAAAGGCTGGGTGGATGAATAGAGTCCCGAGGTTTCCTTTTCTTCTGGTGGTGCTCAAAGTTTCACTTTCAACCTGGCGCAGACTTTTCTGAATTCAAGTGTACCGTGGCATCTCGCACTGCTCACAGCGATTTAGTGCTGGGTGGTTAAGAAAGGTGCAGCTATCACAATTCCATGGAGCCCCTTCGTAGTCTTCATCTCGAGGTTGTGTCCGAGGACTTTGTGTGGAGCCAGTTCGATGCTCTGAGGGAGGTTAGGATTAAGGGGGGCGGGGGAAGGTAAATAGATTAACCTTTTTCCAAGTATAATCCCAAACTGAAAAGAAAAATACCACAAAAATCAAGGGAGTTAATTGCCTACTTTAATATGTAAGCCAATTAGTAAACATATCTACTGGAAATGCATAGTTGAACAGAAAGTTGATCTTTTACTTTGTTCTAATTACTTTTTTTTTTTTTTTTTGGCTATAAGAAGATGGATATATGTCCAGAATAGACTGCCTTCCTAGGTCATTACCTGTAAATAGTGGAGAGTTATGCTTTATTCCAGCCAAATGAAAAAAAAAAGAGAGAGAAATGTTTTATAGCATGTTAAATTCTGTCGCCTCTGTAAGTTTTCCCTGACGTTCAGCCCACCTTGACTTTTCCTCTCTATAGTATAATACTATCCATACTATAGTAAACATCTGACTAAATGTGTGCCTTCTTCCATGACAACTTAAGTTCTACAATACGCATGTATTTTATATTAATGGTTCATAAATAGCAGTGGCAGTTCATACCAAAGTTTTCCCCAGAACGGTGAAAAGAGAAAGATTCTACAGTTCATTTTTCATAAAGCTAAATTCATTCAGTATAAAAGACTTTTATTCTCATATTCTTTCCTACATTTTTGGCATTAAAAATCCTTCATATATCAGTTTTTAAAAATGCCCATACCTGGCAACCTTATGTTGGTCCCCAGGATTTGATAAAGAAATCCAAATTTGCATTCCTCTTAGGTCCTTAGTCCCTCTGGCTTTGTGCTCAAAAAAGCTCTTTGCATCTAGAGTTAACCTGTAATTTCTGTCTTTTAGGTCCCTATTGAGACTGAGGTCAATGAATAGGAGACTAAAGATCTCCAGATGGAATTCACCCTGGAATCTGGGGTAACTGGAAATGGTCACTATGAACTGGAAATGAGATTAAGATCTAAGGTAAGCAACACCTTTTTAAATAGGTAACAAAAGAAACAGATCTAGGGAAGCTTTGTCAGTTACTATTTTGGGCTAGGCATATCTTCCACTGGAAATTAACAAGCTGACTTCTAGTTTATCAATTTGCCTTATATGACAAATGTCATAACATTCCCCAAGAGGTAAAGAGAACTGAATTTTAGACCCTGAACCTTACCCCAAGGTATGATAATGCTCAGCCTCAAACAGGAAGGTGATCTTAGCCTTACGATGTAACAGAAAATTACTGGGTTCTTCAGTCGCTTTCTATGACTATAAATAGGAGATGGGCTTGTTTCTCTTGCTTCAACTATTGCTTTTTAACTGCCAATATCACCCACCTTGTGTCTTTTGTTTGGCTCATGACTCTAAAACATGTAGATTTAATACAGTTTTCTTTTTTGTCTCATATGGAGGAATAAAGCCTTCGGTTGGAGGAAAAATGTTTACTATGCCATTTTCTTGTTTTTTTTTGTTTTTTTGAGACAGAGTCTCGCTCTGTCGCCCAGGCTGGAGTGCAGTGGCACTATCTCGGCTCACTGCAAGCTCAGCCTCCCGGGTTCACGCCAGTCTCCTGCCTCAGTCTCCCAGGTAGCTGGGACTACAGGCGCCCGCCACCACGCTCGGCTAAATTTTTGTATTTTTAGTAGAGACGGGGTTTCACTGTCTTGATGGTCTTGATCTCCTGACCTCGTGATCCACCCTTCTCAGCCTCCCGAAGTGCTGGGATTACAGGCGTGAGCCACCACACCTGGCCTACTATGCCATTTTCAGAAAAGGACCTCTTTTGTCTTTACCTTTTAAAAGAACAATATGCCCAAAAACCTAACACTTAAAAAAAATTTGTATCTTACTGTTGTTGGTTTTTAATAGACATGCTCTAAAAACTCAGTGTTGCTATAAGTGTAAAATATACACCAGATTTCAAAGATTTAGTATAAAAAGGATGTAAAACATCTCCCTGATAATTTTATATTGATTTCATATTGAAATAATAGTTTGTATATACTGAATTATATAAAATGTTAAAATTTCATCTTTGCTACTAGAAAATTTTAAATTATATATGTGGCTTACATTATATTTCTATTGGACAGCACAGCCTTAGAAACTTGGTAATTTTTTAAAGCAGAAAATAAAGGTATGGTTTTACTTATAATTCTACACAGATTAACATGTGTCTTTGGACATTCTGCACAAACTCTGGACACACAAGTACAAACCATCTGCAGCTGCTGCATGGGTGTCATGGATGTCTGCCTGTACTTTGGAGGTCACGCTAATTCTTCGGGCTTTTCTCTCAATTGTGCAGGGGTCTGAGGAGTCTGCATAAGAAGAAACAACGCCAGAAAGAAGTGATCCAGTCTTTCAACTCCAAGAGTGAACAGGCTCACAAGATCTTTCATGCAACCCACGCAGCTGAGTGCATTTACCCTTCCTATTACTTCATGTTACCTTTTTAGCAAGGGCAAGTACCATATTTAATACTGTTTTTACAACTTATACAGAGCAGTGGTTCTTACGACTTTTTCCATCTTCTCCAATTACATCTTGTCCCATTACTTAGAACAAATGCCCTATTTCACTGTTTTCTACTTTTTAATGGATTAAGGGTACAAACTCAGTGATAGCAAATATATGTCAATGTGAAAGCAAAATTTGGGAAAATATACTTTAGCAAGTATCTGATTAAGCAATAATTATTTAAAAATTATGGGTACTATCCATACAGTAAGGCTATTAGAATGATGAAATGTGATGAAAATGACAGTTTTTTTTTTTTTTTTTGAGACAGGGTCTTGTTCTGCTGTCCAGGCTGGAGTACAGTGGCACAATCATGGCTCACTGCAGCTTTGATCTCCTGGGCTCAAGTGCCTCAGCCTCCCAAGTAGCCAAGACTACAGGTGCATGCCACTACCACGCCCAGCTAATTTTTTTAATTTTATTTTTTGTAGAGACAGGGTCTCACTATGTTGCCCAGGCTGGTCTCAAACTCCTGGCCTCAAGTGATCCTCCCACCTCAGCCTCCCAAAGTGTTGGTATTACAGGCAACTGTGTCTGGTGGATTTTTTAAATATAGCAGTACTTGAAAAATCAGAACCAACTCAATATTATATACTGACAACCATGTGCTCCCAAATCATTTCCTGAATTCCAGTTACCTATGTGTGCAGAAGCCCAGCAGACACTTTGCAACACAGACAAGAACTGTAGGCATCCTAATATCTTGCTAGAATATTGTTTCTATAAATTTATAGTTTATTAGTAAGCAACCCTTTGTATTAAAAATGAAAAATGGCAGCCTTTATATTATTTGCCCTTAGGAACCAAAGAAAGATCTTGCATTTTCTAATCAATTCTGAGCTGACAGTACAACTCATCTTTGGAAATCACCGCTCCAGAATCCAAAGCATGGTGCTCAGGTACTTAAACACTCCATTGTCCAAGTAAACAAAAGCAGAGTTAATGTCTCCTTAGGCTCCAAAGAATAAAGTTCTGTTTCTTAGATTTGCAAAGTACTTCTACAGAGTCACATACCTTATCTCACTAACTCTTCCAACCTTGGGAGTACTTGGCGGGATTGTCCCTCTGTGGTGCTCAGATTGAGTTTGAACAAGGTCAGGTGGCCAAGATGACCAGGACCAGTGCTCAGATTGTGGGACACCAAGGTCAGTGTGCTTGCTTGCTTACTGATGAGGATTGGGGGAACTTTCTAACTTTCTAAGCCCACTGAAGAGCACACATACCCACTGTATTGTTTAACTACAAAGTCCAATCTGCCACTGTTATGAGTTACTAATAAGGGTTGGGAGACTTTCTAAGCCCGCTGAAGAGCACGTACACACTGTATTGCTTAACTACAAAGTTCAATCCAAAAAGGCTTGTTCCTCTGTCTCTTTCTCTCTCTTTCCCTCATATTCTTTCTCTCATTATCACACTTACTATTCAGATCAACTATATTCCACTTGGATTTCTGCTATATATCTGTAATAACTCCAAGACATTTATTCAAACCAATAAACCTATTCTACCAGTAATTTGTGTTTTACTGGTTTATCTTTTTTTTTTTTTTTTTTTATTTGAGTGGTATTGCAAGCCAATCTGTGCTATGTACTTTTAGAAAAGGCCGATTTAGTTTCAAATACAAAATGAGAATCTGCAAGTGCTTAATGGAAAACAAACTTGATTTTATGGAGAAAACTAAATAGCTTTTATAAATCTGATAAAAGCCTCAACAAAAAATTATAGAATTTAATCAAGTTCTACTGTTTCTAAGTTTTAGCAGAAAAAGATAAAAAAACGGGTTAAAGACAATTTGGCATATAACAGAACCATTTATACTTTTACCAATAATATATATTATTATAGAATTACAACTACTAAATTTCTAAAATAGAAATTCATTTATAGCAAAGAGGACTATTTGAGATGGCTTCCTAGTCTCCTTTTTATTAAAAGGGTATATATGTAGAGTATAAACTGCTTGGGGTAGGAGTCATGTTTTCCCTTTGTAACATCAAGCATCTATCTACATAATACATAATCGAGATACGCACTGAGCATTCAATACATATTTAAGAAATTGTAACCGAAATCCCATTATAACTAACTCTAAGGGACTATCAGTTTTAGCAAATTGTATTTGAGTCAAATGAGCCATAGAAGAGAGTCTTTCAGACCAGGAACAGTGACTTATGCCTGTAATCGCAGCACTTTGGGAGGCCAAGGCAGTAGGATCGCTTCAGCCCAGGAGTTCGAGACCAGCCTGGGCAACATGGCGAAACCCTGTCTCCACAAAAAATACAAAAATTAGCCAGGTGTGGTGGTGTGCGTCTGTAGTCCCAGCTACTCGGGTGGCTGAGGCAGGAGGATGGCTTGAGCCTGGGAGGTCGAGGCTGCAATGAGCTATGATCATACCACTGCACTCCAGCCTGGGCGACAGAGCGGGACCCTGTCTCAAAACAAAAACAAACAAACAAAGTCTTTTTAGTGTAAAGGTACCTGTAGAGAGCTAGATGAAGCTTGATATTAATGGGACCACATCATGGAATATTAATGCAAGCCTTGTTCAATTCCCAGCTAAGGAGGATACCAAACAGGAACCTCCCACCTCGAATACATGGTGTTGGTCCCAAAGACAGAAGGCAAAATGACTTTTTTTTTTTTTTGGAGACAGCATCTCGCTCTGTCACCCAGGTTGGAGTGCAGTGGTGCGATCTCGGCTCACTGCAACTTCCACCTCCCAGGTTCAAGTGATTCTTCTGCCGCAGCCTCCCAAGTAGCTGAGATTACAGGTGCACGCCACCATGCCCAGCTAATTTTGGTATCTTTAGTAGACACGGGGTTTCACCCTGTTAGACAGGCTGGTCTCAAACTCCTGACCTCAAGTGATCCTCCCTCCCTGCTGGGCCTCCCAAAGTGCTGGGATTGCTGGCCTCAGAATGACATATTAACACGAACATCACCATTGCTAGAAAACCACAATCTGACTATACAGGATCCTGGCAGCAGATCCATTTCATAACCCCAGGAAAATTTCTTCATATTTCTTTTTTCATCGTCTTTCATATCTATTCCTTTGTCAAGTGTCTGTTCAAGTGTTTTACACCTTTTTTTATTGAGTTGTCTTTTTATTACTGTGTTGTAGAAATTCTTTATATAATCTGGATACCATCCTTCATCAAATACATATTTTACAAATACTTTCTCCCAGTCTGTGGTTTGCCTTTTCATTTTCTTAATAGTGTCACTTGATGAGCAGAAGTGTAAAACTTTAATGAAGACTAATCTATCAATTGTTTTTCTTATTGCTTCCTGCGACCTGTCTAAAAACTTTTATACCTATATTGCAAAGATATTCTGTTTTGGAAGCTTTATAGTTTAACTTTTATACTTAGGTGTATGATCTATCTCAAATTTGTGTGTATGATGTGAGGTAGAGATCAGACTGTGTGTTTCTTCCACATGGATATCCAGTTCTTCCCAGCTCTGCCTGTTGAAAAAATGTTCCTTTCTCTATTGGTTGCTTTGGTGCTTTTGTCAAATATCAAATGACAGTGTGACTGGGGGGTGTAAACCTGGGCTCCCTATTCTGTTCCAGTGATCTATGTCTTTATTCCTATACCAATATCACTCTAAGTCCTGAAGTTGGTTAGTCTAAGACTTTTTTTTTTTTTTTTGAGACAGGGTCTTGCTCTGTCACCCAGGCTGGAGTATGGTGCTGCAATCACGGCTCAACCTCCTGGGCTCAAGCAATCCTACTGTCTCAGCCACCAGAATAGCTGGGACTATAAGTGAGGCTGCAGTGAGCTATTTTTAAATTAGCTCTACACTAATACACTTTTAATACACTTTTAATTATACCATGTCTGGCTAATTTTTAAATCTTTTTGTAGATGAGGTCTCATTATGTTGCCCAGGCTAGTCTCGGACTCTTGAGCTCAAGTGATCCTCCTGCCTTGGTCTCCCAAAATGCTAGGTTTACAGGTGTGAGCCATTGCACTGAGCCAGTCTAAGACTTCTGGCTGCTCTTTTTCAAGATTGTTTTGGATGTCCTAGGACTTTCTGTATTTCCATATGAATTTTATAATCAGTTTGTTAATTAAAAATGCACTACCACCTAATGGGGTTATCATTGGTATTACACTGTATCTATACATAACCTTGTAAGAACAGGTATCTCAAAAATATTGATTCAGTCAGTTATGAACATGGTATATCACTCCATTTATTTAGGTCTTCTTAAATATCCTTTGACAATGTTTTATAGTTTTCAATGTATACATCTCTGGATAAATTTATTCCTGTTACATGGTTTTTGATGGCATTGTAAATGAAATTCTCTTTTAAATTTTATTTTCTAAGTGTTTACTGATATTGTAAAAATGTTTATATATAGACTTTGCATCCTGAGGCCTTGTTAAATTCACTTATTAGTTCTAATAGTTGTTTTTCAGTATCCTTAGGATTTTAAAAATAATTATGTCATCTGTAGTATATATAGTTTTATTTCTTCTTTTCCAATATTTATTTATTTATTTATTTCTCTCTCTTACTGCATGGTCTTGGAACTCCAGGTACAACGTTGAATAAAGGTGGTGAGAATAGACATCCTTGCCTTGTTCCCAATGTTAGTAAGTTCAGGATTGCATTATTTAAGTAATAATGGTAGCTAAAGGTTTTCGAAAGATGCCCTTTATGAGACTAAAAGAGTTCTTTTCTATTCTTAATTTGTTAAAAGTTTTTGTCTGTCAGGAATGGCTGTTGAATTTTGTCAAATGTTTTTCCTGTATCTGGTGAAACGATCACATGCTTTTTCTCCCTTTGTTTCATATGGTAAATTACACTGGTTGGTTTTTTAATGCTTTTATACCAAGATTACATTCCTAAGCTAAACTCAACTTGATCATGATGTATTATTTTTTTTAATATATTGTGACTATAAGTCAATGAGATAGAAAACAGAATTATGGATTTTTTGTTTCTATGTTCATGAGGGATATTGATCTGAAATTTTGTTTTCTTTTTGTGAGGGGCAGATACATAATGTCTTTACCAGGTTTTAGAATCAGAGTTCTGCTAGAGCCATAAAAAAAGATGGGGTACAACACCAACAGCGAACCCTAATGTAAACTATGGACTCTGAGTGATTATGAGGTGTCAATATAAGTTCATCAATGGTAACAAACGCACCACTCTGGTGTAGGATGCTGATAATGGGGCAGGCTTTGAATTTGGGGGGGCAGGAGGTATACGGAAAATCTCTGCAACTTCCTCTCAGTAATATGAAAAGAAAATGAAAAAACAAAAAAGAAATATGGGACGCATTCCCTCCTGTATTTTCTCAAAGCATTTGTGTAAGATTGGTATTTTTACTTTCTTAAATATTTGGTAGGATTTACCCACCAGTGAATCTATCTGGATCTGGAGTTTTCTTTGTGGGAAAAATTTTGATAGTAGATTCAGTTTTGTTTTCAGTTTGGGTAGATTATATGGTTCAGGAAATTTGTCCACTTTATCTAAGGTGTCAAGCTGACTGGCATAAAGATGTCCATCACTTTCCCTTATCATCATTATCATTGTAATGGATAACCCATCTTTCACTTTTGATTATCATAATTTGTGTTCTCTTTTTTTTTTTTTTTTTAACAGATCAGTCTACCTTGAAGTTTATTGATTTTGTTTACCTTTTCAAAGATCAAACTCTTGCTTTGTTATCCTTCCTTTCTTCTACTTTGGTTTTACTTTGTTCTTGTCTTGTTTCTTAAGGTAGAATTTTAGATCATTGATTTTGGATATTCCTGTCTTATATGAGCATTTAAAGCTATATGCTCCCTTCTAAGCACTGCTTTATTGCATAGGAAAGAATTCTGCCTTGCCCAAAGAGAGGTCTGGCTTTGTCCCTGGCTCAATACCTTGACATTTCCTGAGTAACGACAGTGTCTGTTATTTATGGTGGGTCCCTCAGACCACATGATATGGTTTGGCTGTGTCCTCACCCAAATCTCATCTTGAATTCCCACGTGTTGTGGGAGGTAACTGAATCATGGGGGCAGGTCTTGTGATAGTAAGTCTCACGAGATCCGATGGTTATTATAAGGGAGAGTTTTCCTGCACAAGCTCTCTTTAAGATGTGACCTGCTCCTCCTTGCCTTAGGCCTCCCCAGCCATGTGGAATTGTAAGTTAATAAATCTCTTTCTTTTGTAAATTGCCGAGTCTTGGGTATGTCTTTATCAGCAGCGTGAAAACAGACTAATACACCACACCTATAGGGAGTTTATGCTGAGGGATGGCTCATGGTGCATGTGTATTCCACCATTTCTAATCAACTTGATCCTGTTTCCAGGGTAAAAACTTTCCAATGCACTCCCTTAGATAGGGCAATTCCTCTAAGACAGCTCCTTGAATCAATGAACTAAAGTTTGTCTGGCGATACTTCTTTAGTAGACATTCAGGCAAAATCAAGTTTAAAGACTCTGATTTTATGAACCCAGAAGACTAAATTGATCAATGATAACTATACACTTCAGAGACTTTCAGCAAGAAACTGCATATAATGCTGCCAAAGTGCCAAATCTGGCACTTGGCAGTCATCCACTAAGATGATTCTTTGTATCATTTTTAGAAATCAATAAAACCATTTTTTAGCCAGGTGCGGTGGCTCACGCCTGTAATCCCGGCACTTTGGGAGGCTGTCACTTGAGGTCAAGAGTTCAAGACCAGCCTCGCCATCATGGTGAAACGCCGTCTCCACTAAAAATACAAAAATTAGCCGGGCATGGTGGTGGGTAATCCCAGCTACTCGGGAGGCTGAGACAGGAGAATCGCTTTAACCCGGGAGGTGGAGGTTGCAGTGAGCTGAGATCGCACCACTGCATTCCAGCCTAGGTGACGGAGTGAGTCTCCATCTCAAAAGAAATCAATAGACTGTTTTTAAATGCAGATCAGATGAAACAGCCATGGTAATATTAAACAAAAGAAGAACAGATACTGTGTTGCAACTTATAAATGAAAAAAAAAAAAAACCACACTGTAATGAGCTTAATACACGTAGAAAACTATTCAACCAAAATTTAAATAATTAGGTCAGGTAGTATTTAGATAGAATTTATATATTCTTTAATTAAAAGTAAGTCTGATGAGATGTTAAATGTTATACTCTCTGGTAATTTTTTTTTAAAGAATAAGGCATTCTCCACTATTCTATGTGTCTTCACGATCAATCTACCTGGAGTTGCTTAAGGCAAAAAGAATTAAAATATTAAGAATGAGGCAGAAAGTTAATCTACATTCAATGACTACTTATTTATGAAAGAATGAATAAATGACAGGGTCTCTGTCGCCTAGGCTGGAGTGCAGTGGCACGATCTCGGCTCACTGCAACCTCCGCCTCCCGGGTTCAAGTGATTCTCATGCCTCAGTCACCCGAGTAGCTGGGACTACAGGCGCGTGCTATCAGGCCTGGCTAATTTTTGAATTTTTAGTAGAGACGGGGTTCTGCCATGTTGGCCAGGCTAGTCTCAAACTCCTGGCCTCATGTGATCCGTCCGTCTCGGCCTCCCAAAGTGCTGGGATTGCAGGCATGAGCCACTGCATCTGGCTTAAATGACTAAACGTGTAAGTTCAATTAAAATTAATTTTTTAAGATATGGAAATGCCAGTTAAACATCTGGTGCATAAAAATAAGAAGAACACATTTGATATCTTTAATTTTAAATCATTTCTATGTAACAATTATCCGGAAATGATTCCTTCAAACCTTGGTTATGTAGGATTTCTTTTGTTCTTGATGGGAAAACACCTAGTCGCTACTAATTGCTATGCTCCCCTTTTGAGTACACAGGGATTCTTTTGTTGTCTGAAAAATAATCTTAAGTCTACTGCAAATCTAACTTTCTATTATCACATTAGACCTTTAAAATCCTCATTATTTTATGAGAATTATCTTTTAGGGTTATAGTTTTTACAATGCTAAGTAAATTTATAATGTTAACTATGTAATACAGCGTTTCAACTTCTGTTTGTAAAAATTATATATTCCATCAAATTACCTCTGACAGTAATTCTAAGAGTTACTAATTTCAGTACTTTTTAAAAACTAAAGTTTGGGGACATTTCATTATTGCCACATTAACACCAATATGGTAAATTTGTTGAGACCAGTAAGCAACATGGTGACATCCCATCTCTACAAAAAATAAAAACAATTAGCCGGGCATGGTGGTGTGTGCCTACAGTCCCAGCTACTTGGGAGGCTGAGGCAGAAGGATCGCTTGAACCCAGAAGGTCAAGGCTGTAATAAGCCAGGATCGCACCACTGCACTCTAGCTGGGCAGCAGAATGAGACCCTGTCTGAAAAAGAATAAAAATATGGTAACTTTATGGTGAATAAGTTAACCTCTAGTGGAAGTTTCTTCAGATATAAATGTGAAATCCCAAATTATTTTGATATTTATTTCTATCATATTTGTGACATTTTTCATACTCACCTTTTTTAGATGGCTTGGGTGGTACAATTGGGCCAGGTTCTATGTTGTCATAAAAATTATTCATGGCTTTTGGATCAAAGTTTCCTATAAAGGAATTAAATTCATCAGGCATTTAAGAACTCTTTTTTCCTGTTATTTGATTTTTTAAAAGAAAATATGTAAATAAAACACATAAGGGAAAAAATGTTTTCCAGGATTTCAGAACTCATTACATAATTCTATCCTCCCAATGAAATTGTGTTTTCATTGCTATGAGAAAAGACCCAAGAAAACCACTACATAGATGTATGTCTACAATGTATTACACCTAAAGGAATATTTTTCTAATTGTAAGGCTAGTCTCCTTAGGCAGGATTAGGCATGTGGGCATTTGGGGAGATAAATGAAGAGGAGAAATGAAAGGATGGTTGAACTGTTTTCTCTTTCTGCTTTTGATTTTTAATGAACAAACCGTGAGAAAGAACACTTAATGAAAGCTTACTTTCATATTTTTCATAATTTACCTTAAAAATTCATTATAAATTGAACTATGGAAGAAGCCAAATATAAACATTTACAAGGATTAATCAAGTTATATTTTGAGACTACTGAACAACCTCAATACATCTGAAATAACATCAACAGTTTATGTATTCTTATTTTCAAGAAAAGGAGAATCATAAATGTTAAATGTTTCCTAAAGATTTATCAATGATAAAAGGTGCCAGTTTCAGAATAGATAGAACAATACCTGAGAATTTTGTCTTGCCACAAAATTTTCACCTGTCTTCAAATGTTCATTCCCTGGTCTAGTGTCTATTTCAGCCACATCTCCTGCCGTGTCTCCTCCAAGGCTGGTTTTGATCTAGTGCCAGTTTTGGGTGCTGCCTTCACTTCTGTGAACCTATCACTGTGCTCTGCTTGTTCTAAACAATTACGGTTAACTGTAGCCATACTTATTTATAGAAGATGCTGTATGGTACTAACACTGATAGTTTAAATATATGATATCTCTTGATTTCCAGATCTACTTTTTTTTTCCCCAACACGTTTTCCTTACCAAAAATCACCAAAAAAGCTGGTTTTCATAAAATCATGCACTGATTTGCATCTATTCTAAATGCTTATTTCCCTGCCTCCCCCCTCACCACCAAAAAAGGTTTAGATTCCTTCCCTAGCTTAAAAGTTTAGATTGGGAACTCAGTATAAAAAGTTTTCTGCAGTGTGGAAGAGTAGAATTTAGTATAAAATGGATACATTTAGATTCGTTATGAAAAGAGATTTAGAAATGCCTACGTATCCCAAAGAGCTCATTGTCCAATGCAGACAAAAAAAAACACAGCTCTTTGCTTGTAAAACCTTAATAGTGGTTTCCCTTGCAGGCCCTTTCACAAATGTTTTATCCACTTGAATATGCTGTTTTAAGATAATTTTCTGAAAATAATTGCTGTGATAGCTCATAAAAGCCACAGTGCTATCTGATGTATTAATTGGATCTTTTTATGCTTTAAGCTGCATATGTATTTCTTCAATTACTTGTTACAGCTCATGTTCTAATTTCTAGATCACAAAAGGCTTACTATAAGTATCCTAACCAAATGTTTCACTGTTTTGCTTCAAAGACCACACAAGTAGAAAAAATTGATGCAATCTTGTAAAATACAGTAGCAATAGTTTATGTAACCCCTACATCATGCATAGTCATTCTTTGATTGCTTCAAGTTAGTGGGCTAGAGAGTGACTAGGCTTCTGCAAATAACTTTAAGGGTACCTGACTAGATTGCTCAATTTTCACATTCAAATTTGCTTCTGTCTGTTCAGATAATGCCATGTCTTTTGGGTTCACCTGCCACTAATCTTTAATCTCTCTCTGTTTTTTAGACCAAGTCTCTTTCTGGTGCCTAGGCTGCAGTGCAGTGGTGCAATCATGGCTCACTGCAGCCTTGACCTCCTGGGCTCGGGTGATCCTCCTGCCTTAGCCTCCCACGTAGCTGGGATCACAGGCACATACCACCACACCTAGCTAATTTTTAAAAAACGATTTGTAGGGATGAGGTCTCCCTATGTTGCCCAGGCTGGTCTCTTAACTCTTAGGCTCAAGTGATCCTCTTGCCTTGGCCTCCCAAACTGCTGGGAATACATGCATGAGCCATTGTGCCCAGCCTACTGTTTGTTTAATCTTGCCTAAAAATGGCAATGAGATATTTTATTATATACTCTTAAAACACTGTAGAAACTCTTAGCTGCCATAATCAAGAAAAGTGTGGGGGATGGGGGGGCAGGAAAGCTGATTAATACACAGAATCGTTAAGAAAAATTACATGTCAACTTTAACGTAACAAAACACTTGTATATAGCTATATTTTAAAGTTAGACGAAGACCTACTTTTTATGTGTCTGTTGGCTGGGGTTCCATATTGTATTTCTTACATAAACCACACCCATGATGACCTACAGCAGAGGTTGGCAAACCTTTTCTGTCAAGGGCCAGATAATATTTTAGACTTTGTGGACCTGTGATATAGTCTCTGTTGCAAGCAGTCAACTGTGCTGTTGAAGCACAAAGGCAACCACAGACAATTTGTAAACAAATGGGCATGGCTATCGCTCCACTAAAACTTTTATTCACAGAAACAGGCAACAGGCCCTAGTTTGCTGAACCCTCAACTATAATTCTGATTGCTTTAGAATGGAGCAAGAAAGATATTAAGAACACTTATAATGCAATTTGAGTACAGAATCCTTTTAGACTTACATGATTTTCTCCCTTAACCTTTTTCAGTTGTTTTCACCAATAGCTAATTCACAATCCCTATTTTTTGAGTGATCTGCCTTTGGCTTTCATAGAAAGAGCAACTTTCTCCTTCATGTCAGTTTATGAAACATTAAAATGCAGAAATACAATAACTGGTATAAACAGGTTTGGGGACAGAATCAACTCTTGGTAAGCAGACAATTAACCGATGGGAGCAATATTCATAGGCCTACCAGAATGCAGCCTACTAGTCAAAAGTATGCAGCAGCTGTGGACATCAGTCAGTATATTTTCCACAGAAAATGAAGACCATCTCTAATCTGGTGAGTTGGGTAAATGAAAGTTTAAGAGAGCTTCTGCTGTAGTATACTTCTGTAAAAAAATCCAAAAAACTAAAACTATGATTATAGTTGAATGTTTTCACATAACATAACATGAAAAATAACATATAGAGTTTATTTTAAAACTGAGAAATCTGATACTCTGATTTGGGATCCCTTTTTACAGATACTTTAGATGTCTATCACATAATATGAACTCTACTAAGTTTTAGAATTAAAACCCATCAATTTATAAAATATTTACAGTAAATGACAAAAAAAGGATAAATGCAAAGTAACAACAGAGAACAGTCTAAATGATAAGAACTTGATGAAATTGCCAAAGTAAAACTATTTTTTCATCCCCAAATCTGATCCATGACCATGGGACAGGGCGATCTCTTTACCAGGATTGTAATCTTATCATGGATAAAAACTGTCTCTTAAATCTACAAAACCAAAGTTATTGCTATTTAAGCAGCTTAAAATACCACACTATTACTTATGGTTTACCAAATAATCAAGTCTATACCTCTAGATTGAAGGAGGTCAACTTCTTTCAGTGTACAGTCAACATTTATCTGGAGTTGTCTGTTCATGCTTCTCAATCTTGTCATTTCCTCAGGCTAGTAAGAAAGGACCCAAAATAGCAATTGTGGGAAAGTCATTATCAAGCCCAACATTTAAGAACTGCGTTTCATGTTAATTGTAATGATTGGGTATTACCAAGAATATGGCCTTAGTCCATAAGAGGGCATGTTTAAGAAGTCCTATGTGTATGTTTTTAAAGGAATAGTCAGGTAAAATGGGGACATCAAAATGGCCACATATAAACAAAATCTGCATATAAAGTGGCGAGCTGCAACAGTGGACTGTGTTCTACCATACAAGATACTACCATTTTAATCACAGAGCACTGAGAATATTTTGTTTCTATGTTTTCATGGTAAGGGAAAATGTAAGAATCAACCTTTTAAATGAGTCATGTCCATGATCTTAGTCTTGTCCAGCCTGGTAAAAATTACAACAGTATGGTGTTTACCAGAATTCTCTCATTCCTTCTTCTTAACAATCTTTTAAGGTAGGTACTAATACTGTGCCCAATTTGTAGATGAGGAAACCGAGGCACAGAGAGGTTATATACTTCTCTTAAAGTTATAAAGCTAGTAATTGGTAGAGCCAGGATTTATATAAAAGACTCCTATATAAATTCATATATAAATATTTTTGTCATCTTTTTTTCTAGATTGAAGGAGGCAATTACTCTAGTGCATGAAAACTTCAGAAACAACTGAATTCCATTTTTTCCCCAACTTTGTTTTCTTCTGCCTCCACCTCTTCAGGCCAGCCCACTCCTTAGGCCTTTCAGGGGCACATATGAGGCACTGAAATGTGAAGAGAGTCCTAATCTTCCATTCAATAAAGCTTTTTGGAAGCCTTTACTTCCCATGCCATTCTTAATTTATTTTATACATACATGTGTACATATGTGTATATGTGTACATATATATATATACACATGTGTACACATGTATGTACAGTAAAAAAGTCAAAGTTTAGAATCTAGAGGCTGAAATACTGAAGCTTTCAGCACAGCCCAGTTATTAATGACTAGGGTGATTTTAACTATAACATATAAAGTGAAAAATTAAGTATCTGCTACTCTAGGAAGGCAGAACAAAATCCTATTCTGTTAAAAACATGTACTTTGCTGAACGCTAAATATGTTAATATGCCAGTGAAAGAAAAATGAGCAGAAAGGATATCTTAATTCATATGATGTTAGGAGGTATTATCAGAATAACTGAGAATGCCCATTAAATAAGCAGGTATCAAAGTTTAAAATAAGTGATAAAAGGCAGAATATAATAGCTACAATTCCACAGAATGCTAGAGGAACAAAAAAAGTCATTCAGAAATATTTATTATGGACTGCCTTTTCTAATTCCTATGGGCTAAAACTATGTGACATTAATGTGTAAAATGCTTTGTGCTTTGCCTATCAAGCAATATTCAAATAGTTTAAAATACATACTTGAACATTTAAATTAAAGATAATGTATTTAGTTAAGGGCTCCAGACAGTGATGCTGTCTTCCTAGGAACACATGGAAGAACCTATCAGGAAAGTCAAGCACCTGAAAAGGATGATCTTTTCCATAGGTTTTAGGGAGTTGGGGACAAGAGAGATGTTTCAGCCACAGTGGCCCTAAACAGTGAAGCGGCCACCACACATTTGCTCATAACAAAAAACATACTCTCATCAGGCCGGGCGCAATGGCTCACTCCTATAATCCCAGCACTTTGGGAGGCCGAGGCAGGTGGATCACTCGAGGTCAGGAGTTTGAGATCAGCCTGGCCAACATGGCGAAACCGTCTCTACCAAAAATACAAAAATTAGCTGGGCGTGGTGGCGCATGCCTGTAGTCCCAGCTACTCGGGAGGCTGAGGCAGGAGAATTGATTGCACCTGGGAGGTGGAGGTTGCAGTGAGCCCAGATTGCACCACTGCACTCCAGCCTGAGCAACAGAGCGAGACTCAGAAACAACAAAAAGTACTCTCATCAACAGGCTCATTTCCAAAGATAGTAGAAGCACTCGATCTTACTAAGGGTTTATCAGTAAGATTCCTATGTCCTTTTTCATATAGCTTCTGATTAAACTGAGGGGGGAAAAAAGCAGTTTCTGAGAAATTACCGCCATTTGTCAAAAGTAGTTTTTGTGGAGAAGGAATTTCAAAATTGGGTATGTATAATTCAAAGTTGTCTGTAAGATAACAGGATGTTTGTAGCTAACATTTCAAAATAAAAAACGGTAAGCTTTTTTTCCAAAGCTGGCATAGACCAGCGTCAGAGACCACTGATGTTCTTTTGTGGCTTGGCCTCAGTTATGCCTCTGGGACTCAAAGCTGTGGGACAGTCCAAAAACCTAATCAGAACAGGAAGAATGGGGGGAAATAACTTGAGGGAGGGGGCAACTGGCAGCTTTCTGCATATTAAAATCTTATCTTTCAAGGTAAAACTTACATTTCCCCCTTCTCCTTGAAACTGTTTCATCTATAAACTTTATAGGCAAAAAGCTAACATTTCTATCTCAATACTTTGAGAGTACTTATATTTTCTCTCACACACAAATACATACAGACTCACAGATATACCTATCTCATTTCACATGCAGATCTAAGAGATGGCATCTTCGTCAGCATTTAATACAATGCTTTGCAAATAACAGATTAAGGGAAATGACACCATCATGCATCTTACATGTACTTCTGCTCTCCTTAGAAAAAGATTATTTCACTGCTACTCTAAGTTTCTACAACTCCCCCTACCCCCAAATGTGCACTGCAGTATCATTAGGCAAGCAGCTTTCTAATCAATTTTGTATACACTGCCTGATAAGCAATTTGTTTGAAAACTTGAAGGTAGCAATGTGTGCTTTAGTAGCAAAAACATCAGTTCTCTACTGGGTATTCCTATACACAAGTGGGACAATGATAAGGCTAGCCATCTACTGATTACCTACTTCATGCCAGGCTTATTACATACACTGTCTCTTTATCTTGACAATTATTATAATGTACCTGCTATAATTCTCTTTTACAGATAGGGAAAACCAGATGCAGAGAAGTCAGATATAGCCAGTGAGCACTTGAGCAATTCTGACTCCAAAGCCTATGTGGGCTCTCTTTCCACTATGTCATGGTTCTTCAAATGAGCCTTGATGAGCAAAATGGGCATTCTGACTAAATGATTTATTTCTTGATTAATTTCTTACATAAGAATAATCTTATATATGTTCCTCAAGTTCAAAGGAAGTCAAAGTACAAAATGCTTTAGATTTGTGTGTCTAAACCTCAAGCAAATTTTTCTAGTATTTTGCAACCAACACTTTTATAAGAACACTTACTGTTTGTTGGGCATTGTGTAAACTGCTTCACATAAATTACCTCATATAATCCTAATAAAAATCCCGTAAGATGGGTACTATACCACACATTTTATAGATAACAAGCATAGAGAAAGTTACTTATCCAAGGATACATGAATGACACAAATAGAAGTAGGATTCAAACTGGCACCTGACTTGAAAGCCTACTCACTGTCTCAACCACCACGTACAACTGTCCCTCTGCCGTGTACTACAATTGTCCTCCATTTTACTCTAGGCTTGGCAACACATGGGAAACACACTTAAATGTCTTCTCTCTCAGATGTTAGCACCCACATGAACTACCAATTTCTCAGTCTAGGGGATGGCTACATGGGGGTTCATTATACTATTTTATGTATCTTTGAAATTATAATAAAACTTTAAATTACAGCCCAGGGCAGCAGTTTCACCAACTTCTCTTTTTCCTTTCTCAAGAAGATAGACTGGGGACCAGGTGCAGTGGCTCATGCCTGTAATCCCAGCACTTTGGGAGGCCGAGGCGGGCAGATCACAAGGTCAGGAGTTCAAGACTAGCCTGGCCAACATGGTGAAGCCCCGTCTCTACTAAAGATACAAAAAATTAGCCAGGCATGGTGGCGCACACCTGTAATCCCAGCTACTCGGGAGGCTGAAGCAGGAGAATCACTTGAACCTGGGAGGTGGAGGTTGCAGTGAGCCGAGATTGTACCACTGCACTCCAGCCTGGGTGACAGGGTGAGACACTCTGTCTCAAAAAAAAAAAAAGAAAAAAAGAAAAAAAGATACGTCAATAAGAGCTCTGATATAAAATCTGGAGCTTTTTTTTTTTTTAAGTACTAACCTATGCTACATTAGACAGTTCTCCACTTCCAATGAAAAACAACAACAACAAAAAACCCAGTATTTTATTTAGCAGGGATTATCACACAGCAAGTAGTTGCTAAATAAAATGTATATGATTAAAGAAAATTGGCCGGGTGCGGTGGCTCAAGCCTGTAATCCCAGCAGTTTGGGAGGCCGAGACGGGCGGATCACGAGGTCAGGAGATCGAGACCATCCTGGCTAACACGGTGAAACCCCATCTCTACTAAAAAATACAAAAAAAAAAAACCCAAAAAACTAGCCGGGCGAGGTGGCGGTGGCCTGTAGTCCCAGCTACTCGGGAGGCTGAGGCAGGAGAATGGCGTAAACCCAGGAGGCGGAGCTTGCAGTGAGCTGAGATCTGGCCACTGCACTCCAGCCTGGGCAACAGAGCAAGACTCCGTCTCAAAAAAAAAAAAAAAAAAGAAAATTACTATACTAAGAAAATTCGTTTATGCTCTACAGGTACCTAAAGGTTTCCAAAGTATTCAATCACCATAGGTGGATTCCCATATGGGTTATGTTCTTCAATATCTTCCACAATCAGAGGATTCAATTAAGATTTCAAATGGAGAAAATGAGGCAGAAATTTGATTTGTAGTAACATCACCTTTCCATTAAGGATGGCTCTGTTATTTTTCCATTGCTTTAAGTAGTTAAAATCTTCCTCCTCACTTCTAATATTGACTATACTGAGGACTATAGACGATATTACAAAAAAGTCATTAAATTAGTGAATATGACTATTTCTCAAGACTCTCTTTCTCAAAAACTCCCACTTGTTCCCTGTTACCAGCAGAATAAAGTTCAAGCACCTCGACCTAGCATTCAAGGTCAAAGCCCCACTTACCCTCTGTTAACTCTTCAGAAATCTCATGCTTATGCCAGGGAATTGTAGTCACTGTCTCCTAAAAGTCACTCTCCATCTTGACTTCAAGCCTTCATTACCTTATTGTTGTTCTTTTCTAAAATGCCTTCCCCTTTTCTCTCTGCCTATTGTTTAGGGCAGTGGTTCCTCACTCTTTTTTTCCTTCAATATAATAATCTTATGAAAATCTGATGAAAGCTATAGACCCACTTCCCGTATTAGACACACTTATGAAACTCTGCATATAATTTCAGAGAATTCACAGATCCCCTTTGAAGCCAAGAACCTCAAGTAGAAACTTCTCTATGAGGGAGTGGCTGCAGACATGCTGACTGCAAGAGCCCTGACATATGCCCACTTCTCTAAACCTGTAAACTCAGAGATTGCCCTAAGTTTAGAGAGGGTAGGAAAATGAGGAAAGGCTTCATGGAAAAAGTAGAGGTTAAGTTGAGCCTTGAAGAACAGAACAGACAAGATTTACACGTGCAGAGCTTTTTAGACGGGCATTCCAGCAGGAGGATAATGTAAGAGCAGAGAAGTGCATTGAATCTGCACAGAAACGAGTTGATGTATGAATTCTCTCATTACCCATGAACATATAGAGCACTTACCACACTGTATTATAATTATCTGTTGATGTATCTATTTTTCCCACTGGTAGGTATGTACTAAGCATCTAGCATAGTATCACATTTCATAAACTATATGCACAAAACTGCTAAATGTTGAAAGGTAAAATGATAGGTTGGATCATAGCTTGTGAAGTCACAAGATTTTAAACATGTTTCAAAATTATCAGTTGCTTGGGATCGTTAGAACTCATATACATTAACCAACATGTTAAAAATATATTATCTGAATCTTTTCATTAGAGCAGTTCCCTTTAAGACTGCTATCAATCAATACTGTTACCTCAGTTTCTACAATTATTTATACTTAACAAAACTGCTCTGCCTTAAAATATTCTACAGTCAACACTTCCCCAAAACTCATATTGATCTATTCTAAATCATCTGAACTAATGTACTTATAAAAATAATTTTAAATGTTTAAAAATATATATATATCATACGCTTAGAATAATAAATGAATACACAAAGAATAATTCATCAAATTTTTGGTCAGTGTGCACTTTTCTATTTTGACAGAAAGCAATTTACAAATAAATGAGATGCTATACCTTGATTATTATCATCAGTGTTTGAAAATACTGATGAGCCTATGGAATTTGCATACATGAATTATTTTGACAAGAACTACTAAAGGCAAAAGTCCTTCATCTATTGTTTTAAAAAACAGCAACAACAACAACAACAAAAAACCCAGAACTCTGTCAGGAATAAAACCTAAAGAAAAATAAATGACCTGATAGCCAATATCCCGACCCACCTATTAACACATCTAACAGTTCACTTACCGTAGGGATCGCAGTGGTGCAGCTGACTCTTCTGAGCCGTCTCTGCATCAGGTCATGCTCCATACCGTTAACTTCAGACTTCAACCGCTCTAGCTCCTCTTTCTCAAGTTTCAATTGCTTTGCTAACCTCTCCATCCTTGCTCGTTGATGTAACAGCAAGGCTACAGCATTATAGATAACGTCATTGCAGAGAACAACACTGAACAAGTGACTGGAAAATTTCGATATGTATTACTAATGTATAAAAGACTCATTCAACTTGGGGGTTGGCATTTACTCTCATGTCTTTATAATGCTATGCTGCCTCCATATCTGCTTCAATTTAGCTCTCTGAATGCTACCAAAGTGACATCACCTGAACATCCCTCTTGTTCTATTGTCCTAAGATTCTCTTTATACTTGTGTGTGTTTTGAACAGGCTGACTACCAGGCATACTTAATCATTACTTCCCTTCTTATATACTGAAAGAAAACTAAATTCTCAGGTATCTTGAAACAATCTGAATAGACGTTTTAAAAACTCTATATCTAATTTAGGTCTACTATTAGCTAATCCAATAATTCCACTTCTTATATATTATTTATATGTAAATATCATTATGCCCTCTGGGCCATCCTCTTTAGAAAAGATTCAAATTCTTTCATTTGATGAACTTTACTCCATTTTCCATGAATCTCTTTTTTCCTACTCTGTAGTTTGTACTTTTGACAATTTCCATTTCACTTGTATTTTTTGCTCTATGAATATTCTTTCTAAACTAAGCCTTATTAGGCCTACAATTTCATGTTTTAAAACAAAGTCTATAGATGACTCTGAAGCACTAACTTCATTCTTTTTGTTTGTTTCAGACAGTCTCCCTCTGTTGCCCAGGCTGGAGTGCAGTGACGTGATCTCGGCTCACTGCAACCTCTGCCTCCTGGCTTCAAGTGATTCTCCTGCCTTAGCCTCCCGAGTAGCTGGGATTACAGGCGTGCGCTACCACACTTTAGCAGAGGTGGGGTTTCTCCATGTTGGCCAGGCTGATCTCAAACTTCTGACCTCAGGTGATCCACCCGCCTCAGCCTCCCAAAGTGCTGGGATTATAGACGTGAGCCACCACACCCGACCACTAACTTTATTCTTAATAGCAATGCTACTGCCCAACATTTAATACTAAACATTTAATTAAAACTAAACAGCTAATATATTTGAATGGGAGATTGCTGCCTCACCACAGAAATGAAATTTCATAAAAGGGTTAAAGTTTACCTTGTGTGTAGGCATAGTCATCTGATCCAGAACTAGAACTCCTCTGATATTTATGGCTTCCCTTTTCTCCCCCAGAGCCTGGTATCACTGAAATGGGCTGAATAGGTTCTGGTGCTGCAGAGCGCTCTTCTTGGTCCACTAAATTTAAAAGATTTTCAGTCGTTGCTCGGCCTACGGTAATTTTAAAAACTGTAGTTGGGTTTGGTATCACTCGAGGAGATGGTGATGGAGTACACGAAGGTCCAGTTGGCTGTGTGTATGTAATATACACAGGATTAACACTAAACGGAGGTTTTGGTTGACTAGATATCCCTCTTGAAGGAGAACTTGAAGGTGGCGTGGTGGCTGTGTATAGTGAGTGTTGATTCCGTGGAGATGGTTGATTACTGATGGGTGAAGGACTCCTATTAATTGCTGTCCCAGGTCTTTGAGAAGGTTCAACTGTAATTTCTATCTTCTTCATGGAACCTTTGGATAAACTAGATGCTGTGTATGGAAGATAGGCTACTGAATGGCTTCCCTGTTTCTGATAGCTAGGAGGTCCTTGTTGATATGGATGGGGTGGAGTAGTTGAAGGACTAGGTGGCATAAAGATGTGGCCCAACTGGGAAGGTTGCACTTGATGCTGTGGAGAGCTGAAGGGTGAAGGACATTGAGAAGGAGGTGGTGAATGGTAAGCAGACTGAGGGATCTGCTGCTGTTTGGGAGAATACTGAGAAGGTTGATAGTTCTGTTGGTGTGGATAAACAGGTAAAGGACGCTGGCTATAGTGAGGCACTGGGCCCTGTGGTGAGGACTGCCACGGTGTATTCTGAGGAGTTTGTCTTCCTGATGAACTCTGAGATGTCTGTCTAATATAAATAGAACCAGGAGATCCATAGAGATTGCTTGGAATTTGTGGAAGAATTTGTAAAGCTCTTGGTACAGTCTGTCCAGAAGGGAGGTTCTGGGATACTGTAACAGTAATTGGATTTGTACTATACCGAGGTATGTGCATGTATGAAGGAGGTGGCGGTGGTGGTGAAGGCCCTTGCATAGCAGACGGATTCATTCCTGTTTGCATGGAAGATGGCTGTTGAGGTGGCTGTGAAGGAGGAGTAGCTGCACTTCTGTTCTGTTCATTCATAAAAAATGGATTGTAGTTGGGAGTAGCAGCAACAACAGCTGGAGCTGAGTGTGGTTCTTGAACTAAACATATCAGCTGTTTACCTGCTGCATGCTGTGGATCAATATGTCCATCACTTGAGCTATGTACCAGTGTTCGACCACCATTAAGTTGGGCTCCATCTCCTGGGTGATAGCTACTAGGAGAATGGACACCCAGGTTAATATGTAAAAGGCGATTTCTATTCATCCTATTGTCATCTGGACTATGGTACTCCATATATAAGTATTTGCTACTCTCCTGGGAAAGGGCTCGGCAACAGGCTTCAAGATTGTTGTTATTCTAGGGGAGAAAAATGGTAAAAGTAACATTGGCAACATTAACAAATTCTAATAGTGAAAGTCAGGCTTTGCCAGAGAGTTATGCAAATACTACTGTCACAGAATAAATAGAGAGCAGTATCTTAACCACAAAAAGCTTCATGGTCATCTATCCTGAAAAGGAGATACCAAACGATCCATATTACTTTACAAACATTTAGCTCACATTACTAGTACTACCACTACTGCTACTGCTACAGAAATGTAAAGTACCTACTAATGAACACTGTGACTCAACCCCAAGTTTTCTGACTCCAAATCCAGGACTCATTTTATACTTGTTGCATCTCAACAAATTAAAATGTTGGGCTTATCTCGGATTCACCACAATTGCTGCAATATAAGTATAAGTAATATCCATGATTAATATTTAAATCGATAAAAAACATAAAAATAACCATGCTTTAGTTTTTAAAAGGCACTAAAACCACAAAAGGAGAAAAAGAATTACAATAAAATTCCTCAAGAGTTAAAACAATAAAAATTCTAAAGCAGCCCTCATTTTTCTTTTACCTAAATTTATCCTTGAATAACTTCAACTGTCTGAACCATTATATAAGATTTAAGCAAAATGAATACGTATTAAAAAAATCCATAACTTAAACTATGGCTCCATAACTTTGCCCGAGTTAGGGTAATTTAATTAAAAACCTGGTGTCGACTGCCTTAATTAAATTCATTCATACCCTCACAGTCTCAAAAGTTTTTACCCGCTGAAAGGTGTCTTGGTATACTTTCAAAATCACTGAAAGATGTGAATTGTTTAGTTCTACACACTCACAAAGAAGGTAATAGCAAACTGACACTTTAGAAGTTCCAACTGACAGTAATCAGACTAATAAAAGGTTCCCTCTTTGTAAAATTTTAATATATCAAAAAGCAGTTTTCTATTGAAATACAGAATTCCAAACTATTTTACTAGTGTAAGACACATATTATCCACTGCTTTTGAAGTAATCCATAAAAGTTTCCCAATTATTGTGACTTTCTCTGTAGTTCATAAATATACACAGAGATATGCACATGCATAGATATTACTATATATTTTAGGAAAAATGTTTTATATAAAAACGAAAGGAAATAATTCACTTCTGCTGAGAACCAAATGAAGTTAAACCTAAAACAGGACCCATAATGTTGTAATTTTAGAGTTGGGAGAACTCCTATTAGAGTTCATCTGCTCCAATGCAACTCACATTTACAGATGAGGAAAGAGATGCCTGGGAAGTTACATTGCTTGACAATAGGCACTTAACTAGTTAACTGGAAAGTCAATTCTAGATTCTTACTCTCCTGAGTCCCAGTGCTCTTTCCACATGGTAATTTCAAGGGAAAGGATGTTTGGCCAAAAGGACATTATTAAACTAGAGCTTTAGGAAGTTTAAAAAAAAGTCAAGCAAATCTTTGCAAAATGAATTCTTAGAAATTTAATGAATTGGCTTTATTAAAACTCTATAGATCATTTTTAACCTTTTCTTTATATAAAGTTTTTGATACTAAAATTCAAATACTTTAAAAAATGAGATCATGCATGTAAAACATTAACATCCTACCCAGATGATAGTAACAAATAGTAATTATTATCAATATAGAAAATTTAAAATTCAAATACTTTTAAAAATACTTTGAGTCACAGAAAGATGTATTAATTGAAGAAGAAAATCATTACAACTCAAAGATCTGAATTATTTTTACCTTGCTTGAAAATCGTATTGAGCAAGGAAGGGAAGATATTAAAAGCAAATTTGGAGCCAAAGGATTCAAACTGATTGGCAACTAGAATGTGTCACTGACAGACATCTGAAGGAAAAAAAATATGGAAGGTGAAATAAAGTATTCTATTTTTTTTTTTTTAATAGACCTATGGATTGGGGAAAACAAAAACTGGAGAGTTTTCTTTTAAACATAAGGTAGTCATGGATACTTTACCATCTGATATTTTTATTATTAATAACCCTGAAATTCCATGTTCTGTACGCTGAGTTAGATAGCCTATGTAGTATTGTCACAAAAAGTATCCAAATTCAAAATGATATAAAGTTGGAATTGTCAGCATGTCTATAGTGACAAGTTGAGTAAATTTTCCTATGAAGAAAATTTAAAAACCACAAAACCAAGATATTAAAGTATTATTATTACAGAAGTATTTTAAAAAGAAAACTACCAGAATAGATTATAATAAGGATAAAAAATGTATCAAACAGTAAACATGAAGAAGAAATCAAAATCATTTCAGAGGTAAGAATTTTTAAGACATATAATGAACACTTTTGAAAGGAATGAGGCAAAAAAGCATCATATTCCTAAAAAGTGATCCTAAATTGAGGATGATACCCCTGAGTGAGGCTCTAAGGCTTGCGCATTAAATGCAAACTACTGAGCCTCATACATTTTAATGTGAAAAACAGTTTTCCAGAGCCAGTAGGTGGTAAATCTCCATACAATATATTTTATTAATCCCAAAGGAAGAAAAAAGTGGAAGACTTAGGACAGTGTAATTATCAACAAATGTTCACTGAGCTGAATGTAAAGTTCTATTCCTTCAGTTTAGTTAAATGGTCATGAGAAATGCAGGTAATAAAGGGCTAAATGAAATAAAACAAGGTCAGGGCTAGGTGGGGCCCTAAGATAGGTGAGGAAGGTGATTGCTAGGAAGTGGTTTAAACTAAAAGCTTCACCCTTACTTGGTTTCACTCTGGTGGGAAGTATCTTTGCTCTACCAGAAACCAAAATGGGGCTAAAGTAAAGAGCTGAGATTCAGGCTGGGAATGTGTGTGAGAAAAAGCAAAGGCAAGCTGTAACACAAAAACCATAAGCCCAAAGCTCTAGACTAGTAAAGGGCTTGCAAACAAAGGAAGCACCTCTGTTACCATCATTGTTCTGTGAGTCTCTATTTATAATTAACCACACCTGTATATAGGTTTAGGTTATATCCTGAGCTGCTCACACTGCCATAAGGTAGAGTTTGAACATGAGTACTAACTGTGTGTGAGGAAGACCAGTGAGCATGGTAGAAGTAGTGCTGCCCACAGTTAAGCAAATAGGTAAGTTCCATAACTCAAAACACTACGATCCTGTGAAGGATGACATAAAACACAACAAGGGGACAGTGGGACAGGGGAAGTGGTAGGCCTACTTCTCTGTTGTCCCCTGAGTGGGAAAGACACATTCTATCTTAGAGATGAGAGATTCAATGTAAGACACACAGCAAGACAAAGGTAATGTGAGTGAAAGTGGGCTTACATTTAAAGTGGGCTTACATTTAAAATTAGATATCAGTAAGGATTTAGCATTAGAAAAACAAGGAGTGGATTATCTACAGACTTAAAAAAAAAAAAGACTCAAAAGTGTATAGTCCAAGAAGTTAAAACGATAAATTTGAGATTCAAAATTCAACTCTAAGGACTGAGGGACTGATAGTACAACCCAAAATCTTCAAAAAGTGAAACATAAGGAGAATCTGTTTTTCTTGTTGCTACCTGCTTTTACTCTCCAATCTGTGGTTCTCAATGGTGGGAGATTTTGCCTCCCATGAGACATCTGGCAATGTCTAAAGACATTTTCAGTTGTCACAACTGCGGGGAAGCTATTGGTATTTACTGGGTAGAGGCCTCGGATGCCTAGAATGTTTAGTAATTCTACAATGCACAAGGCAGACTCCCACAACAGAGAATTATCCAGGATAGACTGTCAACAGTGCCAAGGTTGAGGGGAAATCCTGCTCTAAATGTTCCCCCCGACCACACATACACACACACACAAAGAAAACATAACTGGGTTCTAATTACATCACACATCACCAGCTCTAATAGGAAAAACTAAAACTTAATATCATTATCACTGGTAGGTAACTTACCTGTAACATGCACTGAGACACCACGCCCTCTGGAATTTCAGGGAAACGTTGTCGAAGATCATGGAGAACCTGAATATCAAGCTGTGGGCTGCTTTGCGCCATGCCAGAGCAAATGGTGGCCAAGTTTCTCTTAGGAAATGGATGTTAACTGGCTTTCCAAAAGTGATGATCTTCTAGCACCACAGTCATTTTCTATTTAAAAAAGAAAAAAAAAAAAGTATGGTTAAGTCTAGTTACATATTTCACTTTATTCCTATTGATCCTGTACAACTCAGTAGTGGTGGCATCTCCTCTAAGGAGGCTTCCACTGACCCTCCCCGTCTTAGTCCTGCTGCCTTGCCTCTCCCCTCCATGATGCTGCCAAAGCAGGCTTTGCTTACCCTCACAGGAACACTAAACACACTATACTGAAACCATCTATGCACCTAAAGCTCTCACCTATTTAAAAAAAACCAAAAAAACCTGAAGCCCCACCTGGAATATAGCTCATTATTACAGACAGTGAGGATGTACTCAAGAAGTGATGGGAACATATAAGGACCTGGAAGTCAACTTGAAGAGGTGCACTCACTGGCCACATTTGCAACAATTTGAATACCAAAATAATAGAAGACAGTAATGAGTTATAAACCTGTAGAAAAGAGGGAGCCGTGCATCCGTATCAATGAAGATAGCTAAATACATACATACAAAAATAGGGGAGAAGGGAAGTCCCTGCTTACAGTAAAATCCAATCGGTAAACATGCAGGAGTGCTGGAGCTGGAAAAATCATTTTGCAGTCATCATAGTATAGAGACTGCTTCAAGCAAGTATCATCAATGGATGCTAAATCTAGGGGAAAATCTGCACGAAGAGTAGGAAGTACACACAGTTTTATAATTGTGTACCCAAAGCTTATTAGTTGCAAAGGGGAAAAATTTAATTATACAGTGGACAAACTGAACAACATCTTGACTGGGTGATCAAAATGAACATCACCAATGAGGGCCAGATGGACTGCATAGGCCTCCAGATGTGACACCATGAGAAGAACACATCATTTTATAGTATTATAGTCAGGAATGCATAACCTGAAACTAATCATGAGGAAATAGAACATTTCTCATTTTGGGTTTTTCTATAAAAAAGGGTGGGGGGAGGAAATGTCATTTTAAGACAAAGGTTTGAAAAATGTCCCAGGTTAAAAAAGAGAGAGCCATGACAACTAAATCTTTTACCTGATCCTAGATTGGATCCTATACTAAAAGGGAAAACTGTTATAAAATAAATGAGTGGATCTATTAACCGAAGTGAAATGTTGACGGTAGATCAGAAGTATTCTGTATCAATAAATGTACTGAATTTCCTGTTTACTGAATTGATAACTGTGCTGTGGTTACATAAGAGAATATTCCTATTTTTAGGTATTAGACAATGAAGCATTCAGTGGTAAAGGGCATGCAACTTACTCCCAAATAGTTCAGAAAAAAAAATATGTACATGTGTGTACATACAAACGTGTACATGCACACATACCTGTGTGCACAGACAACTATAAAGCAAACAGGAAAATGTTAATAGGTGAATTTGGGTAAAGGGTATACAGTGTTCTTTCTCCTATTTTTATTTTCATAATTCCTGTCAGTTTAAAATTATTTCCAAATAAAAAGTAAAAATGAAAACAAAAACCAGCTAACCAAACAAAAGCCTGTAGCTCTACTCAAGGTCTGTGCCTTGTTCACCACTGTATTTCCAGAGCCCAACCCCATATCTACTCAAGTATCGTTAAATGATGAATCAATTTCACTATACTAAATCAATCTACCTAATAAGATAGATTTGGATAAAACAATATTCATACTCAAAAATATATAGACAAGCCTTTTAGATGAATCTTGTCCCCCCATCTCCTGCCATCCCCCACCCAGCAAATATCGAGGGAGTGGAGTCACCTATATAGGGTAACTTGTGAACGCTTAGGGAAAAAAAATTGGTTTAGGCTACTAAATCAATGGGTATATTTTTCCAGTTTGTCCCTGTTGAAAATCCCAAATCTGAAATACTAAGAGATTCTACCAGATTAACAATCCAGGATTTAAAATGTTTCAAAGTCCTTAGTGTTAATTTAACTTTTTTCTGAATGGGGTTTGAATTATCTATCTTCCATTTTCACAGTAAAGCAATTTCTAATTTCCACTGGCCAAAGGAGCCCTAGCTAGATGTATAATCTTACCAAGTCACTGAGGCTCTAAGGCAGCGTTGTCCAGTAAAAATACGTGAGTCATATGTATAATTTGAAATGTTCTAGTGGCCAACTTAAACAGGTGAAATTAATTGTAACATTTAACCTATGTCAAAAATATTGTTTTAAATGTAACCTACATAAAATCATTGTTATTTTATATATATATTTCAAATGATATCTTTGAAATCCAGTGTATATTTTATACTTACAGCACATCTTAATTCACACTGGTCCCATTTCCAGTGCTCAGTAGCCACCTGTAGTTAGTGGCTACTTTACTGGACAGTGCAGCTCTAAGGCTTTAGGATCTTCATTTAAATAATAGGCAACAACCTAGAACCCTTAGATTCCTTAATTCAACATCTCCTTTTAGGGTATACAATCAAGTAGGCACACGGCCTAGCACAGGCTAGGTGTTCAATAAATATTTATTAGGAGAAATGGGGAGAAAAAAGGAATTCACTGAATTTAATGGTAGGGATGACCTTAACTCATCAAATCTGCTTGTATTTACAGAAATAACAGTTTTCCTAACAGGAAGTGATCCCAATATTTGAGGTGCTAAACTACATTCAGAACAGTTCATGGCTATTTAATCAAACCTTCAATAAAGAGCTTCTGAAGCAGCCAAAGGCCTAACTCCAGCTTTCCCAGTGGCTCCCAAAAACGGTTTTACTCATTTCCCAACCTTACTTACAAGCCTTTAAAATACAAGGGCAATACCATTGTCTTTTTTATGAGATAGAAGAAAAGGCAAGAAGGATCAAAACAAGGACAGACAGGCTTCACGTGTCAAAAGCATAGGCTCCATATACTTCAGAGATCTTGAGAGCGGTCAGCTCTCACCTAGCTTTGTCAGAGCCTTCAGAAACCTCAGATGCTACTGAATCCAAGGTTACCATTATTTTTATCACTATTATTAGCTACCATTTATTGGTAGCTAATAATATGCCCTCAAAGGTAGTTATGATTATCTCCATTTTACAAATAAGAAAATGAACTCAAAGAATGAACATACGGCAGAATCATGACTCAAATCCATGCCTGCCTTCTCCAAAGTCTGTGTTCTTTCTACTGTGTCACTAGTAGGTATCAGAGCATTTCTAATTATGAGTGCCTTTCTCTGACTGGCTAAGGAGCAAACCCTCATTAAGTTTATCATTCAAATAGGGAGCTAAAGGTGTGTGGTGAGGTGGACGACTGAGAGGGAAGGAAAAAATTCTTGTACAAATAAGTTAGCTGTTTAAACACACAAGAAGAAAATGCCTTTTGAAAAAATGGTTATAAATACTTGCCTTTGAAGAAACATGTGAAAGCATCTTTCAAATGGAAGCCAACAGCTTACAAAAATGGCTACCATCTGAAAAGATGATTAATAGACTGACTTTTCACAACAAATAGGAATCTAAACTGTTAAACACATATCCTCCCTTAAGGGATTATGTATGTAATCTTAATAGTGGTTAGCACTCTGCCCTGTACAAACATTCACTCACATAAGCACTAATTGACATGAATAATCATTTAGTATTTCACTGTAATATATAACACTCAAACTTAATTTTTTGATAACTATATCATGTTAAAATACTTTAAAAAAGCAATTTCCATTTTGCTCACTGGGAGGCTTTCTGTTTACAAATAGAAAATATTCCAGCCAATAAATTAAGTCAGTGATACAGTTTAGATGTTTGTCCCCTCCAAATCTCATGTTGAAATGTGATTCCCAACATTGGAGGTGGGGCCTGATGGGAGGTGACTGGATGATAGGGGCAGATCCCTTGTGAATGGTTTAGCACCATCCTAGGTGAGTCCTTGTTCCATTCACTCAAGATCTGATTGTTTAAAACTCTAGGACCTCTCCCCCACCTGCCTTGCTCCTGCTCTCGCCATGTTACATGCCTGCTCTTGCTTCACCATCTGCCATGATTGTTAAGCTTCCTGAGGCTCTCACCAGAAGCTGGGCAGATATTGGTGCCATGCTTATGCAGCCTGTAGAATCCTGAACCAATTAAACCTCTTTTCTTTAGAAATGACCCTACCTTGGGTGTTTCTTTACAGTGATGTAAGAATGGCCTAATATAGTCAGTTTCCTTTAAAAACACAAAGTTTTACAGTAAAGTATTACACTGTACTTTTATATTTAATCCAATTGAAAACACTGTCATATAGTGTCATATTATAGATGTGGCTACCATGCAGATCAAAGCATATAATCTATTCTTGTCCATATATATCAATGTAGGCAACAACTACTAAGCAAAATACACATTGAGTTTGTTTCTTAACATTATAATGGGCTTAATACAATAAGCGCTGAATGATGATTTGTCACTTTAAAACCAGACAGAGGACTCAAGCCGTATCTAAACTGTACAGGCTAGGCTCAGGCATGACCAAACTCCTGGGATACCCTTGAAACACTCCCACTAAAGTCCAGATGGCCACAGCTGTGGATTGTGGAGCTGTGTAGGTGGTAACCCTAGATCAAGAAAGAAGAAATACTAAAGACATAAACCCTATGATCATCACACAGTTCAGGGGCCACATGAACCAAGAGATTCTGCAGAGTTTTAAGCCTTTAATGCATGTCAGCTTTGTGAGGATTTTTTTCTTAAAGGCAAGACACACTATGGGGCCCAGATGCTATGCTTAGCAGTGGAATCAGAGGCTTCCTTCAGTGGTGCAGCTACCTCCCTAATTCAAGACTGCTGGTAACACAAGGCACAGTGGTTTCTGTTCCTGAAAAAGCAGTTGCTAGGATGTCTCCCAACAGAATTGCTTCTCCCAATCAGAGAGGAAGCTCCCCCAGAGCTCTGCTCTAATGCCACAATTCCCCACACTCTAGAAAATGATGTCGACATCTAGTGCTTTGTTTCCACAGTTTTTTTCTGAGCTCAGCAAATAAACAGGGTGGTGCCATTATGGCCCAGAGTGTTTTACCTCTGTCAGAATTTTAGGTCACTTCCTAAAACAGTTGTATCAGAGGTAGTAAAACCAATGGTCTGTGCAATGAATTCAGCCCACAGATTTGCCTGGTTTGGCCGCCGCAGTGTTGTTTTAAGTTGAGCTACATTTAAAACTGGGAGACTGGCCTGGTGCGGTGGCTCAAGCTTGTAATCCCAGCACTTTGGGAGGCCGAGACGGGCAGATCACGAGGTCAGGAGATCGAGACCATCCTGGCTAACACGGTGAAACCCCGTCTCTACTAAAAAAATACAAAACAAACTAGCTGGGCAAGGTGGCGGGCACCTGTAGTCCCAGCTACTCGGGAGGCTGAGGCAGGAGAATGGCGTAAACCCGGGAGGCGGAGCTTGCAGTGAGCTGATATCTGGCCACTGCACTCCAGCCTGGGCAACAGAGCGAGACTCCATCTCAAAAAAAAAAAAAAAAAGCTGGGAGATTTCACATAAAAATTTACATATCTAGCTTTTCTCTGAAAAATCACATGATCTAGCAACTGCAGGCAACAACTGGCTGAAGCTAAGGTACCACTCCCCTTTTAGAAAGGACAGTTTGCCTAGTTCCTATACTCCCTAGCTGGTCCCAAGCACTGCAGCCTGGCCTTGCTTCACCCATCTAGGTATCTCCTGGGTTTGTGACACCCAAAATGTGTTCTGCAGAAAGGTTTAAAGATACAACGGTAAGTATCAGTGTACTCTAGTGTGTCTCAACGGCATACTATTGATGCAATAATTTGGGGCACAAGAATTCCTTGTCATGCAAGACTATTCCAGGCAATGAAAGGTATTTAGCATCCTGGCCCCTCCCATAAAATCTCAGTAGCACCCCCAAGTGGCCTCTAGAGAGGCAATACGTTCTTGGGCTGACAGCCACTGCTAGCATATTAAGGTAATGAGGTGAGTGAGCATTTCCCAGGTTTGAAGAAAAGTTAGCCTTGTCTTGAGAGGAATTTTAGGATTGCAAAATAAAAGAATCATTAATTTTTCTGGTTGGTCTGGCCCAGTAATAATTGTTGAACAAAACACAGTATGTATATGAGTATAAAGCTTTCAAGCTTTCACCCATTTTTTTGCTGCTTTGGGAGGTTTTGATTTTAGATC
Organism: Macaca fascicularis; assembly: GCF_037993035.2. NCBI lineage: Eukaryota > Metazoa > Chordata > Mammalia > Primates > Cercopithecidae > Macaca > Macaca fascicularis. The sequence goes on from NC_088395.1 coordinate 30,900,021, forward strand.
ACATTTATTGAGCTGTATCTGTGTACCAAGTACTGTGCTAAGTGCTTTACCTCATTTAATCCCCAAAATACTTCCATGAGAGGTAATATTATCATCCACATTTTACAAATAAGTAAACTTGAAGTTCAGAGAGGGCAAATAAATTGCCTGTGGTTACACAGTCAGCCAGTAGCAAAACTAAGATACAAATTTAAGGTTATGCTCTTAACCATTATTCTTCCGTACTACTGGCTACCTGGTAAGACTCTGATGATGTCATAACTCTTAACAGTTTAAACCAAACCTTGCTTTTAAAACAGAAGTTTTTATACTAGAGTGTGAATTATTCAAGTTAAACAGTAATAAAAAGTGGCTAATATTGAGGCATAACAAATGATATTTTACTGGCAGAGATAAGAGTTCCATTTTTCAAGATTTTTAATGCATACATGTAAAGGTGCTACCAAATAACAAGGGAGAGAGGAATACGATAGTTATTATTTCCCCTAAATTAAGCCTTCTAAATAATTTATGAAACAGTCATCCTATAGGATTTTTATTACAATAGAAACCATTTTGAAATAGTCACATATTCACTGCATCTATCTCATATTCTGTTATAGTCTCAAGAGATATACTATAAGACTGAAATATTTATATTAAAATAATCCTCAAAAACATTTTCAATTTAAATATGGCCTCCAGAAACAATATATTCATATTTAATTTAAACTTAACAGCCCCCACAAAGAATGTTTGTTAGCTGCCACATTAAACTTATACACAAGAATATTTATAAATATGCATAAATATATAGAGACTACATACGCAGAAATTTCAGCTGAGAGGACACAGAGGCAACAATACCCCAGGAGTAATGAGCACACCCAGAATCCAGATCTTGATTTCTAATTGCATTCTCTCTTTAATAAAGGGAACCAAGGCCCTGTGGAGAAATGGATGATTCTAAAACTGGGGCAGGGAATATATAGGATGAGCCTGGAGCATCTTGTAGTACCAGAAAGTAAGGAAGTACTAAAAAATCAAAATCCCATGATGATGAGGGCATGTCAAAATGACACAGGAGCCAACTGAAGGCGCTCCCAATGGTCAAAGCTGGAAAATTTTGAACACCAAAATAAAGTAGTATTGTATTATAACCCAACGTATAAAATAAATAGCCATGAGCCCATGCTGATATAAAGAAATGACTGAATAAATGAATGAATGATAAATAAATGAGGGTTGGGGGGAGCCTCCCACGCAGAAATCCCAAACAATTTACATAGATAATTCACCTCAAGGAGGTGGAGCATAACCTCCCACCTCTTCAGTGTGGACTGCACACAGTGACTGCTTTCCAAAGAGCACAATACAGGAAAGAGGTGTTTAAAAAAAAAAAAAGATTACAGTGAAGAAACGTAACAAACACGTTCTCAGCCAGGTGATCAAGGTCAACATCAACAGTGATAAGTCAAGTTGATAGTATGGACTGTTTGCATGGTGTGATGAGAATGTGAGAGTGGCACTTTATCTTTGTGGTCTTCCTCCTCAAAACCCATAACCCCATTCTACCCACGAGAAAACCATCTGACACATCCCAATTGAGTGATAGTCTACAAAATACCTCATCAGTACTCCTCAAAAACAAAAGTCTGAGAAACTGTCACAGCCCAGAGGAGTCTAAGGAGACATAACAACCAACTGTGATGGGGTTTCCTGGATGGAATCCTGAAAGAGAGAAAAACATGTTTAGTAAAAGTTAAGGAAATCTGAATAAAGTACAGACTTCAGTTAATAATAATGTTTCAATATTGGTTCACTAATTGTAACAAATGTACCATGTTAATGTAAGCTGTTAATAATAGGGGAAACGGAGTGCAGGGTATATGGGGACTCCCTGTACCATCTTCTCAATTTTTCTGTAAAACTAAAACTGTTCTAAAAAATATAGTTATTTAAAAATAGAAAAAAAATATACCTCAAGATGGTTTATCAACCCTGGCACAGAAATTTTATTCACATCTCCAGCTCTGAAAGCAACTTCTTTTCAGTAGTCTATAAAATCTGAGAAAACGAAAAGATGGTTATCTTTTTGCTAACTTCCCAACTCAATATGGAAAGTAACAAAAACTAGTAGACTTCTGGTGCCTCAAAGTAACAGCAGACAGGATGCTAGACCACACTTTCAGGGCAGGTTGGCTCTTTCCCAAGTATCCTTACAAGCTGAATCTTCTTTTCTTTAAATATCTTCTACAGCAAGTAAATTCTACATTATCCCACAGAAGACAGCAGAAGTTCAAAAAGAAAAACAAGTCCACTACTTATTTTCTTAAGTCAACACCTGGTTCTGACTTAGCATCCTGAGCCTCCATTCTATTTAGAAAAGAGAGGATTAAGCCCAGGCCTATGAAGCATGCATATAATTTTTTTTTTTTTTTTTTTTTTTTTTTTTTTTTTTTTGAGACAGGCTAGAGTATAGTGGCAAACTCACGGCTCACTGCAGCCTCAACCTCCCAAGCTCAAGTGATCCTCCCATCTCAGCTGCCCAAGTAGCTGGGACTATAGGTGTACACCACCACACCTGGCTAATTTTTTTTATTTTTTATAGAGACAGGGTTTCACCATATTGCCCACGCTGGTCTCAAAGTCCTGGGCTCGAGCAATCCGCCCACCTGGGCCTCCCAAAGTGTTGGGATTACAGGTGTGAGCCACCATGCCCAGCCTATATGATTTTTAATTGCATAGCATACAGTGTGTATACCTTTTTGAAAAATGCTACCTCTATTATAAATCCTGTTTCTGGTCTGTGAAAAACTACATATATATATATATATAGAGAGAGAGAGAGAGAGAGAGAAATAGTAACCTTATTCACTTATTTTGACAGATGAGCACTCTCCCCATTTAGAGATTATCTGCATTCTCAGTAAACCTAGTAATTCAATGTTAATATTATCATTTTAGGGCATATATTGGCTTTTATCAGAGCTATCATACACACAAGTTTCTAATTGAGCTCCTGAGTAAACTTCATTTTACAACCACAGTAGAGCTAAAATAACATACCCTGTTTATATCATATATTTAATTTAGCAGTTTACCAAACTTTCTTATTTTTTAATTTCTCAGTTACTTTATCAAAAAAAAAATGAACTTCAAGTATGAGCAAGAAGCACTGTGCACTGACATGAATGCTGCTTCTACCATGTGTAATTTTTTTTCTACTTTCTGATACAACAATGCAAAATCCACCCCACATTTTTTTTTTTTTCCTTTGAGATGGAGTTTCGCTCTGTCGCCCAGGCTGGAGTGCAGTGGTACGATCTCGGCTCACTGCAACCTCCGCCTCCTGGGTTCAAGTGATTCTCCTGCCTCAGCCTCCCGAGTGGCTAGGATTACAGGCACCCTCCATCATGCCTGGCTAATTTTTGTATTTTTGTAGAGATGGGGTTTCACCATTTTGGCCAGGCTGGTCTTAAACTCCTGACCTCAGGTGATCTGCCCACCTTGGCCTCCCAAAGCACCGGGATTACAGGCGTGAGCCACTGCGCCCGGCCTTTTGTTTGTTTTTTGCCATCCCACATTTATGTTAACCCCTTCCTACATGCCTATAAAGTTTTCTCCCTTTCGTAAATGCCTATAAAAGTCACTGTGTGTGGATTATCACTTTCAACATTTAGTATATTAACTTTTTAGTCTCCTCTAGGAGTTTTCACTATAAATCTTGAGAACAAGAACCAAACATGCTCTTTTGGCTACAGTGCCTTATACACACTAAATATTCAATATAAATGAGAAAATATAGGCCTTGAAAATAACTGGAAATCTAATATGCTCTGGTTAAGGTGTTTTAAGGTCTTGGTTGCATCAATTCCTAAATGACGTTATTTTAAAAGAAAGACAGAATAACCTATTGGTGACATATGCCAGAGGCAGATCATCTGCACATTTTATTACTTAAAGAGATTACTTAGAACAGTGTATTTTAAATGGTGGGTTCTGACCTATTAATGAATTGTATAACAAATGTACTAGGTGATGACTATCAGGGAAAAGAAAAAGAACAGAAAATATCAAAGTGTTTCACACACAGTAATGGCAAATACTAATTCAAAAAACTTGTTTCAGGTATGTGCATATGTACTAGATCACGATTAAAATGTATTTCTTACTGTGGGTTTGAGAAATAGTGACTTCAAATATGGTGATATATTTTAGGTTATATAAGGAAAAATATTACTACTTTCCTTGTTACCTTTTTCTGAATAGATGGAAGCTTTCTGATTAAGAAGCAAAGTGGAGGTACTGGAGAAACCCTCTAGATATGAAAGTTGAAATGACTTAACTCTTCACGTTATGAATTTCTGTGTGATTTCTCTCAAGTGCAGCCTAGATGTGTTCATGTAGCATCCTCACATACATATAGGAGGCTCCTGCCTTATAATATATTTAAAAGATTTTTTTAAAAAATGAATAATCAGTCTCATTAACCCTGAAATCCAAGATCACAACTATGGGAATTTCCTAGTGGAAGAGTTTGAAAGATTAACAGAAATGCCATTTATAATCATTAACTAAACAATTTCTAATGCATTGCCCATTCATTTAATACAATCTAAGCTTGGCGATACTGAAGACCCATGTCCTCGTAGTGAGAGAAACACACTGGCAGTTATAATAGAGTGGGGTGAGTTCCATAATTAGTAGTCAGAAAAAGAAACAATGAAGGTAGAACAAAGAGAAGGAGAGCTGAGGAAAGCTTCAGGGAAGAGACGACATTTAAGCTTGATTACAAAAAATAGGTTTTTTTGTTTAAAATAAAAACTATAGAATAATAAAGCTGGAAGAAACTCCACATCATCTAACCCAGTAGTTCCCAATCAGGGGTGACTTTGCTCTGCAAGGGACATTTGGCAACGTCTGAAGATATTTTTGGTTGTCATACTGAGGAAAGGTGCTATTGACATCTGACAGGCAGAGTCCAGAGATGCTGCTAAACATCCTACACTGCACAGGACAGCCCCTGACAACAGAAAATTATCCAGCCCAAGATGCCAATAGTGCCAAATCCGAGAAACCCTGAACTCAACCCAAATACAAACACTTCACACAAGAAGATAACTAAAGGCTGGAGGGATTTTAAAACTTGTTAAAAGCCAAGATTATTAAACAGGTGTCACAACATCTTGCCTAAGTACTTAATTCACAGCACATACCCGTGTGTGTTATTATACTAGGAAACAGATGTTAAAAAAAGTGGGAACATTTTCATAAGGTAGAAAGATAAACTGTCTAGAAATCACAACTGATACTGTTATGTAGTCTTTCCTGATACAGATCTACCAATGGTTCAAAGCAAGAATTATGGTTACAATACCACTAACAAAATTATACCCTTATTTGTTCATAATATTGTATTTACCATCTGCTTAATTCAGTTATTCAACATGGATTTGAGAATAAGAAAGATTACAAAAACTAGGAAGTTGGAAGATTTGTATATCCCACACACATCTTGTTATTTCTTGGGGCAGATCTTTCAATCTCCACCAGCTCTAATGCTGGGGATCTGGCACCTGAGTAGGATTAGCCCCTTTTATTCAAAATAAACTGCTAAATTACCCTTCTATTTTCTGGTGAAGTTTCTAATAGCAAATGAATTGTCCAAAGAATTTATAACTCCCACTAGCAGCAGTAGTAGTACTAGTACTAGTAGTAGCAGTAGCAGCTGCTGCTCTTAGGGTCTTGACTTAGGGCCTAAATCTAAGCACATGAAATCACTTGGACATCTTTTGTCATCCTTGCTCTTAAATACACAAAGGACACGGAATATAAATGGAGGGGAGGGTGTAAACATGTTAACAGTAATATAGACTCAATTTCAAAAAAGAAATATACTCCTTACCTCCAATTTTCAACTGGTAAAAATTCAACTAAGATAATTCATCCAGTTTGACACAACACAATTCACGGTTAGAAACTTGAAGAAAAGGCTGAAGACAGTATCCTAAAAAATAAAAGGCTAATGAGGTAAGATTCAAACTGTGAAAGCTTTAAATACAACAGTGTGAGCAAGTGATATAGTGTATGAACAAAAGGTCATGAAAAAGCAGGCAGCCATTTTACTACATGAAATTTCAGTGAATGAAATTTATGTTTAATTGACACTAAGAGATAGTTTTCCTGACTGTCTGAGCCACCCTGCTCCTCTCTCATCACCTCGAGTGCCTAAGGCAGAGCTTTACAACAGCAGAGGGGATGAACAAAGCTTTCCTGAGATTTTAGCTTCAGAGAAAGCTAGCAAGAAGAGCTTTAGCTGCATCCCTGGAAAACCATCAGGAGTCCCTGCAGCTTCCCAAGATGTACTAGTCATTAAAATTAAATGAATTTGATTGCAAAACTGTGCTGAGGCCCTTTTAGGGCCATAGGTCTTTAAAATTTAAAGGACTCCGTGGTGAGTCTGATTTAGTCTCTGGTAAAGTAAAGGAACTTTTTAAAATTCCCATACCCCAAGTAAGCACCACACTCGCACTGCAAGCCCACAACAATGACCAGAGTATACAATCTTTTCTTCTGTTTTGTTGTTTGTTTGTTTTTCCCTGTTACCTTACCTCTTCTCAATAGGATTAGAACTGTTCACTCAGGATTAGAAGGCCTTCCCCATGACCCAACCCACAAAAATCACTAATCTAACATTCAGGAATAGCTTTAACTTCTTCAAGTTATCAAGTTTTCATAAACCTTAGTAAAATAATAGAGTTATACATTTAACAACTCAATAAATGACTACATATTTCAGGTTAATCAAATAGCTCTTGTGAATGAGAAAACAGTTTGTCCATATATAAATATTTCAGCTAATAATAGCAGAAGTGACCAAATTGAACAATCACAATTTTGCAACCTTTAATTACATAACTAAATTCATGCACTGGTAATCAATGGATGGTAAAAGCATTAGGTAAAAGGTTGGGCTTCACAAAGGGATCAAGCTGTCACCACTTGAACCCTCTGATGAACCTTCACAACACTTAAGGTGAAATGACCAGACAATATATGCCTCCAGGTGTAATGTAATATGAAGTGACCACAAGCACTCTTGCCCACCCCTCCAAGAAAATATATTCTGAACCTAATTAAGTACATAGATCTAATTTCCAGTCCATATGAAATAAGAGGATAAAGAAACAAGTTAAACAATACTTCACCAGAATGGGATAGTCTGAGGATGAAAAAAAGCAGACAGGATTGTTATAAATTATAAGAGAATTAAGAGACTTAAGGGGCATAACCAAATACAATGAGTAGCTCCTGTTGCAAAGAAACCAACTATAAAAAAAGAATTTTTTTTAGACGATTAGGGAAATTTAAGGATGGGCTAAGTACAGGTGGCCCTTGAATGGCACAGGTTTGAAGTATGTGGGTCTACTTATATGTGGATTTTTTTCAATAAAAAAAAGTTACATCAAGTGTGCCTGTCTCTCCTTCCACCTCCTCCCCTTTTTCTGCCTCTGCCATGCCTGAGACAGCAAGACCAACCCCTCCTTTTCTTCCACCTCCTCAGTCTCTTCAACATAAAAATGACAACGATGAAGACCTTTATGATGATCTACTTCCACTTAATGAGTAGGAAATATATTTTTCTATGATTTTGAACATTTTCTTTTCTCTAGCTTACTTTATTGTAAGAATACAATAATATATGTAACATACAAAACATGTGTTAATTGTTTATATTACTGATAAGGCTTCTGTTCAACACTAGGCTAGTAGTAGTTAAGTTTTGGGGGAGTCAAAAGAAGCTCACGCCGGTAATCCTAGCACTTTGGGAAGGCAAGGCGGGAGGATCCCTTGATCCCAGGAGTTCAAGACTGGCCTGGGCAACATGAGGAGACCGTATCTCCACAAAACAACATAAAAAAGTAGTCAGGTGTGGTGGTGCATGCTCATGGTCCCAGCTATTCAGGAGGCTGAGGTGGAAGGATCACTTGAGCCCAGGGGATTGAGGCTGCAGTGAGCCATGATCATGCCACTGCACTCCAGCCTGGGGGACAAAGTGAGACCCTATCTCAAAACAACAACAACAACAACAAAAGTGCAGGTGGATTTTTGACTCTGCAGGCAGTCAGCACTCCTAATTTTGGCTTTGTTCATGGGTCAACTGTATTGTATATGCTATTAAGAATTCTTATTAGGTGTGCTGTATAAGATAATAACATTGTAGCTATATAAGAAAATGTGTTGTTTTAGATATATTAAATTATTGAGGAGTGAAATTATGTGTTGGCTATGCCTTAAATTCTTGGAAAAAAGAGGAGTAAGGAGATGAAACTAGTATGGTAAAACGTACATAACTGTAGCATCAGAGGTTCATTGGACTTTTCATTTGTGTACATTTAGAAATGTTCAAATAAAACGTTCAAATGTCAAGTACCTACAAATGAACAAGGGTATTTGACATTCACAGGCCTAACGTAAGATAATTGTTCAAGGCTATCATTATAAGTGAGTAGCAAGGATGTTGCTGGATGCTGAAAACAATGATTTGAAAATGAGATATGAGGGGGATTCAGAAGCAGAATCACCACTAGAAGTATAGGAGCACTGACTCTATTGCTGGGAAAGAAGTACAAGGCAGATAAGCTTTTTGCCCTTCTTAAGATTCAGAAGGATAAGGCAAACACAACTGGCTAGGATTTCATCAAGAGTGACTGGAGAAGCAACAAAGGAAGCCTTGAGTGCCAAGAAAGACGGCAAATGAACTGGAAAGCAAAGACGCATCTTTTTAGAACTGGAAAAATTGAGGCATGTCTAAAAAGAGATAAAGGGACTGTATGTGTAGGGATGAGAAAGGACTAGTGACACAGCAAGCTTTCTAACAGGGCAGAGAGGTGCTAAATTTCAGAGCTGGTGGTACCATGTTCTAGAAATGGGGTGGGAGGCAGTGAGGATGAGATATGAAGGAGTAATCTCCTAATTGTCTCAATCTTCAGGACATGAGTCATGGGGTCAGGATATTATATGACTTACAGAAGGAAGAAAGCATAACATGATAAAACTGGGAAGTCAGTGAACATCTGCAGGCAAGAGTTACCTGGCCATTATAGCTGAAACACAATGTTGTAATAGTAACAGACAAAGAACATATGCCATTCACCAGGTGTGGGACTACCGACAAGTTACTTAACCTCTTGGGCCCTGTTTCCTAATCCTTTGCTTAATATCACACCTAACTATCACATACTTACCTCACAAGGCTGCTGTGGGTTATTAATTTACATAGAAGGAAAAAAGTTAGTAAAACACAATGTTCATTGATTAGGTTGTTTGAGGGTTCTCATATGGCAGAAATCTAAGAATCTCAGCAGAATTGCCTTTTTTTTTTCCTATTTCACAAGGCAGATACATATTATACCAACATACAGGTATGCTAAGACAGAAGTTGTGACTGCAAAAGTGTAACTAGAAAAGTATTCTCTTCCATGACAGGAAAAAACTTTAGTTGATATTATGCATGCTAATTTCAATAGCAATTAAGAGGGATTTCATATTTTGAGCCATTCCAGACATAGCTGAAATTTAAATAAACCTGTCCATTGTCAAGGTCTAGCAACTGACCAAGGTTGAAGAAACTTAAAATATTGTTGAGTGTTTAGTAAACAATTTACTTATATTTACGCACATACAATGTAACCTTTCAATTTAAAAATATATATAATTATACAAGTGAGTACAGCTATATAAAACAAAGCTTAAACAGAACTAGGGCTGAGTCTGAAGTCTTAGAGAAAATGATAGTCTCTGCCACTTCTAAGAAAATCCTGCCCATAAAGAGCCAACAAAACACCTCCCTATCTGAAGGCAAGTAATAGGGTTGGTTAAAATATAAGAAATGGCTTTCTTAAAAGGGTCAAAGAGCTAAAACAGAAGGACAAAAGGGAAAATCCTCTTCACCCACTTTCGGGCTGGGACCCTGAAGGGGCTACACCTTAGAAATAAGGGTGAACCACAATAAATCAGTTCATACACTGAATGCAGTGTGGCCTTGAGTCATCTGGTTGGCCCAGGAAGGTCTCCAAAGCTGAGATTTGATTAAGCAACTCTGGATTTTCTGGATTCCCTTAAGCAGATGTACACACACACATATACTCCTTTCTGAAAAACTATCATCCTTGGTCTCAAATGATTTTTCAAATAATTTTTCAAATACAATGCCCAGCATGCAATTAAAGACAATCAGGTACACGAGGAAACAAGATAAGATGACCACAACGATTCAGAAGGACTCCAAGTATTGGAATTATCAGACATGGATTTTAAATTATGCTTGCTATGTTCAAGGAGATGAAAGCCAAACTTAAAAACCTCAGCAATGACCCAGAAATCATAAAATGTGACACAGCAGAATTTGGGTGTTTTTGAGACCAGGTCTCACTCTGTCACCCAGGCTGGAATGTGGTGGCGTGATCACAGTTCACTGCAGCCTTGACCTCTGGGGCTCAGGTGATCTTCCCACCTCAGTCTCCTGAGTGGCTGAGACTACAGGCATGCACCAGCATGCCCAGCTCATTTTTGTTTTTTTGTGTGTTTTTGTTTTTTTTTTTTGTAGACATGGGGTTTTGCCATGTTGCCTGGGCTACACAGCAGATTTTTAAAAGAAGCAAAGAATAATTTTATTACTGAGAAATGCAAAAACCGAAATTAAGAATTCAATAAACAGGTCTAACAGCCAATAGACACCGTTGAGATAGTGAACCAAAAGATAGGTCGGGGAAAATAAAACGCTCAGAATGAAGAGAGGGTAAGAAACCTGGAAGATACAGTGAGAAAGGTCTAATATCCAAGAGTTAATCAGAATCTCAGAAGGAAAAGAGACAGAATGGGGCAGAGGCAATATTTGAATAAATGTTCCAAAAATGATGAAACCTGTCAAACCACATGTGTAACAATCTTAATGAATTCCCACCAGACAAAGGAAAGTTTTAAAGCATCCTGATGGAGGGGCAGCGGGGGCAGGGGTGGGGAGATTACTTTCAAAGAAGCAACTGTTAGATTGACAGCTTAGTTTTCAACAACAAAAATGGCAGCTAAAAGACCGTGTATCTCCAAGGAGCATGAAGAAAACAACTGCCAACCTAGTATAGGAGAAAATATCCTTCAAGAAAAAAATTAAAATACAGACTCAGACAAATAAAAACAGAGTTCATCTCCAGCAGACCCTCACTACGAATGAAGCAAAAGAAAACTGCCTCAGGATGGAAGGTCACAGATAGAGAAAGGAATGAAGACCCATGAAGTTCAAATAAGCATGTGAAATCTAAAGGAATATTGACTGTATAAAATAATAATGTCTTGTAAGGTTTAAAATACATACAGAAAATTAAATTACAGGACAACAATATGTATGTTACAAGGTAGGTAAATGGAACTAAGGTGCTTTAATATTCTTGCTTCAACTAGGAGGAAGGTAGAAGTATCAGTTAACACTAGACTTTGATAAGTGAAGAATACATGCTATAAATGCTAGGGTAATCACAAAAAGAATACAAATGAATAAGTGATATCTGAAGTAATAAAGGAAAAACGATATAAAAATACTCAGTCAAATAAAAGAAAAATACAGGGGGAAAAAGAAATACAGAGTTAGTAGAATAAAAATGTGATGTTGTACTTAACCCCAAAATGTCAATAATTATATTAAGTATAAATGAATCAAATGTTTCAAAAAAGAACGATTATCAGATTGGGTTAAAAAATAAATCTACAAATATATGTTGCTTTCAAGAGACCCATCTAAAACATGAGAATACAGAAAGGTTAAAAGTAAAAGGATAAACATATATCATGCAAACATTAGCTAAAATAAAGATGGTATTGCTATATTAAAGATGGTGTTGCCGTATTCGTTTCAGACAAAACAGAATCAAAGAAAAAGGATCACTAGAGTTAAAAAGAGTCCCTTCATAGTGATGAAATGCTTAATTCACCAGAACAATATAAAGAACTAAATCTGTATGCACTTGATAACATGGACTCAAATTATATATAAAGCAAAAGTTGACAAAACTTCTCAGAGAATTAGACATGCATTAGTATCTCAGGGGTAAATTTTAAGATATCTCTTGGCTGGGCGTGGTGGCTCACGCCTGTAATCCCAGCACTTTGGGAGGCCAAGGCAGGTGAATCACTTGAGGTCAGGAGTTCGAGACCAGTCTGGTTAACATAGTGAAACCCCGTCTCTACTAAAAATACAAAAATTACAAAAACTAGCCAGGAGTGGTGGTACGTGCCTGTAGTCCCAGCTATGTGGGAGGCTGAGGCAGGAGAATTGCTTGAATCCAGGAGGCAGAGGTTGCAGTGAGCTGAGATTGCACCACTGCACACTCCAGCCTGGGCAACAGGGCAAGACTCCAGCTCAAAAAAAAAAAAAAAAAAAAAAAGAAAGAAAGAAAGGATATCTCTCTCAGTAGTTAAAAGAATAAGAAGACAAAAAAGTTAGTAGGGACAGAGATACAATATGATTACCAAACTTGATCAATGGGCATATATAGAATGCTATATCCAATAACTGCAGAATATATACTTTTCAAGTGCTTACATATTTGCAAAAACTGACCACAAGCTGAACCATAAAGTAAGTCCCAGGGCATTTTAAAAGATTGAAATCACTCAAAGAAAATTCTCTAAGGAAAATGTGTTAAAGCCAGAAACAAAATACAAAAAATACACAGAAAATTCTCATATTACTGGAAATTAAGAAATATACTTTTAAAAAACCCATGGATCAAAAAAAGAAATTACAGTGAGAATTTAAAAATATTGTCAAATAATTAAAATATTACATCTCAAAAATGATGGGATGCAGGTAAAGCAATACTTGAAAATGAAATGTATAGCTTTAAATATGTATGTCAGGAAGGAAACAAGGGTATAAACACCTACCTACCCATCCCAAGAAGTTAGAAAAAGAGCAAAATAATTCCTTAAAAGGTATATAAAATATAATGAATATAAAGGCAGAGATTAACAAAATAGAAACACTTGAAGAATACTATTAGTATTTTTAAAACTGCATCTGTAATTAAAAGCTTTCCCACAAAGAAAATTCTAGGCCTAAATGGCTTCACTGCTAAATTCTATCATGCATTTAAAGAAAAAATAAAACCAAATTTAACCTAAACTCTTCCAGAGAATCAAAAAGCAGGTATCTTCCTTAGCTCATTTTACAAGGCTACTAAAGCCTGACAAGGACAGCACAAGAAAAACAAAATTTCAGGCCAACCCCACTCACGAAGATCTAAAATTCCAAAGTAAAATTAGAGGAAAATGTGATGTTGACCAAGCTGGGTTTATTTCTGGAATGCAGTTTATTTAGCATTAGGAAATCAATCAATATAATGTAACTTGAGGAATATCCTATGGCTATATTAACAGTAGGAAAAACATTTGATAAAATCCAGTATCTATTCATGATGTAAGCTCCTAACAAACTAAGGACAGAATAAAACTTCCTTAATCTGATGATAGCTAGAAAAAAATTAAACTAAACATCATATTTAATGGAGAAATGTTCAAAGTTTTCCTTTCAAGAAAGGAAACAAGACAACAGCGCCACTATTACTACTTCTCTTCAACATTATAATCGAAATACTAGCCAGTACAGTAAGATAAGAAACAAAAGTATAACATTTCAAAAGGAAGAAACAAGACTTTATTTGCAGATAAGACTGAATACATAGTAAAAGATTGAATACATACTCTAAAGATACATAACTAAAAGTTTAGCAAAACTGTTAGATACAAGGTCACTATAAAGATATAAACAAACAAAATAATGGCTATAAAAAACATTTACGATATCAAAAATATCAAATATCTACAAATAAAACTCTCAAAAGTTGTGAACAATCTTCTGGAGAAAATCACAACCATTACTGAAAGAAATTAAAGACCTAAATAAATGGAGTAGTGTATCATGTTCATGAATCAGAAAATGATAAAGATGTCAATTCTTCCCAAATTGCTCTCTAGATTCCATGCAGCTCCAATCAGAGTAGCAACAGGTTTTGTGGGCGTGTGTGGAAAATGACAAGATGACACTAAAATCAAAGAAATGTGCGAAGGGTCAAGAATAGCGAAGATGCTTTCGAAGGACAATGTGGAAGAACTTGTTCTACTAGATATCAAGTTTTATGATAAAACTATAATAAACAAGACAATGTGGCATCAGTACAAGTAGAGACAAACAGACCAAAGGAACAGAACAGAGAGCACAGAAACAGAACCACAGATATATGGACATTTGATTCCTGAAAATAGCAGGGAAATAGTGTGCTGGGACAATTAGCTATCCATATAAGAAAAAACAGTATTATCCCCTACCTCACACAATATACCAAAATCAATTTCAGGTATATGCTAGATCTATATGTGAAAGCTAAAACAATAAAGCTTCTAGAAGATGAGAGAATACCTTGAAGTAATCTTATGAGAATACCATGAAATAGAAAAAGCATGTCACACAGTGGGAGAAGATATTTACAACCAGCAAGGGCTCATTTCCAGCATATAGTAAAAAACTCCTACAAATCGGCAAGTCAAAAAGACAAGGAAGTACATGACACATTTTTGAAGGAATTCCTCCCAAAATAGTCATGAAAGCACAAACCTGTTACCTGGAAGATTTAGTTAAAAATACTAACATTCTCCCTGAGATTTAGAGAGTATTTTTAACTATACATTAACATTAAAAAAAAAATTAACTGCTCATATTTCAATAAACCAGTTCTCCCATTCCTTATCCAATCTAAACTGTAAAAGAAATAATTACTCTTGAAAAGTCCTGTTGAAGAAATCTTTGCCTACTCCAAGGTCACAAAGACATTCTCCACAAAATGAGATCTACCTACATATCCATCAACAATGATATATAATGATCTATTCATACAGTGGAATGATATACAGTAATGAGAATGAACAGTCTACAACTACATACAATATAAATACATCTCAAATTCACAATGTTGCATAAAGGAAGTCAGAGACAAAAGAGTCCATTTAGATAAAGTATAAAAGTAGGCAAAACTAACCTGTGGTGTTAAAAGTTAGGAAAATATGCGGAGGTGGGGCTGGAGGGGGGTAAGGTGGTAAGAATTTCTTGATCTGGGTGCTAGTACACAAGTGTGCTCAGGTGGTGAAAATTCACTGAGTTGTTCACTACCATACTTTCTGCGTACTTTCTGCATATTAAACTTCAGTAAAAGGTTATTTGGGTTTTTTTTAAGTGTAAAGGAGTACATTTTTCACAATTGTTTAGGGAATATGAGAACAAAAATGTTTGAAGTTCATTGCTTCAGGGTAAAGCACAAAAATCAGATAATAAAATTTTAAAAAGCAACATACTAATTACCAAAAATATATAAGAGGTGTCAAACCAACTAGTGACTCTCAAACTTACAGTAATATTGGTTTGAAACTATTTGAACCCAACTGATAAACTGACTTATATCTAGACTTAGTGACTCGTGTTGATTCATAAAGATTTCAGATAAGCAACTTGATCTTGCAGGTTTTTGTTAAACAAGAGGGTTTTTACATCTTAGAAGTTAACTAACAACTAGATTTACACATCTAGTCAAACTCCCTAATTTTACAAATGAAGAAACCAAGGTCCTTTGAAGTTGGGTGATTTGTTCAAGGTCATAAGAAGCTCTGAATACGTCTAAACAATTCAAGTTATTTAATTAAGTTAACCTCCTCCCAATTTTCTGTAACTTCTAGGGGATTTCCACCTACCAAGAGTTTGTTTACTGGCAGTGTCCCTCAATACACACTATAGTCAACTGAAACATTTTTATCCAAACAACTCAAAATTAATTTCTTTGCCATCCATGACTAATAGCCAAATGCTATTTCTGTGGCATAAAAGATAAGACTTTCTAAAAGTAAAGTTCATGATGTGCAGCCTAACAGATAACTTGCTGTTTACATTAAATGATGACTTTGACATCAAACTGAAGGCATGTGCAAAAAGTTAGAGTAACAATGGCACCTATTACATATGGTATCCCTGAAAAAAACAAAAAGACTCTATTGTTATCACAAATTGAAACCAAGGATTTTCTAAAAGCGCATATAAACAAATGTTCTAAATTACTGAAATTTAATTATACTAACTTAATATTAATTTATTAAGTCAATCATAACTATGATGAGTACTAAAAAATTAAATTCTCCAATTCATTTCAATTAGCTTCTATATCCAAGAAGTATGCTTAACACTTTTGAAATCAAATCCATCAAAAGTGAATAGTGCATAAACGAACTCATTTAGTCCCATGAAAACACAGTTTTAAATTATAAAAATGCTTTAGCCTAAACTCCATCACCATAG
This sequence comes from Macaca fascicularis, assembly GCF_037993035.2. Lineage (NCBI taxonomy): Eukaryota > Metazoa > Chordata > Mammalia > Primates > Cercopithecidae > Macaca > Macaca fascicularis. Next base: position 30,916,396 of record NC_088395.1, read on the forward strand.
TGTTCTTTCCACTATAATAGGACTCTCTCCTTTTATTTCAACCTATAAAGTTCAGTGCCAAGATAAATCCCTGGACTTGCCATCCCTAGAGGAAACACCTAGCCCTCGAGTATGTGCAGAAAACTTCAAACTAAAACAGAGAATGGTTTTATAGCCACAGAAATCTATTCACTAAAGAACTGGCGGTCTCCATGATATAAATACAAATAATTAAAAATGACTTAACAACTAAGTGCAACATGGTATTCTGGAACAGAAAAAGGACATTAGTGCGATTCTGGTAAAATCGAGTAAAATCTACAGTTTCGCTAACAATAATGTACCAATGTTAATGTCTTAGTTTAGACAAATGTACCAGGGTTATATATACTTGGGTATATGGGAATTCTGTATAATCTTTGCAACTTCATTGTAAGTCTAAAATTATTGCAAAATAAAAAGCTTATTTAAAAAGAAATGACTTAGCAAAAACTACTAAAAGTTGAGAAATTTGTAACTCAATTCTGACTCAATTAAATGCCCGCAGTCAGTATCTTTCTTAAAATAATGGTCTCCATCAACACAAGGCCTAAATGGGGAAACAGAGTGGGTTCTCAGAAGGGACTCTTTAAATGCTATTTCTCCAACATTAAAAAATAAAATAAATCCCCCAAAACTCCTTACAAAATACTTCAGGCAGGAATGAAAAGTCTGAAACCATTCCAAAGTGGAAAGGAAAGAGAAGAATTCTGTTTAGTGCAGAAGATGTGGGCAGTGGACAGCCAAGCAGACAAAGGTATTCTAGAAATCCTAGACCAGTAAAGCTTAATAATTAAAAAATACATAACATTTCTTATGCACTCACTTATGGGTCAGGTGCTATTTTAAGTGCTACACACGTATTAACACATTTAATCCTCTTAAGAACCCCATAAGGGAGGCACTACTTTTACCTACATTTTACAGATGGGAAGTTCTGTAAGTAATGGAACAGAGATTTGAAGATAAGCACTCTGAGTGGACAGTCCATGCGTTTAACCACTATACTATACAGCCTTTTGAGGAGCCAAGCCAGAAAAAAGCTACTGCCTTCTAGAGACCAGTCTCCACTACTTACCCTCGGCCTCTACCAGAGGAAAAAGTTCTCTTCCCGAGGCTTGACGGTCCTTGCTAGAACTGCAAAGGAAGATAGCCCTACTGCCATATCTGCAAGATTGTGGTCATAATCTTTCAGTACTTGATGTACTCAGTGCATGTTCCTGCTGAGACACTGTTACACATAAAAGTTAGTTTTTATAATACTATCAGTATTCAAATTCATATATGTTGGGCTGGCTTGGGAATATGAACACTATTACGTGACATTTTTCTGTGGGAAAATGGTGCTGCTTAAAAAAAGTCTTACCAATGGATCATTTAGAAATTGAGGCTCCCCCTACACAGACTCTAGCCTGTAGATACCAAGATAACTGAATTTTAATAAAGACATTGCAATCACTCAAATAATCTAGTTTTGCTCAAACATCAAAAAGGCATAGTTCTTTATACCTAAAAAAAGGGATGGTGTAACTGAAAAAAATAAGCTTAATATTCTATGAATTTCCTGCACTATGGCCAATTGTGGATGTATCCAGCAGTTAACATACTGCTCTCTCCCTGAACCTCTCAAATAAACTCTGCATTAAAAAATTGCTACCAGGTAAACAAATATCTTTCATGCCCACACCACAGAACAGAAGGCATATCATCTTAGAAAGTAGCTAAAGTAATAACAGTAATAGTAGTAATGATGATGACAATGTAATAATAAGAACTACCTCTTTTTGAATATTCACCATTGCTAGGCATGTTTTAAATATGATACATCCTCTGGCTCATTTAATCCTTATATGAGGTAGATACCACATTATCCCCACGTCAAAAATGGGGGAAAAGGTCAGAGATTAATTTGCCCACGAACACAGAGCTAGTTAGTGTCAGATCTGAACATCTGAGCATTTTACCGCTAGAGATCATATTTTTAACCTCCGCACTCTGTGTGTAATTAAATAACTTGGTAAACGCTAAAATGTCTTAAAATGAACAGAGCATGCTTACTGAAAGTCATTTTTCAAACAGAAGAGTGGTTTGGAAACTAAAAAAAAAAAAAAACCCATCTTGCCTTTTATTAGGAGTATTTCCTTCAACCAAGGTAAGACTGAACACATTTATGGAAAACAAATTTAAAATGTACTTAGTTTTGTTTTTATCACCTTCAAATCCCTCACTTAATTGTCTGAACATCACAAACAGTGGTAACAGTATGTAACCTCAACACACTCTTTATTTTAAAATCTTGAAGTAAAACAAACACACTGTCCCATGTTATTTACTCACTAAATAAACGAGGGTAAAATAACTGCAAGAGATCCAATACTTTTGAAAAGTTTCAAATCAGCAGTAATTCACGGTGGGAACGAGATATTCCTTTTATGAAAAACCAAAACTATGCTCTTTCAACAAAACTTCAAGATATGCCTGCTTTAATGACAATATTAGGCTGAGAGGGACTAACTTAAATTTTATTTCAAAACATGTGCCTAAATTTAGAAATTCTTCATTGACAATCTAAAAAGCCTATCAGTTTATCTCCCAGAAGAGTCATCTGATCCACATAAATCTAATTCCGGACAGCTAAAGGTGTACTATTAATACCTACCATTTCAGTGAATAATTAACAAAAAGCAGGCAACCCTCAACAATTTCTGGAGCACAAGCTGATTTTTAAAATCATCTATTTGAAACTCAGATTTTGCCTTTCCAGGAGACAGTGATCAATATGCTAGGTTTCCAAGCCGGCTCACAAAAGCCTAAATGTCCAAAAGGTTACAGAAGTATAACAAAACACAGAACCCGTGCAGACAATGTTTCTACAGGAAAATCAATTTAGCATTCCAACTGAGGATAACAGCAACTACTCCTGACCCATTTAGCCCTGGAGGTAGAAAAAGGAAATCTTCCCTTCCATAACTGGAAGTCTGAGGTTCTCTAGGACCATAGACTTCGGCTTCCACTATGAAGGAGGGCAAAAAGGCAGAGCTGGGGTGGGAGGAGATCCAGGGATGAGGAAGGCAAGACCAACTGGGAAAGAAGGATGGAGGGGGGGATGGCAGCTGAAAGGAGTGAGGAAACAGTGCGAAGATGGTGGGCTGCTGAAGAGGATGAGTGTACAGTGCCTGTTCCTGCAGCACGTGGGCTTTTACCAACTTTCCTCCTTGATGCTTAAGGAGAGGGAAGAGGAGGAGAAACCATTGGAGGGTCTTGACAGTGCCTCCCTCACTCTGGCTATTCTCGTTCTCCTTTTCAAGAAAGAACAGGGTGGGTTAAGAGGTCTTATCCACATCCCTCTTGACCTCCTAGAGCACGGGAATGTGGAGAAGGGACTTGGAGGAGTTTTGGTGCCTTCCTTGTTAGTATCCACCCTATCAAAGACTTCAATGTCAACGGAAAACTAAGGGTGCCAGGTAAATGGCAGGAACAGCATCAGAAGGAGAGGATGGAAAGTAGAGAAATTTGAAGCAGGGAGGGAAGTAGGATGTTAGAGTTGGACAAATAGAACTGTCCATGAATTAAACTATAATAAATGTTCTTATTTAGGATTAATTCAGTTCGATAGTTCCAAATATTTCGTCAGGTCCATTTCACTTTTAGAGAAATAAATATTTGTGGCCATGGTAATCATTTGAGGTTACTATATAGAAGGTATGAAAATAAACTTATAAGTAGATATGAGGCAATTTCCCAATGTTTTATCTTTATACAGTGGCAATATAAATCATTTCAGAAAGGCTTTGTTTACTTGGTAAGCATTCAGTTACATTATCATTTGTTGATTTTTTTCGCCCTAATAAACAGCCCAAATACCATGAGTAATTACTTTCACAAGTAAGGAAGTATATTTTATTTAACTCTTTCTTGGGAGTATAACTATATTTAAAAACTTATTCAGATCAAAGATTGCCCATCAAGATGCCAAGGGATTATTTAAAACAGTCTCTAAAGCCACATAATACACACACATGCTGATGTGTACTGAGGAACACAAGACTTCTTTTTCTGTTTCCATGAAGACAGGACTACTTAACTGAAGGCCCCCGAACAATGTACTTCTTAAATGAAGCAGCAAATCCCAAATTTCATAACTTTTCTAGAACTTTCAGCCAGAGATAATTAACTAGGCAGCTAAACCTGACCAAATGACTTGGTGGAGGATGAGTACCAGATATTTAGTATCTTTTTCTCTTTTTTTATGATTTCTGTGGCTGTTCTTCCACTTCAACTCTACTCAGATGTGGAGCCCTTCTCTTGAGCAGAGATAAGGGCCAGGATGGCAGGCTCTGCAGCACATAAGAAATGCAACAGCAGAGACAGTGGGAGATAAAAGTGACCACCGGCAAGATGTTCACGCTGTTTCACCAACACCTCAGATACTGCCTGGGAACCTGTTAAGGTCTTTTCATTCCCTTGCCCCATAGCAGATTATGGTAGATCCCAGAAGAGCTGCCGTCTTTTCTGCAAATCATGAATAGGGTCCAAAACCTTTGTATCAAATTTTTAAAGAGAAGAAAAACAGGGTCAGCTGTCAAGTACTCCACTTGCTGGAGAAGGCTGGGGTGTGTATGCGTACCTCCAGGCTCTGATAAAGCAAATTCAAATCCCTATAGATAGTTGCCATTTTAATAATGTAATTTGAAATACTATTCAGGACCAGAATAAACAAAATATTTGTTCTTTGAAGTATCTTGGGCATGCTGACGCAAGAGGCAAAGTTGCTGAAAATATCTGAATTTCAGATAGGTCACTACCAGCTATTAGGAATCTTTACAGATTAGCAGACTTCTAACTCAAATATTACCTCTGGCTAGAAAATGGACACATCCGAAAAGAAAAAAAAAAAAAAAAACCTTGAGATTATCTGGAGCCAAGGACACTGAAAGCTTTCAAGATTACCAACAGAACTGAAAGGTTTCTTTGTAACACAAATTTCCATTTTCATAAAGTTTGTATCAGTCAGCACAAAAACTTATGCAGAGTACGGTGAAAGAACACACGCTCTAGAATCAGACCTACATGGGTCTGAGTTCTAGCTCTGCAATTTAAGGGCTATATAATCTCCTCAGGGAAGTCACCAAAGAATATTCGAGGTTAGTATTGTTCTGTGCAATCGGGATAACATTATCTTTTTAACACGGGGTGGCTGTGAGGATCTCCAGTGCCTGAATATAATCGACGTTAGCTCTGTTTGCTCCAACAAACTGTACACAGTGTGGTATCTATAACTGAAGAGAAGACTCCATCAAATAAACATATGGAAGAAAATTCAGGGTGATTGAACGCAGATTATGTTCTTTCGGATGTGAAGATGAAAATCACATATTTAATATTTACCTTCACTGAAGTCTAACTTTCCCTTGATTAAGCCAGTTGTAAGCAAATGGGGGCGGGGGCTGTCCCTAAGGTTGTAAAGATTCATATCACACACTGACTAAAAAGCATGTATATGTATATGCCTGCATTCTTCCGGTGTTCATAAAAACATACCATCACAAAATTTGCCATGGGTGATGAGGCCCCTTATAATTTAACACTGTGCAAAATTAAACTCTCATCTCAAAAAACCCTTTCTTTCTTCTTCCACGTGTTCTTGTATACTACTGCAAATCATTGCTAAAGCAAAGAAAAAAGTAAATTCTCTTATCCTTTCAAAATGAAAAAGTGCGCAAAGAAAGCTCAGTTTGCCAAACCGTTCCCTTTTCTCATTCATTCTTGTTCTTTTAGAAACCAGAAGTAAATATACTGTAGGCCAAAATGACTGCCTGATTGACAAACGTCACTGAAGAAACACACCGAACTGACAAGCCCGGTCTGGACCAAAGGTGGCAAGTTTTCTTAAATAATTCAAGTAAGTTACATTTCAGTAGAAACAGAAGGCTTTACATTTTAACACATTAACAGTGTTAATTTTAACACATTAACAAACTTCGGATTTTTTTAATGCAGCTTACTTTATGCCTCACCTGTCCCTCACCCTTCAAATCCTACTTTTACGCACTTTATGAACTGGCACACCGTAGGAAGCTACAGAACTCCAACTGGGAATAACTAATCTGATGTTGGACCTCAGAGGACTGCTTGTGTGATCTTTAAAGGAAAGCAATATTGTCTCCTTACTCAACACCTACCAACAGTCATCTGTAAACCTTCTCTCCAACAATTCTTACTATACTGCTACTAACCTTCACATCTCTCAACACCCTCAACGGCCCCTACGCTGGTGCTGCTAGTCCTCATCCTCAAACACCTTCCTGGGGGCTTAAAGCCGGTCCACAGAGGCTCACTCTCCGCAATGCCTAGGGTCCGGCGAGGAAGGGCATCTTCCCCTCCGTTGAGGGGACCAAGGCCAATAAAGTCGACACCCCACCCCAGCCACTCCCTCTCCCCTCGGCCTCTCAGGGCGTCTGGGGCGGGCGCGGACGCGCCAGGCCCTGCGCAAACCTCCCGCAGCCCCGCAGTTCCCGCTGTCAGCCGCAGTCCCGGGCCGAGCTGAGTCCCCGGGACACCAGCAGTTGCGCACACGCCCACTGTCTCAGGCACAGGGTCACTGGGACGATCCCGGGGGCGCCTCCGACGTCCCAGCTCCGGCAGGTGCCGGGCCTCCCCGCGGACACTCACCAAGCGGCTGCTGCTCTCTGGTCGCCGCCGCCGCCGCCTCGCCCTCACGCCCGTTGCCTGCTCCCGCGGGGGGTCCGGGCCGGCGCCGCTTCCCCGCCCGAACCCCCAGGGTGCGCGCCGTGCGGGGCCGGGATCCGGTGTGAGCCGCCGCCGCCGCCCCCTTTCCTCCCTCCTCCCTCAGTGCGTCCCTCCCACCGAGGCCCGCCTCGTATTTCCTAGATCCGGTCTGAGCGAGAGCTTGGCAAGCAAGCTCTGGCTTCAGGGCTTCCGTCGGGCGCCGTCGTTCGCCAGGTACAAAGATGGCGCCGCCGAGTACGGCCAAGGGCGATCTCGCGAGGCTTCCCCCACAGGAACAGGAGGGCGGGGGCCCAAAGGAAAGGTGATAAATTAGGGAAGCCTGAGCAAACACTTCCCATATCGGAAATGGGCAGTACCAGTTACCGAGGAAGTTACTGCGCCTGCGTGCGCGGGTAATGACGCATGCCCGGAACGGCCCCTAAAGTAGGACCTGGTTCTCCAGGTTTTACCTGTTTCCACTAGTGGCGCGGGGCGGGGTAATGAAACCCAGTCAAGAAACCCAGTAAAGGGCTTGGCAGGACCAGGCACCAAGTGAGAGGCGTCCCTTAAGGCTTGGTCATCCCTCAGGAGCCCGAATGGCCAACACACTTTTGCGTCCTCGGGAGTCTTCCAACCCTTTGCTTGTCCTTATGGGTTCTGTCACCGAGTATTCTTTGCAAAGCCTCAGCTGCACCTTCTTCATCCTGTTATGAGTTCACATTATTGATCAAGAGCTTCTTGCTGTGTGCTTGCAGATGGCCTCACAGCTGGCAGCCACAGTCCTGTCTCCCACATCACCATCTAACTTTCTCTTTCATTTTTAGTGCTACATGAGCCATCTGATACGAATAATTCTTTTTCCTATTTTATTTTTTCTTGCTCATTCATTCAAACGTGTGTTGTTCAGTTTCCTATGTGCTAGCTACTGAGGAAATGCTGTAACCTCAGGGAGCTATTGGCCTGGGATGGAGATGAATGAGAAAAAACAATGATGACACTTGACCACAGTAAGTTCTGTGATAGAAATGAGTACAGAGAGGAGTGACAGATATGGGGGGAGGATATCATAAAATACATCAAAGAGGAAATCCCTTTTTTTTTTTTTTTTTGAGACCGAGTCTTCCTCTGTTGCCTAGGCTGGAGTGCAGCTGTGTGATCTCGGCTCACTCCAACCTCTGCCTCCCGGGTTCAAGCAATTCTCGTGCCTCAGCCTCCTGAGTGGCTGGGACACTGAGTAGTGTGTACCTGTAGTCCAGCTGATTAGTTTTGGTAGAGACAGGGTTTCACCATGTTGACCAGACTGGTCTCGAACTCCTGACCTCAGGTGATCCACCCGCCTCGGCCTCCCAAAGTGCTGGGATTACAGGTGGTGAGCCACCGTGCCCAGCCAAAGAGAAAATTCTTGAGAGGTGTCTAACAGGCATAAGATTTAGTCCAGTGAATCACTCGGGGTGATAGCAGGAAACAAACCACCCCAATTATTTCAACCAATAGAATTTAATATCAAGAATTGATTATTAGGCAACTGGTAAGGTCAGAGAGAACTGTTAATGTACCACAGAGGTAGCAACTGCAGGAAGCAGCTACTATGCCTAGAGCTAGAAGGAGGACGGGAAGAGGTTGGGATTATTACAATTTATACGTTTAGAGGAGTTGCCTTGTGGAGGTAAAACTCAGACCTCTGAGAAAGGAACAGCATCCGCTGGTGTTATGTCTCTGGGCAGGGCTCAAGGCGTTGCCTCTGCAAGTGTGGGCAAACTGCAAACGATCCAACTGCTGCTATGGGAAGGAAGTTCTCCTGTCCCTCTGGGAGCTTCCAATCTCCCTCTAGCCTGGGGATGAGAATGTAACAGCTGGACCGGAGCTGAATTTGACCCACATCCTGAAGTAGAGCAGCTGCAGTGTCAAGAGCCACTCATTTTGGAAGCTGGATGTGGTCAGAAAGGGGCTCATTCACTCCTATCACACACCCCACACAGTGGGGCCCATCGTGCTGAAACATTTGTAGAAAACCTGCTTCAAGTTCAGGTTTCGGACCAAGGAGAGCAGCCCCAGCCAAATCACAAAACCATGAGTGAGAAAAAAAGTCTCAGTAGCATGGCACTGAGACTTTTGCTTATTACGTGGCAAAAGTGGACTAACACGGCAGCTCTGTTCTACAAACTGAGCCATGGTTTAGTCTCCCTATGTCTTCTTGCTCCACCATTCCTAGACTGTTGTCCTAGTCTACATGGTCCAGAATGGCTCAGCACCACATCACATTTCAGTCATCAAGGGGGAGAAAGCCTACCCATTTCCTTTAAGAGCATGACCCAGAAGTTGTTAGCATCAACTTATGTTCACAACCCATTGGTCAGATCTTAATTACGTTACTGCATCTACCTGCAAGGGAGACTGTGAAACGTGGTCTTATTCTAAGCAGTCCTGTAACTAGCTAAACATTCCATGACTTTGGAAAAAACATTGAGGGGACAACCAGAAGACCCATAAAATAATCAAAACTCAGACCTTATTTGAAATTATATCTTGTCCTCTCTCCCAGTTGGATCCTGCCACCGATGAGGGGCTTCGAGTCAAGGAAGCAGGTGTAACCCTTCTCTTTCTGTCCCTTAGGCTTCTACTTCTCCTACCCCATCTTGCTAACCATAGCTGTATCTCCTCCGGGGGTGATAGAAATGGAGGTGGCAAGGTGTTGCTTTACTGATCCTTTCATAACATGGCTTTGTCTTTTCTGGACATGGAAAATGCTGAAAATTGGCTCTCTGTTGATTTCTTCTGTGACTTCTTCTTAGGGTCCCACTGGGAAGATTCAGGAGTACCTGTCAGGACACAAATGAAGCTCTTTCTTCCATCTAGCCTCTCTTTTCTCAGCCCTTTGTCTCTCTTACTTTTCAGTGCTGCTGTAAGTCCTCTCTTGGTTGTCAATGCCTTCTATATGACTGGCATCCGAATGCTGGCTCTTATAGGGTGAGTATGATTGTTCAGGACCCCCTTCACTGCACATTTCTTAAATATGGACTAAATCCTTTTAAACTTCTCCTCAGCCCCTGTCTCTTGTGGAATACCCATAGTTTCTTACTGCCAGTGTTACTTCAACAACTGGCAAGCCCTTTGGCAGGCACAAGCAAATAGCTCAAGCTATTTTGCCTTCTGAGACACTCACCTGATCCATGAGAAGTTCACATGTCCTTGCCATACTGAACAACAGACATGCTGCCTTGTCATTGCTGCTCCAGCAAGTTTTCTGCCTTTAGAATTCTGACAAGAGGCAGTGTCAGTGTCTATACTGACATGGGCCTCCAAACTCCAGGGATACATAGCAGGCTCTCCCTAAAACTTTCTCTCTGGGTTGGACCTACAGATAGCTTCAGTTCAGTGACCAACCATCTGGAGGGTGATATGTCTTGAAGACATTCTTAATCAGCTCTCAGAGGCCACCTCACTCTCATTTTTCTCATTGGCTTCCCCCTTTTCAGTGGGAGAGAAAATCTACAACACCCCCTTGAAGATAATAACTAAGATACCTCTCCCTTGTAGTCTTCTCTTATTTAGGCTGGAGGAAGTGTTTGAGTGAGGTCATAGAACCGGTTTTGTCACCTCTGCAGTGAGTCCTGTAGAGAAGTGCCTAGGAGCTCTCTTTGGAATGTGGTCGTACTTAGTATGCATTCTTTTCACCTGTATCAGACACATCTTATGTATCATTTCAGATATTTCAGATATTTTTGGCCTCACCTGTTGTATCAATATTCTATTGTCCTGCAACAAACCACTTCAAAACATCAATAGTCTAAAATCATAATCATGTTATTTGCTCATTATGCTGTGGGTCAACAAATTGGGGTGGGCTCAACTGGGCAGTTTTTCTTCTGGTCTCACATGGGGTCACTCATGGTAAAAAGAATAGAGGCTATTCATGGGACCAACGACATTCGGTGTCACTCCCAACTCCACAAGGTATGGTCTAAAAGCTAAAAAGTTAGCTGGGCCTTTCATGGACCATTTCATGAGGCTGTCTGCTTTTACATGATGAGGTATATGATGCCAGCAGTTCTCATTGTCATATGCAACTCCTTTGCAGTAAAATGGGTCCATTGGTTTAAGGCAATACTTTGTGGGATACCATGTTACTATATGACCATTTGTAAACTTCTGAATGGTGGTGCTCATGGGAAAACTGTGGATAGGTAAGCCAAACTCATATTCAGAGTATGAATCAGCTCTGGCAAGAATGAACTGCATGCCCCACACCCCATGTGGAAAGGATCCAAAGTAATCAATCTGCCAAAGTGGCTGGTCTCCTTGAGAAATGGTGCTGTACTGTGGGCTCACTTTTGATCTCTGCTGCTGGTAGATCAGGCCAGTAATAGCTAATTGAGCCTTGGTAAGAGGGAGCCCTTGCTGGGCCTGAAGGGTAACACTGGGTTCAGTTGAGAGAATCCCTTGCCCCTTTGCTTTCCCTTCTTATAGTGCAAGTCTAAGAGAAGCCTTGTCAGTGATGGACTACTCAGGCTGCTTGATGCCAGGCAATCTGAAGTTGCGGTGCCAACTGTTTATAGGCATTGTCTGGGACCTTGGGGTTAATTAGATATTACAATTCTTCTATGAGGGGAAGAAGTCCTATGGGAAGCTGAAATTGGGTGCAGCTTTTCTCTTTGGTAAAAGGGCAGATCCCTGGTTCCAGTTAGCTTTTTGCCTGTAACCCAACATGAGTTCTCAGGATCACATTTAGACAAATCTGCTCTTTGTACTAAAATACCCTATTTAAACTATGTTAATGTTCTGTGTAGACCCCTTGATTTTTACTTCGTGATTTAGTGATTCTCAATGGAAAAGTGGTTTCTTATAATCTAATTTTTTTTCTGTATATTCTACCCCCTACTCTGCTTCCCACCTAACCTTCATTTAGTACTTGCCCCTGTACTGGCCAGTACCTTAAATAACAAGTGTAAGAATGCCTTCTGAGCTTGCTAGAAGAATTAAGAGCAACCTACTCTAATTTTCCCTATCATAAGCACAAGAAACAACTGAATTGAGCCCTCTTATACCAAGACACTGAAAGAGGGAATATAAAATTATTAATTAGTTCTATATCATGACTATAGTGGGGACTCTGTCTAAAGAACAGTACCAACCCAAAGGTAATGAACTGAGGGATAAAGAGAGAGACAGAAGAACTAGATTTGGGGGATATCATTTGTACTCCTGCATCATGCAGTACTTAAAACCAGTCCTATCTTCTATACTATTAGTTACATGATCTCTTTTCCTTTTGCATAAGCCTGTTTGGGATATGTTTTCTGTCACTTGCAAAAAAAAGATTCTAAATGAATATATCATGAATGAAAGAGTTTAAGAAATGAATGGTTTGAATACTCAAGATCATGACTGAGTATAGGGAAGGTGATAAGGTTTGGCTCGATGTCCCCACCCAAATCTCATCTTGAATTGTACTACTATAATTCCCATGTGTTGTGGGAGGGACCCAGTGGGGGATCATTGAATCATGGGGGCAGTTTCCCCCATAATGTATTCCTGGTAGTGAATAAGTCTTCCGAGATCTGATGGTTTGATAAGGGGAAACTGTTTCGCTTGGCTCTCATTCTCTCTCTTGCCGCCACCATGTGAGATGTGCCTTTTACCTTCCACCATGATTGTGAGGCCTCCACAGCGATGTGGACCAGTAAGTCCAATAAACCTCTTTCTTTTGTAAATTGTTCAGTCTTGGGTATCTCTTTATTAGCAGCCTGGAAATGGACTAATACAGAAAGCAAAGTGACCAAAAATATTTATATTGTTTCAATAAAATGAATCCAATTTTTGCCTATTGCTTAGGGCTCAACATGTAATAAATACTCAAGACATAAGTGCTCAATAAGCATGTGTTAAATTAATTGTAATTCTACAAAAGGAAACACACCTGGAGAACCTAAGGTGACACAGTGAGTGGACAGGGGCAGGATTTAAACCCCTCCCCACCCAAAGTAAGTGATTTATGAATCAATACTGCTTACAAAATATTGTAGCTGAGAGTATTCTTGGCTTTTGGGAAGACTATAGACTACCCTTCAATACACATTAAAAAATGGCTTGTTTTAGCAGCTTTTTTTCCTGATGGTTTTGAGGTTTTCCTGAACCACAGAGTTTCCTTTTCATAGTAAACATGTAATAGTACAAAGAGACATTTGACAGATGAAAACTGAGGTTAAGAGAATTGCCCAAGGTAATAGGTAACTGGTCCAGCCAAGATGGGAATTCAGCCCTTCCCTTCCCAAATGCAATGAGCTCTCTGCCAGGAACACCAGAAACAGTAAGTATCATTTATTCACAGCCTTAGGGATTAATTCATCGTTCAACATACATTTATTGAGCCATGTTCTGAGGATACCGAGATGAATAAGACAAAGTCCATGGCTTCAAGGTATTTGCAGCCTATTAGAAAGAATGTCACATAAACAAATAAGCATAATGGAATGTAGCAAATGAAGCCATAGCTCATGCCTTTGGTGTTCTAGAAGCTATGGGCCTGGAGGAAGTGTTTGGGAGAGTGGGGGTTGGGAAAAGTTATGGGTAGGACAGAGTTGTCTGCAGTTGTCCTGAAGGAGGTCATGTGTAAACTTATAATAAAAATGAGTAAATATATGTCCAGTTGTTATAAATAAAATAACAAAATTCAAAATTAAGGTTTATTATTATTTCCATCTTACCTAGGAGAAAGTTAAAGCTTTTTAACTTTTTTTTTTTTTTTTGAGATGGAGTCTTGCTCTGTCACCCAGGCTGGAGTGCAATGGCTCAGTCTTGGCTCACTGCAACCTCTGCCTCCCAGTTCAAGTGATTCTCCTGCCTCTGCCTCCTGAGTAGCTTGGATTACAGGCGTTAGCCACCACGCCCAGCTAATTTTTGTATTTTTAGTAGAGACGGGGTTTCACCATGTTGGTCAGGCTGGTTGGTCTTGAACTCCTGACCTCAGGTGATCTGCCCTCCTTGGCCTCCCAAAGTGCTGAGATTACAGGCGTGAGCCACCATGCCCGGCTAACATCTCCTTTTGCTACTTAAAAAGATGACTTGCTTCTTCCCAAAGTTCTGAGATTACAGGCATGAGCTACCATGCCCAGCTAATGTTTCCTTTTGCTACTTAAAATGATGATTGGCTTACTCTCAAATCTCATGCTCTCAATCAGAGAGTGATGACACCATAAGAACTCTTTCTAACTTCTTTTTCTACAATCTTCTGACTCACTGTTGTGAGCTCAGAGATGTGAGAGGGAACAGTTGGGAGATGCTAAATCATGGTGCATGCGAGTGAGTCCTCTTGATATTCCTTAGACAAAGAATAGTCTTGGAGTAGCTGATAAGGTGCATGCATAGATCTTTCAAACCCAGATGGGTTAAAAACCAGTTTCAGGCTGGGCATGGTGGCTCACACCTATAATTCCAACACTTTGGGAGGCTGAGATGGGAGGATCACTTGGGCCCAGGAGTTCAAGACCAGCCTGGGCAACACAGCAAGACCTTGTCTCTACAAAAAATTAAAAACTTAGCCAGGCATAGCGGCACTTACCTGTGGTCCCAGCTATTTGGGTGACTGAGATGGAAGGATTGCTTGAGGTTGGGAGGTTGAGGCCATAGTGAGTCATGGTCATGCCACTACACTCCAGCCTGGGTAACAGAGCAAGACCCTGTCTCAAAATGAAATTCCAAAAAATGAAAAAACCCTACTAGTTCATATTATGATTCATGTGTGTAATGTCCAAAAGACATGTTGAGGAATAATCATTGATAATACTTAATTTGGCATATTTGATTAGAAAATTATAAATAAAGCATATTAACTTATAGTCAAAAGTCAGTGGATGATTATTTAAAATATTACATTTAATCGTCTGTAATTCTATTATTATAAAACAATTACTTTCCTTTTTACTCATTCATTCATTCAACAAATATATAAGGAGGCTCTGTGATGTTATGTCTTATGCTAGAAGCCAGGATCATAGCAGTGAACAAAGATCTGTGGTTATAGCTTTCCATTTAAAGGGATGGATACACAAACAAGTACAATAAAGTGTAATAAGGGTAGATATGAGGAGCACCTAGTAGAGATACCTAATTTGGACTGAGGAACTCATGAAAGGCTTCATGGAGACAATGACATCTAAATTGAAGGAAGTGACAGGATCATTTACTTTTACAAATGCAGTAATACTTGTATCAGTTAGAGTAGGCTAATAGAACTCAAAAGAAATCCTCAAAATTTAGTGACTTAAAGAACACAATTATTTCTCCCTAACATAACAGTCTAGGTCAGGTATTGTAGGTTGACAGGTGTTCTCCTCCACATGGTGATCTAGGGACCCACGGTCCTCTTGCTTTGTGCCTCTATAACTTCTATAGCCTTGTTACCTACAAGGTTGAGGTTGGATTGCCACAAACAGATATCAGCTAGTAGGTGACAAAAAATGTGTAAAGGAGGCACCTGGCCAGGGAGTATTACACATCCCTTCTACTCATATCTCATTGACTAGGACTTAATCATATGACTACATCTAACTTTATATGCCTAGGAAGCAGGTTAGAATGGATTTTGGTGAACAGTTACCAGAATTCACCATGATGGTATACGTAAACTCTTTTTGTAGATTCTTACTTTACTTTTCTTCATATCAAACATTTTCCATGTTTCTTCATAGTCTTCATTAATGTGGTAGGTTTTATTATTCTTCAACAAATTTCCTTCCCTTCTCCTCTGGGTCCATCTCTATAGAACCTCTTCCGGGGGAGGGGCCTCCCTGAAGGAGTAGTATCTGTCCCATTGATAGCAGGCTTGGTCATGTGACTTTCTTTGGCCAGTGGAATTTGTCCAGAAATGAAATATTCCACATCTGAACATAAGCTTTAAGAGCTGTTACTCTGTCCATACTTTTTGTCCACTGCCATGAGACCAACATGGGGACTGGTCCTTCCAACTGGGTCCTAGGATGAAGCAGAGCTATAGCTAACCTGCAAAGGGTAGGTAATGTGAATGAGAAATAAATCTGTGATAAATCACTGAAATTTGGGAATCATCTGTTACTACAGCATTTAATTTTTTTAATTTTTTAAGCCATTTAAAAATATTGGACATTTAAGTGGTTTCCAATTTTCTGCTATTATATGTCATGCTAAAATGGACATCTTTATGCAAATATTTTATTTCTTTTATATTATTTTCCAAAGCCACTTTTTTCAGATTAAAAAACTGAGTCAATAATGATATGACATCATTATTGCTCTTGTTTCTAAGAGGGTTATATTGTCTGTGTATTAAGACAGGGCACAGCAATAAGCACAGAAACTACTCTAATACTGTCAAAAAAGGAAAAATTAAAGAGGAAATTGATTTCACAAATAATGAAGAAGCTGAGAAGTCAGTGATGAAACTACCCTGAGAATGGCAACAGCAGAAAGATGCTGCCATCCCTAGGGATGGGAAACATTTATTTGGAGGAGGTGGTTTTACCAGATCCCAGAATCCAGGGCAATTTAAAGGGAACCTGAACCATGGCTATGTCTGCCTGGTCAGAATTGTCCAGTAGTAGCTTGGACCATCAAGGGAGGTTTGGTTTGGCAACAGCTAAATCCATGGAAGAGATGCTTTAAGAATCAGAAAAAGAGGGAGAAAAATACTGCAAACTCTTCCCTCTTGCTCTCCAGTCTCTCCAATCTTCTGCCTGTACCATTGCTATAGTTTGGATATTTGTGTCCCCTTCAAAATTCATGTTGGGACTTAAACCCCAATGTGGTAGTATTAAGAAGTGGAGTTTTTAGGAGATGATTAAGTCATGAAGACAGAGCCCTCATGAATGAGATTATCAACTTTATGAAAGGGCTGTAGTGAACTAGCTAGCTTTTGCTTATCTATCTCTTCTGCCATGTGAGTGGGGAACGTTTGTCCTTTTTGCCCTTCTGCTCTTCTGCCATGTGAGGACGTAGCAAAAAGGCCCTCACCAGGCACCAAATGGCAGCTCCTTGATCTTGGACTTTCCAGCCACACATAGAACAAACTCACCAGTTACCAATGAAGAAAACTCCAAAATACAAGTCTGTTACCACATACATCTCAAAGTCCAGGATCTCTGAATGATGTGCTGATGTGTGATCCTCTATATCAGGCTCAGATGTGTCTCCTTGTGATCCTGTGATTTATAAAAAGCAAGACAAGTTATGTGCCCCATTCACAACATAATGGTGGACTAGGAACAAGGTAATAAGAACAGAAACACTGATGTTGGAAAGGGAAAAGGGGAACCACTGAGCAGTCATTATTAGTTCATGGTACTTATTAAGTCCTACTGGCTTGGAAATGCAAAAGCTCCTTGTCCTAACATTGGATTGAATTTGTTAGTTAGCTCATCTGACAGCCCTTAGCTCTGCTCTCTTAAGAAAACTCCTTGTCCATTGTCCTTTATGGACCTTGTCTCTGCTCTCTGGAAGGTTCATTTTCATTGATTATTATGGCCATATTTGCAGTGGGCGGTTCTTGGGGATTGCTCAGCTTTCACAGCCTGTTTCCTACTGAGAAGTTTGGGGGTTCCTAACACTACATGAGGGCTCTAATCATGATAGGCATTTGCAAACCAGCCTTTTGGTTTCTGTGGCTTTTGGATTCCCTCTACTACTCAATAGGATTCTGGTCTATTTGCTACTTGCCAATTACATATAGAAGTAACCATAGTCGGCCGGGCGCGGTGGCTCACGCCTGTAATCCCAGCACTTTGGGAGGCTGAAGCGGGCAGATCACGAGGTCAGGAGATCAAGACCATCCTGGCTAACATGGTGAAACCCCATCTCTACTAAAAACACACACACAAAATTAGCTGGGCATGGTGGCGAGTGCCTGTAGTCCCAGCTACTCGGGAGGCTGAGGCAGGAGAATGGTGTGAACCTGGGAGGCGGAGCTTGCAGTGAGCCACGATCACGCCACTGCACTCCAGCCTGGGCTACAGAGCGAGACTCTGTCTCAAAAAAAAAAAAAAAAAAAAGTAACCATAGTCTAAGATCTCTTCCAGGTAAATTCTTTTGCTGTCACTGTTCTCTGTGCTGATTCATCTTCCTCTCATTGAACTTAATAGTTGTTTCCTTAGGTTCTTCTGAATAGGTTTGTGTGAGAAGTTGGCATACTTAACATGATCTCTACCTCTGCTCTGGTTCTGATTTACTGGTCAAGAGGAAGATGTGTGAGGAGCCACAATATTATTTCCTGCCAAGTCTTCCTTTATCTGCAGCCTCTTTAAGCTGCTTTACTGTGAAGTTGCAGAAAGCAGATGGCTTTTTCAATCGCGTAGGACTCTGAAATTGCAGGCCACGGGCAAAGAACGTACTCTTGACAGAGCTATGTTCCCTTCCATTTTTTGTTGCTTTCTGTCTAACTCTCACCGGGGTCCATCACTCTATAGGATGTTGTTATAAGTACTCAGATACAGCATACACTCCCCAAACATTTGGAATCTTTCTTATCATTTACCCCAATGCCATTGCTTGCTATGCTCATGAGTTATCTTCTAAGATCTTGCTGACCTTTGTTAATACTGTTACTAGCTAAAATTTCTATTTCCATGGAAGAAAGAGAAAATGGATATTGGGGAAGAACTTGCATGCTCACACAAATGCCTATTGATTTGGACAGGTTCTTAATTCCATTCCATAAAGTGAGTCAGCAACTTGCAGAAGGCATGGGGCCAATGAAATAGAAAGCTGGCACCCTCAGATTGCCATACAATACAGCATGAAAGGACTCACTGTAAAAAGGAAACCCAGACAGCCTCCTCCTCACCAAAACAAAAAATTGTGGCTAAATTTTTGCTAGTTTTGATATGACTGGTATAGATGCCTAAAGATTATCTCATAACTAGCAAATCCTGACTTTCTGGGTCATGTCAAAAACTAAATAAAAAAGAACTTAATTTTGAAAGTCTAACAAAACAGCTACCTGCTGATTTTAAAAGCTACAAAGGTGAGAAAAGCCATGCACTATTATAATTTTTTCAATATGGTTGTCGGATTGCTGAAGTTACTTCTGAAATTCTTTTGTTTCCTTTTAGAAATATTCAATGTTGATTTGGAGCTTATAACATATTCTAAATACCTCATGATATTTCTTTCCTTCTTACGTTATAAAATAAACCTTTAAAGAGAATAAAAAATGAATGATTGTCACAGAGATTTTTCCTTCTCTTCTCAGCATGTTCATATTATTTATTATGTCATTTTCTTGATGTTCATTTCATCCGATAACTGCACTCCAGATTCCCTCATTTCTAGCACAAAAAATACCTTCATTAGTTTGCACTGTCAAAATACAAATTAAATACCAATTTTATTTAAAAATGGGAATAATGGCTATTCTAAGAAGTTCTGAGACAAAGCCAATAGACTTTGAGAAATGCATATTGCTATAGTTTTTTATACCAATAGAAATATAAGAAATTTTGCCTATTTGTTCACTGCTACATACCTGGTGCCCAGAACAGTACTTGGTGCACACTCAATAAATATTTATTGAATTAATACATTGAAATCAATGAATTTCCTTTTAATAATTCTAAAATACCAAATGTCCATCAGTGACAGATTGGATTAAGAAAATGTGGCACATATACACCATGGAATACTATGCAGCCATCAAAAAGGATGAGTTTGTGTCCTTTGTAGGGACATGGATGCAGCTGGAAACCATCATTCTTAGCAAACTATCACAAGAACAGAAAACCAAACACCGCATGTTCTCACTCATAGGTGGGAACTGAACAATGAGATCACTTGGACTCAGGAAGGGGAACATCACACACAGGGGCCTATCATGGGGAGGGGGGAGGGGGGAGGGATTGCATTGGGAGTTATACCTGATGTAAATGACGAGTTGATGGGTGCAGCACACCAACATGGCACAAGTATACATATGTAACAAACCTGCACGTTATACACATGTACCCTACAACTTAAAGTATAATAATAATAAATAAATTTAAAAAAAAAATTCTAAAATACACTGGAAATATTTAGCTAAAGTAGTCAAAAGAGAATTAGGTCTTTTCAAGTCTGAAGAGGAGACAGCATGATGTGAGTATTTAGTGATGGCCGTCCAAAACTCCAAGTGGACATCTCGGCCCAGGTAACATAGACTGGATCAGTATGGCATTGAGCACTGTTTTTGCCTAGACTGGAAACTAGCCTAAGGGGTCTTTCCTATGTGTCCTTTCTCCTGAGCCCAAACTTAATTTCTTATCAAGTGTCTAAGGGGTACAAGTAGGAGTAGAGGTCTTTTTCTTAGGCGAATGAGTGAGGAAAAGAAGGAATATGGCCCATTTGTCATCACCAGTCACAGAAAGAGGTCATGAGTAAGGCTGGGCGTGGTGGCTTACCCCTGTAATCCCAGCACTTTGGGAGGCCAAGGCAGGTGTATTACTTGAGGTCAAGAGTTCGAGACCAGCCTGGCCAACATGATAAAACCCCGTCTCTACTAAAAATACAAAAATTAGCCAGGTGAGACTGAGGCACGAGGATCGCTTGAACCTGGGAGGTGGAGGTATCAGTGAGCCAAGATCATACCACTGTACTCCAGCCTGGGTGACAGAGCAAGACTCCATCTCTAAATAAATAAATAACAATAAAAAATAAAAGATTCTGAGCAAAAAACCTCCAAAAAGGGAATTCAGAGGGAGAGGAATCCCAATGGCTTATATACCATTTAAGTTACCATTTAACTTCCTAGTTTATCATGCAAGCTGAGATCATTGATTTGAGATCTTTGCTTTTTTCTCAAATAGGTGTTCAGTGCTGTAACTTTTCTTCTAGGCACTGCTTTAGGTACATCGCACAAATTTTAATTTGTTATATTTTTGTTTTTATATAATTAAAAATTCTTTCTAATTTCTCCTTTGATCTGTAAGTTATTTAAAGTTGTTATTTGAGGATTTTCCAGAGATCTTTCTGTTATTGTTTTCTAATTTAATTTCATTGAGGTTATAGAACACATCGCAAAATTTGGATCCTTTTAAATTCATTGGGACTTGCTTTGTGGCCCAGAATATGGTCTATCTTGCTAAATATTCCATGTGTAATTGAAAAGAATGTGTATTCTGCTCTTGGTACACAGAATGTTTTATAAATGTTAATTAGGTCACTTTAGTTCATAGTATTATTCAAGTTTCCTACATACTTGCTGATTTTTTGTTTACTTGTTTTTTCTGTTTACTCTGGATTGATTATTGAGAGGGCTGTTTCGATCTCCAACTGTAAATATGGAATTATCTATTCCACCTTTCAGTTCTATCAGTTTTTGTTTCATGTATTTTGAAGCTCTGTTATTAAGTTTATAAATACTTAGCATTATTATGTACTCCTCATGAATTGACTCCTGTATCATTATGGAATGACCATCTGTATCCCTTATATTCTTTGCTCTGAAATCTACTTTCATGTTAGTATAGCCACTCCAGCTTTATTTTTACTAGTGTTAGTGTGGTATATATTTTCCCACGCTTTTATTTTTAACCTTATTTACATCTTTAAATTCAAAGTGGATTTCTTGTAAGCAGCATATTTGGGTCTTGTTTTTTCATCCAATCTGATGATCTCAAAAATTATCAGAAGTTCTTTTCATATTTAGTTTGTATTACAAACTTTTAAAAGTTTTTTTAATGTGTGAGTATGTATATATTGTATCTGTGTATGTATATGCAGATGTATATATTTTATAAATAAAGGTATGCATATATATTGGAAAGTGTCATCAAAAATCTTATTTATTCACAGGGTAAACAGTAAACAAGGCATGGAGACCACAGCTTTAGGGGGAATGTGAACAAGTGACCAGTACTTATTTCAGGTGAAGAAAAATAAGGACTGAGGGGTGAGACAGAGTCTGGACATCACACAACTCTAGTTGAGTGGCATCCCTCTATCATATACGTGAATGATATTCACTGGAATTGTGTTAAGCTATGGCTTTTGCTAGAGGATCGATTTGGAGGAAAGAATAACAGAGCCATGTGTGAAAGAGGCTTTGAAGGGTCTGTTCCCAAGTGGACTCAAGGCCAAGCAAGCTGTCCCAACATACATCATTGGTCATGAGTCCAGAAGGATTGTCCAGTGGAGGGAGATATGCATATTGGAGAAAGGACTGGAGGGAAGAGGGCAAGACAGAAAAGATCCAGAAAGCTGCATAGGGGGCCCTTCTAGTCTGTGGCTAAATCTAAGTTATGCATGTTCATTGTTTAAATACATAGTGTGTCCAAAAGTTGGAAAGGCAAAATGTTAAAGTACCATCTCTGAAAAGGAGATATTTTATAAAAGCTCATGCTTACAAAACATGCTGTTAAAATAGTTCACTTGGATAACAAGTATATTCTGCTGAAGAATATTGGTAATAATAGTTCTAAGGACTAAATGTGTACGTGAACTGTCTAAAGATTACTTCACTCAACATCAGATTTCTTGAATTTATTTTTTGAACTTCCAAAAGCAATCTAAAGCCTGCTATCTTCCAAGTTGTGCACTGAAGGTGTGAATTTCCCTCAGCCCTTATAGGGAAGCACTTTGGAATTCATTTCCCTGACATGAGATTGCTTTACCCAAAGCAATTTTGGAGGGAACATTAAGTGCTATAGAACTAGAATAGGAGAAATGAGCCCCACAAAATGTTTTTAATCAGAGTAGAAGCACATTTAATCACTGTGTAATAGAAGACTTTAAAGGAACAACACTTTAAGAGACTTATTGACTAGGAAGTTAATTTAAACTGGTCGTCGTCTTCTCTTTCGCTTTCCATTTTGGAAATGTATGGCCAAGGTTGAGCTCAATATTTTATTTCTTTTTGGTAGTTATTCTACAGCCCACCATTGCCACTCCCTTTAGCATCTTCATCCTTTGAACTATAAATGGGAATTCTCATGTTTTGGTTTTTGTTTTTGCAAGTTATACTTGTCTCTGACAATTCCCTTTTCATTTGATAAAAGCCAGAGTGGCACTGTGTATTTTCAGTCATATTCCCCCTGGTATCAAATGTCACAGCTGGGTTGCAAGAAGGTTTATTTGTATTATCATAGCATTTCCTTTAGATCTCAAGGGGCCTCTATCTCTAAAATCACTTGTCTACAGGAACTTCAGGGAGAATAATTTGACCTTTTAGAAAGTAAACTTTCCAACTGAGTATCTCCCTCTGGATCTAGGTTCAGATGGTTGTGCATGCGCGAGCGTGCATGTGTGCCTTGAGCTTTTAGGTTAATATATATTCTGACTTTTCAAGGTGATATAGTGTGTCTTTGATTTCCCAAACAGAAAGAACTTTTGTTGATTGTGATAATGAGTAAACTATAAATATTGTGGCAGGATAATGTATTGAGATCATAATGTATGTTCCTTCTTATTATTTTTTCCTCCTTCATTCCAGAAAGTTAGTAATTTTTTTTGTGCACCTTCCCAGAGGATAGTTTGTATTTTATTTGTAGGCAGAAATAGGGTAACTAACTATCCCAGTTTGCTCAGGATTTGTAGGGGGGTTTGAGAGGGGAACAGTTCCTAGCACATGAGACTTTCAGTACTGAAACCAGGAAAGTCCCAGGCAAGCCAGGACAAGTTGGTTGCCCTAAGCAGAAGTCATGTACGAGATCCTTCCCATCTGGATTTTTTTCTACACCCTGAGCTCATTGAGGAGAGGTGCCCTTAAAGGTAAACGGGGAGAGGAATGCCATGTTTGTGTAGATTTCTTATTGAAATATAACATACAAATTTAAAATGCACAAATCATAAGTGTGCAGTTCTACAAATTTTCACCAAGTAAACACACATGTAATATCCAGATCAAGAAAGAGAATATTTTCAGGATCCCTGAAGCCCTCTTTTCTTTTAGTCACCACCCCCTTGAATAACCATTATCCTTACTTAAAACATTTTAGATTAGTTTTACCTGGTTTTAAAATTTATTTCAATGGAAACACACAATTTACAATCTCATTTCCAGTTTCTTTCATTCAACATTATGTTTGTGAGATTCATCCATGTTGTTGTATGTTATCTAGTTTGGTCAATTCTTATTGTTATATATATCCCATTATATGACCATATCACACTCTTAATCCTTTTCTGCTACTATAATAGAATGTCACAGACTAGATAATTTATAAAGAAAACAAGTCTATTTGGCTCACAGTTCTGGAGGCTGGAAGTCCAAGATTAAGGGGCTGCTTCTGGTGACGGCCTTCTTGCTGTGTCATATCATGGCAGAAGGGCAAGCAAGCATGTGAGACAAAGGAAATCAGGCCAAACTTGCTTTTGTAACAAATTCAGTCTCATGATAACTAACCCACTTCCATGATAACAGCAGTAATCCATTCATGAAAGTATAAACCCAAAATAAAATTGTAAGTTCTACAAATGGCCACCCCCCACCCCCTTGGCCAAGAGCATTTCAAAGTAAACGTGAAGATCTAATTCAGGCCATGATGGGAAGTGAGGGTCAGGCATATTATACCCTCCTCCCTTTGGAATTGAGGCACAACTGACCAGTGCTAACATTAAAACAGAGATCTTAAGACTGACCAAACAGACTGTAGCGATAAGGTACATACATGACAGATAGAGGATCTGAAATAAATCAAAGTATTTTACCCTGAAATATATTTCTTTGACGTATTTAAAAATGGTTCTGCAAAGCTGTCTGTTGTGGGGAAAATCTACATTCTGTAGAGAGTCCCCTTCCCTTTCCAGGTCTTTTCCTGACCCAGGAGAGATTAAAAAAGAGTCTGGCACTTCTTTAAGTCTGATAAGAAACATTTATCATGTTCTCTCTCTGAAGCCTGCTACCTGGAGGCTTCATCTGCATAATGAGAACCTTGATCTCCACAACCCCTTACCACAACCCTGACATTCCTTTTTATTGATTCCAGGCCTTTAGGTGAACTCAACCATTTGCCAATCAGAAAATCTTGGAATCTACTTATGACCTAGAACCCCCTCACCCCCACCCACCCCACCTCCCCTTCAAGTTATCTCACCTTTCCACACCAAACCGATGTAAGCTATACATGCATTGATTGATGTCTGTCTGTAACTCCTATCCCCCTAAAATGTATAAAATCAAGCTGTAACCCCACCATCTTGGGCACATGTTCTCAGACCTCCTGAGGCTGTGTCATGGGTATGCCCTTAACCTTGGTAAAATAAACTTCCAAATTGATTGAAACTTGTCTCAGATACTTTACGGTTTACAAAGGCAGAGCCCTCATGGCCTAATCACCTCTTAAAAGTCCCACCTGTGTTATAATAGCAATTAAATTTCAATCTGTGTTTTGGAGGGGATATTCAAACCATAGCAACCACAATTTACTTATCTATGCTATTTTTGATGAACATCGTTTCCACTTTGGGACTATTATAAATAGTGTTACTGTGGATATATTAAAATCAGGAAAAGATGCCTAGGGCAGAGTGTGGAAGGATTCCCAAGGATTCCAAATGTGAAGCTCCCATTGTTCTCAGGATGCATTACTCTCATGACATCAATGTGTAACAATACCCACAAAGGATTGCCAACAATATTCTGTGCAAACTGTCAACCGAGGAAGCTCACTTCAGCTTTTATATCCAGAGTTTTTATTGGGGCTTCATTGTGTAGGCTTGAGTTGTGGTTGAATTCAATCTCCAGCTCCCAACCCCATCACATAATTAACCTTTCTGGTATATCTAGCCTCCACCAAAAGACTATCTAGTGTGGCTTGCCCCACCCTTAGCATGCACTGTTGGGTGTGGTCCAAGTGGCTGACCATGGATAACAAAGACAGTCCCATTTCTCCAAAAATTCCAAGGCTTTAGTGGTTACCTTCAAAAGCCAGGACAAAGGCCAGAACACTCTTTGAACAAGGCCAAATTCCTTACTACACAGGACCCTTCCTTTCCCCTTTTTCTATAAGACTCTTGGATTCTGATATAACAGTGAGAGAGGAGCTAGGCTAGTAATGATTGGGATCATCTGCCCAGTGGGAATGGAGACCCAAAACAGAATTTAAGGTGATTTATAGAAAACAAAGCAATACCATATTTCCTATATGTGTGATATTGCAGAATAGTATTTTGCAATATAAACCAATGTGTTTTTCATTATTGGTAATTACTTTTTACCCCCACAGCCCTCCCCTTACTAAAATGAACAGAAAGAAAAGAGAATCATTTACTTTTGGGCTACGAAATAGGTTTTTGAAGCTCTTTGTGGAACTTATATTTATGAAAGAAAAGGTTTTGGGGCTACAAGAGCCTGAGTAGTTTGAGTATCAAAACCCAAGGTCCTGAAGGCTTCAGGATAGACACAGAAAGATCTGGAAAAAGACCAGATCAATAATAGCTGCCTAAAGCTGTATAAAGTTTTCCCAGGACTAGCAGAGAGGAGACTCATGGGAAAAAGAACCCTATAAATGTGTTCCTAAGAAGGGGCTCGATTCTCTGCATGCACTCTCTCTACCCCTACCTAGGTTCTCTAAATAAAGGTGGGAACTAGGAAGGGTTTTTTCTGTCCTTTGTCAAAGAGTAGAAGTAGAATGCACACAAGTAGTGTACCCACCCTGGGCCATTGGCAAAAATAGAGCTACCTGCAAGAAATTGGAACCCTGAATATGATCTCTGCCTGGGAGTGAGTACAAATTTGTAATACCTTGGACTGTGAGTATGGCAAAGAGAATGAAAGGGCAGAGACACAGTCAAAAGTTGCTTGTAGCAGACACTCTCAGTGCCCCATCCATGGCCCCTTGACCTTCATCATTTCAACGTGTTCTCTGTGACTTCTGCTGGCCAGTACCTGCATCTCTGGACCTACAAGCCCTTCTCCCTCCAGCAGGACTACTCTGTTTGGTGCAGCAGATTAGGAGTGCCAGGGAATCAACTCTCTGAGGGCAGTCCTCAGCCAAAAACTCTTATTATAGTTATTATCACCCATTATAAATTATATCTCATTATTAATACCCCAGATCCTTCACCCCTTGGGTAGTATAATTCTGATGTGTGTATATTTTACACTTTTCCTCCATGGGGTTGTCCTGTGCGGTCAAGTTCCAGGTGCCCATAGTAGTTGACTTAATAACATATCTGCCTTTCCTTCTCTGCATTACTCCCCCTACCCCTACTCCCACACACAGGTGATTTCTTTACCTCCCAAAGAACTACTTGTACTTGAATTCTTATCTCAGAGTCTACATCAAACTAAGGCACAATTCTTCTTAATGTTTGTAAAGATGCAAAGGTTTTTTTGTTTTTGTCTTTTTTTTTTTTTTTTTTTTAAGAAGAATAAGAGAAAAGGGAGAGGATTGTTCCTCCTACACCTATTAGATTTCTTTGGTGGTTCCCTGCAATGGATTTGCTGATTAACAGCGTCTGCTAATACTCAGGGAAGAAAATATCCTCATGTGCTTTGTGATTTTTTGCTGTGAACTCATCTTCCATGGAAATTAACTTCCATGAGAGTCCTCTGTGTGTCCTGGGTTGAGGAGGTGTTATAATTGGATGGTTTAACATTTGCCTTTGCTCTGGCCTTGCAAATTTCATAAATTCAAGATCAGTTTTAAGTAAATTTCTCAGCAAAGGATATTCACCGTCCAAGGTATTACAAATATGTACTCACTCCCAGGCAAAGATCATATTCAGGGTTCCAATTTCTTGCAGGTAGCTCTATTTTTGCCAATGGCCCAGCGTGGGTACACTACTTGTGTACATTCTACTTCTACTCTTTGACAAAGGACAGGGAAACCCCTTCCTAGTGCCTACCTTTATTTAGAGAACCTAGGTCCAGTTTTCCGGTTTGACTTGTTCCTTTAGCCTGAATTCCAGTGCTATTCTTATGTTAGAAACCTGTGCACCTTGAGGTGCATATCTAGGGCCAATACTACAAAAGCCGTCTGACCTCAATTCCTTCTCACTGCTTTGACCCCTGCAGATTTGCTTTTGAGCTCAACTATGTTTTAGAGTATTTTTTCATATCACTTATGTAGCATGTCTTTCTTTCATTTTTCTTTTTTTCTTTGGGATATGGTCTCACTCTGTTGCCCAGGCTGGAGTGTCATAGTGCAATCACGGCTCATTGCAGCTTTGACCTCCCGGGCTCAAGTGATCCTCCCATCTCAGCCTCCTGAGTAGCTGGGACCATAGACACGTGCCACCATGCATATACATATATATACACACATATGTGTGTGTGTGTGTATGTATATATGTGTATATACATGTATATATATGTGTATGTGTATATATATATTTATTGTGTGTGTGTGTATATATATAGAGAGAAACAGAGTTTTACCATGTTGCCCAGGCTGTTCTCAAATTCCTGGGCTCAAGCAGTCCTCCCACCTCAGCCTTATCTAGCCTTTCACTGAGGTAGGAGTAAAAGGGACTTTAACATCTTTCCAGACAACAATAATTACTGTGAGTTAAAGCACTGTAAACTCTCAGCATGTCACCCTGCCCACAATGAAAACAATTTTTCACATTATGCAGAGTCCATTCAGGCCTCCCAAAGCAAAAGAGCCCTCAAAGAAGAATTTTAGCCTCTGTTTCAAGCACTTAGGCTTTGTTTCAAGATTTCAACAATCTCTGTAATAATTTTTTTAGGCAGATTTCATGGTCAATCTACCTGAGCTGTTCCTTTCACCAGAAGTCTTGGCAAGAGGAAAACTCTTCCCCAAAACATGGTCCAAGATGGAGGCATAGCCTTAACATAAGGAGAGACACAGCATAGGATTTCTTTCCCAATTCCAGAGAAAATTAATCTCAGGGAGCATGGCTCTTCTCCTAGTCCCATATATATTGGCATGCTCATCTTGAAAGGTAATCTAGTATAGGAAAAGACCAAGGACTTTGAAGTCAAACATTATAGCATCAAAGAGTGATTTTCAAAAGTTAAAAACATGACCCTCATACAAATACAAAATGGAAATATGTCAGAGATTTTATTCAATTCATGAATGAGGGAATCAATAAGATGGTAAGTGAACCAAAATGCTCTTCTGTGGAAATTAACTTCCATGAGCGTCCTCTGTGTGCCCTGGGTTGAGGAGGTGTTATAATTGGATGGTTTAACATTTGTCTTTGCTCTGGCCTTGCAAATTTCATAAATTCAAGATCAGTTTTAAGTAAATTTCTCAGCAAAGGATACTCACAGTCCAAGGTATTACAATTTTGTACCCACTCCCAGGGGTGGTTCAAAGAGCATTTTTACTACTGGCATATTTATAGTCACGGGGAAAGCCACTTTGAAATAAATGTACTAAGTTAGAGACAAAACGTGTTAATATCCAAACAGCAATGAAATCATTCCTTTGGGGTTATATTTTCTACTGGACATAAAAATTAACATATAACTACAGAGTCTGAGCCCTTAATTAATAGTAAATGGCAAAGTTGCCCACAGATACATCTCCCTTGAAAATTAAATAATGCTTAGGTAATCCTGTCAATACCGCAGGGTGACATTAAAACATCATATAATCCAATTTCCTCCCTTATTTCACAGGTTTTAAATATGTATCTTAACAATAGCTAGGATATCTAACTATGCAATATACTAGCTTTTGAACAATTACCTAATTTCTCTGGGACTCAATTTCTTCATCTGTAAAATCGAGATAATAATATCTGCCTTGCCTGATTATCTTTTCTTACTCTTCAACTAACGGGAGACTAAGTAGAGATAACCCCTGGGTAGTTGGAGTTGGGTAACTTTTACACTCATGACTAGGAGTAGAAAACTTTGGATCCTAGGGTCAGGCACCAGAGCCTAGGTCACCATATCTGGGGATGGGAAACTTTGAAAGAAAACAAAGTAAAAAGGAGTAGCAAATCTAAAGAGGAGTCAAAAGGAGAAGAAACCCAGAGATAAAGCCAAGAACATGTGTCAGCCAAAGTCATACACAAGTTTGGAGTTCAAAAAATAAAATGCTAAGAGAAAGGAGACAAAGATGAAATGTGAACCTGACTCACAGAATGTGGCAGCTTTTGTACTATTCAGTGTTACCAGTGGTGTGGGATGGCCTATCCTTGAAGATTAAGGTTATCCTTGGACAGTGAATAGTGTAAAGGTTAAAGATAATTTATGCCAGCCTCCTTGTTTCGTCTCTAAAAATAGCAGGTGTTTAATAAATGGTAGTGATTATACTTTTTATCTGCTTTTCTCTCAGTGGAGGTTGTAGGTGAAGCAGTTATCTTTAAAAATAATCTATGAGAATTAAAGTCTCTGCGACTTATTTGTTTAGTATAGAAGAGATTCATACTACTGATGAAAATGAGGTGGACATCTGTTGTTTTTGCCTGCTGTGGCAAACAAGGTATGCCATTTGCATCTTCTTTAAAGAAAAATCCTGTTAATCAGCTGCAGAGTGCAGTTATCTGACAGTCCCCAACTACAGTGTCTTCAGGATCTGCCTCAGCACGTAATTGTGAGGCCCTGCTCTTCCTGGGCAAGCATAATGTGGTCACAATGACGTGGCCATTTCTGCCGAACATAGGTCTTCATTAACAGGCAATCTTTTTTCAGAGCTCCCCACTGGGTTGGCTGAGCCTTTGTCAGATCTGCATTGCAGTCTGAGGCTTTCTCTGCCTATTTCTACTTCCTCTCTCACTTTTTTTTTGATAGATGTCAGATTTGCATCACCATCTTAAGGCTTTGTATGTTGATCCTGCTTTCTACTTCTTCATTTTTTTCTGTTAAACCCCTCAATAAACTTTTTGCACTCCTCATTCCATCTTACTATTTACTTCCCAGGGGACCTGAACGGATGCAGTTGGTACTGGAAGTGGTCTGAGAAATCAGGAGAAAAGATGGGGAATTGTGACTGAGTCACTCACCACCTGATTGGCAATGAGGAACCCATGCTGGGAGGTATGATGGACCCTGGCCTAATCTTGCAGTCTAATTGCTATAACTTCCACTGGTAGTGATTTGAGAAAAAAAATCTGATGGAGGGAAATGCTCTGGCTGGTG
This sequence comes from Macaca fascicularis, assembly GCF_037993035.2. Lineage (NCBI taxonomy): Eukaryota > Metazoa > Chordata > Mammalia > Primates > Cercopithecidae > Macaca > Macaca fascicularis. Next base: position 30,947,138 of record NC_088395.1, read on the forward strand.
CAAGGATTGAAAATTCCATGGTGTGGGGAGGTAGGAGTGGAGGCGTGGGGTCGTAATACATATAAGAACAGTGGAATTGCCTGGTTGTTGTTGAGATTCAATGACACCCTACAGAGAGATAAATAAATACTGAGGGAACTGAGTAAATAATTGAAAAACAGGTGTGAAGGCAAGAAGTCCTCTTTGGTAGTTTACAAAGAGGCCCTTACGTCCAGGGGTGGGATAGTAGAAAAAGCTGAGGACAAAACTCAATAATTAATAGTTATATTCATTGACCTTCAGAAATGATTGAGTGTTCAGCTGAGGGAGTTTATTATACAAAAGTTGGAGCCCTGTTTGGGACAAACTTGGACTCTGGTACATGGGATCAGGACATGTGGGTGAATGCTCTTGATGATTTTGGTTCCCCAGTCTCTTTAAACTCTGAGAACCTTCACAGGGGCCCACCTTTCCCTATTACAATTTATCATGCTCCCTCTTACCCTCCAGTGTAGAAAAATACACCAGCACTATCTTCTTCCCCACAAGGCTGTAGAGGCTGCTCTCAGGATCTGTCTCCACTGTATCTCCTGATTGCCATGGCAATAACTAGGATTATGTTATGTCTCCATTGGGAAAGTGCTGAGTCTGATAAGGGAGGAAAGGGAATTTACCCCAAAGGGGTAAGACCATGCAAGACCTATCAAGCATGCACTGACAAGAGCTGGGGAAGTACTTACCAATCGGCTGGATTTTGAGGGTAATTGATTAATGGGGCTGAAAACTATGACTGGATAAGGGAGGGTTTATTGACTTGATGGTACTTTCTTGGGACATGCTGGCAAGGACCTCGGGCGTGGGGTAAAGTCACTGCTGGGTGGTTCCAGATAAAGTGGCAGCCTAAATTGAGCAAAATTGAAGTATCTAAATTGCTATAACAAACTGTAGAGCAAGGAATAAAGAGTCTGAGATAAGTGGGCAGACAGGAATGCATATATTATGCAAGGCCAAAAGGTCCACCAGTGGATTATGCCCATGGAAATGCCCAGAGGACACACTACTTGCCAAGGCCATCAGAAATGTGCTGGTGAGATGGTCATCCATCAGCATCATTAAGACATTTAGTGGTGGCTTCTGCTGCATGTCGGCCTGGGTTAAATCAGGGAATCTGTCACAAAACTTGGTTTGTTGATAGCAATAGGGATGATGGGACTCAAAAGCAATAGAGGCCAGGTGGTGGTGGCTTTAATCACCAGAAGCCATGGGGGTGCAATTATCATTATGACTAGAAAGATTGAAATGACTGCCAAAGGGCCTTAACTAGCAGAGAATTGTGAAGAGGGTTAAAAACTACAGCTCCCTAAGGGCAATACCCATGAGCATACAACCAGGATGCTGGTTAATCAAAAAAATGCAAAAATGTACGCATAGAAGGCTTAGAGTGTTGATTCAATAGAAAGTCCTGACACATTGCCCATTTCCTGGGTCTGAGCCAGATTTTAGGACCAAAACCCATCGACTACAGAGATGATCAGGGAACCAGGTCTCCAGGTCCCCAGGAGGAAGGACACTGAAACACTATGACAGTGTAGAGTGTGACAATTCCCCTAGTCCTTTCCCAAAGGGACTGTTATTAACTTAGATGACTGTTACATTGGGGAAAGGGAAATATGCAGACAATTTGAGGACTATTGGATCCTAGTTGACATTGAGGTCTAGACACACTAAGCATCATCGTGGCCCCCTGCTAGAGTGGAGGCATATGGGAGCCAAAGTCTAGCTTACCGATTTTTTGGACTCACCTGGTGGTTATTTTCCTAGTCTCTGTGTAATTGGGATGGATATACTTGGCAATTGATTTAACCCCCATATTGGGTACTTGGCCTGTGTAAGGCCAACAGCTATCATAGTAGGGAAGGCCAAGTGGATGAAACATACCTCTTTCTCTATCACTTACCCTAACCCCCAACCTGCCAAGGCAGTAACTCAAAAATAATATCACATCCCGGGGAGTTGCAAGAATTAGTGCTGCCCTTAAGAATCTAAAAAAATGTCATGAATTATTTTATTCGCTAGTGTGGCCTCTGCAGGAACTGAATGGATCCTGGGGCATGATCACAGATTGTTCCAAGCAATCAGCCCATCCACAGCTGCCAGACTGAACATGGTGTCCATGTTAGAACAGATTAATGTGGCTTCAGGTAAATGATAGGGAGTCATTGATTTGGCATGTGTTTTCTTTTCTATCCCAGTCAGGAAAGAGGATCAGAAACAGTTCTCATTTATCTGGAATGTACAAACTATGCAGTCACAGTTTTGCCACAAGGCTTTCTTAACTTGCCTGTCCTCTGTCATAACATAGACCAAAGAGATCTGGGCAGTCCCACAGAATATCACACTGATCCATTATATTGATGACATTATGCTGATTGAGAAAAGTGAGGAAGAGGTGGCCAGCTGGAATTTTATACTTCAGTAAAATTTTTAAGGGTCCAGTGCTTGGGCACACTGGGACATCCTCCATAAAGTAAACTAATTGTTGCATCTTATATCCCTCCCACAAAGAAGGAATCATAACATCTGGTGATCTCTTTGGGTTCTGGAGACAATACTTTTCATCCCTAGGAATAGCGTTTTAGGCATGTACTGGGTGACACAAAACACTACCAACTTTGAGTGCATCTAGAGCCTGAAAGGGCTATGTAGCCCAGGGTACAGTGCAATCAGCCCTACAGATCCAGTCCACCCGGTGGCATTGGAGGTGTTGGTGGTGGAAAAAGATATAGTATGGAATTTATGCCAAGACAGATATGATCCCCAAGACTATGAGGTGGATGCAATAACCGGATAGGACTTTGGATTTATCTTTCTTAGAGAGGGTATGTATGTGTGTGTGTGTGTGTGTGTGTGTGTGTGTGTGTGTGTGTGTATTTGAAGATTATATAGTCATGTGTCACTTAACAATGTGGACATATTCTGATAAATGTGTTATAAGGTGATTAGTGTACTTACACAAACCTAGATAGTACAGTCTACTACACACCTAGGTTATATGGTACAGCCTATTGCTCACAGGCTACACACCTCCATGGCATGTGACTGTACTGAATACTGTAGTCAGTTATAACACAATGGTAAGGGTTTTTGTATCTAAACATAGAAAAGGTATAGTAGAAACACAGTATAAAAGATAAAAAATAGTACCCCGGTATAGGATACTTACCATGAATGGAGCTAGCAGGACTGGAGTTGCTCTGGGTGAGACAGTGAGTGAGTGGTGAGGAAATGTGAAAGTTTAGGACATCACCGTACATGACTACAGACTTTATAAACACTGCACACTTAGGCTACACTAAATTTATAAAACATTTTTCACTTTATAAACTTAATTTTTAAAAACTTTTTGACTCTTTTGTAAAACACTTAGCTTAAAATACAAACACATTGTACAGCTGTGCAAAAATACTTTCTTTATACCCTTATTCTACAAGCTATTTCTATTTTAAATTTTTAAAATTTTTACTTCTTAAACTTTTTTGTTAAAGACAAAGACACAGCACACACATTAACCTAGGCCTACACAGGATCAGGATAATTAATATCACTCTCTTCCACCTCCACATCTTGTCCCACTGGAAATTCTTCAGAGGCAATTAACATGCAGGGAGCTGTCATCCCCTATGATAACAATGCCTTCTTCTGTACTACCTCCTGAAGGACTTGCCTGAGGCTGTTTTACAGTAACTATTTTTTTCACAAGTAGAAAGAATACACTGTAAAATAATAATAACAAGTAAGCACATAACCCAGTTACATAGTCATTTATTATCATTATCAAGTGTTATGTGTTGTACGTCATTTTATGTGCTATGCTTTTTTTTTTTTTTTTTGAGACGGAGTCTTGCTCTGTCACCCAGGCTGGAGTGCAGTGGCCGGATCTCGGCTCACTGCAAGCTCCGCCTCCCGGGTTCAAGCCATTCTCCTGCCTCAGCCTCCCGAGTAGCTGGGACTACAGGCGCCCGCCACCTCGCCCGGCTAGTTTTTTGTATTTTTTAGCAGAGATGGGGTTTCACGGTGTTAGCCAGGATGGTCTCGATCTCCTGACCTCGTGATCCGCCCGTCTCGGCCTCCCAAAGTGCTGGGATTACAGGCTTGAGCCACCGCGCCCGGCCTGTGCTATGCTTTTATAAGACTGGTACGCAGGTTTGCTTACAGCAGCATCACCACAAACACATGAGCAATGTGTTATGAAAGCTGAGAAGTCACCAGGTGATAGGAAGTTCTCAGTTCCATTATAATCTGATGGGACTACTGTAGAATATGTGGCCCATCATTGATGAAAATGTCACATGACTGCACATTGATATCTACTCTCTACTTCCTCTTTACTAATAGAACCTACAACAATTTTTAGGGAGGCACATGGATGTCTGAAATAAAGACTAAATTTCTCAGCCTCATTTGCAGTTAGGTGAACTTTTGACTAAGTTCTGGTCAACAGAGTACAAGTTTAAGCGCCATTATAAAGGGGAGAGTAAATACCTTCAATTCTTCTGCTGCCTGGAAAGTGGATGTGAAGACTGAAGCTGAAGCAACTGTCTTGAGCCATAAATGTGGTAGCTTGTTTTAAGGATGGTCAAACAGCAAATTACACAGAGCACAGGTCCATGATAATAGTTTCCCTGCCAGCTCAAGATTGCTTAGGATTCCACTTAGGTGAAAGAGAAATAAACTTCAATTGGCTTTAAGCTAAGGTTACTTTGGGGTTTTGTCACTCACAGCCAATCCTAATCATGAAATAGGATTATTTGCCCAAAATAATTGTGGTGTTTTAGAGTAATTGATCTTAAGAAGTATTTACTGTATTTCTGATAATTAGATAACAGAACTGCCTATTGATATTGCTGCCAGTTCATGTCAATTAAAAAAATACTGATCTTTCTATTCTACAATGGGAGTTAAAGTGAGAGGGTATGATTCTAAGTTATCTAAAAGGTTTGCAAATAGTCAAGATACGAGGCAAGGGAAGGGAGGTAGAATGCAGTCTTATATTACATCACTTTAAACCATTGATTGTCTGACCTCCAGACCTTTAAGAGAATAAATCTGTGTTGTTTAAGCCAGAAAAAAAAAAATTCCATCATTGATTGGCTGGGGGCAGTGGCTCATGCCTGTAGTCCCACCTACTTGGGAGGCTGAGAAGGGAGGATCCTTTGAACTCAGGAGTTCAGGGCCAGGCTGGACAACAAAGCTGGAGCCTGTATCTAAAATTTAAAAAAATTTTTTTGATTTATCTGTTAGGGGGCCATTAGGACAGACCACAAGTCTCACAATAGTGCTGAGGCTATGGGTCTAGTAAGTATGAATAATAAGTAGTCCATATTGAAATCACAGAATTGTTATTCATATCTGTCAGTGAATGGTTAAGGAGCAATCAATTAAATTAGACCTGCAATTGACTCATATTTCTTAATAGATTATTGGCAAAAATTATAAATGAGTATATTAGTGGCCGCTCATGCCCATGTGAAATATTGTCTGCACAGTCTCACACATATAGTTTTTCAAGTAGGAGCAGACGCTGAATTTAAATTCATTGATCAGCAGACCAATAGGTCTGTAGTTTGGGCTGAATTAGAGAAATGTCCATAAAAATAATGATACTATGTGAAAGCCTAATCAGGAATGCAATTTAAGAGGCTTAATAAAATTATAAGCAGTTGCTTTGGATTATGAAAGATGAGTAAAGGAAACTTTCTGGGTGTCAGCTGAAATCTGAGCACGCTGCTTCAATCTCATTCACCAGATTCAAAATACGGATTCATAATGTCCTCTAAACCATGTTCATTAGTGCTTACAGAGGCCTAATTTAGGTCAATTGTGTAATGTAACAAGGACATGTTTTACATATGCATTTTTTTTTTACTTAAAATATTTTAAAACTTATTACTTTAGTTAAGCACTTCTTATGCAATAAGTTTGTAATAAGGGTTTCCTTTAATAACCTCCTCCAAGGTGACCTCTTCTCTATGTCTTTTCACATGACACCACATTATCCTAGTTAAGGTTATGTTTTGTTTTGTTTTGTTGCATCCCAATAGTGCTTGTCAAACCAGAAACTGGAAGGGCAAGGCCCACATTTATCAAAACCTGAAACACGATTTTAATTGTCAATGGTCTATTGTTAGACATGAAAGGGGAAGCTCCTCTCTTTGGGTATTCAGGGCAATTTCAGGAAAGAGTAGGACATTGCCAATGAAATTTAAAAAAGAAAACCCTTGCTCTTGATTATTTTTCTCAGCCTTTTAATATCCCCATCCAATTAGGGTAATTAGACTTTATGACAAGTCAACAGTTGAAGTAAAACTGTACACTGTCTACAGAGTACAAAATACCTATAACGTACGGCGCTGACCTCAAGGGTATGAATAGTATTCTCCTAAGATTTGTCACATTTCCTAACACTCATCAATGTGCAAATTATAATTGTATATTGTTTGTTGAGAAATTTTACATGTAAGCAAATACAGCTCTCTTCGTACAAGTGCTTATGGAGAACCAGCCTTGGCTGCCCTCTGTCAATTGTGATGTTCAGGTTTTCAAAGCTCCATAAATAAAGATGATTAAAACCAGGAAAGACTAAAATATATATAAAAAAACACAATCTTGGACACACTTAAAACTGTAAAATTGAATACATTTTTTAAAAGGCCAACTTGTCAATATGTATCAAGACTTTAAAAAGCATATGGTTTTTATCCAAGCATCTTCACTTTAAGGAATTGTTTCAGAAGAATATAATCATATAATTGAAAGGCATCTGTAAAATAATATTTATTATTTTGATTATGACAATATACTACTTGGAACAATGAAACATATGACAATACGTAAGTGGTTAAAAATTATAGCTGGGAGAGGTGGCTCATGCCTGTAATCCCAGCACTTTGGGAGGCCGAGGCAGGCGGATCATGAGGTCAGTAGATTGAGACCATCCTGGCTAACAAGGTGAAACCCCATCTCTACTAAAAATACAAAAATTAGCCGGGCGTGGTGGCGGGTGCCTGTCGTCCCAGCTACTCGGGAGGCTGAGGCAGGAGAATGGCATGAACCCAGGAGGCAGAGTTTGCAGTAAGCCGAGATTCTGCCACTGCACTCCAGCCTGGGCAATGGAGCGAGACTCCGTCTAAAAACAACAACATAGAACATAGAACATGTCTGGAAATTTATAGTAGGAAATATCAACTGATTTCTAGGTGCTAGAAACATTTTATAAAATATTGCAAACACACAAAGATATGAAAAATAAAATGAGAAATATTTGTGTACCTAATACTCGTCTTTATCAAATGTTAACATTTTGCCATATTTGCTACAGTTGTAAGTAATAAAACATTTCAGAGAGAGACAAAGCCCTCTGTATTGACCCCTCTCCAACCGATTCCTCTCTCTCTCCTAAGGTTCACTACTTTCCTGAACTTGCCAAAATGTTAGATTTGCCAAAATCATATATTTAATATGTATATAATACCACTCCACACATGTATGTACATAAATGTATTATGCATATTATATGTATATATTTGATAGTTTTTGCATTTTAAAAGCTTTATCGAAATATCATTATAAAGTACATGTCCTGCAACTTCCTTTTTTCTATTAATATTGTGTTTTTAAGATTTATATGTGCACACATATATATTAATAGCTTTGGGTAATTTAAATATTTAAACCATATTCTACTTTTTTGACGTACCATAAATCATTTATTTATTCAACTATTGATGCCAGTGTAATGTAAATGGCAGTAATGTGTCACTTCTGATATAAGGCAGTTGAGAGCTGGTGTGTGTTTGTTTTTCCTTTTTATTTGTAGAAATTTCTGGGGTACATATGCAATTTTGTTACATGCATAGATTGTGTAGTGGTTAAGTCAGGGTTTTTAGCATATCCATCATCCAAATAACGTACATTGTACCCATTAACCAATCTCTCATCATCCTACCCCCTCCCACTCTTCTGAGTCTCTTTCGTTTATCATTCTACTCTCTACATCAATGTGAACACATTTTTAGCATCCACTAAACAATCTTATGACTGAGAATATATAATATTTGTGTTTCTATGCCTGGCTTGTTTTACTTAAGATAGTGACTTCTAGTTCTATCTATGTTGCTGCAAAAGACATAATTTCATTCTTTTTATAACTGACTAGTATTCCATTGTGTACATATTCCTGGTGTGTATGTCTCACCCACACACTCTCTTTCCTCGTTTCCTGGCTGGATGTAGTGATTCCAGTGGAAGACCACAAGGATCACAAGGACTGAAAAATAGGAAGAGGCTGGGTCTTTGGAAAGTCATATGGAAGTCTTTTCTTAAGTACTCAACAGCTCCGTGAAATGAACAAGAAATACACCTTTTATTTTGTGGAGCCATTGAGATGTGAGTGTTGTCTGCTACAGCATCTAGCTTTACTTGAGTAGGAGAGTAAGAACCAAGATTTTCTTTTAGTTTTTGATGTTTTGCAGTTTTAAGCACAATGTATCTGTGGATTTATATGTATTGAGCTTGGTGCTTAAGATGTACTTTAAAAAATGAAGAGAATTCTTTAATACAGGACAATTATTAATTATTACTTCTTTAATACAGGAAAAACCTCTCCTCAAATATTACTCTTTTTGTTATTTCCCCTTTTTCTTCTTCTGTAACCCTATCAGACGTATTGTGTAATTTCTCAATGTATTTCCCATGTCTCTCATTTTCTGATACTTTTTTTTTATTGTGGCAAAATATACATGACATAAAATTTACCCTTTTAACTACTTTTAAGTCTACTATTCAGTGGCATTGAGTACATTCACAATGTTGTGCAACCATCACCACTATCCATTTCCAGAACTTTTTTATTGTCTCCATCAAAAACTCTGTACCCATCAAACAGTAACTTCCCATTCTCCTAGCTTTTTAAGGGTGGGTATAGATTAGGCTTTACTCTAGGACTAGTTTAGCTTCTGTCATAAAGAGTGATCCTCTGAGCTCTTCACTGAAGGCCTGGATGTTCAGCACGAAATTTCTTCTCTGATTAGTCATAACTCAACCAATGCACATTCCTGTGTGATCTCTGGGAATTGTTCAGATTACAGCTCTAATTTATCTTTTGCCCAACATCAAGCATGTTCACTCTATGCACGTGCAGCTTAGTATTCAGCAACAGACTCAAGGGAATCTCTACGTTTATTTTTGGATCTATTTCTCTGCACATCTCCCTCCTCCCTGGTACTTTATCCTATAAATTCCAGTCATCTAAGTCTTCCTGAGCACTGACAGCCATCTCTTCAATTCATCAACACCTCCTTGCTCTGCTTGGGATTCAAGGTTTGGAAATTGCCTCTAAGCAGAAAACTGGGGTGATTGTATAACTCACCCCATCCTTACGTCCTTATGGTCCTGTACTGCGTGTTGTCCAACGTCTACAAATTGTCTCATATACTTTGAGCAGTTTTGTAATTATTTATGGTGGGAGAATATGTTAAGCCCCACTTACTCCACCATGGCTGGAAATAGAAATTTAAGTTTTCAAGCCATAAACTCAAATTTCCTCCAGAAGACCTTAAATGTAAAGAAAAATACTTTTCTACTAATTCAGGTGTGGTGTCTACTGGAGAAAATTGTGGGGGTGGGGGTTAACTGTGGCCTTCCTGAGTTATTGAGAAAGATAAGTAAATGTGGATAAATTAAATTTGGAAGGATGAAAGAGCTTTCCTTGGAGACACTGAAACAGTTCCAGGAGCCATTAGGGAAGAGAGGGTATCTAAAATAATAGATGCCATTCATATTCTGTTCCAGATCTTTTTGGCTTGCCTGGGTCACTTGAAGCTACGGACACTCCCAGCAAGCTAACAACTTCCCACAGCTAAGTATCTGGGTATCTCTACTCTTGTGCCAAGGGCTTTCTCTGGCACTGCAAAAGCTTGCTCAGCTTCCTGTAGGCACAACTTCTGCAGAGTAGTTTATGGCCCTGGAGACAACCCTCAAGCAAGGGAAGAGAAGAGTTGCAGCATAAATTCCTCAGCGTCCTCAACCTGCACTGGGGCAATTTTGAGGGGCATTCCATACATATCTCAGATAATTCTCAGCAGGACTGAGCCCTAATTGCCTATAATGACAACCTTATGAACACATATTTTGTAGGCTTTTTTCTCTTTCTTTTCTCACTTTTCCCAATTCCTCACATGTGCTTCCTGGGACCACTTTCCAAATAAACAACTCATATTAAAATCCTTGTCATGGGGTCTACTTTTAGGAAAACCCAAGCTCAAACATCTATTTTGCCCAGTTTTGGTTTATGCAAATAGTTTTTACAATGATGGATCCTCTACAAAGAATATGTTTCTTGCCTATAATCACCAAGTTAATACCAAAAGTAAACTTAGGGGTTTAAAGACTTGTTTCTTACCCATTTAATGAGTTTCTTCTATTTAAATCCTAAATGAGTGACCCTTTTTTTTTTTTTTTCCTTTTTGAGATGGAGTCTCACTCTGTTACCCAGGCTGGAGTGCAGTGGGGCAATCTCAGTTTACTGCAACCTCTGCCTCCCAGGTTCGAGCGATTCCCCTGCCTCAGCCTCCTGAGTAGCTAGGATTACAGGTGTGTGCCACCACGCCCAGCTAGTTTTTGTATTTTTAGTAGAGACAGGGTTTCATCATGTTGGCCAGGCTAGTCTCAAACTCCTGACCTCAAGTGATCTGCCCGCCTCAGCCTCCCAAAGTGCTGGGATTACAGGCATGAGCCACGGCGTCAGGCCTGAGTGAGCCATTTCTGTGGTCTTTGGAATTGAGTTTACACTCAGGTAGGAAAGCAGGAAGGGGAAGGCACGGTTTGGATTTGGTTGCGAACTTCAGAAACCTACTCAAAGTATAGCTCAATCAGAAAGGAGCATTTATTGGCTCACATAGTTCCAGGATGTACCTGGGTCTCAGGAATATTTGGAACCAGAGGTGTGATTGCCAATATTTCTTTTTCTCTCCCTGAATTTTATCTTCACTTTTCTCTGTGCATTGACTGGACTTTCCTCTCATTGCAGATCAGCTCTCTTCTCTTTTTCTTTCTCATCCTGATGGCTAATATTTATTAAGCTTCTACAATATTCTAATATTTTATTTCATGGTCCACCAACCTTATGAGTTATGTGCTTTCATTATCCCAATATTCCATCTGTGTGATGATCATGAGCAAGTCACTTAAATCCTCTGGGTCTTAGTTTTCTCATTTATAAAATGGAGCTAACGAGAGTGTCTACCTCATGGAGTTGTTGTGATTATTAAATCGGATAGTGTAAGTGCGAGGTCTAGCACAGTGCCTTGCCTAAAATAAGTGATCAATATTACTATTATTACAGGGTGCCATCATCAAAGTAAAATAGGTAGATGCAACAAGCCCTTCTCCCTTCCATATACTCTCTTCATGGTAACATTTATTTTTTTCTTTAAGGCTACCTCTAATTTTTAAAAATCAGATTATATCAGGCTAAAATTGTTTAAAGTACAAGAATCACAAAATATCAAGCACTGTGGTTCAGCTGCCCTAAGAATGGCCTGATGCATGATCGAGAATGAGAAAAGATTATGAAAATGTCCCTTGATGTGTAGAATTCTCTGATGTTTCTTGGGCACCGTATTTCTGATTTCAAGTTAAATGTCACACATTTTCTTCACCATTTTAATTCTATACCATTGACTGGGCTAACCTGAATATATTAACAGTGTGGTCAATGTGTTTTGAGGGAGTCATCTTAAAATTAATTGCATATGACACAAAAAGCAAGAAAAATAAAGTCTAAAACTAGTTTTGATGCCTAGAAGAAAAATCAACTGCTATTATGGCTAATGCAAATTTCTGCAAAAGGGAATCATGCCCTAGAGAGATAGGGTATTTTGTTAAAGAATACCATGTCCAAGCAACTTTGTAAATTCAGATTTTGGGATAATCAATTGTGTACTGCTTATGTTTCCCTTCCCCCTCCCCCAAGTTTAAAGACACATTAAGTTCAAACTAAGCAGGCATTATCCATTATGAGGACATTAGTTGAAATGCCACCTTATATTTTTAAAGAAGTTTAGAATTTTCAAAGAGCATTTTTTTTTTTTTTTTTACATTTCACACCCTTCACAAATTCTTAAGTGAAGTAGAACATGAGGTTTAGCCATAAACAACAAAGTGAGTATGAATGCACAGTGATGTAAAAGTAATTTCTGCCCCATACCGGGTGATGACTCCATTAGGGAGAGGAAGAGTTCACATTTGGAGAGGAAAGTGAGAACATTTGAGATCAGTGAGTGTCCCTCAGAGTACGGAACTCAGTCCCCATTCTCTGGAATGGATCTGGAGTGAGAGGAGGTGATGCGAGCCTCAGATGGGTTTTAGGGGATCTGAAAGTGGAAGGAATTGCGCCACACATTTCCACTGTAACCAGGAGACTGAAAGCCTCTAAGAGAAGCCTCTCATTTAGCAAGGCACTGGAATAGAGGACACTGAGACCGAGAGGTCCCCAAGCAGATCAACCTGATGTCAGCTTCACAGGGCTTCATGCACATTAGCCTGGTGTGGGGAAAGTAGCCAAGTGTTCCTAAACCTCTGAGAGTCTAAGATAGCACCAGTGGACCTGAGGGTGCCTGGGGTCAGGATGAAGAAGAATCAGAGTTGTGTCCTGGTGGCCACAGGCCATGAAGGGATTACGGACTTCAGAAACAAAGTGGACTTTGTTCCTATCGAAACATCACACTCTAACCCATGAAAATCTACAATTAGTATTAAAAATAAAATAAAACAACAACAAAAGAACTACCATATGATCCAGCAATCCCATGACTGGGTATATAACCAAAGGAAATAAATGCCAGAACTTAATGACAAAGACTAGATAAGCAAGTTAAATTTCAATAAACTCTGGTAAAAGACAAGGCTTGCATGTAAGCCTTTCCATACTGAAGTCTGATCTGTAGTAAGCCACCCAGAAGGAAACTAGCTCATTCCTGGGAAGAAGAAGAGGTGAGCAGTAACAGACAAACAGCGAGCCAAATCATGAATGAACTTCCATTCAGAATTGCTTCAAAGAGAATAAAATACCTAGGAATCCAACTTACAAGGGATGTAAAGGACCTCTTCAAGGAGAACTACAAACCACTGCTCAGTGAAATCAAAGAGGACACAAACAAATGGAAGAACATACCATGCTCATGGATAGGAAGAATCAATATCGTGAAAATGGCCATACTGCCCAAGGTTATTTATAGATTCAATGCCATCCCCATCAAGCTACCAATGAGTTTCTTCACAGAATTGGAAAAAACTGCTTTAAAGTTCATATGGAACCAAAAAAGAGCCCGCATCTCCAAGACAATCCTAAGTCAAAAGAACAAAGCTGGAGGCATCACGCTACCTGACTTCAAACTATACTACAAGGCTACAGTAACCAAAACAGCATGGTACTGGTACCAAAACAGAGATATAGACCAATGGAACAGAACAGAGTCCTCAGAAGTAATACCACACATCTACAGCCATCTGATCTTTGACAAACCTGAGAGAAACAAGAAATGGGGAAAGGATTCCCTATTTAATAAATGGTGCTGGGAAAATTAGCTAGCCATAAGTAGAAAGCTGAAACTGGATCCTTTCCTTACTCCTTATATGAAAATTAATTCAAGATGGATTAGAGACTTAAATGTTAGACCTAATACCATAAAAATCCTAGAGGAAAACCTAGGTAGTACCATTCAGGACATAGGCATGGGCAAAGACTTCATGTCTAAAACACCAAAAGCAATGGCAGCAAAAGCCAAAATTGACAAATGGGATCTAATTAAACTAAAAAGCTTCTGCACAGCAAAAGAAACTACCATCAGAGTGAACAGGCAACCTACAGAATGGGAGAAAATTTTTGCAATCTACTCATCTGACAAAGGGCTAATATCCAGAACCTACAAAGAACTCAAACAAATTTAAAAGAAAAAAACAAACAACCCCATCAAAAAGTGGGCAAAGGATATGAACAGACATTTCTCAAAAGAAGACATTCATACAGCCAACAGACACATGAAAAAATGCTCATCATCACTGGCCATCAGAGAAATGCAAATCAAAACCACAATGAGATACCATCTCACACCAGTTAGAATGGCGATCATTAAAAAGTCAGGAAACAACAGGTGCTGGAGAGGATGTGGAGAAATAGGAACACTTTTACACTGTTGGTGGGATTGTAAACTAGTTCAACCATTATGGAAAACAGTATGGCGATTCCTCAAGGATCTAGAACTAGATGTACCATATGACCCAGCCATCCCATTACTGGGGATATACCCAAAGGATTATAAATCATGCTGCTATAAAGACACATGCACACGTATGTTCATTGCGGCACTATTCACAATAGCAAAGACTTGGAATCAACCCAAATGTCCATCAGTGACAGACTGGATTAAGAAAATGTGGCACATATACACCATGGAATACTATGCAGCCATCAAAAAGGATGAGTTTGTGTCCTTTGTAGGGACATGGATGCAGCTGGAAACCATCATTCTTAGCAAACTATCACAAGAACAGAAAACCAAACACTGCATGTTCTCACTCATAGATGAGAACTGAACAATGAGATCACTTGGACTCAGGAAGGGGGACATCACACACCAGGTCCTATCATGGGGAGCGGGGAGGGGGGAGGGATTGCATTGGGAGTTATACCTGATGTAAATGACGAGTTGTTGGGTGCTGACGAGTTGATGGGTGCAGCACAGCAACATGGCACAAGTATACATATGTAACAAACCTGCACGTTATGCACATGTACCCTAGAACTTAAAGTATAATAATAATAATAAAAAAAAGAAGCGGTGAGGAATATTAAGTTACTCAAAAGAGTATAAGTTTCAAGCTAGAAATGGCTGAGTTACCTTGAATTGGCAAAATTAGTTTTATACTGCTGACTACTTTGTGAGCTTAATAACTAAATTAAGTACAGTTAAAGAGAAAGGAAGAAAGTTACACTTTTTAAGGTTCTTTGAAAGTTTAATGATTTTTAAGTAACATATATATAAAGCACATTATTTTAAGGATTTCTATAGTGATTAAATGATAAAAATGGTCTCATAATTAATTTATGAGTTTTCTGATTTCCAATGAAATAGTTAAACATCAGATTTGAAAGTTAAATGTTTATGCATTCAGATTTTTGGGTTGTGAATTTAATACCTACTATCTTTGTGCAGATAAGTCACTCATTTCCCTATCTCACAAACAAAGGTCTTTTGCTATTGGAGGGATTGCAGGTAAAAGATAAACTATGAGGCCGGGCGCAGTGGCTTACACCTGTAATCCCAGCACTTTGGGAGGCCGAGGCAGGTGCATCACTTTGAGGGCAAGAGTTTAAGACCAGCCTGGCCAACATGGCAAAACCTCACCTCTACTAAAAATACGAAAATTAGCCAGGCGTGGTGGCACGTGCCTGTAATCCCAGCTACTTGGGTGGCTGAGGCAGGAGAATCGCTTGAACCTGTGAGGCAGAGGTTGCAGTCAGCTGAGATAGTGCCACTGCGCTCCAGCCTGGAGGACAGAGTAAGACTCTGTCTCAAAAAATAAAATAAAATAAAATAAAAAATAAACTATGAGATCATAAGTAAGGTTGGGGTGGGGAGGTGGGAGAGGGAGAGAGAGAGAAAGAGAGAGAGGAAAGGATTTTTCTGGGTTTTCTAAATTTGCTGCATCTCTAGTATTCTCAATATCTGAGCCAATATATTTTATTTTTTTCTTCTAGCTCATTTGTTATGGTTTGTGTCACCTGCAATTGAGATTCTTGACTAATAATAGAAACCTAACAAAAACATGCAAGTCTTGTATGGAAAAAAACCACGACACTTTACTTTACATTCTGGAAGAAGACCTGAATAAATGGAGAGATATAACAAGTGAACATCCAATAAAACATTCTGTTTGGGAGGGATCTATTTTGTGTAACATTGGTGCAACCACTATGAAAAAGAAAGGAGGGTGACTATAGTTAACAATATTACATTGCATATTTCAACATAGCTAGAAAAGAAGATTTTGAATGTCCTCACCACAGAAAAAATAAGTGTCTGAGGTGACGGATATGCTAAATACTCTGATGTGATCATTATACAATGTGTACATGTATCAAAACATCACACTATACCCCATGAAAATCTACAATTAGTATTAAAAATAAAACAAAACAACAAAAAAAGAACTACCATATGATCCAGCAATCCCACTCCTGGGTATATAACCAAAGGAAATGAAATCAGTATGTCCAAGAGATGTCTGCACACCCATGTCCATTGCAGCACTAGTCACACTAGCCAAGATATGAAATCAACCTAAGTTGATTGGATAAAGAAAGTGGTACATATATGAAACTATTTAGTCTTAAAAAGGAATGAAACCCTGTCATTTGTGGCAACATGGATGAACCTGGAAGACATTATGTTAAGTGAAATAAGCCTGGCAGAGAAAGACAAATATCACTTGATCTCACTCTTACGTGGATTCTAAAAAGTTGTTCTCATAGAAGTACAGTTCCACAGTTGTTATCAGAGGATGGGGAGTTTAGGGGGAAGAGGCAAATGGTGAGAGGTTTGTCAATGGGTACAAAGCTACAGTTGTTGGAATAAGTTCCGATGGTCTCTTGCATAGGAGGATGACAAGAGTAAACAACATTGTATTGTATGTCAAAAATAGCTAGAAGACAGGTTTTTGAATGTTTTCATCACAAAGAAATAATAAATGTTTAAGGTGATAAATATGCTAATTACCCTGATTTGATCATTACACAATGCATACATGTATCAAAGCATCATGTTGTGCTCTATAAATAAGTACAATTGTATGTCAATTATAAATAAAAAACAAATTTATAAAAAGAAAATAAAGGAGGAAAATTCTCCCTTTATTTGCCATCTAGGAAGGGAATGAGTGAGTACATGACAAGAGTTCAGCCAATGAAGGCTACACACCTTGAATCTTAAAGGAGTGAGGTCAAGATACAGGGAAATTTAGAAATTAGTCATACCTATAGTAGTCATAAGAGTCCGGAACTAGTGTTGTGTGGTGCTGATATTATCAGCGTCTATCTGCTAACTATGGTGGACACACCCTTAAGGAATCCCTTCCTTTTGAGTGTGGGTAGAAGCTGTGACTTGCTCCTAGCCAATAGAATATGGTGAATGTGATGGGACAGTCATTCCCTTGATTATGTGATATTATATAAAACTCTGTCTCAGTGGACTGAAGACAGAGATCCTCCTGCTGCCTTGAAGAAGTGAGCTGCTATATCGTGAGAGGGCCATGTGGCAAGAAACTGTGGGCAACTTCTAGGAGGTACTAATAGCCCCTGGCCAACAGCCAGAAGGAAAGTATGGCCTTCAGTCCTACGATCACAAGGCACTTAATTCTGCCAACAAGATGTGAGTTTGGTCAAGGATCCAGAAACCCAATGAGACAACAGCCCTGGATGGCATCTTGATCAGAGTCCTGATCAAGACTTTGAGCAGAAGACCCTGTTGTGCTCTGCCTCTACCCTGAGCAGAGGACCCAGTTATGCCATGCCCAGTCTCCTGAGTCACGGAAACTATGAGATGATAAATGTAGGTTGTTGTAAGCTGCTACATTTGTGATAATTTGTTACATAGCAGTGGAAAACTAACATGCCAAACATACTCTTTCTGTGCCAAATGATGCCTGGTGTCTCTCACCTCTGTACTCAAATCTTGGTCTCACTTGTGAATTGCTGGTGCTAAAACCCTGCAAACGACATCCCCAAAACCCCCTTAGTAGCTGTCTTTCTGCTAGATTCTACCAATGGAAAGTAATGAAGAAAGACTTTAAGGCAAGGGAGAAATCTTTCCCCCCACTTTTGGAGGAAGTCTGGCAACAGCACCATCAGAGAAATTAATTGAAGGTAACTAGAAAGCTCTGGGATCTAGCATCATTTGTGAGATATGGGATCCTGGTTTCCTGCTCAGCAGAAATGGTTCAGTTTCAACAGTAGTGGTGGCAATAGTGGTGTCTTCAGAAGCTCAATGGTGAGTGCAGTCTCACGGTCTCCAGCTCAGGAGCGGTAGTATCATACTCATCCCTGAGTAACTCCTATCCATAGTTGTTCCTTCTGCTCACTTTTTCTTTGGCCCCCCACCTTTGCATTTTGCTCTTTCAGCACTTCCAACATCCATTTAATCAATTCCCTATATTAAATTCCCTTTGCTTGAATATCTAAAGTGGTTTCTGATTTTCAATTGAACACTTACTGATGTCAAACTCTGGTTATGCATCTTGCTGTCTGGCCTCCCTTGGTTCTTGCTTCACTTCCAGATCCTAATTTCCAAAGATTTTGATATTTATACAATCTCTAATATTATCACAATAAATTCCTCTTGTATTTAAGCTAGCCATAGTCTATTTCTGCTGCTTGCAACTAAATATCCCAACTGTTACAGAAATTTCAATACTGTAGAGTGTATTAGTTTTCTATTGCTGCTGTAAAAATGTAAATTAGTTCAACCACTGTGGAAGACAGTGTAGTGATTCCTCAAAGACCTAGAACCAGCAATACCATTTGACCCAGCAATCCCATTACTGGGTATATACTCAAAGGAATAGAAATCATTATATTGTAAAGATACATGCACATGTATGTTCATTGTAGCACTATTCACAATAGCAAAGACATGAAGTTAACCCAAATGCCCATCAATGATAGACTGTATAAAGAAAATGTGGTACATATGAACTAGGGAATACTATACAGCCATAAAGAGGAATGAGATCATGTCCTTTGCAGAAACATGCATGGAGCTGGAAGCCATTATCTTCAGCAACCTTAATTTAATATGCAACTTTAATTCCCCTTTGCCATGCAACATAAAATATTCACAGGTTTCAGGCATTAGGACATGGATTCTTTAGGGAGGGAAGCATTAGTCTGCCTGTCACATAAAGCTATCATTTCCCCCCCCACCCCAAGTTAATCTCTAAATTTAATGCAATGCCAATTAGAATCTTGATAAAGTGATTCCAAATTTAATAAAATTTAGATATGGATAATATACAAGAATAACAAAGACGTTTTTAAAAAATAGAAATAGTGATGGGGACTTGCTCTACCAGACAAAAAACATGCTATAAAGCTGATATGGTTTGACTGTGTCCCCATCCAAATCTCATCTTGAATTGTAGCCCCCATAATCCTCACATGTGGTGGGAGGGACCCGGGAGGAGGTAATTTAATCATGGGGGTAGTTTCCACCATGCTGTTCTTGTGATAGTGAATGAGTTCTCACGAGATCTGATGGTTTTATAAACATCTGGCATTTCCCCTGCTGGCATTCATTCTCTCTTCTGCCACCCTGTGAACAGGCGCCTTCCACTGTGATTGTAAGTTTCCTGAGGCCTCCCCAGCCATGCAGAACTGTGAGTCAATTAAACCTCTTTTCTTTATAAATTACCCAGTCTTGGGTATTTCCTTATAGCAATGTGAGAATGGACTAATACAAAAGCTAAAATAATAAAAATACTTTGGCATTCAGGTAGGGTGTGTGGTTGAGGGGGAGGATGAAGAGAGGTTGGTAAATAGGTACAAACATACAGTTAGATAGAAGATATAGGTTCTAGTGTTCTGTAGTAGAGTAGGGTGCTTACAGTTAGCAACAATGTGTTATATATTTCAAGATGGCTAGAAAAGAGGACTTGAAATGTTCCCAACACATAGATATAATAAACACTCAAGGTGATGAATACCTCAGATATCCTGACTTGGTCATTACACATTCTATGCATGTAACAAGTACTTACATGCACCCTCCCCCCAAATATGTAAAATATTATGTATCAATTAAAAAATACATTGGCATAGAACATGGTGGGTGATAGAAGATAGAGTTGTGGAAACTGGTGATCCATTGGGTTAAAAGTCAGCCCCATTTTGTACATCAAATACAAAAATAAATTCCATTTGAATTAAATACCTAAATGTTAAAAAAACAAACCTTAGGAAGTACTAGAAGTACACACACACACACACACACACACACACACACACACACAATCTCAGAGTAGGGGAAGTCATTTTTAAAAGCATAGAAGCCATAAAAATAGACATCTGAATACATGCAAATGTAACATTTTTGTACATACCATAAAGATAAGTGACAAACTGGGAGAATATTTTTTATCTATATATATATAAAGTATCAATATCCATATTATATATAATTATATGTCCATTTTATATATATATAAAATATCTGGTTTCCAAAGCAAAACAAAAAACAATTAAAATTGAACACAGGAAATACATTAATAATTTATTGAAGAAGAAAATCAAATGTCCAATAAACTTACAAACTAATGCTTGTTCGAAAATCAGGAAAATGTACATTACACAATAAAAATCTGTTTTTCTCTAATCAAATGAGGACAAATTTTAAAAATATATAATATCTGGTATTCACTAGTGTGGTGGAAATGGGCATTTATATCCTGTTTGGAATTGATCTCCTAGAGGGTAAATGTGGCAGTATTTTTGCAAATTAAAACTATGTTTTCATCTATAAATAGAAATTCTTTCCTGTTTACAATGCTATATGTATAATTACATTTGTTGCAGTAATTTTAAAAGAAAGGATATTCATAATTATGTTGTAGCAACATATTGGAAACAACCTAAATGCTCACGGATAAGAGAAGGGTTAAATAAAATATGGTACATGCACCTTTTGCACATTTAAAAAAATGTGGCAGATCTACATGTCCTAATGTAGAAAGATCTCCAAGACATATTGCTAAGAAATTTGCAACAAATATAGCTAGACTTATCCCATTTATGTGAAACAAAAAAGTCTGCATGTAAGTAAGATACAATATAATACAGTATAATCCTTTTTGCAATATGTTTGCAAGGGTACACACCAAACTGATACTTTAAAAAAAAGTCTTACAAATTTTTTGCTTGCTTAATTTTTTTTTTTTTTTTTTGTCCGAGATAGGATCTCACTCTGTCACCCATGCTGGCGTGCAGCCTCGAACTCTTCAGCTCAAACTATCCTCCTGCCTCAGCCTTCCCAGTTGCTGGGACTACAGGTGCCTGCCACCATACCCTGCTAATTTGTTTTTACTTTTTGTAGAGACAGGATCTCTGTATGTTGACTGGGCTGGTCTTGAACTAGATTGCTTAATTTTTTATAATAAACACTTATTCATATATTATTGGCATGATTTAAAAAAAATAATTAAAATGCTTTTTTTACTTAATTAAGAAAACCCAGTATAGAGAAAGTACATGGGAATATATGTCCCAGTATTTAACAGTAGTAGTTTTGAGACAATAGGATCTTGCAAGCATGGATACTACTTTAATGCCAATGTTTCCCATAGGCATATCTTTCTGTCATAAGACAAAAATATGAGAAATAAAAAGAAAAATGTTTAATGATAACTAATGTCAGTTGACTCTGCTGGGTGGCACGTCAACAACTAAGGTAGTGATAGAAAAGAAATATCTTAGGCTCTAAAGTCCAAAGACCTGTGTGCATACCCTGGTTATTGTATCTTATTTTGTTTGAACTTAGGCAAATTATTTACCATCTGCAAGCCTTATTTATCTTACCTGTAAGAGGGATTGATAATAACAAGTACTTTTCAGGATCGTTTTGAGGGTGAAATGAGCTAATGCATAGTACATAAATAACTGGGAATGTTGCCTGTGCTCAGTAACTATTAGTTCTTCGCCATTTCTCAGCTTGCCTAGGAGATGGAGCATCCCTGCATAGTCTTGCCCTGGTCTTAATTTATTTTCCTTAGACTAACTTTGTACTCCCAATTTGTGTGTAATTACAATTACAGCTTAACTTTGTATAATGCTTTAATGTTTACAAGCATTTTTATATATTACACTATACACCTTGAATCCTTGCATATAATCATGAGGATCCCATTTTACCTTCCTACAACTTGAGTGCTCAAGAGTAAACAAGGTGGTACATTGTATTAGTCTATTTTCACACTGCTATAAAGAACTGCCTGAGACTAGGTAATTTATAAAGGAAAGAAGTTTAATTGACTCACAGTTTTGCATGACTGTGCAGGAAACTTACAATCATGGCAGAAGGCAAAGGGGAAGCAAGCACCTTCTTCACAAGGTGGCAGGAAAGAGAGGAGCAAAGGAAGAACGTCCAAACACTTATAAAAGCCATCAGATCTCACAGGAACTCACTATCATGAAAACAGAATGGGGAAAACCGTCTCTATTATCCAATCACCTCCCTCCCTCGACACGTAGGATTACAGGCCCCTTCTTCAACATGTGGGGATTACAATTCAAAATGAGATTTGGGTGGGGACACAGAGCCAAACCATATCACACATATATTATTGAGAATGTTTTTACAATGAGAGAATTGTAGTGCTTCTTCAATCCCCTCATTTTATAGAACCCAGAGAGCTTAAGTGCTACTATATCAGTTACCTTTTTGCTGTGTAACGCCCCAAAACTTAGTGTCCTAAAATAGCAACTATTGATTTAGCTCATAATTCTCATGGCCGTCCTTATATTCTGAACCAGGTTCAGCTGATCCTGACTGGGCTCACTTTTATGTTTGGGGCCTTGGTTGGGATGGTTGGGACAGCTAGATCCTCTTGGCACATGGCTTCATAACCTCCAGCAGGCAAGCTCAGGTCTATTCACATAGTGGTGTTTGGTCTCAAGAGCATGAGTGTGGAAGCTGCAAGGCCTAGACTTAGAACTCACACAACATCACAGCAGCATTATAGTGGCCAGAGCAAATCACAAGAATGGCTATTATTCTAAGAATGGGGAAATAAACTCCATCTTTGGATGAAGGAAGCTACAACACAGAAAGGTGAAGGACTGAGGACATTTTTTGCAATCTATCCCAGAGACATAGCTAATCCATGGGTATGCTGTGATTAGAAGTCTGCCCTGGTGACTTATGAGTCCAGGTCAACTGTAACATAGTTTTGTAATAAAACAAAATACACTGAAATCTGAATACATTCTCAATTTGCTCTTGTTCTCTTAATGTCCTTAGAAATGCATCATATTCAGTCAAAAGACTAAACTGGAGAATTTTTCATAAAATCTACCCAGAATGGAGTTAGCCATCTCAGAAAAGTAGAGTGACTTCTTAGTGACATTCTTAAAGAGGGACAGTAAAACCTGTCTTCCATAGGTTGAATCTAGGACAAAATTGTTGAAAAAGATGAGGAGGTGATGACAATATACATAAGCACTTTAATGTGCCTGAATCAGTCACGAATGGAAAGTTAAAAAAAAAAATACCCACAACACTTTGAAAAGTCTGCCTCAGGCAATCTCAAAGCATTTGACATTTCATTTATTGGAAAAATGTAGCTTTTTGTAATTAAAAAAGTTTTGACAAGTGAAAGTGACTTTAGGACCTGTTAAAATCAGGTCAGCAAAGCTGCTTATCATCTCAAAGTTTTTAATCTTAACACAGAGAGATTGGAGGCTGTGGCTTTTTAGCTATATGTGTAACAGATACTGCAGAGGGAAAATTTATCTCAATGTAACATTTTTAGATTGCAACAATGCATAGACTTGCAGAAGCTCAGGGAATCCAAAATGAGTTTTATTCATGTCTTACTTTTATATGTACCTGTAAGATAAATGAACCCCATTAAGGTCATATTCTGTTAGAAGTAATCTTTATTTGATTTGCCAATTCTGTCAGCAGCGTCTTGGCTACGATGGTCAATAACAGTATCCAATGGATTGAGATAGCTACCTACAGCAGTGCATGAAGACAATAAAAGCATTCATTACGCTAGCGAAATCCTCACTTCACTGCTTGCATTATCTAGGTTCAATGCATCCCTTACTGTTGGTGCCCATACTAGTGGATGCTGGGATGGTTGAATCATTGCTCATAGTTTACTCTAGATACACAGTCTATGCAACAGTAATTACTAAGTGAAAATCATCTACTTTCCAATCAGTTCCTGACTGATTATTGAACTGCAGCTTCATTTTATTTGCAAGGCCCTGCAGTCTTCAGCCTCCTTCACTATAAGCTCTATTATCTAATCAGTTTCCTGTGTTCTGCCTCGTCTAGGCCTATAAAATGAATGTTCCAGCCTCTTTTCATGTGGTGGGAAAGGTAATATCCAGTTTGGGTTCTCAGCAAATAAGACTCTTGGAATGCCAACTTTATATTTTGTGTGTGTGTGAAGAAAGTAACATACTTTTATACCTTTATATGAAAAAGGGCTTTATTGGAAGGATATGGGATTGCCCATGAAATCAGAGAAAAAGCTGAACAAGTAGGTGTTAGAACATACAGGAACCAGGGACCCTCCAGGGATCAGGCAGCAGGAATTAAGGAAAATCCAAGATTCAATTTCTAGATGTGGCGGGTGGGGATTGCCTTGGTCTGGCTTGTATTGCACTGGCCAGGTGAAGGGTGGGACATCTTTTTTTTGTTTTTTTTTTTAAATTTATTTATTATTATTATACTTTAAGTTGTAGGGTACATGTGCATAACGTGCAGGTTTGTTACATATGTATACTTGTGCCATGTTGGTGTGCTGCACCCATCAACTCGTCATTTACATCAGGTATAACTCCCAGTGCAATCCCTCCCCCCGCCCCCCTCCCCATGATAGGCCCCGGTGTGTGATGTTCCCCTTTCTGAGTCCAAGTGATCTCATTGTTCAGTTCCCACCTATGAGTGAGAACATGCGGTGTTTGGTTTTCTGTTCTTGTGATAGTTTGCTAAGAATGATGGTTTCCAGCTGCATCCATGTCTCTACAAAGGACACAAACTCATCCTTTTTCATGGCTGCATAGTATTCCATGGTGTATATGATTGACAGTCCCATGGAGACTGTATGCAATGTGGAAAAGGGTTGCCCAAGGGAAACTTAAGATGCTACTGTCAAAATGTTGGGTGGCAAAAACAGCAGATATTCTTGCACTTGGAAACACAGATGCCACAGTACTTATTGTCAAATATCTTCTTTGGGTGTAGAAGTCCAGGGTTTTGCTTTTTAAACATTCCATACCTGAACTTCATAGATCTCCTCTGGGTGGCATTTATTTGGATTGTGGAGCCCAATTGCCTGGATTTGAAACAGTGCTGCCATTTCTTAGCCATGTGTGAGCTCGAGATTGTTTCCTCATCAGCAACATGAGGATAATGAAGGTATTTTAATCATATTGTTGTGATAATTAAATGAATTATCACATTTAAAACCCTTAGTTTAGTATCTGACGCCTAAAACCTATATACATTTAAGCTATTATTAGGGTGAAATGGTGCATCATTGTATTGTATGAGATCTCTATGGCTTAAAATACCAATTATGGTTATAAAACTTAAGAAATGGCTTCCCTTTCCTGGCTTCACAAAACAAAATAATCCTGTTAGATTTTCCCTGTGATGGTGCTATGCTCATAGACAGCCACTGTACTAGTTTTCTATTGCTGCTATAACAAAGTACCATGTATTTAATGGTTTAAATATACAAATTTAGTATCTTACAGTTCTGGTGGTCAGAGTCTCATTGGGCTAAACTTAAGGTTTCATCAGGGCTGAATTCTCTTCCTGGAAGCTCCAGGAGAGACTCTGTTCCTTGTCTTTTCCAGTTTCTCAAAGCCACCTGCATTCCTTGGCTCATGGCCCCTTCCTCCATCTTCAAAGCCAGCAATCGCATCACTCTAGCCTCTGTGTCTGTCATCACATCTTCTCTGACTGTCCTGCCTCCCTCTTTCCCTTATGAGGGCTCTTGTGCTTACATTGAGCTCACCTAGAAATCCAGGCTAATCTTACCATCTCCTTAATTTAATTACATCTGTAAAGTCCCTTTTGCCTTATAGGTTCTGGAGATTAGGATGCAGACATCTTAGCCGGCGGGAAGGGGCAGTATTCTGCCTACCACAGACACTTTATAATGAGTTACTGCATTTAAAATTTCTAATTATTTCTTTTCAAGAATGGCTAAGCTTGTTCACTGAGGTCAACATAGCTCTTTTGTCATCTTGGATAGTATTTGTTAGAAGCCAAAATCGAAGGGTCAGTTTTTGTTTTTGTTTTTGTTTTTTTGTGAAAGAATATATTAATTATTGAAAAATACTCTTCCTCTATTAGGTGTCTCTCGGCTAGATTTTGAACAGTAATTATATAATAAAAAGGATTTTCTCCCAAATACAGTTCTGACAAATTTGACACTTTCAAATTAGAAAGTCAAATCCTTGGGGTTTAGATTAGGGGAAAGGTTTGTGCATTGTCGCACGTTCTAATTTACAGACTCCATCTTATCCGTGAATGGCTTTGTGTCTCATTCTAGCACAGTGGTTCTCAACTCCCTCATCCAGTGGACATTTACGTTGTTGATGACTGGAGGTGGGTGGGCGCTGCTGGCATCTAGTGGGTAGAGGCCAGAGATTCTGCTAAACATCCCACAATGCATGAAAAAGCTCTCCCTACTCTACAAGGTGGAGTAATCCTACCCAAAATATCAGTAGTGTTGAAGCTAGGAAATCCTGTTCTAGTGATTATCCCATTCTTTTCTCCTGATTATTATTTGACTCATTTTGAAAGAGTACTTTACAGGGTATAGGAAAGGTTTTTCTAGCCAATTGAATTTAGATTTTACCAAACTGTGTTTTTCTATTATTAAGCAAGATAACTTGCAGTGTTTTTTAAAAAAAAAAAAAAACAAAAAAACAAAACTTTATGATTCTTCTAGAAACATGATATAAAACTGAAGAAAATTCAGGAAATAGGTAAATTCATTTTAGATTGAGTGTTTCAGGTGTCTTTTTATTCTAAGATTGCTCTAAATAAAACATTTATTTTCCTTTCTGTGGGAGGGAAACGTAACTATAACTGCAAATGTTTTCTTAAGGGAAGGTTTGTGAATCTTTTAAGACGTGGACTTTCCAATTCTCTACATTAATCTCTCAAAAAACTCCCTGGTTTTCAATGGCAATTTATATTTTAGGAGTTTTCTTATGAGGCTATACATTCAGAAATTATTTGCTGTACAAGAGTAGACGGTAGAAAACGGTCTTCTTGTCTCTACCTGACAGGAAGACGTGGGGTTTGGAATACCTCTCTCAGAGACCTGGAGGGGGTTAGAATGAGTTATCATTGATGAAGATGGTTTTAATTCAGAGCTGTGACTTTCTCCCAGCAGCTGGAGGCCAGCAGCTGGGTGAAAATCAAACAGTCCCCTGGAGATGGCAGTAGAAGGCAGGGATGAAGATCATTTGCTAACCAGCCACAGCCAGAATTGCAGGCTTTGGACTCCGGATCACGATCTGTCCAGAGAGGCAGCCATGATGGATCCCTGTGGCTGCAGGGGACTGCTTTTGCTGCTGACTTGTTACAGTGAAATTCCACCTTCCCCTTCTCTGAAGTTTAGTTCTCAAGTGCTGCCTTAAATCCTTTCAGTACAAGGTCTTGTGTAAGTGATTTAAATAACATTCCTAGTGCTGGTTAAGCCCTACTACATTTGCTTTAAGGTTAAGCCCTACCACATTCAAGAACCTATTGAGTTGCAGGTACAATATTGACAGGTGCTAAGCTATAAAACGTGGTAAGAGTAGGTTCTTGGGCTGGAGAGGCTTAAAAACACACAGATCAATGATTCTAGTATTAATAAAATGTCATATGACTAAATAGCCCAGTGCTATGAAAGCCAATGGGTAAACTTAAGCCAGCCAGAGGGGTCATTGTCCTGATGTGATAGCACCTGAGCTGAATTGAAAAGAATCAAGAGGAGTTAGCCAGGTGAAGAAAGATCAAAAGAGTGACACAGCATGAATAAAGATCTAGGGGTGGGAAACTTCATAATATTTACTGGATTACTGGGTTGCAAAGTGTAAAGGGGACCTTATCCTTGGTTCCAGTCCCATTCTACTTCCCCTCTAGTACCCTATTTATGTATCTTTATTAAAATAGTGTTTAAAAATATGAATTTTCAATTTGGATAAATGATATATTGCTCTAAATCATGTTTCTTGCCATTTTTGTCCAGCTCTTTAAGATCTTGTTGCATAGCTCTATGACACATGTAGCTTTGTACTTCTAACTGCCATATGCCTGCACACATTTTGTTTATCCAATGCATCATAGTTGATATTTGTTTTTCTTTACCTATGCTTGTTGTGACAAGCTCTTTGACGGGCATTCTTATTCGCATTCCCTAATCAGATGAAAATTTTTCTACTCCCAAATGCTCTGACTCAATAGGTCTCAATTGGAGCCCAGATGATATAGATAACATTAGGCTGCTATAGCAGTGAGGTGATTTACTGACAAGAAAGGTGACAAGAGTTCTCAAATTCCAGCAGGCATCCGAATCCCCAGGAGGGATTGTCCAACAGATTTCTGTCTCAGGGCTGCCACACTCTCACACACTGCACTTGCACCACCCTGAGTGGGTGCCCCCTTACATTTTGTGCCCTAGGCAACTTCCCTTTCCTAACATGAGTCCCGGCTCTGGCTGGACACACCCAGAGTTTCTGATTCAATAAGTAGGTAGATCTGTGGTGGGGTCTGAGAATTTATATCTCTAACAAGTTCCCAGGTGATGCTGTTGCTTCTGGTCTGGGGACCACACTTTGAGAATCATTGCAACCACTGTTAGGATATTGCTACCTAAAAAGTTTGGCCTGCAGACCAGCAACAGCCACATCACCTAGGAGCTTGTTAGAGATACAGAATGTGGGGCACCACTCTGGATCGAATGAACCAGAATCTGCATTTGAGCAAGATCTCCAGGTGATTGGCAAGCATGTTAAAGTTTGAGAAGCACTGCTTTGGGATGGATATAGGGAGGGTACATCTTTCTTTTTTTCTTTTTCTTTTTTTTGAGACTGAGTCTCGCTCTATTACCCAGGCTGGAGTGCAGTAGCACCATCTTGGTTCACTGCAACCTCCGCCTCCCAGGTTCAAGCGATTCTCCTGCCTCAGCCTCCCGAGTAGCTGCGATTACAGGCACCCGCCACCATGCCCGGTTAATATTAGTAGAGATGGGGTTTCACCATGTTGGCCAGGCTGGTCTCAAACTCCTGACTTCAAGTGGTCCACCCACCTTGGCCTCCCCACATGGTGGGATTACAGACGTGAGCCACTGTGCCTGGCCTGGGAGGGTACATCTTTCTGCCAAGGGAACTAAAACTACAAGTAGGCCCCACATTTCCTGAAAGCAATCAGTGGATATCTTTAAGGTTAAGTTTGTCACTTTAGAGCAATGAAGTGAGGTTGTATCCTACCCAGGGTATCTCATCTGGAGGCACAGCGTATCTGCTTGCCCTTTATTGGCGGTGTTAGTTTTGATCACTTAGCTAGACAATGGTTGGATTTTTTTCTACTACAAAAAGATGTGTTTAGAACTTATGTTCACTTCCTATTTGAGGCAGTCACTAGAGAGAGACTAGCACTTGATCAGTCATGAAGGTCAGTTTGGCTGTCCCTCTAGCTCTTCATTTTTGCCCCAGGATAAGCCACAAAATGATCAGAACATCTCTCTCCTTCAAAGAATGTACCGGGCGGACGGACCTACAGGGCTTGGCTGTGGAATGTGGTCAATCCATTCTTGAGACCAGATGAGCTAAAGCAGTTCCTGACCCAGATCAGCTCAGAGATGAGAAGGTAAAGTTCATTTTCAGCAGAAGGGTAGAAACTGCAGCTAAAGAGATAATACACTATTGATGTCACTTACAATTATCTTGGACAGGGAAGAAAAAGTTATTATAAAAATCACACTCACAAATAAACACACCTGATTCCTGATGTTCAGAAACTTCTATCATGATTTTTTTTTTTTTTGAGACAGGGTTTTGCTCTGCTGCCCAGGCTGGAGTGCAGTGGCACGATCATAGCTCACTGCAGCCTCAACCTCCTGGGCTCAAGCAATCTCCATCTCAGCTTCCTGAGTGTCTGGGACTCAGGCATGCACCACCATGCCTGGCAAATTTTTTATTTTTAGTAGAGATGGGGTCTCACTATGTTGTTCAGGCTGGTCTTGAACTCCTGGGCTCAATGGATCCTCCCACCTTGACCTCCCAAAGTACTGGGATTACAGGCATGAACCACTGCACCCAGCCTTGTCTTGTTGATTTTTAAAGGATCAAAATGATAGCAGTGTAAATTAGTTCAACCATTGTGGAAGACAGTGTGGCAATTCCTCAAGAATCTAGAACTAGAAATACCATTTGACCCAGCAATTCCACTACTGGGTATATACCCAAAGGATTATAAATCATGCTGCTATAAAGACACACACACACATATGTATATTGCAGCACTGTTCACAATAGCAAAGACTTGGAACCAACCCAAATGCTCATCAATGATAGAAATGGATAAAGAAAATGTGGCACATGTATACCATGGAATACTATGCAACCATAAAAAAGGATGAGTTCATGTCCTTTGCAGGGACATGTCTGAAGCTGGAAACCATCATTCTCAGCAAACTATTACAAGAACAGAAAATCAAACACTGCATGTTCTCACTCATAAGTGGGAACTGAACAATGAGAACACATGGACACAGGGAAGGGAACATCACTCACTGGGGCCTGTCGGGGGGTGGGGGACTAGGGAAGGGATAGCATGAGGAGAAATACCCAATGTAGATGATGGGTTGATGGGTGCAGCAAACCACCATGGCATGTGGATACCTATGTAACAAACCTTCATGTTCTGCACATGTACCCCAGAACTTAAAGTATAATAAAAAATTATTTTAAAAAATGATGCCTAGTCTAGGGAACAGAAGTCATGTCTAGCTTTTGTAGCAATCTAAAACACCACCCTGTCTCATTCCTCCTTTGAGGCAGCACGTACGAACTCACCTATCTGTTAGAACAAGGAGAAACAGAGGAGACAGCATTAGGGAGGAAAAAAAAAATACTAATTAACATTTCAGAAATATTATCTGTCCATGCACCTAACAATATATAAATAGATTTTGTGGATGAAATTCTCCAGAACACAATGATGCTCCCTTGCAAAAGGTAATAGATGTTTATTGCATAGTTACATAAACTCCTCTCATGTGAACAAAGTAGAAACACTCATATCAAGTGACTGAGGGTCACTGTTGCTGTTCCTGTTAGGCCAGGCAGGAGTATTCTGTGCCCCAGGTGCTGGGAAGTATTGAGCAACTAGCAATCACCCAACATAGTTCCAAGGGAATACCATCAGTAACCCTAGCGAGGGAAAGCAGGAGATGTGTTGAGTAAACTAGGCTAATCTCCATTTCTTAATATACCACATACTTTTATTACTCTGCCTTTGTTCACACTTCCCCACAGCCTGAAATACATCTTCCCTCTGTCCTCTTCCTCTCCAAATCTAGCTTGAAATTCTCCAGTGCCCAGCTGAAGTAATACTGTCTTCTATGAAGGCTTACTAGATTCCTCTCATCCCCATCCACCAACTGGAATCTTTGTCTGGCTCTTAACAGATTATTTGTTTCTCTATTAGAGAGCCCATGTCCCTCATTTTTTCTGAAAATTTTTTTATTGTGGTAAAATATACACAACATAAAAGTTATAATTTTAACCATTTTTAAGTGTACAGTGTCACTAAGTTCATTCACAATGTTATCTAATCCTCACCACTATTTCCAGAACTTTCTCACCATCCCAAACAGAAACTCTGTACCTGTTAAACAATAATTCCTCATTATTATTTCCACACAGCTCTTGGTAATCTCTATTCTACTTTCTGCCTCTATGAATTTGTCTGTCGTGGATACCTCACATAACTGAAATCACACAATATTTGTCCTTTTGTGTCTAACTTATTTCCCTTAGCAATGATTTTAAGGTTCATCTATGTTGAAACATGTATCATAATTTTATTCTATTTTAAGGCCAAATACTATTTCATTGTGTATATATGCCACATTTTGTTTATTCATTAATTTGTTGATGGACATTTGGGTTATTTCCATTTTCAGCTATCATGCATAATGCTAAGAACATTAATGTGCAAGTATCTATTTGAGTCTCTGCTTTCTTTTTGTTTTGAGACAGGATCTCGTTCTGTCACACAGCCTGGAGTGCAGTGGTGCAATCATGGCTCACTGTAGCCTCAACTTCCTGGGCTTAGGTGATCTTCCTGTCTCAACCTCCCAAGTAGCTGGGATTACAGGTGCACCCCACCACACCTGGCTGATTTTTAAATTTTTGTAGAGATGAGGTCTTATTATGTTGCTCAGGCTGGTCTCAAACTCCTGAGCTGATGCAATCTTTCTACCTTGGCCTCCCAAAATGCTGGGGTTACAGGTATGAGCCACCACAAATAGCTCATACACCAACTCCAGGCTTGGGGTCATCAAAGCATAGCAGCCATTTTATCAGGTTTTTGACAGAGTTATTCTGATCTCAGACCTCTGCTGTTTTTTGTTTGCTTGTTTGGTTTTTCCTTCTTCTTTGGCTTTTGAATAACCTAACGTTTGCCACACAGGGTTGTTCTTTTGGTCTCAACTGATGATGATTTGCTTGCCTACTCCCAATACGGAACATAGCACTAAAAAAAAACTTTTTTTTTTTTGGTAAAGACAGAGTCTCACTACGTTGCCCAGGCTGGTCTGGAACTCTAGAACACTGACCTTAAGTGATCCTCCCACCTCAGCCTCCCAAAGTGCTAGGATTACAGGCATGAATCACCGCCATGCCCTGCCTGCACAGCAGTTTCTGCTCAAAGAGTAGAATGCTACTCCCCATTCCCTGCTTTATGGAATCTCTTTCAGCTACTCTTGAGTAATTGAACACTGCATATTTATAGTTCTCAAATTGCTGTGGTCAGGACTGTTGGCATTCACCAGTCTGGTTCTCCTCTTTGCTGGGCACACAGCTAAACTACATTCCTCAGCCACCTTTGTATCTAAGTGGGATTGTGTAACTGACTTCTGGTCCTTGGAATGTGGACTGAATTGATGTGTGTCACTTCCAGGTGTAACCCATGAAACATTCCACCTAATCTCCTATGTGTGTGTTTCTCCATCTCCGTTTGGTGCTAGATGGCACCAAAGCTACTCTGAAGTCACAAAATGGAGGAATCTTGATCCCAGTCATCACTTGGAGGCCCAGGAGAGCTGCTCAAACAAGACTGTTTACACAGCACTTTGAGGGAGGAAGAAATAAACTTCTATCGTGTAAAACTGTTGAGATGACTTACTCTAATATACCTACCCTTCCAGTTTTGCAACTTTCTTTAATGTAGACCTAGCCAAAGACCACGTGAAGCTGTTCTAGATAGCCCTGTTCTTGACAATTCTAATAACTATCTTCCATCATTCCCATCCCTGTGTCTCAAAGTAGGTGCTCACCCCTTGACTCAACATCATCTTAAGCTTGTCCCCTATGTTCCTGGCCATCCTTTCCAGGGGAAGGAGGACAACCCTGTCCTAAGTTTCTGGTGGAAGAGCATTAATCCCAGTGCTTACTAATCCATTCTTGGGCTGCAAAGTCCCCCTCGAAATTCTTTCCAGAGGGCTTACAAACCATGTATAAATAAGATATCCAACAGCTTGTTGTGACGTTCCTGAGTATTAAGTGTGCATTAAGCAGGACCCTATGCTCCCCACTTATTCTTTATTTTACAGTTATTAGTTGAGTGCATGACCATTGTTTTTTAAATCGCCATTAGGCCAAAAATAATTAGCAACTGGAGAGTGGGAATTCTGAATTATTCATCTTTATATCTCCAATAAAGCCTAACATACCATACTACAGATTGAAGCACTCAGTGACTATCTCTTGAATTTAATGAGGCAGATAGCAGGAGTTTTACCAACACACTCGTGACCTTACTGATTCAACCCACCTCCTCTAGCCTACCGAATATGTGAATTTACAGAGAGGCTGATGCAAGATTTATCCTTGTAATCTGGGAAATAAATATTTTCTAAACTCTTTCTTAGACATCAGTATGAATCTTTCCATCAACTTTATTGAGGCATAATTTACACATAATAAAATGCATAGTTATTAAATGTATAGTCTAATGAGTTTTGACAATTACAGACAGGCTTAGAACCACGATATAAATCATTTCTACCGTACGCAGAAAGTTCCTTCATTCTCCTTTAATATCCCTTCACCATTACCATTCCTGTTGTCCCAGGGAACCACTGATTTTCTTTCTATCACCATAAAATAGTTTTATTTGTTGCGAAACTTTATATAAATAAAAAGCATAGAGTATGTGCTGTTTTGTATCTACCTTCTTTCATTCAACTTGATATTGGTGAGATTCATCCAGGTTAGTGCACGTATCTGCAGTTTCTTTCTTTTTATTGCTGAGTAATAATCCATTGTATGAACACACCACCATTTGTGTATCAATTCACTTGTTAATACACATCTGGGTTGTTTCTGGTTTTGGGGATATTCTGAATAAAACTGCTATGACATCTTGTACAAGTCTTTTGTGGACATATGTTTACATATGCTTTGAGTAAATACCTAAGAGCAGAAATGCTGGGTCATAGGGTATATACATGTTTTAACTCTGTAAGAAACTGTCAAATCTTTACCCAAAGTGGTTGTTCCATTTTACACTTCCACCAGCAATGTATGTCTAGTTCTTCCACATCCTTGCCAACACTTGGTATTGTCAGCCCTAGTATAAGTGTATTTATAGCGATTATTTATTTATTTATTTATTTTGAGATGGAGTCTCGCTCTGTCACCAGGCTGGAGTGCAGTGGCATGATCTCGGCTCACTGAAACCTCTGCCTCCTGGATTCAAGCAATTCTCCTGCCTCAGCCTCCCGAGTAGCTGGGACTACAGGCATGCACCACCATGCCCAGCTAATTTTTTTTTGTATTTTTAGTAGAGAAAGGGTTTCACCATGTTGGCCAGGATGGTTTCGATTTCCTGACCTCGTGGTCCACCCACCTCAGCCTCCCAAAGTGCTGGAATTACAGGCGTGAACCACCACACCTGGCCGCGAATATTTAATTTTAGAAGGAGGGAGAGAGGGAACAAAGACGAGAAAATGAGGAGAGGAGAGGATAGAAGGAAATGTCAGGAAAGGGGAGGGTAGGACAGGAGAGCGCAGTTGGGGAGAAGAGAGGAAAAAAACAGGGAGTGGAGGGAAGGGAAGAGGAGAGGAGGAAAGAAGAAAAAAACACAGTCTCTAAGAAGTAGAGTCATAAACACAGCCAGGTTTTATGGTATCTGTTCTGATCTCTTATCAGCTAGAGTGCATTGCCTTTCAAGGGAGAAATATGAAGCAGTATTCTTCCTGTTATTGTGGGGGTGGTATGAGCTGGACATTGCATAGAGTTTATTCTAGGGAGCTGGTATTTTTTCAAGTATAATTTGGACTGGAAAAAACTGCAATTCTGGAAGAATTATCTGCATGCCAGGAACTGGCAATAATTTTGAAGTTCCTGTTCATGTTGTGAAACCTGGCTGCTTTGTACTCGCAGAGGGAGACATCTCTTTTTTTCTTTTGTTAAAACATAAAAATGAAGGCTTTATTCATAGTAGGCACATTCAAACTAATGATCAGTAAAAAGGCAAAAGCCAGTGGCTATGACAGATAACATGAGGAGAGGAAAAGAAGGGCAGGACATACATTTTTTTTCCCCCCCGAGACAGAGTCTCGCTGTCACCCAGGCTGGAGAGCAGTGGAGCTCAAAACTGATCTTGTTCATCAGGAAAATAGAATGAACACGATTATGGGGTATGATTCAAGGAGCTAGTCTTTCTAGAGTGAAAGTATGGTCCTTCTGGGAATGATGAATTTGAATACAGAAAGCAAAAGAAGGATTCTAAGTAGTGAGGCCAAAGTGTGGATTAAAAAAAAAAAAATTAGAAATGAATATCATTGTGAATATTTGCTTAGTTTCCCAATTATTCTCCTTGTTGAGACATAATTTAATGCTACCGTCTTGTCACATACTCCTCCAACTCCTGATTCAGAGTTCTGGATTGTTGGAGAAGGGCCCATGAGCTTTAAACCTAGAAGAGAGTGAAGGAGAAGAGTGTTCCTAGGTCTCTCATTTTGGGTCCCTCACTGTGGATCCAGTGGGCAGTGTCTCTGGGGACAATTCATGGGAGCGATAGAGGCAGCTCCTCAAGTTTGCATTAAAAGAGATATTTGGCTCACTTATCACTACTCAACTCTTACCCAGCACCCTCACAACCACTAGCAAGGCAAAGAGGGTGAGCTCCCACTATTCCCTTTAGCTATGCCTCTTGTGTTGCCCATTTGTGATCCATTTTCCCTAAAATCCATCCTTAACTAATTGAATTAAAGCTCCTGGTGCATGGGATACATATAGCTTTTATTCAGTCCTTCATTTGATTAATATTGATTGAAGTTCTGCTGTGTGCCAGGTACTATTCTAGGGCTGGGGATATAGTGGTGAATAAAGCAGACAAAAATCTCTGCCTTAGTATCAGGAGGAGGAGAAGGACAATAAAAATAATATCTCAATTATAGAAAGTACTAGGAGATGATGTATATGCAGAAGGAAAAAAGTAGGATAAAGGAGAAGTGTTGGGGACAGGCAGGGAGGTGTCACTAGGGTAATAATAAGTTATTGTTAGTATCAATGTTATTGAAGCCAGATTTCACTGGGCCCACAAAGTGGGATTTATCTTACTCCTTCCTACACCACCACTAACATGACAACCTAGAACTGTCAAATGATTCTAGATGATCCACTCCTCATTCTGGGGAAGGAGGCTACATTGGGATCTAATTACGTTCTGTGTAGGTAGTGACATCACTATCATGCATCTCAGTACCTACTGGGTATCTGGTGATTAACCAAGACTAGGGAATAAGGCACAAGTGCCACTGTATACAGTTTAAATGATGGTGTGAATTCACCACCACCCTGAGGTGTACAGGGTACATGTTTGTTGATAGCCTTTTATTCTTTTCACGTAAATAGTGTATCTTCCAAGCCTAGAACTCTTTTTATAACACGGTTTTTTAGCTGGTGTAGTATTTTTCTTTATAGATGTCATGATTTCTGAACAATTCCATTATTTAAGAAC
Organism: Macaca fascicularis; assembly: GCF_037993035.2. NCBI lineage: Eukaryota > Metazoa > Chordata > Mammalia > Primates > Cercopithecidae > Macaca > Macaca fascicularis. The sequence continues at coordinate 30,984,217 of NC_088395.1, forward strand.
ATTTAGTTTCCAAATGTTCACTGTGATGAAATACTTATAAATGTTACTTTGGGCATATTTGTGGTTTTATCCTTAAGATAACTAAGAAAAGGTAGAATTATGAATTCAGAAGATATGAGTAGTTTTAAGATTTTTCTAACACAAATTAGCAATTGCCCCATCTCTCTAGCCAGGTATGAGAATGTTTATTTCTCTATACCCTCACCAATGCCTGTTTTGTCATTCTTTTTGTTAGCTTGAAAGATGACACTTAGTATCTCATTAACGTTTTCAATTACATTAGCCTTGATTGTGAGGTTTATATGTCTCCTTTTGGAAATTGTCCATTTTTAATTGGAGTGTTTATCTCTTTCTCATTGATAAATTGATTGATAAGAGCTTTTTACATATTAAGGATCCACTTTTTAAACTGTCATATAGTTTGCAAGTATTTTCCCCAGTTTTAAAATTGTGCCTTTTCTTTACAGAGTTTTAAAAAGAAATGTATTGATGTTTTTGCACTTAAACTTTTTTTAAGTTTATCATGACTTTTGTCCTATGCTTTTTTGATAAGAAATGTTTACTGTACCCCCTAAATTATGTGAATATTTATCCAAATTCTCTTAATTTTCTATATTTTAACATTTAATTACAAATAAATATCTGGAATTTATTTTTGTATATGAGTTGATGCAAGGCTCTTTAATCTGTCCCAAATACTTGTCTAATAGTTCCAGGAACAGGACCATCTATTAAGTAATCTCTACACATATAAAACACCAAATGTATCATATACTAATTATTCATAGGTACTGCTTGAGGCTGAACAATTCGGGATTGCAGTTTTAGGGTAAAAAATAGTAGAATATTGGCAATTCCATGTGATTCATCCTAATACTAACTTGTGGCAAAAGTTAAATTCCCTTTTATTAAAGAATAATGTAGAATATTTTCATAATTGAAAAAATAAGCTCAGTTTAAAAAATTGAGATGTGGCCAGGCACGGTGGCTCAAGCCTGTAATCCCAGTACTCTCGGAGGCTGAGGCAGGCAGATCATGAGGTCAGGAGATTGAGACCATCCTGGCTAACACGGTGAAAACCGTCTCTACTAAAAATACAAAAAAATTAGCTGGGCATGGTGGTGGGCAACTGTTGTCCCAGCTACTCGGGAGGTTGAGGCGGGAGAATGGCGTGAACACAGGAGGCGGAGCTTGCAGTGAGCCCAGACCATGCTACTGCACTCCAGCCTGAGTGACAGAGTGAGACTCCATCTCAAAAAAAAAAAAAAAAAATTCAGATGAGTATAACCAAGAAATTTTAGCTAGCAAGAATAAATGAGTCATAGATATGAGATCAAATCAGTGGGTGGAGTTGACTCAAGCATTTTTCTGCTTAAAACAAAAGTAAATGCTGTACACTGCATTTTTTAAATACGGTATTCTTTTCTCCCCTGTGGACTTTTGGGTCCACTTCACACCAGCTGAGCTGGCTCACTGAGCAAAGCTCTTGCTATAAGGTCTTTCCAGATCTGTCTTTTCCCTGCTGGTCTCATTATTAAAAATGTGCTACTGTCGGATATAAATGATGTTTCTCACTAAGTACGTTCAATAGCATTTTCCTTTCACTCTGTTTTTCCTCTGAATCTAACAATAAGCCATTTTCCCTTGGTGAAAAAAGATCCCAAGCCTCTCTGACTGTTCCCTGGCTTACAACTTGGCATGACTGGCAGTTTGAGTGATTGATCCATAACCTTTGGGCACTCAGGCAATTATAAGTTGCCCGTAAGCTTTGCTGTGCCAGCAGAGCAAATAAAAATACTTGAGGATCTAACTCTGGGTCAGCAAAGCTCTCTTTTCATGGTTTTATATGAAATAAGGATTTTCCCTGTAAGATGGAATTCTTTAGAGAACAATAAATATATATTTTTTTCTAATCACCATAGAAACATAATGGTTATTTCTTTTTCTTTATGCCATTTTTTTTTTTTTACATCCAACCTTCAACATTTCCTTCTAATGCTGGATGGGAGTTCCTCCCACTAATCTAGGAATAGGGGTTAAGAACTCCAAGTTTCTGGGATTCAAAGAAAAATTAAAAATCAGAAATATGCCTCGTAAAAGAAAGTTTCAATATTTCCATTCCCATAATTCTGGGAGTTGGCTATGATTTTTACTTTTGCTAATGAGGCAAAAATAACTCAAGGGCTGGTCCTCTTCTATCAGGAGACAAATATTATGAAACAGGACTGTCATTTGTTTCAGAGTTCTGCCTTATGCAGAGGCATATGTGTATGTGCTTGTAAGAAAAAAGGACATTTTCTCAGCCAAGACAGAATGAGCTGTAACAGACTGATTACTAAATGGTTTATAACCAAATCTCAGTAGTGGAAAAGAACATTAAAGGTCATATGGTTCAATCTCCTATCTACAAATATGCTCATTCAAAACAGAAGGGCCAAGGTAACAAGTTTTGGAAGCTTCTAAACACTATCATTATCTCAGTGTATGACTGCTGTCTTCCCAAAATGCTCAATAACACATGTATTTTTCAAATTGATTGTCTTTAGAATTTCATGACATTGAGAAAAATTGCAGGCATCCTAGCCTAGGTTATAAGACTCTTAGGAAAATGATGTTTTTCCAGGAGAGTAACTGGCTCACTTTTCTGTTTTGTTTTAGCTGTTGTTTACTGGCTGTAGGAAGAGAGAACTGCTCCTAATCTCCTTGTGGTTGACTGTTAAATTCCTGGCCCTCCCCACATTGCAACTCCCTGTCCATGCCCTTGTGTAGTTCCCCCACCCCCACCCCACAGACACTCGGCTTGGACATGTGACTTCCTTTGGCCAATGGGACATTAGCAAATGTGACACAAGCAGACACTAGTCAAGTGCCTGTGCATTGGGGCTTACCTTCTCTTATGCTGCTTTTTGAATCCAATTTTGATATGAACAAATCAAGGCTGATCAGCTAGAGACATGTGGCCCAGCCCATACCATCTGACAGACATGTGAATGAGACCATCTTAGACCATTCAGTCCCAGCTGAGGTACTAGGTGACTGAGACTGCAGAAGGCAAGACCAGCAGAAGACCCACAGAGCTGAACCCCTTGTACCTCTCCATTAATCATGCTCCCCAGCAAGTTTCTAATCCTGGCTATAGCCAACAATCCCATTCTGCATCAGTATTGGAGAAGCTAAGCTTTGCTGTAGAAAATGACCACAACCCATCCGAGCACTCTCAATTTAAACTTGTTACCACAAATCTCTAATAGGCCTTCAGCACTCCTGGCTATTCTATTCTGTTTCTCTTGGAAATTCACTTTCCATATCTGAGACAATCACTTCACACTTTCTTCTCTCTTTCTCCAATGCCCCCTCCTGTAGTGACACTAATTTTAAGTATAAAGTTCAGTGAGTTTTGACAGATGTATACACATGTGTAAACACCACTGTGATCGAGATATATTTCCAGCATCCCAGAAAGTTCTTTCATGCCTTTTTGTAGACATGTTTCCATTTCTCTTCAGTAAATACCTGGAATGGAATTACCGGGCCAAAGGGTAGTATATTTCTCAGATTTAACCACCAAATCTAAGAACTAGTGAGTTTTGCCAACATCACAGCAGGCAGCTTCCCAGCGAGTTTCACCACTACCTTAGCAGGCAGCTTTCTAGTCAGTTTCTCTGGCCCCCAGACACTGGTTTGACCCCTCAGTGAGCTTCTCTACCCTCTGTTGGGCTATAGCCACACCATCTCCAACAAGGTCTAAACCTCGGCCCTGGTGGTAAGAATGTGTCCTCTTTCAAGTTTGTTCCTTCTTAGACTGCTCTCCCTCAGCCCTAGAGATAGTGGCTGCTTCCTTCATCTGCTAGTCCTGTAGAGCTAGTTTCCATCTCCTAGTAGTTAATTCTGTTACTGGTTAATAGGTATTTATATTAAATCTTCCCTGTTCAAACTACTGGTGTGTTTTCAGTCTTCTGAATGAATCCTGACAAATATAGCCCAACCATCAATTCTTTTCCACTGTGCCTTGGGAACTTGTTCTGGAATACCCACCCATTCTCATTTCTACTGTTAGCAGCCAAGTCAAGCTGCCAGCATGTTTTATTTGAATAAATGCAAAAGTGTTCCATCTAGTTTTACTACTGTCCCATTTGCCCTCTTCCTAGACCTCTACAATCCATTCTCCATACAATAGTCATAGTGAGCTTTTAATATAAATCTAATCACATTACTACACTGCTTAAAACCCTCCAATAAGGACTTACGGTTTCAGCTTAGAGAGGTAGAGAGCTGGAAAGGGAGTCTCTCCCACCTATTCATACAAGGGTAATCTGGACAAACTGCAAAGTAATGACTTTTCTTGAACCAATCAGAGAACTGAGGTTATAGGGCCACTACCATATAACCCAAAATCTAAGGAAAGCCAGATTCCTTCAAGGAGATACAGGACCTGAACATTTGCTAATCTGGAACAGCTGCTTCTGGATTTCACATAAGCTGCTAAGAGGATTCAGCTAAATGCTTTTGATAAATTGCTAAGGGCCAAGTGTGGGCTAGTTTGAAGACTTTATCCTCTTGCAGGATTTTCCTCCGCAAACCCCACCAGGCATTCATAGGAAGGATTGGGTAGAATTCTGATAAAGCTTCTAGCATGGTGCTGGCTGGGGAAGGGAACAGCAGCCACTGCTAAAACTGTGCTCAATCCACCTCACCTACCTCCTCTGTGGAACAAAAGCTTAAATTTGTAGGGGTAAGGACAACAAAAACAGACATCTTAGGGCACTGGTGAAAACCCACTGCAGCTGGGGAAGACAATTGACTAAAAAAAGCTCTATTTCTGAAGGAAAGGCGGAAACATGTGATAGACCAAAACTACAGCTGGAGGCAGGGCAGGAGCATTTGTGAAGGCCATGCCCCTGAGACACAGTGACAGAGTCTCTGCTTAAAACTGAGGCTTAGTCAGACTGTCATAGAATCCTCCCGTCTCCTGGCCCTCACCACAGGTCAAAAAGCATCAGGTGAAAATAAGAGTAGAATAGATCTGAGGAACTGCAAGAGACATATTATACTCTCAATGTGGTGCAGCACCAATGGAAAACTCAAGGTGAAAAAAAGGAAACATTGAGAAAGTAACCTCTGGCAACCCTGGCCCACACCCTAAACATTAGATATCACAGAGGAATTTGAAGCCTTTGTTTTACCGAGGGTATCCATAGCAACAACAAATCTCACAACCTGACTAGGTTAACACAAACCTTCATGCTGAAGGCTTAGTAGAAGGCGTGCTCAGCTCCACATGTAAAAATATTTACCTCACTATTTATTGTCCTGTTTGAAATATAGGCTTTGAGTAAAAGTATGAAGCATGCCCCCAGAAGGCAAGAACACCTTCCCAAAAGACAAAGAAATCATCAGAACCGGACTCAGATGTGACACATATATTTTAAAAAATCAGATGGAGAATTAAAAATAATTATGACTAATATGTTAAAGGTTGTAATGGAAAAAGGCAATATTTTAGGAGAGAGATAGAAATTATAAAAAAGAATCAAATGGAAATGCTAGAGATAAAAACCACAGTAAGGCCGGGCGCGGTGGCTCACGCCTGTAATCCCAGCACTTTGGGAGGCCGAGGCGGGCGGATCACAAGGTCAGGAGATCGAGACCACGGTGAAACCCCGTCTCTACTAAAAATACAAAAAATTAGCCGGGCGCGGTTGTGGGCGCCTGTAGTCCCAGCTACTCGGGAGGCTGAGGCAGGAGAATGGCGTGAACCCGGGAGGCGGAGCTTGCAGTGAGGCCGAGATCGCGCCACTGCACTCCAGCCTGGGCGACAGAGCGAGACTCCGTCTCAAAAAAAAAAAAAAAAAAAAAAAAAAACAACCACAGTAACAGAGGCAAACAATGCCTTTGATGGGCTTATCAGTAGACTTGATACAGCCAAGTAAAAAATCAGTGAACTTGAAGATAAGTCAATAGAAATAATCCAAACCAAAATGCAAAGAAAAAAAGAAGGAAAAACACAAAACAGCATATCCAGGAGCAGTGGGAGTGGGGCAATATCTAGTGGTTCAAAATATCTTTCACTGGAATTTCAGGACAAAAGAGAGACAACAAGGAACATGAAATATTTGAAGAAACAATGGCCTAGAATTTTTTAAGATTAATGACAGACTCCAAACCACAGATCCAAGAAACTCAGAGAACACCAAACAGGATGAATAACACACACATATATAATACTCTATACATTTTGAAATAATGTAATTCCATGTTCAAATAATATTATGCCATTTCACTTTAAGTATATATATGCATATGTATATATGCATAGACTCAAAGTATCTTTCCAAAAATATTTATTGATTTTTGTGTTGCTGCTGACAGATGTCCACAGTGTCTTTGATATTCCAGGAAGTGGAAGTTAATTATCCTGCCCTTTCCTTGAATGTGGCTTGGTCTTAGTGACACGCTTCTAATGAGTGGAATGTGGAAAGGGAAAAAAAAGTAACTGTACAGTGAAGAAATCAGACACCACCCTAACCAAGTGATTGTGGTTAACATCACCAGTGATAAGACACATTGATACCATGTGCCCCTTGATATGATGCAATGGGGAAGGTATTTCACCTTTGTGTTATTATTCTAAAAATTTGTAATTTCAATCTAATCATGAGAAAACTTCAGACAAACCCAACTTGAGGGACACACTACAAAATACCTGACCGGTACCCTTCAGAAGTGCTGAGGTCACATAAGACAAAGAAAGACTGAGGATCAGTTGCAGATTGGGGGAGAGTAAGGAGACATAACTAAATGAAGTGTGATATTTTGGATTGGAAATTGGACTAGAAAAATGACATTAGCTCAAAAATGGGTGAAATCTGAATATGTATAGTTTAGTTAACAGTATTGTACCAATGTTCATTTCTTAGTTTTGATTCTTGTACCATGGTTATGTAGGATGTTAAAATTAGGGTAATCTGGGTGAAGAGTATGCAGGAACTCTCAGTACTATCTTTGCAACTTTTGTAAGTCTAACATTTCTTTCAAAATAAAAGTGAAAAATAAAACAAATCTCCAGTGATTTTCTATAGTACTTAGAATAAAATCCAAACTCATACCACAGCCTCCATGATCAGGACTTAGCAAAACACTTCACCCCCATTTTGAACTACTGTCTCCTTTAGTCTCTATACTCCAACCACACATATCCTTCCTTAAGGCCTTTAGTCTGGTGGTTCCTTTTACTAGGAGTGTTCATTGCACATATTTTCTCCACATGGCTATATTCTCATCATTCACATTTTAGCCTGAGAGGCCTTTCCTACAAAGCTTCTGAAGAAATCTCTACCATTCCCATCAGCTATTCTGGGTCTCATTACTTTATTTGCTTCATGTCACTCACCTCTATGAGACATTATTATTTTATTTTATTTTTTGAGATGGAGTCTCATTCTGTTGCCAGGCTGGAGTGCAGTGGTGCCATCCCGGCTCACTGCAACCTCTGCCTCCCAGGTTCAAGCAATTCTCCTGCCTCAGCCTACCCAGTAGCTGGGATTATAGGCGCCCACCACCACGCCAGCAAATTTTTGTATTTTTTTAGTAGAGACGGTGTTTCACCATGTTGACCAGAATGGTCTTAATCTCCTGACCTCATGATCCACCCACCTCAGCCTCCCAAAGTGCTGGGATTACAGGTGTGAGCCACCACACTGGGTCAGACATTATTATTACTATTTATTCATTGTGGCTTCTCTGCAGTATAACATAAGCTTCATGAGAGTATAAAGCTCTCTAGTAGTATCCAAATGATCTTATCTTACTTATTGTATCATTGGAACTGAGAATAGCACTGGCACATAGTAATTACTCAGTAAACATTCGTTGAAAGAATGAATGAATCACCTTGTTAGATGCTACACTCAGAACAACTGAGAGAACATCAGATTCATCTTATATTATGCTCTCTCTCAATGAAATGCTGCTCAGAATCACCTGATAATTAAATGGTTAAGTAAATAATATTTAATTTAATATTTCTCTATTTATAATGGACTGAATGTTTGTGCTCCCCCTGCCCCACAACTGCCGCCTCCTCTGCCAAATTCATATGTTGAAATTTTAATCCCCAAGGTAATGGGATCAGGAGGTGAGGCCTTTGGGAAATGATTAGGTCATGAGGCTGGAGCCCTCATTAATGAATTTAGTGCCCTTATAAAAGGGACCCAGAGCACTCTTTCACTCTCTGCCATGTGGAAGATCAACGAGAAATTGGCAACCCAGAAGAGGGCCTTCACGAAAACCTGATCATGTTGGCACCCTGATCTTGGACTTTCAGCCTCTAGAACCATGAGAAATAGATTTCTGTTGTGTATAAACTACCCAGCCTATGGCACTTTGTTACAGCAGGTGGAGCTGACTAAGACAAATGAATTACAGGACAAAGTCAATCCTAGTTCAGGTCCAGGAAACTTTAGAGCAATGGAGAATACAGGGCAATGAAATTGAGGGAAGAAGAAAACAGTCCAGGATTGAACAGGATAGATGCTGTTCTAAAAATGGAGGGAAGAAACAAAACTCATTCTCACCTAGAGAAGGAAGGCACCCCTACACACAGAGGAAGCATAATTCTTGAATAAATATATTACATATGGAGGGTAGAAAATGAACTATAGTTTAAAATAAAATACTGATCTTCCTAGGACAGAGAATCAGGCACCTTCTAAATTCAAGAGATAATTGGGCTGAATGCAGTAAACAGAAAAATTAGGTAAATATAGCAAGTGCTTAAAAGCTTGGGCTTTGGAATCAGATTGACTTTGTTTGAAACTTGTCTTCCTCATCTATTAGCTGTGTGACTGCGCAAGTGTCCCTTCTCTCTGAGCCTTGATCTCCTCTATAAAATGGGATACTACTACTTTCCACATAGGATTGCTGTGTGGATGGATACAGTGCATGCCCAGCCCTTAGCACAGTGTCTGGCACATATGTACCACTGATCAATATCGGGTACATTTCTATTACTAGATTGTGTGCTCCATTATACTTACCTTGGAAATGAGCATCATGGGAAAAATGTGAAAATTCACCCTCTTGTTCTTTTCTTCTTTTTCTTTTTTCTCTCTCATTCTTTTTTTAATGCATCAGTGTCTCACAAATGTTAAGGTATTTGTGAGGTGCATTGGACCCAAAAGACTTTGGAACTTGTTGAAAGACAGCTTAGTTTCCATGAGAAACAAAGCACAAAGATTAGTATGCAGTTCCAAGTATTTTGTAAGTCTAAATGTGATTATTTTCACAACCTTGTCATTCATAACTAAGTTTTGCAGGCAGTTAAATGCATTATGAATCTGTGGCTTTTCTTGGAAGGATTTCAATTCTTAAAGCAATTGAGCTCACACAAGAAGAAATAGTTTGCTTACTATCCGCCATTACCCATGTCTGCTATTTTTACTACAAGGTCCATAACTGTAACTGCAGATGACATTTACACCTATATAACTGGAGGGTCAAAGTACAGAAATAGGTTTTATTAAAACATACTGAACTACTACTAGCAGATGAACTAAACAACAACACATATTACATGTGTAGTTTAAAAAGTTTTCTAGTTTGAAACACTTATACCTTAAAAATGATATATTTTCTCATTACATACATAACACATATCATGATAAAAATTTTGCAAAGTAAACCATGAAGAAAAAAATCCTTCATAATCTCACCATCCTAAGTTCACCACAATTAATAATTTTAAATATTTTCAGCCAGTCTTTTTCGTAATGAGAACCAAGCAGAGCTGGAAGGAACCTCAGAGATTATCTAGCCCAACCTACTCATTTTATGAATGAAGGAAATCTATTAAAAGGTAGACTCTATTCCTGGTTTTGTTTAAAGTTGTTTGAACAAAAGTAGTAGACTCTAATAAGACAGCTCATTACGGAGTATAGATGTGTTTAGATAAACCCCGAGTTGCACCATGGGTCCCTCAAAGAGCTGGCACAGACAGAGAGAGCCTGACCAAACCCAGTTAGCTTCTAAGGCCTTCCTGCTTTGATCATTGTCCTGTGACGATGTAATACTTGGAGCTGCAGCAGCCATTTTGTGGCCATGAGGTGACAAGTGCAAGGCCACAAAGCTGAAATGGAATGATAGAAAGAACATGGGTCCTTAATGACATAATTGAGCTTCCAAACCAACTCTAAAATTGTCTACCCTCAGATCTCTTGGTGAGAAAATTAAACACTTTTATTGTTTAAGCTCCTTTAAGTTGGATATTCTGTTACTTGTAGACCCTAAAATCCAAATTCATAAACCCTCTTGAGCACATATAGGTATTTATTCTCTGCCTCAGTGCCTTTATTGGTAAAATAAAGATAATATATACACATACTGTACATTTTACAAAATTGTACACATTCTTTTATATTCTACTTCTCTTTTTCGTTTTGTGATAGGGTCTCACTGTGTTCCCCAGGCTGGAGTGCAGTGGTGTGATCTTGGCTCACTGCAGCCACCACCTCCCGGGTTCAAGTGATTCTCATGCCTCAGCCTCCTGAGTAGCTGGGATTACAGGTGAGCACCACCACTCCTGGCTAATTTTTGTATTTTTAGTAGAGATGAGGTTTCACCATGTTGGCTAGGCTGGTCTTGAACTTCTGGCCTCAAGTGATCTGCCTGCCTAGGCCTCCCAAAGTGCTGGGATTACAGGTATGAGTCACCGTGCCCAGCCCTTGTATTCTGTCACCTAACATTAAATTATGAGATTCTCCTGTGCTCTTCAACATGTTTTTGCAAAGCATAATCTTTGATAGCTCAGAGATTTGTCATGTTTTCTCATAAACACCTGTATTATTGAGCATTTATATTGTTAGCAAATTTTCTCTTGTGTAAGTAAAAGTTGCAATGATTCCTTCTTGTATATGTCTTTTTTGTATAATCACTTATTTTCTAAGGATAAGTTCCTGGAAGTGGAAATACTGTGTTACATTTTTGAAGCTTATAATATCAATTGCCACAATGTCTCCCCTCTGTCACTACTCCCTTCCACACTTAACCTGGCTATTAAGTGTGCACATGAGTATATGAGTATGGAATACTCTTTTTAATAGTACATTTACAGATTCAAAATTCAGAAGTATACAATGAAAAGTTTCCCTTCAATCTATGTCCTCTAGCCACAAAATTTCCATCTCCAAAGTTCGAGAAAAATTTCCAAATCTATCCTAAACATAGGATCTTGACATGAAACTGATGGTACAAATTAAGTAATTTGAGGATAGTTTAATTAAAAGATTATTTACAAAAGTGAAGCAGCATACTGGAAAGCCCAGAGGGATGGTATAATACCCCGGAGCTAGTAACAGGGGGCCTTGAGTCTAGAGGGTGAAAGAGGGAACCTGATCCTGGAGGCAGGAAGGCTGTGTGGAGAAGGTAGCCTTAGAGAAACTTTGACCTTCAATTGAGGGAAACAGCCAGCCCATGGCAACCCCACCAGGAGGGTCCGAGTCAATCAATTTCCTAAGTTCACTGCTCTCTTGCTGGTGCTTTATTCTGACTAAACCCAGTGGAAACCAGAGGGCAAGGGAGCCTGTACCCACCCCCTTTGATACTAGGAAGCCTGATTTGGTGGTGGCATCTTCTATTTTCAGTGTCAGCATACAGAGGACAGCCACATCTATTTTCATTGTTGGTATACTAAGGAGAGCCACATCGAGTTTTTCAACAATAGCATTGCCCTCTTCACCAATGCATTTCTTACTTCTTTACTAAAGGAAGGGTCCTGAGGGCCTTCCCAGAGAAACAAATCTGATGTAATTTTGCTAAAAATTAATTGAAAGGCCTGCTCTGAACCTGTGTGTTTATGGAGTTACATGAACTCATCTAGGCATTTTCAGTGCCTTGTGAAGGCCCCAAGTCACACATAGTCCATTCTTACATTCTCTCTCCCTGACCTTGTGACTTCTACTCAGTTCTCTACCAGGCAGTTCCAGCATGTCTGCCATACATCATCCTGTCTGCTCAAGCTTCAAGGAACTATCCCAGTAATGTATTAACACCAGCCCCGGGTGTCCTTGCCAGGAGTCAAACTCTGAGTCATCAAAGTCATCCCGTGACAATACATTCTTCCCAATCCAGCCTTACAATCCACTCCCGTGGTTTACTCCCACTTTTGTTGCCACAGTTCTTGTTTGTACAAACAGGCCAGGTCTTGCAATTGTTTAGATGGGCATGCCATTTCCTCCTAGAACACAGATTGTATTTCCATTCTTGGCGGGTGCTGTTACCTGACTTATATTACTGGTCTGGCAGCAGTGAGGGAAAATAAGGCAAATCTTGAGGAGGATAAGCATCCTTGAGAGGTATCTGTGTCTGATGGTGCTATGGTCTGAATGTGTCCCCCAAAATTCAAATGTTAACACTTTACTGCCAAAGTGATAGTATTAAGAAGTAGGTCCTTTAGGAGGTGATTAAGTCATGAGGGCACAGCCCTCAGGAAAGGGATTAATGACCTTAGAAAAGAGGTTGAAGGAGTGCCCTAAGTCCCTTTTCCCTTCCATCTCTTCTGCCATATGAGGACACCACATTCATTCCTTTTTTCTTCTTGTCACCCTTCTGTCCCTTCTCTCATGTGAAGACACCTAAATGGTGCCATCTATGAGGAATGCACCCTCACAAGACACCAAACCTGCTGGTGCCTTGATCTTACTAGCCTCCAAAACTGTGAGAAGTAAATTTCTATTCTTTAGAAATTACCCAGTCTCTGGCATTTTGTTGTAGCAGTAAGAATGGACGAGGACAGGTGGGGTCTTCTCAGGGTCTCTGGGTGTGGAGAGGCTGCCATCTCCTAGCATGGGGAAGGGAGCTGCTTCTGCAAGTCCAAGTGACTATGGAGGGAATTAAGATTCTCAGGCTTGCCTACCCAAATGTCCCCATCCTAGTTCTCAGAGTCCCATTCTTTTCTTATGAAGGGCCTGACTTTGGCATAGAACTGTTGAGACTGTGCATTCAGTCTTCTTTGCCATTCTGCTACAATCACATCCTGAGCCAGATTTTCAGCAAAGCCTGCCTGGTGACTGATGAGATGAGAGTCTCTCTAAATGCTGCCACGAAGGCCTTGTGACCTTCACATAGTGTCTTAGACAATTAGGTGAGCTGAGCCTAACACTTCTTTGTTGCAAGGCATCCAATGCTGTCAAAAGCAACCACCCTACTTGACCACCTTTATAATTTCTAGTACCCCCATATTGATCAAAAGGAGCAGCCCTTGATCTCCTAATCTTTTGCCCTCAATTTATATTTCATCATAATAAACCCACATGCCTAGGCAGTAGCTCGAGTAACCCTGATGCTAGTGGGTATCATAGATTATTAGTGCCCCAAATGACCACCAGCAATAGAAATAATTTTGCTTTCAAATTATTGTTCACTCTAGCTCCAAAATCCCATCCTGACTTGGCTTTCTGTAGTCATTCCTGCTACTAATTGTTACACCTTGGATTATTTAGAAAACAGGGCCTAACCCAATGCTTACTCAAAACATGCTAATACTTTATGAGAATGGAGTTTTCCTGGGACTTTCCTGGTTTTATCACTGAATATCCTACATCCTGGGAATGTCCTCAGTTGTAGGCAAGCTGGGACAATTGGTCACCCTAATTGAGTGGTACAATTTCAGGGTAGCAAGAATGAGGGAAAAGGGGGAAACAAGACAGGGAAGTAGGCAAAGCAAATGCAAGGTGATGTATTAAGCTGACCAGAACTTCAAGATAAGAATATAGTTGATTTCTCACTTATGTGACTTATTTCCTGACAGGCTGCACCAAGCCACTGCTCTTGAGAATATCCATTGGAAGGAGGAAGAAAGAGAAGAGGAATTTGTCTGCTAATTTCTTCCTGTCTCATCTCTCGCTGGTCACTAATCAACATACAGTGTTAAACCCTCTGCAACTCAAGGCTCTGTCACCTAGTGTATTAGTCTGTTCTCACACTGCTATAAAGAACTACCTGAGACTGGGTAATTTATAAGGAGAAGAGGCTTAATTGTGCTCAAGGTTCTGTGGGCTGTACAGGCTTCTGCTTCTGGGGAGGCTTCAGGAAACTTACAATCACGGTAGAAGGTGAAGGGGAAGCAGGCACATCTTCATATGGCTGGCTGGGAGAGGGGAAAGAACTTTCAAACAACCAGATCTTAGAAGAGACAGCACTAGGAGGATGGTGCTAAACCATTAGAAACCACCCCCATGATTCGATCACCTCCCACCAGGCCCTTCCTCCAACACTGGGGATTACAATACAACATGAAATTTGGGTGGGGACACAGAGCCAAACCGTATAACCTAGCCTTTCTGAATGTGATCTGCTGGGAAAGCCAGATCACATATCTCCTGCCACAGTACTTCAGAGCCTGAGAGGGGAGAAAGGAGCCATAGCATCTGTGTGTCTGGTTAGTTCAGTTCTCTGGGCATTGGAGCCCTGTGGCTCCCATTGAAATGGGCAAAATAGAGATTGGACTACAACCTGGCCCTCGCCCTAGGGCTGATTAAAAGGCTGGAAGTAGGAGGAGGTGAGGCCAGATGAGGATCTGGCAGGCAGGTGTTGGCAGAGTAAATCTGGGGAGGTGTATAAATAGGGTACAATATAGTAGATATGTTAATTTGCGGATTTGTCAATGTGTGTTATTTTGAACTGGCATGAAGGCAGCAGAACATAGTGGTGAATGCTTATATCCTGGAGTCAGACAGACTTGAATTTGAATCCAAGCTTTGCTACTGATAAGCAGTATCATTTTGGGCAAGTTACTTAACCTCATGTGTAAAATGGAAGTCACAATACTGCTTTCCTTATATATTTGTCATGAAGAGTAAATGAAATAAAGCCTATAAGGTTATAAGAGTGCTTGACATACATGAACTATTTAGTAAATGTTGGCAATTACTACTAATTGATGGTGGTACTTCTTAAAGATATATCACATATCGACTTAACCTGGTAAATTTCATTCAAATTTGCTTTTAGTTTAGTAAGACTAATATTCATAACCACTACCTACCTTCTTCTGAGTATTAACTATGTATCATGAACTATGCATTCAACATTCAACTCTGCATAAGATATCTTCATTTTCCAGAGAGTAATCCAGGGTACAGAGAGCTTTTAAGTAGCTGAAATGATTTTTTTGAAGTTTACTTGCATTTTATATCAGTCAAAATCCCTTTAAAAGACAGATGGCACATTTAAACTGGATAATTGAGGAATGTTAAAAAAAAGTTGCAGGCAGGATAACCAATATCCTACCAATTTATATTTTTTAGTTAGATCAGGGTTAATGGAAACCAACAAAGATTGTCGATGATATGGTTTGGCTCTGTGTCCCCATCCAAATCTCATTGATTGTAATCCCCACTTCTTGAGGGTGGGACCTCTGGAGTGACTGGAGGTGATTAAATCATGGGGGTGGTTCCCCCATGCTGTTCTCGTGATAGTGAGGGGATTCTCAGGAGATCTGATGGTTTAAAAGTGGCATTTTCCCCAGTGCACTCCCTTTCCTGCCACCAAGTGATGAAGGTGCCTGCCTCCCCTTTGCCTTCCACCATGATTGTAAGGGTTTTCTGAGGCCTCCCTAGTCATGCAGAACTGTGAGTCAATTAAACCTGTTTTTTAATAAATTAATCCGGTCTCAGGTAGTGTCTTTTTAGCAGTGTGGAAACAGACTCATACAGTGCAGAACCCTAGGGTTAGCAACAGTTGAAAGTTATTCTTTAACAAGAAGGTGGATGGAGAAAGGCTGACAAATTTACACAGGACACATTACCTTGTGTACCAAATTACCGGGCCCACTTCTGAAGTGAGTGACCTCTGGTGTGCATTTATGGGGAAGTAAATTATCTCCAAACTTTCCATTCTGAGAACCCCATTCATATTCTTCTCCCTTGTCCTCTCGGACATAAATTTTTCAATCTTATTCTTTCTGAGTCTAAGAAGTTGGCTGACTGTTCAGAGTCAATCAGAATTACTGTAGATTCTGGCTTATCTTAGGCTGTCTCTCCTGCTAAAGACAACCAGATTTATAACCTGAAGTTGTGCTCTCTGGGAGGATTACCCTTCACCAACACCTTTCAAAGTCACCTATGTGTAGGGCTACATATTGTAATAACTGTTGACTTCTAGCTAGTCCTAGCATGCTATGCAGATCCATCCATAAACCATGTCTGAACTTTTACCTCCTCCATTATCTGTTCAAAGGAAATGCCCTATAAGGCCATAAATGTAGATAAAAGGCAATATGGCAAAGCAATAGGACCAGGTACCATGGGAGTATAAACCAGCAACTTGAGCATTTTATTTATGCCTTTTCTGGATTTGCCTGGGTCCAGTCTTGTATACACCATTTCTATTTTACATAGAATGCTGCTGTGTAATACAGATTTATGATAATGTAGGTAAGAAAATACCCAGTTCATGAAAACCTTGGATAGGCTTTCAGTTTTCCACCAGGGCCTAGTAGCAAGCCAATTATTACTTTTCAAATGAAGAATTGTTGGTAGAAGGCTTTCCCATTGGGATCTGCTTGGAGGCCCCATCAGTTCCACTGTCTATTCTTAGACACTTTTGATACTGGTCTGTTGAGAGATAAGGCCCAGTAGCAGGACAACTAGCACCACAGCCTGCACCTGCCATAGTATCTTATCTTGCTCCAGGGCCTACTTAATGAGTTCAAGAAGCACGACCAGCTGTAGTCTGTGTTGACTCCAGAATCACTGTGTGTCTTTCATTGTGATGGGCTGTGTAAGGAGAAGCAGCTTATTTCATTTAGAGGTGATATTCCAACATGCTCCAGACCACTGGACCACTAGAAACTTAAGTGTCCCTGAATCTTCTTGGCATTTCTTTCCCACCCTCTGGCATGCATATATCTTGCTTACTCTACTTCCTGTTCACAGGGTACAATTACTATAATGTCATAATTTTGTTGTGTGAAAATAATATTCTATGGGAAATCAAGATGATCAAGGACTCTCCAGACTCTTATGGCAGAGACCAAGAGAGCTGACGTAGCCCAGCGTATATGCAGGTATACTGCTGTCCCTGCATGTGAAGGCAAATGGTTTCTCATGATCTTTGCTGATAGGAATAGGTTAAACCATTTTGTTAGGTCACTAGCTACAAACCAGGTGCCAGAGGTTCTATTTAGTTGCTCCTATAAAATTAGCATGACCAGAACAACAGCTGCGATTGAAACCATTCTCTCATTAAGTCTGATTATCTATAGTCATTTTCCAAGATTTATCTAGCCCTTACACTGGCCAAAGTGTCAAGTCAAATGGGGATGTGATAGAAATCACCACCCTTAAATCTTTCAAGTCTTTTATGGTGACACTTGGTCTCTAATGTCCCTAGGGATGCAGCATTGCTTCTGGTTTACTCTCTTGTTGAGGTCTTGGCATTTCCGGGACTTCTATTTGGCCCTTCCTTCTATATTAGTCCTAACTTCATGGGTCAGGAAGCCAGAGTGAAAACTTTTCCAATTACCAAGTGTGTCTATTCCCATCGTATATTTTAAGATGGGAGTAATAACTACAGATTGTGTCCACGGTCCCACTGGATTCTTTGTGAGCTGGATTTGGGCAAAAATGCTATCTGTCATCTGAGCTATAAAAGCCTTCCCACTTAAAATTCACTTTCATACACACTCCCTAGACTACTGATGATACCATTTGGTGAGGTCCTAAAACTCTTTCTGATTAAGTTTCTCCTCTTGAACTAGGCTACTTTTTCATCTGGGATATGTTATGTCTTATTCTGTGAGGTTACCATCTCAGGTGCAATCACTGAAAAGCTTTTACGCAGATGAAGGTTAGCTACAATCTAAGTGCCAGAAAGAAGTTTTATTTGGTCCTGTAAAGACACCAGGCTGGGCACGGTGGCTCATGCCTGTAATCCCAGCACTGTGGGAGGCCAAGGTGAGTGGATGACCTGAGGTTAGGAGCTCGAGATCAGCCCGACCAACATGGAGGAACCCTGTCTCTACTAAGAGTACAGAATTAGCTGGGCATGGTGGTGCATGCCTGTAATCCCAGCTACTCAGGAGGCTGAGGCAGGAGAATTGCTTGAACCCAGGAGGAACAGGTTGTGGTGAGCCGAGACTGTGTCACTGCACTCCAGCCTGGGCAACAAGAGCGAAACTCTGTCTCAAAAAAAAAAAAAAAAAAAAAAAAAAAGCGACCAGAACCAGAGCCACAGATGTGATTAGAATCATGATCTGATTAGAGGAGAGTCTGGAGGGTCTGCTTCTCCAATGAGGTATGTTCAAGAGACTTGGGGGTTCAAAGTTCTCAGTTTTGTCTGTCTGTTCAAATGTACCTGCTCTCTTGGGATCTCATTTACTAGTTTGTAAGCTTGGTCCTCAACTTACATGTGCTCTGTAACTTCAGGAGATGCCAACTATTTAAGCTGCTTTCAAGGCTTTCTTATTTTCCACCTGTGCCCTGAGTCGAAAATCACACTTTCAAGGTATTACCTCCTCCATCATACTCTTTATAGGATAATTATAAATATAAACTGATCCCACCATTTTTATAATCACTATCACTGCATGCTGACCATACTCTACAGCCAGCCAAACTTTGCCCTCCACGTGCACCATATAATTTGAGTTATTGTGATGCCACTCAATCCACATGGATTACCAATGTCCCATTTTCTCTTGGAAAGGAAGTTATCTATGTACTCAAATATGTGATCCGTCATATCCTAGCATTTCATTTTAGGGTTTTGTGTCTTGGGGCTCATTCTGGTATCAATTACTGTATTATTCAGGGTACCAGCATGAACTATCGTTCAAACATTCAACTAGGTAATTGAGGCGAGTTAATAAAGAGGCAATTTACAAAGGTGTGGGCAGGATTCAGAGGAGAGATGGTGCAATACATCAAAGCTAGCAATAGTAGGAAGGAACAAATGAAGGGAAGAGTTACCAGAACCAGGTGAGAGTAGCTGTATGGAAAAGACCACCAGACAGAACCTATGGCCTTTGATAGAGGAATATACGGCCAACACAGCCCAGCAGGGGAGGAGTAAATACACTGTTCTCCATCTCATACATTTCAATCTCCTGTTAATGCTTGCATTGACCTTAAGCCAGGAGAGAGAGGGTTCAGCATCTGAGGTCATAGCACAGAGTACAGACAGGTGGTGAGTAGATCAGAGGGTCACATGAACATATCCAACACAAGTCTAAATCCAGTGCCTCTCATCACTATATACTAAGATGCTAGCCTGACTCTGTTGTTTGTAATATGCATATAGAAATAGAAAATGTAGATTTTTACTATTTTATCACTCCAGGATTTCATTATTAATTCAAGATTAGGGAATCCAATTTTATGGTGGCATCCACTGACCAATCTACAGATTAAAATCACCACAGGGGGCCAGGCACAGTGGCTCATGCCTGTAATCCCAGCACTTTGGAAGGCCGAGATAGGTGGATCATGAGGTCAGGAGTTTGAGACCAGCCGGGCCAACATGGCGAAACCCCGTCTCTACTAAAAATGCAAAAATCAGCCAGGTGTTGTGGTGTGCACCTGTAGTCCCAGCTATTCAGGGAGACTGAGGCAGAATTGCTTGAACCTGGGAGTTGGAGGTTGCAGTGAGCTGAGATCATGCCACTGCACTCCAGCCTGGGCTACAGAGCGAGATTCCGTCTCAAAAAAAAAAAAAAAAAAAAAAAAAGTCACCACAGAGAGTTTCAAGGATGGGGGTACTTACAATACTAATTTTTAAGGTGTATGTATCTTGTATACTTTTGATGCACTAAAAAATTTAAGAAAATTATGATAAAACAAGTGCCAACACAGCCATCTATTAATTTTGATTGTTCATCATTTAGTCAATAAATGCTTAGTGAACTGACTATTGCCAACTGTATTAGTCCATTTCCATACTGCTATAAAGAACTGCCTGAGGCTGTGTAATTCATAAAGCAAAGAGGTTTAATTGACTCAATTTAGCATGGCTGGGGAGGCCTCAGAAAACTTACAATCACGGTGAAAGGTGAAGGGGAAGCAAGGAACCTTCTTCTCAAGGCAGCAGGAAGAAGTGCCAAGCAAAAGGGTAAGAGCCCCTTATAAAACCATCAGATCTCATGAGAACTCACTGTAATGAAAACAGCATGGGGGAAACCTCACCCAAGATTCAATTACTTCCACCTGGTCTTTCCCTTGCCACATGGGCATTATGGAGATTATGGGGATTACCATTCATGATGAGATTTGGGTGGGGACAGAAAGCCTCAGCCTAACCATATTACCACCAAACAAACAAATCATCAAGCAAAACCAACGAAGTTCATGAATTTTACATTCTACCAGGAAAATCAGACAAGGTCAAAAAGGAAGGCAGAAACTAGATTATACGGTAAGGAAGTTGTACTTTACTTGTGGTGTGGTATAAAGCCGTTGGAGAATTTAAGCAGGGTGAAAATATGATCTGGTATATGTTGAGTGTTTTTAAATTATTATTTTTGGCTGCTGCTTGGAGAATAGACTACGGCAAAGAAATGGTGGAAATAGGGGACCCATTTAGGAGCTTATTTGTAGTAGCTTAGAAAACAAAGGATGGTGTTTTGATCTAATGTGTTAGAAGAGGATGCACTGGTGATACCTTTTGGAACAAGAACTAATATAATTTGCTGATGGATTGTATCTAAAGGGAGAGAGAAAGAACTGAGGATGACTTCTAGCCTTTTGTTTGCTCAACTGGGTGATCAGAGATGCCAGTGATTGTTACTAGGAAAGCTGTTGGAGGGGAAGGTTGGGGGCCCAGGGTGGGGCATCAAGAGGCGGAGGTTGCAGTGAACCGAGATCGTGCCACTGGACTCCAGCCTGGGTGACAGAGCAAGACTCTGTCTCAAAAAAAAAAAAAAAGTGTTCTGGACATGTTAAGTTTGAGCAGCCTAGTAGATGTCCATGTGGAGATATCTAGTGACTAGTTGGCTATAGGAACCTGGCATTCAGAAGAGAAGTCCAGGCCGGATATGTACGTGTATGTATATATATATGGCAAATATGAGTACACAGGCAACATCTAAAGCTATGGGACATAATGAGTTATGTAAATAGTATAAAATACAGGGAAATAGGGAAAAAACAGTGTAAAATAGGGAAATAGTGTAAAATACAGAAGAAGACCCAGAAACTCAACCTTGAGAAACTGGGAAGAAGAGGCAGAGGAAGAAAGGAGATTGGAAGAGGCAAAGGTGGTAGGCCACGAAAGTTTAATATCCTAGAAGCAGGTTCAGGAGAGTGGAGCAGACAGAAATTCAACTGGAGATGATGAAAGATATTTAGGAAAAAGGAAGTGGAGACAATGAATGTACATAATTCTTTCAGTAAGTTTTATCATGAATGGAACAGATGAATAAAGCAATGAATTATTTAATCTTCTCTTTTCCTCTCTCTATAAATGCAATGTTGAAAGGTGATACCTTTTATAATATTTAACTTTTGCTACATGACAAACCACCCCAAAACTTAGTGGCTTAAAAGATACACATAATTTTAAAAGAAATATTTGTAATGTCTTATGATGTGTCTGGCTGTTTCGGTCTGGGCAAGCGTGGCTGAGGTTAACTCAACCCAGATGGCCTCATTTCTATGTCTGGTGATCGGCTCCATGTCGGGTAAGTCAGAGGATGACTTGGCGAGCGTCCATCATCATCCAACAGGCTAGCCTGGGCTCATGCAATGGTGGGGATTATAGAGTTCCCAAGTGCAGCAAAAGAGGACATGTTC
This sequence comes from Macaca fascicularis, assembly GCF_037993035.2. Taxonomy (NCBI): domain Eukaryota; kingdom Metazoa; phylum Chordata; class Mammalia; order Primates; family Cercopithecidae; genus Macaca; species Macaca fascicularis. The sequence goes on from NC_088395.1 coordinate 31,005,996, forward strand.
CAACTCACACTTTTCAAGTCTCTGTTTTTGTCGCATTTGTTATTGTCCCATTAAGGAAAGCAAGTCACACGGGCAACCAGAGAGTCAACTGTGGGATGGAAATACTCAAGGTCACGGAGGGAGGGAGAGAAATCCTGCAGCCCTATTTGCAGATAATCTTCCGCAATTACGATGGCGTTTCTAATTATGTGAACTCATCCTCTGGGTTGCTCCTGTTAGAAACCTCAGTTATTTTCTGCTTCTCTTTTCTCTCTGAGTGTAAAATGAAACATTATTTAATTAGCCAAATAAAAATGTTTTTGTGAGAAATAATTTTCTCTCAGTACTTCAATAATCTGTTAATATAAACTTTGATCACAGATCCATTACTGTTTTAATTAATTCAAAACTGGAGAGAAATAACATAATTGGCAGATTCAAATATGAAATTTATTTTAAATCCCTTATAACAAAATATGACTTAGTATCCTAATAATGCATTTCATTTTATTTGTTTTCTTACAAATATGCAAAGAGCTAATCACCAATAAGTGGCACTATTTAAATACTTAGGAAAATATTAAGCGTTATTCCTGTCTTGGGTGATCGTGTATACGCTTCTTAGCTGACAATTGGCAGCAGGTGAATTACATGGCTTTCCAAATGACTGCATTGCCAATCCATCCTCTCCCACCTAAATGACTGATTCCTAGCATTGCTGCCTCCCAAGGGGGTCTCTTGCACTGACGTGGGTGTTGACTGTCCTAAAATGGCATTTAAAACTTTCAACAACCATTGTTGGTGCAACCGTATAAAAAGCCTTTTAGAAAACACTGAATAGGGATCCTTTCCTGCTGGCAGAGGTGGGATGGGATACAGGCATGGCATTGCAGAAAAGCATATTGTTGGTTCCCACTCAAATTAGCTTCATAACAAATCTGGGCCTCAGTTTATTCATCTGGAAAACAGGTGATTGCCTTTAAGGTTTTCGCTCAGCCTGTGGTTCTCAGAGTCCATATGAGCTCTCTCCGTGCTGTAGAATCTGCACTCCATTAACCAAAGAAATGGAGGAGGGAGCCCTGAAGACCCCCAATCCTCATTAAAACAGGAGGCAGGAGCAATCACAACCAATATCTAGTAACATATTCAGCACCCGGCAGACATAAACCCAAATTTCAAGAAATATGAGAGCAGGGCAGATATCCACAATTTCATATACAGCAAAAAGGCTACAACCACCTGTGCCCGTAGATATACCTCACACATGCAATCGACTCAGAAGGCTTTTTGGGTTTTGGGCGCCATGGGAAACCTGCTTGTTCCGGCTAATGGCTCCTCTTCACTGCTGACCTGAGTCATGACATTGTTCCTCATGGCCTCAACCCTGGTTGGCACCCACATATCATCAAGCCACTAAACTTGAAAGTAAACTCCCCGGCCGGGTGCGGTGGCTCACGCCTGTAATCCCAGCACTTTGAAAGACCGAGGCAGGCGGATCACCTGAGGTCAGGAGTTCGAGACCAGCTTGGCCAATATGGTGAAACCCCCGTCTCTACTAAAAGTATAAAAATTAACCGGGCGTGGTGGCATGTGCCTGTAATCCCAGAGGCTGAGACAGGAGAATTGCTTGAACCTGGGAGGCAGAGGTTGCAGTGAGCTGAGATCACACCACTGCACTCCAACCTGGGTGACAGAGCAAGACTCTGTCTTAAAAAAAAAAAAAGAAAAGAAAGAAAGAAAAAGTAAATTCCCCATCTTCAGGTAAATCCACATCCTCTTATGTTTACCTCCCTCAGATCTCTTTTTCTCCATACTCCTCAGGGTTTCTCTTCTGTTGAGCAACTGCTTTGTGAATCCAGGGTCGCGTTGAAAGATCTTAGAATAGATTTGGGAGATTCGAGTCTCACAGTCTTTAGAGCTAAGTCCCAAACTTTGCTCTAAAATATCCCTGTCCCTTTATTCTTCCTTCTTTGCTGCCCAATCTTAAAAGTACGTAGAGTAAAGAGCCCCCTAGATCCCCAATTGTCACGTGAAACATTTTTTTTCCTGGCCATACAGAGCCACTAACATACAGAATCCCAGTGTCCTCATTGGTACAATAGGATAACACAAGATCTGTCTCAAGGATTAAATAAGATGACGCATAAAAATCACTTTGCGTAGCATCTGCTGTTCAGGAAACAAACAAACATGAGCTATTCTTATATTGTATTTTTTCATTTAATTTCAAACTATATACATCTTATATATCAAACTATTGCTGATTTATAAAGATGGTGTCTCTTAGAAACTTATAATGTTATTATTTACTGCAGTTAATTCACCAACTTGTTATTGTACCCTTCCATAAAGAAGAATTAACTATATTTGGATTCTACGTTCTGATATATGCACATATGATTCTTCCCATGCATACGAATCACAGAGTTCTACTAACTCTATTCCTATCAGATAGAATTGACAAATTATGTGATATTATTTGCATTATTTTCTGCCAAAATGCTAAGAATTTGCATTATTTATATCTTGCAGAATATCAGATTGACATATAAATCATCCTTGCCAGTTTTTATGATCAATTCTTAATTCTTTTTTATTGTTTTGTTTTGTTTTGAGACAGGGTCTGTCTCTGTCCCCCAGGCAGGAGTGCAGTGGCATAATCTTAACTCACTGCAGCCTCAACCTTCTGGGCTCAAGCTATCCTCCTGCCTCAGCCTCCCAAGTAGTTGGGATTACAGAGTAGCTGAGATTATAGGCATCAGCAAGCATACTTGTCTAATTTTTAAATACTTTGTAGAGATGGGGTCTTGCTATGCTGCCCAGGCTGGCCTCAAACTCTTGGGCTCAAGCGATCCTCCCACCTCAGCCTCCCAAAATGCTGGGATTACAGGTGTAAGCAACTGTGCCTGGCCCACTATCAATTCTGTATTTAGGTCCATTTTAGATTATCCAGCAGTCCTACAAAGTCTTAGTGCTTTGATTTACTTCAGCTTGATGCCAGTCTTTTCTCTACTCAGAAAGCATTTTCAACACACATGCCTCCTTCTCTAACATAACTGTAGGAGTGAGGATGGCACCAGGAGGGAGGCTGCAGTCATGAGCAGCCTCCATGCCATCCCAAGAGCATCCCTGTGTGACTGGGAGAGACTAGAGTGCCTCTCTCTGAGGAGAAAAGGATGGAGATCCTTCCAGTGTGGGGCATGAGGTTAGCTCTGACTGTGCTGTGATGTGTCTCTGGTTTCTTCTGCAGTTTACCTCTTCTCAGGAATTTGCAGGCAATAGAAAAGGTCATAGAGTCACATGACACAGAATTTCAAGCCTGCAAGGGTTTTAAAGTGCATCTTGTCAACCTCCCCAAATGCCACTTAGATCCTGTCCACAGTGTCTTCATATCAAGTGGCTATTTGAATGCATTTTTCTCCTTAGAAAGGCTATTGCCCTACCTACCTGAGGAGCACTTTATGAAGAATTTCAGGTGATTCCGTAATAAAATGGGGCCAATATATACTTAAAAGCCTCTTATGGGCCGGGTGCAGTGGCTCACACCTGTAATTCCAGCACTTTGGGAGGCTGAGGTGGGCGGATCACGAGGTCAGGAGATCGAGACCATCCTGGCTAACATGATGAAACCCTGTCTCTACTAAAAATACAAAAATTAGCCAGGCGTGGTGGCGGGCGCCTGTAGTCCCAGCTACTCGGGAGGCTGAGGCAAGAGAATGGCGTGAACCCGGGAGATGGAGCTTGTGGTGAGCCGAGATCGCGCCATTGCACTCCGGCCTGGGTGACAGAGCGAGACTCTTGTCTCAAAAAAAAAAAAAAAAGAAAAAAAAAAAAAGAAAAAAAAAGCCTCTTATGAACTGTGAAATAGAATCCCAATTTAGGCAAAGATTCTCCTGATCTGTCATAAAACTGAACATGGGACTGAATGTCCAAAATAATAACAACAATAATAATAGCTAAATTTATTAAATCTTTAATAAGTGTTAGTCCTGCACAATAAAAGGTAAGCACTGTTGATTCATGCAATTTCGACAATCCTTGCACGTGGTATGTACCATTATTTCTATATACAGAGGAGCAACCTGTATATAAGAACCTTATATAAGATGCAAACCTCTATATAAGAACTTAGAGAAGTTTCAAATGTTGCCCAAGAACCTATTATAGAGGCCACGTGATCACTGATTTTTTTTCCTAAAAATAATGTTGTATACAGTATGTATATATTTTAGAGTTTACAAACTTTTTTGGCATATGTTATTTCTATTTGATTTTCATTCTCAGATGCTCATGAGATTCTTCTCCAAATATATCATGCCTGTCATTTATTTTTGTACTTTTCATTAGAGAAGCTGAAAAGTATTATCTTTAGAACATCATCCACATCTTGGAAACAAAGGGAGTTGAGTTGGGGCCTAAATGCTTGCCTCTGTAATTTGTTCTGGACCTGAGAAAATTTCTTATCCAGGTTTTGGTACAGAGGCAAAGAGTCACCAATATTCTCAAGGAGTCTTTAAAATGGTTAGCTAAAATGGTTAACTAATATTTAGCATAAACTCTTCTCCCTCACCCGACCCTCTGCATTCTCACTGAAGCCACACTAAAGCCAGATGGAGCCAGTAGCTGTGAGGTTCCTTCCTGGCCACTAGAGGCCAGCAAGCCTCAGTCAAGAACCTTGGAGTGGCGCATGCTTTTCTTTCTTTGTGCATCTAGTTGATTCAGTATGAGGAAAATGATCCTGGAATGTTTCTAGAAGAGACATATGGTTCCAATGTGTACCACTGAGATGCCTCTGGTTTTTCAGACATCCCAACATTTCCCTGAAAGTCAGTCTTGAACAAATTAAACAAGTAAAGAATGAGTGTCTTTGGCGTGTCTCTGCCACATCTTCCAAAAGCCCCATGCGTCCCTTTTCATTCAAATGCTTTGTTTTTCTTTCCCTGTTTGAAAGAAACAAACAAAAGAATCCAATTTTATGTGATCTCTTGCCCACCCCCACATTGTTTAATTTCCTGGTAGCAGTAATATCTCGCTCCTTCCTCATTTCTCTTGAGCCTAAAAGCCCTGTCTCTCCCTGCTTTTCTATTGCTTGCTTCTCTCTCCCCTCTACCCACTAGGTTGCGCTTGTAGAAGGAGATAGAGGGAGGCTACTGTGGCCGGAGAGAAAAAGGCAGAGCATATGGGAGAGGGCTTTGCCCAGCTGAGCACTGTGCTGCACAGTTCTGGAGTTCCTATGCCTCAACAGAGGGGCCCCTGTTTAATGTGTGTTCTCTGAATTTAAAGGCACTCTCTTTGAGAAAATCCTTATACTTTTTTTCTTTTTTTTTTTTTTTGAGATGGAGTCTCGCCCTGTCGCCCAGGCTGAAGTGCAGTGGCGCCATCTCGGCTCACTGCAACCTCCACCTCCCGGGTTCAAGTGATTCTCCTGCCTCAGCCTCCCGAACAGCTGAGATTACAGGTATACACCGCCATGCCCACCATTTTTATTTATTTATTTATTTTTGCATTTTTAGTAGAGATGGGTTTCTGCCATGTTGGCCAAGCTGCTCTTGAACTCTGGACCTCAAGTGATCCACCGGCCTTGGCCTCCCAAAGTGTTGGGATTATAGGCGTGAGCCACGGTGTTGCCCTGAGAATATCGTTATACTTTGAAAACATGTTTAAGTATTTCAGGTACAGAGCCCTCATATATGCAATTTCCTCTCAAATGGCTCAGTTATGTATATATGTATACACATACACACACATATGTATGTATGTGTATATACGTATGTTTGTCTATATATGTATGTATATGAGAGAGAGAGAACAAATGACAAAGCAAATGGGGCAAAATGTGAATGATAGGTGACTCTGGATAAAGGCTCTGCTGATCCCAGCCTGATCAACATGGCAAAACCCCGTCTCTACTAAAAATACAAAAAATTAGCTGGGCGTGGTGGTGGGCACCTGTAAGCCCAGCTACTCAGGAGACTGAGGCAGGAGAATCGCTTGAACCCGAGAGGCAGAGGTTGCAGTGAGCCAAAATGGCACCATTGCACTCCAGCCTGGGCGAAAAGAGCAAAACACCATCTCAAAAAAAAAAAAAAAAAAAAAAAAAAAGGGTCTGCTGATCTATGCACTATGCATATCCTTGCAATTCTTCTGTATGCTTGGAATTACCTCCAAATATTAAAGCTACTCTTTTAAAATGAAGTTTTTTTGTATTTAGTCATCTAAATTTTAAAATACACTGCCCACTTTTCCAGGAAGTGGGACTTCAAAATCACCTTGACACACCTGAGCTGATGAATGGAGGGAGGATGGAGTGGTGGTCAGAGGAGAACCCCTCCCTAGGCCTGCCCTCTCTAGTCCACTCCTCAGAAAATGAGCCTCCCGTCCACCACTCATTCTCTCTCCAGACAAGTATGATTCAGGTGGAGCTTCCCTCTCCCAGCATGCTCTTTATTTCTTCTTTTCAGGTGCTTTGCTTTGGACTGCCTCCCAAAGCGGCACGCAGCTAACTCAACCCAAGCCGAGGCTCAAAAGTCCATGTACTAGATGTATAGAGCACCCTTGACATAACTAACTCCATCTTAGAAAAAGACTCCATTTTACATTTCATAGGGCACCTTGCCAACAAATATAAGATGTTTTGCCTAACAAACAAATAAATAATTAAGACGGTATCCAGCCAGATAAGGACACAAACAAACACGTGCTTCCACTATCAGTTCTCACCAGAGGACTCTGTGGCCATGAAAGAGCAGGTTCTCAGCAGCTCGAAATGGCCATCTTAAGTGACACTGTCTTGCAGTCACTCGTGATAAGAGTTTGACATCTGCCACTGAAGGCACTGCCACATTGAAGACTCTACCTTGCAAGACCAAAGGACTACCCAGCCCAGATCAAGATTCCTTTTGTCTTCTTTGCTCCCCCTGGAGTGGTTCATTAGCCCTTTCTCCTATCTCTTTTCCTCTCGGTGTTAAATGTTCGTTTGTTTGTTTGTTGAGGAATGTTTAATCTGTAACACTTTGATATTGAAAGTATGGTTTGCAATATTGACTGACATGTGGAGTGGCTTGAGCCTGTGTACTCGCAGCTCTGACTACTGACCGAATGGCAAGTACTAAGTAAAATTGTCTCTTTGGAAACTCCATGTAGTATGTGGCTTTTGTGGTTGAGATAGCATCAATGAAAGTCTGACATTGTGGAAAGACACAAAGATGCATGGACCTGGTTATCTCTAACCTTGCACTGCTCATGACATTAGGCCTCCCTGTCTTGTTGCACTTGAAACCCTAGGACCGCCATGTGAATGAACCTGAACTAGCCTGCTGGAGGATAAGAGACATACGTGTGGCAAAGTCATCCACATTGCCCCAGCTGACACTGAGCTTGCAAGACATATGACTGAGACCATCCTAGCCCATCTATGCCTGGCTGAGCCACCAGCTGGCCACAGACACAGAGCAAGTTTAGCAGACTTCAGGGAAACAGCCCAGACAAGAAAACTGCCCCATCCCCAACCAGTAGGAATGTTGTACTTGGACTCTGAGGTTCTTACCGTAGCATCAGATCACAGAGAACTACCTTGCTCGCCCGAATGTATGGCTTCCTCTGGCTTCCTACTCGGTCAACTGGGCTCCAGTCAATGGTCACGTGCTAAAATAAAGAACAGGAAAGTGCTGTGACATGGAACATTATGACTTATTTCTTTTTGGAATTTCTACCTAGAATGCAGCTTCTTTAAGGCTGTAAAATCATCGCCCTGAGAAGAGCAGTCAATTTTTCATGATAAGTTGCTATTCTCTTTAAGAAGTGAAACAGTTAAAAGTGTATGTGGCCTGCTTGTCTTGATGTCAGGTTCTATCTAGAGGGTGATAACTTTATCAAGAAGTAGTCAAGATGTAGATGAGTACCAGAGGGATTACTAGAAAAACACTCCTCTGCTGTATATTTCATAATAGCAATGGCCCCATCTATCTCCAGAGAGAGAAGGAGGCGGCAGCCAGAAAGGGTTTTGTAGTTCTGTGAATAAAGGTTTATTACTTTCCTCTACCTTCCATCAGTCAGCTCAATGTTAGGAGAACTAAAAAGGAAAAAGCAAGCCTAATCTTTGTGTCTGCTCATAAAATAAAGCGGGCAGAATATTCCCTGTTTCCTGACCTTGAAAGCAACTTTTTCAAAGTTGGATAAAACCAGAGAACATGGTTTGATTAGAACTGGAAACGGGAAGAGAGAATCTGGAGCTTTGAATCTCAGTGTCAACATTTGTCCAGCTATCACAGTTCAAGTCTACAAACACTTGTGGGTACCTACTCTGTGCAGGAAGCAAGGTAGATGATGCAGAGAATACAGAGATGCTCAGGACAAGGTTTCTGCCCACTCTAGGCTCACAAAATAGCAGGCAGTGAGCAATCATATGCAACAGAAGGTAATAGGTGATAGAAGCAGAGGACAAACGAATGAAGAAACAGGGAAGGGATGAATTAATTCCAGCTTTGGGGCCAGAGCAATTTAATAGAGGTGGTGAGCTTTGAGAAGAAACTTCACTTCCATAGGCAGAAGTGGTAGGGATGATGGCTGCCTGAGAGACTGGGATAACAGGGCGTCTGCCCTGGATCGAGACATGGAAGCCTTATCTTGAGAATTTCCTATGCTTGGACTATTATATGTGAGAGAGAATTTACATCTTGTTTAAGCCACTGTTTTTTAAAAAGTGGTGAGAAGGGAAATTCTAGACAAACAGGCAGGCATGAGCAAAGGCAGAAAATGGGAAAATGTGCTAAGCAGAGCAGAAATTGCAAGGATCCCATGAAAATCGAATGGGCAGTAGGGCTAGGGTGTGGAACGAAGGTTGAGGAGAGATTGTTGGAGAGGTAGACTCAGGTAAAGGTAACAGAGGACCTGAATGTATGCTGCACATTGAATTTGAAAACATTTCCCCCAACAAGAATTTTCTTTGCTACTGTGAGGTCTGGGGACACTAGTAATTCAGCATCACTCAGTCAAATTTTAGGGCATGAAGTTTTTTGGGTCTCTTGGATGACTTGAGGCCGGGCTGCAAGTTCACAGTAGGTTTGTTTCTAGCTCTTCCTGGCTCCTAGGGTGGTTTGCCAGGGGCCCCTCCCTTGAAATACCTTACATTCTGACTTTTGTCCTCCTAATCATGAGAAATTGTCAAAGCACAACTGGGTCTCTCAGCTTCCCAGTCAGGATTAACAATGACTCCCAGGGCAAAAGCAGCCTAGATACTATGCCACTTTTCTGAATTTTCTGTGACAGTAGTTGTTCCTCACTATTTTGTTACCTTCTTGATACTTTTAAGAAGATTTGGAAAAATTGTCCAGATCCTTTGCTAGTGTGTTGTTCTGAATTATCTAGTGTTCCTTACTGGGTGTGGGAAGTTCTACTGAATTGCTAGTTTCAATTTATGATCAGAAATCTGAAACAGACTCTCAGTCCACTTAGAAAACCATATTTTTCGCAAACATCATGGTGATAACTGATTAAGGTAAGAATCGTCAATGAATAATAAAACTAGTGGATTCAAGATCTATATTGCAAGGGGAGAGAGAGAAAATGAGAATGATATAGCCAATGTGGCAAACAGTTAGCATTGTTTAGCAATTGATAAACTGAATGAAGGATTTATGGGAGCTTTTAGTTCTACCCTTTCAACTTTTCTGTAGGTTTAGAGTTATTTTAAAAGAAACTGTTAAACGAAAGAGACTGTGTTAAAAGCCATTTGAGAACCAACCTTTGGATTGAACAAGATGGAGATCTCAATGTATTTCAGATTTCTGATCATAAATCTAAAGTAACAATTCTGATCATAAATCTAAAGTGCTGACTAATTGTAATACATCAAATAATCCATTCTCTTTTTCTCTGAGATAACTAATGTTCTTATTTCTCCTCAAAATTTCAGCACCCCTTTCTGCCTCCTTACTCTCAGCTGGTGCTCCCAGTTCTTATGACAGTGGAGTTTAAAAACAAAATGAAGAGAATGACTTCTCTTTCCAATGCTTGTCATCATAACTGCATCTCTACCCATGTGTTTCTCCTAAACAGTGGATGAAGTGTCTAAACGCCTGCTAGAGCCAAGTGGTTTACTTGTCATCGGTTTACTTGTCATTGGATGCCATCCCTTTGTGTATCCTCAGTGACTTTTCTTCTGTCATTTGTCCCTTTCTCATATATCCTGTCTTTTTCTTTTCTTGCTGCATCTTTGTAAAAACATTCCCACCATATATGTAAGAGGTTTCATATTGAAAACCGCAACTCTCTCCTAACCACAAATTCCCATTCAGCAAAACTCCCCAAAGGAGATGTCTCTCACTTGCTGCTGCTTTCTGAATCTCCCATTCTGTGGTCAGCAGATTCCAGTTCTGCTTTCGTTCTCAGCAGTCGGCTGAAACCTTTCCTGACATGGTTGTTCATGACCGCCGTCTTGTTCGATCCAAAGGTCAAATCTCAAACAGCTTTTAACATAGTCGGTCTCTCTTTCCTTCAACTTTTTCTTTTAAAATAATTCCAAACTTACAGAAATGTTGAAAGAGTAGAACAAAAAACTCCCATAAATCCTTCATCTGGTTTATCAATTGCTAACATTACTAACTTTGCCACATTGGCTATATCGTTCTCATTTTCTCTGTCTCTGTCTCTCCCCTTGCAATATAGATCTTGAATCCATTAGTTTTAGTATCCAGTGATTATTCTTACCTGAATCAGTTATCACCATGATGCTTGCAACAATATGGTTTTCTAAATCATCATTCCATCTAGATGTATTAGCTGTTATTAGTTAGCATGTAAGAAAGAGCTTTTTCTTTATCTACCAATCTGTTAATCCGTCCATCCTTCCATTCATCCATCAGTATGGACTTACATCCATCAGTAAGGACTTACTTTTTATTTTCTTCAGTGGGTTATAGTTCATTGCTGCCATTATATATTTTAATGTTAAATTGTCTCATATTTGGCCAGTGGAATCCCCTTCAGGCTACTTCTGTGTACTTTTGACATACCGCATTATTTTCTGAACACTTTCTTACTTTCTGACATACACAGAAAATAATGCTTCAGGCTCATCCTGTACTTTCTATGTGCTAGCCCTGGAATCGGCCATTTGTTCAAGGATCCTTGGTTCCTTTTAGTGGGAAATGGTACTTAGGAACAAAGATCTGATAAGAAGTGTTTTTGTTGCTACTGTGATGTTTTGCTTTCCTTACAGTGGAAAGAGATTAGAAATAATTGGAGTTCATCACAATACACCATCAAACTACTCTTCCCAGTCTTCACTCAATCCATATTTATATCTTCTTTTTTCAACAGTGAGAAACCTGGCTCCCAATATTATCAATGTATTTACTCATTTTCTCAATCCTACAACACAGAGTAAAGATTTCAAAATTGCGAACCCACACCACTGAGAAAAACAAAATAAAACCCGTCAACTAGAGTTCAAGATTTGTATGCAGTTCTTTTTGTCTTTAGATTGAGGATATATCAATCAACACGCTGTGTTCAAAAGTTAGCATCTCTTACCAATTCTGTGTTTAAGTAAAGCCACATTAATAACTTGAAATCAGACACGAGGGAAGTATTCCCTTATTTCTGACAACCCTTTTTCTTATACTTCATATGTAATCTATCAAATTATGTCCATAATCTGACCACTTTTTACAGTGTAGATCATCTTCTAGCAACTATATCTCTCACAAAACTATTGTAATACCTTCTGATCTAATCTCTCTGCTCCCACTACTACTCACCTAACAGTCAGTGTGACCAAATCATGTCATTCTCTTGCTCAAAATTTCCCAACAGATTTCCCCATGCTTAAAATAAAATGTAATCTCCTTATCATGGTCTACAAGACCTTGCATTATCTAGGCCCACCCACCTTATGACGTCATCTCCTACAGGTTTCCCGTCTCCTCACCAAGCCTGCTGCTGCAGTTACATTAGCCATTTTGATGTACCTTAAACACACCAAACTCATTTCTACCTCAAGGACTTTGTACTTGCTGCTACATCTGCCTGAAACTGTCTTTTTTTCTGGGGGGTGAAAGGGACTTTATACAGCTTTCTCCCTCACTACAGTCAGGGCTCTGTTCAAATGTCACCTCCTTTGAGAGGCATTCCCTAAAAATCCCATCTAAATTTACATCACTTATTTCCGTCACTCTCAAACTCCTTAGCCTGCTATTTTTTTCCAAAGCATTTATTATCATCTTATCGCCATCTCTAGAATGCCTGCATTAATTATTTTCATGCTCATCACATATTCCCAGTGGTTTGAACAGTATACCTGGCACATGGCATTTAATAAATATTTGTTGAATAATTGAATAAGTGAACAAATGAATTATAAATTTTGGAACTCAAATCTTCTTTGGGATCCTGACATTGCTGAGAAATCATTTTAGCTAATTCCCATTTACCTTCCTAATGGCTACTTCAGACATTTACTGTTTTGGATTTGGTTTTTGTTTTTTTCCAAATCTCTCTCCTTTGTGGCTCAGTAGATAGTCATGGAGAATATTTGCTTTCCTTTCTTAGTTTCCCAGAAGGTTTAGGAGTCTTTTTTAATGTTCCCATATCCGTTAAGTACAAGTTATAAATGTGCTTTCCAGCTACATTTTTTTTGAAGCAAGGATGATGGTGGTGGCACTAGTGCTGGCTCTGTAACATCTTTATGCAAATTAGAAAACGTGTCCCCTCTGGGTAGATGCTATCCCAGGAACTCACAGTGAAGTGGGAACAGAGTGTTCTTATGTGAATTAGGAAAGAAGCCCTAACAGACATGGTTACCTTGTTTACTGAGAAAATAATACCCTTCAAGTAATTCTCATACACTCTCAACCTTATCCTTCCCTCCTTCCTTCCTGCCTTGGGAGAAGTACTAATGTTTCTAAGGACTTTGATCAAGGTTGGCTTCTCTACATATGTTCTTTGTTCCTATCATGCACCACAACATATACTGTATCCATTATCCTCATTCTTTCTAGAATTCTGATCTTCTCCAACTTGCTTCCTCATTTCCGAACAGGAATGGGTTCAAATTGCCACAACTCTAAGGAAATCTTCTTTATTGTCACCATCACTTCCAACCCCGATAAACAGGTGCCTTATCTATTCCTTGACTTCTTATCAAGCACTTGAGAGTAGACTCTACCTCACAGCCATTTCCACCTATGGTTACCCTTCTAATTCTAGAAATTGGTGGCCTTTTATTTGCTTCTCATTCTGTTTGACCTTTGTGCAGCACTGGGACATATGGTGAATACCCTATTCTTCTCAAACATTTCATCAATTCACTTCCAGGGCATTCCTTGTTCCTGATTTTCTCCTTATCTCTTTGATTGTCACTTGCTTTTTCCTGATTCTTCTCCCTTTTCCAGATCCTCAAAGATTAGCATTTCCCATGGTTTCATCTTCAGGTATTTCCCTTTTTACTTTAAGCAGTCGAATGAAATACAACTATTCATGTATCGTCAACTCCCACTTTCTAGCCAATACGATCAAACCTACATTTCTATTCATTTTACTAAATATAGACCATACTTCTTATTTCTACATACATTTTCTCATATGCACCCACAGTAATACTTACTCTCATGTACATAGATCTACTACAGGCATCTCAGACTCAACCGTGTCCTTCAGGGTTTTATCAGAGATGCAGAACCATTAGGAAATCACATTTATAGGATTTCTTATAAAGACTTGACCTTTTGCACTTATAGACGTTGGTAAATGGTGTCAGTAAGGCTGTGGTCTTTACATTGGATTCTCAAGCTTGAAGTCAGCAAGGCAGGCAGCTAGGAAGGGGAGATGGCTATAAAATGGAGTGGATCTAAGACAAACAGGAACTCATGAGAAAGAACTGGAGTCTGTGTCTGTCTTTTACGGCCTGTGTCTACAGCGTTGATGATGTCAGTGTCCTACAGTGGAAGCTGGCATCCTTTGTTTTAGAGCTAATCATGTATCTGGTCTAGGATTCAGAGAAGGGAAAGGAGGATCGGGAGAAAACTGGGGAAACTCCAGGTTCAGCTGCTACCCCACACCAACAAGGTGAGCCAATAGGTAAGTGACAATGTGCATGAATGGCAACATCACCTGGTGCCCCTGAACTGACCTTCAGAGAATAACAAATGTTAATACCAATCCTGCTTGAAGTACATCTTCTAAATCTTACCCAAAATGTTTTCTGTGACCAACCCTAACCAGAAAAACTCAGGGAAGGTAATTCTGGGAAATAGAAATGAGCCTAGGCAAGTTGACACATTATAAAACCACCACACTGTTTAAAATCAGATTCAATATCTTCCAGTGCCCTCTTACTCAGAAAAGTGCTCTTCCTACAACTCTTTCTATTTTAGAATATACCATCACCATTGGCCTACTTATCTAACCTAGGAACTTCTGAGTCACCCAAACCATTTATCCTTCTCCAACCCTGCCCACTCCTACTCCTGCCGCATCCAGTCCGTCGCCATGTCATTTTAATCCTAACCCATCTTCTTTTTTTTTTCACATTTATCTTCTTCACACAATCCCGTGCCCTACCTAAGTTTTGTCTGGTCCATATCCTAGAAGCACTGGTCCCAGTGTCTCCAGTTCCTCCCCATCCCATTCAACTTCCACATAGCTACCAGGATGACCTTTCCAAAATTTAGATCTAATCATGACATTTCCTTAATATACTATTTTTTGTAGATCCTTTTATCTACAGAATGTGTTAAAATTCCAAAACATGTAGATTAGATTGTTTTTCCTAATTCTTCACTCTGTGCTGTGATAGAATTGTATGTCCATGCTTTTTGTCTTGTGACTTTGCAATTCTTGCCATAATGTGAATACGACATACTTCCTCATTCTTCATGACTTGCAACTGGCTGATGTGATGTGAGTGGACTTTAAATGTACTTATATAGTTTGAATCCCCCTCTCTAGCTTCAGCTATTGTCATGAGAAATGCATGCCCAGAAATATATGCTGTGCACTGGTAGCTACAGGTCCCAGAATGGGACATGTGGAATAGAGCTGGCTTGTAGCCTGGAGCCAAGCCCAGCAGAACCCAAGCGGGTCCAGCAAAAATCAACCAAAATAAGCCAAACCTCAGCTGCCCCACCTGTAAGTTAGAAAATAAATGTTTATTGTTGTAAGCTACTAAGACTTTGGTGGTTGTTATACAGCATTATTTCAACAATAGTTGAGTAATACACGTAATATAAAGGCCCTCCACAATTGAAACCCAGCCAGACTTCTAGTGCCACTCTCAAGCCATTTTCTCGCATGTATCCACAGTAATACTTACTCTCATGTAATGAGTACCTGTATCTTTCATGCCAAATTGACTTACTCAGGCACCCAGCTAGTGAGTAGCAGAGCTAGGATGCATGTATGTCATAGCCCACAGCAGTGAGTGTTATCCTCACATTTCTACTTTGTTAAACTGTTCTCTAGCCAGGGAGTTGGCTGGGATTCCCCAAACCTGCCTATAACATGAATCCTATACTTTTCCATCTACTTTTGTAGGTTAAGCCTCAGGCTCCCTTTTATGTATGATCTGATAATATTAATAATGACTAATATTTATTGAGTCCTATGTTCCAGGCACTGTTCTATGTTTTTCATTCACTCTTCACAATGACCCTATGAGATAGGTAATATCGTTATCACTATTTTATAGAGGAGGAAGCTGAGGCACAGAGAGGCAAAGTAGCTTACAAGCTCATGCAGTGAATTACATATCTGGGATTCAAATCCAGGCAGTTTGACTACAGAGCCTCTACTGTTAACCACTCTCCTGAATCCCCATCCATTGATATTGACCCTCTATGCCCCTGTGTTACTCTGTACATGCCTTTATTATAACTGTGTACATTTCATGATGATTATTTATTTATACTACTATTTCCCCCACTTCACTGTGAGCTTTCAAAAGTCAAGGGCTCAATCTTAGGTGTCCTGTTACGTCCGCTATCTAGTAAGGTGGCTGACCTGTAGCTAGTTCCCACTAAATGTTTATGATTGCTATTTGCTGTTGAACTGCTTTGTCATCAGTCAAATTTTCATTGAAATTGCTGGAGAACTGGTTCAAATTGCCTTTCTCTGAAACATGAAAGTGACACAATGTATTTTGAGAGTGATTTATAGAAAATCATGTATCTCATACAGTGGGAAATGATGTAATGATAAGGAGTTTTTCAAATTTCCCCTCAGGCACTTGCCTTTTAAACATCAATCAATCAATCAACAAATCATGACTGTGTACCTCCTATGCATGAAAAACAGGCCAACCACTCATACTAGAGGTGGCTAACTAATTACTTTGTGCTCTGGTGGCTATATTTCATTTTTTTTCCAGATCCAGTCTTGTTTTCATCTTTGAGCTGGTGAGATCAATGCATATGGAAAGAAGTTAAGATAAAATAAAAGTTTTACCTGACAGCCTTTTTCTGGAAGCTTCAATGGCTTTGGAAGAGTTTACTGATTCCAAAAGAAAAATTACCATTTTCTTTTATGGAAGGGTGAAATAAAGGAGGATTTAGTGAATAAAAGGAATCAGAGCAATTAGCATAGCCTTTTAAAATCTGGGATTATCTTTATTGATTAGATTGCTTTAGAATTGTTGAAGGAGCAATGGAAATTCTAATGGAAATTACATATGTGAACTAGACAGGAGTTAGGTCTGTGAATCAAGACCCACCTTTTTGAAGAACAAAGCACAGGCTGGAGAGAATTCAGTCACCAAAGCATAATAAGAATTTCTGAAAGTTTCAAAGAACAGGCGGCAAAAAAATGATTTTTTTTCCTTATTAAGTTTATATACTACTTATAGGCATGCACTGAGATTTCGGAGACCAAGTACAAGGTACCTGGTGAAAACACAATAATGAGAACAAAAGGGGAAACTAGATGCAATATTTATTTATCCAATTGGACCTGTGACAATGAACAGAGAGAGTGGCAATCTCTATCTCATTCTTTTCAAAGTTTGTTAACAGGTAATTTTCTTTCAGTGAATGTATGCATATTTTTATTTGGTAGTGGGGCATTTTAGGCAGATTTATTATCCTAACCAAAGTGGAAAATAAAAGACACACAATAGGACTCAACTATTTCAGCACAGCTTAGTAAGAAAAAAAATAGGTGAGCAACATTTTCTTCCTGAGTGTTGACTTATTACCAGTTCAGTATGAATATGCTCAATGAAATAAGTAGATTTTTGAATGGCCCAGTGATTTGTTTGGTCAAATCTTGCCTGGGTTTTAGAGAATTAAAACAGATGCACATTTCCCTTATCATATGCATTTGCTGTTTCAACAGAATGATTTGTATCCCAGATGTGGGAAATGCAATTTAAGAAAAGTAAATCTCAAGGTTGAAGAAGGAATATAATGATGAAAAACATAATTGAGGCAGGAAAATGTAGAGTTCAGTATTTTGTTAGTTCAAGTAATTTAAAAAATCGTTTATATATAAAGAGGAAGCTGAAGGAGGTGGTGCTTTGGTGGTTCTTTGTGTGGTGTGATAGCATAGGGTGAATGGCACACAATTAGGGCATACTGTAAAATCACATTTTAATGAATGAGTGAGAGTTGGCTTTGAACATAGGCCTGAATTCTCAATGTAAGTCGGGTGTCATTTCATCAAAACATATGCTTTCATCTATTTCATTGCACAGACACTTGTTTGCTGTGTGTATTACTCATTTATTCATAAATATGTATTGAGTCTGTATGTTTGGTTGAGGACACAATACCTCTTCTCTTCTTCCTAAACCTGTCACTCCCACCATCTTTCCTTTTAACATAGAAGTTGCCATCTGTCATGCCTTCAAACTGGGGCACAAGTGGCCTCTGCCTTGGGACTTGGCCTTCAGAGGATCCCACTTTGGTCCTCTTTTCATCACAGTTATCTCTAGGGGACGAGGAGTCCATGGGACCAAGGAAATATGCCCAATGAGAAGCTTGGTCCACTGAAAGCTTATGTCCACTGAAACTGTTCTCCTATCCCTTTAGATGAAACTCTAGCTCAGGGTCAGTTTCATGAGTGTGCCACCTGTGCACTCACACAGGACCTGTGCTCAGAAAGGCCCATCCTTTGAGTCTCACTAAACTCACACACATGTAGGTCCACCAGAACTCTGTTCATGGGGCATTGCAGATACTGTGGGCTAAAAAAGTGACAATAAGCAGCAGACATAGAGTGTATAGGAAATACAGTGTATCTCTTCTGCTCATGTGAATGTACACTGTCCCATCGAACTTCACTTACAAAACACAAGTTCAAAGATAAAATTATTTAACATGTCAACATGTTAATAGCACAGTTCCTCAGGTGATTCCAAGATGAACCTGTGGTTCTCAGCTGGATCGGGAAAAATGAGTGGAAGCTTATATAAATGGTGGGAGTTGGAAAGAGTAGGGAAATCCAGGGTGGGAAGATGGTGTAATAAGAGAAAAGAAGGTGGATTGGAGGGAAAAAACTTCCTTAAATTTTGGGAGCCTCATTTATCTCGTCTGTAAAGGATGGCAAAGAATGTTTAGCCTGGAGGGTTATTTTAAGGATTAAAAAGATGATTCCAGTACCATGCCTGGTTCATAAGAGGTGTTCTATAATACAGAATGTAGAGCTTTCATGTGTGCAGTTAGTGATAATTTGCTTTTTGTGTGTATATTGTTTGGGATATAGAGAATCCATTACCAGATCTCTGAGGGTTTCTCCCAGGAGTCAAGGGCATGCTGAAGGGCTCCCCCAAAGTGGTAGATGTGAAGCAGAAGCAAAACCATTATCCCAAGGTCCAACAAGTCTCCGGCTGCTTGTTTCCCGGTGACAAGTTTCTTTGTTATGAATAATCATGCTCCACTCTACTCTTATCTTTCTTCTCCTTGTCAATTTCATTTCAAGCTACCTTCCTGCCTTAGCCCAATGCATTCCTCTAGGTTCTTAAAGGAAAATGAGGAAAGATATTATTTTCATCAGCATTTTTCAGTAGCTTGAAGGACTCTGTCATGCTTTCTTTTGGTTTGCAGTCATCAAGGTTTCAGAGGACTCAGGAAATTGAGTTCATATGAACAAGCTTGGGTGCATGGAGGCCATGGAACAATTTTTGCTAAATCCTTTGATCCAAATCCACTAGGATTCAGGGAATGAGTTGGACCAGCCAAAAGCTAAAGGATAGGGATGGTGTAAATTATTTGGTAGGTCAACATGACTCTTAAAGGAAGGAAGGAGAGCATAATGCTTATGCGGTGCTTTATGTGCTGTGGTAAAGTATTAGATACTTTAGAAAACTTCTGGCTGGGTGCGGTAGCTCAGGCCTATAATCCCAGTGCTTTGGGAGGCCGAGGCAGGTGGATCACCCGAGGTCAGGAGTTCAAGACCAGCCTGATCAACATGGAGAAACCCCATCTCTACTTAAAAAAAATACAGAATTAGCCGGCCGTGGTGGCGCATGCCTGTTATCCCAGCTACTCGGGAGGCTGAGGCAGGAGAATCGCTTGAACCCTGGAGGCAGAGGTTGCGGTAAGCCGAGATTGTACCATTGCACTCCAGCCTGGGCAACAAGAGGGAAACTCCATCTCAAACAAACAAACAAACAAAAATACTTCCAGTCCATTACAAACTGATATTTTTGTAAAAATACAATGAAACTAAAATACTAAAAGAATAAGATAAAAAAGAAATAAAGACATACAATTCAACCTTGTTTTATTAGATTCAACAGATATCAAATGATATTTCAATAAATATAATCAGAACAAATATACCATAAAGAATTACTGAAGTCATACATGTTCTTTATGAAAATGTGCAGAGTTGATTAATACTAATATAATCACTATTATGCTCATAACTTTTTGCTATTTCACAATCATAAACAAAGAAAAGTTGAGTCAAGTAGCAATTCCCCATATTAAATTCCTATATACCTTTTTGAACAAACATTGTATATAACAATATTTGAAGGATTTTTTGTTTGTTTGTTTTAGAGACAGTGTCTCTCTCTGTCGCCTAGGCTGGAGCACAATGGTGTGATCATAGCTCATTGCAGCCTTGATCTCTTATGCTTAAGGGATCCTCCTGCCTCAGCCTCCTGAGTAGCTGGGACTACAGGCACATGTCGCTGTGACTTGCTAATTTTTAAATATTTTGTGAGCTAATGTCTCACTATATTGCCCAGGCTGGTCTCGAACTCCAGGGTTTATGTAATCCTCCTACCTCGGCCTCCCAAAGTGCTGGGATGACAGGCATGAACCACCACTCCTGGCCAATATTTGAAGTTTTTAATGTGGCAAATGACTTTGCTTCTTGTTTGTTAACTAATCTAGACACCACTACTCATCAGGCATAATGCATATCTAAAATGTTTCAATGTTTTGTTTTAATAACACTCATAGTGGAGAGATCAATCTTACATAAGTGTGCTGACAGAAATGAAAGAAGAGATTTTAAGACAATTTCAGCAAAGTCAGGACATTTGTTTTTAACTTTTATTCAACAAGGACTAAGCAATGCTGTATTTTCAAAACTCATATTCAACCTTTGATCAGTAGCCAGTTCTAACAATTAATCTTGTCAAGTTATAATTGAACTTGCATTATCTTTTGATGAAAAAGATGGATTAAAAAGTTCTATGAATTTCCTGTGTATGAATTTTCTTTTGAAGGAAAATAAAATCCAAAATGTTCTATCAAATGTGTAAGGTATTCAGAGAAAACTTTTTGCTGATGTGATATTAAGATAATTACCTACGTCAATGATAATTGTGAAATTGTGGAACATGTCATAATAGTCGATAAAACTCTGTTCCTTCAAGATTCTAACTTTGTTGTTGTCCTTAGATATTATCTGCCATTGAAAAATATGTTGTATTACTTCCTTACATGGGCTAAGTACCGAGCTTAGATCACAAACACGCTGAAAATATAGGACAAAAAAATCCAGCTGGCTGTCTAACTCATATCTTTAAAAGTTAGGTTAAACTAGTTTCTTATCTTGCAGAAACACTGAGAATGTATTCTATAGTTCAAACATTCTCAACAGAACTTTCCCCTTGATAATCATCATATCCAGCATGCAATATCATTGTTTATATTCAGTTTCTATATTATCAGGAAATATAGAGAACAATCTAAATTGTGATGCATTCACTTCTGTGTAATTCTCAGATTTTACCACGTCACTGTGCACATTGGTTAGTTCAGCTTATTTTTGTGGCAAGATTTTTGTGGCAAGATTTTCTTGATGAAGGAAAGAGCATTGATTGACGTTCTGGGGACACCTTAATCTGAGTAACTACCCAAAATGTTTTCCTGTAATTGCAGTTGAGTCATCAGAACATTACTTCTACATAAAATTTAAACATCAAACCATATTCGTTGACAGACTATTGTCTTCATAGTTTTATACAGTGAAATGCTAGGTGTGTTTGTCAGCAATAGGGTTGTAAAAAGGAATTCTATCTTAATATTACCATTATATTGGAATTGTCCATATACTAAAAAAATTACTGTATTAATTCTCTGTTAATGCTATCGAGTTGCAGTGGAAAATGCTTTGCAAGCTTTATGTGTTTTGTTTGTTTGTTTGTTTGCTTGTTTGAGACAGAGTCTCGCTCTGTCGCCCAGGCTGGAGTGCAGTGGCCCTATCTGAGCTCACTGCAACCTCCGCCTCCCTGGTTCAAGCGATTCTCCTGCCTCAGCCTCCCCAGCAGCTAGGACTAAAGGCACGTGCCACCACACCCAGCTAATTTTTGTATTTTTGGTAGAGACGGGGTTTCACCATATTGACCAGGCTGGTCTGGAACTCCTGACCTCATGATCCACCTGCGTCAGCCTCCCAAAGTGCTGGGATTACAGGCGTGAGCCACTGCACCTGGCCACAAGCTTCATGTTTTTTCTGAGTTGATCATCCATAAACTAGTCTGTTCCTGTCATTGGAAAGTGATATTTGAGCTACCTTCTTTGCAACCAAATTTACCCAGCATTTTCAAGCGAACCTCTTTTTTGCTTCTTTCATTAATGTCTTGGCAATTGTATATGGATTTTTAGTCTTAAACCGAAGGGCTGTTTTATAAGAAGCCTGCACGGTACTAATGCTTCTATGAAACAAATTGCACATCTACTTCTGTCGGCTTTTTATATCAATACTCTTTCTTTCAAGGATTATTTTTGTTTGTTTGGTGAACTTTTCTTTTAGTATGTAATTGCTGCCTACATTTTGATATATCTTACTGGTTCTTTTAGCTAGAAAATCTCCACAAGCAATATACCTCGTTTTAAGTACTTTACCATCAGTTATGGCTACAAAGTTGATCTCACTATTTGAAGAAATACTTCTGAATAAAACTAGTATAAATTCTTTTGGCCTTCATTGTTCAGGATGCACTTTGGTCACAGTCATTTAGTTTACTACTGCTGCTGTGGGCATACTTGACAAAAAAAGTCCAGTGAAGCTTATTTTGCCAAGTGTCATTCATTCAGGGTTAAAATGAATATTCTATAACATTTGTTTCTTTAATTTAGTTGATAATGTTAATCTCTAAAATTTAAACGATTATAAAAACAAAAATTATTAAAAGAAATAAATGCCTACATTTTCTTTGATTTTTATACACTTTGAGTTACAGCTGACAAAGTAACCCTAAAACGTGATATATTGTAACGTGGTCCTTCTGCAGTGCATGACTTGTGTGCAACTTGCACCACATGTAACTCATCAGGCAAATACCACAACGTCCAAACTGGTCCATGCCCTGTTCAATGAGACAGGTACACTGACTTTCTCTTTCTTGAATATTGCAGCAATATCAAATTGTTAGAAAAGTTTCCAAACACTTTGTGTCGATTTCACTTATCTGAACCAGTTGGTAACAAAGAGTTCACGAAACAGCAATGGACGGGGGACCACTCTTTAAAGGACAAGATTTGGAGTCTAGAGAGATTTGATTTGAAAACTAAATTTTATTACTTACCATCTATGTGACCATGGGCAAAACTTACAATCTCCTTTTCTCAAAAATGAAGATAGTATTTTCCATCTCAAATAGTTGTTGTAAAGATGAAATAATGCATTCACACATTTGTTCATTAAGCAAATATTTATCAAACCTCTACGATGTGCCAAAAGACTGTTCTAGGATCTTGAGTTACATCAGTGAACGAAACAGACAATGGCAAGAGAGAGACAGCTAATAATAATAAGAAAGACAACAGCAAAAGAAACAAGTGAATTATAAAGTACGTTAAAAGGTGATAAAGTGTTAGAGAAAAAGTGCACAGTAATGTATGCCCTGGGGAATCAAGAGTACTGGGGCGGGGGGAGAGGTGTAGATTGCAGTTGTAACAGAGTAATCCTGAAAAAATTTGATTTGCTAATGCAAGCAGAACGACAGTACAGAGCGTAGTGACTTAGTAAATGGTAGTCTTTATCATAATTAGTTCATGATTACTTAGTATTGCCAGCAGGAAGCTAAAATGGCTTTATCTGGAGGTGCTTATGCAATTGAGTATGTACACACAGGTATGCATGCACACATGCACAAATACAAACTCACATACACCTGGACATATAGTCATATGCCATAGAAATCTTATTTGGATTTAGCTGGTTCCCTCTAGTGCATACTTTCTATTTGCATTTATGATCATTTGGAGGCCAAAATTAGTGAGAGTTAGATTTGTTTTAGGGTAAAATAGGATGAAATGAGAAGCTCGCAATTTTTTTTTTCCTGATTGTCATAGAGAAACTGTCAAAAGGCTAAGATCAGCATTTGATTCTACCTCAATTCTCTGTGCATCTAATTCAACTATTTTTCCCTCTTACTTTGTTAAAGTGTCACTGTCTCTTTTGATCCCGCAAGATATATTTGGCAGAAGCCACGGAAGAAAGTATATCAGAGA
The DNA here is from genome assembly GCF_037993035.2 of Macaca fascicularis. NCBI lineage: Eukaryota > Metazoa > Chordata > Mammalia > Primates > Cercopithecidae > Macaca > Macaca fascicularis. The sequence continues at coordinate 31,029,881 of NC_088395.1, forward strand.
AGTGAAAACTGTTGTCATCAACTAACCTTCACAGTTTATCTTTGTTGAAGGTTCAACCGACCTTCACTACTTTTTCTTTTCTTTTCTTCTTTTTTTTTTTTTTTTTTTTTTTTTTGAGACAGAGTCTTGCTCTGTCACCCAGGCTGCAGTGCAGTCGCACGATTTCGGCTCACTGCAACCTCCGCCTCCCAGGTTCAAGCGATTCTTCTGCCTCAGCTTCTCAAGGAGCTGGGATTACAGGTGCGCGCCACCACACCTGGCTAATTTTTGTGTTTTTGGTAGAGACAGGGGTTTCACCATATTGGCCAGGCTGGTCTTGAACTCCTGACCTCGCAATCCACCTGTCTTGGCCTCACAAAGTGATGGGATTATAGGCGTGAGCCACCGTGCCCGGCCCACTACCTTTTCAAAAATAACTTACTCCTACAAAATTGTACACATAGCACAGTAAGGCTTTCATTTATAGATGTCTACAGAAAATTATGTTCATTTTAGAGTGGAGAGATTATGGATGTTCTCTGATTTTTAAATAATATGCCCTTTCTTAATAATCAGAAACAGCCAATAAATGTCTTTTTAAAAAGAAAGACAATAACCTACTCTTACTAATACAAGGGCTCTTGCTGTTTTATGCTTCCGTTTTCATTGTGGGAGAGGTGGAGGAGTGGAATTTATTGGTTTGGAAATTGTTTTGAGCATTTCTCTTTTGGATTTTATCTCTACATTCTCTGAAAAACTCTACGTGAATGTAGTACTCAAACTGCTTTGCTGTTTTATTATGAGACCATACTCCTCTAAACTTGGCCGGAAATCAAAGACCAATCCAGATAAGAATCTCCACAATGTGCATTTTCAAAGCAAGTCAGAAGCTGCTTTGTTTTAACACTCAAAGAAAGCTTTTGTATTTTCAATTTCAAGTGTTCTGCAGTAAACCAACAGTCTATACAGATTATACAGAAGGGTCGTGTGTTGATTTGAGCCAGTTTCTGGGGGAAAAATCACTACCGAGGAACAGCAAGTGTTTAAACAATGAACTGATAGCTGCCAGTCCATTAGACCCCTCCACAGGGCCAACTCCTGCTCTTTTCAATTTCACTGTGATCTGTAGATACAGCTCTTGATGGCTGAGCTGGTGGTGATGGGCTAAGTTCCAATAGCACCTGCACTTATCAGAGCAATACCTTTTATCAGAGGACTCTTATATGAAGTCTTTTATAAAGAAGAGAAACAGTGCCAACTAGGAAAGTGAGAAAAATAAAATATATACCTACTTCAAGTTCCGTATTGCCCATTTAAGTGCTTATAGAGTTCGAAGGAAAATCTTGAAACTCTTGATTTATACTATGTTCTCGTGGCCATTCTCAGGGATATCAGGATTCATTTTTAACTGAAGTTTAATCTAAATAATTAAACCTCATAGTTTGCTAAATTAAATACTAATGTAATGATCCGTGTGTTTCTTTTAAAAATATATTTCTGGCGATAGGCTTAAAGAAGCGAGAGGAAAGAATATCTTCTTCAGCTTCTGTTTCAGGCAACTACAATCCTTTTAATCTTCTGTGTACTGGAGTCAAATGTTCAAAATCATCAACCCTTGCAAATGGGAATTTGGTTTAGGATTTCACAGGAGGAGAGTAAAAAGTCCCAGATGAAGACACGCCTTTGATTCTTTTAATTGAGGTCTTTCCTCACCTTTGATTTGATTCTCTGCTGAATCACTTCTTCCCTTGAAGCCCTTAGGATGCCTGTATTGGGGATCTCTGGTTTACATTTTCAGTTGATGTTTACACCTTTGGGTAAACATCCATCTGGGCCTCTCCACCTAAGTGTGGGCCCAATGCTTGCCTTGAGTACATCTCAAATTTGCCAAATCTTGATTGTTTACTCCATTCTTAACCCCATTATTCTCCCGCATCTCTGATCTTTAATAACTGCACCTCTGCTTTTCTACACATAGCTTTAACCTGCAGCTGTCTGTACCTAGGCCGAACCTAGCTAGATTATGGTTCCATAAGTCTGACTGAAATGAGCCGTTAGTTCCACTGAACAATCATTTCAATTTACTTTTCAAAGATCAGTTGTGCTAGTTCTTCCATTCAATGGATTGACTTGTCTTGGTAATAACCGAGCAAATTTTTAAAAAACTTTTATTTTAGGTTTGGGGATACATGTGAAGGTTTGTTACATAGGTGAACTCATATCATGGGGGTTTGTTGTACAGATTATTTCATCACTCAGGTATTAAGCCCAGTACCCAGCAGTTATCTTTTCTGTTTATCTCTCTCCTCCCACCCTCCACCCTCAAGTAGCCTCTGTTGTTCCCTTCTTTGTGTTCATGAGTTTTCATAATTTAGCTCCCACTTATAAGTGAGAACATGAAGTATTTGGTTTTCTGTTTCTCTGTTAGTTTGCTAAGGATAATAACCTCCAGCTCCAGCCATGTTCCCACAAAAGATATGATCTTGTTCTTTTTCATGGCTGCATAGTATTCCATAGTGTGTGTGTACCACATTTTCTTTATCCATGGGCACTTTATCCGATGGGCACTTAAGTTGATTCCACGTCTTTGCTATTGTGAATAGTGCTGTAATGAACATGCACTTGCATGTGTCTTTATGGTAGAATGATGTATATTCCTCTAGGTATACACCCAGCAGTGGGATTGCTTGGTCAAATGGTAGTTCTGCCTTTTTTTTTTTTTGAGACAGAGTCTCGCTCTGTCACCCAGGCTGGAATGCAGTGGCACGATCTCGGCTTACTGCAAGCTCTGCCTCCCGGGTTCATGCCATTCTCCTGCCTCAGTCTCCCGAGTAGCTGGGACTACAGGTGCCCACCACCATGCCTGGCTAATTTTTTTGTATTTTTAGTAGAGATGGGGTTTCACCATGTTAGCCAGGATGGTCTCGATCTCCTGACCTCGTGTCCGCACGCCTCGGCCTCCCAAAGTGCTGGGATTGCAGGTGTGAGCCACCGCGCCCAGCCAGTTCTGCTTTTAACTCTTTGAATCGCCATACTGTTTTCCACAATGGTTGAACTAATTTACACTGCTAGCAACAGTGTATAAGTGTTCCCTTCTCTCTGCAACCTCACCAGCATCTGTTGTGAGATGATATCTCAGTGTGGTTTTGATTTTACTGAGCAAATTTTTGACTGCCTTAAATAATTAAGTCAAAACAGAAAATTGGTCATGTCTCAAATAGCATCCTTTTTTTTGAAGCCTTTTTCCGCCTGCAAGAATACTGAGTAAATTTGGTAGGTGTAAGGAAGAGGTGTTTTTGTAATTTCATGGCTCAAAGTCTGAAACCAAAGCCAAAAGTGACTGCCTCATTTGATCAGATCAAAGTGGACAACAGTGTATAGTACTTTAATATGAACACCAAAGAAGGCTTAAAGTTGATGCCATGAGGCCTGCAATAAGTCATTTCTCCACTATCTAAAACTCTGCATCTAAAATCCAGCCCACATAGTCTAGTCCTGTTAGTAGTTATCAGTGTTTGGACTTTTCTTCCTCAGCACAAGTGTAAACACTTTGAGATCAGCCATGTCCCACTGCTTTTTGGACCTTTCACAATAGCTGGCACCAAAGTCAGTGTCCAGTAAGTTTCCAACAATCACTGAATTGAGTTGAATTCATAGTTAACTTGAAGAAGGAAAAGGCTTGGATTGAAAAATATAGATTCATGCATTTTTAAGGCGGTAAATATTTACACAACACAGGGATGAAGGAGGATGTAAATAATACCTTAGACGAAGTGCCTCAGAAGAACCTCAGGGGAGACTTTACCGCTCAGAATAGATTGATGTCACATCATCTTGACTCTGGGGAAAGAAAATCAAAATAGTTTTACTATTCAAATAACTACTTAAAAAGTTAAAGCCGCTACTAAATAAATTGAGCATAACAGTTTTACCAAAATGTCATAAAGCATTGGATGGTGAAATAACAGTAATTCATTAGAATTGCTTAAACCATCCAGAATGAGATGGACAGTGGAGCAATTTTATCTGGACATGGAGCATCCTGACTCCTCTGTATCAGGCAGAAACAGTCAAGCCAATGAGATAAATGCAAATACAACGAAATAGTCTCTCTATGTATCGTCAGAATATGGAGCAATACAAGGAGATCTAAACTGGAGAATCAAAAAAGATCAGATTGAACACGGGTCTTTAGGATAGACTATAATCAAAGACAATATAGGGCTAGAACTATGATGCATACTGGAAGGCCTAGAAGGATTGAATTTGCTGATTCTTGGACGGAGGGATGAGCTACCATTATCAAAACGCGCTTTGTTCCACAACTTAGTGATTTATTACTCATGTTGCCATTCACAGATCATTGTCTCATCACTCAGACGAAGAAATCTGAAGCTTTATAAAGAATAATAAGGAAAAGGAAAAACCTAAACTCACACAATTATGTGCAAATAAAGAAAAGGAAAACTAATTTGCTAACAAACAGCATTCATCTTCACTTAAAAAAAATGGGCCGGGCGCGGTGGCTCACGCCTGTAATCCCAGCACTTTGGGAGGCTGAGACAGGCGGATCATGAGGTCAGGAGATCGAGACCATCGTGGCTAACACCGTGAAACCCCGTCTCTACTAAAAATACAAAAAAATTAGCCGGGCGTGGTGGCGGGCGCCTGTAGTCCCAGCTACTCAGGAGGCTGAGGCAGGAGAATGGCGCGAACCCGGGAGGCGGAGCTTGCAGTGAGCCGAGATGGCGCCACTGCACTCCAGCCTGGGCGACAGAGCGAGACTCCGTTTCAGAAAAAAAATGCAGAGGCTCAAAGCAGCAGCTCTTCCCTGTGGTTATATATAAAAGCAGAGTTGCTTAAAAATTTTCAGACATTAGGTTTCATAGAGAAATATATTTATAGAGAAAATAGAGATGCCAAAATGGAGCCAGAGAACTCTAGTCTGGAATCTCTGCTGCTTTTGTCAGATAACTGCTCCATCAATTAACACACGATGTCAGGAGTCGGCAAACTGGCTCATGGGCAAAATCCGACCCCACCCCCTGTTTTTGTACCACCACTCAAGGGCTAAGAATGGTTTTGACATTCGTAGATGGTTGCAAAATGTTTTTAAAAAGAATGGTATTTAGTGGCATGTGAAAATTACATAAAATTCCAAATTCAGTGTCCATAAAAAAGGTTTTATTGGAACATAGCCATGCCCATGAAAACCAGATTCTCTGTGGCTGGCTTTCCCTGCTACAATGGCAGAGTTGAGTAGTTGTGAGAGACCATGTGACCTGCAAAGCCTAAAATGTTTATTATCTGGCCTTTTATGGAAAAAGTTTAGCAACCCCTATATTATATGATTAATGACATATTTATATCCAGAAAGAAGACATGATGAAATATATTTAGAAACAGGCTGGGACTTCATGCAACTTCATATCTGAAGAAAAAAAAATTATCCTGTGCAGATATGCAGACATATTTACCTCCAAACACATACATATGAGGCACCTACAGATGGTCTACAATGGCAGTTAATACATTTTATGGATGCTTTTGACAGAAGGGTGAGTTCACGTATCACCTGGAGAGCTACTCATGAGAAGAGATTAGCATTTGAAACAGATCCCTGGTGGCTTTTCTCTGTCCTCTTTATGACTCTGGACTAGATGGGCTATATTTGACTGAGCTTATTTCATAACATTCTAAAACCATGCAGTAGGAAGGAAGACCAAGGTTAGGTCTTTTCACATTTAAATATATTGAAAGTCACCAATACCAATGAGAACCGAATTATTCTTAGAAACTTGGAGCATTAAAAAACAATTGCAGCTTCCTTGGCATCACCTCACTCCTATACCCTAGAATGCATGTTAGTTATAATAGGTTGTATGTTTTCTGAATGCTTGAGAACTTGACCAGAGAGAAAATAGGGCACGCACAACAAAATATATTTTTAAATTTCCTGGTTATGGCTTTCTTATTTGAGACAGCTCAAGTATAAATGCAATCCTGACCTTTAAACATCCAGACAATGATGTGTGAAAGATATGCAATACGAAGGCCCGGAACTAGGCAGGGGCAAGGACAGCTCCTGGAACTTCCCCACCGGTTGAGAGCTCTTTGTGCTCCACAGCCTCCTAGGGTCCTCTGACATTTACATTACACATACCCGGCCAAGCATTATATTTCTAATTTAGTCTGCTACTGTCTTATAGCATGCTGATTTGCTAAACATAATTTGGAGTGTGCTATTGGGCCGAAAGTCACTGCCCACAATCAGGATCTGTGTAAAACTTTCTACTAAAATATTTTTAATAGAGAAACAAATACATTTTTAAAAATTCTACTTTTTGTATGCATGAATGATCCTGAGAATGAAAACAACTAGTGCGTGGATGCAACATATAAATCAGTAGATACGATGGAAAACTAGCTATTTTGATTAGAATGTATCCTGTTAGAATATTGCAACAGCTCTGTGGGAGCCAATAACTTAAGAGGCAGGGCAAGTGAATGTGGGAAACAAGGGAGAGAAGTCTTACATCTTGTTCATGAACTGAGGAAGGAAGTTAATGCCTGCAGGGCTCTGGACAAAGTGCTCTTAGAGAGTATTTCTTCTGTCACAGTGTAGTTAATTGCAAAAAAGGCCGCAAATTCCTTCCATCTCTGTATGTGTGCCCTCTGCAAAGGAACTTTGCTGCTCCGCCCATCAACAGGTAGAAATATCTCCCTCCCAACTGACCTCCTTGCAACAGCAGGCGAGGACTTCAACCCATGGGTTTACTTAACTTGTTTTCCTCTGTGAATTCTGTTATCTTAACAAAAGTTTGGTTTCTATACTGCATTAATACACTAATTACTCTCAGTATGTATGGGTTTTGATATATATATATATATATATTTTTTTTTTTTTTTTGGATGGGGTAAAGAAATAAAGGAGTAAAGAAAACAACTATTTAAAATGTCACAATTGCCAGGCGCGGTGGTTCATGCCAGCACTTTGGGAGGCCAATCCCAGCACATTGGAAGTGCCAATCCCAGCACTTTGGGAGGCTGAGGCAGGCAGATCACTTGAGATCAGGAGTTCAAGACCAGCCTGGCCAACATGGTGAAACGCCGTCTCTACTAAAAATACAAAAATTAATTGGACGTGGTGGTGCATGCCTGTAATCCCAGCTACTTGGTAGGCTGAGGTGGGAGGATTGCTTGAACCCATGAGGTGGAAGTTGCGGTGAGCCCAGATCACACCACTACACTCCAGCCTGGGTGACAGAGTGACTCCATCTTAATGAAAAAAAAACACAATTTAGCTCATGGCTGAAGGATCGTTTTAAACTGAATGCTTCCAAACTAATCCCCGTTCAAAACTCACTGATGACTTCCCATCAAATAAAATCCTCCCTCATTTCAATGACCTGAAAGTTGTGCTAGAACTGCCTTTCTCGTTGGCCTCAACTCCTACCACTTTCTCCATCATTCACTCTGTTGCAGACACACTAACTTTTCTTGCTGTTCCTGGTATATACCAAGATTGTTCTCACTTGCTGGTCTTTGCCCTGACAATTCCCTATGCTTGGAATGCTCCAGCTCCAAGTCTGTCTTCCTTCCTTCCCTCCTTCCCTCCTTCCCTCCTTCCCTCCTTCCCTCCTTCCCTCCTTCCCTCCTTCCCTCCTTCCCTCCTTCCTTCCTTCCTTCCTTCCTTCCTTCCTTCCTTCCTTCCTTCCCTCCTTCCCTCCTTCCTTTCCTCCTTCCCTCCCTCCCTCACTCCCTCCCTCACTCCCTCCCTCCCTCTCTTTCTGATTGACAAGTAATAACTATGATGTTTTGACCTATGTATACATTATAGAAAGATTTAATCAAGCTAATTAACATATTCATCACTTGGCCAACTTAACATTTTTTTGTGGTGAGGACATTAAAAATGTATTCTTTTAGCAAATTTGATATATATAATACATTATTATTAACTATCATCACCATGCAGTGCAATCGAAAACTAAAACTTATTCCTGCAGTCTTTAACTTTGTTTTTGTTTTTCCTTTTTTTTTTTTTTTTGAGATGGAGTTTCATTCTTGTTGACCAGGCTGGAGTGCAATGGCACGATCTCGGCTCACCACAACCTCCGCCTCCCGGGTTCAAGCGATTCTCCTGCCTCAGCCTCCCGAGTAGCTGGGACTATAGGCTTGTGCCACCATGCCCAGCTAATTTTGTATTTTTAGTAGAGACAGGGTTTCTCTGTGTTGGTCAGGCTGGTCTCAAACTCCCAACCTCAGGTGATCCGCCCACCTCGGCCTCCCAAATTGCTGGGATTACAGGCGTGAGCCACCACGCCCGGCCTAACTTTAACTTTGTATCAGGTCTTCTTGTGATTTACTCCTCCATCGGGAAGTAGGATTTTTTTCAAATTCTCCAGGATGTTCTAACATGTGACCAGGGTTGAAAACTGAACTAGAATGTCATTTAAGCTTAGACTTCTTCGAATTTTAACATGCAGATAAACCGCCTGGGAATCTTATTCCAGCACAAATTTTGACTCAGGAGTGGAGTGCAGTGGTGCAACCGTAGTTCACTGCAATCTCAAGCTCCTGGCCTCAAGTGATCCTCCTGCCTTGGCCTCCCAAAATGCTGAGATTACAGGCGTGAGCCACCATACCCAGCCAGATTCTTTATTACTAACAAACTCCCAGATGATACTTATCATCCCAATTGTGAGTTTCTTAAGGCCAGAAAATAGACCTCAATTGGTGGTGCCAACTGCAAAAAAAGTTCCCTGTGAATGTTTGGTGACTGAAAGCTTTGCAGTTGCCATGGCTTACTTTTATGGCCTCACACCACCACTAGTAGCTTCTGATGACCTAAAATAAGATGGTATATGTTACTTAATCAATAAGTCAGGTTCCATAACATACATATGGATGTTACAAAAGGATTTTACGTTGGGTAAATGTTTAGTATTAAATCCTTACATTTTAGAGCCATAAAAATTTTATGTTGTACCAAGAATGAAGCTTTCATCTCTCCTGCTATGATAAACTGTGCTCTGGTTCTTCAAATCCTTCCCCATGGCTATTATTATCACCTGAGTCTTTCTGGGTTTGACATGGAGTGAGGTAGACTTCAGCCAAGAGATTTTCTAATGGAAAAAATGGGAAAGTAAAGATGCTGCTCTCTTTTTGGTAACCAATCTCTTCCGTATGGTCATAAATAGCACTGATTCCTGACATCCATACCACGTAAGTAGATTTCCAGGTCTCGGTTCTGTCAATAACGTCATCAATTGCCTTTATAGCATTTTCTTCTGAAGTCTTCTTTGTGCCACTTTATATATCTTCTCTGCCCAGAACATCCTCACCCAAAAGATATCCCTCAGGCACCCCATTTAGTTGCTGGATAAATCCAAAATGAAGTCGCCTTTGCTCTTGCCCCGTCTTACACTAGCAGAGAAGATAATCTAATTTCAAGGGCTGTGTCTTCTCTCTTCCCCGGAGTACAAGATAATAGGATTACTTCTTAACGAGGTTAACAGGGATATTGTTGTTTTAGGGTTTGCTGACAGGCTGAAGATTTATCCTCCCCACTCTTTTTCCTGACTGAGAAGAGAATTGCAGACCTGGAATCTGCAGTACCTCAGGGTCGCTTGGTAATTTAAAATTGATGACTTGGAAAGAGAATGGAGATAAAGATGCTGTCCCGGCATGTGTCTTTTTATAGAGAGGTATTGTAATTTTGAGGGGGCAATGTTTTCATGAAACTCTTTTGAAAAAAAATCACAGTGGTTTAGGGTTGTACTTTGATCAATTACTTAATCAGCCAAGGTCTCATGGTCACTCTTTCCTGAGCATAGAGATAAAGATGTACAATTTACTGATTAAAAAAGGAGAGCACAAGGGTGCTAATTAAAGGCATACAAATACAATAGTGTCTGGCTCCATTCTGTAATGCTCAAAGTCAGAAAAAAACTAATCTATGCAGTTGGCAGTCAAAGTAGAGGTTACTTTGGGGTGGGGGTTAGAGACTGGAAGGGAGCATAAGGGATACTTCAAGGGTGCTGAAAATTTCCTATTTCTGGATTCTTTTACTTGGATGTGTTCACTTTGTGAAATTTCATCGACTATACATTTATGATGTGTGCACTTTTCTTTGTATTCCACACTTCGTTAAAAGTTTGCCAGTAAATATCCAACAAATATAAACACTCTTTTAAGTCAAGTTTTCTACTTATAAATAAATCACCAGATCAAGAAATCAGTGTCTGAAAGTGTATTTGAAAATTGGCTGTGCAATTAAAGAATAGATTCCTCCTTTCTCTGAAATTAACATTTTCCAGTCAGACTTTAGTGCCATGTATGTTTTAACCCTCTTCCTGATTCTAATAGCTTTGCCTTGATTGTGTTTAATGCTGGAAAAGTCATTACTTGGAAGAAGCTGCAACTTTAATAGGCTTCTTTATCTTGTTGACAAATTATATCTTGGATACATGCTTGCATTGAAATATGCAGACTTCCATTGGTTATTAGTCACTGTAACCACCAGAGATCTCAGTGGCAGTACTCACTATCAACACCTGCAGGATAGGATGAGAGAAATATGTGATCAAGCCTAGTGTTTCCTGGATACTAATTAGGTATCCGCACAGTGACACTGGCTTTGCTTACCAAGTTAAGGAATGAATTAAAATGTTGAGGCAGATTATACCAGTGCCTGTTTTATTCCCTAGGAACAAAACAGATATAATAAATGAATCTTTGGGATCTTTAAAAATCTCTGTTTTAAATTTACTTTTAAATTTCTGGAATGGCTTCACATGGCTCATGAATCAAGAAGTATGAATAGAATATAGGAAATCATCTTTTTCCCACCTCTGTCTTCCATCAGTCACCCCACCAGTGCTGCTGGTTGTGTCTTTGTATCTTTCCAGAGACTATTAATGTATATTCAAATAAAATGTGAAAATAACAATAAGAAAGTTTTATCAGCCTCCTGTGATCACTAATAAATCCCTGCTTAAGAGCCTTGGCACTCACAGTGTGGTCCAAAGACCAGCAGCATTAGCATTATTTGGAAGTTTCTTAGAGATGCACAATCCCAGGCCTTGCCCTAGATCCATAAGTCAGAATCTGTGTCTTAGTTCATTTTGTGCTGCTATAACAGAATAATAGGCTGTTTATAATGAACAGAAATTTATTGCTTCACAGTTCTGGAGGCTGGGAAGTTCGATATCAAGGTGCTGGCATCTTGCAAGGGCCTTCTTGCTGCATCATCACATGGCAGAAGATGAGAAGACAAGAGAGAGAGAAGGGGGCCAAACTTGCCCTTTTATAATAGTATTAATTCCACCTATGAGGGCAGAGTCCTCATGGCTTAATCACCTCACAAAGGTCCCATCTCTTAATACTGTTACAATGGCAATAAAATTTCAACATAAGTTTTGGAAGGGATGAGCATCCAAACCATAGCATTCTGCCCCTGACCCCCCACAAACTCATGTCTTTCTCGCATCCAAAATACATTTATTCCATCCCAATAGCTCCAAAAGTCCTAACTCATTACAGCACCAACTCAAACATCTATAGTCTAAACTCAAAAGCCTAAAGTCCAGAGTCTCATCGAAATCTGATATGGGTGAGACTCAGAACATTATTCATCTTGAGACAAATTTCCTTCCAGCTATAAATCTGTGAAATGAAAACACATTACAGGCATAGGATAGACAATGTCATTCCAGAAAGGGAGCAACAGGAAAGAAGAAAGTAGAAACAAGTCCTAAAAAGGTCCAAAACACAACGGGGAAAACCATTAAATCTTAAAGCTGGGGATTTAATGACTTCATGTCCCACCATCTGCATACACTAGGCAGGGGTTGGGCCTCCAAAACCTCCAAAACCCTGGGGTGGGGGCACTCCCATGGCTTTGCTGGTTGCAGCCCATACAGCTTCTCTCATGGGCTTGGATTGAAGTTGGATGCCTGCAGCCTTCCCACACTGGCACTGCATGCTGGTGGCTCTATAGTTATGGGATCTCTAGGGTGGCCCTGCTCCCACAGCTCCACTAGGTGCTGCCTTAGTGGAGACTTTCTGTGGTGGCTCTGCCCCTCTGGCAAATCTCTGGGTTCCAAGGCTGTCTGTGACAATCTTTGAAATATAGGTAGAGGAAACTGTGCCTCCACAGCCCTTGCATTCTGCAAGCCTGCAGAATTAGCACTGCTTGGATGCCACCAAGATTTACTGCTTGCATCCTTCGGCAGTGCATTGAGCTTCCTTCTATCCATAGTAATCTCATTAAACTATTGTTTGGACACACCACTGGTTTTACTAGTTTTCTTCTCCAAACATGCTTTTTAATTCTTTATGTGTTAATATGCTTTTTTATTCTTTATGTGGTTAGATTGGGGATTTTAAAAAATCTTTAGTCAGTCACGGTGGCTCATGCCTGCAATCCCAGCACTTTGGGAGGCTGAAGTGGGCGGATCACGAGGTCAGAAGATCGAGACAGCCTGGCCAACATGGTGAAACCCTGTCTCTGCTAAAAATACAAAAATTAGCTGGGCATGGTGGCACGCGCCTGTAGTCCAAGCTACTCAGGAGGCTGAGGCAGGAGAACTGCTTGAACCCGGGAGGCAGAGGTTGCATTGAGCCAAGATCACACCACTGCACTCCAGCCTCATGACAGAGTGAGACTCTGTCTCAAAAACAACAACAACAATAACCACAACAACAAAACAAGAAAACTTTACATTCTGCTTCCCTTTAATTATAAATTTCATGTTTAAATTATTTTTCTCTTCTCACATTTTACTATATGTAGTTAAAAGAAGACATATAGCACCCTGAATGTTTTTCTGCATAGAAATTTACTCTGCCAGATATCTTAGCTTATTGCTCTTAAGTTTTGCCTTCCATAAGGTCCTGGGGCATGGACACAATGCCACCAAATTCTTTGTAACTTTATAATGAGGATAGTCTTTTCTCCAGTTTTCAATACCTTGATCCTCATTTTCATCGAAGACATCATCAGAATGGCCTCTACCGTCCATATTTCTAACCACTTAAGTAATCTCTAAGAAAATTTAGACTTTCCTTACAGCTATTCTTATCTCCTGAGCCCTATCGGAATCAACCTTCACGTTCCATTCATAGCAATGTGAGCTTTTTTCAGCATTCACTTCAAAACTATTCCTGCCTCTACTCATTACCCAGTTCCAAAGCCACTTGCACATTTTCACGTATTTGTTACAGCAACATTCCACTTCTCTGGTACCAATTTCTTAGTCTGTTTTGTGCTGCTATGCCACAGACCGAGTGATTTATAGGAACAGAAATGCATTGGCTTACAGTTCTGGAGGGTAGGAAGTCCAATATCAAAGTGCTGACATCTGACGAGGGCTTTCTTTCTGGGAAGGAAGGGCAAGAGAGAGAAGGGGGTTGAACTTGCCCTTTTATAATAGTATTAATCCCACCTATGCAGGCAGAGTCCTCATGGCCTAATCACCTCTTAAAGGTTCCACATTTTAATACTGTTACAATGGCATTAAATTTTTTTTTTTTTTTTTTTTTTGAGAAGGAGTCTTGCTCTGTCACCCAGGCTGGAGTGCAGTGGCGTGATCACGGCTCACTGCAACCTCCGCCTCCCGGGTTCAAGCAATTCTCCTGCCTCAGCCTCCCAAGTAGCTGGGATTACAGGTGCACACAACCATGCCCGGCTAATTTTTGTAATTTTTTTTAGTAGAGATGGGGTTTCACCATGTTGGCCAGGTAAAATTTCAACGTGAGTTTTTGAGGGGGCAAACATTCAAACCATAACAATCTGCACTTTAACAAGATCTCCAATGGATTTGTAATGCCTTAAAGTGTGAGAAACAATCGTTTAGGGGAAAGGGACCATAGGAGTGTCAAAATCTATAGGCTATAGGGTACCCAAAGTATCCTCAACGAGTTCTTTATTCTTTTCGGGAAAAATTAAAACTCAGTTCATTTGCATTATCCTTGTCACAATGTTTCCAGATAATCTTCTGTTGTGCATGTATGCAATGATGTGCAAGTGTCCTTTATCACTAGTATTTGAGGACTTGTTCCTGTGTGTGTGTAGACCAGAATGTTGGGTGTCTTGGTGTTGGCTCCATTGCCTACCTCACAACAGGAGAATATGATACATTCCTGGCTTTTGCATCATCTTTCCCCAAGCATCTTCCATCTTGCTGTTCTACCCTTCCTCCTTTGCTGATCTTTACTTGCCTTCCTTTACGTCTTGGCCCAGTGCCCTCAGTTGGAGGCAGCAGCAGATTTCTTCCCAGCCACCATCCTCATCAACTTTTGTTGATGCTCTGGGTGGTTCCTCTTAGGTTCAGTGATCCTACCCACAACCTTCGAACACATTGTCTTGTTTCAGTCTGAGGATTTGTAGCTGGAGTAATCAGCATGAGAAACAAGAGAGAGAAAAGTCATTTTAAAATTCTCAGTGCTTCTTAGAATGAAACATAATATTGTTTATGACTTTTAGTGGAGGGAAGAAATGCCATGAGTTGGTTATCTCTTGTGTCGCCATATGATCTTTTTCCTAGTTATGTCTATTGGAGTGAGACTTTTTTTTTTGCATTTTTGTATCCTGGTTCCTCTAAGAAGGGACATACTGAAACTTCACACACTTTCTCACTCCCTTTCCTCTATTTTTCCAAGTTCTTTCCTCAACAGATATTAGCCAGAGAACACACCTTTACACCACTTAACCATTCACCTAGATTTACTCTATTCTAGATTTCTTTCACTGCAATTTACAAGCATTAGGCATCCATTGAAGTCTGATGCTGAGGGTTTTTAAAAAATTACTTTTATTGAATTATAATATACATACTAAAATGTGCACATGTCATAAATGTACAATTGAGTGAGGTTTCAGTAACTGATTACCTCCATGAAACCAGCGTCCAGATTAAAAAACAGACCACGTTTAACAGCTCAGAAGCCTCTACCTCCTCTATAGTCACTACATGCCTCCATCAGTAGCCACTATCTTGACTCCTAATAGCATATTAAACTTCTGTTTTTATGCTTTATGTAAATGGCATCAAACAATATGGACATCTGACGAGGGCTGGCTTCTTTCACTCAATATTATGCTCGGCAGATCCAACCATATTGTGTATAAAGTTGAAGGTCATTAATTCTCATTGCTGTATTATTTATTCATTCTACCATTGATGATTGTGTGGTTTCTAGTTTAGGGCTATTATGAATAGCATTGCTAGGAAAATTCTTGCACATGTCTCTTTATGAAAGTACATAAGTATTTCTGCTGGGTATATACCAAAGATAAAACTTGCTGGGTGATGCTGAGTTTTAATGTATCAAGGCTGATTAGTTTGTGCACATCAGTGCCAAGGAAGTAACGTATGTGATTAGGCAAGTACATATGCATTCAGACACCCAAGCATGAGACTAAGAGCCAAGATCTTTTTTCCTCCATATGAAAAAGGAACTCTTTGCCTCCCAGCAGTTTCTGAGCTCCTAGCTTATTCCAGCTTTCCAAGGATGCAGTGTTGATTGCTTTAGTTTATTTTATGATTTTAATGAGATCACCCCGCTGCTGCAATAGCTTTTCCAAGCATGACATGTCCTGGCTCCG
Organism: Macaca fascicularis; assembly: GCF_037993035.2. Lineage (NCBI taxonomy): Eukaryota > Metazoa > Chordata > Mammalia > Primates > Cercopithecidae > Macaca > Macaca fascicularis. The sequence continues at coordinate 31,045,473 of NC_088395.1, forward strand.
TAGTGAGAACTGAGTCAATTCTCAGCTGTGTGCCAGCAGCAGCTAAAAAATTGCTACTCATGATTTTCTGCTTTGGAATCTCCATCCTTAAGGGTAAATAGTAGAGACAGGACAAGCCATAAGCCAAGGAGGTGGTCATCTGCATGCTGTCACTGGAAGCTCCGACTGGCTCTTAAATAGCTCTTTCATAAACACCCCCTTTCTAGAGGGCCTAGAACCCCCACCTTTTAAGGTATCATTTTAGAGTAGAAACACTAAGGCAGGAGAGATGCCTCTGGAAGGATACTGCTGAAATTTGCTGATTTCTTACAGGAAGACGAGAGCCTTTAATTATCTCCTAAGGGGCTAATAAGTCATAAACTCGGAAGTCAAAGGGAAGTCAGTGCTCAGGGCACAGGAACTGTAAGTTTCAATGGAGGTGGCAAGGCTAGGAGACTGCAGCAGCAGAGGCTAAAGGGGTAAGAAAAGAACCTTAGGGCCAGTGAGAAGAAGATCCTAGGGCTGGAGCAGACTCATTTTGAGGTCCCTTGACCCACCTAGAAGGCAACTCTGGGGTTAGGAGAACACCCAAGAGCAAAATGTCTGCTGAGAAGCCACTTGAATCTTTAATGATCTGCATCTCAGATTCTCTGATTTCATCTGATGAATAAAAAAAATTCTGATCTTTGTATTTTAAAAAAATCTCTGCTGTTCGTACTTTTCTTATGATGCTAATCTTATTTGGGTGTATTTTAACCATTTTTTGTGGGGGAGAGTAATGAGGCCATAATTTGATGCTTTATTCTCAACTACAGGCTGTATAAGACTTTTTCTGTTAAATTTCTAACAATTTTCTCTGTATTCATACATATGTATTATACATGTCTATCATATCTATGTATTATATACACTATATATACACATATCTATGTATATAATACATAGATTATATAGATATGTGTATATATAGTGTTTGATATCATTACTTTCTTTCATGATAGTGATTTTGAGGGAGGAAGACACATTTGCCAACATTAAACAGGCTTAGAAATCTTTCTTGTTTCTACAAAATAATGCTTCAGAAACTCAAGTTTTACGGAAATGAAGAAAGTAGAAACTGTAGTACTCTGTATCTGACTGTATGTTAAAGATATTGTAGGAGTTAGGGATGTCTGTTGCTCACAGTTTTTGATAATAAAGGACAGGTTTTTGGAAAAAGTATTCTGATTATTTCTTATCAAATAACATTTAACACATGTATTAAAAACATTCCTGGCCAGGTGATGTGGCTCATGCCTGTAATCCCAATACTTTGGGAGGCCAAGGCAGGAGGATTGCTTGAGCACAGGAGTTCAAGACCAGCCTGGGCAACATAGTGAGACTTTATCTCTACAAATAATAAAAAAATAACCCGGTGTGGTGGTGTGAGCCTGTAGTCCTAGCTACTCAGGAGGCTAGGGTGGGAGGATTGCTTGAGCCCGGGAGGTTGAGGCTGCAGTGAGCTGTGATCATACCACTGCATTCCAGCGTGGGTGACAGGGCGAGACATCATCTTAAAAAAAAAAAAAAAATCCCTATAACAAAATGTAGTGCTTGGCCATGGGATATGGCTTTGGAGAAACGGAGCAGAACCTGATTTTCTCCTTTGCATCTCTCTGGCTCCTCTCTCTACCTTCAACGAAGACTTATGAAGCAAAGAAATAGACTATATAATGAGACAACACTACATATGCAAAGACACTTTAAACAATAAGAAAATTATAATAATATTCACAAAAAGACCTACATAAGAATGTTCATAAGCTTTTCTCATAGTAGCCAAAAACTGGCCATGACTCAAATTTCCATCAATAGGAGAACGGATAAACAAATTTTAGTGCATTCATACAATGGAAAATCTCTCACCAGCGAAAAGTGATAGACAGGAAACAGCAACAGGTCCCCAGCAAAACCCACCTTCAAGCCTAGAACAGCCTGGAGGCTGAAAGACTGGATTGCTGGTTCTGGATGAAACCCGCAATCCAGAGGGAAAAATGCCCTTGTTTGCCCACCCTTTCCCAGCTGATTCTTTCTGAATAATGCCCACATGTGCACTGGTGGAATGGGGTGGAGTGAGCAGTAATTCGCACCTTATGCAGGGGGAGGAGCCTGGCCTCTTCAGCTCTTGTGTGATAAACTGGTATTTAATCTATGAGGTGGGAGCCTGTTGGCAGGACTCCCTCTTGCTTTGCTGAGAGTTTGTTTTTCTTTTTTCCTTTTTGCCCAGTAAGTTCCACTCTCGTCACCCTTCAATGTGTCCGCATGCCTAATTTTTCTTGGTCCTGACACAGGAACCCGAATTTAGCTGAACTAGGAAGCCAAAATCCTGCATCAGAAGGAACAAGCTACTGATCATGCAACTTTATGGGTGAATCTCAAGGATGTTTTGTCAAACAAAATAAGCCAAAATCAAGAGTACATACTGTGTGATTCCATTTATATGAGGTTCTAAAACAGTCTAACTTATTCTGTGGTGATAGCAATTAGAACAGGTTGACTAGGGTGGGAATGGGGGTGGAGTTTCAGCAGAGGTTGGCTACAAGGAGAACAAGAAACTCTCTGAGATAATGGGACTGTTTCAGATCTCAAATGAGGTGGTGTTTTCATTGGCCAAAACTCATCAATGTCCTCTTATGATCTGTGCCTTTTACTGCATATAAATCATATTTCAGGAACAATAATTTTAAAAGAATACCATAGTACATGAGAGGTGGCATGTAGTGGATGCCTCAGTTGTCCAGGTTATGCTTTTCTATTACAGCTGCAGCTGTGGGAGACAGTACTGAGTAAAGTCAGTAGTCAGAACTTTCTCCAATTCCAGGAACACAAAAAACCCATACTAAAACACAGCCCACAATTCAGTGTTCCCTTGGGCCACTCTCAAGCCATGGGGAAAAAGAGACAATGGATAAATACTCCATCCTGTTCAACAGACAATTCTGAAAAGTCTTTTATGGGCTTTTAGTAGCCTTTGTGGAACTGAGTCCCTGTAAGGAGAATGAAGTACCCTCACGCCAGCTAGTTCTCATTGCCCATCTCACTTTTTCTTCTCCTTCACTCCCACATCCTGGTGTCACGGGTGGAGGGTGTCCAAGTTCTTGGCATCTTGAACAAAGAATTTGATAAAACACACAAACAAGGCAAGGAAATAATGAAGCAACAAAAGCAGAGTTTTTTTTTTTTTTTTAATACTTTAAGTTCTGGGGTATATGTGCAGAACGTGCAGGTTTGTTACGTAGGTATACACATGCCATGGTGGTTTGCTGCACCCATCAACCCATCATCTACATTAGGTATTTCTCCTAATGCTATCCCTCCCCCAGCTCCCCAACCCCCAAAAGCAGAGATTTATTGAAAAGGAAAGTACACTCCAGAGAGTGGGAACGGGCCTAAGGACAGGGGCTCAAAAGCCTGGTTACATAATTTTCTGGGATTTAAATACCCTCTAGCGGTTCCCATGGTTATTTGGTGTATGCCCTATGTAAATGAAGAGGATGAAGTAAAGTTACAAAGTCATTTACTTGGTGTATGCCCTGTGTACATGGAGAGGATATTTCCTGTATAGCTGAAGTGTTTCCATTTGATTTAGTTCTAGGAAGTCCTTAGGTTCCCTGCCTCACTGGGATTCCTTCCCAAATAAACAACCTGCACCACTATCTCAAGCTTTGCTTTTGGAAGAACCCAAACTACGAAAGGCACCACAATGGGCAGGAGAGGAAGTTGCTGTGGTCCCTGTGCCAGCATTTTCCTGCTTCCTTATTCGTCTGTCTCCCCTCTCCTTTCATTTAGACATTTCCTATGACTACATTTTAGGAACAACAGAGGAGAAGGAAGGTGCATAAGTGGAAGGTTAGTAAGAGAAATCTAGGACAGGAGAAGAAGTAAAGGAGAGATTATTATATTTATATATGTATGTGTACACACACACACACACACACACACACACACGCGTGCGCGCGCGCATATATTCCCCATAAAAGTTGAAGGAAATGTTGAGGGAAGAATAGGTTAAGAAAGGGCAATATATGAATTGGGATGTTTATCTATTACTAGTGAGAATGTAAGATGTTGTAGTCCCTATGGAAAACAGTTTGGCAGTTTCTCTAAAAGCTAAACACAAACTTGTCATATGACCCATGAATTTCACACCTACATAAATACCTAAAATAACTAAAAACAGGTGTTATGTTCATACAGTATTATTTATAATAGCCAAAGGTGGAAATGACTGCAATGTCCATCAACAGATTAATGGATAAATAATATGTGGTATATTCATACAATGAAATATTATTCAGCCATAAAGGAATGAAGTTCTGATACATGCTACAACATAGATGAACCTTGAAAATACTACGCTTAGTGAAAGAAGCCAGTCATAAAATATTATATAGTGTATAATTCCATTTATATAAAATGTCCAGGACAAGCAAATCTATAGAGACAGTGAGTGGGTCAGTGGTTGCCAGAGGTTGCGCAGGAGAAGGAGCCAGCGACAAGTTGTGGGGAAGGGCAGTGGCTACTAATGGATGCAGAGTTTCCTCTTGCGGTGATTAAAATGTTCTAAAATTAGATTATGGTGATTGTTGCACCATTGAATTCATATTCCTTAAATGGGTGAACTTTATCGTATGTAAATTATCTATCAATAAAGCTGTTAAGAAAAACTAGTCCTGGCCCAGGGAAGGAAGTCAGCACTAATTTTAGGAAACAGTTTTCCCCCATTTTAAATTTGATTGGTAAAAATCCGAGAATATTAAACAGTAGGGAGAGAATTATATGCCTATACTCACATGATATTTTCCCCAGATGTCCTATTTGCAGGATTAATGCATTAGTTCAATTATTTTACAAATATTTATGCATTAATTAGCACTGTGTGCATTTAGAGATGCAAGGGTGAATAAGACAATCATTGTTCCTGCTTCACTGATATTCTAGTGGAAGAAACCAAAAAAGGGGCAAGAAATGACAAAAAGATGTTGAAAAATGCCATAATAGTGTAAGTCTAGTTCCTACTTAAGAAAAATAAAACAGATTTCTTTAAAAAAAAAATGTGTACTAGGACACTTTGACTTGAGAGCTGTTTTTGGTGGGCAGAATTTTAGTGACCCCACTATTCCACTACTGAGGTTCAGGAATGTAGAAACTTGTCTAATGCATGAGGGTGGTCCTTAATCAAGGCTTGTGTATTAACTATACTTTCTTTTGTTCTCTATGCTTGATTCGCTGGCATCTGGTGCCTCATCACTGATCAGAGGGACTGCCCCTTCCAGGGTTAGCTAATTCCTGTCTCAGCAGACAACCATCCTAGGAGTGTGCCTTTCATATGCAAACTAACCCATCCATACTCTCCACCCCCATCTTCCACCACTTCTACCTGGCTCTTACATCCAAGCCAATATTCCCCTGCCCTAATTACCCCAGGGCCAGGTACCAGCCAACTCAGGACAGCCCCTTCATGCCAGAGCCTTAATTATTCAAACTAGCCAATCCCAAACTTAATTATCCTGTCTTGCTCATTCCTTCCTGTGGAAACCACAAGAAAGAATAAGGACTCCCGGCCAGGGGCGGTGGCTCACGCCTGTAATCCCAGCATTTTGGGAGGCCGAAGTAGGCAGATCACAAGGTCAGGAGTTCGAGACCACCCTGGCCAACATAGTGAAATTCTGTCTCTACTAAAAAATTACAAAAATTAGCCGGGCATGGTGGTGTGCACCTGTAATCTCAGCTACTTGGGAGGCTGAGGCAGGAGAATTGCTTGAACTTGGGAGGCAGAGGTTGCAGTGAGCCAAGATCACACCACTGCATTCCAGCCTGGGCGACAGGGCAAGACTCCGTCTCATTTAAAAATAATAAAAGGAATAAGGACTGCTGCATCTCTCCCACCCCATCCTTACTCCACCCTCCTCTGGGTGACCCTGGTGCTTCCTGCGTGGTGTGGCATGCTCCCTTCTTTTGGGAACTATGAGTAGCAATCTTTTCAATGGCTACTGTCTCATGATCTGTTTACTTCACCACACCTAAATAATAATAAAACTTAAATTTTAAAACAGGTCACTGTAGTTAGGACAATTCTTCACAAAGAGAATACAGAGGAAGGGAACCAGGAGTCTACATAGGTGGATGCATTCTGTCCAGGGCCTAAAGCATCAGATGAGATTTGTTCTGTGTATAAAATGCAGGGACAATCAAAATGGACTCAATCATGCTGATGAGCATCCCTACAGATTCTCAGAAATATTTAGTAAAAAAACAAAACAAAACAACTTGGACTTCTTTCTAGTTAGGTAGGTGGGGACTCCAATGTCAGCTTAACATGTGATACATTACAAGAAATTTGATAAAGAACCTTACATTGGCAAAGTTAAATAAGGTTGAGACACCACTGAGGGGATCCTTTTTAAAAAAGCCCTGACATTTTTCTCATTTGATTTATTGTTTTCTAGTTATACATTTCTAGGGTAAAAAAAAAATCCAAAAATCTACACAAAACATTCAGAGAAAGAGAGAGAGAGTAACACTTGAAATTTCCCTATCAAATAATTACAGTTATCATTGTAGATCCTGGCAAAAGTTGTCTCCTCCAATATTCAGTATAACACAGAACTGCTTCTGATGAGGAGATGGGTAAATATCCACTGGGACCAAAGAATCTCCTGGCAAAAAAGAGACTGTGATCTCCATCTCACTTCTTTTATGGTTTGAAATGGTCCAAGTGATACGGCTCTGATGAGTGGAGGAACACCAGGGCTCTTGTCTCACGTCGAATTAGAAAAAATGACACGGACACACGTGGAGCAGTTTTGAGGAGCAGAGGGTTTAATAGGCAAGAAGGAAGGGAGAAGCCAAAAACAAGCTACCCCATACAGCCAGAGACGGAACCCCAAGTATGGTGAACACCAGCCAGGTATATATGCAGAGGCTGGAGGAGGTGGTGTCTGATTTGCATAGGGCTCAGGGGATTGGTTTGACTAGACATGTCATTTGCGAAGCCCGGGAAAAAGCTGGCCCTCCCACCCTAGTCTTTTAATATGCAAATTCAGGGCCCCATGATCTTCTACACATGTGGGAATACGTGGGGGCGGCCATGTTGCCAGGAATCTGTGGGGCAAGGGCAAGAAGGCTGCGGGAATCGCCATGTCGGGTGGACCTAGTTTCTGATGGTCTGCATTTGCATATCAAAGGTTGCCGGCCTGGCTCAAGAGCCGGGGCTTTACTGGAAAATTTTCTGGAGATGCTGTAAAAAACGAAAACTTCCAAGGACCCGTTTTCCTCTCTATTTGCTAAAATTATTTCTTAATAACTCCTACCACACTAATAGAGGTTTGTTGGAGAGAAGGACATCAAAGACCCCAAAGGGACTCACCACAAGAGAAGGGGAAGTCTTGATGGGTGATTGGAGCCTAATACGAAGCCCTACGTTGTGGATGGATGAAATTTCTGAAACAGTGCATGTGGTCCAGGTTGGAGATCTTTTCTAATTAAACGTACTTTGGGGATGATAACTGAGTATGTGAATGTAAACCTGGTTAGAGCTAAGTAATTGGTTAGAATGGTTTTGCCTTTCCATGAGGATTAGCTGTGGCCTGCAGAGTGTAAAGGTAAACTGAGGCTGGAGCCGAACTGGGAACGAAGACACAAGGCAAATGGCAGTGAGAATAGCCTTTTATTAGGGCTTGCCGGCGAGGTTCCTCGGTCCAAAGGCGTGGGCCGAGGAAGTAGCGCTGAGGGAGGAGGGTAGGGGCTTCTTATAGCCTGAGAGGTAGGGAAGCTGGTTGTGCAAACAGGGCCGGGCCGGGGGGGGGGGGGGGGGGGGGTCTTGAAACTACTAGGGCAGGAGTTGAGTAAGGGTCACGAGGAAGGGGTCTTTGGAAACTGTTAACCGAAACTGCTGTTTACGAACTTGTGGAATGCAGGTGAGCTGCGGGTCATTGGGGGGGGGGGGGGTGTTTGCCCAGCCAGAACTCTGACGCATGTAAGTCTGCGGGTGTGTACAAGGGTGAAGGGAGTCTTTAACAAAAGGCCTGTTACGCTGGGTAACGCCGCCATGTTGGGTCTAGATTCCTGCCTAACACGGAGATCTGGACTAAGGTAAGGGTCACAGCTTCCAAATAACATCTTTTGGGTGCCTTAAGGCAATACCAGCAAGAAATAGAGACTTATTAGGGATACAACAAAAATATCTGAGTATATCACATACATCACATGCATTTGTTTATTTAACTCTATTTATTTATTTTAGCCTCACAAAATCTAATGAAATGGTTGCAATAAAGAAAAAAAATCCTCCCACTTCCAGATGAGCTGATGAGGCACAGAGTGTTAAAGTAATTCACGGAGTCACTGAAATATTGTGCTAAATTGTACTGTTCAAAAATACTCACTTTTCTCTCCACACACCTCCATAAGATAAGTGCGTTTTTGCTCCATTGATTCGGGGCTTGACCAATGGATTTCACTTATCTATTGTTACAAAACTAGCTACCCCAAAAGTTAGTGGCTTAAAACAACAATGAACCATTTATTATGATTCTGTAGGTTTTCTGAGGCACAGGCAGAGGTTCTTCTATTCATCTTAATTGGGTTCTCTTCATCTGCATTCAACTGGGGTGTAGCTGAGGCTAAAATGTTCAGGATGATGTTTCATCCTTCAGGACTTCTGTTTACATGGCTTCAAATCATTCTGTAGTCCAATCTGGAATTCCTACCAGCGTGCCAGCTGTGTCCTAAGACAGAGGAAGTGGAAGCTATCAGCTTTTAAGACTTGGGCTTGAAAGTTGCAAAATGCCACTTCTTGCCACATTCTGTTGGTCAAGGCAAATTCACATGCCAGCTCAGATTCACTGGGTTGGGAAATAGCTCCACTTTTTGATGATTGGAGAAGCACATACATACAGGGAAAGGAGGCATTGATGGTAGTCATATATGGAGATAGAAACCATACCATGTAACTTGCTTAGTCAAAGGAATGAAAATGGACTTGACATCCAAGGACAGGCTATAAGTGTAACCACCCAATGGGTTCACCTGGCTTGCTGCCTAGACAGAGTCAATTTATCATGACAGGGGAATTACAATAGAGAAAGAGTAACTCATGCAGAGCCAGCTGTGCAGGAGGCCAGAGTTTTATTATTACTCAAATCAGTCTCCTGAAGGGGGAGCAGAGTTTTTAAGGACATTTTGGTGGGTGCGGGGAAGCCAGTGAGCCAGGAGTGCTGATTGGTCAGGGATGAAATCATAGGGAGTTGAAGCTGTCCTCTTGTGCTGAGTCAGTTTCTGGGTGGGGGCCACAAGATCAGATGAGTCAGTTTATCCATCTGGGTGGCACCAGCTGATCCATCAAGTGCAGGGTCTGCAAAATATCTCAAGTACTGATTTTAGGAGCAGTTTGGGGTGGGTCAGAGTCTTGTAGCCTCCAGCTGCATGACTTCTAAACCTTAATTTCTAATCTTGTGGCTAATTTGTTAGTCCTACAAAGGCAGTCTAGTCCCCAGGCAAGAAATATGTTTGTTTTGGGAAAGGACTGTTATTGTCTTTTAAACTATAAACTGTAAACTAAGTTAATCCTAAAGCTAGTTCAGCCTACACCCAGAAAGGAACCAGGACAGCTTCAAGGTTATAAGCAACATGGAGTTGGTTGGGTCAGATCTCTTTCACTGTCTCAGTCATAATTTTGCAAAGTGTTTCATAAGAGTGTTTGCGTAGTATGGCTGAATCTCTCACTGGAATGAACATTTCCCAGATTGAGATTGCCCCTTCAGTCAAGGAGCTATGGCACAGGCTCTACCATAACCCAGAGCCAGAAGCATAGTCAAAGCAGCTTAGTTGTAGCCACTCACATATCAAATGAAGAATAAATGAATTTATTTGTTGTTGTAATTTGACATTTGTTTATTAGGCAGTATAACCTAGTGCTAGCTGATGAATACAGAGGTAGAGCTAGGATGTGAACTTAGGAAATGTAGTTTGAGAATCCGGGCTCTTAGCCACTATACTATATGTTTCATCTGGAAGCAGTATTTCATCTTTGGATTCAGAAGGCCTTGAGGGTTCTGAGACAAATTGGGAGAATCAGGGAGACTCAAAGAGAGACATTCTGCAAATGTGAAAAGGTAGGGCTACAGCAAAAAGTTTGCCTGTTACAAGATGTGATCTAATTTATATCAGAAGCTAGACAAGTGGGCTATTCTGCTTATCCAACTAATCTATGCAACACATTCCTCACCCCTACTACATCTTAACCTCCACCCCAATTAAAGGAGGCTTTAATTCCTACTTTCATTATTTACCACTTTTAAAAGTTTGAAAAAAATATTACAGGTAGGTTATTCTGTAAGGGAGAAATATTCCTCATTTCAAATCAACATTAAAATTTTTTTTACTAATATTAAAGATTGAGAGAGAGATCTGTTAAACATTTAATTTTAAATATAGAGAGTTTTTTGTACAACAAGCCAACAGGTAAGGCTCAGTTCTTGTGTTACCCAGTCTGTGAGCATTATGAGACAGAGTTGAGTACTCTTTATCCGTTAATCACACTTCCTTCCTGTGGCTTCTGAGACACAATACTCTTGGGTTTCCTCCTGCCTCCCTGGTTGTCTTTTCTCAGTCTCCTCACCAGTTATCTCTTTTTAACCCTGCTCTCCATAATGGAGTGCCCTGGAGCCCTATTGTCATTCATCTTCTTTCCTCTGTCTACACACACTCTCTTGGTGAACTCCTTTGGTTTTTAAATACCTTAAATAATGTCTATATATTGATGACTCCAAAATTTATCTGCATTCCAGATCTCTCTCCTTAATTCCAACTGTTTATTTGACATCCAGTTAGATGTTACATAGACATCTCAAAATTACCGTTCCAAACTGAACTCCTGTTTCCCTCCCATTCCTGTCTCTGAAATTTGCCTTACTCGCGGCTTTTTTTCATCTCAGTTGATGGCAGCCCTATTCTTTTTTTTTTTTTTTTTTTTTTTTTTGAGATGGAGTTTCGCTGTTGTTGCCCAGGCTGGAGTGCAATGCCACAATCTCGGCCCGCTGCAACCTCCGCCTCCCGGGTTCAAGCAATTCTCCTGCCTCAGCCTCCTGAGTAGCTGGGATTACAGGGATGCGCTACCACGCCTGCCTAATTTTGTATTTTTAGTAGAGATGGGGTTTTACCATGTTGGCCAGGCTGGTCTCAAATTCCTGACCTCAGGTGATCCAATGGCAACCCTATTTTTTGGTGAGTTGCTTAGGCCCAACACCTTGGAGTCATCCATATTTCTCTCTTCAATACTCCATATTCAATCCATCAGGAAATTCTGTTGATTCTATCTTCCAGATAGAGTCATGCACCACATAATGATGTTTCAGTGACGATCCATGTGTACAACAGTGGTTCCGTACGATTATTAATGCTGCATTTTTACCATACATTTTCTACATTTAGATACATAAATACTGACCATTGTGTCACAGTTGCCTATAGTATTCAGTACAGTCACATGCTACACAGGTTTGTAGCCTAGGAGGAATAGCCTATAGCATATAGTCTGGGTATGTAGTAGGCTATACCATCTAGGTTTGTGTAAGTACACTCTATGATGTTTGCATAGTGACAAAAGTGTCTAATGATGAATTTTTCAGAATGTATTCCTGTCATTAAGTAATGCATGACTGTATATCCATATTCTTCTCACTTTCCATCACCTCCCTATGATCCCTGGTCTGAGTCCTTGCCATCTCTCACCTGCTTATCTCAATTGCCTCCCATGGGCGTTTTTGCTTCTACCTTTGCACCCTTTTAGTCTACATAGTAAACAAACTGATCCTTTAAAATGTAACATCATGGCACTTCTGTGCTCCAGTGGTTTTCCATCTTATAGTAAAAGCCAAAGTCCTTACTTTGAATTATAAGACTGCTAGAGACTGAATGTGTGCCTTCAAAATGCATATGTTGAAATCTAAACCCTCAATGTGATAGTATTAGGGGGTGGAACCTTTGGGAGGTAATTAGGTCATGAGGGTGGAACCCTCATGGATGAGATTAGTGATGCTATGAAAGAGACCTCAGAGAGCTCCCTCACCTTCTGCAGTATGAGGACAGAATGAGAAGATGGCCATCCACGGATAGGGAAGCAGACAACAAATCTGCCAGCATCTTGATCTTGAACTTCCTAGCCTCTAGAACTTGGAGAAATAAACTTCTATGTTATCTAGTCTATGGTAGTTTACTAGAGCAGTTTGAACTAAGACAGAAAACTGGTACTGAGAAATGAGGATGCTGCTGTAACAAATACTTTAGAATGTAGAAGTGGCTTGGAAACTAGGTAAGAAGAAGGGGCTGAGAGAGTTTTGAGGTGTATGCTAGAAAAAAACAGATTTTCATGAACATACTTTTAAAGATGATTCTAGTAAGGGATCAAGGAAAAAAAGAGAGCTGTAGAGAAAGCCCCTAATTTCTTAGAGAATACATAAATGATCACGAACAAAAAGTTGGTAAAAATATGAATGGTTAAGGTTATTCTGATGAGGTCTCAGATGGAATTAAAGAGCCCATTATTGGAAACTGGAGGAAAGGACATTTTTGCTATGAAGTGGCAAAGAGTGCAGGGGAATTGTGTTCATGTTCTACTGCTTTGTTGAAGGTAGAACTCACGAGTAATGAAATTAGGTATTTAGCTGAAGCTATTTCTAAGCAGAGTGTTGAAGGTGTGGACTGGCTTCTCCTGACTGCTTATAGTAAAATGCAAGAAGAGAGAAATGGACTGAAGATAGAATTGTTAAGCAAAAATGAGGCAGAGTGTAAAGATTTGGAAATTTCTTGACCTATCTATATTGTAAAAAAGGAAAATACTAAGGGTCTAGCCAAGTGACCATTTGATAATAGATGTGAACCACAAACGTAATCAGCAACCCCAGAAAGAAAACTGCCACGTTGAACTGAAGAGAAGGAATAAGGAGGGAAGGAAAGAAGAAAGGCTGTTGGACTTCTTGGATTTGACAGGGCAGGACCACAGAGCCATTCAGCTTTGAATGTGCTCTGTTCTTCAAGACAAGGAAGAATGACTCCAAAAGCCATTTTGAGATCATCAGGGATGCCTCTCCATTTCAAAGGTAAGTAACATGACCTTGCTTTCAGCAGGCCAGACAATCTCCTCACAGAGGTGTTGCGGGTGGGCCTGTAGCCCCAGTGAATCCAGAAGGCAGAACCTCCACCCCAGTGTGATTGGATGGCAGAGCATCAAGCCAAAGAGGATTATTCTTGAGGTTTAAGATCTCATGGAGGTTTCCTTGTTAGGTTTTGGACTTGCTTGGGACCCATCACCCCTTCCTTTTTTCCTCTTTCTCCCTTTTGGAATGAAAATGTCTATCCTATACTTGCCCCAACAATTGTATTTTGGGGAAACACATAGCTTGTTTGGCTTCACAGGTTCACAGCTGTAGATAAATTTTATCTCAGGATAAATCATACCTTGAGTCTCACCCATATCAGATTTAGATGATATTTAGATGAGATCTTAAACTTTAGACTTTAGAGGTGATGCTGGAATGACTTAAGACTCTTGGGGCTGTTGGGAAGGAATAAACGTATGTTACATGTGAGAAGGACATACATTTTGGGGGGCTGTGGCAGAATGTTATATACTGAATGTTTGTGTGCCTCTACAATTCATATGTTGAAACTCTACCCCTCATGTAATGGTATTAGGAGGTGAAGTCTTTGGGAGATAATTAGAGTTAGATGTGGTAATGAGGGTGGAGCCCTTACGAATGGAATCAGTGCCCTTGTAAGAGTCACAAGCAAGCTTGCTTCCCCTCCCTGTTCTCTGCCATGTGAGGATAGAATAAGGAATCAGCACTCAGCAGTCTGGAAGAGGGACCTCACCAGAACCCAGTCATGCTGGCATCCTGATCTTGGACATTTATCTCCCAAAACTGTGAGCAATACATTTCTGCTGCTTATAAACCACCGGGTATATGGTATTTTGTTATATCAGCCCTAGCTAACTAAAATAAAGACTCTATATGTGATCTGGTTTTCATCACTGAGGACCTCATCTTGTATTCTAAGTGCAGACATAGATCCAGACACACTGTAGGTGTTAGGTTGGTGCAAAAGTAATTGCGGTTTTTGCCATTACTTCCAATGGCAGGAACCGCAATTACTTTTGCACCAACCTAATACATAGCTATCTGATGAACAGATAATGAAGCTATAGGGAAGTTCTTTAAATGCCAAGTCCTATACATGTTAAGAACTATTTCAAAATGTATTGTTTCTTTTTGTTTTTAGTTGGAAGTCCAGCAGGATGTGTTCATATTTTTTTACAAAAGCTGGTAGGAAGTAAAGATGAAGAGGAATTTGGCCTACCTCACCAAATTCTTTATATTCTTCTGTTCCCAGGAATGGGTTGAATGAATTCAGCAGCCCTCAGCTACACTTTAATGGCACGTGGCCACATCTGGCTTCTCTGAGCTCACACAGCTGTTCTGTCAACTCCCCGCGGGTTTATGTCCCCTCCTCTTCTAGGAAATTGCACTGCCTATTGGCAATTAGCCCTAATGAAGCAGCAGGAGTTTCCTGAGGGGAATGCATTGCTGACAAGTATAATTACTATTAGCAGCTGTGGGGCCTCTGGCTCCATGAAAGTAACCCATCCACCTGTCAGAGTGTGCATCAGGACTGCTAAAGCTGCACCTAGCAGCCGGTCCAGCACTCTAAGCCAGGCCACCATGTGATGAAAATAAGAGACTGGCATTTGGAAGCCAACTGAGAATATTTACTTCAAATGTTCGGATTTCTGCAACCCAGCTGCAGGGGTTGTGGAGCCACAGCAAATCAGCAATTAACATTTTTTCAGTTCAATGTGATCGTGGTCTTTTTCAAGCATCCATAATGCCTGCCTATACTTAGAAAAGAGTAGGTATCCCCACAGGGATGCAGGAGATTCTAATTATATTTATTTTTTGCCAAAAAAGAAAGAAAATTAGTTTTGTTAATATTTAATAACTGCTTGACATTTGTTTCTTTACTGGATCAGTGTATGAGACCTTCACATCCCACTTCTGAGAGGATTTAAAATTCTATAGTGAGAAGGGGCTTATATTGACTCCCATTTGTTGACATATTTCTATGGTAGATTACATATGGCTGCAAATTCTTTTCCACTTTTGAGAGGTAGATTCTAATCACCCTTCCACTTAAAGCTTGGCTGGTTTTAGTGACTTGCTTGCTCAATAGACAATGGTAGAAGCAGTACTATGCCAGTTATGGGTTTAGCCTATACAAAGACTAACAGCTTTGGCATTTCCCTTTTAGAACTTTGGGGCAACCATGTTGTGAGGAAGCCCAAGCTAGCCAAATGGATGGGCTGTGTGGAGAAAGAGAGGGATGTCTAGCTAGCCCCACTGCTTCATCCCCTAGATAATCAAATCATGCCAACTGAGGCCCCACACATCGTGGAGCAGAGATGAATTGTTTCCATTGTACCCTGTCCAAATTCCTGACCCACAAAATTTTAATATTTAATTAGTGATAAATTATTGCTTTAAGTTTCTACACTTTGGGATAGTTATATAACAGTAGGTAATAGATGTAATTCTATTTTTTATGAGCCTAATTGAGAAGATTTACAGATTACGTTTAAGTGAACTCTTGAAACACTGATAAAGGCCTCAAGAGTTTTCTACAAAGAAACCTTAGATAGATAAAAATACCAAGACTAACACAAGTAAATGGAAGAGCTGACACTTCTCCTACACTTAGAACTAAGTCTTCGTCAGCCAGTCATATTCTGAGGGAAAAATAGTGGCAATCTTACCAAATGTAACTAGAAGTTATAAAAAATTGAGATTATTTTATTTATTTATTTTATTTTATTTTATTTTATTTTATTATTTTTTTTTTGAGACGGAGTCTCGCTCTGTTCCCCAGGCTGGAGTGCAGTGGCACGATCTCGGCTCACTGCAAGCTCCGCCTCCCGGGATCACGCCATTCCCCTGCCTCAGCCTCCCGAGTGGCTGGGACTACAGGCTCCCGCCACCGCGCCTGGCTAATTTTTTTTTGTATTTTTTTTGTTTTAGTAGAGATGAGGTTTCACCGTGGTCTCGATCTCCTGACCTTGTGATCCACCCGCCTCGGCCTCCCAAAGTGCTGGGATTGCAGGCATGAGCCACCACGCCCAGCCAAAATTGAGATTATTAAAGAAGACCATCTGAGAAATTAATATACACCCACAATCATTAAAAATGTACATCACCCTGAGTGTATATTAGCCTTGAGAAATTAGCTAATGATAACATGAAGCTATCACGATTAGCAAGGCATTAAATGCTAAGTGTTCAGGATATGAAGCCAAACTTACACAATTCAATGGCAGAAGTGTTTTTTTCCTTAATCATGAACAAAAATCAGAAGAATATCTAGTTTATTTTATATCATCCTCTAAAAATGTCAGCTTTTATGTGTTTTACAATTCCTATATATTAGTACAATAGTTGTGTATAAAGTTTACATATATATAATCATATACACGAGGGTGTGAAATGTACAAATGCAAATGAAAGAATGATAAAACACACATTCATGGACCTGCCAACCAGCTTCAGAAATAAAGCATTACCACTAACTTAGAAGCTCTCTGGAGACCTTTTCCCTGAACCCTAGGTGAACACTGTCCTGGATATTGTGTTAATAATTAACTTCTTTGCTTCATAGGTTGTTTTTTTTTAAAATCACATGTGAATGTATCTCTAAGCATTGTTTAGCTTTCCCTGATTTGAATGGTAGCAAATTGAATTTATACTGTACGTATTCTTCAGTGACTTGACCCTCTCAATTACTTTGTGTCTTTGACACTTGTTCATGTTAATGCATGTGGCTATAGTTCATTCATGACCATTGTTGTATAGAATTCCAGTGTATGTATATGCCTCAGTCTTATTATCATTTTACTGGTGATGATGAGTTGTTTTCAGCATTTTGTTCTCAGGAACAAGGCCGCTGTGAGCATTTTTTCTATAACTCTTGGTATGTATTCAAGGAGCTCTCTAGGGTATATACCTGGAGATGAAATTAATAGGTCATAGATATGTGTACATTCAACTTCACTTTTTAAAATCTGATGGGCTTTTGCCAACAGTAGGTGAAAGTACATGTTGTTTTTCCATTTTTGACAACCCTTGATATTATCTGACTTTTAAATTTTGCCAATTCAGTGTGTGGAAAATGGTATCTTATGGTTTTAATTTGCATTTTCCTGAATATCAATAAGGTTCAGCATCTTTTCAAATGTTTATGGTAATTTTTATTTCCTCTTTGGTGAAATGTATGTATCCCTTTGTCAATAGCAGAGTCTTAAATATTGTAGCCGTTAAATAAGCCTTGATATCTCACAGGGCAAGTCTCCCTACCTTATCTTTCATCTTCAGGAGTGTTTTCGCTATTCTTGATCCCATTCTCTTCTATACAATTTGGGAGTCAGCTTCTCAAATTCCACACTTAACCCTATTGAGTCTTTGATCGAAATAACATTGATTGTATGGATCTAACTGGGAAGAACTGACATCTTTACAAAGCTGAGTTTTCTAAACCAAGCATGTGTCATATTCTGCATTTATTTAAGAAGACTTAAATAAATAAATAAATAAAGGAGTGTCTTTCTATACAGGATTATAATTTTTCCATAATAGGTTTACTCATCTTTTGGTAGATTTATTCCTCAAAACATTTATCTCTGCTGTAAATTTAAATGGCACTTTAGAGAATTATATTTTCTAACCAATTTTTTTCTGGAGTATAAAAATGTATTGACTTTTGTATTTTGACTTCGTGTTCAGCAATCTTGTCAACTATCTTATTAGTCCTAATAATTTACCTTTAGATTCTCTTGATTTTTCTGCATAGGAAATATCACCTACAAATAAAGAGAAATATTTGTTTTTCCTTATCAATCCAAAGACTTTTTTTGTGGTCTTACTGTACTGGCCAGAACCTCCAAAACAATGCTGATTTGAAGCTGTGTCAGCTAAATTATGATATAGTAACAAGGAACCTGAAATTCTTAGAGGCTTATTTTTAAAAAGACTTATTTCTTGTTTGTGCTACTTTTCCATATTGAGTTGGCTACAGCCTCCAGATCATTTTAATTCCAGAACCAAGGCTGAAGGGGAATCCCCTAGCTGGGACATTGCCAGAAAGTTAAATATGGTAGAATCTCATTATGGCTCTTAAACCTTTCCTCAGAAGTGGGGCACATCACTGCCAATCAATTTCATTAGCCAAAGCAAGTCTATTGGCTAAGGCTAACATCAACAAAGTGGATCTATATAATCCTAAACAGGGAGTAGCAGTGAATATTTTAAGCAGTAATACAGTCTATCACAATGGGTTTCTCCTAATATTTTACTCATAGAAATATATCTTCAAGGTCTAAATATATGCTTCCAGCTCTAAATGGATGTGATTTTGAAACAAAAGTGTTTTATCTCATGTACACTATTCCAAACAATTATTGATTGGTGTGTGTGTGTGTGAGTGTGCGCGCATGCACACAAGCACGCATGCTTGTACAGGTGTGTGTGTGGGATAAAGTGTATGTGGGAAGTTTGGGGGAGTGAGGGGTGGCAGAGGAAGAAATAAATACTTATTTTACAGTCACTCTGTAATATGGCTACCTGGCACTGTGCCTGGATATTTACCTACATTGTATCATTTAATTCATTATAAGAGTAGTTCTCAGACTTTAGCATGCATAAAGTCACCGGAAAGGCTTGTTAAAGACTTTTAGGCTCTACCCTTAGAACTTTCTCATTCTGTAGGTCTTGGGGTAGACCTGAGAATTTGCATCTTAAACAGGTGATGCTGCTGCTAATGTATGACTATACTTTGAAAACTACTTTATTATAAGAACTCTGGGAAGTAGTTATTATTTTACAGATAAGAAAATAAACTTGGGTAAATGTCTCAAGATCACACAATCAGTTGTGAAATTGGAATTTGAACACTGGTCCTTCTGGTTTCAAATGCTAAATGGAATAGAAACAAAGTGAGTCACATGATTGGCTTCCTTGAGTTTCAGAGAAAAAAGTCTGTGGAATCTTGTGGAGATTGATGTGTAGTCTGCAAGTTCACTGCAAGGCTCTTAACAAAGTATTGTCTATAAAACCTTTATTGAATCTAGTTCACGTATTATTGAATCACTACTGTCACCCCCTCTATTCCATATATAGCCTTGATGATCATATGCTCAAATCCAAAATTTTCGTCTTTAGCTTTGCCTTGATGTTTAACAATTCCATAGTGTTAAATAGTGTTGCTATGTTTCCCCCCTACCCTCATATGCTCACACCCTTTTTTCCATGAGGGTTGGTTCAATGGGGATACAGCATAACTTTAGTTCAATGTAAAAATCATGTACATGAGTCTATTTTTTAAAAAAGTTGTCTTTGTCATCCATATTAAAGGTTTTTGGTCACTTGCTTTTCAAGTTCAAGATGACTAATAAGAATTTCACTGAATGGCCCCGACACAGAATATCACTATCAAGAACATAAGCATCGACTTGCATTTATATAGACTTTTCTAGTTTTGAAACTGCCTAAATATCTCTATTCTTCTTATCTAATCTTCTCAACAACTGTTTGAAAATATTATCAATAACCCCAATTTACAGATAAAATCATAAGCTCGGAGATGAAAGAAGAAATGTGACTAAGATTTCTAGACACAGTGTAGGTTCTCAGTAAATATTTGCTAAATAAATAAAAATGAAACAAGTCATACATGATTAAAATAGGCCTGAAATCTATACCGTTATCTTCACTTCCAGTGGTTCCTTTTTAGACACTTTTAAAACCTGAAATCCTTCCACAGAGAAGCATCTTGCAAAGTCCACTTTTTTCTTTTTTCCTTGTTACCCTAATATCCATTTTTATTGAGCTCTTGTCACATGCTAGGCATATCACAAACGCTATCTTATTTGTTCTTTCAGTTAAGATTAGGATTTAATCTTATTTAATCCTGTGAGGTGAATGTTATTATTCCCATTCTAAAAATAAGAAAGGGACATTCTATAAAATAATTGGCATATTCTCAATGTCACAAAGACCAAGAAAAAAAAAAAAAAGAAAAGAAAAAAAAAGGAGACGAAAGACAGATGAAACTAAATGGAATATGTCATTTTGGACTGGATCCTAGAATGAAAGTTTTCTTCTTTCTCCTCCTTCTTCTCTACAAAATACATTATTGGAATAATTCATTTATTTGAAATATGGATTGTTGATTAAATAAAAATATTGCATCAATGTTAAATTTCCTAAATTTGCTTACTGTCTTATGGTCATATAAGAGAATATCCATTTTCTTAGGATATACACACTGGATGCTATCGTTTGAATGTGTCCCCGGAAGTTCATGTGTTAGAAACTTAATCCCCAGTACAACAGTGTTAAGAGGTGAGACCTTTAAGAGGCGATGATGCTATGAGGGCTTTGCCTTCATGCATGGATTAATGCCATTATGACAAGAGTGGGTTTCTGATAAAAGGAGGAGTTTGTCCCCCTCTCTTTTGCCCTTTTGTGCCCTTCTGCCTTTCAACATGGGATGACACAGCAAAAAGGCCCTCTCCACATGCCAGCCCTTGATCTTGGACTTCACAGCCTCCAGAACCATGAGAAATAAATTTCTGTTTATTATAAATTACCCAGTCTATGGTATTCTGTTATAGCAGCACAAAATGGACTAAGATGCTAGAATGTTAATTAGGGGAATAGGAGGCATAAAGACATAGCCTCCTCTCAAATGGTCCAGAAAAAAAGACATAGGGAGAATGATAAAGCAAATGTCAAAATGTTAAAATTGTAAAAATCTGAGTAAAGGTTTATGGAAGATTTTTGCATTTCTTACTGATTTCTGTAAGTTAAAACTTTTTCCAAACTGAAAAGCAAAATAGTAACAATAGGCTAGGTGTAGTGGCTCATGCCTACAATCCCAGCACGTTGGGAGGCTGAGGTTGGTGGATAGATTGAGCTCAGGAGTTTGAGACCAGCCTGGGCAACATGGCAAAACCCTGTCTCTACAAAAATTACAAAAATAGCTGGTTGTGGTGACACGCACCTGTAGTCCCAGCTACTCGGGAGGCTGAAGTGGGGGGATCTCTTGAGCCTGGGAGGTCGAGGCTGCAGTAGACCGTGATTGCACCACTGCACTCCAGCCTGGGTAACAGAATGAGACCCTGTCTCAAAAAAAAAAAAAAGTAGCAATAATAATAATAATAATAATAATAATATTCAGCAAGATCAAGGTCTGTCCAAGGACATTTTCAATTTGGCATGATGCCCTGTCAGGCGCCTCTTACCACTCTGATGCTGCTTTCCTATTGCCAGGAAACCCTCAGTCCAGGGAAAACCAGGAAAGTTGGTCATCTTACTTTATGGTTAATCTTTTACCATGTTGACTGAGAGTGAATTTAGGACCCAAGAGAATATGGCGTTTTTAAGGCCCACTGCACTCTGGGAGGCCAAGACCCTAGTTATTTCAGTCGCATCAGCACTAGTCTAGCAAGCCCAATCCAAAATGCCCTTGAAAGAGTCAATGAACTTGCCTAAGATCTCACAGCTTGTGAATGGCATAACTGAGCTAGAGCCCAAACTTTTGTTTAGTGCTCCATTCATTCCTCTATCCACTCAATAATCGAATCATTTAAAAACTGTTTTTAGTGATTACTTGCTATGTGTCAAGCATTGTTTTAGGCCCTACGGGATATAGCTGTGAACAAAACAAGATCCCTGCTCTTGTCGAACTTACAGAGGTTGGAGAGACAGGTAACACACAAATGGATATGTAAACAAGAAAGAGTGAGTGAGAAGAGATTTTCAGATAATTAAAACAGACTGATATGACAAAATATACCTGGGTGTCTATTTCAGGTTGAAAAGACCAAAATAAGCTTGACAGAAAGGAGACAGTCATGAAAGTTTGGGGAAGGGCATTCCTAGTTGAAGATATAGGAAACTTAAAGGCTCTGATACAAGAACTATTTTGGAATTTTAAAAGGACAGAAAGACAGCAAGGTGGCTGGGTTACAGTGTGTGTGTGTGAGAGTTTGTGACAGGTAGGAGGGAAGGAAAGGAAGAAGGAAAAGGGAGAGGGAAGGGGAGACAGGAGGGAGAGGAGACAGAATGAAAGAAAGAGAGGGGAGAGAGAGAGAGAAATACCTATTCCAAGAATAGTGGGAAGCCCTTTGAAGGTTTTAAGCAGGTCAGTGACATGATCTTAATATTTTAAATCAAGTGGATTGTCAGGGTGTGGTGGTTCAAGTAAGAGATGACACTATCTTCAATTATGGCAGTAGCAGTGATGATGGAGAGAAGGAGAAGTGGAGATTGGAAGAAGAGTTGGCAGAGCTTACTAATGGGTTGGATATAAAGAGTGGAAGCAAAAAAGAATCAACAATAATTCCTAGAGTTTTGACTTGAGTGGCTCTTTGGAAGGTAATGAGTTGGGGAAGGTGGGCAGGGGGTTACTGTTTACTGAGTTGGGGAAGGTAGGCAGGGATAGGGAAGCAGACTGAGAGGCAGAGAATCAAGAGCAATGCTTTGGTCATGTCAACTGTGAGATGTCTGTCAGATAGCCATATGGTTATCTAGTCAAATAGATCATAGGCAATATGAGTGTGGTGTTCTAGAGAGAGGTCAGGGCTGGGTATTTAGAGCTGGAAGTCCTGAGTATGTGGAGAACCTCAGCATATGCTTGGAACTGAAAGAGGTGGCCTATGCTTGCTGCCTGGATTTAGAGTCTGGGCAGAGGAGTAAGAGACAGCAACAGAGATCTAGAGAAGTAAGAGGAGAACCAGAAGCCAAGTAAAGAAGCTCTTTTATTAAGGAGGTGCACTCCCCTCCACTTTGTCTATGGGAAGAGGAACACACACATTGTCTTACATTTACATTAAGACATACTAATCCTTTAAATTTAAGTAGCACTTGGTTGATCAAAGGTTTTTGCACAAGTTTTCTCATTTCACCTGTACAACAATCCCATGAGATGTGTATGATTATCCTCATTTTGCATGGGAGGGAACTGCTGACATATTAAATGAGTGTCCAGGGTCACAGTGCATTTTAGGCTTCAGGCTCCCCTAGAAGCAGAGCTTGAAGTGGAGATCCTTAAGTGTCTTATTCAGCAAATGCCCTCAGGAGAAGGGGAAGGAGGAAAGCAGGATAGGACCAGGGAAGAGAGTTAAGCAAGGATGTGGTTTAAGTTTGAGGCTGACTTTAAGTTGATGGAGGGTGGGGCCAAGGCGGCATGGAGCATAAATAAGAGCACAGAATGAGCCCCTCCTTGAGATGGTTGGCCTTTTGTACCCCTATGTCAATCAGTCATTGGCCAGTGGCTACCCCTGGGAGGCTAGTGGGGTTTAATCTCTTTGAAGAATTGGCTTTTGTCTGAGGGCAATTTCCTGGAAAAGGGGTCAGCTGTGAGTGAGTGGTTAGCTGCCTACACCTACAGTAGCTAGGAGATGAGTTCACCTGCCAGGGAAAGGGTGTCTGGGCAGGGCACCAACAGTATCTTCTACACAGTGCTGATGGCCGTCGGGATTTGAACCTAAGTCTTCTGGTGCTTCCCATCTTCACATTGTGCTTCCCATTGCACTGTGAGATCCATATAGAGTCCTTAATGCAGTGCAGATTGTTACCATGGCTGGTGGAGGGATCAGACCTGAAGGGGAAGAAGGGAGCAGAGTAGTAACTGAGAGGTTCTAGTGAAGTGGGGAGAAGGAAAGACACTAGAAGTAGAAGAGAAATATGATCTATTTATTACCATTACTTATATTGGTTAAAATGAAAAGATCCTATGTTCCAAATCTGCAAGTAGATATTTTCATCCTTATATTAAGCTCCAGTACCCATGTCTTCCATATTAGAAATTTCATTTGCAAAACTGGTAACATGAAAAAATAATTGTTCAAATTTGGGACAATCATCTTACTGGAAATGAGAGACAGTGCTGGGTGGTAAGATTGTTCCTGTAAATATTTAAAACATCTCCCTTTCTCTGAATAAAACGCCTAACTTGATTTCAAATGTTTTCATTGTCTTCCTTTCACGAGCTACTTTTGAGAAAATGCTGAAATTAGTTATACTTTGCTATAAAACTCCCGACAACTTTTCAGGTCCATTTTTCCCTTCTTTTGTGACCTCAGGATAATTAAGTGTCTTTTTCTCCCAAGAAGAAATGTGAAGCATGTGGTGAGCCTGCTGGCCTATTTGCTGATTTATGGGTCAAGTCTCCAGTTATTACAGACAAAATTTGAAAGTCTCTGATTAAGAAGCCCTGCTGATTTAAGGATCTCACTAGAAATATGTGCATAATGAATTATCTACAGATAATAATTCAAATTGTCCCTGGGTGATTCATATCACCCGCTTTTATTAAATTATCCATTTTCTAGGGGATATTTAGGTCCGCACAAACTAAGATGTAGGGATGGACATAATATTGTTAAGAAGTTTAACAGAAAACAGTTTTACTTTGGAAAGCATTTACTCCAAATTTTAAGCTAATTTTCACAAGGCAGTGAGTAGATATGTGTGACTTAGATTTTGTTTTTAAACTTGCTGTCTTGTATATGCTTGAGCACTTGGCTTATTTAAACATTGTTTTTGCGAGAAGACAACCATTTTCTTGTGAGTGGTGATAGAAGCAGGATAAAAATAATCAAATTATTTCTTAGAAAAAAATGGAAACAGCATCAAGGTCCATTTTTAGCAAGGCACATGGGCCTGACAAGGCATTAGTTAAGAGAATGTGTCACCCTTAAATATGTGGGTTTATTTAACAATGGAACAAGTAGATATATAAAGAACAGAGCTCCAGGACTGGGAATTCAGAAAGGCCTATTTTTCTTTCTTTCTTTTTTTTTTTCCCAGGGAAGAAGATTATTTTTCAAAAATTTCTCTCTCTCTCTCTAGAACAAAAGGAGAGAGAGAAAACCTTCACAAAACAGATGCATCAGTGTTCAAGAAGGCAGGTGCCAAGATTCAGGGAAGAGGAAGAGGTTTCTCCCAGAGTCTGTGCTCTTTTCTGGTGAACCCAGGGGCAGGCATGGACTAGGGGTGGCAGTTTTAACCAGGGGCCAGATCTATTTTCATCTGAAAACCTGACTGAGGTTTACCCTTAAGAAACCTGGCTGGAAAAGTTGAGGGGGAGGAATTTAAAGCAAGCATACAAACCTTCTGGAAGCTAGTCAATGCCTTCTGCTTCTCCTCCACATTTTGATTTTTCAGGTTATTTTAAGGTTTTCATACCTCAGGCAAGGTGATTTATTATTATTGGGACTTTATATAACTCTTTACTTTTGCAAAGTGCTTCACGGTTATTTTTCTTTTTCTTTTTTAATTTATTTATTATTATTATACTTTAAGTTGTAGGGTACATGTGCATAACGTGCAGGTTTGTTACATATGTATACTTGTGCCATGTTGCTGTGCTGCACCCATCAACTCGTCATTTACATCAGGTATAACTCCCAATGCAATCCCTTCCCCCTCTCCCCTCCCCATGATAGGCCCCGGTGTGTGATGTTCCCCTTCCTGAGTCCGAGTGATCTCATTGTTCAGTTCCCACCTATGAGTGAGAACATGCGGTGTTTGGTTTTCTGTTCTTGTGATAGTTTGCTAAGAATGATGGTTTCCAGCTGCATCCATGTCCCTACAAAGGACACAAACTCATCCTTTTTGATGGCTGCATAGTATTCCATGGTGTATATGTGCCACATTTTCTTAATCCAATCTGTCACTGATGGACATTTGGGTTGATTCCAAGTCTTTGCTATTGTGAATAGTGCTGCAATAAACATACATGTGCATGTGTCTTTATAGCAGCATAATTTATAATCCTTTGGGTATATACCCAGTAATGGGATGGCTGGGTCATATGGTACATCTAGTTCTAGATCCTTGAGGAATCGCCATACTGTTTTCCATAATGGTTGAACTAGTTTACAATCCCACCAACAGTGTAAAAGTGTTCCTATTTCTCCACATCCTCTCCAGCACCTGTTGTTTCCTGACTTTTTAATGATCGCCATTCTAACTGGTGTGAGATGGTATCTCATTGTGGTTTTGATTTGCATTTCTCTGATGGCCAGTGATGATGAGCATTTTTTCATGTGTCTGTTGGCTGTATGAATATCTTCTTTTGAGAAATGTCTGTTCATATCCTTTGCCCACTTTTTGATGGGGTTGTTTGTTTTTTTCTTGTAAATTTGTTTGAGTTCTTTGTAGGTTCTGGATATTAGGCCTTTGTCAGATGAGTAGATTGCAAAAATTTTCTCCCATTCTGTAGGTTGCCTGTTCACTCTGCTGGTAGTTTCTTTTGCTGTGCAGAAGCTCTTTAGTTTAATGAGATCCCATTTGTCAATTTTGGCTTTTGCTGCCGTTGCTTTTGGTGTTTTAGACATGAAGTCTTTGCCCATGCCTATGTCCTGAATGGTACTACCTAGGTTTTCCTCTAGGATTTTTATGGTATTAGGTCTAACATTTAAGTCTCTAATCCATCTTGAATTAATTTTCGTATAAGGAGTAAGGAAAGGATCCAGTTTCAGCTTTCTACTTATGGCTAGCCAATTTTCCCAGCACCATTTATTAAATAGGGAATCCTTTCCCCATTTCTTGTTTCTCTCAGGTTTGTCAAAGATCAGATGGCTGTAGATGTGTGGTATTATTTCTGAGGACTCTGTTCTGTTCCATTGGTCTATATCTCTCTTTTGGTACCAGTACCATGCTGTTTTGGTTACTGTAGCCTTGTAGTATAGTTTGAAGTCAGGTAGCGTGATGCCTCCAGCTTTGTTCTTTTGACTTAGGATTGTCTTGGAGATGCGGGCTCTTTTTTGGTTCCATATGAACTTTAAAGCAGTTTTTTCCAATTCTGTGAAGAAACTCATTGGTAGCTTGA
The DNA here is from genome assembly GCF_037993035.2 of Macaca fascicularis. Classification (NCBI taxonomy): domain Eukaryota; kingdom Metazoa; phylum Chordata; class Mammalia; order Primates; family Cercopithecidae; genus Macaca; species Macaca fascicularis. Next base: position 31,072,431 of record NC_088395.1, read on the forward strand.
TGGGGATGGCATTGAATCTATAAATAACCTTGGGCAGTATGGCCATTTTCACGATATTGATTCTTCCTATCCATGAGCATGGTATGTTCTTCCATTTGTTTGTGTCCTCTTTTATTTCACTGAGCAGTGGTTTGTAGTTCTCGTTGAAGAGGTCCTTTACATCCCTTGTAAGTTGGATTCCTAGGTATTTTATTCTCTTTGAAGCAATTGTGAATGGAAGTTCATTCCTGATTTGGCTCTCTGTTTGTTTGTTACTGGTGTATAAGAATGCTTGTGATTTTTGCACATTAATTTTGTATCCTGAGACTTTGCTGAAGTTGCTTATCAGCTTAAGGAGATTTTGGGCTGAGACAATGGGGTTTTCTAAATATACAATCATGTCATCTGCAAACAGGGACAGTTTGACTTCTTCTTTTCCTAACTGAATACCCTTGATTTCTTTCTCTTGCCTAATTGCCCTAGCCAGAACTTCCAACACTATGTTGAATAGGAGTGGTGAGAGAGGGCATCCCTGTCTTGTGCCAGTTTTCAAAGGGAATTTTTCCAGTTTTTGCCCATTCAGTATGATATTGGCTGTGGGTTTGTCATAAATAGCTCTTATTATTTTGAGGTACGTTCCATCAATACCGAATTTATTGAGCGTTTTTAGCATGAAGGGCTGTTGAATTTTGTCAAAAGCCTTTTCTGCATCTATTGAGATAATCATGTGGTTCTTGTCTTTGGTTCTGTTTATATGCTGGATTATGTTTATTGATTTGCGAATGTTGAACCAGCCTTGCATCCCAGGGATGAAGCCCACTTGATCATGGTGGATAAGCTTTTTGATGTGTTGCTGAATCTGGTTTGCCAGTATTTTATTGAGGATTTTTGCATCGATGTTCATCAGGGATATTGGTCTAAAATTCTCTTTTTTTGTTGTGTCTCTGCCAGGCTTTGGTATCAGGATGATGTTGGCCTCATAAAATGAGTTAGGGAGGATTCCCTCTTTTTCTATTGATTGGAATAGTTTCAGAAGGAATGGTACCAACTCCTCCTTGTACCTCTGGTAGAATTCAGCTGTGAATCCATCTGGTCCTGGACTTTTTTTGGTTGGTAGGCTATTAATTATTGCCTCAATTTCAGAGCCTGCTATTGGTCTATTCAGGGATTCAACTTCTTCCTGGTTTAGTCTTGGAAGAGTGTAAGTGTCCAGGAAATTATCCATTTCTTCTAGATTTTCCAGTTTATTTGCGTAGAGGTGTTTATAGTATTCTCTGATGGTAGTTTGTATTTCTGTGGGGTCGGTGGTGATATCCCCTTTATCATTTTTAATTGCGTCGATTTGATTCTTCTCTCTTTTCTTCTTTATTAGTCTTGCTAGTGGTCTGTCAATTTTGTTGATCTTTTCAAAAAACCAACTCCTGGATTCATTGATTTTTTGGAGGGTTTTTTGTGTCTCTATCTCCTTCAGTTCTGCTCTGATCTTAGTTATTTCTTGCCTTCTGCTAGCTTTCGAATGTGTTTGCTCTTGCTTCTCTAGTTCTTTTAATTGCGATATTAGAGTGTCAATTTTAGATCTTTCCTGCTTTCTCTTGTGGGCATTTAGTGCTATAAATTTCCCTCTACACACTGCTTTAAATGTGTCCCAGAGATTCTGGTATGTTGTATCTTTGTTCTCATTGGTTTCCAAGAACATCTTTATTTCTGCCTTCATTTCGTTATGTACCCAGTAGTCATTCAGGAGCAGGTTGTTCAGTTTCCATGTAGTTGAGCGGTTTTGATTGAGTTTCTTAGTCCTGAGTTCTAGTTTGATTGCACTGTGGTCTGAGAGACAGTTTGTTATAATTTCTGTTCTTGTACATTTGCTGAGGAGTGCTTTACTTCCAATTACGTGGTCAATTTTGGAGTAAGTACGATGTGGTGCTGAGAAGAATGTATATTCTGTTGATTTGGGGTGGAGAGTTCTATAGATGTCTATTAGGTCTGCTTGCTGCAGAGATGAGTTCAATTCCTGGATATCCTTGTTAACTTTCTGTCTCGTTGATCTGTCTAATGTTGACAGTGGAGTGTTGAAGTCTCCCATTATTATTGTATGGGAGTCTAAGTCTCTTTGTAAGTCTCTAAGGACTTGCTTGATGAATCTGGGTGCTCCTGTATTGGGTGCATATATATTTAGGATAGTTAGCTCTTCCTGTTGAATTGATCCCTTTACCATTGTGTAATGGCCTTCTTTGTCTCTTTTGATCTTTGATGGTTTAAAGTCTGTTTTATCAGAGACTAGTATTGCAACCCCCGCTTTTTTTTGTTCTCCATTTGCTTGGTAAATCTTCCTCCATCCCTTTATTTTGAGCCTATGTATGTCTCTGCGTGTGAGATGGGTCTCCTGAATACAGCAGACTGATGGGTCTTGACTCTTTATCCTGTTTGCCAGTCTGTGTCTTTTAATTGGAGCATTTAGTCCATTTACATTTAAGGTTAAGATTGTTATGTGTGAACTTGATCCTGCCATTATGATATTAACTGGTTATTTTGCTCGTTAGTTGATGCAGTTTCTTCCTAGCCTCGATGGTCTTTACATTTTGGCATGTTTTTGCAATGGCTGGTACCGGTTGTTCCTTTCCATGTTTAGTGCTTCCTTCAGGGTCTCTTGTAAGGCAGGCCTAGTGGTGACAAAATCTCTAAGCATTTGCTTATCTGTAAAGGATTTTATTTCTCCTTCACTTATGAAACTTAGTTTGGCTGGATATGAAATTCTGGGTTGAAAATTCTTTTCTTTAAGAATGTTGAATATTGGCCCCCACTCTCTTCTGGCTTGGAGAGTTTCTGCCGAGAGATCTGCTGTTAGTCTGATGGGCTTCCCTTTGTGGGTAACCCGACCTTTCTCTCTGGCTGCCCTTAAGATTTTTTCCTTCATTTCAACTTTGGTGAATCTGGCAATTATGTGTCTTGGAGTTGCTCTTCTCGAGGAGTATCTTTGTGGCGTTCTCTGTATTTCCTGGATTTGAATGTTGGCCTGCCCTACTAGGTTGGGGAAGTTCTCCTGGATGATATCCTGAAGAGTGTTTTCCAACTTGGTTCCATTTTCCCCCTCACTTTCAGGCACCCCAATCAGACGTAGATTTGGTCTTTTTACATAATCCCATACTTCTTGCAGGCTTTGTTCATTTCTTTTTCTTCTTTTTTCTTTTGGTTTCTCTTCTCACTTCATTTCATTCATTTGATCCTCAATCGCTGATACTCTTTCTTCCAGTTGATCGAGTCGGTTACTGAAGCTTGTGCATTTGTCACGTATTTCTCGTGTCATGGTTTTCATCTCTTTCATTTCGTTTATGACCTTCTCTGCATTAATTACTCTAGCTATCAATTCTTCCACTTTTTTTTCAAGATTTTTAGTTTCTTTGCGCTGGGTACGTAATTCCTCCTTTAGCTCTGAGAAATTTGATGGACTGAAGCCTTCTTCTCTCATCTCATCAAAGTCATTCTCCGTCCAGCTTTGATCCGTTGCTGGCGATGAGCTGCGCTCCTTTGCCGGGGGAGATGCGCTCTTATTTTTTGAATTTCCAGCTTTTCTGCCCTGCTTTTTCCCCATCTTTGTGGTTTTATCTGCCTCTGGTCTTTGATGATGGTGACGTACTGATGGGGTTTTGGTGTAGGTGTCCTTCCTGTTTGATAGTTTTCCTTCTAACAGTCAGGACCCTCAGCTGTAGGTCTGTTGGAGATTGCTTGAGGTCCACTCCAGACCCTGTTTGCCTGGGTATCAGCAGCAGAGGCTGCAGAAGATAGAATATTTCTGAACAGCGAGTGTACCTGTCTGATTCTTGCTTTGGAAGCTTCCTCTCAAGGGTGTACTCCACCCTGTGAGGTGTGGGGTGTCAGACTGCCCCTAGTGGGGGATGTCTCCCAGTTAGGCTACTCAGGGGTCAGGGACCCACTTGAGCAGGGAGTCTGTCCCTTCTCAGATCTCAACCTCCGTGTTGGGAGATCCACTGCTCTCTTCAAAGCTGTCAGACAGAGTCGTTTGCGTCTGCAGAGGCTTCTGCTGTGTTTGTTATTGTTTTACTGTGCTCTGTCCCCAGAGGTGGAGTCTACAGAGACAGGCAGGTTTCCTTGAGCTGCTGTGAGCTCCACCCAGTTCGAGCTTCCCAGCAGCTTTGTTTACCTACTTAAGCCTCAGCAATGGCGGGCGCCCCTCCCCCAGCCTCGCTGCTGCCTTGCCGGTAGATCACAGACTGCTGTGCTAGCAATGAGGGAGGCTCCGTGGGCGTGGGACCCTCCTGGCCAGGTGTGGGATATGATCTCCTGGTGTGCCTGATTGCTTAAAGCGCAGTGTTGGGGTGGGAGTTACCCGATTTTCCAGGTGTTGTGTGTCTCAGTTTCCCTGGCTAGGAAAAGGGATTCCCTTCCCCCTTGCGCTTCCCAGGTGAGGCAATGCCTCGCCCTGCTTCAGCTCTCGCTGGTCGGGCTGCAGCAGCTGACCAGCACAGATCGTCCGTCACTCCCCAGTGAGATGAACCCAGTACCTCAGTTGAAAATGCAGAAATCACCGGTCTTCTGTGTCGCTCGCGCTGGGAGTTGGAGACTGGAGCTGTTCCTATTCGGCCATCTTGCTCCGCCCCCCCACGGTTATTTTTCTCTCCTTACTGTGCGCCATGCCTTTCCTCTCCTGCCACTGTAATTGGTTTTGGGGGAGGCGGCACTTCCTTTCCTAGGGAAAAGATGTTGTTTCTGATATGAGGTACTTTCTGAGCTTTTGCGTTTGTTTCTCCTTTGCTCTCCTTCTTTTGATCTCATTCCCTGTGGCCTCCCGTCACCTTCTGTTTCTTTTCTCTTATTCAGACCTGCAGTCTTTTTTTCTTTTTTTTTTTTCCTCACCTCTGTCCTCAAATCCCACATCCCCAGCTATATTATTCTCTTACCTCTGGGCTCCAGTCATCAAGAAACAGTTTGATATCCATCCCTGGGAAGCAGGCATCTCCTCTCATGCACTCCTGCTGCTAACCACCCTGGATACCAGAACATATGATGTTGGAGATGAGTGCTCCCTGCTTTGGTAACTTAAGAGACCAGAGTTACTGCCTCCACTGTTAGCTCCATATAGCAAAGTCTTAAATTAGCAGAAAGCAATAGCCCGTCAATCCCAGACCACTGATAAAAAATAAACATTCCCTTTAGTATGCAGATACTCTTAGGTTGAACTATGTAACATTGTAATTTTTGTTGGTCAAAAATAGTAAATAGTAGTATTTCATGTGCTTCAAACTAAATGCTATTCACAAGTGTATTAGTCTGTTTTCACGCTGCTGATAAAGACATACGCGAGACTGGGTATAAAGAAAATATAAAGAAAAAGGGGTTTAATGGACTTACAGTTCCACGTGGCTGGGGAGGCCTCACAGTCATGGTGGAAGGTGAAAGGCACATCTTACATGGCAGCAGTCAAGAGAGAATGAGAGCCAAGTGAAAGGGGTTTCCCCTTATAAAACCATCAGATTTCCGGAGACTTATTCAATACCAGAAGAACAGTATGGGGGGAAACCGCCTCCATGACTCAATTATCTCCCACTAGGTCCCTCCCACAACACGTGGGAATTATGGGAGCTACAATTCAAGATGAGATTTTGGTGGGGACACAGCCAAACCGTATCAACAAGTAACCTTAGAGCCCACCTGCAGGGTACTTCGACACCTGAAGAGCCAGCTCTAACACTTCACTCCAGCTATCAGAAGAAAGGTGGAGTAAGTTATGTTGAAAGCTTTTTAGCCAGCCAAACCATCCATGCCACACATCACAGTTTTCTTTGGTCCTGATTTGCTGTGATCTGTGAATCCTTCCAGGTATTTTTTCCTCCTCTCCACTCATACTGTACCACTTCTACCAGACCACTTGCAACTCCTCTCCCACAGTAAAGCTTCCTACATCTGTGCTCACTCTCCTCCCAGATCTAGCTAAAACCCTGTTGCTCTGCTCTCTCAGGTGGAGGTGTTCCATCTTCCACTAGGAGGGTGTGAGGTTGGGAGGTGGGGCATGCAAGCCCTCACCTGGCTCTTCATTCTTCTTCCACAGCGTCCCACACCCTCTGGGTTTTTGAGACTCCCACAGTGCAACGATGCCACTCTCTGGATCTCCTCATCTTTGTCAGACACCTTCCAGCTTCCTTGGCACTTCCTCTCAGTCAGTGATGACCCATTGTTTTCTGTCCACCCCAATCCTGCCATCATCCTATGAAGGTTGCCACCCATGTAGAGAACAAACCACCCCTATCATTTCAAGCTGTGGATCTTCTCTTCTTCCATGACCTGTGCCTACACTCCCCTTCAGTCATTCACCCCATGGCCCTGTTCTGGATCTTGTCTCTCTTAGGACTGTATCACCTCTGACGTCTTATGTTTACGTAGCCCATTCTGACAACAATCTCAGTGTCTCCTCTCCCTCAGTTACTCCCACCACACCTGTTGGTTAACCTCAAGTGACCTCTCCTCACTTGACCTACTAATTTCCCCTATATACTATCATCTCCCTCCTATCTTCCCTTCTCCATCTAGCTTAAATTCTGTGGTCCATCGCTGTAACCTCTCTTTCACCAGGATTCTGAACAACTTTGTTCCATTGCCTGTCTAACAAATCAGTGTTTCTCTCTTGGATGAATTCTACTCTTGGATAAATCCAACTTCCTACTTTTTGCTTATATGTAGACAGCTGAGCACTGCTGGAGAAAATCACACCACTGATGTCGCCATAAATCCATGACATCTAACTTCACCACCTTCCATGCATCCAGGAATCCCTTCATGTTCCTAGTCAACTAGCTCCTTCTTAGTCTCCACCTTTTCTACTGTCATCATACCTGTGGTCTCGCCTTTCCCCCTCAATATCTGCAGAAGTATCTTGGTTCCTACTTCACTGAGAAAAAAGTCATAAGGTGGGAGTGCACAAAATTTCTGGCTGCCAGACCTATAAATATATCTACAACTATACCCTTCTCTCTTATTCCCTCCTGTAAGGATGGAAGAGTTGTCCCTCCTCCTATCTGAGAGTAATTCTACCTCTGTGTTCTGGCCCCTCTTCTACCGTCTCCAGATTATCATCCATTTTCTCTTCTATCTCTCTCTCGTGAACACCCGTCTCCAGCCTCTCTGCCTGCTAGTGCCTTCCTGTCAACATTTAGAAACACTTAAGCCTTTCCACTCTTAGCATGGCTTCCCAATCCTATGTTCTCTTCTAGTTGCTCCTTCTGTTTCTTCCATTTTCTCCCACATGTTTTATGGCTAAACTTCTTAAAACAATTGTCTACTCTTGCTTTCTTCATTTTCTACCTACTATGGACTCCTCGACCCGCTACAGTCTCATCTCTGACCTTACCATCCCACAAAAACGGCTCTGGTCAAAGTCACTAATAATTTTTCTTGATAAATTCAATAGACTTCCTTCCTCTAGTTCCTTACTTGCTCTCTTGGCATCTTCTTTGTGTTGAAACATTCTCTGCCTTTGGTTCGGTGATACAGGGCACTCCAGGTTTTCCTCCTACCTATCTGGCCACTTGTCTCTCAGATTTGAGTATATTCCTCCTATACTTTTAGTAGAGATGATCCTTGGAGTTCTGTCCTTAGCAATATTCTATTGTCACTCTATAAATGTTCTGGGGAGAGCTCACCATACTCACGGCTTCAAATATCATCTGCTTGTCTCTCTCTTCTCTGGTTGTGCCCACATAATGATTTTCTTTATTCTTTATTCTCTACTGGTTATTCATTTCCTTCTGGTGGGTATTCATTATTTGTTGCCTGGACCACTTCCAACCACAGGACTGTATCCAGCACCTAAATATTTCTACCACAACTTCAGTTGGTTTTTATTATCCATTTTTCAAATAAAAGCTTATTGTTAACCATATAGTTCAGTGGCAGTTGATTTGATATGAGCAAATTTTCAGTAAAATCCTGGTTCTAGAACTCATATTAATTGACTTAATGGTGATTTTTTATTTAGACTAGTTTTGATTTTTTTGAATGAAGCTTAAAATTCCAAATTATATCCAGAAAATCTGTTAGGCTTTAAAAAAGGCATTTGAGATTCTACAGTGTAAGCGAACATATTCAATCCTTTGCATAATAAGCAGAAGGAGCCTGAGACTTATTTTGGGTTACCCAGTGGCATTCTAAGATATCACCCTGATTCAACACAGCTTACAGATAGATTTAAGAAAATGGAGGGCCGGGCGCGGTGGCTCAAGCCTGGAATCCCAGCACTTTGGGAGGCCGAGACGGGTGGATCACGAGGTCAGGAGATCGAGACCATCCTGGCTGACACGGTGAAACCCCGTCTCTACTTTAAAAATACAAAAAACTAGCCGGGCGAGGTGGCGGGCGCCTGTAGTCCCAGCTACTCGGGAGGCTGAGGCAGGAGAATGGCGTGATCCCGGGAGGCGGAGCTTGCAGTGAGCTGAGATCCGGCCACTGCACTCCAGCCTGGGTGGCAGAGCAAGACTCCGTCTCAAAAAAAAAAAAAAAAAAAGAAAAAAAGAAAATGGGTTATGTGGTTATTCTCAAACAACAATAGCTACTGAACCATCTAATAAAGTGTGTGGGGTGCAGAATGAGTATGTGATTGGAATATGGTGCATCAGCCTTGCAAATAGCCACTTACTCCCAGAGTGGATTGCAATTTGCTGTACGTCAAATGAATGGTGAAATGGCTGTATTGATTCATTGCACGATTTCTAAATCTATTGGGCGAAAGAAAGAAAGGTTTAAAAATTCTTGATTTTATACTTACTTTTCAGGTTGCAGAAAATGGATAAGACAGAAAACACTTGCGCCTTGTTCCACTGAATGAGATCCCTCGGATACTGTTTCCAGATGACAGTGTTCTTCTCGCCAAACATATTTACCAAGAGGAACAACACACTTTGAAAATGCCTATCAAAGGCATTTAATCATAGTATAAAGACTCCTGGGGTGAGGCTGCATAGGACAATCCTGCCCTGTTCCCCATTACAGGTTTATTTAATGTATTCTGCACAGTGATGCTTCACATGGCAGTGAGGATGCTTGATATAGGCATTAGGATGTTTCTGATACCCTAGGAAGCTTTTCTGCCTCAACAGGTTGCAAGGCTCCATGACTGCCTTTGATGAAGCCATTTATCTTGGTGCCAGTAGGAGGATGTTGAAAGTATGTGCACGGGAAGGTATGCAGCAGATTATGCATGCTTTTGTGGAGTTAGATTATTATTGACAGTCAGCTTGGAGAAGAGTTAGGTTATTTGTCCTTCTGTATAAGGCTGCTGAACTTCTTTTGTGAAAACAATGAGTTAGGATAATAGGGAGAGGTTCTTTCATCCCACCTCCCTGCTACTTACAGGATGCTTCGCTCAGGAGATATTGTAAAACAATTTCTGGTAGGCATTTTGCCCATAGAATGAAATAACTTGACTGAAAATTTGTGCATTCTTGTCTGCTCATCTGTAGTCTGCACTTCTGGGCAATGTCTATGAAAACCACAGAACCCATGCTCAAAATACTAGATAACTTAAATAGTAGCATGTGCTTGAACCTACATCTGTTAGCTTTTGCTGTGTAACGAGCTTTCCCAAAACTTGGTGACTTTAAGCAACAATCATTTAGCTCATAATTTGGCAGGCTTCCTGGGAAGTTCTGGTCTAGGCTGGCTCTACTGATTTCTGCTGGTTTCCTTCATCAGTCTGCAGTTAGCTGGAAGGTCCAGCAGGTGGCCGGATGATCCAGAATAGCCTCACTTAATATGTCTGGCAGTTGGCTGGATATTGGCTGGTAGCTGGCTGACTGTGATTCTTTTTGAAGTGGCCTTTTATCCTCCAGAAAGCTAACTGAGACTCATTCACATCATGGCCTCAGGATCTCAAGCACAGGAAGAGGGCAAACCCCAAAATGCAAGAGTCTTCAAGTCTCTGCTTGAGTCATGTTGCTTGGCCATTGTTTCACTGGTCAAAGCAAATCACTTAGTCTGGATTCAGAAAACAAAAAAGTGCCCCACGTCTTGATGGGAAGAGCTGTGACATCAATCTTGCAAGGGTATGGATGTAGGGGGGCAGGAGAATTTTTGATCATATTTTACAATTTACCACAGAACTATTGTGTTTTCACATGCATTAAACCTCACTATAGCTATGTGAGACAAAAACTATGATTCCTGTTCCACAGATGAGTAAAATGGCTCAGAGAATCTGAGTAGTTTAACCAGGTAACAAGCAATAGCATCAGTGCTCCGTGGCACAGCAGCCTGAACTGTAAAAACAGAGAAAGCCTCTGCCATGCCATTAATTCTAAAACCACACTTTTGGTATCCCAGCATCGTTTTTTCGTTTGTTCATTTATCTCATATCAGATGGTTCCCAAATTTAATGAGAATCTCTGACACTTGTTTAATGTGTCATCTCCTGGCACTTGTTAAAATGCAGATTCCAGGGCTCCACCAGAGATTCAGTTTCAGCCAGTCTGCTGAGGATTAGGGGGTCTGCATTTTTAACAAGGAACTCCAGGAATCATGATGCACGTGGCCTGAGCTCTACAAGTTGAGAAATACTGGCTTCTGTTATGATACTGAGTGTTCCCAGCGTGGCGTATTTTCATGCTGTAGTAGAAAGTCCACACATGACATTTCCTTTGGTCAGCTTTCCAGATCTATGAGTTAATAGCATTTGGGCAATACTTTAATTTCTCTGAGCCTTTGTCTCGACAGCTTCAAAATAAGGACAATTGGAAAGACTCCCGTAAGGCTGGTGTGAAGATTAAATGAATAGCCTAGGAAGCACTGAGCCTGGTGCCTAGTAGATCCTAAGTGTTCCTTTTTCTTCTCTCTTTATCCTGAGAAGCTACAAGACCAATTGATAAGGCAAGTCTATGAGATGTGAAAAAAAATTGTTCACAGAATACACTGCAGACTTGCACTGTCAATGCCTATAAGTGAGAAGTGATGGTCAAATATTCATCAGCATGTCAAAAAGCACATAGCTCTGTTTGAGAAAAAAAAGTATCGGATTCTTTAGATGCCTAAGAGTCATGACTGGAAAGAGTGACAGGCTTGGTAGGCAACAGCTGTTGTCATTAGAGACCCAACTATATGCACAAGAGGCACAGAAGGGCTGGTCATGCCTCAACCCCTCCAGTCTTTTCCAAATTGCTGCGAACTTTCAGTGTCAGCACTATTGTCTGTACATCCCCAGATAATGACAAAATGTATAATGATTCTATATTAAGACTTGGCCTTACTCAAGTGAATCGTGTCAATGTGGATAGAATCCCTACAAAATATTTTCTTATAATAATATAAATGAAGCATCTACAACATGGCATGTGGTATATTATTTCCAGATCCTGTGGGGGCTTTTAAAAAACCTTCTGTGTCAAAGTGATGAGCAAATAACTTGTTTCCTGCAGTTTTGCTATTTCAGCACTTTCTTGCCTATTTTTTATGCTTCTTCTCCCACTGTGTCTCTGTCCAGTCTGTTTCCCCTTTTCCTTCATAGCTTCTGTCTTTGTAAATGTCATGATTTTAATTCTTTGTTTCTTCTTTCTTGTGTGTGTGTGTTTTAAAGAAAAGGTGCCCTTTTTATCTAAACAATCAGAATCCAATTAAAAATGAGTGTCTTTATTCTGTTTTATGGTATTTGCCTCTCCTCCTGTGGTCATCGTCTCTACCAGCAGATGGAGCACATCTCCTGTGTTAAACACCACCATAGGTTGTAGGGTGGGGTGTTTTTTCCTCATCTGTCATTTTTGCTGCAGTGAAATAGTAGTTGGAAGCTGGTGTAATACAAAGCAAACCCCCTAATCTCGGCTAGACTACAGCATATACTTTTCTGACTCATGTCAGCAATGCAGGGCTTAACAGCAGCTGATCTAGATAGGTGGTAGCTGAAAAATAATGAGGGTTTTGTGCATGTGTGCATGCTTGTGTGGTCTGCTCTTTTTTCCAAGAGTTGGCAGCTTTGTGTCAAAGGTACCCTTTCTTCTCCTCTCTCCTTTCCTCTTCTTCCTTTTGAATATCTTGACTTCACCTCTCTGCTCTTTCTCTTTAGTGTCAAAGCTCCCGGTTCACAGTGATATGCACTTGTCTGTAAACCTCAAAGTAAAATTATAGTTTGTTAGAGCGTGAAGGAAACTTAAACATCATCTAATATTGAAAGCCATAGGGCCCGGGTTAACAAAAGATTCATGATGAGATTTGGCGCAGCCCATGTCATTGGATCAGACTGTTATTATGGTCATCATTATCGTTGTTATTGAGCTGTCATTCCTTAATGTTGGACTCATGGCATACAGAATTTTCTTTTCTTTTTTTTTTTTTTCTGAGACAGGGTTTCACTTCTGTCACCCAGGCTGGAGTGCAGTGGTGCAATCTCGGCTCACTGTAAACTCCACCTCCAAGCAATTCTTGTGCCTCAGTCTCCCAAATACCTGGGACTACAGGCATGCGCCACCATGTCCGGCTAATTTTTGTATTTTTTGTAAAGATGGGATTTTACCATTTTGCCCAGGGCTGGTCTCGAACTCCTGGCCTCACGCGATCCATCAGCCTCGGCCTCCCAAAGTGCTCGTATTACCAGCATGAGCCACTGCACCCGGCCATATAGAGAATTTTCTGACTTGCCTGTTTTAACTAAAGTTACTAAACAATGCTGTCAAAAGCTGATTTGATCGTTTTAATCAAATCAACCAGCTGTTTTAACTTTGCTGTATGTTGGGGAAGACGCAAGCCTGAGGTTTCGAATCAGTTTGTTCCATATGTTGCTGCTGCAGTATCATGTACATTTGGAAACTTAGATACTTAAGAGTTTCTCAAAGGTCTGTCAGAATCAACTGGGATACTTGGAAAAACACAAATTCCTGGGCTTCATTCCTGTTCTGCAGCACTAGAATCTTGAAGCTAAGAGCTTGGGAATTTGCATTTTTAACCATTTCCCACAAGTGAGTCTCATAGACCTCAACTTTGAGAACCTAAAACTTAAGATATAACGATCACCGATTCTTGCTGCATCTCATCTGTTTTGGCTGGGCCTCCCTCACTAACTACTTCCATTTTTGGGAAAGCAAAGCAAAGGGGCAGAACTTGGGATTGGGAATCTTTTTTCCTAATTCATCATTGAATACAGTGTACTTTGGAGTTAGACATACCTGAGTTTGAAACCAGACTTGACTAAATGCTTACTATGTGAGCTTCAGCAAGTGACTGACCTTGCTAAGATTCAGCAACCACATTTGTGAAAATGCAGGTCATCATGTGGACTTCATAGAACTGAGGTAAAGGTGAAATTCGATGATGCTTATAAAGGGCTTAGTACAATTCCCAGACGCTGGTAAGTGCGTAATACATGGGTTCTATTATCATTAATGGCAGCATTTCCATCCGCTGGAAAAAAAAAAAAAAAATCAGCCCATATGACACCAAAAGCTTGATTCACAAAAGAAAAACTGGACACACTGGACTTCATCAAATTAAAAACTTTTGCTTTGCAAAAGACCCTGTTAAGAGGATAAAAGACACGTCACCAACTGGGAGAAAACATTTGCAAATCACATATCCAACAAAGACTCCTATCCAGAATATACAAAGAACTCTCTAAATTTAACAGTAGGAAAATAAACAGTCCAATTAAAAAGTAGACAAAAGACTTGTACAGAAACTTCAGCTAAGAGGATATATGGATGGAAAATAAACACATGAAAAGTTTTTCACCATCGCTAACCATTAGGGAAATGTAAATTAAAACCACAATGAGATACTAGTACGTTAGAATAGCTAAAATAACAATTGCTGACAACACCTGACATTAACATTTGCTGAAGAATGCAGAGATACTGAATCTTTCACACATTGTTGGTAAGAATGTAAAATGGTACAGCCACTTTAGAAAGCAGCATGGCAGTTCCTTAAAAATTAATCATATGCTTACTACATGACTAGCAAGCATTACACATCTGGACATTTATCTTAGAGAAATGAAAACTTATGTTCACACCAAAACCCATGCATGAGTATTTATAGCAGCTTTACATGTAGTAGTCCAAAACTAGAAACGACATAAATGTCTTTCATCAAGTGAATGGTTGAACAAATGGTGGTACATCCATACCATGGAATACTAGTCAGCAATAAAAAGGAAAAACTATTGATACACACAACTTGGATGAATTTTAAGGTCATTATATTGGATGAAAAAACCAGTCTCAAAAGCTGACATAGCAAATGATTCCATTTATATAACATTCTTGAAATGATAAAATTATAGAGATGTAGAACAGGTAAGGGTTTGCCAGGGGTTAGGGAAGGGGAGGAAGGGAAGGAGGTATAACTAAAATTAAGGCCGCATGAAGGAGTTCCTTTGTAGTGATGGAACAGTTCTGTATTTTGATTGTGGTGGTAGTTTCACAAATCCATATATGTGATAAAGTGCTGTAGAATTATATACACATACAAAAAACTCAGTGCATGCAAAAACTGGTGAAATTAGAGTAAGATCCGCAGTATAGTAAATTGTATAGTGTTGTGCCAATTAATTTCTTGGTTTTGATAATGCATTATAGTTATGTAAGAGGTCACCATTGGTGGGAGATGAGTGATGGGTACATTGGCTTGCATTACTTTTGTAGCTTCTTTTGAATCTATAATTATTTTACAATTAAAAGTTTTAAAAGTTCACAATAACCAAATTGCAGCCCCAGTCTCAGAATATCAACAGCTAATTGAATCAGTAAATGAATGGGAAAAAAACTCCTTGGTAATATTGGTTTTCATATTGAATTTGCAGGCCAAAAACTAGATTTTGAAGAGGCATATTAAGCAAAAAAATGTTGAGGAGACTTATGTCAATGAAAAGAGTCCAACTGTGTAAAATATTTAAGAGATTTATTCTGAGCCAAGTATGAGGACCATGATCCATGACACAGCTCCAGGAGATCCTAAAAATATGTGCCCAAGGTGGTCAGAGTACAGCTTGGTTTTATACATTTTAGGGAGACATAAGTCATCAATCAATACATGTAAGATGTATTTTGGTTCAATCCAGAAAGGCAAGACAACTTGAAGCAGAGGGGCTTGCAAGTCATAGGTGGATTCAAATACTTTTCTGATTGGCAATTGCTTGAAAGAGTTATTATCTAAAGACTTGGAATCAATAGAAAGGAACGTTTGGGTTAAAGTAAAGGGTTGGCCGGGCAGGGTGGCTCATGCCTGTAATCCCAGCACTTTGAGAGGCTGAGGTGGGCGAATCATGAGGTCAGGAGTTTGAGACCAGCCTGGCCAACATGGTGAAACCCCGTCTCTACCAAAAATACAAAATATTAGGTGGGTATGGTGGTGGGCGCCTGTAATCCCAGCTGCTTGGGAGGCTGAGGCAGGAGAATCGCTTGAACCCAGGAGATGGAGGTTACAGCAAGCCAAGATCACACCACTGCACTCCAGCCTGGGCGACAGTGCGAGACTCCGTCTCAAATAATAATATAATAATAATAATAATAAATAAATAAAATAAATTAAGGGGTTGTGGAGACCAAGGTTTTATCATGCAGATGAAGTCTCCAAGTAGTAGGCTTTAGAGCTCTTATAAAACATTGAAAGGTTCATGACTCTTAGTTAATTCTCTCCTATATCAGGGAAAAGACCTGGAAAGGGAAGAGGACTCTCTACAGAATGTAGATTTTCCCAAGAGACAGCTTTGCAGAACCATTTCAAAATATGTCAAAGAAATATATTTCAGGGTAAAATACTTTGATTTATTCCAGATCCTGCTATCTGTCATGTGATGTATCTTATTGCTACAAAGAGTCTGTTTGGTCAGTCTTAAGATGTCTGCTTTAATGTTAGTGCTGGTCAGTTGTCCCTGAATTCCAAAGGGAGTAGGGTATAATAGAGCATGTCTGACCCCCTCTTCCCATCGTGTCCTGAACTAGATTTTCAGATTTACTTTGGAATGCCCTTGGCTGTGAGGAGGTTCATCAGTTGGTTAGGGAGTTTAGAATTTTATTTTTGGTTTACACACATGATTGATACTGAAATTTTCTTAAGACAATTACTAGGTTTTGTGTTTTTTTCTTTCTTGGGCTGGCTATATGCCACGCTATCACCAGAGCTCTAACATCTTCCAGAATATTGGGTGGTAAAATTTTTTTAAAAATAGGCCAGGCATGGTGGTTCATGCCTGTTATTCTAGCACTTTGGAAGGCTGGGGCGGGAGGATTGCTTCAGCCCAGGAGTTCAAGACCAGCCTGGGCAACATAGTGAGAACCTTGTTTTTATATTATAATTTTTAAAAAATAAAAGGAAATGTAGTGTTGAAATTATTCTTTAATCACAATTTACTCTTTTCTCCATTATACAAATGCCTAGTTTTCTGGCCATTTAAAAATTCTAAACAGCAATGATAAGGTGACTTTTGTAGCACCTTTTCTAAGCACAAAAAGTTAAAAGTGGGTGGTGGCGTCAAAAATCGTTAAAAAGTCACCCAGAGTTGTATTCAGAGAAAGGACAGCTTAAAAGAGCAACAGAGCAATTCAGCCCTTAAGCAGAGACCTTATTTATATGCCACATTTCAGCTGGGAAGAGATTTTATGACCAAATCTTAGAGCTTTAAAGATGAAGTCTATAATATAAACATCCTAGCAGCATTAACTCTAACAGCACAAGGAGAGCTTGACGCATACCCCAATTTATTATTTTGGTTCTCTTCTGCATGAAAGATATTTCAGTAGTCAGTGTAACACTTCCATTTATATTATTCTCATCTCTGGACTTTTGGACGTGATACAAAGCTATGTGTAAAATTGAATTATAAACTTTAATGTATATTTGAAACCACAGAATAGATTTAGATTTGGGGTTCTAGGATGAACTTCATCACTTCATTCCCCTTGACAAGATAGAGTTATGGATTTAGGATGAAAAAACAAAGATTTCATTATGATTTGCTATGGCTTTTCATTCAGGAAGGGGTAAATGGGAGCTATTTATTCCTTCTTGGGTTACCAGTTAGGTCAATATAGTTAAATTAAAATAAGGCAACAGGGCTGGGCGCTGTGGCTCATGCCTGTAATCCCAACACTTTGGGAGGCCAAGGCAGGTGGATCACTTAAGGTCGGGAGTTCGAGACCAGCCTGGCTGATATGGTGAAACTCTGTCTCTATTAAAATACAATAATTAGAGGGGAGTGGTGGTGGGTGCCTGTAATCCCAGCTACTCAGGAGGATGAGGCAGGAGAATTGCTTGAACCCGGGAGGCAGAGGTTGCAGTGGGCAGAGATTGTGCCACTGCACTCCAGCCTGGGCAACAAGAGCGAGACACCGTCTCAAAAAAAAAAAAAAAAAAAAAAAAAAGCAACAGGTAGAGAAAATAACAAATGTCCTATCAATTTTATGCTTTGTGTAAACCCAGCCTCCAAGCCTTCTTATATACTGTTCCCTCTATTAGGAGTGCTCTTCTCTCTTCCTCTCTCACCTCAAGCTACCCCTGCCCCACCCTTTCTAGTTAATTTCTACTCATCCTTAAAAATTTAGAGCAAAAGGTACTTCCTAAAGGAAGTCCTAGACTGGATCAGGTCCCCCACTGTACCCTGTCCTATTATTGTGGACTTCTCATTCATAGCCTTTATCAGAGGTACAGATTTAAAAATTAATAGTTAAATTTTCATATTATGTCTTCTCTACTACACCGTAAAGTCTACCAGGGCAGAGAGATGCCTAACCTCCATAGATCCATATCCCCAGCACAGTCTCTGGTATATAATAGATATTCAACAAACATTTGTTGAATAAAGTAAAGAATGAATTAAGGTAAAAGTAGAATCAGAGGAATTGTAATAATTGTAATATCTAACATTTATTGGTCACTTACTGTACATCATGCTAGGCACTGCATTAAATGCTTTTCATACGCTATGCCATTTCAATTCTTACCACAATCCTAAGAGAGAAGTGCTATTGTTATCCCCATTTTAAAGAGAACTGAGGCTTTAGAGGGTTTGAGGAAGTTTCTCAAGGTTACATAGCTGGCAACATTTTTTAGTCATGTAGCAGCTTTTTTTCCTATTCCTTTTCACTGTCTTCTCCCTTCTCTATCCATTCTATATCTACATCCACCCTTTCTCTGTGGCTAAAATTCCTGATATAAACGTCAGAGAGGAGTCACTTTGTTCTAGACATGCTTTGAGGACATTGCTCCCTAGGGAGAAGCGGCTTCTAGAGCAAGTATTTGATGCAGCAAACAAGGGAAGATCAAGTTGCCTGATTCGAGGCTTCAATATAGCTCTATAGCAGTCTGTATGTTTGGATGATACGCTGGGGAAGGTTCAAAAGAACTGTTCTGCTTACTCTAATATATATGATAATATTGTACTTTAGTTATGGGGGTAGTTTTTAATCTAAGCGTCTGAAAGTTCTTTTTCAATGTATCAATTTCAAAAAAATACAATATAACTTTAAATATGGACTCATAGTACTATTGAAAATCAAGTATGTGAGCAGCAAACTGCCAATATTTAATTTTTTCAAATCTGACTTCATGTTCCTCCACTGATGCTAGCTAGTGCTATCATCATGACTATCACGGTTTACCAGTTTTAAAATATATGTTACATACCAAGTAGGCTGCGGTAACTTTCTCTGTGGCATTTAGAAGCACATTAAAAATAAGCAGCTTGACTTTTCATCCCCTTCACACCCTCTGCATTTCCCTATTGGAGAGCTCAGAGGGAGGTGAAGTGGGAAGAAAATCAACACAAAGAAAGGAAAATAGAATTTTACCCCTGTAGAAAACAATGTGTAAAACCAAATCTATTGTTCTTAATTCAGGTTCGGCTTCCATGCTTGCCTTTTTGTGTCTATCACTTTATTTTGGTTTAATAGTGATTTTCCATTTAGAAGTGTTCTTGTACTTATCTCTCTTTCTGCCTATCTTTATAGTCCTGCTGTGCCATTTGATGTCGCAGCTTCAGTTTATTTTGGTATTGTTCTTGATGATTCTCACTTCCTTCACTATGGTCATTCATTTTTATCTACATCCTTTTGTAATTCTCAATTCCCTCTTCATTTCTCATACCCTTAACATATCTTTTTTTTTCAACTCCCATATATCACTGGTCAACCTTGTCCCTTTTTGTTGACAAGTTTCATTCTCTTAATTTATCCCTACATGTTTTATTTTGTAAAATTTCTCTAATTGAATTTCCAGCTGCATATTTCTTTTTGAGATTTACTTTTGGCAGAGTGTTCACTTGGTTACTTTCTTCTTTCATTACTGAGTTTAATTGGCCCACCTTTTCTTTTTTTCTTTTTTTTTTTGTTTTTTTTATTTATTATTATTATACTTTAAGTTCTAGGGTACATGTGCATAACGTGCAGGTTTTGGTCTTCAGATGTATGTGGACTAAGCAGTTTGAAACTGTGAGTGAGGGCAAGTAGAAGAAACACTGGAGTTAGAGTGAGAAGGGCTGAGCTCAAGTCTAAACTCTGCCACTTAATCCTCAGAACCTCATCTATAAAACAAAAATAATGATATTACCAGCTCTACTAAGGGATCAAATGAGATAAAATACATATAAACAGACTACAAATGTCTCCTACTTGAGGGACCTTTGGTCTTCATGGAACTTTTATTCCATAAAGTGGCACCTCTTTTCCAGTTAATACAAGGCCAAAATAAAATGATGAAAAGTGTTAATCATCAAATGTTTAAAACTGTCTTGAATTCTCCAGGAGGGTCAAATTAACCTCTTGGTAAAGATATTTCAGTAATGGCACAGAGAAAGGAGATTGCATCTACATCTCTCAGGTATAGAACATACCCCAAGAAGCTATGCATTTGTGTCACAGGAGGTTGTGGAGGAAGGAATGGCATATGAAAACTTACTTGAAATATTAAAATTAAGTTAAAATTAAAGGAGCTCTTAGGCTCTAGAATTCAGAAATTTTTACTCAAATTTCCCATACAAAGAAGGACTCCCACTTAATCATTCACTTAGGTAGGTTGTACAAATTTTGCATAAATACTTTCAGTAATGAGTGTTTGCTATTTCAAGAAGCAACCCATTTCATTATCAGTTGTCCTGTTTCAAGGAAAATCACAACTAACATTCGCCTACTAATTCCAGCAACTTCCTAAACAAGTTCAATTCTTCTTACCTGGGGCAGCCCTTTGATATTTCTGAACAGCTTCTGGGTTACCTTTTCTAAAGCTCAAATTCTTGCCCCTTTAACTGGTTCTCATATAATGTGGTTTTCCAATACTCTTCAATGTTCCATACTACTCCACTTGCCAATGGCCTCTACAAACCTGATCATCCTGAGCTGGACATAGTGCTCTGGACCTGTTCCTACCATAGAGATCTGGTCAAAGTGATGTCACCCAGGAAGTTTACTTGCCTTGGAAACATGGGTGCTATCACTGATTTTACAGAGTTGCATTGTAGTCCATCAACTTTCCAGCAGGAGTCAATGAGTTTTCCTATGTGGGTATGTCAAGAACTTCCATAAACTAATTTATTTTCAGTAAGATGGTGAGAGTTTTGAGTTAAACTATAGATAATTTCTTCTTGCTACGTAGAAACCAGAGGTGTGTGTTCAATATAATTGGAACTGTCGAATTCTTTAAGGCGGCAATGTCCAATATGTCATGTTTATGCAAAAGATAAAATACCGGATGTCAAGCTCTTATCATCATTTTTAAACTGTTATTGAGTTTTTACTCTGTGCTCTGCGTGTAAAGTGTTTTATATATGAGACAGCCCTGTGAGGTAAGATAATTATCATTCCCATTTTACAGATCAGGATAATGAGGCACAGAGAAGTTTATTAATGGGTCCAAGGTTGTCTAGCTAGCAAGTGAATCTGAACCCAGGAAGTCTGAATCCTGACCCTATACTGCCTCACCTCCCTAGGCAGGGCATAATTGGAAAACATCATGTTGGTTAATTGGTTATGTTTCCCTAAAAGAAAAATATGAACAAGACTTTAATCTAAAGGTTCTTTTCCCCAAGTTTCCAAGGTCCATTGTATGTACTATTGATATCTCAAGGTGATCTGAAGGGGGAAAAATAGTTCCCGTGTTTAAGGTTACATAGTTAGTAGCCATTTTTTCTCAACTTTGCCACTTTGCCCATGAAATGGAAATGACAGATTTCCATGACATATTGTGCATGAGACCACTTTGTAGGCAGTGAATATATTGTACATGCTTATAGCTTCTCAGATTATTCATATATTTCACATGCCTAAAAATGCCATTTAAAACAGTTTCTTCTCCAATTGTTTACATTTTTCAAAGCGTTTTAAAACTTGTTTCATTGATAGTTCTAAGAAGTTAAAACACACATAATAATAATGAATTAAGAAGTTTAAGAATGTTTTTACAAATGGACTAAATGTGCAGGCAATGGTAGAGGACAAGAAATGGGAACAATTAAAAATCTTACAGTAGTACATCTTAATTGTCCAAAGCACAAATTCAGGTAGGTTCAACTATCTATGATGCTCAAAGAAGCATGGGGGAGAAATTTACATTTGTTATGTTGGGCCAGTCCTGTATATTCTTATAATAACAACCACAACAGCAACAATAAAGCCCCAATGACACAAAGAAATTCTCAAAATTAATATTGTGTTTTAATGGGACAATATGAATGTCTTACATGCATCTCTATTTTAACATCTGAGTCCTGTTTATTAGCAAACTTCCTTTTATCCGTCTTTGTTCTTCACACACTATGAATAATTCTTTAGGTTGTTCATACCATCTCCCTTCACATGATAATTTACCGAATTATCACGGCCCAGTTATAAGCATTGCTTTGGAAGACTAAACAAATTAAGTCCATTCAATCTCTCTGTGCAAATGACATTTTCAAAAACAAATTGAAAAAAAATCCATTCAATATAAGATGCAATAAAATTGCCATAAAAACTGGGTACAAAGTCAAACCAAGCAAGTTTGTACTTTTTAATTATTGTCTTCCTCAAATGGGAAGGAAAATAAAAAATACAAGAACTTTAGTTTTTGAGACCAGACTGGGAAACTGTAATTACATTAGCAACATCCAACAGTGTTATCTACACTGAGCAATTCCTCTCATCTTAACACAGCAGCCGACTCAGAAAATCACACCTTCCAGCTCATGGGATTTGTGACACTTGGTAATGCATGTGTAATTGGGTAAAAATAGTCATTACTGCAAACTTTATTTTTTTATTTGCTTCTGTATTTCTCTAAAGGAGAAAATCTCATGGATCTCCTTCTGCTGCTTCAAGAAGGCTATGAGCAGGTTCCGTTAGAAGGAGTATATAGCATGACTTTTTTCAGTCCCAGTCATGTTAAGTGCTGCCGTATTCCTGACAGGAGAGAAGAGGTGCCAGCAGAATCATTGGGAGTTCTTCTCCTTCTTACAAAGCAGCAGGAGCTGCTGGAAGATTCCCAATCACTTTCTCTTGACCCTTTGTCTCCATTTATGCTAATTTCTCACATTCTTGGATGCTGCTTCCAGACCATATTCCTAAAGTATGAATCAATAATATTCTTCCTCTGCTCAAAAACCTACCATGGCCTCTTATTACTGATTGCTTAAAGTCTATACTTCCAGCATCCATCCAGAGAAAAAATTCATTAGGAAATGTAGTGCCATTCTCTTGGTAATATTTGTTTTCCTCTTTTCTATACCTTGAACCCTCTGCTTTTGTCTTGTCTGGTACCCATGTTCTACTTTTGTTGGTGCTGTGTTCTCTACTTGAACTGCTTTTTCTTCTCCCTTTTGCCTACTCAAATCTCTGCCTTTCCTCCAGCCCTCATCCATCCCTGAGGCCTTCTCTATCTTCCTATCATTCAGATAAAGGCCTTTTCTGCAAGAAAAGAACAAAGCCATAGAAAGGCAGAAGGGGATTTAGGGGTGGGAAAGTTTACCCCTCACCTTTAATTCCATGTAGTCTAAATATATAATTGCCACATTTCATTCCATTTTAACTCCACCTAGATGTTCTATGGCATCTTATTTTTAATTCTTTCATTTATGTTTTGAAACAGAAAGTTACCACTTTCTTCTAAAGTTGTCAGTCCTTCTCTGTGTTCCATCTCTTTGATGCCAGCTTATACTCAGGATGCACAAAGCTGAAATTCCAAACATTGTCCTTCAGAATTCTTTTCTCTCCTTTGTTGCCCATCGGGTCTCCAAGAACTATAGTTTCTAGTGTTAACATCTTCCCCTCCTCTTCACTGTTAGTGCCTTAGTTGAACCTTCACCATTTCCCTGAATATTTTCTGCAGCAGTCCCCTAGTAGATCCCAGGCTTCAAGCCTCATCCACACTCAGATGCTTAATTCATCTTCCATGTTTGTCTTTGTTCTGAAAGGAAAATGTGATCATTTAAGGAAAAAATTCTGAAGTGGCACTCCATTGCTTTTAGTGTACAATTGAAATTTTGTAGATGAACTGCCACATTTTCTCTGATCTGTCTTGCTTCTTTCCTTGCATCCTTTCTTCCTCTTACTGTCAGTCTTATCCTTCCCCACCACTTGACCTTGAACATGACAAGGTCCTCTGTGACCCACATCACTCTCTCTACCTGCAATGTGTTACCCCATATTTTCTCTGCATCCCCTATTCAATCATCAAAATTCCTTTTAGGTATCATCACACCTGAGGAAGTTTTCAGAACATCCAGATCTAGGTAACATTCTATTTCTCTGTGTGTACTTTATCCTATCACAGCACTTAAACGTCACTTTTAATGTTGGTGTGCCCAAATAAAATCTGAACATCTCGAAGGCAGAGCACCTAGCATCTAGCACAAGACCTGGCGAAAATGAAGTCCTCATAAATAATTATGAATGCATGAATAAATAGCATGTAATCCAAAGTTTCTCCATATGGCTTTTTATTTTTAGAATTGTTAATTGGTCTACATACGTGAGTATGTTTTTCTAAGATTACAAGGACTTTAAGGACTCGGTGTCTCTAAAACTGCACTGGAATAGCCTTACACAGGAGGGAGTTTGAGAAATACACTAGGGATCATGACAGAGAGTAAGAGGTCTAATATGTGGACTGATCAAGAGGCTACATTTACACCTTTATTCCTCCTTTCTGCTCAGCCTTTAATGGATACATTGTTGGGTTATCGAGCAGAAGAGTAATCATTTCTCAGGACATCATTTTCAGGTCTAGCCAAGGGCACCCATCAACAGAGCCCATCATCAGCTGCGGTTGACCAGAGCTCTAATTTGGCCGTTATCAATGAACTCTTTTGTAAGAAAGGTTGACTAAGTAGTGACCTTGTCTGTTTCACAAGATATAGAGAGCTCTCCCTCTAAACTCCCTCAAGTTTCAAGACCTTTCTTTCTTGTTAATGTCTGGGAACCATAGATGAAGTATAAATAACCACTGAGGGAGTGGTGCGATAGAGACATAATAGCAGGTCAACAATCCAGCAGGCCAGAATCCTGCTCTTGATGAAACTATTAATATCACAACCAGAAAATCTATTGGCACTGTGGTTTCAATATCTTAAACTTATACAGAATTTAGAATGAAAAAGACAACATATGCAATTCAGTAAGTGGAGTAAATATAGGAACCAAAATGCATACCAAACGCTCATCATATTGTTAAACTAGTCCAGTTCCATGTATTTTCTTTTTTTGACATTTGGTCGACTTGGGGCTTGCTTGATCATGTTTTTGTAATAATTTGAAACATTGTACTTCCCATGCATTTTTCCGTAGCCCGCTATATTGTACTGTATCATATAGCTCTTCCACACCAGCCAAATTGCTCCACAACTTGTTCTTAAAAAGTCTCAGCTGGTGTGGTGGCTCATGCCTGTAATCCCAGCACTTTGGGAGGCCGAAGCAGGCGGATCACCTGAGGTCAGGAGTTCAAGACCAGCCTGGCCAACATAGTGAAACCCCGTCTCTACTAAAAATATAAAAATTAGCCAGGTGTGGTGGCAGGTGCCTGTAATCCCAGCTACTAGGGAAG
The DNA here is from genome assembly GCF_037993035.2 of Macaca fascicularis. Classification (NCBI taxonomy): domain Eukaryota; kingdom Metazoa; phylum Chordata; class Mammalia; order Primates; family Cercopithecidae; genus Macaca; species Macaca fascicularis. Next base: position 31,097,397 of record NC_088395.1, read on the forward strand.
GTGAGGCAGGAGAATTGCTTGAGCCCAGGAGGCGGAGGTTGCAGTGAGCCGAGATTGCGCCATTGCACTCCAGCCTGAGCGACAACAGCAAGACTTTGTCTCAATAAATAAATAAAATAAAATAAAATAAAATAAACCTCACATTCTGACTTTTGGCCAGAATCCCTTTCACCCCTCTTATCACCTTTTTCGGAGTTTTGTCCTTTCTTCAAGACCTGGCTAACTTGATTAAAAGTGTATGGTACTAGAAAGGCAAAATGACCACTAACTTTGAAGGACTGACTTTATCCTGCAGGCAAAAACGATCCCAAGACGGTTGAATGGGGGTATGTGCAATGTGATCAGAGCTTTGTTAAGGAATAGAACTCTCCTTCAGGATATCATCATCCCAAAATAGGTACTTGTAGTGCCTTGTTTCATTTAGGAGAGTTAAATATAATAATTTGTGATGGTTACTTTTTGAGTAAGTTATAGACTCACTTAAGTCATGAAACTTATGTAAGGTATAAAAATCTAAGCAATAGTAATTTTGTTCTTAAATTTTTTATTTTCAAAGTGCTTCATGCACATTATTCCAAAATAATACTGTCGGTGTTATACCAAGAAGGATAACTGATGGACCCTAGATCTAAACGCCAATAGTACTATCATGGCAAGCCAGAACTACTCCTGCTTCAGGTCATTAATTAACTCATTCATTCATTCAAAACATTTTTTTGATTTCCTATTCCAAGCAGTGTCAGAGGCACTTGAGACAAAACAGCAGAAAGAACAGACAAAAAATCCCTGTCCTCATGGAGTTTATATTCCAGAAGGAGAAGACAATGAACAAAACGAATAGTTAAAAATATGATAGGTTAGAAAGTGATGGATGTTACAAAGGGAAATGAAACAGGAAAGGGGGATAGGATGCAGAGAGAGGAGACCTCGTTAAGGAAGGCTCACTGATAAAGTGATAGTTGGCATAGAATTGAATAAGGTGAAGCAACACGTCAGAAAATAAGAATATTTATAGTAGATTGCAAAAATGAACACAAAAATTGCCATTCCTATATCCATGTCCTTGGGTAGCCGCTTTCACACTGATTCTAGATTTAGTCATGTGACCTACTTTGACCAGTGTGACAATAGCAATTATGACCCAAGCAGAGACTCGAAATGCATTATGCGCTGTGCTTTCTCTCTCTCTCCCTCTCTCTCTCTCGCTCTGTCTCTCTCTCTCTCCCTCCCTCTCTCTCCTCAGAAACTTGTGACCACGATTATGTGAATGAGCCTGGGTTATACTGTTAGATGATGAGAAACACATGGCCAATTCATTCCCATTGCACTATCAACATCAAACCACTGCTATCCTAATATAAAAGCAATGGACATAGATGTGTTGCAATAAAACTTTACCTATAAAAAGAGTTAGCAGACCAGATTTGGCTACTAGCCTGTAGTTTGCTGACTGCAGCTCTGGACCTTCCAGCCTCAGCCAAACTGGTTGATGAGAACTGTCCAGTCAACCCAGAGAATCATGAGAAGTAATAATTGATTGTTGTTTTACTCCATTATGTTTTAGGTTGCTTTGCCATACAACAAAACTTAACTGCTACCATGTTCCAGACAGAGGAAACCAGATACAAAAATCCTAAGAAGGTTGTAGTCTTGAGGTACTTTACTAATTATAGATAGAGAAATGTTGCTGGAGCCAAGTGAACAAGGAGGGCAGTAGAAGGAAATAAGGGCAGAAGAAACAGGATGGAGTAGGGAATGGGATAGGCCTAATGTGTGAGCTGTGACGACCATTGTAACAGAGGAGTGACATGATTCAGCTTCTATTTTTAAAGCTCAGTCTGGCTGCTGTATTGAAAATAGTCTGTATAGTACCGGGGAAAAAGCAGGGAGATCAGTTAAGAGTCTGTTGTGACAGCCCGGGTGGGAAGTGGTGGTAGATTGAATACAGGTGGTAGCAATGGAGGTTGTGACAAGGGGTCAGAATCTGTGTATATTTTGCCTAAGATTCATTGATAATTTGGATGTCAGGTACATGAGAAAGAGAGGGATTAAAGATGACTTTATGGCTTTTGTTCTGAAAAATTGGAAATTGCCATTAATTTGAGATGGAGAAGGTATGGGGAAAAATATGAGGAGTTTTATGTGGTACACGTTCCCCCCATGATTTGCTATAATGTCTTTGGGAAAATATAATCAATTACATAAATTTTAAATAAAAAAACATGTAGTTTATTTAAAAGTCATAATACCCTAGAAGCATAATGTGTGCATATATATATGTATATACTTTATATGTATGTATATATTTACATACTATTAAAAATGACAAATTTGCCCCCACTTGTACTTCTCTTCTAATCATAATTCCCAAAGAAAACCTCTTTAAAATGTTTCTTCTGGAAGTTATCTTCATAACTCTGTATAATATGCTTGTTCTGTTATACACTGATTTGTCTGTTTTAGACATTATCTTTTTCCTTCCTGGTTTTTTTGATTCTTTTTCTTTTGTTTTTTATTTTAAAATAATAATTACTTGATAAATAAGGATTGTATATATTCAAGGTGTAGGATGTTATGAATTAATATACATATACATTATGTAATGACCACAATCAAATTAATTTACACATCCATCACTACCCACGCTATTCATTAGATTCCCAGAATTTGTTCATCTTAAAACTGAAAATGTGTACCCTTTGATCAGTATCTATGTGGCAGATTAACTTTAAGATGTCTAGTAGTAGATATTCAAGTAGGTATTATATACATGGGTCTGGAGTTCAGGGGAGAGAATTAGACTAGAGCTATAAATTTGGAATAATCAACACATAGAGTGCATTTTCAATCCATAAGTTTGATAAGATCACCAAAGGAGTGCATTATACATTGATAGAAAAGCCTAAATGCCCATCAGCAGATCAATAGATAAAGAAAATGTGGTACATATACACAATGGAGTACTATTCAACCATAAAAGGAATGAAATCCTGCCATTTTTGACAACATGGATGAGCTTGGAGGACATTATGGTAAGTGAAATAAGTCACGCACAGAAAGACAAATATCCATGATGTCACTCATATGTGGAATCTTAAAAAAAAAAAAAAACTTGGTCTTATAGAAATAGAGAGCATAATGATGGTCACCAGAGGCTGGAGTTGTTAGGGAGTAGAGGAGACAGGGAGATGTTGGTCCATAATTACATTTAGATAGAAAAAATAAATTTGAAGAGATCTATTGTATAGCAAAATGACTGTAGTTAATGATGATATATTGTATTCTTGAAAAATGTAAAGAGTGGATGTTATGTGCTATCACCACAAAAATGATAAGTATGCAAAGTAATATATTTGTTAATTAGCTAGATTTAACCATTCTACAATGTATATGTACTTCAAAACATCATGTTGTGCATGATAAAAGCATATAATGTTATCTGTTAGTTAAAAAATATATGTATATAAGGCCAGATGTGGTGGCTCACACCTGTAATCCCAGCACTTTGGTACGACGAGGTGGGCAGGTCATTTGAGGTCAGGAGTTTGAGACCAGCCTGGACAATATGGTGAAACCCTGTCTCTACTAAAAATACAAAAATTAGCTGGGCATGGTGGTGCGCACCTATAGTCCCAGCTACTCATGAGGCTGAGCCAGGAGGATCGCTTGAATCCAAGAGGTGGAGGTTGCAGTGCGCCAAGATTGTACCACTGCACTCCAGCCTGGGCAACAGAGTGAGACCCTGTCTCAAAAAAGAAAGTATATAAATAACTGAGCCTTGGGACATTCCAATACTAAGATGTCAGGAAGATGAGGAATTCAGGAACAGTAGGCGGAACTGAGAGAGGTCAGAGGGATAGAAAGAAAACTGGGAGAGTGAAATATCCTGAAGATCACCTCAATAAAGTGTTCAAGTAAGGCTGGGCACAGTGGCTCACACCTGTAGTCACAGCACGTTGGGAGGCTGAGGTGGGAGGATCGCTTGAGCCTGGGAGTTTGAGGCTGCAGTGAGCTGAAATTGCACCACTGCACTCCAGCCTGGGCAACAGAGTGAGACACTGTCTCAAAAACAAAACAAAAACAAACAAACCAAAAAAGGTGTTCAAGTAAGATGAGAACTAAGAATTAACCCTTGTATTTATCAGTGTGGAGGAAACTGGAGTCCATGACAAAATGAACTTTTATGGAGTTATGGACATGAATGCCTGATAGGGATTGGAAGGAGTGAAAATGGGCACTATGAATATGGAGAGCACTTTAAGGAGTTTAGCATGAAGGAGATTAGTCAGAGGGTTATTAGAGTGATATTGTAGGGTAGGGTAAAAAAAATCCTGGGTTTTTTTTTTTTTTTTTTTTTTTTTTTTTTTTTTTTCCTGAAGAGAACGATCCAATGAGGAGAGAGAAAATGATGATGCAGAAAAGGGAGTGAGGCCATCTTCGAGCAAGCAACCCATTCAAGCCACCAGATGGCTGCATCAGCGCAAGTGACTTCAGATGAGAAATAGAAGCAATGTTCTTGGGTGGACAAGAGGAACTGTAGAGCAAAAATTGAGAGGTTAGACTTAGATAGGGGCTTGGAGGTTTCATCCAGTAACAGGAGAGGAGGTAGAGTAAATGGATCCACATGCTGGTGGGTGGGAAGGTATCGTGGTAGGCAGAAGTCTGTGGAAATGTGTATAGTTTTAACTTCTTTTCAATGAAGCAGAATGCAAGGTTACCAGTTGAGAGTGAGGAGGGTTTGGGAGAAGGTGCGAGTGATTAAGAGGTTGGGAGAAGTAGTAGATTGTTCCAGTAATAACTCATAGTGCATCAAACCCTTGTTATACCTCTCCCACACTAATTCTTGGCTTGACCATGTGATTTGCTTTAGCTAAGACGATGTTAGCAAATATGATGTAAGCAGAGGAATACAGAACACTCATCTCTAGGAACTCTCCCACCAGCATTTGAGGAAACCCAAGCTAGCGAGCTGGAGACATGTGGCCTAGCCAACAGCAAGCACCCACTGCCATCTTAGACCAGCCAGCCCCGTTTAAGTCATCAGATAACCACAGCCACATGGTTGATACCAGGTAGATACAAGTCTAGTAGAACAACTACCCAACATTCAAACCCAAATTATTGACCCACAAAATCATGAGCAAATAAAATGATTATTGCTTTAAACTACAGGACAAGTATCTCTTATCCAAAATGCTTGGGACAAGCAATGTTTCACATTTCAGATTCTGGAATATTTGTTTACACTTACCAGTTGAGTACCCTAAATCCAAAAACTCTGAAATCTGAAATGCTCCAATAAGCATTTCCTTTAAGTGTCATGTCACCACTCAACAAGTTTCAAATTTGGAGTGTTTCAGATTTTGGATTTTCAGATTTTGGATGCTCAATCTTTGCTATGTATTTGAATGGCTTGCTGTGTAGCAAGGGCTAACCAATATGGAAGAGAATGTATGAATGATGAACAGGGACAGTGGGAGAGTAAATGAAATAGGAAAATATGTTTATTGGCAGCACTAAGGGCCCACTTATGAGTCATACTCATTAAGTTTAACTGTGTTCAGTCAGAATGACTTGGTGTTTCTCCAGTCACGTTCAGCTGCGTGGGTGCAGGTGTGCTGTTGGGACAAAATATATTAAAGCAGGTTAGGGATTTGGCCAAACAAGTACAACAAAGCAGGTCAGGTAAGATGGAAATGTATGCAAAGGAATGATTATCATCATTTGCTATGGGATTTAACTTGAGCAAATAGAGGAGATCAAACACTTAAGGCACAGTAAAAATGTTGTGGACAAATTGATTTCCTAGGGGGATTATAGAATTTTGAGCATCAGGAGTCTAGAGAGAATGAACTAGGACTCCAGAGATAATGAACTAGAAAAAGAGGAGGTGGTGTTCAGAGAGTCTGTTGCATAAGATAGAGATTATGGAAACAGTGCAGTTATCCCAGGTGACAAGGTCTATGATATGACCATAACAATAAGTGGCTGAGCAGACTGGAGGACGAGATCATGAGAAGAGAACAGATCAGGGGACTTTAAAAGGCCAGGTTGTGAACGGGTCGTCTATGTGGATATTCAAATGACCAGGAATTAGAACACAGCAGATACTAAAGATTACCATTAGCCAGGAGCTAAGATCATCAACAAATATGGATTTGGAGTCTCTAGAAAACTATAACAAGAAAGGATGGAGGGAAGCATAATATCGTGGCATTACATTCTTAACTAAGATCTAAGATCATCAACAAATATGGGGTTGGAGTCTCTAGAAAACTATAACAAGAAAGGATGGAGGGGAGCATAGTATCAGGGCATTAGATTCTAAACTAGGATCTAAGATCATCAGCAAATATGGGGTTGGAGTCTCTAGAAAACTATAACAAGAAAGGATGGAGGAGAGCATAATATCATGACATTATATTCTAAACTGGGGGTTTTAAGGGAGGAGGAACAGGAGCAAGAATGGCTTGGAAACATCCACAAGGAGAAAGGAGGATTCCAACCTTACCTTCAGGCCCAGTCGTACTGTGGAGAGGATGATCATCACTGGAGAGGGTGCAAGGGAAGCAGTGTCCTTAGGGGAATTCCAGAGTGAGTTTAAAACAAGAAGGTGACGGGCATGTTCAGAAGAGAAGTTGATAACCTGGTAATGGTTCATGAGTTCCAAACAGCACAGGGGAACTTTCAAAAGTTGGGGAGGGGTAATAGAAGGGACAGAAAAGGAGAGGTGCATATTCTTATGGGGATTACAGCATGGAGGGTGAGGTATGTCCTGGGAAATCGGGCAAGGGGGAGTGGCTCTTGTGCTGATGGATATAAGTAAAGATAAAAGGCAATTTGAGATTAGGATTTTGGCTGCAAGGCAGACGATGGTGAGGCTGAAAATTTGGGGTGGTTGAAGGATTTCTGGGGACTCTTCCTCACATCTACCTATGATGATTTGGAGATGTGAGGAGGGGTTGTCCTATTTCGTTAGTTGAATAGTAAAATGTGTCAATACCATGCTGTATAACCTTGCCATTGTTTCCTAATTCTGCCCTGACACACATGCACCCCGGGAAGGATTTACTGGTGAAGGTACAGTGGCATTTTTTAAACTTCAGGCGTTGCCAATAAACTTCCTTTTTTCCAAACGTCTGACAAAAACAGTGAACAGTTTTTCAAGGGAGGTAAAAGCTGCCAGAGCTGAGTCTGATGTTCTTTCTCTGAAAGGAAAGGTGCAAGCCCTGCATTTCTTTGATGTTGCTCTGAAACACTTGCGCTGGCACCACCAGGGGCTTTGATGTTCTTCTAGCACTCTGACATCCTGACATCTGGGCTTGTATTCTTCTGAAGCAGCAAATTGAAACAATAGTCAAACTCCAGTTTAAAAAGAAAAAGGACAGTGAGGCCTCATTCAGAACTTTTTGATGCCACTTGCTTGATTAGAGAGAATGCTTTTCCTGCGTCTTCAAGCAGAGTCATTAGTTTCACATTTTCATATTCATCCCAAGTGTCTGCACTAGGCACCCTCATTATCCCAGGAGATCCCCAAAAAGGAATTTGACAACCCCCATATGAAGCCCCAATCTACATGTGCTGCTTTCTCTGAATGGCCTTTTAGTCAAACATAAAAACTATACCCTTAACTTTAATATGAGCCCATCTTCCATACCTCCCTTTTATCATCTCCCCTTGAGTTACACTTCTTCTCTTCATGCTGGATGAACCCTCTCTCTTACCTTCATCCTCAGTTCTCACAAGCCCTGATGGGGAAGTCTATCTCCTATTGTTTTCACCTCCACATCTGTCCAGCCAGCTCTTCCTCTCTCACAAGTTTTAGCTATGCTAAGCATCTTTTATAGAATGATCCACACCACTGCTTTTTGATCCAAATGCCTTCACTTCTTTACCCTCTGTTTTCCATACACATTCACAGACTTGAAGAGTGAGTGGAGGAAAAAAAGCAAATCATTTTCTCGATATTAAAGTTGCTTTATTCAGTGTGGGTTTCTCACATTTTTAATATGGGAAATCCTCCCAGACAGAGCCTACATTTCTGCCAACCTCAATAACATTATGGGTTGGACCATAATAGTTATAATTACGTTTGGGCTCTCCATTTTCCTGCCACCTTCAAGTCTCCACTTCTCTCCCTAACATCTTAGGTAAGTTTGACATCAAACTTCTTTTCCCGGAGCTACCACTTACAATGAGATCATTCTCCCTCTGGGGCCAGGAAGAGATCAGATTAGGTAAAGCGGGTTTTCCTGATTTGTTCAGAGGAAACCTCCCCTTCCTTTACTTCAGCAAACTCTTTCCTTTTAACACCTTCATTTTCAATAAGATGTAGGTTGACAGATAATAGTGAAACTCACGTGCGGGGGTTACTGCAAATATCAGAGGGCCCCGAAATCCGGTTAGTTTGATGCCTTAGGAGCCCTCACCCAAGGTTCTTGGATGAATCTGCTGTTAATTGTCTTATCAGGAATCCTGTCTAGTTTTGGCATCATTGAGTTCTATGCAAGCAACTCTTCCGCATCAAAGGACTGCTGCATTTTGGATTGCCTCTAACCAAGGAAGTTTGTCAAAACTCTCCAGAGTGAGAACAGACCCCAAACACCTGAGGCCTTCAGTTTTCTTTTTTACCTTTTCTAGTAGATTTTTTTTTTTCCAGCAGGTATCTCTTGGGAAACTTTTAATGGAGAAGTGGAGGTTGTCTGTATCAGAGGAAATTCCATTTAGTACATTTCCAGAACAAATTGTGAGAGAAAGTAGCTCAGTTGTTTTGTTGTGAAGTCTACAAATTGTCTTCACCAGGGAATACATGGTTGTTCTCCTTTCTCAGAGCTGGAACGAGCTTTTGACTCCTCACTGGTCCCCAGAGTTGGCCCCAAATATGGTCTTGCCCATTAGGGAAGCAGATCAAGGGCCAATAACTTGATCTGCTTTCCTTGTGGGCAAGACCATATTTGCCTGAGAAAACTTAATTTTAATAACTGATTAATATTGTATTTTCAGGTAAGTGCCACATTTCACCAATCCCATGCTGCTGCCTTTTTTTAAATTCTCATAATAGATGTGCAACGAATTTCCACAAGGTTTCTTGACACTTCTTGCATCCATGTCTACACCTGCGGTGTACATGCCTTCACTTTCCATGTATTCTCAACCTACTGAATTTACCCTATACCCCTACCTCTCTTCGTTCAAGGGCCTCTTGGACTTAATAATCCACTGCAGAGTATCAGACTCAAAACAAAGGTGAGGCAACTAGTCAGATATGCTCCTTTTTAGGAAGACTGCATTTCTGTCTTTTCCAGGTCACAGAGGTAAATGATTTCCTAGGGGAACTAGGAGCTAAGGAATCAAAGTTCTTAAAGAAAATGGGGTCAGGACAATTTTTATTGTGAGCTGGATATGTCCCTGAGAGGGCTTCCAGATGATTTTCAAGATAGCTTACAAAAATTCTAGACAAGAGAACCACGACAGGAACTACACCAACAATGCCCTGCAAAAGATCCATGGCACCCTCCCAGGCCAGTTTATGTCTGAAGAACAGATTAGAAGATGTTTGCATAGGAAAATGTTTATTTACAATTTATTTAAGAATACTCAATTCTGCAATAGATACGAAAAACAAATAAGGATAGGTGAAACTAAGTGTAGATAATTCTTGTGAAACATACTGGACATGGACAAAGCAGGCAGAATATATGTGTGCTGAATAAGAAGGGATGGAAGGCTGGGCATGGTGGCTCATGCCTGTAATCCCAGCACTTTGGGAGGCCAAGGCAGGCGGATCACCTGAGGTCAGGAGTTCGAGACCAGCCTGACCAACGTGATGAAACCCCATCTCTACTAAAAATACAAAAATTAGCTGGGCGTGGTAGCAGGTGCCTGTAATCCCAGATACTAGGGAGGCTGAGGCAGGAGAATCGCTTGAACCCAGGAAGTGGAGGTTGCAGTGAGCCAAGATCGAGCCATTGCACTCCAGCCTGGGCGATAGGAGCGAAACTCTATCTCAAAAATTAAAAAAAAAAAAAAAAAAAAAAAAAAAAAAAAGGGATGGAAAGAACAAGTAGAAACCAAATATTCATGACAGTTGGAACATCCTTAGATCAGCTGCTCATTGGTAATAGTTATCTGGTCCCATATGTCCTCTCTCTCATATACTAGATTAAAACACCTGCTTAGCAGGTGACCTGTGAGTTATAGTTGTGCCCAGGAGTACTTGCCCCTGCATCTGTCTGTTAGAGCAGGTGTGTGTTGACTTTAGCTATCTTCATTACTGGTCCTCATAAGCATACAGTCAGTGGGCAAAGCTAAAGCAGAAAAGAGACAGTGAACATTTTCTGACATGGGATTTAGGCCGCATGGTCCTTTCATCCTGCTAGCATCCTCTCTTCTCTTCACTGCCCTCTTTCCTTGTTTCTCATTGTATGCTCCATATCATTTAGTAAACACTGTGAAATGAGTGTCTTTGTTTGATCTGTGAGCCTCTTGGTTTGTGACTCCCTGTACATCCTATCTGGCAATGTATTTGAAGGCTACAGAAACATCAAGGCAATTTCCAGTCATGACAAGGAATGACAAAAGTTAAAGAAACTGACACTTTGGCCAACAAGGCGAGGAGAAACTGACAGAGACACTTGCAGACTGAACTATAATCTGAGCTCTTCTAATTTCTAAGCAGCAAAGGCAAAGAGACAAAGGACCCAGTTGTAATCTCCCAAATATCATGAGAGGCCCAGAGAGAGAAGGGCACATCAACCCAAAGGGTCATCCTTTTTCTGGAGCTGAGGTTGTACAACAAGTTACTGATTCCTTCACTTACCATGGTACCTGGGACAGAAAGTCTAAGTACAACAAGACAAAAGTGAGTGACTACAGGGTCCAGCAGGTAATTAAAATCACTAAAGAGGTACTTTATTGCCACAGTATTCTTTGAGGTACCTAAGTTACATTGCTTTAATGACATGTACTGTGGTGAATTGGAGAATATGTATGCTTTAAGATGGCAGCTGAAACTCAGTTCCATATGAAGGTTCCCATGGGAACAGGGCCCAATGTAGCCAGATAGTCAGCATTTTCAAAAGGAGCCAGGAATATATAATTTTATGAGAACTTTCCCAATTAAAAGTTCATTATCCACAAAACAAGTTATACCAAACATAAGAAGATAGAAATTATATCAAGTATCTTTTCTGACAGCAATGTTTTAAAACTAGAATTAAATAACAAGAAGAACTTTGGAAACTTTACAAGTACATGGAAAGAAAAGTTTCAGTGTACAAAAATCAACATACAAAAATCAGTAGTGTTTCCATATGCTAGCAGTGAACTATCTGAAAGAGAAATCAAGAAAACAACTCCATTTACAATAGCTAAAAAAAGATAGCTAGGAATAAATTTAATCATGAAATTGAAAGATTACTGCAAACTCTAAAGCATTGATAAAAGTAATTGAAGAGGAAACAAATAAATAAAAAGATATTTCATGTTCGTGGATTGGAAGAACTATTATTGCTAAAATGTCTATACTACCCAAAGTGATCTACAGATTCAATGCAATCTCTATCAAAAAATCAGTAACATTCTTCACAGAAGTAGGAAAAAAACCCTAAAATTTGTATGGAACCACAAAAGACCGCTGAATAGCCAAAGCAATTGTGAGCAAAAAATAATAAAAATAAAAATAAAACCCCCCACAACAACAATAAAAATTAAAAAAAAACAAAACAAACAAAAAGAATCAATCACTAATCATCAGGAAAATACAAGTCAAAACAGCAATGAGATATTAACTCAAGCCAGTTAGAATGGCTATTGTTAAAAAGACAAAAGATAAGAAATGTTGGTGAGGATGTGGAGAAAAGGGAACTTTTGTGTATTGTTGGTAGGTATGTAAATTAGTACAGCCACGATGGAAAACAGTATGAAGGTTCTTCAAAAAATTAAAAATAGAACTACCATATAATCCAGCAATACTACTACTGGGTATATATCTAAAGGAAATGAAACCAGTATGTCAGAGAGGCATCTGCACTCATATGTTCATTGCAGCATATACGGAATAGCCAGGATATGGAATTAACCTAAGTATCCTACAACAGATGAATGGGTAAAGAAAATGTGGTATATCTACACAGTAGAATACTACTCAGCTACAGGAAGAATGAAATTCTGTCATTTGCAACAGCATAGGTGAAACTGGAGGACATTATGTTAAGTGAAATAAGCCAGACACAGAAAGACAAACACTGTACGTTCTCACTCATATGTGGAATCTTAAAAAGTTGATCTGATAGAAATAGTAAGTAGATAGTAGTTGCCAGAGACTAGAGACTGGGAGAAAAAGGAGGGTGGGAAGTTACAGTTAGAAAGGAAGAATTAGTTCTGGTGTCCTATTGCACAGTAGGGAGACTACAGTCAACAATAAGGTGTTGCGTATCTCAAAATAGCTACAAGACAGAATTGTGAGTGTTCTCATCACAAAGAATTCATAATAAATGTTTGAGACGATGGATGTGTAATTATCCTAGTTTGATCATCACACAAAGTATATGCATATCTAAATATCACACGGTACCCCATATACATGCATGATTATTATGTGTCAATTAAAATAAAAGTTATAATTCATTGGCTTTTCAAGATGTTCATTTTTAAATATGATTTATCTAATAAAATGGACAAGGACTCTGGAAAATGGCTAATTCTAGAACTGGGGCAGGGAATATACATCATGGGTCTGGAGCATATTATAGTGCTGAAAAGTAAGGAAATGCTACACACATACATACAGAGGATGAGACTATGTCAAAGGAACACAGGAGCCAACTGAAGGATCTCCAACTGGTTAAATGTGGAACAATTTGAGGAACAAAATAAATAATGTGGTTCAGGATTATAACCCAAAATAATAAATAAATATCCATGAATCCATAGTGAGATAAATAAATGATTGAATAAATAAATGGGAAAGAAGGCACACATTTTTCTTATAGAAGAATTCCAAATATTATAGGTAAATACTCTGTCCATCCGTGCGGTGCTCCTCCTCCTAGCCTCTTGAGGGTGAACTGGACTTGATGACTCACTTTAAAGAACAGAGTTTGGAAAGGGGAAAAATAGCAACTTTAAGTGGAGAAACCTGGCCAATACCTCTAACCAAGCAATAAAGGTTAAGACTGCCAATGATAAGTCATGTTCATGTCATGTAGCCTCAATGATAGGATGTGATGAAATATACACTCCAGAGGTAAAGTGGTCTTTTTCCCCAAAACCCAGAATCTCAGTCTAATCATGGGAGCAGCACCTGACCAATCCAAATTGAGAAACATTCCACGAAATACATGATCAGTAGTCTTCAAAGCTGTGAAGGTTATGAAAAATAAGGAAAGATGGAGACAGAGGAGACCAAGAAGACATGACAATTAAATGCAATGTAGAAACCTGGATTGGAACTTGGAACAGGAAAAGAACGTCAGTGGAAGAACTTGTGAAATCTGAATACAGTGTGGGGTTTAGCTAATAGTAATGTGCCAATTTTAATTTTTTATTTTTGATGAATGTACCATGGTTCTGTAAGATGTTAACATTACAGCAAACTGGGGAAAGGATATGCAGAAATTGTACCATCTTTGCAATTTAAATGTAAAATTTAAATTTATTCCAAAGTAAAAAGGTTGTTAAAAAATCATCAGTCCAAGTAAACTACGTCTGAAGATGAATCTGGCCTGAGGCCTTCTGTTGGATCCTCTGGTTTAGAAGGAAAATAAATGTTCCCATGACATTGTTCCCCTGAATCATCAGAGATCACAGTAAGCAACCAGCCCTTAACTTGAAGATCAATCCTCCATTACACTTAGATGTATAATCTTTTCTTTCCTCCTAATAAATGTCCTGATCTTTCCTCACTCCTATACATATATACACACACACACATATATATACACATATAGACACACATATATACACATATATACACACATATACACATATATATACATATACATATATATATATATGTTTTTTCTTTCTCCTTCCTGATATGCTAATGTAATGGTTGGAGCTGTAATAGCCATGTGGATCATGAGATGACCTTTGCACTGGAAGCCCTGTTCAGTGAAACAACAAGATAATGTATTTTATCAAATCAAACATAATAATTTAAGGCACACCATTATTCTATGTACCACAGAACAAGAAAGTGCTACCAATTAAATTAGAACACAGTGTTTTCTTATCCCTTAGATTTTTAAATTTCAGTTACTGGAAAATCTCTTTTACACTTATTTAAGCACAGACTTTTGTTATCGAATCAGTCTTGTGTTATCGAATCAGTCTTGTGTGCACACATAAAAAGGAAACTGTGCTAAATAAATTGTTTCAAGTACTGCTAGAACTTCTTCAGATTCAAATTTCACTCTTCTCGATCACTTCTGTACTCAGAATCATTGATATCTCTTAATATCATCCTCCGTGCCATCAAACGTGCTGCTAACGTAGTGTTTTTTAAAAGAGTACACCTCTAATATCTCCAGGACTTTTTCTTAGCCAATGATATCATTTTGTTGAGTTTTGCAGTGCATCCTCAGGCAATGACAGGTATGGCCGACAGTGATTGTAAGATACATCCCAATTTCAAGTATGTTAAAATGTAAAGAAAAAAAATATGCCTCTTGGAATCCACGAAATGAGATTGAAAGCTCTTCCACAGTAGCCCTGAACTGTTTTCTTCCATACTTCTTTTATATATGAAAAACAAAACCTATCTTTTTTAAGACTCTGCTTTTCTGGTCTTTGTTACTACTCATAACCTAACCCAAACCAAACGGTCACAGGATTCCTAAAAATATGATAGCCATGAGTACTTTCCTTTCTTACTGTACCTCATCCCACCCCTATAGCTCCCTTGACTAGTGAATCAAGGTGTCAATTTCTTTGCTTTTACTTTTCAGGTGTCCTCACACTTTGCTAATGTGATTACTCTCATTTCACCTTTCCCTTCAGCTTTCCTGAAGCAAATTCTCCATCAATATTTCTCTGAACCTGAACTCAGGACCACAATAACAACAGCAACAACAGCAACATCAGATGATTTGTAAAACAAAAATTGTTATTTTAAAATCTGAAGCATAGTATCACTTTCAAGATTACAGATAATGCTTTCCTCTACTAAATACTTGATTAGATACGTCCCTCAGGCTTGTGAAAAGAAACTGTAATTGCTGGTAAATGAAAAGAAAAATTAAAGGAGAATTTAAAAATCAGAAATGTAGATCAAATTTCCAGAGTAGAGAAGATTCAGGAGAAATTAATGGGTGCTTTGTACTGCTTGTCACACACATTTGTAAGAAAAAAAATACTTTTCCTTTTTCTGGAAAATGAAGTACAAGTTGTCAGTGACAACCATCTATTAAGAAATTTCCTTTTGTGATAGAGTGAGGGTTTTTTTCCCCAGAGGTAAATTATTCAACACAGTTAATTTGAATCCGTGTTTGAGTCTGAGATGAAGTTATCAATTTTACCATTTTCCCTCAGTCCCGATACTATCGTTGCCTGAGACTTTGGTACCCATAGCAACAGCCACTGTTTCGGACATCATTGCCCCAAGCAACAGAGCACAACGAATGACTGACAAGCCTCCAGTTGTATGTGTCAGGGTGGTATTTTCCAGGGCTAGAAGACTGGGGCACAACTCACTCTCAAGTATTGAAAGTCAGGCTGTCAAAGAATTGGGAAGGCTGTGTGTATGTGGGAATGTGGTCCACCTGTAAGAAGTTTGCTCACTCGTTTTGAGAGGAATGTGGCAAGGAAGGGTGGGAAAATGAGACTTGCAGCGATGGATAAGGCCAAGACATTGAAAAGTGCCAGTGGGGCCAGCTTGGTCTAAATGTTTCTCCTGTTTTTCCCACAGTTGCCCCACATATTCAAAAGGCTGTTTGTGTACCCTAAAACTGAACCAAAAGGAGGGGATTTAGGACATTCATGTTTTTGTTGCAGTGGAACAAGAATAGAAACAATTGAGCTGCCGCTTTACCTAGACTTCCCAGCCAGGGATTCTGAAAGAAAAGCTGTGAAATGTGACGCTACAAGTAGTGGCATGTGATAGGCACTGGAGTGTAATCACAGTCCTCTTTGAGTCTTGCAGGTGAGGAAATCCTGCTTTTCCCCAGGTAAAATAAAAGGATGTAGTTCTAAGTAGACTTCTCTGCATTATCCTGGGGTGTCTCTGAATCACAGGAAAGGGAAAAATGGGATAAAGAGGGGGTCCCATGACCAAGATGGAACTAGTCTGATGTCAGCTGTAGATCTCAGTAAAGAGACCACAACAGGCAATGTATAGATTACAGTACACTGTGCATGATAAACATACAGGGCTTCTCTGCCCAGGCTTTGAGATGAGCTAGATTTGCAGATAGAGTGTGTGTGTTTTGTAGCCACCCCATTTACCTGCTGTGCTTGAAGAGAAGCCACTCACAATGAAGACATGTGGTGGATGGATGGTGCACTCTGGGGATTTCCAGCCCTAAGGCCTTCTTAGGTATTCAGTGCCAACTCAGGCAACAGTGTGACTATCTGTTTCAGGGAGAGAACCCGAACAGAGGGGTTCAAGTGTACAGGTGTTGGCTGCCTTCCTGTGAGGTGCCCTACTACCTCATATAGTCTGTTGCTCATTCTGAAGGCTTCTTTCATATGAGAAGGATTTTGGCTAAGGTTTAGAAGCTGTCTCCACCCTAGGCTAGAAGGCACACCTGTAATTAGGAGAGAGACTACAGTGATCAGGGCTGCCTTTAAGAGTGTTGGGGGATTTCCCTCCCTTCTGGGGCAGGTTATTTGGCTAGATTCCCAGTCTACCCACACAATCTTCTTTAACCCGTTGATAGACTTGCAGGGTAATAGAAAAAGGAACATGGCATCAGAAGATCGAAGTTCATGTCCAGATTCCACAACTTCTTGCCTGTATGGCCTCCCTTTTTGTCACTAATAAAGTCATGATACTTGTCCTTCCTTATTCCTGAGATTCTTGTAAAAACAAAGTACAACAATGTAAATAAAAGGACTTGGACTTGCAAAGTGCCATTTTAGATTGTCAGCCCCTTGGCTTTGGGGAAGCCAGCTTAAGGCGCCCTTTGTAACTGTCACCCAGAGTGAGCTTGCCAAAGAGGTACCCTGCTATGCTGTCACCCAGAGCCCCCACTTGCTACTCAGAATCAACAAACATTAACATTGGCATATTTTAATAAACTACAAGTTTTCATGTAAAGTTGAAGACCCCTTTGTTTATTTTAATCCTTGCCCAATCCCATTCCCTTCACTTCTTCCTCAGAGGCAACCACTATGATGAATTCCAGACCATGTTTTACACTTTACCATGCCCATGCTTCCACAGCCACCAGGGCCCAAGACCGCCCACTCCACCCCATGCCACCCCACATACTCGGGTAGTTTACAAAGGCAAGACGAATGTGTTTTCCAGGGGTCCATAAAATACCATTCCCCTCCACCCCTGCAAATCCTGAGCTGCATGCAGATCGGGCAGGGGTGGGTGGAGAGACTGCTGGATACCTACTTTAAACCTGCGTAGGGATTTGCCCTGATTCCTAAAAGGTGAGAGTTGCAGGCGCGCATCAACTGGACACTTTTATTGCTTTGAGAACCAGATAACTTTATTGCTAACAATGGTAAAACTGAAAGATAAAACTGAAGAGAACGTTCTGAAAGGGCAACATGCACGCCCCGCCTGGTGGCCCGACCCAGGGAAGGGACCCCGTGGCTGTGGGGCCAATCTGGGCTCAGGTCTCTTTGACGCGGCTGCCCAGGGTGAGCTTGTCGAACAGGTACTCAGCCAGGCCGGCTTCCGGGGAACATATCTTGCGCAGGTTGCTCACGTAGCCACCCAGCTCTTTGATGGTCTTGACTTGCTGGTGCAGGTAGTGGCTCTCCAGGAAGTGGCACAGCTGGGGGTCGCCCTTCTCCACGGCCAGCTGGTACAGCTCCAGCAGGCTCTGGTTGACGTTCTTCTCCAGGTGGAAGGCGGACTCCATAGCCACTAGCCCGCTCTCCCAGCCTTGGCGCTCTGGCTTCCTGATATCGTGAAGGCGGATGCGGCCACCGCGCAGGTTCTGAAGCTTCATCAGCTTCTGGGCATGCTCCATCTTGTCGTCCGACAGGCGCAGGAAGTAGCGGAAGAAGTTCTCCAGGGCCACGTCGTCCCGGTTGAAGTAGAAAGCCATGGACAGGTACAGGTAGGAGGTGTAGAGCTCCAGCCTGATGTGGCTGTTGATGGCGGCCTCGCAGTTGGTGTCGTATTTCTGGCGGACCTGCGAAGGCTGGGCGGTGGCCATGGCGGGCAGCGCGGGTGCGGGCGAGCACACGGGCGAAGTCGGTGCGGTAGCGAGGGTAGCGGCTGAGGTGACAAGAATGGCGGATGGTGAAAGGCGGGTGTGCGACGAAACCAGAAGTGGGCAGTGGCGACCGTTAGGGAGGAGCGCGCTTTGTCGGTGGGGGGAGGGGCCGGGGAAACAGAGTCGCGGGGCAAGGGGGTGGGGGCACGAGCGCTGACTTCCGTCGGAAATCCCGGCCACTTGGCACTGAACGTTTCAAGACCATCTTTTAAAAATAACTGCTCTAGGCCGGGCACGGTGGCTCAAGCCTGTAATCCCAGCACTTCGGGAGGCCGAGGCGGGCGGATTACGAGGTCAGGAGATGGAGACCAACCTGGCCAACATGGTGAAACCCCGTCTCTAGTAAAAATACGAAAAAAATTTAGCCGGGCGTGGTGGCGGGCGCCTGTAGTCCCAGCTACTTGCGAGGCTGAGGTAGGAGAATTGCTTGAACCTGGGAGGCAGAGGTTGCAGTGAGCCGAGTCCACTACACTCCAGCCTGGGCAACAGCGGGAGACTTGTCTCAAAAAATAACAACAACAAACTGCACTATTGAGATACAATTCCTATGCCATGAAATTCACCCTCTGAAACATTTCCGTGGTTTTTAGTATATTCATGAATTTGTGTAACTATCACCCCATCACCAAAAATATAATTTCAGAACGTTTTCCTTATTCCAAAATGAAATCCCCTACCCGTGAATAGTTACTGCCTCCCTCACAGGCCCAACAACCAAGAATGAACTCTCTGTTTCTAGAGATTGGATTACTCTGGATATTTCAAATAAATGAAATAATACTATATGCAGCCTTTATATGGCCTCTTTCATTTAGCATATTGTCTTTAACTTTTATCTTTTTTATGGCTGAATTATATTCCATTGTATGGATATACCACATTTTATTTACTCATTCATCAGTTGCTGGGCATTTGGATTGTTTCCATTTTATGACTGTTATGACTAATGCAGCTATGAGGATTTTTATAATAGACATATGTTTTCAATTCCCTTGGGTATATACCTGGGACTAGAATTGCTGGGTCGTATGTTAAGACTCTGTTTAACATTTTGAGGAACTGCTAGACTGTTTTCCAAAGTCCCTTCATCAGTTTACATGCCCACTAACAATGTTTGAAGGTTCCAACACTGTCATTGTCTTTGTTGTTGTTTTAGTGGATGTAAAGTGGTATCTCATTGTGGTTTTGATTTGCATTTCCCTAATGACTATTGATGTTGAGCATCTTTTCATAGTCATTTGTATATCTTCTTTGGAGAAATCTCTATTCAAGTCATTTGCCCATTTTAAAATTGGGTTATTTGTATTTTTATTGTTGAGTTTTAAGAGTTCTGTATATATTAAGTGTGCAAGTTCTTTTTTAGATATATGATTTGCAAATATTTTCTCTCATTCTTTGTTTTTTTTTTCACTTTCTTAATGGTGTCCTTTGAAGCACAAAAGTTCTTAATTATGTTCAATTTTTTTGTTTTTCTCTTGTCACTTGTGCTTTTAGTGTTCTAAGACACCATTGCCTAATTCAAGGTCATAAACATTTATGCCCAGGTTTTCTTTGAATAACTTTTTAGTTTTAGCTTTTACATTTAAGTTTCTAACTCATTTTGAGTTAATTTTTATATATGATATGAGGTCGTTGTCCAATTTCATTCCTTTGTGTGTGGATACCCAGTTGTCCTAGCATCATTTGTTGTGAAGACCATTCTTTCTCTACTAGATGGTCTTGGCACACCTGTCAAAAATCAATTGACCATAGATGTATGGGTTGATTTCTGGACTCCCACATCTGTTCTGTCAATCTATGTGTCTAAACTGATGCTGGCACAACACTGGCTTGATTACTATAGCTTTGTAGTGAGTTTTGAAATTGGGCAGTGTAGTCATCCAACTCTGCTCTTCTGCAGGATTACTTTGGCTATTCTGGGTCCCTTGAATTTCCGTATGAGTTTTAGGCTATACTTGTCAATTTTTTTTTTAAAGCCTGCTGGGATTTTGATAGGGATTGCATTAAACCTGTAGGTCATTTGTGGGAATATTGGTATCTTAATAATATTAACTCTTCTAGTCCATAAACATAGGATGTCTTTTAATTTATTTAGGTCCAGGACCTTTAAAAAATAAAGATTTTGATTTAGGCTGGGGCCCCAAATCAGAATTTCTAAACATCTCAGGTGATGCCAGACCACATTCTGAGTAGCAATGCTCCAAGAGGGAGGAGGCCTCTATCCCTTATCAAGGTTTGGAGATAAAGAGGACACATATATTGGATTCCACAAGCAAAACTGCCTGTTCTCGCATCACAGACAATCTTTGTGCTATTATACTAGATGTAGTTTTCTGTGGGAAAGGGAAGAGGCCTTTCTCCTATCACAAAAAATTGTGAAAGGCTTTAAAATCAGCAAAAACAATTTCCTGGATGTGCTTTTTAGAGTACCTTTCTGGGTTATCTCCACCTTTCATTGACTTTGAGTTATTTTCTAACTCTTCAGATTGTAGAAAACTAATAAAATGCAAATAGTTCTTGTCCACAGAAATGCAAATAAATGTCTGGTGGAATGCAACTGATTTTTGACTTATTTTGCGTCTATTTGTACATTCCTTATTTCAATATTCCTTATTGCCTATATATGTATGGCTCTTTGAATTCTCCTTGGAGCCATTTGTAACATCTTACTGGTTTCCTCATTAATTAATAAGTTAAATAAAATGTTTCATGCATATATTTTATATTTATATGAGAGTCATGATTTTACTTTTTTCCTCTTAATTATTCTTTAGCACTCCCCATGTCTACCCCCACCCAACCAGGAACACAACTGAAGCCCAGGGAAGTTGACTTGGTAAAGTGAGCACTTTTGTGGGTTGCTCACCTGAGGTATGATTCCAGAACGTTATTTAGGACCTAAAGTAATAGAATTCCTGACTGTGGAATTCTGTAAGGACTATGGAAAGATAGCATCTCTGAGGGGAAGGAGGCAGGGAGTACTCCAGGGTTGTAGGAGACCAGTGAAAACTAGCAGAGGAAGTAGGTATCCAGGGAGCAGGCCAGAGAGGTACCTCACCAGCAGAACACTGTAGCCACTGTGGGGCTGAGGCTGGCCTGATGCAAACTGCGGAGGATAGAGAAGTAGGGGTGACCAGTAAATGTCTGTAGAAAACTGCAACCAGCTGAGAACCAGGGAAGTGATGAGAGTTTCCAGGCAGAGAGTGTAGTTAACAGAGATTTGAGGGGTGGAAGGTTGACTGACTCAGATGGGAGTTTGACAGGCTGAAGTTCATGGTCTGAGTAAAGTTAACCCTGGGAAAGAGGTAGGAACTTGAACTTTTGGAGCCAGGATGAAGGATCCTCTCATCAGCACCTTTGTGCTCCCTGAATCATACCCCTGGAAGGGGTGTTCGGATCCACAGATACTAAGAGTGTGGAGTATCCAGGACTGGGCCTTGGCTTTATCTTCCAGAGAAGGTTCCTTCCAGCTGGTGATCAGATGTAGGAAAGCTCTAATGCATTCTTCTTGGCTCTACTATGGGACAACTATTTAGCACAAAGGCCATAGGACAGTGGTGGCTCCTATTTGGTTGGACACTAATGAGATGTCCAACACTCACACCTATACCATATTCTAAAAAAGAAATTGCTCTTTCCAGTCTCTAATTCCTTGCTGTTCTGATTTTGGGGGAAAAAAGAATCACCATCTTGAGGAACAAAGGAAAACTCTCAGAACTTAGACACGCCCATTGTATGTAAGTTGATGGCTGATACTTGTCAGTTAAATAGAAATTGTTTCTAAGGTTATAACTTTTTGCTTCTATTCAGTGTGCTGGATAATCTCCATCTGCCTCTCTAAGACTGCTCTCTGCTCTCCTCCATCTTACTTGGCACACTGGGAGGGGGAGGTTGACCTATGTGTACTGCACCCCTAGGTCCCTTGTGCTCTCTGCCTTCTAGTTGCATTCAGCCAATGGGAGTCACTGGCAGGATATGGGAGGGCAGGGGAGGAGTGAAGTTGAGGTATTTTTTCTCTTGGCTCCATCTCTTCGGGGCAGATAATTAAGAGGCACCTTTATTTCCCTTTTATAAATTTTGCTCCCTGGATGCAGTAGGACCATTCTCAGGACAGGCTTTCTGCAAGCATTACTACAAAGAACAGGTATTCTTTGGCTCAAGTTTAATGCACAGACTAAGAAATTCATGGGGTCCCAGAAACCAGCGTGCAGCTGGACGTTCTTTCAGGCCAGAGGATCAATGGAACTGGTGGGAGAAATAAAGTACCTGACTTAGGATAGTCTCAGGCCAAAATAATAATGGCATAGGTGGGACTGCCACCCAAGATTCAGGCTTCAGCTTTCTAGCTTGTGGATTTTCTTTTTTTTTTTTTGAGACGGAGTCTCGCTTTGTGGCCCAGGCTGGAGTGCAGTGGCCGGATCTCAGCTCACTGCAAGCTCCGCCTCCTGGGTTTACGCCATTCTCCTGCCTCAGCCTCCCGAGTAGCTGGGACTACAGGCGCCCACCACCTCACCCGGCTAGTTTTTTGTATTTTTAGTAGAGACGGGGTTTCACCATATTAGCCAGGATGGTCTTGATCTCCTGACCTCGTGATCCGCCCGTCTCGGCCTCCCAAAGTGCTGGGATTACAGGCTTGAGCCACCGTGCCCGGCCGTGGATTTTCTTTTCTTTCTTTCTTTCTTTCTTTCTTTCTTTTTTTTTTTTTTTTGAGACGGAGTCTTGCTCTGTCACCCAGGCGGAATGCAGTGGTGTGATCTCGGCTCACTGCAGCCTCCGCCTCCCGGGTTCAAGTGATTCTCCTGCCTCAACCTCCCGAGTAGCTGGGACTACTGGCGCATGCCACCATGCCCATCTAATTTTTTGTATTTTTAGTAGAGATGGGGTTTCATAATGTTAGCCAGGATGGTCTCGATCTACGCCCGCCTCATGATCCGCCTGACCTTGTGATCCGCCCACTTTGGACCCCCAAAGTGCTCTAGCTTGTGGATTTCTCTGGCCTTTGGATTCCGTCTCTCCTTAGGTGACTAGAGTTTTGATTACCTCTCATCTCATTAGTGGATTCATTAGAATGAGGATCAGGTCAGATGAAGCAGGAAGAATAATTTTCTGCTTGTTAGTAACCATGTTTAAAAGTCTGGTTGTGGAAGATGTTGACTTAATAAGGTTTGAGGAATATCTCAGGTAAAGCTTTATTCATTTCAAGTAAAGCTTTGTCCTTCTATGCCTACTTTCTATTGCCCATGATTAAAGCTATCACAGAGTGTTCTGCACAGCACTGTGTCAGTGGGCCCAATCAATGTACATAAGAGATTATACATGCTGATTACTTAATTTGACACCTCTTAATTATTCCTAGGAAGGAAAATATAACTCAATTTCAATTTCAGATAGCCAAAAGGATATTTTAAAAGTTTCCTTTGTTTATTATCTTTTCTAAATAGAGGCTGAATAATCTGTATTATATGACATTCAATTCCTTCACAGAGAACACTAGCCTGACTATAATAGTCGTGCTAGGCTAAGCTATGCTTCAGTAACAAACACTAAAATCTCAATGGCTGAAGAAAATATTTCTTGCTCACATCACAGTCTGAGGCAACTAAAATGACTCTTTTTTATGGTTGTCCACCAATGGCTAACTTATAGATCCAGGCTAAAATTCCATCTGGCAGTTCTGCCATCTCAGAATTCTTTACTTCCAACTGCACAGAAGGGAAAGAGGAAACATGGAAACCTTTCTCTTGCTCTTTACTGCCTTGGACAAGAAGTCATATGCACTTCAGCTCAAACCACCTTCAAGGGAGGGTGGGAAATGTAGGAGAAAACGTGATATTTGATGAATAATAAAATCTCTGCCATGCATGTTTTTACCCATTTATCCTGTTTTTTTTTTTAAGTTGTTTAGAACCCACATTTTGGAGGGGGTGTATTATTAAAAAGTGTTCCCCCTTTCTCTGTGTGGTTGCACGTGCACTCCCCAAACCTAAAAGTCAAAAGAAAAAAATAAAAGAAATTTACTGGAAATTTAAACAACAACAACAAAAAGAACTCACGTTTTTGACTACTGTTGTTTAGTTACTAGAGTGTGCGTGTAGCAAGGCTTCTTTTGAAAACAAAATTTCACAGTTTATATTTTGTGTGTGGCAACGGTACTATGTAATGCAGCTTGTGTGGTCCCATCTCCACATAATTGCTTCTGGTATTCCGCCTTGGCCATATTTATCTCCCATTCTAGATCCCAGCTTGCCATTGAGACTCAGATCCAACCCTGTCTTCTACCTGAAACCTCTCTGTCTAAAGTGAACTCAGCCTCCTCTAAAGATCTAAAGGGATTAGTGCCCACACAACTAGCATGGCAATCAATCATGGACTGCCCAGTGACACCTTGACTGTAATTGCCTTGAATTATTGATCTTCTCCTTTTCTGTTGTGTCCCTTTACTGCAATGTTGTCCCCGACCCATAAGCTCATGGGTGGGAAACTCCCTTTCTTCGACTCCACAGCAATCGACTAGACAGATTAGCACAGAATAAGTGCTCAAAACCTATGGGCTGTTTTGATCTGATTTAATTGGGTTCACAGAGTCAGCAAACATCTAAGGAAACATCAGTACTAAGTACATCAGCAAACATCAGTACTAAGCATCTAAGTACTATGTTCTAGGATCTGTGCTAAGAATTGTGGTTGAAGAGGTGATTAAAACATAGTGCCAATCCTCAAGACTCTTCCAGAATTTTAGGGGTAGACTGAATACAAACCAACATGGTGTGGTAGCTAGCCTTCAAAGATCACCCAACTGGTCCTCCCCTTCCTGTTTGACCATGCTATTCCTCATCTAGAGTTGGCACTTATATTGTCCACCAGTGACCGCCTTGCTAATAGAATGTGGAGGAAGTGGCATTCTGTGACTTTCAAGAGAATGGGAAGCTTTTTCTTCCTTCCTTTTAGAGGTTGTACTCTTGGGATGCCTCCCCCTGACCCTGAATCTAGTTACCATGTTATGAGAAGTTCTAACCAGATGAAGTGGCAACAAGGAGGAGAAACAAGGCTGAGTTCCCAGACAGCAGCCAATACCAACTGCTGGCCATGGGAGTAAGCTGTTTTGGCTATTCCAGATGACTGCAGCCCTGCTAACATCATAAAGAGATTAACCACTAATCTGAAGCCAGTTCATGTACAGAATTATGACCAATAATAAAATGGTTTTTGTTTTAAACTGAGAGGGTTGCTATGCTGCAAAGATAAACTTTCTGAAGTACAGGGTCAGAAAGTTTTTATCAGTACAGTGGGTCCACAAAGGAAGCAAAAGGATGAAGAAAGCTCAGGAATGCCCTCATAGGGGTGACATTTGAGCTTATGAGTAGAAATTCCCCAGGCAGAACTTGAAAGAAAGGAGTTTCCAGTTTGTGATTCCACGCAAAGAAAGACATGAAGGTGTAAAAGTATTATCCATGTACAGAGTATGACAAGCAGTTTGTGATGGATGACATGTGAATAAAGGGGGAGATACAGGTATTTTGAGAGAAATCAGAAAGCCTAGAAGCCTGGCCTTGGGATTTATTCTTTATCCAGTGGGGTGCTTGGGTCTTTTTAAAGCAGAGGAGTGTCAAAATCAGATGTTTTCTCTCAGACGGATTACTTTGGAATGAATGAGAGGTAGACTGGAGGGGTGTGAGACTGCAGAGAAAAAGAACAGCCAGGAGACTTTCGTAATGATTGAGCCTGGGAAGATGAGGTATGTGGAGTAGGCAGTGAGTGACATGGGAAATGGAGAGGAGAGATGGAATGCAAATGGCATTGAGTTGGACAGTTAAAAGAATTTGAATATGGGTGTGGGTAATGAAAGAAAGAGGAATCTAGGACTCCCAGATTTCAGGTTTTGGTTCACCATCCTTGGAGACTGGCAGTGGAGGAGGCCAAGCAGGCCAGAGGAAGAAGATAATGACTTGGGATTCAGTCAAGCCCTTGAGTTCTGAGTCTTCCAAGAGAAGATGCTCTGTAAAAAAAGTGACTTATGATTCAGAGTTCAGGAGAAAGGGCTCAATTAAAATAATACTTTTAAGAAAGGTGTCCAGAACCTGTGGAGAAATGAAGCCCCTTTGTAGGCACTTATTCTGTTAAAGAGTAGTATTTTAGAGAAAAACATGTCTGAAAGATAGCGTGTTTGTAGGCATGACCCTGGAGAGATGATGTAACTGGTAAGAGGTGGTGTTAGGACTTATTTTTCCATTAGTAGTAATAGGTTATAGAGAGCTAGAGACATGCTTGTCCATGCTTCTTTATGGCTAATATGACAGAATTTGTCTTGTGATCACAATTTGGCTGTAGTTCGTGACTAAAAATGATTTCTCTGCATGAAGCTAACTGACCCACCTGGGCTTAAGCTCAGTCTTAGGTTTATTAGGTCCACTCTCCAAGCACCTGAGCAATCTCCTAGCATAAGGCTGCATAATATGCCAGTCATTTTCAATGAGATGAGGTATCTGAAGATTAGGTGCAATGGGAAATTACTTTGATTTTTCTGAAAGCTCATTATGATTAGGTGATTCCAAAGTATCCAGCTTTGTACCACATGTTACTTAATTACGTGATTATTTTGAAGACAAATGGAATACTTTGAGGCAGGTTTTGGAAGCGCTTTAATAAAGAATATTACAGGCTTTCTGTGTTATGTTGACAGAGAGTTGTTTATATTCATCACTATGTACATGAAGAGCTTGATCTGAACTTATCAGGTAATTTGTTGGAGATCTGCGAGCATGCTATAAATGGAGTTTTACTACTTTTAATGGACCCTGAGCAGAGCTGAGTGGGTATTTGATTGGAATCTCGACCAGCCTGTTAATTCTCTTGCTTTCTATTTATGTACAGTCACTCTCTTCTGGAACAATATCCAGTCATGTCATTAATTTGCTCATTTTTTAGTCTTCTGGCTCTGCCTGTCACATACAGGAATATTTGCACTTAATTTGATTATTTAATTGGGCTCTATTTCCCCAAATGTCCTGGCTTACTTACAAATAAAAACAAATGATTTCTGAGAGCCAGTCTCCAGGTCATAGAGTGCTCAGGCACATTTTAGAACCACCAGTTCTGGAGTCTGTCTATTCTCCTCATTCCAGTCCAGTGGAGAGGCATTTTATCTATCAAAATGGGCTGCAGCATGCTTCAGTTACAAATACATAAGTCCCCTGCACCCCGACTGTTCCCCACTGCAGCAATCTCAGTGTCTGAACCCAATGAGGGCTTAATTCTTGCTCAAGGCCAGGAATAGGGCAAGGCAAATGAATTCCCTGGAAACAAAATTTCAGGAGGCACCCACTTCCAGGGTCATGCAGTGCAGGTCTTGCTTATACTGGATGGCCAATGTGCATCCATAAGAGGCTCCGTTAATTGCCACACAGGGATCCAAACTGATAAGGCTTCATCTCGGCACACACCTTGTGATCACTGGAGAAGTGGGAAATGTAGCAGATTGCTTACTGGCTCTTTAAGCTTCCACTGGAAAGTGATGTGTATCATTTCTGATCACATTTCATTGGCCAAAGAAAATCCAGTGGTCTGACTTCAAGGGGGACAGAGAAATACCACCTTACCACTTACGTGGAAAGTGGCAAGCAGAAAGTATTTGGTGAGCACCCTGAATGATTTGTATAGTTATGTTTCCTATATTCTCTAGCACAGAGTTCCGTGGAGCACTGAGCCCAGAGTACTGTGCCCATAGCTCTGACAACTTGCAACTTCAGGTCTTCTCATAACGTCTTTGTTTGACATCGCTTGATTATAACCTCAATGAGAAAAAAAAAATCGCTTCCTGGCTGGGTCCACTGCATGTGTGGAGTTTGCATGTTCTCTGTAGTCAGCATGGGTTTTCTCTGAGTACTGTGGTTTCCTCCCACATCTCAAAGTTGTGCATGTCAGGTTCATTGGCAAGTCTACATGGCCCCGTTGTGAGTGAGTGTGAGTGTGCCCTGCAATGGAATGGCATCCTGGCCAGGTTCTTGCCTTGCTCCCTGAGCTGCCTGGATAAACTCTGGCCACCCATGACCCTAAACTGGAATCATTGGGTAAATAATCTTACCTGTTTTATTGAATCTTTCTTAAACGTATCTATAGTTCACATGTATTCCAAGGTTTCATATTAGAAGTGTTTTGGTCTTTATTTAGAAGTTTGGTGATGTTTTGTGATCAGAAATATGCCATAGGAACTTAACTCTTTTTTTTTTTTTTCCTGAGACTGAGTCTCACTCTCTTTCCCAGGCTGGAGTGCAGTGGTGCTATCTCAGCTCACTGCAACTTCCACCTCCCGGGTTCAAGCAATTCTTGTGCCTCAGCCTCCTGAGCAGCTGGGACTACAGGCGCGTGCCATGACACTCGGCTAATTTTTGTAGTTTTAGTAGAGATGAAGTTTCACCATGTTGGCCGGGCTGGTCTTGAACTCCTGACCTCAAGCGATCCACCTGCCTCAGCCTCCCAAAGTGCTGGGATTACAGGCGTGAGCCACCATGCCCTGCCTTAACTCTTGTTTATATCAGTTAGCCTATGGAAAAATTGGTTTCCTTAGGCATTGTTTTGCATAAAAACTTGCAGTTTCCAAGAAATTGTTGATGATGTTAGTGAGGTCATACTGTAAAATGAATTCTGGCAGTGGGTCGCTGCTTATAGGTGCACAAGGAGGCTTGTTAGGTGGATGGGCTGTGCCCCTTAACATCATCTGCTCAGCTGAGAAAGAGCTTTCACAATGTACTAAGACAACAACATCCCTAAGGTGAAGCTCTCCTCCCAGGATGTTGAAAGCTTTGCCATATGCAGTGGCGCTGGTTACCAAGGCTTGTCAAATCTCAGCTGAAGAAAGAGCACCACTTCTCTTTCTCTACTTCTTAATTTCTCTAGTGCTCGTTTCCATTATTTTTTTAACTCCAGGAAGCTTTGGAATATATTCTGCAAAGAAGATGCTATCCTAAATAGAGTTGATCTGTGTCATCACTTAAATTGTCAATGGGCATTCTTTATTGTTAGTTGTATACTCCATAAATAGCTAGACAAAAGGAACAAAATACAAAATAAAAAGAAAAGGCAAAAGCAGTGGGTTCTTGCTTTTGATGATTACTATTATTTTTTGCTTCTTTAAATGTAAAGCAAAGCATATTTGTGAAATGATTTAAAAATAAGAACAGTCGGCCGGGCGCGGTGGCTCAAGCCTGTAATCCCAGCACTTTGAGAGGCCGAGAAGGGCGGATCACGAGGTCAGGAGATCGAGATCATCCTGGCTAACACGGTGAAACCCCGTCTCTACTAAAAAAAATACAAAAAACTAGCCGGGCGAGGTGGCGGGCGCTTGTAGTCCCAGCTACTTGGGAGGCTGAGGCAGGAGAATGGCATAAACCCGGGAGGCGGAGCTTGCAGTGAGCTGAGATCCGGCCACTGCACTCCAGCCTGGGCGACAGAGCGAGACTCCGTCTCAAAAAAAAAAAAAAAAAATACAGTCTTGTATTTTTTAGGAAACTGTTTTGAAGGATTTCTTCACACGTAACCAGTTCTCATCAAATATCCCTGTCTCTCCAATTTGGGACACCCATTTTACAGATGAGGACTCTAGAACACTGGCTGGTTAAGAGATTTGATTACAGTCATGAGGTGACTGTATTTTGGATATGACTGTAATCAAATCTCTTAACCAGCCAGTGTTCTATACATGAGGTGACTGTATTTTGAGGATCAAGTAATACCACAGTATTGTGGTTTCTACCTTGGCTTTTAGCTTTTCCTGTGGTGTTAACCTGTGGATTTTATTTCAGCAGGGATTTTCAAGTTGTTTTTTGGTATTATAAATAATACTCTGAAATTGAGATTTTTCAGTCAAGTTCTATCTGGTTATTTATTAGTTACATATCATATATTTGGTTGAATATTTGCATCGAGATTTAGGGAGAAGAGGGAGTTTAAGATGGAAGGTATCTCAGTCCTACTGAATATGGAACCATATCAGTTTTCCATAAAGCCCTTTGTTTATGGATTGTTAAGACCATGCTGATCCAGAGTGAGCAGCTGTTGAGTATATCTTCAGATCTGGACCCATATCCAGGTTGAATGAGAAGACTTTGCACTGGCATTTTCTTTTACTTCCAGTTTCCTGGCTCCATGGATTTTGAAGATAAAGATTGAATGTATCATCAACAAGACAACATTTTAGCTTTGTAATGACTAAAACACAGTGCCAAGTATTGGTGAGGATATTGAGAGGATATAAAATAGTATAATCACTTTGAAAAGTTAAGAATAGATTCAACATGGACCTATCCTATGACCCAGAAATTCTACTCTGAGGTACGTGGAGTGTGAAATAGAACACATGTACACATAAAGAACTGATAAGAATGTTTGCCTGGCGTGGTGGCTCACACCTGTAATCCTAGCACTCTGGGAGTCTGAGGCAGGTAGATTG
This sequence comes from Macaca fascicularis, assembly GCF_037993035.2. Classification (NCBI taxonomy): domain Eukaryota; kingdom Metazoa; phylum Chordata; class Mammalia; order Primates; family Cercopithecidae; genus Macaca; species Macaca fascicularis. Next base: position 31,128,240 of record NC_088395.1, read on the forward strand.
CCTGAGCTCAGGAGTTCCAGACCACCCTGGGCAACATGGTAAAACCCCATCTCTACTAAAATACGACAACATAGCCTGATGTGGTGGCAGGCGCTTGTAGTCCCAGCTACTTGGGAGGCTGAGGCATGAGAATTGCTTGAACACAGGAGATGGAGGTTGCAGTGAGCTGAGATCACACCACTGCACTCCAGCCTGGGCGGCAGAGTGAGACTGTGACCCAAAAACAAAACAAAACAAAAAACAAGAGTGTTCATGGCAGCTTCATTCATAATAGCCCCAATCTAGAAATAAGCCAAATGTTCATCAACAGTTGAATGGATAAACAAATTTTGAAATAGTCATACAATTAAATACTACTCAGCAATAAAAAGGAATGAGCCACTGATGTACTCGACAACAGGTATAAATCTTTAAAACATTTTATTGAGTGAAAGAAGCCTAAGACACACACACAAAGTACTGTATAATTCCATTTATATGAAGTTCAAGAACTGGCAAACCCAAGCCATGGCAATAGAAGTCAGAAAGTGATTACCTCTGACAGGGGCATAGACTAGAAAGAGGTACAAGGAAACTTCCTAGGATAGTGGAAATATTCTATGACCTGATTGGAATGGTGGCATGGGAAGCTGTGTACTTATACCTGTGCTTTTATGGTATGTAAATTATACTTAAATTTAAAAAAATACAAAATGATTTTAAGACCTCAGACTTTACAGGACCCTGATCTAACTCACATTTTCCCCAAGTGTTATTACTTATTTTTTTTTCAGAGAATATTGAATGAATACATCCTCTCCCTTGATCAGTTGATTCAGAGGAAATCAATCCTAACTGTCCCAACTTTACTTTCTTCAAGGGAGAATACAAGAGCTACAGTGGAATCTGAATCTCTCACCACATGGGGTTGGCCATCCTTTCCTTAGCTTATCTCCTGTTAACAGCTCAGGGTTACAATAGTGACAGGACACAATTACAAAAAAGCTCTCTCTTTGTCTACGTAGAATCAATAGCAATACATGATGCCTTGAAAGATTAAAGCCAAACGCCTGGTCATCCAGGTGATGAAAATGGAATACACTACCTGCTATTCATCTTCAATGAGTCAGCATGGTTCTTTCAGGTGAAAGGAACTGCATCAGATATGGGCAAAGCTGTGGTGACTGCAAAGGTAGATGTTCAGGAAGGGACAGAGGGGAAGGAAGAGTGACAAATATACTCTCTGTTTATGCCGCAAAGGTTGACATTACAAGCTTGAGGTGGCACTGTGTTTGCATCTACTCTACACTTACTGGGATGTGAAACGACAATATGATGAAGAAGGAAAAATCCCACCATTGTCTGATTTCCTGCCTTGGAACTTGGAATGTTGTGAAGGTTTATGTCTTTTTCTTTTTTCTTTTGGTCCCTCATGCTTTCTAATATTTTGAAGATGAACGATCACTGTTATAGTGTGTTCTTCATTTATATAATGTTAAGTGTTTGCATTTTTATATAGTTATAACTATGAATGGAATACATTTTAAAAAGGTGGATGTTATAGCTGCTGAAAAGAAGTCTATACAGTTATTTAAAACTAAGTGAAAAAATGAACCTATTATGAGTACATAGACCATCTTTCCCTTGACTGTTAGAGCAAGTCTTTTCTTAAAAGCAGTGGATTTTAATGTGGCATGCATATTGGGGCTTGTCCTCTTGGAATGATCACTTATCCACCAAGCTGAGAAAGTCCAAGCAACCACGTAAAGATCTCTACATGGAAGACAACAAAAGTCCCTGGCCAACAGTCAGCCTCAACTTGCCAATTATATGAATGAGGTCATCTTGGAAGTGGATCCTCCAATCCTAAGTTGAGCCTCCCCAGCTGATTCCGCATGGAACAGAGATGAGCTGTCCTCATCAAGACTGGCCCAAATTGCAGATTTGTGACCAAATGTATGATTTTTTTTTTTTTTTTTTGCTAATATATGATTGTTAAGGCATTAAGTTTTGGGATGGTTTGTTACATATGACTGAAACAGTTCCTCAAACTATTTTCTATGTGTATTTTATCTAGGTGTCTATCACTACCTAAATTTAAGTTGGCATATAGATTTTAACTCTGTTCAGTAGTTCAGGAACTCTGTTGAGGAAGATTTTGAGACTGCAACCTAGTTTAGTAGAAAAGCCTGCATGTCCTTCATTTAATTTATTCACCACACAGCAACCAGAGTGATCTTTTAAAAAATCAATCTGATTTTGTGACTACACTGCTGAAATTCTCCAGGGGCTTTCCAGTGCAGTTAGAATGAAAACCAACCTTCTTATTGTCATTTGCAAAGCCTCTATTTGCTGGCCTTTGCTTGATTCCCCTTCAGTCTCATTCCATGCCACTCTCCCACTCAGCCACTCACACAGTCCAGATTCACAATTTGTGTTTCAGTTCCCCGAATATGCCAAGCCAACTGCCACCTTTGCATCTTTTTATCTGTATTAGATATTCTCCCTTCCTGGAATGATCTTTATAGGACTGACTTCTTATTCAAATCCCAGTTTACCCCCGACTAGGCGAATCAGTCAGCTATTATAATATAGTTTCATAACGAATGACCTCACAATTCAGTGGCTTAAAACAGCAAGTATTTATTCCAATCTTCATAGGCCTGTGGGGTGATTGGGGCAGTCTTGCTCTATGTCTCAGTTTTGGGTCTGCATTGCCTCCTAAATGGGCAAATGAAAACCCTCAATCCTATTAAGGCCTAAACTAAGAATTCACTCACTGTCTGTCTCCCATTCCCATTGAGATGGGAGAGTTCCCTTGACCCCTTCCTGGGGCTTGCGACAGGGCTGTGGCTCCTTTACTCCTCTGCTGCACTCAAACCCCTTGTGGGAGAGAGAGCACGCAGGTGAACTGGTGCAGGAGCCAGGGCAAGTGCCTTTGGGTGCTGGCACGAACCCTCTACTGGCCTGTGGTAGCGTTGAGGGGTTGTCTGTGACCTGTGGAGCCTCAGAGGGCATGTGTTACAAGCAATGCTTTTTTAGCTTTGCCATCTGCGGATGGCTTAAGTGCTAAACAGCTCAGCAAAAAGTCATTGCGACAGCCTTTTTGGGTTCCTGCACCCAGTGTGTCTTGAATTCTTGTCTGGCATCTAGGAAGAATCAGGTCACATGAAGTGATTGAAGGGTAGTGTATGTGAAGGATTTTGTTGAGCAATGGAAGTGGCTCTCAGTGGGATGAGCAGCTGGAAAGGAGATGGAGTGGGAAGATAATCTTTCCCTGGAGTTTGGTTGTCCCCGGCCAAACTCCTCTCTGACTGTAGTCTCTGATGTCCAGCTGCCTCATCTCCTCTCATTGTTCAGATGCTTCTGCTCTTCTCTCCTTCTCTGGTGCGCTGCTCTGCTCCTCTGCCAGTGGAGCTTGGGGTTTTTATGGGCACAGGATAGGGAGCGTGGCGGGCAGGGTGGTTTTGGAAAAGGCAACGTTCTGGCGGGAAAACAGGAATGCATGTTCTCATTTAGGACTGTGGATCCAGGCTTGAGGGTGGTTCCCTCACCAGGGACCCCTCCCTCTTCTACCCAGTATTTCCCTGCCACCATTATCCAAGTCAGTTTACACAGTCAACGTGAATGTGGAGGAAAAATACTCTTCCTATGGAGGGGAAGATTTGTTGAACAATAATCTACTTTATTACACCACTCAATCTAAAACAGCCATACCATCAGCCCTTGTCTTTATCTCATCCAACTTTAATTCTTTGAAAATAATCACTCTCTTATATTTTTGTGTTTATTATGTTTATTGTCTGTTTCCCCTTGTTATAATATGTGTTGTATATGTGCAGAGGTGTTATTTGTCTTCTTCTATTCCATATTTCCAGCACATGGAATAGTTTCTGGCTGAGATGAGACGCCCGATAAGAACAAATATTTGTTGCAGAAATTAGTACAGGGAGAAGCAACAGGAAAGCTGCTTATTTTCTCACTCCAAACTACACAAATATTGTGATCTTTTTAACCAATGTTTTTTCTTCCTGTAACTTGTCCATATTTTCCAGTATTGTCTTCTAGTAATGTAAGAGACATCAAAACTTTGACTCTGTTCGAATTGGGTTCCCCCAGAAGTCAACCTTGGGTCAAGGATTAAGTTACATTCAGTTTATTTGGGTGCAAGGATGTGGCCAGGGGAGTGGAGAAGTGATACAAGGAAGGAAAGGCAGCCCATCAATGGGTTCATTATTAGGCCAGCTACCATTAGCTGGTACTTTACCAGGCCAGCTACCATTAGCTGGAACTAAACTTAATCCTACCAGTATTAACAATTCACTGTGGAATTATCATGGCAAAGGGGCAAGGGAGCTGGGCATTTATTCCCTCAAGTTTTTTGATCATTAAAGGCTGCCCAGGGGAGGGAGGGTAAAGAAGAGGGGTGGAAGCTGTTAGCTCCTAGGCACTTTCACTCAGCTGGTATGGCGATGTGGGGTTTGGCAGCCCCAAGTTAGGCTTCTGATGAAAATACTGGTGTTAGCCATTGGAAGTCAGGCTGGGTGCAATAAAATGTTAAGGAAATCGTAGGGGATGCATAGAGCGAACTCTGACTAGCTTTTTCTAAAATAAGTTTTATTGAGAAATAACTGACATATAGCAAACTGTACGTATCATACATATGATCAGTTTTAACATGTATGTACCCTTAAAACCATCACCACGGCTGGGCACAGTGGCTCACGCTTGTAATCCCAGAACTTTGAGAGGCTGAGGTGGGCAAATCACCTGAGGTCAGGAGTTTGAGAGCATCCTGGCCAACATGGTGAAACACTGTCTCTACTAAAAATACAAAAATTAGCCAGGTGTGGTGGCACACGTCTGTAGTCCCAGGTACTCGGGAGGCTGAGGCAGGAGAATCGCTTGAAGCCAGAAGGTGGAGGTTGCAGTGAGTTGAGATCGCACCACTGCACTCCAGCCTGGGCGACAGAGTGAGACTCCTCAAAAAAAGAAAAATAAAACCATCACTACAATCAAGATAATGAACATAGCCATTCCCTCTGATAGTTTTCTCCTGCCTCATTATAATCCCTCCCTTCCCATTCCTAAACAACTGCTGCTCAAGCCTTCTGTCACTATAATTTTCATTTTCTAGAATTGTATGTCATTAGAATCATGCAGTATACTTCCTTTTATTTTCTTTTTTCATTTAACATGATTATTTTGAAATTCATCTATGTTGTTTTGTGTATCAGTAGTTCATTCCTTTTTATTGCTGAGTAGTATTCCATTGTATAGATAGATCACAATTTGTGTATCCATGCACTAGTTGATGGACATTTGGGTAGTTTCTACTTTTTGGTTTTTGTGAATAATGCTGCTATGAATATTTGTATATGAGGATTTTTGTGGACATATGTTTTCATGTCTCTTGTGATTCTATTGGTAACTTGGAATTGGCCATGATGGGGATATTTACGGCATGGAAATTGACAAACCCTACAAATTCAATGTTTTTTCCCCCTGAGCCATCTGGTTGTTAAACATTTACCATCATACCACTAGATACACCCTAGAATAGGAATTGCTGAATCAAAGACTACACAGTTTTTAAAAGTCATTGAGATATATTGTCAAAATGGCTTTCTAAAAAGGTTGCAACTTTCTTGTTTATTAAAATATGTGTATCTCCAGTCATAGAGGCTATAACTAAAAAGTTAAAAAAAACAACAGATGCTGGTGAGGCTGTAGAGGAAAGAGAATGCTTTTCATTGTTTGTAGGAATGTAAATTAGTTTGGCTATGGTGGCCAGTTTAGAGATTTCTCAAAGAACATAAAATAGAATTACCATTTGATCCAGCACCCCACTGCTGGATCACAAAATATACCCATGTAACAAACCCGCACATGTACCCCTTGAATCTAAAATAAATGTTGATTTTTTTAAGTGTATCTTTTATGCCATTTCAAAATGTTCAGTTCCCTCTAAGTTAAAAGTCCAAAGTCTAAGATGCTAATTCTTCCCCAGGGTGATGATGGTGCAGGAATTTTCTCGACCTGTTTGTCGGACTTGGGACGGAGGGTGGCTTGTTTTCTTGGCCCACCATGCTTAACCCCTTGAGGGAGAGAGCCCTTGAGTGAGTGAGTGTGGGATCCAGCTGGCTGCATTGTGTACCTGCAGGAGCAGGCTCTGTGCAGGCCCTGTGGCCAGACCAGGCATGGGCGAACAAGTGCAGAATCCGGCCAGCTGCTTTGGGTGCTGGCAGGAGCAGGCTCCATGTGGGCCCTGCGGTGGTGCCCAGGTAGGGGTGCCTGTAGTCCCTGAAACCTCAAAGGGCATGTTACAGTGCTCTCTTAGCTCCACCGTCCATGGACAGTGGAGTGTTATCAGTTCAGTGGGCCCCTTGCCTTGTCATGTGCGGTGTCTGCCTTCTGCCAGTGAGGGCAAAGGGCCAGTGTGACAGCCTTTTTTGGGTACCCGCACTTGGTGGGTTCAAAGCGCTTGACCAGTGTCCAAGAAGAATGAGATTGCGTGGACACTTGAAGGATGGTGGAGGTGGAGAATTTTTTTTATGGATGAAAATGGCTCACAGTGAAGAGGGGAGCTGAAGAGGAGGCGGGACCGGCAGGTCATCTTCCCTGACATTTGGCAGTCTCCAGCCAGCGCTTCTCTGAAGTTAAACCGTCACTCCTCCAAAGTCCAGCTGTCCCTCTGAAGTCAAGCTGCCTCTCTCCAGTCAAGCTACTTCTCCCTTTCTACCTACTGAGTCTGGGGTCTTTATAGGGACATGATAGGGGGCGGGGAGGGTCATAGGTAGTTTTGGGAAAAGGCAACATTCAATTGGTAGAAAGTCATTATTCAGAAAGAGCCAATTGGGAGAGAGTGAGCAAACAGGGATAGAAGTTCTCACTTTAGGCACTTTAGGCTGCGGGTTTCAGCTTGAAGTTGGGGTTTTGCTGGATCCTACCCCTGTCTGCCTAGAATTTCTTTGCCTCTAGCCTCTATCGATATTGCCACTTTTTTTCCTCATTGTAGTGAGGAGCAGGAACTTCTGTGTATATCTGAAAGATTAAAAAAAAAAAAACATTTTAGACTAGTGTATGGATATGTAAGGCTTTCATAACAAAGAAAAGAAAACTTTAAAAATAAACCAGGCCAGAAAGATGACATAATCGAGGGAATAAGGGGGAGGAAGGAAACATTAAACATTAAATTTTTGTTCCTTTGGTACATAGTCCTCTAAGCTATTGTTTATAAAGAGTCATATCTTCATGTAGTTATAATCCAGTGAACGTGTACTATTTCTGCTTTTCTCATTTAATATTATTTCACATTGCATTTCCACAAATGAATCTAATCTTTATTGTTTTCATTTTAATGACTTTGTAATGTTCTATTATTATAATTCCGCTATTGTTGGCCATTTGAGTTGCTTCCAATTTTCCAACATTATAAATAGAACATCTTCCTGCAAATTCCTTCTTTTGCCTTGCAGATTATTACTTCCTTGGATTAACTTCCCTGAAGTCCTCTTTTTCCCAGTCCATTACTTGCTTATTTAGTTCCATATACACATTTTTTTCTTCTCTCTCCTGCCCCAACCCTGTACTTGACAGAGTTATATGCTCCTGCTAGGTACTGTCATGCCATTCCACATTTCCCCCATTACAACATACCACGCTTGCTTTTAATAACATGTTTGTTTTCCTAGCTAGACTGTGGGCTCCACGTGGGAGGGGCCAATATATTTTTTCTTATTGGTTCCCCATTACTTATATCACATGTGCTCAATATCTAATTATTGATATCTACCTACCTATCTGTCTATGACTTTCTTTCCCTTCTTCCTTCTTCAAGTCTCATTTGACATTAATTACCTCAACAGTTAATACATGAGCAACTCTTTGTGTCCTATTATAATAAACCTACTGGCTTTGCTGTAGTTATTAATAGACAATTGCTATCCCTAAACTAAACCATTTTTTGGCATTGGGCCCTGTCTGCTATAATCGTAAGTCTAAGGGCAAGGCTAGTCAGTACTCCCCTCAGAAGTGACTGAATTGTAGGTAATGCAATTTTTAAAGAATTAAGTAAGGCTGTATAGTTATTCTGACATCGAGATGCAGGCTTGTGCTTAAAATGGCAGTGTTTTAGTTCAGGTTCCCTAGAAACAGACTGTGTGAGATGGAGATTAGTGCGAAAGAAGTTCATCAAGGCGTACTCCAGGGAGGTATACCCTGGGAGGTAGTAAAGGGAGCAGGGCTGGGTAGAGGGAGAAGTTGAGCTGTGACGCAGCCCCTCATCCAATTCCACAGGGAGCTCTAGGGTCGGGATGATCCTTCAGAGTTGTCTTATATTGGAGTGAGGAGGCCCAGGCCTTGTATCTACCCTTCATTGGCCAACCATTGAATATAGGAAAGGAGCATGACTTTGGAAGAGAAAACTACCTTCAACTGAGAGTAGTTTCCAGAAAGGGTCTGAGCCATAAGCCAGTGCCAGACAACATTGTTAGTACCTGGGAAGATGAGTACCTCAGTCCTGAAAGGGGCATGTGACCAGGCACCATGGCACCCACCACAGGGGAGATTAGTCATCTCAAAGTGGGGTGCCATGAGAATAGATTAGCACCTGTTTCAAGAGGACGGAGCCAAGTGACTACTTCCACTCAACTTAATTCCTAGTAATACCCTGAAGTTCAAAGGAGGTAATGGCTGAAATCCCCTAAGTTTGTGTGGTCTCAGGGTGTTTTTAAAAGAAACATAATTTACCAGCCTCCTTTCCCTCAAGGTGTTTTCCCCCACATGCCTTCCCCGACAGCTGTTTCCTCATTTTGAAACCCCAGGAGATGAGTCAGGGAGATCTTGTGATACAACGAGGAGGTCTGGCCTCAGAAGATGAGGATCTCCCAGGGGCCTCCAAAGATGCCCTGAGACTGGGGATGGGCCTGCTGTTATCCACACCTTTTCCTCAACAAACTACCACCCATGAGACAGTTTCAAAGGGAACAGTGGACATGAATCCAACTACACAAACTTACTTATAAGGCTGAATTAGCTCATGTCTGCAAAGCACTTCGAGCGATTTGGATAGACTTCTTAAATTGTTTACCTAACGTATTACCTCACCTTTAAGTCAATTTCATAGGATGGGCTAAATACAGCTTCCATTAGAAAATAATCTTCTCATGAGTTTTTTCAACATCTAATATGTATTATCATTAGTGGTTAAGTAAAGTCAGCTTGTTGAGACAAGACCATTATTTTTCACATATTTTTCATAAATTTTCATTTACTAACTTTTAAGAATGGATTCTGATTTTTGTGCTAAAAAATTATGCCTTCGTACAGACCATATTGTAATGAATACTTTTAGGCTGAAGGAATCAGTCATATTTTCAACATAAGGTAACCAGATGTCTTAATTATGTATGTGTGTGCATGTTTTAGCAAGTTTTATATTAGAATCTTAGCTCCCTGGATACAGATAGCCCCAATGTCCTCTAGGATCTCTGGCAAAAGAGTGCTTTAGGGGCACAGACACTGTGTCAGCTTCAGGTATACATAGAATATGATAACGTATAAAGTCACCACAGTGATCAATTAAAAAAATCTGGTTACAAGGAAATCTGTTTCCTGCTACTCCGGCTGCTGCTTCAGCTTCAGTAAAGACAAAATATAGTCTTCTCTCGTCCACTAATATGTAACCTAAGAGTTTCACAGTATTTGATCATTTATGAATGAGTTAGTTGGGGAGTTGGGAAGTATGGCTTGATAGATAATAGTGTAGCTCTTTTTGCAATCAATGCATGGTACAAACCAGTATTTAAGAACCCCTGGCTGGGCGCGGTGGCTCATGCCTATAATCCCAGCACCTCGGGAGGCAGAGGTGGGTGGATCACTTGAGCTCAGGAGTTTGAGACCAGCCTGGGCAACATGGCAAAACCCTGTCCCTACAAAAAATACAAAAACTAGCTGGACATGGTGGTACACACCCATGGTCTCAGCTACTTGGAGGCTGAAGTGGGAGGATAACTGAGCCTGGGGAGGTTGGGGGTGCAGTTAGCCATGATTTTTCCACTGTACTCCAGCTTTGGTGACAGAGTGAGACCTTGTCTCAAAAATAAACAAACAAAAAACCAAAAAAGGCTGGGCCCAGTGGCTCACACCTCTAATCCCAGCACTTTCACAGGCCAAGGCGGGTGGATCACTTGCTTGAACTCAAGAGTTCAAGACCAGCCTGGGCAACGTGACGAAACTCAGTCTCTACAAAAAAAAATACAAAAATTCACCGAGAGTGGTGCCACACACCTGTGGTCACAGCTACTCAGGAGGCTGAGATGAGAGGATCGCTTGAGCCCAGGAGGCAGCAGTGAGCTGAGATTATGCTACTGTCTCCAGCTTGGGAGACAGAGCAAGACCTTGTCTCAAAACAAAGAAAGAAAAAAACTCCTAATGGGGGTTACGCTGGGGTGGATGTTCACTGCCTTCAGGCCTACCAGGCCAGCAATTGAGGTTATATGTATTTTTTGTAGCCACTCTTTGCCCTGTTTCTGTATCAGTCAGATTTCTTAGTTGCAAACAACAGAACCCCTCTTGCTAGTTTAAGCTAGAAAAGAGATTTATTCAAGGCTACAGTCATCCCTGTATCCATGGTTTTGCTTTCTTGGTTTCAGTTGCCTGCAGTCAAATGTGGTCTGAAAATATTAAATTAAAAATTCCAGAAATAAACAAATCATAAGTTAAATTGCACACCATTCTGAGTAGCATGATGAAATCTCATGCAGTTCCACCTGGGACATAAATAATCAGTATACACACTGTGGAAACTACCCACCCAACTAGTTACTTAGAAGTGTCTCAGTTCTCAGATTAACTGTTGCAGTTGCTTGTGTTCAAGTCACCCTTATTTTACTTCATAATAGCCCCAAAGTGTGCAAGAGTAGTGATGCTGGCAGTTTGGATATGCCAAAGAGAAGCCACAAAGTGCTTCCTTTGAGTGAAAAGGTGAAACTTCTAGCTTAATAAGGAAAGAAAAAAAAAATCCTATATACTGAGATTGCTAAAATCTATGATAAGAACAAATCTCCTATCTGTGAAATTCGGAGGAAGGAAAAGGAAATTCATGCTGGTTTCATTGTCGCACCTCAGACTGTAAAAGTTATCGCCACCGTGTGTGATAAGTGCTTAGTTAAGATGGAAGAGGCATTAAATTTGTGGATAGAAGACATGATCAGAAATGTGTTTCATGCTAATTGTGGTTTCAGGCATATATTGGGGGGTCTTGGGATGTATTCACGTATGATAAGCAGATACTACTGTATTATAAAGTTCACATGCTCTCCACAGGGGCTGGAGTCCTTTAGCAGAACTGCTTCAGTGGAAATAATGTTGCCACTATTTCTTAGGACAGGCAACTCTGATCACATCATTAGACATTGGATGCAACTGCTAGGAACTCTGCTACTTGATGCTTCTAGAAACTGGGTGTATCGGTTGCTGCACACATCATAATGGAGTCCAGGCAGTGCCTGCTTCTTTGGGTTACATACTTTTGATTCAAACTCTGGCATAGGTGTGTCTCATTGGTAAAGGTTAGCATTCTATGTCTGTATCCTTGTGCCCTCTGCCTCCCTTAGCCTACAAACTCATCTCTTCTATTTTGAATTGGTTATTTGCACGGATGAGAGAGAGAGAAAGAGAGAGAGACCATAAAACAAGGAGATCAAATTTTAGAAATTACAACAAAACCATTTTTACTTCTTTATCATCCCATCAGCAAGGCAATTTTAGATCTTTAAGTGCTTTTTACTAACCGTTGTACTTTCAGCTATTACTTTTGTTCCCAAGGAATGTATAAAACAGACATTCTTATCCTTAGAAAAAAACTGAGGTAGAGAAATTGCCAAGAATGACACCAAAGCCAGAAATCAAAGAAAAATATTGGTAACCTTTACTACTTCAGGAAAAAAACGATGTCCTTAATATGGCAAGATCTTTTACAAATCAATAAGAAAAATGTTAATACCACAGTAGACAAATGATCAGTGGATATGGGCAAGTAATCTACAAAAGAAGAAAGGCAAATGTTCAACAGCCTTATGAAAAGATACTCAATCTAGCTACTAATTAAAAATGCAAACGAAAATAACAAGTCATAATTTCCTCCCTTTCAGATTAGCAAACAGACCTAAGCCAATTTGGCAGTCCAGCCAATGTCAAGGTCCTTTAGTGAACATATTAAAGATGGATGGTAGCTATACATACTTGCCCGCACAACCTTGTTAGCAGATGGTTTATTGCTATTAGGCTATGTTCTTCAAATTCTTTCAAACATACAAAAATTTATTAGCAAGCAAGTACAAAAGAGCATAAAAGGCTTATTCTGTGGCAGATACTCCTCTCTTCCTGATCACATGACTGATCACACGACTGGCTGGTTTTGTAGGTGTGTCAGAGTAGCAGAGTCTTGTTGATGTGGCAGGACCAACAGGGCTCTAGAGCTGGAATACTGCTTTAGTGGAATTATATCCACTGGGCTGGAATTGTATCTTGTTTGTGTAAGGGTGGTAAAGCCTGTACAACATTCCTAGTGGGACACCTCCGTGAAACACCTCTGGTCTCACGAATGAAAATATTTCTTCTCATTACTAAGTGCTAGGTCATCATCTCTGGAGGTGTTGATTCTCAATTAGGGCCGATTAAATGATTTTTAAGTATTTCTAGATACTTCAAATGTAAACTCATGCTCAAACTCCTAACTCCACACAGAATTACCTTGGGCACATACAGACATGCTGTCAACATAATCTGAAATAAGTGGAAACGGTCATTGCACATTGGCACTTTTCTGAAATGCAGCTTGTCAATATGTATAACAATATCAAGTGAACATACTCTACAAATTAGTGATCCTACCTGGGGCATCTTATCCTAAGGAAGTAATTGAACACATTCAAAGATCTGTCCATGGATGTGTATGACTGTGTTGTTTTTAATAGTGCAAGATTGTAAACAATCAAAAGTTTGTTTATAGGATAATGACAAAGCAGGTCAGTGGTTCAAAGCAGGTTTGGTGACGGGAGTAGGGCCTGGGAATAGAAGGGATGAGATGGCAGGACTACAAAGGGCCAGAAAGGAACTTTTGAAGTGATAGATATATTCACTAATTTTGACTGTGGTGATCACTTTATGGGTGTATAGATATGTTAAAACCTTTCAAATTGTACATGTTAAATATGTGCAGTTTATTGTATGTCAACTATACCTTAAAGTTGTTTAAAATAATTCTGTCAGTAGATATTGGATAAATAGTAATAATGAGAAGAGTTATTGAGCACTTAATATGTGCGTGATATTGTGTCGGGTGTTCTGCAAATACTGTCTTTCTCTTTTTTTTTTTCCTGCTCTGTCACCCAGGCTGGAGTGCAGTAGTGCGATTGCGGCTCACTGCGGTCTTGACCTCCTAGCTCAAGTGATCCCCACATCTCAGCCCCCTGAGTAGCTGGGACTATAGGTGCCTGCTACCACGCCTGGCTAATTTATTTTTTGTAGAGACGAGGTCTTTCTGTGTTGCCCAGGCTGGTCTCAAACTCCTGGGCTCAAGCAATCTACCCACCTCAGACTCCCGAAGTGCCGGGATTATAAGCGTGAGCCACCATGCCTGGCAGTATTGTCTCTTGATTCTCACCCTTACCCTTTGATTTTGGATTGTTGTCCCTGTTTCTCACAGATGAGAAAACTGAGGTTTGAAGAATGTCTATGACCTGCCCAAAGTCTCAGTCAGAAAGTGGCTAAAGAGTAGGAGTCAACAAACAACAGCCCACTTGTCAAATCCAGTCTGCCACTTGTTTTTGTAAATAAAGTTGGACAGATATGACATCTGTAATCCCAGCACTTTGGGAGGGCGATTTGGGAGGATCACTTGAGACCAGGAGTTTGAGACCAGCCTGGGCAACATGGAAAAACCCTGTCTGCAAAAACACAAAAATTAGGCAGGCGTGGTGACACCCATGTTTAGTCCCAGCTACTTGGGAGGTTGAAGTGGGAGGATTATTTGAGCCAGGGAGGTCAAGCCTGCAGTGAGCTGTGATTGTGCCACTGCACTCCAGTCTGGCCAACAGAGCAAGACTCTGTCTCTAAAAATAAACAAAGAAATACATTTTATGGGAACATAGCCATGCACATTTGTTTACCTATTGTATATGTCTGCTATGACATACATCAGTAGAGTTGAGTAGTTTGTAATGGAAACCATGTGATGGTTAATTTTATATGTCAGCTTGGCCAGGCCTCAGTACCCATTCAGTTAAATATTATTCTAGATGTTTCTATGAAGATTTTTTTTTTTTTTAGATGGGACTAACATTTAAATCACTAGACTTTAAGTAAAGCAGATTTTCCTCCGTAGAGTGGGTGGGCCTCCTCCAATCAGTTTAGCATCTTAAGGGAAAAAGACTGCTCTCCCAGAGAAAGAAGGAATTCTTCCAGCAAGATAGCCTTTAGAGTTGAACTGCAACTCTTCCCTGGGTCTCCAGTGTACTGGAATACCCTGTGAATTCTGAGCTTGCCAGCCTCCACAGTCACGTCAGCCAATTACTTAAACTAAATCAATCTCTCTCCATATCTATGTCTATATCTGTATCTATATATCTTGTTGGTTCTATTCATCTGAAGAACCCTGGCTAATATAACCCACAAAACTTAAAATATTTATTATTTGGCCTTTTACAGATAAAGTTTTCTGATCTCTAGCCAAGAGCTGGAATCTGAATCCAGACAATTTGAATTTATAGCTTAAGTTCTCAGCCACTGCCCTACACTGCCTCATCGAACATCCAACTAGTGGAATACTCTGTAGCCATTAAAAGTTATGATAACAAACTACTGTGGTTTGAATATGTCTGCCAAATTTCATGTGTTGGAAACTTAATTCACAATGTGGTAGTATTGAAAAGTGGGGCCTCTAAGAGGTAATTGGATCATGAGGTCTCTGCCTTATAAATAGATCAGTTTATTCTTGGACTAATGGGTTATTATGGGAGTGGAACTGGTCGTTTTATAAGAGGAAGAGAGAACTGAACTAGCACATTAGCATGCTCAGCCTCCTTGCTGTGTGATGCTCTGTACAACCTTAGGTCTCTGTAGAGAGTCCCCACCAGCAAGAAGTCTCTCACCAGCCATAGTCTTTTGACCTGGGACTTCTCAGCTTCTATAACTGTAGGAAATAGCTTTTTCTTTATAAATTACCTAGTTTCAGATATCTGTTATAAGCAAAATAAAATGGATTAAGACAGGAAATTGGTGCAGAGAGTAGGGTGTGGCTATAAAGATACCTGAAAATGTGGAAGTGGCCTTGGAACTAGGCAATGGGCAGAGATTGGAAGAATTTGGAGGAGCAGGCCATAAAAATATTGTATTGCCATGAATGGCACATTGGGGGTGTGTATTAGTCCATTTTCACACTGCTATAATTTATAAAGGAAAGAGGTTTAATTGACACACGGTTCCGCATGACTGGGGAGACCTCAGGAAACTTAACAATCATGGCAGAGCATGAGGAGAAGCAAGCACTTTCTTCACAGGCTGGTAGAAGAGAGAGAGAGCAAGAGGGGAACTGCCAAACACTTTTAAACCATCAGATCTTGGGAGAACTCACTATCATGAGAATAGCATGGGGGAAACTGCCCCCATGATCCCATCACTTCCCACCAGGTCCTTCCCTGGACACATGGGACACAATATGAGATGAGATTTGTGTGGGGACACAGCCAAATCATATCAAGGTGATTCTGGTGAGGGCTCAGAAGAAGATAAAAACACGAGGGAAAGTTTATAACTTTTTAGAGATCGGTTAAGTAGTTGTGACCAAAATGCTGATAAAAATATGGACAGTAAAGGCCATTCTGATGATGAGGTCTCAGATGGAAATGAGGAGGAACTCACTGGACCCTGGAGCAAAGTGTGCGCACATTGTACCATAGCAAAGAACTAGGATGTGTTGGCTAGGGCTCTGTGGAAGTCTGAACTTAAAAATGATGACCTAGGGTATCTGGTGGAAGAAATTTCTAAGCAACAAAGTACTCAAAAAGTGATGTGATTACTTTTAACAGCTTAGACTCAGTGGTGGCAACAGAATGACCTAAAGGTGGAATGTATAATTAAAAGGGAGGCAAAGTGTATAAATTTGGAAATTTCAGAGCCTGGCCATGTGATAGAGAATGAAAGAGCATTTTTAGGAGAGGAATCCAAAGGTGCAGCCCAGTGACTGCTTGCTAAAGAGATTAGCACAGATAAAAGGGAACCAGGTACTAATACTCAGAACAATGGAAAAAAGGGCCCAGAAGGCATTTCAGTGGTCTTTAAGATTGCCTTTCCCATTATGAGGCCTATGAGGACAGAATGGTTTTGTGGACAGGCGTGGGGTGCTGCCTCGGGATGCTGCTACTCATATCCTGGCCTCCCCAGAGAGCGCAAGTGGTAAGCCTTGATGGCTTTCCCATGGGGTTAAGTCTGCAGGGATCTAGAATGCAAGGGCCTTGGGGGCTTGGCGACTTCCACCTAGATTTCAAAGGATGTATCTGAAAGCCTAGAAGTCTAAGCAAAAGCTTGCAACAGGGGCAGAGCCACCACAGAGAGTACCCATGGGGGCACCACCTAGTAGAGCTGAGAGAGTAGAGCTGATGTGGGGACCCCAGAATTATAGAGCCACCTGGCAGTGTGCCACCTTAGCTTAGAAAAACTCTTTTGAGTTTGACTTCAACCTGAGAAAGCCACATGGGCTGCATCCAGCAAAGCCATGGGGACGGGGCTGCCCAAGGCCTTGGGATCCCAACTTTTGCCCCAGTGTGCCCAGGAAGCAGAACATGGACTAAGATTATTTTGGAGCTTTAAGATTTAATGTCTGCCCTGATGGGTTTCAGACTGAGGTGGGGCCTGTGCCTGTTGCCCCTTTCTTTTGACTGATTTCTGCCTTTTGGAATGGGAATGTTTACCCAATGCTGGTACCACCAAAAAAACTAAGTTATTTACTTCTATGATAAATACCACTTCTATTTATCATAGAAGTAAATAACTTGTATTTTATTTTATTTTATTTTATTTTATTTTATAGGCTTATAGCTAGAAGGAACTTGAGTTTCAGATGAAACTTTGGACTTTGGATTTTTAAATTGGTGCTGGAACAAATTAAGACTTTGGGACTATTTGGATGAAATTATTGTATGTTGCATGTGAGAAGGACATGAGTTTTGGGGGACCAAGGGTGAAATGCTATGGTCTCAATATGGTTTGTTTGTCCTCACCAAAACTCATGTTGAAATTTGATCCCCAATGTGACAGTGTTGGGAGGTGTGGCCTAGTGGGAGGTGTTTGGGTTATGGAGGTGGATCCCTCATGAATAGCTTGCTGCTGTTCTCGTGGTAATGAGTTATCACTCTCATGAGGCTGAATTAGTTTTTGCAGGAACAGATCAGTTCCCTTAAGGGTAGGTCGTTATAAAGCCAGGACACTTTGAAGGGTATCCTCTTTGTACATGTCCACTTCCTTTTTGACTTCAGCCATTTTGTGATGCAGCACAAAAGCCCTTGCTAGAAACCAGGACCATTGCCCTTGAACTTCTAAGCCTGCAGAGCCATGAGCTAAATAAACCTCTTTTCTTATAAATTACCCAGTCTCAAGTATTTTTATAGCAACACAGAATAGACTAGGACACAAACTATATGTATTACTTTAGAAAAATGTTCAGAATGCATTGTTAAAGAAAGTGGGTTACACCTTCATTTCTGTCTTTATCACATTTATCTTAGAAAAAGTATGCATGGGGAAAGTTGTGGAAACATATACACTGAATATTTTAACAGCAGTTTTCTCCAGGCAGTGGATTATGGGTGATTTTTACTTTTCCTTTGTAAGTCTATGTATTTTCTGTATATTTCACAATGAGCATATAAATGGAAGGAGAAAAACAACAAAGAATTTTTTATTTTGAAAATAGGGAATGATTTGCTTTTTAAATGCTGCCTGCATGTCAAAATGTCCAGGTCAATGCGGCTCCATCAAAATGCCCTTGATGACAAAACGGTGGCAGCCATGTAGTAGTCACGGCCTTCTCCTTGTGTCCTGCTAGTTCACTTTTCATGCAGCAGGCAGTCTGAGTGGTCTTTCAAAAGCACCCATCTGGTCTTGTTACTCATGTGCTTAAATTTTTTCAGTACGTTCCCATTTAAGGCCCAAATTGTTATCAGCATGGCAGACAGTGCCTTCTGAGAACTGCTTCCCCCTTTCTTAGTCCACCAAGAACTAGGAGTTCTTCCCACTCGTGTTCTAGCCACACTGATCTATCTGCAGTTCCTGAAAGGGCCCCGGTACTTATTTCAGTCTGATTAGAGTTCATTATTGCCACTGAAAGAAATAACTAGAAACTAGATCTAATCGTCTAATCTTTGTTTGTTTGTTTCTTTCTTTTAAGTGCCTATAATGGTGCTTACCACAGATTGGCAAAATATTTTCTGGATGAAAGATGAATAAATGTATGGAGTACAGAACCTCTGTCATGACTATTAATGAGTTTTCAGTGGCTAGAGAGATGCCATTGAAGTCTTGGAGCTGTTACTCTATGAACATTGTTCTTCAGTTGCATTTTGAGTTGGGTTGAATAGAGCAGCTAATAATAATATATAACATAATTTGAATACAAAAGTGTATTTTAAGTTCTTTTTCTCTATGTCAAGACTGGCTGGACATTTGCCAATACATTTCCTTTGCCTGAGCACCCAGAAAGACTTTATTTCCTAGCCCTCCTTGAAGTTAGATTGGGAAATTGTGATTGAATTCTGGCTGATGAGAATTTGAACAGATATGATCTGTCCCTTCCACGAGTCTACCTTCTGTGTAGTCTCATTTCTGGTCCGTGTGACTGGACTTGAAGGCCTCCAAAATGGTGGATTTGTAAGAATGAAGAAGCCTGGCTTCTGGGCAGTGAAGTGGATGAGAAATAAAGCTTTGTTGGGTTTAGTGACTGAGATTTTGGTGTCTACTTGTTATTGTAGCAAAATCTAACTTCTCCTAACTACATCATCTTCCAAAGAAACTTTTATAACTCCACTTGGT
Source organism: Macaca fascicularis (assembly GCF_037993035.2). Taxonomy (NCBI): domain Eukaryota; kingdom Metazoa; phylum Chordata; class Mammalia; order Primates; family Cercopithecidae; genus Macaca; species Macaca fascicularis. The sequence continues at coordinate 31,147,308 of NC_088395.1, forward strand.
TTTGAGTTGGGCAGGACTTATATGGTCACTTTAATTTGACACTTCAGAATGCATATTAGATATGCAGATAAGCATATTTCCTTATTCAGCTTCTTCATTTTGAATTTTCCAAACGATTTGAAAGAGAAACATGGAGTAAGATAATGACTATTCAGTAGAAAGCAAAAAATAGTACAGAACACAAATAACTAACAATTAGCATAACAATTCTTACTATAAATATGAATCTTTCATTTCTTCTCTATTTTTTCATAGTTTAGAAATCTGCTATGTTTAATAGAAAGTTCCAAATATGCTGCCTTTTTGATGAAGAAGGGTTGTACAAATCTGTCAGACACACAAATATATTATGTGCTTAATTTATTGATTAGTTTATGTAAGAATTAAATTCAACCAAAAAGTGACTAAGATCTACTACATATGTTTTGTTGTACAGCAATGCTCTTTTTGGTTGGTATTCAGATGGGGATGTTGGTGGACTCAGGCTGCTTGTAGTAATGCATGTCTGTTAAATAATCTTTGCTAAATGTGACCAGAAATGTGGAATTTTTTATTGGCAATTATAATCCTTGGGCTGCGTATAACTTCATTAGACATCTGGCTGCCAATTCCATATAGTATCTTTTCATGACCATCATACGCTGCAGGGAGCATTAATTTACTCTGAAGACCAGATTAATTGGAAAGGTCTTTTCCAAACAAAACTCATGAAAGAATATTAACATAGTGCTTGCAAATGTGATTATTTGATTCAGTGTAGGGATTTTCTCTTTAAAATTTTGCCTGATTTCTCCATATTTGATTAGGACACCCTCCTTGTGCTACTGCTTTAGCTTGTGTGAGTCATATATCATGACCTATGGCAAATATTTCTCATCTGTCTCCTCTAGCAGACTGTGAGGCACAAAACAGGACACACAGATCCCCTTTTAACTTAATATTCTAAGTGCGTGGCCTGAAGTAGAAACTGAGTGAATGCTTATTTACTGAATATTGACACGGTTGTTTAAACTGTTGTGATTTTATAATTAGAAAAACTGCTTAATACCTACTTTACAGTTATAATTTTTGATGACTTGTATATGTCACACATATATAAACAGATCAGGTTTTGTATCACTATGTCAGTTTTAGAATCATGGTACCATTTTAGGATGCCAAAACTTTTTCAGAGAAACATGGTAGGAGGCTAGGATATTGAGGAAAGACTTAAGGAAGAATCTATAATCACTTTAAAGGCACAGTTTTTGACCTGTGTTTAAGCAAAATGCCAGAATGGGGCATTGGTGCTACCTGTTGTGTAACATAGAGCAGAAGGTCCTATCATATGTGAAAAAGGCCAGGCTTAGACAAGCCATTCAGCTAAACAAGACAGCAAGACAAGCTAAAGGATTAGAGGAAGGCCGGGCGTGGTGGCTCATACCTGTAACCCAATGACTTTGAGAGGCCGAGGTGGGTGGATCACCTGAGGTCAGGAGTTCGAGACCAGCCTGGCCAACATGGTGAAACCCTCATCTCTACTAAAAATAAAAAAAATTAGCTGGGTGCAGTGGCAGATGCCTGTAATCCCAGCTACTCAGGAGGCTGAGACAAGAGAATCGCTTGAACCTGGGAGGTGGAAGTTGCAGTGAGCTGAGATCGTGCCATTGCACTCTAGCCTGGGTGACAGAGTGAGACCCTGCGTCCCCCCCACAAAGAAAAAAAAAGATCAGAGGAAGGAAAGGTTGGTAATCAAGCCATTTTACATTCTTGTTTTAGCTTTTACCTTGCCCACATTGCTATCGTATAGGATCAGACTTGAAGGGGAATCTGTCCTTCTACAAAAACTTTCAGAGGAAGATGAATCTACTGCATTCAGAATTTAACCAGGGTGGTTGTTATTGAATTCTTTCTTGTATAGCATCCCAAATTCTTCAAGCTATGCTTTAAACTCCTTTTCTTTGATTGTCTCCTCAGTAGAACTGGAGAACAACTGGTAATCACCTTCAATGTAAGATGTTAAATCACCTCACAGTTTTATTTTTTTCCCTTGTGTATGAAATATCAGTTCTCTTATTTATTTCTTTTAGGGTCTTATTTCTTAAACAGCCATATCTCTGACTCTCTGCTATAATGTCCCTGAGCTGTCTTATTCATCCTGGAGTTCTGAACACCACCCATAAAAAGAACATGACTAATGCCTAGGAAAGAAAAGTTAGAATATGAAATCCCCAAGTGTCATTTTCTTGTATACTTTATTGTCTCCTCCATAGTTCAGCCATTCACTCTGAAAACATCCTTTGTGCCAGGAGTCCTAGGTGCTATGGACTATAATGTAGTGAGCAAGCTGACCCAAATCCCTACCCTCCCAAACTTCACATTCTAGTCAGAGGAGAGACAGATGATACACAAAATATACAAGTGAAGAATCATCGTATGCCAGCTGGTAATAAATGTGGTGTAGAATAATAGAGCTGGGACAGGGAAAGGTAGTGTTGGGAGCTGCAGTTCTAAATACTGGCTAGGAGAGATCTGACCGAGGTGTTTTGAGTAAAGACTTCAAGGAAATGAGGAAGCCAATGAAACAGGCAGCTAGGGTAGAGCATGCTGAGTGGAGAAAGCAGCAAATGTGAAGGCTTTGAGGTCAGAACTGGCTGGTGTGTTAGAGAAACAATAAAGCATCAGGTACATGGATGGAGCAGAGTGAAGGAGAGGAAGGGTAGCAAGGAGGAAGACAGAGAGGTATGGGTCAGATCGTATAGGAACCCCTCAAACTCTAGAAGAACTTTGGCTTTTATTTTCGAATTTGAAGCCATTGGTTGATTTTAAGCCAACAAGTGACAAGACCTTATTATGCCTTCATAGGATCACCCTGGCTGCTGTGTTGAGGATAGACTGAAGGAAGGGTAGAAGTTGGGAGGCCAGCTAAATGCTATTGTGATGATTTGGCAGCACAGTGATTATGGTATCTCGGACCAGTGCAGTGAAAGTAGAGATGAGGACAAGTGGCCAGGTTCTCATCTGTTTTAAAGGGAGGGCCAAATTGAATTTGCTGATGCGATGGTTGTGGGTGTGAAAGAAAAGGAGTCAAGAGTATTTAAAGTTTTTGACCTGGACAACTGGAAGGATAGGCTTGCCATGAACAGCTTGGGGAGAGAACATTTTAGATAGTGATGGGAGGTGGTGGCAGTGGGTTGATCAGGAGCTTGCTCTTAGATATGACAAGTTTGAGAAGACTTATTAGACCTTTAAGTGGAGTTGTTGAGGAAGCTGCTGGATCTCCAAGTCGGGAGTTCATGGGTGAAGTTCTGGTTAGAGATACAAATCGTGGAGTCATCATCATGTAGAAGGTATCTGTAGCCCTGAGACGGAATGAGACTACCAAGGTGGCAAGTGTAAACATAAATGAAAAGAGGTCCAAGAACTTAGCCTTAGGGAATACCAATGTTAAGAGGTCGGGGAATGGACTGTAAAAAATGTAAGCACATATGCATGAACAGTACACATAAGCATTTTGGTGGTAGCAACCATGAGTGAGTAAGCTTTGAAGAAGCAGGCTGTTTCGACTTAGGATGGAGGAAGGAAAGGATGCTGATGTGTGGAACATGACTGTTGCCATGAAACCTTGAAGAATAAGAATGCAGCAGTGAGCTGGGCGTGGCTCAGCTACTCAGGAGGCTGAGGCAGGAGGATGGGAGGATCCCTTGAACCCAGGAGTTTGAGTTCAGCCTGGGCAACATAGTGAGACTTCATCTCTAAATGTTTTTTTTAAGCAGACCAACTTTTAGCAACAATGTATTGTATATTTAAAAGTAGCTAAGTGAGAACCTAAAATGTTCCCAGCACATATCAATGATTACTTTAAGGTTCTGGACACACCAAATACCCTGACTTGATCATTACACATTCTATGCATATAACAAAACCTCACAGGTAGCCCCATAAAGATGTAAAATATTTGTGTGTATATATATATATATATATATATATATATATATATATATTTTAAACAATGCAGCAGTGAGTGAAGAAGGCTAGGCTCGCAGTTCCAAGCAGTTGGAAGGGGCAGTCTGGCTGTAGTAAGCAGCAGGATGGAGAGAGAGAGAGGTAGAATGGCTTAGGTTACTTCTTTGTTTCACAACTCTTTCTCAGTGAAACAAACAGCAATGTTTTAGACTGGATTCCCTCAAAGCAGCCTTTGAGATGGAGTATTCTCTGCAGAAGGTTTACTGGGGGCGGGGTGCTTATAACAGAGACACCTGAAGAAAGTGAGAAGGCAGGAAGGGCAGAGGAGAAGCTGAACTATGAAGTGATTACAACTAAGGCCTTGGTGGATTCCAGGAGGTGCTCCAGAGCTGGGATGGCCCTTCAGAATTGTCTCAAATTGAGGCAAGGGGACTGGGTTTTTGTTTTTCTACATCAGCCAGTATTGGCCCAGGCGATTTCCCTGTGACAGGTGGTGTTACCTTGGGCAAGACAGTTCTCTGTCTTGACAGTTCAGTGTCCTGAGAGGGACACAGCTGTGAGCCATCAGCAGCTGATATTCCCAGAAGCAAGGGTATGGATGCACTGTCTCTGAAGACAAGAGGGGATGTGGCTGGGGTGTATCTACAAGCTCAAAACACCAAGAGTCCAGATGTTACATTTAAATGAATGCAAATGAATGGGGATAGCTTCTTTCTCTACTGTCGAAAAATACTTCTTTATTTGCTGGCTTTTATATGATGGTCAATGTTTTCAGCTAGGGTAGTATCATTAAATTACTTCAGAGAAGTGACTGGAGGGCTGGACAAAATAGGAAAAGTATGCGAGAACTAATGCCGTTAAAATATCTCTAAGAGCTGGAGCTTGCCAGTTAGGGAGAGTATGAAAAGAACACAGCCTGTATTCAGGCAGTAAAGAGAATCAGCAATTTTCTACTGCTTCCCTAGGAGGCATTTGGAAATGTATTGAGGCAGGTTTGTCATCACAATGACTGGGAGAACTACAAAGTGAGGGACAGTTGTGCATAATGAAGAATTGTCCCAACCCAAATACCAACAACACTTCTATTGAGAAACAGTGTGTTTGAAAGATGTTAGGTACCTACTAACCAGGGCATTGAGAGTGAAAGGGTGCTATTAATAATGATGTCAAGACAGCAGACGTAGCCATGAATGAAGCAGGCAAACTAGGACTTAGGGGAGTCCTGGTATAGGGGCTTGCAGCTACCCACACAGGTATAAAGGGGGAAATCAAACCCAGGAAAGCAGGGTGTGAAATCAATCATATCTGGAAAGTACAGGCTTAGAGTCCCCCACTTGTCTTATTGACTTTAAAAAGGGATTGAGTGATTATCCTTCTGTGGCATCAAAAGAGTTACTCAGTCCAGTCACAAATTTTTGGCTGATAAAAATTGTCAACATGCCCAGGATGCTTAATTTTAGTATGGGTAGGAATTGTTGAGCCAGTAACCTCAACTCTTGTTATGATGATAAAAGTATTCTCTTAGTGCAGAGTTTCCCAAATGTTTTCACATTGTGACACACAGATAAATTTATTATCAATTGAAGGGCATCCTTGAATAACCGCAGGAGGCTGAAGGCTACAGACTTCATGTGGCCACCCTCAAAACTATGAGATTCAAAGACTTTAGCACTCCTGGGTCACATTTTAAAACACACCTTATCAAATAAGTCTTGAAAGCCTAGGACGTTTTAAAATGAAACAAAGAGATGGTGGAGTAAACCTAACCCTTGGTTTTAATACTTTTATGTTGAATTTAGGCATAATCTGTGTTTGTTTAAAGTGCTTAAGATGTTTGTGGCAATTTGACATATTAGCAAATTGGGGAGATAAGTCTTAGGTCCAGTGTAAAATGTGTATTTTTACACATGTGATTTCAAAATGAATTTAAAAAGTTGGACTTAACTCATACAGTATATGCTATTGGAATGTTTCAGAGGAATTGAGATTCACTATATTTATATGTTTAATTTGTCTCGATATATGTGAGTTAGGTATGGTGGAGGTGCTGTTGGTTGGCGTTGGTCTTCCCTGTGAGATATTAGATAGGCTTGAAAATAAAGCGCATTAAGTGTATAGATACAGCTTAGAACAAAAAAATTCAGACTACTCAACATGGCTAAGTCTGCTCACTAAAAGTGACTGTTCTTACTTCATACAAATTGTCTACATTTATATATCTAAAAATAAAATTTCTAAGTTGAACCTAAAGATTTATGAAAAATTAGGTTTTAAAATGTATACCAAGTGGAGAAAGCTGGCAGACACCACCTTTACCAAATGATCAGTGTTAACAGCACCAAGAATGGGAATGTGCCTCCTGGTATCACATGCTGAGGACACATCATTGTTTGTGTAGTATTCCTGACAAAAATGCATACCCTGAATCTAAACCATGAGAACACATCAGACAAACCCAAATTGATGCACATCCTACAAAGTAACTGTCTTGTACTGTTAAAAATGTCAAGGTCTTTGAAGACAGAGAAAGGCAGAGACACTGTTCCGGATCAAAGGTGATTAAAGAGAGATGACAACTAAATGTCATGAAATCATGAATTAGATGCCAGACTAGGGAAAGATACATAATGATAAAAGACATCATTGGCACAATTGACAATATTTGGTTGAATATGGACTGTAGAGTAGATGATAGCTATATATAATTTTTTTATTTTGATAATTGTACTATGGTTATGCAAGAGAATGTCGTAGATATTAGGAAATGTACATGATGTATTTAAATGTAAGGAGGCATGATGTCTACAACTTTATTCTTAAAATGGCTCAGAAAAAACTATCATCTATTCAATGAGAGAACAGTAAAGTAAATGAAGCAAAATGTAAACAATTCATTAACCTGGGTAAAGGGTATATGTGGGTTCTTTCTTTGTACTGTTCTTGCAATTTTTCTTTTGTTTCAGTTTTTCTTGTTTGAATTATTTCAAAATAAACGTATGGAAGAGCTAAAATCCTGAATGTATATAAAATACACACATGTACATACACATATAAGTATGTACATATAACATTTAAACCTCAAGTTACTGTAGATCACCTTTTCTGTACACAAAAGCTACTCTCAGACATCCCCAAACTTTACACATTCACACAATATTGTTTATTGTGGAATGCTGGGCATGCTGCCACTCTTGTGTTGTCAGTTAAGTCCATGAGATCACAGTACACTGACGTGCAAGGGGCATTGAAGAGCATGTTTATAGTTCCTACTCCAATGGCTTTGCTACTGTGGGAAAGAATTTGATTCGTGTCCTTCCTACACTTAATTTGAAGGCAAAGTCTTTGCAAGTGTGCCAGTGCCTGCCTTTGTATTCATTCCACCATTAGAGCATTACAAATTAAGGGAAATCCCATCGCAGCTCTACAGAACACATCCATTAGTCTTGGTGCTTTCTCCCAAATGCACATTTTGCTTGCCGGTGCATAATCTGTGCCAGCTTGATCCATTTTAATTTTTAACTGAATTAATTCTGTCTCTTCTAGTGTGTGCCAAGTATGGAATGGAAAACCAAATGCCCTCCTCAGAATCATCCACACACGGTTGTCTTAGACGTGGTGAAGTGTTTAAGATTCCTCAGTTACATCCTTAAGTGTCACCAAAACAGCCAGTCTGGGTGTTTCAAACAAATGTAGGTTCGGGTAATGGTGGGAAGGATAAATGATTTGTTTATTTAAATAGGATGAAAATTTTTCTTGGTATATGTGGATGTCAAGGGCAGTGTTTCGATCTGGTAGTCACTTGGGTGAGCATCATCACCCTACTCTCAAAAAATTAGCAAGTGATTCACAGCAGAGATGCCACATCTACTAACATCATTTCTAATGAGATGGATCATCTCCTGTTATTTCCAAAATCACTAGGATAGGCTGCACCTAGTGGACTTATGTTATTCCTTTGGCTCACCAGTATCTGAACACTGTTGGGGGAACCCCTCCCAACCATGAACCTTGGGAATAGGTAAAGATAGCCTCTCCCTAAGAAGTGCTGACATTGCTACCCACTTTCTCAGCCTCCTTTGCAGCTAGGGCAAGAAACAGAGCAGGGCAGGGGCAAAGGAGAGGTTCTCCCCGTGGTGGTGATTGACTATGGTAAGGGAGTCTTCCCTGGAACCAGTTCTGAGACATCGTTTTAGGTGTCTCTTACTACTCATGCATCCTCTTTACTACTCAGGCATCCTCTTAAGTCTGGTGACATTAACAAGAATAGAAGTGATATGAAATCCTCTTCGGAAGCAAAGTATGAATTGCAAACTGACTTAATATACTTGTCATTATTAAAACAAAAAACAAACAAACACAACAAACACTATGACTATCACTGCTCAAAATGTATCTCCCAATCTACAAATGCTTACTCCCTTTAACCCAGCAATCTCACTTCTAGGAAGTATCCCACAGATATATTTGTGCACAAATGAAATGATGTAATGAGAAATGTGCAATGTTGTTTGTTATAGCAAAAGACTGAAAACAGACTACATATCCCACCAAAGGGAATTGCTTAAATAAAATAAATAGCCTGTGAACATATAATGAAATATTATACAGCTATAAAAAAGAATGAGAAAGCATTTTATATATTTAAATGAAAGAAAGATTTCTTGAGTCCATATTTAAATTTAAACAAGTAAGGCACATAACTGGGTACAGAGAATGCTATATCCTGTGAAATAATAGGGAAAAAAAAAGGAACATATATTTTAATTGCTTATATAATAATAAAGACACTTTGGAAGACTAAATAAGAAATTAATAATGTCTACTCAGGGCAATGAGGGTGATATGGGGGAAAGGGTAGTTGGGAGTCTTTTCACTGTCTTTCTAGATTATAGTTTTTTACTCATATGCATGTATTACCTATTTAAAAAGTAAATAACTAAATTAAAATAAAAACAAAGTACTGCAGTCCAATCAACACTTTTTTGTAACATAACTGCGTGCTTTATTGAGATACACAGTAAAGCAGTACTATAATACAATAGTAAGGCATATATTTGGTGAAGTCTGATATGTTGTGAAAATGCAGTAGAACTGAAGTTTAAAAAAATAATTAGTAAATGTTACAGTGTTGGTGTTAAAACACAATATATTATGATACTCAAGTAAGAACTCAGTACCTGAAAACAATGACAAAACATGCCATGTGATGTTTATGCTTCAGTTACATTGATTATGATTTACAGTTTAATACTTGGTGGTTATAAACAACACAACACAACACGAAATAATGTCCAAATTATGCTTAAAATGCAGCAATAAAGCTCTCAATTTTTATTCAAATATTATGATAGACTCACTCCAGAACTAATGTCTAAAAGAAAGAAAAAACAAAAAGATTAAAACAAAATTATGCACTCTATTTACCTCTGATTTTAGAATGAAACTTAAACTTCTTAGTAGGATGTAAAGTAACCCCTTGTTTTAAATCTTAGTTTGTTTTAGAAGTCCTTGGGTAAAGAAAAGGTCCAGCGTCACATAAAGGAAAAAAATGCAAGACAAAAACCAAATCTTCATGTAATATGTTACCTTGGAGCTTTGGGTTTTCTTTTGAAAATTATAAAGGAAAAAGAAAATCACGCAATAGACAAGTGGTGAAGCTGTGAACTCAGGTGTGCACGATTATCAGGAACACCCCAAAACCAAAGTGAGGTAGAAATAGCATGAGAAGCCGTGTTTGATGTTAATTATTATTAATAAAATAATGGACAAAACCCACTCTCCAAAAGCTAATTACACTTGATGTCAGAGGTAACAGATTTGCAAAATTATAGGTCACACGGTGATGTCTATTGAATGAATGATGTAAAAATCAAAGAGGAATAAAATGGCATGAAAGAGTAAAGCTTTTTCCTACCAGTCCTTAGCTTTTCCTCTTGAGCTTTTCTCCAATTTTTGAGCAGTGTTTGTTTGTTTGTTTGTTTATATATTTAACCTGTCTAACCCCCCAAGAAGGGTTTGGAGTAGCTTTTACTTTTGTAACATTTGAATCAATTTGCCTTCTTACTTACAAACCCGTGTGGAATTACTCGCAGATAAATGCAAAGGAGGGAAACACAGTTCATGGGCTTCTGGGTTGATACTTGTCAGTATCACAAATGTAATGGGGCTACTGTCTTACACCTTTTCCCAAAGTTTATTTTAAATTGTCTTGTGGCATTTAAAAACTCATCCGGCATGGGAAAATAGAGCTAAAAAAACAGCAACAAAAACAAAACCACCCACTTCCTTTTGACTGTGAGAAGAGGGCATAATAATTTAGTTGTAATTAATTAATTACAGAGAACTTTATGTATTATGAACAGTCATCCAGTCCTTCAGTTAAAGAAAGAGTGGCCTATGCCTTCACAGGGATGGGCTGGGAATCCATAGCCCTCCAGCCCTGTCATCATCCTGCTACTGCTTGGGAGTGAAAAATACCTTTGGATGCTCAGAAGGTCAGAATACCTCCTGATTTCCACTGAAGCATCATTAAATCTAAATCGTGGCATTGCCAGCAGCAGGAAGCCGAATATATCAATCAATCAACCAACCGATTACTCTGATATAATAAGTCCTGTGTATTCATTCACATGTTCCCTTTAAAAAAATTCAATACTCTAGTTGTCAGTGGAAAGTTTAAAATGAGGAACATCTGGAGGTGTAGACAATGTTTTAGTCTGGTAGTTTCCTCCTGGCTTCCAGCTCCAGGGAAAAATCCATTCTAGACCAAGCAGGTAAGCCTGGATGACTAGAATTAATTTCTTTCTTTTAGGAAGAAGTGACACGAACATTTAAAAAATGGAAAAAGTCTATAGAAATTCATATCTATCTATATAACTATAGTATTTATATACTTATAGACATATAGATATATAAAATGAAAACTCACAGCCCGCCCCACTCAGTTGACAATTCTCAAATGAGCAGTGTGAAGTAGTCATTTGGTGGTGTTAGAGGAAGTCCTATCTATCTTTAATATGCAAACAAAGAAAAAGCCATGAATTTCATATGGATATCACACCAAAGGATGCAAAACAATGCGCTGCCTCAAAGTTGTGTGTGTGTATGTTTGTGTGTGTGTGTATGTGTATGTATGTGTGTGTGTTTGTTTTTAGGGGTTTTTATAAACAACTTTTTTTTTATAAAGCACACTTTAGTTTACAATCTTTCTTTATAACTGTTATAAATTTTTAAACAACCCAAAATGCGTTCCATATAAAGAAATGGCAAGTTATTTAGCTATCAAGATTTTACATGTAGTTTTCTTATAACTTTTTTGTACAATTGCATAGACGTGTAAAACCTGCCATTGTTAACAAAACAATAACAGACTTAGAAACTACTGAAATCTACAGTATAGTACCACTACCCTTCACAAAAATATAGATTTATTTCTTGTAAACTCTTACTGTCTAATCCTCTTTGTTGTATGAATATTATAAAAACCATGCGGGAATCAGGAGTTGTAAAACATTTATTCTGCTCCTTCTTCATCTGTCATGACTGATACTAAGGACTCCATCGCTCTGCCCAAATCATCTGCCATGTGGAAAAGACTTCCTACATTGTGTCCTGGAAAACAAAGAGAAAGACAGACAGACTTTACAACAGGTGCAGATAGCATCACTCTGTTTCTTTGCCATTTGGGAAATCATTCCCCATTTCTGGGTGAAGACAACACAGAAGCTGCATCGAGGGTATACACAACAAGGTTTGATTTTCACCAGTTTCCAGGAAGAAGCAAAGCCTTGTTAATGAAGCCATTACACGTTGTTTGTTAGTATCAGCTTAATGTTAGAGCAGGCTACTGGTGTTTAAATGGAAAAATGTCAAGCTACACTCATGTTCCCAATGTAAATATATATCAAAAGAATTCCACAGATAAGCACAAGATTTCTATCAGAACAGGAATATTCCGTGATGGGATACATCTTTTCCACCTTGACTATGAGTGATTACTCTCTCTCTACTTGTACTAATGTTTTTTACTATCAAACCACCATCACCACCTCTGTCACCCGCACAACTACCACACCATTACCTCCAATATCACCCCCATCACACGAAATTTTCATTTCATTTCAGAGCTGAAATTTTCCTTTCAAAGCTGAAATTTTCATTTCAAAGCTGTTTCAGGCTGTTGGCTTGCTTCTGAGGCTATGGTGGAGGTGGCTATTTTCTCTCTGCTTTTACTTGGGTTGAAAAATAAACTCTTGAATTGACCTTTTGGTGCACTATTAACATTTGAATTAGGACACCTCAGAATAAAAATTACTTCCCATTGCAAATTACTCTAGAGCCTAATTATAAGGTGACCAACATATATTGTATGCATTTGGGTATTCTGTGAATCCATCTTAGATCTCCTCCTAAATGAGGGTTAACTAACTATCACAATAGCCTTTTAATAAGAATCTCCCAGCATGGAAAAAAAGAACAGCATAATGTCCCTGGGTACTTTGTAGCAAAATTCAGATTTACAGTAAGATAGATAATCTGAGACATACTTTATGGCTTGCCTTTTCATCTATGTCCCATAGTTTTATATGGCTAATTTTAATTATTGCACATTGGTAAATCCTTCCACTATTCAAGTATTGTCTTTGGAACTGAAATGCTTTACTAGGCTATTACTACCTTGCCATGAATCAACTTTACAGATTCCCATAATAATTGTTAAAATCCCAATTAAAAATTATAGACAGACTAGGGAGAGTATTGTTTTAATATTTATTTCAAGAGATATATATCTATCTTATCTTCTCTACAAAATATGGGAGGATCGGAAGAGGATTACATGGGCAGGCACTTACACAGTGATGACACCACAATTGAAGACTTATTAAAAGTTTAATGTCATTCAGGCATTTCTATTAAGGTGACCAAGTTTGTATATCTTTTTGTGCTTTATTAGTGCAAAGAATTTCATGGAGAATTATATTTTAGAAAATTGCTTTGGATTTTGGTTGAGACTGCAAGTATAAACATTTTTAACAAAGCATATGCACTATTCATAAAGTGGACCAATAGTTTGGCAGCCCTCAGTGAAGAACTGAAATCATTTTTGGCTTTCTGTGCCATAAAAACCACAGGAAGACGACACAGTGGGGCCTCTGCTGCTCCTTGGAGCTCAGAGTACAAATATGTAACTGCTGCTACCAAGCTGGAGGGCTTCCCCTGTATCTATTTTTGACTGTCCAGCAACCCTGGGAAATCTGCATAATTATTCATGCATAAACTGAAAATAGATGGACTAACTGCGAATTTTTAATTACTAGCAATCTTTACAGTTATTAACAAAATCAGTCAAAACAAAGCCCAAGACCTTTACAACCTGATGCCTGAATGTAATTCGAAGTATTTCTCATGACCCACAGTAGCTAGAAAACATATTACAAAACTTCAACAAAAAAGGGGGGAAAACTCATTTTTTTCCTGTCAGCTTATCGATAATCAAAATGTGTCTTTTTAGACTGTGTGCTAGGGGATGTAGATGGCAGTTCAAAATATAATAAAACAAGTAAATGCATTTATAGATTATATAGCCAAGTGGTGCTTCTCTTCCTTGAAATGCTGTTCAGTTACTACCTGGAAGGAAAATTCTTGAATCTCTCAAGAAGCATAAGTTCTAGGGGTATCTGCTATTTAAAAATCTGCCAGGGAAAACAGAGGTTCATTATTCTTAATGAGCCATGCACACTCCCACAAAAAGTTGGGTGGCCTTTCACTGGTTTAAACTCCTGCATTTTCACAAATGACCTTGTGGCCATCTTTGTGCTATAAAAATAACTTTTAGAGTCACCTCATAATCTAGATTATGCCTTTGGTTACTTCACTAAATACCTGCTTTACCAGAATAATAATTCTAAGTTTTTTCCATGGAGTTTTTCATTAGATCCAGAAAAAAGAAGTCAATCTCTTTTACAAACTACTGCCCCAAAGAATCATACTTTAATCCATTGGAGGGGTAAGACTGCACTGTGACATGAATATAGAAAGTAGATTTGTATCCTAGTTCTATTATCCATGTGTGTAAGGCAGAGCATTCGGGAGGTCATTAATTTTACCTGACAGATTTTTCTAAAGTCAAAATTACAATCTCATACTATGAAGTATAAGAGGTACTGAAAAGCAGCCAGGATTCAGACCTTTGCAATCACCTTCAGGCACAAGGTGACAGAAAACTATGTCTATAGAAAGTATTAATTTAATCCATTCTTAAGCAAGGATTATTGAACACAAAGGCACTATGCCTTGAACATTAGCAGTTGTTATGTTTTTCCAAGTTGGCACTAACTGCAACACATTTAGTCTCACACGCCACCAGTGCCTGAGGGAATTGTTTTCCACAGCGATTGGAATTGAGACTTTCTGGCAAAGATCCAAGACCTCAATAGCAATCTGGTGCTCTAATTTTTAAAAATACAATTCCCAGATAAACTGTTAGCATTCAACTGGCCAACGCAAAGCCAGAATATTACAGTGAAATTTGCTTATCTTTTCTTCTCTATAATTTAATCTCTGAAAAAAATCTGGTCTACTGTACATTTGGGATATTTTCATAGCATTAAAAAAGGTCATTATTGTTTTGATTCTTTGGCTTCTGGAAACTTGTCTGAACACCATACACCTCAGGTAGTCAAGTCTGCAAATGCCTATATCACTTCAATTACACATGCTAGCCTTTTCTAAAATTCATTTGTGAATGAAACATGTTTAAAATGGTCAAAATTATGGTGCATTTTTCTACAAAAAGTTAAAATGAATAAATTTTAAGGGGCACTTACCGTAAGAATGAACCCAAGAAGTCTCACATACGAAGTACATGAACCAGGCAAACCGTCAGGAGCATTCAATGCTTCACCAAGTCAGGTTTCCTCAATTTCTCCTCCCAGCCTACCATTCCCTCCCTGGCCCCACTGCCCAAAGCCTTGGAAGGAGGCACTGGCACAGACACACTGAAGGATCATTAAATTGATTAGACTTGTATGGCACGATGTTGGCACAGTTTTCGTTATGATTCCTGTGTTGAAATGAATCAGTGGTCACTCTAGTCCATCCTATTGCTAAGGAGTCCAGAATCTTCTCATATAAGAAGGACTCTCCACCCATCCAGCCTGTCTCCCAGAACACTGCCATCCCATAGGAGAGCTTTCCTTCTCTCCTCCTGCAGATTAAATTCTTTGTAAAGACAACCTTGTTTTTACTTGGGCTGTCAGTTAACATTTTTTGTCACCCAACAGTCACTTAATTAGGTAATTTGATATTCAGACAATATTCCTGGTGGAATAGGAGTAAGAAGCATCTTTCACTGTAAAACCTCAAACCACATTCAGTGATAAGACTGCACCCTATCCCTTTCAACCCATAAATAGGCATTTAAAAAAACTCTCAAGACTCCAATATTTAGTTTTTTAATCGAACTGGTTATTGTTCTGTGTGGCTTCAAATACCAAATAAAAAAGATCATCTTCTGAAGGGTACGTTGAGATGATGTAAGCCTTTCACATGAGAGTTAAGAGTGTGGGTCTGGAGCCAGACTGCCTGGATCCAAATCCTGGCTCTGTCACCTGGGACGCACTGCTTACTCTCTCATTGACTCAGTCTCCTTATCTGTAAAATGGGGTTAATAAGAGTACCTACCTCACAGGTTTGTCATGAAGATGACATGATGAAAAAGATGGCAAGTGCTGAGAACAATGCTTGGCACACAGTAAGTGCTCAAAAAATGTTCGCTAAAATGGGAAAGAGCGAGCGTAGGAACCAAGAAAAAAGGAAACAAAAGCAAAATGAAGTCATCCCAGAAGAATAAAAACTAAGGGCGCTGGCAGAAAATGCTAAGGTCCTGGAAGTGGAAGAAAGCTTTATGACTCATCAGTTATGTTCAAGGCTAAATTTAGTTTGAAGATTTTGCTTGTGTTGCAAATGGCAACAGATGATGAACTGCAGGATTCCAACCTAGGGACTACAAAGGATTGCCATTTTAAAGAGATTCTTGCTCCCCCAACCCCAGTCTTGTCGTCATGGTGATGACAACGGCAATGAACATTTGAGGAATGTTCCTCATGAGCTGCAAGTGGAGAGGTGACTACCATCCTTACATGATGACACAATGTGTAATACACACATGCGCGTGCACACACACAATTCTTACACAAACGCCAAACATAAAAAGCAGGATGAGACAGACAGAAGCCATGGCCGTGAGCCTGAATCTCACTAACCTCTCTCATTGGCTTTCCAGGGGTATTTCTTCCTTTAATAATAGAGAGAGGAAGAGGCAGAGATATCAGAAAGGGAAAAAAACATGCATAAATATACAATTTCATATCAATTTGCTTCTTTTACCAAACAAATGTTGAGATGACCATTTATTCTCTGCTGGAAAAAAAAAAAAAAAAACCAAAACAGTAACAAAAAACCCAAAAGACACATCTAGTCAAATAACCTTTACATACACTTAAGATCAGTGTAAACAGATAACATGATCCAGAAGACGTCATTTATAAAATCCATAGAGTTCACGCATTAAACTGGATGAAAACTGGCACAGGATAGAAATCTGACAAATTGGGCATCGTTTTCAAGGACAACTCAAACTTAATGTTAAAAAAAAAATCTCAGAATCTCTTCACTCTTGACTTGACAATCAGCACATTGAAACATAAACAGTAGTTGACTTTGTGTGCCCAAAGTCTGCACATCAAATGCAAGGTAGAACCCGACACAGAGGCTGGACTCCATCCTCTTGGGAGAATTTGTTCTATCTGATAGAAGCTGAGCATGTCCATGATGAAATTGGAGGCATTTGAGAAAATGGAAAAGAACAGATGAGGGGAAGAGGTAAGTCCCACTAATGGGCAAGCCACAGAGTCAGATCCAGGAATGAGCTTTCAGCTTCCTCCTCAATTCAGCAAATATCAGGAGCCTTAAGAGGCAATGGCTAAAGACCCACTGGCCTTGATTCATAGAGTCCTACATCTGTATGCATTTATTTGTATTTCAAAAGTAGATTCTGCTGAGAAAGTGTTCTATGATAAGTCATAATTGGACAGAAAAGTAGGGACCTCTGACCATACATGTCAATAGCATGTCTTGGGCATTCAATTTCCTTTATCTCCAAGGTCTTCAAACTGAAAACTTTGGTTTTCAAACTGTTTTAACTATAGCAATGGGACATCTCCTAAAACAATCTTATATGGAATTCCAATATTTGGAGCAGTTTAAAGCAGAGCTCTGAGAGATCCTATACAGCATCTCCCTTTCCCCTCCACCCATCATTCTCATTCTCAGTGGCTCCAAGAAGATTAAAAACTCCCTGAAACAATTTGAGAACTACTAGTCTGGAATGAAGAAGTGTGGAGCTACGATACCAATAGAAACCTTTCAAAATGCAAGGTTAGGGTTCAAAACTTCTAGTATACATTTAAAGATAGTTTCTAAGTTTTTCCTTCCTCTCTCCCTCTCTTTCTTAACCCTCCCTTTCTCCTTCTCTCCCTTCTGAATTTCCTACATGACTCAGCAATTTCTTAGGAGTATCAGATTTTCAGCTTGACCACATAAGGGCCAGGTATTTATGATGCTCTTCAAGCCAGGGAAAAGGGAGAAAAATGGGTACTAGCTCCTCAGCTGTGGGTGTCACTAGTGGGAGACCCATACCAAATGATGTTCCCATCATTTGGGGAGGAGAACATCATTCTGTCCTTGATGACTGAAATCTCAGTATGAATTACTCACCCCTTCTTTGTGATTCCTTTAGCGAGGTTTTTTAAAAAAACTATCTTTATGTTTCATAATACTGTCTGGTGGCAGAATCAGTTCTCTTCCCCTGTAAGACTATAAGCCTCTTGAGGATGGGGTCCACATGTTGCTCATCCACCTCTCTATCTCCAATGCCCTGTACTGTACATAGACACTAACGGTAGTTGATAAATACTGGCTGAAGTGAACTGGTAACGTAGTAGTTGGATCATGACCAAGAGTCCTTCTGTGTTATAAGTAACTTGCCCTTCACTGGCACACTTTAGTTTGGATGCCAAAGGTGGGTAACTTGTTTTGGCACATAACTTTGGTCTACTTTTAAAACTTGAGATCTTTAGGAAGGACAGAGTTGTTAGGAAGCCATGTGATTTAGAATGTAATTATGGTTATGTATTTCAGAATGTAATGATGATTCTTAGAATGCTTAATGTTACATATCTTTAGTAATTCTACACTAAGCCATATTCAGAACTCAGTATCAATTGATTATTGCTTAATATGTAGCAGCAAATGACTTGTGTTATGTTCCAGGTCCTTCTTCAGAAACCATATTGTACGCAAATGGACCTCCCAGAGCCAAGCTAACTCTAATCTCTTCTAAAATCCTCCCTCATCACTGAAAATCCTCCCTCATCACTTGGGTCGCCATGTACTCATTAACACATTACAAAAGGAAGGTCCTTTTATTTCACTTTAGAAAAAGTTAAAAACAAGTGGTATTTTCTACCGTATAAGGACTAGTTCTACACTGACAAAACAGAGACTACTTGGTTACGACATTTTTAAAAGTTCTTGACTGATAAAGTTTTAGATAAAAGTGTTATTTTATAAACATATTTTTTTTTTGGAAATGAGTTTCCGTAGACCTTCAGTTACAGTGTCCATCTGGCAATGTGACATGTTGTCAGGAAATGAATCAAGACAAAAGGGAAGTGTGCTGGGGCAGTTCTAAGTCTAAAGGGCTTGGTCAGGTCCAGAGAAGTCTAATTTCCTCGGGCAGTATAAAATTGACATTATTGATTGTAAGTCATTATTTTAGAGTTGAATTGCAGGACAGTACTGTTTCTGCGTGCTTTTAGCCTCTTTTATATTAATTAACTGGCTGTTTAAAATACTTAAGGAAGAATGAGTCCCTTTTTAGGATTTCTGTTATTTAACAAGTCAAAAAAATTCAAATGGCCACACTTGCAGGCTCTTTGGTGAATATGAATATAAATGTATAAATCAATTCAATTTCAGCTCAATAATCTTGTTCAGCTGAAAGTTGATCAGCACAGAAGCCTGTGACTCTATACATGTAATGAGTCAGAATGGACAATAATAGTGTAAAGCAGAGACTGGCAAATTTTCCCCATAAAGGGCCAGATAGTAAATATTTTAGACTTTCCAAGCCCCCAGTCTCTGTACCAACTATTCAACATTGCTGCAACTACTCTGTCCTGGTAATGAGAAAGCAACTACAGGCAACATGTAAATGAATGGGTGTGACTATGTTCCAATAAAACTTTATTTATAAAAACAGATAGTGGGCCAGATTTGGCATATGGGCTGTATGTAGTTTGCTAGTCCTGGATTAAAGGGATAACTGCTCTAATCCTTTGTGGAAGAATACAGGAAACAGAATGGTGCCTGAAAAAGGGTACACGATATTTCTATCTGCCTTTGTTCTTTATGTTGTTCTTCCATAAAAGAACCACAGAATAAGATTTTAATTTTAAAAGATGGCAGGTTTTACAAAGCTGTTGGGTTGGTAATTTAGGGGTATTTGATAGAATGTATGTGGGCTTGAGAGGGGATGGTATGAAAAAAAGAGGATGGCATGGGCTGGTGGGGATAAAAATAATGTGGCACAGGTCAGTAGGCAAGAGATTGTACAGGCAGCAGAAATAGTAGCACTGCTAACTGCTTTCTGGATTATTATCTTGGCTCCTATTATTCATTCATCTATATAAAGTGGTACCACATTTTAGAGAGCCTGATACCATACTGCTGACTAGGAGAGCACTTCTTTCATCAATGCACATACAAATAAAAATATCTTTGTTAGTCTGCTAAATGATCAGAGACTTATGGACAAATCACTTAACGGGGTTATTTTTTAAATTACATTTGTTTCTTCTACCCATGTAGTTTTCCTATAGAATGGCAGAGCTTTAGAAAGTACCTTATAGTAGATAATGACTTATTACACTAGAATTCAACTTCTACACATATACTTACAAAGGAAGAGATTAGAGATAGATAGATTAGATAGAAATTGGCTAATATTCAGTGTTACACTGAGCCACTCAAATCACCCAAGTGTTTGTGAACAACTAAGTATATCATCTAGAGACCAACCAGAAAGATATCATCACAAAGCTACACGTTCACACATTCATATCTTGAATATGCTGCTGCTTGTATTGCCTATTATGCAGGACAGTGTTGGCTATCGTTTGATCACTAAACGGAGAAGCATGCACCTCCTTTATTAATTTTGATAACAGTTTAGCAAAGCCATTAAGATACGATTAGAAGCCTAACTTAACTTGCTGAATGGTCATAAACAAGGCACTTGACTTTTCTTGGCTTCTGGGTACTCTTTGTGAAAATAAAAGATAAAGGTTAGCTGACACCTTCAGGACCAACTCTGTGACAAGGGGCAACAGAAAAGTTGTAAATTTGAGGTACACAATAGCTTACCTATCTATATACTTTATATTTATGAAAAGCATAAGTTTTTTTAAAAACGGCTTTTCCTCTGTGGGCAATTATCAGCAGGGTTAAGTAAACCATGAGGTGGTATTTAATAGCACATTTCCACTAAATGTCAGACCTCTGGCTCTCACATCTGTTTTGAGTTACTCAAACAGCTGTCCAAAACAGCTGTAGCAACCATGAACTTTGTTTTTTGTAACACAACAATGAGAACATGGATGGTAGTGTTAGAATAAAACTATAAAGGTCTCTGAGACATTAGCAACGTCTTGGCAGAAACTTCCATGGCAAAAATCTCAAAATTTAAATTTTTTTGAAAGATAATTCACCTAGGCAAGAAAAACTGAGATCGGATAGATCAGTATTTTTAAACCACTGGTTCAGAAAATCCATTTAGTGGGTTGCAACCAGCATTTTGTTTTTAAATAAATAAAACAGAAAAACAGCATGCATTGTATGTAGTATGGAAGGCATCACTTGATGAAACTTTTGTTTCTGATCTTTGCATATGTGACTGTAAACGTGTGTGTGTGTACGTATGGTGGGTGTATATATACATGTGTGTACATAAACACATGTATAATTTGTATCTTTACCCCAGTTTGTGATGTAAAATGTTTCTCTGATATGGATAACCATCAAAACAGGGTCAAAAGTCACTGTCCTGGATGTCAAAAATGTTAAAATGACCTTTCAAGGCTCTTCCATTTGAGAGACTTTGTAATCCCAAGATGTTAAGATTCTCAAGAACTTCTGCTTAATATCAGCCGAACACATCTACCAACTGGTAAGATGTTCCCGCCAAACTTGACTCTATATGTGTGTGTATACACATACACACACATCTGCTGTTTTCAAAATTAAAAAAAAAAAGCTTTCGGTTGGAAATAAAGCATCCAAAAACCACTTTTTTGAGTGCATCAATAATTAGCCTAATTTTTACAATAATGAAACTTGTCCACTTGAATTTGGGGAGGAAAAGGCCTGTAAGAAAGGCTTAGTTCAAAGTAGCAAAACATGAGGAAATGCCAAGGTCACAGTATTACAGAATGATCGGCCAGATTTTCCAACACCTTCGCTACTCTCTCGTTGTGTTTTTGTTTATTTAATTGTTTTGTTTTTTAAGAATGTGAATTAATTTTCTCAGGCCACAAGGTACCACTGAGTAAGCAGAAACTTAAGTTACTGGAATTGGTATCGGACAAGGCCTCCTTATCTCACATTTGAGAACTTAAATCAGCACTTAAGGCCTGAAATTCTTCCGTAAGCACTAATTTAGTAAACACTATCCAGGTGGCCTGAATTGAGTTTCCCAAGTTTCCATACAAGGAAGTAAATCAACATCAGAGATACTGACTGCTAAATACCTTATCAGAGGAGATATACTTCTAGTCTTCCAGGAAGCTTCTTCTACACCCATGTGGTATCTAGCTTTAAGGACACTCTAAAAGTGGGACGCAGGGAGATGGTGCAAAGGATTTCACCTTACAGCTAATTAGGGTGGACCAGAGAGTCAGGTACAAAAAGGAGTCTAGGAAGTCAAGGCTGCCTATGAAGCAGCAGAGTCATGAGCCTTGCTGTAACTTCGTCTCTGCTGACCTCTTGTTTAGATGTGGAAGAAATGCCCAGGGTGCCAACAGGGCAGCCACCAACTTTCCAGAGCAGGTAAACAAGCTACCAGTTCAAGGGGCCAGGATCATACAGTAATCAATGATTGTACTGTGATTTGAATTTTGGAATTCTGTATCCGCAATTGACTGTAAGTACCTTGAAGGCAAGGAACTTGTCATTTCTTCTTTTCATCCCTACTACCTCCACTGGTACGTAGTAGGTGCTAGTAAAAGCGGGCAGGACAAAGTAATGAGGAGAAAGGTGAAAGCACTTGATTCTGTCAAGCCTGTGTATGATCTTCTCATTATGAATTATGACATCTAGAAGGAGGAGATACCTAAGATAGTCAGGATGGGGATGCGGGTGGCGGTGGGGGATGTGGGGGTGGGTGGAAGACAGATAAGATTTTTATCTGTTAAAATCAACACATCAGTGGCGCTCAGCAGTGAAAAGATGGCTGGTACAGACATTTAAAATTAGCTTCCCCTGACGGTTCCTTAGCAACGCTCTACCAGAACATTATTGCTTTTAATGTGCACTGCACAACGTTTACTTGCACATCAAATAGCTAGGAAATGGCCATTGTTAACTGACACTGAACAAAAAGATAGGAAAAACACACTACTCAATACACCCTCCTCATTGCCCTTATGGAGAGGAACAAACAGCCCAGATTTCCTGCTGCCTGTCCCTCCCAGGCTGCCCATTAGAGGTGCCAATCACTGGCCACAAAGCCTTGTGTTTTCTCCCTTTTGTTTCTCTAGGCTTTCCTTCTATTTGATCACAGGTGACTGCCACCATCCTTGTTATTCGTTGAAGGAAGGCAAGACAGTGACTTTGTTTTATGTGAGGGCAATAAACCAAATAAATGCCCCCAGAAACGAACAGTAGTAGCAAAATATCATCTTGGATGAAGCAAGACATCTGAAGCTCATGCAAGCCAGTGGGAAAATTCTGTGTGGTAAAATGCTGTTTTTGTATGGGAACAAAATACGCAAGGCCGAAGTGATGAAGAAAAAGAAAAATATTAATGTCTGTCTTTGCTAAGCCTGTATTCCCTCTCTTGAAGTAAAAAATAATAACCAACTACTCTATGAAGATTTAGTTGTCCCTATATTTAAATGATGGAGTAAGATACAATTTTTAAATATAAAGGGCATCAGACTGCAAGTCAGAATCTCTACCACCACCGATCAGTAGGCATGTTCTAGGCCTTGCTGTAGCATGTAGTAGCCATATGTCCCTGGCAAAGGCACTATCAGGGCATTAATTTCGTCATCTGTAAAAGTCACATAATAATTGCTCTTCAGTAAAGGGCACCTCATAATTAACTCTTCAGACTAATGTGTGAAGCAAGTAAAATACTTGACAAATAGAAGGTGGTATTCTTATTTCTGGAAACATGTTGACTTCACAGGTATTTGAATTCAGAATACTCTACACCAGAAATTCACACTTACAAATCAAATCTTTTCACCATGGACCCAAATTGCCATTCTGATACTGCGTGTTGGCTTCCAGATGGAAATACACATACCAGTTGGGTGGGGAAGCGAGTGGCCTGATCCCAGCAAATCTGAGTCCCTTCTAGGTATTGGAGCTTACCTCTTGAACTAGGGAAGGAGTTGTTGAGTTGCTCCATCACCTCCTCCAACCCTGTGCTTGTGTCCTGGGGAGGACTGAGAACATCTTCCTCACCTTAATAAAAGCAAAAACAAATAATGGAAAATTACATTTATACAAAGCAGATATTAAAGAAAAGGGCCATAATTACATTTTTAACACCATTATAAATTCATTTCACTTGCTCATAAATAACAAAAAAAACTCCTCAAGCTTAGTAATTAGGAAATAATTCTTTAAAGGGACGAATTCCATACAGTAGTTTATCTGTATCATTACTCTTGGAGAAAAAAAAAAAAACCTGTATATCTTTTTTTTTTTTTAGATGGAGTCTCGCTCTGTTGCCCAGGCTGAAGTGCAGTGGCACG
Source organism: Macaca fascicularis (assembly GCF_037993035.2). Taxonomy (NCBI): domain Eukaryota; kingdom Metazoa; phylum Chordata; class Mammalia; order Primates; family Cercopithecidae; genus Macaca; species Macaca fascicularis. The sequence continues at coordinate 31,171,355 of NC_088395.1, forward strand.
ATCTTGGCTCACTGCAACCTCTGCCTCCCAGGTTCAAACGATTCCTCTGCCTCAGCCTCCCGAGTAGCTGGGACTACAGGCATGCACCACCACGTCCAGCTAATTTTTGTATTTTTAGTAGAGACAGGGTTTCACCATATTGGCCAGGCTGGTCTCGAACTCCTGACCTCATGATCCGCCCACCTCGGACTCCCAAAGTGCTTGGATTACAGGCGTGAGCCGCCACGCCCAGCCTAGTGTGTATCTTTTTAAAAGCTGACTAGAATTACTTGAAATGTGCCCCGCACATAGAAATGATAAATACATGAGATAATGAATACTCTAAATACCCTGACTTGATCATTACACATTCTGTGTATGCAAAAAAAAAAATCACATGTACTCCATAAATATGTACGAATATTATACTTCAGTAAAAAACAGGCTGGGTGTGGTCGCTCATGCCTGTAATCCCAGCCCCTTGGGAAGCCGAGGTGGGAGAAGTGTTTGATGCCAGGAATTTGAGAGCAGCCTGGGCAACACAGTGAGACTCTGTCTCTATTTAAAACAAACAAACAAACAAACAAACAAAATAAATCTAAAAATTAAAAAAAAAAAAGTCAATGGAAAGGTAAAACTGACAAACTCTCTTTTGTGCCCCATTAACAAATGTGAAACTTTGTTCTATGTAATAAAATAAGTATTACTGCACACTTGCAGTGCAGTCTCCTCAACACAAAAGAATAAGAACTGAACACTTTGCAATCACTTCATGAAGGTAAGAAGGGAGTTGAGACACTGAGGTCTTTTCTTCACTCTTTCTTTTGACATTTAACCAAAAATACAAATGAAACTCAAGTACCTTTAAACTCCAATGTAATAGAAATAAAAATAGTATGTGTCCTATATAGGTCATAAAATATGAATATTCTAAAAACTGTAGATATGGCATATACCAGAGAGTTATAGTCCTTTCCTCTTTGTTTCTTGGGACTACTTTATCATAATTATGTTTTGGGTTTTATAAAGAAGACATTACAAAAATTTTGACTGTTTATGTGAGGAGAGAATGATGATCTGGAAACAAACCTATGGATGGATGATATTCACTGGGATTGGAAGTCTCCTTGTAGATTTTGTGGATCTGTGTCTCTATTGTTTGTTCATGTGTTAAAGAAATACACTTCAAACAGCATTTGCAAGTAAAAGGGAAATTTCTTAGGTGCAAACAAAATTTGAAAGTAATTTTTCATAATATACAATCTTCCAATAGTGAAAATAACTTCTATTCAAGCTCTATTTGTTTTGCCCATTGTCACTTCCATCTAAAACAAGACCTTGCTTTAGCAAGTCAACCATAGTGAACTTGCTTAGGGACAACCTCAGTTTTACATCTGACTTGGAACTGCTTCGGAAGCCAGTGAGTAAATGACTTAAATATGCTTGTCATTTCCTTTGGTCTGTGCCACTTGGATTTTCATCTATGATTATAATCCTGCATTTATTCCTTGTGTGTGTGTTTTTTTTTTTTTTTTTTTTTTTTATACAGCAGAAGCTAAAAGAATCACTGCCAATGCTAACCATTAAGACAAAATCATATTCTAGGTGGATGTGAGGCTTCATATTTTTATTAGAATGGAGGGATAAGAACGTAAGGTAGATAAAAAGCCTCAGACTATGTGAGTCTCCTGGTAACATACCACAGGAAACCTCTTTGCAATATCAAGTACAGGAAACAGGTGCTGAAGAATTAAGGTCACGAAGCAGAAAAGGAATAGTTACAAACTCTTTCTTCTCTTCTCTTTCTCTCTTCCTCCCCCCTCACACACATGCACTATTTGCTTAAGTCTGTGCCTTTAGAAAAAGAAGTGAAATCCAGTATTTTTAGTTTCATTTTTCTTGCAGTTTTAAACTACCATTATCTGGTGAAGATGAAATGAATGAAATACTACCAAGAGGATCAAGATCCTGACAACTGAAGGGCTGATTACATCTCTCTGTTCCATTACTGATGCAAATTTTTGCTGAATTGGGAAACATGAGGCATTTTTAATGACAGTAAGTCCACTTTAGTGAAAGTATGCCTTACCGAATAAATCAGAACCAAGAGAACATCATGAATGACGCTCATGAGCATCGATGTTAATATTTCTGACAGTTTAATTACATCATATTGGAGCTCTAGGAACTCAGTTGTACTGTGTTAAAATTCAGGCACAGTTCAATGAAGTGACTGGCATTCCTGTTCCTGAATTATTTCAAAGATCAAATTATAAAGTATAAACCTAATGATGTCAGCCAAGTTTATCTTTCCAGATAAACTCTCTGTGAGTCTTTAATATGAGTGTCCAAGTATAATGCAAATGTAAAATTGGCTTATTTGCTTTAATGGAAAACTTTTATAGCAGTGATAATTGCATCCATTCAGATATTTTTTGAGTGCCTATTACATTCTAGGTAGTATAAAAACAAGTAGAATATAATCTTGTTTTCTTTTCTCAATATTTTCATGATTTCTCAAGATGGTTTTAACTCATTGTTTGTTTTGTTTGTTTGTTTTTGTTTTTGTTTTTGAGATAGAGTCGTGCTCTGTCGTCCAGGCTGGAGTGCAGTGGTGGAATCTCAGCTAGCTGCAACCTCTGCCTCCCGGGTTCAAGTGATTCTCTTGCCTCAGCCTCCTGAGTAGCTGGGACTACAGGCACGTGCCACCATGCCCGGCTAATTTTTTGTGTATTTTAGTAGAGATGGGGTTTCACCATGTCAGCCAGGATAGTCTCAATTTCCTGACCTCGTGATCTGCCGGCCTCGGCCTCCCAAAGTGCTGGGATTACAGGCATGAGCCACCACGCCCAGGCTCATCTCTTTTTAAGAATCGAAATCAGACATCACATATGTGCATGAGTAGAAGTGAATCAACTCATTGAAAAATGCTTAATGCGAGACTAGCGAACAATACAGTCAGGATGGCTAAAGGTGACCCCAAGAAACCAAAGGGCAAGATGTCTGCTTATGCCTTCTTTGTGCAGACGTGCAGAGAAGAACATAAGAAAAACCCAGAGGTCCCTGTCAATTTTGCAGAATTTTCCAAGAAGTGCTGTGAGAGGTGGAAGACAATGTCCGGGAAAGAGAAATCTAAATTTGATGAAATGGCAAAGGCAGATAAAGTGCTCTATGATCGGGAAATGAAGGATTATGGACCAGCTAAGGGAGGCAAGAAGAAGGAGGATCCTAATGCTCCCAAAAGGCCACCGTCTGGATTCTTCCTGTTCTGTTCAGAATTCCACCCCAAGATCAAATCCACAAACCCCGACATCTCTATTGGAGATGTGGCAAAAAAGCTGGGTGAGATGTGGAATAATTTAAATGACAGTGACAAGCAGCCTTACATCACTAAGGCAGCAAAGCTGAAGGAGAAGTATGAGAAGGATGCTGCTGACTATAAGTTGAAAGGAAAGTTTGATGGTGCAAAGGGTCCTGCTAAAGTTGCCTGGAAAAAGGTTGAAGAGGAAGATGAAGAGGAGGAGGAAGAAGAGAAGAAGAGAAGGAGGAGGAGGAGGAGGAGGAGGAGGAGGATGAATAAAGAAACTATCTGTCAAAAAAAATGCTTAATGCCTAATATTTTCTGTGTCAGAATATATTGTAAAAGTTAAAACAGCTAAATGAAACCTGAAGTTAAAGTAATACCACTGTAATATTTGATACCCAGATTTTTAAAATGCCTTTTAAAAACTACAAAAGTTTAAAAACAGTAAGATTAATTTATTCAAATATTTATTAAAATCCAACTATTGTTCACTGAAGATATATCAATAGGCAAACCGCACCCACACACTCTCTGTGAAACTCGCATTCTTATGGAGGCACACAGGCTTAACAAGTAAATAAGTAAACTATATAGGTATGTTGAGTGGTGATGAACACTCTGAGGAGAGGGCTAGCAAGGGACAATGAGAGTCATCAGAAAGTGGAGTCTTGGAAGTCCTCATTGATGAGATGCAGTTGAGCAAAAGCTTTAAGAACTGGAGGGTATGAGTCGCACAAGTATTTGAGGGAAAAGTGCTCCACACGGAAGGACTGGCAAATGTAAAGACTCTGAGAGGGGAGTGTGACTGACTTGCTCAAGTACAGCAAGAAATCCAATGTAGATAAAGCAGAGTGAACAAGAGCTGGGAAAACAGTACTTCCCTGGCCTGGGAATTTGGATTTGGCCACATAACCTACTTTGGAAAATGGAAGGCAGGCATGACAAAAGTAGAGGCTTAGAATGTCTTTGCATGGTTGGGGTTGCCCTCTTGTGCTTATGTGCACAAGAAGCATATGGCCCAGGTAGCTTGCTGGCCCAAGAAGGATGACAGACATGTTGAACAGATCTGAACCCAGACCACAGCTTGGTGTCAAGTCCAGCTGAGTGCCAGCAAAAGTTCAGTCAAACAACAGATGCATGAACAATATGCAACTTGAGAATTTTGTGGTGATTTGTTATGCAGCAACAGCTGACTGATACACTATTATGGACATCAAACAAGCCAGATACAATATTTATGGTTTGTCTAATAATACACTATGTAGCTACAACACAATAGGTGTAGTATTAATCCATTTTCACACTGCTATAGAGATACTACCTGAGACTGGGTAATTTATAAAGGAAAGAGGTTTAATTGACTCACAGTTCCAGATGGCTGGGGAGGCCCCAGGAGGCCTAATGATTATAAGCTTACAATCATGGTGGAAGGCAAAGGGGAAGCAAGGCACCTCTTATATGGCAGCAGGAGAGAGAGAGAGAGAGTGAAGGGGGAAGTGCCACACACTTTTAAAACCATCAGCTCTCCTGAGAACTCACTATCACGAGAACAGCATGGGGGAAAACTTCATGATACAATCACCTCCCACCAGGTCCCTCCCCTGACACATGGGGATTACAATTCGAGATGAGATTTGGGTGGGAACATGGAGCCAAACCATAAATTGGCAACCCCAAAATATTTCTGACTCTAACAATAATACCTGTCATCACAAGCTCCTCATCACCAAAAACAAACAAAAACACCTTTTCACTTTTTTCAGTTATTCAACAAGAAAATACTTATTGAGTTCCAGTTTCACACTAGAGACTTGCACAGCCCTTATCCCTACTTCATGGATTCACTGCCTGCTCAAATAGCATATTGCTAGTGTTTGGGGGATTTTAAACTTAGTTGATGATAATTCTTTTTTTTTTTCCAGGTAGATATTTTAATGTAACAATATAATGATATAGGCAATGATATAATCAATTATATGATTTCAGATTTCACATTGTAATTATCCTTTAAGAAATTGCTATTTCTATAGTTTTGGTGAAATTGCAAAGAAAAAAATTCACAATGATCTGAAAATGCTATTAAAATACACCCCCCTTTTTTTTTTCAACTACGTATCTCTATGAGGTCAGACTTTGACAAAACAGCATAACAGATGCAATGCAGAAGCAGAAAAGAGTCCAGCTGTCTTGTTAATATTATAAGATATTAAAGAGATTTGCAAAAATGTAAAGTGATACCACTATGTAAAATGATAAAATGATAGTCAAAATGTAAAATAGCCACTTTTTAAAATGTGGCTGCTAGAAGACTTTAAATTACATATTTGTTGTTTGAGATGATATAATTATTTTTTCATATGATATGTAATATGCATTAACATGATTTTATTATTGCTTTTAAAAAATAAATATTTAAAAATTGTGAAAATGTAGATTATAAGTTTCCCAAACTTCCACCCCCCACCACCACCAGCACCAAGAATTCTGGTTCCATAGGAATGGGCTTGGGCCTGGAAATGTTCATTTTGTATAATTCCTCCAGGTGATTATGATGCAGACAGGCCTCATCTACCCTTCAGACAGGTGCTGTCTAAGGCCCCTCCCACTCCTAAAGTGTAAACAGAAAGAATGAAGAGATATATTATTTTAGGGTCAATGGAGAGATTTGAAATGGTGTTTTTGTTTCCTCTGTGTAGATTTCAAGGCCAGTCATGTGACCTCACTACAAACAAGTTTTTTTTGTGTCAATGGATGGCAATTCTTTAACACTTAAACTTGACTCTACTCCAAGGTGATTTCCACAAACACACAAAAATAATAGATGTCAGTGTGGATGTGGTGAAAACAGAACACTTTTACACTGCTGGTGGGAATGTAAACTAGGACAACCACTATGGAAAACACTATGGAGGCTCCTTAAAGGACTAAAATGTAGAACTACCATTATTACTGGGTATCTACCCAAAAGGAAAGGAAGTCCTTGTGTGAAAAATATACTTGCATACCAAGATTATAGCAGCACGATTCATAATTGCAGAAATATGGAACCAGCTTAAATGCCCATCAACTAACGAGTGGATAAATACAGTATATACGTGTGTGTGTGTGTGTATGTATGTGTGTATATATATATGTATACACACACACACACATACACACACACACACACACACACACACCATGGAATACTACTCAGCCACAAAAAGGAATGAAATAATGGCATTCATAGCAACCTGGATGGAGTTGGAGACCATTATTCTAAGTAAAGTAACTCAGGAATAGACAACCAAACATTGTATGTTCTCACTTATAAGTGGGAGTTAAGCTATGCAGATACAAAGGCATAAGAATGATACAATGGACTCTGGGGACTCAGGGGGAAGGGTGGGAGTGCGGTGAAGGATAAAAGGCTGCACGTTGGGTACAGTGTACACTGCTCAGGTGATGGGTGCACCAAAATGTCAGAAATCACCACCGAACAACTTATTCATGTAACCAAACACTACCTATTCCCTGAAAACTATTGAAATAATAAAAAGAAAAATAATGTTTTTTGAATTATTAGCTAGTTAGTCGTCTTGGCTTGTCTGTTGTGGTCCAAATAAATCACTGAAACATTTTTTAAAATAAGGAAAGACATAGTCAAAGTTAAACAGTACCGTGATACAGCACAATATGATAGTCTCCTTTAATCACTGCTGAAATGAAGAAAAAATAAGTCGGATGACTCAATTTAATCTGAGAAAAAAGAAAAGGAATGCTTTGCCATGGCAAGATATTCTTCAGTCTTCTGAAACATAACGATGGTTTCAGATCCCTTTCTTGAAAGGATGATATGCCATCTGACTCACTTCCCTTTCTTTGATTCAAATGCTGATAACGGTTTTATTTACTTAAAAAGTGATTTTAGCCAGAACCTATGCAGCCTATGCAGAGTAGACACAAGAATCACTCCTGTGATTCTGTCTGAATCTAAATAAATTATTTTCTCTTTTTTAAAAAAGTTGTGTACAAGAAATTATTTTTTCTTATAAAGGGGACTGTGTATGAGCAAATACGCCCACCAACATTTTTCTTTGGATTTTAACCAGTTTCCAACTTGATGTGTTATCTTACTACTTGTGTATTTCCTGCCTTTCTCCAGTATTTTTTAGAAGAAAAAACACAATGATTTATCCAATACCCAATATTTGGCTTCAATTAATTTTTTTCCTTATGATATAGGACAGATGCTTTCAATTTCACACATAAATTCTGTGTGTAACATCTTTAATATATTATGGTGTACAATGTTGTTGCTGATTACCAGCTGATCAGTTTTGAATGGTGGTGAAAGCTAAATATCTTAAACGTGTGGTCTGTTCCATGTGTACACAAGAATGTATTGTGCTTGATTTCCAAAAAATTAACTCAATAAGCACTTTACTGATTGTTGCACAGAGTGTCCTCACATAGTAATGACAATGAGCAAGACTTATATCCCGTCCTTAAGGAGCTTAAGTTCTAGGGAGTTGTAGGCAGAAGCAAGAAGTACTAGTAACTGCCTGAAAACATGGACGGGTGTGGTGGCTCACGCCTGTAATCCCAGCACTTTGGGAGGCTGAGGCAGGTGGATTGCTTGAGGTCAGGAGTTCAACAACAGCCTGGCCAACATGGTGAAACCCTATCTCTACTAAAAATACAAGAAAAATTAGCCAGGCATGGTGGCAGGCTTGTAATCCCAGCTACTCGGGAGGGTGAGGCAGGAGAATTACTTGAATCCAGGAGGTGGAGGTTGCAGTGAGCCGAGATCATGTCACTGCACTCCAGCCTGGGCAATAAAGCGAGACTTCGTCTCACACAAAAGAAACACCACCACCACCACCACCGCCAACAACAACAACACCAGAACGATATAATGCATGATTAAGTTCCAAAAGAAAACTCACTGAGTGAAAAGAAAGGATGCTATATTTCAGGTTAAGAACATAATGTACTCAAGGCAAAAGAGCACATTTATTTATTCTGTTGTCAAACAGAAGGCATAAAATGCTTACGGAGGGGAATAATAGGATACCATTTGAATGGCAGAAGAGGAACTGAAGTATCTGGAAGATAGCCTAGAAAGGGAGAGAGACCAAAGGCAGAGGAACCAATTAGGAAAGTATTCATATTGTCTGTTCAGGTAATACATGATGAGGACTAAATTTGGGTAGAAGTAGCTGAATTGAAAAATTTTGTTCTTTTTTATAAGTAGCAAAACAGACTGACCTTGGTGACTGGATTGATGGTGGTGGGACATAGCTAAGGAAGGCAGGTAAAGGAAGAATGTGTAGAAAATGACTTTTTATAGATTGGGAAATTGGAAGAGATGTTCCAAAGGTTGATCATGATTTCAGATTGGGCTCTATTTTTATTTACAATTTTATCCAGAAGATGCTCAGGTGGGAGGTCTGGGCTGGAAATCTTAAGAGTTGTCAACATAGCAGAAGCTAAAGAATGGAAGGAGTGCCCAGGGAGAGTGAAGAAGGGTGAAGGGGATGGAGAATCTTGAGGAAAACCTTGATGTGATATACTGAGGATACCTTACCTATATGGTAATCTGGCATAAAACATTTAACCTGAACCCAATCACTTGGATTCAAGCAGACAAATTCAAATTGGGGGACATTCTACAAAACATCTAGCCTGACCTCTTCTAATATATCAATGTCATGAAAGATTTAAAGAGGCTGGGAAAGTGCTTCAGATTAAAGGAGACTACAGGGACATAACAAAATGCAAAGCTGTGCCTTCATTGATCCTGAATGAAAAATATCGCTATAAAGAATATTAATTGGCAGAATTGGAGGTATTTGAAGTTCTACATTAGATAACAGTATTGTTCTTTTTTGAGTGTAATAACTGTGCTTATGTAAGAATATCTTTCATTTTAGAAGACACATGTTCAAGTGTTTCGGGGTGAAGTATTATGTATGAAACATAACCACTGAGTGGATCAGTGAAAAAAATCAACAAACTGTATACACACATGAATATGATTAAATATGCACATAAAATATAAGCACATACAGTATATAAAGATACATTAAAATACAGATATACATGTTAATCTAAATATATGCAATCCATTTAACAACACATGAATGTAAAAGTACATAAATAGATATAAAGCAAATGTGGCAAACTGTTGAATTAATTGCAATTTTGCCGTAAGTTTGAAATTGTTCTAAATAAAAAGCTAGGGAGCCATTATGTCATAAACCGCAAATGTACATGATAAATTTTATTTTTTAAAAAGCAAAGGAACAGTTTACTTTTTAAATAAACAAAATATAAAATGCTTCAAAAAACAGTAATCTGGTGGAAAGTTAGGAGTCATCAGAGATAAGGAGTTGTTCGGACATCATAGATTTGTGTATGGAGCCCATGAGAGCCAATAGAGGATAAACATTGTTAATTTCCATTTTGTTCTGTATTTGCTTCCTCCAATAGAATGTAAGTTTCATTAGCACATTGTCTCAGTAAGAACTGTACAGAACACAAATGGTACATAGAGACTCAGTGATAAGTATTTCATGGCTTGAGGAAATATGTTGACTCTTTAGACACATCACCTAGTATGACTTGTCTCATGTATCACTTAAAAGAAAATCAGTCGTCGGGGATGTATATTTAAAGAATGCAGCTCTATCCAGAATGTGGTTCAGCAAATCCCAGCCTTATATCTCAAACCTTCAAAGCACGAGGATACACATTGCATTTATTTAAACACCTGTGTGCATCCTTCAAGAAGACGGTAAGGTTTTTTCCCTTTTTAAATGAAGTTAGCTTATGCAGTTTGATATAGTTTGGTTCTGTGTCCCCACCCAAATCTCATGTTGAATTTGTAATCCCCATGTGCTGTGGGAGGGATCCGGTGGGAGGTGATTGGATCATGGGGGCGGTTTCCCCCATGCTGTTCTCATGATAGTGAGTTCGTGTAAGATCTGATAGTTTAAAAGTGTGGCAGTTCCCCCCTTGTTGTCTCTCTCCTGCCGCTATGTAGCACTGGCCTTGCTTCCCCTTCACCTTCCCCCATGATTGTAAGTTTCCTGAGGCCTCCCCAGCCATGTGGAATTGAGGCAATAAACCTCTTTTCTTCATAAATTACCCAGTCTCAGGTAGTTCTTTATAGCCATGTGAAAACAGACTAATACACAGTTCAAGAAAAAGTACCTTTGAATTCAGTCTTTTCTTTCAGAGGACAAATTTAACCACACAGCTTATCCATTTTATACCAGCAAGTTATCTCTTAGCTTAACTCAGCCATTGGAATATAGCACTTTTGTCCTGGTATCCAGTTCTATCATGACCTTTTTAGCTCCACAGATCATCAGGTCCACATCCTAATGTGCATTTTAATTTGGGTGCTTTAATGGGTATGCTGCCTAATCCCCATTGTTAACAACCTAAATAATCAATGCTTCTAAGCACCCAGGGCTCTGAATCTCACCACTAAAATATTTGACTTAGTTTCATATACTTTACTTAAAAATGGGGGAAAATCCTGAAGTAGAAAAAAAAACAAGAGGTACTAAAGCTCAGTTGTTTTCAGAATTTACCGACTTTGCAAATGCATACAATAGTTTTTCATGTAGTGTGTTACCATTTACAATCCCAACAGTTTATTAACTATAGTTAGATCTCAGGTGGAGAGAGAGAATGTGACACAGAGGTTGCCTTAAATCATGGAGCTGTAGTAAATTCAGGAAAACAACCTCCAACATATCCTTTTCCTTCTCAAAAAAATCAAAACCTGGCTTTCCTACAAGGTTTGGCTTCTCCAGAGGAGGATGTGCCTCTTCCCACTGCTCCAGGTTCTTGAACTTCATCACATTTATTTCAACCACCCTGTCTCTTTCCTCAGAAATGCTCACCTCCTCAGAGCCCTCATCCATCTTCAACATCTTTTCCATCCTGATCTACCACTGTCATCATGATAAGGACTTCACCCCTCTGCTGATAAGCTCTGCAACGTTGGTCTCATCAACTCCATGAACTGCACTCCTTACCCGTCAGTGATCTCCAAGTAAAATCTTCAGCAGCTCACTGGGAGGCACCATCTTAGATGTATAAATTGCTTGAAAGTATTTTACTTCCATGATATCCAACTTTTGAATTTTCCTGACTCTGATCTCCAGATTTTTCACCATAAAACTCACCCACACCCTTGACTTTTCCTTTCTGTCCTATCCATTTTGGTTAAGGCACTTTGCCTCTCTTTATTCTACCCTCATGGAGGAGCTCAAGTATGAAATGAATTCCTGAACGCACCATCATATCAGGCAATAGAGCTGTAAGTGTACAGAATCAATGAGTCACAGGTCTTTTCTATTCCGTGAGGTAAGATTGAGAGGACCAAGTATAACCAGTTTAGGACCCAGGGAAAAGTAAGGATACAGGATGGAGCTGACTCATACTGGGCCTTTACAGAGAAAGAGAAATGAGGGAGGGGGACCAAGTATTTGTGGCCTTCATAAAACCCTCTGTTGTCTAGCCAGACACAGCAGGAAAAACCAATGAGCAGCTGGCTAGCAACCCCTGTCCTAGCCATTCATTACCACTGTAAAATGCCCTACTCTCGTTTTGACCTTTGATCATTTATGCCTTATCAGTTCCACCTTTCTTAGAACCTAGTCCTAGGCAGAGAACATTGCTAAGAATGAGAACAGACCATGTTGACCATTTCCTCAACAAATTCATCCAACTTCCGCCAAAGGCTTCCTTCTTACTTGGTAATGTTTCAAAATTGTCTTCACTTTCCTTAATCCTCATTCATTTTAAGATTACCTAGTCTTTCATTGAAACAACAGAAGTTTTCCACCTTCCCTTCTCTTAGCCTAAAATGGTTTCTCAAAATTACCCAATGCATTTATAGTGACCCAATGGACTGTGATTTATTTTAATTTCCATTGAGCTCTCTTTAGCATTTCACCTTGTCATCACATCTTCCTTGAACCTCCCTACTTACCCATCCTTTACTATTCCATCACCCAAATGGAGGTCTTCCCCAAGGCACTGGATCGAAGCACCTGTTATAGATTTTATAGATTTCTCATCTCACACCCTTCAGCAATCAATTCTATGAAACTCATTCTCAAGTCTTTCTAGTCTGCCCTCTTACTTCAGGTATAGATCTGTATCTTAATTTCTTTTGGGACATGACTTAGAAGACCTGTCAATTTCTCAAACACATTATGTCCACAATCAAAAGTTTCACTATCTTCTTCCAACCAAATCCTCTCCCTTCATTCCTTTCCGTAAAATTTGCAGTCAGTCCCCAGACCCTGGGAACTTTTTTTTTTTTTTTTTTTTTTTTTTTTTTTTTTTTTTTTTTTGGAGACAGAGTCTCGCTCTGTCGCCCAGGCTGGAGTGCAGTGATGCCATCTTGGCTCACTGCAACCTCCACCTTCTGGGCTCAAGTGATTGTCCTGCCTCAGCCTCCTGAGTAGCTGGGACTACAGGCGCATGCCACCATGCCTGGCTAATTTTTGTATTTTTAGTAGAGACAGGGTTTCACCATATTGGCTGGGCTGTTCTTCAACTCCTAACCTTGTGATCTGCCCACCGCACCCTCCCAAAGTGCTGGGATTACAGGCGTGAGCCTCCACGCCCGGTCCCCTGGCAAGTCTATTTTTATAGAATAGTGTCACAGTCCTCTCCTCCCACATCTCTCAAGTGCAGGCCCTCAGAACTCACGAATCTTGGCCTTGGCAACTGCCTCCTAACTGGTCTTCTCACCTATACTAGTTTTCTGTGGGCCAGATAGAGCTGCCAGAATACATCTTTTTAGAATTTTCTTTTTAGATTTTTTTCACCTGGTATATGATTTTCAGTGGCCCCCTGATACCAAAATGAGTCAAACACCTATGGCCAAACATTTATGTGACTATAATGTGACTCTACCTTTCTTCAGATAACAAAATCTGAGAGTAGCTAAGACACTTACCCATGGAGTCTGAAGTTTGACTGCCAACCACTCGGAGCAGCATAGGCTGACTGCTGTCGGACCTCTGGAGAGAGGTAGAAGGAGAGGACACCGTTGTGCCATTCACTTTCGCCTCTGCCTGGGGCTAAGTCATCCAAAAGAAAACAGAATTACTTTTCACAATAAACATACAAATGTATAAATATGAAAATATTAAAGACACTCAGGACTCATAAATTTTGACCCTTCCTACTTTAGAAGCCCTCCCAAAGATTAATTTGGGATATTTCACTGTTGATATAATCCATGGATACTGTCTTTGTATCTGAACTGTGCTCCCTTATAAATTTGAGAAAAAATTAGAGCTACACTGGAATGAGACTATAAATCATTACATTAAATAACTGGAAGATTTAGAAGGTCATGTGAGAATGATGACACTATGTGAGAACTCAAAACTGTAGTGGAAAATTCATATCTTTGTGAAGTATTAAGTAACAAGATAGAACATAATTCACAATGTAAAATTCCCAGAAAGCCAGAACTATGTCCAGGTAGGTCTTCTGGCGATGCAGCATCTTGCTAGGTTTTCAATGGAGGCTTAAAGAACTAAATGTTAGGGATTAGGAGAAAAAAACACAAAGGTATACCAGAAAATATAACTAATTGCAAATGAAATAGTTCCATTTCAAGAAGTGAAATATTCACTTTTAGAGAACTAGTGGAAACCTTTTGGCGTTTTTTTTCCCCAAGATGTATTTCAAATTGGTCAAGAAAAAACCACTTTGGTAGGAAACAATATTTAACAAACATAAAAAAGACACACTAGTTTTTCTATCTCCTCTACTTTTATCCTTTGATACCTATCACTTTGCCAGGCACATACCAAGCACTTAAGAATTGACGCTTGTTACACCTACAAAAAGTGCTCTCTGCGGTTTAGTTTTGTTCAAGAGGGAAAATGAATGTTTGTAAAAATCCCATCTCTCTCCTCACTTGCTCCAGCAGCTGCCTTAGCCTATGTAACTGTGACTCCAGCTGTTTATTGTGGTCTTCCAGGATTTGCATCCTGGCTTCCAGGCGGCCTTTGTGTTGACGGAGTAGCTTGGCCTCAGCAATGAGCTCAGCATCCCGGGGACTCTGGGGAGAGGTGGGCATCATTTCAGGAGGGGACGGCAGTGGGGACAGGCCTTTATGTTCGTGCTGCTGCTTTAGACGGTCATATTCTGCTTGCAGATTCCTATTGGCATCAAAGAAGTCAAAAAGAAAAAAAAAAAAGAAAAAGAAAAAGAAGAAGAAGAAAAAAAGTAATTTGAATATCATCACCAAATTTTATATACCATGGTAGATAGATGCATCTGACTGCCACCAAAGAACAGCAAGCAAAAGAGAGGCACTAATGAATGGTTTTAATGATGACAATCTTACCAGTGCTAAAAGAACAAAACAAAATGTGAAGCTTTTGCCTGGTGTGTGAAGGGAGCCATGCTTTTCAATATTTTTATGTTATGCTAAAAGCCTCATGAGTGCTATGTTCAGATAAGTAAGCAATAAAGGATTTAATCACTTTGTAAGTATTTCTTTATAATGTCATGAGATTAAAAATTTTATACCTCTACAACACTTTGGTTTGCTTTAAACATTAGCAAATATTTTCAACAGAAATGTATAAGAATGGAGTACATATAACCATGTTCCGACCACTTCGCCTTGATAAGTTTATCATTTGCCGTATTTTCTTCAAAAGTTTTTTGAAGAAAGAAAGGATAACAGCCAAAGCAGAAGCTCCCTCACATGCCCGCCTCAACGCCATACCATTCTCTCCTCCCCACTGCCCTCAAGGAGATAATGCCACACTGAATTTCATGCCCAGTGTTACCATGAATGTATAGACAAATATTAGGTTGAACTTAAAGATGCTGATGTTTGCCTGTATTTTTCTTTCACCTACAGAACCACCCATTTTATGTGATTCAATCTAGTGGCATTATTTTGCACGTTCTTAAACTTTAAATTTAAGAACTTCATGTTTAAGAATATACATACCATTCTAAGAGTTGCTTTTTGCCTTCAACACCATTTTGGAGATTTCTCCAGGTCGATACATAATAGTTTGCTATTTGAACTGCTGTAAGGTATTACTATTCTGTTGCTTGAATATGCCAACATTTTCCTGTCCATGGACATTTAGGTTGTTTATAACTTTTCACTGTTATAAACAATGATGCAATGAACTTCTTTTATATACCTGTCTCCTTGGATACCTGTTTAAGAGATTCTTTACAGAATATAGTTTGATGTGGAATTGTTGGACCTTAGCAACATCTTCAACATTGCTACATGTCACTGAATTGCTCTGGGTGACAAATTGGTGGTTTTACCAATTTACTCTCTTTTCAGTAGTGAATAAGGTTTTCCATTTGACCCACCTCCTCATCAAATACTTGGTGTTATCAGACATTTAAGTTTTGGCTAACCTGATGGGTGCATTTTAATTTGCACATACATCCCTGATTACTGGTGAGGTTAAACTTCTTCCATGTTAACTGGCTTTTCATGCTTCCTTTACCCATTTTCCTGCTGGATTGTCTTTTTCTTATTAAAGTTTTGGATATGTTCTAGATGCTAATCCACTGTTAGTTATGTGCATGGCAAATATGATCTCCTACCCTTAGTGTAGCTTATCTTTAACTTTGTTTATGGCATCCTATGGTATAAAATATGTACATTTTAACATATCCCTCTATGTTCTCTGCTTTTGATGTTTTGTTCACGAAAATCTTTTCTTACACCTACATTTTTAAAGTTTAAAATTTGGTTTTTCACATTTAGGACTTTACCCAGAATCAATTTTGATGCTTGCTGTGAACATGCGATCTAATTTTACTTTTCCCCCATGGATAAACTATGAAGCCAATCTCATTCATTGTATAGTCCCTCTATTTCCCCCTGATTTCTAACGATGCCTCTGCAAAACATCAAGTGTCCATAAATACTCGGAGCTCTCTATTCTAGTCTGTGGTTCTATCTGTATATCCCTGTGTAGATCCTACTATTGATGTCTGATAGGCCTTCTCAGCCCACTTTGGTTTTCCTCAAAATTGTCTTGACTATTCTGACCCCTTTAATCTTCTCCATGATTTTAGTGTCTATTTTTCTGATTTTTATGAAAATGCTTGTTGAAATTTTGAGTTTGAATTACACTGAATTCATAGGTTAAACTGGGAAGAACTAAGGTCATAATAATTGAGTCTTCACATCCAAGAATGCAGTGAAGCTCCTTACTTACTGTGGTCTCATTTTATGTCCATTAATAATGTTTTACTTGTCACTCTTTTTTTTCCCTCTTGCTTTACAGGTTGGATGATTAAGTCATTTATTTTTTATTTTTAATGAACACACGTAGGGTTATATATTTCTTCTTTGGTACCGCTTTAATTATATACCAAAAGTTTTTATATACATCAATTGATTCAATTCAGTGCCTTATGTTTTGTAATTCTTACGGTGATTTTTTTTTTTTAACTTAACACATAGTCATTTAGGAGCACAGTGGTTATATTTCCATTTCCACTTCTTAGTGCATTTCTAATTTAATTGCATTTCAATCAGAGAATACCTGTATGATACTGATCCTTTGAAATTTAGCAATACTGCTTTTTGTGACCTAGTTCATAGTCACTTTCTAAAAATGTTCACTGAGTACTTGAAACAATGCGTATTTTTCCATTGGAAAGATGGAGTCTCTAAATACATAGTGTGCTGCTTTTGTTTAACGTTAAAGTTGTCTATATCTTTACTAATTTTTGATTATTTGTAGCTATCACTTTTTGTTAGAGGAGTGTTGAAATATAATTATGGATTTGTTAGTTTCTCCTTTTAATTCTATCACAATTCACTTTTTATATTTCTGGACCTATGTAGTTAGATGCACAAAAGATCCTGACTGTTCTTGTACTGTTTCTATGTAGTATACTATTTGTTCCTAATAATGTTTATTGCTATAAATTTTGTTCCATTTAAAGGTTTCTATGGCTATTCCACTTTCTTTTGGTTATATTTGGTTAATGTCCAAATAAATATAAATAGTATTAGCACATGTGAAGGTCCCAAATGCTTTAGGATTTACTGAGAATACAATTCCAATTGAGGACACTTCTGATATTTGATACCCAGTGACTGATTACAACTCTTGACATCCTCCTTCTGGTTGTGACAAATACCAAAATAAGATGACATATTTCTGTTGTTCACAGATGATATTTCATCAGGTGAGAGAAATTCCTATCCACAAATGTGGGAGATCTATATCAATGAGAAAAGACACGAAATGTGAGTAGTGAGTAGCCAAGAAGAGTTTTCCCATTGTCCAGTTTGAGAAAGCAAGATCACCTCATGACCAGGTCTCCTAAGTATTTTCTGTTGTCCCATACTCGGAATGAACATTCCACAGGGGACGGCATGTCTTCCAAAATGCTCAGTTTCAAAAGGCTGGATCTCTACACTGAAGCAGAAATAAAACCCAATCTTCTCTTGTTTTTTTCTTTGTTTTGCTTCATTTTTTTTCATTCTACCCAGTACCTAACATTACAAGGTTTCCAGGAATTTACAGTCATGCAGAAAATCAATGTATGATCTTATTCATCTACAGAAATAGAATCTCCTATCTGTACTGATTGAAATCCTATTGTTATCAGTCTTCAAGGGTAGTTGTTTGTATAGTTTATTTCATAGCAATCTGATCTGACAAAGCAATGATGAGAAGAGATTCATCAAAGTAAGTATACCTTCAGTCAGATTCTGCACACGGGTCCTCTGGGTGTGCACCAATGTATGTAACTGTCCACATTAATTAAATCTAATTTCTGACAACTGGCAATCGGTTCAATGTTTCTGTGAACTTGAAGCAGTATCCAATGTTCACAAGGTCTCATTCCATAGGAATTACTTTCTATTTTTCCCTCTTCATTAAAAGAAAACTTCAACAAAATGTTCTAACTGGCAACACTTTTTATGTAAAATCCTATTCAAATTTTTCTTTCTACCAGATTGGGTCATCCATGGTGTTCCTTTTGAAAACAGTTTTTAGACATGGACCTCAGGATAGTACAATAAGCCATTATTGTCTTCCCACCTATTTTTCACGAAGGTGCTGACAGGAGACTGCCTTTTCTAGAGAGATCTTCCTTGGTGTCTTGATCCTGTGGGTTTAGTTGTCCACAAGGCTCTTCTTTTATGATTTATTTATAAGTACCCTTGTTCAAGAGGCATGGTTTAGTATATACAACACATTACATTTCTGTTTTGGTGGTTTCCAGTGAAAAACAGAAAAGGCTCATTTTAATCAGCCGAAGCTTCTCAAAGCTGAGCTGTAAAGAATATCAATTGCTCAATGCAGGCCTTTCTTTCCTTCCCAGATGTTTGAAATTTCTCTTGGGAGCACATTTCCTTAAAGACTCACATCCTTCTTCAATTCTGGAAGATTCTCAGCTATTACAGCTTCAAATATTACTTCTCTACCATTTCCTCCATTCTCTTCTTCTGAAACCTCTCAAATACACTCGTAAATAAACCTCTAAATTCCAGGAAGGTATACTGTAGAGCCTGTGGTCAATTCTCCATTTCTCCTAATTGCTCATTTATATTTCTTATCTTTTTCTGTGAGTGTTGTGCATAGTAATATTCTCAGCATCATCTTCTAATTCCCTTGCCTTCTCTGACAGGGCAAAGTCTAGAATTTATCCTGTATATTGAGTTTAGTAACTTCAATGACTAGTTTTTTTTGGCAAAGATATCTTTTTTTCAGATATAGTTATATTTCATCCATCTCTGTTTCAGTTTCTTGTTATTTTAGTGAATGGTACCCCTTATTTATGCCTTTAAGCATCTTTTTATTTTTATTTTTATTTTTTGAGATAGAGGCTGGAGTGCAGTGGCATGATCTCAGCTCACTGCAACCACCGCCTCCCGGGTTCAAGCGACTCTCCTGCCTCAGCCTCTTGAGTAGCTGGGATTAGAGGTGCCTGCCACCATACCCAGCTAATTTTTGTGTTTTTAGTAGAGGCAGGGTTTCACCATGTTGGGCAGGCTGGTCTTGAACTCCTGACCTCAGGTGATCCACCCACCTCGGCCTCCCAAAGTGCTGGGATTACAGGTGTGAGCCACAGCACCTGGTCTATGCATCTTAAATGTACTTAAAAATCTTTGTTGTACTAGTCTATCATTTTGCTTTCTTCTAGAATTAATTCATCTTCTTTTTCTTTTTGAGATAGGGTCTTACTCTGTTGCCCAGGATGGAGTGCAGTGGCACAATTATGGCTCACTGCAGCCTCAATCTCCTGGGCTCAAGCAATCCTCCTATCTCAGCCTCCTGAGTAGTTGGGACTACAGGCATGTACCACCATGCCCGGCTGATATTTTTTAAATTATTTTTTGTAAAGATGGCACCTCACTACATTGCCCTGGCTAGTCTCAAACTCCTGGACTCAAGCAGTCCTCCCACCTTGGCCTCCCAAAGTGATAGGATTACAGGTATGAGCCACTGTTCCCAGCCTAATTCATTTTTTGATGTTTAACTTGGGTGGGGGTGGCATCCCATTTCTTCATGTATTTTGGATCCTGGTTTGGAGACAAATTTTGCAAGGGATGTTTTGCATGTGTATATTTTCTGTTATTCTTGTGTGTGTGTATTTTCTATTTTCCTCTCTTTTTAAATTCATTCTCTCTCTCTCAGGTGGTTTTATGGCTGCTCCCAGCCATACCCAGGGGCTTAGAGTTTAGAGCTACATCTGTTGGTAGTGTGCAGCTCCTACATTGAGTGATACAGAGATGTCGCTCATTTCATTGCCAGGCAGTAGGTAGATTGGTTCAGGTCCTGGTTTCGAGGCTGTGATGCTCTCTTTCCCAACTGCGCATCTTTGCCTCTTCCCCTGGCTCTATGCATTAGGACCATAGTTGCGTATAAGCTGTAAGATCCCTGCAGCAAAATGTTTCTTTTCATGTTGCTTTTAAGTGTAAGTGTGTATGTGTATGTGTCTCTCTCTAGGTGTGTTTTTGTGGGGCTCTGATTTCAAATAGTAATCCTGGCTCTGGGCCACCACCTTGTAAGGAGAATTTTAATCCCTGTTACTACAGCAGGAGCTGAAAGCCCACAAAGTTAGCCCCACTTACAACTCACGAAGTCCTGTTTTGCTTTTTTTTTTTTCTTTCACATTTCTGGTCCACAGAGATGTTCATCTTGCTTTAAAGCCCAGCTATGTCTTTTTCGTTTTTCACTCCATATATTATCTACCACTGGGTAAATGGTGGGAGCAAAGAAAGATGCCTTCAAGCAAGAGCTAATGTTGTCTTAATCAGAAGCCTAGCAGGACACACTGATTTTGTAGATGTATAGTCAAGGTTCCCTCAGTATTAATTCAAGCCTTAATTCACCAGGCCAGGATTAAATGAGTCGAACAAGTGCTTTTCTCCTAAACAAACATGACATACATAAACCTCTTATTAAGCTCAACAGCAAACTTGATTTTGAGGGACTAGTTTTTCCTCCTGAAGCTCTGAGACAGGACAAGCTGTCATGATAAGGATTCTAAAAGCCAGAAATGGTTAAAAGAGGTATCTTGGCCTGCAACCAAGTGAAATAAAGTTTTTTGATTTGAGTTTAAATTCTCTTTTAAGGTATTTCCAAATGTTCATGAGAATTATCAAGAAGAACTGGTACTTGAGGGTTTGAACTAGAGATGATTTTTACTAAATGTTTTCTAATAAATGCAGTCATAGTCGCAGAGCTGTGTTAGGGCATATTTTTGTTAGAGGTTGGGAAATTGAGCCATTTAGCCCTCATCAATTATGCATTTGAATTTTCTTATATTTAAAAACATCTATGCCAATACTTTTTGAGGCATACAATAATGTTAGTTTTGACACAGTATTAATGTAGGGGAGATCATTCTCATAAATGATCAAGGTTCCCTCAGAATTACTGTTCCAATGTTCCAAGGTAAGTTACTCTAATGTGTGTGTGTGTGTGTGTGTGTGTGTGTGTGTGTGTGTGTTTTATTCGAGACGGAATCTCACTCTGTTGCCCAGGCTGGAGTGCAGTGGTGCGATCTGAGCTCACCGCAACCTCTGCCTCCTGGGTTCACATTCTCCTGCCTCAGCATCTGGAGTCGCTGGGACTACAGGTCCCTGCCACCACGCCTGGCTTTTTTTTTTTTTTTTTTTTTTGTATTTTTAGTAGAGACAGGGTTTCACCATGTTAGCCAGGATGGTCTCGATCTCCTGACTTCATGATCCGCCTGCCTCGGCCTCCCAAAGTGCTGGGATTACAGGCGTGAGCCACCATGCCCAGTTTCTAATGTTTAACAAGTATACAATGTACTCGTTTTAACAGCTGACTGTCAAATTATATTATTACCAATACATATTTTGCTTTTCTTGAAGGTATACATGTACATCTCACCCCTAACGATTTTCTAATTGTTAGAATGTAGTCATGAAGTCATTTCAATACAGATGAATATATGTCAGTGATCAGACGACTCCACAGAGAATCTATTATTTACATTCTTGATTATCTTGTAAATTATATTTCTCTGGTAGCTCCCTAAGGAACATTAATTCAAATTCACTACACATGGCTTCTGTCACTACAATTTCTTCCTGTAGCCAGTCATCCTAAAAAAAAGTCTTCCATCCATTATTAATTTCTTATTCTTATAGAGCCAAGAATCCCCCCATTCTACAAATATGTAGATGTATCTGATTAATTTTATGTCATAAAGTATATAAACTCTGTTGTCTACATACAAATTTACACTCAAAAAAACTTCCGAACCAACTAAGGGACATAAGAGATTAATCAAATTGGCAAGGCTTGTTGCCTTAACTCAACCTGCTGAAAACATGAAAGCAGCTAGCCCTTTTAGCAATGATTTATGAGTGCCTCTCTAGCAATCATAACTATTATGTATGATAAAGAACATTACAACAATCTCTGTGTAATTTATACTAATTTACAAAGGTCAAATGATTTCAATGTAAGTCATCTACTCTTTAAATGGAGCTTCCCTACTATGTGTAATTATACAGTTGTATAATGATATTTATGAAATAAATAAATGAAGGTAACTTTCCAGTGATTAGTGTTTTCTTAACAGTATCATACATTTAACTGTATACCAAAGCATGAGCACACACAGGGCTTATTTTGTAAAGCAGAACAACTACAAAGATTCCCATCTAAAAGGAATAGATCCAAAGAAATCTGAATTTACCCTCAAATAATATTAAAAGCAGCTAAATTATATCCACCAATCTAAATTCAGGCAAATGTAGTAAATCATACAGAACTATTACAGCAGCTATAAACATAGCAAATTAGCAGTTTTTTAAATGAAAGACAAATTCTGCAAGCAAGATGAATTGTAAAAACTGGAAATTCATAGAGCCCTTGAAATTACAATAAAGCTCAGCGCAGTGGCTCACACCTGTAATCCCAGCATTTTGGGAGGTAGAGATGGGAGGATCACTTGAGCTCAGGAGTTCAAGGCCAGCCTGGGCAACATAGGGAGACCCCATCTTTACAAAAAAATTGAAAAAATTAGCGATATGTCGTGACACATGCCAGTGGTCTCAGCTACTCAGGAGGAAGAGGCTGAGGTGGGAGGATCGCTTGAGTCTGGGAGGTTGAGGCTGCAGTGAGCCATGATCATGCCACTGCACTCCAACCTGGGCAACAGAGGGAGACTCCATTTCAAAAAAAAGTTACAGTAAAGATGTCTAAAGCTGTACTGTAAAATTTTATCAAACACAAAGTCAAAAACACCCCTAAACTAGGTGGAAAAAGACATTAATAAGGATAAGCTCACAGGGTGAGAAGTAAGACTATGCATATTTTAGGTCAGCCTTAAGCAAAACAGTAAAAATGGCAGGACCCCTCCAGGTTCTTGTTTCTAATCATTTCTTAGCACTGTCCCCCTTTAAAACATTCAGAGCCTTACTTCCAAGCCCTTTCCTACTGAAATTTGCTCAGTATAAAGGTTTTATGTAAGACATTTAAATTTTACTAGGATTTTATAATAAAGTGCCATTTCTTCTAGTGATATCTGCGTTTTAAAACAGATGTCAAAGATTGTAAAGGAAAAAAATAAAAGCTTTGCCCTATCAGGGGAAAGGTTGAACAATGCCACTTTTTGACACCCTGCCTTTGTGGTGCCTTTCACCATCCATGGCTGAGGAGAGAATTAGAACAAGGCTTGAGAGATGGTCTTGGATTCAGAAGACCTTACTTTATGACTTACTTGCCTCTGCTGCTTGCTGAGGCTGGGCGCCTGACTTAAGCACTAATTCCGTTATGAGGATTATTAAGCCAGTATGGTCGACGTTCTATATGTTAAACTTTCTTTGAACCATGCCCAGCCCATACTGTGTTCAATAAATGTTGGTTACTATTATTGTTGTTATTACTTCTTTCTCTATATATTATTTACTTTTTGGATTTAGAACCTCAGATGTGCTAAAAACTTCCTATAAAAAGAAAGCACTTACATTATCTGAAATGAAAGCAATCTACTCAGACTTACTGAGCTTGGCAGAACATATGCATATCTAATGCTTAGAAAATGACTAATCACTCAATATTTGCCCTGTAGATACCTGAGTTCTAGCCCCTAGCCATATTGTAGCCACCCCCAAATTTTGGAATTATTGTGTATCATCCATCATCTGTGCCTTAGTAAAGTTTATCACAGCTGAACATCTGGGCAAAATGAGATCATTAGGACGAGATTTCCTAAATTTGACCCAATACGCTAGGTATGTGATGAAACTGTCAAATTATAATATGTCTATGGATCATTGCTGAAATAAAATATATGGACCAAGGGTACAGGGTTAATGTATCTACATGGACTCTATTTTCTGGATATGTCCTTGACACATAGATCCATATCTTGCTCAAGTTCTAAGAGACAGAACATGACAATATTAATTGGCTTTAGTTTCTTAATCTTTAATAACTGAGATGTTTTTCACAAATTCCTGATCAGGTACTAATTCATTACTGTCTATAGACTAAATGTATTAATCAGAAGTTGAACACAAGAAAAGAAGAATTCATAAGAAATGTTAACCACTTATTACTGGAAATAAGACAGACTAACAAAACTCAAGACAAAAATGGCAGTGGTTGGTCAGCATCAGCCAAAAGGAAAAACTAGGATTGGAGAGGTTTTAGAGGTGAAGAAGTCTAGTCCTCAGGAATAGGGCCATTGGGAAAAGTGTGTTTCCATTTTCAGACAAATACAGCAAAATATCAAACTTTCATTGTCTGTGGTCAGCAAAAAACCGTAACAGTCTCTAGAAGAATCATAATTTTAAGCTTTGTATGTCCCAGCTTCAATCCCTCATGTGTAGTTAGACTTAGTCTTAAGTTCTCCCAATAAATTCAGCTTGATGGCCTAGTTTTCACTCCCTGGAATGCACTGCTATATAGTCTTGCCATATATGATCCTATGGCCTCCTCTATTACAATGACAGAAACTAAAGAATCTTTTTTTTTTTTTTTTTTTTTTTTTTTTGAGACAGGGCCTTCCTCTGTCACCCAGGCTGGAGTGCAGTGGTGTAATCATAGCTCACTGTAACCTTGAATTCCTGGGCTCAAGCGATCCTCCAGCCCCAGCCTCTTGAGTAGCTGGGACTACAGGCATGAGCCACCATGCCTGGGTAATTAAAAAAAAAAAATTGTAGAGATGGTATCTCCCTATGTTGCCCAGGCTGGTCTCAAATTCTTGACCTCAAGTGATCCTGCCACCTCAGCCTGCCAAAGTGTTGGGATTACAGGTGTGAGCCACCATGCCCAGCCCAGAATAATTTCTTTAAAATAATTACCAGTGCTTGTACATGAATGTTCATAGCTGCATTATCCATAACCGACAATAAGTAGAAATACCCCAAATGTCCATCAAGTAATGAGTAGATTAAAAAATGTGGTATATCCATACAATGAAATGTTACTCAGCATTAAAAAAAGAATGAAATAGTAATACAGGCTATAGCATAGATATCATTTTTAAAAGATTACGCTATGTGAAAGAAGCCAGTCACAAAAGACTGTATATTATATTATTTCATTTACATTAACAGTCCAGAATAAGCAAATCCATAGAGACAGAAAGTAGATCAGGGATTGTCTACTGCTAGGGTTGAAAAGAATAGTTGCAGGGGAAATGGAGAGTGACTTGAAAATGGGGATGGGATTTCTTTTGGGGGTAAAAATGTTCTAAAATTGTGCGATGATGCTTGCACAATTCTGTAATTAATAACCAGTGATTATTAATACTGGTTAACCTATTAACTAATAATCAGTGACTAACACACTTTAAATGGGTAAATCATATGGTATGAGAATTATATCTCAATAAAACTCTTATAAAAAACTAAATTCTAGATTCAAAATTTTATTTCTTATAGCACAAAAGATATTTCCCCAGTGAAGACAATAGCATTATAAGATTTTTATAATGCTTTCTTCTACTATGGAAAAATCAAGGTTTAACCCATGTACATAAAAGAAAAACTGTATGCACGTCTTCAGATGAGTTTTTAAAAAGAGTCCAAAAATAAGCCCAGAAAATGCTTAAGTCTGGGTTAGCCTAAACAACTTGGATGGTTTCAATCTAATGGAAAATGGCATCACAAACTAAACAGGTATATTAAGGGATTTTGGGAAAGAAAATAATGTAAGAAATGAGAAAAACAAGGAGATAGCTGCAAATCAACCCCAAAATCCATCAAGAAACAGAGAAACTCCAAAGGATATTTATCCATTCATTTTTATAACACATTTATGCACTCAGTGCTGTAGAGATGAAGATATATGTAGGACACCATCCCTTACCCTTGAAGAGCTCACATTCTAGTGTGTGGAATATTGTTTAGTTTCACCATGGTAATAAATCTTACTCAAAGGCAAAAAGACTGGGAATCATGCTCACTGCTAAAGCTAAAAATACAGATTATTTTTACCTTTGAAATTATCACCTTGATTTACTAGGAAATTACAGGAAAAGGATCATATGGATTTACTTAGGGTTTGTAGTTACAACAGATAGACTAGCACCATAAGGTAACTCAGAATTTGGAGACACAAGAAAAGGTCATATTTTAACTATTAAGAGAGTAAAAAAATAAAATGGGTGAGTTTAGCCATCTGCAGAAGTCATCCATTTACACATGTAATACCAACAGGAAACCATTTCTAACTGGGCTGCTCATGCCCAATTACAGTCAAGTACATCAGGAGGTCCTTGGTCTTCTATTTTACACAAACTCTCTTCCTAAGAGGTCTCTATCCTCTCCCTAGGCTTCCACCTCCTCCACGACCATGATCCCCTCCCCCAACTCATTATTCCTTAATCCAGACTTCTCTCTCCTAAGGCTTCAGACCTCTCTCTCCAACATTCTCCTGGATGTCTCGATTAGCCATGGGCTCTATAAACTGAAACTTGCTAAGCACCAAGCCACACGAGGTTGATATACTGATTATGCAACCTCTAAAATTTCAGTACCAGGAAAGGAACAGCATTCCTCAAGTAGCATTACACAGGACCATATAGTAGCTACACATCTTTGTAACTTATACCTTAATCTTACTTGAGATGAAAGCTATACCTGCATTTCCATCATAAGATAAAGAGGGAGAAATAATCTTCCCATGTGTTGATGATACACTTTAAAATCACAATCCAGGAGGGGCCTCAAGCAACAACTGGCCTTTGCATTTAACTACTTACAAAGAAAGATTCCACAGTAATTGTGATGAAGCTAAAGGTGCTGTCTTTGGTAAACATCTTTCAAAGTTCAATCATTTAACAAGGAAGTTAATGCGTCGTCACTGGTGGAAATTTTTCTTGGCGGTTTGGGTGAAAAGCCAAGTTATTCAGTGGGATATGCTACAAAAATGGTGCAAAGAATTTTCTATAGTCATGAGAGAGAATTTAATACCTACCTTTAGATTTTTCAAACTAAATCATTCTGGCTTCTGGGTCTACAGGGTAACTGTTTCACAACTAGAGCATATCAAAAGTTACTTTTGTGAGAAAAATCCAGGCTTCCTCTGTGGGCACCTGTTACAGCTTTATCTTCTGATGTTCCCAGAGACACAGTGGATAGGCTTCTCAGCAACTACAGTAGAGAGTCAACTATGCTATCCTCCTTGTTTTCAAAGTTTTCAAAGTTTAGTTCAGACTTGAATTTCTTTACCAAAGTGTGTTCCATATCACATTGCAGTTGGGCTTGAGGTCAAGTAAGTGGGAGCAACATGAGGTTAGACAAAGCCAATCAGGTTTCTTCACTTCCAAACTCCTCAGTGCAAATGCTAATGTAATGATGACTTTCCAGTATGAATGCTTTCAAAGTTTTTCTGTCCTTAGAATCCTTTTTTCTTAAGAGTATCTCAGTGGTATTCTGCAGAACACATTTGAGGCAACAGTGACCTTTATCCTTGGAGAACTGTCATCCTATCTTTGTTGTTTAATGTTAAGCTTTCCACAATTATCAAAGGCCATGAGAAACAGCCACATAAAATTTCCCTTAGGATTTGTTATAAAAATGTTGATAAGGACACTAGCCAATAATCACTTCAAGTGTAACACTGCTTAAGAGTTCAGGACCACCACCCAAGTTTGAATACAGGTCCTGTTCCTTGCTGGCCATACGAAGTGTCCTTAATACTCTGTGCCACTTAATCTTCTGGAAACAGCCTCTCTTTCATAGGGTTGTTTTAAGGATTAAATAGGAGTTTATATGTACTCAGAAGAGTTCCTGTCCATAGCAGTCACTCAAAGGACAGCTATTTTTGTTATTATTATTACGTAGAGCCAGGAAAACAATGATGTTTCTTTAGGATGCTGCATGCTTCTTTAATTCAATATTAAGAGACAGACAAATCTTTGCTTCCCATTATCTCCCTGGCTACAGGGAAGCTCAAACTGAATCTGAAGCTCAGTCATATCAACTATGCTAATCCCTATGATGTTCATTGATCTATTATTTATATTGCAAGAATTGTATTGCTATGACTTTTTAAAGAATCCTTTCTGAAAACTGAACACATAAAATCAACATGGGAAATTTCCACTCAAATGTCCTTGGGCAAATAGAATTCAGTATGTCTGATACGTAGCTCTTTCTCTCCATGCACTAACGCTTTGCAAATCAGTTTTTCCTGGGTGCACTAGGTTGTTTTTGTTTGTTTTACAATGATCATTTCCCAGTTCCCAAATTAAAACATTCTGTAACACCCGATGCCTCCCCGTCTCCATTTTCCCTTGGTCTCATTCATTCAGTGACCTTCTAATTTTTCCATCCCCTTCTTCACTTGCCTAAGACATCCTTAGTTAAGAACCTGCCGTCTTTTAATGGACTATTCCACTGTACTTCTACCAATCTCTATGGCTTTAGCTTTCTGCCAG
Source organism: Macaca fascicularis (assembly GCF_037993035.2). NCBI lineage: Eukaryota > Metazoa > Chordata > Mammalia > Primates > Cercopithecidae > Macaca > Macaca fascicularis. The sequence continues at coordinate 31,200,057 of NC_088395.1, forward strand.
TTCAGTTATTTTTCTCAATCTTCCCCTCCTTCCTTCAAAAAGCCATCACTGTTTACCTGCTTATAGGATAAAACCCTAACTCCTTAGTATGATGCACAAAGTCGTTTAAACAGTAGTCCCCACTACCATTCCACTGCCCTGTTATTCTCCTCATTCCATGCCACACATTACTCACTGGTCCACCAGTCCGGAAAACTCATCCTTCCCCCCTCTCTCAGACTGGAAAACTCCCATTCAGTCTTTAACTCTTTAACTCCCATTCAGACTTTAACTCTCTCTTAAAGTCTCTTTGTAAAGGCCTCTCGACTCCCTCTGATAGAATAAATCATTCACCTCTGTGCCCCCAGAGTACTTGTAATACCAGGTTATAAGTAGTTGTTTCTATTTTAACTTTCTAAAAATAAATTTTGAGCTCCATGAGGGTAAGAACCAAGGCTTATTCATCTTTGTAGTCTCACAATTTTAAAATTACATTAAGTACTCAGTAACTATCTGCAGAATTGAACAGAATTACATCCTCAGGCCTGGTAAGTAGCTAAAGAAAGTTATGACCATAATCAATTCTACTATAGAGGGACAATTGGCAAATGAAGGCCAACAGGAGGACGAGGGTCTTCATGAAAAATCTAAAAACAAGGGGAAATTGGATTGTAAGAACATAAACTGTTCATCCAGCATGTTCTAGGGAGATGGCAGCTGTACTTGGAAGATATGAATATTCTAATCACCAGAGGGGTACTTCAGTTCTTCTGTAGTATAAAGCAGTCCTCACAAACATCCAATTTTAGATGCCAAGATTCTAAGCGCACCAGAACACGATTTTTATTGTGATTCCTAAGACACTGGATTCTAAGACACAGGATGCTATGTGCCTAAAAAATGAATATATTCCTCATTTTAATAGATCTTGTATTTGCACTTAAACCAGATGCTGTCTCCCCCTAAAAAAGCTTTAAGGCAACCTTGATAACATTTAATACAAGGCAGTTAAAAAGAGAGATAATTATGATAAAGGGAGAAATAAACTTTCATTCTGGGTTATCCATTCACTTCCATGAACTGGATACTATGAGTCAGTCCCCTCAGACTTCAATTAACTTTGGACAAACTAAAGGAAATTTAGTTACATTGGCTCTGCTAGTTAGAAACTGAGCCTGTGAATAATGGTGATTCCACTTCTATCATGTTCCTATCCTCCCTGCCCGAGTACAGCTGAGATGGTTGACCCCATTCTTTCACAGCTTCTTCAATGTGGCGTGTATGCCCTTTAGCTGTTATTCATCCTTGCCATAAAAGGTCTTGGCTTTCTGATTTCTGTGAGCAAACTAGCTCCCCTTTGTCTAAAGAAGGGCTCTGTAGCCCTTCGTTTTGGGGCCCATGTCACCAAATGATATAGTTTGGCTGTTGTCTCCTCCCAAATCTGATCTTGAATTATAGCTCTCATAATCCCCACATATCATGGGAGGAACCCAGTGGGAGGTAACTGAATCATGGGGGTGGGTTTTTCCCATGCTGTTTTTGTGATAGTAAGTCTCATGAGATCTGATGGTTTTAAAAAGGGCAGTTCTCCTGCACATGCTCTCTTGCCTGCTGCCACGTAAGACATGCTTTTGCTCCTCCTTCACCTTCTGCCATGATTGTGAGGCCTTCCCAGCCACATGGAACTGTGAGTCTGTTAAACCTCTTTTTCTTTATAAATTGCCCCATATGAAAATGGACTAATACACCAAGTAACTTGAATGCCTAGTTTCGTTAAATGTATCGTATACCACGCTTTCCTCTCCTCTCCAACTTTAAAACATGTGGGAACAGCCGTAGGAATCGGTCTTGAATTATTTCCAATGATGTCTACTGAACATTTTAACATTCATTCTGTTATCCTTCTTTCCTCCCTTCCTTACCCTAAATTCCTTACTTACCACTTTGTCTTCAGAGGCAGTCCTTCTCTCATTCAAGGTCACACCTCCTCCCATACTTTAGTTCCCTAACCCTTCTCTCTCCTGCCTCCTGTGGGAAAATGCTCCCATCATTCCCAAGCTCTGCCCTCCTCTTCTTCTGGCACATTTCTCCAGCATGTGAAAATTAAAGATTTTTAAGTAAAAAGAGAAAACCAGAGTGAACACTGCACGACGCTGTGTGAAGTAACCCCAACAACAATAAATATGTTTGCAAATATTTACATGTGTAGAGAGCATCTTTGGAAGGAAACACAAGAAACCAAGAAAGATAGTAGCCTCCAGAGCTGGAAACACCACAGCCAGGGGAGAAGGTTAGAGAAGGGTTTGCTTTTCTCTATATGTCTTTTTCAACCCTTTGGATTTTGTATAATATACATGTATTCTCTATTAAAAATAAAAGTAATTAAATACACATTTTAATAGTCGCGTCTTCCAGAGTTCTACCAAATCCAATGTTCTCCTTCTGCTACATGCTCCCTGGATATATAAATTCATCCTCACTGTTTCAACTACCACCTGTGAGCTGGCGACTCACAGACCTAGTATCTCAGGCTCATATCCTTTCTACAAGCACCAGAGTTCTATCTCTCAGACTGTCAGACATTTACACGTGGAGATGTCACCAGGACCTCAACTCGACCTCTTCCATACCTCATTTATCATCTTCCAGCTACTCAGCCCTTCAGGAAGGACCTCTATAAACACTGCTGCGTTAAAGGACGGACCTGCTGCGACTCCTCCTGAATTATCAGTCCCAGCTGCAAACAACTACTATCATCTTGTTTTGTAGTCACCAGCCCTGGGAATCATTCCTTCCTACCCTAGTCCCACAGAACTACCAAATCAAATAGGTCTACCCTCCCCCGAAATATCACTCAGATCAGCCCGTCTACTTCATTTCTATCACCTTACTTAAGGCTCTAATCATCTCTTTCTTGGGTTCCCACGTAACTCCTCCCAACTTGATTTCCTTGTTCCACCATCGCTCTTTTCAAAGTTACCCTCCACACAGCTGCCTGTGTGGTGTATATTCATGTCAATATCACAGCCTCACTCCTGGCTCACACCCTTGAGTGGCTCCCTAGACTAGGCATGGAGGCAGCAACTCCGCAGTGGGTGCCACACCCTTCCCGACCTGCCCTTGCTGACCTGGCCAGCCTCATCTCCTCTCATTCTTTGCCTTCTTAAGAGAGGTAATACAACTGCAGTTTCCCTCAAATAAACTCTGCCATTCCTCACTCTGACACCTTTGTTTATATTCCATAGGAATGCCCATTCTAACCTCTTCAGATTCCCTTCATTTTGGCTATTTTTTCACCATCATTGGAGACTTACACAAAGACCTAATGAAAGAACATTGAATAAAGAGATCCCGTAGCTATGAAGATTGATAACTACTAGACTAGGTCCAAAGTTATCAGGTCAATTACAAAGTAAAGCAACAGGATCATGATTTCCAGCTACTTTAATTCAGTGGTATCAGTAACTGATCTAGAACTTCTTTGACTGTAACAATAATAATATTGCACAATCACTGGAGGAATTTAAAGGAACAAGAGAAAACTCAAATTTTGGCTTCATAAGGTCTTACTGCCCAGCAAGACACATGAAAGGTCCTGAGTAGGTATTAAGAATCTACAGAGTTCCCTCCTGTTATATAACATCTACTAACAACTTTAACTTTAGACTTATTTAGCTGCCTTTTCAACTTGAGAACAATCTAATCAATTTGCTATGCAGGTAGTAGAATGACAGTGAGTCTTTGTCTCTCAGAAAGGCCACCTTTTCATTGCTAGGATCATACCTTGAATTTCAGAGCAAGTCTTGGTTTATTTAGACAGTGCAGAGAAAAATACATCTCTGTATTTGAACACTACAGACTTAAGTCAGGAGACTCAAGGCTTTAATCAATGCAAGACAAAAAAGTAAACCTTGAGTTTGCAATGCTAAGGACACACAATGGGGCAAAAACCCAACATCTAATGGTTCTTTATGAAATAAAAATGAATCTGAATTATATGTGGTAATGAAGGAGAAATATGATGCAGAAGTGAAATATTATACACTGGATATCTCACTAACGCCATTAGTCATCCAAACTTATGGGAGGCACTATGGGAAAAACTCAGTCAGATTTAGCTTTTACTCAGAGCTTTAGCCTTATCTTTGTGGCATAAACCAAGAATCAGAGAACACCAATGTGGGATACATATAGTGCCTGGGATTTGGAAAATGGGTTCTTAACATTCTAAATTTATGACAAAGCCATGCCTGGTGCTAATCAAGGCAGTTTGAAAAAGGGGAGTATTTTGAAAAGCAAGCAGGAAAAAAAGCTTTTGAAAGGCTTTTCTCTACGAGATTAGGTTTGTAAAAGAATTTTAGTCAAAAGTGCATGCATGTATGCTACAATTAAAATAAATTCAGCTTCATTTCAATTCATGTATTCATTAATGCATTCAACAAACATTTATTGAATACTATGTGCAACAACCAGGAGAAATGGAATTCTAAAGACAGAGATAAGATACCTCTGAGACACTTCTCAAACAGCCATCCTCCGTTTTTCTAGGGGGTTGCAGGGAGGTGTCATGAATAAGAACAATTAATGGAATTAAATAAATAAATAGTCAGGAATGGTGCTCTCCAGGCCTCTCTCTTTTGCTAACTGTTATTTGGAGATAAATCACAGCTAAAGGAACACAAAATATATATATTAACAGATCAATAAGTATGCATCCAAAGGACTTGGGACAATCTCAATTTTAAATATCCTTTCTTATTTTCTCTACAAGTATGCTCGTATTTGTCAGATTGCATAGCCCAATGCTGACCTGGGACACAGCCAGCTAGCTGTGCACAGAGAGGGCATCTAAAGACTTCCTGGGTTTTCTAAGGAAGAATAGGAAATGGCAAATTAAAGGCTCCTTAAGCAACATTGAATTCAAGGGTAGCGAGGGCAAATCTAGGGCTTTGAAGCTCCTTGCGCAGAACTGCAAGAAGACAGGACTGGGCAAAGCAAAGAAAACCGCACGGGCTGTTTTCAGGAAGGGAACTCTGTGGAGACATTTCTTTAGAATTTGGTAGGAGGTCAAATAGGACAAAATGAAGGGAAAATGAAGGAAGCTCATCCTGATCATTTTGTGAAGGTCAAGGTAACTTACAGAAAGATTTGCGTCAACCCCAGAGTCCTCATTTTGGAGCTCTAAGTAGCCCTGGTGTTATGTTTTTTGTTCTTTTAGAGAACAAACCATCCCATTCTTGGAGAATGGTCTTGGATATCTTCCAAGGTAAAGTGGTTATCACTGCCCTACAAGTAGATGAACAGGTTTATTCAGGGACACTTAGTCCTCACAGATAGTCCCTTAAGTTAAGGAACATTCTGGGGAATATGCCTCAATTCTATGTAAATGACATTCACAGAGACTTAACTCTTCTTTATTATCTGGTTGAAGGTAGAGTTGCCTATTTAGAGTCAGAAAAGTCTGGATTTCAATTTAGTTCTACCACTGGCTGACTGGGAAATCTGGGGCAGGCTGTGTGAACCTCTCTGAACCTGTGTCTCATTCACCGAAAGGTGACAGTCTCTTCTCTATAGAGTTTGTAAGAAGATTAAATGACCTAAAATATGTAAAAGTGCGCTCAAAATAAAATGATATATAAATGATAGTTATCAGTACTCTTTACCAACATTCTTTGACCCAAGTGCAATGGTATGGAGAGAGACTATGCTAACCACAAACAAGGCAGGGCTCTTGACCAGTGAGCTCAAAAGATATATTACACAATCATATACTTCAAAAACATATTTACTCCTTGGTAACAACATCAAATTCTGTTTACAGTGTCAGTTCCAACTTTTTATTCCAATTTGACTTTGACCCCTACAATAATTACAGATTTAGCATAAATGGATATTACTGATTATTCTCAATAAAGTGGAAAGAAATGTTTTCTCTACCATGGTCTTCATTGACAAATGATCTTAAAAGTAAGGCCAAAAATAAAGCTATCATTAAAACAACAGCAACAAAAAAAGTTCAATATTATCTCCTGGATGGTACTCATGTGATGTTCTTGCAGTATTTTCAGGTTTTTACCAAACATTTCCTGAGTATCCATTAAGTATTTAAACCATGCTAAGTACTATGGAGGATATGAGGATGATTAAGATACGGTCCATGCCCCAAAGACACACACTAGCTCATTAAAGAGAGGCACTGGTAATAACTGATAAAAAGGCAAACTGTCAAGGAATTTTCTGAGAAAGGTCCAAAGTGTTCTGGGAATAGAGGCAAAAGACAGATTTCTTCCAACTGCAGGGATCTAGCAGGGCTCCATGGGGAAAGTTATTTTGAGCAATGTGACAGAGGATAGGTGGGATTCCTTTGTCAGATATGGCAGTGGTGGGTTAGAGGTTAGCAGTTAGGCTGAGACTCAAGCTTGAGCTTGACCCCAAAAGTAGATGAGAGCAGGATGTATTCAGAAATACTAGCTACAATAGCATGACCAGAATACAGGGAGAACAAAAGAAGATGGCATCAAAAAAGCAGGTCAAGAGAATATTGTGGAAGGGTTTGAATGCCCCGCTAAAAAGCTTGATTTTTTTCTACATGCAGAAATCCAGTGAAAGGGGGAATGCCATGATGGGTCTTGGTTCTGGCAAGATGTACAAGTAGAGTCAGTATGGAGGATTTATTGGAAGGGTGGGGAAGAGACTAAAGGGAAGCCAACCAGATAAGGAGTTATGGCCATAGGTCAGAGGTGTTAAGAGCTAGAAGGTGGGCAGTGGCAGCAGGAAGCAATGGATGAATGGCTGTTTGCTTTTTCATCCTGAAGTGGCATACTCCCGAGGACACTGACCTCAGACACACTGTGTTGCCTATGTTAAGAGCTCTTGGTGCCTTGGGCTCAACCGAAGAGATGAAAGTACTTAAGACCCACAAATCTGAGCAACAACTACTTTAAATCCTTGCTTGGTGGCACTTGTCTGAAGAAGGCACATTGTGAGTTAGAAGTGATCATGTGAGAAGACTTTTTAAACCAGGGACCTGTGACATAATAAATGTAATACAAAACTAAAAGTCCAATGATTTGCATTATCCTGACACCATACAATACCCCAGAGTTTTACATCTTTGTCCTCCCTGCAGTCATTGTGAGAGTTCTTTAGCCTTTTTCCTCTTCTACAATTTCTGCTATTTTTCTATGAATGTCTTTTACAGGTGATGGCTGACAATTGGAATTGTCTGACTAATCTGCTATGATGGTGAACATAAATAATAATTTCTGCGTTTGATGATGAAAAGTAAGACGAAACAATTGGTTTCCCAATATGACCAAGCCAATAGTCCTACTTTCTTAAATGTTTGAGGTAGAATAATACGGCCAAACACATGTAAAAAATCATATAATCATAAAATTAAATAACCTACTGTTTTCTTAAATTCTATTCTCAAATATAAAATCAAAGCCTCGGAGGCACATGCAGCAAGTCAAATACCACCATCAGCATTAGTTCCTTCACACCTAAAATATGAGTTCTTCATCATACTATTGCATTCATTGTCTTCTTTCAGATAACAAAAAAAAAAAAAAAAAAGAGAATCTGCAAATGGAGCTAAACAGATTATTTTAGAAAACAATTAGACATAAAATGACTCTAAGTGAAGATTCCTGGCACTTTTCTATGTGTGCAAGTGTATGCACTCTGCATACCAATGACAAAGCTAGAAAGAAAACTCACCTGTTTTCTTCCTCAAGATCTGCTAGGATTCTCTCTAGCTCCCCTCTTTCCTCACTCTCTAAGGAAATCAAGATCTGGGCAGGACTACGAGGCTGGCTCAGGGGGGAGTCCTGGTTCAAACTTTGGCAGTAATGCTGGATTAACAAATGTTCATCATCTCTGGAAAATAAAATCAAAGGTTTTGGTTTTTCCCCCCCCTTATTTTGCTTTGGGGGTTAGGGACTCAGGAGTGTATTTGAAAATAGAAACATTTATTTGCTCTTAACAATTAATTAGACCTTTTTTCCTGCTTCTAAAGACCTTTTGATACTGTTGAGGTTGTGATCTACCATTCTATTGGTAACAATTCAAAGTGTTTTCTTGCTCAAATTTTCAAATGAAATTGATTGGCCTATTTACATGGATAAATGAAAGGCAGAATTACAGAAATACTGGGACTCTACATCGATGTTAGTCAATAGCTAAAAAAATATTAAAAGACATAATAATTGCTGTATAATGCTTTGGCCACCAAGCCTGTCAAGATAATCTGTTCACTAACCCACGCTATTGTTGTACTGAGTAGGAAAAAATACCTTGCAGCTCTAAAAGTAACAGAGGAAATATTTTCTTAAGTGGAAGGCAATGTAACCAAAAAATATTGCTTCAGTAAGTCAGTTTTAACTTATATGAGTCATTGAGGCAGAATGACAACAACAATTAAACTGGAGATAAATGATTGTTTCATTCAGTTATTGTTTAGACAGATAAACAAAAATTGAGGGGAAAAAACCATTAAGGTGACTGATTAAAAGAAGACTGAACATCTCATTCCTCAGGGCAGAGCTTTTTCAAATTTAAGTTTTATTTATTTTAAAATTTATACATAATGGTTTTAAGGACTAACCTTGGGGGAAAAGGAGGCAAAAAGGCTTATATTTGGGGAGGCAGCTGCAATCTCTCCTGGAAACTAGGAGCTCTCTAATACACAGGACAAACTTTTTTCTGAATGCATTGCTCCAAGCCCCTGAAAGGCCTGTTTACCTCCAAGTTATAAGAATTTCATTCTGTCCATGATGACAGGCTAAAGCTCTTTGTTTCTGGTTAGATATCATTAAGATGATACACTAATATTCTCCTCTCCATACCCACTTAATTTTCAGTTGGAAAAAAAATCTGAAATTTAGGAAAAAGTCCTCCTCATTTGAATTATTTTTGTCTATCAAGCCAGTTAACTGGTTTAGATGTGAAAAGCTGACTAAAAATAATTATTGGGTATTAAAAACACATTTAAGTGAGGTCAACCAATCCACCAAACCACTTCCCCAAATGTGCCCCTAAAATGCCATGATTTTTTGCCATCCAACATTGAGTCAAAATAGATTTTATGTCCTCAGAATAAGCTAAAGCTTAGTTTAAAATAAAACAAAAGCAGCTTTACCACCTAATTTATCACACTCATTCCAAATTCTGAAGTTTTATTGCTAGAACTTGCCATGTTTAATTATAACCTAGAGTTGTAACTACACTTTTCTTCCTGTTCTCTTAGGCAGTCAATGAATGACAGCCACTGTTACACAGATACAACTTGAATTAATTTGAATGTGCTAGAGCTTCTAATATCAAAATCAGTGAGCCAAAGAAGCGCAAGCTATTTACATTTAGTTGATTCTTTGGCCACATATTTTACTGTCGAAGTATCTTATATATTAATACCATTAATACTTTTTCCCATAGGTAAGAAAGATAAGGCATCACAGTTATGGTTGGGGAAAGGCTTGTTTGTTTGTTTGTTTGTTTGAAGTAACTAAGTCATATACAAATGACTGAGGGTTGACTTGATTCTTTATTATTAGCTTGATCGTTTATGTACCAGATTAGATTGTTTTTTCTCATGTCTTCAATAACTAGTTACATATATGCCACTTTGATACTATTTCTTTTGGCCTAATCCTTATGAAGGTTCTTTTCTCATCTGAGCATGACTTTGTGCTACCACACCAACTACATATGATAAATTTATCATTCTTCCCTTTGTCTATATTCTCCAAGATGGGTGAGGTATCCATACTTTATCAAACTAAAAAGGCATCATAATACTTTGACTAGATTTCTTCTCTTTATGTTATTTATTCAGTTGGCAGATCCTTATTTTTTTCCTTCATATTTGCTTCAATGCCTGCTCTCTGTACCTCAAGCCCTGGTCAGCATTTACTTGGTTCACGGCAATGTTCCCTTATGCCCTGTATTGTGAACACTGCCCTTACTCTACAATGAAGCCTCAGTTTCCCTGCCATAGCTGTGTTCCCTGTTGCTTTTAGCACCACTCTATCTCTGTCCTTAAAGTTTAATAGGGTTGGCTTATCATCCTGCTAACGAACTGTGACCTGAATTTTTACTTCTCCTCTGGAAACCTTTCATAAGATTGCCTCACTCTGTTTATCTTGTGAAGATGCTAAATCACAAAAATCGACTTCTTTGGATTTCTGAAGGAAAACGCCTAACTAACCTACCATATGTGAATAGCTATGCTATACCAAGATCACGTTTCCACTCCCCATGAGTGGAGAAAATAGTGCTTAGCCATCACTTTAAAATTAATATCCTATCCCTTTAAATATCTGGCAGGTTTGGTCAAAGATTAAGCATTACTATAGGTACTTGGGACTCTGCAATTTGTAATCATATGGTATGAAATAAGTTTAAATAAGAATAAGGCAAACTATTTTTGCTACTCTGAATGCTAATAATGCCAGAATTTGGATGAGCTCATTCCACGCCAGGGCATTAAGAATTAAAGGAAAAAAGTAAATGAATGGCTCCTTAAAAGATCAAATGAATATGATGCTAATTCCTATATCCTGTGCTATCCTACCTCTAAATCCCTCAAAGCAATTTCATCGTCAGGAACATTTTGTAAAAAGAGATGGGATACTTACATGCTCTCATTAGGAGAGATGCTATCATTTAGATAAGATCCATTGCTGTTTTCCATTTCTGCTAGCCTGATAAAAAACGTAAAAGCTCATTAAAACTTATGTGACTTCTTATAATCTAATCAAGACCTAATCGAACATTTCTGAAAACTAAAGGATAAATCATGGCAAGAAGAGAAAGGAATCCTTCAAATTAAAGGATGTGTGTGTTGGCTTAACCATTTGAGGCAGTGTGTGGTAGACCACAGCTAGTTAGTAGCACTACATTTATGATATAAATTCTAAGGAAAGTTGTATTTCACTGTTTTCCCCCTACAGATCGATCTTGCTTTCACTGAGAACAGGTCTTTGTTTTCAGAAGAAAAGCTTCCCTAACAATAAGTGCACTCCCTACCTTACACTACCCCTTGTCTTTTAAGACAATTACTACTTTCCGCTGATGACAGACTTACACAGCTAGCTAATGCTTTTTGCGATTGGTAAACATGTCCAGCAGTTAGAATATTGACAAAGGATGGATGCACAGTAAGCTCTCGAAACATTCTGCCACCAATTTTTACCTTTAAAATCTTCTTCACCTCAGGCAGTTATACAGGTTTTTTGTTTGCATGTTTGTTTACAACTAAAAAAAAAGTTAACCAAACTCTTACGGATTGATTTAACAAGCGTAAGATATTTTAAAATTTGTAATTCAGTTTTTAGGTATAAAAATGATCTCAAACACAAAGAAGGAGAGACAGAAAGGTCCAAGGATTAGGAAAATTAATTATTCTCTTATTTACAGTATGTCATGTAAAATAAATACACAAATGGAAAGCTGATGCTTTCATATTCTCTACATAATACAGTATCATTTTTTTCATATATGAATGTCTGGTCTAGCAGTTTTCTAAGGAGGTTAGACTACTTGTAAGCCAATTTAGTAAATGTGCTCAGTATAAAAAAAACATAGCAAGGCTACCGGAAATGTTTAAAAGCCAGGGTTAGGGAAGATTATTCTGGACTAATGTTCTTGTTGGTGACCAAAAACAACATGCAGTGGAACGGCATGCACGTTAGAGGGCAAGTTGATTAGTAGGAATCAGACAAGTTTGGGGAAAAAAGAAAAGATTTGTTTAAAATATTATAGGTTAGCTTTCCTTGGTTAGTTATTTCAATCAATATTTGCCTGGCATTCAACTAGTCTCATACCTGCTAGCATAATGTTCAATGCGTGAATGAGTATCATCGTGTGAAAGCTGAGGGGACGAGGCAGGCCTATAAGGCAGAAAATGTGATTAGTCACAGATACCATCCATTAATGGAGAAAAAACCCCACCACACAGTTATGTTATACACATGGCCTAGAATGCTTTTATTCTAATTCTATGGATAATGTATACATTTAGCTGCTCCTATATCTTAAATATTATCAAGTATTTTAAAATCCAGGTTTGTGAGATGATTTCTCATACTTCTGCTTTTATTAAAAGCCATGAAGACAGGCCAAAAGCTTCTCTGGAAAATTCCCATCATAGAAAAGGTTGGGGGAGACAGTTTCTAGGTAGCATTTTGTCCTCCTACTTTTTAATTTCTCATATCCTATAGTTCTGAAATTGTATTAGCACTATGTGGTTTAAAAATTTAAATAGTTTACACCTGCACCATTTATAGGCTATCTTCTTATTGAATGAAAGCTGTACATTTGCCTAGATACTTACAATTATTTTAGCTTCAAAGAGGCTACTCTAGTACAAGACTTCTTAAGACTCCATGTATCAAGATGTCTTGATCTATGCAATCTTGTAAAGAAGAAATGTATCTTCCAAGTCAGCAGCAAGACTATACTACTAATTGCTAGCACAAAATAGAATGACCCAGGATTATATTGTGAGGTTTTTAAAAAGAATGACTACATTTCATAGAATGTCATGATATCTGAAATATTTCTTAGGGATACTGTGTGCTAAAACACAGGTGAGAAAATAAGAGGAGATCATCAGCAGGAATAGTCTATATGCTTTTTGTATATAAACACCTATCTTTTCTTATCTCCATAGGCTAGAATTCTGGTAGGGTTAACATTTTTTCATCCTTTCATATCTGATCTATTAATTATCCTTGAAGTTTTTATAGTATCTTTTGGATTAACCTTAGGAAAAAAACCATCTGTTCTGAAAACCAGTTTAGGCTTGTACTTTTTGTTTTAATTGGAATAGCACAAAAGGTCTCTTCCATTTCTCTGCTGACACAGAAAGCCCTTAGGTAAAGGCATAAATCCAAAAGTCAACAATAATGTAATTCAGAGAGGACCCTGGTTTAGCCCAATGTCCAAGTAGCACTGAAGGACTTGGTTGAAACACTAAGGAGAATGTGTTTGTTTCTTCTTACATTAAAAAAAGAAAAAGATGTAGTTACCAGTAGCTAAGCTTGCATTAGAAAATGTGCCAGAAATTCCTATTTCTTAATATACTACAGTAAAATAATTACAACACACTACAGCAAATAACTAGGGAACTGGAATTCTTCCCTGAGAGATCAAGGTCTTATTTATGAAACCAATGTCATCTAGGTCAAGTGTAATCATAATCAAATTGAAATGAGTTATAAAGACGTTTAAATTGATAAGAGGAAACAAAAGGATGACTACTCAATTTAATAAGCAGATCCAAAGATTTCCATGTGAATCTTCACTATAGTTTTGGAGAGTTAATCTGTTAATCTTCTAGAACCCTGGCATAGCCCATTATTAGAAAAATGCTAAGGTTTGTTTTGAAATCTTCACTGCAGATCAAGATAAATTAATACTTGGATTATTTGTATTAAAAGAACTATCTTTTGGAATAGACCAGTCTTTCAATTACATATTTTTCAATAAGCAAAAAGCCTACCATCAGGGAAAATACATTAGTAGTGTTTTCCCTTATAACAGTTGCTACCCTGGAAGTGTATAGAAGAAAGAAAGCCTAAGACCTTGGAGCATAAGTACACCAAGAAAAGAGGCATATAAATCCAAAACACTTTAATACCATTTTATACAGAAAATCTTATACAGAGCTTTAATTCTTAGCCTCCAGGATAATTCCATGTTATTTTTCTTATTAATATCTGTGGCGCCTATCACAGCATGCATAAGCGCAAGAACTTATAATAACCAGAAATCTTAAAAAATATACACTAAAAGAGGTACTTATTAAACCAGAAAATGAGCCAAAAGGGAGTACTGGTCAGAGATGAATCATTTAAAAACCAAGAATTAGTAAAAATACAAAGCCACTTAATCGACAAAGAAAACTAAGTGCAAAGCCTTCTAAAACACTTCCAAAAGAAGGTAATAATACTGCTCCCCCCTTCCCACTTCCTAAATACAAAACCATATACCCAGAAGGATTACTTACTATTAGAGTTAATGACCCACTTGGTCAGTTCTATCCCACCCACCACCACCTTATCTTTCATGAAAACTCTATTAAGTAAAAGTTGACATTCATTTAGGTTTCAATGCAGAATCGCTCAAAGAATATTGTTTGACTGGCTCACTTATCGACAAACAATATAAAGGCCTATGGTAGCTTTAGTTTAAAGTAATACGACAAACACAAGCAAATAAGAGTTTAGTCTAAGGAAAACCAAAAAGTCTGTATCTCTGGAAACTTTCAAATTCTGTGATCCATATCAAATGGATTAAATACTGTAATCATCATAGGGTTTGTTAACATTAGATAAAATTCTTGCAAAATAAAACACGTTAGGACCTGGCTCTTATGCCTGAATAGGATGGCTTTGTAATATGTTTTATATAGTATTTATAATCCTATGAATAAATACTTTAAATATAATTACTGCTATTAAAGAAAACACAGACTTATACAGAGCTTTAATTCTTAGCCTCCAGGATAATTCCATGCTATTTTTCTTATTAATATCTGCTAGGTTTGTTTTCTTCCTCAAAATTAAAACTTGCCACTATTTCTGAATAATCTAACCAACTCTTCATAAAAAAGACAAATTGGGAGGTGTGTTTTAGTTGTTAGAAAAGATTTTTAAATAAAAGATGTTATTAATTTTAAAGTATTTCAGCGTTTAAGAAAGACAAAATCTTCTACTTAAAATAAGTTACTTTAAACTGTCATAATTTTTTTTTCTCATTAGCTTATGTGTAGCTCCTTTTTGCCTTTCAAGGAACTATTAATTACTCTTTATTATTTTGTGCTACTTTTATCTATGTATTCGTAACAGCTGTTCTTTAGCATATTTGTCATTTGGATTTCTTACTTGGTTAAACTTATTTCAACATAGAGTAAATCCATTCACTTATCACGATCCAATCAAGCTGAAACTGTAGTGTATCAACTCTTTAAAAGTTTCTTATTTTTGAAAGGTTGTAACTTCTATAACAGACTACCTGGGTTAGAAAAAACAATTTCCAAGAGGCAGAGGACATAACTGAATCTAAATAACTCCCAAAGTTCTTTAAGCACGATGATTAAATAAATCAGAGAATATACTACTTATAGCTACCATATCTCAAAATTAAGGGGCACAATAACGAAGTTTTAAAAAAGAAAGGGAAGCCTTCCACTTCCTTTAGGCCCATAAAGACTGAAAATAAACCTCAATTAATAATTTGCATTTATCACTACAGGGTTTTTATAAAAGGACCTAGTTTAAATTAAATTACACAGTGGAACAATAAAAAAGACTCAATAAAAAGAAATTGAATTCTTACATAAGCTTATCTTCCGAACTGGTCATTTCCCCTTTATACATAATAGAGCCGTCTGATTTTCAATAAATATTTAAATAAAGCATACTTTGAAATACCAAAAGTTTGTTAGAACAACCCTACATAATGTAGTTTTAAAACAGGCACTTCGTTTGCTAATATATAAATCACAGGCCCCAAAAAAGAGTTTTCTAACATTATAAACTCTGAGATAAATCATCTGCTGGTATTTAACCTTAGTATTATTAATACACACCAATAGTAACAACAAAGACTATAATATACTTTCCTCCTAGAGCAAAGGTATAATTATTTATGAGCTGAATATTTAGTTTGGAGAGGAGAGCAAAGTGAGTTTAGTTCAAAATTTGGAAAGCCTTGTATATAATGATTAGTCAAATAGCATGGCATAACCCGATAAACAGTCCGCACACCTCATTAAAATTATTCAGCCAAACTCAACATCATACTTTAAAACGAATTCTGCTGATTTTTAATAGTTCACTTATAACAGACCCTAAAGATTCTAAAAAGCATCGAATCTCAAGAAGTATGGCTAAAGAATGTTATGACGTAATCAGAAGGTTCTTCCTTGCTTTTATATGAAGAAATATATAAACATGTCTCCCAGGAATACAGCTAAAACTCCAGTAACTTCTTTGATTATAATTTGAATTCAAGCCAGGATTTCTGCTGGTTTGAATTTCACCTGGTGGAGGAACCAAAAAACCCACTCTGATTCTCCTGATCTGTGTAGATAGTACTTTCAAAGTCTCATCAAGAAAAGAATAAAACAAACTGAAATGAAGGAAAGGGAATTAATATGTCCACAAAACAAAACAAAACAAAACAAACAAACAGAACAAAAGAAAACCAAGCGAGCGAATGTGTTGGTGGTAGCAGCACCCTTCAGCAAAAGTACTCACGCAGAATCTACCGGCCAGAAGTTGATCAGAGTAACGGGACTGCAAAACAAAAAATGAGGTGGTGAAGAGAGACACACGCAAACTCAGCTGCAAAAAAAATTTACTGAAAGGTCAAAATAAATAAAATCCAGCCAATTAAGTATGAACCATGGAAAGCAATAGCCAAACCAAGGTGTAAAGTGAATTAAAAGGAAAACAAACAGTTGTGTGACTGCCATCAGAGTTAAGGTGAAAAAGAGGAGTAGGTTTAAAAGAGGTGAAGACATCCCTTTGATCGTGAGTACCATTACTACTTACTGTGAAGTAGTTTTTTCCTGTGATTATATTTTCTCTTGAGTAGAAACAAGTGACTAGATATGACCACACAATGAGATACAAAAAGACACACATTTACTGATTTGTGAGAGAGGAAAATCAAAATGAAATACTGGAATCCCTCATTTGTAAACAGTCCCATATTTCTTATAAGGCTTGTAAGGTAATTAGTGGCTGTATTGTTTTGTGGGTTTTTTTTTCCCCTGTGAGATAAAGTTTAACTTTTGGAAAAAGAAATTGTCAAGTGAAGTGGGGAAATGGCAACTGGACATCAGCTTAGTTTTCTCTTTTCAGCTAACGTAAATAAAAAGAAAGAAATAGAAGAGACTGTTTGCATTTGGGAGTGAAGGAGGGTGTTCAGCTGAGAGGAGTTCAAATATACATCAAACAAGCGTTTGTTCTGCTTTTGCCACTACTCACGTTTCCATGTTGTCCCCCTCTAAGACAGTCTGCACTGGCAGGTAGCCCATTCGGGGATGCTTCGCAAAATACCTTTTGGTTCGAAATTTGTTTTTTAGTACCTTGGCAAAGTCTCGAACATCTTCTCCTGATGTAGTCTAAAAGGGAGATCATGGTGAGATCAGATTTAGGACAGTATGATTTCAAAACTAATGACCACTCCAGTCTTCTGCCCCATGACACTTGTTTTGTAATTAAGGAGAGTGTTGTGGTCGTGAGCAAAGGCTTTGGAATCAGACAAATGGGGCTCCGAAACCAGGCCTGGCATGTGCTAACTTGGGTGAGTTATTTACTTCTCAGAGGCTCTGATCATCAGTAAAATGGGAGCAATAACACCTCAACACATTGTTATGATAAATAAATGAAGCATACAAGCTTACTAGGCTACTTAATAAGTGGTAGTTTATAGGTCTTAAGGTCAAAAAGGTGATGTTAAATTTTACCACACTTTATGGTATTTTAAAAACTACTTAGTACATAATGATAGCATGCTTCACCCAGTAAATTTTGGTCTATTCACGGCATGGTACATTCTCAATCACTGACCATCTCTATAAGAGGAATAAAGGTGAGAAAGGCAAATATCTGGGAGGATCACTCTGATGATGGAAGAGAGAGATGCTCTAAAGCAGAGTTTCTCATACTTTGATGTGTATGGGAACCAGCTGCAGATCTCGCTAAAATGCGGCTTTTGATTTAGAGCATCAGGAGTTGGGGCCTGCAGTTTTGCATTTCTAATAAAGACCCAGGTAATGCCAACAGACATGTGATTGTTGGTCAACAGACCATATCTTGAATAGCAAGCATGTAAAGTTTAGAAAAGAGGAGAATGTAAGAATTAAAGAAAGAGAGGAGAAACACGAAGGGTGGCTGTACAGTAAACAGGGACAGGTTTATTTTAGAGAAAACAAACCTGAGAGGAGCCTGTCTTTAATTCTTATGGAGATTTGTACTCAGGTCTGTCTGGCCACCAAGTCTACGCCCTTGCCATTGCACCAGTGATTTTTCACAGTTCTATTGGCCACTTAACATTTTCCTAAAACAACGTCTTAGGAGATGGCTTCAACTCTTACTTATAGAACCTTGAGCAAATTATTTAACCTCAGGACCTCAGAGTCCTCATCTGGATAGAGGGGATAAAAATTATAGTACTTATTTTACACAGGGTTGTTTAAAAGGTAAATGCCTACCATTTAGTAAGTGTCAGCATATAAAATGGATTTTTAAAATGTTGTTAGTATGTAGGACAGATAATGAACAAGCAACATTGATTAAAAGTGGTAGGTTATGAATTTGGGGGAACCTAGAACCATACCCCATATTCAACATGCCTCATGGCCGTAAGATCGCCCCATACAGCCTCTAAGGCTGTGCAAAATAAATGTGAAAACATCTTCGATACATTCATGCACACAGAGTGAAAACCCTATTTATTCATCCAACTCATGTTCCATATGTGCCAGGCACTTCCCTAGGCACCAGGGATAGGGTAAATTCTGAAGCCTACAGTTGAGAGCCACTTTAGCTGGGGAACATCTAGGGAAGGGACAAATCACAGCATTACACATGATCTGCAGTACTGTACAAAACTGAAATGTATCCCAGGTGAACTAACTCTCAAGTCAGGCAGGTGTCTAACTTACCGGAGTGCAATATTCCACCATGGGATAGTGCATTTTATGGCCTTTTGCAACTCGACCAGAAAAAAAGCAGCTTTGGCAGATGTCATAATTAAAGTGCTTTAGACTCCTGTACCTGATAAAGAGCAAAAACAAACACATATGTATTTCTTCGAATCAAATTCCCAAAGAACACTCTTTAATAAACCTTCTACCACGTTCTAATTCGAGAAACAGAATGCAATGTTCATTAGTCCCACAAGGTAAGTGATTAACTTCCTACCTCCAGATTTCTCCGGTGCCTCTCCTACAGTATCAAAACATTTTGGCAGAAAGATTATCCTATAAACATATGGAAGGAGGGAAGAAAAACTCAGCTCTTATTTAAACTCCACTAGGAACTCTTTGAGATTAAGTAGGAAGGTATTGGCAAATTTCCAGTCTTTTGAAAACCAAATACTCAAATTTAAAAGAACTTCCAGGAGAGACAGACTGATGCCGTGCATGCCCCTTACCCATCATGGGGACAAAAGTTTTCTGAAGCAATTATTTTCAAAAAAATTGTCAAGTAAAGCAATTTCATAAGACAAAAGAAATGTGAACAAGAACTTGCAATTAAAACAAGTCTCACTTTAATAATGTTTTCTAATTGACTGATGTGATTCATCTTCAAACAGTTACTCGAATGACCTCTTTTATCTCTATCTCTTCAGAAATCTCTCACCACATTACCTACAAATGATAACCGAAGCCCCAAGAGAAAATGAAAATTGGATTAGATGGAAGAATTTATAATTTGTAAATACCAGTTGGTACATTTCCTCCATTATCAGAATGTGATATTCTTTGTTTCATACTCTCCTGCCTTTTGCTTTCTCAGATAAGAACCTTAGCCAATTCACATAAACATATTTCTTATGTCACATATGGGGAAGTGGGAAGGAAAGCTATCTTTTTTAGATCCCAACCATCTTTCAAGAGGGGAAAGGAGGAATGAGAAGTGCTGAGTCCTAAAATAATGTAATTTGCTAAGGGCAAAAGAATTGCAGGCGAAAGTACTCTTTCAGATCCTCCAAAGCATTACTCTTTAGTTTATAAAAATTTCCCCCGTATACAAAAGCCCACTAGCTAAGGAAGCAGAGAAAAGATAGCTTAGAAATCTAAAGCAGTCACTTGTGGCTTCCCTTCCCCACTCCCCACCCCATGGCATCATTTTTACCTGCCACGAAACCGGGAAGGAAAGAAGGTATCTTGCAAGCACTGCCTACTCACTGTTGTCTATCTAGGCTTCAGAAACCTCTAAAAGTTTTTGTAAAACCTCTTTGTAAACAGCATGACTATGCAAGGATAAACACCAAAAGTTAAAAAGCACTATGAATAAAAAGCATGCAATAGTACAAGGTAGTTATTAGAAAATAAAGTAACAAAACCAGTTCACACGTAACTGGAAAAGAGTGTTTACTTTAGCTGCTAAGTGGATTCTGCACAGGCATAGACCATATAGCTAGTTTACAACTTTGTGGCTTATTCATCACTATGGAAACCTTCATGTTGATTCACACATTTAAGGACATCACAGTTTCAGAATTAGGATTTAGGATTACTGTTAAGTGAGATTAATTCATTAAAAAAAAATCCGGTCTCCCCAAACAGGTCAACAGGGCTAAAGATTTAGTTAGCCTTGTTTTCCATGATATTTTAAGAATATCAGAATAACCTGCTATGTTTCCTATGTCTTTCACTTATAAATATATAAGGACTGGTTGTTTTTTAGCTGCTTTGTGAATCTTCCATTTACTTGCATACTTTTTATTCCTTTAGAAGTTCATTGGGATAATATACAAAGAATGTAATCAGATTCACAGATAAAGAAGTAAGTTCTCAGATGCTGAAAACAATTCTTGTTACTTAAGGGAGAAAAAAAAATGGTGCAAAGTGAATGAGAGACTGAGCTACTATTATGGTTCCTCCCAGAATAGAATCATCTCTCAGTTTTATAACTGATGCTTGGGAAGTTTCTATAAACAGAAAAGACCGTGAAAAAGGAAAGATGGTAAAAATGTTTTGGTTCCAGGAAGGAGGAGGTACAGTTCATCTGTAATACCTCCGTGAAGACACGCGCTTTGTCCTGCTCAACCAAAAATGTGGTTCTGAAGAGCTGAAGAGTGAAGGTGGAAAGGGACACCAGCCTAATAAGTGAGATCCACCAAAATAACCTAGCCATCAGGAGGGTGATAGGAATGATCGATGTTCCAGCCCAATCACCTTCTCTCCCACTTTGGAGAGGGACGAACTAACAGCAACTGGCACAGGAGATAAAAGATCAAGTCATAAAAAGGTGAAAAATGATGAGAAAAAAATGACTTTTTTTGTTGTTGTTGTTCCTAATACCTGAATCCAATGATTGGACACTCCTTGCAGATGTTACATTTGGCCTGATGCTTGGCAGTTTCTGCAGCAGCCACTCTGTGCAGGACGGGCAGCCACACCATGGACTGGGGTTCCAGTCTCATCCAGTCTAGGAAGAGGGCCGCTTCAATCTCTGGCTTATTATTAGCCTGCAAAGACAGGAGGGAGAGAGAAGGAGGACAAAAGGATGAAAGAAAAGAAGGCAAGATGGCAAAGGAGTTGTATATCAGTTCAATTAATAAGTTAAACAAAAAAGAAAGGAAGAACAATGGTTGCAAAGCTAGGCTGGCTTTTCACAGCTTGTTTCTGCAAATGCTCCCTAATATCCAAAGCGCTACCTACTCCTAAGGCTTTGGTAAACTGCCATTACTCTTTGTGGCTACTAGATGACAACAAAAGAAAATAAAACCAACAAATGAGAAAGGTAAAGCAAACTATACACCTGAGCGAGACTATGTTTAATTCTAATTTTTGAACTGATACATAAAAGTTAGCCAGAAGTGAAATGCAGGTGTTTACTGATAAAATTTCAAAGGAGGGAGACAATTGATTTTTTTCTAGATAATCTATTTCTCATAGAATCATAATGAGGGGCTTTAAAATTCATCTGGTTCCCAAGCCTCATCTAATAGACAAACTGATTTTGTAGATCAGAAAAGTCGCTTTTCAAAGGCCATACAACTAGCAGCAGAGTTGATAATAGAATCCAAACCTCCTGGCTTAGTGCTGTTTTCATGATGCCCTGATGATTCTGTCTGCCTATTTCTCTCTCTCTTTCAAAGTCTAAATGTAAGAAATACCATTCATCCCAGAGAGGACAATGATCTCAACAATCTCAAAATACCATCATTTGATTTATATGTTACTATATTCATGAATTTTAATTATACCTTATTTTTTTCCAACCCTATAGGATTGTTTTAATTTTTTATATTGTTAGATAGATTGACCTATATATTGACTACTTTTTTGCTCTTCATTGCTTTCTTTCATCTCCAATCTTCCATCTGGGATTAGTTCTGCCTGAAATATGTCCCTTAGAATTTCCTTTAGCTGTTGGTGGTGCATTTCTCAAGCTTTGATTGTCTGAAAATACTTTTTTTTTTAATCCATATTCCTGATAGTTATCTTCATTAAATATATATTTTTTTGAGAATGAGTCTAGCTCTATTGTCCAGGCTGGAGTGCAGTGGCACGATCTTGACTCACTGCAATCTCTGCCTCCTAGGTTCAAGCGATTCTCATGCCTCAGCCTCCCAAGTAGCTGGGACTATGGGCGCACATCACCACACCCGGCTACTTTTTGTATTTTTAGTAGAGATGGGGTTTCACCATGTTGACCAGGCAGGTCTCGAACTCCTGACTTAAAATGATCTGCCTGCCTTGGCCTCCCAAAGTGCTGGGATAATAGGCATGAGCCACCGTGCCTGGCCCAAGTATAAAGTTTTTGATGGAAAGGTTTTTGGGTCTTGTTTTTATTTTGTTTTTGAATACTGAAATATTACCCCACTTTCATGTATCTCTGTTGCTGTTGAGAAGTCAATAGTAAAGATGACTGTTGCTCCTTTAAAGATAATCTATCCTTTTCCTATCTTGTGCTGTGTTTCTAGGATTTGATTTAGACTGCTTAGGATTCACTGGACTCCTTAAACATGTGATTTAGAGTCTTTAATCAGCTCTGGAATCTTCTCATTCTCTCAACAAATAGTGCCTCTTCTCCATTCCCTCTCTATTCTACTTTCAGAACTCTGTTAGATAAATGTTAGACTTCTTCAATCTATATTTCTCTGAACAGGCCTTCCCTAGTTTCCCCCGTCTGCCCCACATCTTTTTAAAACATCCTTATTTGCTTCATTCTTTCTAATTCCTTCTGCCTTACTGTCTGGGTATCCATTTCTCTTGCCAGTCTGCTGTAAACCCATAAAGGTTTAAATCTTGATTACTGTACTTTTGATATCTAGAAATACTACTTGGTCATTTTTAAGGTAACTTCTCAAGTTTGTGGTTCCCTGCAGATATTTTTCAATGTTGTTTCTTTTTTCTAACTGTATAAACATAATTTTAAAAAATAATCTAATAATTCTGGAATATGATGTTATTGTAGGTCTGCTTCTACGGTTTGCTATTTCTTCTGGTTCTCATTCACCTTGATTTCTTTCTTTTTCCACCTTGATTTCTTGTGTGCTAAATGTTTTTTACTACGTACTAAATTGACCTTACAAATATTTTCTAGAGATAAATAAAAGTTTGAGCCTAGAATAAAAGTGCTTTCTCCAGAGATGATTTTCATTTGCTTTTGCCAAGAATCAAGAAGCATTACTTATTCCACAGCCAATTTCAGTTGAATATATGACATGGGGATACTTAGTATCACACAAGTAATGGGTATTTAAGCTGCAAACCCAAGTTGCTTCTCTTGTAATGTGATTTGCTGATAAAGGACATATCCACATTTCAGATAGAAAGGCAAGAGGGTTTAGACTGACAGGTCATTTGGCTTATAACACCGATCACCTCAACAGTACTCCAGTCATTACCCCTAATTCTAAATTTAGCAACACTATAATAAACTGTTTAACTTTGGATTTCCTAGCTGCAAAATCATATCAGTTCAAACTTCTGATCAAATGCTACTGTTTACCAAAGACCTAGAATCAACCTAAATGCCCACCAGTGGTAGACTGGATAAAGAAAATGTGGTACCTGTACACCCTGGAATACTATGGAGCCAGAAAAAGAATGAGAACATGTTCTTTGCAGGAACATGGATGGCGCTGGAGGCCATTATCCTTAGCAAACTAATGCAGGAACAGAAAACCAAGTATTATATGTTTTCCCTTATAAGTGGGAATTAAATGATGAGAACACATGGGCAGATAGAGGGGAAAAACACACACTGTGGCTTATCAGAGGATGGAGGGTGGGAGGAGGGAGAGGATCAGGAAAATAACTAATGGGTACTTGGCTTGGGTGACAAAATAATCTGTACAACAAACCCCCATGACACAAGTTTACCTCATAAGAAACCTAGACATGTACCCCTGAACTTAAAAGTTAAATTTTAAAAAGTTGTTGCTGAGCACTTTTCTCTGTGTAGAGTTCCATTGCAGAGGTACTTTGTGGGAAAAGAACGTTTATAAAGAATTATGGAATCTAAAGATGAAAAAGATCATGCAGGTCAATTCATCCTTTTGGCATGGCACCACAGAGCTGTAAGACTTTCAAGTTTCATTTGAGTCCAAACTCAGCATTCATTGAATCCAAACTCTTACCCATGCCAGTGTGTGCTTACAGCCACTACACCACCCATGTGAGGGAGCTAGGAAACATCCTTAGAAGGTGATCTTGAACACCTATGTCCAGATAACCCTGTCAAAAGTGCTTCATCACATTGAGCTGAAATCCATCAGCACAGCATATAGGAGTAGAAGTTCCAGAGTGAAACCACTGGAGTTCAGATCTCAGCTTCACCACTCACTGGCTGTGTGACCTTAGGAAAATAACTTTATCTCTCTGTCTTAATTTGTCTCTGCTACAAAGTGGAAATATTAATAGTGCCTACCTCATAGAGTTATTTTACGATTACGTGAGTCAACAAATGAAAGGCAATTGGAACTGTGTCTGAGACATAGCAAGAATCATGTTTGCTATTGTTATTGTCATTTTTATTATCCATCTGACCAGCAACCCAGAAGTTCTTGTCTTTGAACAGCTCTTTAAATATTTTACCAGAGCTGTCTTGTCTGTCTATGCCTCTTCATTCCTATTCTTTTTATTTCTTCTTCATATGACACGGCTTAGTTTGCCATTGTCATTTAGAAAACTATTCTTCAAATATAATTGCTGAGAATGTACCTCTATTTCTCCGGACAGTGTAACTGGATTACTTTCTTTTGTTCTGTACTGTAGGCTCACATAGGGTTCCTACTCAACTAAAATCTCTGAGTCAGTGTTTCCCTGTATGTCCAGCAGATCAATCGTCCAGCAAAATGCTTCATGAGAAGGTCAAATTAATTAAAGAAATACTGCACATTATATCTGCATCTTAAAATTCTTAGTACACGTGAACATATTAAAAGCTGAGAAGGTCATCAGTAAAGAAACATGTTAATCAGCTCTGGAATCGTCCCAGATTCTGAGAATGAGAGAGAGAGTGAGAGAGAGAGTGAGAGTGAGAGCGAGAGAGAGAGAGAGAGAGAGAGAGAGAGAGAGAGAGAGAGAGAAAACACGCAAGAAAGAGTGACTGCTGAAGGGGCGATTTAATAACAGTTTTCAATTACGTGAATGGCTCTCACATAGGGGCCTGTGACCAGCTGTTCAATCTCTCCACTGAGGACAGAACAAGAAGAAACAGACGTAAGCAGCATGAAGAATTTAGGCTGTAGCTCATACGGAAGAATTTCCTGATGCTGAAAGTTGTTAAAGCATTAGTGTGAATTACCAAGGGAGGCTGTAGAATGTTCTTCTACTCTTTCAGAATACTATAGATTCTTCTGTGCTTAAATGTTGAACATTCTGAAATTTCTGTCTAGCCCCTAAGATGCAAGATCCATTATTTTGGCTCTTTTAAAACTGCTCACCTATGCCAACTGACAGCACTGAAGACAAGGTATGGGGATTCACATTCTCACTCTGTTTCAATCTTTCATTTTTATGACAAACTATTCTATATCCTAGTGGTATATTGCCTCTCCTTTTGTCTGGCGATAAAGAAGGAAAGAATTAAAAACCAGGCAAGCTTCTGTAAAGACCTAACAGAACTAGAATTAAACCCAGCTAAAATTACATTTCGATCATTCTAGAAAAAAATATATAGGGATAGACTGGAATAGCAGGAAGTTATTAAGGTCAAAAGATAAGTATGATGGCATTCATTGGACTGAGATAATCTTTGTAAGTACCATTATTTGTTGAGATACATAAAAGTCTCAGATATATTTCCCTCTCAGTATCAAGGGTGACCCTGTCCTCATCCCTAAACACCAGTTTCAAGCCATCCTAGCAAAATCTCTTGGAAAGGTCATTTAGCCCTGGGTTTTGTTTTGTTTGTTGGCTTTGTTTTGTTTTGCTTTTGCTGTTGTTTTGGCAGTAACTCCATTTTCCCCTTCTATGTCATGCACACACAAAAAGCAAAGCTATCACAGCTCCTTCCATTGTGACAGTCACAGTTTGGAATTATGTTGGGTTTCTCCTCTTTTTCTGTTGGTCTTCACCTGTCAGCAACTATCCATAACATAAAGGCTGGGGGAAGGAATCAGTTGTCATTACTATTGCTCTGTTACAACACATTGGAGGGTGGCTTCATACAAATGTCACCTTTATGCAAATATAACAAAGTATAAAGACAGTTAAAGAATTCTCAATATCTGGAATTTCTAGCAAAGGGATCTAACTATCAATATAATAAGTTCAAAGGGCATTACATGGCAAGTGTGGAGGTAGGAGAGTTGCCAGGGTTCCGAGTAACTTTTGGATTTCTTTGATGTTGTGCTTTCCATAAATCCTTGGACACTGAAGGGCTAACTGGCTGCCAGGAGGTCCACCTGAATACTCATTTTTCTCTCAAGGTAATAACACTAATTCATGGCTACAGAAGAAATGCAATTAAGTATTTCTCAGCAAGCCCTGAATCCCAGCTACCATAAACATATACGTTGTATTTTTAAGAGAAGGCAATTGACATTTCAATTGTGAGGTTCGTGAAAACCATGTGAATAGTTAATAAACTACAGTAATTAGTACAGTTGTCCCTCAGTATATGCTAGGGGTTGCTTCCTGGTCCCCCGCAGCCCCACTCCCACGGGACTCTTGAGATACAGCAAAATCCATGCATACTGAAGTCCCACAGTAGGCCCAGCTGAACCCATATCCGCAGGTTTCGCATCTCTTGAATACTGTATTTTTGATATGCATTTGGTCGAAAACAATCCAGTTATAAGTGGACCCACACATAAGTGGACCCACACAGTTCAAACCTGTAGTTTTCAAGGGTCAACTCTATATAGAGAAGTAAACATTAGGCAAGAGACTGTGCCCAGTAATTCTCAGATAACAAGAAACTACCATCCTGGAAACAATACATAACGAGACCTCATTAATTTCTTTCCAAATTGCAGATTAAAGACAGGAACTATACTTCTGGACTCTGTTAAAATCTGCTGAATTGAACAGTGGGTGGGAATTCGGCTGCAATGTGATCACAAGAAATAAAAGGAAGATTATAAAATCTGTATGAAGTCAGAATTTTAAAAACCTGCCTAGTCATCCTGAAGAGCAAAAACATAAACTTATAAAGATTTTGTAAAGAGTAGAAGACAAAATAAGTTACTTTCTCAAACTGTCCAAAATTTACTTTATAGATTAAAGTAAATGTCCTTGTGTTGGTTTCTCTGTGATGGTATCACACATAAAAGGCTAACAGACTTCATCTGGACTTAGAAGGTACGTGTAGAATGATCTGGCTTAAAATATAGGTATACACAAAATTCACACTTGGGACCCTTGAAAGGAACTACACAGGCAGATAGCTTTTCTCTAGGTCAGTGGTTCTCAACCGGAAATGATGCCATACCCCAGAGGAAATATAACAATGTTTGGAGTGTCAACCAAAAACATCAGAGAAAAACATCTCCAAATATGTTGAATTTATTTCTGATTTAGAAATGAGGATTACAACCCAAGATGCATTTGAAGAGGAGACGACAGAGGGAAACTTTTACTGGTAAAAGCAGAAGTTTACATAAGCTGCTTGGAAACATAGTTCATTGGTTTCAGATGCTCAACGCCAGAACTGGTGTCAGTTTATTAGTGGAGATGCCATTACTGGGCAGATGTTCTTTTGAGAGCATCTTATGTGCACTGCTGCAGTCCTAACAAAGGAATTTCTTGTGGGGCGACTTTAGAAAGTCCTTGAGACAGTCTTTATCTCAGGCATGTAACCATGAACCCTCCTCCTTTCATTCTCTCCTGGTTCTAGTTAGTTTGGGACTGACAAAAAGTGATTTCATCCTGCTATCTTTTACGGGAGACAGGGAGACATTTTTGGTTGTCACAACTGGCGGGGGGTGAGGGGGTGCGTTGAGGTGGTGCTACTAGCATTTAGTAGATAGAGGCCAGGATTCTGCTAAACAGCAGTACACAGAGCAGCTTCCCACAACATAAAACTAGAATGATTCAGGCCAAAGCATCAGTAGCACCAAGGTTGAGAAACCCTGCCCCAATGTTAACATCTTACATAACCATATGGTTCATTTGTCAAAACTAAGAAATCAACATTGACTCATCACTATTCACTAAACACAGACTTCCCTGAGAGTCCTGCAGGGCATTTAATAAGCCGGCAACTATCCTCTACAACACAGAAATTGGGAGGCTATGATGGGCCTATTCAACTGCCAAAATGCCACACTGTTTCATAAACTGAGGGTAGAGAGAACAAAAAGGAAATTAAAAGCCCCAAACTAGAAGTCACAAGGAAACATGCTAAAATTCTAGACTCAGATTTGAAATCAAGTTGCTTCTCAAACTGACAACTCTATGCAGTGTATTCCAGGATAAACAGTTGCAGAAATTTATTTATTTCATCATGGGAAATAATGATCCCAAGCAAGGTAAAGCAGGTCTGTATGTGTGTGTATACATGTGTGTGTGTGTTT
This sequence comes from Macaca fascicularis, assembly GCF_037993035.2. Classification (NCBI taxonomy): domain Eukaryota; kingdom Metazoa; phylum Chordata; class Mammalia; order Primates; family Cercopithecidae; genus Macaca; species Macaca fascicularis. The sequence goes on from NC_088395.1 coordinate 31,228,761, forward strand.
TGATTTTACTTAGTAGAGGTCATAACCATTTAGAGAAAAAATAAGAACTAAATATACAAATATTAAATACCTACATATCCATAAATAGAATTTCTAAACATTTTTATTTATGGAAAACATTGTGGGCAAACCACAGATTTTTAAAAAGGGTAATCTCTCCTTTGTGGCTCATATGGTTTGGCTGTGTCCCCACCCAAATCTCATCTTGAATTATGACTCCCACGATTCCCACATGTCATGGGAGGAGCCTGGTGGGAGGTGATTGACTTATGGGGGTTGGTCTTTCCTGCGCTGTTCTCGTGATAGTGAATGAGTCTCACGCTATCTGATGGTTTTAAAAACGGGAGTTTCTCTGCACAAGCTCTTTTTTTGCCTGCTGCCATCCACGTAAGTTGTGACTTGCTCCTCCTTGCCTTCTGCCATGATTGTGAGACCTCCCCAGCCATGTGGAACTGTAAGTCCAGTAACCCTCTGTCTTTTGTAAATTGCCCAGTCTCAGGTATGTCTTTATCAGCAGCATGAAAATGGACTAATACAGTGGCCATTTTCATTTGCTATTTTCATTAGTAAAATGTTCCCTTCATAAATCCAAAAAATCATTTCAATGTCATTGGCATTAATTAATTAATAGGTAATTAATTAATTAATAGGTAATGGCATCAATAGCTGACAACTCAACTTTTCTGTCCCTTGTTATAAAAAGCCTTAGCATTTGGAAAGATTTGCTGAATTTAAATTGATAAAAACTGTTTTTGGAATTACAGTCTGTACACAAAGATTTATAACTACAAGGAAAATGGTTAGTCAGGGTCAGACAGTATAGGACAGGCAGTCCCTGACTGTTCCCTGATCTGTTATTACAATTTCTTTAACAACCTCGAAATCTACCAAGGGCATCAGTGGAATATTTTACATAAGAGACAAGTCTGCACCAGCAAAGAACATAAAAGGAGGAACAAGAACAAGTTGTAAAGAATATTAATGACTCTTCTTCCAAACAATCCCAATTTTTATGAAAATCAAATGAGTGATAAAAAAAAACTCTATAAAACTATACAAAACCCGCAAGTAACAAATAAAACAGAAGGAAGGTGACATTTTGATCCTCTTAGACACAAGATACTTGTGTTTTACCTTTGAGTTACTGAGGAAACTATAGTGTAGGGACACAAGGGATCATTTATATGAGGTTCTATGCAATGGTTTTTCACGTCTTGCTCTTAGTGTGTGTTTCTATTCAGAGAACAGTTGGTCTCATGTGACATGCCACACTCTATGTACTACAACACTGTTTTCTATATCTTATAGCTCTGTTACAAGAGTTGTTACCCAGAAGATCAGGTAAGACTTTGCTGATCATGGCCAAGCTTTGAAATAAGTACAATAATCCATTTCCATTTCCCTTTCTGCCTTTATAACATTTAGCATAGAATCAAAGAAACTTAGGTATAAGTAACTTTTGAGATAACCTGTTTTAACTTTATGTTACAGATAAGAAAAGGCCCAAAGAGGTTAAGGAAACAGCTTAAGATTATCTATGATTTTAATACTGAAATATATATGCTTAAAATAGTCTTAAAAAGACAGGACAAAAGTGATTTCCTATGGGAAAAAGCAGGGTGATCCCCAAAATCTTCCGAATCTTTAATTTGTTTGAAAGTACTTGAGTCTGAGCTAAGTAAGCAAGACCCACTTAGGAAAATGTCCAGGTACTAAATCTTCAACTGAATTATATGCCAATAACATGGCTGCGAGAGCCAATGGAAGGTGCAAGTGAATACCCCACAACACTGATAAATGCATACTTATATCTCGTCTGAACACCTCCTTTCCCCCTTCTTTTCAGCATTACACATCCCTCATACCATTAGATGCTACAGCACATATGAGCTACCTGGACTGACAGGTGCAGGTCCATATATATTGAAGTGGCAAAAAAGAAAAAAAGAAACAAAACTCTATGAGCTTCTCAAATCAGCACAGTTTTCATGTTACACGTTTTAATTATGTCAATGTGTTGTTCCCATAAAACAGCTGGCTAATATGGAAATATATTTATTAGATATATGTTTATGTTGCTCTCTGGAGAAAGGACTTTCCATTCTATACACTGCCATTTTAAACGATTCCAAGACAAAAATAGTATCCAATGGCAGTTCAGTAAAGAGAGATATCATTCTTTGTACACTCAGAACCACCTTGGATGTCGACAGTGATATTCATGAATACACGGGGGAGAGGTAGAAGCTCTTCTTTACATAAGAAAATGGTCTAACACATGCAGAAAGAATGGTAGAATTAGGAAACCACTATTATGCAACCACCAATATAATAACTGAATTAGACACGGATCATCAATAAATGCTAAAACCATAGAGTGAAAGGTTAAGGAATGGATATTATAATATGTCAAAATATCCAAAAATTACTTTCTAATTACAAAGGGAAAAGGATATTTTACAAGGAAAGTATCTGGCAGACACCACCTTAACCTTCTTAGTGATACCAATAGGAACAAAATGTTATTTTGTCCCTCCACATTGTGATACAGTGGTAGGTACAGAGCATCATCTTACCGTCTTTTGGCCAAAAAATGTTAACATTAATTGAATCACAAGGGAACCATCAGAAAAGCCCAGAGTATGCGATATTCTTCAAGAAAACTGGCCTGAACTCTTAAAAAATGTAAACATCAGCCTGGCGTGGTGGCTCATACCTGTAACCCCAGTACTTTGGGAGGCTAAGGCAGGTGGATCGCCTGAGGTCAGGAGTTCAAGACCAGCCAGGCCAACATGGTGAAACCCCTTCTCTACTAAAAATACAAAAATTAGCTGGGTGTGGTGGTGCCTGCCTGTAATCATAGCTACTTGTGAGGCTGAGGTGGAGAGTCGCTTGAACTCGGGAGGCAGAGGTTGCAGTGAGCTGAGATCGCGCCACTGCACTCCAGCCTGGGTGACACAGTGAGAATCTGTCCCCCACTTAAAAAGTCAGTGTCATTAAAGGAAAAAAAAAATGCTGGGAGACTGTTCAAAACTAAATGAAGGTACAGAGACATGACAGACAAAAACCTTGACTAGATGCTGGAAGAAAACAGTGGCTATAAGGAATAATTCTGGGGCACTAGGGAAATTTCAGTGTGGACTGCATATCAGATGGTATTACTGGATTGCTGTTAAATTTGTGTGTAATGATAGCACTGCAGTTATGTTAGAGAATGTCCTTTAAGAAAATGGTGTATGGGGGGGGGGGGGCGGAGCAAGATGGCCGAATAGGAACAGCTCCAGTCTCCAACTCCCAGCGCGAGCGACACAGAAGACCGGTGATTTCTGCATTTTCAACTGAGGTACTGGGTTCATCTCACTGGGGAGTGCCGGACGATCGGTGCTGGTCAGCTGCTGCAGCCGGACCAGCGAGAGCTGAAGCAGGGCGAGGCATTGCCTCACCTGGGAAGCGCAAGGGGGAAGGGAATCCCTTTTCCTAGCCAGGGGAACTGAGACACACAACACCTGGAAAATCGGGTAACTCCCACCCCAATACTGCGCTTTAAGCAATCAGGCACACCAGGAGATCATATCCCACACCTGGCCAGGAAGGTCCCACGCCCACGGAGCCTCCCTCATTGCTAGCACAGCAGTCTGTGATCTACCGGCAAGGCAGCAGTGAGGCTGGGGGAGGGGCGCCCGCCATTGCTGAGGCTTAAGTAGGTAAACAAAGCTGCTGGGAAGCTCGAACTGGGTGGAGCTCACAGCAGCTCAAGGAAATCTGCCTGTCTCTGTAGACTCCACCTCTGGGAACAGGGCACAGTAAAACAATAACAAACACAGCAGAAGCCTCTGCAGACGCAAATGACTCTGTCTGACAGCTTTGAAGAGAGCAGTGGATCTCCCAACACGGAGGCTGAGATCTGAGAAGGGACAGACTCCCTGCTCAAGTGGGTCCCTGACCCCTGAGTAGCCTAACTGGGAGACATCCCCCACTAGGGGCAGTCTGACACCCCACACCTCACAGGGTGGAGTACACCCTTGAGAGGAAGCTTCCAAAGCAAGAATCAGACAGGTACACTTGCTGTTCAGAAATATTCTATCTTCTGCAGCCTCTGCTGCTGATACCCAGGCAAACAGGGTCTGGAGTGGACCTCAAGCAATCTCCAACAGACCTACAGCTGAGGGTCCTGACTGTTAGAAGGAAAACTATCAAACAGGAAGGACACCTACACCAAAACCCCATCAGTACATCACCATCATCAAAGACCAGAGGCAGATAAAACCACAAAGATGGGGAAAAAGCAGGGCAGAAAAGCTGGAAATTCAAAAAATAAGAGTGCATCTCCCCCGGCAAAGGAGCGCAGCTCATCGCCAGCAACGGATCAAAGCTGGACGGAGAATGACTTTGACGAGATGAGAGAAGAAGGCTTCAGTCCATCAAATTTCTCAGAGCTAAAGGAGGAATTACGTACCCAGCGTAAAGAAACTAAAAATCTTGAAAAAAAAGTGGAAGAATTGATGGCTAGAGTAATTAATGCAGAGAAGGTCCTAAACGAAATGAAAGAGATGAAAACCATGACACGAGAAATACGTGACAAATGCACAAGCTTCAGTAACCGACTCGATCAACTGGAAGAAAGAGTATCAGCGATTGAGGATCAAATGAATGAAATGAGAAGAGAAACCAAAAGAAAAAAGAAGAAAAAGAAATGAACAAAGCCTGCAAGAAGTATGGGATTATGTAAAAAGACCAAATCTACGTCTGATTGGGGTGCCTGAAAGTGAGGGGGAAAATGGAACCAAGTTGGAAAACACTCTTCAGGATATCATCCAGGAGAACTTCCCCAACCTAGTAGGGCAGGCCAACATTCAAATCCAGGAAATACAGAGAACGCCACAAAGATACTCCTCGAGAAGAGCAACTCCAAGACACATAATTGCCAGATTCACCAAAGTTGAAATGAAGGAAAAAATCTTAAGGGCAGCCAGAGAGAAAGGTCGGGTTACCCACAAAGGGAAGCCCATCAGACTAACAGCAGATCTCTCGGCAGAAACTCTACAAGCCAGAAGAGAGTGGGGGCCAATATTCAACATTCTTAAAGAAAAGAATTTTCAACCCAGAATTTCATATCCAGCCAAACTAAGTTTCATAAGTGAAGGAGAAATAAAATCCTTTACAGATAAGCAAATGCTTAGAGATTTTGTCACCACTAGGCCTGCCTTACAAGAGACCCTGAAGGAAGCACTAAACATGGAAAGGAACAACCGGTACCAGCCATTGCAAAAACATGCCAAAATGTAAAGACCATCGAGGCTAGGAAGAAACTGCATCAACTAACGAGCAAAATAACCAGTTAATATCATAATGGCAGGATCAAGTTCACACATAACAATCTTAACCTTAAATGTAAATGGACTAAATGCTCCAATTAAAAGACACAGACTGGCAAACTGGATAAAGAGTCAAGACCCATCAGTCTGCTGTATTCAGGAGACCCATCTCACACGCAGAGACATACATAGGCTCAAAATAAAGGGATGGAGGAAGATTTACCAAGCAAATGGAGACCAAAAAAAAGCAGGGGTTGCAATACTAGTCTCTGATAAAACAGACTTTAAACCATCAAAGATCAAAAGAGACAAAGAAGGCCATTACATAATGCTAAAGGGATCAATTCAACAGGAAGAGCTAACTATCCTAAATATATATGCACCCAATACAGGAGCACCCAGATTCATCAAGCAAGTCCTTAGAGACTTACAAAGAGACTTAGACTCCCATACAATAATAATGGGAGACTTCAACACTCCACTGTCAACATTAGACAGATCAACGAGACAGAAAGTTAACAAGGATATCCAGGAATTGAACTCATCTCTGCAGCAAGCAGACCTAATAGACATCTATAGAACTCTCCACCCCAAATCAACAGAATATACATTCTTCTCAGCACCACATCGTACTTACTCCAAAATCGACCACGTAATTGGAAGTAAAGCACTCCTCAGCAAATGTACAAGAACAGAAATTATAACAAACTGTCTCTCAGACCACAGTGCAATCAAACTAGAACTCAGGACTAAGAAACTCAATCAAAACCGCTCAACTACATGGAAACTGAACAACCTGCTCCTGAATGACTACTGGGTACATAACGAAATGAAGGCAGAAATAAAGATGTTCTTTGAAACCAATGAGAACAAAGATACAACATACCAGAATCTCTGGGACACATTTAAAGCAGTGTGTAGAGGGAAATTTATAGCACTAAATGCCCACAAGAGAAAGCAGGAAAGATCTAAAATTGACACTCTAACATCGCAATTAAAAGAACTAGAGAAGCAAGAGCAAACACATTCGAAAGCTAGCAGAAGGCAAGAAATAACTAAGATCAGAGCAGAACTGAAGGAGATAGAGACACAAAAAACTCTCCAAAAAATCAATGAATCCAGGAGTTGGTTTTTTGAAAAGATCAACAAAATTGACAGACCACTAGCAAGACTAATAAAGAAGAAAAGAGAGAAGAATCAAATCGACGCAATTAAAAATGATAAAGGGGATATCACCACCGACCCCACAGAAATACAAACTACCATCAGAGAATACTATAAACACCTCTACGCAAATAAACTGGAAAATCTAGAAGAAATGGATAATTTCCTGGACACTTACACTCTTCCAAGACTAAACCAGGAAGAAGTTGAATCCCTGAATAGACCAATAGCAGGCTCTGAAATTGAGGCAATAATTAATAGCCTACCAACCAAAAAAAGTCCAGGACCAGATGGATTCACAGCTGAATTCTACCAGAGGTACAAGGAGGAGTTGGTACCATTCCTTCTGAAACTATTCCAATCAATAGAAAAAGAGGGAATCCTCCCTAACTCATTTTATGAGGCCAACATCATCCTGATACCAAAGCCTGGCAGAGACACAACAAAAAAAGAGAATTTTAGACCAATATCCCTGATGAACATCGATGCAAAAATCCTCAATAAAATACTGGCAAACCGGATTCAGCAACACATCAAAAAGCTTATCCACCATGATCAAGGGGGCTTCATCCCTGGGATGCAAGGCTGGTTCAACATTCGCAAATCAATAAACATAATCCAGCATATAAACAGAACCAAAGACAAGAACCACATGATTATCTCAATAGATGCAGAAAAGGCTTTTGACAAAATTCAACAGCCCTTCATGCTAAAAACGCTCAATAAATTCGGTATTGATGGAACGTACCTCAAAATAATAAGAGCTATTTATGACAAACCCACAGCCAATATCATACTGAATGGGCAAAAACTGGAAAAATTCCCTTTGAAAACTGGCACAAGACAGGGATGCCCTCTCTCACCACTCCTATTCAACATAGTGTTGGAAGTTCTGGCTAGGGCAATTAGGCAAGAGAAAGAAATCAAGGGTATTCAGTTAGGAAAAGAAGAAGTCAAAGTGTCCCTGTTTGCAGATGACATGATTGTATATTTAGAAAACCCCATTGTCTCAGCCCAAAATCTCCTTAAGCTGATAAGCAACTTCAGCAAAGTCTCAGGATACAAAATTAATGTGCAAAAATCACAAGCATTCTTATACACCAGTAACAGACAAACAGAGAGCCAAATCAGGAATGAACTTCCATTCACAATTGCTTTAAAGAGAATAAAATACCTAGGAATCCAACTTACAAGGGATGTAAAGGACCTCTTCAAGGAGAACTACAAACCACTGCTCAGTGAAATCAAAGAGGACACAAACAAATGGAAGAACATACCATGCTCATGGATAGGAAGAATCAATATCGTGAAAATGGCCATACTGCCCAAGGTAATTTATAGATTCAATGCCATCCCCATCAAGCTACCAACGAGTTTCTTCACAGAATTGGAAAAACTGCTTTAAAGTTCATATGGAACCAAAAAAGAGCCCGCATCTCCAAGACAATCCTAAGTCAAAAGAACAAAGCTGGAGGCATCACGCTACCTGACTTCAAACTATACTACAAGGCTACAGTAACCAAAACAGCATGGTACTGGTACCAAAACAGAGATATACACCAATGGAACAGAACAGAGCCCTCAGAAATAATACCACACATCTACAGCCATCTGATCTTTGACAAACCTGAGAGAAACAAGAAATGGGGAAAGGATTCCCTATTTAATAAATGGTGCTGGGAAAATTGGCTAGCCATAAGTAGAAAGCTGAAACTGGATCCTTTCCTTACTCCTTATACGAAAATTAATTCAAGATGGATTAGAGACTTAAATGTTAGACCTAATACCATAAAAATCCTAGAGGAAAACCTAGGTAGTACCATTCAGGACATAGGCATGGGCAAAGACTTCATGTCTAAAACACCAAAAGCAACGGCAGCAAAAGCCAAAATTGACAAATGGGATCTCATTAAACTAAAGAGCTTCTGCACAACAAAAGAAACTACCATCAGAGTGAACAGGCAACCTACAGAATGGGAGAAAATGTTTGCAATCTACTCATCTGACAAAGGGCTAATATCCAGAACCTACAAAGAACTCAAACAAATTTACAAGAAAAACACAAACAACCCCATCAAAAAGTGGGCAAAGGATATGAACAGACATTTCTCAAAAGAAGACATTCATACAGCCAACAGACACATGAAAAAATGCTCATCATCACTGGCCATCAGAGAAATGCAAATCAAAACCACAATGAGATACCATCCCACACCAGTTAGAATGGCAATCATTAAAAAGTCAGGAAACAACAGGTGCTGGAGAGGATGTGGAGAAATAGGAACACTTTTACACTGTTGGTGGGATTGTAAACTAGTTCAACCATTATGGAAAACAGTATGGCGATTCCTCAACGATCTAGAACTAGATGTACCATATGACCCAGCCATCCCATTACTGGGTATATACCCAAAGGATTATAAATTATGCTGCTATAAAGACACATGCACACGTATGTTTATTGCAGCACTATTCACAATAGCAAAGACTTGGAATCAACCCAAATGTCCATCAGTGACAGATTGGATTAAGAAAATGTGGCACATATACACCATGGAATACTATGCAGCCAAAAAAAAGGATGAGTTTGTGTCCTTTGTAGGGACATGGATGCAGCTGGAAACCATCATTCTTAGCAAACTATCACAAGAACAGAAAACCAAACACCGCATGTTCTCACTCATAGGTGGGAACTGAACAATGAGATCACTTGGACTCAGGAAGGGGAACATCACACACGGGGCCTATCATGGGGAGGGGGGAGGGGGGAGGGATTGCATTGGGAGTTATACCTGATGTAAATGACGAGTTGAGGGGTGCAGCACACCAACATGGCACAAGTATACATATGTAACAAACCTGCACGTTATGCACATGTACCCTACAACTTAAAGTATAATAATAATAAATAAATTAAAAAAAAATAATCATTAGTAAAAGAAAAAAAAAAAAAAGAAAATGGTGTATGGGGAAGTGTTAAGGGGTTTATGTTGTGATGCTCCTTTACTTTTAAATGGCATGGGGGAAAATGTGTTTGTGTGTATATGTACACAGACAGACACATACATAAACAGAGCTGAGAGGGTAGAAGAGGTAAGTAGAGCAAAAAGCAACCATGGATTGTACAGATGTCTGATACAGATGAGTGTTCCTTAGACTATCCTTTCAATTCTTCTTTGTGCTTGAAACGTTTCCAAAATAAAACATTTGTTGGAAACCATTATTTCTCCCAAGTCACTCCCTTCACGGGAAGGGGTTGTGGGCAAGGCAGGAGGGTGGGCAAGAGTGATTTTAGTAACTGTGAAAGGGACAGGGCAATGGTATTAATGTCAATAGTAATGAGTGTGAAAAGTTCCCCAGGATTCGTTTTCTCTAAAAATACAAACCTAACGCAAAATTGATTTCCTTCCTGTCCTTGTCATGGTTCTTAAAGCATCTCCTCATCTACTCTGCCTAGATGTGCTTTTCCTAGATCCCTAAATGTGAATCTCCAGCCATGAAAATGAGTTTAAGAGTCCCCACATGTACAGAATTTTTTCTTGTTTAAAGTAAGGATTGAGAGGTCAAGAGTTGTCTTTGTGCGACAAGAAGAAGCAAAAGGCTTCCCATAACTACCGTCTTGGGTAGAAATCGAGTATTTTATTTAAAGTTCTGAAGATAATGAGCAGGTAGGAGGCCAGCAGTCACTGCTCTAAATATTAATCAGGACTCTGAATCACCCATTAAAGATAAAATCAGCCCAAACAATAACACATGGTGATTATCCACTCTTCATTTCCACGTTCAAGGACAACTGTCCTGACCTCAGGCTCTCCATTCCACCTGACTAATAAACCAATTAACACCATGGCCCCAGGGAACATATGCACAATTTCAAATCTATGCAAATCCCTAAGTATACTCAACAGTATTAATTTATGCTACAGAGTTCTAATTTAACAGGAAAGTTAAATTAGAAAAGTTTCACATATACATGGTAAAGCACATATATCTGTCTATAGGTACCATGGAATATACTTTCCCAAGTGTGGTTCAGGACACATTATGTAAAAGAACAAGATATAAAGTTACCTCTTCCACCACTGCCTCCTACAATCCTTTAAAATCCAGTTCAGGAAAAGGCAAAATTAAAGGAACAGAAAACAGAGCTGTGGGACTTAGTGAGATTATAAGAAAGCATGGGGGAATTTTAGCGGGGAGGGGAGAGAAGGGGAAGAAGGGAAGGGAAGGGAAGGGGAGGGAAGGGAAGGGGAGGGAAGGGGAGGGGAGGGGAGGGGAGGGGAGGAGAGGGGAGGGAAGGGATGGGAAGGGAAGGGAAGGGAAAAGAGAAAAGAAAGAAGAAAGAGAAAGAAAAGGAAAGGAAAGGAAAGGAAGACAGGCAGGCAGGAAGGAAAAGACAGAGTGAGAGGAAGAAAGGAAGATTTGGTCATAACAATAAAGTGCTACTTTAGAAGGACGAAGATGGAAAACAAAATGACATATGCTTTTCCTTAGCAATAACTGTATGAATAAAACAGGTTTCAACTACAACACAAACATATCTTCAAATTTCTGGTGAAGAAACCATTACTCCACATAGAGAAGTTAATCAAACAAACCACTTAAACAGATCATCATAAAGCTTAACTCACGGTAGCTTATAATTTTTAAAAATAGCAATTGGAAATCAATATTAAACTTAAGACAATGCTGATAATACTCCGATAAGGGTCTTTTCTGAAAATTGCAGGAATTTTAACTAACTACTCATGAGCAGGCCTGGTAAGAGGTCGGTGATATCGCTCAGCTTTTCATGGCAGCCAGCTATCTGTGTGGAAGGCTGATTGGACTATTAGGGTCTACCTTCAATTCTGGGAAAGGCCACCTCTTTATAAATATCAAATTGTATTAACTCTTACTAATTACTTAGTTACTAGTGAGTATTCATCCGTCCAAAAGGGGTGTAAAAAGAATGTCTATGGAACCAAAGGGCCCACAGTCTGATTAATAAACAAAAAGCCAAAGGAAACCTAAGAGAAGTAGGGTTTTTAGGAGTTACTTTCAAGATGGAAAATGTATTAATAAAATGGAATTGGCCAGGTACGGTGGCTCACACCTGTAATCCCAGCACTTTGGGAGGCCAAGGTGGGCGGATCACAAGGTCAAGAGATCGAGACCATCCTGGCCAACATGGTGAAACCTCATCTCTATTAATAATACACAAATTAGCTGGGCATGGTGGCATGCGCCTGTAGTCCCAGCTACTTGAGAGACTGAGGCAGAGAATCACTTGAATCTGGGAGGCGGAGGTTGCAGTGATCCAAGATGGCACCACTGAACTCCAGCCTGGCAATAGAGTGAGACTCTATCTCAAAAAAGAAAAAAAAAAAAAAAAGTAATCAATTGGCCCGGGGAATGCTGTCTAAATCTAACCAGCCAAAAGTCTCCTGATAACGACATTTTAACATTTGCAGAGAAACAGAATCTCTAGAGTCTCTAAAATGCAATCCACAGATGATGTTTTGTTATAGATAAAAGAAATTGTTAACATTGGCAGGATATTTTCATGCCACAATACACTTTAGATAATCATAGCTAACATTCACTGGGCACCTTCTATGTATCCACCACAGCTCTTAAGTACTTTGCTTCTATTGGTTCATTTAATCCTCACAATCACCTCCAAGAGTTCAGGGGCCAGGAAGGTTAAGAAATGTGTCCATAGTCACACAACCAGCGAATAGCAGAGCTGACATTTGGACCCAGGCACAGTCTGGTTTCAAAGCCTATGCACTTAACCACTCTGCCAGCCACTACTCCAGGTATTCTGGAATGCTTTATCATTTATGTGTTAATGATCCTCCCACCTCAGTCTCCTGAGTACCTGGGACTACAGGGGCCCACCACCATGCATGGCAACAATAATACATTGTAGATTTCAAAATAACTAAAAGAGTGGAATTTGGAATGTTTCTAACACAGAGAAATACTTGTTCTCAACAGTTGAGACTGTAATTTATTCTCATTTTCATATCATTCTACATTATTACAACAACTGTGCATAGATGGTATTCAATTTTGTCATACGAATAGAGAAATTCAGAAGATAGATGGAAAAGCAACTTATTCATTTTGAATACTAAGTACAACAGGAGGCAGAAAACAGATGTAAAATAAAGATTTTGACACTCCAGCTTTCATAGGTGAAGCATATTGAATACAAAGTAGGTATACTTGACGCTATCTAAACAATAAAGTTCTTAACTTGTTTACAGAAGAAAATACTACAAAATCAAAATCACAAAAAGATATCTGCACTCTCATGTTCACTGCAGCATTGTTCACAATAGCCAAGATGCAGAATCAACCTAAGTGCTCATCAGTGGATGAATGCATAAAGAAAATGTGCTGTAAACACATAATGGAATATTATTCAGCCATAAAAAAGAATGAAATCCCATTATTTGCAGCAACATGTATGGAACCAGAAGACATTATGTTAAGTGAGATTAGCTACACACAGAAAGACAAGTATCCCATGTTCTCACTCATGTATGGTAACTAAAATAAATTGAACTCATGGAGGTAGAGTAAAATCATGACTACCAGAGTCTGGGAAAAGTAGTGAAGATTGGGAGATAAAGAAGGGATGGTTAATGGGTACAAAAATAATGGGTAAGAAGAAATATGATCTAGTGTTTGGTAGCACAATAAAGTCACTATAGTAGTCAATATATTTTTAAATCTTTTTACAGATAGGGTCTCACTATGCTGTCCATGTTGGAGTATAGTGGCTATTCACAGGTGCAATTGTTGTGCATTACAGCCTTGAACTCGTGGGCTCAAGTGATCCTCCCACCTTAGCCTCCTGAGGAGCTAGGGCTACAGGTGCATGCTACCATGCATGGCAACAATAATTTATTGTATATTTCAAAATAACTAAAAGAGTGGAATTGGAATGTTCCTAACAGAGAAATGATGAATGTTTGAGATGATGGACACCCCAATTACTCTGACTGTGTTACCCTACACACACTGTATGCTTGTATCAAAATGTCACACGTAACCCATAAATAAGTACTATTATGTGTCCATAATAGTTAAAAATAAAATATTTTAAAACATACTTTTTTACCTGTTAAATGACTGGCAGTACAGGTTTGTGAGATAATTCTTTGCGCTATGATGTTACAATGGCTACGATGTCACAAAGTAATACGAATTTTTCAGTTCCATTGTAATCTCTTCTTAAACTGATCTTATGGGACCACCATAGTATATATGGCCTGTCATTGACCAAAACGTCATTCTTCACCACATGACTGTATAAAGTTTTCCCACCTAAAAGTGATACTTGGTTTTATTTGAAGATAGACTAAATAGCTATGTTGGGATTAGAGTATTTTCAATCAAGATGTGTGTGTGCACGTATGTGGTTTGGAGAAAGGGTGTTTATTATTTATCTATCTCATTCTATTACAATCTAAAATTCATACAAGGGATCGCATTAACACATTAACACCATGTTATTTCAATCTCGTCTCTGAACTGGTTGAAGCCATAACATGATATAATTGTATGATGTAGACTAGATTCCTTGTGACACTGTGGGCCTGTTTCCTCATCTGAAAAAGGAGACATGCAGATAATCCTCAAGGTTCCTTCAGGCAGTCTATGTGACTCACTGCCAGGGCAGGCTTGGCCTTACTAAGGTCATAAACATCAATCTAATCTCTCAACAGGGCTGTTTCCATGGAATATGAGATAGGAACAAGCTGGCAATATATTAATTACAGCTGTATCTCTAAAACAAACTCGTTGCAAAACTTTACTTCTATCACTACCAAAATGAGTCAGTTTCCCAGTAAATGTGTTGACTGCAATATGCTATTAATGTGGAAACATATCCTGTTGCCTCATTTAGTATCTACAAAGATACCACTGTCAAAGCCATAAATTTATAGTGAATATTCCTTTTTCATATCCATGGATGTGACTTCATTTCCTGGCTTAATGGATAATTCCTTGGAAGACCTATAGTGATTTTTAAATAAGCAGAATTTTTCACTTAGACCTGATGGGTGATTTCCTTTTCTAAGTGGCTAGTGGGGGCGGGGGATATGAGAAAACCTTTAATAAATAATCCAGAGAGTGTGGCACAGAAAAACTTCTTGCCAATACTGGGCCCTTGTCTGAATCAGAAGATTCAGTACCTTTCTAACTGTACCAGCTTGAAAAAAAGTAAGGTTTCCAGTTGGCGACAAGAAATCAAAGGAAATGAAATCTGAGATGCAAGGAATGCATTTGTAGGATAAACAAGTACTTTGTTACCGTTTACCTCAGGCTGGTAGAAATAGTGGCCTTTGAGCACAAGCTTGCTGAAGGAGCCAGCCCAGCCCTATTCTCAAGGTCCTAGGCTTCAAACAAAGGGCAGAGGACATTTTCACTCCTGTTATCTTTCCCTACAGCAAACATTGTATTTTTATGCACGTTGCACGATGAAAGGCAAGGTGACCGCCAGTGCACCTGGCCAAGGAAAAGCATGCCAGGGTCAGGACGTGGATTCCTAAGTATTTACAATGGATCCATTCGACCTGACTGCAAATTGCTACAAAGCTGAGAGGCTCCCCAAATCTAAGTAATGTAAGCCTCACCATTCATACAGAATTTACTAGCATCTGACTAGAAATACTCAATTTGCCAATACTTCAAACTCATTCTTCCTCCCCCTCAAGGTCCCCTGTCTTGTTATACCTTTTCTTATTCTATCCAGGACTCAGGAAAAGTAGCTGTTGTTTGGCCTCGGGAAGCTGGAGAGCAGAAGTATCAGAAACTACATATTTGGGAATGAGGTGATAAATGTGGCGGTGGGCATACTGGACTAGGAATCAAACTCTTCCACCAGCTGAGGGACTTTAAGGGCACAGATAAATTATTCATCCACTTAAACAATAATAAAAGCAAAATCTCCAAAGCCTGACTATTCTGTTCCCCTCAAGGACTTGGTGAGGATTAAATGAGAGAATTCATGTGAACAAAGTTTTGTTAGGAGCAATGGTAACAATATTATTTATAAGCATAATAGGTACAAGTGGTAAGGAGAAGCTGTTTCATGATAGTGAAAGCAAACTATGGGTGGTTATGAAACCAGATTAGGAAAGGTCTGAGAGTTAAATAGGGAAATTAGGATTTGTTCAGTAGAGAACACAAGGATACTGATATTTTCAAGGATGGCATCATATGGTGAATGCTTTTCTCTAAAACCAGTAATGAGGGCAATAAGACCAATGAAAAGGACTGGAGTGTGGAGTGGAGGCTTGCTAGGAAGCCAGTGCAATGATGAGAAGGCCTGGAAACAATGTAAGGATGGCAATGGAAAGCAATCAAACAAAACATGTTTCTTTCCCTAAAAAAAGAGGCAGCACTTTACTAATTTTTTTTTCTAATTATAAATGTTCAAAGAAGAAAACTCAGAAAATAAAAATAGTACAGAGAAAATCAAAAGCCACCTGTTACCACCATTCATATCTTGACTGATTTCCCCCCCCAGTCTCATAGAAAACATTTCAAGGTTGGATGCTGTGGCTCACACCTGTACTCCCAGCATTTTGGGAGGCTGAGGTGGGTGGACAGCTTGAGCACAAGATCTTGAGAGCAGCTTAGGCAACATGGCTAGAGACCCTGTCTACACACACACACACAGACCAAAAAATTGCCAGGCGTGGTGGTCCATGCCTGTAGTCCCAGCTACTCAGGAGGCTTAGCTGGGAGGATCACTTGAGCCCAGTGGTCAAGGCTGCAATGAGCCATGATTGTGCCACTGCACTCCAGCCTGGGTGATGAAGTTAAACCCCTTCTCAAAACAAAACAAAACAAAACAAAACACATTTCACATTTCAAAGAGCTTGGAGACTGACTGGCCAACCAGGAGGCATTCAATAAATATGCAAGGATGGATTGAATTCAAAGCTTTGATACTGAGAATACAGAGTTGTTATTACAGAGACAGAAATGTAACCAAACCAGAGACACGGGCTTAGGGGAGTAGGAGGTTATCCAGCACAAGGATGCAGAAGGCAGAAATGGAATAAGTTGGTCTCCTGATAAGGGGGGCAGCCCAGGCAAAGCAGAGCTTCTGTTTGGCCAGCCCTTATCCTGACAACCAAATTCAAGAGGGCCAGAGGCTGCAGTGAGGATGGTGGTGGCTTCCTGATGAGTCAGTACTCGGGGTGACAGAAAACAAAGGCTCCAGCGGGCCCGGAATAGAGCCTAGTTTACTTTGCAGCAGGGACCATCACTGAACCTTACCTTTAACCCAAGTCACAATACACACACATATGTTTATATATCCCTATATATGAACATGTGTGTGTGCTTCACTAGAACTGAAAAAGTAACTGAGACTTGACTAAAGGTGAAAAATGATTAGGACCTGTAATCCCAGCACTTTGGGAGGTGGATTGCTTGAGATCAGGAGTTTGAGCCCAGCCTGGCCAACATGGTGAAGCCCTGTTTCTATAAAAAATTAGCCAGGCATGGTGGCAGGTGCCCTGTAATCCCAGCTACTCAGGAGGCTGAGGCATGAGAATCACTTGAACCAGGGAGGCAGAGGTTGCAGCGAGCCGAGATCACGCCATTGCACTCCAGCCTTGGTGACAGAGTGAGACTCTGTCTCAAAAAAAAAAAAAAAAAAAAAAAACCAAAAGATTAGGAAATAACTCATGTTTATGGCAAGTTGTTTTATAATTGGATTTTAAAAAATCAAAATGAATCTAGATTGCTTGTGGCCATTAATATTCATTGTATGAAAGTTACTTGTGTCTACATTTTGATGATTGATTGGATTGATCATCTATCTGCATTTTGGAAGGTTTGGGTATGAGGAAGAAAAGATATTTATTTCTCCACATGTATTTTACATTTACAGCTATTTGCCATAATTGTGGCAAAATAATTCAAACAGTATATCCCACTTTACATACGTGAACTTATTATGTGTGCATCCGGTAAATGTGTCCAACTAACTATTAAATAAATACTCAAACTGCTTTAAACACCTAAATATTCACAGTGTTTTGCCCAGGAAGCCTTCTATAGTTTCATCCTAGTCTGTGGTCAAAGACTTCAGATACAACCCAGTTAGCTCTACAGCTAGTTCTATTTTGTAAATCTCAGCCATTGTTAATAGAATTAGAATGGATCGAGAAACCCTACATAAGAAAAACAGCTCTTAGCACTTGAAAAAATAAATAAATAAATAAGAACACCGTGAATAATGTGATACTGAAAGTATCTTACTCCTTCAATACTGATAGCATTACAATTAGAACAACTTTTGAAGCAAGGACACAAAAAAGGTTTGTATTCTTTTGTCTGGCAATCACACGCCTGAGAATTAATCCTATAAAGAAAGCTTCAAAGATAAAAGCTAAATGATAAGGATGTTCATTGTAGCACTATTTACCTAATAAAAATTAGAGGCCAGGTGTGGTGGCTCACGCCTACAATCCGAGCACTTTGGGAGGCCGAGGCAGGTGGATCACCTGAGGTCAGGAGTTTGAGACCAGCCTGGCCAACCTGGTGAAACCCCGTCTCTACTAAAAATACAAAAATTAGCCGGGCGTGGTGGTGGGCACCTGCAATCCCAGCTACTCAGGAGGCTGAGGCAGGAGAATCACTTGAACCCGGGAGGTGGAGGTTGCAGCGAGCAGAGATCGCACCACTGCACTCCAGCCTGTGTGACAGAGCGAGACTCCATCTCAAAAAAGAAAAAAAAAAAAAAAAACAGAGAAAAAAAAATTAGAGCAATGTGAATGTCTATCAGTGGAGTGCTCAGGCATTTGGGAAGAAGAGGGTGTTTCTGGGGCACTGACTATGACAGAGAAAAAGCAATGGGACAGGATAGGAAATAGAATGGACAAGAGTGTGTTCAGTTAGTGATGGACATTAGCAGAGTACACACTTCTAGACTTTGGAATAATAAGGGAATGTCAAAGCTACAAAGGACATTTTTTAAAAAAGGATAGCTGTGCTAACAATTTACCAACATCCATTGAAAGGAGGCTATAATGACAGAATTAGAGAAAGGACTCAGAGACTAAGAGACTCGTCTACAAAGGCCATTTTCTTATATACATAGGATTTCTGTGGCTAGAGACTTATTTCCTCCCTTGCTGAACTTCTTCCCTTCCAGCACCTCAGTAACTGTGGGGTCCCTGCTGCAGATGGAGATTTCTTTTCCTTCCTCAGCACTGTCTTCTTTCCCAAAACCTAGAGTTCCAGAAGCTGCTTACTATAGAGGTTCCAAATATCCCAAATCCCACACCTACTGCCTACTGAAGAGCTAATATGAGAAACTGAAGCTCTGTGGGTTTTTTAATTAATTTCTAAAATATGAACGAATACATATGTTACCTAGAAGGTGAAAAACTTACAAATTGGAAGCAGCTCCGGACACTTGGCTCAATGTTACTGCCCCCAAAGGATGCAACTTCACCCAATTGTCTTGGAATTTGGATAGAATCATGCAGCAGGAGACCCAGCCTGCGCTGGTCACAAAATCCTGTTGAACTTGACACTTGCTTGAAAAGGTCTACAAAGGAAGAAGAAAATTGCAACAGTCAAAACACAGCACCCATGGATGCCAGCAGAAACTGACGTCCAACTCAATTCCAGTAGCAATTCTCAAGAGTAGCCAATATTTCCACAGAGTGGGGTTACTTCTAATTTGTGCTAATCTGGACATTTATTATTTTTATGAATCAAGTTAATGATCACTGTATATATATGAAGTGTGATAACTTTTACATAAACTATGTCACTGCAAGAAGCACAAGCTTACATGTACCCTTGACACTTAAATTTCTTCTAAGCCAGAACACAATCCTTGGGAATTACTATATATAGGATGTAACTACATCAAAAAATAAGTGTTTTAGCATTAAGAGACATATAACTGGCCCAAAACACCACCCTCTTTGGATACCAGAGATTCAAAAATGTACCACAATTGGGACTTCTTTATGGAGTCATAAGATCACTGAGCTTCCAGTCCATCATGTGTGTGTTCCCACAGGATACTGTGCATAGTTTGTTGTTGTTGTTGTTGTTGTTGATGTTTGCGATGGAGTCTTGCTGTGTCACCCAGGCTGGAGTGCAGTGGCGCAATCTCTGCTCACCGCAACCTCTGCCTCCTGGGTTCAAGCCATTCTCCTGCCTCAGCCTCCTGAGTAGCTGGGATTACAGGCACATGCCATCACGCCCAGCTAATTTTTGTATTTTTAGTAGAGACGGGGTTTCACCATGTTGGCCAGGCCGGGGTTTCACCATGATGGCCAGGCTGGTCTTGAACTCCTGACCTCAAGTGATTCACCTACCTCGGCCTCCCTAAGTGCTGGAATTACAGGCGTGAGCTACTGCGCCTGGCTGCATATTTCTAATTAATAGCTCATATCACGTTATGCTGACATTGATTTAATATGTGTCTATCTTTTTTGGCAGGAGAATTATATCCCCTTGAGGGAAGGAACCATATCTTGGTCAGTTGTGTGCCAGAAGTATCTAGAGTAGACTAGCAGTACCCGGTGGAGAGTAGGTGCCCAATATATGTAACAGAATGAATGAACATACCGAATGCTTGCAATGTTATGTTTTGTTCTCAGATATAAAAATTTAATCATACCTTATATTCACCTAGAAGTTGCCCCTTCAAAAAAAGTAAATCCAAGAAAGCTTTCTGTACCCATAAGCACACTTTAAACTCTAGGAAATTAAATGCTTTAACAAGATACCTAAGATGACATTAAAAATTGAGATTGTATGAACAGCTTTTTATCTTCTCTCCGATACACATACCTAGATGTTTATGTTCAAAGTTATGAGTTATTTTCAAACATCTCATTTTGAATTTAATATTTTTGTTTCACCAACCTAAAACCATGTTCCTTCTTAGTAGTTATTTGAAACACCAGCTCAAAGCTTCCTCAATTATTCACTTTAATATTATATTTACAATGTGCTGTTACTATACCATATATACAGTAGATTAAAACCTAATCTATAATAAGTAACTACAATGTTTAAAGGAGAAAAGCACACAGATATCCCATCTTATCCAAAATACATTTTAGCATGGTTAATAAAAGCTGTTCAGTTATTTTTCTTTGGTTCTCAGGATGAGAAAACTCAAGCGGATACTACATAAAAGTGAGAGTCAAAATGGTTTGTGTATTTTGTGGCTTACTCCTGAAGGAGAAATGATCAGGAGGACACAGAGTGGCTTTTATCTCCTGCCTGTCCTGAAGCTCAGCACATCTCCTCACATGTGTGGCTAGGCCTTAGGGGAAGAGAGAAAAGACCAGCTAGGCCGGGTTTGTTTAATATTCCTACTGGAAAGATTGCTTATAAGTATTTCAAGGCGAAAACCAAGTGCAGCCTTTCACAATAGGAATGGATGGTCACTTGGTCATCTGAACCATCACTCCTCTAGCATTTGCTTTTAATTTGGTTTTAAAATTTTTAAGCAGAAGAACCCAATGCGTAATCAAAAGGAAATTCTGTAGGGTGGTACGTATCTACCCTTTAAGAAACAGCAAGCTATCTGTCTCCCAAATAATAAAATGTTAGTCATGTCACGGAATTGAATGTATCAGTACAACTTGCAGTAAGATGATTATAAAATAAACAATGTTTCTTGAACATGAATGTCACATAGTATTCTTTAAATAAGAATCCAAAGACTAGACAAGTGCAGGGATTAAATCTTCACACTTATTTTTCCGACTTATAGAAAGAGGTTAGAAAATCAGACTTTATCCCCTAGGAACATGTGTTTTATTCAGACACAGTCAGTGTAATGTAAAATAATACTTGGACTGGCAACACTAATCCTCATTCTCTATTTAAATGCCTGCAATTTAATGTTTGACAAGGAATGGCACAAACCAAATTTTATGACACTCTAAAAGCAGTTCTACATCTTACATGAGGAACCTGCTGTCAAATAAGAACAGTCTGTCATGTCCCATCTAGAACTAGGGTAATTAGCCAACATTAATAAAAGAATACAGCGTTAGTATACACGACTTACATCTGTACTTGTCTTCCAAATGTGCTTTACACAGGGAAATGATGCCAGTTTTAAAAGACAGGACACGGATCCTCCCTGTTCGTCCCCTATTATGAAGAATCAAACCAGAAAACAATTACTGACACTTTCCTAGAGGGTGAACACTTCCACTTAAGCATAAAGCCTTGAAAAGGAAAAATAAAAGAGTAAAGTGGTGTGGACGCTATTGACCGCTGTTTTATTAAGATTGTTTTGAACTTTTCCAAATTTATTATCTCTTTGACTGATGACCTACAATACAATGGAAATTCAACCAACTTGACCACTGAATGTTTACCAAGTTTCAATTCCTAAAAACTCGTATTTGAACTGCAAAAGTTCTACATAAATTAAGAAAAAAAATTCTATTCACCTATGGAAGGCCACCTTGGTTTAAGTTGGTAAGCAGAAGAATTACTACTCTTCACCAATCTACTTTGGTTATTAAAGCAAATTACCCACTTTGGTCACTGAAGCCAAAAAAATTACCGGCAACTAACTGCTCTGCCCTCTTAAATGCTTAGATCTTCATCAGACTGCCCCTTACTGAAAGAAAATTAATCACTTCAGGCCACATAACACATAATATAAAATATAAATGCTTATCTCTATGAGAAAAATATGATACTCTATTAAACAGCATTCAAATACATGATCTAAAAAATAAATTTATAAATAACCTGTTGCTATATCAATGTTTTAATATAGATTGCTTTTATTTCACTTTGCATATAGAAAACTGAAATAAAGCATTCCACATAACAAATTTATTAATAAGCTAATTTTATCCATGGGGAAAAAAAGGAAAAATAAGAATGAAAAGTTTTCCATTTTGTAGAAAATGTCTTTCAAGACATGGAATCAATGTAAATGCCTATCAATTACAAATTAGATAAAGAAAATATGGTACATATACATCATGGAATACTATGCAGCTATAAAAAAGAATGAGATCATGTCTTTTGAACATGGATTAACTGGAGGCTATTATCCTTAGCAAACTAATGCAAAAACAAAAGAGTAAACACTGCATGTTCTCACTTATAAGTGGAAGCTTAATGATGAGAACTCACGAACACAAAGAAGGGAACAACAGACACTGGGGTCTTGAGGGTGGAGGGTGGGAGGAGGGAGAGGAGCAGAAAAGACAACTATTGGGTACTGCGGTTAACCCGTTTATGCTGGAGGTTGCAAATTATTTTTTGTGAAAATCAGACCTTGACAATGACCTTGAGCAGTAGGATATGAATAATTCCCACAAAAGCTTAGTGTTCCAGTAATAGAACACTAGGCATAAATAGGTTAATACCTGAGTGATGAAATAATCTGTACAACAAACCCCCGTGACACGAGTTTACCTATGTAACAGACCTTCACATGTACCCCAAAACCTAAAATTAAAGTTAAAAAATGTCTTTCAATAGTTTTTTGGCTTCTTATTTTATTACGGAAAGCTACTGGCCCTTAGACATCAGTAAAAAGAAAAAGGAGAAAACATTTTCGAATAATTTGCTCATTAGCACTTCAAAATCACAAATGATAGTTCCAACTGCGGTTATTTTCGGTGAACAATATGCTCAACTTTCAACTATTAAAATTTATTAAATCCCTCAGTCAAAAAGAAATCCTGGGCACTAATGGACTAACAAAATTCCTATCATTGGAAAATTTTCTTATCTTTTTTCCTCTTAAGAAAAGGTTGTTCAAAATTTAACAAATCCACTTTATACAGCAACTTCAAGGAGTTAAAATTGTCACCAAATAATTTTCAGGCAGGTAGAATGGAGTTATATATTCAGAATGCATTCACATGTCATCTGCAAAGAAAACAGTGCCAAAATATATTTGAGGAGAAACCCGAATACAAACTCTTATCAAAACTAATGTAAATGTAGTTCACAATTGAAATCCGACATGTTCAAGGACTTGGTAGATAACTAAGATGAATGTAATAGTCAGGTGGTCCTGAAATTTTAAAAAGCAATACCTTATCAAAATAAGAAAGAAAAAAAGCTATAAATTTTAGTTAAAAAGGTGGTAGAAGTCTACAACAAAGGTAAAAGGCAAAATAGTTGTTATGCAACTCTTTTCAGAAAACCTTCCCAGATTTCCAAATGGGAATATGTTCTTGATTGGTGAAATGAGGTATGTAATAATTTTGAGGTCTGAGAAGAATTTAGGCAACATTAAAACCAATTCCTTCTGCTCCCTTCTTCAATTGTCTTCATTAAGCTCAAGAAAAAAAAAAAATCAGAACTGGGGATATCTCCCATGTGCAATCCAAAATAAACAAATAATTGTTCTCTAAGAGAGAGTGATGAATGGAGACGCCAAACTGAAACTTCATAAAATCTTATTAAAAAACAAAATAAAACCAAAAATGTTCTCAGTTTGAGGAGTTAAGTTTGCTGTATTAAGGGCTTGTTTTCATTTTGTTTGGCCTATCAATTCATAATCTTCTGCAAGTCTCCTAAGTATCAGCTAAGACAATTCTGATCTGGAGACAGGTGTGCCAGTATCTCCAGGAGCACAGCCATGGCCGCCAGTGAGAGGAAGCCACCCCTGAAGTGCATGGAAGAATTCCAAAATCCATGGGCGAGAAAGGGAAAGAACTAAGGGCTATATGTTGACTTATTCCACTATTTGAAGAATGAGTATCTCAGGGTTTTGTTTGTTTTCGAATCTGAGAGCAATCTACGTTCTGGCTCTTAACTCCTAGTTTATTAAAATATTTTTCAAGTCATAAATGCAAAAATGATTTATCACAGGAACAGCATTAGGTCCACAGCTTCTGAGGCCCTGTTGTAATGCTAATTACACTGTCACCATTCTGTAAGCTAAGCCTCCTATGACAGAGCCCGGGAAACAAAAACTAGCCATACGTACGTATCATAAACATTCAGCAGCCAGTTCAGACACATATCCACGCAGAGAGGGACGTTGACCAAATTGTTGTGCTCTTGCTCCAGACGGTCATAAATAGTGGTCAAACAATTAATAATCTGCAGGATATCCATGGGCTGGTCATTTTGCTTGAGGTTGTGCTGGTCCAAGGCATCACATGCAGCTGACAGGCTCAAGAGATCCACTGCAAAAACAAATAAAATCACAAATGATTCAGAGAGTATAACCTTCCTTTCGGTGTCCTTTTTCCTTTGAGAATCCTAGCTAGGACCCTCTCATACCCTTTAATAAACACCAAACTTGAACCACACTCTCTTTGAAAGGTGTTTTATTTTTATCCCTCGACTCTAAGTTGATGAGTTTCATCAGTATTCAGGATCTGAAGTTGTTCTTAAATCTCACTGGCATTGGGTGCAGGTACGGGCAAAGACATAATTCCCATGCTTGGATTACTGGGGAATATCTGAGAGTTAAGGGGGCCTATCCTGTTCTACATAAACAGAGTCAATTTTCACCTGAATAAGACAAAAAAATGTTTTAGCAGAAATGTTTGAAGAGATCCAATAATACTTTCTTGTATTGGTATTAGAGAAAATCTGTTAGATTAATCTGTATGGCTAAGGTTGTGTAAACTCTATTTCTAGCTATGCATTTATAATCATTAAGCACTTTTCTCCTTGAAATATCAGTCACCTCAGCATCTCTCTGCTACCCTAATATTAGGTGAAAAAAATACTCTCCACTAAAATTTTCTATAGGCAAACTAAAGTAATTGTAGAATCTATCCAGTTTTCAGACCTGAGGCTCACTTATTTCTCCTTTCACCTTCAAATTGTATTTTATAATATGCTTTCCACGCCCTCTAAGAACTTTATAAGACTGAGGGAGGAAAATTCCCTTGATCTGAGGAGGTATTTAATCTTATGCCAGGGACAAAAATTTAACGAAAGTGAAACTTCAACCTTGTCCAACATCAGCAAATCACAAGCTTTATTCCCAAGTGTCATGAAAAGATTCATTTCTCTAAAGCCAATTTATTAGCCAAACTAGAAACACAACAACATTGCTTTTATACCACCTTATACACCTAAGCTCTGGTTGAAATTCTCAGTCCTTTGAGACTAGGAATCCATGCTAATTAAGTAAATCTCTCATGCATCTAGGGGGAAGGGGCAATTCAATTATAAATGTAGTTCACATAAATACAGGTAAATCCCACTCAGTAAACAGCTTTCCCAGTAATAAAGAAATGCAAACTTAAGGCTTTAGTGTATTTTACAAGTTATTCGTGGCCAGTTCTAATTAAATATTAAGAAAGAAACAAAAATAGTGGTTAATACCTATGTAGGTTTGTGCAAAAATACTTTTGCACCTATATCGCACACATTTTTCTCTTTTAAAAAAAAGGAAAACAGAAAATCCTGGAGTTTCCCCAGAAGCATGAAGCAGACATGGCGGTGGAAGCAGGAGTCTGCACTCCTCCCTTGGAAGGGAAGGCCCCTCTCTTTTTGCTCTGAAATACTCTAAAGATCGAGAAATGACCCTTTTCATGGAAGCTGAGACTTTGTTTAAAGTGGGAGGAAGGAAGATAACTTGGGAGACTGACCTGAGGAGTCAAGTGAGAAAAACAATAAAGAATTTTAAAAAGCAATGCAAGGAGGCAGGAGGGCGGGAGGACGTGAGGAGGGAATGGCTGAATGCGGACTGCATGGGAGGCTGGAGAGAGGTTCAGAGACAAAAGACTCAAACTTTTATTCGCTCTTCTGTGTGCCTGTTTTCCTCAGAGGGCGTATACTCAAGTGCACGTAGTAGGAACACTTAGAAACACAGTATACCCGCTCCATTACTGGAAGAGAGGAATGGATTTCTTCCAAACACCAATATTCCCAACATGTTTCCTTCTATACTGAAGGAAGCTATGGGTGGTTGGAAGTTTTTCGATTATTTTCTTTTCTGTTACTCTGCTTTAGTCATCATTAAGTATTTTGCCTCTGATCCAGGCATTTAAGAAGTAACTAGTGAGAATTTTTAGAATCGCTTTTGTATTAAGAGTCTTATTTATCCGTGTGATGGAAACGAACAAAGAGAAAAACTGCATGAATTTCATTTTATTGGGCCTGCTCTTATCTCTGTACAGGTGAATGGGTAACACACAGAAGAGCAATTGTTGAGTATAAATAGCTCCAGAGGGGAGCAAAGCAATTGCTCTGAAATTACAGGAGCAGAAGATGACACAGTTAGGAGAGAAATAATGTGCAGTGTGCTCTGCTAAAACTGGATGTGGTTAAACACAAGAACAATCCATCATAGAAGACTGAAGAGCACATTTCCCTAAACAAACATGTCAAACAGAATTCAACTTTCATGGAATTATTTTGAAAAGAATTCTATTTAGGTATACACAATCCATGCTATGGACCTGAAAAGGAAGTGAGAATATCAATAGGGACAATTTAATTGCCATGCATATGCTTTTCCAAATGAACAGCTTAGAAAACGCACCTAGACTTTTTGATGAAACATTAAATGTAATGATTAGCTGTTTTTAGGACCCTCAATAAACAACCAGCAGATACAGTTGTGTGAAACCATTTTTTTCCTTAAGCTAGGAATTTCCATTAAATATTATATGTGTGTGTGTGTGTGTGTGTGTGTGTGTATTCACTAGTAGATATACCTTCAAAGCTTTATAAAAACCCAAGTATTCTAATACATCCTCACTTTCTAAATTATGTTTACAGTAGAGGATGCTATAGGCTTTGAAGCCATTGAAGAATAGGGACCATGTGGTGGTACCCTACGCATGAGGGCTATGGGGGTGAGAGAGGGTGGGGACAGGATAAAAATTGCTGACTCTCCAGGATCCTCTTTGCTGTGCAGAAAAAGCAGACAGTGGTGGTTGGGGGGTGGCGAGCAGGCAGGACTTCAGCCCAGGGATCCCACTAATGGTTCCTGAGGCTCTGGTTGTGCCTGATCATCTTCTCAACCTTCTAGCTTCAAAAGCTAATTCTTTTCCTTTCTATGTATGCCACAGTAGCTAACTCTTGCTATTCCTTTCTATGTAAGACAGATTTTTTTTTTTGTCTTTTACAGAGTGATAGACTCTTAGAGCCAGAAGGCTGCTTTAAAATCATTTTACAGTTGAGACAACTGAGACTAGAGATATGGAGACTCGCTCTGGGTGTTATGGCAGGTTATCTAGGTTTTCTGATTTCTCATGGAGGTACATATTGTAAGAGGGAAAAGTGGGTGGCAGAAGATGTCCTTACTGACTTTACAGAAAAGGAAAACCATTCTGCATTCCATGCTAATGACAACAGTAGGATAAAACAGAAGCACCAAAAAGGTGGTTAGTGGAAAAAAAAAATGTCTCATGGTGCCTATATAACCCCCAAGTTCATCCTGTAGGTCAACCTGGATATTCTATGTTGATGTATAAATAATTCTGTGATCTAATTAGCACAGAAACAGAAAGAGGCGAGTAATGGTGGAAGAACTGCTGCATGTTTGCTGATTTTTCTGGCCCAGGCATGCCATTCTACAGGCAACTTGCACTTATGGCTGAAGGACCTCCCAAGCAAATCTTTGCACTTCAAGAAAGTCAATGCACTTTGATGTAGTTGTCTGTGCAGTAAGGGTTAATTCCAGAGAGGCTAGAGTTGGCATGAGAGGCCTTGCTAAAATATCTACACAGTGCAGAGCCCTGGTCAAAGCACTTTCTTTTCAAAATGACTTACTGTGTTGAAGTGTAGCCACGGGTTGCAGGTTATCACCATTGTTTATTGCTAACAATAACACTGACCATTTTTACCTGGGCACAGTGAGACCAATGGAAGCCAGTGAGTTTGAGGCTGGTTACATAGGAACAGTACGCCTAGGTTACTGGCAGGACATAAGAAAGCCTGGCTGAAACTCCAATTTGTGCCCCCTGGTTTCCAAGATGTTTTGTGCTCACATCAGTAGCTCTTGTTCCAAGAGAGAAAATGCATCTTGGTGTGGCTTTGTAGACAGAGGGCAATTATAGCTTGTACCTGTCCTCTCTGGACCCTATGCTGTGAGGCAGCCTGTGGCTGTGACACTTATTCTGGTTTTAATGTTGTAGGTATATTGCATCCTTTTTCTGCAAAGAACTGTAGATTCGTAAGCACTGTCATTTGGGTCCTGTGACTCCTCTTTAGCAATTGAACCCTGTCTAACTGCCACTGTCAGGGCAGTGAGTGTCAGAAGCAAGATTGTTTAAGACACCTCCAACTCATTCTTAGCTAAAAGTATTACTAAGGCATTATTTAGAAAGAAAAAAAAAAAGATGATTACGATAAAAGGGATGAAAAAGAACCTTTGAAGTTGCTCAACAAGCTACCCTTGGTTGGAAGTAACACAGGCTTTGAAATTGGTTACTGATGATATAACTTTTTAGGGGAATCTGGAAGTGAGAGAACTTGAACCTAAGAACTTGAACAAAATGGATTAGGAGGCAATTGCAAACTGATGGCAAGACTGCTAAAAAGAATCCAATTCCTTGGTTGGGTTAGCAAAAGCTAATGTTAAGTTCAGAATTTCTTTCCATTGGGCTTCACCCTCTCTGGCCTGCAGGTGGAGTCCCAACCATAAAACCAAAGCAACTATCAGTTTTGATAAATGGGCTACACCTTTGAGGCCAATGACAATTAAAAAGATAATTCAAATTGGGCACTTACAGGTATTCCCTATGTCACTACAGTTTTCTTTTTTGATGCCAGACCTAGTAGTCCCTGAACTGAGGCTACAATTCAGAGTTTCAAAGACTGGTAATATTCCAAAATAAGATACTATGGCTATTAGTTGGTACTTAAGCACAAGAATTCCACGAGGATCAATGGAATGGATTGCTCCTTCCCTGTCCCTTGCCTAATTGAAGCTGTCACACAAATGTTTTGTCACCTAGTGGACAGGCTAGCACCATTTCTTTATATGGAGTTATAATCCCCATCATAAGTTGAAAATATCTTAAGTCACAAATGCATTTAATACACCTAACCAACTGAAACTCATGGCTTAAGCCTAGCCTACCTTCAATGTGCTCCCAACACTTACATCAGCCTACAGTTGGGCAAAATGATCTAGCAACACAGTACACAGTAAAGTGTCAGTTGTTTAGCCTCATGATCTTGTGGCTGACTGGGAGCTGAGGTTCAGTGCTGCTACCCAGCAAGGGGAGAGAGTATCATACCGCATATTACTAGCCTGGGAAAAGATCAAAATTCAAATCTAGAAGTACGGTTTCTATTGAATATATGTCACTTTGCATCACTGTGAAATAAAAAAATTGTTAAGTTGAAACTTCACAAGTTGGGGACTGTTGCATTGTGTGTCTGTGTGTAGCTGGGGAAGAGGTTTGGCTTAAAATTAATGATAAAAGGAAAAAGGTGAGATTGTTGCAAAGGGAAGGAAACCACCAAAGATACTTTTTTCTTTCTTTCTTTTTTTTTTTTTTGTTTGAGACAGAGTCTTGCTCTGTCACCCAGGCTGGAGTGTAGTGGCGCAATCTTGGCTCACTGCAAGCTCTGCCTCCCGGGTTCATGCCATTCTCCTGCCTCAGACTCCCAAGTAGCTGGGACTACAGGCGCCTGCCACCACGCCCAGCTAATTTTTTGTATTTTTAGTAGAGATGGGGTTTCACCGTGGTAGCCAGGATAGTCTCGATCTCCTGACCTCGTGATCCGCCTGCCTCGGCCTCCCAAAGTGCTGGGATTACAGGTGTGAGCCACTAAGCCTGGCCGATACTTTTTTTTTTTTTTTTTTTTTTTTTTTTTTTTTTTAAGGGAAAACCTAACATAATGTTGCTGCCTAGGAAGAGGTTTAAAATAAGAGAATAATATGCTCCCTTAGTTTAGACTCAGATGCCTTTTAGGGTGGAGGACTCTGTTAAAACCTCCTCCTCCTTGAAAGAGCCAAGATGTGAGTGGGAGAGTCAGCCAACCTACCCAACACACTGGATGATGAGATGGGAGTTCTAACTGCAACTACAACACCATGGAGCAATATTAATGTGGCTTTTGGTTAGTATTCATTAATGTCTTTTGGTTCTTTCACAGGACATATCTGTTATTAATCATCTGTGTCAGGAAATACCCTGAGGGAATATTTACCCAGTCAAATCTGAAGAACAATGATTTATAACAATCTCAATGAACACTGTGTGGCCATTAATTGTGATGATGAAGGTTTAAGAAAGGTATTGGGTATGTGGTAGAAGGTTTACGTGCTGTATGTTTCATCTGTCACAACATTATGTGTTTAAAATAAAAAGCTATTTTCCCTATTACTCTGTGTGGAAAGCTATTAGTGGGTGGAGGGACAACTGGGACAACTTGAATCAGTGACAGATATTTAAGTTGAATTTGGTGGGCCTACTTTCCTAAGACTGAAAAGCTAGAAATTTGATATGGATGGCTACAGAAATTTCTGTGACATACCCAAACCAAAGTCCTTTTAGGGGTGACTACTATTCATATGATTTTAGCCTAGTCACATTTTTGTGTCTCATGTGTATTTCCCATTAAAGATGTTATTTCTCAATGGCACCATGTCTGGTAGACCAAAGGGCATGAATCCACTTGAAATAAAAGAAACGGGAGAATTAGGAGCTGGGCTAGAGATATGTGGCCAGGTAGAATTTGCTTTGAATGAGAAATGATAAACTGATGAAAAAGACTTCCTAGTGCAAGAAGGGCACTTCAAGGGCATCCAATTCCAGGAGGAAGGATAGGGATGGCAAGCTGCCAAGGTTGATAGCTGGAGAAGGGAACCAATAATTACTGGAAAACAGAACCTACTAGGTGTTCTTTAACCTCTTTAGCATCAAGACTGAGAGACAACCATTCTTTCCCTAGTGGGTAACAGTTAAACAAGATTACAGTATTTCCCCTGGGAGATAGACGGGTCATGTTATGAGACCTCTCTTGGGCACCAGTATCTGTCAAACCATATAAACTGAGAAAATTAGTTTGGCCATGTCCTCAAGATGTCTTAAACTCAGAACTAACAGAGACATGGCCTCTAACCTATGTGAAAAATAATACATGGTATATGGAAAAAGTAGATTGTTGTAGGAGAGGGGCAAAATAATTACACTGGCCTCTCGAGACCCCCTTGCTGTGGAGGCAGCCTGTGGCCGTGGATCCATATCCTGACAGTAACGCTGTTATAGTGTAGCCTTTTCTGGCAATAGAGCATGGATTTGTAAGCCATGATATTGTGGGTCCTGAGAGTCTTCTTTAGCAACTGAAGCCTGTCTAATGTGACCCTTGGTGCACTATCAGAAGGTGAGGTGCATTTACAGAGAAGGTGGTGCATTTTTCACCTGGTTTGTCATGGTGAGGGTGAGCCCAGAAACTGTGAGTATTCACACAACTCCAGCCTGTACCAAATCTCTATAACGTGTGCTTTAGTTGCTGAATAGAGGCAAATTGTTCTCTATTTCTTATTGTTTGCAGAATATTTGTCACACTTATCAACTGCAGTATATTTAGCCCTGTGGTTTGGGCTCTCTCCAACCCACCACACATTAATAAACTAAATACATTTGGTTTGTTAAGTGCATTTTTATTTCTGCTCTTACAAGTTGGCTATCTTTTTAATTTTAGAAGCCACACACCTATGGAATGTCAACAGAACTAAAAAGGAAGAAAGAAAATGCTTAAATTACCTTCTTCATAACTTTCAATGGGGTATCAGCTATATGAAACAGTTTATAAATCCTTCTTACCAAGATTTTGTCTTTGTTCCTGCTTTTCTATCAAGTTTAATTTTCATTCACAATGTGTTGAGAGGCAGTAAGGAGTCATGCAACATTTAACTGATTACAAACTGGGGACATTATAGGCCAACGGTGATGCTCTCCACTTAAATAGTGAATTCTCTATAGTGGATACAATTGTGTTATTTGGCTTTCTGCAATATGGAAACATTGATAGGGAAGTGAAAAAAAATAAGATCAAGTGCTTAATAGAGGTGGAAGTGCATATTTCCAAGGCATCTGTAATTCAGACTCTTCATTGGCATCAGGAAATCACTGAGATAACATCATTAATTTTCCTTAAAGTTAGAGTTGGTAGAAGCGGCCTTTGGTAGGGAAAGCTAGCCAGGGCAAGTTTTATTTGCCTGTACCACAGACAACAGCTCTTTATCATGGCTTTGCAGGCTTAGAAATGACAAAAGCCTGGGAGCTAAATCTGAGCAAATATAAAATTAAGAGAAAATTCTTAAATCATATATTGAAAGCAAGTAATGTGACCACACATATTTTCAATAAAAGGATTGGGTGAACTCTTCATTCTATAGTCTTACTATATATGGCACCCTCCTAGCATTAATGAGAATTACATACTTAATTTAGAGAAATACACCTCAATTTTGGCATACTTGAATTTTTTTCACATATTAGAAAAGCCAAGCTCAGAAAGGAAATGCAGAGAATTTCAAATTGATTTAAAAGTGAAAATTTAAAGAAATGATTCTACATTCAGAGCTTACCTTTATTACAAGGTTATCACCTCAAATGGACAAAATTTTGTATATTATTAAATTCTCCCATTTTCCCAATGTTCATTGGAAATTATAAGTTGAAATGACAGACAATAAAACACATATGTGAATGGAATTATTTTTTGAACAGGAAAATCGAACAGTGCCTAAATCCAGGGTGAAAATGGACATTATAGAAAGGAACAGTCGTTATGAGGTTTTCCATCTGGTCTATTTCTGTTTGTTTTTTTTTTTTTTCATAGTATAAACTGGAACAACTGGTTATCTTTTGAACTTTTAGGATCTCACAGGAATATTCTATAGCACTTCATAATAACCCAGTGCCTAATTACTCCTTTATTAAAGGGAAACAGTAGCTCTGGGATGGAGCAGGGGCAGGGGCAGGAGAAGAGAAAGAGGCAAGACAACTTTCTCTATTCAGCCCCCTGACTCAATCCCATCCCAAACTACTTTTTCCCAGCTGTGATGCATTAACAGGTCCTAAGGAAATCCTCGACCTGGAAAGCCCTTTAAACGCCAGTTAAACTTGGCAGCTATATAGCTGAAAAATGCTAACTTCAGGCTATAAGGAAATGGAAGCCTTGGTTTACTTTCATTCATGCATTCATTTCATGAAAACATATTGAACCCTGCTGTGTGCCAGGTTTTGTGCTAAGCATTGGGGATACCAAGATGAAGGGAAAAGGCCTAGTCTCTCTTTCCAAATAATTCCACTTCTAAGGCATTTCTTCTCTATCTCCGTGTAAGAACCATATGCCAGGTGACTCCTTGACTATCTTATTGCTAGCCTCTGCAGATCCTCTGGTCAAACCACTTTATTTCTGAAGACCTGGCAGCCAGGGTTCGTGGTCCTTCTCTTTTGGCCAGTTTTCGCTACAATTCTGCATGATTTCAACACTGGCATGGGGGACTCATGCATCACTCTAGCCTCTCAGTTCCTTAACCTGCTGTTTCACCTCCATGGAAATTCACATCCACTCTACCTCTGCCACCTACTCAAATAGCCATACCCTAGATCTGATCACCTGAAACTGTTCCACCTTCAAAATAATGTTCATCTATGATTCTCTCTAACCACAACTTCTCGACCTTCAGTTCCTTTACTACTTCTTCCCCCACCTCCCTGAAGAGTTAGCCTTTTCATCCCTCTACCTCCTAATTACCAGTTTCCATATGCATTCACAGCTTCTCCTACCCAACAGGGACTTGTCAGTATCATTTTAATCACTCTTTTGCCCAAATCCTCACTTCTCTTGCCCAGCTGTTCTCTGCCTACCCCAGGACAGAAGCATCTGGCTCCTAACTGCTAAGTGTGCCTGGGGAATACCACACCCCTGCAGACTGGTGCTACCGTGAAACACTCAGCCGCCTCTGGGTTCACAGAGCTGGTTTTCAACTCTGCCATCTCTCTTATTCTCCACAAAGATAAGCCCAATTTCATCATCTCCTGCTGTTAACTGCATTGCAGGGACTCTCCTCTCCATACAAAAAAACGGAAGCCTTTATAGTAAGACATCCCTCACCTTGCTGCTACCTGGTTTCTTAGTTATGTGGACCTGCCCAGATCCTTCCCTCGACCCCACCCATTACAGTGGAAGAGAGGTATCTCTTCCCTCCCTTGGGCTCTGGATTACCTGCCCATATTCTCTGAGAACTCACGTTATTTATCATCTCCTCTTGGGCCAATAATTGTAATCTCACCCTGTCTTCTCATACTGATATAAATACATTCCCAGGAATACTGTATTTTTGGCCTGCACTTGATTGAAAAAAATCCACTTAAGTTGACCCAAGCAGTTCAAACCCATGTTGTTCAAGGATCAACTGTACATATATATACACACACATACACACATATATACACACACACATATTTATATACACATATTGTGCCACATAATGACATCTCAGTCAACAATGGACTGCCTATATGACAGCGAGCCCATGAGATTATACTATATTTTTACTGTATCTTTTCTATGTTTAATTATGTTTAGATATACAATACTTACTATTGTGTTACAACTGCCTACAGTATTCAGAACAGTCACATGCTGTACAGGTGTATAGCCTAGGAGCAACAGGCTATCCCATACAGCCTAGGTGTGTAGGTGTGTACTAGGCTATACCATCTAGGTTTGTGTAGTGCACTCTTATATTGACACAACAACAAAATTGCCTAACAACACATTTCTTAGAACGTATCCCCATTGTTAAGCAACACTTGACTGTACATACATTTCCATTAACTCCTCAGCCCCCTCCAACTAGCTACCACCCCACTTTTCTCCCCTTCATAAGTAAATTTCTCCAAGAATCATTCCTACCATCTCTAATTCCCCACTTTTGGTTCACTTTTGAACTCACCACACCACTTCCACTGTGCCTCTAAAATCTCACCAAAATTACTAGGGACCTTCCTGTTGCTAAATCCAATGGGCACTTTCCACAACTTTATCCTGACATCCCAGCAACATCTGACCCTGGTGATGGGTTCTTTCTTTCTTCCCATGGAGTATGTGGCATCATAACCTCTTGGAATTTTCCTTCTTTCCTGCTGGCCATTCCTTTGCAGTCCCTTCTGTAGGTTGCTTATCCTGTGTCCTAAATAACTTCCCTTCTCACTCTACACTTTCCTGGAGCTATCCAATCCTCTCCACGGTTACAAGCAGCACCTACAGGCTCATGATCCCTAAATATTTTTTGTATATTTCTCCTGAGCACCACAGCTCCGTGTCTAACCTTACCAGACAAGTCCCCATTCACCTGATATTCCAAGCCAAGCACCTAAGTGTCTTCCTTGACTCCCTTTCACCCACCACATCAAGCTTGTCCAACCTGTGGCCCGTGGGCCACATGCGGCCCAGGATGGCTTTGAATGAGACCCAAATGAATGAGTAAACTTTCCTAAAACATTATGAGATTTTTTTTTTTTTTTGCGATATTCTTTTTTTTTTAGCTCATCAGCTACCGCTAGTGTTAGTGTATTTTATGCGTGGCCCAAGACAATTCTTCTTCTTCCAATGTGGCCCGGAGAAGCCAAAAGATTGGACACCCCTGCACCACATCAAATGAATCATCGAGGCCTGTCAAATCCACTTCCTGAATATTTCTAAATTCTCTCCACTTATCTCCATTACTACTCTGCTAATTCAAGTCACAACATTGCTGGTTTAGATTACTGCAACAGGTTTCTCTCCTGTCACTCCCACAGCACACCAATCCATACTCTGTTCCACAGCAAGAATCATCTTTCTAAGCGACAATCTAATTATATCACTCCCAGGCCAAATCTCCTGACCTCTAAATTCCTTAACTTGGGTTTTAAAAACCTTGCACAATCTGCTTCCTGCTTCTCTCTCCAGCCTATTATTTCACAACAGATCTTTCCCCTGGAATTCTGTGCTTTAGCCATACTGACATATTTTCAGTTCCTGAATGTGTCATGCTTTCTCTGGGCCCTTCGGTACATGCTCTTCTTTCTGACTAGAACACTTTACCTAGAGGGAGAGCTGCTTACTCTTCTAGACTTACCTAGCTTAGACATCACCTCTTCAAACAAACATTCTCTGAATCTCATTCCACACAGTTAGCTGTTCACATAGTGCCCCATTATCCCACTGTTGCACAACTAAATATATGACATTGAAATAAATGGTCTTGGAAATAGAGACAAGATCACTTTTCTTTTTTAACCAACTGTAGACATTCTTAATACATTATACATATATTTGCTTAAGTCTACAAATTTTATGAACATCCTGGTTATCCCTTGTTAGACTGTAAGTTCCATCAGAGTAGAAACTGTGCCTGTTGGGCCGGGCGCAATGGCTCATGCCTGTAATCCCAGCACTTTGGGAGGCTGAGGCAGGTGAATCACCTGAGGTCAGGATTTTGAGACCAGCCTGACTAACATGGTGAAACCTCATCTCTACTAAAAAATACAAAAATTAGCCAGGCATGGTGGTGCATGCCTGTAATCCCAGCTACTTGGGAGGCTGAGGCAGGAGAATCGCTTGAACCCGGGAGGTGGAGGTTGCAGTGAGCCCACATTGCGCCACTCCACTGCACTCCAGCCTGGGCAATACAGCAAGACTCCAACTCAAAAAAAAAAAAAAAAAAGGAAACTGTGCCTGTTTCATGGGCATGTCATCAATGCATACAGACCCTCGGACAATAGTAGAGTTATACATAAACTATCTGATGACATGATAGAGCTGTGTAACACTTCAGGATTTTTCCACAGATGTATGATAAAAAAGGAGGAAAGCAATTCTGTCATTTTTCCTCTACCACATCATTCATCTTCACGTTGGCATTCAAGCTAATAAACCACACACGTCTATGAACTTTGGTTTGGATCAGATAGTCACAGTCTTCTAATACTAAGTACATTTTGTAAAAAGAAAAAAAAAACAAAGGTAGAACAAGGAGAGACAGTGCAAGTTTCACAAAGGTAATTATGGATGCCAATGCCAGTAGTTGGAAAATAAAAATCATCAATATCCTAATTCAACATCAGTAGCTGAGGAATGGTGACAGGAATGATTCTAAAAATAAAACAAAACATTCTAGGCAAACTCTAGGCCAAGGATACATTAAAGAATGAATTCTATGTTGTAACAGGAATTGTGACAGCTATTTCTCCCCTCTCTAAGTAAAAATGTACCCAACCTACTTTTTATTCTAAGCAAAGACATAGTATCAAGATCTTCAAGTACTGGCCAATACTTACAGCAAAGAGCCTTCTGCAGTCTTCGGAGTTTCATGGCAGTCCTATAAGCTGAGAACCTGACATTATTCAGGTCAGCTGAAAAGGGGGAAAACAAAGATCATTTGTTATTCCATCAGAAAACACAGACAACCCCCCACCCCCCACAGTGATTTGCCAATAACTACAACCACCACAAAAATAGCCTAGAAGAAATATTGTGTGTATGCACCAAGCTTTCGGAGGTGAAAATTCTGTTAATGTGGGAAAAGAAAAAATAATTCCTTTTGCCCTTTGACAATCAGGAAGGCTAAGTTCTGTGAAGACTACAGTGGTATAGCCTGAAGGGCATTCATGTAGTCCTGTTTCCAAGAGGAAAGAGATGGACAGGCATTATTTTTTTCTGGAAAGTAATCTGGATCTACTGTAGTGAATTTTTGCTGCACAAGATCAAAGAGAACAAGCAATACATTATTTAAATAGCTCTAAGACCTTAAACAATCAAGTGGCAATATAACATTTTTTCTGACTATAGAAGTTACACATGCTCACTTTGGGTAACTTAGACATTTTATACATACATACATACATATATATATATAAAATCAAAGAAATCATCCACAAGCCCATAAACTCAAAAACAGGCACAATTGGCTGGACTCAGTGGCTCATGCCTGTAATCCCAACACTTTGAATGGCCAAGGTGGGAGGAGTGCTTGAGGCCAGGAGATTGAGACTAGCTTGGGCAACATAGTGAGATCCCATCTCTACAAAAAAAAGTTTATATAAATCTTTCAAATAGGCACTGTTAACATTTTGGGTATTTTTTATCCAACATATGTGTCTATGTGTGTGATATGTATTTAAAAATATAATTAGGATTAAAATAAACATTTGGCTCTATATTCTAAGGTACAATCATTCTAATGTTCAGCACAGAATAACAACAATATATGTTACTGTGGTTTCTGCAGTCACCGGTCTATCAAGCCCTGACTCACGTCACCTAGCAGGAAGCTATATTTAGATGATGTTCTTACTCAAGTCTGCACAAGCCTTGATAGATACTGGGCTACATTTATTTCAGGAACCCAGCTCCAAAAAGCTCCTTGAACACAAGAACTCTGTCACCTACTTCTGTCATTTTTCCCAGCAACTTAATATGCAACTCCTCTCTGAAAAAGCTGTTTTAATACAGGTCATGGGCCAACTGACCAACTGAATGAATCAATAAACGAGAGAAAGAAAGAAAGAAAAAGTACACTGACATACATGACTAACTGCCATAATCAAATGGCACCTACGAAACCAATTCTAATAAGGTGTTAGGAAAGGGCAATAATTCAATCCATATCCAAGTCACTTGGGTCAACATTTTCAGCTTTATGGCCATTGCAGAGACCAAACATAAAAGCCTGAATTTAAACTAGGGGAAAGAAAATGATGTGTATAATTTAAACTATTCAGCATACAATTTTGTTTAAAAGACTGGAATACCAAATGTTGGTGAGGATATGGAGCGACTGGAATTCTCAGACACTGCTTGTTGGGAATGTACATCAACTTTGGGAAACCAGTGAGGCAGTTTTTTATGAAACTAAACATACATGTATATTATGACCCAAATATTCTTTCCCCCGATATTTGTACAGAATAAAAATGTATGTGCACAAAAGATGTGTACATGAATGTCCATAGTAGCTTTATTCATAATAGTCAAAAACTGGAAATCAACCAATAAGGTAATGGATAAACAAATTGTGGTAAAGTCATTCAACGGGATACTACTGTGCAATAAAAAGGAACTAACTACTGATAATGCAACAATGTGAACTGATCTGAAAAACATTAAGCTGGTAAAAGAAGCCAGGCACAAAACAGTACATACTGTTTGATTTCATTTATATCAACTTCTAGAACAGGCAAAACTCAGCTACTATGCCAGATGGTAGCCTGGGGTGTGGTGGGAGTAGGTAACTGACCTCGAAGGTACACAAGGGTGTTTTCTAGGTGGTCGAAATGTTATATCTTGATTGGCACGGTGGTTGCACGAGTGTATGTATGTATTTGCCAAAACCCAACATGTACACTTAAAATGGAAACATGTTGTAGTGTTTAAATTATGCCCTCAAAAGGTAAATTTTAAGAGTCTTTAAAAACACTCACATGAACAGTATGCTATGATGTATGTGTGTGTTAGCTTAAGCTACATTGTAGAGGTGGTCAGTTGTCTTAATCAGGAATGAACTCCAAGGGTGGTTGGCTAGAAATTAATCAAAAAGCCTCAAGCCAGAAGCAGCCACTGTAAATGATTCAGTTATATTTAGCTCTTATTATACCAGGGGTTTCATTAATTATCCTAATTAATGTTAGACGGGCTTGTGTTAGTGATATTAGTGGTTTGTAAAATATTAGGATTGTTGAAAAACATTTAGAAACATTCCCTGCCTTGACATTGAGTTTAAGAAGAATCCAGTACATTCTCCATCTTTAGAAATGGTGCCCTAGGCTGAATTCCAAAATGTCCAGCTGTGGTTCACTGGATTCTTAGTTGTCAGAATTCAATTAGACAGTTGAGGGAATCCTGCTGCTAGAACAATGGTTCTCAAACTTGAGCAAACATCAGAATCACCTGGAGTGGATAGTTTAAAGATGCAGATTTCCCAGGCCCCACCTCCAGATTTTCTAATTCAGTACGTCTGGGGAGGGCCTGGGAATCTGAATTTCTAGCAAGTTTCCAGGTGATGCTGATGCTGCTGGTCCAGGGACCACACTTTGAGAACCACTCTAATAGAGGACTGTGGTCTCTGCAGACTGTGAGCCTCTCACACCCAGCACCCCAAAAGACAGAACTGTG
Source organism: Macaca fascicularis (assembly GCF_037993035.2). Classification (NCBI taxonomy): domain Eukaryota; kingdom Metazoa; phylum Chordata; class Mammalia; order Primates; family Cercopithecidae; genus Macaca; species Macaca fascicularis. Next base: position 31,269,323 of record NC_088395.1, read on the forward strand.
ACTTCACTGTGTCTCTGGCACAGGCTGTAAGATTGTTTTGTACCCACTGGCTAATAAATGCTCATAAGTGACAGAACTTGTTGTGAGACTTGCTTTCATTATAACCTGGCAGCCGAGAGGTGGTTAAGAGGGCAGTCCTCACCTACATCTAACCATGGATGACTACCAACACCTATTACAGAGAACCTATGTGGGTCCTTGTTAGTTAAAGTGTGATTTGAGGAAGAATAGCATCAGTATCTGCTTGGAGCTTATGAGAAATGCAGAATCTCAGGCCCTACCCAGATCTGTGAAACAGAATCAATGTTTTACTAAGAGCCTCTGGTGATTCATTTGGAAATGATTTAAATGCATATTTTAAGAAAGTTTCTTGTTCTGTGTTGTTAAACTTCAAGTATAAATTCTGTATACCAACCTGTGTTGTCTTTTTTCTATCTTCCATTTTGTGGGCTTTTATTAATAGATTATTTAATAACTACTATAGTCAATTACACCAAAATCTCCCCTCTGGGATATATCTGTGAGTCTCTTGTTTATGATGAACGCCAATAAAAAGGTATTCAATAAATTTAAAGCATGTTGGAGTATCTTGAAACGCTATATATACCGATTGCTTCTTGAAGATAAACGTTTGCCTGGAGACTGTCCTTTGGTGAGTAGAACTTGATCTAGTTGGGTCCCTTAAATGTCCTTCTTTCTCTCTCCCCTAAAAGATGTGGTTCTTCCTTTGCCTCTTTTGCCCAGTCATCATTGCTTACTTTTTAAAGTGGTCTCAGCCAACTCATGGTATGAGTTGTCTTGTGGCATTAATCCGTGAGAAACCAATTCCTGTCCTCCCCTCCAGATTGGTACAACATCCTTCACCAGTACCATCGAATTTCTCCTATACTTGCTAGTGTGGAGTTCCCTTACACACACTCATAATTGAGTCCCTTTGGCTCTTTATAAAAAGCAATGTAGAGACGTGGAAATGCACTTTTGGTCAAATACAGATCGCTTTCCCGTTAACACCAGCCTGTAGCAGTTTCCAAGGGATAAGCATCCACTCCCAAATTTTCTTTCATTCCTTTACTTACACAAAAGTATTGAGTGTTAGTTCTGTGCCAGCCAAACATCTTGTAGAAGATACTGGTACAAAGTTTCTCTTCTTTTTTCCCTTTCTAATCCTCCTTCTCCATTGCCTCTTAACTCATGTGCCTAGTTTCCTATCATCTTTCTTCTTTCATAGAACAATTCCTCTCTTATGACCCTAATTCTACCCTCTTTTCCTATTTTCCTGGTTCTATCCAGCATTCAGAACAAATGGTCTCGATGAGGTCACAAGATCCATCCAAATCTTAGAGTTCATATCAAGAAATGGCAAATTCCAGTAGCTAGAGATCCAAGTGGGAGAGGCAAGAATGATCTGATTCTTTCAGGGCATGAATATTAGTGTGGAACAGTATCAGAGACAAGCATCTGGAAGGTTCCTGCTCTAGCAGTGCTCTCAGTTTCCCTAAAGCAGTTCAAACTCTCCTTCCTTCTAAATACTTCTAACTATGACACATTCTGCCTCTAGTTAATCCTCCCTGACATCTTTTCAGCTTACCCCAATCCACTGCAGTGAATAAGACTTCTGCCACCAGTTTTCTATGCACCAAAGTCCAATCCATTCTCAAACAGTGATTCAGGCATACCAGAAGAAAGTAGCAGGGAAAATGTTTAGTTTCCATCACAGTGCTACCGAAGCCATACAAATGTACATCTGGTAACTGTCAGTGAACTGCGACGGAGTTCTGGGGCCCTAAAAGTCTACTACTCAAGAGAGTTAACTGCCTGTGTTGTTTGAGTCCGCATGTGTTGCTAGGCGTTTGCAGCACCACTCCCTCTGGCTTACAGCTGGAAGAGATAAGTCCCTGCCTTATGAAAGTGTGTAGGATGCACACAGAAACCTCAAGATGCAATACAGCTGTGAACAATGTGACACTGTCCTGAGCTAAAGGTTGGGATGACTGTGTAGTGAAAGTATGTATGCAGTTTAATAAAGCTGAAGCCCCCCATTCCCGTGCCCCATGAGAGACTGGCCTCCACTTTCCCTGGGAGCTGACTTTCCAGGACTCTGATCCAAGTTGTAATGAGCTCACTAGCTCTCTCAGCCGGAACTCAAGAGGAGTGAGAGTATCCAAGAAACCAGTTACGCCATGTTTCCATGGCAGCTGGGAGAAAGCGCACTTCAGAAGGGTAAAAATGCTGAACTGTACATTTCTCTTCATAACTTGTATTATTTGATCTAGGGCTGGTTCTAGCCTATAAATAGAGAAATCTAGAAATGTAAGGAACAAGGGCAAACATCAAACCACCTACCTTCTCAAGTTGAATTTCCAACTACTGAAGTGATAGCCCATTCATCTTTTATTTTGAAACATGAAACAAGTAATAGGCTTCTCTTGCCCCTTTGTTTACTCTATGCATTTTTCTTGACTTTGGTAAGTATTTCTGTTTTATGACTTTCACTTTTACTCTGTGTAAAAGTAGCAGGTGTCAAAATTCACCAGAAAAGAGGAACAACTGATCAAGTTTGCGTCACAAATCTACATGTTACATGCTTTTGAAAAAATAGCGAGAAACACATCAGCATTTTAAAGCCATGGAAGCATTCCAAAGATATTACAGAAAGAAAACATTAAGTCCCTTCATTTCAATTTTATAGCTGGTTTCTGTCTTTTAATAATGCTATAAAAATCCTACTATCTCTGACTGAACTGAGGTCTAGAATTTAAAACAAGGAGTGTTTTAGTCTATCTTTCCAATGGCTTGTGGAGACTTTTTGGAAAGGCCTAAGGTTTCAATATGCCTATCTATTAGCTAGAAAGAATAATAATGACCTCATTAACTTTCTGAGTAGAAAGAGCTGTATGGCTAATGATTATTCCAACAGATAAATTGGTATAGTGGTCTTTGTTTCTTCATACCAACTCTATTTCCCAGAAGAAATTTAATCCAAATCTCCCAGGTGATAAGTGAAAAATAAAATTTAGAGCACATATGCTTTTGGGGGAGTATTGTTCTAAATTCAGTGTTTGGCATACAATATGCATTAAACTACTACTGCCTGCCTATTTTACTAATTTTCCAAATTTTCCCAAGAAGCCAAAACAAGGCAGTCTCCCCACATACTCCTATTATAGAAAGGTGGCATATTTTAAAATATAATAATATGTCTCCAATTTTCCAGTCTCACTCCCCCAAAGGATTCTAACGGACTTTTCACATGACAAGTATTATTCTTGCCAGCTCAAACTCACTAGAACAGACAAGAACCATGGATCTTAATGAGACTTGAGATAAATTGAGTAATTTAAATCAAGTCTGTCTTGAAAGCAAATTAAGCCAAAATATCCAGGCTTCAGAAGTCTAGAATTATTGGGAGCTCTTCAAGAACAGACCAGGAATTCTGGAACATATCTTTAAAGAATTAGCTGAGAGAAGAGGAACACTAACACATCATACTTGGTCTGTAATTTTTTTAGATATATTTGAGGCCTCTTAAAATCTAAACTCGTAAAAACCTCATCATCAACATAGAGCTTTACATAAATGGGGGGGAAAATAAACCTACACACAGATAAACAGGAATTACGCATTTATATTTGGATGGAGTACAGAAAGTACAGTCTATGAATTTATAATTATATCAAGTTATGTTTCCAGATGTGAAATGGTTTTACTTATTTGTCACCAATGACTTTCTGAAATTCTTCTAAGAAATAAAGGAGAGGGCCAGGTACGGTGCCTCATGCCTGTAATCCCAGCACTTTTGAAGGCCGAGGCGGGTGGATCATGAGGTCAGAAGTTCAAGACCAGCCTGGCCAATATGGTGAAACCCCGTCTCTACTAAAAATACAAAAAATTTAGCCGGGCGTGGTGGTGCACACCTGTAATCCTAGCTACTCAGGAGGCTGAAGCAGGATAATTGCTTGAGCCCAGGAGGTGGAGGTTGTACTGAGCTGAGATCGCACCACTGCACTCCAGCCTCGGTGACAGAGCAAGACTCCATCTCAGGGAGGAAAAAAAAAAAAAAAAAAAGGAGAGAAGCAATAAAGTACCTACTATGGGACAAATGTGGAAGACTCAGAATTGAGGAAAAGAGAAAAAGGTTATGAACCAAAAAATATTGAGAAGTTCAACTGTGAAATAAAAGATAGCACAAAATCCTGGCTGTGGACTGTTTAAGGCATTTCTGGCTCCCTCCTCTTGCTTGCCCTTCCTCAGCAGAATCTCACTACTTCTTAGCAACACTGTAATAATGGCAGAGTTGAAATTCAAATTAGTTTTGCTCATTGTTAGCTGCTCTGGTAAAAGGTTTGTTGAGAAATTAGTTTCTGTAACAAACGGCTGATATAAAGTTTTTTGGGGGAGAACTGTGTATCTTAAGTACCATTTCTGGGGCCTGAAGTCTCCCCCAGATAATGGAGGGCTGACTCATATAGGCACCGCTGTGCCATGTTCCTTTACATCAAGCTTCAAGAGCGGAAGGATCGGAGCTCTAATTCCCGTAACTTTCATTATATATAAAATATACAATCCATAATAATTATGGATCCATAAGGATAAATGAATGCCTTCTAAAAAGCTACAAAGCAGTTTTGCCTAATCTTTTAAAAATCATTAGTATTATTTTAATATATAATATATATCATTTTAAATACATTTATAATAGTACAAATGACATATTTAAATACATATTTTATCTATTTCTAACATATATGTATATTTAAATATGTATTTGAAATAATACTAATGATTTAAAAAGACTCTTTAGGCAGAACTGTTTTATAACTTTTTAAAACACGTTCATCTATCCATAATCCTTTCATCTATCCTTTCAATATTTATTGAGCATGTACTATAAGCCAAGAACCATGCCAAGTACATGGAACACACTGGTAACCAAAATAAATCTCTGCCTTTATTGAGTTTGCAGTGTAGAGAAGGAGATGGATAATAATCAAATATTCATATGTAGGCCAGGCGCAGTGGCTCACGCCTGTAATCCCAGCCTTTGGGAGGCCAAGGCAGGCAGATCACCTGAGGTCAGGAGTTCGAGAGCAGCCTGGCCAACATGGCGAAATCCCGTCTCTACTAAAAATACAAAAAATTTGCTGGGTGTGGCCGCAGGCACCTGTAATCCCAGCTACTACTTGGGAGGCTGAGGCAGGAGAATCACTTGAACCTGGGAGGTGGAGGCTGCAGTGAGCCGAGACTGCACCGTTGCACTCTAGCCTGGGCAACAAGAGCAAACCTCCATCTCAAACAAACAAACAAACAAACAAATATTCATATGTACTGTGGTAAAATGGTGAAGGAAACACACAGGAAGTGATGAGACTGTATACACAGGGAAACATAGGTCAGAGGCTTCTTGGAGAAGGTGACATTGAAGCAAAGACTTGAAGGATGATGGGAGCTTGCCAGGTAAGAACACAGCAGGGTAACAGGTCAGCACATGTAAAAAAAAATTATAATAATTTTTTTTAAAAAAAGCTCTGAAGTGAAGCAGAGAAGAATGTGGGGCTTTAAGAATCCTTAGAAGGCCAACATTGCTGAAATCTCCGAGAGGAAGGAGGAAGAGTGGGCACAGATAAGGCCTGACAGGTAGGCAGGGGGAGGCCCACTGCAGAACCCTGCACGTCGTGTGAAGGATTTTGGGTGTTGGGACTTCTAGTTAAACACAGCAGATGGAGCAGACTCATCTGTCTCTCTTTATCCCTGAAACTCTACTAGGATGATAGAAAAGGAATAAAAAAATGGCATTTACCCAAAAGAAAATTAACAAAACAGGAGAGGAGACGAGAACAGATCAGAGCTCCAGTATTTTGGTGACTTAGAAAATGACCTGCTGGTAAGCAACTTAGGAGACCAGAGAAGTCCCAAGCTCCATTAATGCTGTTGGGGAGACAAGGAGATTGGGGCAGGGAGTGGGAGGAACTAACAAGAAGCATGCCAATTTATGTAGCCAAGAAGTCTCAGAAATGAAAGGCTCCAGGTTCCTCTGAAGACTGTAATGTGGCTGAAAATACAAGGACGGGTTGAAAGTCTTTAGAGCTCTAAACACCTCCCCCACTTGGAGCCAAGCATCTCAGCCACCTGCTGCTTCACCCTGACAGAAGGCTGGAGGCTTAATCGCGAAGCTGCACCACACACCAGGGCGCATGAGGAGCAGTGAAATTTGGAAGTGGGAGAAGGCACTGGAAACAGAGGGATTACGTACCAGCGCCACATCCTGAAAGAAAGTAAATCCTTAACTTCATTTCCTACTCCTCAATTCCATATTTAATCTGTTGTTTTCTGTTAACTCATTTAAAAAAGCTCTTCTACCTAAGCACTTTCTTATTTGCCACCTTTATCTCCAGAAGGAACTTCAACTTCAGCAAGGTATGCAGCCATTAAATTGGTCCTCAATTATCATCCTTATGTATCATCTTCTTCATGCTGCAGTTACAACTACTCCAAATCAAATCAATTTCCTTGCAGTTCCCCTCTTGACAAGTGACTTACAGTCACACAGGCTACTCTGGCTGCTGGAATAAACAATACTATTCTTTCTTTGGCTCAGAACCTTCAGTCGCTGCTCTCCCGTTTTTCTCAGTCACAACATGGGTAACTCAACTACTTACAGAACTCTCAGAATGACACAAACTTACAAATTTACCCCAATCTACTTCAACTCTATTCTCAACCTCATTAATTAACCAATCTTAACAGTCTCTCTTCATAAGTGAACACACATCCCAGATTCTCCAGGGCAGAGCCAGTTTAATTAAATTTTCCTCTTTGTTATAAAAGACACTAAAAATGATCAGATGTGACTTAATTTTTATACCATTGTAAAGCCACATTCACAGGTTTTTGTTTTTTTTTAATGTTGTGCCTTAGCTTTTTTGGATTGTAAAAACATACTCTTCATAATATGGTTGACATTACCTATTTTGAATTTATCACTCTCTCACAAAGCTGAAATATTTGTGGAAAACGTATTTTAATGATGAAAATAAATAACAGTAAATTTCCTCATCTGCTTTAACCTTATCTTTTGCCCTTTCCTGTTTTAAAAAGTCTTAACTCAATTTTCCTAAGTGCTACCTTTTCTACCTTGGCCGTACAGTCTCGGCTTACTTATTTATCTGCCCTTATCTCCCAAGATTTCAACATATGATCTTTCTCCCAAAACTCCATTTCAATTACTTCTCTGGTAACCACAGAGCAGAGGTCACAAACTGGTTGAATTTAGTCTGCAGACTCTTTGTGTGTGTGTGTGTGTTTGATTGGTTGGTCGGTTTGGGCTCACATACTGGTTTTTGAAATTGTTGAATGATATGCCATTAGTTAAAAATCTGGTGATTTACCGTTATCTTGCTTCTCTGGAAGAACCTGAAGACCTGACATTAAGAGACCCACATTCTCATAGAACAGTCAGCTGCAACGGAGGCTCTGTTAGCCCTAACAGAAGCTTTTCAGGTTGCCCCAGTTCCCACCCAGTCACCTTCAGTCATTCAAATTACCAGCTTGGCCCCAGGAGGCATTTCTTTTCAGATCTTTGCCTCAGCCTGACCACTCCCTTATTCTCCCAAAAGCTTTACATTTACCCTTCAGTTACACTCTTTTTCAGGTTCTTGTCAAGGCTCTGACCGTGGAGTCCCTCCAAAAAGTAGCTATTACCTGGCTGTCACTCAAATTACTCTATGGAAACAGTTGTTACTGGGTTTTCCCAAAACTTTCCAGCTATTAATTCTTTGGACTCCACCTCTTACTAATGCATTCAAACTAAATGATTGTGCTGCCAAAAACATTGCCTTAATACACTTACTGTTGCAGTATAAACACATCTGTTTTTAGATAGGAAGACAGGCCAAAATCCATAATGAGTCTCCTGACTATATTTCATTAAGTGACAACTACTTCTGCATTTAAAATCATCAATTGACACTTACTTAAGCACCTATTATATGCCCAACTGTGTACTAAGCTCAGGGGTTAAAGATTCAGGTTTCTAAAATATTGGAGAAAACAAAAAGATTATTCACCCTGTAAAAAATCAGTATACATATCCCGGGTATTTGTGATGTGTCAAGCAATATACACATACAAAACTCTGGTTATGTGACTGTCAAAGAAAAACCAGAGATGGACAGTAAAGTGGTAAAAACAGATTTTATTCAGGAATATTGCAATAGTGGGAAAGAGACCTCAGTATAGAACTGGGCTCAACTCTGAATGAACCTGATCAGATATGGAAAATGATCAGATATATAAGAGGGAGGTGGTTCTTGCTAAACTGATATAGCAGGATTCTCGCTACAGCTGGATTCTACAAAGAAGTGCACAGGTGGGCCTGGGAGAAGGTTCAGGAGTCTGACTAAAGTTTGATCAAGTAGACAATCATTATCATGAGCATGCTTATGTAGATACACAAACATATAATGAAAATAGACCATCGTGCAGTTTATATGTCAACCGCAAAGGTAGTTTCCAAGATGATATAAGCAGTATTCCAGTGAACATTTTTAAGGTTAATGGCATTGAAAAATTTCCTATATAAGCCATGTTATTTATGAAACAGCAATTTCTAAGCCCACAAAGACTTAAAGTTAGTTTAAATACCCAATATACAATAAAAATAAAATCTATAGCAATACTGATAGAAATGATTGATATGACTAATTAGAAATAGCTTTATTTTTCACTCTTATACTTGAGGGAAAATGGATGAGAAAAATGCAGACTTCTGAAGAGATGATGTTGTGCTCACTTATCCTTGGCATCTAGGGCAATAAATGATGGTGCTCAATAAATGTATTTGGAATAAAATTAGATTATGAAAGGAACTTCCTTGCTTTTACCAGGTTTAAGCTGTTGATGACATTAACTTTACATCTAATTTTTCTTCAAATAATATAATTTTCCACTTCTATGGGTGAATCACTAGAATTATTATTTTTGCTTACTCCTTACAACCTGAGCTGGAGCTCAGATATCAAGACTTTCCTAAGGAATAAAGGAATTGGGACAAAGGGAGAAAGCAAATAAATGGTCTAAAAAGAATGCTTATTAGAAGGTGAATCCGCTGTATTTAATTGTGGCAGATAACCGTATGTTGGTTCACTCAACACCCCTTCCCAAATTCTTCCTCCTTGGTCTTTCTCTACTACAAAGGCTGGAGGATCTCAATTCCCTAATCCAGCCAGAGGAAACTGTGTGGACAGTTTTGGCCAATGCTTGAGAAGATATCTGCAAGAAAGGATTTCCCTCCCCAAACGGAAAGACAAAGAGACTCTGAGGGTGAATGTCCTTTCTCTTTCTTCCTGCCTGAGAAGCAGCAGTCATCTTGGAAACATCAGGACAAAAGTCACTCATTAAAAATGGTACAGCAGAATAAACCGTGGCCCAGGTCTCTGATGGCATCACAGAACTCTTCCATAGCTCTCAGCTACCTGCCTCCAGATTTCTTGTTATACAAAAAATATCAACTCCTATGTGTTTAAGATACAATTGGTCAGATATTTTATTAACTGCAACCAAAGTCATCTCTAACTGACATGTTAATCGAACTGTAAGCAACAAAATGCAGAAGGACTAAATAGGGAGCATTGTCCACCCCTGCATTCCTCCTTGGGGTGGAGAAATGAAGTTAGCAGTAAAGAGGTCTTGGGTGGCAGAGTTCTCCATCCTTGCTACCAGGTGGTGCCACTGATGCAGAACAGCTTGACAGCTAATTTAATGTTTAAAACAATTTTATAATAGAGGGCTTATATGGGTAAGGCACTCTTCTAGACAAAGTCCACAAAGTGTTTAGCCGTTTGTTTTCAATAGGATGTTCACAAGTCTGATTCTGCCCAGATGTAAAATAAGGATTGGAATTTTAAAGCATACAAGTTACTTCTCTGGAAATTCACGTGTCAACCTATAAATGAACACATATAATTAACTAGTTTTTCATTAACTCTTTAGAGTTAATGAGATGTTCATAACTTCATCTGTAGTGCAAAATATCCTCTGTTTATAGCTCTTAAGATAAATGTTATTTAAAAAAATAGTTTTGGTAACTGCAACTAATCACATGTTTTGAAAGTCAAATTAAGATTCCTATCTACCCTTTATCTAACAGTAAAAATTTTAGGTTCTTATTGAAAATGATTTGCAGCTTCCATCTGCCTCTTTCCATTTCTCAGGTCCCCAACATCAATACACGCCCAATATCCACGCCCTCTAATCATCATCATGAATAGAAAGGCTGCCAAAATGAACCACAGTAGAAATCTAACCTTAGTTACCATGGGAAAAGCAAATTGACCTTCTTGCAAAACACTTTTTCGCAACATTTCTGCCTTAGGCTTGTACACATGCTTTCACCTCATTAGGAAAGATACATTGTTTGGCTTTTGTTGTTGCTGTTTGAGAGGTGCAAGAAGAGAATCTGTTCCATCTTTATGCATGAATAATTAGTCCAAGATAGAACACAATTCAAGATATTTAAGGATCTAGGACCATAGTAAACTATGCGTATCTCTGCTTTTTGTATACTCTAATATAACAGAAGAGGGGAACAGGTGGTATGACTCAAATTGCCCATGCATGCAGAAGCATGGGACAGAGAATGTTTTCACTGTTATGTGTTAACTTTTCTGGAGATTAGATACTAATGATGAGATCCTGCTGAAGACACGAATATGTAAATCATTCTTTTTTTAAAACAATCACTTGGCAGCTGCAGTTATGATAAATCAATGGTAGGAGCTTTTCATTAGATAATGGACTGCCCGGCCCTCTGACATAGACTAAGGTGCTTTTAATAAAGGATACCTGAAGGGTTCCTGTTTACCCTCTGTGTATCTGGACAATACATTTGAATCTAGAAACAATATTACCAGTACTCCCGGGAAAATATTCTTTTGTTTTCTTTTTTTAATTTTTTGAGCCAGAGCCTTGCTCTCTCGCCCAGGCTGGAATGCAGTGGCGTGATCTTGGCTCACTGCAGCCTCTGCCTCCTGGGTTCAAGTGATTCTTGTGCCTCAGCCTCCCAAGTAGCTGGGATTACAGGTGCACACCACCACACCCAGCTAATTTTCATATTTTTAGTAGAGATGGGGTTTCACCATGCTGGTCAGGTTGGTCTCGAACTCCTGACCTCAAATGATCTGGCTGCCTTGGCCTCCCAAAGTGCTGAGATTACAGGCGTGAGCAATTGTGCCCAGCCTTGAAGACTCTTCTTTATCACCTCAAAACTATGTTGCATTTGGGAGTTGCTTGACATAAAGCTTTACCAATTTGAGGGTTCAATCCAAGAATCGGGCAGACTCCGAGTTCCTCTGCCCACCTCATGGATGGCCCTGAAGTCACAGGAGTGAGTTTTCCTTCTTTCTCCTTTTAGTGACAATGACCAGAGATTCTTTGTCTTTTGGATTGCCTCCTATTTCAAAGCAAGCAGAACTCATTCCCCCTTTCTCTGCCTCTCTGTTTCTCTTACTTCTCACCTCAGCTTTCTTTTCAACACACTGGATCTGACCCACCTTTTATTCTCCTCAGAATCCTGGACAAAACTACTCGAGGATAAACCTAAAGTAGCCCTTTTTTCCTAAGACATAGGTGACTCTTACTTCGGCTCTTTTTGTATCCAAGTATTCCTTGTAGAGCCAAAGAGAAAAATGGAAGTGATGGGCCGATGACAGAAGGAATACCAACGTTCAGTGAGCACTCAAGGGCAAATGTCGCATGTACCTGATACCATTGAGTTCTTACAAGGCCCTGAGTTCTGTATTATCAGCTTCGTTAAAGATAAGATGAGGCTCATAGATGTTTGGTAACTTCCCTACGGTTGCATCCCAGGGCCTGCATTCAAGACCAAATCTTTCTGACACTCAAAGCTTCTGATGGCCTTCCCTGCTTCTCTGCTACAGAAGAAATGTCTTTCCTTGCCCAGTGTGTGCGCAATCCTAATTAGCACAAGGGTGAACGGGCAGTAGTACCCTCAGAAGAACCATGATATAGGGCAAGAAGCAGAGGGTATGGGGTGAGGCAGAAACCCTTGCACAAGGACCACAGGGAGGGAAACTGACCAGTCAATGGGATGAGGGAGTGACCAGGAATGTAACCAGACCAATAATGATGAAGTTCCCAGTCCTCCTTATCTAGAGAAGCTTGCTGAATAATCAACACCTGCAGTACGAGTTTCTACCATTTTTCCTACAGAAGTTTTTTTTTCCCATAGAAACATACAGCTGCTTTCTGTTTACATGGTGCAGTGTATCAGGCACTCTAAGGGTTAACTAAGATTCTGTGACTAAGGGACCTAACCACCATTTACAACACATTTTATTCCAAGTTGTAAGCAACTAACTTACAAATAAACTTGGAACAGAGCCTGAGGGTAAGTTTGGAAAGGCCTAAATCTTGTCTCAAGGCGGGAATGTGGTTCTTGCCTGACTGCAGAGAAATTTAATGGTTACTGGGCAACCAGGAATTAAATTATTTGGGTAGTTTTAACTTTATCTTTTTCTTACGAGTATTCTTTAAGGGAATATATATATATATATATGATATATATATATTATATATATACACACACACACACACTTTTTATTAACAATTTTACTTTTATTAAGAAAATAAAATATATGATGCCTTAGAAATAGAATCTCTAATTTTAAATTTTCATTTTCCGAATGAGAAAACTAAGGACTAGAAAGCTCTTAGTAACTTGTCCTGAATTCCCTAGTCAGCTAGGAGAAAAACACCAACTAGAATCCAGGTCTTTTTCTCCCCGAGTGCATATCCCTTCCCTGACCAAGAACAAAAATATAAAGGCCCATTCTAAGTGGGACTTCCAGTCTACTCATTCAGCTTAAGGGCTCCCAACTGCTCCCAATTCAAACCAAGGGCCCGTGAATCTCTTTAACCTTGACAAGTGTCTGACTGGAAAACAAATTTTCCCAAAAGCAAGCAGGGTCTAATTTTCCCCTGTTAGAGTGGTTTCTAGACTTTGGCATCTTTTTAAATTTTTAAGATTCAGCTCCTCCTAACCCACTCTGACATATAAAGTCATAGTGTTGTGAAGCGGACTGTGTTATAGAAGGAAGTCAGGAAGTAAGGATGTGAACATTTCTTTTAAAGAGTAGCAGCAGGCTCCATCCTGAATTAAGAAACCAGGTCCCAGACACTCCCTTAGATGTGCCGGCTTTAAACAAGGACATTCTTTCTGTACTTCTGATGATCATCTTAATTTCCCATTTGAATAATGATTTTTTGTTTGCTTCTGAAGTCAGGAGAAGCAGTTAGCATTTATAAAGTTTTGAATGGCTGTCCAATTTGACTTAAAGGCCACGCGATGCTGATGTTAAACTTCCTACATTTATGTCTGGGTTCCTGTCTTATTAAAACACTAACATAACTCTCCATAGTGCAAGTTTTCATTCACAATCTGTCTATTGCTCTACAGGAGAAAGAAAAACTCCAGGTTAATTACATAAAAGGTAATAGCATCAAAGAACAGAACATTGTGCCTATTATGCTCTCAGTGTGCAAAAATGGGCATTTTTATGTGTATGTTCGTATATGCAAAAATATTTACAGAAGCAAACATAAAAACTACACTGTTAATTGTCTCTAGGAAGTAAAATTACGGGATTGATACCAAGAGTGGTTGGAGACTTACTTTTCAATACTATATTACATTGTTTGATTTCTTAAAGTCATGTGCACTTTTTTTTTTAATGACTGAGTATTAAATCTATCTATCTTCTTTTCAAGATTTCTCTATCTGTGATTTCTTCCAAATTCTTGGCTTCACTCACTGTCTTTCAGGAGAGTACTGCTGTACAATGGAAAAACTAGTGGATAGAGAAGAAAAATTGATGGGCTGTATTTATGACTTTGCTGTAAAACAACAGTAATAATGGTTATCATTTATTAGGTGCTTACCCTATGTTTGCAATAAATAACATAAATTCTTATAAAATTACCTTCAACTGTGATATCATTATTTCAATCCCATTTTATAAATAAGGAAACCAAAGTCCTAAGAAGTAGAATTCAAATCCATTTGACCCTAAAGCCCTTCCTCTTCATCACTATAGAGTCTCCTAGTAAGCCTGGGCAAGTAACCTTAACTTTCCTAAGCTTCATTTGTTTTTTGTTTTTTGTTTTTTTTCATTTTTAAAGGGAACAGTAATGATACCTATTCCTAGGGCTGTTGCAAAACTAAATGAGATAGTGTATCTCAAAAGCTCCAAAGAGGAGATATATCTAGGATATATACTTGCTCAGTAAAAGTCAGGAACCTTTCTCTGCCCCCTGTACTTCTTGTTATAAAGTGTAATAAAAATGCAAGTAATATTTTTATCATGCTCTTTCTTCGGTTCCCCTTTTCAAATGGCTTTAGAGTATTTCCTCTTCAAAATGCCACTGTCACCTCTCAGGAAGAAAGTATAGCTCAGGGGCTAAATCACTGGTTTAGGAGTTAAAAGTACATGTAAATCCCTGCTTTGCAATGTGAGAAAATTACCTATTTTCTCTGAGCCTCATCTGCACAATGGAGATACAAATATCTTTTACAGGGTTTCTGAAAGGATTAATGAGAAATATATGCTTATGGTATGGAAGCACATACATTCATATGAGCCACCAAAAATAAATTTTTGTAAGAAGACAAATTATAAATAAACCCCTAAGTATATAAATCAATCAAATTCATATCTATTCCCTGTTCATATCTATTCCCTGTTGCTCCACTCAGTTTGCAGTTTCCTCTTTTCTTCAATGGTATCACCATTCTCTGTGTCATCACGCCTTCAAATTTTGAAGACGTATAGCTCTTCCTTTTTCTTTAAAATCTGTCCAGTCTGTGATTACATTCAGGAAATTCTACCTTGGTAAGAAAAACCTCTGGAGTCATGTTCCCTTTTCCTTCCCACTTTGCTATCCTAAGACCCTCACCATGTCAATTACCTCAAAACAAAATAATCTCTCCCCTCTCTAACTGTCCTTAAACCCACCCACCAAATTCCTATTCCAAAACACAGAACACGGACTTCATTATCTCTCTCTTCTGAAGATTTCACAATGTTTTTCCCATTGCCAATCAAATGCAATGTAAATTTCTCATTCTATAATTTAAGGCACCTAGTTCACCGCAGTGGCACTGAATCAGATTTCCCTTTTAAAAATCTGGAGTGGCCGGGCGCGGTGGCTCATTCTTGTAATCCCAGCACTTTAGGAAGCCGAGATGGGCAGATGGCTTGAGCTCAATAGTTGAGAAAAGCCTGGACAACATGGCGAAACCTTGTATCTACCAAAAATACAAAAATTAGCCGGGTATGGTGGTGTGTGCCTATAGTCCCAGCTGCTTGGGGGGCTGAGGCAGCAGAATCACTTGAGCCCAGGAGGTTGTGGCAGCAGTGAGCCATGTTCACACCACTGCACTCCAGCCTGGGTGACAAAGTAAGACCCTGTCTCAAAAACCAAAAAAAAAAAAAAAAAACCAACTCTGGAGTAGATTCTCAGAGAACAATGTCTTCACTGACTCGCAAACAAGCCAGTCTTTCATACCTTTGTTTATGCTGCTACACTATCTGGAATATCTTAGCCCTACATTTCACTTTACCTAAGTATTACAAAATTCCTTCCTAGAACAATGTTTTTTTCCACTCTGCAAACAACTCTCCATAATTATTCTAATTAATACTGCTCTTCCTACCTATATAAGGTACCATACGTTTGACCTTAATCTCATTTAAGTTGGTGTACAGAGTCTTGTAACATTTATTAACTGTTTTATTATTTCCCAATTTTATTTCCCCAAAACACAGTAAGGTCTTTTGTGAAGCTGACATAGGCTTTTTTCAAAGAATTTCTTACACGACAGGTAGAAAGATAACAGGCAACAATAAGATATATGTATGTGTGTGTGTTTTATGTATAAATTTGAATGTATAAGCCTTCAGTCATTCCAACCTAAGATATCTAAAGTAACCTTAAAAAGCAAAATGGATATGTGTTGGCATTAATAAACTATACCACTAGCAATAAGAGAAAATAAAATAACATGGTTGTCATTTGGGTTCTAAAGACAGAAAGGACTTAGAATAATGTAAGTGTTCCACCACTGACTGGCCACAACTAGGCCTGGTACCATCTCCTTCACTCTCACAGGCAAGGACTTCTATCACATCATGAGGTCTGTTGCATGTCCAGAGTCATGCCAGCTTGGGCAATGAACAGGGATCATGCCTTATACTTCTGTGCATTCTGTTACCCAGAGAAAGGTTTTGAACATTCTAAGTACTCCATATTTATGGGGGGGAAAAGTCAATGTCTCACAGAAAACTGTGAATGTAAACTGACTATATCTATGGTATACATGAGTCTTCCTCATCCAAGAGGCAGGAAGCAATCTTTTCTATTAATAACTGAATAGCCTTTTATTAGGAGAGCCACTGTAATGTAGGGCTCTGCATATATAAAAAAATGTGAAGAAACAGGAGTTCGTATAGAGAATAAAATTTAATTTAATGGGTAGATAATAGATCCACTAACGATGAATAAAGGGATAAGGCTTATTTAGCCGAAAAATAAACTGTACAGTATTTATGTAACCAGGAGGCTGTTATCAACTAGAGCCCCTCAACATAACACACAAAAAAGTGTGTATTATATCAGAAAGGTTTGGAAGAGTTGGGTTTGGTTAACTTTGTTTTGTTTTCACATTACTAAAAAAAGAAGAAAAACACCCAGCAAATATTTAAAAGAAAACATTTGTGGTCACTGGAAATAAAAAATACACAAATAATAACAATGAGATGGTTTAATTTTCCTTGTTACAATAGCAAAAGTAAAAATAATACTCCATGCTGGGAAGGACATGGTTAGACTGGCACTTTGAAGTATTACGAGTGTAAATGGCGAGTGTAAATGGCTACAACCTTTTGAGAAAGTTTCAGGCCGTGCATTCCAAGAAGCTTAGAAACATTAATACCATTTGACTCAGTGATTCCACTTATATGAATCAAATGTAGAAAGGTGTTATGCATAAAGGTATTCCTCAAAGTCTTACGTACGGCAGTAGAAAAATTGGAAATGACTATGGAAATAATTATCAGCTCCATATTCCTTAATTGCGTCTTGGCCAGAAAATGCAACTGAAGTAAGAGGCTACAAGCCTAAACTGACAGTTAGAAGCAAGAACCTTGAAAAGAACATGGGAACTGTAAACACAAATGTTTTGAGAAGATAAAAGAGTCTGCTAGCCATTCTATCTGGAGAGATAAGTTAAAGGTAACTAAATATTTACGTATCAGTTATTATAAAAACTAAAACTTACAGAAACTCATCATAAAGTTGAGTTTCTGTATAAAATTGCTTGCTAAGAAGGGCAAAGCTGTTCCTGTAATACAGAAAGTTTACAAGGTTATTTGCCTTGTCACCTTGACACCATATATATATGTGGTAAAGAAAATTTTATCCATTAAGATATTCGTGGTAGAAAACTGTTGATTTAAATTCATAGCTATATTTTTCATAGGATAAATGTTACTTATCAACCTTCTGATAACTGACTGTCTATTTTTGACCACACTGACTTTATTCTGTAACATCACTTATACATAAGTAGCTTGTTGGACAGAAGGCATTATAACACTTCACTTGGCTTTCTTCTCAGAAGCTTGTTAGTAATAAGCCTCCAGATTCTTAAAGATTTCCTTCCATAAATTCAACACAAATTTGACTTTTCTTTGTCACAATTTTCAAAAATTGGGAAATAGTTTTTTACAAAAGTGGTACCCCAATAAAATGCAACTAGCGAAAAATAACATCCCTGAGGAACTAAGAATAAGAGAAGACTTATGATATTAGTGAATAAAGTAGGATACAACACTTTAAACATAATATTATCTCAAACAACTATATAAAAATGCATAGAAAAGAAGACCGGAAGCAATCTTTTAAAATGTAAATAGTGGCTATTTCTGGGTACTGAGATGTGAGGTGATTTTCATTTTGTTTTTGCACTTCATCTTCTAAAATTTCTAGAATGAACATATATGTTTTAATGTTCAATAAAAATAAGATCATAAAAACTTCTATACCCTCAGTAAACCTTTTTCTCCTTGATATTTTTAGCCTGTTGCCCTAAAGTTTGAAAATGCATGGCACGCTCTTAAATGTTTACTGAAGCAGGAAACCGATGAACGAATGAGGCCATCAGCACATCAAATTCTGTTCAGTGTTTCCTTTCTTTGTCATATACATTCTGAATCCATATTGACACTCTTTAAGGGTCTTATTTCTCCTTATCAATTAATTATTCCTTTTAGGGCAAAATTAATTCCAGAACAGCAGTTCACTTGGTTTTGCTAAGATAACAAATTGCCAATAAAATCTACAACTTAATTGATATTCCCTATTTTAATTACTTTGAGGCTTTATCTTCTACTTTCTGGAAAGAACTCCATCTCTCCAGAGTTCCATCTTGCCAGTTTAATAATCTGCCTTAGAAAGCCCCCATCTATATCTTTCCATCTTCTTGAGTGGTATTGGTTTTCCTCCCGAGCAAAATCACTCTCCCTTGCTCCACTGTGCTTCATTCAATGAACAATTTTTTCAGAGGCTACCATGCACCAGGCACTGGTGACAAAGATGAAGAAGACAGTTCCTGCTTTAAAGAGGCTCATTACAGGCTCATCTCATTTTATTGCACTTTGCTGTCTTGCACTTTGGGAATGTGGCATTGTTTACCAACTGAAGGTTTGTGGCAATCCTGTGTTGAGCATGTCTATGAACGACATTTTTCCAGCAGCATGTGCTCGCTTTGTGTCTGTGTCTCATTTTGAAAAGTCCCTCAATATTTCAAATTTGTCAATATTATTATATCTATTAGGGTGAAACATGATCAGTAATCTTTGATGTTACTACTGAAATTATTTTGGGCTGCAACTAACCACACCCACATAAGATGGCAAACTTAATTGATCAATGTCATAGGTGCTCTGACTGCTCCACTGACCAGCTGTTCCCCATCTCTTTCTCTCTCCTCTGGCCTTCCTGTTCCGAGACACAACAATATTAAAATCAGGCTAATTAATAACCCCACAATGGCCTCTAAGTGTTCAAAGGAAGAAAGAGCCATCCCTCTCTCAGTTTACATCAAAAGCTATTAATGATTGAGCTTAGTGAGGAAAGCATGTTGAAAGATGAGACAGACTGAAAGCTAGGCCTCTTATGCCAAACAGCCAAGTTGTGAATGCAAAGGAAAAGTTAATGTAGGAAATTAAAAGTGCTACCCTGCGAGCACACAAATGATAAGAAAGTAAAACAGCCTTATTGCTGATCTGGAGAAAGTTTGAGTGCTCTGAATAGAAGATCAAACTAGCCACAACATTTCTTTAAGCCAAAGCCTAATCCAGAGCAAGACCTCCCTTCAATTCTATGAAGGCTAAAAGAGATGAGGAAGCTGCAGAAGAAAAGTTGGAAGCTAGCAGAGGTTGCTTCAAGAAGCTTAAGGAAACAAGCCATATCCATAACATTAAGGTGTAAGATGAAGCAACAAGCGATGATGCAGAAGCTGCAGCAAGTTTTCCAGATTAAGCTAAGATCATGGATGAAGGTGGCTACAATGAACAATAGATTTTCAACATAGATGAAACAGCCTTCCATTTAAAGATGACACTATCTAGGACTTTCATAGCTCTAGAGGAGAAGTCAATGACTGCCTTCAAAACTTCAATGGACAAGCTAACTCTCTTATTAGGGCCTAACGCAGCTGCTGACTAAGTTGAAGCCAATGCTCATCTACCATTCTGAATCACAGGGCCCTTAAGAATTATGTGAAATCAGGCCGGGCACGGTGGCTCATGCCTGTAATCCCAGCACTTTGGGAGGCTGACGCGGGCGGACCACGAGGTCAGGAGTTGGAGACCAGCCCGGCCAACAAGGTGAAACCCCGTCTCTACTAAAAATACAAAAATTAGCTGGGCGTGGTGGTGGACGCCTGTAATCCCAACTACTCAGGAGGCTGAAGCAGAAGAATTGCTTGAACCCAGAAGGCAGAGGTTGCAGTGAGCCAAGATCGCCCCACTGCACTCCAGCCTGGGTGACAGAGCAAGACTCCATCTTGGAAGGAAAAAAAAAAGGAATTACATGAAATCTACTCTGCCTGTGCTCTATAAATGGAAAAACAAAGCTTGGATGACAGCATATCTGTTTACAGCATGGTTTACTGAATATTTCGAGCCCACTGTTAAGACCTACTGTTCAAAAAAAGTTTCCTTTCAAAATATAACTGCTCACTGACAATGCACCTTGTCACCCAAAAGCTTGGATGGAGATGTACAAAGAGATTCACATTTTCATGCCTGCTTACACAACATCCATTCTGTACCCCAAGGATTGAGACAAAACTTTGACTTTCAAGTCTTATTAGTTGAGAAATATTTTGTAAGGCTATAGCTGCCATAGACAGTGATTCCTCTGATGGATGTAGGCAAAGTAAATAGAAAATCACTGGAAGTCAGGTGCGGTGGCTCACGCCTGTAATCCCAGCAGTTTGGGAGGCCGAGGCAGGTGGATCATGAGGTCAGGAGTTTGAGACCAGCCTGGCCAACATGGTGAAACCCCGTCTCTACTAAAAATACAAAAATTAGCCGGGCGTGGTGGCACATGCCTGTAGTCCCAGCTACTCGGGAAGCTGAGGCAGAAGAATTGCTTGAACCCTGGAGGCAGAGGTTTCATTGAGCCAAGATCATGCCACTGCACTCCAGCCCGGATGATAGAGCGAGACTCTGTCTCAAAAAAATATATATATATACATACATATATATATATATATATGTATATCTGGAAATATACATATATATGTGTGTATATATATATATCTGGAAATGATTCTTGATGCCATTAAGAACATCTGTGATTGATAGGAGGTCATCAAAATATCAACATTACTAGGAGTTTGGAAGAAGTTGATTCCAACCCTCATGGATGACTGTCAGAGATTCAAGACTTCAGTGGAGGATGTAACTGCAGATGTAGTGGAAACAGCAAGAAAACTGAAATCACAAGTGAAGCACAAAAATGTGGCTGAATTGCTGCAATCTCATGATCAAACTTTAATGGATAGGGAGTTGCTACTTATGGATGAGCAAAGTAAGTGGTTTCATGAGATAGTATCACATTCTATAGAGAAATCTTTCACAAAAGGAAGAGTCAACTGAGTGGCAGTCTTCATTGTTGTCTTATTTTAAGAAATTGCCACAGCCACCCCAACCTTCAGCAACCACCATGCTGAGCAGCCATCAACATCGAGGCAAGACCCTCCACCAGCAAAAGGATTATTACTGGCTGAAGGCTCAGGTGATTGTTAGCTTTTTTAGCAATAAAGTATTTTAAATTAAGGTATGTACATTGTTTAAGACATAATGCTATTGCACACTTACTAGACTACATTATAGAGTAAACATAACTTATATGTACTAGAAAACCAAAACATTTGTGTGACTTACTTTATTGTGATATTTGCTTTATTGAAGTGTTCTGGAACTGAACCTGCAAAATCTCCAAGGTATGTCTGTATTTAGTCTTGAGAGTCATGAGCATAAACAATTGTAAACGTTGCAATTACTTTCATCAAATGCATGGAAGCTTATCCTTAGTGTCTGGACTTCTCTGCAGATAATTTGTTTTAATTGCTACCTCCTCTCCTTTAAGATCAGTTTCCTTTGAACCCAGGGTGTCCTTCTGGTATCCTATCTATGTCATCTCAAACTCCTATGAAGGCTTTTTAGTTTTTTTATGTTTCTTGTTCCCGAAATATTTGCACAGTAGGTTGGTTGCCTTACTGTCCATGGCATCTCCTGTACTTCAATCATTTGCTGGTTGGTTTTTGATACTTTCTCTGCCTTTTCTCTGCTCTGCTGTTTATTACAGTTACGTTTTCCTGTTCCCTTACCAATTGGCTTCCAAGTAAGTTTGGCCAATGGGAGTCACTGGCAGAAGCCTAGAGGGCAGGTGGAAAGGAGAAGTCAAGCTACTTCCTTTTTCATTCTACCTCCAGCAATAGGTCTGGCTAGCTGTGTCTCCTTCCTGGCTCCAGTTCCCTCAGAGCCCTTCCCTCATTGGTCCCAGCTGGCCAACGGTTCCAACTCCACCTTGATGTCCCTGACATCTGATGCTCTGGTGATACCACCTCTTGTCATTGTCCCTCCAGCCCTAGGTATCACAGAAACTTCATGCTGTGTGTGTGGTTTCTTAGCACTTCCATTCTTGAGTAACCAATTTCCCTGCATTAAATTCCCTCTGCTTGAAATTTTTTCTAACTAGGCAGACCCTGATTGATACATCTCCCAAATCAAAAACCTTAGTATAAAAACCTTCAACATAGCATATAAGGCTTTTCACAGTTTTAGTTCTCCTCATCTCTATAGCCATTCTATGATACCTCCACTACCGTAGAGTAGTACCACCATCATTTATTAGATCTTTATGCTTTTTTGTTTTGAGACGGAGTCTCACTCTGTTGCCCAGGCTGGAGTGCAATGGCGCGATCTCGGTTCACTGCAACCTGTGCCTCCCAGGTTCAAGCAATTCTCCTGCCTCAGCTTTCCGAGTATCTGGGACTACAGGCACACACCGCCACTTCCGGCTTTTTTTATTTTTTTATTTTAGTAGAGATGGGATTTCACTGTGTTGCCCAGGCTGGTCTTGAACTCCTGACCTCAGGTGAACCACCCGCCTCAGCCTCCCAAAATGTAGTATTTTTTATCCTGAATGAGAATTGGGGGAGGGCAAACAACACAGTAGAAAATGTATTATTCTAATTTGCATGTCAAATTAAAGTAAGCGTATGCTTTCCAAAAGTTAGGATAAATTGTGATCATGTGATCTTTAGCACTTTGGTTAAGAAGTAAAATACTTCAGAAAAATTAAGTGGCTCCTTGAGTGTCAAAGGTGAACACCTAAACCTGGGTGGCTATCACTGTCTGAACACTTGGTATCTCAATTCAGGAACCCAATAGATTATTAAATAAGGAGAGACTGGTATATGATAATAACAACTAATAATGATAATGCGTATCACTATTAATAGCAATTATAATTCCTTGAGCAGTTACTACATCAGACATTCTGTCATCTTACATATGTCATCTCTAATCCTCACAACACAAGGTAAGTCTCATCATAACTACTTAATACATCAAAAACTGAGGTTCAAAATTATTAGTGGTTTCCTTTTTGACCACAGAGAACTGGTGACAGAATCAGAATTTAAATCCAGCCTCAAAGTCAATGAACAGTTTTGCTGCTACAAAACATTGCCTCCAACCCTAAACTCATAAAGTGACAATGGGAAAGTCACAGTATAATCAATTAGTTCCCCCACTTAATGCACCCCATAAAGAGTGCACATATCATAGTTTATATTTTAGATAAAAACAAACCTGTATTTTAAATTTATCACGTTATATACATTCTATTTAATTATAGGGGATGGGAGAGACCTTAAACTAAGCAGCAGTGGCTCTGCCGCTTAATCCCTGGTTCCTTCCTGTAACACGATGATTTCTATGTTTGGTCTTCTAAAATAATTGCCAAGGAGAGCTACCAAGTGGGAAAGAAGACAGATCCCTCCTCTGCCTGAACTTGACTCAACTGGCAAAACATTAAACCTCATAAATAACATTTTTCAGGTGTTCCTGTTTGGTTAATTATCCTCCCCCCAACCTGGGTCACCTGATTTGAGTTTACACTTACACTTTCAAAAATTAAGTGCTCTAGAACAGTGCTACTCAAAATATGGACTTTCACAAGTATAGAAATGAACAGTGTGTTAAGTAACTTCGATAGCAATTTGACATTGCCATGACATCCAAATTCAGAGTGCATTCATCTCATGGAGCAGGGTACAGATGAGGTTGAGTGTTGTTGAACTTGATTATTGAGTTACATGTGGTGTGAATACATACTTGTCAGTTTCATTAGAATCACCTGAAAATCTGTGACGTGTAATATGTTAAAAACCACCACTGGCTGGGGGCGGTGGCTCATGCCCGTAATCCCAGCACTTTGGGAGGCAGAGGCTGGCAGATCATGAGGTCAAGAGATCGAGACCATCCTAGCCAATATGGTAAAACCCCATCTCTACTAAAAATGCAAAAATTAGCTGGGTGTGGTGGTGCGCACCTGTAATCCCAGCTACTTGGGAGACTGAGGCAGGAGAATCACTTGAACCCGGGAGGCAGAGGTTGCAGTGAGCTAAAATCGCACCGCTGCACTCCAGTCTGGTGACAGAGTGAGATTCCATCTTAGAAAAACAAACAACAAACAACAACAACAACAACAAAAACACCACCAACAAAAACCCGGCCCTTCACCAGTTTGAGAAGCACTGCTCTTAAGTGATAGCCTGTTTTTTGTTTTTTTTTTTTTTTTTTTTCAAGACAGGGTCTTGCTCTATTGCCCAGGCTGGACTCAAATTCCTGGGCTCAAGGGATCCTCCTGCCTCAGCCTCTGGAAGTGCTGGGACTACAGGTGCATGCCACCATGCCTGGACTTAAAGTGATAGCCTCTTTACAGACCAAGAAAGTAAAATATAAAAACAATCACCTTCTTACCAAAATTCATGCTTGGTAAAGAAATCTGTATGTAAATATATCAATATAAGCACCATTTGTCTCCGTTATATAAGCTTCTATTTATGAGGGGGTGTAATGACTTTCCTGGAGTTATGCAAGCGATCAACACTTTGTGAAATAGCAAATTTTGAAACATTCTCACAGAATATCACCAATTCATAAATAAGCTAATGATTCATCCCCTATGTCAGAAGAGAGACTTTCAGAATATTTTTAGGTCATTTTATTACTACCGTAGAGGGTACAGACTTTAAAACCTTTCTATCTATTTTATGTGAGTGTTCTGACTGTTCTGAATCTCTTTCCAGCAAAATTGCAGCTCCCAAGAGACATACAGAGGTAATCAGACTTGTGGGCTTAAAAAAGAAATATTGGAAATGTCTGAATAAGAGCAGACACGTTTTTAGATGCCTTTACTCTGTGTGCAAAAATCATCTTCTGCAGATCCAGCTACATAAAATTGTACACATCCAGCACTTTTCTTCTAGCTGCAGGTGTAACCTTAATGTTCCTCTTATTTAGACCAGTAAACTACAGTTTGGCAGCTCTTTTAAAACTGTAAACCAGTCAAAGTCTAAGGAACAATTCTTTTTGAGTTTCCTTCTGAAATAAGCTTTGAGAGATGCAATTCAGAAATATCTATTTATTTATGTTCTTCAATTAGAAGCTTTAAATCAAGTTATTTGAACAAGAAAAAATATTATAATATTTAGAACAGTCCATTAAAATGCCATAAATTTTGATTTGGAAATTACATTTCTATTTCACAAATGGGGAAAGTCAATGGATCCTAATCAAAGTTAAAAGAGCAGATTATTTCTCTTTTTTTTTTTTTATAAGCTGGATAGTAAAGGAAGAACATTTATAACAGCCTTAATATCAAATTTGACTAAATCTTCCGTGCTAATTTTGTCAGCTAGGGAATAAAGAATGTCATATGGATTCCAGTTCAATTATGCTGATAAAGCAGTTTTATAAATCATGCTAAGAATAATGGATGTTCCTTCGTGAACACAGAACTCAGAGTTCGTAAAATGTGTGTTCTGGACTTGGTTCCTTATCTTCTACCGTATGTGAGTATAAATCAAATCAAGTCTTGAGCCTCAGTCTGCTCAAGTCCAAGTGGAAAGACGGGAAGAGTTACCCCATCCACCGAAATGGTAGCATTATTTCCCAAATCAAAAACTGGAAGGACACTCAAAGGGATGACAGGACAAAAAAATCTGAAACTGAAATTGATAGAAAATCCAGGTCATATGCCAGCTAATCTATAGCTGTGTAAGGATTAAATATGGTTATTTCTGAAAACTCTTTGCACATTGTAAAGTGCTACACAAATAAAGTACTATTATTACAAATATAATTATAGGATGGGCATGGTGGCTCATGCCTGTAATCTTAGCACTTTGGGAGGCTGAGGTGGGTGGATCATGAGTTCAGGAGATCGAGACCAGCCTGGCCAACATGGTGAAACCCCGTCTCTACTAAAAATACAAAAATTAGCTGGACGTGGTAGCGGGAGGCTGAGGCAGGAGAATCGCTTGAATGCAGGAGGTGGAGGTTACAGTGAGATGAGATTGCGCCACTGCACTCCTGCCTGGCGACAGAGACTCCGTCTCAAAAAATAATAATAATTAAATAAATAAATATGATTATCCTATTACTCATATCCTTTAGGTTGGTGGTGACAAAGAGGAACTGGGGGTTTAGGGCTGATAACATTCATACAACCAAGCTTTACTCTAGCCAGGAGTTAAATCAAAATCAGTCATTTAATGATGAAAGATCACTGGCCAACATGACATATAAGAAAATGAAGACCAATAGAAAGGGACTTGCCCGAGATCACACCGAAGCTGGCATCTGAATCTAGATATCCTTTCCAGTTCAAAGCATTATGGCAGTAAAAAGTCAAAAGGCAGGGGTTTTAACACTGAGCAATATGTTAAGGAACTAGAAGCAAGAGCCAAGGAAAGCTAAATATTGAGTAGCTTAGTGGAGAACAGTTTAGTTCACAAAATATGCTGAGAAAAGCATTAGGACAAACTCCTAATGCAAAAGGAATTCATAGTCATTCAGAATCCTGCAGTTTCTAACCCAAGAGCATCCTCAGGAGGGAATACTTAATGGAATGTAGAAAGCCTATCAAAAGAGGAGAATGAGCAAATAACTATGATATCCCTTCCTCTTGGGCAAGCTGAGGAAAGAGGTACAAGGATTTTGATGGCAGTGTTTTTAACTCTCTTGCAATTGCTGATTTATAATGATATTGATGTATCTTTAAAAAGCTTTTCGCCCTGTTGACTTAACTAGGACTTAACTAGTTCTCCTAACTGGAACTGCTGAAGAATCACACCCCTAACCTCAGGCCCAGCAGACCCTAAAATTAAATCCTCATTTTAACATTCTGAAGCCCTCTGCAAACCACAGACATGAAGCTAAGGGCCACGTGCTGACAGACTGCCTTCAAATCTTATGGTTTTTTTTTTTTTTTTTTTTTTTTTTTTTTTTTTTGAGACGGAATCTCACTCTGTTGCCCAGGCTGGAGTACAGTGGCCGGATCTCAGCTCACTGCAAGCTCCGCCTCCCGGGTTCACGCCATTCTCCTGCCTCAGCCTCCTGAGTAGCTGGGACTACAGGTGCCCGCCACCTTGCCCGGCTAGTTTTTTGGGTTTTTTTTTTGTATTTTTAGTAGAGACGGGGTTTCACCGTGTTAGCCAGGATGGTCTCGATTTCCTGACCTCGTGATCCACCCATCTCGGCCTCCCAAAGCGCTGGGATTACAGGCTTGAGCCACCGCGCCCGGCCCAAATCTTATGGTTTTTAAAGACCACTTTTCCTAAGAATTTCAAAAACACTCAGAAGTCCACTTTTGAAAATTGAGAGCTTTTGCATCATTCAGGTGAGCATCATGCTGGATAGTAGGTTCCAAAAACTGGGCAACAGATTAAAGAGGGCTAGATCCTCCTGAAGAATGCTATAACTCAAGAAAAGGAGAATCAATACCCCTTGAGAAAAAACTTGTGGTTAAAAGGGCTTCAATGAAGGAAAAGGAAATTGGAATAAGTAACACCAGAACATATGGTGCATCTAGATTTTAATAAACTGCTTGAAATAAAATCAGCTTTCTGAAGTGCAGTGATTCTCTCTTCACATTATCCTATTTTTACCTATATGTTTCCTTCATAAACTGGTATTCTTGTACTATACTGATGGTATCACAAAAAAAAACCTCACACTGTAATTTAGAAAGGAACCACTGGGGAACCATATATTTTATTGTATTTATAATTAAGAGACCCCCAATAACACAGGCTAAGAAAAAATGTTTTTGTTTTTTTGTTTGTTTTTTTGAGACAGAGTCTTGCTCTGTCTCCCAGGCTGGAGTGCAGTGGCGCGATCTCGGCTCACTGCAAGCTCCACTCCCCGGGTTCACGCCATTCTCCTGCCTCAGCCTCCTGAGTAACTGGGACTACAGGTGCCCGCCATCATGCCCGGCTAATTTTTTGTATTTTTAGTAGAGATGGGGTTTCACCATGTTAGCCAGGATGGTCTTGATCTCCTGACCTCATGATCCGCCCGCCTCGGCCTCCCAAAGTGTTGGGATTACAGGTGTGAGTCACCGCACCCAGCCAGAAATAATGTTTTTAAACAGGGTCTCGTTCTGTTGCCCAGGCTGGAGTGCAGTGATGTAACCTTGGCTTACTGCAGTCTCGACCTCCCGGGCTCAAGCGATCCTCCCACCTCAGCCTCCTGAGTATCTGGGACTACAGGCACATGCCACCATGCTCGGCTAATTTTTGTATTTTTTTGTAAAGATGGGGAGACAGGGGTTTCACCATGTTGCCCAGGCTGGTCTCGAACTCCTGAGCTCAAGTGATCTACTTGCCTCGGCCTCCAAAAGTGCTGGGATTACAAATGTGAGCCACCGTGCCCAGCATAAATTCTACTCTGTTGATCAGTATATCTGTCCTTATGTAAATGCTGTCTTGATTACTTAAGTTTGTAGTAAGACTTGAAATTGGAAATTGTGAGGCCAGGCACAGTGGCTCACACTTGGAATCTCAGAGCTGTGGGAGGCCAAGGTGGGAGGATCGCTTGAGCCCAAGAATTTGAGACCAGCCTGGGCAACATGGTGAGACCCCAATCTCTACAAAAAATTAAAAACAAGATTAGCCAGGCACCATGGCACACGGCTATAGTCCCAGCTACTTGGAAGGCTGAGGTGGGAGGATCTCTTGAGCCTGGGTGTTCAAAGCTGCAGTGTGCCATGATCAGGCCACTGCACTCCAGTCTACGTGACAGAGCAAGACGCTGTCTTAAAAAAAAAAAAAAAAAAAGAAAAACAATAAAAGTATTTTTAAGCAGCATATATTATATGTGTGGGGGCAGCGTGAACTTTTTAAAAAATATTTTCTTAAAATTTCAGTAATGAACTTATGGACCTAGACATAAATTGTGAGAAAAGGACAGGCTTTTAACCACATAACTGCACTTCATGTAAATCAATATTATATTAGTATTTCAAAATAAATTCCAGAGCGTATTACTATCTAACATCTACCGATTTTGTAAAAGCTTTCTGGAGCCTTGAAGAACTCGGGGTTTTAAATCACCAAGCTAACCTATTGGAACAGTCTTTCCATTACATTTGTAAAAATGCTAATAGAAATCTAAAATTCACCTCATGAATCAAACATATTATTACTTCTAGGGAGTGACGAAGAATGTGCCCTCTCAATAACGAATGACCAGAGGAGTCTAATGGGAAATATCTCAAGAGCCTCTCTATTTGACAACAGCTTGCCTCACTCAGCCTGTAAGACACGGATGG
The DNA here is from genome assembly GCF_037993035.2 of Macaca fascicularis. Classification (NCBI taxonomy): domain Eukaryota; kingdom Metazoa; phylum Chordata; class Mammalia; order Primates; family Cercopithecidae; genus Macaca; species Macaca fascicularis. Next base: position 31,298,813 of record NC_088395.1, read on the forward strand.
GTGGCATGATCTTCTCCTGTTGTTTGTTTTCTCAGAATGTACATTTTAAAACATAGGAATGATTAAACTTTTAGAAATCCACTTGTCTGCAGAGTTAGCCTAAATGTACCTCTTGAAAAATGATGATCACAGCAAGTTTAGAAACAGCCTGCCCCACCCTCAGCCCAAAGTAAAAGAAAAACAAAATTCTTAGACACTTGTCCAATATCCTCACTTTGTTTTTTTTTTTTTTTTTTTTTTTTTTTTTTTTTTTTTTTTTTTTGAGATGGAGTTTCACTCTTGTTGCCCAGGAGGGAGTGCAACAGCACGATCTCGGCTCATCGCAACCTCTGCCTCCTGGGTTCGAGTGATTCTCCAGCCTCGGCCTCTTGAGTAGCTGGGATTACAGGCATGTGCCACCACGCCTGGCTAATTTTTTGTATTTTTAGTAAAGATGGGATTTCACTGCGTTAGCCAGGATGGTCTTGATCTTCCGACCTCAGGTGATCCGCCCGCCTCGACCTCCCAAAATGCTGGGATTACAAGAGTGAGCCATTGTGCCCAGCCCCAATATCCTCACATTTTAAAGATAAAGCACCAAGGCCTACAAAAAATAGACACGGGACACTTGGTCTCTTATATCCCACTCACTCCACTAGCATTCTCTACTACCATTCTATGACTACTGGGGGTAGTCACAGAAAAATGCTGAAAGAAAACTGATTTCCATTGCTTTTAGTGATTTATTCCCTGTGAAAATCCAAGACAATGCTTTTGTCAAACCATTAATGTGATGTAAAAAATTTTATGGAGACTCAAATTCCTAATGACTGTTCAGTCATCATAGTGAACCTTTAAATTATTTCTTTGTTATGTCTTGCTTTGTTTGTGTAGGACTCTGGCAATATTTTCTCTCAATTTTTTGTGTAGGTACACAGCCTAAAAATGAGGGGAACACAATATTTCTAAGACTTGACTGAAACCTCCTCTGAAAAGCCACTTTAGATCCGCTGGAAATAATCTCAAATTAATTATCTTACTTTTTATTTATTTTTTAATCAAAAAAGTTCTATTTTCTCTACCACTAAAATGTCTGCATCTGCATTTTTCACGACTGGACATAGAGACTAAAAATACATGAGATGATCTCCTTGAGTTTAAGGTTACCTGACAAAGTCCATGAGAATCAGGGTCCTTAAGCATAAATTATCTACATATATGTGGGGTGTGTGTGTGTGTGTGTGTGGCTACTGTTGGTTTTCTGTCATAAGTTCTCATTGGTTAATGAACTGTAGCTATAGAGACACTAAGTAAGAAATGGAATAGGGGGTATTGACGAAGAAACTTTTTTACCAAACATCTAACTGTAAATAATATAAATTCATTTTAGAAAATCAGTGGAAAAGGAATGAAAAAGAAAACCACCTAGAATGTATTAGAGAGCTCCAATGGTAATATCTCAAGCAATATTATAGCTTTTCATCAGTAAATACTTGCTACTTTTTCGGTTCTAACAAAATGTTTTCAGCTTCTAATCCTATTGTGTTCAAACCCTGGGTGCGGGGGAACACCTGAATGCTTTTGAGGGCCAGGCAGGTAACATAAACATGTGTTGAACAGGCTGCTTGGGAACTCTGGCAAATTAGAGAATGGAAATCTCCTTAGAAGTGGGCGTCTTTAGGAATGTGTAACCTACTATGCATACTGTGAACCACTGTAGCTTCCACAGTAGAGTATGTCTGGAGTGGGGGAACAGAGGGAAAAAGCAACATCTTGATATTTTCAGCACCTCACCAGAGACATGAGGTTCAGGTTCGATTAGCAGAGGGGGCTAGATGTGGTCTTAAACATTGACACGCCAGACCACAACACCATTTCTGCTTTCAAGATACCTTTCATGAACTGACTGTAGTTGAAGGCTTCCAACCATTTCATCCAGCTCAAAGAGCAATTTGGACCTAAAGGGATACCCTCTTGATGAAGAAAAATATAAGCTAATAAGTAAAAACTAAAAAGCAATAAAAAGTTTCTTTTCAGTATTTTATGCTTGTGTTTCGACTTTGAAACACTATAATTCTGGAGAGGAGGAAAGGCAGTACTGGTAGTTAATCTTATATGGGATCTCAAGGATACAGGCAGGCTGGGCGTGGTGGCTTACACCTGTAATCCTAACAATTTGGGAGGCCAAGGTGGGCGGATCACCTGAGGTCAGGAGGTCGAGAGCAGCCTGGCCAACATGGCAAAACCCCGTCCCTAGTAAAAATACAAAAATTAGTTGGGCATGGTGGCAGGCACCTAGTAATCCCAGTTACTCGGGAGGCTGAAGCAGGAGAATCACTTGATCCTGGGGACGTGGGGGTTGCCGTGAGCCAAGATCATGCCACTGCATTCCAGCCTGGGTGACAGAGTGAGATTCTGTCTAAAAAAAAAAAAAAAAAAAGGATGTAGCCATATAACAAACTAAATCAATCATTCTGTATGTGCCAGGCAACAGTGAAAGGAGTGCCCATTGTTTAGGAACCCACCATACCACTTCCAGAAATACCACTCAAGTAACTTACTATTCATAGGTAAAACTATCAATCCCTATATACGTGTAGCAGGTATGTAGTAACCAACATGAATATACTTTACCTAGTAAATAAAATCAATGAGAACAGTGAAAGTACTAACAGAAAACCAAGGACAAACCCAGGTGTAGCCCCACATAGCTGTGTAGCCCTGATCAACTCCTCCCTGAGCCTGGCTTCACTGTCCTGTGAAATGTGGATGTTGATACCATCTACCATGCAGGTTGGTTGCTGGCATGTCCCATGTAAAAAACATACAATAGGCCCGCGATAAATGCGAGATGTTATTTGATGACTCACCATTTGGATAAAAGCCCAACGAATGTTTGATTGTTACAAAACTAATGGAAATATTAACTCTGAAAGGTGAAAAGCAAATTTCAACACTTAGTTCACTTGCAAATGGTTTGTTATTGGGCTAGCAAGAAACAGAATTTCAAAGGGGGCTGGAATTGATAACACACTTACGATGACTTCCTTTTATTATATACAAATTATACCTGAAAGTTGATTTCATAAAAGAAAAAGTTTGCGATAAATGAATTCTAAAATCCCCTGCAACTGTAAAATTCTGTTATCATTCAAAATTGAGTGATGTCACAAGCCCAGTGTCACAAGTCATGAGAGATTACTAGTTTTGAGTTTATCACCACATCTAAACTACGGAGAAAATGTTAGCAATATAATGATTAAATGTATATTTAATTTTTATTAAAGGTGCAAACATGTATTCATTGATAGTCCCCATAGTTAGCTTTTCATCAAACATGTTTGCAATTTCTCATTACAGAGTAATTGAAAGTGGTAGAGAATGCTATACAACAAAATGTAAATATGGCCATGGTAATATATTACTTTTCAGTGAAAAAAAAAAAAAAACAAGCTATAAGACAGAATGATTCAACTTCTATAAAAATATATGTATAGAAAGACATTTTTGAAGATATCTACTAGATTATTAAACAGCAGCTAACTCTAAGAAGTGGGGTTATGATTTGTCTCTTCTTTTTTGTTAGCCTGTCTATATTTTTAAACTTTAAAAAATATGAATAGGTACTAATTCTATAATAATAATGATTTTAAAATAAGAGTGAATTAAAATATTACAACTAGAAATTACTGTAATTAGAGTAGGAAATGTTAGAAGTGGGCTACATCTGTGTAAACCACAGGTTATGATCAAGAGGCCCACAGACAAATTTAAATTAGCTTTTTGTGGACGCATTTCTAGTTTCTCTTGTACAATCAGGGGTCCTGGGGTCCTGGGAGTACTGGGATAGAAAGACCAGCTTGCCCAGGACAGCTGCTGCCCACTTCAGATGAAGCCTTTTCATTCTCTCATTTGCCAAAAGATAAGCATTCACGTTTTCCACCTGTGGTATAAACAGTCCACAATTATAAGCCAAAAACATTCTGTGGGGGCTGGAAATGTAGCACTAGAAAATTAGCTGATCCCAATTTGATTTAAAATTTTAAACGTTTACACACTTATAACTAGACTGAAATGACATAATATTACTCGAAATGTATTGGATCTCTCTCTCTCTGGTTAGTATAAGTGACTTTGTTTTTCCTTTTTCATGTTTTTTATTTACATTTTTCAGGTTTTCTTTTTTTTTTTTTAATTTATTTATTATTATTATACTTTAAGTTGTAGGGTACATGTGCATAACGTGCAGGTTTGTTACATATGTATACTTGTGCCATGTTGGTGTGCTGCACCCCTCAACTCGTCATTTACATCAGGTATAACTCCCAATGCAATCCCTCCCCCCTCCCCCCTCCCCATGATAGGCCCCGTGTGTGATGTTCCCCTTCCTGAGTCCAAGTGATCTCATTGTTCAGTTCCCACCTATGAGTGAGAACATGCGGTGTTTGGTTTTCTGTTCTTGTGATAGTTTGCTAAGAATGATGGTTTCCAGCTGCATCCATGTCCCTACAAAGGACACAAACTCATCCTTTTTGATGGCTGCATAGTATTCCATGGTGTATATGTGCCACATTTTCTTAATCCAGTCTGTCACTGATGGACATTTGGGTTGATTCCAAGTCTTTGCTAGTGTGAATAGTGCTGCAACAAACATACGTGTGCATGTGTCTTTATAGCAGCATAATTTATAATCCTTTGGGTGTATACCCAGTAATGGGATGGCTGGGTCATATGGTACATCTAGTTCTAGATCGTTGAGGAATCGCCATACTGTTTTCCATAATGGTTGAACTAGTTTACAATCCCACCAACAGTGTAAAAGTGTTCCTATTTCTCCACATCCTCTCCAGCACCTGTTGTTTCCTGAGTTTTTAATGATCGCCATTCTAACTGGTGTGAGATGGTATCTCATTGTGGTTTTGATTTGCATTTCTCTGATGGCCAGTGATGATGAGCCATACTGCCCAAGGTAATTTATAGATTCAATGCCATCCCCATCAAGCTACCAATGAGTTTCTTCACAGAATTGGAAAAAACTGCTTTAAAGTTCATATGGAACCAAAAAAGAGCCCGCATCTCCAAGACAATCCTAAGTCAAAAGAACAAAGCTGGAGGCATCACGCTACCTGACTTCAAACTATACTACAAGGCTACAGTAACCAAAACAGCATGGTGCTGGTACCAAAACAGAGATATAGACCAATGGAACAGAACAGAGTCCTCAGAAATAATACCACACATCTACAGCCATCTGATCTTTGACAAACCTGAGAGAAACAAGAAATGGGGAAAGGATTCCCTATTTAATAAATGGTGCTGGGAAAATTGGCTAGCCATAAGTAGAAAGCTGAAACTGGATCCTTTCCTTACTCCTTATACGAAAATTAATTCAAGACGGATTAGAGACTTAAATGTTAGACCTAATACCATACAAATCCTAGAGGAAAACCTAGGTAGTACCATTCAGGACATAGGCATGGGCAAAGACTTCATGTCTAAAACACCAAAAGCAACGGCAGCAAAAGCCAAAATTGACAAATGGGATCTCATTAAACTAAAGAGCTTCTGCACAGCAAAAGAAACTACCATCAGAGTGAACAGGCAACCTACAGAATGGGAGAAAATGTTTGCAATCTACTCCTCTGACAAAGGGCTAATATCCAGAACCTACAAAGAACTCAAACAAATTTACAAGAAAAAAACAAACAACCCCATCAAAAAGTGGGCAAAGGATATGAACAGACATTTCTCAAAAGAAGACATTCATACAGCCAACAGACACATGAAAAAATTTTTCAGGTTTTCTAGAAGAAATTTAATCATTTATAATTAGAAAAATGTTTAATAAAACCATTTTTTGGCTAATATCTCTTCTCTAATCCTTGGTGTCTCTATAGCTACAATTCATTCCGTGAGAATCCATGACACAAAAGCAGTAATAGCTACATACCCCCTGACACACACACCCCACTTACATATACCTACACAAAATGTATGTTTAAGTACCCTGATTCCCACAGTGTTTATCACGTAACCTTAAATCCAAAGAGATCGCCTTATGTGTTTGTCTATCAACATATCCATTCACAGAAATACAGGCTTGAAAAAGTAGAAAAGACATGACTTTTTATATATACAAATATATATATATAAACACAACCTGGGCAACATAGTGAGACCCATCTCTACAAAAATAAATAAAAATAAATTTAAAAAATGAGCTGGGTGTGGTGGTGCATTCCTGTAGTCCCAGCTACTCAGGAGGCTGAGGCAGAAGAACCACATGAGCCCAGGGGTTCAAGGCTGCAATAAGCTATAACTGCACCACCGCACTCCAGCCTGGGAGACAGAGCAAGACCCCGTCCCAAAACAAAACAAAACCCCAAACAAGCTGCAACTTAAGATAATTCATTTCAGAATATTCCTTGTAGATCTAAAATGACAAACCAGACATCTGGACATTGGTCCAGTGTAAAAAGACTGTGTTTTCAAACCCTTATTTGTACGCTATGTACCTATTCAAAAAATTTCAAGTTATGAGGGGGAAGAAAACACAACTGCCAGGCTCTTACATAAGCACAAAACAAGCCATACTAAAGAAATCATTTAAATGTTCACATTAATGACCCGCCAGGCCTTAGGAATTGTGAGCACTGGAAAGACGGCAGAAAATTCCTTTACACAACATCTGTGGTTTGGCAAAAGGGTTGTCTTGGTTTCACACGGAAGAAATCAATAAGCACCTGAAACAGTTTTCTATCTTCGTGGGAATAAAAAAAAATACAGTCATAAATTGCAACTGTTTTTCCATCCTTTTAGGCACCAAAGAAAACGACAAAGACCCTTAGGGCCTCTCAGGTATATTGAATTTTTAGCAGTCAACTTCTAAAACTTGTTTTTAAGGAACCCCTGAAAGAAAGAAAGCTAATTGTCCATTTTGGATAGGAAGGTGCCACTGCTTTCACCCGTGAAACAATCTAGTGATGTATTTATATAGCAAGTAACTTTCACACTACAAACTACTTTATCCTAAAAGTCACCTGTCATTTAACTTGGAGGAAACATGGCCATGTCCTTACCTAAAGACTGGTAGAGCTCTGTCATTTTGGGATGGTCCCAGCAAGTTGTTTGAGTCTCGTGGCTAAAACACAAAACATAAAGAAAGACTTTAGAATTTACAATGCGTAGTTGAGAAAAGAGGAAAAACACAACCACAACAAGAAGATTTGCTTTTGAACCATTCGGAATCTTTATTTCAAAGCACTTCCATAGTGTATTGAAGAAATGTTTATCTTACAAGCAGAAAGGCCCCTTTCTGCTTTGCTTCCAAAGGGAAAAGCAATATAAACATTATTCGGTTCCAGAATGTTTCTTCATTGCACCCACAAATCGATTGAGCTTCAGTCATGATAAATTGACCTTGTTATGTGATCAATAATTGACTATCAGGATTTCTTCACCCATCCAACGTGGAACACTACATAAAGGACACTGACAACTGATTATTACTCAACTCTGTCAAAGAGATACCGGACATTAGTTCAATAAATATAAATCATCTCACTTCTCATTTGCTTTCACTGCCCCTGACATTTTTCCCATTACTCTTTCTTCTACATATCCAGATCTCATATCCATGATACCTGTATTTCATTTCAGCTTAAGGTATATCCAGTGCCTGACTAATATATCATAACTTCCTTCTTCCCATTACTTTCGGAGTGTTTTTTCTTTAAACTCAGTACGCTATACACCACTACACCTCTTCCTATATTTACTTGGGCCTGAATGAAGCATTCACAGCTCTCTTCCATTTCTTGAAGTGTGGTTGCTGGCTATCAGCTCCTGCCACAAAAAGCACAAAACACCTTTGTTCCTCATTCAATTACATGAATAAACCCTGGAGAAAGAACTACATATACTTTTCCTTACTTTGGCCCATCTACGTAAATCACCACAGCATCGTATTTCCAGTTGTCAGGGATTGCATGGCAGGCTTTGATACAGTCAAATGCAGTTTTGAATGATACTTGGGTACTCATATGCAGAGCCTATTCATAAACTTTTGGGGGGAAGGGGAGGGAAGGAAAAAGAAATCGCTTAAATTGGAGCATTTCAAGAGAACCAGAAAGTACCGAGGTCTCACACAGAAAGAGGAGTCTGGACAGGCAACAATGTCAAATGGCCTTAGCGTATGTTTTGAATTTTAGGGCTCTGCGCCCTACTAGAGGATTAAAGGATTAGTTGATATAGGTAAATGACTGGCACCGTTTGGTGCTCAATATGTGGTCGCTTTTGGTATCATGTGCCCCTCAAATTGTCATCTATTAAAAGCAAATCTGTTATTAGCTGATTACAATATAGATGTGGATCCAACTGTAGTTAAGTCAATCAAGCCGAAGACAGACCCTTCCTAGACAGCAAAACCAACACACTACATGTTCTCGCCTATGTTTTAAAACAAGAAAAGAACCATTTAAATTGGTTTGAGAAATGGAATACAATCATAAACCTCCTAAAGACATATGGAAATCACCCAAATTGTACAACTTCAAAGACCATCCCTGTGATATTTACCAGTCACTGAACAGTGAGGGCTACTGAAAACAATTTGCAAGAAAACGTTCACTTGTGAAGTGCTGTTTCACTGTCTTCCAAATACGTTTGTTTCCGTTTGACTTTTCCACAGAGACAATTCACATTTGAGGACTATAACAAGGGCTTATCAGTTGAGGGAATGTAACAGAGTGACATTCAAGTCTTAAAGAGCAAGAAGAGCAAGAGACGTGGTCTCTATGCTTTAAGGGGTTTTAGGAAACCCCATGTCCAAACCAGTTTATGATCTGGAGAAGGGGTAGGCGGGACTGGTACTTTACATGCACAGCACAAGGAGGCTGCGGCTTGCAGCTTCATGGAAAAAGTGTTGCTTGTTCTCAGGCATTTCTCAGCTCGGAAACTGAGTGTATACCAATTCCGTACGTAAGTGCAGAGCAAGGAAAGGTTACCTTCTATTGAGACCACCCTGCATTCAGGCCGCCTCTATTTCCAAAGGTCATCCAGACGTGATATAAGTACCAGGGAGAAAGGAAGAGAGAAGAGAGGAAGCACACACGTGTGCCCACATGTACAAGGGCTCACACAGGCCCTTACTAGTCACACTGTGTAACAACAATGTCCCATCTCCTGGATATTTGTAAGGACCGTAGCATCTCCTATAGGTCTGCAGAAAAACATTTAGCTGAGCTGATAAGCCTGATCAGACAGACAGGGAACCACCATGAAAAGCCACCATCTGGAATGGACTTCAAATTAGAGGAACAGTCAAGAAATAAACTTGTACCAAACACAATTCTAAAAGGGAAGGGAAACAGTGCATACAATTTACAAGAGAATCCCACATAGAATGAATGAGGGTTTCATGTAGCTCCCCAGCTCCGAAAGAAATCTCGTGACTGTTGGCATACGTACATTCCTACCTTTTTAAAGACTTTATTTTGAAGGTTAAAATTATGAAAAGGGCTTTAGAAATTATTTTTTTAATGCATCAGTCCTCGGCAAAACTGAAAATCTCCTTTACTGGAAGAAGGAAGAAATTCTAAGCCCCCAATTCCATTGCCCATTTGTGAGTTAAGATACTAGTCCTTGATACGTACTATTCTCCCAATTATCTGTGATTCTGTGGGACTTGAATAACAAAGATAAATGAACTCCTAAAACAATTCCAGAAGCTAACCTTTTTCACCTTCAACACACAAACCTTTTATTTTTAAGCAACGCAAAAGAACTAGAAAAACAGATTTAGATTTCACCTTTACAGTCTTAGTTTCACTTCAATTGCAAACCAGTTCTAAGCAAAAGAAGTGAGCACAAGTGGAAAGGAGAAATAAAGGGTGTGACTAATCCTTAACATGAGAAAAATAGTCTTTTAATCATTTAATGCTAAAAATGCTTGGCAACATAGCCAAAAAAACTTCAGATTTTTTGGTAACTATATGATGAACCAAATATTCACTTCACAGCGTGTGAGTATTTTCTACCTGTGATGAATCCAGAGCCCTCCTCGGACACATTTAACCCTTCAAAATAGATAGGAACTATGACTATGGACTGGATGAAATAGCACAAATCTGCATAACTCGTATCTATCTTGTACCTTGAAGGACAAACCAATTTTTTTTGTCTGTGATCAATACCGATTTTACAGCTTCATTTCTTACTCTGTGTCTGCCTTCAAAAACAGTAGAGAATTCTCAATAACTCCACGAGAAGAGTCCACATTTACCTGGAATATGCAGACAATCCAGAAAAACATGGTGTGCTAGGGAGGAGGGAGTGGAAGGGTGGGTGGCACTGTTTTTGGTAATTGTCTCTTTTCTGCATTTCACTCTCCAATCGGAAATGCTCTCCCCCATATACCATGAACAACCAAAAAGGAAATCCTGAAACCTGTTCACATGTTAACGGGTACATCTTTGTTTGGCCTTTCTGAGAACAATAATGTTCAACATAGATCACAAGTCTGTATGGACATTAACACAGAGATCAGCTTCATAAATAATCCTTAGAACGCTCTTTACATCTTTAAAAAATGTTATTGATTTTGGCCCTGCTGGTTCCAAAGCCTGGCATCAGATATGCCTCTCTGAGCAGTATTTATATGAAGATTTCCCCTCTTCTTCTTTGTACAAACCATGATAATCTCTCCTTTTCCCTTTTATTTGAGGCTGTGATAGGACCCTGATGCAAATTAAAATATAAAATCATCGACTATGACAAAAGACCCCGGCAACATCTACTTGTCAATAATAAGAAATTAAAGCATTACTGAGCACAAGGCTGACCTAATTTCCTACCGTACAATTTAAATTTTCTCTCACCTTCTTTAGTTTCAAGTAGTGTGCAAGGTTATTATAACTGCCTCAGAGCTGTTCCTGCTGTCAGTGCTGGAATAATCAGACTTATTGGAATTGCTTTTTTAGTTTCTTAAAAACAAACATTAAACACTTACAAAAAGTAACAAATATCTACTGCTGTAGCTGGGAAAATGGCAGTTGCCTAATTAAAATAAGATTTCTGCTGCCACCATTGTTATTTGGTACTGAAAATATTCCGAACAGTTGTCCTTTTAAAAAACTATCTGTCCACTACTTCCCAGGGAGAAAACTAATCACTATGCAGCAATATAAAAAGGTAGCGTTCTCTTGCGATTTGCAGAGGATTAGAGTTTGGCTTCATATATAATCTGGAGCCCATTGATCCACACACACAAATGATTTCCCTTTAATCTGAGGATCAGACTCTTTTTCTAGAGGAACCTTGGCATTTGCATGCTGAATTGTTGAACTTGGCTTGCATTGCTGGAATACTGGCAGGGTGTGGATGGTAAAATATATTTTAAAGTTTCTGCTACCGTGGGGCAGGGGTTTGGAGGGGTGAGCATCAATATAAGCATCAGAAATCCATTCTAGTTCCAATTTATTGTTCCCTGGGATATTTACCATTTTATACTGTTTGGCTAAAGCCAGGGCAAAGATGATTGCCTCGGTGGCTGTTCCAGCTGTTACTTGTCTTCCGTTCTATTTGCTTTTCAAGGTTTAACTCCCACCCACCCTCAACTTTGGCCAAAGCAATTTCTTTTCAGGGTCGTGTCCAATCGGAGATCAAACACTGATGACTGAAACCAATTCCACGGTGTTCAAGAGTCAGAGGACTTTCATACAACCGTGTTGCTTCATTCGCTCCTCTCGCTTCTCCAACAGCAAACGTCTCCTCTAAAGAGGGGCTTGGGTAAAAGGCAATAAAAAATCTAGGCAAAAAAAGAAAGGTTGATTGGGGGTGGGGGGAGACAAGGAGAGGTGACAGGGATAAAGCAGAGGACCAAAGAGTTTATTGCCCAAGGAAAAATGTAGATTTCACTTAAAGACGCCACTTAAAAGTTCACCACTTAAATCGGATGGATTTTTTTCATGATGTAAAAACAGTTTATGATATTATGCCTCCCTCAAGCAACTAAACCCCTTAAATTTAAAGCTTCAAACTTAACTTCAAATTTGACCCAGCAAAGTGTTCTGCCCGTTTTATTGCCGTGCACGGATTGGGAGTGACAAACTTTGCTTGAAGATGAGCACAGACACCTGGAGAAATGCAAGAGAACACCCTAGAAATGACTCCACACCCAATCCCAAAGGGGGGGGGGGGACGGGGAAAAAAGCCCAAACAAAAATCCCCCCTGAAATCCTTGACTTCTGGTCTTTAGTTGTTTGTTCTTTCTTTCCTGATTTCTGCAGGTCTTGGGGCACGGAATGAGCACGGTAGAAAATGCAGCGAGGGAAATGTCAGTTGGAATCCTCGGAAGAAATCAGGCAGAAAGTTGACCTTTTGGCACTTGCAGTGCAATGGAAGGTAGCGCCGCGTGCGCCCCTTCCTTCGGCGAGTAAGAGCGACGATTTAGGAACAGCCAGCCTTGCTCACGTCCACACTGGCAGCCTGGAAAGGAGCGAAAAGCTCCACCGGCCCCAATCCCCGCGTGAGGAACGCGTTATCCCCTCTGGGGACGGGGAGAAATCAGCTTTTTCTCTCCCAGCCCGTCCCAAAGCCGAGGGAAGAGGTTCCCCCACTAGCCCGGCGGCTGGGGAGAAACCCCGGGGGCGCACCTGCAGCCGCGCCGCGGGAACCCGCGGGAGAGGTTCCTAGACGCCCAGCCGCCCGGCGCCCCGGGTCCAGTCGCCGCGCCTGTCTAAGTTTTGACCGCCTCAGCTTGCCCCCTGCTCGCGCCACAAGTGCACGGATTGCGGCGATGAGACGGGGCCGGGGCCTCGATCCACTTACCCTTTGAGCTGTTCCCTCATGGCTGCAAGGGCTCCGCGGTCGAGGGTGGGTACGAGTGGAGGAGTGAGCTTCCCAGAGCCGCCGGGCTCCCCGAAAGTGGAGCGCCGCCGCCGCCGCCGCCGCCCAAGCTCACAGCTGAAAGCACTGCGGAGGAGCCGGCGCGGGCGGGCCGGGGAGGGGGCGCTGCGGGCAGACGGGGCGGGGCCGTGTCGGGCTCCGCCCCCACCTAGGGACCTGGGAACCCGGACACCCAGAGACTGGGCAGTTGGGGCTTTCAAAACGGAAAGGAAAAAGAAAAGAGAAAAAAAGAAAGAAAGAAAGAAAGAAAGAGGATGGGGATTTAAGGTAGACCCAGGAACCTGTAAGCCACTCACCGCTCTGTTAACACCTCCTTAAAGCCTCCAGCAAGACTACTTGTTGCCTAAATAAATGACCCAGGTGCAAATGACCTCATCCCAGATAATTAAGAGTGTGGGCTTGGAGTTTTCTTTTTTAAAAATGAAAGAAAAAAATTATATACATAATTCTCACTCTCCCTTCCTCCTCAGTTGAAGATTAAAGTGGCCGGCGATAAGGACGTGAAGCTAAAAGGGATTGTTAAAAAGACTTTGTATTTGGATTTGTGACATAGCAGCGGATCTCAAAATGTAGTCCCTGGGAATAGCAGTATCAGTATCACCTGCGAACTTCTTAGAAATGAAAATTCCCTGGGCCCGGCCCAGACCTATTGAACCAGAAACTCTGAGCATACTAATGTTTGAGAATCACTGGTATGGACTCTCTAAATTAAGACACTACCACCAGTGGTGTTGCACGGTTTGGTCCTTTAGTATTCTTTTAGGAAAATCTAGAAGGAACTCGTTTCCAATAGAATATTTTATTGGAAAAGTTACAGGACCTGAACAGTTCAAATAATTCCTATTTTAGAGTTTGCAATATGATGATAGAAGTTAACTACACACAATTATTTCAAGCTTGGAAATATTCAAAAGAAGAAGAAAGCCTTCATTAGCACAAGAATTTTCTGCAAACTTCACATGATACCTTAGATTAGCATCCAAAGAGTATCTTACGATAAACTGTTAGTGATATTTTCATTGTCCTTCTTTGTCCATTTATTTTGTTGGCTTGCTTTTCTTTTTATTTTCTTTCAAACATTTGCTTTCCACTCTCCTGTCTGATTCATTCCACTTCAGTCTACAGTTTAAATGTGGTCCCCTTTTAAAAATTTATTTCTTATGGGATGGGGGTCTCACTGTGTTGCCCAGGCTGGTCTCCCAACTCCTGGGCTCAAGCCATCCTCTCACTTCAGCCTCCAAGTGCCTGCAATGACAGGTGCACGCCACCATGTCCGGCTTCTTTTTAAATAATCCTTTTCTGCTCAACATTTTTCCCCTAGAATGTTTTAGGTGGAAGGACACCCATTTTGCTTTATCTAATGCTACAGCATGGCAAAAGAGGCAAAAATAAAGTATGTGGATAAAAGCAAAAGGGAAAGCCAGGATTCTTTATTACCTTTAACAAACCAAATAACAAGGTAAATGTTATCACTAAAGATATGTGCATGTAAGTATGATCGGTATTGCTATTTTTAAGCAAATATGGCACTTCTTCTGGCATTCTGGCTCATACACTGAGATTTCTTAGTGTTGCCCTTTAGCAATTTTTAGCTAGTGAGTTGTGGAGGCAGCTGCTATTACGGTCTGAGGGGGGCACACTAAGATTTGCTTTGGCTGAAGTTGTCCCTTGGTCTAAGAGTATATTCTAGGTCTGCTCTTATCTTTGGGGAAGAGGGATTAGTGTCCTGTAATGAGGAAGTGGTGCCCTTTGCAGTAAATCAGAGACAGCAATCTCTGTGTCAGTGTGGCAAATCACTTAACTATTGTTTATGTTTATTTCAACTAAAAGACACAAGCCTCAGAGCATGGACATTTGTAAATATTACAAATCGATACACTAAGGATTTGTAACACCTGGATAGTAAGACATTTGTCACTCTCTTTCTTTCCTGTTTTTTTTTTTTTTGTTCGTTTATTTTACACTTTTAAATTACCTGCTCAAAATTCAGGAGTTCTGACATGCTTCTCTATAAATGCTTAAGTCTCTTTTCTCAGTGTCCAATTAGGAAACTACTAAGAATAATCTGTTGACAAGAAAAAAGAATGGAATAAGAAATCACTATTCAGACTTTTTAAAAAAAATTGACAGATGGCAATCCTCAAAAATACATCTTTAAATTCTTTTTTAGACTGGAGTTATAGGCACTTGAAGACTTGTTCCCAAATCTTGATGTCATATTATAATTAAATACTGAAAGTATTATTAAGAAATGACGCGGGCATCACAGAGACTGTTTGGTTGTCAATTGCAGTCAGATTATGAATTTTGCTTATTAGAGGAAAGCATTTGGAAAAGAACATAACTGATATACCTTTGTGTCATATGTAAATTATGTAGTGATGCCATGTATGATAATATATTAATTGCTCATTTATAGTAGATGTTTCTTCTTCTCCTCCTTCTGCTGATTATTATTATTATTACTGTTTTGTTATGAACCACGGACATGAAAAGAGCCTGCAGCTCTGCTACCAGAACAAACTTCAGCTAAAATTTTGACTTCAGAATCAGCCATGACCTGCTCATTCCCAGTACCACTGTCTAGAATGGTGCAAGGATTAGAACTGGGGAGTCCAGCTCCAAGACTCATGCGCTTAGCTATTCTGCTATGCTGCCGTGAAGAGACATGGCTTCTTTTCCTGTGGGAAAGGTCTGTGTTTTTTCTAGTGTGCTCATAGACAATCTCACTGATGGCTCAGAGCAGAGAAGAGTCAATTTGCTAGAAATAGAGATAAAGAAGAAATGAAATGGGATGAGGTCAAAGAAGGCGACCCACTAAATTTTCCCATAGCTCAAACTCTGGGCTTTGAACCACTTAAACTTTGAGAGTATCTTTAGAAAATAAGGGCATCTCTGACCTAAGGGACTGTGCAGGATATTTCCCCATTATCCCCTCCATCTCTATTCTTTGTCCTTCTCCATTCTGCTCTGTGCGCCAGGAGATTGGGACCTCTGTGGGGACATCAATCAGGCTTTCCTGCTATTTGGCTTCCTTTTGCTTTCAGCCAATTGGGAGGCAGTGATGAAAGGCCTATAGAAGGAGAGGAAAGGATAGGAGGAGAGTGATGTTTGGGTATTTATTCTTCAGGTTCCCTCCTACTGATCTCGGGCCTGGGAGCTGCTGAGTTCCTTGACCTGCAGCTCAAGTCTTGTTGGCCAGTCCTTTCCCACAGCAACAGCATTCCACTGGTTACGCAAACCATTCCTCCCTTTACCCCTTTGGGGAAATGTTTACCATTCCTTGTTTGTTTTTTTTTCTCCTAGCCTGCCTAGAGCCTTGTAAATAGCCTTTTCATTATACTCTCTTCAAGTGTTGCATTTGAATGTACCATCTGTTTCTCCCAGGACCCTGACCAAACTGAGACCCATCCAGCCAAAGCCACCCTCTGGGGCAATAGACTGGATGCTGAGTGGGGACTACCGATAGAGGAGAAGGTCAGAGCCCCCCACACTGGGGCTAAAAAGCAGACGAGACTCAGTCATTGGATAAATATTCATAAAAGCCTCCACTGTAGGCCCACAAAGAGTTTCTGGCTTTTGAGGGTAAAGGCAAATCAACAATTATGAATGGTGACAACAGCAGGTGTGAGGGTAAAAAGGATGCAACCAGCTTGTTCTTTACAAGAGCTTCAATGGTCTGCTTGATCTTTTGGAGAGAACATCAAGATAAGGGTTAGAAAAGAGAAATGGGCAAACTGGAAAGGGCTTAGTGTGACAATCTGGAGTTTGACTTGTATCCTGAAAGGTATGAGGGAGCTTTTTAAGGAAGAAAGAATTAAAGCATGAGTGTGGCTCTGCCAGGTTTGTCTTTTAGAAAAATCACTCAGGCAATGGTGTGGGGACTTGATCAGAAGACAGAGTCTGGAATTCAGACATCAGGTACAAGGAGATTGCAGTATGAGGAGGATCTGAATTATGGCAGTGGCAGAGGAGGTGGAGAAATGTTACAATAATGTTCCAACTACAGGAGTCTTGACTGACTGGATGTATGAATGGAAAAGAAGGAAGAAGTAAAGCAATAGTCCTCAAGCTTGGCCACCCTTTGGAATCACTCAGGGGTCGTTAATAAATTTAGATGTTTGGGTCTCACCACCCTGAGATTCTAATTTAATTGGTCTTGGACATTAGGATTTCTAAGACTCTCAAAGTGATTCTAATATGCAGTGAAGGTTAAGGACCATTGTCCTTGAGTGACAACAAAGATTGGATGAGTAGCATTCTCCAAGCTAGGAATTTCAGGAGGAGGTGGCAGAAGAGGGTTAGGAAAGAGATGATGAATCCAGTCTTGAACATAATGAATTGGAGGTGGTGATGTAAAAGTGCAGGTATCCAAGAGACAGCTGGACATCTGAGTCTGGAGCTCAGAGGGAAGATGTCTGAATTGGAGCTACGGATTTGCAGTGTACTGTTGGAAGGGTCTTGGGTTCAAATGAGCCCATCTAGTGGAGGGTGTGAAGGGCCAACAGCTGAAGCTAGGCTGTTCCTACCTTCCACGAACACATCTTTTTCCTTTCTGGGTTGCATGTGGTTTCAATGTTGGCCTGATGTTAGCTGTGTAAAAATGAGGAGTAGCATAGGAAAGGACAAAGACAAGGAATGGTTTGAACTGGGTACTTGCCTGGAGGGATGGTCCTGAGAGACTTCACCAACTCCTAGGGTTCAGCTTCTCTCTAGCTCTAAGAATCTCTGTCTATATTGCCTTGTGCTCCCTAAGTTTAAGTATAACCTGCATCACTTTATAAAAATTCATTTAGAGTATAGGTATCACTTCAATTAAGTAGAATACATATTCTATAGTAAAATGTCAACATTTGGGTGTACAATAAAGATGTAAGAATTCCATGTTCCTCTTTGCATAGTACAAGTACTAACCATGAACAGTGATTCAGACATCTAATAAATGGGTTGGCTTATGGTGAATCATTGCTGGTTAGGGCAATACTATAGCATACTAATTGAAATATATATAACAATCCCCCTAGATCAATCTGAAACCAACATCTTGTGGATGTAAGAATATCCAGCCAGTTCACATTAACCAGCAAATGAAGAGGCCTCTACCTTCAGACACAGAGCACTTCACACCCACACAAAAGCCTATTTTTCCGGGCCCTGTCTCTTTAGGGAGGCAGAGTAAGCCAGGCTGAGGAAAGTTCTCTCTGAGCCAGCTGCCATCTAAACCAGAGATTTCACCAGACAGGTTCCAGATAATGTCAAGCTCTGCTTCACTCTCACGCAGTTTTCTTTTAATAAGATTTCTCAAAGCTTCACAGAGCCACCTATATCAAGCCGAAATCTAAAAAGATGTGAATTTTAGCATCTTCACTAAAATAAAGCCATACTTCATTAACCCCACAGGCCGACTGTTGCTTCATGGGAAAGAATTTGGAGTACCTATTAGCCTGCCAGCTATAGCGATAACCCATGTGTGTGACCCACACCACCTCCTGCTAAAAATGGATCACTGGTTAAGGTGGTTCAAGTATATCTGACTATAGCATTCCTGGTCTACCTTAACAACAGCTCAAACTTGTAACTATTTGTCTGCCTCTCCCCACCGATTGTGCCAAATAAGAGGAATTTCAAAACTAGGCAGAAATTCTTACACTCTGCATAATCTCTCTTCCTCTTCAGCTACAAATAAGGCTTTGTATTCGATTAGACTCACAGCAGGTGAAAGCCCCAATTAGTGAATTCATTCTGAGGCCTCTTTCTACCTTCCTCCTACACATCACATTTTTTTTTTTTTTTTTTTTTTTTTTTAAATTGGGGAAGTCTGGGTCTCTTCTCCAATCAGCAGTAAATTAACCCTTTGATCTACCCAATCAAACTATTTACTGCATGAAGAATTTTCATTGCAAAATGGGAGAATGTTGAAAGATTCCTCCTTCTTGACTCCATAAGGGAGGTTACAGAAAATTCTATTTTATCAGACTTTATTGTTTTCTTCAAATCCATAAATAGTCTCAGATTTTCTGATCAATCTAGAAATTACAGTTTTTCTTTCTACCTGAAACTCACAATCTCAATATCATCTAACAAAAGATTAATGGACAGTCTACTACAAGAGAGAATTACTTTTTAGTTATGTTCTTATTTTGGTGTATTTGAGGTGAGAAAAATATATTAAATTTTAGGTTAAACAGTATGCTTTGGCCTTAGGAAAGGCCCAAAGTCTATATTTCATACTTTGTAAATATTTATTTGTCAAAGAAAATTCATCATTGGACAGGGATAGAGGTTTGGTTAAAATTAAAAAAAATCAAGGCAGCTTTAGTTCTTAGAGTGATTTACTTATACTTTATCAATTGCTTCTCTGGAAACAATTTGCAACCTAGTTTTATTTATGAGCATATGATTAAAAAAGAGCAGCTTTGTCTTTTTTAATTGTTTTAGTCCTGTCACTTTTCTTGAAACAAGTTGTAGCACTTATTCACAAGAAAATACTGAGCATATATCAAGTAGTAATGCAGCTTTTAGAAGTAGTCATCTGTTACAGTCAGAGGTTCATTTCATTTTGAGTCTTTTTAATTAAAATGCAAAGTTCTACATACATGCCTGCCTAAATTACCCCTTTCTGAAATACTCAAATTTCATTAAAAAATGTTAAATGTTAATGTAACCATTGTTAATACTGTAGACTTGCTTCTTGAGATTTGGAAAAAAGTAAACAAAGGAATTACCAGTCAATTAAGAGAACAAGGAAGTCATCCTAAGTTGAAACAGATAAGGAAAATGTAATAATCAAATGCTACAGATGAAGACACCAGCGTTTTTTTCTTTTTTCCTGAGATGAATATCTACAAGAATCACACTCTATCAAAAGCAGCTTCCTTAATCTTCAGCAAGCGTAGCTGTGTATTACAGCAAAGGCATGAAGATAGAGGGGCAGAGTGTCCAGACCAATTCTACCCTTTAGAGGCGGGTCACTTAACCACTTGGAAGCTTTTGTTAATTCATCTATAGAATGAGGATAATACTGCCATTTTGGGGGTCAAAATGACATAATGATTCTGACAGCAATTTGAAGGCTGGGGAATGCTGTGTTCATGCAAAGCAGCCTGTCAGACAGGTATGATTTCTTAAAAGAGAACTCAGTATGTTCAGGAATAGTTAGGTATACAGAACAAAATAAATTCACTTTAACATTGTATTTTAGATTGTCGTGTGAAGGAAAATGAGAGGTCTGAGTTTTAGTAAACTGCTCTTTAGCAGTTTATAAAAGGCACCTTTCCTCTTTTCGTTTTTTACATTTAAGAAGGAACCAAGTAAGAAAAGTAAGATTTTTTTTTTTTTTTGCAAGATAAAGCACTAGCTATAACCTAAGATAGGCATAAAATTCACAGCATTTGCTATCATTCAGTGGGGCTGAGATTAAAATACGAATAGTATTCACGCATGCTAAAAGGGATATCCATGTTCATATTAGCAGACAGCAGAAACCTGGAGTAATCAGAGAGCAAGTGAATATTGATTTGGTGGGGGACATTGAGGGAGAAATGTCCCCTAGCTTGATGGAGAAAGTCTCCTGGTGGCAAGCCTTGAACAGCTAGCATGTAGGAATTCCACACAAAGACAGGGTTCCATAAAAGGGGAAATAAGATAAAATCCAGTTTAACCAATTAATGATCTCCCAATGTCTGAATCTTGTACTCCAACTCTGGCTTTCTTTTGTCAAGGCATATTTTGAAGACGAAAGGAAAATACAGATGCAAGGCAATTTTATTTATCCACAAATTTCCAAGAAATGTTTTTTATGTGCTCTATCTAGACTAAGTTTCTCTATTAAATATTATCCTCTATTAAGTTCTTTAAATAGCTTCAAACATAGTGTATTTATGGAACACTTACATGTCTTTGCTTATCATTTAAACTCTTCTCATTTTTTCTTTATGGTTGGTAAAAACTGGGGAGTGTTTGGAGATTGACATGGAAATATATAAAAATTTCAACACTGTAATCCAGTTTTTTTTTTTTTTTTACTAGTGGGATCCCAAGGAAATATGGCCTTTTCCTTAAGGAGCTTATGATCTAATGAGGGAAGATAGACCCACATATAGTTAAACACAATATCAGACAGATTATAACAATTACAGAAATAGAGAAAAAAAAGCAGCAGAAAGGGAAAGGTGATTAGTTTGACCTCTTGGGATTAGAGAACATGCACTTCAATTAAAAACTAAGTAGGCTTTAATCGCCTAGTTAGTTCTTAAGTCAGGTTTTGTGTGTGTGTATGTGTGTGTTTTCTTTTTGCTAGAATATGAAGAGTTGAAACAAGTTTCTTACATTGACTCTGGGAGCTAATAGCTCATATTAATAATTTACTAAGGTACAGAATTTTGTGTTAACATACAGCTGTGTTATGACATCAGTCTATGCTTTTTAGGAACTCAAAAACGTATTGGGCCAATATTGGATTGGATATCATGGGAAGGCTAACTGGCAGAAAATACTACTTTCCCCGTTAGGACATCAAATCACATTCTTGAGTTAGTATCAATAAGACCTTCACGTGGGAATTGAAGTCCTCACAGCTTGACCTACTCTTATCCCTTAGAAACACGTTGACAAAGAATTGGAAGCCTCTTTGCATATGATGGATAGAGAAGAAAAAAATGGCACCACCTGTACTTTTGAATATCTTTCTTTTTTAAATAGAATTAAATTTGAGGTGGGAAGAAACAGGGGTGGAAAAGAGGAGAGGGATCAGAATGGAAATGTATGCCAAGTAGACGATGACAACAGCCTAGTTAAGAGTGGATGAAAGCCTGAACTAAGAAAGGAGCACTGGGAATTTGTGAAGAGGCTGAATTCATGACAGGTTATAGAATAAAATCAATGCTACTTTTGAGCCAATTGAATGTGAGGACTAGAGGAAAAGGAAAAGTGTAGGATTTTTGATAATGGCACTATTAGCTGTGCATTCATGGATTCATATTTGTGTATATACTATGTACATATTTATACCGTGCATTGTTCTGTAAAGGCTTTAGGGCAACTTATAACAATGTAGAACTCTTAAAAATTAATAGATAAAACCCAGCATTGAGGAAATATAAATACCATAAAACTTTAAGAAGAGAGGAAAATTTAGAACACAGATTTGGGATTTTTTTTGTTGTTGTTGTTTGTTTTTTGTTTTGAGATGGAGCCTCACTCTGTCACCCAGGCTGGAGTGCAGTGGCAAGATCTCAGCTCACTGCAACCTCCGCCTCCCAGCTTCAAGCAATTCTCGTGCCTCAGCCTCCCAAGTAGCGGGGATTACAGGTGCCTGCCACCATGCTCAGCTAATTTTTTGTATTTTTAGTAGAGACGGGGGTTTCACCATGTTGGCCAGGCTGGTCTCGAACTCCTGACCTCTAGTGATCAGCCCACTTCGGCCTCCCAAAGTGTAGGGATTACAGGCGTGAGCCACCATGCCTGGCCAGAACACAGATTTGAAGATCACAGTGCTTGATATGGATATTAAAATTGTGCTATGCATACCCACCAGAATGAGAAAGATAAATAATACAGTGTTAGAAAGGATGTGGAGCACCTAGAACTCTCATGCTCTGTTAGGAGGAGTGCAAATTGGTACAACCACATTGGAAAACTGTTTGGCAGAATGTACAGAAGCTGAACACATACATACCCTATAACCCAGAAATTCTACCCCTTGATATAGTCCTCAAAGGAATGCATACATATTATTCATCAAATGGCATGTCTTAGAATGTTTATAACATAATTTTTTCTACCAAATGCCCATCAACAGTAGAATATATAATATATTGTAGGATATTGACACAAGGGGATATTATATAGCAATTAGAATGAACAATCCACAACTTCATACAACAGTATGGATGAATCCAGGTTTACAGAAGTCAGACACAAAAGAGTACATGCTGTGCAATTTCATTTATATAAAGGACAAGAACAGGCCAGAATATTTAATGGTGTTCAAAATCAAGATTGTGGTTACCCTTGGAGAATAGATAACTATCAGAAGGGCACACAAAGGGTCCTCTAAAGGCTGGTAACATTCTGTTTCTTGATTTGGATGCTGGTTAAATGTGTGTGTTCAGATTGTGAAAATTCACTGAACTGTACATTTAAGTTTAAACCATTTTTTTCTAATTTTTTAAAAAATTGACAAATAAAAATTGTATATCTTTATCATGTATAACAGGTTTTGAAATAGATATACACTGTGGAATGGCTAAACCAAGCTAAGTAACATATGCATTACCTCATATACTTATCATTTCTTGTGGCGATAATACTTAAATCTACTCTTTTAGCAATTTTGAAGAATATAATATATTTTCATTACCTATAGTCACCATGGGGTACAATAGAGCTCTTGAACTTATTCCTCCTAACTGAAATTTTGTATCCTTTAACCAGCATCTCCCTTATTTTCTATATGCCTAATATATTTCAGTAAAAAAGTATTTTAGAAGGTGGGTGACTGGGTGTGGTGGCTCATGCCTGTAATCCCAGCACTTTGGGAGGCCGAGGCGGGCAGATCACGAGGTCAGGAGATCAAGACCATCCTGGCTAACACGGTAAAATCCCATCTCTACTAAAAGTACAAAAAATTAGCTGGGCGCGGTGGCGGGCGCCTGTAGTCCCAGCTACTTGGGAGGCTGAGGCAGGAGAATGGCGTGAACCTGGGAGGCGAAGCTTGCAGTGAGCTGAGATCGCCCCACTGCATTCCAGCCTGGGCGACAGAGCAAGACTCTGTCTCAAAAAAAAAAAAAAAAAAAAAAAGAAGGTGGTTGTGGCCTTTGTAGATGCCAAAGCAAATATAAAAGGAAATATGATCGATTTTATTATTTGGATTATTGATAAGGAGGAAAGAGTGTAAGTGAAACAAAGGAAAATCCAAGTTTGGAATGACTTAGATAGAATAAATAGATCTGCGTGGGATCTAAGATGGCAGACACTGCATGGTGTCGACTTTCAGAAAAATCCCTTCAGCAGTTTTCAGTGCCCCTCGACATGAGCCAAGAATATGATGCCGAGGTACACCTGAGTTCAGGCAATCTTATGGGGGCCAAGGCAAAGTGGTCTAAGAATGCAACTTTTGATGGCCTGGACTGAGGTAGAGATAAAACTAGGTACAGTGTTTTTCAAACTGCAGGTCATGAACCTTTAGTACATCATGAAATCTATATAGTAGATCATTACCAGTATTGTTCTTAATGAAACAGAAAAGAATGGAAAATATGACAGTGTAGAGGCTGGAATGGGGAGAGTGGGTTATAAAACTACCTATTGGGTACTATGCTCACAATCTGGGTAACAGGTCATGAGCCCCAAATCTTAGCATCATGCAATATTCCCATGTAACAAACCTGCACATGTACCTCCTGTATCTGAAATAAAAGTTGAAATTTTAAAAAAGAGAAAATACGAAAGTGTATTATTTGGTAAGGGTAAGTAATGTTTTGTGAAACTTTTCTTTCAATCATACAAGCATGAATAGACAGAAAAAGATTTACAGGTATAGATATGTGTGTGTGTGTGTGTGTGTGTGTATCAGGATGACATATAAAATGTAATTTTTTATAGTGGATTGGCAAAAAAGATGAAAGCTACAGGCTTTACTGCATGGATGAACTATATATGCCCACTGGACAATCATGCATCATTATAATTTCTCTAGACTAGGATTTGGAAAGAAGTTGACAGAAGACAGTTTGCAGTCTTATTCCCTGCTAAAGGCTGGAGCGTTGCAAGAGACTGGAGGAGGATTAAAAGATTCAGGAGGGGGAGCAAGCTGGGGAGGCGTTCATCAAGTCTAAAGTTCTAACCACATGAGATGCTGCAGGGGCTGAGAATCTGCTCCAAGTTTTAGGGGGTGTCTTCTCTGCCAGCTGTTCGTTTGGGTGGCTGTTTGGGAGTATACCAGGAATCACTCAGCCTTTTTGTTTTCTTCCAAATGGCATGGTGATATTGTCACATTGCAGAAGGAAAAACATTGCTGCTAAAAGTATTGTTAAGGGAAGTAACAGGTAGCTCACACTACTGTACACAACTGCACGTTGCCTGTCTGAGCAAAACACTTCAAAACGTAAACTAAGAAACGCCCTTCTGCTTCCATCTTGCAGTGAGACCTAATTCAAAGCCTTTGGTAGTGTGCTCAGGTCCAGGCCAATAAATTGGCAAGTGTGTGCCTGACAGAATGGTGACATTTTAGGGCTGGATGGTCCCCATTCTATTTAATGCTTATAAATTCATCCTATTAAGTGCTTGGGGAAATTTATCTGAGTAAGTGTCCATGAAGACTGATAATTATCATGATTTTTAAAAGTATTCTCATATAATTGTAGGAACATTTTAGACAGTCTACAGCCGTGGGGATATTAAGCATATTATGAGTAAAAATAACAGCTTTAAGAATAAAATTCCTTTCAAAAGAGTGACGAGCTTTGAACGTTACCAGAAAGAAAGACACAATCTTTCTTTTTTCAGTATTTAATCACAGCAGCTTTCATTAAATTCCCAGTAGTAATAAGTGACTAACTAACTACATTTGTAATTAGTATTTCTTTTTTTAAATTATTATTATTATACTTTAAGTTCTAGGGTACATGAGCATAACGTGCAGGTTTGTTACATATGTATACTTGTGCCATGTTGGTGTGCTGCACCCATCAACTCGTCACCACCCATCAACTCGTCATTTACATCAGGTATAACTCCCAATGCAATCCCTCCCCCCTCCCCCCTCCCCATGATAGGCCCCTGTGTGTGATGTTCCCCTTCCCAAGTCCAAGTGATCTCATTGTTCAGTTCCCACCTATAAGTGAGAACATGCGGTGTTTGGTTTTCTGTTCTTGTGATAGTTTGCTAAGAATGATGGTTTCCAGCTGCATCCATGTCCCTACAAAGGACACAAACTCATCCTTTTTTATGGCTGCATAGTATTCCATGGTGTATATGTGCCACATTTTCTTAATCCAGTCTGCCACTGATGGACATTTGGGTTGATTCCAAGTCTTTGCTAGTGTGAATAGTGCCACAATAAACATACGTGTGCATGTGTCTTTATAGCAGCATGATTTATAATCCTTTGGGTGTATACCCAGTAATGGGATGGCTGGGTCATATGGTACATCTAGCTCTAGATCCTTGAGGAATCGCCATACTGTTTTCCATAATGGTTGGACTAGTTTACAATCCCACCAACAGTGTAAAAGTGTTCCTATTTCTCCACATCCTCTCCAGCACCTGTTGTTTCCTGACTTGTAACTAGTATTTCTTATATTTTAAAAGCACTAGATTACGGATGCTGTATGTCTACCAGTGACTGTGAAGCCACAGACAGTTTAGCCTAGCAATGATTACTCACAAAGCATGAATTTTAACAGCATACCCCATTTTAACTACATCTAAATTCAGAAAGGAATTTAGTCCACAGAGGAACCTTCCTGTAACTTTTCTTGAATATTTTGTGATACCTTGCAAAATGGCCAAAAGTTCTAGCCCTCTCCTTGGTGTCTGGCTCTTGCAGTGTGCCTTTGTATCTCTTCCCACCAATAGGTGGAGTCTTTCCCCACTCCTTACATCTGGGATGGCCCTATAACATGACTTGCTTCGGCTAATGGACACTACCAAACATGACACAGCAGAAACCTGAGAAGTTTCCATGTGAACTAGCCTGAACTAGCATGTTCGATGATGAGATACACACAGACCTAGATGCATCTGTTCCTAGATGACAGCCTGCCAACCATCAGATATATGAGTCAGGTCAAGATAGCTTATCCAGCCACCAGCTGACTACAGATGCAGAAGCATTCCTGGCAAAGAGTAGTACAACTGGTCACACCACATAAATGGCCCAGTCCACCCATCAAATAGCTAAGTAAACGGCCATTGTGTTATAGAGTTTATGAGCTATTGCTCAAATTTGTTCTATGGCTTGCTTCTGTACAGCCCCTCAGCTAAGTATGACTACATTTTTAGAGTTGTAAAAAGAAAAAGAATAAGCAACAAAGACGCAAAGTGCTCTGCAAAGCCTATAGTGTTTACTATGTTGTCCTTTATAGAAAATGTTTGCTGACCTCTGTGTTAAGCCAGTAAGTTTTGGGATTGGTTTGTTATGCAGCAAAAGTAGCTGTTACACATCTGCTCCCAAGAAAGAATGTTAGAAACTAGGACTTTCTCACAGAATTCAGTTAACACCTAGTCAATTTAGCCTTGGTGCATGTCCTCCAGTTGCTTGTTATTAAGATAACGCTGAAATGAATAGAATGAACAAATACACATATAACCTGGGAAGTTATTTTAGTAATATGCTTCTCAAAAGTTAAGATTTTTAAAAGGGTATTTAGAAAAACAAGTATACAATTTTTAGCAGTTTTATTCATAATATCCTCAACCTGGAAACAAAATCATTATGCTGAATATAAGAAACCAGATACATACAAAAATACTGTATGATTCTATTTATAGAAAATTCTCGAAAATGCAAAGTAATACATATGAGAGAAAGACAATCAGTGGTTGCCTAGAATCAGGGGTGAAAGAAAAAATAACCTGCAAAGGGGCACAAGGAGGCTTTTGGGGGAGTAAGAATGTTCTGTAATTTGACTGCAGTGGTGCTTTCAGAAGTACACATCTGCCAAAAATCACTGAATCACTTTAAATGGAGGCAGTTTATTGTGTGTAAATTATTATTTAATAAAGTTGATTTGTATTTTTTTTAAAAAAGTGTTTGCCCTAAAATCAAATTTAACATTCAAAAGTGTATACAATTGGACAAAGAATGAGGTGCATTACACAGGATGTTTATATAAATATAGGACAGATTCAGGTCATGCTGTCAGTTCCCTTCTGATTAATTCTGAAAATATCAAAACATTAGATTCACAAGTGACCTTAAAGGTTAATGAATTATATCCTGTCATCCAATACAGAAATTGCCTTTAGGGGTGAGACAGTCATTTCAGTCTTGAATATCTACTGTACAGGGAGTTTAAGCTTTTCAAAGTGGTGGATTTTATTTTTTGGAGAGCTCGATTACAAAAGTTTCTTTAATATTTAGTTAAAATTTGCTTTCCCATAACTTCCACATATCTAGCTCAATCCATTTTCAGAATAAAACAGGAAAAAAATAACAAAAGAGAGTTCACAGAAGTAGTAATGAATGGGCAAGACTGGCCAAATGAGGTCTTCAGACAGAGGGCTGAGTTGAGCTTAAGAGATGACTGAACAAGAAACAGCCATGTGCAAAGGCACGGATATCTGAAATACAGACCAAGGACAGAGACTCTATTTTGTGTTGCTCTAGATCTATTAATTGACATTCTTTAGATGTCATTATTTAATCAGCTTCAAATTCAGCCTATTACCCAGCCCCACTGTTCTTTATCTTGTACCCAATATCCTCAAAAGAGAACTTGAAAAATGTGCTGTAAAATCATAAGTTATGCTGTCTATAACAGTCTTCTCATCTAACCATCAAGTAGACATAACAAAAATGAAAATGAGGTGCATGTGACATGGCAAATTTTGAGAGTATCATGCTGATTCCCAGCAGCATGTTATCCTATGTAGTCATTAATAATCAGTACAATGTCATTTTCCAGGATTTTGTTGCTCATCAACATCAAACTTACTGGTTTGTAAATTTTTAAATTCATCTCTTCATTTTTTAAATGTTAAAAAATGCTTTCTAATCTCCTTATATGACATCACCAATCCCCTTCCCATGTTTTCTCTGAGTTTTCCACCGGTAACTCTTTTCATGGGAGAAGGAGTAAGTTTTAGTGGATATTGGATAAGAAGAATGCACTCCTGTTGAGTAGAATGAGATCCCATGGCAGCACTTCTAACAAATTAGATCTACTCCCTGAACAAAAACAATATGAGTTAAGATCGTTCCTAAGATTATCTAGAAAAGAATCCCGTTCCCATAAAACTGAATAACATTTTGGTCAGATTTGTGTCATTTTAAAAGCCAAAATACTTACCTAAAAAGCAAGTGATTCGAATGTCTCAAGCTAAGTTATTCTTTACTTATCTATGGCCCTCAAATGAATTGATGACCTTCTGTAGAGAAATGGTTCTTTATTTCTGACTTGTGAGAGTCATGCGACAGCAGTGGATGGGCTAAGAAGGTTACAAGAAATTTGTTACATTGCTTTTTAGCTGTTGTTTTTAGTTTGGTGAACAAACAAGATAACATAGCCAGTGCCTTTTAGTCATAAAGCAAAAATAAAACTACAGTGTTTTCTAATATTGTACCCTAAACCTATGCAAATCTCCAATTTGCATCACCCACAAGCCTCCTATATTTTTGCAGATTTTAACTAGAGCTAAGTAATTGGCATATATTTATACTTAATTGTAATCAAATGTAATGACATGTGTGCAAAACATAGGCTTTGCTCAAAGTGCTCTTTATAGATGAAATATGATTATTGAACTTGACAGTAGATCATTCATTGGGGGAAAGGTGATTAATCACTTCTCTGTGCTTCTACCTTCCTACCCTTTGATGACACCGGTTATATTTCAAGATTCTCAATGCTATAAATGAACACTTTACTGAAGAAGCGTCTTTATCCAAGGCAAAATGAAATGTGTTACCTAAGACTAATAAAGTCATTTACAAGTTTCAATGAGGAGCAAATGTAAATAGCAAAAAAAAAAAAAAAAATCCATTATTTATCAGCAGTAAATCCAGTATATTTTGGTAAAACAGTTTTCACAGAAGCTCTACTTATGTTAGCTTTTCCTAAACCTTGCTGCAAAGTGTCAATTCTTTCTAATATATAATCAAAGGAATTTTGTGTTGGGAAGAACATTTCTCATCTTTGTAAAGGACATTTAGAGGAGAGATAGGAAAAAACAAAGATCATGCATGAGGATTATGTGTGAGGGTAAGGATTGACTGGATTTCAATCATTATTTTAAAAGGCTTTTCTAAAAAAAAAAAAAAGGGGTTCTTTGAACCAAGTGCAGTCTGATTTCTAATTTTAGAATATTTCCACATTTAATATTGACATTCATTATCCTGAAAATGAAGGCAGATACACATAATATCTATATGTATTTTAAATAAAATTTGTTCAATAACTTTTCTTCTCAAATTTCATAACTTTTTCTTTGAATCAATGTGTCAACTCATTTTTTCAACTTTTCAAACTGAAAGAAATTCCATTGATCTTTAGTAAAAATGAATTTAATCAAATATTAGGCAAAATTATTTAGTGAAAGAACTCAGAGAATTTGATTAGGTGCCTAAAATGTCATTTTTAGCATAAAAATTAACAAAAGCACAATAATATTTCCATTTTATCTTAAAAATTAACATGCTATGTTAAAACATAACAAAATCCCTCCCCCCCACCCCAAAATTCTGCATAAGAATGTTAATGGTTATGTTTGCATAGATGGGGTTTATATTT
Organism: Macaca fascicularis; assembly: GCF_037993035.2. Lineage (NCBI taxonomy): Eukaryota > Metazoa > Chordata > Mammalia > Primates > Cercopithecidae > Macaca > Macaca fascicularis. The sequence continues at coordinate 31,329,151 of NC_088395.1, forward strand.
TTGTGTTTCTTTTCCATCCAGCAAATTTAAATCTAGGATACAAATTTAGTCATTATCGTATCCGAATTGGTGAAGAAAGCCCAAAATATGGCCAAATCTACTTGCCCCCTACCTTAAATTATGAGCTTTTAAAAATATATTTTCAGGTTAGAATACTTCTCTTTTTTCTGAGTTCAGCTCTCTGAAGCAAGTTCTATCAATTCACGAAAATATTAATTATAAAAGTTTTACACCAACAATTTGGTCCTCATAACTGCCCTGGCTTGGCCTACATTTCACTTTCATCACGATTGATTTTCTAATATGAGATTAATGTTAAGGACCATAAATGTTATGTTGAGAATCATAAAACACACATGCTAAATTTTGGGAAGAGCCCCCATATACAGATAAAGAAGGAAACAAAAAAGATCTAGCAGATAAAGAAAATATTGGTTTTGGCCCCATTTAGAAATGTATTAATGGCAATGTTGTAACACCTTCCTTTCCAACACAGTGGCAAGCCATGGGATGAACAAGCTCAAGACATGTGTGGTAGCATATCAATTAAGCAAACAGTTGACACATGGAAGCATTACTAGTAATACTTCTGCTCCAACCCAGATACAGATGCTCTTCAACTTACAATGGGGTTATATACCAATAAACTCATCATAAGTTGAAAATATTGTAAGTCAAAAATGCATTTAATATACCTAATCTACTTAACATCATAGCTTAGCCTAACCTACCTTAAATTTACTCAGAACACTTATGTTAGCCTACAGTTGGGCAAAATCATCTAACACAAAGCCTGTTTTACAGAAAGCATTGAATAGCTCATGTAATTTATTGAATACTGTACTGAAAGTGAAAAACAGAGGGGTTGTGTGGGTACCTGAAGTATGGTTTCTACTGAATGTGTATCCCTTTTGCACCCTTATAAAGTAAAAAAAAAATCTTAAATCCAACCATTGCAAGTCAGGGATCATCTATGTTCGACTGACAGACTCCAGCAAGTGTCTGCAAATGAGGAAAGAATAGAGAGAGGAGAAAGAAAGTACTAGATGAAGACAAAGAATCCTTTGTGATAGGATCTTCAGACAGAGAGGCTCTAGGGACTTGGAAACCTGGAAGCTCAGCACAGGCATTTAGTATATGTTGAGCCTTAGGGAACTCATTTATCAATTTGGTATCACTCCTTTCTATTACTACCATGGTGAATGATCAGAAAGGAAACAGAAACTCCTTTAAGAATTGCAATAATGAACTGTTTCTTATTCTTTTTTTTCTTGCAGAGGTGGAGGTCTCACTACCTTGACTAGGCAGGTCTTGAACTGCTGGCCTCAAGCAATGCTCCTACCTCAGCCTCCCAAAGTGTTTGGATAACTGGCATTAGCCACCTCCTCTGGCCAAGAACTGTTTCTTTTGATTACATTTTGTTCTTCCTACTCAAACTTTCCTTAAAGATAATGCTTCCTTAAAGATAAATCTAATGGCTTAAACACACACACACACACACACACACACACACACACACACACACACACACAGAGTATGTATTCTTTTTTATCACTCTCTTCCTGTCCCTCTTACACCTTGCTTTGGAACTGACTGGTGCCTTGCATCTCCAGTCATTTATCACACATCATGTAGACAGAGATTTTAGATATTAAACCACTCAGTCTGCCAATCTACATAGGAAGCACCCTCAATGTCTTTAAAATGCTATTCTGAAACATTTAAAGAGGGCCATCTGCAATAAGAATGATCATTAGATGATGATAAACAGTACTGGGTCACAGATGGAGAAAGTAATAGTATTTGAGAGCCATTTTCATGTTAATGTTATAGATTACATATTAAAGAAATGTGCCAGTAATGAAGCAAAAAACAAAGAGGGCCATTGGAGAAGAACAGTTATGCTATTGAAAGCAATGATATAATAAGCAGAATGGCCCTAAGCCATCTGTTTTTAAAGCTTACCATATTTAGGCTGTTAGGACCATCCCACTGTCCATGGAGGTGCCATTCTGAGATAACAGGGAAGTGGGCAAAACTAATACAAATTAAACCATTGTCAATAATTTTTATTATGAATTGATTTTTCCCCTACAGACAAATCTAATGCTCCCAGATCATACTGTGGGATAATGTAAAATTTTCCTCTAGATTTAGTCTATTTGCCTTAGGGTACTGGGTCTTTTACTTACCCCTGCCCTACCCCTGGTTCCTCTGATTTTGAAGATCTTTTCTAGGGGAGTAAAGCAACTCAAGATATTTCCTATTTGTGTAAAAAGAAGCAAATTCTCAGCTACATAGATGCTTGTGAGTGAAGAGACAAAAATCTCAGCTAGTACTTTCAACCTGAGAAACATATCATAATTTTGAAAAACTACAAGGACATATATGTTACATATAAACATATATAGCTATATAACACAAAATAAGTTAACAAATGAAGAAAGCATTGGAAAATATCTTAATTGCTACCTTTCTAATTAATGACCACCAATGTATGCACTACAGAATACATGACTAATTGAAGAGAGTTTACTTTTCACATTTGTGACTATTTAACAAAAAGTTTCTTAGTCCTTAATGTATGCACGTCACAACTCTGAAGAAACTCGAAGTACAGACTATGGGGCTCACAGTCTTAAAATGAGGCTTTTAGATATTGATTTTCATTAATGCTGTCCTCTAAAATAGTTTCAGTCTTTTGTGCTTCCAAAATTAAAACTTTATCCTTAGGTTTTGCGATTTGGATCTTGTAAGGAGATAAAGAGGGAAGAAAAAAAGTTTGTGATTCAGGGGTGTAATAAACTCCAGCTGGCATATCATGAGCCTAGTTATGTCAAAATAAATAAATGATCAAAAATAATCTTATTAAAAAACAAAAACATATTGGAACTTTGGAAAATAAATTTAGGTAAAACAAGTGAAATGAAAATAGGAAGAATATTAATATTCAGAAGCTGATTGATTATGTATTCGCCAGATCAAAGCCTCTGGGTGATAATGAGCCACTGAACAGGGATTACCACCTGTCCTGTTCAACCAGCAGCTGGACTTACCAAGAACAGCTGGACAAGAACACTTATATAAAATTAGCCTTTAGAAGCATCAGCTAAGTTTTTTCACCTGCTTCTCAGATCTGCATCTTTATCACTCATGCCAGAAGTAAAAAGCTTTTCATATTTTGATGCTGTTTTTGCCTTCGGGAAAGCACAGCTTTGAACACCAATATTCCCAGTAGCTTGCTACCAAGTAACGGATCTTGTCTTCTAGACCTAATAAGCTAAGCTGTCAGATGCACTTGGTTTTTCCTGTCACTGGCTCATCTTGTGCTCTTATGTTTAAACCACTACAGATTCTTTCAAAAGAAAGTAGAAATATAAATGATAAATCAAATTTTTAACCTCATTTATTCCTATATGCCTACTCATGAATCTTCATTTTATTGAAACCTATTTAAAATGACAATATATACGCATACTTGGGAAGTTTATCAGACAATTTTAATATAAGACGATAGGTTAAAAATAAGGCATATGACAATCTTTATTTGGTGCTCTGAATTGTATTAAAGTCAGCAGTCTGTTTTAAGAGTTATCATGGAACAAGTGAATGAGTAAATATAATAGCCTGCTTCCTTCCTTCTCAAAGTGTGGTTGGTCCACAGATCAACAGCATTAGCATCACCTGTTAGAAATGTAGACTATCGTGTCTCATTTTAGACCTACCGAGTCATAATCTGGATTTTAACAAGATTTCCAGGCAATTTGTATGCATATTAAAATTTGAGAAGCAATGTTCCTGAGTTTAATCAGATCCTCTCTTTCTCTCTACACTTTTCTTTCTTTCTTTCTTTTCTTTTTCTTTTTTTTTTTTTTTTTTTGAGACAGAGTCTCACTCTGTTACCAAGGCTTACCAAAGCCAGAGTGCAGCGGCTTGATCTCGGCTCACTGCAACCTCCGCCTCCCAAGTTCAAGTGATTCTCATAACTCAGCCTGGGATTACAGCTGGGATTACAGGCATGCGCCACCATGCCCGGCTAAGTTTTGCATTTTTAGTAGAGACGGGTTTCGCCATGTTGGCTAGGCTGGTCTCAAACTCCTGAGATTAAGCGATCTGCCCTCCTCGGCCTCCCAAAGCCTGCTGGGATTACAGGCTTGAGCCACCGCACCTGGCCCTGTTTCTCCACTTTGTATTGGAATGCTTGTATTTGAATATGATGTTTTAGTACAAACCAGAGCCTAGGAGGCCTGTGTTTTAAAGCAACTACTACTGATGGCTACTATGCCTACTATGTGTAAGTGTAACTCACACAGGTTGAACATAAAGAAGAGGTTTCGCATAAGAATATTATTGGAGGTATCGTGACCTTAGAACATCTGTACATCTGTATAACCGAACCTTTTTGTTTTTCATTAGACCCCAATCTGAAAGTTTCTCTTTCTGCCAAAAGAAACAGAGAATCCTTCTACTCCAACAATGCAAGGTAGAATACAGAAAGGGGAGAGAGGAAAAAAAAAGAAACAAAACACATTCTAAGTGGCAAGTAACTGGCAGCAGGCACTGTGTATAAATACCAAAAGTAGCATGTGTTAGCACATTGATGACGACTCCTGATTTCAAACCTGCACTTGGAGCAACTGCAGATAGAGACTAATAATTCTTGTCAATGTGTATTAAAAGCTCTGACAGGAGAAAAAACTTGTGCAGCTCAAGGTTGAAAGAAACCACAATGCGGAGATTCAATTAAAACTGGATGTTGGGAGAAGAAAGTATAATCTATAGGAGCATAGGTATAAATCCCCTTTTTCTGATTTGTTCAGTCTCTACTGAAAGAAATTGAAAGCTGATACCAGAATCCTTTGGCATGCTAGTTATAGACATTTATTTATTTAGGTATTTATTTACATTTTTTAATTATATGCTTTTATATATAATCATGCTTCAATTAAGTGTACAGCAAATGGTAAATATTTCTCATTTATATAACATGAGGTCAGTCATTCCTAATGAATCTTTTCTGGTGCCTTAAAACCTCCAATTAAAGACTCCTTCAAATACTCCAATCAAAGACACCAATTAAGGATTCCTCTTAATAGATAAATATCCAAACCAGGCTGTCTTCAAAATGATAACTAGTGTCAAGATTCCAGTGTTCAAAAAAGACAGATCAGTAAGCAGTCTCCCAAGCCAATTGACTGTGCCAATTCCACCCTTGGTGGAAGGGAGAGAAAATGATTGCTTCAGAGCAGAAGCAATGGTGGAAGCAGAAGAAACAAACAAGCAAAAAAAGTGGTGGCGGGAGAGGAGAGAGGGTTAAAAGGCAATGGGACAGGAAGAAGATGTTGTGGAGTAGTGTGAACCTGGACATCAACTGGGAAATAGAACATCAAAAGAACATGCCAGTGTTTTGGGGTTTTTTTTGCTCCTCTCTAAAGAAAAAATTCTGTCTACCTTAGACAAGCACTTCACTAGTTAAGTCTGTGGGTATCATCTACTTAGGGCAGGTAGGCCAATTGGTATCTTCAATCTTTTTCAAAGGCTCAAATTTAGGCACATCCAGGAGTAAGAATGTCCTTCCCTTCACTACATGCGAGATAAAGCTGGTCAATCGTTGAGCCCCAGCTGAGTAAATTTTATGTCAGGTAAAGGAAGCAATGTGGGTATGTTGCGAACAATTGATCAGATAACCAAGTACAATCCCATTAAGATAACGGCTATAATCCTTGAATTGAAGACTTACAGGGCCATGTAGACGTGGCTTTTGTCTAAAAAGGACAAAGAAACTGAATAACATGGTCAGTTCTCCGGCATAGAGACATTAAGATGAACCAAGAGATTTTATGTGTGTTTGCTCATTTTGTCAGAAATAACAGGTGACTTAATTACATCGACTTCTGTTCAAAATGCTAAGAATAACTGACAACTGACAACTTTGGAGGAAAGATTCCTGTCAAAGTAATCACATTTGTGCTGCTCTTATTCATTGAATTAGTTTACGATTTTCAGTAAATGAATAAACAAATAATAGAATAATCCAAAATCTTATTTTTAGGCTTTTTGTATGTATAACTAGTATTAACCCTCTCTGTCAACATTTTTGCTTTCCTTAAAGAAATATAAGAACATAAAATTTTAGCCTCGGCGTGGCGGCTCACACCTGTAATCCTGGCACGTTGGGAGGCCGAGGTGGGTGGATCATCTAAGGTCAGCAGTTTGAGAGCAGCCTGGCCAACATGGTGAAACACCATCTCTACAAAAATACAAAAATTAGCCGGGTATGATGGCGGGTGCCTGTAACCTCAGCTACTCGGGAGATTGAGGCGGGAGGATCACTTGAACCCAGGAAGCAGAAGTTGCAGTCCACTGCGCTCCAGCCTGGGTGACACAGCAAGACTCCATCTCAAAAATAAATAAATAAATAAATAAATAAATATTTAACATTCTGATATACCATTATAATTATTTATTGTAATTGACAATGCAAATACAATTTTGCTTATTTGGCTGTTCTGGCTGTTATAAACGGAGTACAAATTCTAATTTTTGTTAGCTCTAAATCAAATTTTAAAAGTAAATAGAATGTTCAAAGTTATGTTTTATTTCATTTGCTTAACAGAACACTTAAAAAAAGATGAATAGCAAAATATAAGACCAGGCCTGAATCCACTGAGCTGTCTCATCTATAAACTTCATAAGGCATCTTACATAGAATAAGCAGACAGACTTCCAGACTTACAGTTAGAAAATGCTGGTTTGAACCTGGGCTCTTAACACTGTGACAATAGGGAAAAAAATCACATAATGTATCGAAATAATAAGTATTGTTGACTATAAAATGAAAATCTATCCTGCATATTTTACGTTATTGTTTTAAAATTAAATGAGGTAATATATGCAACTTTAAGTAGGTACTTTATAAACTAGAAAATTCAATAACTGTGTCCAAGTGATCTCACTTGGACACAGGAAGGGGAACATCACACACCAGGGCCTATTGTGGGGAGGGGGGAGGGGGAAGGGAGAGCGTTAGGAGATATACCTATTGTAAATGACGAGTTAATGGGTGCAGCACACCAACATGGCACATGTGTACATATGTGACAAACCTGCACGTTGTGCACATGTACCCTAGAACTTAAAGTATAATAATAATAAAAAAAGAAAGATAAATAAAAAATAAATAAATAAAAGAAAATTAAATAACTGCTAATTTATTTTTAGTTTAGTAAAGCCTACAAAAACATCACTTAACTCTTTATATACCAAATATAGTCACTTAGGTTATTATTATATTTATTATTATTATTATTATTATTGAGACAGAGTCTCACTCTGTCACCCAGGCTGGAGTGCAGTGGCATGAACTCTGCTCACTGCAACCTCTGCCTCCCGGGTTCAAGCGATTTTCATGCCTCAGCTTCCCAAGTAGCTGGGATTACAGGTGCATGCCACCACGCCTGGCTATTTTTTTATATTTTTAGTAGAGATGGGGTTTTGCCATGTTGGCCAGCCTGGTCTCGAACTCCTGGCCTCAAGCAATCTGCCCACCTCAGCCTCCCAAAGTGCTAGGACTACAGGGGTGAGCCACCATGCCCAGCCTTATTTATGATTATTTTATTATTTTAAAAATTCTAATTTCTTGAATTTTTCCTGGAAATGCAGATAAGTAGGTAATGCATTTGGTGATGGTAGTATTAATAGTAATGAGCTAATACCTCACCCTGAAAATGGCTCAAAGATTACCTTAAGTACATATTGACTCCCTAAATATGTGAACAATAAATATAATTGTAAAATAAATACAATTATGCAATCATGTCAACTAAATACAATTTGAAAATATTTTGATTGTTTAAGGTTGTATTTTCAGTGTACTATTTAATAGTTATGCATCTATTAGACTACAAGACTTTAGACTACAAGGACAGTAGTCTTCACAGTCTCTACCTGCCTAGTACAGAAGTTATGATTATTTGCTGAATGAATAAAAATAATACTCTAAAAAGTGTGTTCATATGAATAATTTTTCATTCATGATGCTTCTATCCTAAGCATCTTATATATAGGATCTTAATCCACAGCAATCTGAATTCCCTGCAAAAATTCAAAAGAAGTCTGATATTCCTTCATTCTATATAACCTTGAAAAGAAACAAGGTAAAAGCAAACAAACAAAAAATCTAGTGACTTGAAATGAGACTACCAGCTTTGCTTTAGGAAAGGTAGACTATGAACGAAGCAATTTTAAAGCTTGGAGTGAGGACAATTTAAGTCAAATCAGTTTTTTGGAATGTCTACAAGACACTAAGTATATCATGAAAATAAGATTTAAGGAAAAATAAGTACACAAACATGGAAGTAAATGAAAATATTCTAGTTATTCACAGACTTGGATGTCTTAAAATCTAAACTTTTTTTAATATGGTAAATTAAATGACAAATTCATATTCAAGTATAAATTAAAATAAATAAATGTCAACTATAAATGAATTCTATTATTTGAAAATGGAATTATATCTGTGCTATTATGCTTTTCATTAGTTTGAAGTACAAGTTGCAAACTAGCAGACTTTGGGCTAAATTTGGCATGCACAAATGTTTTGATTAGCCCACACAGTTTTTTTTTTTTTTTTATTTGAATTACTCAACATTTAAATATTCAGAGATATTTTACAGAATAATCCAACCTTCTGACTTCTCATTTAAAAGGAACGATTTGTACATGCTGGGCTCCCATTCTTGCATGATAATAATTTTCTGGAGCCACCATTCTATAAAGGCACATCCATTCTATAGTCCCTACCAGCTCCCACTAACTTACGCTTCACTAGCCTCGCCCATTTACAGTAGCAGGCTAGCCCCTGTTGGCATTTAAGTTTGCAACCTCAGGTTTAGACCAGCAAAGTTTGACCATAGCAATCTTAGAGTATCTAAGTGTGCTTTAAGTCAACTGACATTGACACAAGAAGAAATAGAAAATTGGAATAGCCCTGTAGTATTTAAGAAATGAATATTGTAATTATAAATTTTCCCACTAGGAAAACTCCAAGGCCAAATCATATCACTGGCAGAAATACCAATCTTAAGTAAACTCTTCCAGAGACTAGAAGAGGCAACGTTTCCCTACTTTCCTTTATGAAACCAGAATAATCCACACACCAAACCTTGACAAGAATGGCAGACCAATATAATTAATAAACATGGATGCAATAACTCTAAAGGAAATACTAGCAAATCAATTCTAATAGTGAATGTTTAGAATCAAGTGCTGGGCCAACTGGATATCCATATTATGAAAAATAAAACTCAATCTCTATCTCACATATTACACAAAAGATCAATTCCAGGTGTACTGTATATCTAAATGTAAAAGTTAAAAAATAGTAAGTTTCTAGAAGCTAATACAAGAGGATTCATTCATTATCTTGTATAAGGAAATATTTCTTAAATAGGACACAAAAGAACCCTAAAGAAAAATTTATATATTGGACTATATTAAAATTAATATTATATAAAACTATCAATCAAAAGAAGCAATTGAATTAAAAAGAAAGCTATAAAATGGGAGAAGATATTTGCAACACATACAATTTACAAACAGTTACAAACTAGAATATGTAAAAAACTACAGATCAATAAGAAAAAGAAGGATGAATCAATAAAAAAAATAGGCAAGCAATTGAATAGATACTTCACAAAACAGGATCTCCAAAATGGTCAATAGATACATGTAAAAATATTCAACCTCATAAGTAATCAGACAATTGCAAATTAAAATAACAATGAGATTCTACTCACACACTCACTGCAATGGCGACAATTTTAAAGACTAACAAGTATCAAGTATTGTTGAGTTGTGGAGCTACCAGAACTTTCATATACTGCTAATGATGATGTAAATTGGTACAACCACTTTGGAAAACCAGGAGTATCTACTAAAGCTCAGCATATGCCTAACCTCAACATAGGCAATTTTACTACAAAGTATATACCAAACATAGTTGTACACACATGTGCGCCAAAAAGTACACGAAAGAATGTTCATAGGAGCCTCACTCATACTGTCTTCCAACTGGAAAGAACCAAAATGTTCCCCAACAATAGAATGGATAAATTATAGTATATATTTTAAATGGGATATCAAATAGCAATGAAAAGGTATGACAGATTCATGCAACAACATGAGTTAATCTCATAAACACAATGCTGAGTCCCTGATAAAAAGGTTATATACTGTACAATTCCATTTTTATAGAGTTCAAATAAACAGGCAAAACTCAACCATAGTGTTATAAGGCAGAGTAGCAGTTACCTTTAAGATGAGGGAGGAATAGTGATTGGGAGAGGGAATGTGGGTGAGGTAGGGTGGTGATTTCTGAGGTAGTGGTTATATTCTATGTTTCTCCTCAAGTTTTTCATTTTGAAAATTTTAAACCAACTGAAATGCTAAAAGAACACCCATAAACCATTCACTTAGACTCCCCAACTGTTAACATCATATTCTCTTTCTCTCTCTCTGTCTCTCACCGCCCCCCAACCCGGGGTGTGTGTGTGTGTGTGTGTGTGTGTGTGTGTGTGTGTAGTCTGGTTTTGGGCTACTGATAATATTTTATTTACTGTCCTAGATGGCGAACATAGGTGTATTCATTTTGTGATAATTGCATTGAGCTGAGCATGTATCATCTGTATACTTTCTGAATGTGTGTCATTCTTCAAGCAAAAAAAAAAAAAGAGATTCAGTCAACTTATTTTTTGAAAACAATGCATTCAATACAACACATTACTGAAATACTATGGGTAATGATTTTTTGTTGTTGTTGTTTAGATAGCATTAGGGAAAAACTACACCATATTTTCTGATCCATTTCTTGAACAAGGATACCTCAATGTAGCAAGGAGGCTTGGGTTAAAATTGTTATGTCACAGCCTCACCTGCTGGTTGTTTTCCATAGCCATACTCTACACTTGCCTCTATTATATGGAGATAAGAAATCTCCCCATACTTGCTGCTTTTAAAATGTTTTTAAGACAAGGTTGTTCAGGGCACAGAATGAGACACAGAGCAGGGCTATGGGGGTTACTGCCAGTGTAGGGTAGATATTAAATTGTCCTATCAGTTAATTGACTAAGTAAAACACAGTTCTGATCCCCCGAAACAAATGGTTAAACGAGCTAGCCAAAGAAACGACATAATAGGCCAGGTGTGGTGGCTCACACCTGTAATCCCAGCACTTTGGGAGGCCAAGGTGGGAGGATCGCTTGAGCCAAGGAGTTCGAGACCAGCCTGGGCAACATGGTGAGACTACCCCCCGCCGCCATCTCTACAAAAAGAAAGTACAAAAAAAGGAAAGCACATAATATTTTCCAAAGCTTAGATAAAAAGTAGGATAGATGACCTGAGGATGAAAAGCAGACATAATTATAGAAGTTTTTCCTCTGTGTTTTTTACCAACAGAAATGAATGAACAATATGGCACAACAGAACAGGCACTCAGCTTAGACAAAAGCAACTTAGTCCCAAATTTTAGTCCATAGCAAATGATCTGAGATAGATCAAGACATCTCAAAGCCTCAGTTTCCAAGTCTGTAGGAATAAGAATAATCATATATGATACTCAAACCTTCCATGGGATACTGTAAGAATCAAATGTGATAATAGAGGTGAAAGTATTTGATAAAGTGCTATACAAACACATGGGGCTATTTGTAAGTTATCTACCTGAATATACCCTCTACCTGAAAAACCATGGCATTAGAAAGACCATGGGACCACGTATCAGAAGATCGGGTTTTCTAGACCAGTTTAGCCATGTTACTAAAATTACTTTCCCCTTTCGGACCTCCATTTTCTTATCTGTAAGATGAAGAGTTTGGGTTGGATGATCTTTAACATTCTTTCTTCCTCTTACATTTCACAATTGTATCTCCTCACATTTGAGTAAGCTTATTTCTGCAGTCTAATTAGCTGACTGAATACTGATGACTCATTATAGAGGTGTGCTATCAGAGATAAGTTAAAGGACAAGCTTGTAATCCTAGGGTAACAGTTTTAGGAGGAGACCCATTCCCTTAAATGATAATGGCAGAAATGACCACTAAAGGAAGGCAAGAAGTATCGGGTTTATGGCATTCTGAATCTATCTCCCCAAATGGAAATCAGATGTAAAATTCTTGTGCTGAGAGATGTTGTGTTGATTGAACAGTATAGATCTACTTGATTCTCTTATTGTCATATTCGTGTGTGTTTCAGTAGTGTAAACTCGGAATTGAATAGTTGCCTATGTTTGTAAGAGATATTGTAGGTTTGCTTTTTTTTTTTTTTCTTTTTTTCTTTTGAGATGGAGTCTTGCTCTGTCGCCCAGGCTGGAGTGCAGTGGTGCAATCTTGGCTCACTGCAAGCTCCACCTCCCAGGTTCATGCCATTCTCCTGCCTCAGCCTCCTATCTGGGACTACAGGCGCCCACCACCATGACCGGCTAATTTTTTGTATTTTTAGTAGAGACGGGGTTTTCCCGTGTTAGCCAGGATGGTCTCCATCTCCTGACATTGTGATCTGCCTGCCTCGGCCTCCCAAAGTGCTGGGATTACAGGTGTGAGCCACCGCAGCCGGCCGTAGGTTTGCTTTTAATATACTTTCAGAATGTGTGGGTTAGCATTTTTTTTTCCATATAACAGCTTTATTGACATACAGTATACACACCATACGATTCACCCATTTAAGGTATACAATTCAACGTTTTTGTTTGTGTGGTTGTTTGTTGAGACTTGCTCTGTCACCCACACTAGAGTGCAATGGCATGATCTTGGCTCACTGTAACCTCCACCTCCCAAGTCCAAGCGATTCTCCCGCCTCAGCCTCCCAAGTAGCTGGGATTACAAGCGCTCGCTATGAACATCTGGCGAATTTTTGTATTTTTAGTAGAGAGAGGGTTTCACCATGTTGGTTAGACTAGTCTCGAACTCCTGACATCAAGTGATCTGCCCACCTTGGCCTCCCAAAGTGCTTGCATTACAGGTGTGAGCCACTACACCTTGCCTTGTGTTAGTACTTTATATTGGTGATATATGGAATTGATTTTAATATTTGTTGCCATTCTAGGGTGAAAGTGCTAAAATAAATTAAAACCTTATACCAGCCAAAGAAGAGGAAGCTCTCAATTATGAATGTTGAGAATATACTTACAAGAGAAATTAAACTTTGGTGATGTAATAACTTCATTTGCATTACTTAAAGCTTGAAGTCAAAAGCTAAATGTTAAGCATACAGAAGCATGGACTCTATATGAAAGAAACAATCCAAAAAGTGACTTTTTTTTTTTTTTACAATGGGAGACATTAAGAACTTTGGTAACTAACTCTTCAATATGTCCCTGATGACAGACCAATGATATATGACCAGAAGAAGCTATTAAGGAAATCTTCCTGAGGTGTTGAACATTGAACATGGATTATTCATGAAAAGATAGGAAATCTCCTTTCTGAATCAGAAGACGGTAGATTCTTGTTGATCTGGAGTGGTTTCCATTTACCTCTGCCATGGGAATAAACTGAATGATTGCTCTATAATTGAATAGCCTTTTAAACCATACTCTATAAATTCTATAACTATCTTATAAGTATGGTATCTAAAAATAAGACTGATAGCTTGAGGACTCATAGTTGTGAAAAACTATTGAAAGTATCATTGAAAAGGCTCAACGTTTTCTATTTTCAAAAAGCTAATGGTAAGCTATTTTCTAATCCAATGGATGATGGCTTCAGTAAAGGCAATTTTGTCACAAAGATTTTTATGGGGATCTGCAGTATATAGCAAGATTCTCCTGAGGAAACATGTTTACTGCTCCCTTTACAGTAGGTCAAGAGACTCTGATTTCTAGCACAGTACTATTTTCCAGGCATCTTTTAAAACCCTATCTAAAGGCAAATGAGTGGGCCCTAATGTTACAAAGAACTACTCTGAGCTAAGTGAAAGAATTAGAGTTGGACAAGTGGGAACAAATAACATGGTTCATAGCTACAATCATTGCTCACATGAATTTTACTTATAATATTCCTGATGCCAAGTCATAAACACTCTCAACATCTCATCTGACTGGTAGAACTTTCTTACTGGCATGAGATTCCTAGGCTTTTTGTTATCCTTTAACTTTTATATTCTACGCCATGGATTGGTACCACTCTAAATTAGATCAAATTTTGGAACAATAGACATCAAGTAGGATGTTTCTAAACAAATAGTTATTCTTAATCATTTGAATTTCTATGTCATAACACATGCTTTGGCATTTATAGAGTAACCTACTCTTAAGAAAAAATAATCTCTTCTAAAGCCTGTACTTAACTTTACAATTGTGTATATACAATTGTGTATATAGTAAGCATGGTCACTTATAAATGCTAATGTCTCAGCCAGGGAAATTGATTGATAGGAAACTGGAGAAAAGCCCCTGAAAACTAAAGTCTATAATTATATACTACATCTGGGAGTGGACTACCTGTATCAGTTTATACACCATGTTCCAAATACAATGGTAAACTAAACCTTGTCTGATGCCCTGTATGGTCTAAAAAAGAGGAGAGGGATTGAAACAAGCAAGAGGTAGAGTAGAGATGCAGTCTGAAGACCACTATTCCCAGAATGATAGAGCAAGTGACTAGTAGTGAATGTGAGGGATCTCCTGCTTGTATGGTTTCTTTGGTTGTCTGTCGTATAAATCCTGAAGTTTATATAGATTTTTATAAGAGAAAACATCAGCATATCGAGAAGAAAGATATAATGTTTAAGGGGATCATTGCCACTGGACTTTATTTAGGTTTTGGCTTGCACAGTCTATCAGAATGAAAAGCCAACATTGAAATCTTTTCATCACATAAAAGAAAAAGGAAGATAGTAGGTGCTGGTATCACAAGGTTAGAAGTGGTTTTCATAGTAGTTAGCCATGGACCTTTCCCTTATGAGTTTGAGTTATCCTAATACTGCACATATTATAAATACAGACACCTGATTGGCTTGTACTGCCTCTCAACAAAGTCATGGCAGACAGAAAACCTAAAGAAGTTCTTTTCTCGACTAGCTGTGGATTAGGCATAGATTGGATTGCCATTAAAAAAGTGGGGAATGCATATGCATGTGTGCATACATACGAGTTCTAGGGGCCTACAGTCCTGGAGTACACACTGAGAAATGTGACTTCTGGGGGTTGCTGCCTTTCAATACCACAGAATTACTGGATTACAGCTGAGTAGTTCAAGTTATCCACAGACTCATCTATTATGCGACAGAGCTGATAATAGCATAGATGCATCCCTGACTGAAAGCCAGATCCTTTGCTTCATTTTTTTTTGTTAGTGTGGGCTAGCACAGGCTTGCCTTTAGGCACCTGAGTGGAATGTACAACTTCCAGTCCTTACATGTAATGGAGAAGGCAGATATGATTCATCCTGAAAAGTAAAATGTACACACATACCTGTCTATATCCAAGCTTAGGGGTAACACTTCTGGGTTTGAGCTATGACATTTTTGTATAATAAATGAAAATTAAACCTCATTTGAATCACACTACTACTAGTGTGATTTAAAAGCAGCTGGTAGGTCAATATGGTTCTCTTTTATGCATTTTAGTACTGAGAAAAACATAAATGCTAGATATGCCACTTTTTAAAGTTACCCAGAATATTAAATTCAAACACACACACACACACACACACACACACACACACACACACACACACACACACACAGAGTAATAGTGGTGATACCACTGCCAGAGACTCAGTTAAAATAATATTGTTCTCCATTTGACTCCTCTTTAATTCTGTCTAAAGATGAATGAGAATAATCATTGACCTATATCTACAACATGATTAAATGAGTTAACCAGAGAATCTAACAGCATAAATCTATTTTCCATGAACTAAATGAAAAACTCATGAACGCATATAATACTTTTAGATTGAACCAAATATTTTCATGAATACAGACTCTCTTTATCCACGTAGGAAACCGTATTGGTGAGCAGCGGGTTGGCAATGAGTAAATGCTGCTCAGCAGGTCAGACGTGTACAGCCGGAGAAAGATCATGAAATTTAGCTAGTATACTAGGCAAAACACAAATCTGGAAAGGAGATGATCTACATTGCAATTTTTAAAAAATTCTATATAGACTTAGAGATCTAGTACAGTACACATACACACAAGGAACATAAATATCTTCTGAGAGAGTTTCAGTAGGCTTTACCTTTGAAGTTTTTTTCTTTTTCTTTTTTGGGGAAACAAAACACAACAAAACACCTCCTGTTGCCCTGAATGCTAATGATGGAAGACTGTTGCTATGGTGATGCTAATTTCAACACTGTTGCCTGTGGACTTCACATGAACTCACTGTTTTAACTTCTGCAAATGTCATTTACAAAATGAAAACCCATTAATGATTAGCCAGGGCACAATGTTCCACTTTAATTAGAATAATAAGGAATGCTGATGCACAAAATACAGGTTTGTGAATCGCTACTGAGCCTACACTGTCAAAATTAATTACCACGGATGAGGATTTGGCACTTTTTTTTTTAAAAGAAAGCTTTAGAGTAGAACAGTTGTATTTTGACTTAAAAGAAATTAAAAACTCTCTGTCTTTTTAAAATTTGAAGGTAAAAAAAAAAAGCACATCGCCCTAGCAGTACACATAAAAACTAACTGCAAAGAGCGAAACAAAAGTTAGAACCTAGGGTCAGATATTTCTGAGTAAGAACTGAAGAAAAGTCAACTAATTGTTCATTTAGAAAATAGGGTAGGCTGGGTGTGATGGCTCACGCCTGTAATCCCAGCACTTTGGGACGCTGAGGTGGGTGGATCATGAGGTCAAGAGATCGAGACCATCCTGGTCAACATGGTGAAACCCCGTCTCTACTAAAAATACACAAATTAGCTGGGTATGGTGGCACGCACCTGTAGTCCCAGCTACTTGGGAGGCTGAGGCAGAAGAATCGCTTGAACCTGGGAGGTGGAGGTGGCAGTGAGCTGAGATCGCGCCACTGCACTCCAGCCTGGTGACAGAGTGAGACTCCATCTTAAAAAATAATAATAATAAGATGGGGGGCAATGATACAGGTAAGCTATTTGAATATTTCAAAAAATAACTATCTGAGGAAAAAGTGCTGCATATGGTAAATACCTTGATATTAGATATATTTTGATTTATGTGTCCACACACAAGGAAATAGAGAACATTTAAAAAACTGGGAATAGTCAAGAGGAAACAAAAATAAGTTCTATTCTCTCCAATGGTGAAAGATTGAGTTACCTTAAAGATTTTTTTTTCACCTGCACAAATTTTAAAGCAACATCTGAAGATGAATTGGAAAGAGTATGTTCCATATTTAAATTTGTTTCCACATGGTTTGCTGCAAAGATTGCCTTGGTTGATTTTATTTTCAATGCTCTAAATTTCCATTCTGGGCCATCCCATAGTCAGTGAAATCATTTTATGTCATTGGTGCAGCCAACAAAAAACTGATGGTGTTTTTGCTGGATATGGAAGGTGCGAAACGCATTTTTCATGTTACAAAAATCTTCCTACAGAAGTTCCAAACCTGTTGGATTTGGCAAGATATGATGAAGGGAGATGACACCAATACTTTATATAGTTTCTAGAGTAATCCTTGAAAGACTTGTATTCTGGGTTTTGAGTCAAGTAATATTATAGGGTCTGTAGAACTATCAAATCACCTGTGTTATTGAGGTGAAAGGTGAATTTGTGGTAGCCTTATTTGTCTACCTGATATTAATCCAAGGGTACTGTACTCGGGAAGACAGCTGACATTTGTTGTCAAAAATGTAAAGTAGGAAGTTAGGGTACCTTTGCGTTTAGGTTTAAACTTGCATTGCTCAAGAAAAGGTAGGATACAAAGTTACATAAACAATATCTTTTGCATTTTATCAGCAGATTTTAAAAAACTGGAAGAAGACATTACCAACATGTTCATTGCAGTTGTCTAGGTGGTGATGGGCACTTAAATATTTATCTTTTTCTATGTTTTTCACAGTGAACATTTATTATTTTTGTTATGAGAGGGAAAACTTACAAATATTAATTTCTAAATTGTATTGCTCGGACTTCCAGTTTCAACTTGGAGACGCAGAGAGCTGCAAAGAGGTTGCTCCCATACTTGTAGCAAGAAAACTGCTGGACAGATAAATTAATGACTTTTCATCAACCAATCAGAGAAATGACATCATAGAACAACCTGAAATCTGGAGAGAGATGGGCCTTCAGTCAGAAGCAGTGCCTGAGCATTTGGATCCCTGGAGCAGATGCCATATAAACTATTAGGGAGATTAAATTGTTGGGGGACATGTGGGAGCTAGCCTGAGAGTCTGAAGATCCTGGGGTCTACAGTCATAGGTGGAGTCCCAACCTTTTGCAAGCTTTTTCCTTCAGGAACTGTACCTTGCCTTCCCCAGGAGGATGGGAAGAATCTGGAGAAAGCCTCCCCAACACCCTCTGTGTTGCTGATTGGGGAAGGGTCACAGTAGCCAGTCACTATGAATCTGCTTATACCCTTCTCTTCAGAGGAAAAGACATCACATTGCTATAAAGAACTACCCATGACTGGGTAGTTTATAAAGAAAAGAGGTTTAATTGACTCATAGTTCTGCAGGTTGTATAGGAAGCATGGCTGGGGAGCCCTCAGGAAGCTTACAATCATGGCAGAAGGCAAAGGGGAAGCAAGCACATCTTCACATGGCAGCAGGATAAACACAGTGAAGGGGAAAGTCCCACATACTTTCAAACCACTAGATCTCTTGAGAACTCACTCACTATCATGAGTACAGCAAGGGAGAAATCTGCCCCCATGATTCAATCACCTCCCACCAGGCCCCTCCTCCAACATGTGGGGATTACAATTTGATATGACATTTGGGTGGGGACACAGAGCCAAACCATATCAGGCACTGAGGAAATACCACTGCATTTTAGGGGAAGGGAACACCAGATCTCATCTAGGTTTGTGGTTTTGTTTTGTTTTGTTTTGTTTTGTTTTGTTTGTTTATTGTTGTTGTTGTTGTTTTTCAGCCTTATGCAGGAGAAAGGGCCTCGGGGCCATAGACTGAGAACACTGGTGGATATCCACTGCAGCTCCAGGAAGGGAATGGGAGGTTGAAGATACTCTACCTCTGGAGGAAGGGAAAGAAATAATTGTAAAGACCACATCCCCAAGACCCAGGCCAACTGTGTATTAATTCAAACATTAGAGAATGCCTCTGCCCGACACCCAACCACTGTACTAACAAGCTTCCAGTGAGGAAACAGAGTTACCAGAGGATTTGAAGTCTCTGGTGGCCATAGCAACAACAAAACTCAACAACGACAACCAAAGCAAATACCAACATCAAACACAGCCCAATTCCTAGTCAGATTAAGATAAGTTACCATGCCAAAGGTTTACTTACCTTAGTATCTATTACTCTATCTAAGATGCCTGATTTTTACCCCTGAGATACAAAGCATGCCTAAACGCAAGAAAAATCAGTCTAAAGAGACAAAGCAAGAATCAGAACCAGACTTAGATATGTAACAGTTGTTGGAACTATCAGACAGGAAATTTAAAATAACCATAATTAATATTTTAAAGGCTCTTGAGTTCTATACTGAAATATAGAGCTGGATACTATAAGTGAATCAAATGGAAATGCTAGAAATAAAAAGCTGTAACTGAAAAGAAAAATACCTTAGATGGGCTCATCTGTAGATTCAACACAGACAAGGAAAGAATCAGTGAACTTGAATATAGGGTAACAGAAATTATACAAACTGAAAAGCAGGGGGAAAAGTGAAAAAAATGCAATTGCAATACAAACACAGTAGGTTTTCAGTATTAAGTAGGGCTCTAGAAAACAGCTATTTTTCAGATTAAGTAACAGTTTGGTGCAATTATGCTGATCAAGTATAAATAACTACAAATTAAAGATTTTACTCAAAGAAGACCTCTGACAAGCAACCAAGTTGGTACAAAGTATTTAATAAGCCAGTGACCATCGAGTTGTTTACAATGATATATTTTGTAATATTTGTTTTAGATTAGGAGTTCTAGGAAATACAAAAAGATCCAGAGTACAAAATAACAAATGTGTTCCTTCTAATGCTCAGAATTAACATTTTATCTTTGCTCAAAGCTTCTTTTTAAATAAAATACACCATTGAAGATTAAATTCCAATCCTCTTTGATGTCCCCTCTCTTATACTACAGCCACTATGATAACTTTGGTGTTTATCTTTCCAGACTTTTCATTTTAATTTATTTTTTTAAATTAGTCTTTTTTATTTTTAGTAATGCACCTGTACTTCAAAAAGCAAAACACTTTAAAAATTGGCCTTCCAAAATTTAGCATCAGAATCTCATTCACACTCGTGGTTTCAGTTACTAGTTATATACAAATAACATGTAAATTAGTAACTCCAACCCAGAAGCACCTCCTTCTTTCTTTAGGTGTGTACTATCTGTCTACTTTATAGTGCTTTTTGGATGACACCAATCATTTGAAATCCAAACATTTACAATCAAATTGCCACCCTAAATCTGATCTTTCTTTAGAGTTCCCTAAGCCACTGTAAAGAATTACCAACTGTGCATTGCCCAGAAATCTAGGTGTGATTTCTTGACATGTTTTGCTTTCTCTTTGTGCCCTTTCTCCTATGATATCTATCCTCAAATCTTAAGGATTTTTACCTCCTAAAAATCTCTCAAATCTATGTCTTTCTCACCATATCCAAACTATCATCATCTTGGTCCAAATCCCATCATCTCTCACCTGGCTTTCATCAGTAACCTTCAAACATTTGCATTCATGGGGTCCCCATCCAATTCACTTGCATCAGCTAGAGGACTTTTTGAGCTTTCTCCTCACCTCCTCCAGCACTAGTCACACTGTCCTTTTAATCCCCTGTATTGACAAGTTCCCTCCTGCTAAATTGCCTTGACACATGACTTTCTCTCTCTTTTTGCGTTAATATGTATTTATTCTTAGTGTCCATTCCATTATCTATTCCCTGGCTAAACTTTGGAGGTATCATGGATGTTGCTCACCAAATGTACCCTTTACATTTAGCAAAGTATCTGGTGCACATATTCTGATAAACATTTATTGACAAATGAATCAATGAATGAATCAGTCAAGAGTATATCTTTAGATAAAACTACTTGATATTTTTCTTAGGCAAGGAGAATTCAACCATTAAGCGCATTGGAATTAAAAAGCATTTTAGAATTTGTGAGAAATTCTGAAAGCAATAACAAATAGCAGTTTCTACTTTTACAAATATAACTGAGGTTAAACAAAATATACCAAGTAAAAAATAACTTCATACTAACTTGGCTAATTATGGGTGAAACTGGTCATTTATGCTGTGACAATGATCAGAGACACCCTTGGAAACTATGCTTCTTTAATGAATAATAATGGCATTTCATAGTTTTATGTTTTCATTTTAGCATTTGAGAACAGTTCACAAATACACTAATTAATCTCTGCAATGGTATTGTACTCCTATATTACAGGCCAATTCAATAAAGTAAATCACACAGATTTCAAAAGCATAGGAAATATTTTTAGATGCCTAAGAAAATACTCTTTACCTCCTGTACCTTGTTATATATGTTCTTATAATCTTAGCTAGATCTTTAATATAGAATTGAAATAGAAATGGAGATCCTTAATTTAGCTCCCTTATGTGAATCATATGCATATTTATGACTTAATTCCTTTATTTTGTGGGCATTTTATATATATATATATATCATATATAAAACATAAAATTTACAATAGCTGGTACAATAGCCCCCAATAAATATAGTTTGCTTAATTAATGTAATGAATTCATTAATACAGTTGCTTTTTGCAAAACAGAAACAAGTTCGATATTGTAAAGTCCCAGGGTTTCCTCCCTCATCCCAATATGATGGCATCCTACCCCATGACTCTAAGAAGGATGTATATGTCGATGATTACAAAAGTTATAGCTCTTGTCCTGACTTCGTCCCCTAGCTTCAGATCCAAATTTTGAGCTGCACACCTAGATACCCAATAAGTACCTCAAACTTAAACACGTCTAAACACAAGCAGCTCTAGGGTTTCTAGTTGACAAGCACTTTTTTTGTTTAGACTAAATGTTTTCCTGTTGTTGCTGGAAGTAAAGTATGGCTAATGGGCAGGAATTACTGGAGCGTAGAAGCTCTTCAAGCCACCCTCTAGTGCTGTCAGTGGTGTCTAAGAAATCTCTTTAAAAAAAAAAAAATTATTTATTTTATTTATTTATTTGTAATTGACAAATAATAGTTTGTATATTTATGGGGTACAATGTGACGTTTTGATCTTGTATATATTGTAGAAAGAGTTGATCAAGCTAATTAACATATCCATTACCTCACCAACATATCATTTATTTTTGTGGTGAGAACATTAAAAACCTATTCTTTTAGCAATTTTGAAATATACGAGACATTATTATTAGCCATGGTTACCCTGCAGTGCAATAGATCACTAAAACTTGATTTTCCCTACCAAATTTGTTTCTCTTTAGGTACCTGTTCCTGCTGAAAGCCCAGGAGACACCTGGATTGCCCTCTTTCTGACCCTCCTGACTTCCAATGCATCAGCAAGACCTGTGATTGTTTCCAAACCATATTCCCTGATTCCAACCACCTCTTGTGATCTCCACTGCTACCATTATCTAGATCTTATCTATCACCAGGGCTTTCCACACTACTATCTGGTCTCCCTGCTTCCGCTCTGGCTCTTCGTATTTCCTCACCCCTAACTCACATGTTCCACCAAATGCATTCTCCACACAGCAGCCAATTATGTCTTGCCAACCTAGTCTAGTCTCAAACTGCACTATAACAAAGCACCAGCAAAAAACCAAATACCTACAACAAACTTTACCTAGGCTTTGATAAAGGTCAAGGTTTGTATTTCAAAAATTTTCCTCTTTGGAGTTGCAGAAAAGAAATATTCAGGGCTGAATTTCAGCAACCTTATTAATATTTACAAACTAGTTCTATTCTGCTAATTTGTAACAACATTGAAAGTGAGGTTTGGCAATAAGTGTACTTTACATTGTGAACATTAAAAACAAACAAGACATATTGTCTGGCAAAATATTTTTTGCTGCTGTTGTTGTTTGAAATTGTATATATTTGAACTATCTTAAAAGATAATCAGAGGAAGTCCCAGGTAGTTAGACATTTAAAAGCTTGTCTTTTTTCTTGGAAAATAATACATGAAACTTGGAAATTGGGAAAACATATTTACTATAATATTCAAGGCAAGGAACGGAGAATTGCCCAATTAGGGTTTATATAAAATTAGTTTTCAAATTTAAAAAAACCCAGACTAAATTATATCTTTATAATGTATAACCCTTAAGAGTTGTTTATATATCTTCTGATTGGTTTATAAGCAGAAGAGTTGCTGCATTGTTCAGTATCATTTCCCCATATTTCACAGAGAAATGAAGTTCAGAGAGCAATAAAGTTATGTAAGGGCATACATATTATTTTATAACATCTATAGAATTTACATCTTTGGACTCTCATGCCTAAATTTAATTTCCTATTGGTTTATTATTTCATCTCCGCCTGACTTCCATGTTTTATATCCCAAATTAAATTTCGCACAGATTTCCTTATGTATATTATTACTCTATAAAACAGCAATAATCTGTTCACTATAGCCAACACTGTTGCTTAATCATCTTTGTAATTATTTGACCATTTCTCTATTTTTGTTTTGTAATACACATATTTAGGAAAGACAAGTAAAAAAAATTCCTAAATTGACAAAGTACTATGAATAAATTAAATAGAAGTTGGTGCAGTCAAGCATGAATCTCTGAATAAAGTTACCAACTTTAAGAAGGGTTTCCAACAACTGTAAGTACTTTTTTCTTCACTCCACTCTTTGTAAAACTTGGTGATAAAGGTGTTCACGATGGAACTAAAAGTTATTTGGATTAAAATATTGCTGGTCTGGGATTCATGCTTCCCCAAGCAATACTGATTTGCTGGGGGATTTTTTTTCTGCTCTTATTCAGTGTTTTCAATATAAAATATTTTATATTTATGTTGCTTTTTTTCTGATGTTTTATTGAATTAATTCTATAGTTTCCAGGCCACAGCATGTACTGTAAGGGTACGGCCCATACTGTCAGATTATATTATTCAGTGTTCCTCTGCTCATTTCAGATCCTTCAGAGGCTGCTATTTTTACACATTCTATTAGACATCAGGACTTTTAGGTTTTAATTTTAAAGAAGTGTTCCACATTTGAGCCCTCTGATATACCCTGAGTTATAGTTACAGTTACAGTTACAGTCAGATAACTTCTCAGAAAAAGTGACTTTGTAGTTTGAACATGTTTTCTCCATCCTTCCATGTTAATTTTTTCCAGTTCACAAGTGAAAACAAGATTAGTATGCTCTGAATCTACCAGCCAGTATGTTTCATCTTCCACCTCAACATTGAGCTGCTTCCTTTCAGCTTATGCATCTTTTTAAACAATACATTCAAGGACTTGGAATATAATTGGCAATTTTGTTGATGATGAATGAGGCTGAGCAATATAACGATGCCTTTTGCTACTCTATAGTGCCTTCACTAAAAACAAATGGCTTGATGACTAAGAGTATATGAAATATGAGTTAGAGAGACAGCTCTAAGGTCCTTGATAATAAAGCACCTTTAAAAAGATATCATGAGATATTTCCCCCTCCAAAAAAAAAAACCCAAAAGCTATATGTGAAAAAAAAATCGGCTCTCTTTTATCAATATCAGGCATTCATGCAAGTAAAATCTTTTGTATGTATCTGGTAATGATATCTAATATTTCACAGAGAAAGGAAAAAACTGGTTGAGTATACTAAATGCTAAACTTGAAGTCTTTTCTTTCCTACTGGATACCACTACAGCTCTGCCTCAATGTACATCTTAGGATTTACCACTTACCTTACTCCAACTTTTTTCAAGATCTATTAAGACAGTGGTCCCTAACATTTTTGGCACCAGGGATGAGTTTTGTGGAAGACAATTTTTCCACAGACTGGGAGGCGGGGGGGGGGGGTGGATATGGTTTCGAGATGAAACGGTTCCACCTCAGATCATCAAGCATTAGTTTCTCATAAGGAGGTCACAATCCAGATCCCTGGCATGCATAGTTCACAATAGGGCTTATGCACCTACGATATTCTAATGCCACCACTGATCTGACAGGAGACAGAGCTCAGGCGGTAATGCTCACTTGCTCACCACTCACCTCCTGCTGCACCAGTCCATGGTCCAGAGGTTAGGGATCCCTCTATTAAGACATAGGCTTACATGCATTCACTGAACAATGCTGGCTCCTGAAGGCGGCTTGGGAGTTTTGATAGAAAGAAGATTTTAAGGTGTTTTCTTAAGATATTCTCACAACAGTTTTGGGAATAGGAGCTACTGAAGGAATATATTTACTTAAAGATGCTTTCTTCAAAACAGTAACTTTCAAAGATTCATAGTTTATAGCATAATCTAGTCAGGCAATCAACCCCATCAAGCATTTTTTCTGCTCCCAACAAACTGAGATATAGAAAATAAATGAACTGCTAAAAAATTGCTTCCAAATATAATTTAATCAACTGTAATACCAGTGGGGATATCTAAAATTAAAAAAAAAAACATGGAACTTCTTTATCCGTTATTGTCTATTTTTTTTAAAAAAAGTATTTATTTAGTTATTTATTTCTAGATGGAGTCTTGCTATATTGCTCAGGTTGGTCTCAAACTCCAGGACTCAAGTGATCTTCCTGCTTCACCTTCCCAAAGTGTTGGAACTGCAGTCATAAGCTGCTGTGCCCTGTCATCTATCTTTTTATGTGTGATTTTTTTTTTTTCCTTTTGAGGTGGGAGTCTCAACTCTGTCGCCCTGGCTGGAGTGCAATGGTGCAATCTCGGCTCACTGCAACCTCTGCCTCCAGGGTTCAAGTGATTCTCCTGCCTCAGCCTTCTGAGTAGCTGAGATTACAGGCATATGCCACCACACCAGACTAATTTTTGTATTTTTAGTAGAGACAGGGTTCACCATATTGGACAGGCTGGTCTCGAACTCCTGACCTCAGGTGATCCACCCACCTCAGCTTCCCAAAGTGCTAGAATTACAGGTGTGAGCCACCATGCCTGGCCTGCCACCTATTTTTTTAAAATAAGCATACCTATTGGGATCATAGCTCAGCTTCCAGTGCTTAATCATCAAAATCAAAACAAATGATCAGGTATTTATGATTATTTTTATATGCGAGATAGATAATACACGCTAGGGATGATGCAAAGATGCATAAGATACAACTGCTGTCAGAGAGTTTACAGCCTAATTGAGGAGACAAGGGATCTGAAAATTAACAAAATATTTCAAGAGTTACACAAGAAAGAAAACTTGGGGTCTTAGCTGGGAAATAGGATCTACTTAAAATAAGGTTTAAAAATTAATTATTACTTATATAATTTTAAATGTAGACATGTATAACTGTTATATCACTTCCTAGTTCTGACCCTGGCCTTTTCTTAGACTTGTGATTTCCTAAAACTTGGGACAACATCTTAAGGAAAAATATGTGAGCCCACTCATCCTCCTTTTTTTCCCTCTTGCTCATGGCAAAGATAATTTTTAAACTAAAATAAACACGAATTGTGTAAGTATAACATTTGGATCTCACATCAGACTCACACAAATCCTAGATTCTTATTTAGTACCAATCTTTATTAATGATTGAAAGAATTATAGGGAAGTGCTGGGCACAGATAGAACATCATTTCCCTGGGGAACCTGAAATAATCAGACATGTCTTTCCAAAATATCCCTGTTATTTCCCGTTATGATGTGCTTTGGTTTCATATTAACAGATATGTTTTTAAAAATGTACACAGAAACACTGAAAGGAAATCATTTCAGTCTCAAAAGTTTTCCATGCTATAATTTGTCAATTACAAAAATAGAAAAATGCTCATGTGGCTATGCCCTATTCTCCAGCCAGCCATGACTCATAAATCCAAACATTCCAGGTTTATTTACAATAAGCTATCTAGCCAGGCCAGGTAGAGTCTACTAAAATCATTTTATAGATAGGGACTTTCAGGTACCTTTCCTCTGGTTAAACACTATTAACAAGATTAACAAGAAGGTCTGGGAGGTCATTAACATGTTTACAAAGTGGTCTATTAAGGTCATTCATTCCCTTCACATCCCCCAGGGAATAAGTCACAGACCTGCTGTGTGTGTGTGTGTGTATATATATATATATATATATATATAATATTTGTGTGTATGTGTAGGTATGTATGTGTACATATAGATAAATGAGTAAAATGTACACAAATGATTTTTAATTGGCTGTATAAAGATATTTCCAACCTTGAACTTTTGCTGTGCCTGCTCAGCCCCTCCTGCTCCATCTAGGGTTCATTCTTATCTATTACTTGACTTTTTTTTGGTAGAAAATTCTTGTAATATTGATTTAAGTAAGAGTGAGAAAAAACAATTATTCTAGCCTTTATTTGATACAGCACTTGTATTTACATATTAACACAGGGTGCCTACCTTTTTCTGATAGAGATTTTTTTTCTCTTCTCCTTCTCCTTCTTCTTCTTTTTTCTTTTTTTTTCCTAGACACAGAGTCTTGCTGTGTTGCCCAAGCTGGTGTGCAGTGGCACAAACATGGCTCCCTATAGCCTCAACTTTCGGACCCCTGGGATCAAGCAATCCTCCTGCCTCAGCATCCTATGCGCCTGGGACCAAAAGCACATGCCACCATGCCAAACATTTTTTTTTTTTTTTTTTGTAGAGACAAGGTATCATTTTGTTGCTCGGGCTGACTTCAAACTCCTGGACTCAAGTGTTCCTTCTGCTTTGACCCCCCCAAAGTGCTGGGATTACATGCTTGAGACACTGTGTCTGGCTATATTCAGACAGAGATTTTTCTTAATCTTCAGAAAACATAAGCCATTATTTATCTTCAAAACCATATTAATTGCCCAGATTGGTTTTGTAATTTTGAGTCACTATAAGAGAAAGTAGGAGAAATACTTCTTTTGAACCATGTAATTATAATGATAAAAAATAAAGAATAAAGAATATCATTCTGCAATAATGAATATCATTTCACAATAAGAATAAAGAATACCATTCTGCAATAAGATGAAATGTTCTGCATGTAATATATGGGCAGACTCAGTGCTTAAGGCTTGGGGAAATTGTGACTTATAGCCACAGACCATATATATTTGCCTATTAATGCTAGAACCATAGGCCTCTGGCTTAAGGGAAGGATGAGACTATCCACTCTGGAATGGGGGCGGTGGTGTCAAATTCAAGGACATGCACAAATGTTGCAAAGGCTCCTGCAGAGCACTTCTTGTCCATCTAAACTGACCATGCCCTACCTTTCAAAAAGACTTACAATTGAGGTTATGAAGATAAACACATTCTATGACATTTATTAAGTATGGTCTTGGCCATAGGAAGCCCTGATGGAGGTGGTGGAATGTGACTTAGAAATCCTTTGCTTTTCTGCTCCATTGGTCTATATGTCTGTTTTGGTACCAGTACCATGCCGTTTTGGTTACATGTAGCTTTGTAGTATAGTTTGAATTCAGGTAGTGTGATGCCTCTAGCTTTGTTCTTTTTGCTTAGAATTGTCTTGGCTATACGAGGTCTTCTTTATTCCAAATGAAATTTAAAATAGTTTTTTTTTTTTTTTTTTTCTGATTCTGTGAAGAAGGTCAATGGTAGTTTGATGGGAATAGCATTGAATCTACAAATTACTTTTGGCAGTATAACCATTTTCACTATATTGATTCTTCCTGTCCATGAAAGACCTCAGAAATAACACCACACATCTACAAACATCTGATCTTTGACAAATCTGACAAAAATAAGCAATGGGGAAAGGATCTCCTATTCAGTAAATGGTGCTGGGAAAACTGTCTAACCATGTGCAGAAAACAGAAACTGAACCGCTCCCTTACAACTTATATAAAAATTAACTCAAGATGGATTAAATGTAAAACCCCAAATCCTAAGAACCCTAGAAGAAAACCGAGGCAATACCATTCAGGACATAGTCATGGGCAAAGACTTCATGACAAAAACGCCAAAAGCAACTGCAACAAAAGACAAAATTAACAAATGGAATCTAATTAAACTAAAGAGCTTCTGCACAGCAAAAGAAACTATTATCAAGGTGAACAGGCAATCTACAGAATGGGAAAAAAAAATGTTCAATCTATCCACCTGACAAAGGTCTAATATCCAGAATTTACAAGGAACTTAAACATATTCACAAGAAAAACACAAACAACCCTATCGAAAAGTGGGCAAAGGATATGAACAGACACTCCTCAAAAGAAGACATTTACATGGCCAACAAACATATGAAAAAAAGCTCAACATCACTGATCATCAGAGAAATGCAAATGAAAACCACAATTAGATGACATCTCACACCAGTCAGAATAGCGATTATGAAAAAGTCAGGAAACAAGAGATGCTGGCGAGGCTGTGGAGAAATAGAAACACTTTTGCACTGTTGGTGGGAACGTAAATTAGTTCAACCATTGTGGAAGACAGTATGGCAATTCCTCAAGGATCTAGAACCAGAAATACCATTTGGCCCAGCAATTTCATTACTGGGTATACACCCAAAGGAATATAAATCATTCTACTATAAAGACACATGCATACATATGTTTATTGCAGCACTATTTACAATAGCAAAGACATGGAACCAACCCAAATGCCCATCAATGATAGATTGGATCAAGAAAATATGGCACATATAAACCATGGAATACTATGCAACCATAAAAAGGAATGAGATCATTTCCTTTGCAGGGACATGAAACTGGAAGCTATCATCCTCAGCAAACTAACACAGGAACAGAAAACCAAACACTGCACGTTCTCACTCACAAGTGGGAGTTGAACATTAAGAACACATGGACACAGAGAGGGGAACAATGCACACCAGGGCCTGTTGGGGTTTGGGGGTTGAAGGGAGGGAACATAGAGGATGGGTCATTAGGTGCAGCAGACCACCATGGCACACATATACCTATGTAACAAACTTGCACATTCTGCACATGTATCCCAGGTTTTTTTGGTGTGTGTGTGTGTGGTTTTTTTAGAAGAAAAAAAGAAAAAAGAAGAGGGTAGATCTCATTTTAATTGATTTATACCAGAATAAAACATTTTAAAAATCTAAAAAAAACAAAAAAAACAAAAAACAAAGAAAATAAATACTTTCTCAGCCTGCAGGGAGAGAGAAGAGTACTTACATCAAGACTGGCCAAGTTTTTGTGTCATTTTGTTTTTTGTACCCCTTTATTGCCCAAAGCAGGAAAGAGTAACTTAGGTCTCCAACTTGATAGGGCAGATACGCCAAGGAAAGCCCACCTAACAGTTCAGGGAAGGACTAATAGAGTAGTTTTGGTGATGCCCAAGATGGCAGCCTCTCAGTGGTGGATTGGCCACATTTGGTTATACAAATAGCCAGTTTTCAACCAAAAATATTAGAAAGTTGAAACAGCTAGAAGCGATAGCTGAGATGATGATGATGATTTTATTTGATTTATTTATTTTTATTTGTATAAATTTATGAGGTACAAGCTCAGTTTTGTTACAGGGATATGTTGCATAGTGGTGAACCTGGGCTTTTCGTGTATCCATCACCAAAGTGATGCACCTTGTACCCATTAAGTAATGTCTCATCATCCACCCGTCTCCCAGCATACTGCCCTTCTGAATCTCCAATGTCTATCTTTCTGATCATGATGATTTTAAGTATCAATTCTCCACCCTCCCCTTTATTAGAATGACTTGGGTAAGCCTCCAACTTTTTTGAATCTCAGATGTTTCTTCTCTCTTTTTAACATACATACATACATACATTTATTTATTTATTTATTTTGAGATGGGGTCTCACTCTATTACTCAGGCTGGAGTGCAGTGGTGTGATCTCGGCTCACTGCAACCCCTGCCTCCCTGGTTCAAGGGATTCCCCTGTCCCAGCCTCCTGAGTAGCTGAGACCACAGGTGCGTGCCACCACATTCAGCTAACGTTTTGTATTTTTGGTAGAGACGGGGTTTCGCCATGTTGCCCAGGCTGGTCTTGAACTGCTGAGCTCAAGTGATCCACCCGCCTTGGCCTCCCAAAGTGCTGGGATTATAGGCATGAGCCACCATGCCCGACTGATAGCAGCTTTTTCTTTATTATATAATAATTGGAGTTGTTATAAGGATTAAATGGGAAGATACAGATGAAACACTTAGTCTGTCATTTAGCACATAGTAGGCACACATTAAACTTTGCTTTTCTTCCTGTCTAGTAGATTACATGGACTTAACTATGAGATATGCTGTTTACAGAAAACTCATGAACAAGAAATAGTGACCAAACCAAAAGGAAAGAAAACAACTAAACAATTCCTTCTAAAGCAAAAAAGAAGCAAGTTAAAAATTACACGTTGCACTGACCATCTGACATGCAATGGCTTTGGGGACCAAGATGGATGTGGATAAGCTGAGAAAGAAAAACAGAAAAAAGCAGTTGAAAGTTTTAGGAAGAGCAGCGAGGCTTCTCAGTTTCATCCCCCCAGGAGTTAATGATATCACAGAAAACGTGATCATTTGCCGAATGCCAACAGTGAGCTAAGTCTCATCTAGGACCTGCTCTTAGAAGCTTTCCAGAGTCAATATCCAGAGATACTGTTTTTCCATCTTGTACAACGGTTTAAAAAATTTGCAATGTGACAGCACTGATTTATACAATGCACTCACAGTCTTTTTCTTTAAAAAAGAATACACACGTACACACACACACACACACACACACACACACACACAGAGAGAGAGAGAGAGAGAGAGAGAGAGTGTGTTAACGTGTTAACATTTTTCCTGAAAAAAGTATTTAATGCCCTCTCCCTACCTCCTACTCCCCCACCCTATCCACTGGAATGAAGGAGGGGAAGACTGAATGGAATCTGGAGTTTTCCCAACGAGAAGGGGGCATTTTCCGCAACCAGGTCAGTGTTCAAAGGACTAATGCTCTAAGGAAATTATCCAAAGAGGAGAGAGGCAGTTCAGGGTTATTAAGTTATTTTAAAACATTGCCTGGGCTGTTGCTGCTGACCTTTGTGAAGGGAACAGGATGCTGCTTCCCAGGGGAACAGAATAAGAAGCAATTAGAGAAGCCTAGGAGAGGCTCGGGAATGTTTGGGAATTCACACATACCCCAAATTACGTGGGAACGCTAAGAATGAAAATAAACTAATTTGATTAGGGACATATTTGGGTTCTAGAAAATATTCTAAAAATGCAGCTCACACTGGGGCTATAGCTCTATGAGTGTTTTCTTAAAAACCTGAACACTTGGTATCTAATAGAGGTCAATTAGACTTCCAATCCAGTTTCAGTGGAGAGAAGGAGAGCCAGTTAACATTTAAGTAATATTCCTTATGTGTCACAAAGTAGAATGGGTGTCACGTTAAGCAAGTGGCTTAAATGAACAGAGTTGGGATATGATACAGCTGTTTCAAATGCAGATTTATTTGATGCGACTACTGGTTTTTTTCTAACACGTGATTATGTAAGAAAGTGCATGTTTAAGAAAGTTAGAAAAAGAAAATGGGGAAATAGCTGAAATAATTTACTCCTCTTCTTTTGGATAAACCAACTTGAATATGTTCTATGATCATTCTCACATTTCCAAAAGTGCCATGAATGAGGCAGGGAATGCTATACCATGTGTATCATAATAGAGGATTATTTTGCCCATACACACATTAAATTTTAGCTGCCACATGTATAGGCGTATGTATATATGTTACCACCTTTCCACATTCCATATGCCATATAGAATGTTACAACATTTTACTGTAAAATAAAAATGTATCATTGATGACATTCTGTTAAGACTCAGTGGCTACTATATCCTGGCCCAAAAAGTAGGTCCTATCCACAATGCTCAGTGAAAAACAGTAGCTGATCAATTTAAAGCTCTATTGACCATGAGAAAACCAGAAGAAGCCTCATGAATGATATTGAGGAAAAACAGACTCCAGTTCTACTGAAACAAAGCTAGAGCTGACAGTGGTTCCAGGCATTATCTAGTTCAACCTTCTCCTTGAGGTTGAACTAAGTTATACTCGTTATCATATTGTTAGATCCAGAACTCAGGTTTTGGTATATACCATTCATACATCCATGCTAAGGACTGTCTCTTAGGCACCAAACTGTAGGAGCTATAAAGAAACTCTATCAAACACTCAGCGTGCTTTCTAACACTAAAGTTCATGTCTAGAGGGCATGAGAGATGGATTTGAGTGGTAAATCTAAATTGACACACAAATACTAGAAGATTTTTTTGAAGGTGAAATGAGTCAGCAAACTGAAAAGCACATAGAATTACTGACATATGTTCGTGAATTCCTTCAAATATTTACTGAGTACCTGTTATCTGTGAGGCACAATGCTAGAAAAAAGAGATAACAACACCTATCCTCCTGGAGTCTGTTATTTCAGTCAAGGTGATACAAATCAGCTTATGAAACTACAAAAAAGGATGTGAGGGTTTTTTTCATGAACCTATGAGACACAGATGATATCAACATCTACATCTTCCAACAAGATCCACAAAACCAAAGGCCAGACTCAGTACTCTGCACAAAACTGTGGCACCCCTTTCAGTCTCTTTCCGTTAATATCTTAACCTGAATTGTTTTCATGATTATATCATCAATTATGTATTACCAACTATTCCTTCATTGTGGTTCCATAGCTCAATGAGACTCAGGTAATGTGACCTTTGAAACCATCAAATGGCAGAGGAGAAAACACAGCAGAGAAGATTGACCTCTGGGTTATCTTTGTGTACTAAAGCCTTTTGAAAAGTCAGAGCATCAGGCTTTTGGCAGTGATTTCAAAAATTTAATTACCCCGAGATATTCACCAGCATCCTCAAAGACTGACAGGTCAAAT
This sequence comes from Macaca fascicularis, assembly GCF_037993035.2. Classification (NCBI taxonomy): domain Eukaryota; kingdom Metazoa; phylum Chordata; class Mammalia; order Primates; family Cercopithecidae; genus Macaca; species Macaca fascicularis. Next base: position 31,363,204 of record NC_088395.1, read on the forward strand.
TAGACAGCTGATTCTCTGTTGCCTCCACGTCTCATCATCAATAGTGCTAAATAGTTAAGTAAAACATTTAATATTATTTGTCCTTTCTATCCTGATAAGATTGATGGTGCAATAAGAATCCTCAAGGGCGATATGAAGATTCATTTTCACTTCTCTGGAAAATGATCACAAACAATTTCTATTTCAAAGTCAACATTCACAAAATCAGAAAATGTTAGTACTGGAAATGACCTGTGATATCATGTCATTCTGCTTCCTTAAATGACAGAGGGAGAAACTGAGGCCCACAGAAAATAAGCAATTTCCCATTGGTCAAGTATTAATAGCTAGGTGACAGTAAAGCTGGAACTAGAATTCAAGTCTTATGATGCCTAGTCTATTTAAAATTTCCCCTATTTAATGTTGCCTTAGGTGCTAAAAGGTGTATTTTGAAGAAAAATATACACAAGAAGGATCTTGCCAGAAACAACACAAAATTATATACTACATGATGTGTTCATATCGTATGAAAGATTATGACAAAATTCAACCGATTTTCAAACCCAATGTCAGAAGACTTGTATCATTCTTAGAAGAGTGAGGTGTCTGGAATAAGAAATGAAGAAATGTTTTCCATGTTAATATCATACTCCAATTTCTTTATAATAAGAACCCATCTCATTGGCAGAAGACGTGTCTACTGCAAACCAGCCAACACAGGGATATTTAACATGTTGATTGCTGTTAAGGCTAAGATGTAGTTAGGCACTGCTCCCTCTGTATATAAATACAGGTACTGAAATAGCAATCAATATTTTGAAGGAACAAATCAACCAACCAAAACTTGAATTGGAGCAATGCCTGGCACCAACAGGAGCTAGAGCAAGAATGAGAGCAAGATACGCTTTAAGCATGGAACATATTTGGAATCTGAAAAAATTGCCATGAAAGTAGTAATAGGGGCAATCAGTAGGGGGCAGGGGAAGGTGGTGTCAAGATTCAGATGCTACTGGAGTTAGGGGAACACTGGTACTAAAAACCAGAGCAAGAGCCATCAGTTCAAATCAGAATGTAGACCAACAGGATACAGAAAGCCACAAATACCAAAAGGTAAATCTAGACAGATGGCCACAGTTCCATGCAGAGAGTCAAATACTCATACTAATAGAGCTGTAGGAATGGTAGGCCATAAGAAGACAGGACAGTCAGAACCCAAATCAGCAATTTTGTCAGCACACACAGCAACAGTAATAAAAAAGGTTGGCTGAAGCAACCGTTAACTTCATCCAGTAAGGTTTTATATTGCATTTTGCTAAGCAGGAAGCAGCAGAAAGTTGTGAGCAACTCAGATGCAATAAATGGTTGTGGAAACGTGCGTGAGATTGAGAGTGAAGAGAAGGGTCAATCAAGGTCATCAGGCAACATATACAGCAACGTATATACAACATTCAAAATTACCAGCAGGAAAAGATAAACACTCCTTTGGACATGAGTTGCTTTTTGAGCATTGCATGTAAAAAAAAAGCCGAACAGTTAGCAAGTTCCCAAGAACCTCATCTTTCACTCTTCTGTGAAGGGCTTCAGAGATATTTCAAAAGGGAACCTGATGAAATGCATTACTGCTGATTGAGTCAGCAGGTTTACTCCTGAGTTTCATTAGTGAATTCTTCCCAATATTTAGCAACCACAGCGTCTTTGAAGGAGGAAAGGACCAGCTTGACTAAAAATCAAATCCTTCCTAAGGGACAGCAGGCAGAAATATAAGGTCAAACACTTCAGCTGGTATTACAGAAAAGTAGCAGAAAACCAACCTCTGGCTAGAACTAGTATATGTAGAAGAGGTTATGACCTCAATTGATCTCTCCATTTCTGCACCAATGGGAGACAGCAAATAACATTTACTTTCTTCATGAGTGAGTGGAAACTAGAGACGATGCTAACAAATTTCATAACCGATATTTGGGCCAGTCTAGTCACGACATCCCAAAGAAGATATAACAGAGCTGGAAAAGATCCAGGGAAAAACAACTAAGATAATCAAGGGGAAAGCTTATCTTTCAGTCAAGGACAGACTAAAAGACTAAAAAGGATTAGAATTTCTCAGACTGGGAAGATGAAAATGAAAAGCATTAGTGGGGGGATGTGAGGCTAAAGTCGACTCTGGACAAAAATAAATGTCTTTGCTGAATTTCAAAGAATTTAATTGAGGCCATTCCTTGAGGTCAAAGGATGCAGATTCAAGAGAAATTGAAATGCCTATATTTATATAGAAGTTGGTACATTTATGGAACATATTATTATTAAGACAAAACTGATGTGGGGAATAGGAAAAGCTTGACACCATTGGATAAACTCACTGCCAGTTGATTTACAATGCATTATTAAGACGTGGTCATGATGTACCTGAATTTTTTAGGTAAAATGCACTAGGTTACCTGACAAAACAACCATTGGTATCTTCGTCTAGGACAGAGTTCTGGGCTAGTTGCCCTGTTAGTCTGACCCAGTGTGGTATTTCTTATGCTTTTATTATGACATCTATGCGGGAACATCCTGCATGCATGTTTGAGATTCCTAAATTCTTTTGACAGTCCAGAACACAGACGAATAATTTTCTAACTCATTAAGGAAGCAAGAGAGCCCCAGTTCTTGGCTCTGTTTGGTTTACCCATATGGGAGCATGCAACATAAAAAGGTGAAAGAAATCCTAACAGAATGCAGCAGCTGGTTAAAGGCTATTATATTGAAATTTTCATGAGTTTGACAGTAGGCCAAAAAACTACAAAATGGCAGAGAGTAGAAAAGGCAGTTGTAACAGGTTGAACATTGTTGGTGATTATTTTTTCAGTGGCAATGAAAGCTGTAATCAAATAACCTGAAAGAGATGCTGGCAGGAATAAGGGAGCCCCAAGGGAGAGGGAATATGAAAACTGTAACAATGATGTATGCTGTGGACAAATAAACTAGACAAACATGTAGTTTGAAGTATCAAAATCAAGGTTCTTAGCATCATATGAAAAGCTGATGTCAGGATGCAGGCATAAACACTGCCTGATTTGCAAACTAGAGCAAAAGATGTTAATGACTTAAAATCTCAAGAATGAGTGCACAATTCAACAACCAAAAGGAACTGTGCTATTGGTATAGAAACCTCTTGTTATGCGGGCGATCCCTTTATCCCAGCATTGAAAAGAAAAAGTCATAAAGCATTGAAAACATAGCCAGAGAAGACACCAGGTTTTGCAGCTGGGCATCTATGGTAAAAACTCTTGACTGGAAGTCAAGACAAATAAGATAAGAAAGAGGAAAAACGAGGACTGGTTGAAGCATTGTCACTGTAAACGTATTTTTGTTCTTTTTAGACCAATACGGCATGTCAGATTATGAATGGCATTAAGCTGTGCATAAAGTCCACCGAACCTTGTACATCAAATTAATTTGCTTTCAATAGAAAATTTTAGATAATAGTAATGGCTAATAAGACACAAGTGCCATTAATCATCTGCTTACTGACAATGTTCATTTTATAAACATGTGTTTTCCCTATATTACAGTTTAACATTTTACACTTATATTTGAGAAATTATATCATCCCTAATTTCAAACAGATTTATAGTTGTAGAGAGAATTGCTCTCCATAAGGTTTCAGAGATATTTTTGAGAAATTACGTAATTTCCTCATTCCAAGGAACTGATTATTTCAGAGGCTTTTAAGGTCTCCATACTCACCTTTCTGCAAATTTGTCCTACCTATTTTTCTCTCTCTCTTATCATGAGCCAGGAAGTATAATAGTCCTAAATTATATACCAAGATTTGAGTTCTTTAAAGAGGTGTGGTGAAATTGGAGTGGGTTGACAGGGCATATCTAAAGCTAATTAAACAGTGTAAAATTCCTATTTTTTAAAGTAACAATTTGCATTATGTTCATTAAAATAATGAATCTTAAAAATAAAGATATTATTGAACAAAAGCTGAGATCTTAGGTTTTTAAGTTTGGACAGGACAACTGAATGAGTCATACTCATTAAGTCTTAGAGATAAAAAGGATCTTAGATATCATCTAGTCCAACTCTCTATTTTATGAATTAGAAACCAAGGTTTGGGCCGGGCGCGGTGGCACAAGCCTGTAATCCCAGCACTTTGGGAGGCCGAGACGGGCGGATCACGAGGTCAGGAGATCGAGACCATCCTGGCTAACACGGTGAAACCCCGTCTCTACTAAAAAATACAAAAAACTAGCCGGGTGAGGTGGCGGGCGTCTGTAGTCCCAGCTACTTGGGAGGCTGAGGCAGGAGAATGGCGTGAACCCGGGAGGCGGAGCTTGCAGTGAGCTGAGATCTGGCCACTGCACTCCAGCCTGGGCGACAGAGCGAGACTCCGTCTCCAAAAAAAAAAAAAAAAAGAAACCAAGGTTTGGCTGGGCACGGTGGCTCAAGCCTGTAATCCCAGCACTTTGAGAGGCCGAGGCGGGTGGATCACCTGAGGTCAGGAGTTCGAGACCAGCCTGACCAATATGGTGAAACCTCGTCTCTACTAAAAATACAAAAATTAGCCAAGGGTGGTGGCAGGTGCCTGTAGTCCCAGCTACTCGGGAGCTAAAATGGGAGAATTGCTTGAACCCAGGAGGCAGGGGTTGCAGTGAGCTGAGGTTGGGTTACTGCACTCCAGCCTGGGCAACAGAGTGAAACTCCATCTCAAAAAAAAAAGAAACCAAGATTTTTATAGGTTAAGTGACTTGCCTAAAGCCATACAATCACCTAATGACAGAGCCTTTAAGACTAGACTGGAGAACTAAAATAATAATAAGTTTTCTTTTTCACAGATCTGTGCCCTTATCAATACCATCACCATGGTCTTTAGGTACATGAAGGAGCATTAAACAAATTGGATATGTAGCTGCTCTCTAATTCCACTGAGAAACAGCAAGACACTAATACACGGAAGGGAATTACAGCTTTTCCGGAATTTGTCTCTTTTTTATTTCCGTTCCCCCACAGCAACGTACTGGGATCTCTTGTAGTAGAAGTAACATCAGGGAAAAGAAGATGAATATATAGGGAAAGGACAATGGGACCGGGGAGACCCTAGGAATCCATGTGAGACCTCTAGTGAGCCCCAAACAAGTAGTCATTTGGAGAATAATAGCTTAAAGGTGTCTTGAATTCTCCAGTGATCCTAAAACCTCATCTATGAAAGGAGAAGAGTCTTTATTTCAGTTCATAAAGGAATTGGATAAAAGTGAGAGCTTTATGAATTGGTTGAAGAAGTAGCAGGTTTCAAACATGTTAGTCAGAAATAAAAATTTGTGAGGACAAAGACACTGATGTAGAAAATCACTGTCTAGAGTTTGAAGAAAATTGTTCCATAAAATATACAGTGGATATAAGGTAATACAGTGCATGTCCACATCAATATATTATTTAATAAAGCATGTGATTTAAATAGGTATTTAAAATGTAAAATTTTGAGTGACTAAATTTATGAATTAAATATAACAAAAATAATAAAATTAAATTCAGAAAATAAGAAAACTAAAAAGCAGAACCAAAGCATACTAAAAAAGAATTTTCAAGTTAAGAGATACCTCATCTGAAAAAATGTAATAAGACAAATGGTAAACCGTTTCCTAAAGTACGTATCTCTCCTGAAAGAGTCAAAAGACTACCTTCACTCCCATTTTTCTGAGTTAACAAAATAGAGGCATAAAATCAAATTTCTTGAGGACTGTAGTAATGAAGATCTAGGACTGCTGTTATTGCTGTAGAACTGAATTAAGAAGAATTGATGGGCAGTGAAAGAATAAAAACAGATTCAATAAAAGATGGCAGGCGGACAAAAATGGGAAAACATATAATATTTTTAGTCAGACTCATGGCAGAAGCAAGTTCAAAGACTTCAGTTGGTATTGAAGACTATTTTATGAACCCAGTAAATTATAATTGTTGCTGAGGTTTCCAATTCAAAGTTAAATTTAAGTAAGACTCTACTGTACAATGGATGAGAGACTGTGAAGGTATCATAATCACTCAATATCCTCTCTCCTCTCTCTTCCATGTTGACCCAATGTATTGTCACTTATATTTCATGCAAAATACGACAGAAGGTGCTTCCAAGCACCCATATTCTTTTGACTGGCACAAATGTTTCCAGAAAACAGTATCATTCTGTTGTTGTCAGGTGACAAATACTGAGTGTTATGTATCAAGATGAACAAGTAAGCCCTACAAGTCGAGGACTGCTGCTTTCTGCCTTTTCGAAACATGAAGTATTCATTCACCCAAAACAGTTGTGTACATATAACTGTGGAAATCTTCTACCTTTGACTGAAGAAGAAATGTGAGAAAACCCCCAAATAAATGAAATTGTTCTTGCAAAGATTGACTCCCACTATCAATAAAATTATCTGGAGCTTTTTGTTCTATTGTGAAAAATCCGCCCCCTCTGTCACAAAACACACCATATATCCCACATTAAATAAACTTTTCTTAAAAGTGGTTCCCCATTGCATCAGCAAATTTACAATGGTAATTTTAGAATAAGTTTTTTTATCCAAGCTTCCTCAGGAAAAAAAAAGAAATAGGTATTGTAGGCCAGGCTAGTGTCACATTTTAAAAATAAACTCACTTGTGAATATACAGATTAGTCACAATAAATGCTCCTTTAAAAATGTGATACTTCCAACTTACTTGATATAGTAGGGCACTTTGTTTGGCGAGATGGCTCTCTCCCAGGGACCCTGGACAGATGCTGGAAAGGAGGGAGGAAAAAAAGAAAGGCAAGAAGGTCAAATTCATCGCAAACAGGAAAGACAACATTAATCTCCAGAATTACAATTTTACACTGATATTGGTCTGTTTGCTCAGCTGCCCATGAAGACAGGACGGATTAACCTGCTGTTCTGAAATTTCTGTCCTAATCTAAGTGAAATTGAACTCATTCAGGCACAAAGATAAATGCAAAGGAAAAAAAAAAAAAACCCACAAACCTTTCCACTGCTAAACCTATAGAACAGATAAGAAACTGAATGAGTAGACTGACGGGGTGTCTTGTATGTGTCTCCCTTGAGTGCTTTTTTTTTTTTTAAATAATACTTTCTGTTGCTGGTTCTCAATATTTTTTACTATTTGATTGACTGGATTTTATTATTTCAGTAGCTGAAATATCCCTGTGTGATATATTTACATTCTAAGTTATTGAAGCTAAAGTAATATGCTTATCCCTCTGATATGCTTGTTTTTATCTTTATTGGTTTAAAGAGAATCCAAATTCACTTACCAAATAGATTCTTAATTTGGGGCCTCAAAATGTCAGCTGACCAGTGTGATCTTATTAGAAAAGGTGACCAAAAGAGGGAATGGTTACTGATATCAGAGTGTAATAAGAAGACTTTTGTTATGAGTGATGAATCCTCTAGGTGAAATTTCATTTCACATACTAGGAATTTGTTTTAGTATGACTTCACTGTGTATTGGTCAAACGAATGATCTTTGCAGTTTTTTTTTTTTTTCAGACTTAAGTTGTAGGATTTCTTCCCTAAAGCTGAACCTCTACAAATATATTTTATATACTGTTTGATCTGATTTTTTTTTCTTTCTTTAAGACAAAATAATCTTGTTGAGGAGGCACTATAACGTTTCCTCAACAACATAATCTTCCTCCTGAATATAGTTTTAAGACACTGGAGCTTTAAGAAACACAGACTATTATCAGAAACAGAAATAAAAGCAGCATTCTTATTAACATCTAGCAATTTTATGTGTCTATACTTTTTTCCCTGAATTTTCATTCTGCTAATAATTTGAAGCACAGCTGATGCTGACCATTATTTCCTCTTATGAAAAACTCCCTTTTAAATTAGTCTCACAGTACATTCACTCCTCAGTGTATTGAGATGTAAGAAAACGTCAAAGCTAATATATCCTTGACTACACTGTATAATATGAAAGAACAGCTTCTAATAAAAGTTAACTTCACCTACTGCCAGACAATTTAAGGGTAATGAAACTCCAGCTTCTTTGTTTTATATAGAGTAATAGAGGGATCAAATCACCCAACCTTTAACCAGACATGCTGTTTTGTACCTTGGAAATATGTCATTTAAACAATATAGGAAATGGATTTGTATTTGGCTGCTAATTATGCTTTTTCATTTTGGCAGATGGAAATTTTTAATATGGAGAAAAAAGACATTTAGCTGCTCGAAGTAGTCCCCGACTTTCAATTTCTCTCTGTCCTTCTTTCTCTGTTCCTTTATTTTCCCTTCCTCCTGCCTTCCCTGCTTCCCTTTCCATCTTTGCCTTTTTCATTCTCTTCCCAACTCTCCTCTTTTCCTTTTTTCTTCTGTAGGATACAGCTCTCCTGTCCAAACAAGTTCACAGAGTAAATAAGATCTGATTTAAAATTATGGGCTAAGGCCAGGCGTGGTGGCTCACACCTGTAATCCCAACACTTTGGGAGGCTGAGGCAGGCAGATCACCTGAGGTCGGGAGTTTGAGACCAGCCTGGCCAACAGGACAAAACCCCATCTCTACTAAAAATACAAAAAAAAAAAAAAAAAAAAAAAAAAAAAACCGGGCATGGTGGCAGGCGCCTGTAATCTCAGTTACTCAGGAGACTGAAGCAGGAAAATCGCTTGAACCCAGGAGGCAAAGGATGCAGTGAGCTGAGATCGCACCACTGCACTCCAGCCTGGGTGACAAGAGCGAAACTCCATCTGAAGAACAAACAAACAAACAAAACGTGGGCTAGACTTCCTGACTTATCTGGTCAAAGTCTGTTGTTATGGAAATATTAAAAAGCTAGCCCTCTATAGCAGGAAACATGATGGAGAGTCAGAAATTATAGCTCCTGGCTGCTCAGTGTACCTTCTTCTTAAAATGCCAGCATCATAAAAGGAAGAAGAGAACTCCAGAGAGCTCTTGGTCCAGCCCTCACTAGCTGTGAATGCCAAGCCTGTGAATACCTAAAATGAGAAAAGAATGGCTATTCTTTCCTTAAAGGTCTCTATGGGCTGAGGCCTCACAATTTCTCTTATTATACCTTTCCAGGTTTTTTTTTTTTTTTTTTTTTAAGTCATTCTAGTGGTCCAGAAATTCTTTCTAATTTGGAGGATGCTAGACCATCCTCTGACAGCAGAAGTATCACTATGGATTTCCTACACTATTCTTAGGCGTCTCTCAGAAAGAAGTGTGCTGGAGAGGGCTGCTGGCTGCCTGGCCTGGCTTAGGGGATTTCGGTCTGAAAGAAACAACTGCCAAGCAGCAAGAGACAGAGGAAAATCGGTGTTGCCTGGCTGAGTTAATGGGAAGACCTACGTAGGGTATCTAGAATTGACTTTATATGTTTACATTAAAAGGGGAAAAATTCCAATCAAATGTCAGAGAAGTTATCAGAATATGCTTGAACTAAATAGTTGAAAATATTTTGAAAGAATTTTTAAAATATTATAAATTCTAGATCAAAATGAAATTTCAAGCTTTTGTAACTGCAGTTCTTAAGTGTTCATTTATTTTCCTTTAAAAAGCCTTTGGTCTTACGTGTAGCCATCAAATAGGTCCAATGGTGAGATTCGGTGTATTTTTTTTTTCCTGAAAGATGTTTTTCCCCTTTGATTCACAGTTTATAAATTCACCTAAGCAACTGGTTTGCAGTCATTGTTTGAAACCCTACAATTGTATACTCAAAAATGTCCTTGACATGATAAAAAAAAAAAAAAAAGGAAAATAACAACAGCCTCCCTTCATTCCTTCCCTGCTCCATCATAACCACATACACACACACTGGAACTACTTGCTTTAGAAATAACACACAATTGGATGATAGTTCTATGGAATTGGGTTCAGTGCTCCTTCTCAAGAGATTCTTAAGGGTTGTTGGCAATTTCATTTGGGGCTGCCAGATGATTCTGGTCTTCCATCTATTCAAAAGTTGATCAAATATGTGGTAGTGCTCATAAGTGTGCCACAGAATTTTTTCATTTCTTGTAGCAGTACTGACGCCAACAACAGCTGTTTCTTATCTCAGTGTGCCAGTGGAAGCTTGTCATTCTTCATAAAGCTAGCCTACGTAATAGACACACACATCTTTTATGCCTGATGTGTCCATTTTTAGTAGCCCATCAAAAGCAAATTTATCGGCAAATAGTTTTTATATGACACCGGGTTGTCCTTTGGTATTTTCTTTTACAGATGTGTCTATAACCACTATGTGTAATTCCAGGGCAGCTTTGTGATTCAGATTCTTGAATGTACAAATCATCCATTATCATACAGCACCAGCATCATGGGGTATTGTCCATTGAATCTAAATAGCGAACTACACATGCATTTATTTATTGCAAAACCAACCTCTGAATTTCCTTTTGTGTTACAGATATAGTATGTTATTAAGAGCAAGAAAGGGTAGCAATTCTACCTTCAAATGCTTTTCCTTCCTTGAGGTGACAGGATTCAATATTGTGCCCAAGGTAGTTTTGAAAATCACAAGCACAGGCCACATTATTTAGGGGAAGTTCTTATTTCAACCATTTGTAAACGCATGATGAACAGAACGTGCCAAGCGATGCACCCTGGTGTTAAGTCATATTTTAATCGGCACGGGGCCTAACCAGAAAATTAAAAAGAATGCTAACGTTATTTTAAGACATGCCAAAAGAGCACTTTCTGGAATTCCAACCCAAACAAATTCATTAATCTCGCTACTTTTCTCATATTTGGTGGATCTGGAGTTCGATAACATAGGTGGGTCAAAAAAGTGGGGGCAGTTTAGATAAATAACCAATATAGCAATCACTGGAGGTAAAATGGAAAACTCACCTCTGTGGTTGAACAAAAGGCATTAGGGAGGATCTGCTAGCCACTGGCACTTAGCTCCTCAGAAGTACTCAAATTCTGGTAATGGTCTTATGGATACATTCCATATTGATGCAATGAGCAATGCCTCTGAATCTTTTCCCCACTATCTCTGTACCCCAAACCCTAGGAATCTTTTTAGACATTTTTTTTTCTAGTCGTCTCATCCTTCATAAAAATTTAATACTACAGATGTACTGTATGTCTGTTTACGGACTATGTGTATCTGTGCTTCACACATAAAAATAGTAAGTTTTTTTCCTTATCCGGGAAACAGTTTTCACCCCCTTGGGAGCAATATCACACTCATTAAGAATGCTTGATCTAGAGGAAGTGAGGGGGAAGGTGGCAGGAGGAGAAAGGAACAAGGAGTTATTGAAAACAACTCATGTACCTGAAACATGACCTAAACTAGCTCATTTCAAACTCATAACGACCTGTGAGGTAGGTATTGTCATTTTTACTTTGCAGATGTTGAAGTACCACATTAGATCACATGAGATCAAATGAGCTAGTAAGGTCATAAATTAGATCCTAATTTTGGTTGATTACTCAAGATGAAATGAGATGGATGATCCAGGAAATAAAGGAGAAAACAAATACATTGTATTTCTACTATGTGCCTTGCACTGTATGTTATCTGATGTAATTCTCTCAAGCACCCTGTGAGATCATGCTATTCCATTATTACAGATGAAGCAACCAAGGCTCAGAAACGTTCAGTAAACTAATCCAGGTCATGCAGCTAGTAGAGAGGGCAACCAGGATTACAACCAAGTCTGTTTAGTCTTCGAACTTCACTCTATTTTAGCACGTGTGGTACATAACCGATAATAAATATTTTGCCAAAAAGCCAAGTAAATACATAAATCTTAAAAAGGATTATTATAGCATCTAGTCCAAGTTTGCTACATTATGTCTGATATCTACATTTACTCTCTACATCATTTCCACCAAATGATTTTCCAGGAGCTGCTTGAACAACTTTATTGCCATCACATTATGGTGCAGCTTTTTTGAATTTTCCGTAGCTTTAGTGATGATTAGAAACAACTTCCTTTTATTCTGGTCAAAAACTGCCTCCCTGGCATCTGTAATCTCCACCATAGCTCCTGTTTTAAATGTATCAAATAAATTATCTGATCAGTTTCAGAGACGCTAATTTCAAAAGAGCTAAGATGAGGCTTATTTTCACCTGATGAAGACAAAAACAGAGTCCCAGTTCCCAATGAAAAAAAAGGTAACTAACATCATTTAACTCATTATGTAACATTTCGTTACTGAACACCTTGTGTTACCCATTGTGCAAAGTTCTGACACTGTTGTAGTAAGTAAGACAGACACAGTTCCTGCTACTTTGCTCTTAATTTTAGTCTCTGAGGATATCTTTCAATGAGCACATCTGCCATTCCAGCATTAAAATCAATAAAGTGGTATTTACTGAACACACATTATGTGCTCAGCTCCATGCTAGGTATTTGCAGGCAAGGGTGGGTTGGGGAAAGAAGTCCAAACATGTCCCTCACCCTTAAGGGCCTTATTATTCAAATGGGATCAGGTTTCACAAGAACATATATTATAATGGGACTGTATCAGTCAGGGTCCTGGCAGGAAATGGATGGCACAATCAAGTTGGGTAAAGCTGAGGAGACTTCAGTAGATGGGCTGTTCACAAAGGTGTTTGCAGAGAGTAGGGAGATCACAAGGGATAATACTTTTAAAAGGGAGCCATTGAGCATGTGCATAGGGTAAAGAGGATCTTTGGTCATGTGACAGGATCTTTGGTCAAGGGAAGTAGGCAGGGAGGGAGTCAGGGGAATAAGCATTTCAACGTCATTCTCCATTTCCCACCGTCTCCCACCATGGTACTCCAGTGGCTGAGCCCAGCCTGAAGCTAGGAGAGCTGGGGATCCCATTCATGCAGCCCACACAGGTCAACCTCACAAGGCCCAGGGCAAGGCAGGGAAGTGTGGAGAGTGGACGTAGAGGGACAAAGTGTAGACACTTTCTCATGCTGCTGTTATGGCAATAGACTCATAGCTGTCTTCGGGTTCTCCCTAGCTTCTCAGCTAATCCAGTGTAGCACTAATAGATTAATTTCTCCAAAGTACTATTTGGAGCCCATTGTTTTTACTCAAAAACCTTCTATATTTCATAAACTAATTTTAAACCACTCATATATATAAGCTAATAAACTAAATTTAGAATTCCTTCCTTTGGTATTCAAGGCCCTTTACATCCTGACTCCTCCTCACTTTTTTATCCCAGTCCTTCCTTATGTGACCTTAATGGTTTTATTTGTCCTTCCTTTCAGACCCCTGTGCTCAGTGACAGAGACAGGCTGCCTGTATTATACGGAGCCTCCTTCTTCTTTAGTAACAGAATTTCTAACTGTTGGATGCAGCAATGTTCCCAAGGACTATGCATGTCAACTGTGGGTATTTGTGTGAGGCTTCTGGGAAAGTTCTTTAAAGGTGACTGACCAGATGGAGAGGCAGCTTTTGCCCTTTGCCCATTCCTCTTCCTGCCTGGAACACAGATGTGATGATGGGCAGAGCTATAGTAATCAGGAGAATGGAAGCCATCTAGTTGCAGTCCCCCAGAAGTAGATGAGACAAGAAGGTGAGTGGGGCCGGGCTCGATGGCTCACGCCTGTAATCCCAGCACTTTGGGAGGCAGAGGTGGTTGGATCACTTGAGGTCAGGAATTCAAAACCAGCCTGGCCAACATGGCAAAAACCCGTCTCTACTAAAAATACAAAAATTAGCTGGGCACGGTGGTGCGTGCCTGTAGTCCCAGCTACTTGGGAGGCTGAGGCTGGAGAATCGCTTAAACCTGGCAGGCCGAGGTTGCAGTGAGCCAAGATTGCGCCATTGCACTCCAGCCTGGATGACAGAGCGAGACTCGTCTCGAAAAAAAAAAAGAGAAGGTGAGTGTAAGTAGTTTCGGTGGCAATTCAAGAAAGCACTGGTAGAGGAGTTGGGAAGTAAGGCAGAAAGGTAAGAAAGCTGATAAAGGACGCATTGCTGCTGGGGTCACCTGGGGCTCGGAGCAGCTGGGCACTTCAGTGCAGAGCACACTTTAAAGTTATCTCACTCAAGGGATGAGGGAACTGGGTTATTTATCTACTATTGCTTGAGGGCTGCTCCTGGAGTATGGAGGGGGTAGTCATTAAATCCCTGGCATTTCTGGTCTGCTCCTTGTGCCGATGAGCAGGCCCCAGTGGCCAGCAAAGGCCTAAAGTCAGAGTTGCAGGTGTTTGTAGATGGAAGTCTAGGCTTGGTGTTCGTGGGCATGGTGAATGCCAGAGGGCATATGGGCAGGGCTCTGACAACTTATGCTATAGAAGCCATACACTAAGAGAGTGGTTGAGAAGAAAGATATGATAAGTTTGATTTCCTGATGAAAATGAGTCACCATTCCAGCTTATCTAGGATTTTCTATACAAGAAACATTAAACCCCTCCCTTGTTTAAGCCATTGTTTAATTAGGTGCAGCCAAGCCTGCTTCTAATCGAAATATCCCAATCCCACTTTCACTAGCAAACCATATGACTAATCACAAGATTCTTGGTTCAGCTTGGACACCATCCCTTACATCATACCTTTCATTCTTCCTGTCGCTAGGCTGGAGTGCAGTGGTGCAATCTCGGCTCACTGCAACCACCGCCTCCCAGGTTCAAGTGATTCCCCTGCCTCAGCCTCCTGAGAAGCTGGGACTACAGGTGCATGCCACCACACCCAGCTAAGTTTTATATTTTCAGTAGAGATGGGGTTTCACCATGTTGGCCAGGATGGTCTTGATCTCTTGACCTAGTGATCCACCTGCCTCGGCCTCCCAAAGTACTGGGATTACAGGCGTGAGCCACAGTGCCTGGCCCTTCTTTAATTTTTAAAAATTTTTTCTTTAATTTTCAATAATATTTCTTTTTCTTTTTGACTACAAAAACAATATCATGGTTGTAGAAAATCACTCAGAAGAAAATTCAAATTCCCTGTAACCCTCTGTATTCCCACCAATCAGCTATAACTTGTTAACGTTTTCATATACGTTATTTCACATACACACATATTTACTTTGTGGGATTCAGATCATATTGTAGACAAAGGTTTTTACACTGCCTTTTTTTCTCTCAAAATATATTACGGGAAATATAATGTGAACAATTTTTCTACATGCTCATATATTCTTCTGTAATTGACTTGTTAATTAAAAATGTATATATGGTAAAAAGCACTTTTGTGTATATAGTTCTGATTTTTAACACATGTACAGATTCATGTGATGACCACCACAATCAGGAGACAAAACAGTTCCCTTACCCCCAAAATTTCCTCATGGTATCCTTTTGTAGTCAACTCCTCCTCCAGCCCCAACACCTGTCAACTACTGACGTGTTCTCTGCTCATATAGTTTTGTCTTTTCCAGAATGTCATATAAATACAGTATGTAACCTTCTGAGACTGGTTTATTTCACTCAGCATAATGCATAATCCATATTGCTGTATCAATAATTTGTTTCTTTTCATTGCTAAGTAGTATGCCATTATATGGGTGTACTACAGCTTATTTATCCATTCAACTGTTTAAGGACATTTAGGCTGCTTTTAGCATTTGGCAATCATGAATAAAGCTGGTATCGACATTTGTGTACAGGTGTTTGCATCAGCGTAAGTTTTCATTTCTCTAAGGTGAATGCTTAAGAGTGGGCTTGTTGGGTTACAACAGATTTTTCATTGCTAAAAAATTCCCACTTATGGATCTACCATGATTTATTGAAGAAATTCCCTCTTTGGGAACATATAAGTTGTTTCCAGTTTTTCACTGTTATAAGTAAGGCCACAGTGAACATCTTTGTAGATAAATCTTTGCACATATTTTAGTTAATTTTTTAAAGCAAAATTCCTAGAAGTATATTTACTTGATTAAAGGCTATGAACGTTTTAAAAACATTTTACATAAATTACCTTATGGCATCAGAAGCCTCTCTTTATTGATATAAGTATAAAGGGAAAAATCAATTTTCTGCAGGTCAATAGCATTTAGTTGGCAAAATTCTCAAGGCAAGTTAGATATACTGCTTGATACAGTAGATTATTTGGGAACATTCCTCTCCCACTCTCCTCTTGCCCTGATAGACTGTAAAACTCAGAGTTTAGAAAGGCACTCAGGATGTCGGCTTTCTATTTCAAAGCCCAATCCAGCATCTTGAGAGGCAGCTGGATAAAGCAGAAAAATGTCAGAGTACAGATTCAGAAGAACTAGTTTTGAGTCCTGACTCCCCTATCACTTCATGATCTTAAACTAGTCTTTTTTCCTGCCTAAGCCTTATTTTCCTTATATTCCAAATGGGAACAATGATATCTCCCTCACCAAAATGTTGTTGAGATAAAATGAGAAAATCAATATGAAATTGCTTTGCAAAATGTTAATCACCACACGAATAATGTTTGTAATCACATAGCTATGATGTGTTGTCTGAATGATGGTAATTGTGGAATCAATTCTTTCTCTCTCACCTGGGCAGCATTTATCTTTAGCCTTGAATTCACTCCTAACTACTGTTAATGTGGCACATATAGTATAAAGTATGGCAGAGAGAAATGCCTTTGAATACTATCTAACTGCCTGGGCTTACGGCACTTCTTTCTACATCTCTGTCTTCCTAGATCAATGGCATCTATACAACAGATCTTTCATTCTTAGCTAGACCATTCATCCACCATTCATCAGCATGAATGATAAACAGATTAGTTTATATTTTATGCAGTGAAAAACAGAGGCCCATAGACTGATTAGCATTTGGCAATCATGAGTAAAGCTGGTATCAACATTTGTGTACAGGTGTTTGCATCAGCATAAGTTTGGTTCTTTTCACTGAAATGCAAGTCAAAGGACAATACCATAAGGACTAGAATCATAGCAGATGCTATGAGAACGGCTGGACTCTTTAAGGAAGGAAGATTGTACAAAGAGAACTGTATGTATACACCACATTTTCATACAATGGAATATTGTTCAGCGTTAAAAAAACAAGGTTCCTACCATTGGTGACAACGTGGATGGGCCTTGCAGACATGCTCAGTGAAATAAGTCAGTCATAGAAGGATAAATGCTGTCTGACTCCACTTATATGAAGTATCTGAAATAGTCAACCTTACAGAAGCAGTAAATAGAAAAGTGGTTGCCAGAAGATGGGGCAGGGGAAATGAGAACTTGTTATTCAATGGGTATAAAGTTTCACTTATGCAAGATGAGTAAGTTCTAGAGATCTGCTGTACAACATAGTGTCTATAGTTAACAATACTGAGTTGTGCACTTAAAACTTAAGGGGATTAGGAGGGTCCATCTCAGCTGGGCGCCGTGGCTCACCCCTGTAATCCCAGCACTTTGGGGGGCCAAGGTGGGTGGATCACGAGGTCAAGAGATTGAGACTATCCTGGCTGACATGGTGAAACCCCGTCCCTACTAAAAATACAAAAATTAGCTGGGTGTGGTGGTGCGCACCTATAGTCCCAGCTATTCAGGAGGCTGAGGCAGGAGAATCGCTTGAACCTGGGACATGCAGGTTGCAGTGAGCTGAGATTGTGCCACTGCACTCCAGCCTGGCGACAGAGCAAGACTCCGTCTCAAAAAAAAAAGAGGGTCCATCTCATGTTGTGTTCTTGCCATGCACAGATACACACAAAAGCAAAGGGACACAAAACTTTTGTAGGTAATGGATATGTTAATTATCTTTAGTTTGATTGTGGCAATAGTATCTTGGGTGTATATGTATGTCCAAACTTACCAAATTACATATATTAAATATGCATGTTTTTGCATATCAATTATACCCCAAGAAAGCTATAAAAGTACAAAAAAAAAAAAAAAAAAAAAAAAAAAAAAAAAAAAAGATGGGTCCAGTGGAGGAAAACAAGAGGGAATGTACCCTGGCAAATGCCCCTAATGGTGGTGGCAATGGAATTGCTGTCAAAGAAAAATAATACAGAAACTAGAATAAAGTGGGATGAAACACAAGAATAGCCTAGCTGGTGAGGTATAAACAATTCTTGAGCCTGATGGACTAAGGGTGTAGAAGAGGAAGATGTATTTGATCCCATGATCACTGGTGACCTTAAAAGAGCAATTTCGGCCGGGCGCGGTGGCTCAAGCCTGTAATCCCAGCACTTTGGGAGGCCGAGGCGGGCGGATCACAAGGTCAGGAGATCGAGACCACAGTGAAACCCCGTCTCTACTAAAAATACAAAAAATTAACCGGGCGCGGTGGCGGGCGCCTGTAGTCCCAGCTACTCAGGAGGCTGAGGCAGGAGAATGGCGGGAACCCGGGAGGCGGAGCTTGCAGTGAGCCGAGATCGCGCCACTGCACTCCAGCCTGGGCAACAGCGTGAGACTCCGTCTCAAAAAAAAAAAAAAAAAAAAAAAAAAGAGCAATTTCACACTAGTGATCACAGAGGCTGAAGGAGGGAGTAGACAGAGGGCAAGCAAGCATTTGAGAAGTTGTGTATACAAAGAGGAAAATGTAAATGGAAAGGGGTAACATCCAATTGTTGTCATCCCTCTCTGGTGCTCTGTAACTCAGCCTATTCAGTTCACTTCATTACTGAATTTGCTTAGGGTTTCTTTATAATGTTAAATTATATGCAAAATGTATTTCTACCTTTTTCATTTCCTAAAGTCATAATCAAGATTATAATACAGTATTTAAGCTTTCATGTAGTTATTAGTGTTGAATATATATATGTATGTGTAATTTTTCCCATTCCAATTTTTTTCTGTATGATTTCTATTTTCTTTTGATGTGATGCATACAGTTCCTGTAGCAAGAGTAAGTTTTCTGTCATTTAAATGAAAGGCCAAGTTAAATTTAACACTTTTCAAAACATTAAATTAAAATAAGGATAGCGCTTTATATGTCTATATTGTATATCAAAAGTAAAGATTCAATGAAAACTTTAAGATCACTTACTAAACTTTCAAAGACGGGCAGATTTTCCATAAAGATTTCAACAGCAGAGACAGATGGGCTACATTCCAGAGAGGAAGGTCACAAGAGTGATGAATGAGACCTCGAATGTCTGCCATAGCTGTGAAAATCTTTATGGCTAACTAAAATTCCTCACGAATAACAACCTGTAAATATTATATGAGCTGTCAGACAGACAACGCTGAGCTCTGAGACCATTGCACATGGTGAACAGAATACCACACCATGGGATTTGTCAGTAGATTGCCAAGTCATTTAGAGTATCAGGCTCACATTTGATCTGGGAAGTCAAGAGTTCATACTAAAATTCTCGGCAAGTTGACTGAGTTGCAGAGATAAAACTATACCTAATATCCAGTGCTGCTGGCTGCACAGTCCCACAAAATCTAATAGCCAAAGTTGGGTGGCATTACTCACGGAAAAAAAAAAAAAAAAAAAAAAAGCTCATTCAAACCGACTTAAAGAAAACTTCAAAAACCTCATGATGATTATTAGAAGAGTAAGAAAGCAATCAAACCTCCTAAGGTTAGATATAGGAAGATAGGTACCTACATAAATAGAGCCAAGAATAATTTATGCTCAAGGAATTTTTGAGTAAATTTGAACATAATTGGCTGACTGCATTACCAGAGAACTTTCCTCCAGGTAATGGTGGTTACAGTCTTTGGGCCATCTGGGTTAAGTCAGGTTACGAACAAGTCAATGCAGTATCGCCAGGTGCCTTTACTGTCTCTACAGATGTGCTTTTAAAAGACGGCAGGCAGTCAACACCATTTGCTGAACGCTCTCTGTGTGAGAGGTATTGTATTAGGCACCAGGGAAATTTCAAGGAAAGTAAAATTTGAAACCTGAGACAGTAGGGAGCAACTCAGATATTAAAAACCAAATGACTATAAATGGGATGTACATCCATTAGAAAGCAAGAAGACTGAGAAAGAACTAAAGCTGGGACAGCAATTAAAGCAAAAAGAGTATAGGAGAGATTGAATTTGGGGCCCATTTTTCACCCAGTTGTGAAAGAATTAAACATGCATACCTTAGCCATGGCCTCACAGTGAGCACAGTAGGCTTCCTGGTTCCTTGACCTTGGCTTGACCACGTGACTTGCTTTAACAGACATGATGTGAACAGAGGCTTGTTGCACTGGCAATCTGCCATGAGAACATGCCCCAGGTTGCTTCTGATCCTTTAGTCTGGGCTCACAACCCAACATATTTAGAGACCATCTAAACTGAACTCACAACCTAGAGGCAAACCCAGGCATTCTACAGTATGAAGTAGAGCTTTCCAGTCAAGCTTCACCCAGATCACCTGAACTACAGTTAACCTGTAGACCCATAAGCATGAGA
The DNA here is from genome assembly GCF_037993035.2 of Macaca fascicularis. Taxonomy (NCBI): domain Eukaryota; kingdom Metazoa; phylum Chordata; class Mammalia; order Primates; family Cercopithecidae; genus Macaca; species Macaca fascicularis. The sequence continues at coordinate 31,383,370 of NC_088395.1, forward strand.
ATAGAAGCTTTGTACTCTTGTATGGTAGTTATATTGTGGCATTACTGTGGATACAGCTGACAGAGAGAGGAGTAGAGAGAGAAGGGGAGAGGGGAAACAGCATAAAGATTAAAGAATAGAAAATTTCCTCCAGCCAAAGTCTCTCCCATTTGTTACTAGCGTCTGCCTCTACTAACATCCAAAGATTAAGGGGGATTATCATCCTCTTTGGTCTGTGCAGTTGAGACTTGTGGGTTGCTATTCACTGGTGTCTGGAACCCCTTTTCTAAGGCTGATAATCCATAATAGTCAGAAATAGTCCTTAAAGAGTCAGAAAATGGCTAGAAAAAGAGGAAGAGAGATTATTTTAAACTAAATTTTACAAGTATGGGCTGGGCACGGTGGCTCACGCCTGTAATCCCAGCACTTTGGGAGGCCGAGGCGGGTGGATCATGAGGTCAGGAGATCGAGATCATCCTGGCTAACACGGTGAAACCCTGTCTCTACTAAAAACACAAAAATTAGCCAGGCGTGGTGGTGGGCGCCTGTAGTCCCAGCTACTTGGGAGGCTGAGGCAGGAGAATGGCATGAACCCGGGAGGCGGAGCTTGCAGTGAGCCGAGATTGTGCCACTGCACTCTAGCCTGGGCAACAGAGCCAGACTCCATCTCAAAAATAAAACAAAATAAAATAAAATAGTTACAAGTATGAACTTGAATATGTTAGTAAATTGTTCTAGCCTCAGTTTTCTCTTCTGTGAAATGGAGACAATAATAGTCCTTATTTTACGAGGTTGGTGTGAGGATTAAATAGCTTAATCCATGCAAAATGCTTCCTCTGTGTTAAGAGCACAGAGCGCTTGATACTTTTTAAAAATTCCAACTCCTACACTTATTATTTTCATGATTAATGTAGCTAGTTATCAGGATATTTATCTCATTCACTAACTTACTGCTAGTGTGAGGAATCCCAGGGTAACCAGGAAAATGACAGGAGACTCTCTATGGTTCTAGAGTTAAACTGACTGTTAACCACCAAAGCATGGGACCAGGGAACTAGTTAAAGAAATAATCTCCCTTCCTCTTTTTCTAGCCATTTTGTGACTCTTGAAAAAATGTTATGCCATTCTCAGAGTAATAAAACACGAATGGAGACAAATCTTCCTCTTGGCATTCTGATGCTGATGTTTACTATGAAAATCAACTGTGCTTTATCATTATACACTATATTAGTATTACTTCAGAATTCAAAACAAATAGCTAAATATTTTTAGAAATAAATAAAACATTCTTGCTTTAATTTCAATTGTTGGTTCTGATTTTTAAACTAAATTTTACAATACCAAACTTACTATTTTTTTCCTATTTAAATTGGTGTGGGTGATTCATGTTAATGGAATTCTCTGACCTGAAGTTATGTTATGTGCTGTCCTGTTTAAGACATAAGCCTTGTTGCCTTTTTTTTTTTTTTTTTTTTTTCCTGAAGATAACAAGGTTATCATGAGCTTTTGTGTTGGGTTCCAGGAATAACTGAAGATGCAGTTTAAAACTTTGTCTCTTCCTCTAATAGATGTATCTGCTCCAGACCTCACGGTCCAAGTCTTTTGAATTACTTTCTTTCCCTTGATAGCTGGTCTAGGTCAAATTCTATAACATGAACTCCTTCACTTTTCACCTCTGGAGAATAAATCCCTTCTGTCCCTAACTCACACCATAAATGAGCTCATTTCATTCCATTCCTCTTTGAATTTTTTTTTCACAGTCATTTCCTGCTCAGACTTTGTCTTTCCACATCAAATTGCCCTCATGCTGACTAATCCTTCAATTATTCTCTCTCTTGTCTACCTATTTCTATCTCATTAAAACATTAGCGCTCTCTAAAACCTGTATTTATATTCATTATACATACATAAGAAATCACTTTTCTGAACAGAAGGGCTATAAGGAGACTACACATGAAACTGGAAAGGGAGATATTCATCTTTTTTTTTTTTTTTTTGAATACAGAATCTTGCTCTGTCACCCAGGCTGGAGTGCAATGGCTCAATCTCGGCTCACTGCAATGTCCGCCTTCTGGGTTCAAGCGATTCTCCCGCCTCAGCCTCCCAAGTAGCTAGGATTACAGGTGCCTGTCATCATGCCTGGCTAATTTTTGTATTTTTTAGTAAAGATGGGGTTTCACCATGTTGGCCAGGCTGGTCTTGAACTCCTGACCTCAGGTGATCCACCCGCCTCAGCCTCCCAAAGTTCTGGGATTACAGGCGTGAGCCACCACGCCCGGCCCAAGATATTCATCTTATCAGAATGGCTAAGTAGAAGGAAGAAACTGATTTTTCATCACTGAATGCATCTTTTGACGCTTCCTAAGTGAGATCAGGGACCAAGCAATTATAAACATTCTTTGCTAAGTTCCTATCAAAAGGAATACCCTCTACTTTGGCTTTGCATGTAGCCTCAGGGACAATACGCATTAATACTCACCAAGATAGAACATCTCCTTTCCCTCACTGTGAAATGGATTCCTCATTCCATTCTACTCCTATAGCACCCACTATTTACTACCACTGGAGGAAGTCATTTTTTATAGGTCTGTCTTTTGTGATTAGTATTTATATGTCCCAAGGTGATAATTCTCTTTTTTTATCTTCATATTTCAGGGGACTAGTGTTTGTTAATAAATATAGGAATGAATGAAAGAATACTACAGGCACAGTAAGTAACAATGCTACAGGCACCATGTCACTTCTTAGCTCAGAATTGTATGACTTCCCTTCTCACAAAGCATATATGCCAAAGGCTTTTAACGATAGCCAACCATAGTTGATAAGATCCTTCCTTGTCTGCCCCTTGATCACTCACTGACCTCCTATCATTCACCATCTTTCTTCCTTGGCTTCCCACATACTGGCTTCCTTGCTATCAATGTTTCTCAAACCCTCTAAGCATGCTCCATCTTGGATCCTTTACTTTTACTGTTTCCTCCACCTGGAACACTTTGTCCCCCAATATCTGACTGGTGTACTTCCTCACATCTCTACCGAAATGTCACCATTCCTGACCACTCCACTAAAAGGGTCCCCTTCTCCCATCCTCTAGCCCCTTTAGCCTGCTTTATTCTTTTTTAAAAAAATCAAACTTACCATGACCTGATTGTCCATCTTCTCTTGTTAAAATTTAAGCTCCACAATAAATCAACTTTGTGTTATTTAGTGCTGTTTCCCCAGTTCCCAGATCAGAGTTTGATTTATATTGGTCATTCAATAGACATTTGTTGAGTAACAAAGTGAATCAATTCTTAACTGACTGAAAATAAAGTGAAGTTCCTTAACACTTTCTGGACATTAGACTAAGCACTAGGCTAAGTTCTTTCATTTTATTAGACTGGGAACAATCTTTTAAGTGCCCAGTTATTCATTCAGTCGAGGCATATCCTGCATCTAATATGCAAGATGTTATGTTATATGCAAAATTATTTTTAATAAAAAAGTAATGCATGCCCTATGCCCTTAAAGTGCTCACACTCCAACATATTTCCTTTCAAGATCTATGTTACTGACCATCTTACGTTCTAACTCTTGCCTGTCATGGGCATGTATGCTGCTGAGCTTAAGGTTTAAGGTAAGAGATTGATGTAATTTTATGCTGTCCCCAAAGTCCTTACCTATTAATGGAGATCATGAGGTTGGACACCTTAAATAATAATAATCACTACTTACCCTGGACAAAATAACCCCATTATGAAAGCAAGAGTAAATCAAATTACCCAGTGACTGTAATGGGCCTATTACAATACCTTTTTCTCAGATGCTTCTAAATGCCTGTCAATTTCATTGCCCCCTCACAGATTGGCTTCCTCCAGGAAGCCAACTCTAAGGCAATGATTAGAGAGCAGGATATTGAGTAAAGTGTGCTCTTGGGGTAGACTACTGTGGAAGGGAAGTGAAAGAAACAGGAATGGAAATAGGGAGAAGTCAAGCTTGAATGCAGACCCACTGACAGTCTCATTCAACCCCATGGAAGCTCTTGAGCTAGAATGTTAATGTTCTCCTGAGGTGGGCCAAAATGGTCAGGTCATTATTCTCCTACACTGATCAGGAAGAGCTGCCCACATAAGGCGTATGAGTTTGGGTGAGGCAGCTGAGGCAATTCCTGAAGACTGTCTGCTGAGCTGCTGAGGACACTCCCTTTCATTGAGAGACTAAAGGGTCCCTAAGGATGCAGAAAAGCAACTTCAAATAATTCCTCAGGCATAGGTCACTGTATTTAGTGTTCCACATGATTTTCATTACCACAAATTGTGCAGGCATTGGTATAAAGGAGTGATTCTCAACTAGGGGCAATTTCACCCAACAGGGGACATCAGACAGACAATGTCTGGAGACATTTTTGGTTGTCACAACTAAGGGAGGGAAGTGCTACTGGCATGTAGTGAGTAGAGGCCAGAGATAATGCACAGGACAGCCCCGAATAACTTTTGCCCACAGGGATGTGATCCCACGGTTTCTGTTACGCAAAGCTTTGTATTCTAGGACAGATGGCAAAATGCTACCCCAGGCCAAACTCACAAATGCCTTCATTTTCTGAAAGGTGTAAAAATACACCCTTCAGAGCCAGCATTCCACTAATTATCTGGCCCCAAATGCCAATAGTGCCCAGGTCAAGAAAGCCTGGTTTGCAGTCTGGCCTGTGGCCTGTGAGGTGGCATTACCCTTAGATGGATAATAAATAATACAATCAGATGCTTTTTCTTCGAGAGCTTGATTGTAATACACAGAGATAAACAGAGATGACAGATGGGTGTGGAATTTTAAAAGTCAGGTAACAGAGGAAGAAAATGGAAGTCATAAGAAAGTAGAAGCTATAAGTAGAAGGTGTTAGGTGGAGAGAAGAGAGAAGCTATGATGATGTAATAGTTCGAAGTCTATGGCAGCAAATGTATATACAGAAAGAAGCAAACATATGTTTCATGGTGTCTGTTGTTCCACGTTATTCTTTTATTTTTTTTGAGACAGAGTCTCGCCCTGTCGCCCAGGCTAGTGTGCAATGGCGCGATCTCGGCTCACTGCAACCTCTGTCTCCCAGGTTCAAGCGATTCTCTTGCCTCAGCCTCCTGAGTAGCTGGGATTACAGGTGTGTGCCACCACGCCTGGCTAATTTTTTGTATCTTTAGTAGAGACGTGGTTTCACCATGTTGGCCAGACTGGTCTCGAACTCCTGACCTCGTGAACTGCCCGCCTCAGCCTCCCAAAGTGTTGGAATTACAGGTGTGAGCCACCGCACCCAGACCATGTTATTCTTTATGCTTCTCTGTATCCTGAAAATGTTCCTTATCACCTAAGCCTATCCCTGTCCCACACAGCCTTAAGGAGACATAGCACATAACAGAGCAGTACCTGCAGTAGACTGAAATCAAGATGATTTTTACTGCAGATATCTGAAAGTCTATTTAAAAATCTAGAATGGTTTTTAAACCAGGAACAGTTTATGTAAGTCTACAAAAGAACAAAATGCCTTTTGTCCTCACTTCAAAGTTCTCACCAGAAAGCACTTTGTAATCCCAAACTGGTTGTGTTCTGAAAATGGAAAACCTCCAAATGGAAAAACGAAAGTAATGCTTTTTGCCCAGAGGGATGTGATTCCACTATTCCTGTTGTGCAAAGCTTTGTATTTTGGACAGATGACAAAATGCTATCCCAGGCCAAACTCACAAATGCCTTCATTTTCTGGGTAGTGTAAAAATATACCTTTCAGAGCCAGCATTCCACCAAAATAGTGCCCATGTTATAAAACTGATTCAGAACTCTGGTGCTGTTCTCTTTGCCCTAGGTCCTCACAAGGCCTAGAAGAATCTGTCACAATGAGGAAGATGAAATAAGAAAGAAACAGACATTTGTCTCATCTCTTCCATGCCACCGGGCTAATTTCCATTTAAGTACGTGACAATGGAGTGACGGTTAGTGATCGAGCTAAATGTGTCCATTCAGCTCCAAAGCCAGATTATGCATGGGGTATGATAGCAGCTTCATAAAAATCTAGGAGAGGTTAATACTATTTTTGTTCCACTCAGATCCCTTTTACTGAGCTGGTTCACCCAGCCGCAGTTGTGAGTGTTGGTAGCTAAGGCTTCATTGCTCCTTTCACCAGAAATCCTCCCTTGGCCAAATGGGAACTGCTTTGCTATCTCCCACTCCCCAGAAATCCAGTCAATGATTAATTCACATGGGAAAATAAAAGCCCAGCCCCGGCCAGGCATGGTGGCTCATGCCTGTAATCCCAGCACTTTGGGGGACCAAGGCAGGCAGATCATGAGATCAGGAGTTCAAGACCAGCCTGGCCAACATAGTGAAACCCCGTCTCTACTAAAAATACAAAAAAAAAAAAAAAAAAAAAAAAAAAAAAGGCTGGGCATGGTAGTCCCAGCTACTCTGGAGGCTGAGGCAGGAGAATCGCTTGAACCTGGGAGGCAGAGGTTGCAGTGAGCCGAGATCACGCCATTGCACTCCAGCTTGGGTGACAGAGTGAGACTCTGTCTCAAAACAAAAACAAAAACAAAAAACAAAAACAACTCAGTCCCCTTATCTCAAGGTAGGGACAATTTGTTCTCCAGAGCTCCCTGTGGGATCAGGCTGAAGTGACTCTCTTCCTTCTCACTTAACTCCTTGACCGGCATCCTTCTTACTTTATCCTGCTTCCCTCACTCCCTTTCACCTGAACAAATTACTTCTACAAGAAGCCCCATCTATCTAAATAGGGTTCTATTTCTAGGGATTTCACCTAAGGCTAGGGTGAGCAACTATCCTGGTTTGCCTGGGACTACAGAGATTTCCTGGAATATGGGAATTCCAGTGCTAAATCTGGGAAAGTCCCAGACAGACCAGGATGAGTGGTCACTCTACAAGGCAGATAAATATTTGGATCCTGAGCATCCTTCCTGCTAAGTTTAAGAAGATTCTTTGCATACAGGGACTTGAGCGATCCAAATAACATAGATAAATTAGTCATTTCTGGGAAGCCATCTATGCAAAAAAAAAAAAAAAAAAAAAAAAAAAAAAAGTGCCCCAATTTGTAGTATTTGCCAATTTCCATGGAGTAAATCTTCCCACTATACCTGATTTCAAGCTACCAAAGGTAGGCTTAATAACTAGCTCACAATTCCTGTATATTTTACAATTGGCTCTCTTGAGCCATTGTAAGCCAGCCCCAGCACAGAAATTCCCATAGCATAAACAAAAATGTTCTGTTTCCTCATGTGTTCAAATTGATGGGATATATAGGGCCAACGATGCAAAATCTGGTTGCTAATGATACTGTAAAGCAAATAAATCTGAGAGCTTATTGAGGAGTATAAATTTGAGCTAAAGGAGAAAAGGGCCATGACAATATATTTTAAGAAGAGAATATAATTATTACTGCTGTAGCTGCTTTTTGTGGGCATTGGAAAGGCTGTCTTTGAATTTATAGAGGCATTATCAGCATCACCGGTAGGTCACATGGCATTTGTCCCAAATTCCTACCACTTGGGACAACATGTGACTGCTGAAGAAACTGGCCCAAATCATTTTACTCTGAGATTTTACTTGAAAGAGAATTTTAGCCTGCAAATCATCTCACATTGGACCTGCAAGATTCTTTCTGACTTTTATCATGATGGCTTATTTTTATTTATTTATTTATTTATTTATTTATTTAATTAATTAATTAATTTATTTTTTGAGATGGAGTTTCACTCTTGTTGCCCAGGCCAGAGTGCAATGGCTCAATCTCGGCTCACTGCAACCTCTGCCTCCTGGGTTCAAGTGATTCTCCTGCCTCTGCCTCCTGAGTAGCTTGGATTACAGGCGTTAGCCACCATGCCCAGCTAATTTTGTATTTTTAGTAGAGACGGGGTTTCTCCATGTTGGTCAGGCTGGTCTCGAACTCCTGATCTCATGTGGTCTTCCCGCCTCAGCCTCCCAAAGTGCTGGGATTACAGGCGTGAGCCACCGCACCCGGCCTCATGATGGCTTATTTAAGCCAATCTGAAGCTTTAAATTATTGGCCCGCTCATATTTCAAATTATCCGTCCCCTGAGGACACTGGTAGCACAGGCTGGAGCATTGTTAAGTGAAATGTCAGCAATTATTAGATGTGCTCAAAGGTTTCCCCTGTTATTTTTTTTTTTTATTTAAGTGTGTGTGTAGTGGAGAATAACCGGGATGAAACTTGGCAACTCTCAAGATGGAAACAAACTGCTAGACCCTATGTATCGAGGAGAAACTGTAAAAGCTTGAGTCGCTTTGACAAGAGAGAAAAAGACTTAACCAGGGATATGATTAAGGCGGTTAAGATTGTAAAGCCTGCAAGAAATGATTGATCAGTTCTTTCTTTTTACAGTGTCTCATAATCCGAGAACAAGAAGGTCACTCAATGAAACAGCTTTTAAATTCAGAATAAATAGTAAAAAGGAAATTTGTCTTTCAGAGTCCCATTGCCACTCCAAGAGGTCACTGGTTAAAAGCTAGAGTATAAAATTTTACCTTTATTGTTTTTTTCCATTACAAAAGTAGTACATGCTATTACCAAAAAAATTGTAAAAGTAAAAAGAAAGAAATGATGCAATAACTGTTTGCCTTTTGGTGTCTTTTTATTTTCCATTTTTCTTTTATGTGTACATTTCTGTTATTTTTATTTTATTTTCTAATACAGTTGTGATCATGCTGTAATTTTGAAGTCAGCCTTTTCCCTTAATATATTACATGGTACAGTAGACTTTGATAAAAACAACCATACAAAGTTATGAATGCTATTAGTCTTTGCTGAGAAGCAACATAAAAGGCCACATTATTTATTGAGTGTCTACTATGTGATAGTCACTATGCTAAATCTCATGCCACTGTGTATTATCAATGTCAGGAGTGAATTTACCTCTTCCTCTTTTGGGTATAAGACATAATTCATTCTGTAAATATTTACTGAACACCTGCTAAGTGCCATGTACCACATTACATACTGTAGAATATAACTGTCAACAACACTAATACTATCCTGGCCTTATAGAGATTAAGGTCTATCTTTTGGATTATTTATCACTCATTAGTTACACAAACAACTATTGAGCTGTTCTAATGTGCAAAACACTGGACTTGCAGATTAGATCCTTGGAAATCACCTTCAGAAAGGAGAGGGACTACTTATACTGACAATTAAATGCAAGAGAATGAATGAAACTTTCATGACCAGTTTGACTCTAACAGGCATGCATTAAGTTATACTATCAAGCTGATAGTAATAATGATACTAATGGTAAAGCTAATAGCAAACACTTGAATAGCACTTACTATGTTCCAGGCACTACTGTAGGGGTTTTACAAATATTAACTGTTTCATCTTCACTGTAACCCCATGACATAATACAACCATATTTCACTGAATTCAACATCCCATTGGTCGAAAGTGCATTCTGATTTCAGAGCTGTTAAAACATGGGTAGAAAAGTGTGTCTTACAATTGACCAAATATGTTACTATTATCCCTATTTTAAAGATGAAGAATAAAGAGAAAGAATAAAGCATAAAGTGTTCTGAGTCAATATTTGAATCCAATCAGTTTGATTTGACAGCTTTTACTCTGAACCACTATCAATACCATTTTGACAAGGCAGCTTTTAGCCCAGAGGTGTTGAGAGAAAAATTTAGACTCTGTAAATCAACTTAGGATGGCCAAACGAAGAGGAATATATGAGAGAATAGAATAATCATTGGCAATAGCAGATAGACTAGACAGTTATTGGCCTAGGCATTTGTTCTTAATGGGTAAGGCAGTGTGATGTGTGGCTTGGAAGTCCAGAAACTGGGTTCCAGTCCTCGTATTATAACTATCTTTGTGACCTTGGTTATGTCATTTGATCATTCTGCACCTATTTTATCATCTGTAAAATAAGGAAAGGACTGGAATGATTCAATGTTTCTCAAACTATTTCGACTGCAACCCACAGAAGAAAAATGTTTTACACTGTGATCTAGCGCGTACACACACACACACACACACACACACACAGATACACACATGCATGCACACACACATCTAACAAATCAACTACCATCAAAACAACACTTAACCTTGCTCGGGTAATGCACTCTCATATTTTCTAATCTGTTCCATTCCATTCCATTCCAGTAAAAAATTGTTGGTTGTAAGTCTTTTTAAACTGATTTTAGGATTTGCTAATGAGCCACACCTCAGAGTCTGGAAGCTACTCGTATAGATACTTTCTAAGCTTATCTCCAGTTAGGAAATTACACAGCACAAGAGGGCTCCTGGGTGGGAGTGGAGATGGGAACTTTAGTAAAGAGAGGGAGTTGACCCTTTTGCCACATAAACATTCATTTTCTTTTAATTGGATCACTTTTTTACAACCTTTAGCAGAAATTTTTTGTCATTAAAGCATTTGGCAAATACCACACCAAGGCAAAGGTTCACTGTGATCCATAGCATAAAGTTTAGTGTGAAATTAATTGGTGTGCCTGAAAAAGGTTTCCACAGTCACCTAAAACTGGAGAGCTATAGACTCCTTATCCTCTTAGAGTCTCAGTGTATAATAAAGGCTCCAAGAATTCCAACAGGAAAGAAACTTGCTTATCTTTGAAACCTAGTGTTTTTCCAATCTTATTGATCAGTACTATTTTTTTCAAGGGACAGTTATCAAAACCTAATAGAACATTAATGTTTTAAAGAACCTGGCTTGGAAAATATTCTTTTAAGGGAATTCTGGAACTTGTAAAATATTAAGAAAACCATGGATTCTTTTTACTGTTATAGAAGGATTCCTCCCTTTACCCAAATATATAGTGATCTTTCTTGGTGAGAAAAGTAGAATTTAGAATAAAAGACCAGAGAATTGAGATAATGGTCAGGAAAAATATTTAAACTGTTTTTCTGGTCTTTGTTTTTTTTTTTTGTTTGTTTGTTTGTTTTTTGAGACGAAGTCTCTCTCTATTACCGAGGCTGGACTGCAGTGGCATGATCTCGGCTCACTGCAACCTCCACCTCCAGGGTTTAAGCCATTCTCCTGCCTCAGCCTCCTGAGTAGCTGGGATTACAGGCCCGTGCCACCACACCCAGCTAATTTTTGTATTTTTAGTACAGACGGGGTTTCACCATGTTGGCCAGGGTGGTCTTGAACTCCTGACCTCAAGTGATCTGCCCACCTTGGCCTCCCAAAGTGATGGGATTACAGATGTGAGCCAACATGCCCAGAAAATCTTTCAACTCTTGAAAAGGAAAGGACAATATTCAGACTACTACGCCAATGTACTTTAGTACTTGCTTAATGACAGACATATGAAGAGGCTGATAGTATACCTACGAACTATACATATATAATTATATATTAGTACATAATTTTAATAATTTAAATGCCAATTTCATTGTAAATTATATACATATTTAAAATCATACTATTAGAATTTCTCCTTTTTCTTGGTTTAAGTTGTAGAAGTCAATTAGGAGTAGCAGTATATTAAAACTAGAAGTAAGGACAAGTTAGTGTCTATGAATGGAGAAGGGTCATATTTCACAATGCTTTTCTCTCCTTATTTTCTCTCAGATCTAAGATAAAAGAAACAATTTCTGTAACTAGTAGAGATTGGGCTACTGGGAAGAAACAGTGAATACTTTTTTTTAGTAAAAGGCTGCCTCTGTCTTCTGATAAAAAAAAAAACAGACAGCTGGTAATGTAATTTCCAAATAATTTCCAAAGGGGAGTGTGTGTGTGTGTGTGTGTGTGTGTGTATGTGTGTGTGTGTCAGAGTGAGAGAGACAGAGAGAGAGAGAGAGAGAGAATAAGATAAACAGAGACAGTAAGCATGTTTATGTTGGGGGTTGCAATTAGTAGCTCCTCCTTATTTTCCTTTTCTTTGTAATTTCCAAGCTTTAGAAACCACTCTATTATTATTCACAATAACCTGAAAGCACATTACTAAACATGTATCAACTCAGGCCTGTCTAAAATATATATATTAATTCAAATTCATTTAATATGAACCTAGAGGAATATTTAAAACATACTTTTTTTCATTGGTAGGGGAAGCTGCTTTTACAGTAGCAAATATGTGACTTCAGAGATGTCCTGCTTAAAATATGGTGATTTTTTTTTTTTTTTAAATTTAGGGTCAGGGTCTTGCTCTGTCATCCAGATTGCAGTGCAGGGGCGTGATTATGGATCACTGCAGTCTTGACCTCCTGGGTTCAAGTGAGCCTCCTGCCTCAGTTTCCCAAAGAATTGGGATTATAGGCATGAGCCACACCATGCCTGGCTCAAATATGGTTTGGATGGCACACCCAATTTCTGGTGCAATTTTCTAGAGGTAAGTCTGGCAATACACTTGAAAAGGCTTACGAATGTAAACATTCTTTAAGACAACAATTCCATCTTAGGCATTTATCCTGTAGAAAGAATCTGAGATATTTGCACAGGTATAAAAAGGATATTAGCCATAAGTGAAATAATCTTAATATTGAGCAATTTAGAATTGTGTTGGTAAATTTGGTATAGACACAGAAGAGAGTATTAGTCAGTCATTAGAAAAATCACTCTGTAGAAGAATATTTAAACACATGAAAATATTGTAAAGATAGTTTTAAGGGAAAATAGCAGGCCATAAAATGGTAGCATGTTTTCATCTGTGCATGGTTTAAAAGAAAAGAGAGAGGCCGGGCGTGGTGGCTCATGCCTGTAATCCCAACACTTTGGGAGGCCACAGTGGGCGGAATACTTGAGGCCACAAGTTTGAGACCAGCCTGGTCAACATAGTGAAGCCCCATTTCTACTAAAAATACAAAAAACTAGCCAAGCGTGGTTGCATATTCCTGTAATCCCAGCTACTCGGGAGACTGAGTTATGGGAATCACTAGAACCCAGGAGGGGGAGGTTGCAGTGAGCTGAGACTGCACTCTGTCTCAAAAAACAAATAGTTCAAAAAATAAAAAAATAAGATAGAACCTTGACACACACACACACACACACACACACACATACCCCACAAGAGAAAGACAGAAAGCGTATAAACCAAATTTATATTAGTGATTATCTCTGAGTCATTGGATTGTGGATATTTTTTCTTTTGTTGTTTGTACTGTGTGCTTTCGAAATTTTTCTTGATGTGTATAGAGTACCTTTGTAATTTTAAAAAGGACAATGTAAAGAAACAATCCATCCTTAGTCTCACCGTTCTATTTCTTAAATATCCCTTAAACTAAGTTGGTAGTTTCTTTATACCTGCAAGCAAAGCTTTTAAGCATATATTGATATTCCACATGGGCATCCAAGAGATTGATGACTTCCGGGGCTGGCTCCATTCACGCAGGTAGATCAGTCTCTTTATGAATGCCTGTGTCTAACAGGCCTGACCTTTCTGGAAGTGGGCACTGATGTGATATGGTTTGAAAGGTGTGAGAATGTTCCCCTTGGCCCCTCAAAGTTCCTTCCTCACAGCTCAGAACTTACGGCTGATGTTCTACCACCTCAGGCTTACAGATTTTCACACTAATAAAATGCAAATAACCCAGGAGAAGTGCACATTAAACTTTACCTATCACCTGGGTTAAACGAGTATATCATTTTCTGAAAATAGGTTTTAATGGGTAAGACATGGGAATTCAGAGGGGGAGTCAGAGAGAAGAAAATATGAATGAATGGGAATTCAGAGGGGGAGTCAGAGAGAAGAAAATATGTCAGAGGGGGAGTCAGAGAGAAGAAAATATGAACGAATATTCCTGGTGTCAGAGGAGTAATTAATATTCATAATAGTACTATTTTTTTATTTATGGTTTATGAGTAGCTTAGGAGTATGTTATCACATTTAATCTCAATTAAATCAAATAGAATGGCTGTCACCAAGGCAAGTTAAGTAGACCAGAGATTTGCAAAGATGCAGAAGACAAAATCTGTAGCCTTTATCATTTTTCTAGAGCCGTTCCTAAAAGCCACGATCCCACTCCTTTAGATAAACTGCTTTAACTTATCCCTTTTTCTTGGCAACTCCAAAGCATTGTGAAACTGTGTCCAAATAACTAGACCGCAGGCGGATAACAAAGTTAGAGCCAGTTCAGAAAATAAGATACTTCTTAATCTATTATCAATGTATGACAAAAACACAGGACCAACACCTTCCGGAAATTTTGTTCAAAAGACAACAGCCAACTGAAGACACACATGACAGCATCTACTCAAATACTTTAAAGTATTTGTGAGCGTGGATCTTTTTATTAACCCATGGAGAATGGAAAAGAAAGGAAATGATCAGAAAATGGCAATGAAAGAATGTGGCAGAAGAATGGAGATCATACAGAATTACCTCCTCTCTATAAAATACATAAATTAAGTAAAATTACAGTGTGATACTTAAAAACACAGACTCTGGGGCCAACTTCTTGGGTTTGAATCCTGGCTCTCTCATCTACTAGCTGTGTGAATGTGTGCCTCAATTTTTTCATCATTGAAATAGGTATAATAATGGTACCTACCTTAAGGGATTGCTATAAGGATTAAACTAGTTAAAATCTGTAACATTGCTAGGCACAAAGTAATTGCCTTAAAATGATGGATAAACCCTCATACATACTCACATATGACCATAAGGAAATATATCAGAATGCTAACAGATGTTAACTCCATGTGGTAAAGTATGGCTTTTTAAATACCAAAAAACTCAACACATATACTTTTATAATCAAATAAAAAGTGGTATAAATTAATATTAATCAGAGGAAAACAGGTGCTTGCCAATTTAATATGCATTATTGTATAAATATGATTCTCTAATACTCAAACTCTCAGTTAACTAAGGTTATTTCTCTTAGTATTAATTATAAAAACATAATTAATAAAATGGTAGAACCAGTAAATAAAAAGAATGACTAGAGGTCAAGGACAAAAGGAGAATACAAGGCTCACGAATGTAATCCCAGCACTTTGGGAGGCCAAGGTGAGTGGATCACTTGAGATCAGGAGCTCGAGACCAGCCTGATCAACATGGTGAAGCCTTGTCTCTACTAAAAAATACAAAAGTTATCCGGGCCTGGTGGTGTACGCCTGTAGTCCCAGCTACTCAGGAGGCTGAGGCAGGAGAGTTGTTTGAACCTGGGAGGCGGAGGTTGCAGTGAGCCAAGATCACACCACTGTACTGCAGCCTGGGCAACAGAATGAGGCTCCCTCTCAAAAAAAAAAAAAAAAAAAAAAAGGATACAAATAGTTAGGGAAAAGGGAATACCCATAGGCTGAGGTTTCAAATTTGGAGGCAAAGTATTTATTTATTTATTTATTTATTTATTTATTTATTTATTATTGGTACATAAAATTTTACATATTTATGAGGTAACATGATATTTTACTAGCATAGAATACATAATGATCAAGTCAGGGTATTTGAGGCGTCCATCACCTTGAGTATTTGTCATTTCTATGTATTGGGAACAATTCAAGCCCTTTCTTCTTGATACTTTGAAATATACAACACATTGTCGTTAACTATAGTCACTCTATTCTGCTGTCAAATGATATAACTTATTCCTTCTATCTAACTGGATGTTTGTACCCATTAACCAACCTCTCTTTATCTCCCCCTCTACCCACACACCTTTCCCAGCCACTAGTATCCATCATTCTAGTCTATGTTTATGAGATCAATTTTTTTTTTAGCTTCCACAAGAGTAAGAACATGCAATTTTTGTCTTTCTGTGCCGGGGTTGTTTCACTTAACATAATGACCTCCAGTCCCATCCATGTTGCTGTGAATGACGTAGTTTCATTCTTGTAGTGTTTCATTGTGTATAGATACCACATATTCTTTATCCATTCATCTGTTGATATACACTTAGGTTGATTTCACATCTTTGCTGTTGTAAACAGTGCTGCGATAAGCATACAAGTGCAGGTACCCTTTTGATACACTGATTTCTTAGCTTTGGGATAGATAACCAGTAGTGGGATTGCCAGATGGTAAGGTAGTTCTATTTATAGTTTCTTGAGAAATCTTCATACTGTTACTAATTTACTGTTACATTTTCACCAACACCGTAAAAGAGTTCCCTTTCTTCACATTCTCACCAGAATCTGTTATTTTTTGTCTTTTGAATAATAGCCATTCTAATTGGGGTAAGATGATATATCATGTGGTCTTGATTTGCATTTCCCTGGTGATTAGTGATGTTGAGCATTTTTTCATATACCTGTTGGCCATTTGTATGCCTTCTTTTGAGAATTGTCATTTATTTCATAAGGCAGGGAGTATTTAATGAATTATTTAGAGATAAAGAATTACAGAATCACAGTAACACATATTGAATGATCATATTATAATTACATGATATCATAATTATTAGCTTTATGAACTGAACTGATAGGCAGAAATTAAAAACTCAAAGGTATGTGTTTGCTTCAGCAGCCCATATACTAACATTGGAATGATACAGAGAATATTAGCATGGCTCCTGAGCAAAGTGTTCCATACTTTTCAAAAAGACTCAAAATTATTAATGAAGTTAACATTTGAGAATATATTGCAGGAAACAATTATGCATTAGCTGAAGACTGGGCAAAATGATCCAGTTGGGCTTCTTCTTCCTACCCTTCTAAATTTATCAACCAAGTTATATTTCAGGATGATTTATGCTTCTACTACATCTGACAGAGATTATTATAATTCAACTCTTAATTCTTTTGTTTTTTTCAACTGTTAATTCTTATTAATCAAGATGCAATAAAGTTAAGTGATAAAAGCTGAAAATGACTCACTGGAAAGAAAGTGCTGAGACGCTGGGCCAAAGTCCCTGTGAGCTTCATGCAGCTGCCTGACTCGGTCCTCCACGGCCACCTGGGAGGAAAAGGAGAGAAATGATGTTCTCTCATTCTATATAATGAGGAACAATTAAAATAATGTATCCTTTCTGATAAGATACTTTGAGTCTCCAAGGCTGACAACACCAAAGCAACAATTCATAGCCCTAGTTTTAATATCCACTTACCGTATATAGTATCCCAGACTCGTTTTTATCAATCCAAGGCCAAACACAAAGGATTTCCTCTCTCAACAATGTTAAAATAAGATTTTTTTTTTTTTTTTACAGTCAACTCATTGACAGCCACAAATGAACTACTGCTTCAATTAGTACCATAAAAAAATACAAATCTTTACTTTCACAGAAACATTAGGGAGGGTGCCATTTGGTATAGGTGACTACAGAATCTCAGAAATGACATGTCTTGTCTTTAAGTCTTAGTCTACTGTTTTTGACAAATTTTTAAAGAAGTAATATTGATGAATAGGTAATAAACCATTGAGTGATATTTAATTATTGATAATTAGCAATTAACCAATAGTTGATTAATATTTAATTATGGACTGGGCACAGTGACTCATGCCTGTAATCCCAGCACTTTGGGAGGCCAAGGCAGGCAGATCACTTGAGGTCAGAAGTTCGAGACCAGCCTGGCCAATATGGTGAAACCCCGTCTCTACTACAAATACAAAAATTAGTCGGGTGTGGTGGTGCACGCCTGTAATCCCAGCTCCTCAGGAGGCTGAGGCAGGAGGGAGGCCACAGTGAGCAGAGATCGTGCCACTGCACTCCAGCCTGGGCGACAGAGTGAAACTCCATCTCAAAAAAAAAAAAAAAAAAAAAAAAAAAATTAATTAAATATCAAAGAAGTACAGGCAAGGCTTAAATTTGGGATAAAACAGGGTGGATAGGAAGATAAAACTAATTTTCAGATTTCAGTTTTCAGTGGTCTTGGAAATTATTGAGAAATATACCTTTAGGTGGCATGCAGTGAAAACCGCCATTCTTTTTTTCCTATTAGGTTTTTCTATAATATATTGACACAGTGTGCTGTCAACTTAGTGAATTCTATTCTTGGGGCGGGAAAAGGAATAATTTTATGGGTGAAATACTATACTTAGTCATTTGGCATTTTGCCAATCCAATATAAGTGGTAGCTCCAGGCATCCTAGCTCTCTAACTCTGGATTTTGATTTGGTTGTGAACAGTCCATGCTAAACTAGGGGTCAATCAGAGCTTGCACAGAGCAATCGGAACTCAGGGGATAGTTCCTGTGGTGTGCAGAATTCCCAAGAGGTAAAAATCGATGTTAATCTCATCAGAAAAGTGGCTCAGGTAGTCTGGTCTCAAACCAACTCTGGCCTTCCAATATCAATTAAGTGCCTAGTGTATATCCAGAACAATCTCATTTTTTCACTCTCCCTAGCCTTGCCCATTTTTGCTTGGCCCAAATACGTGGATAACCAAGTGGAGTTCCCCTAAAATGCAGGATTTGCTTTATTTTATCTACACAAAAGCATGAGGGACATATGAAACCTCCCTTCCCAACCTTATGACCCTGCGCTCCCAAACTCTACCTGCTAAGCCCACCAAAACTACCTGCCTATCCTGCACTATTCCATCCAATGTAACTCTTGTGTGTGGCTTCTTCATGCTGCTCCTTCTCTCGGCAATGCTCTTACCCCACTTCTCTCCCAGATCAATGCTGTGAGTGTTTATATGCTCACTTCCCCATCTCCCGGGTTAGAATTAATGGTTTCCTCAGCATTCTAACAGTATATGGTTTATACTTGAAGCACTTCTATCATACAATTCATTTGAATTATATGGACATGTCTCTTGCAATAGATTGTAAACTTCTTGATAGCAGGGACCATTTTTTGTTTACCTTTGTCTTTGAATGTCTCCAACCCTTTCTGCAGGATGCACAGAACCCTGCACATAGTAAATGGTAGCAAATATTTGTTTAATGACTAGTTGACCAAATAAACGGATAAATGAGTAAATGTGGTATGTGTGTGTGTGTGTGTGTGTGTGTGAGAGAGAGAGAGAGAGAGAGAGAGAGAGAGAGAGAGAGAGAGAGACAAGAGAAGAGATGCGGAACAAACAAGAATACCTACTCACACTGACTGCACTGACTGCAGGTCTGTAATGGTTAATTCTGTGTCAAGTTGACTGGACTATGGGGTGCCCAGGCAAACCACTATTTCTGGGTGTGTCTGGGTGTGTCTTGTGCAGACAAGATTAGCATTTAGTTCAGCGGATTCAGTAGATTGCCCTCCGCAATGTGGGTGGGCATCATCCTATCAGTTGAGGTCCTAAACAGAACAAAAAGGCATGTTCCTTTTTTCCCTGCAGGCCTGCTTGAGCTGGGATGTCAGTGTTCCCCTGCCCTTGGACTGGGATTTACATCATCAACTCCTCTGGTTCTCAGGCTTTCAGACTGAGACTGAAATTACACTATCAATTTTCCTGGCTCTCTAACTTGCAGACAGCAGGTCATGGGACTTCTTAGTTTCCAACTGCATGAGATAATACTTGATTTTATATATCCACACACACATATACATACATATACACACACACACACACACATACGTACATACATATGTATATTGTTGCTTCTATTTCTCTGGAGAACCTTGACTAATCAATGTCCCTGGGTAAATTATTCTTAACTTTCCTTATCAGTAAAATGTGGACAGTAATATAACTTATAGAGTTCTGTGGGAATTAAATAAGATGATACATGTAAAGCACTTAGCCTAGTTTCTATCATGTAGTAATTGCTCAATAAATGTCACCAGCTACTGTTCTTGCTGCTATTATGGTAAATAAAAGGAGAGGAATAGGCCAGGCGTGGTGACTCACACCTGTAATCCCAGCACTTTGGGAGGCCGAGGCAGGTGGATCACTTGAGGTCAGAAGTTCGAGACCAGCCTGGCCAACATGATGAAATCCCGTCTCTACTAAAAATACAAAAATTAGCTGGGTGTGGTGGTGAGCATCTGTAATCCCAGCCACTCAGGAAGCTGAGGCAGGAGAATTGCTTGACACTGAGAGGTGGAGGTTGCAGTGCACCGAGATCATGTCACTGCACTCCAGCCTGGGCGACAGAACAAGACTCCATCTCAAAAAAAAAAAAAAAAAAAAAAAGGAAAACAGGAGAGCAATAGTCTATAATGTGCAGGGTACCACATACAATACAAAAATGGCTAATATTTATTAAGCAATACATGCATGATAATATGAATTATGTTATTTCATCTTTACAGTAACTCTGCAATAGGAGTTAATATTATTCCCCCCACTTCATTGATGTGAAAACTGAGGCATGAGAGGTTAAAAAAAAAAAAAAAACTTGCCTAAGCTTCAGTAGTTAGTAAATTGGCAGAGCTCAGATTCAAACTCATTCAGTCTGGGTCTTGCTCTTAACTGTTATCCTGAAGAGTAAAGTTGAAAAAAAGTATTTTATAAATACTTAATAAGTAATTTGCTTTTTAATTTCTTTATTTTCAATCAGTTTATTGAATGCAGACCAATTCTAGTGTGCATATCTATGAAACTTCAGTTGTTCAATGTATTTTATGGCCCAATGTATTTTATGGCCCAATGCAAGGTCAATTCCTGGTCTTGAAGAATGTGATATCATAAGATCACAGAGAAAGGTTGTGGAAAAATGCATGCAAATAAATGTTTGGCATATGTCATTATTTCTAAATTTAGAATGGGTCATTTCATAAATAAATCAATCTAGAGATAAATGTGAGTGTTTTGGGGTAGGGAGGAGAAGATGAGGATGCCATATGGGAGTGGACACTGATCAGAAATCTTTTCACATACTGAGAAAGAAATCTCAAGGAGAAGATGTAGATGGTAAAGGAATATGACCGTGCCATAGGCCACTTTCTCTAGTAAGAATGTTAGTTTCATAGGGACTGAGCCGATGCAGCATCAAAGTTCATTCTAGACTCCCAATCTCTGAAGAATTTTGCCTTCTTATACAAGGAGAGCTCCAGTGGTAGTTTCCAGTGTACACTCAATATTGTCAAGATTTTAAAATGAGATCAAAGTGAATTTCCATCTTCATAACCCAAATTTAAGAGAAGGCATGACAGTGAGAAGAATTAAGCATAAAATATTTCTTTCCACAAATTATCATTGGAGAAAAGTTTTGTGTGGATTGAATGCACAACTGGCTAAATAAAGAAATAAATTTATGAAGGAGAAAATCTTGAAAGCAACCAAGGTCCTCGAAAGCTTTAGCTTGACACTTAGGAACGAAGCACTTTATTCTGTGAGCAATTATGCAAGGAAATGAAATTTGATAATCTATTAAAATGAGAGCCTCCATGCATTAGATCTTTCTAACTGGCTGTATTTTAAATCAATATAACCATAGTATATACAAAACAGGAAGCAAAAGCCAGAAATTATATACCTGTATCTTATGTTATGGCACAATCAGTTCTTTCCTTGGTGGTTTATTCATTATATAAGTATTTGTTAATATTGAAAGAGATAGTCAAAAAACAAATGCTATAGTCCCTGATCTCTGCAAGTGTAAAGGTTTGGAGGTAAGAAATAGTGACAAGCTGAAGAAAGGCTTGGGGCTGCAGAACAGTGGTGTTGAGGACGACAGTGAGATATAATTAGTTAGTCATGTTGAAAGCAGATGATGCAAAGCAAGGTGTTCCGGACTCTGAGGCTCAAGATTTACCCTGCAGGCAAAGAGAACCACTGAAAATTTCTGTGACATGACTCACTATTTTAGAGGAAAGTTAGGGTTTGGGAAGATCGGTATGGTGTAAAACAGATTTGAAAAGGCACCTGAGACTGAGATCAGAAAGAGGCTGCTGTAATTTACTAGACTTGGGGTGATATGCATTAGAATTAAGGCTGTATTGTATTGAATGTAAAAGAAGGTACACGTTAGAAGGATTTTGAAAGCAGGAAGAACTATCCAATTTGGTGCTGGAGATTAATTTCTGAAGAAGCAAATAAACTCTTGGATTTCCAGTAAGGAAGACTGGGAGAATGAAGATATTGCTAATGGCAATATGAAAAACAGAAAAGGGAGAAATAGCATATGTGTGTATGAATTCATTTGGAATATAATGAATTTGTCCTAACAGTGAAACATTTAACTGGAGATGTCATGTATAGCCAGTTAGAGATGAACAATTTGTCTCAGCAATTAAAGAAAGGAAAGGGAAGTGAGACTAAAGGGGGTAAGAGTGAGCTTTGGAAGGGGAGCCAAGAAAGAAGAGATAAAGGAGTTTAAATAGAATGATTTAAACAGCCAGGAGGAACCCAATCTCTTCTGAATTAATAGGGCATGTCTATGTTTCCTTTTATAAAAGTAATATAAATATAACATCTTTTTGGGAGCATACATCCTGTTTTAACTATTAGATCATAGATCATGAAGGCTTAGAACTGGAAGAAACCTTGATTGATACACGAGGGTCTATTCTTCAGAACTATCCCAGATGGGCAGAAAACTGCCATCTGGTCCATGAGTACTCATAATCTAGGTTGCAGCAATTCTTCAGTAAAAGCATGTCAGGAGAAAAAGGTCCTTTTTTTATATGTTCCATGAGGACAGGGACACATCTTTCCCTACTAAATCATCAGTGAGTAGCACAGTACCTGGCATATAATAGGTGCTAAATTAATATTAGTTGAATGAATTAATGTACTGTTTATTCATGGATCTTTACCATAACAACTATATTTTAAATGAATAATTTCTTTTTCAAGATCCCTGACACAAGCTTTTGAAAAACTTCCCTCCCTCCCTTCTTCCTTTCCTTTTCTTCTTTCCTCCTTTTCTTCCTTTCTTCCATTTTTGATGATGAAAGTAAAAAAAGAAAAGAAGAAAACCATTTAGATTCCATTTTGCCTATAATACTAAATTTAAAAATGTTAAACAGCAAATTATAAAACAACCCTAAAGTCCGAATCTCCTCCACATTTGTTTTACTCTAGTTTTTAAATAATCATATTTGAGATTTGAGAGTTATGAGGGCTATATATTATTCTCCTTTGCCTTCTCATTTTGGATGAGTTCTGTAGACAGTGTACTGTTTGCAGAGACCTTCCTCTTTTAGCTTCAGTAGGAAATATCACTACATTCATTCAAAAGATATTTACTAGAATGTAAGTTTATTGTCCACGAAGACAGAGATCTTATCTGTCTTGTTAAGGATTTATCACAATGCCTAGTACATAGAAGAGATCAAGAAACACTGAATGGTTGAATGAATGAAAGGTTTTTTGAGTTCCTCTTATCTGTTAGGCACTGTGATAAGTACGAACATAGTAGATTTGAAAGTGTAATTTTGGGTATAATAAATGAGCACCAAATCATCCAACTAAATTATGATATGACACACACTCTTAATTCCAAGCTGTGACTGTTTCCCAAAGCTCAGTCCATCCCTCTGTGTATTGTGAAAGATAGCTTTATTTCATTTTTTCTTCATCATTGCTTTTAAATAAACCAAAAATATAAAAGAAAGAAAGAAAAAGGACCGATAACAACATGGTGGCTCTTAGAAATATTTCAAATAAATTTATCTAAATCTAAATGTTGGTTCTTTAACTTCATTTTAGATTCTCAAGGGCTTCTACTTTGTCTTTTGACCTTTCTGTTAATTACTCTGCTTTGAAGTTTTATCTTCACTAGAAGTTCAGGAGAGACAAGCATTACCTCCCCATGTGGAAATACATTGCTAGGCAATGTGGTTTCTTCCTAGCGTCCAAGCTACGTCTTACTGATACTACATTACATAAATCATGTTTACTCCAGTCTAGGGAAAATATGTAACTAGGAATGTATGTTTTGATTTTCTGGTTCTCAGTGTGTCTAGACCCTTGATAAATATCCATGGGAATGTAAGAAACAGACATAACACTTACACAAATGAGCCTATGAAAACAAAAACAAAAGTAAAAGACAAACAAAAACTCTTATTGTGCTGTGGTGCTAGTAAATAAACCACACATATGCACACAAATGACTCTCCAGTCTATTCATGAGTTTTTGTCCTGAAGTTTTTCAGTTTGTACAGTTTTTGTGTGCATGTGTCTGTGTTGGGGGAGGAACTTCCTCATTCACTCTTACTCCCAAATCCTCACAAGTAACACTGATAAATACATGCCCAAACATTATCCTGGAAACTCTCCTGAGACTGATTACAGTTTCAGTTAAAATCCTTTTAACTAATGGCAATCCCTTTCAGTTAAAATCCATTATTCTTCTAATTCTGATTATTTTGAGTTGTAACTGGAAAAAAAAAGGTTTGAGATAAGTTCTGGTCTTGATTTCGAACTCTCCTGGGCCTCCCAGAGTGCTGGGATTACAGGCACGAGCCACCTCTACCGGCCGTCTCCTGGAATGAAGGTTTGTGATAGGTATAGCTCTGCGGCAAAACATTCTGGGCTTGTTGAATGCAAAGACTGACTGAATTGTCTTTCCTTTGAGTTTATTTCTGTGCTTTCTTGACATTAGGGCACTTAGGAGTTAAACAGTGTTTCCTGTGTTTGACTTCAGGATAGATCACAGGAAAGCAACTAGTGCTAACATGGCGCTCACTCTGAGTAGGAGTATAATTATTAGTTGATTTTGTGTGATTTATGGCACGGATGCTAATGCATGCCATGTGAGACCATCCTTAATCTACCTTTTAACGTTCCTGTATCGTAGCTTTTTTTCCTTCCATTTCATATTTCTGTGCTGACTTCTTTCTTAATCTGACTCCTTTTTTTATTCCCTCCTTTTTCTTTCCTTCCTCCTCCCCCACTCCCCCTTTATTATGTTCTATACAATCTACCAGAAGAGTACACAGACTCTGCTGAAGCAAACAGTGCCTCAAATGAAGGGGCTGTGCATCCTTGCAAGACAAGCGAGGCAGGATATGAATAGGACCCCTAGCCTAGTGCCAGCCCAACACTTCTCCAGGAACATTCTTCCTCTAATTCTGATGAACTCTTCCATCAAACTGGAAGGCAAGAGAGAACAAACAGCAAGCCCTTTGTCCATTGTTAAGCCTTTAATCTTTCACCTCACTGATTTCTAAAATGCACTTTGGATGTTTGTGTATTGGTTTTCATGCTTATGCAACTGCCTCATTCTGTGATAATGGAGTCAGGTTATATCAACATTAAATTGACTTCATAGACCCAAGTACCTTAAGGGTATCATTAATTTTAATTTAGAAAAGCAGCAATCAACCTCCTATCCTGCTTCATTTGTCAAAATCTTTAGTTGTAATTACATCTACAGACTTATGAAAATTATGACGGGAAGAGAAGAGATCATAGGAAGCATTTCTTCTGCTTTTTTTTTTTTTTTTTTCTCGTCTCAAAGAGAAAAGAGGAAAGTTGAATTACTTTGCCTGGAAGGTGATGTAACTTGATGCAGATTTTATCTTAAAAAATAGGTTCCCTTTTAAAAGTTTTCCTAATGTATCTTATGATTTGCCACAGGAACTGAAGTCAAGTGGCTCTCACCTTACCACATCATTACATTAAATCATTTACATTCCAGCTTTAGCTATTTATTCTTGAGCTTTATTTATACCACATTTGGAAGATATCATTCTCACAGAAATTTTCTGAGGCCACTGAAGCATTCCTTTCTAGGGGCATTTCGGCCCATAAGTAGCATAATGTTCACATGGTAATTACATAATTACGCCTCCTGGTATTTGAACACAGGAGTATTTCCAAGGAACAAAAGTGGCAATTTGAAATAATCATCAATGAGATACCACAGAACTGGTATTGTCTGAAAAAAAAAAAGATGGCATATATCAGCAAATTCATATTAACAAATGACTGAAACAGGTAGATAAATGCAAAAAGATAAAGCACTGGAAATCAAACATTTTCATCTCAGTGACAGAAACTTTTATATTTGGGGTAACAATATACTTGGAGATTTTCAGTTTGTTCTACTAAACACTTCTTTCATAAAGGCTGGGAGGGAGAATTTGCTGAAGTATGCAACAATCCTTAACCAAGGAAATCAACCCTCCTTAAATCCCATGCCATCCTTGCAGCATTTCCAAAGCTTCCTGACCTTGACTCCCTTCATGGTCAATTTGACCACCTCTCAAGGAAGCTTGTCTGCCAGAAGACCCTGTTTCCACTTCCCGGCTCTCCTCCTCCAGCAACTGACTGAAAAGCGCCTTTCTTTTCTCTCACTGACGCAGAACTGACAAACCAATATCAAGCCGTTCTTTACAAATCAATAAACCGGAAGATCTCATCCACTGTACTTCCAAATCCAACAACATTCTGTCTTCTCTCTTCTTTGCATATCACAAGATAAGCCGCAAGTTATATAAACAAGCACACTTCACGCTTCTTAATAAAGGACAGGGGATGGAGCAATGCGCTTCTATTGTTTCTCCGTGTAGATTTGTCAGAACCAGAATTAAAACTCTGCCATGGACTCAGAGGCTCTACGGTCTCTCTCCCTCTGTCTTATTTGCACTCTTCTGACCTAGCCCTCCTTTTCTCTCCCCTACCTCCCCCTTCCCTCATTCCACCTCACCTCACCCACAAGGCTGTTTGTAAGCTCCCCAAATGCTCATAAGACTTTCCTGAACTATTTTAGATATTTTCACTTCAAATCTAAACTAAAACTATTTTGTTTTTCCAAATGTGGCTTTACATAGTGCAGAAAACCACAGGGAAAACATCCCAAATACAATGTGATCTTTTCTAGGAGAAATAAAAGATTGAATTTCTAGGTCATCATGGAAGTAGGTACACTTCCCTAAGCAATAATCTGAGGTACTTTATGAGATTCTTTCTTTCACGAAAGCAAGAAATCCTAAAATCCATCAGGATACACGCACTGTGCCTTGACTCTCTTTTTAATCCTCAAGTGAAACCAACACAGTGCAGTGTAATAAAAATGCATATAGCCCCAGGCTTTGTGCCTTAGCAAAGACAGAAAAAAATAAGCTTCTTGACTTCATATGTCTACTGTGAATAATCAGTCACTGCATTTTTGGGATTTTGCTTTATAATCTTAACGTATAGCAGTAACTCCACGTTTGTGGCGTGACAAGAATAAAGGATTTTTTTTTCTTTCTTTAAAACAGGTTGCCCCCATATTTTCCAAAAGAGAGACATGTGTCAGCTTAAAAGAAATGAAACTACAATGGTGTGAGGGAGGAATATCTTGATTGTTGGCAGTATATTTTCTGTATTTTACCCGAAATTGTCAATGAAGTGTAGGTAAAGCTAAGGTGGGGCCCTAGGCTGTTCAATAATGTGGCTAACATTTGGTTTGAGGGCCTTCTCAGTTCTGTTCCCAAATGTTTAGCCTTTCCTTCCCAACTGCCAGTCCTTAGCTGATTAATAAATAACCCTAGGAAGATCAATGACTGTTTATAACAGGCTTCTAGTATCACAGCTGTGAGTATTTGCATTTTAAGAGCAACTTTAAATAATTAAGTCATTAATTACTCAAATACTTATTGAGTGTTTATAAGGCACTTTGCTAGGAGAGGAAGCAGAAAAAATAAATAAGAAAACAAGGGGATGATCTTTAGTGAATTTGTAGATTTGATATTTACAAATAAGCACAATAAAGCATTATGGGAAAAATTTTAATGTAGTGCAGTTATTCCCCAATTTGACAGTGCATCACAACTATTTGAGAACTTTTTTAAAAAATACAGATTCTTAGCTCATCTAAATAATTTCTGATTTAGTTAATTTGAGGCTGAGGCTTGAGAATCTTTACTTTCTTTAAGTCTCCATAGATAGTTCTGACGTACAGCCTGGTCTTAGAGCCATCAGTGTAGTGGAAAGATGACGAATTTTACGAGTCAGGAAGACCTGAGTTGGAGTCCCTTACTAGCTATTTAACCAGCATCTTATCTAATAGCCTATGAACCTTAGTTTCTTTATGTGTTAATAGAAATGCCACATAACAACACTACCAACAATGATAGTAATGATAGCAAATATTCATAGAGCATTTACTACTCCCAAGTTCTATTTCAAGAGTATTATGGGTATATTTCATTTATGTCTTTCTTATCAGAAGGTAAATTTGATGACGGCAGGACTCAATCTATTTTATTCACTACTATATCCCCAGGACCCAGGTCAGTGCCTGTCTCATAGTAGGCACCCAACTCACTACTTGAAAGAATGAACATCACTATGAGGAAAGTACTACCATAGTGACCATTTTACAGATGAGGAAATGGAGGCACAGAGAATGAGATGTTGTAATGTGCACAGTTGGAGGGACCGCTTTCTGGCACTCGGTAGGTACTCCTTTTTCTGATAACTGCAAATTGCTAGACGAAGCCTAAATAGCTATGGGGATTACAGAGTATCTGGATGAAATTAATGAAGGAGGTTGCTTTGAAAATGGGCCTTCACAATTGGGTAAGCTTTTGATGGGCAAAGACAGAAGAAACACTCTGGGTGACAAGAGTAGAATGAGCAATTTTTTTTTTTTTTTTTTTTGGCACTAGTAAAGGCCCGGATATGAAGGATAAACAGAAAAAGAGCTGAATAATATAAGGCTAGAAATGTAGCTTGGAGTCAAACCAGAGCTGTACTTGACTGTCAGGTTTAAGAATAGAGACTTCATTTAGTTGTTCATGGGAAGGCATTCAAATATTTTTTTAATAATTAATTATTTAAAAATTTTATTTCTTTCAAATGCATTCACATAATAAAATTCAAGAAGAACAAAAAAGAAAGTTATTTAAAAATCAAGTCTCTCTTTCACCATGTCTCTCTAGCCATTTTGTTCCCCACTCCCTGGTGGCAAGTATTTCCATATTCTACATTAATTTTTTAAGTAAGAAAGATATTAGGTTGGTGCAAATGTGATCGCAGTTTTTGGCATTGAAAGTAATGGTAAAACCGCAATTACTTATGTACCAACCTAAGTATCATTGTCAGAATGGTGTTTTAGGATGAATGAAAGCATGGAGAAAGTGAAGAGAGGATAAGCTGCCAGAAAGGAAAACAAGAGATGGTATGGCAAGACGTTATATGTTAAATGTAACAGTGTCAGAAAGTAGAGTCAAAGAAGCCTCAGACTTTCACCCTAGGTGAAGAGGAGATGGATAAAAATCAGAAGGTCCCAGCACTTTGGGAGGCCGCGACGGGCGGATCACGAGGTCAGGAGATCAAGACCATCCTGGCTAACACGGTGAAACCCCGTCTCTACTAAAAAATACAAAAACAAAAACTAGCCGGGCGAGGTGGCGGGCGCCTGTAGTCCCAGCTACTCAGGAGGCTGAGGCAGGAGAATGGCGTAAACCCGGGAGGAGCTTGCAGTGAGCTGAGATCCAGCCACTGCACTCCAGCCCGGGCGACAGAGCGAGACTCTGTCTCAAAAAAAAAAAAAAAAAAAAAAAATCAGAAGGAACCACTGGTTTGTTGGTTTGTTGCAGCATAGTTTGATGTAATAGCAAATCAGTAAATCATAGACGGTTGAACAAAGACTGGAGGAATGATGGGAAAATTATGAAAGGTGTGGCAGTGAATTCTCCTTAAAGCCCCTCTTATCATTCATTCTCACTGTTAGCAAGATCCCTACCATAGCTGGGACAAAAACAATATATTTAACTAAAAATGAGCTAAGGCATGTAAAGCATTTAACAGCATCTGTTATAAGGTAAGCACTGAGTAAAAGGTAACTGTTATTTATTTGTATTAAAAGGTGGGGCTGGGCGTGGTGGTGCAAGCCTGTAATCCCTTACAGTGACCTTGGAGTCTGAAGTAGGAGGATCACTTGAACCCAGGAGTTCAACACCAGCCTGGGCAACATAGTGAGACTTTGTCTCTTAAAAAAAAAAATAACACAAAAAACGTGGTGTCAGAGCAGAATACAATGGGGTGAGTTTGACAGACACGTCTTTAGGGGAAGTTCCATATCTAGCTTCCCTTTTTTATAATAAATACTTGAGCTGGTTTGTTGGGGATAACCCATATGATTTTAATCATTTACCAGGACTTAAATCTGGAAAGTATGACAGTTGGGTTCAAGAATCAATGATTCCATAGGCATTTTCAAGGGCTGCTATGTACACTGGACTGTATGTTCGTTGTGTGGTGGATGGCAAAGATGGGACATGAGAAATTTCTATTCTCAAGAACCTTGTGTCTGGCTGGGAAATGACTGCAGCTGAGACGAATTAGAGACTTTTTAACTGATAGTCACTGTGTTATGACCAATAAGGGCAATCTGTATTTTTGGAAGTGAGACAGCAGTGAGGCCAGGAGTAACCTGGGAGGCATCAGAAAAGAGGTGACACAGAACATCATTGTCCTAAATCAGACTCAGTATCAGCAGCTAGGCATCTCATGTCCATTGAGGAATATTTTTTGAACCAGATATTTTGCATGCCACTGGTGATATAATCTTAATGATTCAGAGATTCCTGAGATTTCAAACAGTATCACTTATAGTGTCAATTTTTCCTTTATTTTAGTAAGCAACAAGTCATCATCTCTTACCATCCCACTCTGTTGCCCAGGCTGGAGTGCAGTGGTGTGATCTCAGCTCATTGCAACCCCTGCCTCCCAGGTTCAAGCAATTCTCTTGCCTCAGCCTCCCAAGTACCCGGGATTACAGGCATGCGCCAACCCACCTAGCTAATTTTTGTATTTTTTTTAGAAGAGACGGGGTTTCACTGCGTTGGCCAAGCTGGTCTCCATCCTCCTATCTTTTAACCATTTCACGGTTGTTTGCAAAGAACTTTCAAAATACAGTGATTAGAATGGTTTTTTTCTTGTCTTTTTCTTACTGTATCAAAATTTTTTTTTATGGTTATGTAAATATAGATGATTAAATATAAAAGCATTGAATGATTTTGTGTTGTTTAGATAAAAACTGTGAATTTTGCATGAGTAAAGGGCTAGTGTTGCTATTGTTCCTAGTTGAAAACGATTTCAGTGCACTGATACCAAACTTTTTCTATACTTTTCCAAAGTAATATTAAACTTCATACATAGAACTTTGAACATCTAGTCCTTGATCTAGGATTGAACACACATTTCACATCTTGGAGAAAACATTTTATTGTTTTTTTGTTTTGTTTTGTTTTGTTTTGGTTAGCTGATCTTTTTATCCCTTCAGGCATTAACCAGTGTTTTTTCTTTTCTAGCAGCAGTTCTGGAGCTAAATTCCCTGAAGGCTAAAGCATCTATTAAATGGCTCAAAACGTATAGTGCTAAAAGTTTGCTTTTGTTGTGTCATTTTTTAGTAGATGTCTCAGAAAAAAAATATGTTCTTGCATATGTCGGCACACTGCAGTCATTTTTTGCTGATTAAAATCTGATTTTGAGCTTTTAATACAGGTTAAGCATCTCTGACCCAAAAGCTCACAATCTGAAATGCTCCAAATTTTGAAACTTTTTGAGTACTGACATGATGTCACAAGTGGAATATTTCACACCTGACCTCATGTGACAAGTCACAGTCAAAACTTTTGTGTTTCATGTACAAAAGTATTTAAAATAGTGTATAGAATTTCCTTCAGGGTATGTGTATAAGGTATATTTCAGGGTATGTGTATAAGGTATATATGAAATATAAATGAATTTCATGTTTAGGCTTGGGTCCAATTATAAGATATATCATGAGGAATATGGAAATATTCCACAATCCACAAAAATAAAAAAAATTAAAAATCCAAAACACTTCTGGTCCCAAGCATTTTGGGTGAGGAATACTTAAACTGTTTTCCAATCTGACCTGGCCCTAACATTCAACTTTGTAATATAAAGTGAAGAAATAATACAACAGTGTGAACTTCCAGAGTAAACAAATCTATACCCCAGGGATATTTAAATATCAGAAACAAACTCATACTTTTGACTTACCATCTTCATATGGCAATGCATATGCTAAACACAGATGATTCTTATCTTTTCACCAAACTAAGGTCTTTAAGGACTTTAAATACTAAGAATATTTACGTTAATTCAAGTTAATATTTGTCTTAAAAAACAGAATCTTTTAAATATTCAGGATACAGATGTTTCATCAATTCAATCTAGGCTTTCTGTTCAAAAGTTAAATAAATTGGATGGAATCTCAAGTATTCATAACTACATATAAGAACAAAAACTATCAAGAATGTATCAACAACAAAAGGTTTTCGTGGCCTCTCTCCATACACACGTGCACATGAGACATGTATCTATTTTTTTTTTTTTTTTTTTGATGGAGTCTCGCTCTGTCGCCAAGCTGGAGTGCAGTGGCGTGATCTTGGCTCACTGCAACTTCTGTTTTCCGGGTTCAAGCGATTCTCCTGCCTTGGCCTCCCAAGTAGCTGGGACTACAGGCGTGCGCCACCATGCCCAGCTAATTTTTGTATTTTTAGTAGAGACGAGTTTCATCATATTGGCCAGGATGGTTTCAATCTCCTGATCTCGTGATTTGCCCACCTCAGCCTCCCCAAGGGCTGGGATTACAGGCATGAGACATTGCGCCTGGCCAAGACATGTATCTTTATAGGGCAAGGTTTCTCAACTTCAGCATTATTGACATTTTGGCCTGGGCAATTTTTTATTGTGCTGTCCATCCCATGCATTATAGAGAATGCCTAGCAGCATCCCCAACTTCTACCCACTAGATGCTAGTAGCACTTCCTTACCCGTTGTGACAACCAAAAACGTCTCCAGAAATTGCCATGTCCCCTGGGGGACAGACTTGCTCTTGGTTGAGAACCACTGGTGTATAGTAAACTTTCACCCTCTACTTCACATATACAGATATTGATGTTTGAGATAAGAGAGTCCCATTCTATGTCTCTAACTGGTTGAGGAAGGAAAGTTAACAGTCCTCAGTTATATATAGACTCTTCTCAGATCTGCCCAATTCAGGATTCCTCTAATTGGCAGTCTTTGCTCTGTCGCCCCTTGTTGGGCTGACACAGAGTCTAGAAGATCTGCATTGCGATCTAATGGTTTCCCTTGCGCAATTCCGCTTCCACCCCTATTTCTTCACAGGTGTTATTCCACAATAAATCTGTCCTGGCATCTGCTGCTTGGAGGACTCAACCTGCAACAACAATCAATCAATCAATTCCATGGTCCTGTTCCCTTAGCCTAGGTGGGCACGTGACCCAATTTGGGCCATATAGAGTCAAGCCCATGCAGTCTTTAAGCTCTTCGGTCAGAGTAGTTCTCTCTTTTCTGCAGGGTATGTTGAGGGTGTTAAGAGGAAGGCAGGTGGGCCTGCAGCAATAGTCTGAAAGCCACCACTGCCACCAAAACCCTTTTGTTTCTTAACTAATCTTAGTTGAGTTTTCTGTCACTTACAGCCAAGAGTCCAGCCTAATATTATTTATAATAAAGGGGAAACTACAGAAACATTTAAGAAAATTAGCATTGAGCCTAAAAGTTGTTACAAATTAACTCATCACAGTAACTATTCAGAGTAAGGTATATACGTTGCTCAAAAACTACAAAGCACATTGCCTTTTTAAATTTAAAGATACTTCATAAAAATGTGGGACAGGGCAGAATTGTACCCACTATTACAGAATGATTCTACCAACTGCTGCATTAATTCTCCAAAGATTTCCCCCAATCTCACTATGAAGAAATAATAGACATAGAATACCAGGCCGGGCGTGGTGGCTCACGCGTGTAATCCCAGCACTTTGGGAGGCCGAGGCGGGCAGATCATGAGGTTAGGAGATGGAGGCCATCCTGGCTAATGCTGAAACCCCATCTGTACTAAAAATACAAAAAATTAGCCTGGCGTGGTGACGGGCACCTGCAATCCCAGCTACTCGGGAGGCTGAGGCAGGAGAATCACTTGAACCCGGGAGGTGGAGGTCGCAGTGAGCCGAGATCGCACCACTGCACTCCAGCCTGGATGAAAGAGCGAGACTCCATCTCAAAAAAAAAAAAAAAAAAAAAAAAAAAAACAACTAGATATTAGATGCCACAAGGTTATCAATATACACTAGTTTTGAGGCTTTCTGAAAATTTTGGTGCATCCCTATCCAGCATATCCCGTCCCTTTCTATTTCCCATTCCCTGTTGCTAATATTAGGAAAAGAGAGCATTTACATGAGTATGCTATTTGATGTGAACCAATCTCTCAGGGTCAATAATATTTCAGTATTTTGTGTGCAGCATTTAAGATTATAAAGTATGCCCATTTCAGTACTCCTTTTAAACAGAAAGATTTAGTTGAAAACTCAAAGCCACATTTGTCCACTGAAAGCTTTTAAAAAGCTTCATTTGTGAAAAGACACATTGACCAGAGCTGCTGGGGATCATTAATGAAAGTTGGATCTTCAAAGGAGATTCTGTGTTACAAAAGGTACTTGGACATTTTGGCTAAGCTGCTGACCACCTGTGATTTGGCCATTTGATAGAGGGTTGGTTGTTGACAGGTCCTAAGAGATACCCCCTATGTCTTTTCTTTTTAAAATTGTATTAAAAGATTTGTGTTATGGGCTCCCTATTTAAAATGAAAGTCTGGGCAACTGCCCCTTTTACTCCATCTAGAATAAGGCACCTTACATTTTCTAACATCAGTTTTCCATCAATAATTGTCTGCTATGACACCAAAATATTCCCCACGTCCTGGCTGGAGAGCTTGTTGTCTTGGTCATCTCCTCTGTTGTGTTGGAGACAGAGTGACACACGCAGGTGAATTGGGTCTAAACCAATTAAACCCTTGTCTGGGTC
The DNA here is from genome assembly GCF_037993035.2 of Macaca fascicularis. Classification (NCBI taxonomy): domain Eukaryota; kingdom Metazoa; phylum Chordata; class Mammalia; order Primates; family Cercopithecidae; genus Macaca; species Macaca fascicularis. The sequence continues at coordinate 31,417,871 of NC_088395.1, forward strand.
TAAACCAATTAAAATGGAACTCAAATCTATTTTCTCTCAGATTGGGAGAGTCCAGGAAAATAAAAAAGCCATACAACAGAAATGCTGCCCAGTTGCACAGGGTGTTGCTATTATCTAGCATTTGCACATCAATTTATGTTTCCAAACTCATTCACAGTCACAAGTTACTGGCAGGCACTCTTTTAAGAAGTAGAAAACTCTTAAGTTGAGTTTTGAACATAGATTCCTGGAAGTGATTTACAAGACAATTTTCAAATTTATATGACCAAAAGGCATTTTAAATATGATTTTAAATTGCAAAGGGACAAAATCATGGGCTTCTTGTTTCTCTGGATGCCAATCACATTACTTCAAGAGCTGGCATAGGTCCTGGATGTCTCAGGCTATGCACCACTGATAACACAAACTATGCGGGCACTGGAGCAGAAAGATATGAGCAGAGGAAGAGAGAAAAATGGTACCTCTAAGACCCCAGAAAGTGGTTTTGAACCCTTATGGAACTCACTGGAAAGGGATTAGGAGAATACCACCTGGCAGATGACCACTCTCTTATTCTTAAGGCTGACCCAATCTCTCTCTCTCTCAAAAAAAAAAAGATAAAATAAAAGAAAAAAACAAGTAGGAGGGAAAGTCTAGAGTTGACAGAGCTGAAAGGCTCTCAAAATTTTAAGACTTTTTTTTTTTTTTAAAGTGTCTTAAAATATTTTAGGGACTTTAACTTTGTCTTAGTAAAGATGATAAAATTAAGTTCACTACACACTCATTCCTTTTAGAAACTTTTCACCTCCATTTTAACTGTGTGCATTTAATCTATGTAACAATCACTGTATGTCCCCTTCAATGTCTTTTTGTAATTTTTTTTTTGGCATAATAGTCTATTTCTGTCTGTCTGATTGTTTTCTTCTACTCAAAGACATTTTGTCCTCTATTATTGCTTTATTTAATGTTTCCCTTATGCTATGGCATAACTGCCTTTTTTTCTCCATCCATATCTCTAAATTAGGGGGTCCCTCTTCCTTTCCTATGCAGCAGCCTGTCTTCAGCATGATGTCTTCACTTTTCTCTATTGCAGTCTCTTTTGTGATTGGCCAATAGCAAAATGAAACTTACGAGAATCCAATTCTAAAAGCACTTTAGAAGGATGGAATCTTATCATTTACTCCCTGAATCACTATCATCAGTATAGTTGGTGCAGAATGGTATTCCATTTTGAGGCTCATTGGATAAGTATGAGTTCAACCTGGCAGCTATAAAATAACCAGGGGAAAGTCTTGTTCCTTTCCTCCTTTATAGCTTGGAACTTTGTGACTGACCTTGCTTCTTTATTTCTAATTATGCTCTATGGAGAAATAACGCCTTTTTTTTCATTTATATTGTATAGTGCCTAAGATTTTTGGGGAGCCTTTAATGAACAGTGGTATAATTTCATTTTCATTTTACAGGATATACAATATAATTTTGAAAAATTAAACTACACGCCCAAGGAAGGACTCAACATTTCCAGAGAACCCAGCATTTTCTCTCAGAAGACTAAAATTAGATCCTGTTTTAATGACTGTCCCTGCAACACTGACTTCTATGTAATGACAATGTTTCCATGTTCCTGCTGACAGACCACCTACTATTCTTTGCTGATGTGGGATTGATAATTCTGACAATCAATAATAATAATTGTATAAACATTAACATTTATTGAGTGCATGCTTTGTGCCAGGCACTGCATGAAGTGCTTTATAATGATTATTTCATTTGATCTTTCTAATAACCCCACGACTTAAGAATACAAATGCTCTGGCATATCAGAGTTGTTCACATTTGATGGTTGACTTAATATCGATTTTTAAAAACTGTCTAGAAACCTCCCACGACACTTACTGCACTGATGGTTCTCCATACTCCTCCAATGACACAAAGTCTATCCTGCTTTGAATTTGTGTATTATTATTATTCATACATGGAGAATTCAAAAAAATAAAAAGGTATTCTATTGACACCAAGAAGAAAGACTGACATTGCCGCTGCTCTGCTCCACTTTGAGGTTTGTAGCAAATATCTCTGGTGCTTGGATCACATCTTGTCAACCCACCTGTGATTTCAGTGTCAGCAGTAGTGGATGGTTCTGTGCGAGTTCTCACTCGTGCTGTATGGCCAGCATCCCTCCTCAAAAGGGATCCCTGAGCCTTGCAGCTTTCTGCCCTAGGTTCCCCTGACTCCCATGACATGGGAACTTTCTGGGTGGGCAAGCATAGCCAGCCATAGGGGTTAGTGCTTTGGCAGCAATTCTCTTTTTTCCCCCCTAACTTCTGCACAGTGTTTATTGAGCTTACTCACATCACATAGTTCACAGCTTTGATAGAAAAACTTCTTGTTTGCTTTTTGTATTTATACTTAGATTTTCTGGATTGTTTTGAATCTTTCTGACGCTGTGTGAAGTTCAAAGTAGCAGAAAAGGCAGGGGTGCATTGGAGAGGATGTGTCCCACTCAGATCCAATGCTTGCCCATATCAGGTGAAAACGGAATCAATTCTCAACCAATGGGAGCAGGAGCAGGTATACACATGCTCTGGCTTTCCGTATTTCAGGCTGTAGCTACCTATATCCAGATTTGATTTTTCGTACATTTCTCAGCAGTCCCAGAGAATAACTCATCTTTCTTTGTTGCTTCATTCTTCTTGTTCTCTTACTCCTGCTTCTTAGAATTACTTGCACCCAGGTCCCCCCCGCTTTTTATTTTGAGACAGAGTCTTGCTCTGTCGCCCAGGCTGGAATGCAGTGGCACAATCTTGGCTCACTGCAGTCTCTGCCTCCCGGGTTCAAGAGATTCTCCTGCCTCAGCCTCCCAAGTAGCTGGGATTACAGGTGTGTGCCACCACACCCAGCTAATTTTTGTATTTTTAGTAGAGATGGGATTTCACCATGTTGGCCAGGCTGGTCTTGAACTCCTGACCTCAGGTAATCTGCCCACCTCAGCCTCCCAAATTACTGGGATTATAGGCGTGAGCCACCGTGCCCGGCCCGAGGTCCCTTCTTGATTCTGTGATGAGGTAACCCTCACTAAAAAGCCAGGTCTTAGGATAGGTCTCACCATCATTAAACCTGGACTCCTGGAGAAGGCAAATGTGAATACTATTAAAAACCAGAATCTGTGATGTTGACAGTGGAAAGTCTACATCATTCATTATTTAAGACCCTGTTTGTCATCAATAAATGTTCATGGTAATTCAGGCACTGTCTTAGGTCCCGCTGCTGAGGCTGGGATTTAATCCAGAATCTGATAACAAGATTTGTTGGAACTTCTGCCTTAGGGCAGCAGAAAACAATAAGAAAGACTTTAAAATGAGGAGACTCACCTAATCAGATCTGCATTTTAGGAGGATTACTATAGCCACATTGTGGAGAAGGGATTCGGAAGCAAGAACAGTATCAGGGAGATAAATTAGAGGCTATGTAGCATTTGAGTCAAAAGATATTGGAGGCAAGGGAGGTGTAAAGAAGGGAATGAATTTAAGAGATGGCTTGGGGATAGAGCTGACAGAATTTGGCAATGCATCATGTTAGATTTAAAGATGAAAGTGGATTCAGAAATAATACCCTAATTTCTGACTTGGGCAACTGGGTGAAGTGTAGTGTTAATAAGAACAGCACAATTAGGGAGGGAAAAATGTTGAGGATAGATTGGGAGGAAAGGAGGACAATAGTGAGCTGTTTGGGACATGTCAAGTGTGAGGTGTCTGTGGGACATTCAGGTTGTGGTGGAGAGGAAACATGGAAGGTGGCTGGGTCTGAGGAGACCCAGGAGAGAAATAAGTCTGACCTCACTTCAATAATCAAGCTGCCATTTCAAATAATTATGCTAGAGCAATTGAATACCCATACGCAAAAAATAAACCTCAACCTAAACCTCATACTTTATATAAAAATTAAATGGATCACAGACTTAAACATAAAATCTAAAACTATAAGACATATAAAACAGGAGAGCTAACACGGTGAAACTCCGTCTCCACTAAAAATGCAAAAAATTAGCCGGGCAGGGTGGCGGGTGCCTGTAGTCCCAGCTACTCAGGAGGCTGAGACAGGAGAATGGCGTGAACCCGGGAGGCGGAGCTTGCAGTGAGCCGAGAAAGCGCCACTGCACTACAGCCTGGGCAACAGAGCGAGACTCCATCTCAAAAAACCAAAACAAAACAAAGCAAAGCAAAGCAAAACAAAACAAAACAAAAAAACAGGAGAAAATCTTTGGGATCTAGGGCTAGGCAAAGTATTCTTAGACTCGACACCAAAAGCATGATCCATAAAAGGAAAAAGCGATAAATCCAACCTCACCAAAATTAAAATTCTTTTTCATCCCCTGTTAAGAGGATGAAAAGATGAGAGAAAATATTTGAAAACCCTATACACAAGAAAGGACTAGTATCTGATTCAGAAAGAACGCTCAAAACTGATCTATAAACCAACTTTTGAATTAGAAAATAGACAAAAGACATGAACAGACATTTCACCGAGGAGGATATACAGATGGCAAACAAGTACAGGAAAGGTTGTTCAACAGCATTTGCCACTAGGGAAATGTAAATTAAAAGTACAATGAGATATTCCTACACACATATCAGAATGGCTAAAAATAAAAAATAATGACAACACCAAATGGATCACTCACACATTGCTGGTGGAATATAAAATAGTACAGACACTACGGAAAAGTTTGGCAGTTTTAAAACTGAACATTTAACTACCATATGACCTAACAATTGCACTCCTCAGCATTTATCTCGAAGAAGTAAAAACTTAGGTTCACGCAGAAACCTGTACATTAATGTTGCTAGCTTTATTCATAACAGTCCAAAACTAGATATAACTCAGATGTCTTCAAGGGGTGAACGATTAAATAAACTAGGGTATATCCAAACCACAGCATACAACTTCACGACAAATAGGAAACAAGTCTTGCTGCACATAAAAAGTTAGAGAAATCTCTAGGGAATTAGGTTGTGTGAGTCAAGTCAATCCCAAAATATTACATACTGTATGGTTCCATTCATATAACATTATTGAAATAATAAAATTATAGAAATGGAAAACAGACTAGTAGTTGCTGGAAGTAGGAGGTGGGGGGCAGGGAAGTGGGTGTGGCCATAAAAGGCCAATAGGAGGGATCTTTGTTCTGTATGCTGACAATATTGATGTCAAAATCCTGGTTGTGACATTGAACTATAGTTTTGCAAGGTGTACCATTAGAGGAAACTTGGTAAAAAGGTATGTGGAGTCTGTGTATAATTTCTTACAACTCCATGTGAATTTACAATTTAATTAAAAATGCTGAGATCCAGTAGTACTCAGTAATATATCAATGACTGAATTTTCATCGGATTAGTTATATTGAATATTAATTGTAAGGTTCTACCACTATCCCTTTTCAAGAATCTACAAGGTTAGATTTATTTTTGAAGCAATATACCAACAGTTTTCATATTAAAAATTCAGAAGGCTTCAACAGCAAATAATTTGTTGGTAATAAGAAAAAAAACTAAGAATTATTTTTTATTAAAAAACAACAAAATCAGCTCTTAAGACACTTACAGCTCAGATGGGCAAATAAGACGTAGGTATGTGAAACTGAGTAGTGTCGTGAAAGGCTCATTTCTGGGTGGTTAGTTCAAAGGTTCCCTGGAGGAGGCTGAGCTTGAGCTGGATCTGCAATCACATCCGGATTGAGGGAATCCTTCCAGCACTCAGCAAACAGCAGGAAAAACTGTCCAGACACAGCAGGTGTCAAGATTTGGAGACTTTCCTCATCAGGAGGAGAGCATTTGTTTTGTTTGCTTGGACATACAGGGAGATAGAAAGAATATTGACAATGGAGGTATTTGAACCCGATCCTGGTGACGATGTTGAGCCAAAGTTGTAAACATGATGATTAAGAACTCAGGCACTGGAGTTGGACTACCGGGTGTGACTACCTCATTTCTCAACTGAGAGCCACTGGGCAAGGCACTTAACTCTCTAAGTTTCTGCTTTTGTATCTAAAAATGATACTACTCATCAGAGGTACCTCAGAAAGTAGTTGTTAGAATTAAGTGAGATAACGTACATCAAGTCCTTAGCACAGTGACTAGCAAAGAGTCTCATTTGGCATATATTAGCTCTGAACTTGATGGCAGTGCTGGTGGTAATAATGATGTTGTCTCTCCAAAGGTTGCAAATGGCTTAGGGGCAGAGACTATGGCTTATCTTAGACTACCTGACATCTGGTACACTCCTGGCACGCAGCAGGAGTTTTGCTAAATTAAATTGGCAAAAGCAGTGTTCTTGGAAGATTAACTTGACAGCAATTGGCTGACCAGATGGAGGAAGGAGAGATTTTAGGCACGGAGCACACGTAGAAGGATACTGCAATGATACAACCTCACTCCTCATGACAAGGGTCAGAAAAATGGCTGGTGTCAGCGGGAATGATAAGGAACAGGTAAGTAATGAAAGATTAATTGAAGGACATCATTCCTGGGCTTTGACTCCATATTTTAACTATGAATAGATTCTAAACTTGACTTTAGTGTGCAAATTAGGCCTCTTTTGGAGAGAAAGCCCAGTATAGCAGAAAGAACATGAGTTTTGAAGTTAAACACTGTTCTGTCCCATATGTCATTTGTGTGACCTTAAAAAATGTATTCACTCTTTCAGCATCTGTAGTAGATGCTGTGACGCTCCATCCTGAACCTCCTCTTTAGGGCCTTTGCATGCATGGGCCACCTGCTGCGTTATTGGCTGCTGGCTCACAGCTGGGGCTTTCATTGGAACTTGCCCTCAGGGAACTGCCTCACACAGCTACACCTCCTCCCTGAGGGACAGGTCTAGGGTCAATGACTGGCTGATGCAGGGATTAACTCATTTATGCCTAGTGTTCCATTATTGGAACGCTAAGTTTGCGGGAGTTATTTATATCCTACTGTTCAAGGTCATTGCCAAGGTCTGACTTTTCACAAAAAAATTTTGCAACCTCTGGCATAAATGGGTTAAAGTCTGCACCTGTTTGATTTACTGGGGACAACTCTGAAAGGCCAAACCTAGTCCAGAGCTTCCCCGCATGCTCCTGCCGCAGCTGTAATTGCAACTGCATCCTGAACCAGCTTTTCCTCTGCTCAGTCATGCCCCTTTCAGTTTTTTTAGAGGTGTAAATCCTGATAGCACTCCCCAGTATGACAATAATCCTTCTGCAAGCAACTCTCCAACTGCTTCTGCTTCTGAGCCTAGTCTTGGAGAGTCTTTTATTCCTAATCTGTGAAATGGAAAAAAGGCACACAGTTGCTATTGAGAGTTGTGGTGGGAATAAAACGAGATCATGTGCTTGGCAGAAAACTGTGTTCAAGAAATGACAGCTAATGGGTGATACTTGAGGACATTATGCTACATGAAATAAGCCAGCCCAAAAAGGAATAAATACTGTATAATTCCACTTATATGATGCTCCTAGAATAGTCAAATGCATAGAGACGGAAAGTAGAAAGGTGGTTGCCAGGGGCTGGGGGAAAAGAGGAAGTGAGAAGTGGTTTAATGGGTACAGTTTCAGATTTGCAAGATGAAAAAGTTCTGCAAGTCCACCTCATGACAACATGAATATACTTAACATTACTGAACTATAACTATACTCTAAAAAATGGTTAAAATGGTAAATTTTACATTATGTGTTTTTACCACAATTGGAAAAGAAAGAAATGATGGCTACCATACCATTGATTCCATTTAATTGATTTTACCCACAACCAGGTACCTTTTCTGGCTTCTCCTCTATTTTCCCATCCTGTTGGGTGGGACCTATAGTTTCAAACATGATTGAAGCTCCCTGGCCCCTCTGGCACCCTGGATATTACATCTCCATAATCTGCTTTTTTACACCAATGTTTCTAATCGCCACACATCTCTTTAGACTTTAGATTCTCTCATGAGCTGAAATCGCCCTGGCATAGGCTCTGAGGAACTGCATGGAAGTAAACAGCACTATTTTCCTTGCTTTCTCTAACAAAACAGATCTCTTTAAAATCACCACCATAACCTTTTGAAAAGCACGTCAAATTGCATCACGATTTAAAAGAAATTATACTCTGTCAGTGCCAGGTTGTTGAAAAGAAGGGATTGAGATCAGGAGTCTGGGAAAGTTGACAGATATAATGATGTGCTTAGATATCCTGATGGATTTTGACGCAGATTCTCTGCTTGAGGGTGAGTGTAATTACTATTTGTATAGAGAGCAGAGTCAAGGTCAGAAAATACAGGAGAGGGACCATCAAGCTAAAGTAGAGGATTTTAAAGTGGCTGGGGAATTTTTGTTATTCAAAAGCTCAAATTGGTCAGCAGGACAAAAGAATACACAGAGTCAGGGCATGGGCAGGGGCCAATATCCAATATCCAGAAATTCCTGTCTAGCAAGAATGGAGAGGAAATGTCAGAGCATGGGTTGGAATTTGGAATGACGTTATATGAGGGAACAGACAAGGTACAAAACATGACCAGGAAGTTGGAGGTGCCACTGCAAACTTTGGAATAAAAGGGGTAGTGCCAAGGCAGGGCTGAGGACTGATCCTAAGCCAGTGGTTGTTTCTTCTGTCCTAGTTTTAAGCAGCTTTCCTAGTGAGGGTGGATGAGGGCCAAGAGCACTGGGCTTCTCCCCAGAGTCGCACAGAATTCTGCAGGTTTTAATAATTACAGCAGAGAGCTTGGTCCCCTGGAAAGCCCTTGTGGTTCTAACCCAGCAAAATGCATTGAATCTGACAGGCCAGCATTTACCACCTCTGGTGCCAGTGCAAGGGGAAAAACAAATTGCCCCATTTGCAAACTTAGTACACATATGCAGTTAGGAGTTGCTCTACTCATTACACAAAAAAATTTTATATTTTAAGTAAAAAATACTTAAAGTCTGACACTAAGTTTCTACTCCCTGTTTGTTTTGATTTTGATAGCTGTACTCTAAAGACTTGGTAGTGACAGTAGAGCGGGAGGTGGGGTAGGGAATTGAATGCCTCCCAAGTATTTGAAGGGCTGTCTTTGCCAAGAGGGTTTACACTTACTGTGCCTATCTCCAAAGCATACATATAGACAGAAAGGCAAGGTTATGGGAAGATCAATTTCAGCTCAATGCAAGAGATAACAGCCTAATGATTAGGGTGTTGGTGAACTGAACAGGCTGCTTTACAAAGTAAGGAGTTCCCCATCACTAAGTTTTAAGCCTAGGCCAAAGAGTTTTCTAGCAGAAATGTGGAAGAACGCCTGACAGGAATTAGACTAGATCTTGAAGACCCCTTTCAACCTAAGATTTTATTACTCAAACTTGTTAAGATGTGATTAACACTAGGTTAAATAAGTTAACTATTGAGAGTCAGCCTAATGTAATGGTTAGGATTACCAGGTCTGCAGCCATATTACCTGGGTTTGAATCTTGGTTTCTTACTAGCTGTGGACTTTGGGCAAATTACTCAATCTCCCTATACCTTAGTCTTCTTATTTGTAAACTGGGAATCACAACAGTCCCTATCTATAAGATAGTTGTAACAATTAGGTTGGTGAATAGATATGAAGTATGTAGATAATGCTTGGTATGTAGTACCTAGTATTACTTCTGTTGCTGCTGCTACTACTACTACTATTACTACTGATAGAGACAGGAGGCAGGGAAATTCTGGGCAGAAGAGGGCAGGTCTCTGGCAAGGGCCCTACTCTTAAGCCAAAAAGCTTGGAACTGTGGCCCAAAGTGAGAACTTACATCCCCGTTTTCCTGCTCAAATGTTGCCTTTTCCAAAACCACCCATAGCCCACCCTGCCCTCCATCCTGTGCCTGTAAAAATTCCAGGCTCAGCCGGCACAGAGGAGAAGCAGCTGGATGTTGGGGACTACAGTTGGGCATTGGAGAGAAGTGGCTTGACTTCCGAGGGACAGCTTGGCAGCGTAGCTTCAGAGAAGAGTCTGACTGGGGACAGCTGGACTCCCTCCTGCTGTGTCCCCTTTTCAGCTCCTCTTCCTGCTGAGAGCCACTTTCATCGGCAATAAAATCCCCCACATTTACCATCTCCAATTCGTTTTTGTGACCTCATTCCTCCTGGATGCTGGGCAAGAACTGAGGTGCCACAAGCGACGGTGCAGAAGGCTGTCACATTGACTCTCCACTGAGCTGTTAACACTTAAGCCATCTGCAGATGTCAAAGATGAAAGGACACTGTAACACTCCTTCTGGGGATTCTAGGGTCGCGAGCATCCTCCTAGACACTGCCATGCGGCCCACACAGAGTTTTGTTCCTGCCGGCACCCAAAAGCACTCACCCGGGCTCCTGTACCCACTCACCTATGCTTCCCCTCCCATGAGGGGTATAACTCAGTGGGACCCAGCGAGTGGAGTCTGCCCCTGCCAGCACCAAAGCAGCCATGCACTGCAGTTCCCGCCCGCGAGGGGGTCAGGGTAATATGCTGCTTTACTACGACGACGACGACGACGACGACGACTACTACTACTACTACTACTACTTTAGCTTCACAGATATCAATTCTAGCTTTTTGGTTGAGATTTTGTACTCTGATGACCAGCAAAGAGAACAAGGACTTGTGGAATATAAATTCATGGTGAAGTACATGTTATGTTATCAATTCTTGAAAAACCCTGAAATGTAGACTCCTTTCCCCCATGCAGGTTATTCTTTTTGAGGAAAGAAATGACAGCTGTGAAACACGTCTCAATTGCGCCCTAAAGTCTGAGTGTTCAACAGTGTGCTGCTGTTGAAGTAATAGCAAAGCAGAGACAAAACCTATTGCTTCCTCTCGCTGTATAACTGAAACCACGGCCGGTTGCCCTTTTCTTTCCATGATGTGGAAAGTTCTGCTCTCATGACCTCAAAAACGGGCATGTTTCACCATTCACTCACAGAAGATCCTATTACAGAAAAACAATGCCCGGCTGCAATTTAACTCAGAGCTGAGAAACCCTCTACCCAGTGATTACGGGCCCACTTTTGTGATCTACTTGTGAGGCAAAAAGAACATTTTTTCAATGATGTGTGTAGGATGTGTGTATTAGGAAAACTGATAAATGGAAACGTGGAGGACTTCAAATAATTCTCATCAAGTCTGTTCTTAAAATGGCAGACTTCCAAAGTCCCTTGAGAAGACACAGGTCTCAATGAGAAGAAAAAATAGCTGATAAAACATTAGGCTTTCCAAAAATTGCCCATTTCTCCTCAAAATTCCTACACGAAGGTTCATAAGGCTGAACGTACAGGTTGTTGGAAGCACAAATCTACCTCAGGAGAGTTAATTCACCTCAGAACCATTTCTCCTCTGTTGGTACATCTACTATTCATTTAGCAGCCCTGCTTGGATAAAGCCCAGAGCCATTTCAACGACAGGAGGGAGGGGCGTTTAGAGAGTTATCATCAGTCATTTATGCCTGCACTGTTAACAACCGAATCAATAACATCAGTGCTATGCAGAGCACCTTCAGAGCCTAGTTAGGATGTCTGCGGATGTCATATTAGAAAGGCAAGATGCTTTGGAAACATATTTGTTTCAGGAAATGTTTGAGTGTGAAACATCCACAGGGTTTTGCGGTCATCCTGTAAACAAACATGGATATGTCTATAGATTTAATTTGGTTGACTAATGAAGGTATTTATTGTTGCTTTTAAAAAAAATTCTTTTAATTTTTGTAGGTACACGTTAGGTGTATATATTTATGGAGTATACGAGATGTTTTGATACGGGCATGCAATGTGAAATAAGCACATTATGCTTTTTATATTAAGAGATGATGCTGATGGTGGTTGGTTTTCCCATGTCTGTGTGAGGCTGAAAAGCTAATGATATTTTCAGTTTTATGTTTTTAAGAAAATGCCTTCCCCTAGGGTCCTTTGGGTTCTGTATTATGTAATCATAGCACTTTTAATGCCTTACCTTACTTAATTTCTTCATATGGAAGGGAGGTCTAACTGTGCTACTCTTTATGCTCCCTGGCGACAGGGGTCTAATCCATCTCTGTGTTTCCAGAATTTAACACAGTGCTTGGCACATAATGGATGCTCAATATTGTCTACTGAATCACTGACTGTATGATGAATGAATGAATACATGAAGTGAAAACATGATTTTCTTAGAGTCCTGGTCTATCCAATCACAAAGGAATGATCCCTCTTTGGTTTCAGTCTATAAAGTAGTTGTGACTGTCATAATGGCTTTCAGCTGTCTTTAGCTCTGCAGCATTTTTTAAATAGGCTTCATTCTAGACACATATACTCAGGTGTTCCTGAGCTGCTTCCTTAAGGTATTTCCTCAGTCAGACCTACTTATGGTTGACATCTCACCACAACTAACATGACCACCTTGGGAATACTGATCTTTTGTGCATAATGTTTGGACCAGCAGGTTATGAAACCAAGCACAGTGATTAGGACTAGTGGACTTGGGAGCTTCCTGGGGGAGCATTACAGGTGATACAAAATCCTTGGTTGACATTAAGTACATTTGTGGATTTGATGCTTACAAATCCAGCTGTGACTGCCTTGGCACGCTCAAGTCTCACACTATAGAAAGCTAAAAATGGTCATTGTTCCATCAATATTTGGTATGGTCTGAAATCTACAGCCATGCTTTCTGTCATTTTTTTAAAAGGCACATTGACCTTAAAGAGCACAATTTGAGAGGAATTCAGATGAGGTGAATTCTAACCCAGAAATCACATTAAATAGCTGTGTTATCTTGACCTAGTCTTAACCTTTTTGAACCTGTGTAGTAAGGGGTTAGACTAGATGATCTCATGATAGCTAACTTAATTCTTTTTTTTTTTGTTTGAGACAGAGTCTCGCTCTGTCGCCCAGGCTGGAGTACAGTGGTGCGATCTTGGCTCACTGTATCCTCCGCCTCCTGGGTTCATGTGATTCTCCTGCCTCAGCCTCCCAAGTAGCTGGGACTACAGGTGCCCACCACCACGCCTGCTAATTTTTGTATTTTTGTAGAGACGGGGTTTTGCCATGTGGGCCGGGCTGGTCTTGAACTCCTGACTTCAGGTGATCCACCTGCCTTGGCCTCCAAAAGTGCTGGGATTACAGGTGTGAGCCACCACGCCTGGCCTAATTCTTTTAAATGTTATATAATCAGCTTAGTCTTGCCTTAAGGACTTCTTCTGTGTTGCTCTGTTTGGAATACAATTCCTCATGAACTTTCAGGTCTCCCTCCCCACTTCTTTCAGGTCTTTGCTCAAATGTCACCTCCCCAGTGGAACCTTCCCTGATCACCTTATAGAAAATGACAATTCCTTCCATGAACAATTCTCTAGTCTCTTCCTTGCTTTATTCTTTTTCAACATGCTGTCACTATTTAAAATTGTTATATGTTAATTGTGTACTTGTTTATCATCTGCCTTCTTTACAAGAATGTAAGCTCTCCTGAGGGCAGGGGTTTTGTCTTGTTTGCTGCTTTATTATCAGTACCTAAAATGGTGCCTGGCATATAACAGACCCACAATAGATATTAATTGAATGACTAAGTGAATATTTAAACTCCTAGTTAAAAAGTCTTCAGGGTTTCTTAGGTGTAATCTGGTTTAACACACCAATTTGAGAATCACAGAATTATTAGATAATTAAAGCTAAAACAGACATTAAGTTTACCTAGCTCAATACCTCATTTTGAAGACAGAAAAACTGAAAGTCAAAATGGTTAAATGAGGCCAGGAGCGGTGGCTCATGCCTGTAATCCCAGCACTTTAGGAGACCAAGGTGGGCGGATCACCTGAGGTCAGGAGTTCCAGACCAGCCTGACCAACATGGCAAAATCCTGTCTCTACTAAAAATACAAATATTAGCCAGGCATGGTGGTGTGTGCTTGTAATCCCAGCTGCTTGGGAGGCTGAGGCAGGAGAATTGCTTGAACCCATGAGGTGGAGGTTGCAGTGAGCCAAGATCGCATCACTGCACTCCAGCCTGGGCAGCAGAATGAGACTCCATCTCAAAAAAAAAAAAAAAAAAACCAAACCAAAAAAACATTTGGGACCATTGGAAGATCTGAACCTCAGCATCCTATTAGGAAAAGTTAGACTTACAGAAAATTTGCAAAAGTAGTATAGAAAGTTCACATATACAATGTGTCCAACTTCCAACTTCCTTTACCAGGAAATTAGTTTGCCTGCCCAAGAAATGTCTGCAAGGGATTTTATGACTATTTCATTTTGATCCTCTACATATTGAAACTTGAGATGCCCCAGTTGACTTATTCGTTATCTTGGGGGAGTGTAGATTATTTGTGCAACAGGCATATTCTTATTTTAAACCATTTTATCCAACCTCATTAAATGATTTAACAAGAGACTTTTAAACTTCTCAGAATATTCTTCCTTATAAATAACAGGAGGGGACTTAGTTTAGGAATGGCAGACAAATGCAATGCACTTGTACCATTATTTCCTCATTTAATACTGATGGTAGAAATTACTAATCAGCCTATGGCACTGTATTCTAGTCGTCCCCAATTTACTTTATGCTCTTTTACAACAAACCACTCTAGGCAGTGGATACCAGTCAATAAGAGCTTGCTTGTGAGATGAACAATATTTACCATTCCAGATACAGTGCAGTAAGAAATGAGATAAAGATGCTGAAACTCAGATTCTATTATAATTACAGATTACCCATTGATTAGCTTAGTGAGTTTAAAAAAATCATTTCTGCACTTCCATGCCCTACTTCACACAGTTATGATGAGGGTTAAATGGAATAGCACACCTAAAGGTGCTTTGTGAAATGTAAAGAATTATAGGCCAGGCACGGTGGCTCACGCCTGTAATCCCAGTGCTTTGGAAGGCCGAGGCGGGCGTATCACGAGGTCAGGAGATCGAGACCACAGTGAAACCCCGTCTCTACTAAAAATACAAAAAATTAGCTGGGCGCGGTGGCAGGCGCCTATAGTCCCAGCTACTTGGGAGGTTGAGGCAGGAGAACGGCGTGAACTCGGGAGGCGGAGCTTGCAGTGATGCAAGATTGCGCCACTGCACTCCAGCCTGGGCAACAGAGCAAGACTCTATCTCAAAAAAAAAAAAAAAAAAAAAAAAGAATTATATACATGAAACATGATCTTACGATATTCAAGAAAATTGACCATAGAAATGCATTTCTCCAATATACTTTAAGAATCCTTTGTTTTTCTATCATCTATTTAGTTTAGTCTGTATACATCTAACTTTTACTCCCATGTCCAACAGAACTGAAGTTAGAGTGTGAGAGATTCCTTCTTCAGCTAATGGAATAAATTATATAGAGCTCAGTGGATAAACATGTGCTTGAGTGCCATTCCAGAGCAAGCCCTCATGACAACTGAGCCAGAGAAACGTATTTCAGCCACTTCCTTATCTCATTGCTTCATATCTCAGATAATTTAGAAGTATATGACTTTAAAAATCACTGCTTTCTGATCAAGTATCAATTAACATCCTCAGATAATTTGGGAGGGTGTGGGATTCGTAGCTGGATCGTAGCAAAGTTGGGATTCGAAATGGAAAAAAAAAAAAAAAAAAAAACCAAAAAACCTAGACCCAAAGTCATCCATCACTTACACACTTATTCACATCTTTGAATTCTGAGATGTCATATTCTTTTGATTTTTGACTGACTTCTCTTCTTCCACCTCTATTTGACTTCTTTTTCTTGAAGTTTATCAAGGTTTGGTCCTAGGCCATCTTCCCTTCCCTCTTTACATGCTAGGTGATCTCCATTCTGGATGCCCTAAATTCCATTTTGTATCAATATTTTCCTCATTTACGTGTCTAGCTCAGGTCTCTCCTTTGAGCTATAATTGAATTTGACTTCTGCACTTGGACATATCACACACATTTCAAACTGAGCATGTCTCAAACTGAACTGTTGATCTTCTCCAAATCTGCTTCCTCCTCTATCTTTATCACCTCAGCAAATAGTACAAGTTGATCAACCAAAAAAAAAAAAAAAAAAACTTGGGAGTCATCCTCAATCCCTCATGCCTGACATCTAATCCATTACCAAGTCATACAGATTTTATCTCGAAAATACATCTCAAATCGGTTCATTTCTCTCTATTTCCACTGCCACCATCTTACTCCCAGTAGTCATTTTCTTTCATCAAAACAACTGCAAGTGCCTCTTACCTGGCCTCTTTGCTTCTACTCTTGCCACATTCAATCTCTCATTTATACAGCAGATCCATCAGATTGTATGATGTTTTGCAGGTACATCAGCTCAGGTGTACCTTTACAGGTATGTCAGATTATATTATTTCCCTGCTTGCCCATAAAATAAACTCTCCAACCTTGTCCTGTACCACTCGCCCCCTCAGTCATTAGCTCCTAGCCATACTTGGCTCCTTTTAGGTCAGTGTCTTGTAAATATTATTCCATTCCCCTCACTTTTCATATGACTGACCTAACCATCACATTTTAGCTTAAATATATTCTTTTCAGAGAGGCCTTCCTAGACTGTTAAGAAGTTCCCACTATTATTCTCTCAAAGTAGCCTATTCTTTGTCTTCATAACATTTCTCACTATTTTTATTTTTATTTTTTTGAGACAGAGTCTTGCTCTATCACCCAGGCTGGAGTGCAATGACGTGATCTCGGCTCACTGCAACCTCCACCTCTTGGGTTCAAGCAATTATCCAGCTTCAGCCTCTTAAGTTGCTGGGAGTACAGATGTGTGCCACCATGCCCAGCTACTTCTTTTTTGTATTTTTAGTAGAGATAGTATTTCACCATGTTGGTCAGGCTGGTCTCGAACTCCTGACCTCAAGTGATCCGCCGGCCTCAGCCTCCCAAAGTGCTGGGATTACAGGCGTGAGCCACTGCACCTGGACCATTTCTCACTATTTTTAATAATACAGTAATGCTAATATTTTTTCTGGCTATTTGTCTCACGATCTTGCAAATTCCTTGGAGCATCCAAAAATATTTCTTCCTATTTTGTGCCAGACAATATGCTGGGTGTTTGGACTATGAAGATTTATAATGAAAGGTCCTTGAACTAAAAGGCTACACATTGGCTGGGCGTGGTGGCTCACACCTGTAATCCCAGCATTTTGGGAGGCCCAGATGGGTGGATCATGAGGTCAGGAGTTCGAACCAGCATGACCAACATGGTGAAAGCCCGTCTCTCCTAAAAATACAAAAATTAGCCGGGTGTGGTGGCGCGCACCTGTAATCCCAGCTACTCAGGAGGCTGGGGCAGAAGAATTGCTTGAACCTTGGAGGCAGAGGTTTCAGTGAGCTGAGGTCACACCACTGCACTCCAGCATGGGCGAGAGAATGAGACTCCACCTAAAAAAAACCCAAAAAACAACAAACAACAAACAACAACAAAAAAAACCCAAAACAAACAAAAAACAAAAGCTACACGTTTAGTAGGAAAAAATCAAGAAAAGGTTTATAAATAAAGTGATAGACACTGTTGGTTGCCTCATCAACAGTCATTCCACTCTCCCTTTTTTCTCTAGTGATTATCTATTTACACACGCACACACACAAAAAGGTTAAAAAGCACTGAGAGTCAATTTCTTAGTTTCCCTTGCAGGTAGATGCAGCCACTTGACCTAGTTCTGGCCAAAGAGATGTTAGGGAGACATGCTGTTGCGTCTGAAACATGACAAGAACTGTCACTCTTCCTTTATGTATTTTCCATTCACACTGTCATGATGCAATTTCTGGAGTGTAGCAGCCATTTTATAACCATCACGTGACAATTCCAAAGACCAAAGCCAAAAGCTAAGGATAGCAAATGCAAAGATGGAAAGACACTGGATTCTGAATGATACTGTTGAAATAATAAACCAATTTTGGGTATACCTTTCTCTTAGATTCTTCTTATGTGAGAAAAATAAATGATGATTGCTTACATTTTCATTATAAATCCCTTTACTAGAAGTTAAAGCCTCTATACTGACACAAACTGTTCCTGCTGTGACAACAATATAGCCAGCACAAGTCCCCCAAAACCACAGATACCCGTGACCCTGGCGTCAAGATCGGGTCTTCTAATTCTGTATCTGGGTACTCTAGGAAGCTTTGTGGCTTCCCATTTATACGACTGAAGTGCGAACTCTGTATGTGTATGCACACATGCACACTGGAGAAAAAGGACAAAAAATCATTCCACAATTGAGACTTGAAGTCTAAACTGTAAGATGGCTGTATGTAATAAAGCTCTAATCCTCTATTAGGCTCCCGAAATCTAGGTCTTATGGTTTAGTAATGTTTTCATTATTTCAAAGACTCAGACTTTTCCCTCTAAGGCATCACAAAAGCTTCCATAGAAACAGATAGAGAATGAATGGCACACCAAGAATAGGAAATAAAGCAAAGAAAAATTTGCAGTGAACTAGTCATTAATGAAAGGTGTAAAGAGTGCATGCAAAATGTTAATAAATCATTAAAATGTTAGGAAAGTTTCCAGTAAGGAAGAGGTCTCTGAGCCAAAAGGTTGAGGATAACAAAGTACCTCATTCAGCCATATTCTGTCATCATCTCCACATATCATTGTTTTGAAAATTTAATATGGAAAGCAGGTCATTCTTTTAAAAAACTGAACTGCATCTAAAGTCAATTAGATCTCATGATCTACATGTTCACCTCATCTTAGGGCACAGTATAGTAAATGATCTTAACTTGTTTAAAATGTTTTTTCTTAACATCAAATATTCCATAGGATGGTGTGATGAGCACTCACATATCAAGAGAATACATCATCATTGTTGTCATCATTATCATCATCATCATCATATCAACTAGAAATTACTGAATACCAACTATACACCAGGTGCTCCACTTTGTAATTTGCATGCATTGTCTCATCTAATCCTCAGACAACTCTTTGAGTGAGTGCTATTATTACACCTATTGAACAGATAAATAAATGGAAGCACTACAAAAGGGAGTTGTTAGTAAGTGGTGAAGTTCCAATTCACACCCCACACGTTGACTCCCAGACTCCGTGAAAATTTTCAGACTCTAAGCTTAAAAACATAGAAATAAGCAAATGAATAAACTAGCATTCTTATCAGCCCAGAAAGGAGTCTGCACTTTATGTATGTTAAACACTGTTACTGTTAGCCAAATTGCTCTTTACAACAAGGCTTACAAGATGATGATATTATCAACATTTTGTATATGAGGAAATTGAGGTCTTAAGATAAATCTAGCTAGCTATGGCAGAGCCAGACCCTGAAATCTGTTTATTTTTATTCTAAAGCTATGTTAATATTTGCTAATACTTGGCATTGACAATATTACAATGGCTTTATTTTTATGACACATGATATCTATCTCAAAAATATTAGATTATAATATTTGTATGCAACTTAAGAAAGATGAAGTTATTTGGAAAAGGGATTGAGATGAAGATTGTGATATAGGAATTGTTAGGTGACTACAGCTCTGATGAAAAGGTTTATGTGCACCAGAATCTCAGCTGTAGCTCTTTTCTCTTTGGAGAAACAACCTGTAAAAATATGATCCTTGTTAGCAGGATATCTAATATCCATTCTTGTTCCATTGATAGCATTTGAAATTTATTTATCAAATAATCACTTCAGTTTTTCTAAACTACCTTAAACATATTTTTAAAACCTGAGGATGAACAGGACACATTTTTTAACTAGTGCATTTTTCTCTCAGAATTAAATCGATAATCTAGCTGGGTACAGTGGCTCGTGCCTGTAATCCCAGCACTTTGGGAGGTCGAGGTAGGTGGATCACCTGAGGTCGGGAGTTTGAGAACAGCCTGTCCAACATGGTGAAACTCAGTCTCTACTGAAAATACAAAAATTAGCTGGGCATGGTGACATGTACCTGTAGTCCCAGCTACTCAGGAGGCTGAGGCAGGAGAATTGCTTGAACCCGGGAGGCAGAGATTGCAGTGAGCTGAGATTGCGCCATTGGACTCCAGTCTGGGCCACGGAGCGAGACTCTGTCCCCTCCAAAATTTTTTTAAGTTGATATTCCATTTATTTTTCTCCACTTTAAATATAGATTTTTTTTGATGATCTCATAAGGATCACAATGAATATCTAGGCTTTAGTTTTGCAGCTTTAGTTTTATTACTATGAGAAAGAGAGAAGGGCGAGAGAGAGAGAGAGAGAGAGAGAGAGAGAGAGAGAGAGAGAGAGTAAGTGTGGTGAGAGGACATATATTGTCTTTGTGGGTCCAGTATTTCATCCTTCTACTAACTGCCTGGTTGTTGTTTTTGTTTTTGTTTTCCCTTTGAGGAATTGCTTTCCCCAAATTTCTTGTGACTCTAGTAGAGCTGCCAATCATGGTACCTTTTTGCTTTCCTCAATTCTCCTAAAGAGTTCAAAGACCCCTTAGGTTACTCAGACTCTGCCACTCAGGAAGCTGACAAAGGAAGAAAATAATACAAGGTTGGAAAGACTTTGGAGCTCAGCATTTCAAAGACAACGCTTAAAAAGAAGATGCCTGTGTTCCTGCTTTTGAGATTTTGGAACCCTTATACTTCATGTCCTATTCTGAGACCCAGTTTTCAAATCACTTTGTTCATTTCTATGAGTATCTTTTAAATAAAGAGCCCCCACCCCATTCCCTTTGTTTTCCCTGACTTGAATTAGCCAGAGTTAGTTGCTGGTGTTTACAACTGAAGACTGGCAGACATTGCCGGTTAGCTACTTCAATCCCTGTTGAAAACCAGTTGTCCCTAGCCATCTTTTTGTTGGTGGCTGTCATGTGACACAGTTCTACACAATGATATACAAGTAGAAGTTTTTCAAAAACGGTTTCTGGGAAATTTTTGGCTTTATGATAAAAATGGTAAGACTCAGATGGTACACCCTTTTTGCTTCCTCTTTTTCACCCTGTGAAATAATGGTGGCTGCTATATTGCAGCAGCCATCTCATGACCATGAGATGACAAGCATGAGGAAAAGTCAATAAAAAATATACAGATGCCAGTCCTACACTGTTGGGCCCAAAGCACCTTACTTCCAGACATCTTAATATTGGAGATAAATAAAACTCTACTTATTTAAGCCACTGTAGATAGCTTTTGTGGTTTTTTGCTGCCATAGCAATCCTAACCCCAGCCAATAAAATGGGAATATGAAAAACAAACAAAAAATATGAATCCTTCTAAACCATGAAGAATTTATGGGGTTGGGGTTTGGGGGGAACAGAAGATATAGCCAGATGAATTTAGGCATATCTCTTAGGAACTGACCTTTGTTCTTTAGCTATTACTGTTGATTAGTCTTACATTGCAGTGAACCTTGTAGCTGATGTTAATGCAAAACTGGAGAACATTGCATCCTGGATATAGGTACATTCTGATACTCTGATACAGGGCTCTCAGCTTCCAAAGATGACAATTATATGTATGTACATAAATATGTGTGCACTTGTACTGAGGAATACAGAGATTGATCTCATCCATAAGTCAACTCTACTTAGACAAAGGAAATCCCAGGGTTTTTTTTGCTTGTTTGTTTTGTTTTTGTTTTTTTTTTTGTCTCTCCATAATGTGGTATTAAAATAAAATGCTATTTTGTCAATGCCTTTTTCTTTTGCTTTCAATTCTGGACTGTAGGCAAGACATACAGTCTCCTCAGAGACTGAGAAAGGTCAATAATAGAAATGTTGTTTTCCTCCTTTCAGTAACTGATTAAATAACGCATAGGCATATGTATAGCTACATGTGTATTTCTAAAGAAAATCATTCAAAAACTGCATGATTTCCTGAGGTGACCTCCAGGGTGCTGAACATTTAGAAAATGTAACGTCTAATGCAACCAATAAAATCAAGAATCTGTGTTAGGCATTTTGAGAGTTTTGGAGTGAGTGACAGTACGGCCAAGGGATGTAGTCCCCGTGAAAGGCAGGTAAGGCATCTTTATGTGGCTCTCTTTTGATGAGAGAAATCTTCCTAAGAGAATAAACTAGATTTAGAGTTTGTCTTATGAAAACTGTTGTTTCCCCCACTCCTTCCCAGTTAACTCATTTGTATAATTTTGGGGCTTCAGCTTTGATGGGGCTCCTTTATTTGCAACACCTAGGTTAAGTTAATGATGGTTTTATCATAGCTAAGAGCACTAGAATTAGGAGGTCAATGGCTATTCACATTTGATTTTCTTGAAGATACCAAAGAGATGAGTTTAGGGGGGAAGAAGTGTGGACTTGATTACTCATGTTTTAATTTCATCTCAGTAGACAAATCCAAAATGATGTCTCAGGGATGACTCAAAATTCCAGATAGGATATGTGTACTTTTGCCCTTTGTCCAGTCCTTTGCACACTGGGCATATACACTGACAACACAACTGTCAGAGGAACAAGCTTTCAATTTCCAGTTTCAAGAGGGAATGAGTGAGATCAGGCTTGAACAATCATTTATGGTGATTGAATTGCTTTTTCTGACAAGGAAGCCTCACTTGTTTGTGGACTTTGTGGATGGTGCTCTCAAAAATTGGCCAGTTAATCTCTTTATCTGTTGCATCTTTCCTAGATTCCATTGTGTCTTTCGTAAACACTGTAACATTTACAAATGTAGCTTAGGCAAAATGCAAATGTGCTTCTGTCTTAAAAAGAGGAAATAGCTATATGCAACAATATGGGATGGAGAGAGAGAGGACAGGATCACCGTTTAGAATCATGATGTAGGAAATATGATGCAAAATTATAAGGCTGGTGTAGGGGTATGGCCAGCATAATTAGTGAGAGATCCCCAAAGGAGATGTGAAATTCGGAGACAAGCATGGGAACAGCTAGGTTTTGCTACCCACTGCGCATGATGCAAAGTTTCCTTCTCTCACTTTAAGCTCAGTGAATCTGGGATCTGTTTTATAAACAAAGATGGCAAGTCGCTTTATGATGGCAGTAGTTATAACAAACGTATGAACAAAGTAATGGGTAAACACATAAAAAGGAACAATTGGCCTTGTGTAAGGGAGAGCAAATGTAACTTGATTTACGTACTAGGAATAACACACACACACACAAAAGAACTGAGCACTTACTATGTGCAATGCATATAGTATGTACTATGCTATGTACATGAGGATTATATGTTTCATCTCATTTAATCCTTACTACAACCCTATGAAAAAAGCACTACTGTATTATTTTCATTCTACTGATGAGGAAACTGAGGCATAGTACAATAACTTGCTTGAGGTTGGAAAGCAGACAGATGACAGAATTGCAATTTAAACCTAGAGCCTCTGAATTAAGCCACTAAAATGAACTGGCTCAGAGTTGAATAAGAACAGGAATTTCCAGGTTTATAAGGGCTTTCCAGGCATAGGAAGAGCATTGTCAAAGGCATGAAGCTGAGAAAGAAATAGCGAGAGGGCCAGAGGCTGAAGAGTAAATAAGATTGCAAGGGGGTAGGATGGGGAGCAGGGAGGAAAACAGTCTTTTTGAAAAAATGTGTTGTAGATATGAAGTCTCACTAAGTTTCTCAGGCTGGTCTTGAACTCCTGGGCTCAAGCAATTCTGCTGCCTTGGCCTTCCAAAGTACTAGGATTACAGGCATAAGCCACTGTGTTCAGCCAGGAGGAAGGAATTTAGTTAAGAGGCTAGATCAGTGAATTGGAGCCACATCATATATATTTTTTCTTTTTTATAGATGACATCTTGCTATGTTGCCAAGGCTGGAGGGCAGTGGCTATTCACAGGTACAATCATAGTGCCTACAGCCTCAAACTTATGGGTTCAAGAGATCCTCCTACCTCAGCCTCTCCAGTAGTTGGGACTATAGGTGTGTACCACTGTGCCTCGCTGGAGCTGAAGGAGGATATTTCCTAGACCCCTTCGTGGGTGGGAACTGGAGTGGGGCAAACTCCACTCACTTGCTGGTCCACCCCTCATGGAAGGGGGAGCGCAGGTGAGCAGGTGCAGCAGCCGGGGCCAGCATTTTTGAGTGCTGGTAAGAGTGAACACCGTACGGGCCCTGCAGCAGTCTCTAGGGGAGGGTGACCATGAGGAAGTGTTACAGCACCCTTTTAGCTTTGCTGTCTGCAGATGGCTTAAGTGTTAACAGCTCAGTGGAGGGTCAGTATGACAGCCTTTTTCACCCACACTCGTGGTACCCAAGTTCTTGTCCAGCATCCAGGAGGAACGAGGTCACATGAACGAATTGAAGATGGTAAGTATGGGGGATTTTATTGCCAATGAAAGTGGCTCTCAGTGGGAAGGGGAGCTGAAAAGGGGATGGAGTGGGAGGGTAATCTTCCCCTGGAGTCGGACCATCCACGGCTGGACTCCTCTCCAAAGCTATGCTGTCAAACTGTCCCTCTAAAGTCAAGCTGCTTCTCTTTGATGTCTAATTGTAGTTTCTGACACCCAGCTGCTTCTCCTCCTTCTGCCAGCTGAGCTCTGGGGTTTTTATAGGCACAGGTTGGGGGATGGGGGGGGTCATGGGTGGTTTTGGAAAAGGCACCCTTCGAGAGGGAAAACAGGGATGTAAGTTCTCACTTTGGGCCATGGTTCCAGGCTTTTTGGCTTGAGGGTGGGTCCTCGTTGGGGACTTGCCCTCTTCTGCCCAGAATTTCCCTGCCTTCTGTCCCTTATCAAAGCCACATCTTGACAGGCTATGGATACTGACCTGGAGGGAAAGAAAGCTATAGCTATAGAAGATTTTTTAATATAATGGGGTACTAGGATTAGATCTGTGGTTTAGCAAGATAATTAGCCATAGTGATAAAGATGGATAAAAGTCTGGGGACAGGAAGGCTAATCATTAGAAGGCCAAATAATTAATAGCCACTGAGAAAGGACCAAGAGAAGGGCAGAGTAGTTAGAGAGGAATAGCTGGATTGGAGTGTTTTTATTTAAATACAAGAGTCAGCAAACAGAATTTAGTGACCAAATAAAAACTGAAGATAACGGAGAGGAAGAAGTAAATGTGACCCCAAATTTTCTAATTTGCAGTGACATCATTAATAGAGAAAGGAAATGCAAGGTGCAAAACAGGTTTGATTGTGATATGGTATGTAGGAAACACTATCATTTCCATTAGTTGGGCCATATCTGGAATATTATCATCAGTTCTGGATAGCTTATATTGAAAGTGTGAAAGGAAAATAAATCTTGGGGCCTCAAAATCACTAAGCTAAAGGGAAAAGTCAAGCTGGGAACTGCTTAGGGCAAACCTGTCTCTCATTCTATTCAAAGTCATCCCTCTGCTCACTGAGATAGATGCTTATCTGATTGCCTCCTTTGGAAAGGCTAAT
Organism: Macaca fascicularis; assembly: GCF_037993035.2. Classification (NCBI taxonomy): domain Eukaryota; kingdom Metazoa; phylum Chordata; class Mammalia; order Primates; family Cercopithecidae; genus Macaca; species Macaca fascicularis. The sequence goes on from NC_088395.1 coordinate 31,443,089, forward strand.
CACATACTAAAAATAATGCAACCATTTGTCTCTCACCTACCTGTGACCTGGAAGCCCCCTCCTTGCTTCAAGTTGTCCCACCCTTCTGGATGGAACAAATGTACATCTTATATATATTGGTTGATGTCTCATGTCTCCCTAAATATATATAAAACCAAGCTGTGCCCCAAACACCTTGGGCACATGTCATTAGGACCTCCTGAGGCTGTTTCATGGGTGTACATTCTCAACCTTGGCAAAATAAACTTCCTACATTAACTGAGACCTGTCTCAGATATTTGAAGTTCACAAAAGGGGCCAACGACAATTCTTGTAGAAGAAGATGAAAGTCTTGACTGTGGGTATTATGAGGAATAACAGAGGGAACGGAAAAAACAATCAATATAATTGAATACTTTTACAAAAGCAGTTATTTAGAGTGTATACTCCGAACTCAAGTTCTGCTACACAGTGGAATATATAACAGTGATGAAAGAGCCAAGCTTTTCTTAGCTTTTCAACTTAGCAGGACAATGAAAACAAACAAAAATCCAACTAGTTCACATTAGCATGAAACGAGGATGCTTAGAGAAGATACAAAAATTGACAACGAGTATTTTACAGACATAGAGAACTGACAATTCTCTTTGGCTCCAGTGGGTAGGAATAGATCAATACATAGAGATTTCAGGAAAGCCAATTTTCATTTATTATAAAGACTTTGAAACAACCAGAACTGCTCCCTGGGAAAAGGGTGATTTATCATCAATGACTGTACTCAAACTGGGTTTGGATGACCAAACAACTGACAGGGATTTTATAGGGTCGAATCCTGCCTTAGGAAGAAAATTCATGATTCTTAAATCCCTTTAAATTCTGAGATTGCATGGCAGAAGAAAGATGAAGATCACACTACCTAAAAAGAGAGGATCTGCTTTCAGGTCCTAGAAGCCATGGTTTTATTGGCCCTTAGTTTCCATATCTATGATATGAGTTTAGATGAATTATTCCTAAGGTTTCCTGTTGCTTTAAAACATTCAATGGTTTTAGAGTTGCTTGATGTCGTTAGAAATATTGAATGCCAGAATGTGGAATATTTATTTAATTGGATAAGAAATAGAAAAACTTTGCTCAAAAATTTTAAGAAACAATCACTATTAAAGCTGCACTTAGAGGCTATTTGTCTGCAACAATGAGTAGACGTAACCATGTCAGCTAACATTTATTAAATCCTATTTCAGCTAGTGAGCTAAGCACTTTATATAAATGATCTCATTTAATTCTCATAATAACTCTGTAAGATAGGTACTCTTCACAGTCAGGGAAACTAAACCTTGGAGAGGTTAAAACATTTGCCCGAGGTTATACAGTTTCTAAGTGGTAAAGCCAGGATTCATACCCTGACAGCTGTCAACAGGAATTAATGAAAGTTCTCTGTAAAGGTCCAGAAAGTAAATATTTTTGGCTTTGAGGAACACATAAATCTCCATTACATATTCTTCTTTGGGTTTTATACAACTTATTAAAACAAGTAAAAACTGTTTTTAGTTCCCTTGCTATTAAAACAAACCAGGCCCCATGTTGAATTTGCACTGAGACCTGTAGTGTGCTGTCCCCTGCCCTGCTCTCTTACTATAACACTCTACTGCTTCCCCAAGACCAATATTTACTGAAGACTTATTATGGGCCAGACACTGTGCTAAATGCTTTTCATGCAATATCTCTGTAATACAACGAGCCTCTGGGTTGGTTTCCATTTTATAGATGGAAAATAGGCTTAGAGAGTTTCAGCAGCAACTGAAACACAAATACAAGGCTAGAAAGTGAAAGAGCTGTGAGCTGTGTGAATCTGGAAACTGTGCTTTTATCTACTGCAGTAGAGAGGCTGAGTAGGGTGAACTGGGACTGGGGCAGGGAGGGACTGGAATAAGAAAACTGGTGTGCAGAGTATGGCAATAGCCTAGACAATTACGGTATGGTTTGAAAAACACTGTAGCTTCATAATCAACTGGATTTGTCAGTTTATTGGATGTCAGGTAGGGTGGATTAGGGGAAGATCACTCTAAGGTCTGAACTTGGATTACTTAGAGAACAGAAATAAGGAAATCAGGTATAGGGCTGCTTTGAGGAGATAAATGGAGAGGCTGATAAAGCTTATGGTGGCAAGATCCCTTATAGTTTCGGCTGCTTAACTAACTAGTTGTGTTATAGCAGGCAAAAAAATTAGCTTCTCTTGGCTTCAGTATCCTAAAGTACAAAACGAGGGTGTTGAATTAGATGGTCCCTTAGTTTACTTCTAGTGATAATGTTCCAGTCGGTGAAAAGCAAAGGAAAAATCTAGGAAACTGCCAAAAGAAAGAGCCTAGAATAGGCTTTTTGAGGGAAAGATTTCTGAAAAAGAATCGAACAGAAGGGTGCTAAAAAGTTTATTGTAATTCATCTGTCTTACTGCTCTCAGCAAATAAAGATCAAACAGGGTGTTTGTGTTTGCAAGGTCAAAGTAAACTTGTGTCCATTATCAAATGGCTGAATGACTCTTAACTGGCTCAGAGAAATATCAGAAAATGTATAGGAGAAAACTAACGGAAAGAGTGATTAATATGATCGTTTCTGGCTCCAAAGAATAAGGAAACAGGGAAAGTGAAGAAATATGAAGTATAAGGCAAGAATTAAAGATGATATAAATGAACAGGTCACTATGATTATGTGGGTTGCCTATTCAGACAAGAAAATAGGGCATCAATAATCTCTCATGCCGCCTAGTACAATTAGAAAAGAAAACGAATGCTAGTATCACTAGGAAAAGACAGAAGAATTACTTTTAGAATCGTCAAAAAAATAAGTTTGAAAGCTTTTGCAAAAAGCACAGAAGTGAATGTTTTGAAGCAAATGAAACTAATGGGAATTATAATGAGACACATAGCAGTTTTATAATCTTGCCTTTCTTGTAATGTGTCAGAGAACAAGAACCCTGCTATTTTAACATGCTTTGTCTCTACGGTGCCAACATTGAACATGACACGAAGAGAAGAAAGTCATTTCTGATGATAGCATGTAGTATCTGAATCTGTTTCTAGAATTTGTGATTCATTTTAAAGATTTCTAAGAAAAGGACACATCTAGATCATCTATGATGTTAAATCTGCTGTTCTGAAATAATATCAATAATACAAACAAATTCTAATTTTATGTATGTGAAAAAAACTATTTATATAAACTCATATTCATTCAAGAAACAAATACTCCAAGTTGGATACCAAGGAGTTTCCTTGCAGTTATCCTTTGTTCAGTGGATATAAATGCTGTGCTCCTTAATACTGGGTATAAAAAGAAAAATAAGATTATTAGAAATATACAAATCAAATATACTTCTGAAAAAAAATGAGAAGCTATTGAAATAAGGTCAACTAAACAGAAATCTATTTGTAGGGTTTAAAACACTATGAATGAGATCATCTTTTGTGATTCCATCTATCCTTGCATTTCTCAAATTCTATTTTGGAATCACTGCCTATGTTCATTGCCTAAAATTGCTTTTCTTCTGATTCTTAGATGATCTTATGAAAATGAAAATATATATAAGGCTATTTTGCATAGAAATGATTAGACATAGATAAATATTTACATGAAACAGTTCAGGGAGTGGGGACTAGTTCTTTCAGAGACTATACAATGAAAATTTTAGACTGATTTAAACATATTATTTTATATGCCAGTTTAGGATGATGAATAAGTAATGAATCACTGAATTTCTCCCTCTCTCCCTACCCCCAGCCTTCTTCACTTCTTTCCTCCTTTATTCCTTCTTTATTGACATACATATATAGTGTGTACATCCCCCATCGTCTAAAGTAACCCCACAGGAAGAAATGTTCAGGTGGTTATATTAAGAAGATCGAGGTTATGAACATCTCAGAGTTGTATGCCCAAACACCAATGCAATATAAAAATTAAGGTGTACATATGTGATATTTCAATTGTTTCATTTTTATGTGTGAACGAATTTGGAAGAAAAACCTTTCATACACTCCAGACTTTCTGTGTTTTGTAGCCACAGCCTTCATTTGCAACTCTGACATGGCAAGCTGCTGTTTTCTACATTTCATTTGTGTGGGTGCCTGCTGCATACCAATATATATTTTCTCTTTACAACCATCCACCACGTGGATGCATTTCTTTATTAGTCAATATATATTCTGTAGGCTACATTCTGCAAATTTGAACACGGACAAAATGCAATCAATACAATCCATAACACTGCACAGATGTCTTGGAGAGATTGCAGAAATCATTCACCAGGAGGCTGAATGTCAAAGAATTATAAAATGCATTTAGATGGACAAGTCAGAAAACAGGTTTAAAAAGTAGTACATTTTTAAATTTGTGATTTCATTATGACCATGGAATAAGGTAAAAGCATAACTGTAGTCAGCAATTTACACTTAAATATAGAAAATGCAAAAGACACTATGTACATAGGAGGAAAGGGGGTATGGATGTGAGAAGAAATAGGAGGGAGAAGCCTAATGAATGATCTTCAGATGAAAAGAATCAATGAAAAATATCCAGCTGTGGTTAAATGCTTTCAAATTGCCATTTATGCAATTGATGCATGGAATAGGTATTTGTCAGTGCAGAGAGTGCAAACAGAACATTTTTATGAAACAGAGCAGGATCCTTGGCAAAATACCAATGAAATATAGTTTTCAATAGTAAGGAAAATGGAGAGTGTGAAATAATGTCAATTAGAGAGAAATGCGTGCTATTGAAGACTCTCGGCACTATTCCTGGAAGAATAACCACCATGCTTAGAAATCCCGAGAGTTCTGGGAAACAATGACCACAGAAACAAGATTTATTGATTTAAATTAAGATTTCAGTTATGCTTAAGAAACACGTAATGATTAAAATTACATCATCTGATAAGAAAAATAATATGTATAGGCAAGAGTGATATTTAAAATGTTGTATTTAACCATTTGTATGAGATGGATACAGAACAATCAGGCAGAGGCAATGACAAATTAGAACAGAATTTAAAGGTTTAAAATGGAAAGACATGGATGTATTGGAACATACTGGCTGAATATCAGTGCCTGAGGGCAATGGTTGATAAATCTGTAAGAAATTTTTCGATGCATATTTCTGAGCACCTTTTGTCCCTTTAATAGAATTATAATTTCCAGCAAAATCAAAAGTATTAGAAATAAATAGTTCAAAATTCCCAACGTTTAAAGAATTACCTTCATATGACATTTGCCAAACCACTGACAACCATCTATAATTGACAAAAAACGAGCATAAGTGGACTCAAATTAATAGGAGCTACAAAATATTTAGAAAGTAGAAAAAAATCTAAAATTAAAAAAAATTCTGTCCAAATCACTTGTTTAGCCGAAGTTTAGAACAGTGAAAAATCAGCAATAATAGATGTAAATCAATTTCCACTTACGGATTTAAGGGCCCTTTTGAAATACTTTTTGAAAAGTTAAGAGACTACAGTGGTAAACCATATGTTAAAAGCAATCTATGACAATTTTCTAAGGCCTCTAAAATCCTATACAGGTTCTCAAAAGTACTATTCAGAAGTGAAAGTTCCAATAATAGATGCTTTCAATGATATTAAAGCAAAAACACAAGAGGGGAACAATGACAGATATAAAGATTTTATACCTAGAAAAGACTTAATAGTAGACGTTGTCATAAATTACTACACTAAAAAACAGTGCATGAATTTCAGCTTTTCAACTTAACAAAAGACGGGCGATATAGTCAAACCATCATTTACATGAGCTCTTGAGGCTTGAACATATTAATACCAAATTAGAAACTAATTAAAGAGCAGATTGTACCCATACATTCAATGCAGAGTTACTGAATATCTAAGTGCAATGTACCGTGTTAGAAGCTATGGGAAATATCAATGTTTTTTCAACATGGATCCTAATTTTAAGATATGTATGTGTAGTATACTTGGGGATAATGAAAATACAAGTAGGCAGAAAAGATAACTATTGAGTACTGGGCTTAATATCTGGGTGATAAAATAATATGTACAACAAACCTCTGTGACATGTATTTACCTATGTAACAAACCTTCACATGTATCTCCAAACCTAAAATAAAAGCTAAAAAAAGAAAATACAAGTAGAAAAGTAATAGGTATTAATATGAGAATTAAAAATTTTCATATGGAGGAATCAGGGAAGGCTCCATGATAGAGTATGGTCTTGACATTAAGAGTTTGTGGAATTGGTGTTACAGGTAGAGAAAATAATAATAACAACAACAGTAAAGACAGAGATAGATATAACATTATTGTTTTTGATGATACCCAAGAATCTTTGAGTTATGTAATTTTCATTCTCCAAAAGCCACATGAAGTTGGTTTTTAATTCCATTTTACAGATGAGGAAACTGAGGCACAGGAAGGACTCAAGGTTATATATCTATCAATGGAGTGGATTGATTAGAATTGGATCTGTCCAATTGCAGAGCCCCTTTTCCTATACTGCCTTTCCATAAACAGAGCAAGATCAGTTTAGTTGGCATGTGGTTTGTGAAAGAAAGGAGTAGCAGTTAGAGTAGAAGGGTGACTTGGAGTCTCCTAGCTGCATTTAGGAAGGCACATTTAAGGCACTCTAATCCAAGGCATGTTCATTTCCACAAGCTTTACCACAATTTTTTATTAATAACATAAACGCCAAAAGAATATAGTGCCATCATCATAGAAATCCATTGCATTAAGTCATCAATGAAAAGTATACTCAGAAGTTCTTGAAGTCTGCTCATGAAATTCAGTTATCTTTTGGATATCATAGGCATCACAGAAAAATAAATATTTTAAAGTTTCAACTACATCTTACTTGTGATACTTTATCTTATTGTTTTATTATTATTTTATTTTGTTTTATTTGAAACAGAGTTTTGCTCTTGTTGCCCAGGCTGGAGTGCAATGGCACGATCTCGGCTCACTGCAACCTCTGCCTCCGGAGTTCAAGCAATTCTCCTGCGTCAGCCTCCCTAATAGCTGTGATTACAGGTGCCCACCACCACACCCAGCTAATTTTTTATATTTTTAGTAGCGACGGGGTTTCACTATGTTGGCCAGGATGGTCTTGAACTTCTGACCTCAGGCGATCCAGCCACCTTGGCCTCTTCAAAGTGCTAGGATTACAGGTGTGAGCCACCACGTCTGGACTATCTTTTTTTGTTTGTTTGTTTGAGACAGAGTCTTGCTCTGTCGCCCAGGCTGGAGTGCTATGGCACGATCTCGACTCACTGCAAGCTCACCTCCCGGGTTCACGCCATTCTCCTGCCTCAGCCTCCCGAGTAGCTGGGACTACAGGCTCCTGCCACCATGTCTGGCTAATTTTCTGTATTTTTTTTTTTTTTTTAGTAGAGACGGGGTTTCACTGTGTTAGCCAGGATGGTCTCGATCTCCTGACCTCGTGATCTACCCGCCTCAGCCTCCCCAAGTGCTGGGATCACAGGCATGAGCCACCGCGCCTAGCCTATCTTATTTTTAAAAATTGTCACTCAACATACAGCTCGAATCTTCCATAGTATAATTTTATTTAACTGAAGGATGGATTTGTCATTAGTTCCATAACTCCTGTTCTCTCTCTTGACTTTATTTTTTATACACACAACATTTAACCAGAAGATAGACCCAATAAAAATTTATTACATTATGAAGTAGGTTAAAACTGGACATAATGAGACAAACAAACAAATGCAAAGTGGTCCAAAATCTTTCGATGTAATGATGATAGTGTAACCTGCAGTCATTCATATACGAGAGAAGGCATCATGAGGATCTCAGCTTTGGGATAAGTTTTCCAGGAAGGGAACTAGAGCATTTGTCCAGCCCTGTTGTTTCACCAAGGACCCTTGTTAGCAATGACAGGCATTTATAAGAAGTGTGGCCACACTCATCAGGTACAGAACGTAGCAAAGCTGCCTGGCTCACTAGAGTACTGAATCTGGCATCATGCTCATGTCATCCACGTAGTAACCAATGGGGTCGTTTTAAAAACCACAAATGTTTGTAGGGATCTGTTTTCTCTATTAAGCCTCTTTCTCCTGTGAAAAATATCTCCTGAAACATGTAGAAATAACTTATTTTTCTTTAAACTTTGTTTTGTTTTTTGAGACAGAGTCTTGCTTTGTTACCCACATTGGAGTGGAGTGGTGCAATCTTGGCTCACTGCAACCTCTGCCTCCCAGGTTTAAGTGATTCTCATGCCTCAGTGTAGCTGGGGTTACAGGTATGCACCATCACACCCAGCTAATTTTTGTATTTTTAGTGGAAATGAGGTTTCACCATGTTGGTCAGGCTGGTCTCGAAGTCCTGACTTCAAGTGATCCGCCTGCCTCGGCCTCCCAAAGTGCTGGGATTACAGGCGTGAGCCGCCACGCCCGGCTTCTTTGAACTTTTGATCTTGGTATCTTAATGTTATCCTTTCCCATCCAAGGAAAGGTATCTAGCCCATTTTTCTTTGCGTTTACTTCCTCCAGATGTTCTAATGTCTGCTTCAAAATGCTAGGAGACCTCAACCTAGAGCTGCTCATATGGTATACAGGATCATAGCACTTTTGCTTCAGTGAATTGACTTATTTCTTGTAAGTCACATCCAACAGCATTAATGCTTCCTCTTCAACACAACCTCAAGAGTTTTGGAGGGAACCTCTCCTTTACTACAATGGGGGTTTCCTCTGCTCTCCAGTGGGGAAATGAGGGTTTTTCCCATGATTTACTAGCTTGTCAAGGCTATTGTGGCAATTCGGTAAGATTGTACTTTGAAAATGCTCAGTCAACTCTAAAGTGCAATGCAGATATAAAGTATAAGTAATAGCTGCTGAAATATTTTAAATATCCTTGGGCCCTAATACAATCCTGATAAAATCAGCAGTCTTCTACATAGGAACAAATAAAACAGATTCTCCCCATTAAGTAAACAAAACTTAGAGTAGGCTTGTAGTTCTCAAGGACAAGTTGTGAAATTAAATTTCCAGATTTTTAACTCAATTTAGGTGTTTTCTGGTGCCAGATGGTTTGAAGTTCTTAAACCATGTTTATTTTATTTTATTCATTTATTTTTTTGAGATGGAGTCTTGCTCTGTCGCCCAGGCTGGAGGGCAGTGAAACGATCTCTGCTCACTGCAACCTCTGCCTTCTGGGTTCCAGCGATTCTCCTGCCTCAGCCTTCCAAGTAGCTGGGATTACAGGCGCCCGCCACCATGCCTGACTAATTTTTGTATTTTTTAGTAGAGACAGGGTTTTGCCATGTTGGCCAGGCTGGTCTTGAACTTCTGACCTCAGGTGATCTGCCCACCTCGGCCTCCCAAAGTGCCGGGATTATAGGCTTGAGTCACCGTGTCCAGCCCTTAAGTCATTTTTAAAGCAGCATGCATCTTTAACCTTTAATGTAAAGAACATGATCATAGAAAAGTATTTAAATGTTGACCTTATTCATGGAATGCTTTAACTGTAGACGTCAACTTTGCACTCTATGACAACAAAATATGCACGTATCACCCTTTTATTATAGAACTCAGTACCACGAGGTATGATATAAATGGTTACTGAGAAACAGAGTTTGCTGCATCGTGCTTCTGGTGAGAAGTAGTTGCACAGTATTCAAGGAGTTGTTCATTATGTAATGGGAACGTTGTGCTTAGAACAGCTCCACAGGGAGAAGCAATTGAGCTAGATGTAAAAATATTCTCCATTTCACAACGCAGAATTTTAATTTTTGCAGTATACTTTTCCTTATACTATCATAATTTTACATGTTGGGTAAGAATTTCCATGAATTCTATATACAATTTGACCTCCTGTCATCTTTATTTTGCCCTCTTCCTTTCTCTTCTAGTTGGAATGAAATAGAGGAAGGAGTAGACAGTATGGCCTTTTTCTGATTTTGACCTGTATTACATTTTGAGAGTTTAGAGTAATGGGGTCCATATAATAATATTAATCAATCAATAATTCTATCTATCTATCTATCTATCTATCTATCTATCTATCTATTTTTTTGAGATGGAGTCACTCAGGCTGGAGTGAAGTGGTGCGATCTCGGCTCACTGCAACCTCTACCTCCCAGGTTCAAGTGATTCTTCCACATTAGCCTCCTGAGTAGCTGGGACACAAACCTGGCTAATTTTTCCTTTTTTTTTTTTTTTTTTTTTTTTTTTTAGTAGAGACAGGGTGTTACCATGTTGGCCAGGCTGGTCTCGAACTCCTGACCTCAAGTGATCCGCCTGACTTGGCCTCCCAAAGTGCTGGGATTACAGGCGTGAGCCACTGCACCCAACCCTGATAACTTTTTCTGTGTAAGGGCGTAGTTACTTTAAACGCAAAGTGAGAAATGCACTATTGCCAGGGCAGAAAATCATGCTCTGTTAACTTACGTGAATTCATTATTCCTTACTTACAATGATTGTTCACATCCCTGTAGTAAAGAAACTTCTCTACTTACAACTTCCCATAGGTAGCAGTAAAGCTCCCAGGCACAGCAGAAGCATGGCAATGAAGAATACCACCAACAGAGGATATTAGAACTTACTTTAGGCCACCATTAGGTTTTCGTAGCCTGTGTTGTGTTTTGTGTGCATATTTTCATAATGTTTTATAAATATTATTATTAACACTGCTATGTTCAAAAGTACAAAAGAGTGAAAGTGTTGCTTTAAGAAAAGACATGCAATTACCATGGCAACAAAAGAGAACTTATTGTAGAAGGGTGTACACTGTATACATTGGTCACTTTCGTATGTCATTTTGGACTTAAAAGGAAATGAACTTCCAAACAACCCTTGAGAACCAATTCTCTTTGTAGAGAAAGGAGGTTGTATGTTGTCTATAAATTATAGGATTATAGACTCTTTTTGTTTGTTTTTTGAGGTAGAGTCTCACTGTCACTCAGGCTGGAGTGCAGTGGCATGATCTCGGCTCACTGTAACCTCTGCCTCCTGGGTTCAAGCGATTCTCCTGCCTCAGCCTCCCGAGTAGCTGGGACTACAGTTGCCTGCCACCACGCCCAGCTAATTTTTGTATTTTTAGTAGAGATGGGGTTTTGTCATGTTGGCCAGGCTGGCCTCAAACTCCTGACCTCAAGTGAGCCCCTGCCTCCAGAGATGATCTGGCTGGGCACAATGACTCACGCCACCCAGCACTTTGAGAGACCGAGATGAGCGAGTCACTTGAGGTCACGAGTTCGAGACCAGCCTGGCCAACATGGTGAAACTCCGTCTCTACTAAAAATACAAAAATTAGCCAGGTGTGGTGGCGGGCACCTGCAGTCCCAGCTACTTGGGAGGCTGAGGCAGGAGAATCACTTGAACCCAGGAGGTGGAGGTTACAGTGAGCCGAGATCACACCACTGCATTCCAGCCTGGGTGACAGAGTGAGATTCTATCTCAAAAAAAAAAAAAAAAAAAAAGAGAGAGAGAGAGAGAGAGAGGGAGAGAGTTGATAGGATCTTAAAGTTTATCTTATAAAATTCCTAGGTAAAAGAGTAATTATCTCTAAAACATCTTCATGCAAGCACTGTTGATTGTCCCCATATATTTTCCATTTTTTTTCCTGTGGCAATAGAACTCATGATTTTCAGTTTGGTATGTGGATGCCTGAAGGAAAGAATGTATTTCTTAGCCTCACATAGATGTAAGTATAATCATGGGACAAAGTTCTGGTGAAGGAACGATCGGGGATACATTTCATGACAGTTTCTAAAAGATTTTCTTACAACACTGCTGGCACACGCCCTCTCTGTGCCTCCTTCCTTCTTCCATGTTGCTGGGGGCTGGAACTCAGATGTGTTGGCTGGAGCTGGAGCAGACATATTGGACCACGTGGTGACAATGAGGATTGAGGCCACCATGGCAGGACAACAAGGTAAAGGAGGACTTCAGACTTAGTGAAGCAGAACAGCAGTAGGAGGCCTGATCTACCTAGTTCCGGGCTTGTACATGAGAGAGACCTATATTTCTCTACTGTTTAAGCTATTGTTACAGTTTGTCCTATTAGCATGATGGAAATTTGTGAAGCAGCCCATGCCACTTAATAACAACTCTAATGTTTATATTTTCCTTACTCAGAGTAAGCTCCGTTGTAACACTTGCCCATAGTTCTCTTCTACAATCTTACTTAAGTGTGCTGTCTCCTTTACCCACCCTCCTCAGATGCATGAAGAAGCTGTCCTGTATTTTCACGTTGTCGTCTTACTGAACATTCTAGATTCTTTCAAATATTTGTCATATAACCATCTCTATACCTTTCACAATCTTAGTTGCCCTGCTGTCAATGTATTGTGATTTTTCAGTGTTCCCATCATATGTGATGCTCATAAGCCAGTATGACTGCAGATGTGGTCTAAGTAGTGAAGAGCTGAATGGAACATTTGTGAATTTCACTAATGCAATCTAATACTGTATTGCCTTGTATAGCAAGCCACACCAGATCATACTGGAGATTAATACAGCCCTTGTGGTTATTTAAAATCCCAATTTGTTTTTCACATAAAGCAGCACAAAGTCAGATGTTCCTCAGCCTATATTTGTACAAAAGACTTTAAAAATCTTAAAGGCAGGACATCTTGCTTGTTCTTGTTAAATTTTATTTTAATTTTTAAATTTTGGTACAGTATCCCAGTCTGTTATAATCTTATTTTGAATCTTGATTTTGATCTTTCAGTGTGTTGACTACCATTCTCACCTTTGTGTCATTTGAAAAATTAATAAGTGCACAATGTATATGCTTATCTAGAAAAATGACAAAAATCTGGGTCAAAGTACAGGCAAGGAGGCACAACTTTTAGGGGGCACTATTTATGGAGGGTTGTGCAATGAAGTAGAACTGAATTCACTCTGTGGTTAGCACCACAAAACACTTCTCAAATTGACAGTTTAACACAACATTCCTCCTTGGGCGTGGTTACTGAAACATCAGCAAATTCATCAAATTATATTTCTCTCCATGTATAATTCATGTAATTTAATAAGATATTGTGAGCAGCTATGTAAAAGGCATTGCTGAAAATCAGCTACGCTGCTGCAGCATAACACCACTTAAAAAAAGCCAGTTAAGTTGGCAAAATAAAAAAAGAAAGTCTACAATATTAAGGTGAAAACTTTACAACATGACTCTAGTGAATATTAAAATCTAAAATAAAGGAAAAGAAACAGTTGCTCAATGTTTCAAAACATGGTTTCTCCCAGATTTATAGTTTCTTTCTTTCTTTCTTTCTTTTTTTTTTTTTTGAGATGGAGTTTCACTCTGTTGCCCAGGCTGGAGTGCAGTGGTACAATATCCGCTCACTGCAACCTCAGCCCCCCGGGTTCCAGCAATTCTCCTGCCTCAGCCTCCCAAGTAGCTGGGATTACAGACATGAGCCACCACACCTGGCTAATGTTCTTTTATATTCAGTACAGACAGGGTTTCATCATGTTGGTCAGGCTGGTCTTGAACTCCTGACCTCAAATGATCTACCCACCTCGGCCTCCCAAAGTGCTGGGATTACAGGCATGAGCCACTGCGCCTGGCCTCCAGATTTATAGTTTTTAAGATAAAAGTGACAAGCCAAATTAATGTTTTAAAAAGCTCAAAACATATAGGGGGGAAAAATTAAACAAAGTGCCAAGTAGTGAACATACAGCTAAATAATAAAAAGTAGTCATACTGATGCTTTGTTATTCAAAAATCATTTTTCCTCAAAGAGTAAGGGTGATAAATTGTAAGGACTATCCCAATACATTTTCAATTAAATGACTAAATTAATGTAGAGACATTTAATTAAAGTTCCACTAGTTTTTCCAAATGCTGTTAATTACGCTGCTATCTAAAATTAAATCTCTCCCCAAACCCTTTTACATTTCTTCTGCTCATCTGATACAGATATAATTAAAATGCTGCAAGTTCACCTAAATGTATCCAAATATTATAAAAGAAAATATGAAAAACTGGAGTTTCAGTTGTTCCTTAGGAAGCTGGTATTTTAATGGGATTTCTACAATCCTTGGGGAAAACCAATAGATGTGTAAGTATGCATGCACACGCACACACAAACGGTCTCAAAATTCCTCTGAAAATAAATTTCTCTCTTTATATCTAAGGTGCTGCGGTGAATACCATAGACAACTATAGTTTCAAAGGTTTTCTACCAGCAAAAGATAAGAATTTTTTAAGACACTGGGTAATTAATTTCAGGCACAAGGTGTACTCTGGTTACAACACTTCTGTGCTACCATTTTCGAAACAATAAGCATTCCTTAATAGCAGCTCAGAAAGACACTCTTTTAGAGAAACAGTTTGGAATTCAGGCTTCCTTGTATTGTATCCAAACTTCCAAGTGGAAAAAAACCAGCCTGGAGAATCCCAGCTTCAAGTTATTCTCTAGTGAGTAAACAAAGGTTGATCCTAACTCCCAAACTTATTTTATTAATCATATGCAAGATGAAAACACATTGATCAAACAAGGTCTACTAACATGAGACTTCTCTTATTTCCTTTCTCTTACTTGATTCTGACAGTTGTCCTTTTAATTGCTCCGCACGGATGGTATTCAGCCATCTAAAATCAACAAATTCTCTGTTTACCCCAGTCTGTCTTCCAGGTTGCTGTAGGTTCATTATGCAAATGCTCTTTTAAGAAATAAAGAGCTACTCCAGGAATGACCACCACCTGCCATTGCTATGGAGTCCAGAGGTAGGGTCACGTGCAGGCTGGGGTCTTTTGAAAGTGACTTGTTTCTTTCCAAACTTTCATTCGCTTCTAATCAAGAGTCTGGTAAATTAGGAGGAGACTTTTTCTCACTCATCATTGTAGCCAAAGTCTCGTGAGAAAAGGCTGGGTCTCAGTAGGACTGTGATTCGTGAAAAGTCGATTATGGATAAATTTTGTTTACCAATATCCTTCCTCGTTCCTGGTTCTGCTTGGCAAACAGCCATCCCTCCTCCCGTTCTCTTATTACAAAGGTTCACAAACTTCACCGCACTTTGTAATCCTGGGGAGCTTTAACAAACGCTGATGCTTGGAGCCCATCCCCAGAGACTGAATTGGTCTGAGGTGCAGTCTGGGCATGAGGAGTTTTATAAGCTGCCCAGGGGATTCCGATATGTAGCCTGTGCTTTAGGCCTGTCAAGGTGGGATAACAACTTGATAATAAAGGTTTATTTCCTGATCAGTTAAAGGGGTTACCACATCTCAAAGAAAGATTTTGCATACTCAAAGGACGCTTAATGGAATTTAAGTTAAATAATGGTGTTACAATATCTGTAGTTAACTTTCAATATCTCAACATAGATAGTTGGATATTTCGTATGTGCAGTTAGTGCAACCTTCAACTCTAGAGGCTTGAGGCAACTGGTTATTTTAATTAGGAATTCATATTCTAGGACAGCACAGCCTTCATCTTACGAAAAAGGCCAAAACTCAGAGACTGCTACTACTATATATCTCTATGAACCTTGGAGGTTTTTGTAATGCACGTAATAGATATCACCAATGTGTTTTTGCTGAGGGAAATAGTGGACTGCAATGACTATCCCTATAGGATCTCATTAGTAAAATTTAAGACAATCAAGATACATGGATTGACTAAAATATTTTAATGACATCCCCTAACATTGCTTAAACAGGATATAAGAATCCAGCAACATCCATTGCTCGGGTTTTTAATTTTACATCTGGTCTCCAATGGCCTTGTGGTCAACCACTGGCTTGGGAAGAATTCTTGTGACCTGATGCCAAATCTAAAGGTAAGAGATACTGTTTTTGCAATGGTGTCAATTTAAGCCTAAAATCCTAGACTTCATAAAAGTTGCAGAACAGGGTGTAAGCTGACTTCTGTCTGCCTTCTAATAAATGTTTGTTAACAACATGATTGTACTTGTGGAAGATTTCAGCGTGAGGCATGAAGACGCGGCTGGAGGGAGCCATTCCTCATCCACCTCAAACACTTCTGTGGTTCTCCGTTATTTCCCAAAAAGAACTTAAGATCTAAATTCACTTAGCTGAATTCACAGCAGGTGACATTTGAGGCAGTGTGCCAATAAAACGGGGGTAAGTAAATATTTGGGGTAAGAGGGTCTTCTGCACAACGATTAGATAGTTCTAGGTGATTTTCTAATCTTCTCATTCGTAAGAGTGGTCCCAGCAAGAATAGAGACTGAAATAAAGTGGTCGTTTTAAAGCTTTAAATACTCTGCTTTCAGCTCTCTGTCCACTTATTCAAAGACACACTTGAAAGGAAACAGGAGCCCATATTATAGCACAGGCTTTCAAATTTGTCAATACGAGGCACCAGGAAATGCCCCGTTCTTCTGCGGGGCTCTTTCATTTAACTTGCATTCCAGGAATGTTCATTTGTTCCAAGCAACATTAGAAATTAATGGGGTAAGTGCTGGGTAAATGTAGGTGGTCGGTATAAAGGTTGCTTTCTTGAGTTAATGGCTGAGAAATCACCAAGCCTATAATTTCTTTTTTCTTTTTTTTTTTTGAGATGGAGTCTTGCTCTGTCGCCAGGCTAGAGTACAGTGGCACGATCTCGGCTCACTGCAAGCTCCGCCTCCCGGGTTCAAGCGATACTCCTGCCACAGCCTCCCGAGTAGCTGGGACTACAGGCGCCCGCCACCATGCCCCGCTAGTTTTTGTATTTTTAGTAGAGATGAGTTTCACCATGTTGGCGAGGATGGCACCGAGCCTATAATTTCTAAAGTCCTGTTTGATTTGAAGTTTGAATGCAAGTACTAATGACTGCAGGAGAGGGATGTTTTCTATATCTTAAGAAATATGTAAATAATATGTGGCATAGCCTCTGATAGTACTGCAATAGAACTATCTATAACTAATACATACAGCAAATATATTATCACTTCTTTTTTTTTTTTTTTTGAGACAGAGTTTCACTCTTGTTGCCCAGGCTGGAGTGCAATGGTGCGATCTTGGCTCACTGCAACCTCTGCTTCCTGAGTTCAAGTGATTCTCCTGCCTCAGCCTCCCGAGTACCTAGGATTATAGGCACCCACCACCATGCCCGGCTAATTTTTTGTATTTTTAGTAGAGACGGGGTTTCACCATGTTGGCCAGGCTGGTCTCCAACTCCTGAGCTCAGGTGATCCACCCACCACAGCCTCCCAAAGTGCTGGGATTACAGGCGTGAGCCGCCATGCCTGGCCCTATTATTACTTTGTATGTTTCTGCAGAGATCTGTAGAAAATTAAAAAAAAAAAAAAAGAATGCTGGCTTATAAATGGAGTAGATTTTCTAGAAAATAAATGTTTTAGTCCATTTGGAATGCTATAACAAAATATCATAAACTGGGTGACTTACAGACAACCAAAGTTTTTTTCTCACAATTCTGAAGGCTGGGAAGTCTGATATCAAGGTGCTGGCAGATTCAATGTTTGGTGAAGGCCCGATTTCTTGTTCATAGATGACGCCTTCTTGTTGTGTTCTCACATGGCAAAAAGGGCAAAGCAGCTCTCTGGGTCTCTTTTAAAAAGGTTCTAATCCCATTCACGTGGGCTCTGCCCTCATGATCTAATCACCTCCCAAGGGGCCTACCTCCTAATACCATCACATATGGAATTAGGTTTCCACATATGAATTCTGGGGAGACACAAATATTCAAGCCATAGCAGTAAGGCAATCACAGAACAGGGCAGTTAGATTTAAGTGTAATGTACTAGGGGAATCACAATGGGAGAGCTGTATCAATTTCTTTGCCTGCTGCTCTATCATCAGGGAAGGTACTTAACTGCTCCAAGGCCACATGACTCCATGTGCACCAGCAGCAAAAACTACATTCAATGCTTTATAGGTTAGGAAAGAAGTACAGGTTCCCACCCTTATGTGTGCTCATTTCCATTTCTTGCTGCCCTTCTCTTTATTTACAAAAGGATGAGAACTTGATCCACAAGTGATTTCATTGAGATGTAACTCTTATTTTCTCCAAAGAGAAGTGTTGGAACATGCTTTGATTATCAGGTGAGGGCTCTGCGTACATTTTCATGCAAATGTCTTAGATTGTTAACTCTCCTCCAATGAATGCAAGACCTTCTGCCTTCGGTGATGACTAAGGTGGTAACAGTTATCAGGTAGTTGCTTGGCACTGACTTATTTACTAGACACTAGGTTTTTGGTTTTTGTTCTGTTTTGTTTTGTTTTGTTTTTTTTGAGACAGTCTCACTCTGTGGTCCAGGCCAGAGTGCAGTGGCATGATGTCAGCTCACGGCAACTTCCGCCTCCCGTGTTCAAGCAATTCTGCCTCAGCCTCCCGAGATGGGACTACAGGCACCACCACCATGCCTGGCTAATTTTTGTATTTTTAGTAGAGACAGGGTTTCACCATGGTGGCCAGGCTGGTCTCGAACTCCTGGCCTCAATTAATCCACCTGCCTTGGCCTCCCAAAGTGCTGAGATTACAGGTGTGAGCCACATTGCCTGGCCTACTAGACACTGTTAAGGTAGGCATGTGCTAAACAGGTCACATGACCTCTACTATCCCTGGAATTATAATACTAGTGAGAACAAGTTTTCAAACTTTGTCCATGACCTATAGTAAGAAATACATTCATCATAGTTACTTAGAATGCGTTCTCCACACGTGTACATTCATGGGTGTATGTGTGTGTGTGTCTAAAATACCACTTCCCCAGGAAACTTTCCAGGCCTACTAAACCAGGTCAAGTCCCTCTGTTAAACTCTCTCAGCACTCTGTTTTTGTCCTTTCTAAGTACTCATTACAGTTGGAATGAAATAATTACATAACAAAGATGTTGAACCCATCTCTACATCTGTATTCTAGGGCTTTATGAGGGCAGGGACCTTCCTCCTCTCTTACAGAACAGCAGTATAGGAAAAACTAACCTGAAGCAATAATATTTTGTACATAAGTGCTGCTTAATCAGTACCTATGACCTGAGTAAATGGATAAAGACCTCAGCAAGGAGATCCCTGGGGCCTTTTCTTATTTGAAAATCTCGAGGTAGAGCTGGAGTAGGTCATCCAACATGTTCATGGGCATAGCTTACAGAACAACAGCATCAACATGGTGCCAGGACAGATAGGATATATCTGGGGAGCAGGGTGTGATATAAGAGCAGGATGTGTTATTAATAGTTCTACCCTTTCTCATTAGTTTTTCAGGGCTTGAACATGTTTCCTGTTGGTATCCACTCATATTTATTGCCTCTTTCTTTCTTCATCTCGTTTATTTATTGTCATTACCAACTTAACCCAGTTTTATTTATCTTCTTTTTGACTGCCTGTTGGCAAAAAAATATCAAACCGTAAGAAAAATAGGTGTTTTCTAGAAAGTTGGGTAAAAATACACTATTGTTTTGTTGCTGCTTTATGCTGCTTTGCTCTGTGAAAAAAGTGGAAAATAATAACTTTAGTTTGGAAAATAAGCTCAATAAAGACAGGAGTTAGGAACATTCCCTCGATTAACCACTGAGGGGAAGCCCTTCCTATAGAATAGAATTTACATCCTGTGAGTTGGTCATGTTTTTAGTAAGAAGGATTAAATTGCATGTATATGTCCAGAGTCAATTCATGGGAAACCTAGAGCCAGAATCCAAGTCAACTTTGTCCATTACTTCTTTCTCAAGAGTAAACACCCTCAGCTGGATGACAAGTAATGATTGCCAGGCAAGGTTTATGTCATTAATCTCTATAAGCAGGAAGTTGATGCAAAGCAAAACTCTCACCTGACATCTGTTTTTTGATCACCCTTATAGCAAGCTAGTTTTAAAGAAGTGAGAAAGACATGCATGGAACAGGCAATTGTGCTCCCAGATCAAACTTCTTATTATAACCAGACGTGGCTTCATGTTCCAGCAAAGCAAGATATTCCCAGGCCATATGGTAACAAAGGCCTGGGACACTGTGGGGCCCACATTTCTCACTTCTATGAATGAGTGCCCACAGGAATGTGTTCACAACATGTAACAAAGTGAACTTGTGAGTTGCTGATACACATCTCTCTTATGTCATACAACTGCTGCCATTAGAGATTCATGGCAGTGTCCTTGCCCGGCAGTCATGCATATCCAAATGAGGCATACTCCCTAGCTATTACAAGAGTCCTGTCTGGCTGCAGGCATTGACTGACTTCTCCTTTTTATCTCAACTTGAAATCGGTGCCTTGCTCCCGTCCAGTGCCACATGAAATCCAAGGAATCAAAGTGCAATCTCCGCTGCTACTCCTTATGTTCAAAACATGGACCATCATGCAATATTAAAGCATGAATCCTGGAACTCTGTTAATGTTGTGAAATAGGTGAGTACTTAGCAAGAATTATCATTCTGACAGCACAGTGGAAAAACTTCATTCATTGTAAAAAGCAGAGAATTGAGTTTCTATTTGGGGTTGCCTTTCACGTCCCCTCCCCTTGTAGAGATAATGAAAAAAATGCCCAGCTATTTTTCAGGTGTGATATTTACTTTCTTTTCCAACAGGTTCATTGGAGGAATACACAGAAATATTTTATAGAACCACAAACTAATAGAGGTAAAATAAGCTGTGGAATAAAATAAGCAGATAAGACTAGTTTCTAGTCTACGATTTCTGGGGAAATGCGAGAACTTTATTTTAATTTGTTTATTTTATTCTGGGTGAATTTTACTAACTTTAAGGATCAGAAAAATAATAATGATTATCTCTACTTTTAAAATCTACATTTCTATCAATTATTATATACATATTCCAGTGTGTACAGATAAAAAGAGATTCAAGTACAACTAAACCTAGAGATTTCATCAGAAAATAATCCCCAAAATGAGTTACTATTGCAAAATGGAAAATATGATGTAAATAGGCATTTTGGGCTTTCAGATAAACAGCATAAATTTTTGAACAGGATACATCTTTGTTTTCCACAAAGAGAAAAACAAGGTTTAGTGAAGAGTGTTGAATTGTGTCTGATTTCCGATTTTGCTTTTAACAAATGAGAACATCTCAGCTAAGTCAACCAGAAACTATTTCCTAACCTACAAATTAAAGGGTTTGGCCTAGATAATTTCTAGTCTTTTCTGGCTTCGACCCCTCGCTGCCTCCACCTTCTCTCTCTCTCTCTCTCTCTATTTTATATATATATATATATATATATATAATAGAGAGAGAGAGAGAGAGAGAGAGAGAGATGTATTTTTTTTTTTTTTTCTTTTTGAGACAGAGTCTTACTCTGTCACCCAGGCTCCAGGTTCAAGCAATTCTCCCACCTCAGCCTCCCGAGTAGCTGGGACCACAGGTGCACACCACCACACCCGGCTAAATGTTTTTTGTATTTTTAGTAGAGATGGGGTTTCACCATGTTGGCCAAGCTGGTCTTGAACTCCTGACCTCAGGTTATCTGCCTGCCTCGGCCTCTCGAAGTGCTGGGATTATAGGCGTGAGCCACCGCACCTGGCCAGATTGCAGATATCTTTAACAGGTTGACGTGTTGCCTGAATTTTCATCAATCTTGGGAAACATATAGCTGCTAATAGTTTTAACTTCCTACTCTATGTTTAACTCGTTTAACATATTAAAACACACAGACGAATATTAAACTGCAGCAACACATGGAGAAAAAAAGCATCGTGGAAATGGGGTAAGATGGGACTCTAGAAGTGTTTAAAATCTCCCACTCTGAAATTTTAAGTAAATGTTGATAGGCAATAGTTAAATTGTAAAATAGATGAATTTGTTGTCACTGAAATTTAGAATACTCCTACCTCTTCTTATGTTTTGCCCTTTTAAGATACAAATTAAAATTGTTTAAAAATAGAAGAGCTTAGAATTAAAGTGATGGGGTAATATGCATACATATACTACCACACTTTTCCTTTCACCAGTTACTTTGGAAAGTATCCCATGGAGTTTTGATTTTAGTAGAATTCATGTGAGGCAAAAAATGGCTTATTATTTCTATTGTGCAAAATCTCCAAACCACTGGGCAGTTAAAAACCTTTTTTTTTTTTTTAAGCTCAAACATAGGTCAAGGCTATAGGTGGGAGTTCTTGAACAATAAACAAAGTGAGAAATGGTTTTAATTTTTTGTTATTGCTGCTCTGAATGACACACAGACACGTACTAACACAGGCAAGACTCTTGCTGCAAGGATATATGTATTTTTCTAGAAAAGATCAAACTAAAATGAATTAACTGCCTGGTATCATGTTTTCATCTGCCTTCCATTTTCCACAAGGGTGTATTCCACTTGCTTAGACTTAGGCAATTTTAAAATTCTTGATCTTAATATCCTCTAAAATGTACAGATTTTATAGCTTAGATTTTAAGAGACATCATTACTTGACAGGGTAATGACAGTTTTATCTGCACTGGTGACTGAATTTGCTGTGATACTTAAGTAATAATACAAATCGAATGATAATTTTTTTTGAGAGGATGTCAGGGAAGGAGAAAGAAAAGAATGAAATGCATCGCATTTAACTTGGTTTAAAAACACAACACACTGCAGCTTCCCATAGCTTCTTATTTTACTGGAAAAAAATCCCTTAGCAATTCATCTTCCTTTGGGCGCATGAATGACATTTTACTGTGATGTGATTATAAGAAACAAAATCCCTCAGAGATGCTGCCTTAAAATATTTTTCTTTATAATGTTCTGAGCTCGACAAACCTTGGAAGAAAACAGAATACTCTTAATTATGAATAAATTAACTAAATTAGTAACATGAGATGGATATGCAATTAAGGGATTGTTAATTGAAACTGGAAACACAGCTGTATACAGCTTAGAGATGAATCATACCAGTAATGACGCAGATGTTTATAAAATGTGATTATCTTTAGTGGAGACAGCACTGCATCTCCCAAGCCCATTCTTATATTGTGTCACTGAAATGGTTTTTAAACCCGTGAACACCAGGAATCAGGATCTCAGGGATGGCAAATTAGGCTCCCTGGATATGGGAATTAGTGTTGTCTGAATGTCAGCAATTTGATTCTCCAGCTTTCAAAGAATGTAGATATGGAGCCAACAACAAACATCTGTTAGTTGCATGGTCTTCAAAAAACAAAAACAACCAAAAGTTGCTGGCAAACCAGTCCCTGCTTCAATCAGAGAAGATGGTAAAGTATCTGTAAACAGTCACACCGCTGTGTGTGACTGTTAGAAACATAGAGAAGACAGCCCCAGGGCACAGTGCCAGATACCTTATGCACAAATGGTAAATGCCCCCTCTGCTGGCAGAGGCTCTAAAACATTTTCTGCTATTTTCCCGGCAGTCTACCCACAAGAAAAAACAAAATCTTCACAACTAAGGAAGCAGTAGGAAAATTCTGTCATTAAACTCACTGTATGTTTAAATGTACTAAAATTATCAATATTCTGTTGCACTTTGGAAACTTCCATTTTTTGCTTATCCACACAATTTTTCCCCATGTGCAATTCCCATTTGCCCCAGGGAAGGGAAATGTCTCTATGGTTCTAGATTTTAATTGAGTTACATGATCTTTGCATAGACTAGGATTGGACAAGGTTGAAGGAAGACTGGATACTGTGTTCTAACCATAGTTTAATGATTATGGAATGAGGGGCTCAGCTACATAGACTACAGTCTTTGGAAATCAGGTTTTTGGTTTCTGGACAAAGCTTGTGGCATTACTCAAATCAACAACTATTAGGCTGGATGGTGCTTACAAAGATAGATATCAGTTTTTTTATGTAAAGTGCAAACTAACCACTGTAAGGTCTAGTCAAAAAAGAAAAAGCAATAATACATAATTTTAGATATTGACCAACAGAAGATATATTTGTCACCTTAGCTTAGCTTCTCTTTCAAAAATTATCAGTTTCCTTAACAAAATCTAGTGCTGAAAAGGAAAATAAAATAAAAGATAGTCTCACATTAGTTACTACTTCCCACTATCAAAAGGATGCAGAAAACTTAGGACATCATCCTTGAATTCAGGGGAGACCTTTTACTACAATGTTTAACAAAGTGTTTGGACAAATTGAGGCTCAAATAAACAACTCAGTCTTCCACTCTGTTGACTGTGGGCATATGGGGTGTAGCTGAGCTGTGAGTTTGTTAAAAGAAAATACACTTTCAGGAATGAATAAGGAGAAAAATGCAAACATATAAAAAGACTCACCACTATATATAGTTTTCTCTCTATGTTGGATACCTATAAATGTGGGATTTGTTGAATTTTGATCACAAAGTCTTTCTATCCTATGTGTTAGTCTGCACAAGTACAGGCTTTGCCTATAATTTCAGTATTGATTTGCTGTTATACAGGTTCCAACTTGTCTAAATTTCTTTTTTTTTTTTTATAAATTTATTTATTATTATTATACTTTAAGTTGTAGGGTACATATGCATAACGTGCAGGTTTGTTACATATGTATACTTGTGCGTTGTTGGTGTGCTGCACCCATCAACTCGTCATTTACATCAGGTATAACTCCCAATGCAATCCCTCCCCCCTCCCCCTTCCCCCCTCCCCATGATAGGCCCCGGTGTGTGATGTTCCCCTTCCTGAGTCCAAGTGATCTCATTGTTCAGTTCCCACCTATGAGTGAGAACATGCGGTGTTTGGTTTTCTGTTCTTGTGATAGTTTGCTAAGAATGATGGTTTCCAGCTGCATCCATGTCCCTACAAAGGACACAAACTCATCCTTTTTGATGGCTGCATAGTATTCCATGTTGTATATGTGCCACATTTTCTTAATCCAATCTGTCACTGATGGACATTTGGGTTGATTCCAAGTCTTTGCTATTGTGAATAGTGCCGCAATAAACATACGTGTGCATGTGTCATTATAGCAGCATAATTTATAATCCTTTGGGTATATACCCAGTAATGGGATGGCTGGGTCATATGGTACATCTAGTTCTAGATCCTTGAGGAATCACCATACTGTTTTCCATAATGGTTGAACTAGTTTACAATCCCACCAACAGTGTAAAAGCGTTCCTATTTCTCCACATCCTCTCCAGCACCTGTTGTTTCCTGACTTTTTAATGATCGCCATGCTAACTGGTGTGAGATGGTATCTCATTGTGGTTTTGATTTGCATTTCTCTGATGGCCAGTGATGATGAGCATTTTTTCATGTGTCTGTTGGCTGTATGCATGTCTTCTTTTGAGAAATGTCTGTTCATATCCTTTGCCCACTTTTGGATGGGGTTGTTTGTTTTTTTCTTGTAAATTTGTTTGAGTTCTTTGTAGGTTCTGGATATTAGCCCTTTGTCAGATGAGTAGATTGCAAAAATTTTCTCCCATTCTGTAGGTTGCCTGTTCACTCTGATGGTAGTTTCTTTTGCTGTGCAGAAGCTCTTTAGTTTAATGAGATCCCATTTGTCAATTTTGGCTTTTGCTGCTGTTGCTTTTGGTGTTTTAGACATGAAGTCTTTGCCCATGCCTATGTCCTGAATGGTACTACCTAGGTTTTCCTCTAGGATTTTTATGGTATTAGGTCTAACATTTAAGTCTCTAATCCATCTTGAATTAATTTTTGTATAAGGAGTAAGGAAAGGATCCAGTTTCAGCTTTCTACTTATGGCTAGCCAATTTTCCCAGCACCATTTATTAAATAGGGAATCCTTTCCCCATTTCTTGTTTCTCTCAGGTTTGTCAAAGATCAGATGGCTATAGATGTGTGGTATTATTTCTGAGGACTCTGTTCTGTTCCATTGGTCTATATCTCTGTTTTGGTACCAGTACCATGCTGTTTTGGTTACTGTAGCCTTGTAGTATAGTTTGAAGTCAGGTAGCGTGATGCCTCCAGCTTTGTTCTTTTGACTTAGGATTGTCTTGGAGATGCGGGCTCTTTTTTGGTTCCATATGAACTTTAAAGCAGTTTTTTCCAATTCTGTGAAGAAACTCATTGGTAGCTTGATGGGGATGGCATTGAATCTATAAATTACCTTGGGCACTATGGCCATTTTCACGATATTGATTCTTCCTATCCATGAGCATGGTATGTTCTTCCATTTGTTTGTGTCCTCTTTGATTTCACTGAGCAGTGGTTTGTAGTTCTCCTTGAAGAGGTCCTTTACATCCCTTGTAAGTTGGATTCCTAGGTATTTGATTCTCTTGGAAGCAATTGTGAATGGAAGTTCATTCCTGATTTGGCTCTCTGTTTGTCTGTTACTGGTGTATAAGAATGCTTGTGATTTTTGCACATTAATTTTGTATCCTGAGACTTTGCTGAAGTTGCTTATCAGCTTAAGGAGATTTTGGGCTGAGACAATGGGGTTTTCTAAATATACAATCATGTCATCTGCAAACAGGGACAATTTGACTTCTTCTTTACCTAACTGAATACCCTTGATTTCTTTCTCTTGCCTAATTGCCCTAGCCAGAACTTCCAACACTATGTTGAATAGGAGTGGTGAGAGAGGGCATCCCTGTCTTGTGCCAGTTTTCAAAGGGAATTTTTCCAGTTTTTGCCCATTCAGTATGATATTGGCTGTGGGTTTGTCATAGATAGCTCTTATTATTTTGAGGTACGTTCCATCAATACCAAATTTATTGAGCGTTTTTAGCATGAAGGGCTGTTGAATTTTGTCAAAAGCCTTTTCTGCATCTATTGAGATAATCATGTGGTTCTTGTCTTTGGTTCTGTTTATATGCTGGATTATGTTTATTGATTTGCGAATGTTGAACCAGCCTTGCATCCCAGGGATGAAGCCCACTTGATCATGGTGGATAAGCTTTTTGATGTGTTGCTGAATCCGGTTTGCCAGTACTTTATTGAGGATTTTTGCATCGATGTTCATCAGGGATATTGGTCTAAAATTCTCTTTTTTTGTTGTGTCTCTGCCAGGCTTTGGTATCAGGATGATGTTGGCCTCATAAAATGAGTTAGGGAGGATTCCCTCTTTTTCTATTGATTGGAATAGTTTCAGAAGGAATGGTACCAACTCCTCCTTGTACCTCTGGTAGAATTCAGCTGTGAATCCATCTGGTCCTGGACTTTTTTTGGTTGGTAGGCTATTAATTATTGCCTCAATTTCAGAGCCTGCTATTGGTCTATTCAGGGATTCAACTTCTTCCTGGTTTAGTCTTGGAAGAGTGTAAGTGTCCAGGAAATTATCCATTTCTTCTAGATTTTCCAGTTTATTTGCATAGAGGTGTTTATAGTATTCTCTGATGGTAGTTTGTATTTCTGTGGAGTCGGTGGTGATATCCCCTTTATCATTTTTAATTGCGTCAATTTGATTCTTCTCTCTTTTCTTCTTTATTAGTCTTGCTAGTGGTCTGTCAATTTTGTTGATCTTTTCAAAAAACCAACTCCTGGATTCATTGATTTTTTGGAGGGTTTTTTGTGTCTCTATCTCCTTCAGTTCTGCTCTGATCTTAGTTATTTCTTGCCTTCTGCTAGCTTTCGAATGTGTTTGCTCTTGCTTCTCTAGTTCTTTTAATTGCGATGTTAGAGTGTCAATTTTAGATCTTTCCTGCTTTCTCTTGTGGGCATTTAGTGCTATAAATTTCCCTCTACACACTGCTTTAAATGTGTCCCAGAGATTCTGGTATGTTGTATCTTTGTTCTCATTGGTTTCAAAGAACATCTTTATTTCTGCCTTCATTTCCTTATGTACCCAGTAGTCATTCAGGAGCAGGTTGTTCAGTTTCCATGTAGTTGAGCGGTTTTGATTGAGTTTCTTAGTCCTGAGTTCTAGTTTGATTGCACTGTGGTCTGAGAGACAGTTTGTTATAATTTCTGTTCTTGTACATTTGCTGAGGAGTGCTTTACTTCCAATTATGTGGTCGATTTTGGAGTAAGTACGATGTGGTGCTGAGAAGAATGTATATTCTGTTGATTTGGGGTGGAGAGTTCTATAGATGTCTATTAGGTCTGCTTGCTGCAGAGATGAGTTCAATTCCTGGATATCCTTGTTAACTTTCTGTCTCGTTGATCTGTCTAATGTTGACAGTGGAGTGTTGAAGTCTCCCATTATTATTGTATGGGAGTCTAAGTCTCTTTGTAAGTCTCTAAGGACTTGCTTGATGAATCTGGGTGCTCCTGTATTGGGTGCATATATATTTAGGATAGTTAGCTCTTCCTGTTGAATTGATCCCTTTACCATTATGTAATGGCCTTCTTTGTCTCTTTTGATCTTTGATGGTTTAAAGTCTGTTTTATCAGAGACTAGTATGGCAACCCCCGCTTTTTTTTGGTCTCCATTTGCTTGGTAAATCTTCCTCCATCCCTTTATTTTGAGCCTATGTATGTCTCTGCGTGTGAGATGGGTCTCCTGAATACAGCAGACTGATGGGTCTTGACTCTTTATCCAGTTTGCCAGTCTGTGTCTTTTAATTGGAGCATTTAGTCCATTTACATTTAAGGTTAAGATTGTTATGTGTGAACTTGATCCTGCCATTATGATATTAACTGGTTATTTTGCTCGTTAGTTGATGCAGTTTCTTCCTAGCCTCGATGGTCTTTACATTTTGGCATGTTTTTGCAATGGCTGGTACCGGTTGTTCCTTTCCATGTTGAGTGCTTCCTTCAGGGTCTCTTGTAAGGCAGGCCTAGTGGTGACAAAATCTCTAAGCATTTGCTTATCTGTAAAGGATTTTATTTCTCCTTCACTTATGAAACTTAGTTTGGCTGGATAAGAAATTCTGGGTTTAAAATTCTTTTCTTTAAGAATGTTGAATATTGGCCCCCACTCTCTTCTAGCTTGTAGAGTTTCTGCCGAGAGATCTGCTGTTAGTCTGATGGGCTTCCCTTTGTGGGTAACCCGACCTTTCTCTCTGGCTGCCCTTAAGATTTTTTCCTTCATTTCAACTTTGGTGAATCTGGCAATTATGTGTCTTGGAGTTGCTCTTCTCGAGGAGTATCTCTGTGGCGTTCTCTGTATTTCCTGGATTTGAATGTTGGCCTGCCCTACTAGGTTGGGGAAGTTCTCCTGGATGATATCCTGAAGAGTGTTTTCCAACTTGGTTCCATTTTCCCCCTCACTTTCAGGCACCCCAATCAGACGTAGATTTGGTCTTTTTACATAATCCCATACTTCTTGCAGGCTTTGTTCATTTCTTTTTCTTCTTTTTTCTTTTGGTTTCTCTTCTCGCTTCATTTCATTCATTTGATCCTCAATTGCTGATACTCTTTCTTCCAGTTGATCGAGTTGGTTAGTGAAGCTTGTGCATTTGTCACGTATTTCTCGTGTCATGGTTTTCATCTCTTTCATTTCGTTTAGGACCTTCTCTGCATTAATTACTCTAGCCATCAATTGTTCCACTTTTTTTTCAAGATTTTTAGTTTCTTTATGCTGGGTACGTAATTCCTCCTTTAGCTCTGAGAAATTTGATGGACTGAAGCCTTCTTCTCTCATCTCGTCAAAGTCATTCTCCGTCCAGCTTTGATCCGTTGCTGGCGATGAGCTGCGCTCCTTTGCCAGGGGAGATGCGCTCTTATTTTTTGAATTTCCAGCTTTTCTGCCCTGCTTTTTCCCCATCTTTGTGGTTTTATCTGCCTCTGGTCTTTGATGATGGTGATGTACTGATGGGGTTTTGGTGTAGGTGTCCTTCCTGTTTGATAGTTTTCCTTCTAACAGTCAGGACCCTCAGCTGTAGGTCTGTTGGAGATTGCTTGAGGTCCACTCCAGACCCTGTTTGCCTGGGTATCAGCAGCAGAGGCTGCAGAAGATAGAATATTTCTGAACAGCGAGTGTACCTGTCTGATTCTTGCTTTGGAAGCTTCCTCTCAGGGGTGTACTCCACCCTGTGAGGTGTGGGGTGTCAGACTGCCCCTAGTGGGGGATGTCTCCCAGGTAGGCTGCTCAGGGGTCAGGGACCCACTTGAGCAGGGAGTCTGTCCCTTCTCAGATCTCAGCCTCCGTGTTGGGAGATCCACTGCTCTCTTGAAAGCTGTCAGACAGAGTCGTTTGCGTCTGCAGAGTTTTCTGCTGTGTTTGTTATTGTTTACTGTGCCCTGTCCCCAGAGGTGGAGTCTACAGAGACAGGCAGGTTTCCTTGAGCTGCTGTGAGCTCCACCCAGTTCGAGCTTCCCAGCAGCTTTGTTTACCTACTTAAGCCTCAGCAATGGCGGGCGCCCCTCCCCCAGCCTCGCTGCTGCCTTTCCGGTAGATCACAGACTGCTGTGCTAGCAATGAGGGAGGCTCCGTGGGTGTGGGACCCTCCCGGCCAGGTGTGGGATATGATCTCCTGGTGTGCCTGTTTGCTTAAAGCGCAGTATTGGGGTGGGAGTTACCCGATTTTCCAGGTGTTGTGTGTCTCAGTTCCCCTGGCTAGGAAAAGGGATTCCCTTCCCCCTTGCGCTTCCCAGGTGAGGCAATGCCTCGCCCTGCTTCAGCTCTCGCTGGTCGGGCTGCAGCAGCTGACCAGCACCGATCGTCCGGCACTCCCCAGTGAGATGAACCCAGTACCTCAGTTGAAAATGCAGAAATCACTGGTCTTCTCTGTCGCTCGCGCTGCAACTTGTCTAAATTTCATTACCTGAAGGGACAGGTTGCAATTCCATATACAGGTATAATAAAAGCAAGCTGAGTACATGTATACTGTGAGCTCTGAAAAGGCACTTTTTCTACAACTACTGTGCCAAATTCTTCATGAGACTGTTATTCTGTTGCAAATGGTGATAAGAAAGCCAATACCATACATTATTTACTAGCATTTGTACTCATATTTTCAATTCTGAACCTCAGTATAATCACACTTGTTTCAGAACCCATTTGTGGACATACCCAGCTATTTGCCTACCTAACAGGTATTTACGTCTTATTCCTTGGTAAAGAAGCTCAATTATGTTCAGATATTGGGCAACAAAGGACACAGCTCTGAGGAAAGAATTAAAATCTGGTCTAAGCCAACCACAGTAAGCTTGTTTCTCATAGCCAGTGATTGGCTTAAAGAGGTTCAGTGAGATCCAGTTATAGTAGACACATAAGAAGAAATTTGTTGGGGAGCTTCTGGGAAATGTTTTCTTTTCCAAACACAGACACACAGGCATGAGTACACACACGCGCACACACAGAGTGCAGTTATCCTTGAACGTTATTCCCTTCCTTCTTGCCTTGCTTATTGTTGTCTGCGGATATGTTGCTTGGTGCAGCGGGAAGCCATCTTGGGACCATGAGGAAAAAGACAAGAGAATCCCAGAGAAACTGACTTCAAGTCTTGATATAGCTAATCTGTTGAATTAACCAGCTCCAGGTCTGATGGTCTTTGGACTTCAGTTTGTTTTAGATTAGTGGTTCTCAAAGTGCAGTTCCTGACCACAGTAGTAGCAGCATAACTTGGCAACCTACTAGAAATGTAGAATCTCGGACTCCACGCTGGACCTACTGCATCAGAAACTCTGGGAGCAGTCTGCCAGCCTGTAGTTTAACAAGCCCCCAGGGGATTCTGATGCATACTAAAGTTTGGGAACTGTGCTAGATTATCAAATGTCTCTATTATTTCTAATGTATCTATTATTAACGATAGCGTTTTCACTTCTTGCCTGATTCCACTGGAGTTCGTGTTAAAATATATATATATATATATTCCCAAGTTTACTGAATCAGAATCTCCAGTGAAGGGGCTTGTGAATTAATAATGTAATCAAATGCCCCTGGTGATTCTTACGACCAGAAAACCTTGGGAAAGACAAATTTAAGAACTTTAAAGTCAGGTGTCTGTTACTGGCCTCTGAAAGCATTCTAACTGACATTCCATCTGCAATCTCCTGTTTCAACCGGCCACAGCTCCAAGACCACTGGGTAAGTAGATACTAGCTCTTGCCTTGGCAAATATATGATGACGTCTTAGCTTGGAGAGCCTTTGACTTAAATTGAGGTTTACATTTCTAAGATGTTGGTTTCTTGACTTAACTGTCTATTTGAATTCCTGATCTTTTACATTCAGAGCCTGTTTACCTGAATTCCCCAGTTCAGCTACAGTCTGAATTCCTAACCTCGTGTGCATTGTTGATCAGTGTTATCTGGTGGCCTCATCGACCCTGCCAGGATTTTGGAGCCCCTCTCAAGTAATTACAGGGGTAATCATGCATTCCTTAACTCTTAGGCTGCATTCTTTGGGGGCAGGCTCCTACCTGCTATCCTTGAACCCGCTGATGCCCATGAGGCTGACATGAAAACAGGAACAATTAGTCTATTAAAAACTAAACATATATTCCTGAAGTCTGAAAAAAGGTTCTACCCATCCAAACAGAAATAATTGAGAACTCTAAAATATTTAACTTTAAATGGTCTGGAATCATCAATGTTCTTTCAGGTTGAATTAATATTTTACATTAAAAACTTTCTGTCCCTTGTTTACTTGGCCAAATAAGGTAAAAAGGTAAAAACAATCTTAGTGAAATTGTTTCCTTATGAGTGATAAATGTAAAGAGTCAAAAGAGGAACTAAAGTAAATAATTTAATTATATTTCAACTCCCCTAATTACATGTTTTTCATTTGCTTAGATATTACTTCTTTCACCTCTGCTGCCTTCCCCATCGTATACCCTATACCTCAGTCATTCCAGACTTATAACTACCTCACGTTACATCAGCTCTTCCCAGACCTTTAGACCTTTGTTTGTGCTGTCCCTTCTTCCTAGAAAGCCACTCCATTTTTTTTTTCTTTGCCTCTTAGAACCCTACTCATTGCTCGGGTCTAAGCTCAAATGTCATCCCTTGTGCAAAATGTATTGCTAACTCTTCTGCACATTAACATCACTTTTGGGGGGCTCACATCTCTAGTAGAGCCCTTGTAATACTGTGTGTAGTTCATGTATTAATCATCTTTGAAGGGAGCCTGTGTCATATACATCTTTGTCCCTCCTATCGAGTAGAAGGTCTCGAGACTAATGTAGTCACTGATAAAATACTGAACTGAACTTCATGCAAAAGTGATTTCTGAGAAAAAGCATTAACCAAATAGTGCCTTAATTTGAGCACTTGTTTTGCAGGTTTTATGTACTTAATTGCAAGTAGGAGGCCAATGAAAAATATTTAGTTTTTGCAGTGTAGTGGTGGTGAGGGGCATCCCAGCTTGAGTGGTAGAGGTTCCAGCTTAATACAGAAATTTAGATGAATGTGGCAAATTGGTGGGATGGGCAATGTATCTCATCTGGACTGAGAGAAAAGCTCAAGGTGTAACCATTTCTGGGGTTACACATCTAGTCATCTCTAAGAGATTGGTGGCTCCCCAGACAGCCACTGCAGGGACACTAAGGAGGTCTCTTAGGAGAAGGTGTAACGAAAGAATATATTATAAACCAGGTGCTTTGCTCAGTAGAAAAGCTTCGGTCAACAAGAGAAAGAGAAAGAGTGGTTTTGAGAATACTGTGGTGTCTGCTACTTAGACTTACCTTCTGGTTCAGTCATATCTGAGTCCCACGCATCTAAATCAGAATTATTTGCAAGACCATGTGCCAGATGAGATGCTCTCTGCTGCAGGTCGTAGAAAACTGATACGGGTTGGATGTTTGTTCCCTTCAAACCTCATGTTGACATGTAATCCCCAGTGCTGGAGGTGGGGCCTGGTGGGAGGAGACTGGATCATGGGGTTGGATCCCTCATGAATGGCTTAGTGCCATTCTTGCAGTAATAAGTGAGTTCTCACTCAGAGTTCATGTGGGATCTGACTGTTTAAAAGAGTGTGGCACCTCCCACTCCCTCACTCCATCTCTCACCATGTGACACACTGGTTCTGCTTTCACCTTCCACCATGATTGTAAGCTTCCTGAGGCCCTCACCAGAAGCAGAGGCTGGCACCATGCTTCCTGTACAGCCTGCAGAACCATGAGCCAATTAAACCTCTTTTCCTTATAAATTACCCAACCTCGGGTATTCCTTTATAGTGATGCAAATGGAATTAACACAAAAACCCAACACAAAGTGTCTTGACTAGTCAAGGAGCACAGAGGCAAAGCTGCTCCAGGACTGGGTAATCCAGAAGCACAATGACATTATTCCAGGTTCCTCCCATCCTTCCACTCTTCCATTCTTGGTGAACTGTCCACATACTCACAATATGGCTTCTGAAGTTCTGATCTATTCACTCATTCATTCAACCAATATTTACCACACAAAGATCTATTCTTAGGTAATTCAGATACATTAGCAAACAAAACAGACAATATCCCTGGCCTCATGGAGTTCACTTTCCCATAGTGAAAGACAATCTAAAAAAGTATATCATCAGGCCGGGCGCAGTGGCTCACGCCTGTAATCTCAGCACTTTGGGAGGCCAAGGCAGGCAGATCATGAGGTCAGGAGTTCGAGACCAGCCTGGCCAGCATGGTGAAACCCCGTCTCTACTAAAAATACAAAAAATTAGCTGGGCATGGTGGTGCATGCCTGTAGTCCCAGCTACTTGGGAGGCTGAGGCAGGAAAATTGCTTGAACCCAGCAGGCGGAGGTTGCAGTGAGCTGAGATCACGCCACTGCACTGCAGCCTGGGCGACAGATTGAGACTCTATCTCAAAAAAAAAAAAAAAAAAAAAAGTATATTAAACATGTTAATTCTGTAGAATGAGTGTATGGAAGGAAAAACCAGGAAAAACAGGACAGATGTTCCTTTTGCTATATATCACCCTAGAACTTACTGGCTAAAAATAACCATTTATCACTATTGCTCATGGTTCCGTGAGTTGATTGTGCTCAGTTGGGTGTTTTTTGCTTGGGTTCTTTCATGTGTTTGCAGTCAGATGGTAGCCAAAGCTGAAGTGATCTGAAGCCTCCATTGGAATGGCTGTCACAGACAGTTTTTTCACTCGTACATCTGGCTCCTCACTTGGGATGGCTGCGGATCTTCAGCCAACAGCTGGGGGCTAGCCATGTATTTGTCTTCCCATGCAGCTTCCCCATGTGATTAGCTTAGGTTTGTGTCTTCTTCACGTAGACAGCACAGTGACCTTAGAGTAGACTTAGTACAGGGCAGATTACTTTCCCCAGAGTGAGCATTCCAGAAGACCAAGACAGAAGCTGCAAGACTCCTCCTTATCTAGCTTTGGACTTCTTGCAGAATCAATTCTACCTCCTTCAGTTTGTTATACAGGAGCAACCCAGATTTGGTGTGTTCCTCTACACAAGGAACAATTACCTGGAGAGATGATTCACAGGGAGGAGGGGAGTGTCTTCCTAGAAGAGTGATCATAAAAAGGTAAGGGGGAAATGGATTCAGATGGTTGGAAAGAGGGAGATGGGGCAGGTTGCTGTCTAATTAGTGTGGTCAAATTTTAAGAAGGTTTTGAAGTTGAGATTTGAATAACACTTGAAGGAAGTGACAGAGTTAGTCACAAGGATTTCTGGAGAAAGAATGTTCCAGGTAGAATAAAGAACTAGGCATAGTGCCCAGAGAAGAATGCCTGTTTAGTTCTCTAGATGAGAAAAACCTTTCTCAGAAGGTCCCTTAGCTGAATGCCCTTTGTATTTTACTACCTAAAATTGCATAATATGCCCATGTCCAATTCCGAAGAGGGCAATCAAGACTGCAACACCACCATGAAATAGCTCAGGACTATCATTATTTATTCCCTTGGGTTGGAGCTTCCCTTGATGCACATGGTATGCGGAGGAGGGTAGATCCTCAACAAGTCTGGTCACTGCCAGCAAAGGAGAAGGGTGTACATGGATACATTTGGGGAAAAGAAAATGAGAGTATCTTTCTTCACCACACCCTGGGGATTAAACAATACTCCTTTTGGCCCTGTCTAACAGGACAACTCATCCCATTTTCCCAGCCTTAGATCCTGACTATCAGCAGAGAATTCTCATGCTTGGTGTAAGAGCAGAAAAGATTGGAAAGGAAGCTGTGGTGACCAGGATCAGCATCTAATTCACCCAGTGGCAAAGGTGCCACCACCCACAGATAAGGAGAAGGTTTAAAAGTGTACAATCAACAAATAAACAGTAGGTAGCATTCATAATGGGAAAATATAACTATGAAAGAAAATTTTTATGTGGCACTGAGATACTTTGAGATGCATGATTAATGAAGGGCCTAATTCAAAGAGGGTAACATTACAATTCCCAAGTACAGGGTGAGGTGGCGGGCGCCTGTAGTCCCAGCTACTCGGGAGGCTGAGGCAGGAGAATGGCGGGAACCTGAAAGGCGGAGCTTGCAGTGAGCTGAGATCCGGCCAGTGCACTCCAGCCTGGGCGACAGAGCCAGACTCCGTCACAAAAAAAAAAAAAAAAAAAAAATTCCCAAGTACAGCACAGACACAAAAGCTGTAGCCACATGGACAACTTTACTGCCTCTACGATTTAAGTGTCTGATGGGAATGCCAGACCTAAGAATTGGAATTGGGGGTCCTGACTTGTTTGAAGCAAGTCAAGGTCTTTTTTTTTTTTTTTTTTTAGAGGGAGTCTCGCTCTGTCACCAGTCTGGAGTGCAGTGGTGTGATCTCGGCTGACTGCAACCTCTGCCTCCCAGGTTCATGCCATTCTCCTGCCTCAGCCTCCCGAGTAGCTGGGACTACAGGCACCCACCACCATGCCTGGCAAATGTTTTGTATTTTAGTAGAGATGGGGTTTCACCATATTGGTCAGTATGGTCTTGATGTCCTGACCTCGTGATTCGCCCGCCTTGGCCTCCCAAAGTGGTGGGATTACAGGCATGAGCCACTGTGCCTGGCCAAGTCAAGGTCTTTTTATATTTCCTAAGTGTCACTTACAATAATCCACCTACACTTGAGTTTTCTCTGTTACAAAAAATATAGTATATGAAAAGGCAGTTCAGTAAATGTTCATGGGTGGAAACAGAGGTGAATATTTAGGAAGACTAAATCAAACTCAGATAATAAAGAAATACAAGCTATAATTCAGAGGAATAGAATGCCAAACGTAAGGGGAATAGAAGCTGAAGTTCATGACTATGCCCTCACATTTTTTTTTCCTGCCAGTTGTTGGTAGAAATTATATGAAACTAGAAGCCTGTTCAGTTTTAACAAAAGGATGCAGATATGATGTAACTGTTGAGTACGAGACAAATTAAAATATTTTCTTTTTTTTTCTTTTCTTGAGATGGAGTCTCCCTCTGTCACCCAGGCTGGAGTGCAGTGGCACGATCTCAGCTCACTGCAACCTCTGCCTCCTGGGTTCAAGTGATTCTCCTGCCTCCACCTCCCGAGTGGCTGGGATTACAGGCACGCATCACCATGCCTGGCTAATTTTTGTATTTTTAATTGAGATAGGGTTTCACCACGTTGGTCAGGCTGGTCTCGAACTCCTGACCTCATGATCTGCTCACCTCGGCCTCCCAAAGTGCTGGGACTACAGGTGTGAGCCACTGCACTCGGCCCAAATTAAAATATTTTCATTGCAAATACAGAATACCAAGAGGTTCTATATATAATCTTTGAAAGTACCCTTTCTTTTTAAAGATCAGGATCTTTTTCACATGTCTAGAAAGAAATTTGGTTCAATTCTATTCGACATATATTTATTGGGAACCCATTAGATGTGTAATACAGTAAAATATCAATAGATTATAGAAAAGAAGAGAGTCCTTTTACTTACAACCCAGCAGGGCAGAAAGGATTAAATTCTTCTTATAAAGGGAGAACAAATACATTAGAAAAGATGCTGCATAATCAAGTTCAGAAAAGTGAGAAAGTTTAGAAAGGTTTCATAGAGATGAACTGCAGTTCTAATAATAAAAGTTAACATTTTTATAACATTTAATAGTTTTGGAAGCACTTTCACAGATCTTATCTCATTGCTTCGCATGGACCTTGCAAGACAGGTGGGATTTGGATAAGTAATTCTTTTAAAAAATGTCTTAGAATATAGTACATTTAGACTGACAAATGCCTTTATTAGAATAAAGGGAAAAGGTATGTGAGAGACATAGAGAGCAAATTTTGGGTTCTAGTTCCACAACTAACTAGCTGTGTGAACTATGAACTATCATGTGATGTCTTTGTAAACTCAAGGGTTGGATTTCTGGACTTTCTGTACTGAAGTGTAAAACTAAAGAATATTAAAATATTCAGTAATTCAAAGTGGATATTTTAAAAGCAATGAACCACATCAGTAGATTCAATTGTTTTATTATTTATTTTTATGATTTGATATTTTATTTTTTTTAATTTCAGTTTTTATTTTAGACTCAAGGGGTACATGTGCAGGTTTATTACATGGGCATATTGCATGATACTGAGGTTTGGAGTACAGTTGAACCTGTCACCCAGGTAATGAGCATAGTACTCAATAGGTAGTTTTTTTAGCCCTTGTCCCATACCCTCCCTCCCTTGTCTGGTAGTCACCAGTGTCTGTTGTTTCCAACTTTACATCCATGTGTACCCAAAGGTTAGCTCCTACTTATAAGTGAATACATGCATTATTTGTTTTTCTGTTTCTGCTTTAATTCACTTAGGATAATGACCTCCAGTTCCATTCATGTTGCTACAGACGACATGATTTCTTTCTTTTTCATAACTGTGTAGTATTCCATGGTGTATATGTGCCACGTTTTCTTTATCCAGTCCGCCATTGATGGGCACCTAGGTTGACTTCATGTCTTTGCTACTGTGAATAGTGCTGCAATGAACATATGAGCACACATGTCTTTTTGGTAGAAAAATTTATTTTTCTTTGGGTACATACCCAAGTAATGGAAGTGCTGGGTCAAATGGTAGTTATTTTTTCTTTCTTTCTTTCTTTTTCTTTTTTTTTTTTTTGAGACAGAGTCTTGTTCTGTTGCCTAGGCTGGAGTGCAGTGGCATGATCTCGGCTCACTGCAACCTCCGCCTCCTGGGTTCAAGTGGTCCTCCTGCCTCACCCTCCCGAGTAACTGGGATTACAGGTGCCTGCCACCATGCCTGGCTAATTTTTTGTATTTTTAGTAGAGATAGAGTTTCGCCATGTTGGCCAGACTGGTCTCAAACTCCCAACCTCAGGTGATCCACCCACCTCGACTTCCCAAAGTGCTGGGATCACAGGCATAAGCCACCACACCCAGCCATTTTTTTCTTGGATTTTTGGAAAATTATTTAAGTGTTGGTTAACCTTATGAAGTCACAGATTTAGAAGTAAGTACTATATCTTCAGAAATTAGAGTTTTTTTTCCCTAATTTTTTTTCCTCTGGTATAACTTTCTGCTTATTTTTCTTAGATTTCAATAACGTTTTAACTTAGTTTTATGCATTCATCTATTCAAGACATTTATAGAATGCTTCCTATATGAAAGACACTGCCAAATGTCAGTAGATATGGTATTCAGGGCCTCTGTCCTTATGGAGCTCACATTCAGATAGGGGAGATAGACTTTCATTAAATAAGCCACCAAACACATAGCTATAGATTTTCGTAAGTGCTGTGAAGAAAGCAAACAGGATGCTGTCTGTGATAATGATGGGAAATCTTCCCTAGATGTGACTTAATTATACATTAACTCTGCAGTCCATTACTTCAAATGATCCCTAGTTATTCAATTTACATACCGGAATTTTACAACTCTGTTTAGTTAGTCCCAGGCTTCAGGCCATTTAAAACAAAAGATATAGATGAATAGAAAAGTCACTCAGCTTGCCTTCATCCTTCAGATTTCCGGCAAAGGTCACTTTTATTGGGAGGGCTTCCTGATCGCCCTTTCCTGCCTCTCACCCTTACCCCAACGAGCACACACACACGCGCGCAAGCGCGCGCACACACACACACACACACGCGCGCGCGCGCGCGCACACACACACACACATTTAGGTCCTTACTATATATTCTGGTAGTGTCCTGACACATTTGTAATTATTTTATGAGATTTAAAAAATTAATGTCTGTTTTCCCAACAAACTACAACCTCCATGAGGGCAGAGAATGTCTGTCTATGACTGAATCCCTATCATCTCAAACAGAGTTTGGTAAAGAGTACACACCAGAAAAAAATAGTTATTGAATGAATGATTGAACAAAGGAGTATTTCTGTTCACTTCAGCAAGAGTTTGATGATTAAACCCTCCTGTTCTACAGAAGAGTGGTTCTAGTTTTTAATCTGTGAATGATTCAGGTTCTGGGTTAAACAGGCAATTCTTGAGATCATGGTCTGAAATTCATATAAACCTCCTACTTTCAATTTCCTCAACTCATGATCCAGGTGATTCCTGACAAATTAATAAATGTGAGAAAGATGCTGTTCTTTTTGTTTGAAGGGTCGAATCATAAATTAATAGGAAACACTGTCATGTCAATTCAACTTTTTATGAGAGGAGTGGTACTGCATAGCTAGGAGTTCTGACAGATTCCACAGGCAGACTGTCTGGGTTCAAATCCCAGCTCTCTCACTTACCTGATACATGACCACAGGCAAGTCACTTAACCTTGGGGCTCCTCATTTTTCTAATCTGTAAAATGAGGATAAAAATAGTACCTCCCTCATTGGGTTATGTGAGGCTTAAAAGTATTAGCACATGCAAAAGTGCTTAGAATAGTGAATGGCATACAGTAAGTGCTAGATAAGTTCTCGCTATTAATCTCAGTAAGTGTAATGTTCACTAAAATAAATGATTCTCAAATTTATATCATAAGACTACATTGACTGTCTGAATAAAGTAAAATTATGTATAAAGGCTGTACTTCTAATATAATAATTATCTTCTAATTTATTATATTTCCACCCTCCCATCTACTTTAGTAAATTAATTAATATATTAGGGGAAAGGACAACTTATATCATAGTGCTCATTATATTAAGGACATTATAGAATTTATAAAAATAAAGAAGTATTAAGATAAACTGTAGTAATTTGAAATTCACTTTGTGGTATTCACCTTTAAAAGTAGCATTTCTGAATTTCATATGCTAGTTTCCATTCCTCTTTATGGAGTTGGCTTTAACATGCAGCTTTTCATGTGGCCTGAAAGGGGATTCTTTCTACTTTCGAGAGGAATGTGCTGTGAAGGAGGAGTGGGGAAGCTTACTGGCGGGCATGTGAGAACAGCAGCTCTTTGAATGCTGGGTATGATGTAGCATGGGAACTGTGGGCAGCTACTGGCGGAGTGTTTCACACGCAGCGGGACAGTGGGAAAGGCAATGAAGAAAACAACCAGTGCAAACAAATGCAGAAGAAAGGGTGGGGCGGGGTCAAACTCCAGGGAAGGAGAGAGGTCAGCCTGGAGAGACAAGAACACTTACAAGAACAAAGAATAAAGCAGTGAGAAACTGGAAGCAAGGGCAAATGTCAGTTGCAGAATAAGGGAAAAGGGCAAGAAAACATGACCATCATGGCAATTTTAAATGCCTGGAACTATGTACATGTTTCTAGTAAGGAACTAGAGATCTCAGGAAACTAAAATAAATGCATGCATGCATAAATACATTTTGCTATTTAAACACATTTACTAGGAACACATTCCATTTTTTTAAAACAATAATAAACATACTTACATGGATTACCATAATAGCTAGCCTTAGAACTAGCAAAAATAGTTCCCGATTAAAACCAATTAGAAATTAGTATGTAACGATCAAGCAATCAAGTAGCCTAATTAAAATATCTGAAAATAATGATATGCTTTTCATTCTCTTAAACTCATAAATATTTATTTGGCTCCTGATGGCTTCATTCCCATTTTATACTTC
This sequence comes from Macaca fascicularis, assembly GCF_037993035.2. Classification (NCBI taxonomy): domain Eukaryota; kingdom Metazoa; phylum Chordata; class Mammalia; order Primates; family Cercopithecidae; genus Macaca; species Macaca fascicularis. The sequence continues at coordinate 31,484,568 of NC_088395.1, forward strand.
ATATAATTTTTTCATCACATTCTGTACATCACTCATTTTTCCCCCTGTAGTTCCACACATCCTGATGCCTTCAAACAAACAAACAAACAAACAAACAAAAATAGAGAATTCCCTTGAAAACCAGACCATTCTTCTCCTAGGGTGAGAAGGACAGACTCTGGAATATTTTTGGGCCACATTACTGTCAAGGTTACCTGAGCAATTTCAATAACATTCCTCTTGAGTAAAGTACAATTAGTTGTACAAACACTGAAAACCAAATGTTCTTAAGTTTGACAGTATGCTTTGACCTCAGTATGCTCTAAGGGTGGTCACTGTCCTGGGCATTTAAATTTATACTGTCCTTCTTCAATTCTTTAAAGGGTTTTGTTTACATCCTTTTTCTCCCTAACAGAGTTGAGGTTAAGCATAAATTATTATTCTGTCCTTACTGAAAAGATGTTTTCCGGGAACTTAATTGTCCTTTTTTCACGGGTCATTCTATTCCTAATATCAACAAATCCTTCTGTGACCTAACCTTTTCAAAAACAAACACATTCTTCTTTCTTCTTTGTTCTTTTTATTTCCTTTACTTTTAGCTTTTACAAAACTCCGGCCAGTAGGCACATTAGACTAGATATTATAGTTGAATATTTATATAAGAGCAACCTATAGTTTAGAATGTGTTAGAGCAGTTTTTCCTACATCTTACTGCAATCTTTTGGGAGAGGTGCTTTCTAATTTTTTTTAACCCTGTGTATTTCTCATTAACATTCCAAAAACTGGAGAATTGTCACATAATAAAAGTACTACTTAGTATCTGCTAACTGAGAAAAGGCTAGTAGCTGATAAAAACTTGTATGTTTTGTAAAACAACTGCTTTACTTACGAAAACTAGTGGTATATGGGCAACGTAATTTTGTATTCAAGCTACAGACAATGCTTGATGCAAAATATATCTTTACACCTCTCTGTAAAACTCTATGATCTGTAGTTTGGGAATGAATTTCTATATGTGGTTACAAATAGACAGCATCTTCTGTGAGCATGATAGAAATGCAGAATTGCAGGCCTCACCAGATACTAAATTTCGGAAAACTACTTTTAGGCCAATGCTATCCGATAGAAATATAACGATTGCTACATGTACAATTTTAAATGTTCTAGTAGGCACATGTAAAAATTATGCAGAAACACTGTCCATTGTTTTAGCTGAAGCGACAGGCTCACTTCATTCATTTCACTTGGTTATTCAAAAATAACCAAGTTTGAATAATCATAATAAATGAGTGATATTCACTATGACATTTTACCCAAGCAAATACATAAAAATACTATCATTTCAACATGTAATCAATATAAAAATAATGAGATATTTTAAATTTTTTGGTACTAAGTCTTTGCATCCTGATATATATATATATATATATCACTTATAACACATCTCACTTTAGACTGGCTGCATTGAAGGGCTCAATGGCCATATGCAGCTATCATACTCGACAGCACAGTTCTAGACCATGTGATCTGAAATACAGTAAATATAAATCCATATAGCAGCAAATTGTGTTTCTGGGGATCTGTTAACAGTTTCCCTTCATCCTTCACGTTTCTCTTTATATTCCTCTTTATGCCTCACAGAAAAGTTAAGCACTTGGTTCTCCATGATTCTGTAGCACTTGAACACTCCTCCAACACAGAGCTTTTGTGATGGCATTATACTTAATTTCCCCAGAGTCTAAACCCTTCACAGTGTCTTACAGAAGTCATATATATATATATTTTTAACTTTTAAATTTGTCTGTACCTGACAAGTACTTAACATAGAACAGGGGTTTTCAAAGTGTGGTCCATGATTCAACAGCATTAGCCTCATTTGAAAGTTTGTTAGAGATGCAGAGTCTCAAGCTCCACACCGGACCTACTGAATCAGAAAGTTGGGATGTGGAGCCCAGTTATCTGTGTTTTAATAAGCCTTCCAGGTGAATTTGATGCTTGTTAAAATTTGAGAACAACTAATGTAGGAAAACATGTTTATTTGGAGAACGGCTTCATATTTATCATTTTTTCCTGAGTTCTGTGGTAGAACCACAAGCTGAATCATTTTAGGTCTTCTTAAAGAAAGAAAAAGTCAAAGAAGAACATGCTAGAAAGACATCAGTAGATATCTTCTCCTTATCCCCGGTTAGTGATAGGCCCACGTTATTTGGAAGAGCAGATGGCTAGGCACTCTGTCCAGAAGTGACCCCATGATGCAAAATGATTAGTACAGGATCATTAAAAAAGAGATATGAGGAAAATGTTCAAAATCTGTCAATATATTTAAAAGATCAAATCCTGTGCTCAATGATGGTAAGAACAAACATACATAGATACAGATAAAAGACCTGCTTAGAAAATCTTATCTTACCAAAGTAAAGAATATAAATGGCTCTAATGTAAAAATTGCTTGTTTGAAAAAAAAAAAAACTGTTCTTTTTTTTTTTTTTTTAAATGAAGCCACACAAATACTCCTATTGGTTAGTTAACTATGATCCCATCATGTCCTCTCACAAAGTTTACTACTATGGCTATATAGATCAAGTTTCCAATAAGAAATTATTGAAGAATTTATAAACCAGAGATAATAATGGGTACTGTTTTTGTAGTATCAGTGTTATGATAGTATGTATATTTCTGGTTTCTAACACTGAGAAAGGACGAGAGGGGTGGGTCATTATGGAAGCAATAAAAGAGAATCCGTCTTTAAAGCTTTACTTGATATAGCATAAGCAGTAAAGGGAGTTTTGTTTAGTATGTCCTTGGACCAAATAGGATAATTACAATGTCTTCTATGTACACAGTAGATGCTCAATCAGTGTTGATCGAATGAAAGAAGGAAGGGATGAAAGAAGGAATGAAGTGTGCAAAAGATGAGGTTCTAGATCCCTGTGACAGCAAGTTACCACAGAGGTATACAGATGGAGTGTAATGATGTCTACATGACTTTGGAAGAATCTTAGGAAACCTTTAAAAAACATACATAATTTATGATACTGTTCTTTGACATATATAAAGAATCTCATAACTGGAAATGCCTTCATATTATTCAAATTTTTAAAGGTGTTTGCATTCCATGAGTTCCTATAGTCAAGAAGGCACCTACTCCTTATATTAAGGTGTTTTTGCAGCTTTTGTGCTATTTGTGAGTTTACTCATGAGTAAAGAAAAATGGTATAATATTCCTTTATATACTACTTGTGCTTGGTGAATAAAGAGATTGACTACATTACTCAGTGTGTGTACCATTTAAAAATTAGAAAGGTTTATCATCATTTTAACTTTTTTCTCACCTGGTTTAGATATTCATTTCTACTTGGTCAAATATTAGCATTAGTTTGGCTTTAAGAGCTGATTCATTGAAATCATTTTTGGTTGATTTTAATACAATTGCTGAGTTCTAAAGGCAATGAGGAATATAATGCTTTAAAATTTTATATTTGAAACAAGTGTGATTTTTAAGGGGTACACTGAACTGGGTTCATTAATCCATTGGTTTATAAAAGGAAGATTTAAAAGTTAATATACCTGAGAATCATTTCAAAAAAGAAGATATATGTAAAAAAGTGAAGTATTTTATACCTGTATGTCCAAAATAGCTTTAAAGTATTGCTTTTTTTATTTTTATTTTTTTTGAGATGGTGTCTTGCTTTGTTGCCCAGGCTGGAGTGCAGTGGTATGATCTCAGCTCACTGCAACCTCTGCCTCCCGGGTTCAAGCGATTCTCCTGCCTCAGCTTCCCAAGTAGCTGATCTACAAGCGTATGCCACCACACCCAGCTAATTTTTGTATTTTTAGTAGTGATGGGGTTTCACTATGTGTTGGCCAGGCTGGTTTCAAACTCCTGACCTCAAGTGATCCGCCCTCCTTGGCCTTCCAAAGTGCTGGGATTACAGGCATGAGCCACCACACCCAGCCGGTATTGCTTTGTTAAGTCCAAACTTAATAGGACTTTGAGAAGAGGAGACAAAAAGAGCATGGGAATAGCAGTTCAAAAAACCTGAGTCAGATCTTGACTGATACAAGTTATGTGACTGTGACTGTGGTACATCATGTTTCTAAGCCTCGGTTTCCTTACGTGTAAAAGGGAATAATGATAATAGGTAATCATAATACAAAATCACAAGGTTGTGATTCTTAGATGAGAGAATGCACATGAGAACTTTTTGTAACTGCAAGGAGTGATGGTTTCCTACACCACAAACAGTCAAATGGTCAAATAGTAACATGCATACCAATGTGTCTACTCTGAGGAAGAAAACAGGACTTCGTTCCCACAGAAAATTTCAAACAGGCAAACCAATGTCTCTTACATTTCTATTAGAAGATTCAAAGTCAATTTGGAACTCTCTATACATTGATTCCATACATAGGTAAATTGTGACTGGGTCTGACTGTATTATTGGTGGTCACATCTCAACTGGTTTCACCATTTTGACTGATATTACAGACAGCTAAAAAACTAGCATGGCTTTCCTTGAAAATTAAATGAATGGATAATGCAAAGAACCCAAGATATTCTGATATCAAGTACACACAGACTGATAGTATGTAACTCTAATCTTTCTGTTACACTATTTTGCCCAAATTTAAGACTCTTTCTTTTCTCAGGTTTATATCTACCTTTCTACTACTCCAGTTCTCTACTTTTAATTAATTAATTAATTAATTTATTTTATTTATTTTTTTGAGATGGAGTTTGGTTCTGTCACCCAGTCTGGAGTGTAGTGGCGCAATCTCAGCTCACTGCAACCTCTGCCTCCTGGGTTCAAGCGATTCTCCTGCCTCAGCCTCCGGAGTAGCTGGGATTACAGGCATGCGCCACCACGCCCAGCTAAGTTTTGTACTTTTAGTAGAGATGAGGTTTCACCATGCTGGCCAGGCTGTTGTCAAACTCCTGACCTCCAGTGATCCACCTGCCTTGACCTCCCAAAGTGCTGGGATTACAGGCATGAGCCACCATACCTGGACAGTTCTCTACTTTTTGATTTTTCTTTGTCTTAGCAGACAGAGGCAAAGATGAACTTGTACTTGGTTTTTATCACGAATTAAAGATTGACATAGCATTGTGACTAAATTCTTTAGTTTCATAGAAATATAATGTCTTTTTTTGACATTTACTATTTAAAAAAATATTATGTCATAATAGTGGTGGGCTCAAGCTTCCCGCCACAGAACTTGGAAAATGCTTTAGCCTCACATACGTTGTTCTAAATATAAAATATTCTCAACAGGACATATGAATTGCTTTTCCAGTAATGGGAAAAAATTGTTTGATGTGAACTTCATTTCTTGCTTTCTTCTCTTTCTGAACAAGGCTTCACATTTATAATGTAGCAGAATTATCATCAAAGAAAAGAATGGAACTAACTTGACTCGGTTATATGCAAACCAAAACCTTGGATTTATCAGCTTTCTGCTAAAAACACTTTTTAAGCATATCTTTAAGGTCATGTTAAAAAATAGAAACATGAAATTTGCTACAATATAGAGCAGATACCACAAACTGAACTGTTTAATAGGAGAAGGCTGTGTATATGTGGGTTTAGGGATGAAGAGTTTAAAAGTTAGAGTTATACAAGGAGAAATATAATTTCAACAAGCCACATTTGTATTATGAATAAAGAAAGCAACTTCATTGGTTTTAAACTAAATTCTGTCAAATGTGTATCTCCCCCAGATATCTAGAGACAGAATCACAGGACTGAACTGGATGTGACCTTAGACAAAATAAATTTCCTCATTTAAAAAATGAGGAGAATTAAAGCTGAGAGAGGTTAAATGGCTTTCCCACAATAACATGGTTAAATAATGGCTCAACTTAAGTTTGAAGTTAGACCTCGGAATAGTCACTCCAATGCTCTTTGCTATATCATACTATCTCCTTACATGTGTTTTCCTGTACTTATAACCAAGTTTTTATTCACTGTAAAGAATGGCTACATATTAAGCTATTAACAATTTTTTTTTTTTTTTTTTTGAGATAGAGTTTCACTCTTGTTGCCCAGGCTGGAGTGCAATGGCGCAATCTCGGCTCACTACAACCTCTGCCTCCCGGCTTCAAGCAATTCTCCTGTCTCAGCCTCCCAAGTAGCTGGGATTACAGGCATGCACCACCACATCCGGCTAATGTTGTATTTTTGATAGAGATGGGGTTTCTCCATGTTGGTCAGGCTGGTCTCGAACTCCCGACCTCAGGTGATCCACCTGCCTCAGCCTCCCAAAATGCTGGTATTACAGGCATGAGCCACTGACTCCGGCCACTATTAACAGTTTTTCATACCTTACATGCAAATAAATAGTGTAACTAGAATGGATCACTTAGCATTGATTAAAAAAAAAAAAACTTTTTCCACTAGTCATAATCCTTTGACCTCATTTGGAAATCTACATGCCACTGTCACAAATCTTTTACCACATTCTGAAAGCAAATGTGACATTCTACTCTCTAAAGTAAATTATAAAATATAATTCTAGAGCACTTAAATGGGACTAATGTGGCCATTGGTTTCCTTTGGACATTTATTACTTTCCTTATTTATACTTAAGATGAAAAACATACTAAGGATGAAACAGATAAGATTTTAATAGTACTCAACCACTATGGAGCAAACAGAGAAAGGCATATAATCACTTAACTATATTCCCTTGCTTTAGTCGATGCCACTTATAACAATCTATAATACAAATACTTCAGGACTATCCATCACGACAAGAATTAAATTATGTGAGATCTCAAGAGGTCTTGGATTTACAACTTATTTTTATTAAAGATCTAGCAATTCTTTAACAGGGCTTTCAATCACACCCCTAAATGGACTGACAATAGGAAAGTGATCTGGTTTATTACATTTTTCTTATTAAAAAGTTAAAACCAAGTATTTTTAAACCCAATTTCCTCAGGAGCATACCTTCTGCATCCTATGAAATTGGAAAGGAGAGAAAATGGTTCTCTAATTTTATGGTTAAACTAATTTTAGGGTGTTGGGATATAACATGGTGTCCTTCACACTGAGAAGGTAGACACATCTCTTCCACCATAACCATTACTCTATGTGAATTAACTCATTCAATGTTACAGTAACCATGTTGGAGATGAGTAAATGGACAACCACAGAGATTAAGTGGTCTCAAGGTCACTCAGCTAATATGTTAGATTCCAAAATCTGTGTACTGTAATAATAATAATAATAATAATAATATCAAGAACTAGAATTTGTAGAGTGTTTATCATTTGGCATGTTTGCTTCCAAGCACTTTCCATTTATTTTGACTTATTCATCCTAATAATAAACTGATATTGTAGATAATTTTATTATCCCATTTTTTTTTTCAGATGAAAGACTGAGGCTCAGAAAGGTTACGTAATTTGCTCCAGGTCCCACAGCTAGTAAGTGTGACCTTGAGCACACCGACATTCCCTGTATTTATTGTGCAAACCTACGAAAAACTTTCACATGTAAGTTTGTGATAGGATGCTCTTTCTTTAAATGACTTTTGGACATATCTTACTATTGACTCTTGTTTAAATTAGGATTCCAAAGGGAAAGATGTTTTTAAGAATCCAAGCAGTAAGAGTACAAAGGAACTGCATGGCGGCAATTCACTTCTTCCATCATGATTCAGCATTATTTTCTACGTTTATTGTAAGAAAACTGCTACACAGAGTTTAGATGTTCCCTCTAACTCTCATGTTGACATGTGATCCCCAATGTTGGAGGTGAGGCCTAGTGGAAGGTGTCTGGGTTGTAGGAATGAATCCCTCATGAATGGCTTGGTGCCATTCTCACGGTAGTGAGTGAGGTTTTGCTCTAGCAGTTTTCATGAGAACTGCCACCTCCCCTCCCTCTTTTTCTCCTCTTCTCTTGCTGTGTGATCTTTGTACACCAGCTTCCCTTAGCCTTCTGCCATGAGTGGAAGCAGCCTGAAGCCCTCACCAGAAGCAGATGCTTCTTGTACAGCGTGCAGAACTGAGCCAAATAAACACCTTTTCCTTATAAATTACCCAGCCTCGAGTATTCCCTTATAGCAACACTAAACAGACTAAGACATATACTAAAGTCTAACTTTTCATTGCTTCCAAAATTAATATTAATAATTTGAAAACATTTAGATGGGAATTATAAACTAATATAAAATATCCTATCCTCACAAATATTACCATGAACATTAAATGAAAAAAGTACTTTCATTGTTCTTTACAAATTGTATCTGTATATTATTTTACTGTAACAAAGGACAACAATGTTTACTATGGGCCTACCTGCAGAAGCTTCCATCTGGTGTTCAGGTCTTCCAGGGTGCTGAGATTATATGGTGAGAGCTGAATGCCCAAAGTGGTAAGCTGGCGAGCAAGGTCATTGACGTGGCTCACGTTCTCTTTCAGAGGTGCAATTTCTCCTCGAAGTGCCTGTGTGCAATAGTCAAAAGCAAATTGGAAGATAAGAATATTTAAAACAAGAAGAATTGATACCTGGGCTTATTCTCTTTAGGGTGCGGTGCCAGTAATGTTTGCTCTATGCTATGGTTTGAATGTTTGTGTTCCCCCTCAAATTCCTATGTTGAAATCCTAAAAAATAGAAAGAAAAAGAAATCCCAACACCTAAGGCAATGGTATTAGGAGATGGGGCCTTTAGGGAGGTGATTTTTTGGGATTAGTGCCCTTACAGAAGAGACCTCAGAGAGCTAGCTAGCTCCTTTCGGCATGTGAGGGTGCAGTGAGAAGGTGTTTTCTATGAGGAATGGTCCTTCCCCAGATACCAAATCTGCTGGTATTTTGATCTTGGATGTCTCAACCTCCAGAACAATGAGAAATACATTTTTGTTGTTTCACAACCTATCCAATTTATGGCATTTCTATTATAGCAGCTGGAACAGACTAAAACAGTCTATTATGGTAGTATTATAACAATGGATATTTGTTAATGGAGGAATAATAACTGCTATTTGTTGAGCACTTCCTAGGTGCCTAATGCCATGATGAGCTCTATCCATATATAAACTGATTTTATTTCTTTCCAACAATCCTATGAGGCCAGTAGTTGGAGAATTATAATTTTATATATGAGAAAACAAACTTGCAAAGGTTTGTTTTCAAAACAAACAAACCTTGCCAAACTCTCATGGGTAAAAATTGAGGAACCTGGGATACATATATACAGGTTTGCCTGCCTCTAGAATATATATTCTTAACTATTATATTATATGCTTCCCCTAAGAAATTCTGGATTGGCAAAGTAACAGGAAAAAATATATTGTTGCTGGATTCTAAATTCTACTCATGTCACAACCAGAAATGGATCCTTAATTTTTTTACAATAGAAAGAAACATTCAGTCATAAAATATTGCACGCATACTTTGCACCAACCACATCATAACAGTTTCATTTAGGGAGTAGGATATTTTGTCAAGTCCTAAGAATGACTTCCTGATCTCCTGGTATTTTAGTCTTTGTAGCAATGACTTCAGAAGGCTCCCGAGGGGCTTCTCAGCTCTCTCTGAAGCACTAGAGCAGAAGTCTCTGATGCAATACATCACAGCAATCCATTGAGCAGAAGAACCCTATGCAGATATGGGGAGGATATTACCATGCATCATATCTACCCTATCGAGATGGCATTTATGGATCTTTAACATGATGCATGATGTCCAAATGTTCCAATAAGCAATTTCTAAGGGACAAATTCCCTCATTTAGGAGAACAGTTTGTGTAATGTAATGTCTGTGTACAAGGACAGCATCACTTACTTGACTACACGTGTTGTTTTGACTTGCTTGATCTGGGCAGGTGTTATTTCTCTGTCTGGTTCACCATGTTGATAAAACCACGGGTTACACTGACCTCATTTATAAGCCTTGCATTTCTTCCCACTCCAAATCAAAGGAGCCAGTATGTACATTCAAAATAAGAATGACATTATCCTCTCAAATCAACCCGAATACTTCACTAAACTGTGGTGTTGTGTAGAGTATAAGACTGTTATGTAGTTCTTAGATAATAATATAAGACATTGTGATAATCGCTCTGTTTAACTTAAAGTTTTAAAAAGTGATCATTAAAAACATTACATTAAGCAATCATGGGGTTTCTTTTGGAGGATAATGAAAATGTTCTGGTATTAAACAATGGTGATGGTGGCACAATCTTGTGAATATACTAAACACCATTGAATTGTACACTTCAAAAGAGTGAATTTTAAAGTATGTGAATTATATATTAATAAACACAAACAAAAGAGACCCCTTCTGACCACACACGTACAAAAAAAATCATATGTGATGTATTCATCTTTATTCAACTTCGTGTTAGTGGAATGCCATTGGAATCAGTGTGAAATTCAGAAAGTTTTATAGGGGTTGATACTAAATATTATTCCATTTCCTTATGAATAAATACATGGATTAAAAGTATCAGAATAAGTGCCCGTGGAGAAAGGTGGTTTAAATCCGTATACATGAATACTTATCTCTAAAAGGAAATGATCCATAATAATTTTGTTTCACATAATAGAAAGGTTAGAAAACAGATTTCTTAAATGTCAATGGGGGAAACTTGGACAGGGACAACGATTACAAAATGAAACCATTCTCTTCTGGATAATAACGTGCATTTCTAGTAGCCACAAATAAATATTATGTGAGGGGAAACTGTAAATAGGAAGCTCTGCAGAGAGGGCAAGCCAGCAGGCAACATCTTTCAGTAATACAGGTGAGTCCTTTATGTTAATCATCTCTCTTTATAAGCAAGACTCTCAAGCCAGTAAGCTGATTATCCTACCTCGTTAAGTCATATCTAGATTTCAGTTCCCTTTAGGTGACATAATGTATATTTTCAAATGTCTCTTATTAGAATATTTTGATTTTCATTTTCTCCCCCAAATTCCTGAGCACACATTTTAATCCTGCATCAATGTTTTGGAGGATGAAAGGGATTCAAAAATAAGTTTTGGTACTCATAATGAATTGCAACGTTCTCCCTTTTCCTCTCTTTTTTTTTTCCTTTTTAAAATTTACTTTTCTTCTTTAAAGTTTACCATAAGATCTTGTCATTTCTTTTTTTTTTTGGCTCCTTTCAGGCAATGATAATGGAAGTTCTCTTAACTAATTGCCACTTAAGACTCACCAAATTAGCCAAAGTCTTCATTCTGTTTGTGAAACAGCAGTGATGGGAACCTCGCACAGCCTCAATAAAATGTTCGAGGTGCCTGTCAGTAGGTGTGGACCTTCTGCTCCCATTAGTTGACTTTTTACAACCGTCAGTTGTGTGTATGTTCTCAAACCTATCTTTGCCAGTAACTATTGTGACTACATAATTTCATAAATATCTCCTAAATCATAAAAATATTAGTTTAAAAAGAAAAGAAAAAAGTTATGATTTCTATAAAAACCAGGCCAAGTACTCTGGAAAGCTACTTCAAAAAGAAAAAGAAAATAAATATTGTTGAAGTAGTTGTGAATAAGACAACTGCTAAAGATGAAGAAAACAACCCAGACCAGGCGCAGTGGCTCGCGCCTGTAATTCCAGCACTTTGGGAGGCCGAGGAGGGTGGAAGGGTGATCACTTGAGGTCAGCAGTTCGAGACCAGACTGGCCAACATGGTGAAACTCTGTCTCTCCTAAAAATACAAAAATTGGTTGGGCGTGGTGGTGCATGCCTGCAGTCCCAGCTACTCGGGAGGCTGAGGCATGAGAATCGCTTGAACCTGGGAGGTGGAGGTTGCAGTGAGCCAAGATGGCACCACTGCACTCACTCCAGCCAGGATGACCCAGCGAGACTCTGTCTCAAAAAACACACACAAAAAAAGGAAAAAATGCCAAATGTTCAGTTTAATCTGAATTCCTAAATTTCTGTTAAAATATTTGACAATGGAAACTTTGATTGGTGCGAGGTCAGTTGATAAACAGATAACTGGGGACAAAGGTTCACTTCAGGGAAATCTCTAGATGGGGCTGAGCAGACTAAAGGACTTCAGTCGTCTAGAAATCATGAGGGCACTCAACACATGAAGGTGGAAGAAAGGAGATAACAGATGGTAGGAAAGATAAAAAGGAAAAGGAGGCAGGAGAATGCTCATGCCAGTCTTCACTTTGGCATTTGACTTAGGTTTCGGTAGCAGCTCTGTACCACCCAAGGATGGCTCACTGCTGTGGGATCTCAGTGCCCAGAAACATACATAACAAGAAGTGTGGCCACCTAAACACAGAGTCACAAGACCCTCACCCTGTAAAGGGTGAACACAGGTACTTTGCTATTTAAATAGATGTGACATTGGTTTGGCTATATTTCACAGATTAGAGCTTTTAATATGACACACATAAATTTGTGTTTAAATTATTAAACACTATACCTAAAATGTCAAAAAGCACAGTTAACGCTGAGCAATACAATGTGCTATTTAAATGATATCAGGATTGCATTAGGTTTTACTCTAGCTTGGAAGCAGTTAGTGAGAAAACATTGAAGAAAGCCATTATACGGTGGGTTTTCTTCGAATCACTTAAACATCTGGAATATGTTCTCCATGAAACAGCAAACCAAGTCTAATTTTATTATGACTAGTTTCACGCAGGCAGAATTTTCAGTTCATTAAATGTTGTCTGATTATAGATACAAAAGTACTGATTTAGAATGATATGTAAGTCTGATATAATAAGTTTTTTCTTCATAAAAATTAAATTGCCTGTCATATCTTTGCTTATCTTTATGTAGCTAAGGATTTGTTCAAATACACATTTAAAATTACAGTCATCTACTACTTTTCTAAGACAAGGAAGGAATTGCCTATTAACAAGGGAATCTCATTTTTGAGAGAGGAATTTTGACTTGACAGTTAAGAGAACATTTCTACTGCAAAGCACAGAAGGTCAGTTGGAAAGACTGGAAAGAGTAAATTGAGGGAATTCTGCTTGGAGGGGTTTTATTTCCTCTGTGAAGTAGGAATCAACAGACCTGGTATAGTCTGCAGTGCCTGGCATAGCGTGCAGTGCCTGGTGTGCAATGAATAGTCACTGAATGAAAACATGAATTAAGGGTAAGTGGGAACATTTGAATTAATCGTAATAGAGACTGTGAGAGGGAGTTGACCTAAGAAATGTAATGAGGTTGGCAAACAGTGTTGAGGGCCCACTTGAGGATGCGGTTCAACATTTTTTAGCAGAATCAATCTGCCTGACTTTCTCATTTTCTCCAACAGTGTTGCATGTAAGCATGGAGAAAACAGTTGATCCAGGTTTGGGGTTTCGTCAGATGACTGTGGCTCACACATTTAGGGATAAGGAAGTTTCAATACTAGCCAGGATGTAATTGAAAAAACATACTGTGGAATCTAAACTGGATTAGGAGGAAAGCAAAGCAAAATGAAGCTTGTAGAGAAAGTAGAGGGGTCAGTTGTGGAGGTCCAGGATAATCCATAAAAGGCCACAGCAGGAGTAGCTGCACAAACAAGCGACAGAGAGGGGAGACTCTGGGATGCTCACATTAGCTCTACTGGATTTGCCACTTATGAGTTTATTTATAAATGGTGTGAGAGATATATATATATATCTGGCTATATATATATATATCTGGCTATATATATATAAATATATATAGTGCTACTCAGCATTTGAAAAACTTCCCTTCTTAGGGATGTTAAATATTCCTCCCAAAATCTTAACCGCTAACTCATAGAGGTCCTGTCTCACTTACTACAAATTCAGAATTACTAGGTTCCAACAATGAAGTGTTATTCTTGGGCTATGTACACTGTGCAGAGAAATTTACATGACAAATATTACTTAGTAGGGACTGATAGCATTGCTGTCTACCATGAATCCTTGTCAAACAAATGTTCGTTAACCAAGACTCTTGAAAAATAGCCTAAAATGAGGAGTTGCTAGGAAAAGTCCCAGCATTCTTCATGCTGAGCTAGTCATGAGAAGCCAAGGATGAGCAATTAGAAATCATGTCCTATAAATATTGGTGTTTACTACTTATCCTGGGGTTCTTCCATGTGGTTCAGGGAAGCCCTCACAGAATGCAGTTACCCAGGAATTGGCAGCAGGTACAGCCCAGCTATGTTTTGCAGCTTCTGCATTTATCAGCAGCTATATCATCCTCATGGGGCCAAGAGAGTCAAGGATTGCATCTTGCTTTTTCCAGATGATCAGAGGCCTACTGGAATCTCTCAAAAACCTGGGCGGAATGAGCTACTCAAGTGCTGTTGAAACAATTAAAAAGAAACACAAGTTGGGGTGTAAGCAAGCCCTTCATGAAATGTATCAGGCTCAGAGACTTCCATCGTTATCTGTAATTTTTGACTTTTCACTCTGGTTGGTTTCCTGACTGTTCTGGTGCCCAGAATGTAGGTACCGCTTTTCTTTCCGATACCTACTGCCTTCATCCAGGTTTTAGGGAAGCAGAGTCTGAGTGCTCTTAAGAAAAAGGGAGTGATAGAAGCAGGAAGACAGGGCAAGAAAGTTAAGTTGGGATGTGGTATGGGCTGGAGACCAGCATCAATCTGGCCCCATGGGAATTTCCAGAGCACAAATTGTACAACAGCAGGTCCCATGTTGAGACAAAGGGGTTGTCCCTTTGTACCCCTGGTGGTTTTAAGCGAGAAGGTGTGGTGGAACGTGCCAGTCAAGGTGGCTTGCTTTTGACTGAGGGAGGTTCTCTGGAAAGGGGTGAAACCACAAGGCTTTAGCAGCCAATACTCAGAGTCACTGAGGAATGGGTGCACCAACCCAGTGAACGAATCTGGCTGGGGCACCAACAGCATCCACTACTTAGATTAACTTCATCTGCTTTCCCAATAGCCATTACCTTTGAACTTCAGTTGTCAAGCACTTATATTTTAGTTTTTTGTTGTTGTTGTTGTTGTTGTTTTTTCAGGAGACTTCTTTTCTTTTCTTTTCTTCTTTTTTTTTCTTTCCTTTTTTATACAGAAGACTTCTTCCTTTCTTTTTTTTGGGAGACTTCTTTCTCTCTGTTTTTTCCTTCCTTCCTTCCTTTCCTTTTTTTCTTTCCTTCCTTTCCTTCCTTTTTTGTTTCCCCTCCAAGGTGGAGTTTCACTCTTGTTGCCCAGGCTGGAGTGCAATGGGACGATCCGATCTCGGCTCACTGCAACTGCTACCTCCCGGGTTCAAGTGATCCTCCTGCCTCAGCCTCCTGAGTAGCTGGGATTACAGGTGCCTGCCACCACGCCTGGCTAATTTTGCATTTTTAGAAGAGATGGGGTTTCACCATGTTGGCCAGGCTGGTCTCAAACTCTTGACCTCAGGTGATCCACCTGCCTCGGCCTCCCAAAGCGCTGGGATTATAGGCCTGAGCCACCGCGCCTGGCCTGCAGGAGACTTCTTAACTGAATTCTCATTACTAACACTATGGGGCTATTTCATAGCTCTCTAACAAAACTGGGATTGTCACCCTTTCTT